>NC_092337.1:378036250-381012500 GCF_046630445.1 Rutidosis leptorrhynchoides
TGTCATTGCCTGAAGGGAATGATGATTTTGTGATTTATTGTGATGCATCAAAGGAAGGTCTCGGTTGTGTATTAATGCAACGAATGAAGGTGATTGCTTATGCGTCTAGACAATTAAAGATTCACGAACAAAATTATACGACGCATGATTTGGAATTAGGCGCGGTTGTTTTTGCATTAAAGACTTGGAGTCACTACTTATATGGGGTCAAAAGTATTATATATACCGACCACACAAGTCTTCAACACATATTTAATCAGAAACAACTGAATATGAGGCAGCGTAGGTGGATTGAATTGTTGAATGATTACGACTTTGAGATTCGTTACCACCCAGGGAAGGCAAATGTGGTAGCCGACGCCTTGAGCAGGAAGGACAGAGAACCCATTCGAGTAAAATCTATGAATATAATGATTCACAATAACCTTACTACTCAAATAAAGGAGGCGCAACAAAGAGTTTTAAAAGAGGGAAATTTAAAGGATGAAATACCCAAAGGATCGGAGAAGCATCTTAATATTCGGGAAGACGGAACCCGGTATAGGGCTGAAAGGATTTGGGTACCAAAATTTGGAGATATGAGAGAAATGGTACTTAGAGAAGTGATAATGCTAAAAACGAACATATATTTCATAGCATTATTCCTCAAGAAAGACAAGCTTTTAGTTGCAATTGTTCTATTTACAAGTGATATTCGTTTAAATAATAAAAGGTGAAGACAAAAGACAGATTCGACAAATTGAAGACAAAAAGGTCCAAAGAGCTAAAAAGTACAAGATACAACTAAAAAGGTTCAAAATATTGATGAGGAACGTCTCAAAATGACAAGAGTACAAGTTACAAGACGCAAAGTACGCGATATAAAATAATACGCGAAGACGTCCGAAAATCCGGAACCGGGACCTGAGCCAAGAAGAAACGCCCGACGCAACGGACCAAAAATATCTAGTCTACTATGCACAAGAATATAATATAATATATATATAATTATATATAATTATATATTATATATATTATTATTATTATATTACGTCGACAAAGAAGAAAACAAAAGCAATTTGGCTGGATCCAGGGTGGCCATGCGACTCGCATGGCCAGAGGCACAAAACCATGCGAGTCGCATGGTGTGAGATTGCTGGTCAGGTCCTATAAAAAGCCAGTTTTCTGACGAGTTAAACACATCTTTTTTCTCTTCCTCTTCAACGTAAATATATTTATATTTATAATTTATATTTTAATTTTAATTATAATTCTAATAATAAGGGTATGTTAGCGAATGTTATAAGGGTGTAAGTCGAAATTCTGTCCATGTAACGCTACGCTATTTTTAATCATTGTAAGTTATGTTCAACCCTTTTATATTAATGTCTCGTAGCTAAGTTATTATTATGCTTATTTAAAACGAAGTAATCATGATGTTGGGCTAATTACTAAAATTGGGTAATTGGGCTTTGTACCATAATTGGGGTTTGGATAAAAGAACGACACTTGTGGAAACTAGGCTATGGGCTATTAATGGGCTTTATATTTGTTTAACTAAATGAAAGTTTGTTAATGTTAATATAAAGATTTACAATTGGGCGTCCCTATAAATTACCATATACACTCGATCGGACACGATGGGCGGGGTATTTATATGTACGAATAATCGTTCATTTAACCGGACACGGGAATGGATTAATAGCCACTAGAATAATTAAAACAGGGGTGAAATTACATTCAAGGGTAATTGGTGTAATTGTTAACAAAGTAGTAAAACCTTGGTTTACACGCAGTCGATAACCTGGTGTATTCATTAAACAAAGTATTAAAACCTTGTTACAATTCGAATCCCCAATTAGTTGGAATATTTATCTTCGGGTATAATAATAATTTGACAAGGACACTTGCAATTTATATTTAAGGATTTAAACTGTGACGCAGTTATCACTTCTGTCAACAATTACACCAGTTATCACTGTATGTAATCCACCCCTGTTTTAATTAGTTTATGAATATTAATTCATCCACTTGATCAGAATGAATAATCAATTACCCAACTCAATTGATTAATTAAATGATTATAACAGATTCCATATGAACATCACTAAATAGGACAACCATAATCATTATTAATTATTAGGTTAATTAATTTGAAGATAGGTTCGACAGACTCCAATGAGTTGTCACTCAATTAGACAATACCCCCCATCTATTAATAGTCAATAGTTCAATTTCCACAAGTGTCGGTCTTTTGCCCAAACCTTAATTATGGTCCAAAGTTCAATAACCCCTTCTTAATATTTTAGCCCAACATCACGATTACTTCGGCTCAAATAAGCATAATAATAACTTAGTTACGATACATTAATGTAAAAAGGTTGAACATAACTTACAATGATTAAAAATAGCGTAGCGTTACACGGACAGAATTTCGACTTACACACTCAAACGATCTCTATCATAAATCTTATTATTATCATAATTTAAAATTAAAATTAAGATTATTGTTATATCTTATTAAGTTAACATTATGATAGAGATATAGAATATAGATATTGATAATTGATATTGATAAATAAGAAAAAGATAGAAAAAGGTATGTTTTTACATTACGATTACAAAGCCTTTTATAGGCGAATTTAGAAATTGAATTTTCACTTATGACCCCTGAACTATGCTCAATTAACAACTTTTTATTATTTAATATTATTCTTATTATGAATTATTTAAATATTATATTTTATTCTTGTGCATAGTTGACTCGTAATTTTTACACCGTTGCGTCGAGCGTTGAGAGTTGACTCTGGTCCCGGTTCCGGATTTTCGAACGTCCTTGCGTACAATTTTATATTTTGTACTTTGCGTTTTGTAACTTGTACTCTTGTCATTTTTAGACGTTCCTCATCAATAATTTGAACCTTTTTGATTGTATCTTGTACTTTTGAGCTTTTTGGACCTTTGTGTCTTCAATTCGTCGTTTTCGCCTTTTGTCTTCGCACTTATTTAAAATAAACGAATATTACTTGAAAATGGAACAATTGCAACTAAAATCTTGTCTTTCTTGGGGGATTTTGCTATGAAATATATGTTCCTTTTTAGCCTTATCAATATCCCCACACTTGAGCGTTGCTTGTCCTCAAGCAATACAGTCTTGAAATAATATAATACATCACACGAATCACTTCTTTATTCTTCACACTTTGTACATCAGTGATTTTGATAGAGCGGTATAAACAATGATAGTAACGATATGGTTAAAGGTGGTGTGTCATCCACAGTTGCCTTGGGTTTAGGACAACGACACTTGCAATCAAATAGCCGATTTACTTTCGGTTTCCAAAGCAAAGTGCACATTTGAAAGGCGGTTTACAGTCCCACATGACTATAAAAATTTAGATCCTTTAAGGAAATTGGATCTTTATGAAAACATTTGATCTTTTGAAAATTCAAGCTAGATTTTACCCTAGACAAGTTTTCTGATTTGATCCATCATCGGTGTTGCAAAATATATTTGTGGATCAATATTTTGGCTAAAACTTTTAGGTTCGTGTAATCCACTGCTATCCCGGTATCGGAAAGTACACATCCAGTTTACTTGTTCCGTATATTATCTTTCGGTAAACTACCGTCCGGTTGTAAAGGAAAGCGATGAACAAGAAACTGTTAAGGCAATGTCCCGTGACATGCAGATGATTATGGTCTTTTAACGTGTCGAATGCTAGAACTATCCTTGGTAGGAGCGATAGTAAAGATCATCCTATGATTTTTCGGTCTGGCACAAGGTCCTGTCTCCGACCATGCTATGCAACCACCGTTCTTACGGTTGACACCCGATTTGGTTCAGGTGACCTAATGAATTCCAGGTGAATTCCTAGGATTTTACGTTCAATGGTAATGAACGCATTGAAAATGGATTTTCAGAAAACAAATCGGTTTGTATTTTTGATCAAAATATTTTCTCGTTCAAGCTCGAGTTTAGATATCATTGAATTCCATGAGTTTGAATTCTCAATCTTTAAGGTCAATCTCAAGGATTGAGTAATATCAGTCTTAAAAGCTGATTTTTAATCTTTAAGGAGATTATCCTTTCTGGGGATCTGATTCATTAGTCTTATCAAGCTAATTTGCACGGTGCTTCCCCATTGTACGAGATAAATCCTTCTCATGGTTAGGATAAATCTGACCACTTGGCGACCCTGTTTGATGCTGAGGTCCGTGGATTTCCTGCTGATTTTAGAGATGACTTTTCTAGATTTTTCGTCAACCTACAGCTGGTCTGGACGACAACTTCTTGACCTAAATCAAGAAGAGCGTGTCTTTTTCGGAAGACTTTACTTCCTTTTAATGATGGAATTGATTCATCGTGTAGATCCATCTTTCTTTCAAATATATTACAGTAAACCGGGTAAAACTGATTAGTATCATCCAAAACAAAAGTACCTGCAATAATCTTGTACAAAGATATGTGATAGATAATTTTTAATTGAATAACTTGGTACATTCTCCCCACACTTAGTTTCTTTCTTTGCCTTTTTATTCTCCTTTATTCCATTTTAAATGAATTCAAGCATTTTAGGTTGTTTCTCAATTTATGTCCTTTCCGAGGTAACGATAATTTCGGCATTAACACCTAGTTTTATCGTTCATAAATATGTATAAACATGATTTTGAATTCATTTAGTTAAAAAATTTTAAAATTTTCATAATATTTAGAAAATAAGCCAAGTATAAACCCGAGAGAATTTATAACCCTTCCCCACACTTGAGATCATGCAATGCCCTCATTTGCATGAAATCAGACTATACTTATTAATTCATGAGGGTGATTAGTGTAGAAAAGTGATTAAAAATACCCAGTTTGTAATTACAAAGCTCGTCGAATGATAGATGGCGCGCCTCATCGTTCATTCCTTCATTTATTATATCACATTTGTTGTTTTGCATCTTGTCGTCAAAATCAGTACCTTTTGCTGAACTTAATGTTAGTCTTTGAAAGTGCGTTGTTTTACCCTGTTGTTTACATGATAAAATACGAACATATATACATATTTTTAAAGTTGGGTATATTACCCCACGTTCAAAAATTTATAAAATCAAATATATTTTTTTTGGCATACTTTAAATCAATAAAATTAAAAATAATGATGAAAAAATTTTTCGCCCCGCCCTCGGGTAAAGTAATTTCGGCTCAACGGCCTAGTCTTCAACTCACGACGAATTTTAGAAATCATTTTTTTTCAACTTAATGAAATAAAGTAAATTTTTGTTTTTAAATTCACACAAAACTTAAAAAGAAAACATATTAATTTCATATAAAACCTAAAAAACAAAAAAAATTCAGAATGGGGGGAGAAAACTAGTTCTTTAGTGTCTGCTAGCGGAAAAGACCAATCGAATTCCATTCTCGGAACTACACGAGAACAGAACAACTAACTCCAAACAGCATTTTCTTTTTAGAATATTTGAATCTCCTCACACTTAGGTAGATGTGGTGTCGAAATTGTGATTAACTTCATCGTCAATTTCTCTTGGACCATAATCAACTTGCATATCTGTGACTTTTGCTTTAAGCCAGTGACCAGCTTTTTCCGTAATATCCACAAATTCAACTAGCTTCGCCTTTTCTTTAGGCGACAGATTGGATACTAACCGGTTATATAACCTAAAGTTTCCCTTACTTTTAGCATCAATAACCCGTTTAAAAAGTTTCTTCATTGAACTGTTAATAACGGGGTTATTTAATTTCGTATCAACTATGGGGTTCTTTATTATCAAGTCATCATTAGGTGTTACTTCATTTTCCCCACACTTAGGCGTTCTATTATTGTTAAGCATTACCGTTGGAGTTGGTAAAACAACATGGTTCTTACCAATCGTTTTTATCGGTTCAACGGTTTTGGTTTGTGGATATTTAGACTTTCGAATCATAAAGGTGATCGATTTCTCATCATTACTAAGTGTCATTCTACCCTTTCTTACATCAAATAACGCCCCGGTGGACGCTAAGAATGGTCGACCTAAAATTAGAGGAACGTTTGAGTCCTCTTCTATGTCAATGACAATGAATTCGACTAGAAAGGTTAAATTACCTACTTGAACGGGTAGGTTGTCAGCAATTCCAACTGGGTGCTTAATGGTTTGATCAAGGAGTCGAACACTCATATCCGTTGGAGTTAACTCACCTATACCTAATCTCTTATATAATGAAAGAGGCATAACACTCACACTTGAACCTAAATCTGCTAGTGCATCATACATGACACAGTCACTAAGTAGACAAGGAACAATAAATTCACCCGGATCACCTACCCTAGGTGGAGGATTTGGTGGAACTGTCTTCACCGGGTTTACTTCTACTGTTTTTGTTTCTTGCACTTTTTTATTCTTCTTCTTCTTCTTTCCAGAGGTATCACAAACTTTATTACCTATTACTTGCTCATACTCAACTCCTTTTCTTGGAAACGGGATGGGTGGTCTGTATGGTGCCACCACTGGCTTTACATACTCGGGTGGTGGTGGTGGTGTAACTTCTTCATTGTTACTTACATCTAAAACTTTCCCATCTTCTGGTATTGGTTTTTCAGAATTTGTTGATATCATGTTAACATTTTCATTCCGAGGATTTACTTCATTATTACTCGGTAGCTTTCCTTGTTCCCTTTCACTCATCAATCTAACAAGAGTACCTACTTGTTTTTCTAGATTCAAAATGGAAGCTTGTTGAGTTCTAAATGACTGCTCAAACCTCTCATTCGTTTGGGTTTGAGTTTCAATAAATTGTGTTTGAGATTCAACTAGCTTAAATACCACTTCTTCCAGATTTGACTTCTTCTCGTCGGTTTGTTGTGGTGGTTTATACAAGCCAGGTCTTTGTTGATTGAAAGTGTTGTTTTGAGTTGGTTGGTTATTCGGACCTTGTTGGTTATACGAGTTATTGTCGGGTCCTTTTGGATTGTAAAGAATGTTTTGATTTCGATTGAAGTTTGGCCTTGGCGGTTGATAATTATTCTGATAACTATTTTCCAGCCTTTGGTTCATGTAGACAACATTCTCACGTTGTTCCATCGTTTGTTCAATGTGACAGTCTTTCATTAAGTGTGGTCCACCGCATTGCTCACAACTGATTCGTATTGCGTGAATATCTTTATTCATCTTTTCCATTCGTCTTTCGAAAGCATCTATTTTTGCGGAAACGGAATCAAAGTCATGGCTAGAATCGGCTCTAGCCGCTTTAGATGAACGAAAAATATCTTTTTCTTGATGCCACTCATGAGAGTGGGAGGCTGTGTTATCAATAATTTTGTAAGCTTCAGTTGCGGTTTTCTTCATAATGGAACCACCAGCTGTTATGTCGATGTCTTTTCGTGTAGCAACGTTGACACCTTGGTAGAATATTTGTACTATTTGATAAGTGTCTAAACCGTGTTGAGGACATCCTCTCAACAACTTTCCAAATCTTGTCCACGCCTCATATAGAGTTTCATTTGGCTTTTGCGCGAACGTAACAATTTTTCCTTGAAGTCTCACGGCTTTGGATGCCGGAAAGAATTGTTTAAGAAATTTTTCAACTAAAACATCCCATGTGTCAATCGCCCCTTCAGGTAACGATTCTAACCAATCTTTGGCTTCTCCCTTTAAAGTCCAGGGAAACAACATGAGATAGATCTGCTCATCTTCCACTTCTCGGATTTTGAATAGTGTACAAATTCTTTTAAACGTACGAAGGTGTTCGTTAGGATCTTCATTCGGTGCACCACTGAATTGGCATTGGTTAGTTACCATGTGTAGAATTTGTCCTTTGATTTCATAATCTGGCGCATTAACTTCTGGCTTAATAATGGCGTGACCTTGGCCCGTGCGTGTGGCTCTCATTCGATCTTCCATACTTAGAGGTTCCGTTACTTCCATAATTGAATTTGTTGAATACGAATCACTAGAGGATTCCGGAAAACTTATCTAGGGTAAAAACTAGATTTCGAAAGATCAAATGTTTTCATAAAAATCCAATTTCCTTAATGGATCTAAATTTTTATAGTCATGTGGGACTGTAAACCATATCGTTACTACCATTGTTTATACCGCCGTATAGAAATCACTGATGTACAAAGTGTGAAGAATAAAGAAGTGATTCTAGTATTTCAAGACAATATTGCTTGAGGACAAGCAACGCTCAAGTGTGGGAATATTTGATAATGCTAAAAACGAACATATATTTCATAGCATTATTCCTCAAGAAAGACAAGCTTTTAGTTGCAATTGTTCTATTTACAAGTGATATTCGTTTAAATAATAAAAGGTGAAGACAAAAGACAGATTCGACAAATTGAAGACAAAAAGGTCCAAAGAGCTAAAAAGTACAAGATACAACTAAAAAGGTTCAAAATATTGATGAGGAACGTCTCAAAATGACAAGAGTACAAGTTACAAGACGCAAAGTACGCGATATAAAATAATACGCGAAGACGTCCGAAAATCCGGAACCGGGACCTGAGCCAAGAAGAAACGCCCGACGCAACGGACCAAAAATATCTAGTCTACTATGCACAAGAATATAATATAATATATATATAATTATATATAATTATATATTATATATATTATTATTATTATATTACGTCGACAAAGAAGAAAACAAAAGCAATTTGGCTGGATCCAGGGTGGCCATGCGACTCGCATGGCCAGAGGCACAAAACCATGCGAGTCGCATGGTGTGAGATTGCTGGTCAGGTCCTATAAAAAGCCAGTTTTCTGACGAGTTAAACACATCCTTTTTCTCTTCCTCTTCATAAGTAATATATATTTATATTTATAATTTATATTTTAATTTTAATTCTAATAATAAGGGTATGTTAGCGAATGTTGTAAGGGTGTAAGTCGAAATTCTGTCCGTGTAACGCTACGCTATTTTTAATCATTGTAAGTTATGTTCAACCCTTTTATATTAATGTCTCGTAGCTAAGTTATTATTATGCTTATTTAAAACGAAGTAATCATGATGTTGGGCTAATTACTAAAATTGGGTAATTGGGCTTTGTACCATAATTGGGGTTTGGATAAAAGAACGACACTTGTGGAAACTAGACTATGGGCTATTAATGGGCTTTATATTTGTTTAACTAAATGAAAGTTTGTTAATGTTAATATAAAGATTTACAATTGGGCGTCCCTATAAACTACCATATACACTCGATCGGATACGATGGGCGGGGTATTTATATGTACGAATAATCGTTCATTTAACCGGACACGGGAATGGATTAATAGCCACTAGAATAATTAAAACAGGGGTGAAATTACATTCAAGGGTAATTGGTGTAATTGTTAACAAAGTAATAAAACCTTGGTTTACACGCAGTCGATAACCTGGTGTATTCATTAAACAAAGTATTAAAACCTTGTTACAATTCGAATCCCCAATTAGTTGGAATATTTAACTTCGGGTATAATAATAATTTGACAAGGACACTTGCAATTTATATTTATGACTGATGGACTGTTATGGACAAAAACCAGACGGACATATTGAATAATCCAGGACAAAGGACAATTAACCCATGGGCATAAAACTAAAATCAACACGTCAAACATCATGATTACGGAAGTTTAAATAAGCATAATTCTTTTATTTCATATTTTATTTCTTTTATTTTATATTTAATTGCACTTCTAATTATCGCACTTTTATTGTTATTTAAACGCACTTTTAATTATCGTACTTTTAATTATCGCAATTTAATTTTATCGCATTTTTATTATTCGCAATTTCATTATCGTTATTTACTTTACGCTTTAATTTAAAGTCTTGTATTTATTTTATATTTTACATTAGGTTTTAACTGCGACTAAAGTTTTAAAATCGACAAACCGGTCATTAAACGGTAAAAACCCCCCTTTATAATAATAATATTACTTATATATATATTTGTATTTTTATAAAATTAAACTAATATAGCGTTGAGCTTTGTTCAAAGATTTCCCTGTGGAACGAACCGGACTTACTAAAAACTACACTACTGTACGATTAGGTACACTGCCTATAAGTGTTGTAGCAAGGTTTAAGTATATCCATTCTATAAATAAATAAATATCTTGTGTAAAATTGTATCGTATTTAATAGTATTTTCTGCTAAAATTTAATAGTATTTTATACCCCTCTGCTTTGACATCAAGTATTTTTGTATTTGATAATGCTAAAAACGAACATATATTTCATAGCATTATTCCTCAAGAAAGACAAGCTTTTAGTTGCAATTGTTCTATTTACAAGTGATATTCGTTTAAATAATAAAAGGTGAAGACAAAAGACAGATTCGACAAATTGAAGACAAAAAGGTCCAAAGAGCTAAAAAGTACAAGATACAACTAAAAAGGTTCAAAATATTGATGAGGAACGTCTCAAAATGACAAGAGTACAAGTTACAAGACGCAAAGTACGCGATATAAAATAATACGCGAAGACGTCCGAAAATCCGGAACCGGGACCTGAGCCAAGAAGAAACGCCCGACGCAACGGACCAAAAATATCTAGTCTACTATGCACAAGAATATAATATAATATATATATAATTATATATAATTATATATTATATATATTATTATTATTATATTACGTCGACAAAGAAGAAAACAAAAGCAATTTGGCTGGATCCAGGGTGGCCATGCGACTCGCATGGCCAGAGGCACAAAACCATGCGAGTCGCATGGTGTGAGATTGCTGGTCAGGTCCTATAAAAAGCCAGTTTTCTGACGAGTTAAACACATCTTTTTTCTCTTCCTCTTCAACGTAAATATATTTATATTTATAATTTATATTTTAATTTTAATTATAATTCTAATAATAAGGGTATGTTAGCGAATGTTATAAGGGTGTAAGTCGAAATTCTGTCCGTGTAACGCTACGCTATTTTTAATCATTGTAAGTTATGTTCAACCCTTTTATATTAATGTCTCGTAGCTAAGTTATTATTATGCTTATTTAAAACGAAGTAATCATGATGTTGGGCTAATTACTAAAATTGGGTAATTGGGCTTTGTACCATAATTGGGGTTTGGATAAAAGAACGACACTTGTGGAAACTAGGCTATGGGCTATTAATGGGCTTTATATTTGTTTAACTAAATGAAAGTTTGTTAATGTTAATATAAAGATTTACAATTGGGCGTCCCTATAAATTACCATATACACTCGATCGGACACGATGGGCGGGGTATTTATATGTACGAATAATCGTTCATTTAACCGGACACGGGAATGGATTAATAGCCACTAGAATAATTAAAACAGGGGTGAAATTACATTCAAGGGTAATTGGTGTAATTGTTAACAAAGTAGTAAAACCTTGGTTTACACGCAGTCGATAACCTGGTGTATTCATTAAACAAAGTATTAAAACCTTGTTACAATTCGAATCCCCAATTAGTTGGAATATTTATCTTCGGGTATAATAATAATTTGACAAGGACACTTGCAATTTATATTTATGACTGATGGACTGTTATGGACAAAAACCAGACGGACATATTGAATAATCCAGGACAAAGGACAATTAACCCATGGGCATAAAACTAAAATCAACACGTCAAACATCATGATTACGGAAGTTTAAATAAGCATAATTCTTTTATTTCATATTTAATTTCCTTTATTTTATATTTAATTGCACTTCTAATTATCGCACTTTTATTTATTGTTATTTTATTTAATCGCATTTTTAATTATCGTACTTTTAATTATCGCAATTTAATTTTATCGCACTTTTATTATTCGCAATTTCATTATCGTTATTTACTTTACGCTTTAATTTAAAGTCTTGTATTTATTTTATATTTTACATTAGGTTTTAACTGCGACTAAAGCTTTAAAATCGACAAACCGGTCATTAAACGGTAAAAACCCCCCCTTTATAATAATAATATTACTTATATATATATTTGTATTTTTATAAAAGTAAACTAATATAGCGTTGAGCTTTGTTTAAAGATTTCCCTGTGGAACGAACCGGACTTACTAAAAACTACACTACTGTACGATTAGGTACACTGCCTATAAGTGTTGTAGCAAGGTTTAAGTATATCCATTCTATAAATAAATAAATATCTTGTGTAAAATTGTATCGTATTTAATAGTATTTTCTGCTAAAATTTAATAGTATTTTATACCCCTCTGCTTTGACATCAAGTATTTTTGGCGCCGCTGCCGGGGAACTTCGCCGAAGCGAAACGCCATATTTTTAATTTTTAAGTTATAATTAGTTTTTGTAAAATTTATATTTTAAAAAAAAAAAATATATATAAAAAAAAAAAGAGAGCTTTTAAAATCGAAAAAAAAAAAAAAAGTATTTTAAATATATATATTTTTTTTAAAAGTTTTTCTTTTATTTTTACAAAATTATAAAGTATTTTAAGTTTATTTTTAGTTTTAAAAATTAAGTTTTATTTTAATTATATATATATATTTATATTTTAAATATAAAACAGAAAAAAAGAAAATAAATATTAAATATACGTGACCTGTCAAATTGAACCTGTCAATTGAACCGGTCCAGTTCAGTCATGCGACTCGCATGACCCCCCGGTTTAAATCATGCGACTCGCATGAGGGGTCTGACAGGGCCACATCCAACCCTAATTTCGCATTTATTACGGAGTATATTATATTATTATTATAACTAAACCCTAATTCTATTATTATTATTATAATTAAGTTTAATTTATTTAGTTATTTTTACTTTTATTTAGTTTTATTATTTATTTACTTAATACTTTTATTATAAAATATGAAAATAATATTTTTATAAAATCTAATATTTTTATAACTTTTTATAACTTTTAATATTTTGTCCCTTTTTAATCGTTGTAGCGTAATATTTGTATTTTTAGCTCATATTTAATTTTAAACTTAGTTTTCGCTATAGTCATTTTTACTCCTAGATTTTTAGGCTTTGCCGTAGAATTCCTTAAGTGCTTTTTCTTTAGACTAAGATTTAGGTGCTTTAGAATTTTGCGACGCCTTTTTAAGTTTTAGTTTCTTTTTAAGTTATTTCCATTTGGGATTTAGTTTTTCCTGTAAGCTTTAATATTTTTAGACCTTTTACTATGTATCAATTATCATTCCAATTAGTAATATCAATTTGCGATTATAATTTTAAGTTAGTTGTAGTAATAAGGTTAAATTAGTTAAGTATTTTTAAGTTTTTATAAGTTTCTTTTATTTTTCCGTCACCTTTTATTTTTTAACCATTTTTCTTTTTCGACCTTTTGCGACGAACTCTTTTTCTCTCTTATTTCTCGCTATTCTAGTTTTTAGGACTTAGAATTTTTTCTACTTCTTATCTAAATTTCTTAAAATTACGAAAATTTATTTTAAGTGGTTAAATTGATAGACATCAAAATTTTCTGGTTCGTAGTAATAGTTGGATTTGTACGTGGACCGGGTTATTGGAGCCAAACAGTCCTCAAATATATTGAGACCAAACGAATCCTGCCCCTCTGCTGCATCTTTTGGCTATTCGAAACGTGGGCAAAATCAGAAAAGTCTATTGATTGGATAACTTATTATAATTTTTCTTTCCTTTTAAAAACTAATAGGATATTCTGTGAATGCACCGAGCAAGACGTTCATCACCTTTTGTACGTTCACCACCTGTAACTCGATCAAGACATCGTTTAACAAATATAACCGCCGTTGATTTTTCTTTAGAATCGTCATCCAGTCGACCAAGTACTTCAGTTCAAAATACCGATAATCCATTTTTTGAACCCAACCTCACAATTGAGAATCCAGAAAATATTCAGGAACGGTTCGTAGATCCTGAACCACTAAACTTTCCTCCGGAACCACCAATCATTCAAACAGAGATTGTTGAGGAACGAACCATTAAATCTGAAGCATCTAGTGATACCGATTCAACAAATTCAATTATGGAGAATCTGGAACCTTTAAGTATGGAAGACCGAATGAGAGCTAAACGCACTGGCCAAGGTCACGCAATTACTCATCCAGACATTAATGCGCCAGATTATGAAATCAAAGGACAAATTCTACACATGGTGACTAATCAATGCCAATTTAGTGGTGCGCCGAAGGAAGATCCAAATGAACATCTACGTACCTTTAATAGGATCTGCACACTATTTAAAATCCGAGAAGTGGAGGATGAACAAATATATCTCATGTTATTTCCCTGGACTTTAAAGGGAGAAGCCAAAGATTGGTTGGAATCGTTACCTGAAGGAGCGATTGATACATGGGATGTTTTAATTGACAAATTTCTTAAACAATTCTTTCCTGCATCAAAAGCCGTAAGACTTCAAGCAGAAATTGTTACGTTCACACAGAAGCCAAATGAAACTATATATGAGGCGTGGACAAGATATGGAAAGTTGTTAAGAGGATGTCCGCAACATGGTTTAGACACCTGTCAAATAGTACAAATATTCTACCAAGGATGCGACATCACTACAAGGAAAGACATAGATATAGCAGCTGGTGGTTCGATTATGAAGAAAACCGAAACTGATGCTTACAAAATTATTGATAATACTGCTTCCCACTCACATGAGTGGCATCAAGAAAAAGATATCATTAGATCATCTAAAGCAGCTAGAGCCGATTCTAGCCATGACTTAGATTCCATTTCGGCAAAGATAGATGCTTTCGAGAGACGAATGGAAAAGATGACTAAAGATATTCATGCTATACGAATTAGTTGTGAGCAGTGTGGAGGACCACATTTGACAAAATATTGTCTAAGTATTGAATTAACAATGGAACAAAGAGAGAATATTTCATACATAAACCAAAGGCCTGGAAATAATTATCAGAATAATTATCAACCGCCAAGACCGATTTACAATCAAAACCAGAATTATAACCGAAATATCCCATACAACAACCAACAAGGTCCTAGCAATCAACAAGTATCCAATAATACTTATAATCAGCAAAGACCGAATTTTCAAAACAAACCACCACAACAAACCGATGATAAAAAGCCGAATTTAGAAGATATGATGACAAAGCTAGTTGAAACTCAAACGCAGTTTTTCACATCTCAAAAACAAACCAATGAACAAAATGCTCAAGCATTTAGAAATCAACAAGCTTCTATTCAAAATCTGGAACAAGAAGTAAGTAACCTAGCAAGGTTAATAGGTGAAAGAAAACCGGGAAGTTTACCTAGTGATACAAATGCTAACCCCCGGAATGAAACAGCTAAAGCTATTACCACAAGAAGTGGTACAACACTTAAACCACCTGAAATACCTGTAACTTCTGATGAAACTATTCCTATTCCACAAGAACCACAACCTGATCAAGATAAGGAAAAAGAACCGGTAGTTGAAAAGGTTAATGAAGATAACACAGTTAAGGATAAACCTTATGTTAAACCATACCAACCACCTCTTCCTTATCCGAGTAAAATGAAGAAAGAGAAACTTGAAGCCGAGCAATCCAAATTCTTGGATATGTTTAAACAGATAAATGTAAATCTTCCTTTCATTGATGTGATTTCAGGAATGCCAAGATATGCTAAATTCTTGAAAGATCTAATCACGAATAGAAAGAAAATGGAAGAACTCTCGGCTGTTACTATGAATGCTAATTGTTCAGCAGTGCTGTTGAATAAGATACCAGAAAAACTATCTGATCCAGGAAGTTTCACAATTCCATGTTTTCTGGGTAGTCTTAGTTCAATAGAAGCATTGGCTGATTTAGGTGCTAGTATAAATCTAATGCCGTATTCACTATACGCTAAACTAGACCTTGGAGAATTGAAACCAACCAGAATAAGCATACAACTAGCCGATAGATCAATAAAATATCCTAGAGGGATAATGGAGAACATGCTAGTTAAAGTTGGTACTTTAGTATTTCCAGTAGATTTTGTTGTTTTAGACATGGAAGAAGATTCTCAAGTTCCTCTCATATTAGGAAGACCATTCTTAAACACGGCTAAAGCAATGATAGACGTGTTCGGTAAGAAACTGACCCTAAGTATAGAGGATGAGAGTGTTACCTTTTCAGTTGATAGAGCAATGCAACAACCACAATCTGCAGATGATACATGTTATTATATTCAAACTATAGATGCACATGCAGAATTATTAAAAGAATTTCCAGAATTACAAGGAACAGGAGAATGTTCTTTAGGAGAAGGTAATGAACCAATTGATGAAGCTGAAATGTTAGCTACACTTATAGCTAATGGATATGAACCAACAACAGAAGAAATTCAAATGCTAAAAGAAGAAGACAGATATCGATATAAATCATCGATAGAAGAACCTCCGAAATTAGAGTTAAAGCCACTTCCAAACCATTTGGAATACGCTTATTTACATGGTGAATCTGAATTACCTGTAATAATATCGTCTTCTCTTACTGAAAATGAGAAATCACAACTCATTTCTGTGTTGAAAGCTCATAAACCAGCCATTGCATGGAAGATTCATGATATTAAAGGAATAAGTCCTTCGTATTGCACACATAAAATCCTTATGGAAGAAGGTCATAAAACGTATGTGCAACGCCAACGAAGACTAAATCCTAATATGCAAGATGTAGTTAAGAAAGAGATTATTAAACTGCTAGATGCAGGTTTGATATATCCAATCTCTGATAGTCCATGGGTAAGCCCAGTTCAATGCGTGCCTAAGAAGGGTGGTATGACTGTCATCACAAATGAGAAAAATGAGCTTATTCCTACTAGGACTGTAACAGGATGGCGTGTATGTATTGATTATAGAAAATTAAATGACGCCACCAGAAAAGATCACTTTCCCTTACCTTTCATAGATCAAATGTTGGAAAGATTAGCCGGAAATAGTTACTATTGTTTTCTAGATGGATTTTCCGGATATTTTCAAATTCCAATAGCACCCGAGGACCAAGAGAAAACCACATTCACGTGCCCTTATGGTACTTTTGCTTACAAACGCATGCCATTTGGACTTTGCAACGCCCCTGCAACCTTTCAAAGGTGTATGATGGCGATTTTTCACGACATGATAGAAGAATGCATGGAAGTATTCATGGATGACTTTTCAGTCTTCGGTGATACATTTAAATCATGTCTAGTTAATCTGGAACGAATGCTAATTAGATGCGAAAAATCAAATCTAGTACTTAATTGGGAGAAATGCCATTTCATGGTTAAAGAAGGCATCGTTCTTGGACATAAAATTTCAAAAGAAGGAATTGAAGTGGATAGAGCTAAAGTAGATGTAATTGCTAAACTTCCACATCCCACCAATGTTAGAGGAGTTAGGAGTTTTCTAGGGCATGCCGGTTTTTACCGACGTTTCATAAAAGATTTTTCTAAAATTGCCACTCCTATGAATAAACTCCTAGAAAAGGATGCGCCATTCATCTTTTCAGATGAGTGTATCAAATCTTTTAATATTCTAAAAGAAAAACTCACTAATGCACCGATCATGATAACACCAAATTGGAATCTACCATTTGAACTAATGTGCGATGCAAGTGATTTTGCAATGGGAGCCGTTTTAGGACAAAGGATTGAAAAACGATTTCAACCTATATATTATGCTAGTAAGACATTACAAGGAGCACAAACGAACTATACAACTACTGAAAAAGAACTCCTTGCTATTGTCTTTGCTTTTGACAAATTTAGATCATATCTCGTTCTAGCAAAAACGGTGGTCTATACCGACCATTCTGCTCTTAGATACCTATTTTCAAAACAAGATGCTAAACCAAGATTAATCCGTTGGATCTTACTCTTACAAGAGTTTGATATTGAAATCCGAGATAAAAAAGGAGCAGAAAATCTCGCCGCTGATCATCTTTCTCGTCTTGAAAATCCCGAATTAGAAGTTCTGAATGAATCAGCCATACAAGACAACTTTCCTGATGAATATCTATTGAAGATAGATTATAAAGAAATCCCATGGTTTGCAGACTATGCAAACTACTTAGTTTGTGGATTCCTTGAAAAAGGATTATCGTACCAAAGACGAAAGAAATTCTTCAGTGATATAAAACACTATTTCTGGGAAGATCCACATCTGTTTAAAAGTTGTCCCGATGGAATAATACGCCGATGTGTATTTGGAGATGAAGCTAGTAAAATTTTAAACCATTGTCACACAGGACCAACAGGAGGGCATTATGGGCCTCAACTAACAGCAAGAAAAGTTTATGAAACTGGATTCTATTGGCCTACAATTTACAAAGACGCACACCTTCTTTGCAAATCCTGTGATGCATGTCAAAGGGCCGGAAAAATAAGTCAACGTGATGAAATGCCACAAAATGTCATCCAAGTATGTGAAGTATTTGACATTTGGGGTATTGACTTTATGGGTCCATTTCCAAAATCTCATAATAATCTATATATACTCGTAGCCATTGATTATGTATCTAAATGGGCGGAAGCACAAGCTCTCCCAACTAACGATGCACGAGTTGTAGTCAACTTTTTGAAACGTCTTTTTGCAAGGTTTGGAACACCGAAAGCTTTAATAAGTGATCGGGGTACTCATTTCTGTAATAATCAACTTGAGAAAGTTCTTAAAAGATATGGAGTAACTCATAAAATCTCCACCGCATATCATCCACAAACAAGTGGACAAGTTGAAAATACCAACCGAGCTTTAAAACGTATTCTAGAGAAAACCGTAGGATCAAATCCAAAGGAATGGTCCATTAAATTGGAGGATGCACTCTGGGCTTTTAGAACAGCCTACAAAACTCCAATTGGAACCACACCTTTTAGACTTGTTTATGGAAAAGCATGTCATCTTCCAGTAGAAATTGAACACAAAGCATTTTGGGCTTTGAAGACATGTAATCTTGATTTACATGAAGCCGGACGTCTACGATTAAGTCAACTAAACGAATTAGAAGAATTAAGACATGAAGCATACGAAAATTCGTTAATCTATAAAGAAAGAACGAAGAAATGGCATGATAAAAGAATCAGAAGATCAAAAGAATTTAAAGAAGGAGACAGAGTTCTTCTTTTCAATTCACGATTCAAGCTATTTCCTGGAAAATTGAAATCAAGATGGTCTGGACCATTCATAGTCAAAAGAGTTTTCCCATACGGAACGATAGAATTGATAAATTCAAATGGGATTGAATTTAAAGTTAATGGTCACAGAGTTAAACATTACATACAGGGTCCGATGGAAGTCGACAACGAAGTTAATCACAATTTCGACACCACAGCTAACTAAGTGTGGGGAGAATCAAGTCTTTAAAGGATAATATGTATTTCTGTTAGAGTTAGATTGTCTGTTTTCGTGTAGTTCTCGAAAATGGAACACGTATGGTCTTTCCCTAGCAGACCCTAAAGAACTAGTCTTCTCCCCCCATTCTGAATTTTTATTTTTTTTTAGGTTTTTACAAAATGAAGACTGCCTGTGAACTAAACCATGGTCTAATGCTACACGCTTTGATCACTAAACGTAATAATGACATACTACCGAGTGAAATAGTATCAGTAATCAGAGAAAGAATGGACGGAGTTAGAAAAGGATCCAGATGCGAAGATAATAAGTTACAATTTGGTAAAGGAAAATCAAAATCCGCAGCGAAAAGAAGAGCACGACACCTAGAAAGATGTCACAAATGCGGAAAATGGTCACATGGAGGTAAATGTTCAAATAATCAAACCTATTCAAATACCGAATTTGTTACTTTATGCAGAGACGGACCGTTCATATGTTTAGAAGAAAAGACAATGAATGCTCGAGGTTACGCCTATGCAGCCATGGAAAACCAATTAAACCGACTATCTTATGAATATAATAGATCATATAACTAAGAAATCTATTTCACAGGTATGTCTGTACAGTTTTTATTTTTATTTTTATTTTTAACCTTTTGATAATAAACGCTAATTTGTTCGCTAAAAAGTATTAAATTGGTATTAAATAAAACTAGGTTTGGCGACCGAAATTATTGATATCGTTCAAAAATTTATTACATCACTGCGAAATTTAACGTTTATTCTTAAGGTATAAATATCTTTAAACAATCAAACCAAAATATTTCAAAAATTCGTCATGAGTTAAATTAGGTCTTGGAACCGAAATTACTTTACCGAAAAGAGGGGCGCATATTTTTGATAATATTTGATTGATTAAAGTGGGATAAAAAGACAAAAAGATTTTTAAATTTTATTTTTACTATGTTTTTAAAATTAATATTTAAACCTTAAATTAATATTGTAAACTTTATATAAACAATATTTTTAAAATTATAAATATTTGAAAAAATTAATATAAGTTTGGTGTGAATTTATAATATGAATTTTTAAATTAAGTCTGGTGTGAATTTTTAAAATATGAATTTTTAATTTTATGCATTTCAAATTTTAAGTCTGGTGTGAATTTTTAAAATATGAATTTTTAATTTTATGCATTTCAAATTTTAAGTTTGGTGTGAATTTTTAATACTAATTTTGAATTTTATATTTATGTTGTGTGAATTTAAAAACAAAAATTTACTTTATCTCATTAAGATAAGAATATGATTTTTAAAATTCGTCGTAAGTTGAAGACTAGGTCTTTGAACCGAAATTGCTTTACCCGAGGAAGGGACGAGAACTTTTATTATCATTATTTTTAATTTTATTGATTTAAAGTATGCCAAAAACATTAGAAAACCCAAAAATCTAAGCTTTTAAAACAATCGCTACAGAAAGACAAATTTTAAAATTTTGTCGAGGGACGGACTAGGGCATCGTCCCGAAACGACCTCGTCTTAAAAAGAAACAAATTTTTAAAATTTTATTTAATTTATGTTTTAAAAAGTTTAAGGTTTTAATAAAAAAAAAAAAAAAAAAAAAAAAAAAAAAAAACCTGGAATTGACCCCCATGCGAGTCGCATGGGGGAAAGGCTTAAGCAATGCGACTCGCATGGCTGTTAAAAACTGGACAGGATCAAAAGCTCAGCGAGCTGCTCTTTCTTTCACAAACACACACATATACACGAAAACTCTCCCAAATCCTCTCAAAAATCCGCCATTTTTTACCAAATTTCTTGCAAAACTTCACAATAATCATGCCTAGATTCAGTAGTCTCAACCCCTTCAGGAGAAAGGTAAAGATTTCACCCCTAATCTCTTTAAATTCGAATTTTTGTGTTCTTGAGCTAGAAAATTTATATTTTGATTTTGTTAAATTTAGGTGTAATTAGAGCTAAATTGTTGTTATATTATGCATGTATATCCTAGATAGAAGCTATTTAACATGATTTGAAGCTAAAAACTTCAAATTTTTAAGAATCTAGGGTTTGTGTTCTTGAGCAATTTGGGGCTTTTTGATATAAACAGGTTATGGCCGATTTTTGTCATGAATTGTTGCTAAATTAAGTAGTGTAACATGTTTAGGTAGTTAATTGATCCAAACTTTGAGCCTAAACATGTTTTTGAGAATTAAAGTAGACTTTTTAAGTCTAAAAATTCATGAACTTGGATAATTTGATATAAAGGCAATTTGAAACTTGTCTCATTGCTAGAAGTGATTATTTTGGCATGTTATTTGAGATAAATGCTTATGAACTTGATGTACATTTTTCGTATATGCTTATTTAACAAAGTGTAGACTTGACAAAAATATGAAAATGAGCACTAGTTTGATTTGAATGCCATGTAACAAGTGTTTAATTGTTATAATAATTATTGTTGACATGTTTAAGAGTTTAAATGTGATAAAAACTTTGTACACATTTCCGTATGTAAAAGTATATAATTGTTATTTTTAGGAAAATATGTATAAAATATGTTATGAATTGAACATGTCATCATAATTGTTTCAAGTTATTATTTTGCTAACACTAATGCATATTTGGATGCACAATATTTGTGTTTAATGTGTTTTGCAGAAAGCCGATACTGAAGGTTCAGGAGCATCATCATCCAGGCAACCAGAGCCCGAACCAGAAATGTTTCATGAACAAGAACAGCATATGCAACAAGAAGAAGAAGAACAGGAGGAGCAACATATTCCATATCACGATCAAGATCAGTTATTCATGAATCAGTTTCGTCAATTCGCTCCACATCAAAGGATTCTGAGCTTAGACATTAATGAAGATCAGTTACACCCAAATCTAAGATTTGATCGATGTTGGATAGAGTATCCAGATTATCAAAAGAACATGCACATTCTCTACTTTAAGGTTGTTGAAATGCCAAGGGCAATTGACTGGGTACCTTTGGAAACAGTTGACCTTGCCGAACCGATTCGGGAATTATTGGTGCAAAGGTATGGTAATTCTCAGTTTAACGATTGGATGCGCCTATTTTCCATTCGTAGAACCATATATAGGGAATGGTGTATAGAATTACTTAGTACTATTAAGTTAAACAGTAATGTTAGGAGGATAGATGATAGAAGCTTTATTAGATTTCTGTTAGGTGGACGCATGTACAGAATGTCCATGATAGATTTAGCCAGGGCCTTACAGATTTACACCCCTGCTGAACTTTTGAGCCCCGACTGTAATAGCCTGATTGCCCAAGGAGAAAGGGTAGATAGGGAATTTGATGTTAACGCTGTCTGGAGGCGTATGTCCCACTTTAATGAATTTCACGCCAGTGGAAATCATACATACTTAGATATAGACAGAGCTGAACTCCGGGTGATTCATAGATTCTTAGCAAACACAATTACACAAAGGGGTAGGAATAAGGAGAAATTGACCGTAAACGATTTGTTCTACCTCAAGTGTATTAGAGACCCGAGGAGTTTCGTTAACATTCCCTATTGTGTTGGTTATTATCTCGCTAATGTAGTTTCGGGGATGAAATCGGGGAGTATTATAGGTGGTGGTATTTTCATTACTCTCATTGGAGAGTATTTAGGTGTAGATAAGCACCAAGGGGGTCCAATGAACGAAATAGAGGACGGAGGTGAAACTATAAGTTCAAACCTTTATCACGGTGCAAGGGTATTATTGATGAGACGTGGTCGGGTACATCGATACGAGGGACCTCAGCGACAGGTAGAGAGAGGTTCGGATGACGAGATGGAGGAGGCGAACAACATTATAGGAGTTGTTCGGGAGACTGCTCTTGATTTAGGCGTTCGTATGGAGGATGAATACATGACGAACTATGATAGGCATATGCAGTATGAGGCATGGCAACGCCGGAATGACTACGAGCATTCCCGGCAACGAGAGCATGGCCGATGGGATTATCATCAGCGCCAAATTATAAGCCAGTTGCAGCCTGGCGAGATGTATTATCCGACCCGACCCGCATACTATCCCGCACATCAGCCAGAGATGAGACCACCCTATGATTCATATGATTATGACGCAGCATACCAGTACACCTATAATCAGCCATGGAACCCGGACGCGAACATGAATTGGGATCCATATCCTAATTTTCCTCCTAACCCACCTCCTGATCAGTAGAGATAAGTGGTAATTTCTATTTTTATTTTAAACACTTAACATTTTATTATGTTTATGTAATGTTTGATATTTTATTATTATTGTGTACTAATATTTTTCTTATAGTTTGAAAGTGGGATGCCAAAGTTCCATTTCAAATTGCATGTATGATTATATTTGTATTGTATGTATTCTCTTTTATGCACAAAACAGGGTAAAACAACGCGTTTTCAAAGACTGGCATTAAGTTCAGCAAAAGCAAGTAATTTTGACGACAATGATGCAAAATATATGTGAAATAACAACAAGACGGAATGAACAAATGACGTGCACCATTTATCATTCAGCAAACAAACGCCAATATATTTGGAAACTTTGGTAAAAATTTAATCATTTTCACACAAATCACCCTCAATAATTTAAATTGTTACCGATTTCTTGCAAATGAGGGCATTGCAAGATCTTAAGTGTGGGAAGGGGTTAAATTCTTTCGGATTTTAAAATTTTTATATTAAACACTTGGTTACCATTAAAAATACTAGTAAAGCAGTAGTTGTATTAGAATCTAGTGCTCTCTGATAAAAAAGAACAGCCCTAGTCTTATATACTGACTACCCAATTCTAGTAAAATTTTTCAAAATTTTCAATTAAATGAATTTAAAATCATGTTTATACATATTTATGAACGATAAAACTAGGTTTTAACACCGAAATTATTGTTACCTCGGAAAGGACATAAATTGAGAAACAAACTAAAATGTTAAAATTCATTTAAAATGGAATAGAGGACGATAAAAAGAAAAATAAAAAGCCAAGTGTGGGAAAATTTACCAAATTATTTTAAACATATGTCACATATATTTGTAACAAATAACTGAAAATACTTTTGCTTTGAACTAAACTAAACTGTTTTACCCGATGAAAGAAAAGAAGAGATGGATCTACACGATGAATCAATTCCATCATTAAAAGGAAGTAAAGTCTTCCGAAAAAGACACGCGCTTCTTGATTTAGGTCATGAAGTTGTCGTTCAGACCAGCTGTAGGTTGACGAAAAATCTAGAAAAGTCATCACTAAAATCAGCAGGAAATCCACGGACCTCAGCATTAAACAGGGTCGCCAAGTGGTCAGATTTATCCTAACCATGAGAAGGATTTATCTCGTACAATGGGGGGGCACCGTGCAAATTAGCTGGATAAGACTAATGAATCAGATCCCCAGAAAGGATAATCTCCTTAAAGATTAAAAATCAGCTTTTAAGACTGATATTACTCAATCCTAGAGATTGACCTTAAAGATTGAGAATTCAAACTCATGGAATTCGATGATATCTAAACTCGAGCTTGAACGAGAAAATATTTTGATCAAAAATACAAACCGACTTGTTTTCTGAAAACCCTATTTTCAATGCGTTCATTACCATTGAACGTAAAATCCTAGGAATTCACCTGGAATTCATTAGGTCACCTGAACTAAATCGGGTGTCAACCGTAAGAACGGTGGTTGCATAACATGGTCAAAGACAGGACTTTGTGCCAAACCGACAAATTATAAGGGTGAGCTTTACTATTGCTCCTACCAAGGATAGTAATTGCGTCCGACACGTTATAGACCATAATCAAAAGCATGTCACGGGACATTGCCTTAACAGTTGCTTGTTCAACGCTTTCCTTTACAACCGGACGGTAGTTTGCCGAAAGGTAATATACGGGACAAGTAAACTGGACGTGTTGCTTTCCTAATACAAGGTTAGCAAGTGGGTGACACAAAACCGCAAGTTTTGAGCTAAAATTTTCAAATCTGAAACCCACCAAACCCACAAAAATATTTTGCAAACACCGGTAAAGGGTTATTCCGGAAAACTTATCTAGGGTAAAAACTAGATTTCGAAAGATCAAATGTTTTCATAAAAATCCAATTTCCTTAATGGATCTAAATTTTTATAGTCATGTGGGACTGTAAACCATATCGTTACTACCATTGTTTATACCGCCGTATAGAAATCACTGATGTACAAAGTGTGAAGAATAAAGAAGTGATTCTAGTATTTCAAGACAATATTGCTTGAGGACAAGCAACGCTCAAGTGTGGGAATATTTGATAATGCTAAAAACGAACATATATTTCATAGCATTATTCCTCAAGAAAGACAAGCTTTTAGTTGCAATTGTTCTATTTACAAGTGATATTCGTTTAAATAATAAAAGGTGAAGACAAAAGACAGATTCGACAAATTGAAGACAAAAAGGTCCAAAGAGCTAAAAAGTACAAGATACAACTAAAAAGGTTCAAAATATTGATGAGGAACGTCTCAAAATGACAAGAGTACAAGTTACAAGACGCAAAGTACGCGATATAAAATAATACGCGAAGACGTCCGAAAATCCGGAACCGGGACCTGAGCCAAGAAGAAACGCCCGACGCAACGGACCAAAAATATCTAGTCTACTATGCACAAGAATATAATATAATATATATATAATTATATATAATTATATATTATATATATTATTATTATTATATTACGTCGACAAAGAAGAAAACAAAAGCAATTTGGCTGGATCCAGGGTGGCCATGCGACTCGCATGGCCAGAGGCACAAAACCATGCGAGTCGCATGGTGTGAGATTGCTGGTCAGGTCCTATAAAAAGCCAGTTTTCTGACGAGTTAAACACATCTTTTTTCTCTTCCTCTTCAACGTAAATATATTTATATTTATAATTTATATTTTAATTTTAATTATAATTCTAATAATAAGGGTATGTTAGCGAATGTTATAAGGGTGTAAGTCGAAATTCTGTCCGTGTAACGCTACGCTATTTTTAATCATTGTAAGTTATGTTCAACCCTTTTATATTAATGTCTCGTAGCTAAGTTATTATTATGCTTATTTAAAATGAAGTAATCATGATGTTGGGCTAATTACTAAAATTGGGTAATTGGGCTTTGTACCATAATTGGGGTTTGGATAAAAGAACGACACTTGTGGAAACTAGGCTATGGGCTATTAATGGGCTTTATATTTGTTTAACTAAATGAAAGTTTGTTAATGTTAATATAAAGATTTACAATTGGGCGTCCCTATAAATTACCATATACACTCGATCGGACACGATGGGCGGGGTATTTATATGTACGAATAATCGTTCATTTAACCGGACACGGGAATGGATTAATAGCCACTAGAATAATTAAAACAGGGGTGAAATTACATTCAAGGGTAATTGGTGTAATTGTTAACAAAGTAGTAAAACCTTGGTTTACACGCAGTCGATAACCTGGTGTATTCATTAAACAAAGTATTAAAACCTTGTTACAATTCGAATCCCCAATTAGTTGGAATATTTATCTTCGGGTATAATAATAATTTGACAAGGACACTTGCAATTTATATTTATGACTGATGGACTGTTATGGACAAAAACCAGACGGACATATTGAATAATCCAGGACAAAGGACAATTAACCCATGGGCATAAAACTAAAATCAACACGTCAAACATCATGATTACGGAAGTTTAAATAAGCATAATTCTTTTATTTCATATTTAATTTCCTTTATTTTATATTTAATTGCACTTCTAATTATCGCACTTTTATTTATTGTTATTTTATTTAATCGCATTTTTAATTATCGTACTTTTAATTATCGCAATTTAATTTTATCGCACTTTTATTATTCGCAATTTCATTATCGTTATTTACTTTACGCTTTAATTTAAAGTCTTGTATTTATTTTATATTTTACATTAGGTTTTAACTGCGACTAAAGTTTTAAAATCGACAAACCGGTCATTAAACGGTAAAAACCCCCCCTTTATAATAATAATATTACTTATATATATATTTGTATTTTTATAAAAGTAAACTAATATAGCGTTGAGCTTTGTTTAAAGATTTCCCTGTGGAACGAACCGGACTTACTAAAAACTACACTACTGTACGATTAGGTACACTGCCTATAAGTGTTGTAGCAAGGTTTAAGTATATCCATTCTATAAATAAATAAATATCTTGTGTAAAATTGTATCGTATTTAATAGTATTTTCTGCTAAAATTTAATAGTATTTTATACCCCTCTGCTTTGACATCAAGAAGCTCATAAAACCAGATACTCAATACATCCTGGAACGGGGAAGATGTACAAGGATCTCAAGAAACATTTTTGGTGGCCGGGTATGAAAGCCGATGTTGCTAAATATGTAGGAGAATGTTTGACGTGTTCTAAGGTCAAAGCTAAGCATCAGAAACCATCAGGTCTACTTCAACAACCCGAAATCCCGGAATGGAAATGGGAAAACATTACCAAGGATTTCATCACTAAATTGCCAAGGAATGCAAGTGGTTTTGATACTATTTGGGTAATAGTTGATCGTCTCACCAAATCAGCACACTTCCTGCCAATAAGAGAAGATGACAAGATGGAGAAGTTAGCACGACTGTATTTGAAGGAAGTTGTCTCCAGACATGGAATACCAATCTCTATTATCTCTGATAGGGATGGCAGATTTATTTCAAGATTCTGGCAGACATTACAGCAAGCATTAGGAACTCGTCTAGACATGAGTACTGCCTATCATCTACAAACTTATGGGCAGAGCGAAAGGACGATACAAATGCTTGAAGACATGCTACGAGCATGTGTTATTGATTTCGGAAACAGTTGGGATCGACATCTACCGTTAGCAGAATTTTCCTACAACAACAGCTACCATTCAAGCATTGAGATGGCGCCATTTGAAGCACTTTATGGTAGAAAGTGCAGGTCTCCAATTTGTTGGAGTGAAGTGGGGGATAGACAGATTACGGGTCCGGAGATAATACAAGAAACTACCGAGAAGATCATCCAAATTCAACAACGGTTGAAAACCGCCCAAAGTCGACAAAAGAGCTACGCCGACATTAAAAGAAAAGATATAGAATTTGAAATTGGAGAGATGGTCATGCTTAAAGTTGCACCTTGGAAAGGCGTTGTTCGATTTGGTAAACGAGGGAAATTAAATCCAAGGTATATTGGACCATTCAAGATTATTGATCGTGTCGGATCAGTAGCTTACCGACTTGAATTACCTCAACAACTCATGGCTGTACATAACACTTTCCACGTCTCGAATTTGAAGAAATGTTTTGCTAAAGAAGATCTCACTATTCCATTAGATGAAATCCAAATCAACGAAAAACTTCAACTCATCGAAGAACCCGTCGAAATAATGGATCGTGAGGTTAAAAGACTTAAGCAAAACAAGATACCAATTGTTAAGGTTCGATGGAATGCTCGTAGAGGACCCGAGTTCACCTGGGAACGAGAATATCAGATGAAGAAGAAATACCCGCATTTATTTCCAGAAGATACGCCAACACCTCCAACTGCTTAAAATTTCGGGACGAAATTTATTTAACGGGTAGGTACTGTAGTGACCCGAACTTTTCCATGGTTATATATATATATATATTAAATGAAATTGTTATTTACATGATTAAGTGTTTCCAACATGTTAAGCAATCAAACTTATTAAGACTTGATTAATTGGAATAGGTTTCATATAGACAAATGACCACCCAAGTTGACCGGTGATTCACGAACGTTAAAACTTGTAAAAACTATACGATGACATATATATGGTTATATATATAGTTAACATGATTTTATTATAAGTATGTGTCTCATTAGGTATTTTAACAATGAGTTATATACTTAAAAATGAGACTATTAAATTAAGAAACTCGAAAACGATATATATAACGATTATCGTTATAACGTCTTACTAGGTACATATGAATCATATTAAGATATTGATACACTTGCTTAATTATGTTAAATGATAAGTAAATATATCATTAAGTGTATTAACAATGAACTACATATGTAAAAATAAGACTACTAACTTAATGATTTTGAAACGAGACATATATGTAACGATTATCGTTGTAACGACATTTAATGTATATAGATCATACATCATAATATAATGATAATATAATAATTTAAAATCTCATTTGATATTATAAACATTGGGTTAACAACATTTAACAAGATCGTTAACCTAAAGGTTTCAAAACAACATTTACATGTAACCACTAACGATGACTTAACGACTCAGTTAAAATGTATATACATGTAGTGTTTTAATATGTATTCATACACTTTTGAAAGACTTCAATACACTTATCAAAATACTTCTACTTAACAAAAATGCTTACAATTACATCCTCGTTCAGTTTCATCAACAAATATACTCGTATGCACCCGTATTCGTACTCGTACAATACACAGCTTTTAGATGTATGTACTATTGGTATATACACTCCAATGATCATCTCTTAGCAGCCCATGTGAGTCACCTAACACATGTGGGAACCATCATTTGGCAACTAGCATGAAATATCTCATAAAATTACAAAAATATGAGTAATCATTCATGACTTTTTTACATGAAAACAAAATTACATATCCTTTATATCTAATCCATACACCAACGACCAAAAACACCTACAAACACTTTCATTCTTCAATTTTCTTCATCTAATTGATCTCTCTCAAGTTCTATCTTCAAGTTCTAAGTGTTCTTCATAAATTCCAAAGTTCTAGTTTCATAAAATCAAGAATACTTCCAAGATTGCAAGTTTACTTCCAAGTTTTCTAAATCCATTCCAAGTAATCATCCAAGATCAAGAAACCTTTGTTATTTACAGTAGGTTATCTTTCTAATACAAGGTAATAATCATATTCAAACTTTAATTCAATTTCTATAACTATAACAATCTTATTTCGAGTGAAAATCTTATTTGAAATTATTTTCGTGTCATGATTCGGCTTTAAGAACTTTCAAGCCATCCAAGGATCCTTTGAAGCTAGATCCATTTTTCCCATTTCTAGTAGGTTTATCCAAGGAACTTGAGGTAGTAATGATATTCATAACATCATTCGATTCATACATAAAAAGCTGTCTTATTCAACGTTATAAACTTGTAATCACTAGAACATAGTTTAGTTAATTCTAAACTTGTTCGCAAACAAAAGTTAATCCTTCTAACTTGACTTTTAAAATCAACTAAACACATGTTCTATATCTATATGATATGCTAACTTAATGATTTAAAACCTGAAAACACGAAAAACACCATAAAATCGGATTTACGCCGTCGTAGTAACACCGCGGGCTGTTTTGGGTTAGTTAATTAAAAACTATGATAAACTTTGATTTAAAAGTTGTTATTCTGGGAAAATTATTTTTATTATGAACATGAAACTATATCCAAAAATTATGGTTAAACTCAAAGTGGAAGTATGTTTTCTAAAATGGTCATCTAGACGTCGTTCTTTCGACTGAAATTACTACCTTTACAAAAACGACTTGTAACTTATTTTTCTGACTATAAACCTATACTTTTTCTGTTTATATTCATAAAATAGAGTTTAATATGAAACCATAACAATTTGATTCACTCAAAACGGATTTAAAATGAAGAAGTTATGGGTAAAACAAGATTGGATAATTTTTCTCATTTTAGCTACGTGAAAATTGGTAACAAATCTATTCCAACCATAACTTAATCAACTTGTATTGTATATTATGTAATCTTGAGATACCATAGACACGTATACAATGTTTCGACCTATCATGTCGACACATCTATATATATTTCGGAACAACCATAGACACTCTATATGTGAATGTTGGAGTTAGCTATACAGGGTTGAGGTTGATTCCAAAATATATATAGTTTGAGTTGTGATCAATACTGAGATACGTATACACTGGGTCGTGGATTGATTCAAGATAATATTTATCGATTTAATTTTGTACATCTAACTGTGGACAACTAGTTGTAGGTTACTAACGAGGACAGCTGACTTAATAAACTTAAAACATCAAAATGTATTAAAAGTATTGTAAATATATTTTGAACATACTTTGATATATATGTATATATTGTTATAGGTTCGTGAATCAACCAGTGGCCAAGTCTTACTTCCCGACGAAGTAAAAATCTGTGAAAGTGAGTTATAGTCCCACTTTTAAAATCTAATATTTTTGGGATGAGAATACATGCAGGTTTTATAAATGATTTACAAAATAGACACAAGTACGTGAAACTACATTCTATGGTTGAATTATTGAAATCGAATATGCCCCTTTTTATTAAGTCTGGTAATCTAAGAATTAGGGAACAGACACCCTAATTGACGCGAATCCTAAAGATAGATCTATTGGGCCTAACAAACCCCATCCAAAGTACCGGATGCTTTAGTACTTTGAAATTTATATCATATCCGAAGGGTGTCCCGGAATGATGGGGATATTCTTATATATGCATCTTGTTAATGTCGATTACCAGGTGGTCACCATATGAATGATTTTTATCTCTATGTATGGGATGTGTATTGAAATATGAAATCTTGTGGTCTATTGTTACGATTTGATATATATAGGTTAAACCTATAACTCACCAACATTTTTGTTGACGTTTAAAGCATGTTTATTCTCAGGTGGATACTAAGAGCTTCCGCTGTTGCATACTAAAATAAGGACAAGATTTAGAGTCCATGTTTGTATGATATTGTGTAAAAACTGCATTCAAGAAACTGATTTCGATGTAACATATTTGTATTGTAAATCATTATGTAATGGTCGTGTGTAAACAGGATATTTTAGATTATCATTATTTGATAATCTACGTAAAGCTTTTTAAACCTTTATTTATGAAATAAAGGTTATGGTTTGTTTTAAAAATGAATGCAGTCTTTGAAAAATGTCTCATATAGAGGTCAAAACCTCGCAACGAAATCAATTAATATGGAACGTTTATAATCAATATGAACGGGACATTTCACAAGGTATTCGCTAAAGGCTTCAGCAGACACTGAATCATTTGGATTCTTTGAAGGCAAGTTTAGTCTTTGTGATTTGTCAACATTCTCCTTCATAGTTTGCTCAATCCGTTTTTCAGTTCCAAATTTGAGCTTTTTCAACACACCACTCTTTATTATCAAACTTTTGGCCATCAAGACCTTTTACAGTTTTGCTGCTTCATCAGCATTCAAAGTTATCATAACCGAATCGTCGGTTATCAATCCAAAGTGTTTTCAAAAGTTTGAAGGGTTTGAATGAGGATTGTAATTGTCAAGATATATATATATGATGTTCTAGAATTTTGAATGATATAAATATTTTTCTGGGTTTTATGAATAGAAGTGACGTTCTAGCACAGTTTTGAAGTCAAAGTATAGCTTTGAAAGATGATATCGGTTATATCTCGACTTGGATTATGATATGTTAAAATCAGAATATGTAATTGAATTTGAATGAGTATGGTTGTTTTGATTTCTATGAAAGAATATATCTCGTTGTGAAAGTAGTGACTATAGTTGATGATTTGTTGAATCAGAATCGAAGAATGTAACATATTAATTGTGAATTTATATATCTCTCGGGTATTACCTACCCGTTAAAATATTCTCACCATTAACAGTTGGTACAAAAGAATTTTTAATTACATTCTTTATGAAAATATACCTACATATATATTTTCTTTAGATGTAATCATGGATTTAATGAGTTAACATAATATTAATCTCATCTGGTTTTCGATTAGGACTAGAATATATAATCTCTAAAACTTTAGATATTACATAATCGCCGTAAAATATTTCTTTAATGAAGTTATGAATTAATACTTCATCGTTTGTTGTTGTTGGTATTCCTTGGTATCTACAGGGTGTATGACGTTGATGCTCGAGGTACAGATTGTGATGTTGAGGTGTGTGATGCGGACGTTGTTGTTGGTGGTGGTAACGGTACTGTTGGTGTTAATGATGGTGGTACTGTTGATGCCGGTGATGCTGCTTGTGCTTGTGGAATTGAGGCTTGCGATGTAGATGTTGTTAGCGGTACTGGTGTTGTTGATGGTGCTTGTAATCTTTGCACCATATTCTCCAAAGCTGTCACCCGAGGGCGAAACTTGTTGACTTCTTCTATCACGCCAGGGTGATTGTCGGTTCGGACAAGCGGATGAATAAGATCAAGAATTTGAGATAGTATATAATCATGATGAGATACTCTGGAGATGAGAGAGAAATGGTATTACGAACAGGTTCGCCGGTAAGTGCTTCAGGTTCTTCGCCAAGAGGGGAATGTGGTGGATGAAAGGGATCACCTTCTTCTTATCTCTAATGATTAAGTAGATTACGAACCCATCCCCAATTCATCTAGAATAGGTGATGGCTAATTGGTTGATCCATTCCGGTTACGCTGTTATCAGAGCTCAGGTCGAATTCCATATCAGAATAGCTGTCGGAATCTGAGGAATTCGAACTAGATACGGGATCCATCTTGTATAATTAGAGAGATGATTTTTGATATGAAATAGATTATAGAATTTAGATTGGTATTCTTCAATACATAATTTACATATGTATATATAATACCAAAATTCCATAAATCACGGAGGAATTTTCGAAAGATGTCAAGCAAAGTTTACAGTAATAGATATGCTAAGATATGAATTCATCTGTACACTATGTATGCAATTAATGCAGGAAACGTGTCTAGACTTAAGAATGATAAGCATGTAATTTCTGACAAGAAATGATAAGTAAAACTCGGTAAAAACATATACGGTCATAGTCCAGACTCACTAATGCATCCTAACAATTACCAGTTAAACACACTAATGCAAATTCTGGTTCCCTATGACCTCAAGCTCTGATACCAACTGTGATGACCCGTCTAAATCCATTTGGACGAATACATCATTCATCAATTTCACAGTGAGGTACTGACCTCTACATGATACGTTTTGTAAACATTACATTCTTTTGAAAAGGCATGCCATAAATGAATATCTAATTCCAAGGTTTTTGACATCTGATGATTTTTACATATAGACAATCACCGTAAATAATAGTTTACAATACTACATCCGTTGACAATGCAGTCAAAATAAAATACATGGTGATGATTTTGTGAATGAAAAGTTTTCTCGAATAAAGCATGTATGACTCCATGCACATAGCTTGTATAATGTATAAGCAAATAGTGAAAGACTTCTAGGAACCTGAGAATAAACATGCTTAAAAGTGTCAACACAAAGGTTGGTGAGTTTATAGTTTTAATGTTGCGCATAATCTGTATATAAAGATGGATCACAAGATTTCAGTTGTTTCATCTAGAAACGTTTATCAAAATATTCTACAAGATTGAGCACCCTGGTAACTAAACTTTAACGTCTATATAATAAGTACCCTTGTTTTAACATACATGCAACCAACATGTACAATACACGCAAACCAACGTGTACTAACCTCAAATATTATACATCTGTTTTATAGTTCAGGCTAGGGTTTCTATACCTGGAACAGACGGGGATGTCAAGCCCTATGGATCCATATACTACTACTCGCGCCCACCAGTTCTTATAACTGGCAGTTACTAGTTACCAAAGCTAAGGGATTTTCGGTTCAAACTCAGTGTAGAATTTAGTATGTACTTATGTCCATTGCGTTTAAAATAAAGTGCATGTATTCTCAGCCCAAAAATATAGATTGCAAAAGCAATTAAAAAGGGATCTATAAACTCACCTTAGCAGCACATAAGGTCATTCACCGAAATGTGACCGAAACTCAGAATGCAAAATAACCGTAGATCTCAACCTAGAGAACATATGTTGGTCAGTACATGTCTAACAAGCTAGGTCAGGTCATAGTTGATAGTGCTCTAAATGAACATATATTTAGGCACAATATCCTTCCAATATGTAAACTTTTCAGTTGCAATTGTTCTATTTTTAAGTAATATCCATTTAAATAAATAAGTGCGAAGACAAAAGAAATAAACGACGATTTGAAGACGTAAATGACCAAAAAGCTCAAATGTACAAGATACAATCCAAGTGGTTCAATTTATTGATGAGAAACGTCTAAAACTGACAAGAGTACAAGCCGCGAAACGCAAAGTACAAGATATCTAAGCATACGAAAAGGAGTTCGAAAATCCGAAACCTAGACGTAAACCGAGCATCAACGCGCGAGTCAATGGACCTAAAATTACAAGTCAACTATGCACAAGAATATAATATAATATATAAATAATTATATATATATTATATATTAAAAAATTAACAGCAGCCCACGTTTAAATCAATTGATGAGCTGGAGTGTGAAACTCCGCGATCGCGGAGCTCCAAGGCACAAAAGTACCACGATCGCGGAGCTGCCTGAGACAAAATTTCCTATAAAAGTCAACGCATTCGGACGATCAAACGGGCACCTTTTCCAATCTCGCAATCTCTATATGTAATATATTTATATTATAATTATAATTTTAATTTAAGATTAATATTAAATTATGGTTTAGTTGGGTTATTGTAAGAAATGTTTTACGGGTTTTAAAGTCGAAACTCTGTCCGTGCGATGCTACGAAATTAATAATCACTGTAAGCTATGTTCTTCCTTTTTAAATTAATATCTCGTAACTAAGTTATTATTATGCTTATTTGAGCCAAAGTAATCGTGATGTTGGACTAAATATTAAGACGGGGTTATTGGATTTTGTACCATAATTAGGGTTTGGACAAAAGACCGACACTTGTGGACATTGGACTATGGACCACTAATAGATGGGGGGTATTGTCTAATCGAATGACAACTCATTGGAATCTGTCGAACCTATCTTCAAATTAGTTAATCTAATAATTATTAAATGATTATGCATGCCCTATTTAGTGACGTTTATACGACATCTTTTACAATCATTTAATTAATTATTCGGGTTGGGTAATTGATTATTCAAACTGATCAAGTGGGTAAATTAATATTCATATCTCATTAAAACAGGGGTGGATTACATACAAGGGTAATTGGTGTAATTGTTAACAAAGTATTAAAACCTTGGATTACACGCAGTCGATAACCTGGTGTAATTATTAACAAAGTATTAAAACCTTGTTACAGTTTAAATCCCTAATTAGTTGGAATATTTGACTTCGGGAATAAGGTTAATTTGACGAGCATCTTATAATTATGACCGATGGACTATTATGGGCAAAAACCAGATAGGTATCAAATAATCTAGGACAAAGGACAATTAACCCAGAGTAATAAATTAAAATCAAAACGTTAAACATCATGATTACGGAAGTTTAAATAAGCATAATTCTTTTATTATATTTCTCATCGTATTTTTATTGTCATTTTATTTATCGCAATTTTAAATATCATCATTTAAATATTGTTATTTATTTTACGCACTTTAATTATTGTCATTTATCTTTACGCTTAAAATATAAAATCGACAAACCGGTCATTAAACGGTAAACCCCCCTTTTATAATAATAATATTACTATATGTAATTATATATATTTTGTATAAATATAGTTGTTAAGAATATAGTACGTAATCACTAGCTCCCTGCGTAATGAACCGCACTTACTAAAAACTACACTACTCTACGATTAGGTACACTGCCTATATTGTTGTAGCAAGGTTTAGGTATATCCATCTATATAAATAATTAAAACTTGTGTAAATTGTACCGTATTTCGTATTAAAAATAATAATATTTCGTACACCCACGCTTCGCACATCAAGTTTTTGGCGCCGCTGTCGGGGAGCCGAAAGCGAAACGCTATAAAATAAACTTATATATATATATAAGTTTTTAATCTATTTTTTTGTAAAAATATAGTTTTTTTATAAGTTTTAAATAATATAAAAATAATAAAAAGAAAAAAAAAGTTATATTTTTAAGATTTTGTTATAAAAGTATTTATATTTTAAGTTTTTAAAATATAAGTTTATTTTTATTTTATAAAAAAATATCTATCTTTTATTTAAAAAAAATCAAATTAAAACATAAAAATCTGTACTGGGCCAGAATTAAAATTCGAAGCCCAAAATAAACTAATTAAAAGATTGGGCCGAACTGCTTAAGCCCAACCAGACGAGTCCGATAATGTACATCTCCGCGATCGTGGTGCTTTGAGGAAGAAAACCTCAGCGACTGCATAGTCGTCTGACAGGACTGAAAACCCTATCATTTAATGCGATTTTAGGTTTTAATTTTATATTTATTATTATTATTATTTTTTAATTATTATATAGTTTTAATATAATTTGTATTTTAAGTTTTAATTATTATTATTTACATATTTATATTAATACTTTTATATAAATAATATTTTTATAAAAAAATATATTTTTATAACTTTAGTTTTAATTTTATATTTTGTATCTTTTTATTCCTTAAAATTCGTAATTTTTATATTTGTCGTTCGTATTTAGTTTTAAGTTTAGTTTTGCCATAGTTATTTTTATTCTTCTAGACTTTTAGGTTTTGCCGTAAAATCCCTTAAGTGCTTTTTCTTTAGATTTAGAATTTAGGCGCTTTAGAATTTTGCGACGCCGTTATAGATTTTAGTGCCTTTTAAGTAATTGCCGTTTTCTGAATAGATTTGTATTTTAAGTTTTAATACCTTTAGGCGCAACTTTTTAGATTTAATTTTCAGACTTTTAAGTTTCTACGTTTTTCTTTCTTATTTTTATTTTTCAACGTTTTTCGACGCGCTTTTTCTTTCTCATTTCTACGCTCTAGTTTTTAGGACATAAAATTTTCTTTATTTTCTTTAAATCACGACGAAAAATTATTTTAAGCGATTAAATCAATAGACGTCCAAAATTTTCTGGTTCGTAGTAATAGTTGGATTTGTTAGTAGTGAGTTGTGGGCTTCCGATTTAAAGGGTCCTGGCTACCTGCTGCATCTATTAGCTATTCGAAACGTGGGCAAAATCAGAAAAGTTTATTAATTTGATAACTTATATAATTTTTATCTTTATAACTAATAAGACATTCAGTGAATGCACCGAGCAAAACGTTCACCACCTTTCATACGTTCACCACCTGTAACTCGATCAAGACATCTAGCTAATATTGCCGCTGTTGATTTTTCTTTAGAATCATCATCTAGTCGAACAAGTACTTCAATTCAAATTTCCGATAATCCATTTTTTGAACCCGACTTCACAATTGAGAACCCGGAGGATATTCAAGGACAATTCCAAGATCCTGAACCACTAATCATTCCTCCTGAACCACAAACCGTTAAATCAGAATCTTCTAGTGATTCGTATTCAAAAAATTCAATTATGGAAGTAATGGAACCTCTAAGTATGGAAGACCGAATGAGAGCCACACGCACTGGCCAAGGTCACACCATTATTAAGCCAGATGTTAATGCGCCAGATTATGAAATCAAAGGACAAATCCTACACATGGTAACTAATCAATGCTAATATAGTGGTACGCCAAAAGAAGATCCAAACGAACATCTTCAAACCTTTAATAGGATCTGTACTTTATTTAAAATCGGAGAAGTTGAGGATGAACATATCTATCTCATGTTGTTTCCCTGGACTTTAAAGGGAGAAGCCAAAGATTGGTTGGAATCGTTACCTGAAGGAGCGATTGACACATGGGATGTTTTAGTTGAAAAATTTCTTACAAGATTCTTTTCGGTATCAAAAGCCGTGAGACTTCAAGGAGAAATTGTTACATTCGCGCAAAAGCCAAATGAAACATTATATGAGGCGTGGACAAGATTTGGAAAGTTGTTGAGAGGATGTCCTCAACACGGTTTAGACACTTATAAAATAGTACAAATATTCTAACAAGGTGTCGACGTTGCTACACGAAAAGACATCGACACAGCAGCTGGTGGTTCCATTATGAAGAAAACCGCAACCGAAGCTCACAAAATTATTGATAACACAGCCTCCCACTCACATGAATGGCACCAAGAAAAAGATATTTTTCGTTCATCTAAAGCGGCTAGAGCCGATTCTAGCCATGACTTAGATTCCGTTTTCGCAAAAATAGATGTTTTCGAGAGACGAATGGAAAAGATGACTAAAGATATTCACGCAATACGAATCAGTTGTGAGCAATGCGGTGGACCACACTTAACGAAAGATTGTCACATTGAGCAAACGATGGAACAACGTGAGAATGTTTCCTACATGAACCAAAGGCCGGGAAATAATTATCAAAATAATTATAAACCGCCAAGGCCAAACTTCAATCGAAATCAAATCATTCTTTACAATTCAAATGGACCCAACAATAACTCGTATAGCCAACAAGGTCCGAATAACCAACCAACTCAAAACAACACTTTCAATCAACAAAGACCTAGCTTGTATAAACCACCACAACAAACCGAAGAGAAAAAGCCAAATCTGGAAGAAATGATGGCAAAGCTAATGGAATCTCAAACACAATTTATTACGTCTCAAACCCAAACAAATGAGAGGTTTGATCAGTCATTAAGAACTCAACAAGCTTCCATTTTGAATCTAGAAAAACACGTAGGTACTCTTGCTAGCATGATGAGTGAGAGGGAACAATGAAAGCTACCGAGTGATACTGAAGTAAATCCTCGGAATGAGAATATTAATATGGTGTCAACAAATTCTGAAAAACCGGCACCAGAAAATGGGAAGGTTTTAGATGTGAGTAACAATGAAGAAGTTACAAAACCACCACCACCCGAGTATGTAAAGCCAGTAGTTGTACCATACAGACCACCCATCCCGTTTCCAAGAAAAGGAGTTGAGTATGAGCAAGTGATAGGTAATAAAGTTTGTGATACCTCTGGAAAGAAGAAGAAGAAGAATAAGAAAGTGCAAGAAACAAAAATCGTAAAAGTAAACCCGGTGAAGACAGTTCCACCGAAAATTTCACCCCAGGTTGGGTGATCCGGGTGAATTTATTATTCCTTGTCTACTTAGTGATTGTGTCATGTATGATGCACTAGAAAATTTAGGTGCGAGTGTGAGTATTATGCCTCTTTCATTATATAAGAGATTAGGAGTAGGTGAGTTAAGTCCAACGGAAATGAGTGTTCGATTCCTTGATCAAACCATTAAGCACCCAGTTGGAATTGCAGACAACCTACCCATTCAAGTGGGTAATTTAACCTTTCTAGTCGAATTTATTGTCATTGACATAGAATAGGACTCAAACGTTCCTCTAATTTTAGGTTGACCATTCTTAGCGTCCACCGATGCATTATTTGATGTAAGAAAGGGTAGAATGACATTTAGTAATGGTGAAAAGTCAATCACCTTTATGATTCAAAAGTCTAAATCTCCACCAACCAAAACCGTTGAACCAATAAAGACGATTTGTAAAAACCATATTGTTTTACCAACTCCAACGGTAGTGCTTAACAATAATAAAATGCCTAAGTGTGGAGAAAATGAAGTAACACCTAATGATGACCTGATAACAAAGAACCCCGTTGTTGATACGAAATTAAATGACCCCGTTATTAACAGTTCAATGAAGAAACTTTATAAACGGGTTTACGATGCTAGAATTAAGAGGAACTTTAAGTGATGTACCCAGTTAGTATCTAATCTGTCGCCTAAAGAAAAGGCGAAACTAGTTGAATTTTTGGATGATACAGAAGAAGCCGGCCACGGGCTTAAAGCAAAAGTCACAGATATGTAAGTTGATTATGGCCCAAAAGAAATTGACGATGAAGTTAATCACAATTTCGACACCACAGCTACCTAAGTGTGGGGAGATTCAAATGTTCTAAAAAGAAAATACTGTCTAGAGTTAGTTGTTCTGTTCTCGTGTAGTTCCGAGAATGGAATCCGATTGGTCTTTTTCACTAGCAGACACTAAAGAACTAGTTTTCTCCCCCCATTCTGAATTTTTTTGTTTTGTAGGTTTTGTATGAAATTAATACGCTTTTTAAATCTAAGTTTTGTGTGAATTTAAAAACAAAATTTACTTTATTTCATTAAGTTTAAAAAATGATTTCTAAAATTCATCGTAAGTTAAAGAATAGGTCATGGAACCGAAATTGCTTTACCCGAGGGCGGGGCGAAAAATTTTATTATCATTATTTTAATATTATTGATCTAAAGTATGCCAAAAATATTATATGAACGTTTGGTTATATACCAAACTTCAAAAATATGTATATATATGTTTGTATTTTAGTTATATACAAAACAGGGTAAAACATCGTACTTTCAAAGACTGGCATTAAGTTCAGCAAAAGCTACTAATTTTGACGATAAGACGCAAAACATATGTGAAATTACAACAAAAGGAATGAACGATGAGGCGCGCCATCTATCATTCGACGAGCTTTATAATTACAAACTGGGTATTTTTAATCATTCTTCTACGCTAATCACCCTCGTGAATTTAAATTTTTACTGGTTTCTTGCAAATGAGGGCATTGCAAGATATCAAGTGTAGGGAAGGGTTATAAATTCTCTCAGGTTTACACTTGGTTTAATTGCCAAATTATATGAAAATTTGAAAATTTTTTAACTAAATGAACTCAAAATCATGTTTATACATATTTATGAACGATAAAACTAGGTGATAATACCAAAATTATTGTTACCTCGGAGAGAACATAAATTGAGAAACAGCCCAAAACGCTTGAATTCATTTAAAATGGAATAAAGAAGAATAAAAAGGCAAAGAAAAAAATAAATAAAAGCTAAGTGTGGGAAGAATTCACCAAGTTCTTTAGAATATATATCACATATTTTTGTACTAGATTATTGCAGGTACTTTTATTTTGGAATAAACTAATCAGTTTTACCCGATTTACTGTAATATATTTGAAAGAAAGATGGATCCACACGATGAATCAATTCCATCATTAAAAGGAAGTAAAGTCTTCCGAAAAAGAAACGCGCTTCTTGATTTAGGTCAAGAAGTTGTCGTCTAGACCAGCTGTAGGTTGATGAAAAATCTAGAAAAGTCATCTCGAAAATCAGCAGGAAATCCACAGACCTCAGCATCAAACAGGGTGTAGCGACCCCGACAAATCGTCAAGTGACGGCGTCGACTACGTAGGTCCCATTACATGGTCGTAAGTCTTTAAGACAACGTTTGACCAAAATATGTCGCATTCATTTCAATGTAAAAGGGTGTTTCAAGTTTACAAAAAGAAGTTCGACGGCTAGTTACATTACAATTCTAAACGTACAATTGAAACCTATGCGACACAATTTAAAGGTAGCCAAAAAGATGCTCCAAATATGCATGTATACTCGACATCCAAGCAAGTATCAAAAGAGTGCGGAAGCATGTATCACTTAAGCATTCAAAACCTGAGAAAACATAGAAGAATCTGTCAACGAAAACGTTGGTGAAATCATAGGTTTAGTAAATGAGTATGTAAGTAAAATAAGTTGAACCACAAGTTATAGTATAAGTCGATTTTCCGAATCGTTTGAATTCCATAAGTATTGTTGTTTACCGAGCACCCAATTATCAAAGCTTAACCGTATCATTTACCTCAGCATAAAAGTGTTAGAACATACATCGTACCAGAATATATTTCATTCGCTTAACGGTAGCGAACCGTCCGAATGAGGGTTAGTCAAACCCGTATGGATCCACACAACATAGTCTCGCTTACACCATCTGATGTAATTAATGATAATTGAATTGAGGATTTTCGTTCAAACTCGTCCGTATCTTTGTATTCACAATTATGTTCAATGTATAAAAGTATGAAAAATATATATACGTGTGAAATGTATATAAGTACGTAATGTATATGTTTCTCAGCCCACGATTTAAAAGTATAAAAGTTGTTGAAAAGTGGGACTATGATCTCACCTCGAGTGCACGAGTATAAAAGTACTTCGCAAAGTAAACGTGTGCATGGAAGTTGCTTAGCCTTGACCTAAACAAGTAAGTTGTATCAATTTACCGATTACGACACAAGGTCGGGTGAAATGTGCTCAATTAGTCCTATGGCTCGTTACGACTCGATTATGTAGCATGTGAATCAAATTGTCAAGTTTCATGCAAGATACAAGTACAGAAACAAGTTAGGAAGGTTGCATAATCATTTGGTTAAGTTTGACAAAAAGTCAAACTTTGGTCGGTCAAAGTCAACGAAAGTCAACACGTTCGGGTCGGGTCCCGAACTATTTTTCTGAGGTTTTTAATCATATATGAGCATGTTAGAACAAGTTTCATGTGAATCGGAGGTCCATAGTATGCCAAACATTTTTCGTAATTTGGACATGGTGGTCAGAACCTGACCACGGCTTATGTCGCGCCGCGACATAAGCTGGCCGCGCTGCGGCATTGGCCGTGCGCTGGTACCTGGTCAGTCTCAATTGTTCAAGTCCCAAATCAAAACTCTTTCAAGCATAAATTACAAACCGCTAACTCTTAGAACTCGCACCTTATATCGTTGGAAAGCTCTTTTGACGTAGTATGCAACTAAACACAATTCATCAATCAAAAACCTCATTGACAATAATCGAATTCTCGTCATGTGATCAATAAAATTCCATTTTCAAAGCTTCAAGTTCATCAATATGCATTTTAAGTTTCGGGAATCCAATTCACACATATGATATGCCGTTTTGAAGGTAATGAAGCATACATTACAACTAAACACTAACAATTAACATTTCATGGCATTCAAGCATCAAAAAGTTCATGTCAAGAACTATCAAACCCTAGTCAAGCATCACAAAATCAATAATCATGTTTTTGAAGTTTTACAAATCAATCTACACATCAAAATGAAGCTAGTGATACTAGTAACACAATTACAACATGAACTTTAACAATTAAACAACTTTTAATCATCCAAAATCAAAGATTAAGCACACCCATTTCAAAAGTTCCAACTAGTTACTCCAATCAACAAATCGAGCAAACAAAACATGTATTCATGTTATACACGAGCCATAGAAACTAACTAACACAATTTCAAATCAAAAACACGAATTTATAGAAATCTAGAGTTTTTAGAAAGTTACCCAAACTCGATGATATTGGTATCAAAATGTAGAGGATGAAAAGAGGATCACGAAAATGTAATTTGTTTTGATGTTTGCTTCTCCAATCGGATTTAGATGATGATTTTATGTTTGAGGGTTTTGAGTTCAAAAATGGGAAGTAGAGAGAAAGAGGAGGATGAAGGTGGGAGGTGGAGATGAAATGAATGGATGTGGTAAGTGGGTTGACTAGTTGACCTAGTCAACTAGTTTGCCCATTTGGCAATCTCGGTCCCTCGAGTTTCAAAGCGGGTGCGGGAATTAACCCAACGAATATTTTAAAAACGTTCGAGTAACGGATGACGTTATAATTAGATAACGAGAATATTATGAACGTTAGTTAATGAAAGATACAAATTTGAATAACGAAAGATATTATAAAAAAAAAAAGACGGTGTTAAAATAAATTTAACGGAAAATCACGGGATGTTACATTATCCACACCTCAAAAGAAATTTCGTCCCGAAATTTAGTTGGAAGTAGTAGTCGATGTTTCTTACTCGAGACCTAGCGTTGTTCAATCTACGGAGCAGTGAAGATACATCCTTAGGCATTTCCACGAATCTGAATAGTCGGGGTGTTACGTAGTAGTAGGGTTTGGTTTTACGATCCACAAGTTCAGCCGGTTTTCCTATGAAGAGTAGTTTGTCATCAATAGTGGGTGCATCTAGAAGGATTGCAAGTTCCTGTTCCGCAGGACACGTTTCTAAGTTTGTTACACGAAATGTAAGGTAAACGGAAACTTAATTGAGTCGGCAGTTCTAAATGGTAGGGAGCGGCTCCAATACGCCCCAAGGACTCAAAAGGTTCAATATTGCGGATATAACCTTCCTCGATTTCCCAAAATGAATTACACCTTTCCAAGGTGCGGTTTCTCAATACTACACGGTCACACACTGGGATTTTGCGAGGTTTTCATCTAAGCTTGGTATAACTCTTTTGGCGACTACGGGTCGTCTCGAGCCCTTCTCGGACTTGAATGATCTCAATTGTTGTTTCTTGAACGGGTTAAGATTCGGTGTTTGTTTGCCACATGCGTTGGCCCAACGAATAGGGGTATGACATTTGCGGTCATATAGGATTTCGGAAGTGCGGCATTGGTACACGAATGGTAACTATCGTAGTATGAGGGATCAACTAAAAGCGACAATGCAAGATCGAAACATGCCTTTCCAAGATGTAAATCGTTCGTTTGCTCGGTTCATCGATTTGTTGGTGGTACGCGGTACTCATGTCTAAGCGGGTTCCCAAGGTTTCTTGCAAAACTAGAAGCGATACGAGTATTGATTCGAGGTAATTGGCAATGGTACACCGTATTGGAAAAAAAAAGAATTCCTTAAGATATGTTTGAACGAGCTAGTTAGGGTTTGAAAACGTTCGTTGGCAATGGTACACCGGCTACAGAGAACATTTTTTTTTTTTTTTTCAGGGCTATTCACCCTCGTGGTGAATACTAGTAATACATGATGAGTCTCTCTCTCCATTGAGAAAGTATATAAAAGGTTTTCTTATACAAAAGTACAAGCAAAAGGACAGGAGTGGAATGAGAACTTAGAATAGGATGAGCTCACATCCTGAGGTAGCCATATCGCGCATCTAGTGGTCAAATGTTGAGACCTGGTGGGAAAACGAGATAGAACACATAGTTGTATAGTTCGGGGTTGAGTAGTAGTTGTCCGTATCAGGAGCATGAGGACGATAAGTCAAAGAGAAAGGAAGTATCCTTGGATTTGTGTGTTATCTTGGGTCCCAGTAATATCAGACGGTCATAGTGAAATAACAGTGTTATGTAACGTGGTACGTGGTGATGAGAAGATTGATCGGATCCATAATTAAGTATTCCAATCGTTCGTGCAAAAATAACGAATTTCAGTTACGTCGATTTTGAGTCGAGAGAGTATGCCTTTCGGCGTTCAAGTAGAAATATTTCCATGTTTAAGTTCCATCTGGCGTTATACGAATTTAGCTAGTAATGTTGGTGTGAAAAATCACGCTTAAGGTCCGGGCACGGAGAGGTTTAAATTTCCGACTTAATGAGTTATCGAGGGTAAAGGACGAGCATCACGAGAAAAAGTCGGAAATGAACTTTCGGTAGGGATCTAAGATTTTACGAACACAAGTCAGAGTTGTGAGGGTTTCCCGATTACGTGTGGCTTCGATTGCGAGATTTATTGTAATACCCTGACCACTAACAACATGGTCTAGAAATTGGACTTTGTTTAACCAAAGTTCACACTTGGAGATTTTGGTATAGAGTTGCTCTTTCCTCAAGAGTTCGAGCGTAAGACAAAGGTGTTGTTCGTTTTCTTCTTTGCTTGAATTGAATAGGTTAGAACATCACATATGAATATGATGACAGATCTGTCTACCCATCAGGCCCATCAGGCCCATGAATACGGAGGAAGCCTTTGTTAAAATGAACGGCACTATAAGAAATTCATAACTATCGTAACGGATTTTGAAAACCGTTTTGGAGATAACCGGAATGGGGGTCGATTTTGGAATACACACGGAATTCTTGTGATTGATCAAGAGGTCATCGGTACGGGAAAGAGAATATCGGTTCTCAACCGAAAATTATTTAGTTCACGATAATCTATACACATGTAAGGGATCATTTTCTTCTTAGCGAATAGGTTTTGAGTCCCCTAGTTCTATAGGTGTCAAGTCAAAATTCAAATTCTCCACCCAAAAAGTTTAACGTAATAGTTTTCCGTCGGTCACCTGCATGGCATAGGTAGTGTCTAGGGGATATGGTGGTGTGCAAAGAGTACGAGTCAGGGCCTTGGTTATAAAACGTCTAACGGTACTCGAATTGAATAAACATGAAATATAAGGTTGTTGAGAAGAAACGTACCCGTGACTAGTTGTCATCTCGGGCTCCCTCGGTGTTAATGTTGAAATTTCGGCCGCGTGCATTGGGGTTGGTCTCCTTCTCTGGGCACGCACTCTTAAAATGACCCGGTTGGCCACATTCGAAACAAACGCCCGACCGGTGTGCATTGGGCGCCTTTTGGGCGACGGGGACGACGCTCCTACAATCGTTGGCCTTATGACCACTTCCTTGGCACCGGTGGCAAGTTAACTTACCACATTCACCATAATGACGGTTGCGGCATTTGTTGCAAAATGGTTTGCTACAATTGCCATAATGATGTTTGTGGCACTTGTTGCAAGATGGTAGACTTTCGGCATAGCCTTTCTTGTCGTTGGAGGTGAAAGGCTTCTTGGCGGGGTTGTTGTTGTAGTTGCTCAATTCGGGGGCTTCCCATTTTCTTTTGTTGCCACCCGACTTATCCTCGGCTTTATATGCCGACACCTCAATTTCGTCCACTGTTTCGATCAATTGGCGGGCCATATTCAAAGCCTCTTGGTGATTAGCGGGTTTGGATGACATTACTCCTTGTTTGATGCTCTTAGGAAGACCATCCATGTACAGCTCAACCCTTAGTGACTCGGTACTCACGAGATTTGGGCACATCAAGGCTAGCTCAGAAAATCGTTGATTATAGGCCTTTAGGTCATTCCCGACCGCTTTTAAAGTTCTTAGCTCGTGTTCAAGCTTGCGGGTCTCTTCGCGCGGGAAGTATTCGGTGATCATCTTTCCTCTTAAGTCGACCCAAGAGAGAGCGTGGGCTTCGTGGATACCCACCGATTGTACATACGTATTCCACCATGTGAGAGCGATACCGGCGATGAGTGGAAAATCTGACCTTGTCTTGGTCCCGACAACCGCTTATGCTAAAGACGGCTTCTGTTTGCTCAAACCATCGGGTGAGCACGACCGGTCCCCCGGTTCCATCAAAAGTGTGAGGTTTGCACCCCATGAAGTTCTTATAGGAGCACCCTTCGTTTGAATTACCGGCTCCATTTTTGTTGTTGTTGTGATTGTTGTTATTGTTATTGTTGTTGGAAGAGTGACCGGCCATGGCCGCATCCACGGCGGTGGCTATCATTCGTTGTATAGCTTGTTCGGAAGTTTCGGGAGGAGCGCGTCGACGAGCCATTGTTCCTTCAAAACACAAGAATATCGTTGGTTAGTATCCTCAATAATACTAACCGTGATATGGAATAAGGATAGAGAGACAATTTTTGCTTGACTCGCCTTAAATTCTTTATGTCATAACGTCAGAACGTCCATGTGAATCACCGTAATATAATCCCGGAAATTATATTACCCTGATTTACATGTGCATTTAACATTACATCATAAAGTCAAGGTGGCGCGTCAACAAAATTTATCAACGTAAGATCAAGATCGAATACGAGTTAGATATGATGGAAGAGTTCGAGTATAATGCACAAATAGTCAAGTAATTCCTACTCCAGTCTATATGCCAGTTGTAGTCTAGATTCACCTATGTACCCTATGACTCGGGGTGGACACAAATGAACTCTAAATCCCTACAACCAATGCTCTGATACCACTTGTAGCGACCCCGACAAATCGTCAAGTGACGGCGTCGACTACGTAGGTCCCATTACATGGTCGTAAGTCTTTAAGACAACGTTTGACCAAAATATGTCTCATTCATTTCAATGTAAAAGGGTGTTTCAAGTTTACAAAAAGAAGTTCGACGGCTAGTTACATTACAATGTTAAACGTACAATTGAAACCTATGCGACACAATTTAAAGGTAGCCAAAAAGATGCTCCAAATATGCATGTATACTCGACATCCAAGCAAGTATCAAAAGAGTGCGGAAGCATGTATCACTTAAGCATTCAAAACCTGAGAAAACATAGAAGAATCTGTCAACGAAAACGTTGGTGAAATCATAGGTTTAGTAAATGAGTATGTAAGTAAAATAAGTTGAACCACAAGTTATAGTATAAGTCGATTTTCCGAATCGTTTGAATTCCATAAGTATTGTTGTTTACCGAGCACCCAATTATCAAAGCTTAACCGTATCATTTACCTCAGCATAAAAGTGTTAGAACATACACCGTACCAGAATATATTTCATTCGCTTAACGGTAGCGAACCGTCCGAATGAGGGTTAGTCAAACCCGTATGGATCCACACAACATAGTCTCGCTTACACCATCTGATGTAATTAATGATAATTGAATTGAGGATTTTCGTTCAAACTCGTCCGTATCTTTGTATTCACAATTGTGTTCAATGTATAAAAGTATGAAAAATATATATACGTGTGAAATGTATATAAGTACGTAATGTATATGTTTCTCAGCCCACGATTTAAAAGTATAAAAGTTGTTGAAAAGTGGGACTATGATCTCACCTCGAGTGCACGAGTATAAAAGTACTTCGCAAAGTAAACGTGTGCATGGAAGTTGCTTAGCCTTGACCTAAACAAGTAAGTTGTATCAATTTACCGGTTACGACACAAGGTCGGGTGAAATGTGCTCAATTAGTCCTATGGCTCGTTACGACTCGATTATGTAGCATGTGAATCAAATTGTCAAGTTTCATGCAAGATACAAGTACAAAAACAAGTTAGGAAGGTTGCATAATCATTTGGTTAAGTTTGACAAAAAGTCAAACTTTGGTCGGTCAAAGTCAACGAAAGTCAACACGTTCGGGTCGGGTCCCGAACTATTTTTCTGAGGTTTTTAATCATATATGAGCATGTTAGAACAAGTTTCATGTGAATCGGAGGTCCATAGTATGCCAAACATTTTTCGTAATTTGGACATGGTGGTCAGAACCTGACCACGGCTTATGTCGCGCCGCGACATAAGCTGGCCGCTCCGCGGCATTGGCCGTGCGCTGGTACCTGGTCAGTCTCAATTATTCAAGTCCCAAATCAAAACTCTTTCAAGCATAAATTACAAACCGCTAACTCTTAGAACTCGCACCTTATATCGTTGGAAAGCTCTTTTGACGTAGTATGCAACTAAACACAATTCATCAATCAAAAACCTCATTGACAATAATCGAATTCTCGTCATGTGATCAATAAAATTCCATTTTCAAAGCTTCAAGTTCATCAATATGCATTTTAAGTTTCGGGAATCCAATTCACACATATGATATGCCGTTTTGAAGGTAATGAAGCATACATTACAACTAAACACTAACAATTAACATTTCATGGCATTCAAGCATCAAAAAGTTCATGTCAAGAACTATCAAACCCTAGTCAAGCATCACAAAATCAATAATCATGTTTTTGAAGTTTTACAAATCAATCTACACATCAAAATGAAGCTAGTGATACTAGTAACACAATTACAACATGAACTTTAACAATTAAACAACTTTTAATCATCCAAAATCAAAGATTAAGCACACCCATTTCAAAAGTTCCAACTAGTTACTCCAATCAACAAATCGAGCAAACAAAACATGTATTCATGTTATACACGAGCCATAGACACTAACTAACACAATTTCAAATCAAAAACACGAATTTATAGAAATCTAGAGTTTTTAGAAAGTTACCCAAACTCGATGATATTGGTATCGAAATGTAGAGGATGAAAAGAGGATCACGAAAATGTAATTTGTTTTGATGTTTGCTTCTCCAATCGGATTTAGATGATGATTTTATGTTTGAGGGTTTTGAGTTCAAAAATGGGAAGTAGAGAGAAAGAGGAGGATGAAGGTGGGAGGTGGAGATGAAATGAATGGATGTGGTAAGTGGGTTGACTAGTTGACCTAGTCAACTAGTTTGCCCATTTGGCAATCTCGGTCCCTCGAGTTTCAAAGCGGGTGCGGGAATTAACCCAACGAATATTTTAAAAACGTTCGAGTAACGGATGACGTTATAATTAGATAACGAGAATATTATGAACGTTAGTTAACGAAAGATACAAATTTGAATAACGAAAGATATTATAAAAAAAAAAGACGGTGTTAAAATAAATTTAACGAAAAATCACGGGATGTTACACAGGGTCGCCAAGTGGTCAGACTTATCCTAACCATGAGAGGATCTGTCTCGTAAAATGGGGAGGGCGCCGTGCAAATTAGCTTGATAAGACTAATGAATCAGACCCCCCAGAAAGGATAATCTCCTTAAAGATTAAAAATCAGCATTTAAGCCTGATATTACTCAATCCTTGAGATTGACCTTAAAGATTGAGAATCACAAACTCATAGAATTCAATGATATCTAAACTCGAGCTTGAACGAGAAAATATTTTGATCAAAAATAAAACCGATTTGTTTTTTGAAAACCTATTTTCATTGCGTTCATTACCATTGAACGTAAAATCCTGAGAATTCACTAGAATTCATTAGGTCACCTGAACCAAATCGGGTGTCAACCGTAAGAACGGTAGTTGCATAGCATGGTCGAAGACAGGACCTTGTGCCAGGCCGAAAAATTATAGGGTGATCTTTACTATTTCTCCTACAAAGGATAGTAATTGCATCCGACACATTGTGGACCATGAACATCTGCATGTCATTAGACATTGCCTTAACAGTTGCTTGTTCCACGCTTTCCTTTATAACCGGATGGTAGTTTACTGAAAGGTAATATACGGAGCAAGTATACTGGACGTGTTGCTTTCCTAATACAAAGTTAGCAAGTGGGTGACACAAAACCGTAAAGTTTAGAGCTAAAATTTTCAAATCTGAAACCCACAAAACCCACAAAAATATTTTGCAAACACCGGTAAAGGGTTATTTCGGAAAACTTGTCTAGGGTAAAATCTAGCTTGAATTTTCAAAAGATCAAATGTCTTCATAAAGATCCAATTTCCTTAAAGGATCTAAATTTTCATAGTCATGTGGGACTGTAAACCATATCGTTACTATCATTGTTTATACCGCCGTATTAAAATCACTGATGTATAAAGTGTGAAAATAAAAAAGTGATTCGAGTGAAGTGTGATTTAATTTCAAATTCTGTATTGCTTGAGGACAAGCAACGCTCAAGTGTGGGGATATTTGATAATGCTCCAAATGAACATATATTTAGGCACAATATCCTTCCAACATGTAAAGTTTTCAGTTGCAATTGTTCTATTTTTAAGTAATATTCGTTTAAATAAATAAGTGCGAAGACAAAAGAAGAAAACGATGATTTGAAGACACAAATGACCAAAAAGCTCAAATGTACAAGATACAATCCAAGTGGTTAAATTTATTGATGAGAAACGTCTAAAATTGACAAGAGTACAAGCCGCGAAACGCAAAGTACAAGATATCTAAGCATACGAAAAGGCGAACCGAGACGTAACCGAGCATCAACGTGCGAGTCAACGGACCTAAAATTATAAGTCAACTATGCACAAGAATATAATATAATATATAAATAATTATATATATATATTATATATTAAAAATTTAACCGCAGCCCACGTTTAAATCAATTGGTGAGCTGGAGTGCGAAACTCCGTGATCGATGAGCTCCAAGGCACAAAAGTATCACGATCGCGGAGCTGCCTGGGACAGAATTGCCTATAAAAGCCAACGCATTCGGACGATCAAACGGACACCTTTTATAATCTCTCAATCTCTATATGTAATATATTTATATTATAATTATAATATTAATTTAAGATTAATAATAAATTATGGTTTAGTTGGGTTATTGTAAGAAATGTTTTACGGGTTTTAAAGGCGAAACTCTGTCCGTGCGACGCTACGAAATTAATAATCACTGTAAGCTATGTTCTTCCTTTTTAAATTAATGTCTCGTAACTAAGTTATTATTCATATCTCATTAAAACAGGGGTGGATTACATACAAGGGTAATTGGTGTAATTGTTAACAAACTATTAAAACCTTGGATTACACGCAGTCGATAACCTGGTGTAATTATTAACAAAGTATTAAAACCTTGTTATAGTTTAAATCCCTAATTAGTTGGAATATTTGACTTCGTGAATAAGGTTAATTTGACGAGCATCTTATAATTATGACCGATGGACTATTATGGGCAAAAACCAGATAGGTATCAAATAATCCAAGACAAAGGACAATTAACCCAGAGTAATAAATTAAAATCAAAACGTCAAACATCATGATTACGAAAGTTTAAATAAGCATAATTCTTTTATTATATTTCTCATCGTATTTTTATTGTCATTTTATTTATCGCAATTTTATATATCGTCATTTAAATATTGTTATTTATTTTACGCACTTTAATTATTGTCATTTATCTTTACGCTTAAAATATAAAATTGATAAACCAGTCATTAAACGGTAAACCCCCCCTATAATAATAATATTACTATATATAATTATATATATTTTGTATAAATATAGTTGTTAAAAATATAGTACGTAATCACTAGCTCCCTGCGGAACGAACCGGACTTACTAAAAACTACACTACTCTATGATTATGTACACTGCCTATAGTGTTGTAGCAAGGTTTAGGTATATCCTATCTATATAAATAATTAAAACTTGTGTAAATTAAACCGTATTTCGTATTAAAAATAATAATATTTCGTACACCCACGCTTCGCACATCAATAGTGTATCACAATCCTAATGCTCGAGACTGACATCCAAAAGTTAACAAAAGTCATCTCAAAAAGTCAACTTTGACAATTTGTTTAACAAAACGAGACGTGTCTTATATAAGAGTTCATTTACTCGACTATTAATATCTAAAAATCCAATTTATCAATCTTATAAACAAGTTGTTTAAATATTAATTGCAGATTCAAAAGCAATTTTAATTAACGTCAATTATAATTCAGTTGACCATATCTTTTAATTCGTTCATCGAAATCACGCGATTTCTAAATGAAAAGTTATTAATTTTTCGCCAGCTTTCCAATAACATGCATATCATATACCTTATATCAGTAGTATATGTATTAAATTAGTGATTCATCATAAAACTATCTAACGACAAAATTTAGCATACAAGCATGCATAAACATATATACTCGAGCACTAGACATGGATACACTATTAATATATAAAACATAAGATATGAATACTCACGTATCAATATTATGATTCAATATTGCGGGAAAGTACGTAGACGCGACGGATTTGATAAACACTAGTTCGACCTCACGAGCAATACTCCCGAACAATACCCATAACCTCCATAGCTATAACCCATAATTTCCTTAGCTCTATCCCGCTCGAAAAACTTTTTTTGAAATAACTCGCTCATGACCTCATCGTAGTATTTTATGTATAATAATAATAATAATAATAATAATACTATTTATATTAATATCATAAGATTAATAATAATCTTTAATAATAATATTAATAATTAAAATATATAAATAATGTAAGTAATACGGAGCAATATAGAGAATTCGATCAATTTATAGACCTTGCCTAAAATTTCACCCCATGCGATGGCATGGTTATTGTGGGTGAGTGCCATGTGATCGCATGGCCAGCTGGTACGCACCCAATTTCTTTTGTTTTCATTCTGCCGACGTTTTTATTAATTTTTTATATAATATATTTAATTTATATAATTAATTATATATTATATTATATTTACGTGCATAGTTAGTTAGTAATTTTTATTTCGATGACTCGTACGTTGTCACTCAACTTATGTCCCGATTCCGGTTTCTCGAACGCATTTTCGTACACTTAGAAAACTAGTACTTTATGTTTCGCGACATGTACCTTTATCAATAAATAGACTTAAATTATCCATAAATTATATTACTTGAAATATAACTTGATCGGTCGAGTGTTTTGGTCATTTGCGTCTATAAATTAACGTCTTTTAAATCAAAACGTTTTATATCTAAGTTAATATTATATTTTATAACATTTGTAAAATATACATATATTTTCAATTTGAAATAGTGTTTTACTGTAGCAAAATGATTTTTACTGTAGCAAATAGTGGTTTTCGTAAACACTGTAGCTTTTCGGGTACTGTAGCAATTCGAAAATACTGTAGCAAATTAGTGTTTTACTTGTTCATCTTAAACGTTTTAGTTAACTTATCTAAATATCAATCGAATCAATAAACGAATGTTACTATCGTTTACTAAATAACTTGAAATTATATATATGTATATATCTTTATTTAATATACATAAATCAGTTTTTAAATACACATTGCAAGTTATTTATAATTAATTTAATAATTAATATCCCAACTTATTGTGTGTGTGTATATATATATATATATATATATATATATATATATATATATATATATATATATATATATATATATATATATATATATATATATAGAAATAGATGTTCGTGAATCGTCAGTCAATAGTCAAAGGTTAACTGAATATATAACATTATTTCAAAAAAATTGAGAATCAATATTACAGACTTTGCTTATCTTGTCGAAATCATATAAAGATTAAGTTTAAATTTGGTCGGAAATTTCCGGGTTTTCACATAACCATTGTGCTTCTTTATCTATTGATTTCACATTTGGTCTTGGATGATAGCAATTATATGCGGATTTGGGTTTTGAGGTTGTTACCCTCACCCATTTGGTCGTTATTTCAGATGAATTAGAGCTTAAAAAGTTTACAGAACCTGTTGTTGTTTTTCGAGATGAAACACTGGTTCCTAAATTGGAACTGTCTTCGATTACCTCACGGTTGCTGTCGGTTACCTATGTTCTCGTTACTGCTGCTGCCACTGCCACGTTGTTGTATTTTTGGTTTTTATTGGAGACAGCTTCTGGTAGTGACAACAACTTATTTTTTTATGTTAGAAGACTCTGTTGCCCTTCCTTGTGACGGTATATTATTCAACCTTGTCTCAAGAGATCGATGGCATAGAGCTTCCAGGTAACTTTGTATATTGTTACTTTGCTGAATCGAGCTACCGTCATAATTTGACATGGCAGCTTGATTTAAGGTATCGACTTTCTGTTTTGGCATCTTTAAGCTACCGTCAATTTTGACATGGGAGCTTGAAATTGGTAAATGATTGAGGCTTAACATGAGTGTATTAATCTTAGATCTACACCATTAGCTCTGATACCATGTTAATTAAGATAATTGAGGGCTGTAAATGTGATTTGTATTGATCAGTTTGATATGAACTTGAATTGATACAATTGATATGAATTATTACAAGCTGCTATGTGCTTATATAAACTAAGAACTATAACAGGTAATTCTAATTTAAGGATGGATCCAATTATACTTTTGGAACCCCTTTTACAAAAGAGGAAATAGCTGTTGAGATTATCCGTTTGTGCCTTCTGTGGTTACTGTTGCATTGTGACTTGCTAAAACTGGAAATGATGAAGGTTAACCCTTCTGATCTAAGTCAACCTTTACTATAACAGGAAATGTGCATGTTTGGTTTTGTATTCTAACAATTACTGGATAGAAATATCAATGACTTGAAAGTGCCACTTGATGACTTAATTAAAAAAATGCTGGACTATAAGTGTTCATGTTCTGTAAAAAAAATTTTGATATGTTTTACATCATTTGTTTAAGGCTCCATTCGTTGCAAGATGATTGGTTTAGGATGTTGAAGTGAACATGGTTAGAGTTCAACTAAGTAAGTTTATTAGAGTATACTCTTTTTATGAAATTGCAAGTTTCACTGTAAGAGCTGAACATAAACTTCCATGATAATGAAATTAGGTACCATTAAAGTGGATGATATATGTAATTTTTGAGTATTATTAGGTTATGACCATCATATGCAATCAGTTGAATTTCAACCTTTTAAGTTTATGAAAATTAGATATTTGTATGCCCTTTTTTGTTGACATTTATAAAACTTGGGATTTGGTACTTTTAGTTGTTTTAGCAGAAGATCACACAACACAAGGTACATTAAGTTGTTGGGGAAGATTTTGAAGAAATAAGGGAAACTGGTCATGCTAATATTGGTACCATAAGTTAGTAGGCAAAGTTATGGCATTGGTCAAAACAACGTAATTTCATTAATGATTTGCTTTATTAGTGTATAAGTGTATAATACAAGAATTTGTACCAATATTAACGCATTCGGATACTATATTTTTGAGTTGTCGTGCAACAATATTGCTAAACACCTCTTCATATTATTTACTTACTAAATACCTCTTCATGTTGTTGCAGGTCAACACACTGGTAATGTACTTAACTTTGTGCTGAATTGATTGTATTGGACTTCAAACAATTGAAATGGAAACAAATGACTTGGAGCTGCAAATCTTAATACATCATTTATTGTATTATGTATTTATTAAGAATGTATCTTGAACCTTGGTGCTAAAGAATGTATCTTGACAATATTGAGTATGAGTTATTGCGACTAACCATAACCAATCTTCTATTGTATTCTTGAATCGTACCCGTCTCAGATGCTAAATGAAGGTACCAATTTTTTTGATATCTAATTCATTTGTGGTTTGTGTTGGGTTTTATTTGGGTTTCCATTTATGAGGATGGCCCAAAGCCCAACAATTAGGCCCATACAAGGTTTCCTTGGCCTTGTATCTTTAGGGCATCATATAAAAGGTTTTTATGCAGCCATTTGACACATAAAAGAGTGGAGAGATTAAGAAAAAGAGTGTGATTCCCAATTCCCGTCTACAAATACAGCAGTCCAGAAAACCTTTGATCCCCGGAGATTCGACCGTTGAATCTTCACCATTTTTGGATTGTGTCTTCCAGACATCAATGCCAAGGTTTTCAACCGTTGAATTAGTCTAATAAGGTTTGTAGGTTGAGTTATTGCTGCTGGAACAGTAGAAGTTTTTGGGTGAGAAAAATTCCTCTTTTGTCTTTAGGTGTTTCATATACTTGTTGATTGTTGTAGTTCAAGAGTATGATGATGTTATATGACTCTAGTTGATCTAGAGAAGACCTATTGTATTGCTCTCTTGTTGGTGATAGTGGAATTTAAGTGGCCTACGGGTCCCGTGATTTTTTACTGTCGTTTTGAGAGGTTTTTTCACGTAAAAAGCTCGTGTCTTTGTGTTTGCTCAGTTATTCTTTACATTATTGATTTGGGGCTGATTTGAATTGTATTTGGTATAGTTTATTTGTTAGCATCCTCACGGTTTCATACGGGTCAAAAAAGTTTTTGTCTAACGGGGTTTATTTCCGCTTTGTCAAATTACTCGTTGTGACTTATTTTACCATCAAATTGGTATCAAGTGCTAGGTTATTTGATTTGACTTGTGTGGAAGATGGAAGCTAATACAAGTAAAATGATTAGTTTAAATGGTTCAAATTATCATGTTTGGAAAGGTAAAATGGAGGATCTTCTTTATGTGAAAGATTATTATTTACCTGTTTTTACTGAGGGTATGTCTGAGGGTAAGTCTGAAGCTCAATGGAAAATTTTGCATAGACAGGTATGTGGGTATATTCGAAAGTGGGTTGATGATAATGTTAATCTTGTGAACCTCATCAGTAGGGAGAATGATGCTAAAGCCTTATGGAAAAAGCTTGAGCAGTTATATGAATGGAAGACTGGGAATAACAAGTTATTCTTAATTAAGCAGATGATGGCTTTGAAGTATCATGATGGGACTCCTATTATAGATCACTTAAATGCACTTTAGGGTATTATAAATCAACTTGCAGGAATGGGTATCAAGTTTGTGGATGAGGTTCAAGGTCTTTTGTTACTTGGTACATTACCGGACTCTTGGGAGACTTTTGGGACATCATTGTCTAACTCTTCACCTAATGGTACTACCACCATGGAATTTGTAAAGGGTAGTCTATTGAATGAAGAGATGAGAAGAAAGTCACAAGGTTCCTCTTCATAGTCAGATATCTTGGTCACAGAAATGCGGGGGAGAAGTCATAGTAGAGGTCAGGGTAAAAGAGGCAATCATCGTAGCAGCTCAAGCAAAGGTAAATTTGCTAATGTTGAGTGTTATAATTGTCATGAAAAGGGGCACACAAATTGGTATTGTCCAAAGTCTAAGAACGCGAAGAAAAAATGCATATGACAAGAATAAATAAAAGAAAAGTGATGGTGGTGATGATAAGGTTGAAGTTAATGCTATCACGGATGAGTTCTTTGTTTGTATTGATTATGATATGATCAATCTTACTCATGATGACACGAGTTGGATTGTTGATAGTGGTGCTACATGTCATGTTGCAACATGTAGAGACCACTACTCATCTTACACTCCGGGTGACTATGGATTTGCTTGGATGGGTAATGCCGGGTTATCTAAACTCATTGCTATTGTAAATGTTTGTTTGAAATTTGACACAGGGATGGAGTTGGTTTTGCATAATGTAAAACATTTTCTGGATATGAGACTCAATGTCATTTCAACAGGCATTCTTGATGATGATGGTTATCATAGCGATTTTGGTAATGGTATTTAGAAACTAACTCTTGGTTCTATGATATTGGGAAGAGGTAAGAAAGACTCAAGATTATACATTACGCGTCCGGAGATTCTCCAGAACATTGTTAACGTTGTGGACAATGTTGATTCAACTGATTTGTGGCATAAAAGACTTGGCCATATGAGTGAAAAGGGGATGTCTATCTTGTATAAGAAGAATGTGTTGTCGTGTGTTAGTGATATTAATTTAATTAAGTGCTCTCACTGTTTGGTAGGGAAACAGACCAGAGTTGTGTTTAAGAGATATTCTCCTTTTCGAATGAAGAACGTACTTGACCTAGTACATTTGGATGTTTGTGGGCCTATGAAGATTAGGACACTTGATGGATGTTCCTACTTTGTTACATTCCTGGATGATCATTCCAGAAAGGTGTGGGTTTACACCTTAAAGTCAAAGGATCAAGTATTTGAGAAGTTTAAGGAATTTCATGCCCTAGTTGAAAGGCAAACGGGGAAGAAGCTCAAGTGTATTCAGACTGATAATGGTGGAGAATAAATTGGAAGATTTTATGCTTATTTTAAGGAAAATGGTATCCGGCATCAGAAGACTCCTCCAAAGGCACCTCAGTTGAATGATTTAGCAGAGAGGATGAACAGAACTTTGGTTGAAAGAGTCAGATGTTTACTTTCACATGCAGGGTTGCCTGGTTCCTTTTGGGGCGAGGCTTTAAATACGACGGTTCATATTATTAATCTAACCTCATGTGTTCCTTTACGTTTTGATGTTCCTAACAGGGTTTGGAGCGGTAAAGATGTTTCTTACCATCATTTGCGTGTTTGGATGTAAGGCATTTATTCATGTTCTTAAAGATAAGAGGTCAAAGATTGATATGAAGACTAAGCCGTGTGTATTCCTCGACTATGGTGAAGATGATTTTGGGTACAGGTTGTATGATCCAGTTCAGAAGAAACTTGTACGAAATCGAGATGTTGTGTTTTCAGAAGATCAGATGTTGAAAGATGTTGAGAAGACAGAGACAGAGTCAGTTCGTCAACATAGCGCTGATCTTGCTGATTTGGATCTGGTTACTCCACAACATATTGATTCACATGTTGAAGATGATGTTCATGATAATGAACATGGTACTGATGATAATGATGCTCCGGAGCAGGTAGAGATTTCAGTACCAGATATTCCCCCATTTGTCCCACTTAGGCGGTCTACCCGAGACCATCATCCTTCTGTTAGATATTCTGCTGATGAGTATGTATTAGTCACTGATGGTGGAGAGCCAGAGTGTTATGCAGAAGCTATGAAAGATGAGCATAAGAAGGAGTAGGCTGAAGCCATGAAAGATGAGATGAATTCCGTATAAGAGAACAATACGTATGAGCTGGTGAAGTTACCTAAAGGTAAGAAAGCTTTGAGAAACAAATGGGTTTTCAAACTTAAGTCAGAAGAGCATACTTCTCAACCAAGGTACAAAGCTAAGTTAGATGTCAAAGGATTCAACTAGAAAAAGGATATTGATTTTGAGGAGATTTTCTCACCGGTTGTGAAGATGGGATATATCCGAGTGGTTCTTGGGTTAGCTGCTAGTCTTGATCTTGAGGTTGAATAAAGGGATGTCAAGACTGCTTTCCTTCACGGTGATTTGGATAAGGAAATCTACATGGTGCAACCTGAAAGGTTTCTGGTTAAGGGTAAAGAAGATTATGTTTGTAGACTACATAAAAGTCTATATGGGCTTAAGCAAGCACCAAGACAGTGTTATAAGAAGTTGAGTCGGTTATAGGAAATCAAGGCTACCGAAAGACAACTTCAGATAATTGTGTTTTCTTTCAGAGGTTTGGTGATGATGACTTCATCATATTGTTGATGATATGCTGATTCCTGGTAAAAATATTGAAAGAATTGCGAAGTTGAAGCAAGAATTAAGCAAATCTTTTGCTATGAAAGACTTGGGGCAAGCAAAACAGATTCTTGGCATTCGGATTTCTAGAGATAGAGGTGCTAAGATGTTACATATATCACAAGAGCAATACATTGAAAAGGTGCTTAGTAGATTCAACATGGGAAAAGCTGAAGTGGTTAGTTCCCCTCTTACTACTAACTTTAAGCTAACCGATAGAGATTGCCCTTCTTCAAAGGAGGATGTTGAGGAGATGGACAGAGTTCCATATGCTTCAGCGGTTAGTAGCCTGATGTATGCTATGGTGTGTACTAGGCCTGATATAGCTCATGCGGTAGGTCTTGTTAGTCGGTTTATGTTAAGAAGCATTTGGAAGCTGTTAAATGGATTTTGAGATACTTAAGAGGTACTTCCAAGTTAGGTATCATGTTTGGAAATAGAGAGCCGATGCTTGTTGGTTATACAGACTAAAGATATGGCAGGAAACAAAGATAACATTAAGTCCACTTCTGGATATTTGATGACCTTCGCAGGGGGAGCGGTTTCATGGCAATCAAGGTTGCAAAAGTGTGTTGCGTTGTCTACGATTGAGGCTGAGTATATGGCAGCAACAGAAGCGTGCAAAGAACTATTGTGGATGAAAAGGTTTCTTCAAGACCTTGGGTTTAGGCAATCAAGATATGTGGTTCTTTGTGACAATGAGAGTGCGATTCACTTGGCTAGAAACTCTATGTTTCATAAGCGGACGAAACATATTGATGTGAGGTATCATTGGATTAGAGAATGTCTTGAAGATGGTTTGTTTGAACTTGATAAAGTTCATACCAATGATAATGGTTCCGACATGTTCACAAAGGCTTTGGCGAGTGAAAAGCACAAGGTATGTTGCTCGATCGTGAAAGGACCCGTTCATATACATTATAAACGATTCACAATAGTTGATTACATCGCGAGGTATTTGACCTCTATATGATACGTTTTACAAACATTGCATTCGTTTTTAAAAGACAAACTTTCTTTACATCAAAAATTGACGGCATGCATACCATTTCATATTACATCCAACTATAATTGACTTAATATTAATCTTGATGAACTCAACGACTCGAATGCAACGTCTTTCAAAGTATGTCATGAATGACTCCAGGTAATATCCTTAAAATGAGCTAATGCACAGCGGAAGATTTCTTTAATACCTGAGAATAAACATGCTTTAAAGTGTCAACCAAAAGGTTGGTGAGTTCATTATTTTATCATAATCAATCATTTCCGTAATAGTAATAGACCACAAGATTTCAGTTTCCATAAATATCCGTACACTCGCAAGTGTTTAAAAGTATTCTATAAGTTGTAGGCACCCGGTAACAAGCCTTAACATTCATGTTTTACCCTCTGAAGTACACCAGATCAGGTGTGTTTAAAATAACCTCGAAGTACTAAAGCATCCCATAGTCAGGATGAGGTTTGTCAGGCCCAATAGATCTATCTTTAGGATTCGCGCCTACCGTACATAGACAAGTAGTTTAATGTTACCAAGCTAAGGGTATATTTCTGGTTTAAACCCACATAGAATTAGTTTTAGTACTTGTGCCTACTTCGTAAAACATTTATAAAACAGCGCATGTATTCTCAGGCCAAAAATATATATTGCAAAAGCAATTAAAGAGGGAGCAAATGAAACTCACAATACTGTATTTCGTAGCAATTATGTATATGACGGCACTGAACAAGTGCAGGGTTTGTCTCGGATTCACGAACGTATCAATATTGTGATTCAATATTGCAGGAAAGTACGTAGACGCAACGAAAATGATAAACGTTAGATTGACCTCACGAGCAATACCCTCGATCAATACCCATAACCTCCATAGCTATAACTCATAATTTCCTTAGCTCTATCCCGTTTGAAACTTATTTTGAAATCGTCTGAGTATAACTCCATCGTAGTATTTTATGTATACTAATAATATCTTGAAATAATATAAAGAAAATATATATATGTAATTTAATTGAGAGAGTTTAGAGAAATATATTTTCAAGTTTCTATGAAATAATGAAACCTATTCAATTCTATTTATAATAGATTTTTGAATTATTAAAGTGAATTATTAAAGTATGAATTATTAAAGTGAATTATTAAAGTATGAATTATTAAAGCGAATTATTAAAGTGAATTATTAAAGTATGAATTATTAAAGTGAATTATTAAAGTAAATTATTAAAGTATGAATTATTAAAGTGAATTATTAAAGTGAATTATTAAAGTATGAATTATTAAAGTGAATTATTAAAGTATGAATTATTAAAGTGAATTATTAAAGTATGAATTATTAAAGTTAAAGTAAAGTAAAAGTAAAGTAAAGGTAAAGTTAAAGTATAGTAAAAGTATAAAACTATATATGTATAATACGTGTATAAATATATATAATATTAATTTAAATCGTTATATATATTTAATAAAATAAAATATAAATCTCGTTATCTTTATCATACTGGTTAAGTAATGAGTTGTCAAAAGTGTTTCTAGATATTTATAAAAGATATATACGCTTTAATAATAAAGTTTTTTTAAACTGAAAACGTTTTTTGTACTTTTGAAACTAAATCAAATAAATATGATAATTTTTTTTTCCAAAACTAAATATATTTAAGAATCATTTTGTTAAAAGGTTAAAATAATGGAAATCGTTATATCATAAAACATTTTAGAAATGTAGAATTATATATATTCATAATAGGTTTCAAGTTTTTAAATTACAGTCTGTTGGTAAAGCATGGAATAAAGTCCAAAGGTTAAATAAACATATGAAATCATCTTAATGAAAAATGTCGAGTTACTTAACTTGTCGATATCCAACATCTAAGTTATTTACACTCCACGTTCTTATTTCATATTAAATAAAATGAAAGTTAAGATAGTTATCTTATCAAGGTCACGAGGAAAATATTATAAAACATGCCTTGAAAATTAAACAGGAATTTCCACTAACCCTTGTCTAGTTCACGTTAATTGACACATTTGTTCTTATTTATAAATCACTTTACCATTTTCCGAATGTTGTCAAAAAGAATAGATTTCTTAAATCACAGTGGACCTCATAACATAGGTCCGTAATCATATCATAATGTATCTGATAATTCAATCATTTGATATTATCTCTTAATTCTGTCGATAAATATATCGAAACAAATATGCTCATGTAAAGTATCATATATCTAATAATTTGTTAATGTTTTCAGTTAATATTATATATTATATATACATATCTATATACTCATAATTGTTCGTGAATCGTCGAACACGGTCAAAGGGTAATTGATTACATGAATGTAGTTCCAAACTTTTTGAGATTCAACATTACAAATTCTGCTTATCGTGTCGGAAACATATAAAGGTTAAGTTTAAATTTGGTCGGAAATTTCCGGGTCGTCACAGTACCTACCCGTTAAAGAAATTTCGTCCCGAAATTTGATCGAGGTCGTCATGGCTAACAATAAGAATGTTATTATGACGAATATAAGTTGATTCATAGGGTTTTATCATGATTGAGAAATATGGATAAAATAATTCGATTACTCGAAACGTATGAGTGAAGCTATCGTAAAAGAGTGAAATGAGAAAATAGGGGTTCATCTTATCTTTTGACGTCATCATGGTTGATCTCCGAATTAAAGAAAATCTTTGTAATCTATATAGGATTTGATTCTTCGGTGATTAAGGAAATTATGATCCTCTTCGATTTAATGCGATGATTCATCTCGATTTTTCTGTCGGATATTTCACTATAAATCCACCTCCTTCGTTTCCTTTTAATTCACACCTTCTATTCTTTCTCCCTCAATTCTTACTTTAAAATTATTCGTCAATATGCTTCATCCAGTGCTGATTCTCGATATACTCCTCACTTTCATATCTGTCGTTCTTATTTTTCATCTACCTCAAGAAGAATCTATTTACTTCTACTATACTCTTGGTTTTATAGTGTTTTTAGTTCTCTTGTGTCTTTATATTGCTATATGCATCGATATATATGGTTTATAGTTTCTGGGTTGTTGTTGGGTTTTATATCTTCCCTTATATTTCGCTGTCCCTGCTTCGGTCTTCTATAATCATTGTCATCCCCAATTAATGCTCTCTTTTATTTGCTGCGATGTATACCCCAATTTCTATTTCGGAGTTTTGTCCTTTCATTTCTTCTTCTTGCGATTAAGCACCGCTTGTAATGGTCCAGAATTCGCATATATGAATTTCGGAATGAACATTGTTAATGTTCCAAGAAGGAAATTGTAATGGCACGATCTTGACTTGTCAAATTACTAGAATACCTCGGAAAAGGCCGAATCATCAAGAAATATTTTCTTGATATTTTAGAGGTTAAAGAGAATACAAGAGTCGTGTAACATAGCACATGATGACGTTATGATCTGTGAATCATCACGTTCCATTTAGAAACTCAGCATGACTTACTGTAATATAATCACGTTGATCAAATGTTATTATATTATACTAGTTCATGCTTCAGTTCCCAACACTACTTCAAAAATATTCCTATTTTAAATTCGAAAGTTTCAGAATTTAGAAACTAAAATAGTTTCTTTTATGATGTAATACATACAACACGAAGAGGTAAATGATTTTAAATAAGAATAATTATGGAAATATCTTCAGAAATATGGAGGATATTTATAATGAAAGATACGATGATATCTTAAAATTTCTAATATCAGAGGATGATGAAGAATATTGTCCGTAAGGGTTTAGAGTCAGGAGCAAGGTATTCGATAATGACTTCAGTAGACACGGAATCATTTGGATTCTTTGAAGGTAGATTTCGTCCTTGTGATTTATCCACAGCCTTCTTCATGGTTTGCTCAATCCGTATTTTCAGTACCAAATCTTCTCTTTTTCTGAGCTTTGCCAACACACTACTCTTTATCATCAAACTTTTTACTGTTAAGGTCGTTTATAGTTTTTGCTGCTTCATCAGTATTTCAAGAACTAGTTCGCAGTTTAGGGTATTTTTCAGAAACTTCACATTCAAAGTATATAAGTCCAGAAGATAGATACATATAATTGTTGGCGTAGACATGCTGCGAGATTTCAAAATACCGATTGCTAATTTCCGATGATTTGTATGGCAATTCTCGTTACAAGATGCAGATGAGTAAATGATGGGGTTTTGATAAATATAAAGATTTTTCAGAAAGTCAAAGATCAATGAAGTTGTTAATAAGTTTACTGCTAATGTGGCGAGATATGAAAGGTTCCCCGGTAATAATGATGAAAGGGTAATCATTATAATAAGGCTTATTCGAATGAACAATTGAAGTTGGTTTGCTGGAGCTGTGACAAAACCGTCTATTTTTGGAAGGGATTGAAAAGTTATTTTAGCTAGTAAATGCCAAAAGGTCTGACATGGATACATGTTAAATTATGACTTTAGTTTCAAGAGTTTTTCAGGTACGTAACTGTGGATAACATGTGGTTGGATCATCATCTCGAGTGTTCATTATTTGAAGTGTCTTCAGGTATTTCGAAGGGCTTGAACACAGATTATAATCGTTAATATACATACGATGTTCTAACACAGTTTTGAAGTTAAAGTATAGCTTTTAAAGATGTAAGAATCTAAGAGTGATGATACCGGTTATAACTTGAATTGAATTCGGCGATTTCAAAATCAGAATATGTAATTAGATTTTTGAATGAGTATGGTTGTTTTGATTTCTATAAAAGAATGTATATTGTTGTGAAAGTAGGGAGTATAATGGATTATTTGCTGAATCAGATTCAAAGAATGTAACATATTAATTGTGAATTTATATATCTCTCGGATATTACCTACCCGTTAAAAAAAATGTCACAATTAATATTTTGTACAAAAAAAATTTATTATAGTCTTTATGGAAATATATGTGTATATTTCTTCAGATGTAATATAGATTTAATGAGTTAATATTAAATTAAACTCACTTGATTTATGGTTAAGGCTAGGATAGATAATTTCTAAACTTTAGAAATTACATAATCGTCGTAGAATGTTTTCCCAATGAAGTTATGAATCAATATTTCATCGTTGTGGTATTCCTTAGTATCTACAGGGCGTATGACGTCGATGCTCATGGGACAGATTGTGAAGTTGAGGTTTGCGATGCGGTTGTTGTTGGTGGTGGTAATGGTACTGTTGATGTTGTTGATGGTGGTACTGGTTATGTTGCTGGTGCTGCTGCTGGTGTTTGTAACATTTGCACCATATTCTCCAAAGCCACTACCCGAGCGCGAAGCTCGTTGACTTCTTCTATTACACCGGGGTGATTGTCGGTTCGGATGAGCGGATAAATAAGATCTAGAATTTGGTGTAGTATATAATCATGATGAGATACTCTGGAAATGAGAGAGAAAATGGTGTTTCGGACAGGTTTGCCGGTAAGTGCTTCAGGCTCATTGCCAAGAGGGCAATGTGGTGGATGGAAAGGATCGCCTTCTTCTTGTCTCCAATGATTAAGGAGGCTACGAACCCATCCCCAATTCATCCAGAATAGATGATGGCTGATTGGTTGATCCATTCCAGTCACACTGCTTTCGGAGCTTAAGTGGGATTCCATTTTGGAATCCGAGGAACTTGAACTGATGACGAATTCCATTTCGTACGATTTGATAAAGGATTTTTCGATACGAAATTATTTTCCGGCTATCGGGTGGTATTTTAACTACATAGAATATCTATATATATAGATCAAAAGATTTCATAGATTACGGAGGAATTTACGGAATATGACAGGCAAAGTTTACGGTAATAGATACGATAAGATATGATTTAGCAGATACGCTAAGATATGAATTTTGTCTATACACTATTCATGCAATCAATGCAGCAAGACGTGTCTAGACTAAGAATGATAAGCAGGTAATTTCCTAAGGATTGTAAGTAGATGATTTCCGACTAAAAATGATAAATAAAACTTTTGACATGCAGACACGGTCGAAGTCCAGACTCACTAATGCATCTTAACAATTATCAGTTAGACACACTAATGCAAGACCTGGTTCGCTAAGACCACCGCTCTGATACCAACTGAAAGGACCCGTTCATATACATTATAAATGATTCACAATAGTTGATTACATCGCGAGGTATTTGACCTCTATATGATACGTTTTACAAACATTGCATTCGTTTTTAAAAGACAAACTTTCTTTACATCAAAAATTGACGGCATGCATACCATTTCATATTACATCCAACTATAATTGACTTAATATTAATCTTGATGAACTCAACGACTCGAATGCAACGTCTTTCAAAGTATGTCATGAATGACTCCAGGTAATATCCTTAAAATGAGCTAATGCACAGCGGAAGATTTCTTTAATACCTGAGAATAAACATGCTTTAAAGTGTCAACCAAAAGGTTGGTGAGTTCATTAGTTTATCATAATCAATCATTTCCGTAATAGTAATAGACCACAAGATTTCAGTTTCCATAAATATCCGTACACTCGCAAGTGTTTAAAAGTATTCTATAAGTTGTAGGCACCCGGTAACAAGCCTTAACATTCATGTTTTACCCTCTGAAGTATACCAGATCAGGTGTGTTTAAAATAACCTCGAAGTACTAAAGCATCCCATAGTCAGGATGAGGTTTGTCAGGCCCAATAGATCTATCTTTAGGATTCGCGCCTACCGTACATAGACAAGTAGTTTAATGTTACCAAGCTAAGGGTATATTTCTGGTTAAAACCCACATAGAATTAGTTTTAGTACTTGTGCCTACTTCGTAAAACATTTATAAAACAGCGCATGTATTCTCTGCCCAAAAATATATATTGCAAAAGCAATTAAAGAGGGAGCAAATGAAACTCACAATACTGTATTTCGTAGCAATTATGTATATGACGGCACTGAACAAGTGCAAGGTTTGTCTCGGATTCACGAACGTATCAATATTGTGATTCAATATTGCAGGAAAGTACGTAGACGCAATGAAAATGATAAACGTTAGGTTGACCTCACGAGCAATACCCTCGATCAATACCCATAACCTCCATAGCTATAACCCATAATTTCCTTAGCTCTATCCCGTTTGAAAACTTATTTTGAAATCATCTGAGTATAACTCCATCGTAGTATTTTATGTATACTAATAATATCTTGAAATAATATAAAGAAAATATATATATGTAATTCGATTGAGAGAGTTTAGAGAAATATATTTTCAAGTTTCTATGAAATAATGAAACCTATTCAATTCTATTTATAATAGATTTTTGAATTATTAAAGTATGAATTATTAAAGTGAATTATTAAAGTATGAATTATTAAAGCGAATTATTAAAGTAAATTATTAAAGTATGAATTATTAAAGTGAATTATTAAAGTATGAATTATTAAAGTGAATTATTAAAGTGAATTATTAAAGTATGAATTATTAAAGTATGAATTATTAAAGTGAATTATTAAAGTATGAATTATTAAAGTTAAAGTAAAGTAAAAGTAAAGTAAAGGTAAAGTTAAAGTATAGTAAAATTATAAAACTATATACGTATAATATGTGTATAAATATATATAATATTAATTTAAATCGTTATATATATTTAATAAAATAAAATATAAATATCGTTATCTTTATCATACTGGTTAAGTAATGAGTTGTCAAAAGTGGTTCTAGATATTTATAAAAGATATATACGCTTTAATAATAAAGTTCTTTTTAAACTGAAAACATTTTTTGTACTTTTGAAACTAAATCAAATAAATATGATAATTTTGTTTTCCAAAACTAAATATATTTAAGAATCATTTTGTTAAAAGGTTAAAATAATGGAAATCATTATATCATAAAACATTTTAGAAAAGTAGAATTATATATATTCATAATAGGTTTCAAGTTTTTAAATTACAGTCTGTTGGTGAAGCATGGAATAAAGTCCAAAGGTTAAATAAACGTATGAAATCATCTTAATGAAAAATGTCGAGTTACTTAACTTGTCGATATCCAACATCTAAGTTATTTACACTCCACGTTCTTATTTCATATTAAATAAAATGAAAGTTAAGATAGTTATCTTATCAAGGTCACGAGGAAAATATTATAAAACATGCCTTGAAAATTAAACAGGAATTTTCACTAACCCTTGTCTAGTTCCTGTTAATTGACACATTTGTTCTTATTTATAAATCACTTTACCATTTTCCGAATGTTGTCAAAAAGAATAGATTTCTTAAATCACAGTGGACCTCATAACATAGGTCCGTAATCATATCATAATGTATCTGATAATTCAATCATTTGATATTATCTCTTAATTCTGTCGATAAATATATCGAAACAAATACGTTCATGTAAAGTATCATATATCTAATACTTTGTTAATGTTTTCAGTTAATATTATATATTATATATACATATCTATATACTCATAATTGTTCGTGAATCGTATAACACGGTCAAAGGGTAATTGATTACATGAATGTAGTTCCAAACTTTTTGAGATTCAACATTACAAATTCTGCTTATCGTGTCGGAAACATATAAAGGTTAAGTTTAAATTTGGTCAGAAATTTCCGGGTCGTCACAGATCGCTTGGATGGCGATCTCTTTCTCATAATCGGAAAGGGGGAGATTTGTTGGGTTTTATTTGGGTTTCCATTTATGAGGATGGCCCAAAGCCCAACAATTAGGTCCATACAAGGTTTCCTTGGCCTTGTATCTTTAGGGCATCATATAAAAGGTTTTTGTGCAGCCATTTGACACATAAGAGATTGGAGAGATTAAGAAAAGGAGCGTGATTCCCAATTCCCGTCTACAAATACAGCAGTCCAGAAAATCTTCGATCCCTGGAGATCCGACCGTTGAATCTTCACCATTTTTGGGTTGTGTCTTCCTAACATCAGTGCCATTGAATTCGTCTAATAAGGTCTCTAGGTCGAGTTCTTCCTGCTGGAACAGTAGTAGTTTTGGGTGAGAAAATTCCTCTTTTGTCTTTAGGTGTTTCATATACTTGTTGATTTTTGTAGTTCAAGAGTATGATGATGTTGTATGCCTCTTGTTGATCTAAAGAAGACCTATTGTATTGCTCTCTTGTTGGTGATAGTGGAATTTAAGTGGCTTTCGGGTCCCGTGATTTTTTACTCCCGTTTTGAGAGGTTTTTCCACGTAAAAAGCTCTTGTATTTGAGTTTGCTCAATTATTCTTTATATTGTTGATTTGGGGTTGATTTGAATTGTATTTGGTATAGTTTATTTGTTAGCATCCTCACGGTTTCATACGGGTCGGGAAAGTGTTTGTCTAACGGGGTTTATTTTCGTTTTGTCAAATTACCCGTTGTGACTTATTTTCCCATCAGCTTGTTGCTTATTCGCCGTTTCTTTATGTAAGTGTTCAATTTAAATGCTTTTCAAAAAAAAAAAAAAGTGTTCAATTTAAATTGATAAAAAAGACTGAATCTAGGCAGTTTCGACTACATAGAAAGTGGCTATCCACTATATATGGATATTAGTGGATTATTTGCTACCAATAGTCTGATTCATTATTAACAATATTGATTTTGTCCACCTTGATCCTAATTTTTTTGGCGAAAATACATATAATTATATATAAATGAAATACATCTGACAGATTACATTGTGAAATCTGTTTGAAATAAACTGACGTTCAACACGAAACGCGATTGACTATCAACCTATTACAATTGAGAACAATACAATACTGAATTAAATAGATCCCCGAAACACCCAACTTTAAACACCCAAATTTAAACGTGTCGTAACCACAAACTAGAAAACTAAATCAAAAAATCCTCCACGCCCGAGCCAAAGTTTGCAACGTGAACTTCGCTCCACACACCCACAAATGACCGCACCAACTCTCCAAACCGTAACCCTGTCACAAAGCTACCCGTCGGGCAACCCAAGAACACCCGCCTCGAGACAGCTACTATGTCACTATCTCATGTTAATATGTAACTACCACAAGATCTAGGAACGATTTGAAAATTGTTTTCATGTGTATATTAATTAAGTATTATACATATACTAGATTTATGAGCCCGTGCGTTGCACGTGGACTCATCTGCAAACATTATTTATTTTTAAACTTATATATGAAATACCGATATTATAGGAAAAGTGTCAAAAGTACTTTTGTGGTTGAATTAGTAAAATATGTTTTTGTAAACAACACACATTAGTCAAACTTTGATAAATTATAGTTCATACATAGATTTTAAGAGCATGTGCGTTGCACGACAACCACATTATTTTCTATATCAGGTACTTTACACAATGACATAATTATGTTAGGAAAACTATTTTTTATAGCTATCGTGCAACACACATGCTCTTAAAATTTATGTATGAACTATAATTTATCAAAGTTTTACTAATGTGTGTTGCTTACAAAAATATATTTTACTAATTTAATCACAACAGTACTTTTGACATTTTTCCTATAATATCGTTATTTCATATATAAGTTTAAAAACCAATAATGTTTGCGGATGAATCACCGTGCAACACACGAGCTCATAAATATAATAAATATAAATATATGTATAATACTTAATTAATATACACATGAAAACAATTTTCAAATCGTTACTAGATCTTGTGGTAGTTACATATTAACATGAGATAGCGACATATACATATATGTTAGAAAAATTACGAGGTTAATTTTTTCTTAAATGATTCCCTCTCATCCGATCGTTTATTTCAATATTTTTTTTTTTTTTGAAAAAACGAAAACTATATAAACAAAGGCTTATTTATCGAAAGATGAAAAGGCCGAACAAGAATACAACGATGCAACGGCGTTGTTCGAAACTTAAAAAGAAAAAAAAATCTAGCATCTATCTACAATCGAGCCAAACCTAGTCAAAGAGACAAACAATATAACACAAGAAACAACCGGAAATTTAAATCGAGCCAAGAGCATAAGCTAGCATAATAACCACAAAATGAAAACACACCAATGAACTTAAATATGAGCCTCAAGCAACAAACTACGAAGCAAATAAAATGAAAAAAAAAAAAAAAAAAAATGAAGCATGAAGAGTACCAAACAAAATTAAGCACCCGGATTTATTACACCCTGTTGCCCGAGCCTTTCGAAAAAACCGGCCCAAATCATTTTCGCACCAATGTAAACCCTTTATTTTGAGACATAACGATACGATATTTACAAATAGATAGACTAGACAGAAAATATCCTATATATGATCCATATTAGATATTATTATGGTTGTTACCAACAGAAACTAATTTAACTCTAACATAACAGAGCACCTATGTGATGTCTTATTTTGAAACAAATAGACACTGATGAAACACAAAAACACACAATAAATTCACTAGAATTTTAACCCAGAACCATCAAACTTTTCATCACAAATATTGTCTACCCGCTTCGCCATTTCCGCAGTAAGATGATTCTTCCAATCTCCAACTTCACCTTTTCGAAAAAACGCGCTCGAATTTTCCCCCGATGGTAGCTTCCCTTCCTTGTTAACCTTTAAATTACTCAGATTATCAAAGCTACAAATATTCAATATACCCTCAACCGCGTTTTCTTCGATTTCTTTCGAGCTAAATGAGCAGCCTAAAAAGTCTGCTAATTTCTTCAAATGAAACTCTGGTTGCTCTTTCATCTCCTCATATTTCAAGAAAAATACTTTTTCCGGATTTATTAAGCTTTCGTTCCAATAGCCTAACACATGATCCCAAAACGGTCCATACAAACTCACTCCCCTACAAAACTTGTCAAGTACTTCTTCAAGTGAATTTGTCCCCATTTCCTTAAGTCTCAACTTGTTTGCAAAAGCCCAAAGTGAAACAAAAGTGTCTTTCGGGTCTCTACACATGTAAACAACCTTGCAGTGTGAATCAAGAACAGAGTTTGGTAAAGAGACGAACGGTAGATGAGTCGAAAAGAGTCTAGGAGATGTTAAGCACGAGAGATCTGGATTTTCGTTGTCAACATAGAGCTTAAGCTCTAAAAAAGGCACAAGGATATGGGGATTATTTGATAGTAAAGGGTGATGGTTTATGGTTTGTGAAAAACGGGTTCGGTTTATTAGGGAAAACACTATGGCTTTTAACCATGTTGTGCCTGATTTAGGAGTGGTAACAAGAAGAATGTCTGATTCTTGAGCTTCAAAGTGTTTTTGACATGAAAGTACTCCTTGTAATTGTCTTGAAGGATGCCAAAAACCTTGATAGTTGTATAATGATGATACGACCCAACCCGTTTCTTTCGGAAGGGACGAAATTAACGACTTACATTCTTGAGTCGTATCATCTTCTATAAGATATATTGGCAAAGAAACATTGGATGTTTGCATCGAGATTACAGTTTATATATGTATGCTTAACTGCTTAAGGATTTAGTTAATGTAAACTATGGATATATTTTTCTGAAACATGTGGGCATGCATTCACCTATAAATAGCACTATTTTTTTACCACATACGAGTAAATTAGTATTAATATTAGTATCAGTATTAGTATATATTCTATCAAACCTTGTGTTGTAGTTCATTTAGTAGTGGATTGCCTTTCTTAGCAAGAGGTCAGGAGTTCGACTCCTGTGGTGTGCAACATTGCACACAAGGTTGCCCCTTAACCCTTGAATTCCACTCAAGGGTACCTTCCGCACATCGCGTTGCGGGGGCAGTGGGTGGGAGCGGGCTATGTAACCGCGGGAGATGAACGCGTGGGTGGTTTAGTCCATGTGGTTAATCCCGAACTGTTGTTCAAAATAAAAACTTATTATATATTCTATTTATGAATCTCCCATGAATAGTGATCAGGCATGGATTAGATCAAAGGGGTTCGGTCCATGTTGATCAACAAAGGTGAGGGATTTAAGAGTCGTTCAAGTTTAACTCTCCGGTCTAGAGTACCGTGAATAACCCTCATACGGGATGATGATCTCAGAAGGGGTAGTTAAACGTAGACTCACCATCGTTGGGCTAGCCGCCAGTAAGCGATGGATCAAGGGGAGGCGTTAGGTTTTATTGTTCAAATGACGTTACTTGTTGCCGAACAAAGCTTGTGAGCTCTTTGATATTCCAGTAAGTCGGATGGGCTACTTAGTGATTCCGGTCAGGCGGATTGAATGTAAAAAAGTGATGCGTCGTGTAAATGTATGTGTATGAAGATAATCCCTAGGGTTTGGCCCTATTTATAGTTGGGCCTATTTGTCCTTTAGTGCCACGTAATAGGACAAAGGGAACATCCTTTATGCCGGGTTGTACTATTTGGTCGGTAAAGCTGATAAAGTGTAAGTTGTACCTGGCGTAGCCTGCCATTTGTCTGTATCAACCATCATGCACCCTGTACCACTATCTATTAGCTGTATTATGTCGTGATCGTGCATAACCCCTTGTATCGTCCTTTATTGTCATACCGTCTTTATGTGGCGCTATTTGGTTAATGCTTGTGTCCTTTCAGGTGGCGCGTACGCCATGTACGCCATTTGGTTAGGTAGCGCCTTAATGAATGCAGCGCGCTATAATGCTTGTAGTCGCGAATGTCATACTTGTAATTTAAAAGATCTCAAATGGCCAGAAATTTATTAAGCACGTGTCAGCTACGTGTGATGCGCGCGTAGGAGATATGCGAGTATGCGCATCACTAAGTCCCCTCAGTTAGATATTATGAGCAAGCATGGCGCATGATGTCGAACTTAACTGAAGTCTAATTCCTAAAAAGATGGCCAACGTGAAATGTTTGAGAAAGAGAAACGAGTGTTTTAGATGGTGGCTGAACTTAATACATTGGCGCTTTTTCGGCAAGTTGTCAACATACAGTAGAGGACAAGCTATCCCACTAAACTGTCAACCTTCATATCACCACCACCTTGAAACGTCGTTCCATCATCTTGGTAACACGTGTGTGGTTGAGACGAATCCTTATTTTAACCGCCCATTTTTATTATCTCTTCTATCCCTTTCAAAATTTTCACCTCGTATAAATACCTAATAACTTCTTCACATAGTTTTTTTACCATCTACTATTTACACACACACACACTTCTCTCTAGTTCTTCTTCAGCGTAGCTCCTCATTCTCTATTTGTATAAATGGGGAATTACACGGGTATTTGAAAGGAAAGCGGGGTCTCACGTAAGGAGACCTGATGTCCCCATATATTTTTACTCTAGTCATGGGAGTCTTATCGCTTCTTTTGGTTCGGTATGCGCAACAATCAGAAACGTTCTGCTATTACCTAAAGTGTGAAAGTCGGGAGATTATAAATGTTTGTTTTGCAGATGATATTTTTATTTTCTCTCATGGTGATGTAGCTTCGGTTAATGTTATCCGGAATGCTTTGAAAAGTTGCTAGAGTCGTTGAAGATAAGATTAGTGAAAATTATTTAATTTTTGAAATGATGTGTACTTATATAATACTCCATCCCTAGCAACTCTGTTGTTCCCACACAAAAAACTGACACATCTTTTTTTTTTTTTCATTTTCAATTTTTATTCATTATTTTTATAGTACCATTTTATCTTACATGCATAAAGTAAAATATATTCTTATCTATTTATGAACGTAAATAATTAATTAGGAACATCTCAAAATAAAATAATGGATGATGGATTTGAGACGGATGAAGTAAGAAAGAAGAGTTAAGTCACAAAAGTCGCAGAAGGTAAAATCATTCGAATAAATGTTTTATGAACAACCAAAATGTTGAATATATTTGTTCAGAAATTGAGGGAAAAAAGCTACACGAACAAAATTTTATAATATTTTTCATTACAATATTTTTTTATCGATGATATATATGTATATATGTTTCATGTGTGATATATATATATATATATATATATATATATATATATATATATATATACATACATATACATATATATACATATACATATACATATATATACATATATATATATATATATATATATATATATATATATATATATATATATATATATATATATATATATATATATATATATATATATATATATATATATATATATATATATATATATATGTATATGTATAATTACTAGCTTTTTAGCCCGTGCAATCCACGATCGTTGTAAAATTATTAATAATGTTACTTAATTTTAGCCCATGCGATACGCAAACTCGTATCAGATTGAGTTTTGTTGTTTTTGTTGTAGCTCAAAGAGTACTGCAGACGACGTTTGTAGTGAGTTTTTGAATAATGTATTATTAATTTGATATTTATTTTTTCTTGTAATTACTTTTTTTTTCCTCCAAACCTTGTAGCTTTTTAGTTAAGCTAGACCAATATTTGAACTGTGAAACATAATCTATGCATCTATCTATCTTCTATACATTATATATAAAACAAATATTAACATTATATGAGGTAGGATTGTGACTGAAGTATTACGAACTCCACAACTAGACTATAGCCCGTGACTTCTTAAAGACTACGTGATTTTAATAGTAAGTTTACATCATATATTTGTAAGATACCTTTCTTTTAGTAAATGAACATATAATTATGTTATACTAAAAAGGTTATACTACCGACTGTAACTAATATTGTACATAAATGACTTCATAACATTCGTGATATTTGTATTATGTTAAGTGATTTACAATCAAGTGTATAATAGTTTATATTAACATATATTGATTTGTTAAACTAAAATTATACACTTAAGTAATAAATATTTATGTAATACAGTCATATATGACACCATAACTATTTGTTTTTATTTTCCATTAATTTATAAAATTTATTTATAATTATAGATTAAGTGAGTATTACATTATAATAATGAGCATTATTATGTTGAAATATCAATCATATTTAACAAAATAATAACATATAAGCTTTATTTAATTATAATTTAGTTAAATGTTGATACATAAGAAAGAAAGAAAAAAAACCTAATTTGATTAAGTTAAAAAATTACATAATTAAGTTAAGAGTATATGATCCTCTATGTCTAGTTGACACACTCTTTAATATTTACTCCGTATAAAGTAAATAATAATAATAATAATAATAATAATAATAATAATAATAATAATAATAATAATAATAATAATAATAATAATAATAATAATAATAATAATAATAATGTTATAAAATATCTAGATTGTGTTATAAAATATCTAGATTGGATCTTAATTTTATTATTATTATATTTCTTGCATAGTAATATTTTATACTATAAATAGACATGTATGGTAACCATTTAAGGTGTACCATTTCTCTTGAAATATCAATATCAATATTTCTTCTCTCTTTTTTCTCTCTTTTTTCTCTCTTTGTTCTTATAACCACTAAAGGTAGTTATAAGCCTACTGAATTATAACACGTTATCAGCACGATGTTATAATAGGTCGGGTTGTAACTATAATTATTCAAATTTAATAAGGACACTTAATCTTATAATAACTATACCTATTAATGGGACTATTGGCATCACAAACGAATTTCTATGTAAACCAATTAGTTTACACCATATAGAAAAAGCCCATTAGCTCATCAGTCATCACCCATTATCCTACCATTCAATTAGCTATAACTAAATATTTCACTCTAGAGATGATTGTGAAAAGATCAAGATATGAATTTTCTGGTTATCCTGATTATACCCCTTTTTTTTCACTATTTTCGGTGTTTATCAAATAAAGCACGAAGTGCTCCGTATAATCAAGGTTTATCTAAGCAAGCACACGTCACTAATCAAGGTAAGAAATTATCTAACTTTTATTAACTTCACTAACATTTATATATATGGTCGGTTATACCACCTGAATTAATTTTCTGTAATCTAACTCTTATTAACTTCACTAACATTTATATTTATGTTATTTAAGTTATATATGGCCGGTTATACCGCCTGAATTATATTTTCTGTAATCTAACTCTTATTAACTTCACTAACATTTATATTTATGTTATTTAAGTTATATATGGCCGGTTATACCGCCTGAATTATATTTTCTGTAATCTAACTCTTATTAACTTCACTAACATTTATATTTATGTTAATAAGACCTCATGATTGTACGCAACACGTCATTTGACAATACGGTACTTTATGTACGCAACACGTCATTTGACAACACGGTACCATGGGTCGAGATTAATTCCGATCAATAAGAATACGATGGGGTCTTTATATGTTATCTAACATTTATGATTACTTATGCAATTAATCATTATTTATTTCATGCATACTAATGTTTATTCTTAAATTTATAATCTTAAAAGTTAAAATAAGAAGAAAAAAAAAAGGGGGAATGGTAAAATGGAGTAACTTTTTGTCAAAAATGAAGTATTGAAAATGAAGTGGTCTCCTTCTATAATTAAAAAAAAAAAAAGATTAAAGTGAAACTTGCAAGTTATTGCACATATAATCAACAAAAATTTTTAAAGAAGAAGCTGGACGGAAATGATGTACAGATTATTAAGTTAGAATGGACATCTTTCACAAGATATTTTTACCCTATCCATTTTAATAAAATCATCAATGTCATCTTGTGGTTGCCTTAAAATTTATCTAAGAATGGGTTGAACTTCCACCAAGATTTTTTTTTTACACATTACTTCCAAATCAAGATACAAAAATTCTTATACAAAAGATTGTCTTAATTATAGGCTTAGTCCTAATAGTTATCTCATCTTTTAATATTATCTTATACCGTTTAGACTAGCAAGGATCAGAAAAGCCAAATTATGCCTTGTTGACCTCTCTAATCAAATACTCCGTATATTTTCATCAAATGAATTTTTTTTTTGTGGCCGAAAATTCCAAACACAAGTCAGTGTTTAGTTTATCAAGAATATCTCTTGCTTTGGTGAAAGGTCACGATCACGATATCGGGTGTTGTGAAAGAATTAAAAAATTGGTCAAGTGGCCTTTTAAAAACTAGAAAGTTTTTTTTTTAAAAACAAAAAGTTTTTTTTATATATATATTTATAATTTACGGGTAACGTAAAAAAAAAGGGAAGTTTTTTTTAAAAAAAAAAAAGAAAAAAAGAAAGAAAGTGTTTAAATGAGTTATACAGAAAGGGGGAAAGCAAAGTAAAAAAAAAAAACTTTTTTCCAAACTTGTCAAATGTTTTGTTAAAAACGTGACCATTGAAAAAAGAGGTTGAATAATAAAACTTAAAAAACAAATTATTTTTTTAAGAGTGTGCATCAAAATGACCCGTTTAATAATGGGGAGTTAAAAAAATAGTCAAATTGTTTCAACGAACAAGGGTTCAATTGGATGTCTCTTAAAAAAAATCCAAATTTCCAGTTATTTGATTTAAAAAAAAAATCCACGGGTACGGGTGATGGATCCAATGGATCCGCATCCACGACCCGCGGGTGCTATCCCTAATTGTGACAAGTACAAATCAACTAAAAGTCTAAAAGATAAATGCTCTTATAGGGACCAAATGTTCACAATAATTGCCTAAGTTAGATATGAAACAAATAGTTCATCAAGAAAAAAAAATATGCATCTAAAGCTTCTACTGAAAATTAATGTGCAAGGTACAACATATAACTATATGGTCAAATTCATTTGAGCCTTCGGAGTCACAAGTATATGATGTATATATATTACTCAATTAACAAAATAGTAAATCGAAATTAATTCATATGAATAGTAAAACGAAATTAATTAATTTACTATTCACATAAAAAGCGCATATGATGAAAAACGCATATGATGAAAAACGATGCGCATATGATGAAAAGCGCAGCGCATATGATAAAAAGCGCATATGATGAAAAGCGCAGCGCATATGATAAAAAGCGAATATGATGAAAAATGCAACGCATATAATAAGCGCATATGATTAAAAGCGAATATGATGAAAAACACAGCGCATATGATGAATAGCGCATATGGTGATTTCTAAAAAAAAAAAAAACACATATGGTGATTAATGGAAAGCACATATGGTGATTAATGAAAAGTATATTGTGAAAAAGAATCACAAATGTTTCTTGAAAGAATTCAAGGTAAGATATATAAACCAATTCATCCATCATGTGAACCATTTTGATATTTCATGGTTCTAATAGACGCATCTAGCGGATGGTCTCATATTTGTATGTTATCAAGTCATAATATGGCATTTGCAAAGTTTCTTGCACAAATTATTAAATTGAAAACACATTATTCTAATTACACCATTAAAAGGATGAGACTTGATAATGCTGGTGAGTTAACATCTCAAGCATTTAATGATCATTATATATCTACAGGGATTGTTGTTGAACATCCAGTTGCTCATGTGCATACACAAAATTGGTTTAGCTGAATCAATAGATAAACACTTGCAGCTAATAACTAGACAATTGATAATGAGTACAAAACTCTCAATATTTATACGTGGACATGTAAATTTACATGCTGCGACATTAATTCGCATTATACCATGTGAAAGTCATAAATATTTTCACTTACTACTTGATTTTGGCCAAAAGCCAAATATTTTCCACCTTAGAACATTGGTTGTGCAGTGTATGTTCCAATTGTATCACCACAACACAATAAAATGGTTTTTCAAAGAAAGATGGTAATATATTTTGGATATAAAACATCTTCAATCATAAGATATACTGAACCCATGATGGGTGATGTTTTTACAGCACGTTTTGCTGATTGTCATTTTAATAAAACATTGTTCCCTAGATTAGGGGGAGATATAAAAAATAAAAAAAATAAAATGATGCTTCATGATGTGAACATCAATTAAGGTATATTGAACTCACACAAAAGAATGTGAAACGAAAGTTCAAAAATAATGCATATGCAAGAACTTGCAAATTAATTAGTTTATGCATTTACAAATATAAAAAAAAGTGACTAAATCATATATACCAGTGATAAATGCTCCAGCTCAAACTGAAATTCCAAAAGTTGGCAATAATGTCACTGTTGAGTCTTTGCCACGCATCAAACGTGGAAGATCAATTGGTTTCGAAGATAAAAATCCTCAAAAAAGAAAATCAGCTGATAATGAGGTAAGAGAAAGTGTTCAAGAAGAACCACAAATCAATATTCCTTCTGCAGAGGATATTGATAAATGTAAATACTAAAATTGCGATAAATTATGCAATATTATGGAACCGAAATGAAATTAAAATCTCTATGAGATATTTTCATATAATGTTACAATGACATCATGAATAAAGATGATGATCTGGAACTAAAATCTGTCATTGAATATACAAAATGGACATGATTGAGCTCAATGGAAAGGAGCAATACGAGCTGAATTAGAATCGCTCGATAAAAGAAAAGTTTTCGGATCAAGCGTTATCACTTTTAAAGATGTGAAACGTATGGGATACAAATGAATTTTTATCCGAAAAGAAATGTGCAAATGAAATTACAAGGCAAAACTAGACTTGTAACTCAATATTTCCCACAAAGATCAGAAATGAATTGGGAGGAAAACTTATCCTCCTGTAATGGATACAATTACTTATTAGATACTTAATCAACCTGGTAGTTATTTAAATGCATTTCATGAATGTTGTTACTACTTATCTGTATGGATCACTTAATAGTGATATATATGAATATACCTAAAGGGTTAAGGTATCATAAGCATCTAATGTAAAACCCAAGGGAATATATTGCATTAAATCACAAAGATTTCTAAATGGGTTTATACAAACGGGACGTATGTGGTATAACCGATTAAATGACTACTTGATAAAAAAAAAGGGTATACATATAAACTTATTTTGCACGTATGTTTTATAAAAACAATGTCCGGATATGTGATCATAGCTGTTTATGTTGATGATCTTAATATCATAGGTACAAATAAAGAAATCTATGAAATTATTCAACTTCTAAAGAATTATTTTGAAATAAAAAATCTTGAAAAAACCAAGTATTACCTTGGATTGCAAATTGAGCATATGCCTAATGGTCTACTTGTACATCAAACAACTTATACTGAAAAGATTTTAAAAACATTTTTTAAAGATAAAACCAATTGGTTGTTAGATCACTCAACATTGACACTGATCCATTTCATCCCCGTGAAGATCATGAAGATATTAACGGATCAGAAGTTCCATATATATTAGTGCAATTGGGACTGTTATGTATCTTACAAATTGTACAAGACCTGACATTTATTTTGCAGTTAATTTGTTGACAAGGTTCAACTCAGCCCTTACAAAAAGACATTGGAATGGGACAAACACATATTTTGATACCCTTGAGAAACTGCTGATTTAAAATTATTTTATTCTAACGTTTCAAAACAAGATTTGGTTGATTATGTATATGCAGGTCATTCATTAAATCCTCATAAAGATAAATCTCAAACTCAGTATGTATTCCTAAATGGAGGTACCACAAAATCATGGCGTTCTTAAAACAAACACTTGTTGCAACATCATCAAATCATGACGAAGTGATTGCATTATATGAAACTACTCGAAAATGTGTTTGGTTGAGATCAATGACACAAATCATTATTGATTATTGTGGACTAGAACGCTATAAAAGACTAACAATTATCTTCACCAACAACTATATATGAAGAAAATGCAGCTTGCATAATACAAATGAAAGAAGAGTATCAAAAGTGACTGAACAAAATATAAATACTGACGAGGCGCCAAAGCCATAGACGGTCTTAACGGTCATAAGTTTGATGGAAAAGAATGGTATGTTGGTAAGGCTCAGAAAAGATTACAAGGGAATAGGAATTGAAACAAGGGTTTGAGCAAACCATGAAGGAGACTGTAGACAAATCACAGGGGCTAAACTTGTACATAAAAGATTTAGATGATACAGTTTCAGATGAAAACCTCAGATTCTTCTCATATACTCAAGATCTCGTAAAAGACAACCAGATTAAAATGAGATACGTTCAATCAACAACTCTGCTGATCTTTATACCAAAGCACTGTCAATTGCTGTTTTCAAAACATACGTTCACAATATTGGCATGAGGCAAGTTCAAAAGATGTGTCGACTCAGCGTTGTCTACTTGAGGGGGAGTCAACTCTATGCTGCACTCTTTTTCCCTTAGCTAAATTTTTATCCCACTGGGTTTTCTTTAGCAAGGTTTTTAACGAGGCAGTACTAGTTATTCTCTAATAAAATTGTCATCCAAGGGGGAGTGTTATAAAATATCTAGATTGTGTTATAAAATATCTAGATTGGATCTTAATTTTATTATTATTATATTTCTTGCATAGTAATATTTTATACTATAAATAGACATGTATGGTAACCATTTAAGGTGTACCATTTCTCTTGAAATATCAATATCAATATTTCTTCTCTCTTTTTTCTCTCTTTTTTCTCTCTTTGTTCTTATAACCACTAAAGGTAGTTATAAGCCTACTGAATTATAACAAATAATAATAATAATAATAATAACAAAAGGATACATTTAGATCGTTTCCTTATTTAAGTTACATAATTTTCGTGGTGGTTATAAAATTGTTGGCTTTTCATAAAAAAAATTACATAATTTTTTATCTTTAATAATATAATAATAAAATTAATAATATATTCTATAGTTTCCTTATTTAATTTTGATAATTTTTTATTTTTTATATTAATATGGTGGTGTCATGTAAGTAAATGTTTTATGATTTCGTCATGTAAGCAGAATAATCCTTGTTTTATATAATGTATAATGTATAGATAGATAGATAGATTGAATACCAACTTACAAAAAAAAAAAAAAAAAAAAAAAAAAAAAAAAAAAAAAAACCTAAACATCTAGGGATCGAAAATTCGTAATGAGCGGAAGCCCTCTACAGCACACCTAAGCCGAAGGGTAAAATAAAGACCACCCATCGAACTCAAATATTATCATTAAAGAATTGTTTTTAACAAACACGGTTGCTAATTAGTAATGTGAGGTTCTTTCAAAGGTATGGTTGAGAGGGACAGCGTGAGGGCGTCTTTCAAATCGACTAACAATGGTCATTCAAGCATCGAGTCGGGTGAGAATCGAGTTATTTCGTTTTTGTTTTTTAACTTCCCCGATAACTGGGTTAGGGCCGATTGTTGGAGTTTATTCGAGCAATATGGATCGGTTAGGGACGTGTAATTAGCTAAGAAGAGATTATCTTGCGGTCAACGATTTGGTTTCGCGAGGTTCAAAAAAATTCGTGATGTTGAATGCTTTGCTAAAATCCTTAACTCGATTCATATAAATGGAAGGAGAATTCATGCTTACAAAGCTAGAGAAAGGAAAAGTAGCAGCTCCGTTTTTAATGTAGGAAAGGGCTCCCAGAAAGTTGATATGAATGTTGATCCCGTCCATATAAAAAGTAATTCGGTTTCATCTAGGTGGGCTGAGAGGTCCTTCGTCGATGTAGTTACAAGGGATGATCATATTCCAGCTAAACCTACAAACCTTACACAAGGTTGGTTTCACAAAAACATAAACTCCAGTGAAACACTTCTTGGTCATCCACCTTCCATCGAAATAAAGATCGGCGATAAGTTTCATGTTTTTAACTTTCCCAAGTCGGTAACCAAGCACAACTTCTTATTTACTTACGATCATGATCGGTTTTCGTGGAATTTAGTTGAAGTAGATAACAAAGAGTTCGAAGTTCATGATGGTGTTGGTGTTGATTCAAATACAGTTCTCGATCATGGTGGTGTTGTCGATTCAAAAATAGTTTCAAAGGGAATTAATCTAGATGGTACTAGTTTTGCTGATTCAAGCATGTCTCCAAAAGATCCATCATTGGAGAGTAACATTGATAACCATAACGGGACTGTTAAGGCAGTTGTTTCCGATGACGGTGTTAAGGCAGCCCCGGCCAATGGTTCCGATGATGATAACGATGTTAAGGCAGCTCCGGCCAATGGTTCCGATGACGATGACGATGTTAAGGCAGCTCCGGCCAATGGTTCCGATGATGAAGTGAAGGTTGTTGAAGATGGTGTAAAGGTTACGAAAGCCGAGGAGTTGTGCGACATTAATTCATGTGCGAGAGTCTCGAGTTGTACTGTCGCATGTGAGGTTTCCCTAGAAGATTGTGATTGTCCCAAAAAAATTACCGTGTAAAGTTTCCTTGGAAAATTCAAAGGTTAATTCAAATATTGGGCCATTTTCTTCATCCGATATAAATTCAGTTAGGCCCAAATATTCATCTGATGTCTCTAATGGGCCAAGTTCTTCCCATTTTTGCTATGTATCTCGTTTTAGAAAGAAGAAGAGAAAAATGTGTCCACTAATCAAGCATCATTTTACTAATTACATCTTGAAAAAAAGCCGTTGAAACGAACAAGGTGTCAGATTGAATGAAGATGGTATGAAAGGGCTTTTCTCATTGAGATGATGAAGAACTTCGAAGAAGACATGGACGAGGACGATGATGTATCGAGTGATGATACTTTAGTTTCGGATTCAGACTCCTAGATTTTTAATTTGTGGGTCTTGGTTCGATTGACGTTTCATGAAACGGGACTAGATATAATTTTTGGTTAATTTCGTGTTTTGGCTCAAAGAGAGTGGAACAGATTTCGTTTAGGTTTTTATCTTCTGGTTGTGCTTAGTCGAGTTTTTCTTTTGTCTTTTAAGTGTCTTCTGTGTGTTCTCGATGTACTTCTAGCTTCTTGCTAGTTGTTTTGTTTATTTATATAATATAACTTGCCTTTAAAAAAAATAGATAGATAGATAGATAGATAGATAGATAGATAGATAGATAGATGGATGGATGGATGGATATCTTGGTCCAGCGGTTGGTGGCCTGCCTCTTTTACGGGAGGTCAGGAGTTCGACCCCTCCGTTGGCTACATATTAAAAACACAATTTCATCCCTTCCATGAAGTATCCACCTATGGCACATTTCCTATATCGTTTGGGGAGTGGGGGGTAAAGGGGAGGGGGTTTTACTTGGCCGTGCCCTTGGATTGGTTTCAAGGTTTCCTCCCGGGCAGCGATGGGGGCGGGGTTATTATCGCTGCATTGGCATAGTCGAAACGGGAGATGATCGCAACGGGTGGTTTAATCCCCCTCGGATGATCCCAATCGCTGTTCCAAAAAAGTATTAGTATTATTTTTAAATTAAAGCACAAACACACATACACACACTCAAACATTATTATTTATATTAATATTAATATAATATTATTTTTTATCATTACTTTTATTATTATTATTATTATTATTATTATTATTATTATTATTATTATTATTATTCGTGGCGGTGGGCTTTAAGCGGTAACGGTAAATTTTCAACCAAAGTACTTTATGATGATATAAACTTATGCCTTTTAGGCCCCAACTCCAATGATACCAAAACAATGCGGAATAACTTTGTGTCAAAAAAAGGTGGAAGTGTTCGTGTGGAAGGCGAAATAGAGGAGATTGTCTGTGTTGTCAGAACTCGATAAACGTGGTATTGATTTACACTCCGTTCGTAAAGAGAGTTTGGATATTTGGGACAAAGTTTATAATTGGTGGAGAATTCGTGGTACTGCAAATTTTAGTATTGGTGAAGCGTTTCGCGGGGTGTCTTCACAACAAATGTCGAATGTGGGTGCGAAGATTTGACAAGCGGTGGAATGAACATGTGGCTACCTTATTTCGAGGAATCGTAACCAAAAAGTTTTTCCAACAAAGGATGGAATCCGCCGGTTGCGCTTAATGAGATTCAAGTAAAAAGTTTTGAGTGGATTGCGAAACGATGCAAAGCAAAAAAAATCGATTGACATAACTGACTTCATAATCCGCAAATATATTTTTGTAATTAGTGTGGCATTAGTCTAAGATACATTCTTTGCATCTTAGTATTTTCTAATTGAGTTCTCTGTGTGTGTGTGTGTATATATATATATATATATATATATATATATATATATATATATATATATATATATATATATATATATATAGTCAAAAGTTCAAACGAGAACTACAAAATAGGCGAGAACTGCGAGAACTTTTAATTTACAAAGATTTTCACATGTTAGGAGATTGAATCACCCATAAATGTTGATGAAGAGTAAGAAGGAACATAAGACGGTTTAAAAAAACTTATATTTTTTACTTATATAATTAAATATATAGTTTCTCGTTCACATGTGCATCTTTGTTTGTGAACATGTAAACATTTATAATATTTAACAATTTAACATGTAATTTTTGGTAATGAACATATTTCTGTTAATAATATGAGCATTAATTAACATTTACATGTAATTTGTTGCATTTAAATGCATAAAACTATGAAATTAAAAAGTTCTCGTAGTTCTCGCCATTTTTTTAGTTCTCGTTTGAACCTGCCCATATATATATATATATATATATATATATATATATATATATATATATATGATTTGCCTTTCTAAAAAGGTATTATTATGAGTGTTATTATTATTATTATAAATAAATAAACTAATACATGATGCAAAAATTCAAATTGAGTATATAGTACAATAATTGAGTAAGACACAATTTAATTATTTTCATTATTTTATCCAACGATGAAAACGTTAATAACAATTGATAATTGATTAATAATTAACAACTAAAAAATATAAAGAACAAATTTGAAATCTTTTGCAGATCCTTAAAAGAGTAACATATTAACATGAGATAGTAACATATATGTTTAAGAAATGAGGGAGGTTAAGAGCACGAGATGTCCGTGTCCATTTGTGAAGGTCTATTTCGGTGTCTAAAATGAACTTCGAAATTGATTGATAGTGATATGGGTGGATGTGTCATCAATATTTATTTCAGAGTCTATTTCGGTGTCTATTTTTTATTTTTTATTTTTTATTTTTAAATTAATTTTTAAGTTTTTTTATTAATTATTGTTTTATATTTAAATAACTTCATATAATAAAATAAAATAAAAAAACAACATTAAATTAAAAAGCCAAACATTTGAATAATTAAATTAAATGCGTTTAGCCTATATTTTTAATAATATTGGCACACTTTCTTTTCTGAACTCATTTGAAACCCGTATATCTATTTTTAAGTCCAAAAAAACTATAATAAAAAATACCACCTCCACCTACACATCGCCTCTATCATCTTCTTCATTCTGGAGTCTCCCATAAACACAAAGAATCTGCACACATAATTTTAAAACAGCAAAAGAGAAAGAAAAAAAAATGAAAGAAAGAAAAAAAAAAAAATAGAAATCAAAATATTTGAATTTTTAATGGTCAAAAAAAGGGGATGTCTTTTCACCGTCTGGGTCTCGGCATTGGTTGCCGACGTCGAAATCGACACTGCAGCGGTGTCCACCGACGCTGGAAAGTCGGCGTCGGTGGTTGACGACAGTGAGGAAACGTTGCGGGCACCGAGAGCTCTAAGAGAAAAGATTAATATAATTTAACAATCCACCACCGTTTATTTAACAAAAAGTACGTTAGTAAATTAATGTTGAGTAATCTTAATAATGACTTTTATGACTTTTATTCAAAAAGAAAAACAAATGTTTCTTATGAGTCGTATGTAATCTCGATTTACGAAATTTAGAAGGTGGTGAAGATCCTATAGTATGAAAATTCTGTGTGTTTCTCGAATTACTAATTTAGTGATTCGAAATTACCGTATGTGTAACATAAAAATAAGTAATAGTATTTTAAATACACATTAGTTATTAATCTATAAAAGTTAAGTATATACTTTTTAAATTTCATTTACACTTAACCGATTTGAATAAAGTTAATTAAATTGCGATAATATATACTCCTTACAAAATTAAGAAACATATGATAACCTCACCATAAATTCCCATTTATTAGATATAATAGTTTATTTTCATAAAAATTATTCGATTCGAAACATTCCCATTTATTAGATATAATAGTTTATTTTCATAAAAATTATTCGATTCGAACCTACGTATTTATTATTTGAATTTTTGTGGTCATACAATAATAATTAATTAATAAATAATAATAATAATAATAATAATAATAATAATAATAATAATAATAATAATAATAATAATAATAATAATAATAATAATAATAATAATAATAATAATAATAATAATAATAATAATATAAGCTCTCTTATATATTATAATGCAAAACAATTTTTGAAAAAAAAAAACAAATGACAAAGTTTGAGCCATTGGATACAAAGGAACTTTTAATAAGAACCATCGGATCAGACTAAATGCATATATTGGCCAATAAATGAATGCTATGCCAAATTGCTTTAAACCGATTGTATTGTATACCCTTGATGAGTTGATGGTATATATCATCGATTAATTAAAAAATTAACTATGCTTCTATCGTATTATCCATAACCTTAACCCTAACACACATCATACCAAAATCAGTCTTTTGTTAATTATAGCCCCGTCAAAATATCACAATCAAGAATCCGCCCGGGATATCATGTACTTCTCGCCCAAATTTAAAAGAAGATACATTGATAATGGAAACAATCGTATTGAATATTCGTAAGAACTATGCGCTTCATACTCGTTGATTATTTTGGTTTATGATTCTTATATTTTGATCTTCGTTTTAAAAATTGCATGATCTGAAATTATTGAAATTTTTATGATTATAAGTGATAATGAAGGTGCCTATGTGATGTGAAATTGACTGAATTATGATATGTTCAATCTAGATCTATGGACCGTACTTGAACTAGCAATTAAACCTAGAAGCTATGAATAACAATTATAACCCGCGTTTTCGCTATGAATAAGCATTAGTAAAAATCGGTCATCAATCAAAACTCTAAATTTTCTTTAGAATTCCCTTGTTTGAGTTTGGTCACTGTTTTCACTTGAAATGAAATCCTCTAAAAATGAATTACAATAAATATATTCCGAGACTTTAACCTCATCAATGCATTATCGAAACTCTCGCATATTAATAGTCATATTGATCCAGTTGTGGAGTCTTCAGTATTCACTACTAAAGCGTTGAAATTCCCATTGGAACCTTGATTTATGTCGAACGTTAATTATATCTGTATTCAAAAATTCAATCCGAGTTTTAAATTTGATTTTTTATTTTGGAATCGGATTCGAATTCTGATTTATATTCATAATGTGATTGTGATAGTCTAAAATCACTAGCATTCATCGAGTTATTGTCCTTCACGTTGTTGCACATGGGCGATTTTTTTTTTTTTTATTTGGCAAAAATATTAAAATTTAAAATGTATATATATAATAGAACATTAATCAGATCAAAACAATATGTAGTTGGAGTACTTGGTCACAAACGACTAAAACTCCTGGACACACACTCTGATTTGTTCTAAACAATATGAACGATTACATTTAATACATAGCGACCACTAAAGGAATTACAATTGACATGCCAAACAAACAAACCACCACCGAACCTAAGCCTAAACAAACACGTAAACCCCGACCCCTTATTCAACCCCACATCAACACTTCTCAGAAATCGCCAATCCAAACCATTCACCGGACAACCCAAAAACACCTAACCCGATGCCTATTTACCGAAGTCAACAAAGTCAACAACGCCGACAACAACGTCAATCTCACTAAAAACCCAACGACAGGAACAATGGAATGAATGAACCAAACATGCTGCAACAAAGCAGTACCAAATGCAGAATCAAACCATATAAGAACCAGTCATTTTCGCTAAGTTTTCAAAGTACATTTACAAACCCCCGGACCCAAGCAGAGAGCAATCAGCGCCAACAGCCACCCGCAGTCACTAGTAACAACCGCCGACCGCCTGCGACCACCAGTTTCAGCCACCACTACCAGCGCCATCATCGGCTGCCAGCATCCACCAGCGGGCGTCAATGACGTCATCAACAACTAAACATCGCCCTCAACTATTGACACCCACTAGTAACCACCAAGCTACCATCAATGTCACCGGGCAATGACGTCCAACCTCTGACAGCCGCCACCCGCAACCACCAAGAAACGGAAGCGACTACTAGCAACCACTTAAGGCTGCCCGCAGCCATCGCCTGACCTCGAGAACCGCAGACAATCGTTTAGCCACCGAAATCTGCCAGGTTTCGATAAAAAACACGCACAACCGCAGACCCGCCAAAGCCCACCCAACCCCACCACAAAACCCAAATCCGACCAAAATACCTATAGAGTTCCAAAGGAACTCGCCGCTTACAATTACCTAAGAAGAATCAAGGCGCAGTGATGAAACTGTAAAGAGGGACATGCAGCAAAACCCTTCATCCTAACGAACCAAACCCTAAATCAACCCCCAAAACTCAAACAGATCCCAAATCCCGAGCAGCTAGGGCACGAAATCGCCGCCTGGTACCCATTCGAGTGACCATAAAAGAAATCGGGCCGATTGACGCGGGAGCAACAAGGATCTGTGTTACGACCCGTCCAAATCCATTTGAACGAATACATCATTCATTGATTTCATAGTGAGGTTTTGACCTCTATATGATATGTTTTGTAAACATTGCATTCTTTTGAAAAGGCACACCATAAATGAATATATAAATCCAAGGTTTTCGACGTCTGATGATTTCTACGTATAGACAATTACCGTATATAATAGTTTACAATACTACATCCGTTGACAATGTAGTCAAAATAAGATACATGGTGATGATTTTGTGAATGCAAAATTTTCTTGAATAAAGCATGTATGACTCCATGCACATAGCTTGTATAACGTATAAGCAAACAACGGAAGACTTCTAGGAACCTGAGAATAAACATGCTTAAAAGTGTCAACACAAAGGTTGGTGAGTTCATAGTTTTAATGTTGCGTATAATCTGTATATAAAGGTGGATCACAAGTTTTCAGTTGTTTCATCCAGAAACGTTTATCAAAATATTCTACGAAATTGAGCACCCTGGTAACTAAACTTTAATGTCTATATAATAAGTACCCTTTGTATAATCATCTTAATAATACACGCAAACCAACGTATACGCTTCTCAAATAGCATACGTCCGTTAAAAGGCTAGTGCTCTAGCTCGGACGGGGATATCAAGCCCTATGGATCCATATACTACTACTCGCGCCCACCAGTTCTTATAACCGGCAGTTACTAGTTACCAAAGCTAGGGGATTTTCGGTTTAAACTCGGTGTAGAATTTAGTATGTACCTGTATCCATTGCGTTTAAAATAAAGTGCATGTATTCTCAGCCCAAAAATATAGATTGCAAAAGCAATTAGAAAGGGAGCAAATGAAACTCACCTTAGCAGCACTTAAATTCATTCACCGAAATGTGACCGAAACTCGGAATGCAAAATAACCATAGATCTCAACCTAGAGAACATATGTTGGTCAATACATGTCTAATAAGCTAGGTCGGGTCATAGTGTATCACAATCCTAATGCTCGAGACCGACATGCAAAAGTTAACAAAAGTCATCTCAAAAGTCAACCTGACCCAATATGATCTTTAAATCTATACATGTTTATTATCATAGTATAAGTCTTGATAATTGAACGAATTTATAGTTTATCAAACTCAAAATATTATTTATTTCAGGAACTATATTATATTTGAATTATCATGGCAATCAAAAATATTTTATTATTTCACATAGCTTTTCAATACTTGTAAAATCAGATTATAGTGTTTATAAAGCTTTAAAACATGATAAGACGGTCAGCTTTGACAATTGTTCAACAAAACGAGACGTGCTTTATATAGAAATTCATTTACTCGATTAGTAATATTTGAAAATTCAATTTATCAATCTCATAGACAAGTTGTTTAAATATTAATTTACAGTTTTAAACACAATTTCAATTAACGTTAACCATAATTCAATTGACCATATCTTTTAATCCGTTCATCGAAATCACGCGATTTCTAAATGAAAAGTTAATAATTTTTCGTCAGCTTTCCAAAAACATGCATATCATATACTTTATATCAGTAGCATATGTATCAAATTCGTGATTCATCATAAACTATCTAACGATAAAATTATAGCATACAAGCATGCATAAACATATATACTCGAGCACTAGACATGGATACACTATTAATATATAAAAGATAAGATATGAATGCTCACGTATCAATATTGTGATTCAATATTGTAGGAGAGTACGTAGATGCAACGGAGATGATAAACACTAGTTTGATTCACGAGCAATACCCTCGAATAATACCCTCGAATAATACCCATCACCTCCTTAGCTATAACTCATAATTTCCTTATCTCTTTCCTGCTCGAAAAATCATTTTGAAATCATTTGGACATAACCTCGTCGTAGTATTTTCTGTATAATACTAATAATAATACAAATACTAATAAGATTAATACTAATATTAATATTTATTAATATTAATATTAATAATAATAATAATAATAATAATAATAATAATAATAATAATAATAATAATAATAATAATAATAATATATAGAGTACAGAGAAAGATGAGAGAAATTGAATTGTGAGTGAAGAAAACGAATTCGATCGAGATTTATAGGACTTGGCCTCTCCCACCTTCCCATGCGATCGCATGGCTGGGAAGGCATAAGCCCATGCGATCGCATGGCTCTTGTCTCCAGCTCATTTTTGTTTAACGTTTTGCTTGTCGACATGATTTTATAATATATATATATATATATATATATATATATATATATATATATATATATATATATATATATATATATATATATATATATATAATATATTTAATTTATATAATTAATTATATATTATATTAAATTCACGTGCATAGTTGACTTGTAATTTTTGTTCCGATGACTCGTACGTTGTCACTCGACTTATGTCCCGGTTTCGGTTTCTAGAACGCATTTTCGTATGCTTAGAAACTAGCACTTTACCTTTCGTGACTTGTACTTTTATTAATAATTAGGCTTAATTCATCAATAATTATACTAATTGAAATGTAACTTATTCATTTGAGTGTTGTGGTCATTTGCTTCTATAAATCAACGTCTAGTTATTTATTAATATATATTTAATAATATTATTTTAAATCAAATCGTTTTAAGATTATTTTATTTTATCACCTTGTAAAATATATATATACATTTTCATTTTGAAATAGTGATTTTCGAAATAGTGATTATTTTACTGTAGCAACTAGTGATTTTTGAAACACTGTTGCTTTTTGGGTACTGTAGCAATTCGAAAATACTGTAGCAAATTAGTGTTTTACTTGTTCATCTTAAACGTTTTAGTTCACTTATCTTAAATATCAATCGAATCAACAAACGAATGTTACTATCGTTTACTAAATAACTTGAAATTATATATATGTATATATCTTTATTTAATATACATAAATCAGTTTTTAAATACACATTGCAAGTTATTTATAATTAATTTTAATAATTAATATTCCAACTTATTTATATATATATATATATATATATATATATATATATATATATATATATATATATATATATATATATATATATATATATATATACAAATAGATGTTCGTGAATCGTCGGTCAATAGTCAAAGGTTAACTGAATATATAACATTAGTTCAAAAATTTTGAGAATCAATATTACAGACTTCGCTTATCGTGTCGAAAACATTAAATCATTTAAAGATAAAGTTTAAATTTGGTCAGAAATTTCCGGGTTGTCACAATCTGAGTAGTTGCACTTTATTGCGACAAAAAGCAAGAAAATCCAGAGCACCAGTGAGATGCCGGTGGCCGAAGAATGAAGGCAGAGAGCGGCTGCAAACCTGTGGTGCAGAAGGAAGTCAGAAGAACGGAATCGCCCCCAAAACTTAAAGAGATAGTGTCTTGAAGATTAGAAAACGAAGAAGAAATAGATGTAGGTGATTAAGTAGAACGGGAAAAGAAAAGGATTTCTTGGATTTTTGGAAAAAATAGCAGCTACGTTGATGTAGATGTTTAAGAGAAGTGAAGATATTACAGTCCCTATGTTCTCTTATAATTAATGCTTAATGATTAATAAAATTCTTGCTTTACAAAAGAAAAAAAAAATCAATAGCATTCAACGAGTCACATGTCCTACACTCATACCATAGTTTTGTTGCATGGGCTACCTTTTTGAATGATGCTCCAAAATAAGATACCAACCAAATTGGATTGGCCTGAATTAAATTGTTAGGCCCACAAAAGTTTGTACTTTCCTCGTGTTTATGTCCATTTTCAATTATTGTTTGATAAACGTTCATAGACCATAGTGACGTCTGTTGTGATGTGACCCCTCCGTTCTAATTTCTATAATATATATTTTGCTCGCTATACTTGAAACAAACAAGTATTCGGGTCGGCCCGCTTCGCTGGGCCCAAAATCGCTAGCCTGGAAGAAAAGAAAAAAAAAACGCCTCCTGCAAGAATCGAACCTGCACCCATTTGAAAACAATAAAGGCCACCAAGCCAACCAGCCACTTATGTCTTTGTGTTATTATTTTACAGTGTTTAATATATATCCCTTAAAATTAGAGGGTTGGGCAAAATTAAAAAGGTAATCAAAAGGGGGTGAAATTTAACATAATGTAAAGACCGGGGGGGGGGGGGGGGGTAAGGTGACAAAATTGCGAAAAAGTTTCAAATGAATAGTTTCATTTTTTTGTCTTCTTTTGTTTTCCAATTGATACTATATATAATTACATCACAACAAATATTAAATTAAATTAAATTAAATATTACATTACATCGAATATCAATCAAATATAAGAAGTGATTCTCACACATTACTTTTTAATTCATGTACACTTTTATTTTACAAACTTACAGTTATACCCTAAATTAATCTAGGGAGTTGAACTGATATTAATATTGTAAGTATAATTAAGGGTAAAATAAATAATTAGGTGTACATAAATCAAAAAGTGATGTGTGAGAATCACCTCTCATAATATATATATGTATGTATGTATATATATATATATATATATATATATATATAATACAAATAAATAAATAACGTAAATTATAATACAAATAAATAAATAACGTAAATAAATAAATAACGTAAATATATATATATATATATATATATATATATATATATATATATATATATATATATATATATATATATATATATATATATATATATATATATAATACAAATAAATAAATAACGTAAATTATTAATGATTTATCACTACTAGAAAAAGAGCTTTTCCAGACGACACCTTTCCGGACGACATTTGTCGTCCACAAAAGTCCGCTAAATGATAAAAAAAACAGCTTTTCAGTCTCGCTTTTTGACCAGACTTTTTCGGACGACTCCTTGTCGTTCGGAAAGGTGCCCGACAGAATTTCTGGCTCCAAAAAAGTTGGCTCCAAAAAAATGGCGGGAATACCTTTCCGGACGATTTATCGTCCAGGAAGCTTTCCGGGCGATTTTTAGTTCTGATTGTTTTTGCGTATTTATACACCTACACACAATCATCAAACTCATCAAATAAATTTTTAAAAACTTCTCAATATAAAAATGATAACGACTTCACCGATTATCGTCTCATTTGACGTGTATTACGGTAGTAAATTCCGTAATGAAAATAAAGAGTATGATTATACGCGTGGTTCGAAAGCTTCGTTCGAAGAAATTGACGTTCGCGACCTTAGTTTAGAGGATTTGTTAGAATTCTTGAAAGAAAATGTACCGTTTGAACACACTGACGTTTTGTATTTTGAAGATGATTGTGTTCCAGAATTGTCCGCTAAGTATCTTCGTACCGAAGAACAGTGGTGCGGTATAAAAGAAACCGTCAATTGACGTTCCGGACGAATTTCTCTTTACTTACTTTTGGAAGATGAAGAAACTTTTATTATGTATTAGTCTAATTATGTCGTTTGTATAATATTTTATTGTGTTTCAGTTTAATTATGTCGTTGTTTTAATATTTTATTGTGTTGTATTTGTATCGTTTGTATTAGTTATGTTGAATGAAATTGTTATGTTGTTGTCATTTGTTTTGAATGAAAACGGATTTTAAGTAGATAAATCGATTATTATATATAAAGAGCAATATTTAAGTAGACAAACGAAATTTTTTTGAATTAAACACGACTAAAATTAAACACACTTACTAAATTTAAACACACTTACTGAATTAAACACACTTCAAGCGCACGACTACAAAGTTGCTAGTATTGAAACACACTAATAACGACAACGAGGATGACTACGAGCATCCGATTTAGTGGACTAACTTTCAGAACCTGAGCTCGATGTTGCCGATGTTTCAGAAACGAAGGACCGATCGATAGGTAACGTGGTTATCGGACGTCGTCCCACCAGACCTTCAACCACACCAATACTAGTAAATACACGTCAAGGATGCCTGAACGTTCTACGATTCTGAATGGAACTGCAGTACAACACACAAGTATGGCCATGTCATATTTTGAAATATCCTGAGGAAAAACTTCGAGGTCTTCACTGGGTTAAATTAGGGGTTAATCAGGGTTTAGTCAGTATGCTTCAGCCGTATTTTTAGATAAACATATTTAGGCATGTATAAGTTATAATCAATTATTTCCCGCCAAATGTTTCCCGCCCTAATGTAACGGTGTTTATGTGTCGGTGTAATGTAACGGTGTTATGTGTCGGTGTATTGTAACGGTGTTATGTAACGTTGTTATGTAACAATATTTATGTGCTGGTGGTGGAAGTGGTGGTGGTGGATTAGATGATAAATGGCTGACGTCAGCATCAACCATGAAGATGCATACTATTGAAATAGTGGATGTTAAGTACTTACCACTACATCTAGAAACTGAAATTAATTCTGAAACTACAAACTAATTCAGTCTCGCTAAATGACAAAAAAACAGCTTTTCAGTCTCGCTTTTTGACCAGTTGGTAATCCCGGGAAAAATCATGAGGTAATTGCTTTTTGACCAGTTGGTAATCCCGGACACTATTCAAATCCAAAAAATGCAAAGGTAATTGCTCCTTCGAAAACGAACCAAACCGAGCTTATATTGACGATTCAGACAACCTCATACTTGAAGCCCAATTTTCCGAAAACGAAGTGTGGGATGCACTTCACGACTGTGATAGTTGAAAAGCTCCAGGTCCTGACGGCTTCAATATGAAATTCTTTAAAAAATATTGGTGGTTGATAAAAGAAGATCTCATCAAAGCCCTAAGTTTTCATTTCATAGAACTAAGTTTTCACTCTTGCGTCTTGCGAAACGAAGATCGCTTGATCACTACGAATAGGAATCTTCTATTCTAAAAGATCGAAGGTTTGCTTGAGGACAAGCAAAGTCTAAGTGTGGGATATTTGATATCGGCTAAAAAGTCACATTTTTACCTCGATATTAAGGCCCAAACATAATAAAGTTCCAAGCTTTATCGGAAAAATAATCACTTTGTCGGTTGATTTTTTAGATTTAGTAATTACGAAAATGACGCAAAAAGAATCGGGAGAATCGGAGCTAAAACGAATATTCTAGAGCAAAAACGGTGAAAGACAAGTTACGACCCCGAAAACCAAGTTACGATCTCGGGAACAAACAAAACGATCCAAGCAAAACAGCAAACCAAGGAGCCATACAACCTGCTATGAGGCTTGCCCACATCAAAAAAGGCCTACCATGCAAATGGCCCAAGAAAACGGCTTGCCATTGCAAATGACCTGTCCATACGCCTTGCCATACGGCCTGCCTGAAATGTCCCGTTCATATCGATTATAAACGTTTCATATTAATTGATTTCTTTGCGAGGTATTGACCTCTATATGAGACGTTTTTCAAAGACTGCATTCGTTTTTAAAACAAACCATAACCTTTATTTTATCGATAAAGGTTTTAAAACCATAACGTAGATTATCAAATAATGATAATCTTAAAGATAACATTTTTCACACGACCAATACATAATGATTTACAATAATATTACACATCGATTTAAATCTCCGTATGCAGTTTTTTAAAACAATATATTACAAGCATGCTGACTTCGATTCTTGTCCTTAATTTAGCATGCAACAGCGGAAGCTTCTAATAATCACCTGAGAATAAAGATGCTTAAAACGTCAACAAAAATATTGGTGAGTTATAGGTTTAGCCTATATCATAATAATAATAATAGACCACAAGATTTCATTTCCGTTTCTCATAAATATATATCACATACATAGAGATAAAAATCATTCATATGGTGAACACCTGGTAACCGACATTAACAAGATGCATATAGAATATCCCCATCATTCCGGGACTCCCTTCGGACATGATAAAATCAAATTACTAAAGCAGTTCAAATTCTCTGACTGGGGCTTGTTAGTGCCCATAGATCTATCTTTAGGATTCGCGTCAATTAGGGGCCAGTTCCCTAATTCTTAGGCTACCAAGCTAACAGGGGAATATTCGATTTCGATAATTCAACCATAGAATGTAGTTTCAGGTACTTGTGTCTATTTTGTAAAACATTTATAAAACTGCATGTATTCTCATCCCAAAAATATTAGATTTTAAAAAGTGGGACTATAACTCACTTTTACATATTTTCACTTCGTCGGAAAACAAGACTTGGCCACGGGTCGATTCACGAACCTATAAAAAATATATACATACATATCAAAGTATGATCGAAATATATTCACAACATATTTTATTACGTTTTCACGATTTAAATTTGTTAAGTTAACAATCCAACGTTAGTAGTCCACAATTAGTTGTCCACAGTTCGTAATACAGAAAATAAGTCAATATATATTATCTCGAATCAATCCACGACCCAGTGTATACAAGTCTCAGACTCGATCACAACTCAAAGTATATATATTATTTTGGAATCAACCTCAACCCTGTATAGCTAACTCGAGCATTACCACATATAGAGTGTCTATGGTTATTCCAAATAATATATATAGATGACGTCGATATGATATGTCAAAACATTGTATACGTGTCTATGGTTTATCAAGATTACATAATATATGTTAGAATACATGTATAATACAATATAAGTTAGTTAAGTTATGGTTAGTATAGATTTGTTACAAAGTTTCACGTAGCAAAAACAAGCAAAAATATCCAATTTTGTTTTACCCAAAACTTCTTCGTTTTAAATCTGTTTTGAGTGAATCAAGTTGCTATGGTTTCATAATGAACTGAAATTTATGAAACTAAACAGAAAAAGTATAAGTTTATATGAAACAACCCAACCCGTATTTAAACTGGCCCGTAAAATTTTTTCTTTAATACATTAATATTTAGGTCCTAATTATGTTTCCAAAACATCATTCACACAAGTAATAAGTTCAATAAACATTTAAAACATTTAATACATAGTTTAAATATCCGAACGGGCAAACACGACCTGACTATTTTAATGTCCAACAAAACCGAGCATGGTGATTGGGAATATGCTACCCAATCCTAATCGATCCAAAAGCACATCTTCTAAAGCAAACTACGCAAGTCCACTAGTCCCCACGCTTACCCGAGCCACCGCCTCCATGCAAATCTATAAAAATGTAAACAACGAGAGGGTAAGCTAACGCTTAGTGAGTGAGAATATACTACATACATACATATGCATAAAATGGACACGCCACACAAGTAATCAAATAACGCATACCGGAGCATCCAAGCATAAAGGCAAGCTAAGCTAAGCATACCGTACGATCACTAAGCATCAAGCTAAAAATGACAACAAATATAAGTTCACCAACGACGATGTGAACAACGCCAAAGAGCTACACCCAGATACGACAATATATAAAACAATATATAAACGTCCAAGGTTAACCCCTTAAAACAATACCAAAACCGACTACCAATTACCAAAACGAAGATTGGCCGAGCTACACGAGCCTTAGTAAATCCGCATCCACACGAGACTACTATCTTCAATAACACAACACATCGAGGTTGGCCGAACTACACGAGCCTTAGTAATCCGCAACCACACGAGATCACTACCTCAATAAGATGACAGGACTACACGCATCATCGTGAATCCGAACTACACGAGACTCACTTTCTCAATAAGATGACCGAAACTACACGCGTCATCGTGAATCCGCATCCATACGTGATCCACTTCTCACAACAAACCCATGCCATCGGGATTATACCAATCCACATCATCGGGGTTACTCAACCGCATTTCAAATACCAAATCCCACGCCATCGGGATTATCCACATCACAAGACCATGTGATACCGTACACACAAAATGTGCACCTCGCCAAAGGTAATCAACCAAAACTCACAACCGTGCTAATTGGACCTATACACAAGTCCATCAAATCCACCTATATATGAAGTGAGCTCTATAGTCGAGAATCACTTCACCCAACCCGCACCCATCCTACACATACATATGCACATAGGATATTAACACTCACCTTGTCGCCTTGATGAATGCTACCGAATAATTCGCAACCCGTCGATGAAGCGTACCTATTCCATTATCACGAATACAACGTCACAATTAGGGTGGATATACCAATCAACCCAAATTGACAACTAGTGCCATTTCGACCCAAATGCACTTCCAAGCACAAATCGTGCCCAAACTAATCAATAATCTCTAACACAAGTGAGAATGGTCCTAATTCACCAATTAAACCCATTCATAAGTGTTAAATACCAATCTTGCCCATTTTAACACCTAAACCCTAATTTTGACCCATTTCAAAATTAGTCAACCCAAATGAACCCTAAAGGCTTCCAACACCTCAATAATCACTAAATACTAGTGATTGCACCCATTTGCAAGTCTTACAAGCTTACACTTGCTCACCAAACCCGAAACCCGCCAACAACAACAATAAACCCGAATCTTGGTGTTAATCTTCAATTAATAACTAATGGGGTTTCATCTATGAACTTACAATCAAAAGCCCCAAATTTAGATGATGAACACGAAAATGAAATTCGGAGTTAGAGCTTACCACTAGTATTGAAATGTCCCGTTCTTATTGATTAAAAACGTTCCATATTAATTGATTTCGTTGCGAGGTTTTGACCTCTATATGAGACATTTTTCAAAGACTGCATTCATTTTTAAAACAAACCATAACCTTTATTTCATAGATAAAGGTTTTAAAAAGCTTTACGTAGATTATCAAATAATGATAATCTAAAATATCATGTTTACACACGACCATTACATAATGGTTTACAATACAAATATGTTACAACAAAATAAGTTTCTTGAATGCAGTTTTTACACAATATCATACAAGCATGGACTCCAAATCTCGTCCTTATTTAAGTATGCGACAGCGGAAGCTCTTAATAATCACCTGAGAATAAACATGCTTAAAACGTCAACAAAAATGTTGGTGAGTTATAGGTTTAACCTATATATATATCAAATCATAATAATAGACCACAAGATTTCATATTTCAATACACATCCCATACATAGAGATAAAAATCATTCATATGGTGAACACCTGGTAACCGACATTAACAAGATGCATATATAAGAATATCCCCATCATTCCGGGACACCCTTCGGATATGATATAAATTTCGAAGTACTAAAGCATCCGGTACTTTGGATGGGGTTTGTTAGGCCCAATAGATCTATCTTTAGGATTCGCGTCAATTAGGGTGTCTGTTCCCTAATTCTTAGATTACCAGACTTAATAAAAAGGGGCATATTCGATTTTGATAATTCAACCATAGAATGTAGTTTCACGTACTTGTGTCTATTTTGTAAATCATTTATAAAACCTGCATGTATTCTCATCCCAAAAATATTAGATTTTAAAAGTGGGACTATAACTCACTTTCACAGATTTTTACTCCGTCGAGAAGTAAGACTTGGCCACTGTTGATTCACGAACCTATAACAATATATACATATATATTAAAGTATGTTCAAAATATATTTACAACACTTTTAATATATTTTGATGTTTTAAGTTTATTAAGTCAGCTGTCCTCGTTAGTAACCTACAACTAGTTGTCCACAGTTAGATGTACAGAAATAAATCGATAAATATTATCTTGAATCAATCCACGACCCAGTGTATACGTATCTCAGTATTGATCACAACTCAAACTATATATATTTTGGAATCAACCTCAACCCTGTATAGCTAACTCCAACATTCACATATAGAGTGTCTATGGTTGTTCCGAAATATATATAGATGTGTCGACATGATAGGTCGAAACATTGTATACGTGTCTATGGTATCTCAAGATTACATAATATACAATACAAGTTGATTAAGTTATGGTTGGAATAGATTTGTTACCAATTTTCACGTAGCTAAAATGAGAAAAATTATCCAATCTTGTTTTACCCATAACTTCTTCATTTTAAATCCGTTTTGAGTGAATCAAATTGCTATGGTTTCATATTGAACTCTATTTTATGAAACTAAACAGAAAAAGTATAGGTTTATAGTCGGAAAAATAAGTTACAAGTCGTTTTTGAAAAGGTAGTCATTTCAGTCGAAAGAACGACGTCTAGATGACCATTTTAGAAAACATACTTCCACTTTGAGTTTAACCATAATTTTTGGATATAGTTTCATGTTCATAATAAAAATCATTTTCTCAGAATAACAACTTTTAAATCAAAGTTTATCATAGTTTTTAATTAACTAACCCAAAACAGCCCGCGGTGTTACTACGACGGCGTAAATCCGGTTTTACGGTGTTTTTCGTGTTTCCAGGTTTTAAATCATTAAGTTAGCATATCATATAGATATAGAACATGTGTTTAGTTGATTTTAAAAGTCAAGTTAGAAGGATTAACTTTTGTTTGCGAACAAGTTTAGAATTAACTAAACTATGTTCTAGTGATTACAAGTTTAAACCTTCGAATAAGATAGCTTTATATGTATGAATTGAATGATGTTATGAACATCATTACTACCTTAAGTTCCTTGGATAAACCTACTGGAAAAGAGAAAAATGGATCTAGCTTCAATGGATCCTTGGATGGCTCGAAGTTCTTGAAGCAGAATCATGACACGAAAACAAGTTCAAGTAAGATCATCACTTGAAATAAGATTGTTATAGTTATAGAAATTGAACCAAAGTTTAAATATGATTATTACCTTGTATTAGAATGATAACCTACTGTAAGAAACAAAGATTTCTTGAGGTTGGATGATCACCTTACAAGATTAGAAGTGAGCTAGCAAACTTGAAAGTATTCTTGATTTTATGAAACTAGAACTTTTGGAATTTATGAAGAACACTTAGAACTTGAAGATAGAACTTGAGAGAGATCAATTAGATGAAGAAAATTGAAGAATGAAAGTGTTTGTAGGTGTTTTTGGTCGTTGGTGTATGGATTAGATATAAAGGATATGTAATTTTGTTTTCATGTAAATAAGTCATGAATGATTACTCATATTTTTGTAATTTTATGAGATATTTCATGCTAGTTGCCAAATGATGGTTCCCACATGTGTTAGGTGACTCACATGGGCTGCTAAGAGCTGATCATTGGAGTGTATATACCAATAGTACATACATCTAAAAGCTGTGTATTGTACGAGTACGAATACGGGTGCATACGAGAAGAATTGTTGATGAAACTGAACGAGGATGTAATTGTAAGCATTTTTGTTAAGTAGAAGTATTTTGATAAGTGTATTGAAGTCTTTCAAAAGTGTATAAATACATATTAAAACACTACATGTATATACATTTTAACTGAGTCGTTAAGTCATCGTTAGTCGTTACATGTAAGTGTTGTTTTGAAATCTTTAGGTTAACGATCTTGTTAAATGTTGTTAACCCAATGTTTATAATATCAAATGAGATTTTAAATTATTTTATTATCATGATATTATGATGTACGAATATCTCTTAATATGATATATATACATTAAATGTCGTTACAACGATAATCGTTACATATATGTCTCGTTTCAAAATCATTAAGTTAGTAGTCTTGTTTTTACATATGTAGTTCATTGTTAATATACTTAATGATATGTTTACTTATCATAATATCATGTTAACTATATATATAACCATATATATGTCATCATATAGTTTTTACAAGTTTTAACGTTCGTGAATCACCGGTCAACTTGGGTGGTCAATTGTCTATATGAAACCTATTTCAATTAATCAAGTCTTAACAAGTTTGATTGCTTAACATGTTGGAAACATTTAATCATGTAAATATCAATCTCAATTAATATATATAAACATGGAAAAGTTCGGGTCACTACAAGTATCACCTTGTAGCTAAGAACGAGGAGAACAAAGTTGCCTCTTACGTCTTTGATCAAAACCCGAATCTTCCTTTCCAAAATCCCACTTGAATGATTTGAAGTATTTATGTTTTGAGAGAAATGGTGGAATAAAAATGGAAAAGAAAATGAAATAAATGAATGAGTGGAACAGAATTGGGGCTTAAATCTGCCCCATACGTAAAATGACCAAAAAGCCCTCGAAAAACCCTTTATATAACAAAATCCAGAATCAGAAAGCCAGAGGTGCCGCACCGCGGCCCTCTTTCTCGCGCCGCGACATACAACGCGGTATGGGTTCAGTTTCTCAAGCCATCTGATCCTGATTTCAGTTCATTGCCGCGCCGCGGCCTCTTCTGTCGCGCCGCGACCTTGGCCGTGTTCTAGTGCCTTTCTTGCATACTTGAACTTTAACCCTCGACTACGTCTCAAACTCTTCTTACACTAGTCGTACATACACGATACACCTATATATCATATACGGGGAAAACGGGGTGTTACAACTCTGCCCTACTTAGATTCGATCACGTCCTCATGATCCTAGTCACGTAACCAATCCAAACCTACACGCTATAGTTCTCAAACAATCATTCCAATCCGACTTCCAACACATTTCTCATTAATCCGAAGATTAACCCATTTACCAAAATACACCCGTGCACGCATTTCGAGATATGCAATGCACAAACCATCCGAAGTCTATAACGATCACTTAAAATTCGCGAAATCGCCACATATTCTTCCATTTCCTCTAGTCAATTCTTCTCAAAGAGTCACCATTAACAACCAAATCATCATCCGCGACTTGTTAAAATCCACAAATCCGAGCACAAGAACTTGCTCAATCCTTCACGTCGGGAAACTCAACCAATCTCGTACCGAGATATCAACCCGTTAGCGTACCATACCAAGTACAAAGCTAAAGGTAAACACGTCCAAAAATAAAGTCAACCATCTAACCGATGAAGACCGAATAAAAGCGAAATCTCACGGATAACACTTACCACTTAACATCCCTTGTATTGCGCAAACACGTCTAATACGCAACTACTGTAAATACGTGAGAAAAATACGACTATTGCATCACAATTCCCACCAAAATGGTCCTTTCGACCCCACCATTGGCGTATAAAACAACCAATAGATCACACAACATGGTCCTTACGACTCCACCATTGGCGTATGAAACAACCAATAGATCACACAATCATGAAGGCTAGCCGAAAACTACACGCGCCTTAGTGAATCCGCAACCACACGCGAACCACTACCCCCACCGCACAACAATTGGGATTGGCTGAACTACACTCGCCCTAGTGAATCCGAATTACACGAGAATCACTATTCCAAAAGAATGACCACATCCACACATGTCATTGTGAATCCGAACTACACGAGACTCACTTCCTCAATATAATGACCGCATCCACACGAGTCATTGTGAATCCGAACTACACGAGACTCAATTCCACAATAAGATGACCGAACTACACGTGTCACCGTGAATCCGCATCCACACGTGATCCACTCCCAAAACTCAACACAGGAATGGTACTCGCATTTCCCACCGGTACTCGCATTTCCCGATAATGTTATACCATGCCGATATAGCACTACTCCCATCACACACGCTCTTTTGGCCTCCATCACGACGAGTAGTGTAACATCGCGCACTGCTACACCATAGTGAATCCTCACGGAATACACTAACCATCAACACACGCTCTTTTGGCCCCGACCAGCGAGTAGTGCAACATCGCGCACTGCTACACTATAGTGAATCCTAACGGATACCACTAACCATCACCATACGTACACGTACATAACGCCAACACAATCGAGCAAGAACCGCCCATATCGCACATAGGCACAAAACAACAATCTTCTAAAAGAGAAACCAACACGCACATTTCTTAGCCGAGGGATCTCACCTTGCTCATCAAACACGTCCATTATCTCTCAACGAGATTCACCACATTACCACCTCGGTGATGATTTAAATTCAAAACCATAAGTACAATTTATTCCAAATCGTACTCTTACCACAAATCGACCAAATCTAGGTCCCGACACCAATTCCGGATCTACTAAGAGTATCATCCGAAATCTCACACTAAAACCTCCTCGTGCGGGAGTGTAACTCCCCCCCTTGAAACTACGTTCCATAACTGCACCTTGTACAACTGTACAATGCTACCAAGGGTAGACTTTACTAATAATTGGGTTCACACGACCCATCACCACATCTTGCTCTAACCTTGAGCATACGAAAGATTTTAACAAATCCTCAAATACTTCGAACGAAGAGTTTACCACAACTCACACAAACTTCATTCTTGCAACCTTCCAATTGCTATAGTTTGTCAATCTCCACCTAGTCACTCATGTACCTAAGGTTTTCTCTCCGGTACCTTAAGTACAATGTAACCACAACACCATCGGAGTCGGATACCACGCTAGTAGATATGAAAGAGGTACCTAACATCGCGTCACGTATACTCCATTACCAACATACATCGAGATCAAACACTCGACATTTAGAGTTTTAAACCACCCGTCGAACCTCATGGTTCGTCAACCTCAACATGAAAGTAATTACATGCTTCACAACCGAACACCCAAGCCCATACCCATTGCTTGGTAGAAACATTTCCCAACACTAAGGAATGTTTGGTTGCACCAAGTCTTACGCCCTTCGCCCATCGATCAAAACGTCACCATAGGGTACTTCTATTAGGAACGTCACCCATAACAATAACATGCACAACACAAGGCTTTTAACAAATCCAAACTCAACGGCATATAATAAATAATCAAAGGACATATTTATTAAAACGAAACGTACCTTAATGTCTCCTTGCTGCACCCGTCCCCGCTAACTCGGGACATTCTGACTTACGATGTCCTTTCTCTTGGCAATTGAAGCACACCGTGCCATCACCTTTTGGCACTAAACATTCCCTAGACTTGTGACCCCTCACGCCATAATTGTAACATCTAGACGCACTAGAATCTGATATACCCGTCCGTATACCACCCGTGCTCACACTCAGACCCTTAGCCCTCTTACTTGGAGCACCATACGAAATAACCCTTCTGTCACTTGAAGGTTCACCCATCTTCGATCGCGAATACGACTCGAAACCCCTAGCCACCGCGAATAACTCTGCAAACGACTTCGCGTAACCCCGGCTAATTTTATTCTTCAAGTCATCATTCAAAGTCCGATAGAAATTGATGTCGAACGAGGTGTATATAAAATAGCTTATATTTTACTAGGAAAAACTATTAAATACGATACAATTTTACACAAGATATTTATTTATTTATAGAATGGATATACTTAAACCTTGCTACAACACTTATAGGCAGTGTACCTAATCGTACAGTAGTGTAGTTTTTAGTAAGTCCGGTTCGTTCCACAGGGAAATCTTTAAACAAAGCTCAACGCTATATTAGTTTACTTTTATAAAAATACAAATATATATATAGGTAATATTATTATTATAAAGGGGGGTTTTTACCGTTTAATGACCGGTTTGTCGATTTTAAGACTTTAGTCGCAGTTAAAACCTAATGTAAAATATAAATACAAGACTTAAATTAAAAAAGTAAATAACGATAATGAAATTGCGAATAATAAAAGTACGATAAAATAAACTTGCTATAATTAAAAAGTACGATAATTAAAAGTGCGATTAAATAACAATAAATAAAAATGCGATAATTAGAAGTGCAATTAAATATAAAATAAAGGAAATTAAATATGAAATAAAAGAATTATGCTTATTTAAACTTCCGTAATCATGATGTTTGACGTGTTGATTTTAGTTTTATGCCCATGGGTTAATTGTCCTTTGTCCTGGATTATTCAATATGTCCGTCTGGTTTTTGTCCATAACAGTCCATCAGTCATAAATATAAATTGCAAGTGTCCTTGTCAAATTATTATTATACCCGAAGATAAATATTCCAACTAATTGGGGATTCGAATTGTAACAAGGTTTTAATACTTTGTTTAATGAATACACCAGGTTATCGACTGCGTGTAAACCAAGGTTTTACTACTTTGTTAACAATTACACCAATTACCCTTGAATGTAATTTCACCCCTGTTTTAATTATTCTAGTGGCTATTAATCCATTCCCGTGTCCGGTTAAATGAACGATTATTCGTACATATAAATACCCCGCCCATCGTGTCCGATTGAGTGTATATGGTAGTTTATAGGGACGCCCAATTGTAAATCTTTATATTAACATTAACAAACTTTCATTTAGTTAAACAAATATAAAGCCCATTAATAGCCCATAGTCTAGTTTCCACAAGTGTCGTTCTTTTGTCCAAACCCCAATTATGGTACAAAGCCCAATTACCCAATTTTAGTAATTAGCCCAACATCATGATTACTTTGTTTTAAATAAGCATAATAATAACTTAGCTACGAGACATTAATATAAAAAGGTTGAACATAACTTACAATGATTAAAAATAGCGTAGCGTTACACGGACAGAATTTCGACTTACACCCTTACAACATTCGCTAACATACCCTTATTATTAGAATTATAATTAAAATTAAAATATAAATTATAAATATAAATATATTTACGTTGAAGAGGAAGAGAAAAAGGATGTTGATTTTGATCAGAATTCGGGTTGCTTTATAGCCAGGGTTGAAAATTGGGGCTCCGCGACTCGCGGCAAAATGCCCTTAAAACTCCGCGAGTCGCGGAGATATATTTACAGCTCACACCCTTGGAGTTTCCTGCTGCCGACGGTTTTTAATATATATATATAATATATATATAATTAATATAATTAATTATATATTATATTATATTTATATATATAGTTAACTTGTAATTTTTAGTCCGTTGCGTCGAGCGTTAAGAGTTGACTCTGGTCCCGGTTCCGGATTTTCGAACGTCCTCGCGTACAATTTAATATCTTGTACTTTGTGTTTTGAATCTTGTACTCTTGTGATTTCGAGACGTTTCTTATCAATAATTGGAATCTTTTTGATTGTCTTTTGTTCTTTTGAGCTTTTTGGTCGTTTGCGTCTTCAAATCGTCGAATCTGTCTTCTGTCTTCACCTTTTATTATTTAAACGAATATCACTTGTAAATAGAACCATTGCAACTAAAAGCTTGTCTTTTTTGAGGAATAATGCTATGAAATATATGTTCGTTTTTAGCATTATCAAATATTCCCACACTTGAGCGTTGCTTGTCCTCAAGCAATATTGTCTTGAAATACTAGAATCACTTCTTTATTCTTCACACTTTGTACATCAGTGATTTCTATATGGCGGTATAAACAATGGTAGTAACGATATGGTTTACAGTCCCACATGACTATAAAAATTTAGATCCATTAAGGAAATTGGATCTTTATGAAAACATTTGATCTTTTGAAAATTAAATCTAGTTTTTACCCTAGATAAGTTTTCCGGAATAACCCTTTACCGGTGTTTGCAAAATATTTTTGTGGGTTTGGTGGGTTTCAGATTTGAAAATTTTAGCTCAAAACTTGCGGTTTTGTGTCACCCACTTGCTAACCTTGTATTTGGAAAGCAACACGTCCAGTTTACTTGTTCCGTATATTACCTTTCGGTAAACTACCGTCCGGTTGTAAAGGAAAGCGTTGAACAAGCAACTGTTAAGGCAATGTCCCGTGACATGCTTTTGATTATGGTCTATAACGTGTCGGACGCAATTACTATCCTTGGTAGGAGCAATAGTAAAGCTCACCCTTATAATTTTTCGGTCTGGCACAAGGTCCTGTCTTTGACCATGCTATGCAACCACCGTTCTTACGGTTGACACCCGATTTAGTTCAGGTGACCTAATGAATTCCAGGTGAATTCCTAGGATTTTACGTTCAATGGTAATGAACGCATTGAAAATAGGGTTTTCAGAAAACAAATCGGTTTGTATTTTTGATCAAAATATTTTCTCGTTTAAGCTCGAGTTTAGATATCATCGAATTCCATGAGTTTGTAATTCTCAATCTTTAAGGTCAATCTCTAGGATTGAGTAATATCAGTCTTAAAAGCTGATTTTTAATCTTTAAGGAGATTATCCTTTCTGGAGATCTGATTCATTAGTCTTATCCAGCTAATTTGCACGGTGCCTCCCCATTGTACGAGATAAATCCTTCTCATGGTTAGGATAAATCTGACCACTTGGCGACCCTGTTTAATGCTGAGGTCCATGGATTTCCAGCTGATTTTAGTGATGACTTTTCTAGATTTTTCGTCAACCTACAGCTGGTCTGGACGACAATTTCATGACCTAAATCAAGAAGCGCGTGTCTTTTTCGGAAGACTTTACTTCCTTTTAATGATGGAATTGATTCATCGTGTAGATCCATCTCTTCTTTTCTTTCATCGGGTAAAACAGTTTAGTTTAGTCCAAAGCAAAAGTATTTTCAGTTATTTGTTACAAATATATGTGGCATATGTTTAAAATAACTTGGTAAATTTTCCCACACTTGGCTTTTTATTTTTCTTTTTATCGTCCTCTATTCCATTTTAAATGAATTTTAACATTTTAGTTTGTTTCTCAATTTATGTCCTTTCCGAGGTAACAATAATTTCGGTGTTAAAACCTAGTTTTATCGTTCATAAATATGTATAAACATGATTTTGAATTCATTTATTTGAAAATTTTGAAAAATTTTACTAGAATTGGGTAGTCAGTATATAAGACTAGGGCTGTTCTTTTTTTATCAGAGAGCACTAGATTCTAATACAACTACTGCTTTACTAGTATTTTAATGGTAACCAAGTGTTTAATATAAAAATTTTTAAAATCCGAAAGAATTTAACCCCTTCCCACACTTAAGATCTTGCAATGCCCTCATTTGCAAGAAATCAGTAACAATTTAAATTATTGAGGGTGATTTGTGTGAAAATGATTAAATTTTTACCAAAGTTTCCAAATATATTGGCGTTTGTTTGCTGAATGATAAATGGTGCACATCATTTGTTCATTCCGTCTTGTTGTTATTTCACATATATTTTGCATCTTGTCGTCAAAATTAGTTGCTTTTGCTGAACTTAATGCCAGTCTTTGAAAATGCGTTGTTTTACCCTGTTGTGTACATAAGATAAACTGCAAACATATATACATATTTTTGAAGTTTGGTATATTACCCCACATTCAAAAATTATTAAAATCTAAGAATAAAAGTTAGATAATTATAAAAATGATTACAATATTAACAAAAGTATTAAACATATCAATAATTACAAATTACAAAATAAAAATAAAAATAAGTAAACTAAGGATGATATTGGTACCAATAGGGGTTCCACGCATAACCATAAGTGCTATAGAATGCTTCGGCAGGGTCATACGTAGGATATGGTGGCTGCATCTCTATCGACCAAGGAGGGAAGACGGGTTTCGGTGTAGGAATATAGTTTCTACCTATATGTTGGCAATGCGCTATGATCTGGTTCTGATGAACTTGCCAATCTTCAAATGCTCTCTGTCTAGCATTTTCGTATTCCTGAGAAGCTATAAACCTATGCATTTCTTGCATCTCATTCCCCCCTCCTACATTACCTTGTTCCTGGTTTCTCTCTACCTGTGGATGTCTACCATTGTATCGTACTGCGGCGTTATTTCGCCGCTTCAAAACTTTAGCACCATGGTATACATTTAAACCTATAGTGTCGCGGGGTTCCGGCTCTTCTACCAATAATCCCCCCCGACTTATATCCACACCGAGATATTCACCAATCAAAGTAATAAAAATACCACCTCCTATTATGCTATGTGGACGCATCCCTCGAACCATAGCTGATAAATAATAACCCACACAATATGGTATACTTACAGCGCTGTGTGGGTCTCGAATACACATATGGTAAAACAAATCTTGTTCATTTACCTTTTCTTTGTTTTTACCCCTTTGTGTAATCGAATTAGCTAAAAACCTATGTATTACTCTTAATTCGGCTCTATCTATATCCAAATAAGAGTAGTTTCCCCCTTTAAAACGGTGATGGCTTGTCATTTGACTCCACACACCGTGTGTATCAAAATTTTCATCTATTTTCCTACCGTTTAGTATCAATCCTCTACAATCGGCAGACGCTAATTCCTCAGGCGTGTATATACGTAAAGCCTGAGCCATGTCCAGTAAAGACATGTGGCGCATCGAACCGCCTAACAAAAATCTAATAAAAGAACGATCGGTTAAACTAGCTACCCGATCATTCAACTCTATACTACATAACAACTCTTCACACCATACTTTATATACAGGTCTGCGTATGGTGAATAAACATATCCAGTCATTAAAAGAAGAATTACCATACCTCTGTACCAGTAATTCCCTAATTGGCCCGGCCAATTCTACAGCTTCCAAGGGTCCCCATTCTATGACCCTCGGTACCTCAACAACCTTGGAATGAAGAGTATGCAAACCCCGTTGATATTTTGGATAATCTATCCAAAGTCTGTCAAATCGCAGGTTCGGGTGCAACTGTTCCAAGTGCATATCTGAAAAGGTCATGACTGGATGAGGTACATCCTGCTTGTAGTAGTTATCTACCTCCTGTTGTTCCAAGTTCTCAGCAGGAGCATGACGGGCTTGGGATGAAGATTCACCCCTTTCATTCTGCAAAACACATCAAACACAAATTTTGTGCATCCAAATATGCATTAGTGTCAGCAAAATCATCAATCAAAATAATTACAATGACATTATCAATTTACATCAAACTTAAGCTTATTTTCACATTTTTATCAAATCTACACTTTTTCAAATAAGCATATACGAAAATTTTCGCCAAGTTCATAAACATTCAACTCAAATAACATGTCAAAATAATCATTACTAGCAAATAAACAAGTCTCAAATGGCATTATCTTTCAAAAATCAAGTTCATGAATTTTGGACTTGAAAAAGTCCACTTTAATTCTCAAAATCATGTTTAGGCTCAAAGTTTGGATCATTTAACTACCTAGACATGTTACACTACTCAATTTAGCAACAATTCATGACAAAAATCGGCCATAACCTGTTTATATCAAAAAGCCCCAAATTGCTCAAGAACACAAACCCTAGATTATTCAAAATTTGAAGTTTAAGGCTTCTAATCATGTTAAACAGCATCAATCTAGGTTATACAAGCATAATACATAAACAATTTAAGTCTAATTACACTAAAAAGCATCAAAATCAAATTGGGTAAAAATTAGCTCAAGAACACTAAAATTCGAATTAAATGGTGTTTAGGTGTAGAAATTTACCGTTTTTCTTGAGTAGTTCTTAGATATCATCCTTCTCAACATGATTTTAGCAAAAAATTTGGTGATTAACGGTTAAAAATTGAGATTTTTGGGGGTGATTTTCGGGTTTTTCGGGGTCTTTTTTCGCTGTTAAAATTGCAGTGTTTTTGTGTGGGAGTGAACTGATCGTTCAGCTCCTTATATTTTTTTTCTGTAATTTTGTCCCTCCGCGAGTCGCGGCAAATAAAGAAGAAAACCCCGCGAGTCGCGGGGATCAGAAATTCAGTTGACAGGTTTTACTTTTTTACGCGTTTTCTTTATTATTATTTTTTTTTTATGTTTTCTGTTTTTTTTATATAAATAAAAGATGTTTAAAACAAAAGTTATATTTTTATAAACTAAAATAGAAATAAAGGAACTTATAAAACTTAACTATTTAACAAAATCTTAAAAATACTAATATTTTTGTTTTTTTTCTTTTTATATTTTTCGAATTTTTAAAACGTAATTTTACAAAAACGACTTTTAATAAAAGTAGATAAAAATCTTTTTTTTTTTTATATTAGCGTTGCGCTTCCGGCTTTTAAGAGTTATTCCCCGGCAGCGGCGCCAAAAATACTTGATGTCGAACGAGGTGTATATAAAATAGCTTATATTTTACTAGGAAAAACTATTAAATACGATACAATTTTACACAAGATATTTATTTATTTATAGAATGGATATACTTAAACCTTGCTACAACACTTATAGGCAGTGTACCTAATCGTACAGTAGTGTAGTTTTTAGTAAGTCCGGTTCGTTCCACAGGGAAATCTTTAAACAAAGCTCAACGCTATATTAGTTTACTTTTATAAAAATACAAATATATATATAGGTAATATTATTATTATAAAGGGAGGTTTTTACCGTTTAATGACCGGTTTGTCGATTTTAAGACTTTAGTCGCAGTTAAAACCTAATGTAAAATATAAATACAAGACTTAAATTAAAGCGTAAAGTAAATAACGATAATGAAATTGCGAATAATAAAAGTACGATAAAATAAACTTGCTATAATTAAAAAGTACGATAATTAAAAGTGCGATTAAATAACAATAAATAAAAATGCGATAATTAGAAGTGCAATTAAATATAAAATAAAGGAAATTAAATATGAAATAAAAGAATTATGCTTATTTAAACTTCCGTAATCATGATGTTTGACGTGTTGATTTTAGTTTTATGCCCATGGGTTAATTGTCCTTTGTCCTGGATTATTCAATATGTCCGTCTGGTTTTTGTCCATAACAGTCCATCAGTCATAAATATAAATTGCAAGTGTCCTTGTCAAATTATTATTATACCCGAAGATAAATATTCCAACTAATTGGGGATTCGAATTGTAACAAGGTTTTAATACTTTGTTTAATGAATACACCAGGTTATCGACTGCGTGTAAACCAAGGTTTTACTACTTTGTTAACAATTACACCAATTACCCTTGAATGTAATTTCACCCCTGTTTTAATTATTCTAGTGGCTATTAATCCATTCCCGTGTCCGGTTAAATGAACGATTATTCGTACATATAAATACCCCGCCCATCGTGTCCGATTGAGTGTATATGGTAGTTTATAGGGACGCCCAATTGTAAATCTTTATATTAACATTAACAAACTTTCATTTAGTTAAACAAATATAAAGCCCATTAATAGCCCATAGTCTAGTTTCCACAAGTGTCGTTCTTTTGTCCAAACCCCAATTATGGTACAAAGCCCAATTACCCAATTTTAGTAATTAGCCCAACATCATGATTACTTTGTTTTAAATAAGCATAATAATAACTTAGCTACGAGACATTAATATAAAAAGGTTGAACATAACTTACAATGATTAAAAATAGCGTAGCGTTACACGGACAGAATTTCGACTTACACCCTTACAACATTCGCTAACATACCCTTATTATTAGAATTATAATTAAAATTAAAATATAAATTATAAATATAAATATATTTACGTTGAAGAGGAAGAGAAAAAGGATGTTGATTTTGATCAGAATTCGGGTTGCTTTATAGCCAGGGTTGAAAATTGGGGCTCCGCGACTCGCGGCAAAATGCCCTTAAAACTCCGCGAGTCGCGGAGATATATTTACAGCTCACACCCTTGGAGTTTCCTGCTGCCGACGGTTTTTAATATATATATATAATATATATATAATTAATATAATTAATTATATATTATATTATATTTATATATATAGTTAACTTGTAATTTTTAGTCCGTTGCGTCGAGCGTTAAGAGTTGACTCTGGTCCCGGTTCCGGATTTTCGAACGTCCTCGCGTACAATTTAATATCTTGTACTTTGTGTTTTGAATCTTGTACTCTTGTGATTTCGAGACGTTTCTTATCAATAATTGGAATCTTTTTGATTGTCTTTTGTTCTTTTGAGCTTTTTGGTCGTTTGCTTCTTCAAATCGTCGAATCTGTCTTCTGTCTTCACCTTTTATTATTTAAACGAATATCACTTGTAAATAGAACCATTGCAACTAAAAGCTTGTCTTTTTTGAGGAATAATGCTATGAAATATATGTTCGTTTTTAGCATTATCAGAAATCTTCCATCAACAAACGATCAATCCCCATATACTCCGGGCAAAAACGAGCCTTCGCTATAAAGGTCGCCTTGAGAGTACTCAAATCCATAGAACCCTGTTGCAAATTTCACAACTCACTACGCAATTCTGACAAGTCAGCTGATGTCCGGAACTCCTCAAAGAATTCCTCCTTAAACTCATCCCACGATAACGCCATAAACGGTTCTGCACCGACAAGATCAATCTTACCATCCAACCAATCCTTCGCCCTACCCCGCAACAAACTTGTAGCGAGTCTTGTCTTTTTCTCGGGAGGGCAATCAATAGTAAGCACCCTTCGACATTCGAGATCCAAGTTGTGCTTACCAAAGTATTCGGTTTCCCATCATACATCGGGGGTTTAGTCCTCATGAAGCTCTTAAGACAACGCTCTATTTCCCCACTACTTTGAAGTTCGGAATACTTCCTATCTATTTCTTCTCGAAACGCACCCATTTGCTCTGCAACGGCGGCCGCAATTCTAGCGTTAAACTCCACGTCATTCGTCTCGATCTCGTTTCGCGTCATCATTCTAAAGAATGCAAAACGATTAGTCCACGAACGTATAAAACCACACACACAACACCGCCCCATCTTCCTAAACACTCGTCGTATATCACTTGCTAGACACGATTTGCACCCGTAATAAGGTTTGCAAGTCCTTATTACGCACACACGTCGTATCAACTTGTTAGTACAACGACCGCCTCGCTCGATGATATAAACCAACACAACAAAAATTCTACGCGATATAAACGTACGCAAGAATTACATCATAACACAAGCCAAAATCCTAGTACCTACAAACAAGGCACTAACTATAACCCGTTCCGACTCGTACTCCTACAAGTCCCACAACAATTAAGCACACACAAAAGTCTAAGTCTAGGCACATATCTCAAGTTACCTAAATTCCTTAGACCATGCTCTGATACCACTTGAAACAACCCAACCTGTATTTAAACCGGCCCGTAAAATTTTTCTTTAATACATTAATATTTAGGTTCCAATTATGTTTCCAAAACATCATTCACACAAGTAATAAAGTTCAATAAACTTTTAAAACATTTAATACATAGTTTAAATATCCGAACGAGCAAACACGACAAGACTATTTTAATGTCCAACAAAATCGAGCATGGTGATTAGGAATACGCTACCCAATCCTAATCAATCCAAAAGCACATCTTCTAAATCAAACTACGCAAGTCCACTAGTCCCCACGCTTACCCGAGCCACCGCCTCCATGCAAATCTATAAAAATGTAAACAACGAGAGGGTAAGCTAACGCTTAGTGAGTGAGAATATACTACATACATACATATGCATAAAATGGACACGCCACACAAGTAATCAAATAACGCATACCGGAGCATCCAAGCATAAAGGCAAGCTAAGCTAAGCATACCGTATGATCACTAAGCATCAAGCTAAAAATGACAACAAATATAAGTTCACCAACGACGATGTGAACAACGCCAAAGAGCTACACCCGGAGGGTTAGCTACATCACAACTATACGACAATATATAAACGTCCAAGGTTAACCCCTTAAAACAATACCAAAACCGACTACCAATTACCAAAACGAAGATTGGCCGAGCTACACGAGCCTTAGTAAATCCGCATCCACACGAGACTACTATCTTCAATAACACAACACATCAAGGTTGGCTGAACTACACGAGCCTTAGTAATCCGCATCCACACGAGATCACTACCTCAATAAGATGACCGGACTACACGCATCATCGTGAATCCGAACTACACGAGACTCACTTTCTCAATAAGATGACCGAAACTACACGCGCCATTGTGAATCCGCATCCACACGTGATCCACTTCTCAAAACAAACCCACGCCATCGGGATTATACCAATCCACATCATCGAGGTTACTCAACCGCATTTCAAATACCAAATCCCACGCCATCGGGATTATCCACATCACAAGACCATGTGATATCGTACACACAAAATGTGCACCTCGCCAAAGATAATCAACCAAAATGCACAACCGTGCCAATTGGACCTATACACAAGTCCATCAAATCCACCTATATGTGAAGTGAGCTCTATAGCCGAGAATCACTTCACCCGACCCGCACCCATCCTACACATACATATGCACATAGGATATTAACACTCACCTTGTCGCCTTGATGAATGCTACTGAATAATCCGCAACCCGTCGATGGAGCGTACCTATTCCATTATCACAAATACAACATCACAATTAGGGTGGATATACCAACCAACCCAAATTGACAACTAGTGCCATTTCGACCCAAATGCACTTCCAAGCACAAATCGTGCCCAAACTAACCAATAATCATATATATATATAAAGTGAGAATGTCCTAATTCACCAATTAAACCCATTCATAAGTGTTAAATACCAATCTTGCCCATTTTAACACCTAAACCCTAATTTTGACCCATTTCAAAATTAGTCAACCCAAATGAACCCTAAAGGCTTCCAACACCTCAATAATCACTAAATACTAGTGATTGCACCCATTTGCAAGTCTTACAAGCTTACACTTGCTCACCAAACCCAAAACCCGCCAACAACAACAATAAACCCGAATCTTGGTGTTAATCTTCAATTAATAACTAATGGGGTTTCATCTATGAACTTACAATCAAAAGCCCCAAATTTAGATGATGAACACGAAAATGAAATTCAGAGTTAGAGCTTACCACTAGTATCACCTTGTAGCTAAGAACAAGGAGAACAATGTTACCTCTTACGCCTTCGATCAAAACCCGAATCTTCCTTTCCAAAATCCCACTTGAATGATTTGAAGTATTTATGTTTTGAGAGAAATGGTGGAATAAAAAAGGAAAATAAAATGAAATAAATGAATGAGTGGACCAGAATTGGGGCTTAAATCTGCCCCATAAGTGAAATGACCAAAACACCCTCGAAAAACCCTTTATATAACAAAATCCGAAATCAGAATGATAGAGGTGCCACGCCGCGACATACAACGCAGTCTGGGTTGAGTTTCTCAAGCCATCTGATCCTTATTTCAGTTCATTGCCACGCCGCAGCCTCTTCTATCGCGCCGCTACCTTGGCCGTGGTCTTGTGCCTTTCTCGCATACTTGAACTTTAACCCTCGACTACATCTCAAACTCTTCATACACCAGTCGTACATACACGATACACCTATATATCATATACGGGGAAAATGGGGTGTTACATTATAGTTAGAAATACAGGTTACAAGTCGTTTTTGTAAGAGGTAGTCATTTTCGTCGAAAGAACGATATCTTGATGACCATTTTGAAAAACATACTTCCACTTTGAGTTTATCCATGATTTTTGGATATAGTTTCATGTTCATATGAAATATCATTTTTCTAGAAGAACAAATTTTAAACCAAAGGTTATCATAGTTTTTAATTATCCAACCCAAAACAGCCCCCGGTTTCACTACGACGGCGTATGTCCGTTTTTACGGTGTTCTTCGTGTTTCCAAGTTTTAAATCGTTAAGTTAACATATCTTATAGATATAGAACATGTGTTTAGTTGATTTTAAAAGTTAAGTTAGAAGTATTAACTTTGTTTGCGACTAATTTTAGAATTAACTAAACTATGTTCTAGTGATTACAAGTTATAATCTTCGAATAAGATAGTTTTATATATATGAATCGAATGATGTTATGAACATCATTACTACCTCAAATATAGTAGGTAAATCTACTGGAAATGATGAAGATATAACTTGAGCTTCAAAGGATCTTGGATGGCTTGGAAGTTCTTGAAGTAGAATCATGACACGAAAACAAGTTCAAGTAAGATTACTACTTGAATTAAGATAGTTATAGTTGTAGAAATTGAATCAAAGTTTGAATATGAGTATTACCTTGAATTAGGATGATAACCTACTGTAAATAACAAAGATTTGGTGAGGTTGGATGATCACTTGAAATGGATTTGCAAGATTGGAAGTAAGTTAACAAACTTGAAAGTGTTCTTGATGTCTTCTTGAGTAGTTATTTTGTAAGTTGATCTAAGTTAGGATTTATGAGCTAGATTGATGTAGATTATGAAGGAAATGATGAAGAATACTTAGAAAAATATGAGAGAACTTGAGAGAGAGTAATTTGATGCATGGAAATTGAAAAAAGAATGTGTTTGTGGAGATGCAAGTTCACGTGAATATGGGGTTGGTATATAGGCTCCATTAGTTTGTAATTTTGTGTAATCATTCATGCTAGTTGCCAAATGATGGTTCCAACATGTTAGGTGACTCACTAAGGGCTACTAAGAGCTGATCATTGAAGTCTATATACCAATAGTATGTACATTTAGGAGCTAGGTATTGTATGAGTATGAATACGGTTGCATACGAGTAGAATTGTCGATGAAAATGAATGAGAATGTAATTGTAAACATTTTTGTTAAGTAGAAGTACATTGATATGTGTCATGAAGTCTTTCAAAAGTGTACTAATACATCTTAATACACTATATGTATATGCATTTTAACTGAGTCGTTAAGTCATCGTTAGTTGTTACATGTACATGTTGTTTCAGAACCTTTAAGTTAACGATTTCGTTAAATGTAATTAATCCCATTGTTATTATATCTAATGAGATGTTAAATTATTACATTATAATGATAACATGATGTACTAATATATCTTAATATGATATATAAATATTAAGACGTTATTACAACGATAATCGTTACGTATAGATATCGTTTTGAATTTATTAAGTTAGTAGTCTTGTTTTATGTATAAGGTTTATTGTTAATATACATAATGAGATACTTTAATTATCATTTCATCATGTTAAACATATATATATGTTCATATATATAATATCATATCATATACATGTTATAACGTTCGTGAATCATCGGACAAACTGGGTGGTCAAACGTTAACACTAAATCCGTTTCAGTTAATCAAGTCTTAACAATTTTGATTGCTTAACATGTTGGAAACATTTATTCATGTAAATATTAATCTCATATAATATATAATCGTGGAAAAGTTCGGGTCACTACAGTACCTACCCGTTAAATAAATTTCGTCCCGAAATTTTAAGTAGTTGGGGGTGTTGTCGTATCTTCTGGAAATAAGTATGGGTATTTCTTCTTTATCTAATCTTCACACTCCCAGGTGAACTCGGGTCCCCAATTAGCATTCCTTTGAACCTTAACGATTGGTATCTTGTTTTGCTTAAGTCCTTTAACCTCACGATCCATTATTTCGACGGGTTCTTCAATGAATTGAAGTTTTTCATTGATTTGAATTTCGTCTAAAGGAATAGTAAGATCTTCTTTGGCTAAGCATTTCTTCAGGTTCGATACGTGAAAAGTATCATGTACGCCGGCGAGTTGTTGAGGTAATTCAAGTCGGTAAGCTACTGGTCCGACACGATCTATAATCTTGAATGGTCCAATGTACCTTGGATTCAGTTTCCCCTGTTTGCCAAATTGAACAACACCTTTCCAAGGTAATACCTTAAGCATGACCATGTCACCAATTTCAAATTCTACATCTTTTATTTTACTGTCCGCGTAGCTCTTTTGTCGACTTTGGGCGGTTTTCAACCGTTGTTGAATTTGAATGATTTTCTCGGTAGTTACTTGGATAATTTATGGACACGTAATTTGTCTATCCCCCAATTCACTCCAATAAATCGGAGACCTGCACTTTCTGCCATAAAGTTCCTCAAACGGTGCCATCTCAATACTTGAGTAGTAACTGTTGTTGTAGGAAAATTCTGCTAATGGTAGATGTCGATCCCAACTGTTTCCATGGTAATGTTTTCCCATTTCCATTTCGGGATTTCGGGTTTTTGAAGTAGACCTGATGGTTTCTGATGTTCAGCTTTTACCTTAGAACACGTCAAACATTCTCCTCCGTATTTAGCAATATCGGCTTTCATAGCCGGCCACCAAAAATGTTTCTTGAGATCTTTGTACATTTTTCCCGCTTTGAGATGTATTGAATATCTGGTTTTATGTGCTTCCTTAAGTACCATTTCTCTCACATCTCCAAAATTTGATACCCAAATTCTTTCAACCCTATACCAGGTTCCGTCTTCCCGAACATTAAGATGTTTCTCCTATCCTTTGGGTATTTCATTCTTCAAATTTTTCTCTTTTAAAACTCCCTGTTGCGCCTCCTTTATTTGAGTAGTAAGGTTAGTACGAATAATTATATTCATAGCTTTTACCCGCATAGGTTCTCTGTCCTTTCTACTCAAAGCGTCGTCTACCACATTCGCCTTCCCCGGGTGATAATGAATCTCAAAATCATAATCATTCAACAACTCAATCGACCTACGCTGCCTCATGTTCAGTTGTTTCTGGTCAAATATACGTTGAAGACTTTTGTGGTCGGTATATATAATACTCTTGACCCCATATAAGTAGTGCCTCCATGTCTTTAATGCAAAAACAACATCGCCCAATTCCAAATCTTGAGTCGTATAATTTTGCTCGTGAATCTTTAATTATCTGGACGCATAAGCAATTACCTTCGTTCATTGCATTAATACACAACCGAGACCTTTCTTTGAGGCATCACAATAAATCACAAAATCATCATTCCCTTCAGGCAATGACAATATAGGTGTCGTAGTTAACTTTTTATTTAAAAATTGAAATGCTCTTTCTTGCTCATCCTTCCATTCAAATTTCTTCCCTTTATTTATTAATGCGGTCAAGGGTTTTGCTATTTTGGAAAAATCTTGGATGAATCTTCTGTAGTAAACAGCCAATCCCAAAAATTGGCGTATTTGCGTCGGGGTTTTCGGTGTTTCCCACTTCTCAACGGTTTCAATCTTTTCCGGATCAACTTGAATACCTTCTTTGCTCACTATATGACCGAGGAATTGAACTTCTTTCAACAAAAATGCACACTTTGAAAATTTAGCGTACAATTTTTTCTTCCTCAACAATTCTAGCACTTTTCTCAAATGTTCCTCGTGCTCTTGATCATTCTTTGAGTAAATAAGTACGTCATCAATGAAAACAATGACAAACGTGTCAAGATATGGTCCACATACTCGGTTAATGAGGTCCATGAATACAGCTGGTGCGTTAGTTAATCCAAACGGCATAACCATAAACTCATAATGACCGTAATGCATTCTAAAAGCAGTCTTCGGAATATCATCCTCCTTCACCCTCATTTGATGATATCCAGAACGTAAATCAATCTTCGAGTAAACTGACGAACCTTGCAGCTGATCAAACAAGTCGTCGATTCTTGGTAGTGGATAACGGTTCTTGATGGTAAGTTTGTTCAACTCTCGATAGTCGATACACAACCTGAATGTACCATCTTTCTCTTTGACAAATAAAACAGGAGCTCCCCACGGTGATGTGCTTGGTCGAATGAAACCACGCTCTAAAAGTTCTTGTAATTGGCATTGGAGTTCCTTCATTTCACTTGGTGCGAGTCTGTATGGAGTACGAGCTATTGGTGCAGCTCCTGGTACAAGATCTATTTGAAATTCAACAGATCGGTGTGGAGGTAGTCTCAGTAATTCTTTTGGAAATACATCGGGAAATTCTTTTGCGACGGGAACATCATTGATGTTCTTTTCTTCAGGTTTGACTTCTTCGATGTGTGCTAGAATGGCATAGCAACATTTTCTTATTAGCTTTTGCGCCTTCAAATTACTAATAAGATTTAACTTCGTATTGTTCTTCTCTCCGTACACCATTAAAGTTTTTCTCTTTTCGCGCATAATACGAATACCATTTTTGTAACAAATGATCTCTGCTTTCACCTCTTTCAACCAGTCCATGCCAATTATCACATCAAAACTCCCCAACTCTACTGGTATCAAATCAATCTTAAACGTTTCGCTAAGCAGTTTAATTTCTTGATTCCGACATATTTTATCTGCTGTAATTAATTTACCATTTGCTAATTTGAGTAAAAATTTATTATCCAAGGGCGTCAATGGACAACTTAATTTAGCACAAAAATCTCTACTAATATAGCTTCTATCCGCACCCGAATCAAATAAAACATAAGCAGATTTATTGTCAATAAGAAATGTACTCGTAACAAGCTCCAGGTCTTCCTGCGCTTCTACCGCATTAATATGGAAAACTCTTCCGCGGCCTTGTCCATTAGTATTCCCCTGATTCTGGCAATTTCTAATAATGTGGCCTAGTTTTCCACATCCATGACAAACTACAGCGGTATTATTTGTTCCGACATTATTTATTCCTTTAACTCTGTTATTCATCGGTCTGTAGACCTCACACTTCATCGCACCATGACCATTTCTATTACACTTGGTACAAAATTTCATGCAGAACACATTCGGATGGTACTCTTCACACCTTCGACATGGCTGTTTCTGCTTCTTGTTGTTATAGGAATTGTTGTTGTTGTGGTTGTTATTGTTGTTGGAATGATTGTTGTAGTTGTTGTTGTTGGACGTTTGTTGTGGTTGTTATGGTGGTTATTGTAGTTGTTACTGGAATTGCGTTTGCTATTGTTGCGATTGATGTTGCGGTTGTTGGGATAGTTATTGCGATTGATGTTGTGATTGTTGTTGTTGAATTGGTGATTCTTGTCACTGTTTTCCTCCAACTTTCTCTTGTCTTGTTTCATGTTGGCCTCTTCGGCCACCTGCTCTTTAATTCTTCCCTCAATCTAGTTTATGAGTTTGTGAGCCATTCGACTTGCATTTTGTATGGAGGCGGGCTCGTGTGAACTCACATCTTCTTGAATCCTTTCTGGTAACCCTTTTATAAATGCATGGATCTTCTCTTCTTCATCTTCGAACACTCTTGGTGTAACATCCCACATTTTTCCGTTAAATTATTTTAACGCCCGTCTTTTTTTTTATATATATTATCTTTCGTATCTAGATTCGTATCCTCCGTTAGCTAACGTTCTTAATATTTTCGTTATTGGATTATAACATCTCCCGTTTACTCTCGTGTATTTTAAAATAATTCGTTTGGTTAACTCACGCACCTTGAAATACCCCCGTCCTAATACATCTGGACGAAGTCATCAACATTTGATCCTAGAGCGATGATCGACTCCAAGTAATGTCCTTAAAATGAGCAAATGCACAGCGGAAGATTTCTTTCATACCTGAGAATAAACATGCTTTCAAGTGTCAACCAAAAGGTTGGTGAGTTCATAGGTTTATCATAAAATAATAAAATTCATCATTTTGATAGACCACAAAATTTAAATGCTGCATGGTACAAATGGGCCCGAATTCTATACCCACCTGTAATGTACATGCGATATCTTTTAAATACAGTACACCTTTCTCGCGTATGAAATCATCTTTCATAAATCTTAGTAACCGTACACATATCTTATGCACAAAAATAACATACACATAACCTGTGTATAAAATCATTCTCTCGATACATAACATTCACTTTTCATTGCTTTCATAGGTTGGCTTGGTAATCGACCTTAACATATAATGCGCATAATAATATCCCCAAAACAGAACATATCGTCTGTATAATAATCATATAAACTTCAAAGTACTAAACACCACGCCCATCCGTCTAGTGAACATTCTGGGTGGGGGTGTTAAACCCGGTAGCTACCTTTAGGATTCGCGTCAATTAGGCGTGCACTAATTCTCAAAATTAGTGACGTTCCCTAATTCTTAGGTTACCAAGCAATAATAATCAGGGGAAAAATATTCATATCAATTGTGGCAATTATCACGTCCACATAATTCAATGGTGGCAATTATCACGTCCACATAATTCATTCGAGGAAAGTTTTCCTTGTGTCTATCTCGTCAAATATTTATAAAAGCATTTCATGTATTCGCAGTTCAAAAATGTATTTCAAAAACATTTAATAAAGCAGTTGTAAAAGTAGCGCATGTATTCTCAGTCCCAAAAATGTAAAGAGTAAAAGGGAATCAAATGAACTCACCATACTTTATTTTGTAGTAAAAATACATATGACGACATTGAACAAGTATAGGGTTGGCCTTGGATTCACGAACCTATATCAATTATATATATATTAACACATATAATGATAATCGAATAATTTATGTATTATTAGTGTATTAATTGTTGCTTTAATTATGTTTTTATTAATAACTTAATTAATTACATTTATTAATATTTATTGTAAAAATATTAATATAGTTATGTTATATGTAGTAAATATGAATTTTATATAACTAGTAGTTATTTGATAAAATAATATTGATAATAATAGATAAAAAGTTATTTCATCCTATAATAATAATAATAATAATAATAATAATAATAATAATAATAATAATAATAATAATAATAGTTATAATAATAATAATGATAAAGATGATACTTTTAATAATAATGATAGAAAATTGATAATTCTAATAATACTTTTAATAATAATAATAATAATAATAATAATAATAATAATAATAATAATAATAATAATAATAATAATAATAATAATAATAATAATAATAATGGTGATAACTTCACTGAAAAAGATAATTTTAATATTTTTAGTAATAACAATGATAATAATAATATTAGCAATGATAATAACTATAATAATAATAATTTTACTAATAATGATGATAATAATGATATTAATACTAATAATACTTATGTTAATAATAATAATTAAAAATATAAGAAAACTACCTTAAACAGCATATAAAGGAATAAAAGCCATAACCCGGGCTCGAACCTGCGACCTCCCGCTATTCCGATAACACCACAAACCATTGAACCATTTCTATCTTTCTATTATTATTGTGATCCTATGTTTATTTAACCCATTTTATTTAGCTGTTTCCATGTTCTTCTTCATCTGATAAACTAGTCGACCAGGGTACATACGTAAATCATATTAGCGGATTTTATCATCTATCATTCTGTATTATCGTTGCTATCATCATAATTACCATCATCTACTATCATACTCATTATCATAATCATCACCATCGTCATATTGCATCTCATCATCATCATCCCTATTTCGTAATACATCATTCATTACGTTCAACCTCGTCATCATCATCATCAATCTCGTTAGTCAGTAACAGGATTGGAAACAAAAGGAGGAAAAAAAAAGAACATGCAACTGATGTTTTCCTCATTCCTTTTGTTCGGCCCACCAGAAACGTAACAGAATTCGATCCAAAGTGCATTTGATTTAAATGGATTTAAGTGACCCAAGTGGTAGGTCCACATAGTAAGTCTAATACACCATATTTCTTTAATACTAAAGGTAGTACTCGGTTATTATTGTGGAAACAACAAGCATGATCATAGGGTCCTCCACCACTAACTCTATCATCATAATACAACCTTTAATAAATCAAGTGGAATCATGATTTAGTGACTTTTGGTTTAAAAGAGACAATAGCCGTGTATATATACTTGATTAAAGAAATAGGCTAAGTAAAAAAAAATATCAAATGAAGGTTTTCTAATTTGCTGGCTTTATCTTTCAGTTTATAGCAACAGGTAATAAAAAAAAAATGATCGATCATATTAGATTGAGGTGTTTAATATCGAACAGTCTATTTAGAGGTGGTTTTGTTTGGGTTAAGCTGAAGCAACGATAAGAAAGAAAAGAGAAAATAACATAGATAAATGGTGGCGGTTTCAAGGTTGAAGAGGGTGGGTTAGGTTTATCGAAGTGGAATTGTGAACGTCGATTTGTTTTGCAGCTGAAGCAGAAACACTTGCAGCAGTGTTTGGGTACGTGTCAATGGTTTCTTGTGGTGTTGGATTAGTAACCGAAGAGGCAAGGTGGGCGTACGGTTGATGGAGGTTTTGATGATCATGGTGGCTAATTGGTTATCAAACGAAAAAAAAATAGTGAGTGTGTTTTATAAATATGGAGGAAATTGAATGTCTTTTTAACAATTTGAGATGCTCGATTATGTAGCAATTGTGGGTGTCGACAAGAAGCATCGAGCAGGAGAAGAAACAAATAAGAAAAACAAAATAACAATAAAGTCTGAGTGTGATGGCTAATGGAATTCATTCCAAATATCTGATTTGTACGAAACGGAATCAATTATCTACAGCTGCAAACGATGTGAAACTGATTCACATTCTAGATTCGTTGTTTGATAGCAAGATTGGTCGACACAAACAAAATCAGAAGAATAAAATAGAAAAAGTAGATATTGAAATAAAATAGAATGAATCATTAAGCGAATATGATATCTAACGGTTTTTGTATGGTATTGATGTCTATTTGTAACAAGATTAGATAAAAAAGGAAATTTGATGGGGATATATATCAAAGTTTGAATTCTTTTTCTGATTTTATTATATAAATAATATTAATTAATAATTAGTAAATATAATTATATTAATAATAATAATACTCTTAACATTATTAATAAAAAAAAATAGTAATACTGATGCTAATATCAAATGTATTGATAATAATATTAATAATGATATTAATAATAATAATAATAGTAATGATAATAATAATAATAAGTTGTATTACAATATCAATAATTAGAATAATTTAATGATTTTTGTAATACTAATTATACTAATACTAATAATATTAATAATGATAATAATAATATTAGTACTATTAATAATATATTACATGTATCAAATTTCATATTATATATGATATTATTAATAATACTAATATAGATGTTATTATGGAAAGTGATAATAATATTACTATAACAACTATAATTTAATTTATAATTAAACTTATTGTATTAGATATTAATATTACATATTATTAATTATGTATTATATATAACAACTTACATTGAATATTTAATATTTAAACATTACATTTAATAACAACTTAATTATTCTATATAGTATTTCACATTTAGTTCAAATGATTAAAGTGTACTTTAATAATTTAAAATATTATATATATATATATATATATATATATATATATATATATATATATATATATATATGTATACATTTTTACATATTTATTTACACACAATTGTTCGTGAATCGTTGGAAATAGTCAAAGGTCAAATGAATTCAAGTAAACAGTTCAAAGATTCTATGATTTAATTAAATAGACTTTTCTTAACATGTCGAAATTCATATTAAGATCAAGTTTAAATTTGGTCGGAAATTTTCGAGTCGTCACACACCTGCATCCGAACTCGAGGGACTTATTTCGTCATTTGATCAAAGATGTGACTAGTTGGACTAGTCAACATCCACCACCACCATTCATTTCATTCATCACCTCCCATCTTTCTCTACTACTTCCATTTTTACTCTCAAACACCCATTTCACTAAATCATCATCCATTTTGAATCTAGCAAGCATCAACTAAAACAAACTACATATTTGAAATCCTTGCATCTTCCTCTTCAATTCCATACCAACTTCATCTATTTTGCGTAACTTTTTAAAAACACTAGATTCTTTGTTCTTGATGTTTTTAACTTGTAAAAGTGTTAATTAGTATCTATGGCTTAAGTCTAACATGAATATGTGATTTATATGCTTGTTCTTGTCATTTTGATGTAACTAGCTTAAACTTGAAATGGGTGTGTTTGATTTTGAGATTTGGTTGCTTAAATATTGTTAGATGTTAAAAGTGCATGTATTAAATATGTTACTAGCATCACTAGCTTCAATTTGGTATGTAGGTTGACATGGAAAAGCTTCATAATCATAATTGTTAAATTTGTGATTTTGAATTAGGGTTTGATAGAAGTAAAATGGGCTTTTAATGCATTGAATGCTTTGCAATATTATTTGTAAGTGTTTGATAGTATTGTATGCGTGATTACCTACGAAACGGCGTATTATATGTGTGTAGTAAGTTCCCGAATCATCTTATACGTTTTACGAACTTGAAACCTTGATAACGAGCTTTAAATGATCAATCGACGAGAATTCGATTATTGTAAATGATGTTTTTGTTTGATGAAAAGTGTTTAGTTGTATTCCTTGTAAAATTACCTTTCCAACGATATAGGATACGTGTTTTGAGTGTTTTCGGTTCTTGATTTATGTTTGAAAGAAGTTTGGCTCGACACTTGGAAAAATTCAGCATTTCAGCACCTGGAGGACCCAAATTGCGGCCGTAACCCAAGCCATTGCGGCCGTAACCCAGGCCATTGCAGCCGTAACCCACGCCATTACGGCCGTAACATTTTGGTCTGTCCAAAATTGTCATTTTTCGTTTAATTCTAACTATGCTACGCACCTCCGATTAACATGAAACTTGTTCTAACATGCTCATATATGATTATTAGACTTAGAAAAATAGTTCGGGACCCGACCCGAATGTGTTGACTTTTTTGTTGACTTTGAGTTGACCAAAGTTGACTTTTGCCCAAACTTAACCAAATACTTATGCAATCATTCTAACATGCTTTTATCTTTGTATCTTGCATAAACTTGACAAGTTAACTCACATTCTATATTTATCGAGTCGTAACGAGCCATATGACTAATTCAGCACTTTGACCAATCGTGTTTATCGTTATTGATACAACCTACTTGTTTAGGTCAAGACTAGCAATTGTCCTTGCACACGTTTACTTGTGAAGTACTTTATTACTCGTGCACTCAAGTTGAGATCATAGTCCCACTTTTACTCTTTTAAACTTACATTTGGGATGAGAAAACATAAACGTTTCATTTTACAAAGTGAACACAAGTATGAAAAAAAAACATTCTACATACGAGTTAGAACAAAATCCTCAATTCGATTATCATTAGTTACACTTGCCGGGTGTAAGCGAGAACTTATGTTGTATGGCCATATGGGTTTGACAAACCCTCATTCGGACGGTTCGCTACCGTTACTTCGGATGAAATATATTTTCGAGAAACAGTGTATGTTCTAACACTATTGTGATGGGGTTCTATGGAAGGAAAGTTAAGCCTTGATAATTGGGTGCTCGTGATAACAATTTTTGGAATGGTTTACTATTATTGAAATGCTATAAATCTTGTGGTTCATTTTACTTACTCACTTACTTACTTAAACCTATGATTTCACCAACGTTTTCGTTGACAGATTTATATGTTTTTCTCAGGTCTTTGAACGATATGTGATACATGCTTCCGCTCATTATTTTGATACTTGCATGGGATGTTGATATTGCTTAATATATGCATATTCTTAGTCGCAATATCAGTCCCAAATGTTATGATTTTATGTGTATTCGAGTAGTTTTCGGTTTGTAATTGGGTAAAATGTTCAAAGCGTCGAATGAAATGTTATTATGGATTTTCAATGATATAAAGATCAAAATGAAGATAAAATGAAGATTTCTAATGAGCAACAAAAGAGTACAACATCACGCCTCAAGACTACAAGTTAAAATGATCGAAATCACGAAATCTGCGCGCCTGTACGAAAAAAATCATAACTAAATCATACTGACTCAAAAAAAGGCGAATCAGGTGTCCAGACGTCCGTAACTCAAAAATCTACAACTTTCATGAAGATACCTTATGCGAAACGCATACCTATCTACGCAAAATGCGTAGTTTTTCGACCAGATCTAGATTCCAAGCTCACATGGGATGGCTGCTTTTAAAATTATTAATAATAGTTCTTTTATGTTTTACACCAATTGAGATTTGCTTTTGGAATATTACAGCAAAAAGGCACAGACCAAGTTAGACTCTACCTACTACTACTAATTCATTTACATGATAAATACGGAGTACTATGCATTGAAAGAGGATGGTCAACAGAGAGAGTTAGAACACATCACACTCACAAATTAATTTCAAGATACTGTCATTATTTTCTATTTTACTCCGTATCAATTATTTTAAAATTCTGTATTAATTTTCAAGTTCAAGATTTAGGATAGTTTCAATATTAAGGGTGTATTGTTCGTGTGTACGGGTGCTTTCATTTCCATTTTCTACCATTTGTAATCAATAAATTGAAGACCTTTTGTAAGTTTGTTACTTTCATTTTATTATTGTCATTGTTACTTATTATTATGTTTATGTTTATGTATTATTATTTTTACTCCCGTATCATTATCATGATTAGTTAGTAAATTCCCATAGTGTTTGCTTAGATGTAGAGCCCTAGTGAAATGGATTGTTATCATTCGTAAATATTAAAATGTAACTTAAGTATTTTTAACATTGAGCCTAGCTAAAAGAACCATTGTTATATGAATAGATATTTAATCCTTTTCACTTAATTTGTTAGATATAAATAGCGAAGGTTATTTCTATTGATATAAATTAAGCTTCAACACTACAAGTGATTTAGATGAACTTATGAATAAGTTATTAACACTAATTTAGAAATAAGGTTCGGTGGTTTGGGTAATATCATTAGTTATATAATAGTGAAAATTGTAGAAAGGGAAACCGTTATGATTTGAGTTTTGGCGAAAGTCAAAACTAGGTTATGTCTCAATTTAAATACTTGAGGAATAGTAAACTATCTAAATAAGATCAAATGAAAATTAGATTTAATTTAGTTAGTTGAAACTTTATATATTCAAAAGAAAATAAAAAGTTGTATACTAAAATATTTTAATAGGACTTAAATTTAAAACAATCCATAGATCTAGAGGTGAAATATTTAAGTAAACACTCCCAATTATATATTGCAAATTATTATTATTATTTTTACGTATTATTATTCAAAAAAATTAAAATATAAATCAATCTCCTTCAGTCTTAATACGTACTGTTTTGTCACATCGAATACAACATACGCGGAACGCGTATACATACACGCGGAACGCGTAAGGGTAGATACAATACTGTATGATTTTAGTTTAAATTTTAAGTTTTAATTAAATCTTTTAATATTACTTTAAATTCGTTTAATCCATAATTATTATAATATTGAAATCTCATTTGATTAACTATTACACTTAATGAATTAATCTTGTAATGTTGTAATTTTTATTAATAAGTAGTTTAATTAATTTAAGATTAAGTTATATTTTATTATTATTTTGCTAAATATAAATTCCTAATTCAAAACCCCCACTTTTTAGTATAATTAATTGTTGTTAGATTCTTGAATACGCTTCTCCCTGTGGAACGAACTTGACTTACCAGTATCTATTGCTGCACGATCGGGACCAGTTGCCCGTAGTGTGATAATATTTATTAGTTAGTTTTGTTGTAAAATTTAAAGGTCGGTTTTATCACATCAGATGTCGAGTATATATGCATTTATGGAGCGTCTTTTGGCTACTTTTAAATTGTGTCGTATAGGTTTTATTGGTACTTATAACGTAACTTGTGGTTGAAACATTCTTGTAAACTTTGAAACAATCTTTACATTTGAAATGAATGCGACATACTTTTGGTCAAACGTTGTTTTAAAGACTTATGACCACGTAACGGGACCTAAGTAGACGGCGCCGTCAATGATGTTTTTGCCGGGTCGCTACAGATGGTATCAGAGTGTTGGTTGTAGGAATTTAGAGTTCGTTGGTGTCGACCTCGAGTCATAGGGTACATTAGTGAGTCTAGACTACAACCGGTATATAGACTAGAAGTAGGAATTACTTGACTACTTGTGCATTTATACTCGAACTCTTCTATTCCCATCTAAGTTTTATTCCATCTAAATCTCACGTTGTTTAATTTGATTGACACGTCACCTTGACTATATGGAATAATGTCGAATGCACATATGAATCAGGGTAATATAATTTCCGGGATTATATTACGGTGACTCATATGAACGTTCCGACATTATGACATAAAGAATTTAAGGCGAGTCAAGGAAAATCTTCTCTCTATCATAATTCCATATCACGGTTAGTATTATTGAGGATACTAATCAACGAAATTCTTGTGTTTTCAAGGAACAATGGCTCACCAAGGTCAACACAATACTCCTCCCGAAACTCTAGAACAAGCTCTTCAACGAATGATAGCCACCTCCGTGGGTGCGGCCGTGGCCGGTTACTTTTCCAACAACAACAAAAACAATCATGGAGCCGGTGAAACAAATGAGGGGTGCTCCTACAAAAACTTCATGGAGTACAAACCTCCCACTTTCGATGGAACCGGGGGACCGGTTGCTCTCACCCGATGGCTCGAACAAACGGAAGCCGTTTTTAGAATAAGCGGATGTCGGGACCAAGATAAGGTCAAGTTTTCCACCCTCACTTTCGCCGGTATTGCTCTCTCATGGTGGAACATGTATGTACAATCGGTGGGTACCGATGAAGCCCATACACTCTCTTGGGCCGAATTAAGAGAAAGAATGATCACCGAATACTTCCCGCGCGAAGAGACTCGAAGGCTCGAACAGGGGCCAAGAAATTTAAAAATGGCCCGAAATGACCTCGAAGCTTATAATCAACGGTTTACCGAACTAGCCTCAATTTGTCCAAACCTCATGGCTCCAGGGCCTCAAGGAGTTGAAATTTACATGGATGGCCTCCCTAAGAGCATTCCACACGGGGTAATGCCATCAAGACCCACCAACCTACAAGAGGCTTTGACGATGGCCCGCCGATTTATAAAAACGGTGGATGAAATTGAAGCGCCGGCACCAACGGCTGAGGACCAACGGGGTAACAACAAAAGAAAATGGGAAGCCTCTCCATCAAGCAACCACAACCACAACGACTCCACCAAGAAGCCTTTCACCCCCGACGACAGGAAAAGTTATGCCGGAACTCGACCTTTTTGCAACAAGTGCCACAAACATCATTATGGTGAATGTAGCAAACCATTTTGCAACAAGTGCCGCAACCATCATTATGGAAAATGTGGCAAGCCATTTTACATCAAGTGTCAAGGAAGTGGCCATGTGGCCCATGTTTGTATGAGTACCGTTATCGTCGCTCAAAAGGGGCCCAATGCTCCAAAAGCAGGTGTTTGTTTCGAATGTGGCCAACCGGGTCATTTTAGGAATGCGTGTCCAAAGAAGAAAGCAAACCCCAATGTACGAGAATGAGCTTTTAACCTCAACACTTAGGATGCCCGAGATGACAATGAACTAGTCACGGGTACGTTCCTTCTCAACAACTTTTATGTTTCTTGTTTAAATCAATTCAGGTGCCGATAAATGTTTTATAACCAAGGCTTTGACTCGTACTCGTTGCACTCCACCATTTTCCCCTAAATACTACTTAGGCCATTTAATTGATCAACGAAAAACTATTTCGTGCCGACAAATCTTATCGGAGGGTGTACGTTAAACTTGTTTGGTAAAGAATTTGAAATTGACTTGATACATATAGAACTAGGGAGCTCAGAACCATCTGTTAAAAAGAAAATATTTCCCCACAAATATGTATCGATTTTCGTGAACTAAATAATTTCTGATTGAGAACCGATATCCTCTTCCCCGTGTCAACGACCTCTTGATCAATTAAAAGGATTCCGTTTGTATTCCAAAATCGACCTCCATTCCGATTATCAACATTTGAGGGTTAAGGGAGAAGGTATCTCCAAAACCATTTTTCGAACTCGTTACGATAGTTATGAATTTCTTTTAGTGTCGTTCAGCTTAACTAAGGCTTCGTCCATATTCATGGGCCTTATAAACCGCGTATGCAAACTCATCTAGACAAATCCGTTATCTTATCCAAAGGTGATGACTTAACCTATTCAATTCAAGCGAAGAAGAAAACGAACAACGTCTCCATGCTACGCTCGAACTCTTGAGAAAAGAGCAACTCTATGCCGAATTCTCCAAGTGAGAATTTTGGTTAAACGAAGTCCAAATTCTAAACCATGTTGTTAGTGGTCAAGGTATTAAAGTAGATCTCGCGAAAATCAAAGTCACACGAAATCGGGAAAACCCTCACTACTCTGACTTGTATTCGTAAAATCTTGGATCTCGCCGGTTATTACCGAAGATTCATTTCCAACTTTCCCTGTATCATTCGTCCTTAAATCTCTCCGTGTCCGAACCTCGAACGTGATTATCCACACCAACCTCACTAGCTAAATTCATGTAGCACGAGATGGAACTCAAATATGGAAATATTTCTACGTGAACGCCTGAAAGGCATACTCTCTAGACTTGAAATTCAAGGAAACTGAAATTTGTTACTTTGCACGAAGAATTTGAATACTTAATTATGGACCCGATCAATTTTTCTCATCACCACGTACCACGTTACATAACTCTGTTATTTCACTATTACCGTCTGATATTACTGGGACCCAAGATAATACACAACCCAAGGATACCTCTTTTTTCTTTGACTTATCGTCCTTATGCTTCTGATATATGGCCAACTACTACTCAACTCCGGACTATACAACTACGTGTACTATCTCGTTCCCACCAAGTCTCAACGTTTGGCCACAAGATGCGCGATATGGTTACATCGAGGTGAAAACTCATCCTATTCTAAATCCTCATTTCACTCCTATATTTTCGCTCGTACATCCGTATAAGGAAACCTTTTATCTAAATTCTCAATGGAAAGAGAGACTCTTCACGTATTACTAGTATTCACCACGAGGGTGAGTAGCCCTGACGAACGTTTTCAGTAGCCGATAAGAAACTTGTTCCAACAAATGTATTCGAGCCCTAACTAACTGCTCAAACATATCTTAAAGAATTATATTCCAACACGGTGTACCATGGTCCCTTATCCCAGATCGAAATACTCGTTTGACTTTTAGTTTTACAAGAAGCCTTAGGAACACATTTAAACATGAGTACCGCGTATCATCCACAAACCGACGGACCAAGCAAACGTATGATTCAAATCTTGGAAAGACATGTTACAAACTCGTATTGTTGCCTTTAGTTGTTTCCTCTTACAACAGTAGTTACCACTCGTGTATTAACGCCGCACTTTTCGAAACCTTATATGACCGCAAATGTTGCTCTCCTATTCGTTGGACCGAAGTAGGTGACAAGCAAATCACCGGATCCGAACTCATGCAGGAAATAACCGTTAAGATCGTTCAAGTCCGAGAAGGGCTCAAGACGGTCCGTAGTCACCAAAAGAGCTATGCCAATGTTAGACGTAAACCTCTCGAATTCCAAGTGAGTAACCGCGTAATATAAAAAAAAACGCACCTTGGAAAGGTGTAATCCGTTTCGGGAAATCGAGGAAAGTTATATCCACAATATGGATCCTTTTGAAATCTTGGGGCGTATTGGAACCGCCACCTACCGTTTAGATCTTCCGACTCAATTAGGTTCCCGTCTATCCTACATTCCATGTATCAAACTTTCAGAAGTGTCCTGCGGAACAGGAACTTGTTATTCATTTTAAATGAGCTTACTATTGATGACAAACCTCACTTCATAAGAGAATCGGTTGAAATTATGGATCGCGAACTCAAACCTTAAGACAACGTAAAACCCCGACTGTCCAAATTCGTAGGAATGCCAAAAGAGGATCCGAGTTTACGTGGGAGAGACAAGACCGAACGAGAAGGGAGTACCTTCACTTATTCGTAGAATTAACTACACAATGTATCGAGGAAGAGACATCGACTACTACTTCCAACTAAATTTCGGGACGAAATTTCTTTTAAGGTGTGGGTAATGTAACATCCCGCATTTTTCCGTTAAATTATTTTAACGCTCGTCTTTTTTTTTATATATTATCTTTCGTATCTAGATTCGTATCCTCCGTTAGCTAACGTTCTTAATATTTTCGTTATTGGATTATAACATCTCCCGTTTACTCTCGTGTATTTCAAAATAATTCGTTTGGTTAACTCACGCACCCGCATCCGAACTCGAGGGACTAATTTCATCATTTGATCAAAGATGTGACTAGTTGGACTAGTCAACATCCACCACCACCATTCATTTCATTCATCACCTCCCATCTTTCTCTACTACTTCCATTTTTACTCTCAAACACCCATTTCACTAAATCATCATCCATTTTGAATCTAGCAAGCATCAACTAAAACAAACTACTATTTGGAATCCTTGCATCTTCCTCTTCAATTCCATACCAACTTCATCTATTTTGGGTAACTTTTTAAAAACACTAGATTCTTTGTTCTTGATGTTTTTAAGTTGTAAAAGTGTTAATTAGTGTCTATGGCTCAAGTCTAACATGAATATGTGATTTATATGCTTGTTCTTGTCATTTTGATGTAACTAGCTTAAACTTGAAATGGGTGTGTTTGATTTTGAGATTTGATTGCTTAAATATTGTTAGATGTTAAAAGTGCATGTATTAAATGTGTTACTAGCATCACTAGCTTCAATTTGGTATGTAGGTTGACATGGAAAAGCTTCATAATCATAATTTTTAAATTTGTGATTTTGAATTAGGGTTTGATAGAAGTAAAATAGACTTTTAATGCATTGAATGCTTTGCAATGTTATTTGTAAGTGTTTGATAGTATTGTATACGTGATTACCTACGAAACGGCGTATTATATGTGTGTAGCAAGTTCCCGAATCATCTTATGCGTTTTACGAACTTGAAACCTTGATAACGAGCTTTAAATGATCAACCGACGAGAATTATATTATTGTAAATGATGTTTTTGTTTGATGAAAAGTGTTTAGTTGTATTCCTTGTTAAATTACCTTTCCAACGATATATGATACGTGTTTTGAGTGTTTTCGATTCTTGATTTATGTTTGAAAGAAGTTTGGCTCGACACTTGGAAAAATTCAGCATTTCAGCACCTGGAGGACCCAAATTCCGGCCGTAACCCAAGCCATTGCGGCCGTAACATTTTGGTCTGTCCAAAATTATCATTTTTCGTTTAATTCTAACTATGCTACGCACCTCCGATTACATGAAACTTGTTCTAACATGCTCATATATGATTATTAGACTTAGAAAAATAGTTCGGGACCCGACCTGAACGTGTTGACTTTTTCATTGACTTTGACTTGACCAAAGTTGACTTTTGCCCAAACTTAACCAAATACTTATGCAATCATTCTAACATGCTTTTATCTTTGTATCTTGCATGAAACTTGACAAGTTGACTCACATGCTATATTTACCGAGTCGTAATGAGCCATAGGACTAATTGAGCACTTTGACCAATCGTGTTTACCGTTATTGATACAACCTACTTGTTTAGGTCAAGACTAGCAATTGTCCTTGCACACGTTTACTTGTGAAGTACTTTATTACTTGTGCACTCAAGGTGAGATCGTAGTCCCACTTTTACTCTTTTAAACTTACATTTGAGATGAGAAAACATAAACGTTTCATTTTACAAAGTGAACACAAGTATGAAAACAAACATTCTACATACGAGTTAGAACAAAATACTCAATTCGAGTATCATTAGTTGCACTTGCCGGGTGTAAGCGAGAACTTATGTTGTATGGACATATGGGTTTGACAAACCCTCATTCGGACGGTTCGCTACCGTTACTTCGGATGAAATATATTTTCGAGAAACAGAGTATGTTCTAACACTATTGTGATGGGGTTCTATGGAAGGAAAGTTAAGCCTTGATAATTGGGTGCTCGTGATAACAATTTTTGGAATGGTTTACTATTATTGAAATGTTATAAATCTTGTGGTTCATTTTACTTACTCACTTACTTACTTAAACCTATGATTTCACCAACGTTTTCGTTGACAGATTTCTATGTGTTTTTTAGGTCTTTGAACGATATGTGATACATGCTTCCGCTCATTATTTTGATACTTGCATGGGATGTCGAGTATATATGCATTTATGGAGCGTCTTTTGGCTACTTTTAAATTGTGTCACATAGGTTTCATTGGTACTTATAACGTAACTTGTGGTTGAACTATTCTTGTAAACTTTGAAACAATCTTTACATTTGAAATGAATGCGACATACTTTTGGTCAAACGTTGTTTTAAAGACTTATGACCACGTAACGGGACCTCAGTAGACGGCACCGTCAATGACGTTTTTGCTGGCTCGCTACACTTGGACACAATAGGCACAACTCTGTGAATCCTCGTTCGTAAGTGGTAATGTCGAATCCTTGCGCTAGTAATCCTCTAAGCTCTACCTTGAGCTTATTGACCTCGTTTCTGGGACGGTACTGTTCAGTCATCAGGTGTTTGAATGCTGACCACGGTAATGCATAAGCAGCATCTTGTCCCACCTGCTCGAGATAAGTGTTCCACCATGTTAACGCAGTACCCGTAAATGTATACGTAGCGTACTTTACCTTTTCTTCTTCAGTACATTTACTTATGGCAAACACCGATTCGACCTTCTCGGTCCACCGTTTTAATCAGATTGGTCCTTCGGTTCCATCGAATTCCAGAGGTTTGCAGGCAGTGAATTCCTTGTAGGAGCATCCTACACGATTTCTTGTGGAATTTGTTCCATTGCTGGATTCAGAGTTATTGTTATTTTGTATCGCAGCCTGTACCGCGGCTATATTTGCAGCAAGGAATGCACGGAAATCTTCCTCGCTCAAATTCAAGTTCTGCCTAGTAGTTGGTGCCATTTTCTTCAAAAATAGCCAAAAGAATTAAGTTAATCATATAAATATTAAGAGTAGTATTTTGTAGCATGATATGAACTTATTATAAAAGCTTTTTCTTCATATTAGCGTTTTATAATTGTGATTAGGGTATTACCTACCCGTTAAAGTTCATACTTAATAGCTAGTACACAAATTACTACTACTATCAACATAATATTCTATCATGAAAAACTTTAATTCATTAACATTTCACGCTTAATTTTTCGATACAATACCGTTATTTTACATACAGCATGAAATAAGGCACACGATGACCATAATACCAGGCAGTTGTTAGGACAATTCTAGTGAAATTCAAACTGTTCAGTGAAGGCGATAAAGACACGTAATTCATAAGACCAGAAACAAGTCATGCATTCGGGTTTCACTAGTACTATTTCCCATCATTGATCAAGTGAGGAATAACCGTTGTGACAGTTGGCAAGGCAGCACGTTGTAACGTCATCAAAAGGACGGGGGTTACGAAATATCCAACAGCCCCGTAACAAGTTAAAAACCTTATTTCTCACCCCACCTATTGAATCCGTCACCTGTGGGAATGTTTTATTAAAGAGTTGCAATCGATGTTCTTTTTCTAAAATTGGTGAGAAGCGAACATCACTAACCCGTAAACATAACATGCTTCTTTAAGTTGCATATTTGAAGCTCTTTCTAAAGAACGAAGTCCTATGTTGGGATATGTGGAGTCAAAATAGGCTCTCAACCCGTAGCGAAAAATTGCATTAGGGTTTCCTGCACACAATGCCTTAAAGAAAACATGGCGTAACTTAAGGTCTTCCCAATGCGATATACACCATCTATCGAAGGAAAGCCTTTTATAAACCAAGGCATGCCTAGAATGTCTGTCAAATTTTCTACAAACTAATCTCGTCGTAAACAATTGAGTCGATGAATTCTGACCAACTCTAGACAAGATTTCATCAATCATATCCCCTGGTAGGTCTTCTAAAATATTCGGTTGTCTATCCTTAACGTCCATTTTGTATTTTTATACTGTAAAAGAGATGAAAAATTAGATCTTGTAAAGGATGATAGAATACAAACATTACAAGTAATTTTTACATACAGCATAAAAGTACAATCACACTGTAGTACACATATTACACAGCATAATTACAATTCTTTATTCCGACTCACTTGTTTCTTCCTCCTCGGACTTGGTTCGTTTTGCTAATTTCCCAGGGATACATGGTGCTCCTCTAATACGAGCTGTCATTTTGGACTCGGGTTTCTCTAGTTTGATAGCTTTTTCCTTATTATTTTTTTTGCTATATTAAATTGAGCCGGGGTAATTTCTATAACATCATCGGAATCCTCGTCGAGATCCGATTCATCAGAAAATTGGTAATTTTCCAAATATTTTGCTTCCTTGGCGGAAACACCATTGACCATTTTTAATTTTAGTCCATTGGTTGAGGATTTTCTTTAATTTATCTGTTTTTCTGTGGTTCCTAATATTTCCTCATCCGGAACCTCTTCTTCCGGTTCCTCTTCTTCCAGTTCCTCTTCTTCCGGTTCTTCTTCTTCCGGAATTTGTGAATCTTCCCAAAATACATTCGTCTCTTCATTATTATTAGGTGAGTCGATGGGATTTGTACTAGAGATAGACATCTATCACACAATATCAAACATGCTAAGAGATTAATATAATATTTACATGTAGAAATATATATAGTTTCCAACAAAAGTGTTAAGCAATCGTTTTTAAAGTAAACACGGTCGAAGTCCAGACTCACTAATGCATCCTAACAAACTCGATTATACACACTAATGCAAATTTCTGGTTCTCTAAGACCAACGCTCGGATACCAACTGAAATGTCCCGTTCATATCAATTATAAACGTTTCATATTAATTGATTTCCTTGCGAGGTATTGACCTCTATATGAGACGTTTTTCAAAGACTGCATTCGTTTTTAAAACAAACCATAACCTTTATTTTATTTTATCGATAAAGGTTTTAAAACCATAACGTAGATTATCAAGTAATGATAATCTAAAAGATAACATTTTTCATACGACCATTACATAATGGTTTACAATAATATTACACATCGATTTAAATCTCCGAATGCAGTTTTTTTAAACAATATATTACAAGCATGCTGACTCCGATTCTTGTCCTTAATTTAGCATGCAACAGCGGAAGCTTCTAATAATCACCTGAGAATAAACATGCTTAAAACGTCTACAAAAATGTTGGTGAGTTATAGTTTTTGCCTATATCATAATAATAATAATAGACCACAAGATTTCATTTCTGTTTCTCATAAATATATATCCCATACATAGAGATAAAAATCATTCATATGGTGAACACCTGGTAACCGACATTAACAAGATGCATATAGAATATCCCCATCATTCCGGGACTCCCTTCGGACATGATAAAATCGAAGTACTAACGCAGTTCAAATTCTCTTACTGGGGCTTGTTAGTGCACATAGATCTATCTTTAGGATTCACGTGAATTAGGGGCCAGTTCCCTAATTCTTAGGCTACCAAGCTAACAAGGGCATATTCGATTTCGATAATTCAACCATAGAATGTAGTTTCAGGTACTTGTGTCTATTTTGTAAAATATTTATAAAACTACATGTATTCTCATCCCAAAAATATTAGATTTTAAAAAGTGGGACTATAATGAAATGTCCCATTCATATTGATTATAAACGTTCCATATTAATTGATTTCGTTGCGAGGTTTTGACCTCTATATGAGACGTTTTTCAAAGACTGCATTCATTTTTAAAACAACCATAACCTTTATTTTATCAATAAAGGTTTCAAAAGCATTACGTAGATTATCAAATAATGATAATCTAAAATATATTGTTTACACACGACCATTACATAATGGTTTACAATAGAAATAAATTACATTGACATATGTTTCTTGAATGCAGTTTTTACACAATATCATACAAACATGGACTCCAAATCTTGTCCTTATTTTAGTATGCAACAGCGGAAGTTCTTAGTATTCACCTGAGAATAAACATGCTTTAAACGTCAACAAAAATGTTGGTGAGTTATAGGTTTAACCTATATATATCAAATCGTAACAATAGACCACAAGATTTCATATTTCAATACACATCCCATATATAGAGATAAAAATCATTCATATGGTGAACACCTGGTAACCGACATTAACAAGATGCATATATAAGAATATCCCCATCATTCCGGGACACCCTTCGGATATGATATAAATTTTGAAGTACTAAAGCATCCGATACTTTGGATGGGGTTTGTTAGGCCCAATAGATCTATCTTTAGGATTCGCGTCAATTAGGGTGTCTGTTCCCTAATTCTTAGATTATCAGACTTAATAAAAAGGGGCATATTTGATTTCGATAATTCAAACATAGAATGTAGTTTCACGTACTTGTGTCTATTTTGTAAATCATTTATAAAACCTGCATGTATTCTCATCCCAAAAATATTAGATTTTAAAAGTGGGACTATAACTCACTTTCACAGATATTTCCTTCCTCGGAAATAAGACTTGGCCACAGATCGATTCACGAACCTATACAAATATGTACATATATATCAAAGTATGATCAAAATATAATTACAACCATTTTTATTATGTTTTAAAGATTTGAGTGTATTAAAGTCAGCTGTCCTTGTTTGTAACCTACAACTAGTTGTCCACAGTTAGATGTACAGAAATAAATCGATATATAATATCTTGAATCAATCCATGACCCAGTGTATACACGTCTCAGGCTATATCACAACTCAAAGTATATATATTTTTGGAATCAACCTCAACCCTGTATAGCTAACTCCAACATTACTGCATATAGAGTGTCTATGGTTGTTCCAAATAATATATATACATGGGTCGATAAGATATGTCAAAACATTTGCATACGTGTCTATGGTATTTCAAGATTATATAATATATTAGAATACATGTATAATACAATATAAGTTAGCTAGGATATGATTTGTATAGATATGTTAAACATTTCCCGTAGATAAAAAGATCAAAAATATCCAATATTTTTTACCCATAACTTCTTCATTTTAAATCCGTTTTGAGTGAATAAAATTGCTATGGTTTCATATTGAGCTCTAATTTAAGAATACAAACAGAAAAAGTATAGGTTTATAGTCGGAAATTTAAGTTACATGTCAATTACTAAAGAGGTAGTCATTTTCGTCGAAAGAACGACATCTTGATGACCATTTTGAAAAACATACTTTCACTTTGAGTTTAACCAAGATTTTTGGATATAGTTTCATGTTCATATGAAAAATCATTTTCCCAGAAGAACAACTTTTAAATCAAAGTTTATCATAGATTTTAATTATCCAAACCAAAACAGCCCCCGGTTTCACTACGACGGCGTGTATCCGATTTTATGGTGTTCATCGTGTTTCCAGGTTTTAAATCATTAAGTTAGAATATCATATAGATATAGAACATGTGTTTAGTTGATTTTAAAAGTCAAGTTAGAAGGATTAACTTTTGTTTGTGAACAAGTTTAGAATTAACTAAACTATGTTCTAGTAATTACAAGTTTAAACCTTCGAATAAGATAGCTATATATATATGAATCGAATGATGTTATGAAAATCATTACTACCTCAAGTTTTTTGGATAAAACTACTGGAAATGAGAAAAATGGATCTAGCTTCAAAGGATCCTTGGATGGCTTGAAAGTTCTTGAAGCAGAATCATGATACGAAAATAGTTCAAGTAAGATTTTCACTCGAAATAAGATTGTTATAGTTGTAGAAATTGAATCAAAGTTTGAATATGAATATTACCTTGAATTATAAAGATAACCTACTATAAATAACAAAGGTTCCTTGATCTTAGATGATTACTTGGAATGGATTAGAAAGCTTGGAAGTAGACTTACAAACTTGGAAGTATTCTTGATTTTTATGAAACTATACTTATGGAATTTATGAAGAACACTTAGAACTTGAAGATGTAACTTGAGAGATATCAATTAGATGAAGAAAAAAGAGATATCAATTAGATGAAGAAAATTGAAGAATGAAAGTGTTTGTAGGTGTTTTTGGTCGTTGGTATATGGATTAGATATAAAGGATATGTAATTTTGTTTTCATGTAAATAAGTCATGAATGATTACTAATATTTTTTTAATTTTATGAGATATTTCATGCTAGTTGCCAAATTATGGTTCCCACATGTGTTAGGTGACTCACATGGGCTGATAAGAGCTAATAATTGGAGTGTATATACCAATAGTACATACATCTAAAAGCTGTGTATTGTACGAGTACGAATACGGGTCCATACGAGTAGAATTGTTGATGAAACTGAATGAGGATGTAATTGTAAGCATTTTTGTTAAGTAGAAGTACTTTGATATGTGTCTTGAAGTCTTTCAAAAGTGTAAGAATACATATCAAAACACAACATGTATATACATTCTAATGGAGTCGTTAAGTCTTCGTTAGTCGTTACATGTAAGTGTTGTTTTGAAACCTTTAAGTTAACGATCTCAATTAATGTTGTTAACCCAATGTTTATTATATCAAATGAGATGTTAAATTGTTATATTATCATGATATTATGATGTATGAATATCTTTTAATATGATATGTACATTAAAATATCGTTACAACGATAATCGTTACATATAAGTCTCGTTTCGTAAATTCTTGAGTTAGTAGTCTTGTTTTTACATATGTAGTTCATTGTTAACACACTTAATGATATATTTAAATATCATTTTATCATGTTAAATATAGTGTATCAATATCTTAGTATGATACATATGTATTTAGTAGACGTTATCATAACGATAATCGTTATATATATCATTTCGAGTTTCTTAACTTAGTAATCTCATTTCTTATGTATATCACATATTGTTAATATATTTAGTGAGATACTTACTCATCATAATCTTATGTCAACCATATATATATATGTCTATATATACCACAACATGTAGTTTTTACAATTTTGTAACGTTCGTGAATCGCCGGTCAACTTGGGTGATCAATTGTCTATATGAAACTTATTTCATTTAATCAAGTCTTAACAAGTTTGATTGCTTAACACGTTGGAAATATTTAGTCATGTAAATATCAATCTTAATTAATATATATATAAACATGGAAAAGTTTGGGTCACTACAGTACCTACCCGTTAAATAAATTTCGTCCTGAAATTTTAAGCTGTTGAAGGTGTTGACGAATCTTCTGGAAATAGATGCGGGTATTTCTTCTTCATCTGATCTTCATGCTCCCAGGTGAACTAAGGTCCTCTACGAGCATTCCATCCAACCTTAACAATCGGTATCTTGTTTTGCTTAACTCTCTTAACCTCACGATCCATTATTTCAACGGGTTCTTCAATGAATTGAAGTTTTTCATTGATTTGGATTTCGTCTAATGGAATAGTGAGATCTTCTTTAGCAAAACATTTCTTCAAATTCGAGACGTGGAAAGTGTTATGTACAATCGTGAGTTGTTGAGGTAGCTCCAGTTGGTAAGCTACTGGTCCGACACGATCTATAATCTTGAATGATCCAATGTACCTTGGATTTAGTTTCCCCCGTTTACCAAATCGAACAACGCCTTTCCAAGGTCAAACCTTAAGCATGACCATTTCTCCAATTTCAAACTCTATATCTTTTCTTTTACTGTCCGCGTAGCTCTTTCGTCGACTCTGGGCGATTTTCAATCGTTGTTGAATTTGGATGATTTTCTAGGTAGTTTCTTGTATTATCTCCGGACCCGTAATCTGTCTATCCCCCACTTCATTCCAACAAATCGGAGACCTGCACTTTCTACCATAAAGTGCCTCAAACGGCGCCATCTCAATACTAGAATGATAACTGTTGTTGTAGGAAAATTCTGCTAATGGTAGGTGTCGATCCCAACTGTTTCCGAAATCAATAACACATGCTCGTAGCATGTCTTCAAGCGTTTGTATCGTCCTTTCGCTCTGCCCATTAGTTTGTAGATGATAGGCAGTACTCATGTCTAGACGAGTCCCCAATGCCTGTTGCAACGTCTGCCAGAACCTTGAAACAAATCTACCATCCCTATCAGAGATAATAGAGATGGGTATTCCATGTCTGGAGACAACCTCCTTCAAATATAATCGCGCCAAATTCTCCATTTTGTCATCTTCTCTCATTGGCAGGAAGTGTGCTGACTTGGTGAGACGATCGACTATTACCCAAATAGTATCATAACAACTTGCAGTCTTTGACAATTTAGTAATGAAATCCATGGTAATGTTTTCCCATTTCCATTTCGGGATTTCAGGTTGTTGTAGTATACCTGATGGTTTCTGATGTTCAGCAATATCGGCTTTCATACCCGGCCACCAAAAGTGTTTAGCAATATCGGCTTTCATACTCGGCCACCAAAAGTGTTTCTTGAGATCTTTATACATCTTCCCCGCTTCGGGATGTATTGTGTGATGCCCCGTACAAAACCATCGTGTACGAATCATCAACAATAGGATCATTACAAGGTCAAACACTATATGCGTTTTCAAAACAAGTTTGCATTCATGATAAAAGGTGACGTCATAACCAACGTCAAATGTTTTACAATCAAAAGTATGCTTCAATGAACAGAAGCAAATAGTAGTAGTACGTGACCCTTAGGTCGTTACAAATCATCGTTTCAAAAGTATTAAAGTTATGAATGCAAGATAAACAGTTCATGCGGTGATAACTCTAGAGCAGCGGGTGTCTACAGCAAGACTAGTACACAGCGGAAGCAACCTTAAGCACCTGAGAAAAACATGCTTAAAAATGTCAACACAAAGGTTGGTGAGCTATAGTTTAAGTATAACAGTATGTAAGGTAGGCCACGAGATTTCAGTGCTACAAAGAGCGTTTCAAAGCAGTATGATAAAGTATATGTTTAACAGTGGGCACTTGGTAACTAACTTAACGTTTATACCCCCTGAAAGTATACTTGGCAAGTGCGTATGTATTACGAAGTATTAAACAATCGTTAAATGCTAGCGCGACTAGCCCGATTGGGGATGTCAAACCCTATGGATCCATATCTAAGATTCGCGTTCAACGGTTCAAAAACCAATGACTAAACGTTACCGAGCTAAAGGGAATGTTTATGCCGTTGTATAACCCACACATATAAAGTTTAAGTACTCGTGCCTAGTATGTAAAGCGTAAAATGCGCATGTATTCTCAGTTCCCAAAATAGTTAAAGTAAAAGGGAATGCTATAACTCACAGTGGTAAAGTAGTGGTAAAGTCGAGTCGGGAAATAAGCAAGTACGTAGGTCCGGAAAGTCCTCAACCTAAGTCAAATGGTACTAAGTCAGTAAATCGTCTCAATAGGTTTAAATGTATGTAAATTAGGTCTTAAAGGTCATCATCATTCATCATCAAACAAAAGGTGTAAAGTAAGTTCCGTTCATGAAAGTAGTTTAAAACAAAGGCTGATTTGGATCAGTCACCACGGCCTCAATACCTACTGAAATAAGGTGAGACCAGTGGCCACGGCTCCGTATATGAGTCCTTTAGTTGTGGTAAAAATTCCAGAAGAAAACTCGTCTTCGTTTGACCGTGGTGACGGTCTAAGTGCGAGTAGGTCAGAATTTTCAGCACAACGTTAAAAGGACATAGTGACGATCGGAGGGCCATAAATCCTAAACCGTAACTGTATTAAGACAAGTCCTAAATGAAAAATTATCTACTCGAATAGAGCTATCTGAAAATCATATTTACAGTAGCCCAGGTTGTACGGGTCAGACACAGAAACAGTAAAACAGTAGGTTCCGGTGGTTCTTGGTACTCGATGCTTATCACGGTTCTCATCCTTGATGCATATAGCTTCAAGTGTACAACTCGTTGATGTGTTTACATCATCTTAACCAATGTTTCACCATCATAACACATGTGTAAGTCTAAGACATGTAGCACAACTCAATTAAGTGTTGTATGTAGTTTGATGAACCAAAGTTACATCAAAGTCTTAGATTTAACACATACATGAACTATAAAAGTAATATTGAACTACAAACTTGAAAGTAAACTAACTAATCAAGATCTTAAGATGTAGAACATAGTTCTTAGTTAGATCTTGAAGATCCAAGACCCAAAGGTGTAGATCTAAAGTTATTAAGTTAAATCTAACACAAGTGTATGAAGTTATAACTAAAAAGTTATACTTCCATGTTCTTGAACTTTCAAGTTAACTTTTAGTTCCAAGAAGTATGAGATCAAGACTAACTTGTAATACTTGACCATTTAACAACAAACATGAGTTACAAGTAATGATTTTCAACACATGAACTTACAATCTTTCAAGATATTAAATGTAGAACATAAACTAGAAAGTTTAGTTCTTGTATGTTCTTGTTATGAACAAGATAAATGAAGAACAAACTAAGAAGTTTGATTCTTATTAACATGTAAGTAAACAACTATAAGTAAGTAAACATTAATCAAGACAAGTGAATGATGATGATGATTGTGTAGCTTCGGTTTTGAAAGGAAAAAGAAGAGAGGAAGAAGCTCAAGATACTTACAAAGTTTAGAGAGAAAAGAGAGAAAAGTTTGAGAGGTATTTTGTGTGTGAGAAGTGAATGAAACTAGTGAGTGAAGTAAATAAAAAAAATGCACAAAAACACCTTGATGTGTGCGAGGTGGTGTATAAAATAGTTATATTTTTACAAGGAAATACTATTATATACGATACAATTTTACACAAGTGATTTATTTATTTATAGAGTGGATATACCTAAACCTTGCTACAACACTTATAGGCAGTGTACCTAATCGTACAGTAGTGTAATTTTTAGTAAGTCCGGTTCGTTCTACAGGGATCTTTTAAACAAGCTTAACGCTATATTTTTAAAAACTATATTTATAAAAATACATAAATATATAAGTAATATTATTATTATAAAAAGGGGGTTTTTACCGTTTAATGACCGGTTTGTCGATTTTAAAACTTTAGTCGCAGTTAAAACCTAATGTAAAATAGTAAAAATAAATATAACTTAATTTAAAGCGTAAAGTAAATAACGATAATGAAATTGCGATAATTAAAAGTGCAATTAAATATGAAAATAAAGGAATTATGCTTATTTAAACTTCCGTAATCATGATGTTCGACGTGTTATTTTTAGTTTATTCCCATGGGTTAATTGTCCTTTGTCCTGGATTATTCGATATGTCCATACGAATTTGTCCATAATAGTCCATCAGTCATAATCATAAAGTGCGAAAGTCTTCGTCAAATTATTCTTATTCCCGTAGTCAAATATTCCAACTAATTGGGGATTCGAATTGTAACAAGGTCTTAATACTTTGTTTAATGAATACACCAGGTTATCGACTGTGTGTAAACCAAGGTTTTACTACTTTGTTAACAATTACACCAATTAACCTTGAATGTAATCCACCCCTGTTTCAACAAGTCTATTAACTATTAATCCAGTTCCGTGTCTGGTAAAATGAACAATTATTGGTATTTATAGATATCCCGCCCACCGTACCCAGTCAAGCGTATGTGGTTATATATAAATACGTCAAATTATAAGTCTATATATTAAATTAACGAGGTATCATTTGGTTAATATAAAGCCCATTAATAGCCCATAGTCTAATTTCCACAAGTGTCGTTCTTTTATCCAAACCCCAATTATGGTACAAAGCCCAATTACCCAATTTTAATATTTAGTCTAACATCACGATTACTTCGGCTTAAATAAGCATAATAATAACTTAGCTACGAGACATTAATGAAAATAATTTAAACATAACTTACAGTGATTTATTAATAGCGTAGTGTTACACGGACAGAGTTTTGACTTAAAACCTTAAAACATTCGCTAACATAACCTTATTATTATTAATCTTAAATTAAAATTATAAATTATAAATATATATATATCTTTACGTATGATGAAAAGAAAAAGAAGGTGTAAAAATATCGATCGAATGCGTTGCCTTTTATAGGCCCCATTTCAGTTTTGGTGTGCTCCGCGATCTCGAAGGGTTTCTCCTTCACAGCTCCGAGATCGCGGAGTGGTGGATTACAGCTCATCCAAGTTTGGCTCCTACCTTCCCGACGGATTTTTTAATAAATAAATATAATATATATATAATTTTAAGAATTATTTATATATTATATTATATTTATATGCATAGTTGACTTGTAATTTTCGCTCCGTTGCGTCGTGCATTGAAAGTTGACTTAGGTCCCGGTTCCTGATTTTTGAACGTCCTTGCGTACAATTTAATATCTTGTACTTTGGGTTTTGTAACTTGTACTTTTGTCATTTCTAGACGCTTCTCATCAATAAATTGAACCACTTTAATTGTACTTTGTACTTTTTAGCTTTTTGGTCATTTGCGTCTTCAATTCGTCGAATCTGCCTTTTGTTTTCACCTTTTAATATTTAAACGAATATCACTTGTAAATAGAACAATTGCAACTAAAAGCTTGTCTTTCTTGAGGGATAATGCTATGAAATATATGTTCGTTTTTAGCATTATCAAATATTCCCACACTTGAGCGTTGCTTGTCCTCAAGCAATATAGTCTTGAAAAAAAAATATACTAGAATCACTTCTTTATTCTTCACACTTTGTACATCAGTGATTTCAATACGGTGGTATGAACAATGATAGTAACGATGTAGTTTACAGTCCCACATGACTATGAAAATTTAGTTCTTTTAGGAAGTTGGATCTTTATGAAAACATTTGATCTTTTTGAAAATTAAATCTAGCTTTTACCCTAGATAAGTTTTCCGGAATAACCCTTCACCGGTGTTTGTAAATTGTTTTTGTGGCTTTGGCGGGTTTCAGATTTTAAAATTTTAGCTCAAAACTTGCGGTTTTGTGTCACCCACTTGCTAACCTTGTATTGGGAAAGCAACACGTCCAGTATACTTGCTCCGTATATTACCTTTCAGTAAACTACCATCCGGTTGTAAAGGAAAGCGTTGAACAAGCAAGTGTTAAGGCAATGTCCCTTGACATGCTTTTAATTATGGTCTATAACGTGTCGGATGCAATTACTATCCTTGGTAGGAGCAATAGTAAAGCTCACCCTATAGTTTTTCGGTCTGGCACAAGGTTCTGTCTTTGACCATGCTATGCAACCACCGTTCTTACTGTTGACACCCGATTTGGTTCAGGTGACCTAATGAATTCCTAGGTGAATTCCTAGGATTTTACATTCAATGGTAATGAACGCATTAAAAATGGGTTTTTCAGAAAACAAATCGGTTTGTAATTTTGATCAAAATATTTTCTCGTTCAAGCTCGAGTTTAGATATCATCGAATTCCATGAGTTTGTAATTCTCAATCTTTAAAAGTCAATCTCAAGGATTGAGTAATATCAGTCTTAAAAGCTGATTTTTGATCTTTTAAGGAGATTATCCTTTCTGGGGATCTGATTCATTAGTCTTATCAAGCTAATTTACACGGCACCCTCTCCATTTTACAAGATAAATCCTTCTCATGGTTAGGATAAATCTGACCACTTAGCGACCCTGTTTGATGCTGAGGTCCATGGATTTCCTGCTGATTTTAGTGATGACTTTTCTAGATTTTTCGTCAACCTACAGCTGGTCTGGACGACAACTTCCTGACCTAAATCAAGAAGCGCGTTTCTTTTTCGGAAGACTTTACTTCCTTTTAATGATGGAATTGATTCATCGTGTAGATCCATCTTTTCTTTCAAATATATTATAAGAGATTGGGTAAAACTGATAAAATTGTCCAAAACAAAAGTATCTTCAATTATTTGTACAAAAATATGTGACTTATGTTCTAAATAACTTGGTAAATTTTTCTCACACTTGGCTTTTATTTTCCTTTCTTTGCCTTTTTATTGTCCTCTATTCCATTTTAAATGAATTCTAACATTTTGAGTTGTTTCTCAATTTATGTCCTTTCCAAGGTAACAATAATTTCGGTGTTAATACCTAGTTTTATCGTTCATAAATATGTATAAATATGATTTTGAATTCATTTAGTTAAAAATTTTGAAAAATTTTACTAGAATTGGGTAGTCAGTATATAAGACTAGGGCTGTTCTTTATTATCAGAGAGCACTAGATTCTAATACAACTACTGCGTTACTAGTATTTTTAATGGTAACCAAGTGTTTAAATTAAATTTTTTTAAAATTCCGAAAGAATTTATCCTCTTCCCACACTTAAGATCTTGCAATGCCCTCATTTGCAAGAAATCAGTAACAATTTAAATTATTGAGGGTGATTAGCGTAGAAAAACGATTAAATTTTTACCAAAGTTTCCAAACATATTGTTGTTTGTTTGTTGAATGATAAATGGTGCACATCATTTGTTCATTTCGTTTGTTGTTTCTTCACATTTATTTTGCATCTTGTCGTCAAAATTAGTAGCTTTTGCTGAACTTAATGCCAGTCTTTGAAAATGCGTTGTTTTACCCTGTTGTGTACATAAGATAAACTGTAAACATATATACATATTTTTGAAGTTTGGTATATTACCCCACATTCAAAAATTATTAAAATATAATAATAAAAGTTAGAAAATTATAAAAACTAATACAATACCAACATAAGTATTAAATATAGCAACATTACAAATAAATAAGATAAATAAGACTAAGTAAACTAGGGTTGATTCTGAAACCAGTAGGGGTTCCATGGTTCATTGTATCTATCTTGATATGCTTGAAATGGGTCATAGGTAGGAAAAGGTGGTCTCGTATCCTCAGTCCACGGAGGAAAATAGACTGGCTCAGTAGGAATGTAGTTCCTACCTTGGGAGGCTAAATAGGCTTTGAAATATTCTTGATGATATTGCCAAGCCTGAAACTCTTGTTGCATAGCCCGTTGGTATTTAGTTTGGGACATTATTCTTTGTATATCGGTCATTTAGTTTCCTCCTCCCATATTACCTTGTTGGTGACCTCTTTCTACCTGTGGATGATTCCCTTGATATGGAAGTGCAACATTATTTCTTTTCAACAAAACCTTTTCACCAGCATATACCCGCATATCAATCCGATCACGAGGAATGGGTACTTGTACTAACTCCCTTCCTCGAGTAATATCCACACCGAGGTACTCGGCAATTAAAGTCACAAAAATACCACCTCCTATAATACTATTGTTTCGCATTCCCTTTATCATATCCGATAAATAATAGGCCACACAATAAGGAATATTTACAAAGCTCTTTGGGTCTCTAATACACATCAGATAAAATAAATCCTCTTCAGTCACTTTATCTTTATTTCTACCCCTTTGTGTAATAGAGTTGGAAATGAATCTATGGATTACCCTAAGCTCGGCTCTATCTATATCAGTATAAGAATAATGGCCTCCACGAAAACGATTATGACTAGTCATTATACTCCACAACTCATTCTTATCAAAATCATAATCAACCCTTCTACCATTACTTATCAACTGTCTACAATCATTAGTTAATAATTCTTCAGCCGTATAAATACACAAAGCTTCAGCCATATCTAATAATGATATACGGCGCATCACACCTCCTAATAGAAATCTAATAAAACTTCTATCCATTAAACTAGTTACTTCATCATTTAGTTCAATAGTACTTACTAACTCAACGCACCATTCCTTATACACAGGTCTACGTATAGTGAATAGATTAATCCAATCATTGAAAGTAGAATTACCATACCTTTGTGTAAGTAATTCTCTTATTGGCTCGGCCAATCCCACTGTCTCTAATGGTGCCCAATCTATCACCCTGGACATTTCAACATCTTTGGGATGAAGAATGCTCAAGTTCCTCTGATATTTTGGACAGTCTATCCAAAATCTGTCAAATCGTAAGTTAGGGTGTAGATTTGCTTCAATTGCTCGTGACAATGAAATAAAAGGGTGCGGTTGATTCTATTTGTATTGTTCACTGAGATCTTGATCCTCGTCACTTTCATTATAAGTATTCAAATTTTGTGGCGCGGATGAAGATTCACCTCGTTCATTCTGCTAAACACATTAAACAAAAAGGAATTGTGCATCCAAAAATGCATTGGTATCAGCAAAATAACAATTAAAAATAATTAACATGACATGTTTAATCCATATTAAACTCATGCTCATTTTCATATTTTTAACAATTCTACACTTTTTCAAATAAGCATATATGAAAATGTTTACCAAGTTTATAAGCATTCTACTCAAATAACATATCAAAATAATCATTACTAGTAATTAAACAAGTTTCAAATGGCTTTTATATCAAATTAATCAAGTTCATGAATTTTAGACTTAAAAAGTCCACTTTAATTCTCAAAAATCATGTTTAGGATCAAAGTTTTGATTATTTAGCTACCTAAACATGTTACACTACTTCATTTAGCAATAATTCATGACAAAAATCAGCCATAACCTGTTTATATCAAAAAGCCCCAAATTGCTCAAGAACACAAACCCTAGATTCTTAAAAATTTTGAAGTTTTTGGCTTCAAATCATGTTAAATAGCATCAATCTAGGTTATACATGCATAATATATCAACAATTTAACACTGATTACACTAAAAATTAACAAAAATCAAATTAAAAAAATAGCTCAAGAACACAAAAAAAAAATTCGAATTTAAGAGTGTTAGGGGTGTAGAAATTACCATTCTTCTTAAAAGGGATCTAGGTAGGAATCTCCACATCAATTTTTAGCAACAAATTTGATAAAAAACGGTGCAAAATGGCGATTTGTGTGTGTTTTTTCGTTGGTTTTTTGCAGAAAAAAATGAATTGGGGATGGAGAGACTGGTCTGTCTCGACCAGTTTATCCCTTCTGAAATTTTGCTGCTCCGCGATCTCGAAGGTGGATGCCTTTCGAGCTTCACGATCTCGAAGCTCCTTTTTTTTTTTTTTGGTGAAAAATCTTATACTAATAAAACATATAATTAATTAAAAATTAAAATTTTGTTTCTTTTTAGGATGAGGGCGTTTCGGATCATTGTCCTAGTTCGTCCCTCGACAAAATTTTAAAAATTGTCAATTCAAAGCTCAGTTTTAAAAGCAAAGATTTTTGGGTTTTTTAAATGTTTTTGACATACTTTAATTCAATAAGATTAAAAATAATGATAATAAAAGTTCTCGTCCCTCCCTTGGGTAGAGTATTTTCGGTTCAACGACCTAGTTTTCAACTCACGACGAATTTTTAAAAATCACATTTTTAACTTAACGAAATAAAGTAAATTTTTGTTTTTAAATTCACACCAAACTTAAATTTAAAATGCATAAATTTAAAAATTCATATTATTAAAATTCACACCAAACTTTTATTATATTTTTGTTTTTTAAAACATACAAACTTATATTAAAAATATTAATTTTTCAAATATTCACAAAGTTAAATATATATTAATTTAAAAAGTTTACAATAATAATTTAATATTAATATATTAATTTTAAAAATAAAGTAAAAATTAAAAATTAAAAATCTTTTTGGTCTTTTATCCCACTTAAATCAATCAAATATTATCAAAAATATACGCCCCTCTTTTCGATAAAGTAATTTCGGCTATATTACCTAGTTTTACCCCTGACGAATTTTTGAAATATTTTGGGTTGATTGATTAAAGATATTTATACCTTAAGAATAAACGGTAAATTTCGCAGTGATGTAATAAATTTTTGTATGATATCAATAATTTCGGTTGCAAAACCTAATTTTATTGAGTATCAATTTAATACTTTATAGCGAACAATTTAGCGTTTATTATCAAAAGGTTAAAAGCAATAAAATAAAAATAAAAATAAAAACTGTACATACTTACCTGTGAGATAGAATTCTCAGTGACCTGCTTTAGCCCACTCATAAGATAGTCGGACTAATTGGTTTTCCATAGCTACATAGGCGTAACCTCGAGCATTCAACGTTTTTTCTTCGAAACATATGAACGGTCCTTCTCTGCATAAAGTAACAAATTCGGTATTTGAATATGTTTGATTATTTGAACATTTACCTTCGTGTGACCATTTTCCTCATTTGTGACATCTTTCAAGGTGTCGTGCTCTTCTTTTCGCTGCGGATTTTGATTTTTCTTTACCAAAATGTAACTTATTATGATCGTTTCTGAGTTCTTTTCTTACTCCGTCCAATTTGGCTCTTATTACTGATACCAGGTCACTCGAGAGTGTATCATTGTTACGTTTAGTGATCAAAGCATGTAGCATTAGACCATGGTTCAGTTCACAGGAATTCTTCATCTCGTAAAACTAAAAAAATAAAAATTTAGAATGGGGGGAGAAGACTAGTTCTTTAGGGTCTGCTAGGGAAAGACCATTCGGATTCCATTCTCGGAAACTACACGAAAACAGAATATCTAACTCTAACAGAAATATATATTACCCTAAAAAGATTCGAACCTCCCCACACTTAGTTAGATGTGGTGTTGAAATTGTGATTAATGTTATTTTCAATTGGATTATCAACAATTTGTATATCTCTGACTTTTGCTTCAATCCATTTGTTGATTTCCTCCGTAGCTTTCACAAATTCAACTAACATCTCCTTTTCTTTTGGCGATAAATTGGATACTAATCGGTTACATAACTTAAGGTTTCCCTTAATCTTAGCATCGTGAATCCGTTTATAAAGTTTCTTCGTTGAACTGTTAAAAACGGGTTCATCTAATTTCTTATCATCAACGGGGTTCTTTGTGATCGGATCATCATTAAGTGTTTCTTCATCTTCCCCACACTTATGCATTTTTATTGGTTTAACAGTTTTGGTTGGTGGAGATCTAAACTTTCGGTTCACAAAGGTGATCGATTTATCACCATCCCTAAGTGTCATTCTACCTTCTCTTACATCAATGAATGCCTCGGTGGTTGCTAAAAATGGGCGACCTAAAATTAGAGGAATATCAAGCTTTTCCTCCATATTAATCACTATGAAGTTTGTAACAAAGGTCAAACTTCCTACGTTAACAAGTAAATTACTTGCTATTCCAACCGAGTGTTTAATGGTTAGGTCAAATGATTGAACACCTATTTTGGTTAGTTTTAATTTACCCATACCTAATCTTTTGTATAAGGAAAGAGGCATAATATTTGCACTTACTCCTAAATCTGCGAGTCCATTATATACAACACCATCATTAAGCAAGCAAGAAATGATAAATTCACCCGGGTCTCCTGCTTTAGTAAGTTGAGTTGGTTTGTAAACCTTTTTCGGGTGTTTTTTTCTTGGTTCTTTCACTTCTATTTGAACTTCTTGTTCACATTTTTCTTCGTTTCTTGGAATGGGAGGTTTGTATAAGAATTCTTCTTCATCACTCCAATTTGAATCCTCCCTATTTTCTAATTTTGATTTTTCATATGTTGTTGATAACATATTTATGTTTTCATTTTGAAGGTTTTCTTGGGTGGTGAAATTATGATTGACTTCATTGTCAACTTCCATCGGACCATGTATGTAATGTTTAACTCTGTGACCATTAACTTTAAATTCAATCCCATTTGAATTTATTAACTCTATTGTTCCGTATGGGAAAACTCTTTTGACTATGAATGGTCCAGACCATCTTGATTTCAATTTTCCAGAAAATAGCTTGAATCGTGAATTGAAAAGAAGAACTCGGTCTCCTTCTTTAAATTCTTCTGAACTTCTGATTCTTTTATCATGCCATTTCTTCGTTCTTTCTTTATAGATTAACGAAATTTCGTATGCTTCATGTCTTAATTCTTCTAATTCATTCAATTGACTTAACCGTAGAAGTCCGGCTTCATGTAAATCAAGATTACATGTCTTCAAAGCCCAAAATGCTTTGTGTTCAATTTCTACTGGAAGATGACATGCTTTTCCGTAAACGAGTCTAAAAGGTGTGGTTCCAATTGGAGTTTTGTAGGCTGTTCTAAAAGCCCAGAGTGCATCCTCTAATTTCATGGACCATTCCTTCGGATTTGATCCTCCAATTTTCTCTAGAATACGTTTTAAAGCTCGGTTGGTATTTTTAACTTGTCCACTTGTTTGTGGATGATATGCAGTGGAGATTTATGAGTTACTCCATATCTTTTGAGAACTTTCTCAAGTTGATTATTACAAAAATGAGTACCCCGATCACTTATTAAAGCTTTCGGTGTTCCAAACCTAGAAAAAAGACGTTTTAAAAAGTTGACTACAACTCGTGCATCTTTAGTTGGGAGAGCTTGTGCTTCCGCCCATTTTGATACATAATCAATGAAAACGAGAATGTAGAGATTATTATGAGATTTTGGAAATGGACCCATAAAGTCAATACCCCAAACGTCAAATACTTCACATACTTAAATGACATTTTGTGGCATTTCATCACGTTGACTTATTTTTCGGGCCCTTTGACAAGCATCACAGGATTTTCAAAGGAGGTGTGCGTCTTTGAAAATTGTAGGCCAATAGAATCCAGCATCGTAAACTTTTCTTGCTATGAGTTGAGGCCCATAATGCCCTCCTGTTGGTCCTGTGTGACAATGGTTTAAGATTTGACTAGCTTCATCTCTGAATACACATCGGCGTATTATTCCATCGGGACAACTTTTAAACAAATGTGGATCTTCCCAAAAATAGTTTTTATATCACTAAAGAATTTCTTTCGTTTTTGGTACGATAATCCTTTTTCAAGGAATCCACATACTAAATAGTTTGCATAGTCTGCAAACCATGAAATTTCATTATAATCTATCTTCAATAGATATTCATCAGGAAAGTTGTCTTGTATGGCCGATTCATTTAGAACTTCTAATTCGGGATTTTCAAGACGAGAAAGATGATCAGCTGTGAGATTTTCTGCTCCCCTTTTATCTCGGATTTCAATATCGAACTCTTGTAAGACTAAGATCCAACGGATTAATCGTGGTTTATCATCTTGTTTCAAGAAAAGGTATCTAAGAGCAGAATGGTCGGTATAGACCACCGTTTTAGCTAGAACGAGATATGAACGAAATTTGTCAAAAGCAAAGACAATAGCAAGGAGTTCTTTTTCAGTAGTTGTATAGTTCGTTTGTGCTCCTTGTAACGTCTTACTAGCGTAATAAATAGGTTGAAATCGTTTTTCAATCCTTTGTCCTAAAACGGCTCCCATTGCAAAATCACTTGCATCGCACATTAGTTCAAACAGTAGATTCCAATTTGGAGTTATCATGATGGGCGCATTAGTGAGTTTTTCTTTAAGAATATTAAAAGATTTGATGCATTCATCTGAAAAGATGAATGGAGCATCCTTTTCTAGGAGTTTATTCATAGGTTTGGCAATTTTAGAAAAATATTTTATGAAACGTCGGTAAAAACCGGCATGCCCTAGAAAACTCCTAACTCCTCTAAAATTGGTGGGATGTGGAATTTTCGTAATTACATCTACTTTAGCTCTATCCACTTTAATTCCTTCTTTTGAAATTTTATGACCAAGAACGATGCCTTCTTTAACCATAAAATGGCATTTCTCCCAATTAAGTACTAGATTTGATTGTTCGCATCTAATAAGCATTCGTTCAAGATTAACTAGACATGATTCAAATGTATCACCGAAGACTGAAAAGTCATCCATGAAAACTTCTATGCATTCTTCTATCATGTCGTGAAAAATCGCCATCATGCACCTTTGAAATGTTGCAGGGGCGTTGCAAAGTCCAAATGGTATGCGTTTGTAAGCAAAAGTACCATAAGGGCACGTGAATGTGGTTTTCTCTTGGTCCTCGGGTGCTATTGGAATTTGAAAATATCCCGAAAAACCATCAAGAAAACAATAGTAACTATTTCCGGCTAATCTTTCCAACATTTGATCAATGAAAGGTAAGGGAAAGTGATCTTTTCTGGTGGCGTCATTTAATTTTCTATAATCAATACAAACACGCCATCCTGTTACAGTCCTAGTAGGAATAAGCTCATTTTTCTCATTTGTGATGACAGTCATGCCACCCTTCTTAGGTACGCATTGAATTGGGCTTACCCATGGACTATCAGAGATTGGATAACTTAAACCTGCATCAAGCAGTTTAATAATTTCTTTCTTAACAACATCTTGCATATTAGGATTTAGTCTTCGTTGGTGTTGCACATACGTTTTATGACCTTCTTCCATAAGGATTTTATCTGTGCAATACGAAGGACTTATTCCTTTAATATCATGAATCTTCCATGCAATAGCTGGTTTATGAGCTTTTAGCACAGAAATGAGTTGAGATTTTTCATTTTCAGTAAGAGAAGACGATATTATTACAGGTAATTCAGATTCACCATGTAAATAAGCATATTCCAAATGGTTTGGAAGTGGCTTTAACTCTAATGTCGGTGGTTCTTCTATCGATGATTTATATCGATATCTGTCTTCTTCTTTTAGCATTTGAATTTCTTCTGTTGTTGGTTCATATCCATTAGCCATAAGTGTAGCTAACATTTCAGTTTCATCAATTGGTTCAGTTCCTTCTCCTAAAGAACATTCTCCCGTTCCTTGTAATTCTGAAAATTCTTCTAACAATTCTGCATGTGATTCTATAGTTTGAATATAATAACATGTATCATCTGCAGATTGCGGTTGTTGCATGGCCCTATCAACAGAAAAGGTAACACTCTCGTCCTCTATACTTAGGGTCAGCTTCTTACCAAACACGTCTATTATTGCTTTGGCTGTGTTTAAGAATGGTCTTCCTAATATGAGAGGAACTCGAGAATCTTCTTCCATGTCTAGAATAACAAAATCTACTGGAAATACTAAAGTACCAACTTTAACTAGCATGTTCTCCATTATCCCTCTAGGATATTTTACTGATCTATCGGCTAGTTGTATACTTATTCGTGTTGGTTTCAATTCTCCAAGGTCTAGTTTAGCGTATAGTGAATACGGCATTAAATTTATACTAGCACCTAAGTCTGCCAATGCTTCTATTGAACTAAGACTACCCAGAAAACATGGAATTGTGAAACTTCCTGGATCAGATAATTTTTCTGGTATCTTATTCAATAGCACTGCAGAACAATTAGCATTCATAGTAACAGCCGAGAGTTCTTCCATTTTCTTTCTATTCGTGATTAAATCTTTCAAGAATTTAGCATATCTAGGCATTCCTGAAATCACATCAATGAAAGGAAGATTGACATTTATCTGTTTAAACATATCCAAGAATTTGGATTGCTCGACTTCAAGTCTCTCTTTTTTCATTTTACTCGGGTAAGGAAGTGGTGGTTGGTATGGTTTAACATAAGGTTTAGCCTTAACTGTGTTATCTTCATTAACCTTTTCAACTACCGGTTCTTTTTCCTTATCTTGATCAGATTGTGGTTCTTGTGGAGTAGGAATAGCTTCATCAGAAATTACAGGTATTTCAGGTGGTTTAAGTGTAATACCACTTCTTGTGGTAATGGCTTTAGCTGTTTCATTCCGGGGGTTAGCATTTGTATCACTAGGTAGACTTCCCGGTTTTTTTTCACCTATCAACCTTGCTAGGTTACTTACTTCTTGTTCCAAATTTTGAATAGAAGCTTGTTGATTTCTAAATGCTTGAGCATTTTGTTCATTGGTTTGTTTCTGAGATGTGAAAAACTGTGTTTGAGAATCAACTAGCTTTGACATCATATCTTCTAAATTTGGCTTTTTATCATCGGTTTGTGGTGGTTTGTTTTGAAAATTAGGTCTTTGCTGATTGTAAGTATTATTGGATACTTGTTGATTACTAGGACCTTGTTGGTTGTTGTATGGAACATTTTGGTTATAATTCTGGTTTTGATTGTAGATTGGTCTTGGCGGTTGATAATTATTCTGATAATTATTTCCAGGCCTTTGGTTTATGTATGAAACATTCTCTCTTTGTTCCATTGTTAGTTCAATACTGAGACAATCTTTTGTCAAATGTGGTCCTCCACACTGCTCACAACTAATTCGTATTGAGTGAATATCTTTAGTCATCTTTTCCATTCGTCTTTCGACAGCATCTATCTTTGCGGAAATGGAATCTAAGTCATGGCTAGAATCGGCTCTAGCTACTTTAGATGATCTAACGATATCTTTTTCTTGGTGCCACTCATGTGAGTGGGAAGCAGTGTTATCAATAATTTTATAAGCGTCAGTTGCTGTTTTCTTCATAATGGAACCACCAGCTGCTATATCGATATCTTTTCGTGTAGTGATGTCGCATCCTTGGTAGAATATTTGTACTATTTGACAAGTGTCTAAACCATGTTGTGGACATCCTCTCAATAACTTTCCAAATCTTGTCCACGCTTTGTATAGAGTTTCGTTTGGCTTTTGTGTGAACGTAACAATTTCTCCTTGAAGTCTCACGGCTTTAGATGCCGGAAAGAATTGTTTAAGAAATTTTTCAACTAAAACGTCCCATGTATCAATCGCCCCTTCAGGTAACGATTCCAACCAATCTTTGGCTTCTCTCTTTAAAGTCCAGGGAAATAACATGAGATATATCTGTTCATCCTCCACTTATCTTATTTTAAATAGAGTGCAGATCCTACTAAATGTACGAAGATGTTCATTTGGATCTTCCTTCGGTGCACCACTAAATTGGCATTGATTAGTTACCATGTGTAGAATTTGTCCTTTGATTTCGTAATCTGGCGCATTAATGTCTGGTTGAGTAATTGCGTGACCTTGGCCAGTGCGTTTAGCTCTCATTCAGTCTTCCATACTTAGAGGTTCCAGATTTTCCATGATTGAATTTGTTGAATCTGAATCACTAGAGGATTCTGATTTAATGGGTTGTTCCTCGACAATCTCCGTTTGAATGATTGGTGGTTCCGGAGGAAAAATTAATGGTTCAGGATCTCTGAATTGTCCCTGAATATCCTCCGGATTCTCAATTGTGAGGTCGGGTTCAAAAAATGGATTATCGGAAATTTGAATTGGAGTACTTGGTCGATTGGATGACGATTCTAAAGAAAAATTAACGGCGACAATATTTGCTAGATGTCTTGATCGAGTTACAGGTGGTGAACGTACAAAAGGTGGTGAACGTTTTGCTCGGTGCATTCACTGAATATCCTATTAGTTATAAAAATAAGAAAAATTATATAAGTTATCAAATTAATAGACTTTTCTGATTTTGCCCACGTTTCGAATAGCCAAAAGATGCAGCAGAGGGGCAGGATTCGTTTGGTCTCAATATAATTGAGTACTGTTTGTCTCCAATAACCCGGTCCACGTACAAATCCAACTATTACTACGAACCAGAAAATGGATGTCTATCAATTTAACCACTTAAAATAATTTTTTGTTTTGAAATTTTAGAGAAGAAATAGAAAAATTCTATGTCCTAAAAACTAGAGCGTCGAGAAATAAGAAAGAAAAAGATTGCACGTCGAAAAATGTCGAAAAATAAAAGGTCGAAAAATAAAAAGAAAGTAGCGTGTCGTAACTTAAAAGGCACTAAAATTTTAAAACGGCGTCGCAAAATTCTAAAGCACCTAAATCTTAGTCTAAAGAAATAGCACTTAAGGGATTTTACGGCAAAGCATAAAAATCTAGAAATAAAAATAAGCTACGGCAAAATACTAAATTTAAAACTAATTACGAACGACAAATATTACGAATTGAACAATATACAATTTATAAAAAGAAGCTAAAAATGATAAGATTATTTATTTTTATAAAAATATTATCTTTATATTGATTTTATAAAAGTATTAATTTTTATATTTAATAAAACTAATTACAACTTAAAATACAAATTAATTTAAAAACTAAAACTAAATTATTATAATAATAAACCTAATTAGGGTTTAGAAATAATAATAATAATTAAAACACCGTAATTAATGCGATTTCAGGTCAAACCAGGCGTGTCAGGGTGTGCTACGCGATCTCGTAACTTTGTGGCTTGTCTCCTCCGAGATCGCGGAGTGCAATTTTACCAGATTAAAAACTGGGCTAAAACAGTTCGGCCCAATTTAATATTTAAATAAAAACAGTGTTGGGCTTCGATGGGTTTCGGCCCAATTCTTTGTTTTAATTATTATTTTTTTGATGATTTTAAGTTTTATAAAATATTAGATATATAAAAATAAAAATATATTTTAAAAACTTAAAATAAAAATACTTATTAATTTTATAAATAAAAATCTTAAAAATAAGTTTATATATATATATTTTTTATATTTTTGATATTTAAAAATGTATTTTTTTACAAAAACAAATTAAAATTTAATAAAAATCTTTTTATATATATATATATATAGAGTTTCGCTTCGGCTGTTCCCCGGCAGCGGCGCCAAAAATACTTGATGTGTTCGAGGTGGTGTATAAAATAGTTATATTTTTACAAGGAAATACTATTAAATACGATACAATTTTACACAAGTGATTTATTTATTTATAGAGTGGATATACCTAAACCTTTCTACAACACTTATAGGCAGTGTACCTAATCGTACAGTAGTGTAGTTTTGAGTAAGTCCGGTTCGTTCCACAGGGATCTTTTAAACAAGCTTAACGCTATATTTTTAAAAACTATATTTGTAAAAATACAAAAATATATAAGTAATATTATTATTATAAAAAGGGGGTTTTTACCGTTTAATGACCGGTTTGTCGATTTTAAAACTTTAGTCGCAGTTAAAACCTAATGTAAAATATTAAAAATAAATATAACTTAATTTAAAGCGTAAAGTAAATAACGATAATGAAATTGCGATAATTAAAAGTGCAATTAAATATGAAAATAAAGGAATTATGCTTATTTAAACTTCTGTAATCATGATGTTCGACGTGTTGTTTTTAGTTTATTCCCATGGGTTAATTGTCCTTTGTCCTGGATTATTCGATATGTCCATACGGATTTGTCCATAATAGTCCATCAGTCATAATCATAAAGTGCGAAAGTCTTCGTCAAATTATTCTTATTCCCGAAGTCAAATATTCCAACTAATTGGGGATTCGAATTGTAACAAGGTCTTAATACTTTGTTTAATGAATACACCAGGTTATCGACTGTATGTAAACCAAGGTTTTACTACTTTGTTAACAATTACACCAATTACCCTTGAATGTAATCCACCCCTGTTTCAACAAGTCTATTAACTATTAATCCAGTTCCGTGTCCGGTAAAATGAACAATTATTGGTATTTATAGATATCCCGCCCACCGTACCCAGTCAAGCGTATGTGGTTATATATAAATACGTCAAATTATAAGTCTATATATTAAATTAACGAGGTATCATTTGGTTAATATAAAGCCCATTAATAGCCCATAGTCTAATTTCCACAAGTGTCGTTCTTTTATCCAAACCCCAATTATGGTACAAAGCCCAATTACCCAATTTTAATATTTAGTCTAACATCACGATTACTTCGGCTTAAATAAGCATAATAATAACTTAGCTACGAGACATTAATGAAAATAATTTAAACATAACTTACAGTGATTTATTAATAGCGTAGTGTTACACGGACAGAGTTTCGACTTAAAACCTTAAAACATTCACTAACATAACCTTATTATTATTAATCTTAAATTAAAATTATAAATTATAAATATATATATATATATATATATATATATATATATATATATATATATATATATATATATATATATATATATATATATATATATATATATATATATATATATCTTTACGTATGATGAAAAGAAAAAGAAGGTGTAAAAATATCGATCGAATGCGTTGCCTTTTATAGGCCCCATTTTAGTTTTGGTGTGCTCCGCGATCTCGAAGGGTTTCTCCTTCACAGCTCCGAGATCGCGGAGTGGTGGATTACAGCTCATCCAAGTTTGGCTCCTAGCTTGCCGACGGATTTTTTAATAAATAAATATAATATATATATAATTTTAAGAATTATTTATATATTATATTATATTTATATGCATAGTTGACTTGTAATTTTTGCACCGTTGCGTCGTACGTTGAAAGTTGACTTAGGTCCCGGTTCCGGATTTTTGAACGTCTTGCGTACAATTTAATATCTTGTACTTTGTGTTTTGTAACTTGTACTTTTGTCATTTCTAGACGTTTCTCATCAATAAATTGAACCACTTTAATTGTACTTTGTACTTTTTATCTTTTTAGTCATTTGCGTCTTCAATTCGTCGAATCTGCCTTTTGTCTTCACCTTTTAATATTTAAACGAATATCACTTGTAAATAGAAAAATTGCAACTAAAAGCTTGTCTTTTTTGAGGGATAATGCTATGAAATATATGTTCGTTTTTAGCATTATCACTCCTCTAAAGGCCACTTTGGCCGACGGCTTAGAAGGGAATCAAGGGGAGGAGAAATACTTACTAGTCACTAGCATGTAATGTCTTAAAAAGTTGGTTATTAAGGGTGTTGTTATGGGAAAGATGTGTAACAAGGCAAGCAACTAGATTCCTTACAAGTTAGTTACACTAATTAAGTCTAAGTATTACTTTCATAAATAAAATGGGCTAATGAGTCCATTAAAGATGTAGGGTGGGCTTCTAAGTCCACTAATCATTAATCAAAGCCCAAGTTCCAAGTTTGTAGCAATTAAACAAATAAAGCCCATGTAATTAACCATTAACACTTGTTAATTAAAAATGATTAATAAAACTTAATCATGAATGTAAATAATACTCTAAAAATATTATTCGTGTAATGTACGTGTGTTACAAAGACGTTTCGGGAATTTAAAGTCAAGTATGATCAATCATGGTAAAGTAAATGTAATAACATACATTTATTAAATCACAAGTATTAATAATAACAATTATTAATAAATAAATGTTCGAAAAAATCCAGGGTCGTTACATTACCCACCTGTTAAAGAAAATTTCGTCCCGAAATTTTAAGGTGAGGTAGATGGAGGAGTCGGGAAAAGGTGAGGATACTTCCGCATCATTTGATCCTCTCGCTCCCAGGTAAACTCAGGTCCTCGTTTGGCATTCCATCGTACTCGTACAATCGGAATCTTGTTGCGTTTCAAAGTTTTGATCTCACGATCCATAATTTCAACAGGTTCTTCCACAAAGTGGAGTTTGTCATCAATTGTAAGTTCCTCAAGTGGTATGATAAGTTCGAGTGCGGCAAGACACTTCTTCAAGTTTGACACGTGGAAGGTAGGATAAACTGAGCTCAATTGTGCTGGAAGATCCAAACGGTAAGCAACGGGTCCAACACGTTCCAAAATTTCAAAAGGACCAATGTATCGTGGGTTCAACTTTCCATGTTTTCCAAAGCGAATCACACCTTTCCAAGGTGCAACCTTCAACATTACACGGTCACCAACATTGAATTCAAAGTCTTTACATTTAAGACCGGCATAACTCTTTTGACGATCGCGGGCAGTCTTAAGTCTAGCTTGAATCTGAGCAATCTTCTCTGTGGTTTCATGGACTACCTCGGGTCCAGTGATTTGCTTTTCGCCTACTTCGGCCCAACAAATAGGAGATCGGCACTTGCGGCCATACAACGCTTCAAAAGGTGCGGCATTAATGCTTGAGTGATAACTGTTGTTGTAAGAAAATTCGGCGAGTGGAAAATGCCTTTCCCTGGCCTTTCCGAAATCAATAACACATGCACGCAACATGTCTTCCAAGGTCTGAATCGATCATTCACTTTTCCCATCGGTCTGTGGGTGATATGCAGTACTCATATCGAGACGGGTTCCCATGGCTTCTTGCAAAGAACGCCAAAATCTAGAAGCAAAACGGGGATCGCGATCTGATATGATCGATAAAGGTACACCATGGCGAGATACAAGCTCTTTGATGTATAATTGAGCAAGTCTCTCCATCGTATCCGTTTCCTTCATAGCCAAGAAGTGTGCAGATTTGGTAAGACGGTCAACGATAACCCAAATGGTATCGTATCCGCCCACCGTCTTTGGTAGCTTGGTAATGAAATCCATTGTTATCCTTTCCCACTTCCATTGCGGGATTTCCGGTTGTTGAAGTAACCCAGAAGGTCTTTGATGTTCGGCCTTAACTTTCGAACAAGTCAAACACTTACCAACATAAGTTGCAACGTCTTTCTTAAGGTTCGGCCACCAATAATGTTCCTTAAGATCGTGGTACATTTTGCCCGCTCCAGGATGAATCGAATATCTTGACTTGTGGGCTTCATCAAGTATAAGGTTCCGTAGATCTCCATAAAGAGGTACCCAAATTCTTCCGGCATAACATCGGAGTCCAGTCTCCCTAACCTCGAATCGAGAGACAAGAATGTTCAAATGTTCATGAGATAAATTCTCCTCCTTGAGAGCCGCTGCTTGGGCTACTCGGATCTGACTGTTGAGGTTCGAATGGATGGTGATGCTCAGAGCCCTAACACGAAGAGGTGTCATCCTCTCCTTTCGGCTTAAAGCGTCAGCTACAACATTGGCCTTACCAGGATGATAGCGAAGTTCACAATCGTAGTCGTTTAGCGTCTCGATCCATCGACGCTGTCTCATATTCAGTTGCTTCTGATCAAAGATGTGTTGGAGGCTTTTGTGGTCGGTGAAGATAGTGCTCTTAGTCCCATACAAATAATGTCTCCACAATTTGAGCGCAAAGACAATGGCTCCCAGTTCGAGATCATGAGTAGTGTAGTTCTGCTCGTGAATCTTCAATTGGCGGGAGGCATAGGCAATAACCTTTGATCGTTGCATCAGTACACAACCAAAACCACTTTTCGAAGCATCGCAATAAACAACGAAATCGTCACTGTCTTCGGGAAGCGATAAGATAGGTGCGGTGGTTAACTTCTTCTTCAAAGTTTGGAATGCTAATTCGTGTGCGGGTTCCCGAATGAACTTCTTGCCATTGTGAGTCAGCGCGGTCAAAGGACGGGCAATCAGAGAGAAACCTTCGATAAATCTTCGGTAGTAACCGGCGAGACCTAGGAATTGGCGGATGTGAGTTGGAGTAGTGGGGGTCTCCCACTTGCTGATAGCTTCAATCTTGGTGGGATCAACTTTGATACCCTGGTCGCTCACAAGATGTCCCAGAAATTGGACTTCCTTCAACCAAAATTCACACTTGGAGAATTTCGCATAAAGTTGCACTTGTCTCAAGAGTTCAAGCACTAGTCAGAGGTGTTGCTCATGCTCTTCTTCGCTCTTAGAGTAGATGAGGATATCATCTATGAAGACGATAACAAACTTATCCAAGTATGGCTTGCAGACACGATTCATGAGATCCATGAATACGTCAGGTGCGTTGGTTAAACCGAATGGCATCACGAGAAACTCATAATAACCATAACGGGTTCTGAATGCAGTTTTCATCACATCACTTTCCTTCACCCTCAACTGGTGATAACCGGACCGCAAATCGATCTTATAGTAAACACTCGATCCTTGAAGTTGATCAAAAAGATCGTCAATACGGGGAAGGGGATACCGATTCTTGATTGTCAATTTGTTGAGTTCACGGTAGTCGATACACATACGGATGGATCCATCCTTCTTCTTCACAAACAACACAGGTGCGCCCCAAGGCGAGAAACTTGGTTGGATAAATTCACGGTCTAACAGCTCTTGTAGTTGACTCTATAATTCTTGCATCTCGAAAGGTGCGAGTCTATAAGGTGCGCGAGCTACAGGTGCAGCTCCTGGCACTAAATCAATCTGAAACTCTACTGCTCTCAGCGGCGGTAATCCAGGCAATTCTTCAGGGAAGACATCGGAAAATTCGTTCACAATTCGAAGGTCGTTCACACTCTTCACCTCGGTTTCTACGGTTTTCACATGTGCTAGCACGGTAAGACGTCCCTTCTTCATAATCTTTTGCGCTTTCATGCAACTAATGAGGTTCAGCTTCGAGGTACATCTCTCTCCGTAAATGATCAGTGGCTCACCGTCTCCGTGTGGTATACGAAGAGCTTTATCTCCGCAGATAATATCGGCTCTTACTCTGGTCAACCAATCCATGCCGAAGATCACATCAAAACTTCCCAATTTTATAGGTATTAAGTCAATTTCGAATTCCGTACCAGCTATGTTGATAATAGCTCCTCGACTAATGTGGTCAACTTTTTCAAGTTTTCCATTAGCGACCTCGACAAGCATACTTTCTTTTAACGGGACTAACGACCAATTAATATTATCGCAAAAGTGTCTACATACATAACTCCTATCAGCACCAGTATCAAAAAGGACAGAAGCTAAAAGATTGTTGATAGTGAATATACCTGTCATCAAGTCGGGATTCTCGCGTGCATCCCTTGCATTAATGTTGAAAGCTCTACCACGGGGTGGTCCGCTGTCTTTTCTTTTGTTGGGCACGCATTTCTGAAATGGCCCATCTGTCTGCATTCGTAGCACTTTTTCGGCCCATTAGTGTTCGGCTTCCCATTCAAAGTGGTGACCATGCAGTCTTTACCGATATGTCTAGTCCGTTGGCACTTTTCGCAAACAACATTACAATACCCAGTATGGTGCTTATAGCACCGCTTGCATTGTGGTAGGGTTCCCTTGTAGTTGGGGTTGGAGTTCCCACCGTTGTTGTTTCCTTTGAAACCCTCATGTCGTTTCGCCGGGTTTTGATCATAGGTCCTTCCCCTGTTGTTATCCCATTTGCGCTTCTCACTACTACCCGCTTCAGACTTAGCCTTCTCCGGTTTATTAATGATAATTTGATTCATTAAAGTATGCGCCATGCGCATCGCTTCCGGGACATTAGGTGGCTTGGACGAGGTGACGTTTCCCTTAATGCTCTTAGGAAGTCCCCAGAAGTACCTTTCCATATGATTGAATTCCGGGGTGACCATTGTCGGACACATCAGGGCTAATTCCAAAAATCTCTGGTTGTAACTATCAAGGTCGTTCCCAACAGCCTTTAATTGCATAAATTCAATCTCCATCTTCTGGATCTCGGTCCTAGGGCAATATTCCTCAATCAGGGCCCCTTTGAACTCCTCCCACGGGGTAGCAAATGCCTCATCGATACCCTTTGCTTGAGCCAACGTATTCCACCACGTTAGTGTACCGTCAGACAGTGTGCATGAAGCAAACTTGGTTTTATTCGCTTCCGAGCTGTTACTAACTCGAAACACAGATTCTAATATCTCAAACCATCTAGTGAGACCAACCGGTCCCTCTGTTCCACTGAAGTTATGAGGTTTGCAGCTTTGGAACTCTTTGTACGTGCACCCATTACGAATGGGTTGAATAACCGGTGGCGGTGGCGGTGGAGCTTAGGGTTGCATTTCCGCAATGGCTGCGGCTACCCTTTTGGAAATCATCTCCTCGATTTGGGTTGCGGTAGGTGTTGATGTTGATCGTCCGTTGGCCATGGTGTTCTAAACAAAAATTTTGACTCAAGTCAAAATCCAGTATGCAAATAGTAATAATAAAGTGTATGTAACCAACACAGAATCAACACATCACATGTTTATTAAGTAACGCATCTAGGTACAAATACCACAGAATCATATAGTAACGTAAATAGAACATCGTGCAAGAATTAAATAACGCAAAGTTCCATTCATTAAAAATAATAAGTTGCATACATCCGAATAAGTTCGTACAATACATAAGTGGAACATAAAACTACAACTAGATTACATAAAGAAATCTACTACAAAATTCCTACGGTGAAGGTAGGTATAGGATGTCCAATACATGGGACATATGGTCCTCGAGCTCAGTTACCCGAGCACGGAGGATCTCCACCTCCCTCATCAGTGCCTCGACAGAGGGAGTGGGTGGGGCAGGCGGTGCAGTCGGTACGGGTGGTGCTGGTGGAGCTGGTGGTGCTGACGGTCTAGCTCCAGAAGTAGAGGCTGCGAGGCGGTAAGGCTTACGGATGAACGGATCAGCAGGATACGGCACAAGCCACTTTCGGGCGGTAACCCTACGACGTCGACCAAATGCGTCAGTGAATGCTCGACCTCCGTTGATCCCGGGAATGACGGTACCATCGAAACGGTACCGCTTCTTCGGCGGGGTGGAGTGTGGCTGAACAGGTGCATCATCGGGGTCCTCCTCGTCGGAGTCATCGGTGGAATCCTCGCCACTAGAGTCGTCTGAGGATGTGTCGTCGGATGAAGGGCCATCAGAATCATGTGGAGGTGGCTGCACGGGTGGCTGTACTGGCTCTCCTCGGGCGGCCATCATCTGTCGGTATCTAAAAGGCGGGATCGGCACGAGTCGTCCATCAGGAGCGCGTCGGCACCAATGACGATACTGATTACGGAATGGACCTTCCCCAAATTCCGCAGGAATCACAACACCACCAGGATGGTGCTGTGGCTCCTGAGGTACTGGGGCTAGTGGAGCTGTAATCTCCGGGAGGTCCTGGGCTCCGTCTGCAGTACCCACTGGGGTAGGAGCATGACTACTAGCTGTGACAACCCGGAAATTTCCAACCAAATTTAAACTTTAATCTTTATATGTTTCCGACACGATAAGCAATATTTGTTAAGTTAAATTTCAAGAATTTTAAACTATGTTCATACATTCATTCAACCTCAACCAAGTTCCAACGATTCACGAACCATTAAACGAATATGATTATATATGTATATGTGTATATATATTATAACTTAAAACGTAAACAAAATATTAGAATAAATACTTTATATGATTGTATCTGTTTCAAAATGTTTATCAATGGAATTAGAAGATAAGATCAAATGATTGAATTATCGGATATTTTGAATTATGATTACAAGTCTCTGTTGAAAGGCCCACGTTGATTTGAGAAATCTTTGCATTTTAACAATATTCGGAAAATGGTAAAGTGATTTATAAATAAGAACAAATTGTCAATCATTGAGAACTAGACAAAGGATAGTGGAAGATTGAATCTCATAAAGACTCGATTGATCTATTTAGTTTCAAACGTACAAAAACGTTTTCAGTTTAAAAAGAACTTTATTATTAACACGTATATAACTTTTATAAATATCTAGAACCACTTTTGAAAACTCATTACTTAACTAGTATGATAAAGATAACGATATTTATATTTTATTTTATTAAATATATATAACGATTAAAATTAATATTATATATATTTATACGCGTATTATACGTACATAGTTTTATACTTTTACTATACTTTAACTTTACCTTTACTTTACTTTAACTTTAAAAATTCACTTTAATAATTCATACTTTAATAATTCACTTTAATAATTCATACTTTAATAATTCACTTTAATAATTCACTTTAATAATTCATACTTTAATAATTCACTTTAATAATTCATACTTTAATAATTCACTTTAATAATTCAAAAATCTATTATAAATAGAATTCAATAGGTTTCATTATTTCATAGAAACTTGAAAATATTTTTCTCTAAACTCTCTCAATCGATTTACATATATATATTTACTCCGTATTATTTCAAGATATTATTAGTATACATAAAATATTACGACGGAGTGCTGTCCGAGTGATTTCGAAATTGTTTTTCAAGTAGGATAGGATTAAGGAAATTATGGGTTATAGCTATGGAGGTGATTGAGTATGGTTCATGGGTATGCTCATGAGGTCAATATAGTGTTTATCATTTCCGTTGCGTCTACGTACCTTTCCTGCAATATTGAATCTCAATATTGATACGTGAGTACTCATAATTTAACTTTTACATACTAATAGTGTATCCCTGACTAGTGCTAGAGTATTTAGGATTATGCATGCTTGTACTTTTGATATTGCCCTTAGACAGATTAGGTTAAATCTTGAATTAGTTACACTTGCGGTTGAGATAAGGTATAAGATATGCATGTCCTTGGAAAGCTAGCGAAAAATTAAGAACTTTTCCTTTAGATATCGAATGGTTTCGATGAACGGATTAGAAGTTATAATCAATTGAATTTTCGATATTTTTATTAAAAATGATTATTATTATCGTCGTTTTTATCGTCGTTCTAGTTTTATCTTATTATTATCATTATTATTATCTTTATCAATAAAATGGATTTATCATTAAAAATTGTTATTTTTTTTATTATTATTATCGTTATTATCGTTAAAGTTATAATTAGTATTATTATTATTATCCAATTATTATTATTATTATTATTATTATTATTATTATTATTATTATTATTATTATTATTATTATTATTATTATTATTAGTAGTATTATTATTATTATTATCATTATTAATATATATATCATTATTTAAAAATGGTTATTGTTATTGTTATTATTATTATTACTATATTATCATTAAGATAATTATTAGTATTATCGTTAATAATGTTATAGTAACTATCATTATTAATATTAGTGTAATTAAAACAAATATTTGAAACACGTAATTATTTTTATTACTATTATTATCATTATTATGAACACGATATAAAAGACGATTAAAAGCTATTAAACGAAACGATTATGAAATAATGAGTAAGAGTATCATGATGAAATTAAAATATTATAAGATATTGATTTAGATAAAATTATCGTTCTTATTATTTTTATCATTACTATTATTATTAAAAGTATCGTTAGTATTAAAACTATCATTTTAACTAAAATTATCATTTTAATAGAAATGTCATTGTTACTATAAAATATCGTTATTATTATTATTTTAAATAGAATTATTATTTTAAAGATAATATTAAAAATTATCGTAAATATTAAAGTTATCATAATTAGAATTATCGTTTTATCATAATGTCATCTTAGTAATTATAAATATTGAAATTTTTATAATAATAATTATTATTACAAAATAATACAACTTTTACTTACTATCATTATAGATATTATTTTATCAAATAAATATGTGATACAAACATATTTTACTACGTGTAATAACTTACTTTAATAATACCAATCATATTATCTTTATGATATTAAATGAACCCTATAAATTTTATTACTTAATATATATAAAAGTATATTTTATTACATAAATTAAATATAAAATTTTATTTATTAATAAATAAATTATATTATTACTCTAATAAATCTTTTAAAAATATTTAAAAATATAAAATGACGATATTTAAACTATATATTAATCATGTATAGATTTTTGGAAATTATTTTGAGTCAAATTTACTTTTGTTGACTTTTGCATATTAGTCTCGAGCATTAGGATTGTGGTACACTATGACTTGATCTAATTTGTTAGACAAATATTGACCAACACATAATTATATATAATTAATTTAGATTCGTGAATCCGAGGCCAACCTTGCACTTGTTCAATGACGTTATATGTATTTTTACTACGAAATACAGTATGGTGAGTTTCATTAATCCCTTTTTAAATGCTTTCGCAATATATATTTTTGGGACTGAGAATACATGCGCTGTTTTTATAACTGTTTTACGAAATAGACACAAGTAATTGAAACTACATTGTATGGTTGAATGATCGAAATCGAATATGCCCCTTTTTATTAAAGTCTGGTAATCTAAGAATTAGAGAACAGACACCCTAATTGACGCGAATCCTAAAGATAGATCTATTGGGCCTAACAAACCCCATCCAAAGTACCGGATGCTTTAGTACTTCGAAATTTATATCATGTCCGAAGGAGGATCCCGGAATGATAGGGGATATTCTTATATGTATCTAGTTAATGTCGGTTACCAGGTGTTCACCATATGAATGATTATTTTTGTCTCTATGCATGGGACGTATATTTATGAGAACTGGAAATGAAATTCTTGTGGTCTATTAAAATGATGGAAATAAATGATTATGATAAACTAATGAACTCACCAACCTTTTGGTTGACACTTTAAAGCATGTTTATTCTCAGGTGTTAAAGAAATCTTCCGCTGTGCATTTGCTCATTTTAAAGATATTACTTGGAGTCTTTCATAGCATATTTCGAAGAACGTTGCATTCGAGTCATTGAGTTCATCAAAGATTATTATTAAATCAATTTATAGTTGGATAGTGGATATTATGAAATGGTATGCATGCCTGTCAATTTTCGATGTAAAGAAAGTTTGTCTTTTAAAAACGAATGCAATGTTTGTAAAATGTATCATATAGAGGTCAAATACCTCGCAATGTAATCAACTATTGTGAATCGTTTATAATGTATATGAACGGATCCTTTCAGTTGGTATCAGAGCGGTGGTCTTAGCGAACCAGGTCTGCATTAGTGTGTCTAACTGATAAGTCGTTAGGATGCATTAGTGAGTCTGGACTTCGACCGTGTCTGCATGTCAAAAGTTTTGCTTATCATTTCTAGTCGGAAATTATCTGCTTATCATCCATAGGAAATTACCTACTTATCATTATTAGTCTAGACACGTCTTGCTACATTAATTGCATGAGTAGTGTATAGACAAAATTCATATCTTAGCGTAGCTGCTAAATCATATCTTATCGTATCTGTTACTTTAAACTTTGCCTGACATATCCCGCAAATTCATCCGTAATATATAAAATCTTTTGATCTCTATATATAGATATCCTATGTAAATAGAATACCACCCGATAGCCGAAAAATCATTTTATATCGAAAATCCTTTATCCAATCGTACGAAATGGAATTTGTCGTCAGTTCAAGTCACTCGGATTCCGAAATGGAATCTCACTCAAGCTCCGAAAGCAGTGTGACCGGAATGGATCAACCAATCAGTCATCACCTATTCTGGATGAATTGGGGATGGGTTCGTAGCCTCCTCAATCATTGGAAACAAGAAGAAGGTGATCCTTTCCATCCACCACATTGCCCTCTTGGCGAAGAACCTGAAGCACTTACCGGCGAACCTGTTCGAGACACCATTTTCTCTCTCATTTCCAGGGTATCTCTTCACGATTATATACTACATCAAATTCTATATTTTATTTATCCGCTCGTTCCGACCGACAATCATCCTGGAATAATAGAAGAAGTCAACGAACTTCGCGCTCGGGTAGTGGCTTTGGAGAATATGGTGCAGAGATTACAAACACCAGCAGCAGCATAACCAGTACCACCATCATCAATGCCAACAGTACCATTACCACCTCCAACCACAACCGTGTCGTAAACCTCAACTTCACAATCTGTCCCACGTGCATCAACGTCATACGCACCATAGATACCAAGGAGTACCAACAACAATAACTGATGAAGTATTAATTCATAACTTCATTTGAGAAACATTTCGCGGCGATTATGTAATCTCTAAAGTCTTAGAGAATATCTAATCTAGCCCTAACCATAAATCAGTTAAGCGAACCAAAATGATAGAAGGAAGAGTAGAAACCCTGACAAAAATGGTGTGTGATTAACAAGCTAAACTTGCTTTACCAACAGCATCAACAGTACCGTCAGCGTTACCAGCATCGTCAGTACAGTCAACATCCGAATCAACAACACCGATAACATCACAAACTCCGTCAGTTCAAGAATCACTGTGGACATCATTACGGATCAATAACGTGTATATTGTATCAACGAGTTATGAAGAATTAACTCATTCCCTCTGAAGAAATTATATGTATATATATATATATATATATATATATATATATATATATTTTAAAATAAATCTTTCCGTGCTAAGCTATTGTGTGTGAATCTTAACTACTCGGTTAATTCATATTACAAATATGCAATAATGTACGTCCTTCAGCCGCAACTTAACCAGCGTTAACTACAATCTCTGTCGCAATTCAACAAATTTCAATTCATAATAAATCAAGTATATATTTGATTTTACACTTTCATCATCGATGTACCCGAAACTTTTCAGATAACATCATTCGTACTTTGCGAAATTCACAAGAATTCCACGAACCGAACATCATATATCAACAAATAACGAAGTATTGATTCATAATTTCAATGTCATTAAAGAAATACTGCGTAAAAGTTATGTACTTTTTAAAGCCTTTAGGGATTATTCAATTCTAGTTTCAACCGTAAATCAAATGAGTTTAATTTAACATTAACTCATTAAATCTATGTTACATCTGAAGAAAATATACATAAATATATTTTCATAAAGACTGTAATAAAATTCTTTTAAACAAAATATTAATTGTGAAAATTTTTTTAACGGGTAGGTAATACCCGAGAGATATATAAATTCACAATTAATATGTTACATTCTTCGAATCTGATTCAGCAAATCATCCATTATACTCCCTACTTTCACAACAATATACATTCTTTTATAGAAATCAAAACAACCATACTCATTCAAAAATTTAATTACATATTCTGATTTTGAAATCTCAAAATTCAACTTGAGATATGACCAAAATCATCACTCTTAGATCCTTACATCTTTCACAAGCTATATTTTAACTTCAAAACTGTGTTAAAACATCAAATGTATGTTAACGATTACAATCTGTGTTCAAACCCTTCGAAAATTTCTGAAGACACTTCGAATGATGAGCAATCGAGATGATGATCCAACCACATGTTACCCACAGTTATGTACCTGAAAAACTCTTGAAACCAAAGTAAAAGTTTAAACAACGTATCCGCGTCAGATTCTTTGGCATTTATTAGTAAAAATAACTTTGCGACTCCTATTCAAAGTAGCCAGTTTTGTCACAGCTCCAGCAAGTCAACTTCGACTTTTCAGTCAGACTAACCTTATTATAACCTTGAGATATACACCATCGTTACTAGGGAACCTTTTACATTCCACCACATTATTAGCAGATGTACCAACAACTTCATTACCCTTTGACTTTAGCCTCTCTAAAAAGTCATTATAATTATTCATTGAAACCCCATCATTTACTCATTCGCATCTTGTAATGAGAATTGCCATACGAATCATTGGGAATTAGCAATCAGTATTTTGAAATCTCGCAGGATGTCTACGCCAACAGTTATATGTGTATATATAACGTCTATCTTCTGGACTTAATTTGAATGTGAAGTTTCTGAAAAATACTCCGAACTACGAATTGGTTCTCCGAAAATGGAAAAAAAAAATGCTGATGAAGCAGCAAAAACTATAAACGACTTTAAATGGTAAAAGCTGGATTATAATGATGAAGTGTGATGGCAAAGCGCAGAAAAAGAGAAGTTTTAGAACTGGAAAACGGATTGAGCAAAATAGGAAGGAGGCCGTGGACAAATTACAAAGACTGAACCTGACTTCAAAGGATCCAAATGATTCAGTACCTGCTGAAGTCATTAACGAATACCTTACTCCCGACTCTAAACCCCTGCGGACAATATTCTTCATCATCCTTTGATATTAGAAATTCTAAAATATCATCATATCTTTCATTATAAATATCCTCCATATTTCTGAAGATATTTTCTTAATTTTTCTTATTTGAAATCATTTACCTCTTCGCGCTATCTGTATTACATCATAAAAGAAACTATTTTAGTTTCTAAATTCTGAAACATTCAAGTTTAAAATAGGAATATTTTGAAGTAATGTTGGGAACTGAAGCATGAATTAGTATAATATAATGACACTTGATCAATGTGATTATATTACAGTAAGTCATGCTGAGTTTCTAAATGGAACATGATGATTCACAGATCATAACATCATCATGTGCCATGTTATACGACTCTTGTATTCTATTTAACCTCTAAAATATGAAGAAAATATTTCTTGATGATTCGGCCTTTTCCAAGGTATTCTAGTAATTTGACAAGTCAAGATCGTGCCATCACAATTTCCTTCCTAGAATATTAACAATGTTCATTCCGAAATTCATATCTGTGAATTCTGGACCATTACAAGCGGTGCTTAATCGCAAGAAGAAGAAACGAAAGGACAGAACTCCGAAATAGAAATTGGGGTATAAATTGCAGCAAATAAAAGAGAGCATTAACTGTGAATGATAATGATTATAGAAGACAGAAGCAGAGACTTTGAAATATAAGGGAACATATAAATCTCAACGACAAACCAGAAATTATAAACCATATATATCGATGCATATAGCAATATAAAGACACGGGAGAACTAGAAACACTATAAACCCAAGAGTATAGTAGAAGTAAATAGATTCTTCTGGCGGTAGATGAAAAAGAAGAATGATCGATATGAAAGTTAGAAGTATATCGAGAATCAGAACTGGATGGAGCATATTGATGAATACTTTAAAATATGAGTTGAGGGGGAAAGAATAGAAGGTGATGAAACATGACTAGGAACTTAGAAATCAACAGATTTAACTCACACAATGGCGGAATAAGTGAATCAAACCCTCTAGTGAATAGGTTAAGTTTTTTTTTGATTAATTTAGTTAAACCACAACTAAATCAAGTGTGATTAGATCAACACCTAGAGCTATTATTCACCACCTGGGTGATTTGGACCGAGAGAGAATCGGAGGAGCTCACTAGATCTGAGTGTGTGTAACAAATGAGAGGCTTAACCTAAAATGAAGAATATAAGACTTTATATACCCCTACTGTTGACTCACCCATACGATTCATTCATCACACGTACGAGTTGGCTTCATCAGCCGTACGGGTGATCACTCACTCGTGTCTTCTCATTTAGGTTGTAATTGTGACTTAACTCAGTATCAACCGTGCGTATGAGCCTGTCAGCCGTACTAGTGAGGCTTCACTTGTACGTCTGACTAAGTCTAACATAGTCAAACATCTAAATCTCGTTCCTGCAGTTCCTGTAACCACATACAAACACGGATAGGATAATAAAGAGCAATCATGATGGCCTGTAAACTGTTGTACCTGCAATGGACGTGGGTAGATGTCTAGGGACTTGCATAAAATGCATCAACAGAAGGTGTGAGTTGTAAGGAAACGAAGGAGGTGAATTTATAAGAAAATCTCAGACAGAACAATTAAAATGGACGATCGCATTTAAAGCGGATCCTAATTCCCTTGATTACCGGAGAGTCAAATCTTATTAAGAAGATTTTCTTCAAATCCCTTGAAATATGGGAATCAATCATATCTACGTCAAATGATAAGATGAATCTACACTTACTCATTTCACTCTTCTATGTTAGCTTCATTCGTACTCTTCATATAAATGGATTGTTTATCCAAATTATTCGCTGATGATAAAACTCTAATTTTCAGCCCGTATGCATCATGAAAACATACTTATTATCATTCACGACCCTTCCACTCAAATTTCGGGACGAAATTTCTTTAACGGGTAGGTACTGTGACAACCCGGAAATTTCCAACCAAATTTAAACTTTAATCTTTATATGTTTCCGACACGATAAGCAATATTTGTTAAGTTAAATTTCAAGAATTTTAAACTATGTTCATACATTCATTCAACCTCGACCAAGTTCCAACGATTCACGAACCATTAAACGAATATGATTATATATGTATATGTGTATATATATTATAACTTAAAACGTAAACAAAATATTAGAATAAATACTTTATATGATTGTATCTGTTTCAAAATGTTTATCAATGGAATTAGAAGATAAGATCAAATGATTGAATTATCGGATATTTTGAATTATGATTACAAGTCTCTGTTGAAAGGCCCACGTTGATTTGAGAAATCTTTGCATTTTAACAATATTCGGAAAATGGTAAAGTGATTTATAAATAAGAACAAATTGTCAATCATTGAGAACTAGACAAAGGATAGTGGAAGATTGAATCTCATAAAGACTCGATTGATCTATTTAGTTTCAAACGTACAAAAACGTTTTCAGTTTAAAAAGAACTTTATTATTAACACGTATATAACTTTTATAAATATCTAGAACCACTTTTGAAAACTCATTACTTAACTAGTATGATAAAGATAACGATATTTATATTTTATTTTATTAAATATATATAACGATTAAAATTAATATTATATATATTTATACGCGTATTATACGTACATAGTTTTATACTTTTACTATACTTTAACTTTACCTTTACTTTACTTTAACTTTAATAATTCACTTTAATAATTCATACTTTAATAATTCACTTTAATAATTCATACTTTAATAATTCACTTTAATAATTCACTTTAATAATTCATACTTTAATAATTCACTTTAATAATTCATACTTTAATAATTCACTTTAATAATTCAAAAATCTATTATAAATAGAATTCAATAGGTTTCATTATTTCATAGAAACTTGAAAATATTTTTCTCTAAACTCTCTCAATCGATTTACATATATATATTTACTCCGTATTATTTCAAGATATTATTAGTATACATAAAATATTACGACGGAGTGCTGTCCGAGTGATTTCGAAATTGTTTTTCAAGTAGGATAGGATTAAGGAAATTATGGGTTATAGCTATGGAGGTGATTGAGTATGGTTCATGGGTATGCTCATGAGGTCAATATAGTGTTTATCATTTCCGTTGCGTCTACGTACCTTTCCTGCAATATTGAATCTCAATATTGATACGTGAGTACTCATAATTTAACTTTTACATACTAATAGTGTATCCCTGACTAGTGCTCGAGTATTTAGGATTATGCATGCTTGTACTTTTGATATTGCCCTTAGACAGATTAGGTTAAATCTTGAATTAGTTACACTTGCGGTTGAGATAAGGTATAAGATATGCATGTCCTTGGAAAGCTAGCGAAAAATTAAGAACTTTTCCTTTAGATATCGAATGGTTTCGATGAACGGATTAGAAGTTATAATCAATTGAATTTTCGATATTTTTATTAAAAATGATTATTATTATCGTCGTTTTTATCGTCGTTCTAGTTTTATCTTATTATTATCATTATTATTATCTTTATCAATAAAATGGATTTATCATTAAAAATTGTTATTTTTTTTATTATTATTATCGTTATTATCGTTAAAGTTATAATTAGTATTATTATTATTATCCAATTATTATTATTATTATTATTATTATTATTATTATTATTATTATTATTATTATTATTATTATTATTATTATTATTATTATTATTATTAGTAGTAGTATTATTATTATTATTATCATTATTAATATATATATCATTATTTAAAAATGGTTATTGTTATTGTTATTATTATTATTACTATATTATCATTAAGATAATTATTAGTATTATCGTTAATAATGTTATAGTAACTATCATTATTAATATTAGTGTAATTAAAACAAATATTTGAAACACGTAATTATTTTTATTACTATTATTATCATTATTATGAACACGATATAAAAGACGATTAAAAGCTATTAAACGAAACGATTATGAAATAATGAGTAAGAGTATCATGATGAAATTAAAATATTATAAGATATTGATTTAGATAAAATTATCGTTCTTATTATTTTTATCATTACTATTATTATTAAAAGTATCGTTAGTATTAAAACTATCATTTTAACTAAAATTATCATTTTAATAGAAATGTCATTGTTACTATAAAATATCGTTATTATTATTATTTTAAATAGAATTATTATTTTAAAGATAATATTAAAAATTATCGTAAATATTAAAGTTATCATAATTAGAATTATCGTTTTATCATAATGTCATCTTAGTAATTATAAATATTGAAATTTTTATAATAATAATTATTATTACAAAATAATACAACTTTTACTTACTATCATTATAGATATTATTTTATCAAATAAATATGTGATACAAACATATTTTACTACGTGTAATAACTTACTTTAATAATACCTATCATATTATCTTTATGATATTAAATGAACCCTATAAATTTTATTACTTAATATATATAAAAGTATATTTTATTACATAAATTAAATATAAAATTTTATTTATTAATAAATAAATTATATTATTACTCTAATAAATCTTTTAAAAATATTTAAAAATATAAAATGACGATATTTAAACTATATATTAATCATGTATAGATTTTTGGAAATTATTTTGAGTCAAATTTACTTTTGTTGACTTTTGCATATTAGTCTCGAGCATTAGGATTGTGGTACACTATGACTTGATCTAATTTGTTAGACAAATATTGACCAACACATAATTATATATAATTAATTTAGATTCGTGAATCCGAGGCCAACCTTGCACTTGTTCAATGACGTTATATGTATTTTTACTACGAAATACAGTATGGTGAGTTTCATTAATCCCTTTTTAAATGCTTTCGCAATATATATTTTTGGGACTGAGAATACATGCGCTGTTTTTATAACTGTTTTACGAAATAGACACAAGTAATTGAAACTACATTGTATGGTTGAATGATCGAAATCGAATATGCCCCTTTTTATTAAAGTCTGGTAATCTAAGAATTAGAGAACAGACACCCTAATTGACGCGAATCCTAAAGATAGATCTATTGGGCCTAACAAACCCCATCCAAAGTACCGGATGCTTTAGTACTTCGAAATTTATATCATGTCCGAAGGAGGATCCCGGAATGATAGGGGATATTCTTATATGTATCTAGTTAATGTCGGTTACCAGGTGTTCACCATATGAATGATTATTTTTGTCTCTATGCATGGGACGTATATTTATGAGAACTAGAAATGAAATTCTTGTGGTCTATTAAAATGATGGAAATAAATGATTATGATAAACTAATGAACTCACCAACCTTTTGGTTGACACTTTAAAGCATGTTTATTCTCAGGTGTTAAAGAAATCTTCCGCTGTGCATTTGCTCATTTTAAAGATATTACTTGGAGTCTTTCATAGCATATTTCGAAGAACGTTGCATTCGAGTCATTGAGTTCATCAAAGATTATTATTAAATCAATTTATAGTTGGATAGTGGATATTATGAAATGGTATGCATGCCTGTCAATTTTCGATGTAAAGAAAGTTTGTCTTTTAAAAACGAATGCAATGTTTGTAAAATGTATCATATAGAGGTCAAATACCTCGCAATGTAATCAACTATTGTGAATCGTTTATAATGTATATGAACGGGTCCTTTCACTAGCTCCGGAGGACGAAGCGCCTGGGTCACTAGAGGGTGTTGCCGACGAGATCGGTGGATCGACAACAGTAGCAGGTGAAATGGCTGAAGAGTCTGAACTGTCCAAAACGATAACAGGTGGAATATCCGACATCAGAACAAGGAAAAATAAATTTTCCATGTCAGTAAGTCATAAAGCAAGCATGTATTAGGCCAACAGTCTAAATCATGTGTAACAGTAAGTAGCATGGCAATAATGACAAGTATCATGCAATCGAAACAGATAATAGCATGTAGTAGTGAAATCATGTAATAGCATACAGCGTATAGTAGTAAAAGTAAGCAGCAACATGCAGTAAGTTCAACGGAAATAAGTAAACTAGCAAGTTGTAGATTAGTCCTATTAGTGAATCCTACTCGGGTCGGTCTTAGACTCACTAATGCGACCTAATTCCCTACAACCAATGCTCTGATACCAAATGTGATGCCCCGTACAAAACCATCGTGTACGAATCATCAACAACAGGATCATTACAAGGTCAAACACTATATGAGTTTTCAAAACAAGTTTGCATTCATGATAAAAGGTGACGTCATAACCAACGTCAAATGTTTTACAATCAAAAGTATGCTTCAATGAACAGAAGTAAATAGTAGTAGTACGTAACCCTTAGGTCGTTACAAATCATCGTTTCAAAAGTATTAAAGTTATGAATGCAAGATAAACAGTTCATGCGGTGATAACTCTAGAGCAGCGGGTGTCTACAGCAAGACTAGTACACAGCGGAAGCAACCTTAAGCACCTTAGAAAAACATGCTTAAAAACATCAACACAAAGGTTGGTGAGCTATAGTTTAAGTATAACAGTATGTAAGGTAGGCCACGAGATTTCAGTGCTACAATGAGCGTTTCAAAACAGTATGATAAAGTATATGTTTAACCGTGGGCACTTGGTAACTAACTTAACATTTATACCCCCTGAAAGTATACTTGGCAAGTGCATATGTATTACGAAGTATTAAACACTCGTTAAATGCTAGCGCGACTAGCCCGAGTGGGGATGTCAAACCCTATGGATCCATATCTAAGATTCGCGTTCACCGGTTCAAAAACCAATGACTAAACGTTACCGAGCTAAAGGGAATGTTTATGCCGTTGTATAACCCACACATATAAAGTTTAAGTACTCGTTCCTAGTATGTAAAACGTAAAATGCGCATGTATTCTCAGTTCCCAAAATAGTTAAAGTAAAAGGGAATGCTATAACTCACAGTGGTAAAGTAGTGGTAAAGTCGAGTCGGGAAATAAGCAAGTACGTAGGTCCAGAAAGTCCTCAACCTAAGTCAAATGGTACTAAGTCAGTAAATCATCTCAATAGGTTTAAATGTATGTAAATTAGGTCTTAAAGGTAATCATCATTCATCATCAAACAAAAGGTGTAAAGTAAGTTTCGTTCATGAAAGAAGTTTAAAACAAAGGCTGATTTGGATCAGTCACCACGACCTCAATACCTAATGAAATAAGGTGAGACCAGTGGCCACGGCTCCGTATATGAGTCCTTTAGTTGTGGTAAAAATTCCAGAAGCAAACTCGTCTTCGTTTGACCGTGGCGACAGTCTAAGTGCGAGTAGGTCAGAATTTTCAGCACAACGTTAAAAGGACATAGTGACGATCGGAGGGCCATAAATCCAAACCGTAACTCGGATTAAGACGAGTCCTAAATGAAAAATTATCTACTCGAACAGAGATATCTGAAAATCATATTTACAGTAGCCCAGGTTGTACGGGTCAGACACAGAAATAGTAAAACAGTAGGTTCCGGTGGTTCTTGGTACTCGATGCTTATCACGGTTCTCATCCTTGATGCATATAGCTTCAATTGTACAACTTATTGATGTGTTTACATCATCTTAACCAAGGTTTCACCATCATAACACATGTGTAAGTCTAAGACATGTAGCACAACTCAATTAAGTGTTGTATGTAGTTTGATGAACCAAAGTTACATCAAAGTCTTAGATTTAACACATACATGAACTATAAAAGTAATATTGAACTACAAACTTGAAAGTAAACTAACTAATCAAGATCTTAAGATGTAGAACATAGTTCTTAGTTAGATCTTGAAGATCCAAGACCCAAAGGTCTAGATCTAAAGTTATTAAGTTAAATCTAACACAAGTGTATGAAGTTATAACTAAAAACTTATACTTCCATGTTCTTGAACTTTCAAGTTAACTTTTAGTTCCAAGAAGTATGAGATCAAGACTAACTTGTAATACTTGACCATTTAACAACAAACATGAATTACAAGTAATGATTTTCAACACATGAACTTACAATCTTTCAAGATATTAAATGTAGAACATAAACTAGAAAGTTTAGTTCTTGTATGTTCTTGTTATGAACAAGATAAATGAAGAACAAACTAAGAAGTTTGATTCTTATTAACACGTAAGTAAACAACTATAAGTAAGTAAACATTAATCAAGACAAGTGAATGATGATGATGATTGTGTAGCTTCGGTTTTGAAAGGAAAAAGAAGAGAGGAAGAAGCTCAAGATACTTACAAAGTTTAGAGAGAAAAGAGAGAAAAGTTTGAGAGGTATTTTGTGTGTGTGAAGTGAATGAAACTAGTGAGTGAAGTAAATAAAAAAAAATGCACCAAAACTCCTCTAAAGGCCACTTTGGCCGACGGCTTGGAAGGGAATCAAGGGGAGGAGAAATACTTACTAGTCACTAGCATGTAATGTCTTAAAAAGTTGGTTATTAAGGGAGTTGTTATGGGAAAGATGTGTAACAAGGCAAGCAACTAGATTCCTTACAAGTTAGTTACACTAATTAAGTCTAAGTATTACTTGCATAAATAAAATGGGCTAATGAGTCCATTAAAGATGTAGGGTGGGCTTCTAAGTCCACTAATCATTAATCAAAGCCCAAGTTCCAAGTTTGTAGCAATTAAACAAATAAATCCATGTAATTAACCATTAACACTTGTTAATTAAAAATGATTAATAAAACTTAATCATGAATGTAAATAATACTCTAAAAATATTATTCGTGTAATGTACGTGTGTCACAAAGACGTTTCGGGCATTTAAAGTCAAGTATGATCAATCATGGTAACAAGTAAATGTAATAACATACATTCGTTAAATCACAAGTATTAATAATAACAATTATTAATAAATAAACGTTGGAATAAATCCAGGGTCGTTACATATTGAATATCTGGTTTTATGTGCTTCCTTAAGTACCATTTCTCTCACATATCCAAACCTTGGTACCCAAACTCTATCAGCCCTATATCGGGTTCCGTCTTCCCAAATATTAAGATGTTTCTCTGATCATTTGGGTATCTCATTCTTCAACTTTCCTTCTTTTACAACCCCCTGTTGCGCCTCCTTTATTTGAGTAGTAAGGTTAGTACGAATAATTATATTCATAGCTTTTACCCGTATAGGTTCTCTGTCCTTTCTACTCAAAGCGTCAGCTACCACATTCGCCTTCCCCGGGTGGTATCGAATCTCAAAATCATAGTCATTCAACAGTTCAATCCACCTGCGTTGTCTCATATTCAGTTGCTTCTGATTAAATATATGTTGGAGACTTTTGTGGTTGGTATATATAATACTTTTGACCCCATATAAATAATGCCTCCAAGTCTTTAATGCAAAAACAACATCACCCAATTCCAAATCGTGAATTGTATAATTTTGCTCGTGAATCTTCAATTGTCTAGACGCATAAGCAATCACCTTAGTTTGTTGCATTAATACACAACCGAGACCTTGCTTTAATGCGTCACAATAAATCACAAAATCATCATTCCCTTCAGGCAATAACAATATAGGTGCCGTAGTTAGCTTTTTCTTCAATAACTGAAACGCCTTCTCTTGTTCATCCTTCCATTCAAATTTCTTCCCTTTATGCGTTAATGCAGTCAAGGGTTTTGCTATTTTGGAGAAATCTTGGATGAATCTTCTGTAGTAACCAGCCAATCCTAAAAATTGACGTATATGCTTCGGAGTTTTTGGGGTTTCCCACTTTTCAACTGTTTCGATCTTTGCCGGGTCCACCTGGATACCTTCTTTGTTTACTATGTGACTGAGGAATTGAACTTCTTCCAACCAAAATGCACACTTTGAAAACTTAGCGTACAGTTTTTCTTTCCTCAATACTTCTACCACTTTTCTCAAATGTTCTTCGTGCTCTTGATCATTCTTTGAGTAAATAAGTATGTCATTGATGAAAACAATGACAAACTTGTCAAGATATGGCCCACACACTCGGTTCATAAGGTCCATGAACACAGCTAGTGCGTTAGTCAATCCAAACGGCATAACCATAAACTCGTAATGACCATAACGCGTCCTAAAAGCAGTTTTTGGAATATCATCCTCCTTTACTCGCATTTGATGATATCCAAAACGTAAATCAATTTTCAAATAAACCGACGAGCCTTGTAGTTGATCAAATAAGTCGTCAATTCTCGGCAGTGGATAACGGTTTTTGATGGTAAGTTTATTCAACTCTCTGTAGTCAATACACAACCTAAATGTACCATCCTTCTTCTTGACAAACAAAACAGGAGCTCCCCATGGTGATGTGCTTGGTCGAATGAAACCACGTTCTAATAGTTCTTGTAGTTGGCTTTGCAGTTCTTTCATCTCGCTGGGTGCGAGTCTGTAAGGAGCACGAGCTATTGGTGCAGCTCCTGGTACAAGATCTATTTGAAATTCAACAGATCGATGTGGAGGTAGTCCCGGTAATTCTTTCGGAAATACATCGGGAAATTTTTTTGCGACGGGAACATCATTGATGCTCTTTTCTTCAGTTTGTACTTTCTCGACGTGTGCTAGAACAGCATAGCAACCTTTTCTTATTAGTTTTTTTGCCTTCAAATTACTAATAAGATGTAGCTTCGTGTTGCCCTTTTCTCCGTACACCATTAAGGGTTCTCCTTCTTCTCGTACACTGCGAATTGCATTTTTGTAACATACGATATCTGCTTTCATCTCCTTCAGCCAGTCCATGCCAACTATTACATCAAAACTCCCTAACTCTACTGGTATCAAATCAATCTTAAATATTTCGCTACCCAGTTTAATTTCTCGATTCCGGCATATATAATTTGCTGAAATTAATTTACCGTTTGCTAATTCGAGTAAAAATTAACTATCCAACGGCGTCAATGGACAACTTAATTTAGCACAAAAATCTCTACTCATATAGCTTCTATCCGCATCCGAATCAAATAAAATGTAAGCAGATTTATTGTCAATAATAAACGTACCCGTAACAAGCTCCGGGTTTTCCTGTGCCTCTGCCACATTAATATTGAAAACTCTTCTGCGGCCTTGTCCATTCGTGTTCTCCTGGTTCGGGCAATTTCTAATAATGTGGCCCGGTTTTCCACATTTATAACAAACTACATTGGCATAACTTGCTCCAACACTACTTGCTCCGCCATTACTCGTTCCGACACCATTTGTTCCTTTCGTTCTGTTAACCCATAGTCCGTAGACCTCACACTTCGCCGCGTTATGACCATTTCTTTTACACTTGTTACAAAATTTGGTGCAGAACCCCGAGTGATACTTTTCACACCTTTGGCATAGCTGCTTCTGATTATTGTTGTTGTTGCGGTTGTTATTGTTGTTGGGATGATTGTTGTAGTTGTTTTTGTGCTGTTTGTTGTAGTTGCGATTGATGTTGCGATTGTTGGGATAGTTGTTGTTGTATTGGTGACTCTTATCACCGTTTTCCTCCCACTTTCTTTTGACTAGCTTCATGTTGGCCTCTTCAGCTGCCTGTTCTTTAATTCTTCCCTTAATCTAGTTCACTAGTTTGTGAGCCATTCTACATGCCTTTTGTATAGAGGCAGGCTCGTGTGAACTTATATCTTCTTGGATTCTCTCCGGTAACCCTTTCACAAAAGCATCGATCTTCTCTTCCTCATCTTCGAACGCTCTCGGACACAATAGGCACAATTCTGTGAATCGTCTTTCGTACGAAGTAATATCGAATCCCTGTGTTCGTAACCCTCTAAGTTCTGACTTGAGCTTATTGACCTCAGTTCTGGGACGGTACTTCTCTTTCATCAAGTGCTTGAATGCTGACCACGGTAGCGCGTAAGCAGCATCTTGTCCCACTTTCTCTAGATAGGTATTCCACCATGTTAACGCAATACCTGTGAAGGTATGCGTAGCGTACTTCACTTTATCTCCTTCAGCACACTTACTTATGGCAAACACCGATTCAACTTTCTCGGTCCACCGTTTCAATCCGATTGGTCCTTTGGTCCCATCAAATTCTGAAGGTTTGCAGGCAGTGAATTCCTTGTAGGAGCATCCTACACGATTTCTTGCGCCGTTAGCTGTATTGTTAGATTTAGAGTTATTGTTGGTATGTAGCGCGGCCTGTACTGCGGCTATGTTTGAAGCAAGAAATGCACGAAATTTCTCTTCGCTCATATTCAAGGTGTGTCGAGTAGTCGGTGCCATTTCCTTCAAAATAGTCAAATGAAACATGTTAATCATACAGAATATTAAGAGTAGTCAATAGTATCTCGTAGCATAATATGAACTCATTTATAAAAGCTTTTTCTTCATATTAGCGTTTTATAAGTTTAAATTCGGGTACTACCTACCCGTTAAGTTCATACTTAGTAGCTAATATACAATTCAACTACTACAATTCCATATGAAAAACTGATTATAATAATATATCACATACAAATATTCTTCAAACTTACAACTTCGCTATATTACATATAACATGAAATATAGTACACTATGATACAGGACAGTTTTAAGATAAATCTAGTTAATACGCAAGTTGTTCAGCAAAGGAAATAAAGACACGTAATTCATAAGTCCAGAAACAAGTCATGCATTCTGGTTTTACTAAGACGACTTCCCATCCTTGGTCTTGTGGAAAATAACCGTTATGTAGTGACCCAAACTTTTCCATGTTTATATATATTAAATGAAATTGATATTTACATGATTAAGTGTTTCCAACATGTTAAGCAATCAAACTTATTAAGACTTAATTAATTGGAATAGGTTTCATATAGACAAATGACCACCCAAGTTGACCGGTGATTCACAAAACGTTAAAACTTGTAAAAACTATACGATGACATATATATGGTTATATATATAGTTAACATGATTTTATTACAAGTATGTATCTCATTAGGTATTTTAACAATGAGTTATATACATAAAAATGAGACTATTAAATTAAGAAACTCGAAAACGATATATATAACGATTATCATTATAACGTCTTACTAGGTACATATGAATCATATTAAGATATTGATACACTTGGTTAATTATGTTAAATGATAAGTAAATATATCATTAAGTGTATTAACAATGAACTACATATGTAAAAATAAGACTACTAACTTAATGATTTTGAAACGAGACATATATGTAACGATTATCGTTGTAACGACATTTAATGTATATAGATCATATTAAGAGATATTCGTACATCATAATATCATGATAATATAATAATTTAAAATCTCATTTGATATTATAAACATTGGGTTAACAACATTTAACAAGATCGTTAACCTAAAGGTTTCAAAACAACATTTACATGTAACGACTAACGATGATGTATGTACACTCCAATGATTAGATCTTAGCAGCCCATGTGAGTCACCTAACACATGTGGGAACCATCATTTGGCAAATAGCATGAAATATCTCATAAAATTACAAAAATATGAGTAATCGTTCATGACTTATTTACATGAAAACAAAATTACATATCCTTTATATCTAATCCATACACCAACGACCAAAAACACCTACAAACACTTTCATTCTTCAATTTTCTTCAACTAATTGATCTCTCTCAAGAGTTATCTTCAAGTTCTAAGTGTTCTTCGTAAATTCCAAAAGTTCTAGTTTCATAAAATCAAGAATACTTCCAAGATTGCAAGTTTACTTCCAAGTTTTCTAAATCCATTCCAAGTAATCATCCAAGATCAAGAAACCTTTGTTACTTACAGTATGTTATCTTTCTAATACAAGATAATAATCATATTCAAACTTTAATTCAATTTCTATAACTATAACAATCTTATTTCGAGTGGAAATCTTACTTGAAATTGTTTTCGTGTCATGATTCTGCGTCAAGAACTTTCAAGCCATCCAAGGTTCCTTTGAAGCTATATCCATTTTTCTCATTTCCAGTAGGTTTATCCAAGGAACTTGAGGTAGTAATGATGTTCAAAACATCATTCGATTCATACATAAAAAGCTGTCTTATTCAACGTTATAAACTTGTAATCACTAGAACATAGTTTAGTTAATTCTAAACTTGTTCGCAAATAAAGTTAATCCTTCTAACTAGACTTTTAAAATCAACTAAACACATGTTATATATCTATATGATATTCTAACTTAATGATTTAAAACCCGAAAACACGATAAACACCATAAAACTGGATATACGCCGTCGTAGTAAAACCGGGGGCTATTTTGGTTGGGATAATTAAAAGCTAAGAAGAACTTTGATTTAAAAGCTATACTTCTGGAAAAATGATTTTTCTTATGAACATGAAACTATATCCAAAAATCATGGTTAAACTCAAAGTGAAAGTATGTTTTTCAAAATGGTCATCAAGATGTCGTTCTTTCGACGGAAATGACTACCTCTTTCAAAAACGACTTGTAACTTGTATTTACGACTATAAACTTATACTTTTTCTATTTAGATTCATAAATTTAAGTTCAATACAAAACCGTGGCCACTGGAATCACTCAAAACGGATTAGAAACGAAGAAATGGCGAGTAAAACAAGATTGATAAAAACTACTCATTTTACCTACGTGAAAGTTAGTAATAAATCTATTCCAACCATAACCTAATCAACTTATATTGTATATTATGTAATCTTGAGATACCATAGACACGTATACAATGTTTCAACCTATCATGTCGACCCATCTATATATATATTGCGGAACAACCATAGACACGTATACAATGTTTCGACCTATCATGTCGACCCATCTATATATATATATATATATATATATATATATATATATATATATATATATATATATATATATATATATATATTGCGGAACAACCATAGACACTCTATATGTGAATGTTGGAGTTAGCTATACAGGGTTGAGGTTGATTCCAAAATATATATAGTTTGAGTTGTGATCAATACTGAGATACGTATACACTGGGTTGTGGATTGATTCAAGATAATATTTATCGATTTATTTCTGTACATCTAACTGTGGACAACTAGTTGTAGGTTACTAACGAGGACAGCTGACTTAATAAACTTAAAAAATCAAAATGTATTAAAAGTATTGTAAATATATTTTGAACATACTTTGATATATATGTATATATTATTATAGGTTCGTGAATCAACCAGTGGCCAAGTCTTACTTCCCGACGAAGTAAAAATCTGTGAAAGTGAGTTATAGTCCTACTTTTAAAATCTAATATTTTTGGGATGAGAATACATGCAGGTTTTATAAATGATTTACAAAATAGACACAAGTACGTGAAACTACATTCTATGGTTGAATTATCGAAATCGAATATCCCCCTTTTTATTAAGTCTGGTAATCTAAGAATTAGGGAACAGACACCCTAATTGACGCGAATCCTAAAGATAGATCTATTGGGCCTAACAAACCCCATCCAAAGTACCGGATGCTTTAGTACTTCGAAATTTATATCATATCCGAAGGGTGTCCCAGAATGATGGGGATATTCTTATATATGCATCTTGTTAATGTCGGTTACCAGGTGTTCACCATATGAATGATTTTTATCTCTATGTATGGGATGTGTATTGAAATATGAAATCTTGTGGTCTATTGTTACGATTTGATATATATAGGTTAAACCTATAACTCACCAACATTTTTGTTGACGTTTAAAGCATGTTTATTCTCAGGTGAATACTAAGAGCTTCCACTGTTGCATACTAAAATAAGGACAAGATTTGGAGTCCATGTTTGTATGATATTGTGTAAAAACTGCATTCAAGAAACTGATTTCGATGTAACATACTTGTATTGTAAACCATTATGTAATGGTCGTGTGTAAACAGGATATTTTAGATTATCATTATTTGATAATCTACGTAAAGCTTTTTAAACCTTTATTTATGAAATAAAGGTTATGATTTGTTTTAAAAATGAATGCAGTCTTTGAAAAAACGTCTCATATAGAGGTCAAAACCTCGCAACGAAATCAGTTAATATGGAAAGTTTTTAATCAATAAGAACGGGACATTTCAGTTGGTATCCGAGCGTTGGTCTTAGAGAACCAGAATTTTGCATTAGTGTGTCTTATCGAGTTTGTTAGGATACATTAGTGAGTCTGGACTTCGACCGTGTTTACTTGAAAAATGATTGCTTAACAAATTTTGTTGGAAACTATATATTTTTAACATGTGAATATTATGTGATATATTAATCTCTTAACGTGTTTGATATTATGTGATAGATGTCTACCTCTAATACAAGTCCCATTGACTCACCTAATAATAATGAAGAGTCAAATGTAATTTGGAATGATTCGTGGACTGATTCACAAGTTCCCGAAGAGGAACCGGAAGAAGAATCGGAACCGGACGAAGAATCGGAACCGGAGGAGGAGGAACCGGAAGAAGAAATAGAACCGGTGGGGGAAATAATAAAACGGTTAAGTAAAAGAAAATCCTCAACCAACCGACCAAGGTTAATTATGGTCAACGGTGTTTCCGCCAAGGAAGCAAACTATTGGGAGGATTACCAATTCTCCGATGAATCGGATCCAGACGAGGATTCCGATGATGTTATAGAAATTACCCCAACTGAATTTAAAAAGAAAAAAGAGAACAATAAGGGAAAGGGCATAAAAATAGAGAAATCTGATTCCAACCTCGATGAACTTTATATGTATCGTCAACACTCGTATTTCTTAAGTTGTAACAATAACCCGAGAACCTCTAAACCACCAGGTTTTTCTAGACCAATGTGGAAAACGACGGCTCGTATTAGGGGAACATCATATATCCCTAAAAACTTAGCAAAAAGAACCAAGTTCGAAAAAGAAGAAACGAGTGAGTCGGAATAAGATAGTTGTATTTGTGCGGTGTAATATATGTAATATAGTGTGCTTATGCTTTACTATATATGTAAAAATTGCTTGTATTAATAAGTATCTTTTATGAATCTAACTCTTGTCTATTTTATAGTATAAAAACACAAAATAGATAGACAACCCAATATTTTAGAAGACTTACCCGGAGACATGATTGATGAAATCTTGTCTAGAGTCGGTCAGAATTCCTCGGCACAACTATTTATGACAAAATCAGTTTGTAAGACATTCGAAGAACGTTCCAAGAATGCCTTGGTTTATAAAAGGCTTTCGTTTGAAAGATGGGGGATATCACATTGGGAAACTCATAAGTTACGATGTGTTTACTTTGACGCATATATTGCGGGGAACCCAAATGCTATTTTACGCAATGGGTTAAGAAATTATTTTGACTCAATGTATCCGAATATAGGACTTCATGATTTAGAAAAAGCGGCTAACATGCAACATAAAGAAGCATGTTATGCTTACGGGTTAGTAATGTTCGCTTCTCACCAAAGTGAGAAAAAGAATATCGGGCTACAACTATTAAACAAAATGTTCCCACAAGTGACGGAGTCGGTAATTGGGGTAAGAAATGAGGTTTTTAGATTGTTACAGGACTGTTGGACATTACGTAACCCTCGTCCCTTTGACGACGTTACAACACGCTGTCTTATCAACAGCCATAACGGTTAAGTTCCACAAGACCAAGGATGGGAAGTAGTCCTAGTAAAACCAGAATGCATGACTTGTTTCTGGACGTATGAATTACGTGTCTTTATTGCCTTTGCTGAATGACTTGTGTACTAGCTAGAATTATCTTCACAACCATCTTGTATCAAATTTATTGTGTGCTATATTTCATGCTATATGTAAAATAAGCAGTATTGTAAGTTTGTAAAATATTATGTAAAAGTTTGAACGCGAAATATTATTATAATCAGTTTTTCATATAGAATTGTAGTAGTTGAATTGTATATTAGCTACTAAGTATGAACTTAACGGGTAGGTACTACCTGAATTTAAACTTATAAAATGCTAATATGAAGAAAAAGCTTTTATAAATGAGTTCATATTATGCTACGAGATACTATTGACTACTCTTAATATTCTGTATGATTAACTTGTTTCATTTGACTATTTTGAAGGAAATGGCACCAACTACTCGACACACCTTGAATATGAGCGAAGAGGAATTTCGTGCCTTTCTTGCTTCAAACATAGCTGCAGTACAGGCTGCGCTACATACCAACAATAACCTTGGATCTAGCAGTACAGGAAATCGTGTAGGATGCACCTATAAAGAATTCACTGCCTACAAACCTTTGGAATTTGATGGAACCGAAGGACCGATCGGATTGAAACGGTGGACCGAGAAGGTCGAATCGGTGTTTGCCATAAGTAAGTGTACTGAAGAGGACAAAGTGAAGTACGCTACGCATACCTTCATAGGTTCTGCGCTAACATGGTGGAATACCTATCTAGAGCAAGTGGGACAAGATGATGCTTACGCACTACCGTGGTCAGCATTCAAGCACTTGATGAACGAGAAGTACCATCCCAGAACCGAGGTCAATAAGCTCAAGACAGAACTTAGAGGGTTACGAACCCAAGGATTTGATATTACCACGTACGAAAGATGATTCACGGAATTATGCCTATTGTGTCCGGGAGCGTTCGAAGATGAGGAAGAGAAGATCGACGCGTTTGTGAAAGGATTACCGGAAAGAATCCAAGAAGATATAAGTTCACACGAGTCCGCCTCCATACAACAGGCATGTAGAATGGCTCACAAACTAGTGAACCAGATTGAAGAAAGAATTAAAGAACAGACTGCTGAAGAGACCAATGTGAAGCAAGTCAAAAGAAAGTGGGAGGAAAACGGTGATAAGAATCACCAATACAACAACAACAACAGCAATTACAACAATAATCGCAACAACTATCCTAACAATCGCAACATCAATCGCAACTACAACAAACGGCCCAACAACAACAACAACAACAACAACAACAACAACAACAACAACTACAACAATCATCTTAACAACAATAATAACCGCAATAACAACAACAATCAGAAGCAGCTATGCCAAAGGTGTGAAAAGTATCACTCGGGGTACTGCACCAAATTTTGCAACAAGTGTAAAATAAATGGTCATAGCGCGGTGAAGTGTGAGGTCTACGGACCAGGGGTTAACAGAACGAAAGGAACAAATGGTGTCGGAATGAGTAATGGCGGAGCAAGTAGTGTCGGAGCAAGTCATGCCAATGTAATTTGTTATAAATGTGGAAAACCGGGCCACATTATTAGAAATTGCCCGAACCAGGAGAACACGAATGGACAAGGCCGCGGAAGAGTTTTCAATATTAATGCGGCAGAGGCGCAGGAAGACCCGGAGCTTGTTACGGGTACGTTTCTTATTGACAATAAATCTGCTTACGTTTTATTTGATTCGGGTGCGGATAGAAGCTATATGAGTAGAGATTTTTGTGCTAAATTAAGTTGTCCATTGACGCCGTTGGATAGTAAATTTTTACTCGAATTAGCAAAAGGTAAATTAATTTCAGCAGATTATATATGCCGGAATCGAGAAATTAAACTGGGTAGCGAAATATTTAAGATTGATTTGATACCAGTAGAGTTAGGGAGTTTTGATGTAATAGTTGGTATGGACTGGTTGAAGAAGGTGAAATCAGAGATCGTATGTTATAAAAATGCAATTCGCATTGTACGAGAAGAAGGAGAACCCTTAATGGTGTATGGAGAAAAGGGCAACACGAAGCTACATCTTATTAGTAATTTGAAGGCACGAAAACTAATAAGAAAAGGTTGCTATGCTGTTCTAGCACATGTCGAGAAAGTACAAACTGAAGAAAAGAGCATCAATGATGTTTTTGTCACAAAGAATTTCCCGATGTATTTCTGAAAGAATTACCGGGACTACCTCCACATCGATCTGTTGAATTTCAAATAGATCTTGTACCAGGAGCTGCACCAATAGCTCGTGCTCCTTACAGACTCGCACCCAGTGAGATGAAAGAACTGCAAAGCCAACTACAAGAACTATTAGAACGTGGTTTCATTCGACCAAGCACATCACCATGGGGAGCTCCTGTTTTGTTTGTCAAGAAGAAATATGGTACATTTAGGTTGTGTATCGACTACCGAGAGTTGAACAAACTTACCATCAAGAACCGCTACCCACTACCGAGAATCGATGACTTATTTGATCAACTACAAGGCTCGTCTGTTTATTCAAAGATTGACTTACGTTCCGGGTATCATCAAATGCGGGTGAAAGAAGATGATATTCCAAAGACTGCTTTCAGAACACGTTACGGTCATTATGAGTTTATGGTCATGCCGTTTGGTTTAACTAATGCACCAGCTGTATTCATGGACCTTATGAACCGAGTGTGTGGACCATACCTTGACAAGTTTGTCATTGTTTTCATTGATGACATACTTATTTACTCAAAGAATGACCAAGAACACGGTGAACATTTGAGAAAGGTGTTAGAAGTATTGAGGAAGGAAGAATTGTACGCTAAATTTTCAAAGTGTGCATTTTGGTTGGAAGAAGTTCAATTCCTCGGTCACATAGTGAACAAAGAAGGTATTAAGGTGGATCCGGCAAAGATAGAAACTGTTGAAAAGTGGGAAACCCCGAAAACTCCGAAACACATACGCCAGTTTTTAGGACTAGCTGGTTACTACAGAAGGTTCATCCAAGACTTTTCCAGAATAGCAAAACCCTTGACTGCATTAACGCATAAAGGGAAAAATTTGAATGGAAGGATGAACAAGAGAAAGCGTTTCAGTTATTGAAGAAAAAGCTAACTACGGCACCTATATTGTCATTGCCTGAAGGGAATGATGATTTTGTGATTTATTGTGACGCATCAAAGCAAGGACTCGGTTGTGTATTAATGCAACGAACGAAGGTGATTTCTTATGAGTCTAGACAATTGAAGATTCACGAACAAAATTATACGACGCATGATTTGGAATTAGGCGTGGTTGTTTTTGCATTAAAGACTTGGAGGCACTACTTATGTGGGGTCAAAAGTATTATATATACCGACCACAAAAGTCTTCAACACATATTTAATCAGAAACAACTGAATATGAGGCAGCGTAGGTGGATTGAATTGTTGAATGATTACGACTTTGAGATTCGTTACCACTCGGGGAAGACAAATGTGGTAGCCGACGCCTTGAGCAGGAAGGACAGAGAACCCATTTGAGTAAAATCTATGAATATAATGATTCACAATAACCTTACTACTCAAATAAAGGAGGCGCAACAAGGAGTTTTAAAAGAGGGAAATTTAAAGGATGAAATACCTAAAGGATCGGAGAAGCATCTTAATATTCGGGAAGACGGAACCCGGTATAGGGCTGAAAGGATTTGGGTACCAAAATTTGGAGATATGAGAGAAATGGTACTTAGAGAAGCTCATAAAACCAGATACTCAATACATCCTGGAACGGGGAAAATGTACAAGGATCTCAAGAAACATTTTTGGTGTCCAGGTATGAAAGCCGATGTTGCTAAATACGTAGGGGAATGTTTGACGTGTTCTAAGGTCAAAGCGGAGCATCAGAAACCATCAGGTCTACTTCAACAACCCGAAATCCCGGAATGGAAATGGGAAAACATTACCATGGATTTCATCACTAAATTGCCAAGGACTGCAAGTGGTTTTGATACTATTTGGGTAATAGTTGATCGTCTCACCAAATCAGCACACTTCCTGCCAATAAGAGAAGATGACAAGATGGAGAAGTTAGCACGACTGTATTTGAAGGAAGTCGTCTCCAGACATGGAATACCAATCTCTATTATCTCTGATAGGGATGGCAAATTTATTTCAAGATTCTGGCAGACATTACAGCAAGCATTAGGAACTCGTCTAGACATGAGTACTGCCTATCATCCACAAACTGATGGGCAGAGCAAAAGGACGATACAAACGCTTGAAGACATGCTACGAGCATGTGTTATTGATTTCGGAAACAGTTGGGATCGACACCTACCGTTAGCAGAATTTTCCTACAACAACAGTTATCATTCTAGTATTGAGATGGCGCCGTTTGAGGAACTTTCTGGTAGAAAGTACAGGTCTCCGATTTGTTGGAATGAAGTGGGGGATAGACATATTACGGGTCCGGAGATAATACAAGAAACTACCGAGAAAATCATCCAAATTCAACAAAGATTGAAAACCGCCCAGAGTCGACAAAAGAGCTACGCGGACAGTAAAAGAAAAGATATAGAGTTTGAAATTGGAGAGATGGTCATGCTTAAGGTTTCACCTTGGAAAGGCATTGTTCGATTTGGTAAATGGGGGAAACTAAATCCAAGGTACATTGGAGCATTCAAGATTATAGATCGTGTCGGACCAGTAGCTTACCAACTGGAGCTACCTCAACAACTCGCGGCTGTACATAACACTTTCCATGTCTCAAATTTGAAGAAATGTTTTGCTAAAGAAGATCTCACTATTCCGTTGGACGAAATCCAAATCAATGAAAAACTTCAATTCATTGAAGAACCCGTTGAAATAATGGATCGTGAGGTTAAGAGACTTAAACAAAACAAGATACCGATTTTTAAGGTTCGATGGAATGCTCGTAGAGGACCCGAGTTCACCTGGGAGCGTGAAGATCAGATGAAGAAGAAATACCCGCATCTATTTCTAGAAGATTCGTCAACACTTTCAACAGCTTAAAATTTCGGGACAAAATTTATTTAATGGGTAGGTACTGTAGTGACCCGAACTTTTCCATGTTTATATATATTAAATGAAATTTATATTTACATGATTAAGTGTTTCCAACATGTTAAGCAATCAAACTTATTAAGACTTAATTAATTGGAATAGGTTTCATATAGACAAATGACCACCCAAGTTGACCGGTGATTCACAAAACGTTAAAACTTGTAAAAACTATACGATGACATATATATGGTTATATATATAGTTAACATGATTTTATTACAAGTATGTATCTCATTAGGTATTTTAACAATGAGTTATATACATAAAAATGAGACTATTAAATTAAGAAACTCGAAAACGATATATATAACGATTATCGTTATAACGTCTTACTAGGTACATATGAATCATATTAAGATATTGATACACTTGGTTAATTATGTTAAATGATAAGTAAATATATCATTAAGTGTATTAACAATGAACTACATATGTAAAAATAAGACTACTAACTTAATGATTTTGAAACGAGACATATATGTAACGATTATCGTTGTAACGACATTTAATGTATATAGATCATATTAAGAGATATTCGTACATCATAATATCATGATAATATAATAATTTAAAATCTCATTTGATATTATAAACATTGGGTTAACAACATTTAACAAGATCGTTAACCTAAAGGTTTCAAAACAACATTTACATGTAACGACTAACGATGACTTAACGACTCAGTTAAAATGTATATACATGTAGTGTTTTAATATGTATTCATACACTTTTGAAAGAATTCAAGACACTTATCAAAATACTTCTACTTAACAAAAATGCTTACAATTACATCCTCGTTCAGTTTCATCAACAAATCTACTCGTATGCACCCGTATTCGTACTCGTACAATACACAGCTTTTAGATGTATGTACTATTGGTATATACACTACAATGATCAGCTCTTAGCAGCCCATGTGAGTCACCTAACACATGTGGGAACCATCATTTGGCAAATAGCATGAAATATCTCATAAAATTACAAAAATATGAGTAATCGTTCATGACTTAGTTACATGAAAACAAAATTACATATCCTTTATATCTAATCCATACACCAACGACCAAAAACACCTACAAACACTTTCATTCTTCAATTTTCTTCATCTAATTGATCTCTCTCAAGTTCTATCTTCAATTTCTAAGTGTTCTTCATAAATTCCAAAAGTTCTAGTTTCATAAAATCAAGAATACTTCCAAGATTGCAAGTTTACTTCCAAGTTTTCTAAATCCATTCCAAGTAATCATCCAAGATCAAGAAACCTTTGTTACTTACAGTAGGTTATCTTTCTAATACAAGGTAATAATCATGTTCAAACTTTAATTCAATTTCTATAACTATAACAATCTTATTTCGAGTGGAAATCTTACTTGAAATTGTTTTCGTGTCATGATTCTGCTTCAAGAACTTTCAAGCCATCCAAGGATCCTTTGAAGCTAGATTCATTTTTTTCATTTCCAGTAGGTTTATCCAAGGAACTTGAGGTAGTAATGATGTTCATAACATCATTCGATTCATACATAAAAAGCTGTCTTATTCAACGTTATAAACTTGTAATCACTAGAACATAGTTTAGTTAATTCTAAACTTGTTCGCAAATAAAGTTAATCCTTCTAACTAGACTTTTAAAATCAACTAAACACATGTTCTATATCTATATGATATGCTAAAATAATGATTTAAAACCCGAAAACACGATAAACACCATAAAACTGGATATACGCCGTCGTAGTAAAACCGGGGGCTGTTTTGGTTGGGATAATTAAAAGCTAAGAAGAACTTTGATTTAAAATCTATACTTCTGAAAAAATGATTTATCTTATGAACATGAAACTATATCCAAAAATCATGGTTAAACTCAAAGTGAAAGTATGTTTTTCAAAATGGTCATCAAGATGTCGTTCTTTCGACGAAAATGACTACCTCTTTCAAAAACGACTTGTAACTTGTATTTCCGACTATAAACTAACACTTTTTCTATTTAGATTCATAAATTTAAGTTCAATACAAAACCGTGGCCACTGGAATCACTCAAAACGGATTAGAAACGAAGAAATGGTGTGTAAAACAAGATTGATAAAAACTACTCATTTTACCTACGTGAAAGTTAGTAATAAATCTATTCCAACCATAACCTAATCAACTTATATTGTATATTATGTAATCTTGAGATACCATAGACACGTATACAATGTTTCAACCTATCATGTCGACCCATCTATATATATATTGCGGAATAACCATAGACACGTATACAATGTTTCGACCTATCATGTCGACCCATCTATATATATATATGTGTATATATATATATATATTGCGGAACAACCATAGACACTCTATATGTGAATGTTGGAGTTAGCTATACAGGGTTGAGGTTGATTCCAAAATATATATATAGTTTGAGTTGTGATCAATACTGAGATACGTATACACTGGGTCGTGGATTGATTCAAGATAATATTTATCGATTTATTTATGTACATCTAACTGTGAACAACTAGTTGTAGGTTACTAACGAGGACAACTGACTTAATAAACTTAAAACATCAAAATGTATTAAAAGTATTGTAAATATATTTTTAACATACTTTGATATATATGTATATATTGTTATAGGTTCGTGAATCAACCAGTGGCCAAGTCTTACTTCCCGACGAAGTAAAAATCTGTGAAAGTGAGTTATAGTCCTACTTTTAAAATCTAATATTTTTAGGATGAGAATACATGCAGGTTTTATAAATGATTTACAAAATAGACACAAGTAAGTGAAACTACATTATATGGTTGAATTATCGAAATCGAATATGCCCCTTTTTATTAAGTCTGGTAATCTAAGAATTAGGGAACATACACCCTAATTGACGCGAATCCTAAAGATAGATCTATTGGGCCTAACAAACCCCATCTAAAGTACCGGATGCTTTAGTACTTCGAAATTTATATCATATCCGAAGGGTGTCCCTGAATGATGGGGATATTCTTATATATGCATCTTGTTAATATCGGTTACCAGGTGTTCACCATATGAATGATTTTTAGCTCTATGTATGGGATGTGTATTGAAATATGAAATCTTGTGGTCTATTGTTACGATTTGATATATATAGGTTAAACCTATAACTCACCAACATTTTTGTTGACGTTTAAAGTATGTTTATTCTCAGGTGAATACTAAGAGCTTCCGCTGTTGCATACTAAAATAAGGACAAGATTTGGAGTCCATGTTTGTATGATATTGTGTAAAAACTGCATTCAAGAAACTGATTTCGATGTAACATATTTGTATTGTAAACCATTATGTAATGGTCGTGTGTAAACAGGATATTTTAGATTATCATTATTTGATAATCTACGTAAAGATTTTTAAACCTTTATTTATGAAATAAAGGTTATGGTTTGTTTTAAAAATGAATGCAGTCTTTGAAAAAACGTCTCATATAGAGGTCAAAACCTCGCAACGAAATCAATTAATATGGAACGTTTTTAATCAATAAGAACGGGACATTTCACGTTATGACCATTAGCTAGGCAGCATGTTGTAATGTCGTCAAAAGGACGAGGGTTTCGTAATGTCCAACAGCCCCGTAATAATCTAAAAAACTTGTTTCTCACCCCAACTACTGAATCCGTCACTTGTGGGAAAGTTTTATTTAAAAGGTGCAATCCGATGTTCTTTTTCTCACTTTGGTAAGAAGCAAAAATCACTAACCCGTAAGCATAACATGCTTCTTTATGTTGCATGTTAGAAGCTCTTTATAATTCACGAAATCCTATGTTGGGATATGTTGAGTCAAAATAGGTTCTTAACCCGTAGCGTAAAATTGCATTTGGGTTCCCCGCATTTAACGCTTTAAAGAAAACACGGCGTAACTTAAAGTCTCCCCAATGTGATATACCCCACCTATCAAAGGAAAGCCTTTTATAAAGTTAGGCATTTCTGGAAAGTCTTTCAAATGTTTGACAAGTTAATTTCGCCATAACTAAATGTGCTGATGAATTCTGACCGACTCTAGACAAGATTTCCTCAATCATATCCTCTGGTAGGTCTTCTAAAATATTCGATTATCTACCCTTAACATCCATTTTGTTTTTATACTGTAAAATAGACAAGGATTAGATTCGTAATAACAAACAATACAAGCAATTTTTACATAGAACATAAAAGTACAAGCACACTACAATACATTTATTACACAACATGCTCACACCCCTCTAATCTGAATCACTGGTTTCTTCTTCTTCAGACTTGGTTCTTTTTCCTAATATTCTAGGTATATATGATGTTCCTCTAATACGAGTCGTCGTTTTCCACATTGGTTTAGAAAAACCTGGTGGTTTAGAGGTTCTCGGGTTATTGTCACGATATTGAAAATACGGGTGTTGACGGTACATATAACGTTCATCGGGGTCGGAATCAGATTTCTCTATTTTGATGCCTTTTCCCTTATTATTTTCGTTTGCCTCATTAAATTGGGTCGGGGTAATTTCTATAACATCATCGAAATCCTCATCAGGATCCGATTCATCGGAAAATTGGTAATTTTCCCAATATTTTGCTTCCTTAGCGGAAACACCATTGACCATTATTAACTTTGGTCCATTGGTTGAGGATTTTCTTTTATTTGACCGGTTTTCTGTGGTTCCTACTATTCCCCCCTCCGGAACCTCTTCTTCTTCCGGTTCCTCTTCTTCTGGTTCCTCTTCTTTCGGTTCCTCTTCTTCCGGTTCCGTTTCCTCTTCTTCCGGTTCTTCGGGAACTTGTGAATCTTGCCAATATATATTCGACTCTTCGTTATTATTAGGTGAGTCAATGGGATTTGTGCTAGAAGTAGACATCTATCACACAATATCAAACATGTTAAGAGATTAATATATCACATAATATTTACATGTTAATAATATATAGTTTCCAACAAAAATGTTAAGCAATCATTTTTAAAGAAAACACGGTCGAAGTCCAGACTTCACTAATGCATCCTAACAAACTCGATAAGACACACTAATACAAATTTTTCTGGTTCTCTAAGACCAACGCTCGGATACCAACTGAAATGTCCCGTTCATATTGATTATAAACGTTCCATATTAATTGATTTCGTTGCGAGGTTTTGACCTCTATATGAGACGTTTTTCAAAGACTGCATTCATTTTTAAAACAACCATAACCTTTATTTTATCAATAAAGGTTTCAAAAGCATTACGTAGATTATCAAATAATAATAATCTAAAATATATTGTTTACACACGACCATTACATAATGGTTTACAATAGAAATATATTACATCGACATATGTTTCTTGAATGTAGTTTTTACACAATATCATACAAACATGGACTCCAAATCTTGTCCTTATTTTAGTATGCAACAGCGGAAGCTCTTAGTATTCACCTGAGAATAAATATGCTTTAAACGTCAACAAAAATGTTGGTGAGTTATAGGTTTAACCTATATATATCAAATCGTAACAATAGACCACAAGATTTCATATTTCAATACACATCCCATACATAGAGATAAAAATCATTCACATGGTGAACACCTGGTAACCGACATTAACAAGATGCATATATAAGAATATTCCCATCATTCCGGGAGACCCTTCGGATATGATATAAATTTTGAAGTACTAAAGCATCCGATACTTTGGATGGGGTTTGTTAGGCCCAATAGATCTATCTTTAGGATTCGCGTCAATTAGGGTGTCTGTTCCCTAATTCTTAGATTACCAGACTTAATAAAAAGGGGCATATTCGATTTCGATAATTCAACCATAGAATGTAGTTTCACGTACTTGTGTCTATTTTGTAAATCATTTATAAAACCTGCATGTATTCTCATCCCAAAAATATTAGATTTTAAAAGTGGGACTATAACTCACTTTCACAGATATTTCCTTCCTCGGAAATAAGACTTGGCCACGGATCGATTCACGAACCTATACAAATATGTACATATATATCAAAGTATGATCAAAATATAATTACAACCATTTTTATTATGTTTTAAAGATTTGAGTGTATTAAGTCAGCTGTCCTCGTTAGTAACCTACAACTAGTTGTCCACAGTTAGATGTACAGAAATAAATCGATATATAATATCTTGAATCAATCCATGACCTAGTGTATACACGTCTCAGGCTAGATCACAACTCAAAGTATATATATTTTTGGAATCAACCTCAACCCTGTATAGCTAACTCCAACATTACTGCATATAGAGTGTCTATGGTTGTTCCAAATAATATATATACATGGGTCGATATGATATGTCAAAACATTTGCATACGTGTCTATGATATCCCAAGATTACATAATATATTAGAATACATGTATAATACAATATAAGTTAGCTAGGATATGATTTGTATAGATTTGTTAAACATTTCCCGTAGCTAAAAAGATCAAAAATATCCAATCTTTTTTTACCCATAACTTCTTCATTTTAAATCCGTTTTGAGTGAATCAAATTGCTATGGTTTTGATATTGAACACTAATTTAAGAATCCAAACAGAAAAGTATAGGTTTATAGTCAGAAATTTAAGTTACATGTCAATTACTAAAGAGGTAGTCATTTTCGTCGAAAGAACGACATCTTGATGACCATTTTGAAAAAACATACTTTCACTTTGAGTTTAACCAAGATTTTTGGATATAGTTTCATGTTCATATGAAAAATCATTTTCAGAGAAGAACAACTTTTAAATCAAAGTTTATCATAGATTTTAATTATCCAAACCAAAACAGCCCCCGGTTTCACTACGATGGCGTATATCCGATTTTATGGTGCTCATCGTGTTTCCAGGTTTTAAATCATTAAGTTAGCATATCATATAGATATAGAACATGTGTTTAGTTAATTTTAAAAGTCAAGTTAGAAGGATTAACTTTTTTTTGCGAACAAGTTTAGAATTAACTAAACTATGTTCTAGTGATTACAAGTTTAAACCTTCGAATAAGATAGCTTTATATGTATGAATCGAATGATGTTATGAACATCATTACTACCTCAAGTTTTCTGGATAAAACTACTAGAAATGAGAAAAATGGATCTAGCTTCAAAGGATCCTTGGATGGCTTGAAAGTTCTTGAAGCAGAATCATGACACGAAAACAGTTCAAGTAAGATTTTCACTCGAAATAAGATTGTTATAGTTGTAGAAATTGAATCAAAGTTTGAATATGAATATTACCTTGAATTAGAAAGATAACCTACTATAAATAACAAAGGTTCCTTGATCTTAGATGATTACTTGGAATGGATTAGAAAGCTTGGAAGTAGACTTGCAAACTTGGAAGTATTCTTGATTTTTATGAAACTATACTTATGGAATTTATGAAGAACACTTAGAACTTGAAGATGGAACTTGAGAGAGATCAATTAGATGAAGAAAATTGAAGAATTAAAGTGTTTATAGGTGTTTTTGGTTGTTGGTATATGGATTAGATATAAAGGATATGTAATTTTATTTTCATGTAAATAAGTCATGAATGATTACTAATATTTTTGTAATTTTATGAGATATTTCATGCTAGTTGCCAAATGGTGGTTCCTACATGTGTTAGGTGACTCACATGGGCTGCTAAGAGCTGATAATTGGAGTGTATATACCAATAGTACATACATCTAAAAGCTGTGTATTGTACGAGTACGAATACGGGTGCATACGAGTAGAATTATTGATGAAACTGAACGAGGATGTAATTGTAAGCATTTTTGTTAAGTAGAATTACTTTGATATGTGTTTTGAAGTCTTTCAAAAGTGTAAGAATACATATCAAAATACAACATGTATATACATTCTAATGGAGTCGTTAAGTCTTCGTTAGTCGTTACATGTAAGTGTTGTTTTGAAACCTTTAAGTTAACGATCTCAATTAATGTTGTTAACCCAATGTTTATTATATCAAATGAGATGTTAAATTATTATATTATCATGATATTATGATGTATGAATATCTTTTAATATGATATATACATTAAAATATCGTTACAACGATAATCGTTACATATAAGTCTCGTTTCGTAAATTCTTGAGTTAGTAGTCTTGTTTTTACATATGTAGTTCATTGTTAACACACTTAATGATATATTTCGATATCATTTTATCATGTTAAATATAGTGTATCAATATCTTAATATGATACATATGTATTTAGTAGACGTTATCATAACGATAATCGTTATATATATCATTTCGAGTTTCTTAACTTAGTAATTTCATTTCTTATGTATATCACACATTGTTAATATATTTAGTGAGATACTTACTCATCATAATCTTATGTCAACCATATATATATATATATGTCTATATATACCACAACGTGTAGTTTTTACAATTTTGTAACGTTCGTGAATCGCCGGTCAACTTGGGTGATCAATTGTCTATATGAAACTTATTTCATTTAATCAAGTCTTAACAAGTTTGATTGCTTAACACGTTGGAAACATTTAGTCATGTAAATATCAATCTCAATTAATATATATATAAACATGGAAAAGTTTGGGTCACTACATATAAATCACTTTCACGTATTTTCACTTCGTCGGAAAACAAGACTTGGCCACGGGTCGATTCACGAAACTATAACAAATATATACATACATATCAAAGTATGATTGAAATATATTCACAACATATTTTATTACGTTTTAATAATTTAAATTTGTTAAGTTAACAGTCCAATGTTAGTAGTCCACAATTAGTTGTTCACAGTTAGTAATACAGAAAATAAGTCAATATATATTATCTCGAATCAATCCACGACCCAGTGTATACAAGTCTCAGACTCGATCACAACTCAAATTATATATATTATTTTGGAATCAACCTCAACCATGTATAGCTAACTCGAGCATTACCGCATATAGAGTGTCTATGGTTATTCCAAATAATATATATAGATGACGTCGGTATGATATGTCAAAACATTGTATACGTGTCTATGGTCTATCAAGATTACATAATATATGTTAGAATACATGTATAATACAATATAAGTTAGTTAAGTTATGGTTAATATAGATTTGTTACAAAGTTTCACGTAGCTAAAACAAACAAAAATATCCAATTTTGTTTTACCCATAACTTCTTCGTTTTAAATCCGTTTTGAGTGAATCAAGTTGATATGGTTTCATAATGAACTGAAATTTATGAAACTAAACAGAAAAGGTATAAGTTTATAGTCAAAAATACAGGTTACAAGTCTTTTTTGTAAGAGGTAGTCATTTCCGTCGAAAGAACGACATCTTGATGATCATTTTGAAAAACATACTTCCACTTTGAGTTTAACCATGATTTTTGGATATAGTTTCATGTTCATATGAAATATCATTTTTCCAGAAGAACAAATTTTAAATCAAAGGTTATCATAGTTTTTAATTATCCAACCCAAAACAGCCCCCGGTTTCACTACGACAGCGTATGTCCGTTTTTACGGTGTTCTTCGTGTTTTCAAGTTTTAAATCATTAAGTTAACATATCGTATAGATATAGAACATGTGTTTAGTTGATTTTAAAAGTTAAGTTAGAAGGATTAACTTTGTTTGCGAACAAGTTTAGAATTAACTAAACTATGTTCTAGTGATTACAAGTTATAATCTTCGAATAAGATAGTTATATATATATGAATCGAATGATGTTATGAATATCATTACTACCTAAAGTATAGTAGGTAAACCTACTGGAAATGATGAAGAAATAACTTGAGCTTCAAAGGATCTTGGTTGGCTTGGAAGTTCTTGAAGTAGAATCATGACACGAAAACAAGTTCAAGTAAGATTACTACTTGAATTAAGATAGTTATAGTTGTAGAAATTGAATCAAAGTTTGAATATTTGTATTACCTTGAATTAGGATGATAACCTACTGTAAATAACAAAGATTTAGTGAGGTTGGATGATCACTTGAAATGGATTTGCAAGATTGGAAGTAAGTTAACAAAGTTGAAAGTGTTCTTGATGTGTTCTTGAGTAGTTGTTTTGTAAGTTGATCTAGGTTAGGATTTATGAGCTAGATTGATGTAGATTATGAAGGAAATGATGAAGAATACTTAGAACAATATGAGAGAACTTGAGAGAGAGTAGTTTGATGCATGGAAATTGAAAAATGAATGTGTTTGTGGAGATGCAAGTTCACGTGAATATGGGGTTGGTATATAGGCTCCATTAGTTTGTAATTTTGTGTAATCATTCATGCTAGTTGCCAAATGATGGTTCCCAAATGTTAGGTGACTCACTAAGGGCTGCTGAGAGCTGATCATTGAAGTGTATATACCAATAGTATGTACATTTAGGAGCTAGGTATTGTACGAGTACGAATACAGTTGCATACGAGTAGAATTGTCGATGAAAATGAATGAGAATGTAATTGTAAGCATTTTGGTTAAGTAGAAGTACATTGATATGTGTCATGAAGTCTTTCAAAAGTGTACTAATACATCTTAATACACTATATGTATATGCATTTTAACTGAATCGTTAAGTCATCGTTAGTCGTTACATGTACATGTTGTTTCGGAACCTTTAAGTTAACGATTTTGTTAAATGTAATTAATCCCATTGTTATTATATCTAATGAGATGTTAAATTATTACATTATAATGATAACATGATGTACTAATATATCTTAATATGATTAATAAATATTAAGACGTTATTACAAGGATAATCGTTACTTATAGATATCGTTTTGAATTTCTTAAGTTAGTAGTCTTGTTTTATGTATAAGGTTCATTGTTAATATACATAATGAGATAATTTAATTATAATTTCATCATGTTAAACATATATAAATGTTCATATATATAATATCATCTCATATGCATGTTATAACGTTCGTGAATCATCGGACAAACTGGGTGGTCAAACGTTAACACTAAATCCGTTTCAGTTAATCAAGTCTTAAAAAGTTTGATTGCTTAACATGTTGGAAACATTTATTCATGTAAATATTAATCTCATATAATATATAATCATGGAAAAGTTCGGGTCACTACACTGTCAGCCGTATTCCAGCAAAATCCAAGTCTATTTAAAGGGAACTTGTCATCCGTTTTACACACACCTCTTCACACTCTCTCACTACAATACACTTTCTCTCACTAGAAGCTTTCAAGGCCTTCTCACCTCCGAGCGAGAAATTAAGTACCCGTAGGCGAACGCCGAAGATTGTACTGGGAGCGGTCTAGAGGATGTCAGCACTTGTAATGGTCCAGATCTCGTCTACAACAGTGAATGCCTTCCTTAATCTAATGAAGTTACTTTATTACTTTAAGTTTCTTTCATATTGCATACTTGTCTATCCGTTATAAATGTTTATTATATGTTGAATATCTTAACTGAAATTTATGCTATTGTTATGCTGACACCTTGACGGTTTAGAATTCTAAATTACGGACCACCCTTTCCATTTACTCACGTGGCTATAACCTAGTATTAGGACCAGATCAACCCTAGGATACAAGGTAAGTAGTTATGTGTGCTTAACATTACAATAGGGAAATATTACCTACGTACGGTTAATCAGTTATTCGTCAAAGAAGAGCTGTCCATTTAGGTTCTGATAAGAGTAGGCAATATAGAGTTCAGTTAACACTGGCTTACTCAAAAGCATGATTCGCATCAGAAGCAACGTTCTTGAGATGTTATAAGATGATCCGGGGTTAAGTAAGTGATCGCAAAGGAGAGACCACTAATCCAATTAGCAGTACCTTAGGATATCTGAGATTCCACATCTGTTAATGTGAAGGCATATCTTAGTATTAAGTGGAGGAATGTTATTTTAGTTAAACCAACTAGGATTAAGCAAAACTGAGACTTTTCTTTAGGGATATACCACTTTATTCATGTACCTATGATTCTATTCTTAAGGTCGTTTAAACCCTTTAAGGTTAACGTTGGGACTAGGAATATCCGAAGACTATTTTCATTTTGGCTCGAAAAATCAGAAATTTTTTACAATCAATTCCGAAGACTTTACATGCTTGAAACCAACAAAAACGTTCTAGTCTCGGAACGCATAACGACAACCAATGCGTGCACATCCAAAAATTGGATTTGGTCCCGTACACCAAATGGACGTACACTTAATGAACTTTCGGAATTAAACAACCTACTTTCTTCGATTACCTTTTCGACAACCCCGATACTTGGAAATGGAACCTAGATAACTCTGGTACTTTCATTACAAAAACCCTTTCATCCATCCTCGACAATCTCAAACTCGAAACACCCACCAACACCTTCGACACACCACGAAATAAATTTATCCCCCAAAAAATTAACATCTTTATTTGAAGGGTCATACTTGGTAGAATCCCGACTAGAGTAGAACTAGATAAACGAAACAGTGATCTCGACACCTTACTTTGCCCGCTTTGTAACTCACATGTCAAATCCATAGAACATACTCTATTCCATTTCCCTATAACACAATCGATTTGGAACTCAATCCTATTTTCGTGGAATCTTCCCACTAACACAATCTCCAATGTCCACGATATTACATTAACGGACCAATCGTTCATCACATCGAACCTTGGTAAGTTTATTTGGCAAGCAACAGAATGGGCCACAACTTACATAATATGGAAACACCGAAACCTTAAAGTTTTTAGCAAAAAGATTGGTGTCCCGCCACAATACTTTCCGAGATTCAAGCACATACATTTTCGTGGATATCTAAAAGATCAAAGAAATCAACAATCGAATGGCATTGATGGCTCATTAACCCTTCGTTTTACACATCCGTGAACCTTCAAAGAATGGGCATCGGTTAATTCGATTCAAAGCTCTTATATGGCAACAATCGGCACACGAGTACGTGTCTTAGATCCCCATTATTCACTTGGTTAAATGGGTAGTTGTAGTCAACTTTGTCATCGCATTTGCGGTACTGTCTGACCACCCCTCCCCAGCTCGAACTCGTTCAAGTGTCATGGTGGATAATGGCTCTTCATTCATGTATTTCATGTGTTTCCGTTTTTCACTCTCCATATTACATTATTACATCACAATGTATAGTATATAGGGCTTTGTAAATATTTCGTTATATCAATAAAAGTTTTACCTGCTTTTCAAAGTAAAAAAAAAAAATTATATAATTTGTTGATATATTAATTTAGTAGATCAGTTAATTAAATTATAAATATATACTTGATGAGTTGACGAAAATATAACGTTTTGATCATACATGTAAACTATTGGACAAATAATGAACTATACAATCAAAGTCTTCCTGGTCTCCTTTGTCAATAAGGTTGAGAGTTTCGAGTTGTGGCAGTATTGAATAAGGCTGGATCCAGACTATCGTTGTAGGAGAGGCTTAGATAGACTTGAGTTTGATGACATATTTTTTGGGTTACAAACTAAAGTTCCACATCAAATATAAAAAACAAATATATGCTTATTAGCTAATGACAATTACCTTCGATTGATTTTAAAATAGTAAGGAACTCACTGACTCAATTGTTATGACATATTATTGAGCTAAAATGATCTAACAGTACCAAATATTTTCATCAACAGCGAAATTGTTAAAACAACTAGTTTAGTGACTCCTGAAATCACGGATATATTTAAGAAAAATATAAAAAAGATAAATAAATAATAGTATTTAAGTAAATACACACTATTTTAAAAGTCAATATATAGAAGTTACACTAAGTATAAGCAGTGTTGTAAAAGTCGGCCGACTTGACCGACGCAACGGCCGATGCGGCTTTTTTTGGGTTCTCCGTCCCGTTTTTTCAGAAAACGACTCAAAAGACGGTCAGCGCTAAAAGTTCGGTCAAAGTCTGTCAAAGACGGTCAAAAATGGTCAAAGTCAGTCAAATTTTCTTCAAGATCAGATATATTTTAAAATTAGGGGTTGTTTTCATTTTTTGGGCCGCTCTTTTCTTTGTGTCCTTACTGATTATGTACTCAGCATCATTAATTGAGTTTGAAGTTTGATTGTTTTTAAATTCGAGTTCTTATTTAAGAAATTTATGGTACATAATCAACTATTATATATATATATATATATATATATATATATATATATATATATATATATATATATATATATATATATATATATATATATATATATATATATATATATATATATATATATATATATAAGAAATTATTAATAAAGTCAACGTTGGTCAACGACCGACGCTTCCCCGACGCGTCCCCGACTCGGCCGACGCGTCCTTTTTAGGTCTCGACCGATGCGTCCCCGACTCGCGACTTTTACAACCTTGAGTATAAGTGATGAAAAAGTAACTTTTAAATTTCATTTACACCGAAATGGGTTGGATATAGCTAACCTTTAAATTGCGTTAATATATACTCCTTATTAAATTTATTAATAAAAAATATTCATGAGACAAGTTGAAGGAGTGAATGATGTATTTTTCATTTATCATGTGAATTACAACATCACTTGCAAGTAATTTAATGTACATGTACTTTTAAAGTTTAAATTATTATACTCTATATACTGCTATAAGTTAATATAAAAAATGATTCAATGTACATGTATATGTAGATAAAGATTCACAACAAATTCAAAGACGCTAAACAAGATTGCAACTACATAGAAAATGACAAGTTATAACCCTTATGAAAAATGTTACAACCTTATACTAAATGTATTACAACCTTTTAAAGCATATGATGACTTCACCATAAACTCTAATTTATTAGATATAAAGATAGATTTATTTTTAAATAATTATTGGATTTGAGACTACGTAGTTTTTATTCGAATTCACGTGAGCATATAATAATATAATCATAATAATAATTGTTGTTATAATAATAATAAAAATAATAATAATGATGTTTTTTTAGAAATTGAATATTTATATCTAAATAATGATTTTTAGTAATAACAAATGATTCTTGATATTTTTTAATTTAAAATACAATTGTTAAATAAAAGTTGTATAATATGCTTTAAGATTTGTATATGTATTCATGATATGTTTTGTAAAAGATTGTACATTTTGTTTTAAAGATTGTAGATATGGTAACGGATCGTGTTTTATCATAAGGTTGTATATAATGCTTTAAATATGGTACATGTAACATCCCGCGTTTTTCCTTTAAATTTATTTTTAACACTGTCTTTTTTTTTAATAATATCTTTCGTTATTTAAATTCGTATTTTCCGTTGACTAACGTTCATAATATTCCCGTTATTTAATTAAAACATCACTCGTTTACTCTAGCATTTTAAAAATATTCGTTCGGTAAAATCCCGCACCCGCTTCTAAACTCGAGGGACTAAAATTGACACGGGTCAAACTAGTTGACTAGGTCAACTAGTCCACCCCAATCACCACCATTCAATCATCTCCATCTCTCTCTCTTTCTCTCTAGCAAGAACACACACACATTTACCCAATTCAATCATTCATCATCTAAATTCAATCTAGGAGGCCAACATCAAAACAAATTACGTATTTGGAATCCTCTCTTCATCCTCTACAATTTGATACCAACTTCATCTCGTTTGGGTAACATTTCTAAAACTCTAAATTTCTCTAAATTCGTGTTTTTGATTTGAAATGGTGTTAGTTAGTGTCTATGGCTCGTGTCTAGCATGAATATATGATTTACTTGCTCGATTTGTTGTTTTGAGTAACTAGTAAGAACAATTGAAATGGGTGTGCTTAATCTTTGATTTTGGATGAGTTAATGTTGTTAAATTGTTAAGGTTCATGTTTTAATTTTGTTACTAGTATCACTAGCTTCGTTTTGATGCGTAGGTTGATTAAGAAAACTACAAACACATGATTATTGATTTTTGTGAATTTTGGTTAGGGTTTGATAGACTTTGAAATGAACTTTTGATGCGTTGAATGCTTGTTAATGTTGTTAGTAAGTGTTTAGATGCAATGTATGTTTAATTACCTTCGAAACGGCATATCGTATGTGTGAATTGGATTCCCGAAACTTAAAATGCAATTGATGAACTTGAAACTTTGAAAATGGACTTTTAATGATCACTTGACGAGAAATCGGTTATGGAAAATGTTGTTTTTGTTTGATGAAACATGTTTAGTTGTGTTCCTTGTCAAAAGAGCTTTCCAACGGTATAAGATACGCTTTCTAAGTGTTTACGGTTTGCGTTTTGTGCTAAATTGAATTTTGGATCAAGACTTGAACTTTTGAAACTGACCAGGTACCAGGCCACGCCTAATGTCGCGGCGCGACAACTCTGGCCGCGGCGCGGCATTTGCCGTGTTTGGATTCTGACCTACACGGTCAAAATTTAGAAAATGTTTGCTACGCTACGCACCTCCGATTCACATGTAACTTGTTCTAACATGCTTACATATGATTAAAAACCTTAGAAAAATAGTTCGGGACCCGACCCGAACGTGTTGACTTTTTTGTTGACTTTGACTTGACCGAGTTTGACTTTTAGTTAAACTTAACCAAACGTTTATACAATCGTTCTAATCTTCTTTTATACTTGATTCTTGCATGAAACTTGACAACGTGATTCACATGCTATACTATTCGAGTCGTAACGAGCCATAGGACTAATTGAACACATTTCGCCCGACCTTGTGTCGTAACCGGTTAATTGATACAACTTATTTGTTTAGGTCAAGGCTAAGCAACTATCATGCACACGTTTACTTTGTGAAGTACTTTTATACTCATGCACTCGAGGTGAGATCATAGTCCCATCTTTCAACAACTTTTATACTTTTAAATTATGGGATGAGAAACATATACAGTTTTATACTACATACTTTATTACTTTGAACACAAGTACAAGGAAACAAACATTCCACAGCGAGTTAGAACAAAAATCCTCAATTCGATTATCATTAGTTACACTTGCAGGGTGTAAGCGAGAACTTATATTGTGTGGCCATACGGGTTTGACAAACCCTCATTACGGACGGTTCGCTACCGTCTACGGATGAAATATATTTTCGAGAAACAGTGTATGTTCTAACACTATTGTGATGGGGTTCTATGGAAGGAAGCGTTAAGTCTTGATAATTGGGTGCTCGCGAACAATACTTTTGGAATGCAAACGATTTAGATAATCAACGTTATGGAAATACAAAATCTTGTGGTTCAAAAACAACATTTACAAACACCTATGATTTCACCAACGTTTTTCGTTGACAGTTTTCTATATGTTTCTCAGGTTCATACATGGCTATTTGATACATGCTTCCGCGTACATTCATACTTGCTTGGGGTCAAGCATACATACATGCATACGCTAGTGATAGCACCTTTGGATTCAAACATATTGTTTACATACTTACGCTATTTATAGCAACTGTGATTTTAAACTAATTATGTCGCAAGATATTTCATTTGTACTTTACTACTTTTGTAAACTTAAACTTGTTGTCGATCCGTTTGGTGAACTAAACTTTGCAAGTCATGCACGTTTCAAATGAATGCGACATAATTTTGGTCAAACGCGTCTCATATAGGGACTATGACCACGCAACGGGACCTAAGTAGCGGCGCCGTCAATGACGATTTTGTCGGGTCGCCACAGATGGTATCAGAGCGTTGGTTGTAGGGATCTAGGATGTGCATTAGTGTGTCTGACAGAGTCGTTAGGACGCATTAGTGAATCTAGACTACAACCGGATAGTTAGCCATTGCATTCTGACATACATTTGCTATAGATAGCACTTACTTGACTACTTGTGCATTATACTTGAATCATTCTTAGGCAAACTTCTTAATGGTACCAAGTTTTCATCATACGAACTCGTATTCTGCAACTTTCTGGTAACACGCGTAAACTACGATTGCGTACTACTTGTTATCATGACTCGTTACTCTTTTCATACCTAAATACATTATTGTCTGACTCGAACCGCATTGACGTGAACAATCATTTATACACTTCCCTCGGGGAACGCTTCCTTAGAGTTGCAGAAATTCTTTCGATTTAATACGAGTCACGTTTGAGATGTCGTTACACTTTGTTCATTCTAGATCTTCACAGTTACACGAACTTGATGTTATGGAGTGATGTGGGAATGGAGGTATGAGTTAGCGTAATATAACGACACTCGATCAACGTGGTTATATTACGGTAAGCCATACCAAAGTTCTAATGACTCGTGATGGTGATTGGACTCGATCAACCTAATCACCACCATGTGCCATGTACATGACTTCATCTATTCATGTTTGGACATCTGAAAACTCCGAAAGTACTGACAACAACCATACCGAGGACACACCTTCGAATATTGTCGAACCATATTTATGCTTCCGAATGAATGACGAATTCTTTCAACTTCAAACATACGTTATACATGAATACTATCTCGTCCTCGCACAGTTTTATCAACGAACTACAATATACCTGTTATGCTCACACCGAGGTGGAAACTTCTCTCGTATTACACTCGTACTTCCGTATAAGGAAATCTTTGATTCTAAATTTTCAATGGAGAGATAGACTCTTCACGTTATACTAGTACTCGCCTAGAGGGTGAATAGCCCCGACGAACGTTTTCAGAGACCGATGAGAACTTGCTCCGACAAACGTTTTTGGAAACAGATAAATCTTTCGAGACGCAAATTTCTTGAGAAATTTGTTCTAACTAACGTTTTCGAGTCCTGATGTACCCGTTCAAACATACCTTACAGAAATGTACCTCATTTCAGATCGAGATTCTTGTTTCACTTCTGGATTTCGGAGTGCTTTTCGAAAAGCCTCGGGACCACGTTTAAACATGAGTACAACACATCAACGCATCTCGAAGGGCCAAACAAACATACGATTCAAACCTTGGAAATCATAAAACGAATTCGTGTTATCGACTTCAAAATTTCTTGAGAAAAGTCATTGCCTTTACTAAATTCTCTTACGCCGATGGTTATCATTCAAGTCTTAACGTCAGACCTTTTGAAATCTTATGTGACCGGAATCGTCATTCTCCTTTCGTAGAACCAAGTTAATGATAATCAAACCACCGAACCCGAGCTAACTCATGGAACAACCAAGAAACTTCTTTAACCTCAGAAAGGCTCGAGACGACCGTAGTCGCCAAGGGAGCTATGCCACTGTTAGACGTAAAGTTTTCAAATTCCATGTGAAAAACCGCGTAACGTTAAAAGTCGCACCTTGAAAAGGTGCAATCCGTTTCGGAAAACGTAGAAAGCTAAATCCGCGATATTTTGATCCTTTAAAAATCTTGGGGCGTTTTGGACCCGTTGCTAGCCGTTTAGACTTTTTCGACTCATTTGAGCTCCGTTCATCCTACTTTCCATGTATCAAACTTGAAAAAGTGTCTTACCAGACAAGAACTTGTTATCCTCTTCGATGAACTTACTATCAACGATAAACCTCACTTCCAAGGAGGACCGGTTGAAACTATAAATCGTGGAACCAAACTTTAAACCAACGAAAAATCGCGACTGTCGAAATTCGTTGAAATATCCGAGGGAGTACCTTCACTTATTCGTAGAACCGACAACGCAAGATCTCGAGGAAGAAACAACGACTACTACTTCCAACTAAATTTCGGGACGAAATTTCTTTTAAGGTGTAGGTAATGTAACATCCCGCGTTTTTCCTTTAAATTTATTTTTAACACTGTCTTTTTTTTTTTAATAATATCTTTCGTTATTTAAATTCGTATTTTCCGTTGACTAACGTTCATAATATTCCCGTTATTTAATTAAAACATCACTCGTTTACTCTAGCATTTTAAAAATATTCGTTCGGTAAAATCTCGCACCCGCTTCTAAACTCGAGGGACTAAAATTGACATGGGGCAAACTAGTTGACTAGGTCAACTAGTCCACCCCAATCACCACCATTCAATCATCTCCATCTCTCTCTCTTTCTCTCTAGCAAGAACACACACACATTTACCCAATTCAATCATTCATCATCTAAATTCGATCTAGGAGGCCAACATCAAAACAAAATACGTATTTGGAATCCTCTCTTCATCCTCTACAATTTGATACCAACTTCATCTCGTTTGGGTAACATTTCTAAAACTCTAAATTTCTCTAAATTCGTGTTTTTGATTTGAAATGGTGTTAGTTAGTGTCTATGGCTCGTGTCTAGCATGAATATATGATTTACTTGCTCGATTTGTTGTTTTGAGTAACTAGTAAGAACAATTGAAATGGGTGTGCTTAATCTTTGATTTTGGATGAGTTAATGTTGTTAAATTGTTAAGGTTCATGTTTTAATTTTGTTACTAGTATCACTAGCTTCGTTTTGATGCGTAGGTTGATTAAGAAAACTACAAACACATGATTATTGATTTTTGTGAATTTTGGTTAGGGTTTGATAGACTTTGAAATGAACTTTTGATGCGTTGAATGCTTGTTAATGTTGTTAGTAAGTGTTTAGATGCAATGTATGTTTAATTACCTTCGAAACGGCATATCGTATGTGTGAATTGGATTCCCGAAACTTAAAATGCAATTGATGAACTTGAAACTTTGAAAATGGACTTTTAATGATCACTTGACGAGAAATCGGTTATGGAAAATGTTGTTTTTGTTTGATGAAACATGTTTAGTTGTGTTCCTTGTCAAAAGAGCTTTCCAACGGTATAAGATACGCTTTCTAAGTGTTTACGGTTTGCGTTTTGTGCTAAATTGAATTTTGGATCAAGACTTGAACTTTTGAAACTGACCAGGTACCAGGCCATGCCTAATGTCGCGGCGCGACAACTCTGGCCGCGGCGCGGCATTTGCCGTGTTTGGATTCTGACCTACACGGTCAAAATTTAGAAAATGTTTGCTACGCTACGCACCTCCGATTCACATGTAACTTGTTCTAACATGCTTACATATGATTAAAAACCTTAGAAAAATAGTTCGGGACCCGACCCGAACGTGTTGACTTTTTCGTTGACTTTGACTTGACCGAGTTTGACTTTTAGTTAAACTTAACCAAACGTTTATACAATCGTTCTAATCTTCTTTTATACTTGATTCTTGCATGAAACTTGACAACGTGATTCACATGCTATACTATTCGAGTCGTAACGAGTCATAGGACTAATTGAACACATTTCGCCCGACCTTGTGTCGTAACCGGTTAATTGATACAACTTATTTGTTTAGGTCAAGGCTAAGCAACTATCATGCACACGTTTACTTTGTGAAGTACTTTTATACTCATGCACTCGAGGTGAGATCATAGTCCCATCTTTCAACAACTTTTATACTTTTAAATTATGGGATGAGAAACATATACAGTTTTATACTACATACTTTATTACTTCGAACACAAGTACAAGGAAACAAACATTCCACAGCGAGTTAGAACAAAAATCCTCAATTCGATTATCATTAGTTACACTTGCAGGGTGTAAGCGAGAACTTATATTGTGTGGCCATACGGGTTTGACAAACCCTCATTACGGACGGTTCGCTACCGTCTACGGATGAAATATATTTTCGAGAAACAGTGTATGTTCTAACACTATTGTGATGGGGTTCTATGGAAGGAAACGTTAAGTCTTGATAATTGGGTGCTCGCGAACAATACTTTTGGAATGCAAACGATTTAGATAATCAACGTTATGGAAATACAAAATCTTGTGGTTCAAAAACAACGTTTACAAACACCTATGATTTCACCAACGTTTTTCGTTGACAGTTTTCTATATGTTTCTCAGGTTCATACATGGCTATTTGATACATGCTTCCGCGTACATTCATACTTGCTTGGGGTCAAGCATACATACATGCATACGCTAGTGATAGCACCTTTGGATTCAAACATATTGTTTACATACTTACGCTATTTATAGCAACTGTGATTTTAAACTAATTATGTCGCAAGATATTTCATTTGTACTTTACTACTTTTGTAAACTTAAACTTGTTGTCGATCCGTTTGGTGAACTAAACTTTGCAAGTCATGCACGTTTCAAATGAATGCGACATAATTTTGGTCAAACGCGTCTCATATAGGGACTATGACCACGCAACGGGACCTAAGTAGCGGCGCCGTCAATGACGATTTTGTCGGGTCGCCACAGTACATATGGTAATGAATGTGTTTTACCATAAAGTTGTATATAATACTTCAAATATGTTACATATGATCATAAAATATTTTACCATATGACTGTACATAATGCTTCTTATATTGTACATATATGTCATTACAAAACATACTTGATTATTTATGTATCATTTATTAATTAGATAATTAACTTTAAAGACTATTATATTTATAACATGTTACAATCTTTGAAAGTTGATGATGTTATCATAAACTCTCGTTATTATAAAATAGAATGTTTTAATATATATATATATATATATATATATATATATATATATATATATATATATATATATATATATATATATATATATATATATATATAATCACTCCCCTAATCAAATAAAGAACACTAAGTAGGAGACATAAGAAGCTCAACAAAATCATCCAAACATAGTAATTAAGTTAAGATGAAATATTTATTTAATAGATACATTTATGGACTAAATTTAAAAATCTAATCCAGATCCATGTAACTTCTCTTTACAAATCTTGTCAAGATGCTCCACCATTTCCTTTGTCAAATAATTTTTCCAATCACCCACTTCACCTTTTCTGAAAAATGCACTGCAATTCTCACCAGATGGAAGCTTACCTTCTTTATTCACCTTCAAATTACTCAACTTTTCAAAGCTAGAAATGTCCAAAATACCCTCCACTACTTTTTCTTTCTCTTCTTTCAATGAAAATGGACACTCCAAAAACTCTGCTAGTTTCTTTAAATAAAGATTTGGTTTTTCTTTCATATCTTCATATTTCAAAAAGAACACTTTATCTGGATTCTTCAAGCTTTCATACCAATAACCTAACACATGATCCCAAAATGGTCCATACATAATAACTCCTGCACAAAACTTGTCAAAAGCTAGTTCAAGTGAAATAGTTCCCATTTCTTCAAGTCTCAACTTGTTTGCAAAAAACCAAAGAGAAATCAATGCATCTTTAGGGTTTCTACAAAGATAAACAATCTTACATTGTGAATCATGGACAGATCTTGGTAAAGATACATAAGGCATGTGAGTTGAAAATAGTCTTGGAGATTTAATCAATGAGAGATCAGGGTTCTCATTTTCAAGGTAGAGTTTAACTTCTAAAAATGGGACAAGAACATGAGGGTTGTTTGAAAGTAATGGATGGTTTTTCTTGGATATCGAAAATTTGGTACGATTCATTAAGGCGAATAAGATGGATTTGAGCCATGTAGTGCCTGATTTAGGAGTGGTAACAAGAAGGATATCATTGTGTTGTGATTGAAAGTGTTTTTGACATGAAATGATTCCTTGTAAATGTCTAACAGGATGCCAAAAACCTTGATATTTGTAGAAATTTGCAGTTACCCAACCAGTTTCAATAGGAAGGGTTGAAATTAAGTCTTCACATTCTTGAGTGAGTTCATCTTGTTTCAGATACTTGGGTATCGGAGGCTGAGAAATCTGCATGGAGATTTGAGTTAATTCCTTTGCCCAAATGCCTAAATTAAATGCGAAAGCACATATCTATATATAATGTTGAAAATTGTTACATATTTAAAATTATTATATGTGCTAGTTGTACTCGAAGAAAGTAAAACTGTCTTACATTTTGTCTTCTCATATCACATTTTAGTGGAAGTAGGTAGTATTGTCAATAAGTACGTTTTTAAATGTACTGGGAGTTTCTTTATTCATTATTGTTAATTACATTATTAGTATTTAAGTTGTTATTGTAATTAACTTCCATTTGAAACTTACTACTCCGTATTAAACTATTTAATGTAATAGGAGTTTCGTTCAATTCTGTTAATTACAATAGGGTCATTGACCTATCACTATTAGACCACCCCCTATGGTTAGTTACCCGCCCATTACCCGTAACTAACCATAGGCACCACCTAGTTACTCGCGTTAGTTACCCGCTTTCACCATAGATTTAACGGAAGAGTTATAGGAATTGCGGGTCCCAGTGCTTTTTATTGTTGGATTTGATGCTTTATTGCTTGTACATTGTATATTAAGAGGAGTATTGTTTTAGCCATGATAGGGAGTGTTTAGTTAAGAGTTAGTTATAGGATATTTGTGTTGATGTGGCGCTGATGTGGAAGGTTAAGAGGATGAATAGTTTAGTTACGATAGGGAGTGGCCTTAGACCACCTCCTATGGTTAGATACCCGCCCATTACCCGCTCATTACCCGTAACTAACCATAGGCATCACTTAGTTACCCGCTTTCACCATAGATTTAACGGAAGAGTTATAGGAATTGCGGGTCCCAGTGCTTTTTATTGTTGGATTTGATGCTTTATTGCTTGTACGTTGTATATTAAGAGGAGTATTGTTTTAACCATGATAGGGAGTGTTTAGTTAAGAGTTAGTTATAGGATATTTGTGTTGATGTGGCGCTGATGTGGAAGGTTAAGAGGATGAATAGTTTAGTTACGATAGGAAGTGACCTTAGAGAATTACTTAGACTAAAAGGTTAGTGCGTTGAATTTCAAGGATAAACATTTGTGAACATGTGTAAAAAAATTCATTTAAGGTTTTGGTTGGCAAATTAAGAAAACATTTAAATTATATTTGTAGAGTTGTAATAACGTGAATCCAACAATTTCTTTGAAATCTAAGGGACCAATCGGAATACGACATGTGACGCGACAATCACATGTGATTGAAAAAAAATTTGATTTTTTTTCAAGAATTTTTTTTTTCAATCACATGTGATTGGATTTAACATTCAGATTGAGTTATAAAATCACATGTGATTGACATGCAGAATCATATATGATTTACTGCATGTCATATCCAGTCACATGTGATTGAAAGAAATTGAAAAAAAAATTTGAAAAAAAATAAAAAATTTCCCAATCACATGTGATTGTCGCGTCACATGTCACACTTTGATTGGTCCCTAGAATCTCAACTTAAAAGTTTAATTCATTTGAGTATTTCCTCTTATATTTGTAACCCCGCGTACATTCTTAATAGTAAACTTGGTATGTTATAAAAAAGATTATTCACCTTACTTCTTTATATCTATTTCAAATTTCAAAATAATTATTAAATCATAAAGAATAACTACTCCGTACTAAATCGAGTTAATCTCTTTGTAAGTAACTAGAGGGGCGGCAGCCGGGGGAGGGGGGGGGAGAGGGAGGAGGGGGGTGGGTTGAATAGTTACTTAATGGTTTCTTAAACCTTTTTCGAAATCTTTAACAATCAAAACGTTAGCTTTAAGTGTGGAAGCGTTTGTGTTTGTTAATGCAAGTAAGTAAAGAATGTAAGTGCACAAACACAAAGATTTATAGTGGTTCGGGTGAATGTTAACTAATCTACCTTAATCCACTCCCCGATTCACTAATCGGGAGTTAGCTTCACTAAGCATTTCTTCAAACCCGGTGGAGATCCGTTAACACCAAATGATCTTCAATAAGTCACACCAACACTACACCTAGATCACACTCGTCTTCACCTTGGACAAGCATCAATTTCCCAATAGAAATATGAACAACTTCCTAGTTCCCTTTAAGGAAGAAGGATCACTAGATAAGATGAGGTTCTTATCACACGATCAATTCTACTAACTCAATCTCTCATAGTTCTTCAATAGGTCACACCAACCTTACTTAGATCAAACTTGTCTTCACTATGGACAAATATTAATTCCCAATGAAATTAATCAACTTCCTAGATCCCTTTAAGGAAGTAGAATCACTAAGTAAGATGGTGTTTCCTATCATAAGAACTATTTAACTTCCTTGACCCCCTAAGGAAGTTTCTCACAAAGTAAACTTAAAGATACAAATGATAAGCATAAAGTTACAATGTAATTCTACTTAGTGTAAGTAGAATCTCTCTTTCTCTCTTATAATCTCTTCATATATATGTGCTTGAGGCTTGAGAGATCAGTTGATATGACTTTGAAAGAATGTTGGAAAGAGGTGTCATTCAATTGCTCAAAGGCTTGGTTTATATAGGCAAGAGAAAAACTTTCTGGACCCTGTGCCGCTTGACTCCACGGTCGACCGTGGGTCGACCGCGCTCCTGCTGGACAGCTTTTCAATAAATCCGTTGGAGCTCTTTTGACTTTGAATTTTTGGCTTCTTTACCCAATATAGAGCCTTCAAAAGATGCTTAATATAGCTGGAAGTCCTTAACCTTCATCTTATACTTTGGATGCATTCATTGAAGTGGACATGAGCTTGTAAAAGAGAAAAGTCACAAAGTCCTTTTTGTCTCATTGATTTCCCATTATGGCAAATACAGATTTTTGTTCCTTGACAAACCACTAACATCCAAACTTCATTACCCAAATCTTTAAACTCTTGTCTTCATCTTTGATGAAAGTATCTTGCTTCATTGGTGCTTTGTTACAAGTCAATTGGATTTTTTTGAATCTAGTTGGGAATGCTTTGACTAGTTGCATTAATAATAAAGAGATAAACCATTACATTTCAAACCTCATATCCCATGTCACAACACTCCAATTTTAATTTCCCAAGTTTTCTCTATTTTGTCAACTTATGAGTGGAAGTATCTATCTTCATTGGTGGCTTGCAACATGCCAAATGTAGTGACCCGAACTTTTTCATGTTTATATATATTAAATGAAATTGATATTTACATGATTAAGTGTTTCCAACATGTTAAGCAATCAAACTTGTTAAGACTTGATTAATTGAAATAGGTTTCATATAGACAATTGACCACCCAAGTTGACCGGTGATTCACGAACGCTAAAACTTGTAAAAACTATATGATGACATATATATGATTATATATATAATTAAGATGATATTATGATAAGTAAGTATCTCATTAGGTATTTTAACAATGAGTTATATACATAAAATTGTGTTTATTGAATTAAGAAACTCGAAACGATATATATAACGATTATCGTTATAACAACGTCTTACTAATTACATATGAATCATATTAAGATATTGTTACACTATGTTTAATCATTATAAATGATAAGTAAACATGTCATTATGTATATTAACAATGAACTACATATGTAAAAATAAGACTACTAACTTAAGGATTTCGAAACGAGACATATATGTAACGATTATCGTTGTAACGACATTTAAATGTATATATATCATATTAAGATATATTAATATATCATAATATCATGATAATATAATAATTTAATATCTCATTAGATATAATAAACATTGGGTTAACAACATTTAACAAGATCGTTAACTTAAAGGTTTCAAATCAACATTTACATGTAACGACTAACGATGACTTAACAACTCAGTTAAAATGTATATACATGTAGTGTTTTAATATGTATTCATACACTTTTGAAAGACTTTAAGACACTTATCAAAATACTTCTACTTAACAAAAATGCTTACAATTACATCCTCGTTCAGTTTCATCAACAATTCTACTCGTATGCGCCGGTATTCGTACTCGTACAATACACAGCTTTTAGATGTATGTACTATTGGTATATACACTTCAATGATCAGCTCCTAGCAGCCCATGTAAGTCACCTAACACATGTGGGAACCATCATTTGGCAACTAGCATGAAATATCTCATAAAATTGCAAAAATATTAGTAATCATTCATGACTTATTTACATGTAAACAAAATTACACATCCTTTATTTCTAATCCATATACCAACGACCAAAAACACCTACAAACACTTTCATTCTTCAATTTTCTTCATCTAATTGATATCTCTCAAGTTCCATCTTCAAGTTCTAAGTGTTCTTCATAAATTCTACAAGTTCTAGTTTCATAAAATCAAGAATACTTCCAAGTTTACTAGCTCACTTCCAATCTTGTAAAGTGATCATCCAACCTCAAGAAATCCTTGTTGTTTATAGTAAGATATCATTCCAAATCAAGGTATTACTCATATACAAACTTTGATTCAATTCCTATAACTATAACTATCTTAATTCGAGTGATAATCTTACTTGAACTTGTTTTCGTGTCATGATTCTACTTCAAGAACTTTCAAGCCATCCAAGATCCTTTGAAGCTAGATCATTTCTTGTCACTTCTAGTAGGTTTACCTACTAAACTTGAGGTTGTAATGATGTTCATAACATCATTCGATTCATACATATAAAAATATCTTATTCGAAGATTTGAATATGTAATCACTAGAACATAGTTTAGTTAATTCTAAACTTGTTCGCAAACAAAAGTTAATCCTTCTAACTTGACTTTTAAAATCAACTAAACACATGTTATATATCTATATGATATACTAACTTAATGATTTAAAATCGGAAAACACAAAAAACACCGTAAAACCGGTTATACTCCGTCGTATTAACACCGCGGGCTGTTTTGGGTTAGTTAATTAAAAACTATGATAAACTTTGATTTAAAAGTTGTTCTTCTGGGAAAATGATTTTTCTTATGAACATGAAACTATATCCAAAAATCATGGTTAAACTGAAAGTGGAAGTATGTTTTCCAAAATGGTCATCTAGACGTCGTTCTTTCGACTTAAATGACTACCTTTACAAAACTGAGTTGTAACTTATATTTTCGACTGTAAAGCTATACTTTTTATGTTTAGATTCATAAAATAAAGTTCAATATGAAACCATAGCAATTTGATTCACTCAAATTGGATTTAAAATGAAGAAGTTATGGGTAAAACAAGAATGGATATTCTTTGATTGTTGTAGCTACGGGAAATATTGTAACAATTCTATACAAATCATATCCTAGCTAACTTATATTGTATTATACATGTATTCTAATATATTATGTAATCTTGGGTACCATAGACACGTATGCAAATGTTTTGACATATCATATCGACCCATGTATATATATTATTTAGAACAACCATAGACACTCTATATGCAGTAATGTTGGAGTTAGCTATACAGGGTTGAGGTTGATTCCAAAAATATATATACTTTGAGTTGTGATCTAGCCTGAGACGTGTATACACTGGGTCATGGATTGATTCAAGATAATATATATATCGATTTATTTCTGTACATCTAACTGTGGACAACTAGCTGTAGGTTACTAATGAGGACATCTGACTTAATAAATTTAAAACAGTAAAACGTATTAAAAATGTTGTAAATATATTTTGAACATACTTTGATAATATGTACATATTTGTTATAGGTTAGTGAATCGACCAGTGGCCAAGTCTTACTTCCCGAAGAAGTAAAAATATGTGAAAGTGAGTTATAGTCCCACTTTTAAAATCTAATATTTTGGGATGAGAATACATGCAGTTTTATAAATGTTTTACGAAATAGACACAAGTAAATGAAACTACATTATATGGGTGAATGATCGAAGCCGAATATGCCCCTTTTGCTTGGTAGCCTAAGAATTAGTAAACCGATCTACTAATTGACGCGAATCCTAAAGATCGATCTATTGGGCCTAACGAACCCCATCCAAAGTACCAGATGCTTTAGTACTTCGAATTCGTTTTTATCATGTCCGAAGGATTTCCCAGAATGATAGGGGATATTCTTATATGCATCTTGTTAATGTCGGTTACCAGGTGTTCACCATATGAATGAATTTTATCTCTATGTATGGGATGTATATTGAAATATGAAATCTTGTGGTCTATTATTATGATTTGATAACATATAGGTTAAACCTATAACTCACCAACATTTTTGTTGACGTTTTAAACATGTTTATTCTCAGGTGATTATTAAGACCTTCCGCTGTTGCATACTAAAATAAGGACAAGATTTGGAGTCCATGCTTGTATGATATTATGTAAAAACTGCATTCAAGAAACTTATTTTTGATATAATATATTCTTATTGTAAACCATTATGTAATAGTCGTGTGTAAACGGTAAATTTTAGATTATCATTATTTGATAATCTACGTAATGCTTTTTAAACCTTTATCGGTAAAATAAAGGTTATGGTTGTTTTAAAAATGAATGCAGTCTTTGAAAAACGTCTCATATAGAGGTCAAAACCTCGTGACGAAATCAATTAATATGGAACGTTTATAATCAATATGAACGGGACATTTCAGTTGGTATCCGAGCGTTGGTCTTAGAGAACCAGAAAATTGTATTAGTGTGTCTTACCGAATTTGTTACGATGTATTAGTGAGTCTGGACTTCGACCGTATTTTTCTTTGAAAACGATTGCTTAACATTTTTTGGAAACTATATATTATTAACATGTAAATATTATGTGATATATTAATCTCTTAACGTGTTTGATATTGTGTGATAGATGTCTACCTCTAATACAAATCCCATTGATTCACCTAATAATAATGAAGAGTCGAATATATTTTGGAAAGATTCACAAATTCCCGAAGAGGAACCGGAAGAGGAGGAACCGGAAAAAGAGGAACCAGAAGAGGAGGAATCGGAAGAGGAGGAACCAGAAGAAGAAGAGGTTCTGGAGGAAGAAATATTGATACCTATAGTAAATCGATTAAATAAAAGAAAATCCTCAACCAACGGACCAAAGTTAATAATGGTCAATGGTGTTTCCGCCGAGGAAGCAAAATATTGGGAAGATTACCAATTTTCCGATGAATCGGATCCCGATGAGAATTCCGATGATGTTATAGAAATCACCTCGACCCAATTTAATAAAGCAAAAGAAAATAATAAGGGAAAAGGTATAAAAATAGAGAAACCCGATTCCAACCCCGATGAACTTTATATGTATCAGCAACATCCGTATTTCCTAAAATGTAACAATGACCCGAGAACTTCTAAACCACCAGGTTTTTCTAAACCATTATGGAAAATGACGGCTCGTATTAGAGGAACACCATATATTCCTAGAAAATTAGAAAAATGAACCAAGTCCGAAGAAGAAGAAACCAGTGATTCAGATTAGAGGGTTGTAATCATGTTGTATATTATATGTATTGTAGTGTGCTTGTACTTTTATGTTCTATGTAAAAATTGCTTGTATTTTTTGTTATTACGAATCTAATCCTTGTCTATTTTACAGTATAAAAACAAAATGGACGTTAAGGGTAGACAACCGAATATTTTAGAAGACCTACCAGAGGATATGATTGAGGAAATCTTGTCTAGAGTCGGTCAGAATTCATCAGCACATTTAGTTATGGCAAAATTAACTTGTCAAACATTTGAAAGACTTTTCAGAAATGCCTTAGTTTATAAAAGGCTTTCCTTTGATAGGTGGGGTATATCACATTGGGGAGACCGTAAGTTACGCCGTATTTTCTTTAAAGCATTAAATGCGGGGAACCCAAATACAATTTTACGCTACGGGTTAAGAACCTATTTTGACTCAACATATCCCAACATATGATTTCGTGAATTAGAAAGAGCTTCTAACATGCAACATAAAGAAGCATGTTATGCTTACGGGTTAGTGATGTTCGCTTCTTACCCAAGTGAGAAAAAGAACATCGGATTGCAACTTTTAAATAAAACATTCCCACAAGTGACGGATTCAGTAGTTGGGGTGAGAAACAAGGTTTTTATATTATTACGGGGCTGTTGGACATTACGAAACCCTCGTCCTTTTGACGACATTACAACATGCTGCCTAGCCAATGGTCATAACGGTTATTTTCCACAAGACCAAGGATGGGAAGTCGTCTTAGTAAAACAAGAATGCATGACTTGTTTCTGGACTTATGAATTACGTGTCTTTATTTCCTTTGCTGAAAAACTTGCATATTAACTAGATTTATCTTCAAAACTATCCTGTATCATAGTGTAGTATATTTCATGTTATATGTAATATAGCGAAGTTGTAAGTTTGACGAATATTTGTATGTGATATATTATTATAATCAGTTTTTCATATGGAATTGTAGTAGTTGAATTGTATATTAGCTACTAAGTATGAACTTAACGGGTAGGTAGTACCTGAATTTAAAATTATAAAACGCTAATATGAAGAAAAAGCTTTTATAAATGAGTTCATATTATGCTATGAAATACTATTGACTACTCTTAATATTATGTATGATTAACTCGATTCAGTTGGCTATTTTGAAGGAAATGGCACCAACTACTCGACACACCATGAATATGAGCGAAGAGGAATTTCGTACCTTTCTTGCTGCAAACATAGCCGCAGTACAGGCTGCGCTATATACCAACAATAACTCTGAATCTAGCAATGCAGCTAACGGCGCAAGAAATTGTGTAGGATGCTCCTACAAATAATTCACTGCCTGCAAACCTTTGGAATTTGATAGAACTGAAGGACCAATTGGATTGAAACGGTGGACCGAGAAAGTCGAATCGGTGTTTGCCATAAGTAAGTGTACTGAAGAGGACAAAGTTAAGTACGCTACACATACCTTCACAGGTATTGCGTTAACGTGGTGGAACACCTATCTTGAACAGGTAGGACAAAATGCTGCTTACGCACTACCGTGGTCGGCATTCAAGCAATTGATGAACGAGCAGTACCGTCCTAGAAACGAAGTCAATAAACTCAAGGAAGAACTTAGAGAGTTACGAACACAAGGGTTCAACGTTACCACATATGAACGACGATTCACAGAGTTGTGCCTATTGTGTCTGGGAGCATTCGAAGATGAAGAAGAGAAGATCGATGCGTTTGTAAAAGGGTTACCAGTAAGGATTCAAGAAGATGTGAGTTCACACGAGCCCGCTTCTATACAGAAGGCAAGTCGAATGGCTCATAAACTCATAAATCAGATTGAGGGAAGAATTAAAGAGCAGGCGGCAGAAGAAGCCAACACGAAAAAACTCAAGAGGAAGTGGGAGGAAAACAGTGACAAGAGTCACCAGTACAACAACAACAACAATTACAACCACAATCGCAACAACTATCCCAACAACCGCAACAACAATCGCAACAATAACCGCAATCCTAACAATAACTACAACAAACATCCCAACAACAACAACAACTACAACAACCATTTCAACAACAATAACAATCCCAACAACAACCTCAATAACAACAACAGCAACAAAAACCAAAAACAGCCATGTCATAGGTGTGAAGAAAATCATCAGGGGTTTTGCACGACATTTTGCAACAGGTGTAAAAGAAATGGTCATAGTGCGAAAAAGTGTGAGGTCTACGGACTAAAGTTTAACAGAGCTAAAGGAACAAATAATGTTGGAACAAGTAATGCCGAAACAAATAGTGTCGGAGCAAGTAATACCAACACTGTTTGTTATAAATGTGGAAAATCGGGCCACATTATTAGAAATTTCCCGAATCAGGGAAATACTAATGGACAGGGCCGTGGAAGAGTTTTCAATATTAATGCGGTAGAAGCACAGGAAGACCCGAAGCTTGTTACGGGTACATTTCTTATTGATGATAAATCTGCTTATGTTTTATTTGATTCGGGTGCAGATAGAAGCTATATGAGTAGAGAATTTTATGCTAAATTAAGTTGTCCATTGACGCCTTTGGATAGTAAATTTTTACTCGAATTAGCAAACGGTAAATTAATTTCAGTAGATAATATATGTCGGGAGAGAGAAATTAAACTGTGGGATGAAACGTTTAAAATTTATTTAATACCAGTCGAGTTAGGAAGTTTTGATGTAATAATTGGCATGGACTGGTTGAAAAAGGTGAGAGCAGAGGTCGTTTGTTACAAAAATGCGATTCGCATTATACGTGAAAAAGGAAAACCTTTAATGGTGTACGGAGAAATGAACAAAGCGAAATTAAATCTTATTAGTAGTTTGAAGGCGCAAAAACTAATAAAAAAATGTTGTTACGTCATTCTAGCACACATTGAGGAAGTTAAACCTGAAGAAAAGAACATCAGTGATGTTCCCGTCGCAAAAGAATTTCCCGATGTATTTCCAAAAGAATTATCGGGATTACCCCCACATCGATCCGTTGAATTTCAAATAGACCTTGTACCAGGAGCTGCACCAATAGCTCGTGCTCCATACAGACTCGCACCCAGCAAAATGAAAGAATTACAAGTCAGTTACAGGAACTTTTAGAGCGTGGTTTCATTCAACCAAGCACATCACCATGGGGAGCTCCTGTTTTGTTTGTCAAGAAGAAAGATGGTACATTCAGGTTGTGTATCAACTACAGAGAGTTGAACAAACTTACCATCAAGAACCGCTACCCACTACCGAGAATCGACGACTTATTTGATCAACTACAAGGCTCGTCTGTTTATTCGAAGATCGATTTACGTTCTGGATATCATCAAATGCGGGTGAAGGAGTATGATATTCCAAAGACTGCTTTTAGGACGCGTTACGGTCATTACGAGTTTATGGTTATGCCGTTTGGATTGACTAACGCACCAGCTGTGTTCATGGACCTCATGAACCGAGTGTGTGGGCCATATCTTAACAAGTTTGTCATTGTTTTTATCGATGACATACTTATTTACTCGAAGAATGATCAAGAGCACGAAGAACATTTGAGAAAAGTGCTAGAGTTGCTGAGAAAATAAAAACTGTACGCTAAATTTTCAAAGTGTGCATTTTGGTTGGAAGAAGTTCAATTGCTCGGTCACATAGTGAACAAAGAAGGTATTCAGGTGGATCCAGCAAAGATTGAAACCGCTGAAAAGTGGGAAACCCCGAAAACTCCAAAACACATACGTCAGTTTTTTGGACTAGCTGGTTACTACAGAAGGTTCATCCAAGACTTTTCCAGAATAGCAAAACACTTGACTGCATTAACGCATAAAGGGAAGAAATTTGAATGGAAAGATGAACAAGAGAAAGCGTTTCAATTGTTAAAGAAAAAGTTAACTACGGCACCTATATTGTCATTACCTGAAGGGAATGATGATTTTGTGATATATTGTGACGCCTCAAAGCAAGGTCTAGATTGTGTATTAATGCAACGAACGAAAGTAATTGCTTATGCGTCTAGACAATTGAAGATTCACGAGAAGAATTATACGACGCATGATTTGGAATTAGGCGCGGTTGTTTTTGCATTAAAGACTTGGAGGCATTACTTATATGGGTTCAAAAGTATTATATATACCGACCACAAAAGTCTTCAACACATATTTAATCAGAAACAACTGAACATAAGGCAGCGCAGATGGATTGAATTATTGAATGATTACGACTTTGAGATTCGTTAATACCCGGGAAAGGCAAATGTGGTAGCCGACGCCTTGAGCAGAAAGGACAGAGAACCCATTCGAGTAAAAGCTATGAATATAATGATTCACACTAACCTTACTACTCAAATAAAAGAGGCGCAACAAGGAGTTTTAAAAGAGGGAAATTTAAAGGATGAAATACCTAAAGGATCGAAGAAGCATCTTAATATTCGGGAAGATGGAACCCGGTATAGGGCTGAAAGGATTTGGGTACCAAAATTTGGAGATATGAGAGAAATGGTACTTAGAGAAGCTCATAAAACCAGATACTCAATACATCCTTGAACGGGGAAGATGTACAAGGATCTCAAGAAACATTTTTGGTGGCCAGGTATGAAAGCCGATGTTGCTAAATATGTAGGGGAATGTTTGACGTGTTCTAAGGACAAAGCGGAGCATCAGAAACCATCAGGTCTACTTCAATAACCCTAAATCCCGGAATGGAAATGGGAAAACATTACCATGGATTTCATCACTAAATTGCCAAGGACTGCAAGTGGTTTTGATACTATTTGGGTAATAGTTAATCGTCTCACCAAATCAGCACACTTCCTGCCAATAAGAGAAGATGACAAGATGGAGAAGTTAGCACGACTGTATTTGAAGGAAGTCGTCTGCAGACATGGAATACCAACCTCTATTATCTCTGATAGGGATGGCAGATTTATTTCAAGATTCTGGCTGACATTACAGCAAGCATTAGGAACTCGTCTAGACATGAGTACTGCCTATCATCCACAAACTGATGGGCAGAGCGAAAGGACGATACAAATGCTTGAAGACATGCTACGAGCATGTGTTATTGATTTCGGAAACAGTTGGGATCGACATCTACCGTTAGCAGAATTTTCCTACAACAACAGCTACCATTCAAGCATTGATATGGCACCGTTTGAAGAACTTTATGGTAGAAAGTGCAGGTCTCCGATTTGTTAGAGTGAAGTGGGGGATAGACAGATTACGGGTCCGGAGATAATACAAGAAACTACCGAGAAGATCATCCAAATTCAACAACGGTTGAAAACCGCCCAAAGTCGACAAAAGAGCTACGCCGACATTAAAAGAAAAGATATAGAATTCGAAATTGGAGAGATGGTCATGCTTAAAGTTACACCTTGGAAAGGCGTTGTTCGATTTGGTAAATGAGGGAAATTAAATCCAAGGTATATTGGGCCATTCAAGATTATTGATCGTGTCGAACCAGTAGCTTACCGACTTGAGTTACCTCAACAACTCGCGGTTGTACATAACACTTTCCACATCTCGAATTTGAAGAAATGTTTTGCTAAAGAAGATCTCACTATTCCGTTAGATGAAATTCAAATCAACAAAAAACTTCAATTCATCGAAGAACCCGTCGAAATAATGGATCATGAGGTTAAAATACTTAAACAAAACAAGATACCAATTGTTAAGGTTCGATGGAATGCTCGTAGAGGACCCGAGTTCACCTGGGAATGAGAAGATCAGATGAAGAAGAAATACCCGCACTTATTTCCAGAAGATACATCAACACCTCCAACTGCTTAAAATTTCGGGACGAAATTTATTTAACGGGTAGGTACTGTAGTGACCCGAACTTTTCCATGTTTATATATATTAAATGAAATTGATATTTACATAATTAAGTGTTTCCAACATGTTAAGTAATCAAACTTGTTAAGACTTGATTAATTGAAATAGGTTTCATATAGACAATTGACCACCCAAGTTGACCGGTGATTCACGAACGCTAAAACTTGTAAAAACTATATGATGACATATATATGATTATATATATAATTAAGATGATATTATGATAAGTAAGTATCTCATTAGGTATTTTAACAATGAGTTATATACATTAAATTGTGTTTATTGAATTAAGAAACTCGAAATGATATATATAACGATTATCGTTATAACAACGTCTTACTAATTACATATGAATCATATTAAGATATTGTTACACTATGTTTAATCATGATAAATTATAATTAAACATGTCATTATGTATATTAACAATGAACTACATATGTAAAAACAAGACTACTAACTTAAGGATTTCGAAACGAGACATATATGTAACGATTATCGTTGTAACGACATTTAAATGTATATATATCATATTAAGATATATTAATATATCATAATATCATGATAATATAATAATTTAACATCTCATTAGATATAATAAACATTGGGTTAACAACATTTAACAAGATCGTTAACTTAAAGGTTTCAAATCAACATTTACATGTAACGACTAACGATGACTTAAAGACTCAGTTAAAATGTATATACATGTAGTGTTTTAATATGTATTCATACACTTTTTAAAAACTTTAAGACACTTATCAAAATACTTCTACTTAATAAAAATTCTTACAATTACATCCTCGTTCAGTTTCATCAACAATTCTACTCGTATGCACCCGTATTCGTACTCGTACAATACACAGCTTTTAGATGTATGTACTATTGGTATATACACTCCAATTATCAGCTCTTAGCAGCCCATGTGAGTCACCTAACACATGTGGGAACCATCATTTGGCAACGAGCATGAAATATCTCATAAAATTGCAAAAATATTAGTAATCATTCATGACTTATTTACATGTAAACAAAATTACACATCCTTTATATCTAATCCATATACCAACGACCAAAAATACCTACAAACACTTTCATTCTTCAATTTTCTTCATCTAATTGATCTCTCTCAAGTTCCATCTTCAAGTTCTAAGTGTTCTTCATAAATTCTACAAGTTCTAGTTTCATAAAATCAAGAATACTTCCAAGTTTACTAGCTCACTTCCAATCTTGTAAAGTGATCATCCAACCTCAAGAAATCCTTGTTGTTTACAGTAAGATATCATTCCAACTCAAGGTAATACTCATATACAAACTTTGATTCAATTCCTATAACTATAACTATCTTAATTCGAGTGATAATCTTACTTGAACTTGTTTTCGTGTCATGATTCTACTTCAAGAACTTTCAAGCCATCCAAGATCCTTTGAAGCTAGATCATTTCTTGTCACTTCTAGTAGGTTTACCTACTAAACTTGAGGTAGTAATGATGTTCATAACATCATTCGATTCATACATATAAAAATATCTTATTCGAAGATTTGAATATGTAATCACTTGAACATAGTTTAGTTAATTCTAAACTTGTTCGCAAACAAAAGTTAATACTTCTAACTTGACTTTTAAAATCAACTAAACACATGTTCTATATCTATATGATATACTAACTTAATGATTTAAAACCGAAAAACACAAAAAATACCTTAAAACCGGATATACGCCGTCGTAGTAACACCGCGGGCTGTTTTGGGTTAGTTAATCAAAAACTATGGTAAACTTTGATTTAAAAGTTGTTCTTCTGGGAAAATGATTTTTCTTATGAACATGAAACTATATCCAAAAATCATGGTTAAACTCAAAGTGGAAGTATGTTTTCCAAAATGGTCATCTAGACGTCGTTCTTTCGACTGAAATGACTACCTTTACAAAAATGACTTGTAACTTATATTTCCGACTATAAACCTATAATATTTATGTTTAGATTCATAAAATAGAGTTCAATATGAAACCATAGCAAATTGATTCACTCAAATCGGATTTAAAACGAAGAAGTTATGGGTAAAACAAGATTGGATATTTTTTGATTGTTGTAGCTACGGGAAATATTGTAACAATTCTATACAAATCATATCCTAGCAAACTTATATTGTATTATACATGTATTCTAATATATTATATAATCTTGAGATACCATAGACACGTATGCAAATATTTTGACATATCATATCGACCCATGTATATATATTATTTGGAACAACCATAGACACTCTATATGCAGTAATATTGGAGTTAGCTATACAGGGTTGAGGTTGATTCCAAAAATATATATACTTTGAGTTGTGATCTAGCCTGAGACGTGTATACACTGGGTCGTGGATTGATTCAAGATAATATATATCAATTTATTTCTGTACATCTAACTGTGGACAACTAGTTGTAGGTTACTAACGAGGGCAGCCGACTTAATAAATTTAAAACAGTAAAACGTATTAAAAATGTTGTAAATATATTTTGAACATACTTTTATATATATGTACATATTTGTTATAGGTTCGTGAATCGACCAGTGGCCAAGTCTTACTTCCCGACGAAGTAAAAATCTGTGAAAGTGAGTTATAGTCCCACTTTTAAAATCTAATATTTTGGGATGAGAATACATGCAGTTTTATAAATGTTTTATGAAATAGACACAAGTAAATGAAACTACATTATATGGGTGAATGATCGAAGCCGAATATGCCCCTTTTGCTTGGTAGCCTAAGAATTAGTAAACCGATCTACTAATTGACGCGAATCCTAAAGATAGATCTATTGGGCCTAACGAACCCCATCCAAAGTACCAGATGCTTTAGTACTTCGAATTCATTTTTATCATGTCTGAAGGATTTCCCAGAATGATAGGGGATATTCTTATATGCATCTTGTTAATGTCGGTTACCAGGTGTTCACCATATGAATGAATTTTATCTCTATGTATGGGATGTATATTGAAATATGAAATCTTGTGGTCTATTATTATGATTTGATAACATATAGGTTAAACCTATAACTCATCAACATTTTTGTTGACGTTTTAAGCATGTTTATTCTCAGGTGATTATTAAGAGCTTCCGCTGTTGAATACTAAAATAAGGACAAGATTTGGAGTCCATGCTTGTATGATATTATGTAAAAACTGCATTCAAGAAACTTATTTTTGATGTAATATATTCTTATTGTAAACCATTATGTAATGGTCGTGTGTAAACGGTAAATTTTAGATTATCATTATTTGATAATCTACGTAATGCTTTTTAAACCTTTATCGGTAAAATAAAGATTATGGTTGTTTTAAAAATGAATGCAGTCTTTTGAAAAACGTCTCATATAGAGGTCAAAACCTCGCGACGAAATCAATTAATATGGAACATTTATAATCAATATGAACGGGACATTTCACCAAAGATGACCATTTTAACCCTAGTGAAGACTTCTTGAAAGTTACACTAATCTTCCAAGTTAATTATGCTTAACCATGCAAGTATAGTTTCAAAGTTTAAGAGGAGAGCATCTCTTTAGTTGGGACTTAATGACCATCATAATTATGCCTAGATAAACTTGAAGATTAAAATGATATCTTGCAACACTTATGTGTTTAACCTTAATTGCAAGCTAAATTGTCATTAAGATGTCATTAGGTGTGATTAATCAAGATTGACATCTTTTAGTTCAAAACTATTTTGAAAACAAAGAAGGAAACTATTCTAAGCATATTGAAAAAGGTTTTGTAAATTATAGATGCCCCGAAGTAGTCAAATATTTTTCGATCAAAAATCCGGACATGAAAAACTGCAGTCGACCCACGGCTGACCGTGGAGTCGACCGTGCACCTTGTTTCGTAGAACCAACTTACAAGGCATCCCACGGTCTGACATGCGGTGGACCGTGGTCCCAGCCGTGCTCATCCAGGATTTTACAAATGACTCTTTTAACTTTGTTATTGTGTGCATTGGTCATTTGCTAGAGTTCTTGTAGACTCGTGAACTAGTGTTGTACTATACGTTGTTTAAGCACATAAGACTTGGTGTCATCATCAAAACAAAGTGGTTAACATTTGAATATTATCATTGGATCACTAACCAACATTATCTCCCTTTTTGATGATGACAAACCTATGTAAGTGTGCTTAAGCGTACAATACAACACAGGTGTTAACGTCACTTACCATACAATTTCTCCCCCTTTTTTTGAAGCAAAAAAGTTAGCTCCCTCTGGAACTAAGCGCGCCATAGAGTAATGCTCCCCCTTGAACCATAGTGCTCCCCCTTGAAACATACATAGTCATAAGACCAAGTAAGGAATCATACGAACTCAACGAGCTAGATAAACCTTCAATCAAGGGTTAGTGCACACATAAAATAATATATAGCAAGCATAAGAATCATTGTGCATCATACATAAGTAAGATAGTGTAGCATGTAAGATCAAAAGTGCGTATGAACCACCACATATCATTAGAGAGCAGAAGACTTAGTATATCATGCAACACTATCATAAAGTACCAACATTACTCTACTAGCTCTACCAATTTCATGCATGTATAAAAGCAAGTAGGTTTAAACAAGCATGTAGAACCATATAGCATAGCATGGTATACATATTGTACATAGCAGAATGTGGAAACATAAGTGAGAGTAGCATGCAAAAGCTATGATATCGGCTAAAAAGTCACGTTTTTACCCCGGTATTAAGGTCCAAAAACAATAAAGTTCCAAACTTTATTGCCACAATACCCGCTTCATCGGTCAATATTGAAGAACAAGTAATTACGAAGATGGTGCAAAAAGAATCAAGAGAAACGGAGCTAAAACGAAGATTCTAGAGCGAAAACGGTGAAAGACAAGAAATCAAGTTACGATCCAGCAAATCAGCAAGCCAAACGGCTTGCCAAACGGGCTGCCAAACGGCCTGCTAGTATGGCAAATGGCCTGCCATATGCCCTCAGCAAACGGCCTCGTTAAACGGGCTGGTCTGGCAAACGGCCTGCCAGCCGTTTGCAGGGAAATATTTGGTTTATTTAAAGGGCATTTGTTATTCATTCCAACACACACTTCAATTCACTTCTTTCTCTCTGTTGTACAATATTAGTCATACTTTCAAGGTCTTCGACTCCGTGCGGGAAACCTAGTACCCGGAGAAGAACGCCAAAGATTGTATTAGGAGCGGTCTGGAGTCTTGAAGTTGTCACTTTTTTATTCAGAACTCATTTAATCTACTAGTACTTCTATCCCTTTGTCTTTATATAATGTCTTTCATTATTATGCTTTGTGATACTGTTGCCATGATTAGCGAGTAGTTATCTTTAGTGTATGTTATGACGTAATCAGTTATAATGCCGAAACTATATTATGGTTTGTGTATGTTGTCGAAATGCTTTCCGATTATGCTTTGAACTCAATCGCTTTTCCAACTAATAGAACGTAGTTATTGGCTCTGTTATTGGGAAGTTGCGAACCCCAATTAAGAGTACACTATCTGTGTCACCCCTTGGTAAGAGAAGTCTATCGGATACAACGTGAGTTTGACTGAGGCACACCGGTTGTAGTAAGTCCACCGAGTCTTGGATTCCGACTGAGGACTCTTTCGTAGTGAAACATCTAACTAGACTCCTAGTACATTTTCGATCCTAGACCATGCTAGTGTAGTCACCAAGCATATAAACTTTGTACGTGCATGCTGAAGCACAACGGTTGTTGTAAGCTGTACCTCTGCTAAGTAAGGCCATGGAACACGATTAGTGTTGACTAGTACACTTCACCATAACGCGGTCTCAAGCATTGCACCCCACTTGAGGGATTCTTAGTTAACTAAGGAACTGTTTGTTCGAACACATAAAGGATTGGACCGTTAGGATAATCGAACGTATTCATGGAAGTCAGCCTAACTTGGCCATGGTGTTCTTTATGGTTGAACTCTTTTAAGGGCCTAACTATCTTTTAAACCAATCATTAACGAAAGCATTAAGGCACATCGCGTCTCTCGGAAATGGAAAACCATGTATTCTATTGTACTTAAGAAAGTTTAGACCATTTTGGAATGTTAATACGTCACCCAACCTAGTCGCTCAATTGGATGAGCCGTCTGAACGTGTATGCCTGTAGTCAGACACGGGCGTCGGGGGTAAGGGACGTTGCTGTCTATTCAGAATCTTCAATGTGATGACCCGAAAATTTCCGACCAAATTTAAACTTAAATTTATTATGATTTCGATACGATAAGCAAAGTCTGTAATGGTAAGTCTCGAAAATTTTGGAACTATGTTCATATAACCAATTAACCTCTGACTGTGCCCGACGATTCACGAACAATTGTTGAAAATAAATATGTATATGTATATAAATGTAAATATATGTAATAATCTGGAATTATAAAATATAATTTAAATGTTGGAAGTAAATATATAAAATAAGATACAAAATAACTAAGTTTAATTAAAAATTAGTTTATATATAAATATATATGATTTCTATGTATAATTAATATTATATTTAATGTATATACAAGATATAAATATTATGTGTTAAAATTTATAATATCTATTGCTAGGATAAAACAACATACTATAGTAAATAAATATGTATATAACAACATTAACATATTCATTATATAACTAAAATGCAAATACAATTATATAATAATATATATAAAATGTATAAAGATTAAATATTCAGTATATGTTATTATATAATATATGTTTTAAAATTAATAAAATATAAGGTTAAGATATTAAATTTAATTACAAGCTGAAATATAGTTGTTAAGTAGATTATTACTTTCATTATCATTATTAGAGTAAACATTTAATATTAATATTAATATCAGTATTATTAATACTACTAAATATAAAATAAATAGATATGAAACTTGATACATGTGGTTTGTTGTACTTATTATCAATATTATTATTATTAACATTATCAATATCATTATTATTATAGTTAATAGTAAAATATAACCTTAGTTATTATTATAATTATTAATATTATTTCTAAAATTTTCATTATTAAGAATTCTTTTTTTACTAATATCATTATTATTAATTAACTTATTATATTTATTGAAAATTATCAAAACTGATTTATCAATATCATCATATTATTATTATTATTACTTTTAATTTATTTTTGGTATCTTATCTATAACATTATTATTATTATAATTACTATTAATTGTATTTATTAATTATTAATATTAATTATATAAAAATATATATTTATAAATCACGTATATTAATTTTATAAAATAAAAAGTGTACGAACCTACTTTACTTCACAATCAATCTGTTCATCAATTTTGTTTTCTGTCGAGTTTGTTACACGTCCAATTCAGTAACGTTACCAAACAAAGTTTCTCCTGTATGTATAAATCAGGCTGCTGTGATTGAATGAAAAAGGAGTTTTTTTTTAGCGATACCTCTGTAACTCCACTTTTTATCGAATATCCAATTTAGCATCAATCTTAAAAATGTAACAATGCAGTTATGTTAGAAATATCCTTCTTAAACTATCTGCAAAGTTATAGATTTCAATTCTTTATATTCATCAAGAATTTTTGAGTCAAAGTTTAGGACTTAGAAAGTCAACAAGTGTTCTTCATTTAAATTCGATTTTTTTTGTTACGAATTAAGTGAAATTAAGGTTTGATAAAGATTACAGAAAGGTTTTAAAACATTTTTCGTGTTATAAACTTTGTACAAAATGTGATAAAACTCAACATCAATTTTTTTAAGGTATAGCAGCGACGAGCAGTGACAGTATGGATTTTTTATTTTATTTTTTATTTTAAACAAATTAATCATATATAGAAGTTTTCTGTGTTGAATATTATGTCCAAAAACTCATTTGGTAACTATTATCAATTGTATATTGGTTATGAATGGATTAATATTTTAAGGAAGATGATGAATAATAATGAAACGGGTTTTAAGGATTTCGGGGTATATTATTTCAGAAAAAAAATGAAAATGGCTGAATGGTTGTGAGGGTGTTATTGTATTCGAGGGGTCTCGAGTTCGAGCCCCGTCGTGGGCAATTTTTTTGGAAAAGCTTTAGAAAAAGGGTATACACTTTTATATTTCATTTTTATTATTATTATTATTATTATTATTATTATTATTATTATTATTATTATTATTATTATTATTATTATTATTATTATTGTTATTAATATTAGTATTATAGTTATTATTGTTATTAATATTACTAATATATGTAGTAAGTAACAACTATTATTATTATTAGGTATTAGTAAGATTATGATTAATATTACTATCACTTTACTATTATCTAACATCATTATTAATGTTATTATTAGTATCATTAATAACAATAGAAGTACTATTAAAATTAAGGTTATTATTATAAATGTTATTATGAAAATATTACGAACTATTATTAATATTAGTATTAGTATCATTTATGTAATTATTAGTATTATCATTATCAATAAAATTATTATTATTATTATTATTATTATTATTATTATTATTATTATTATTATGAGTAAATCCTTGTTATCAAAACTAACATTTTTAACAGCTAAATATTTTGTACATAAAATATACTCTTGACATATACTAAAAGTACATTAATATTTCATATACAATATATCAAACATATTAATAGTATTTATATAAATACTTACATATAACCAACTAATGATTTTAAATATAATACTGATCATATAATATATTTAGATATATTGACACAACTAAATATATAAAAATATTTATCATCTTAAATATATATACAAAATTAATAAATATAACATATAAAGTAAGATATAATATACATAAAAGTTTTAATGGATTTTAGAATAGATTCTATATAACTAAAAATATATAAATAACAAATACTAATAACTGAAATTGTGTGATTCCATTATATATTTTAATAATTATACAAATGATATAGGTTCGTGAATCCGAGGCCAACCCTACACTTGTTCAATGACGTCATATGTATTTTTACTACGAAATATAGTACTGTGAGTTTCATTTGCCTTTTTACCCTTTATATTTTTGGGCTGAGAATACATGCGTAATTTTTATAAATGTTTTACGAAATAGACACAAGTAATCGAAACTACATTATATGGTTGAATGATCGAAGCCGAATATGCCCCTTTTTACTTGGTAACCTAAGAATTAGGGAACATCACTAATTTTGAGAATTAGTGCACGCCTAATTGATGCGAATCCTAAAGATAGATCTATGGGCCCGACGAACCCCATCCAAAGTACCGGATCTAACGAACCGTCCTAATCCATAAGGACGAATACATTACATTTGGTTACATCGCGAGGTATTTGACCTCTATATGATAAATTTTACAAACATTGCATTCGTTTTTAAAAGACAAACTTTCATTTCATCGAAAGTTGACAGGCATGCATACCATTTCTTAATATATCAAACTATAATTAACATAATAATAATAATCTTGATGAATTCAACGACTAGAATGCAACGTCTTTTGAAATATGTCATGAATGACTCCAAGTAATATCTCTAAAATGAGCAATTGCACAGCGGAAGATTTCTTTAACACCTGAGAATAAACATGCTTTAAAGTGTCAACCAAAAGGTTGGTGAGTTCATTAGTTTATCATAATCAATCATTTTCATCATTTAATAGACCACAAGATTTTCATTTCAATTTCTCATAAATATCATCTCATATCAGGCATTTCGCAAACTGCATAGAGATAAAAATCATTCATATGGATTGAATGCTTGATAACTGAACTAACAGGATGCATATAGAATATCCCCATCACTCTGGAACTCTCATCGGATATGATAATCGAAGTACTAAAGCATTCGTAACCCGAATGGGACGTGTCAATGTCCATAGATCAATCTTTAGGATTCGCGTCAATTAGGGGCCATTTCCCTAATTCTTAGGCTACCAAGCTAAAAAGGGGCATATTCGATTCGATAATCCAACCATAGAATGTAGTTTTGATTACTTGTGTCTATTTCGTAAAACATTTATAAAGGCAGTGCATGTATTCTCAGTCCCAAAAATATATATTGCAAAAGCATTTAAAAAAGGAGCAAATAAAACTCACCATACTGTATTTTGTAGTAAAAATACATATGACTATATTGAACAACTGAATAATGCAGGGTTGGCCTTGGATTCACGAACCTATATCATTTGTATATTTATTAAAACATGTACTTGTAGTCGAACAAATATATATAGTATTATTAGTGATATAATTTTTATATTATTAATTTATATATCTCTTTATTACTATATAACAATATAACTTTTGTTATGTTATATGTATCAAATATTTTATATGTTTATATTTTATTTGTTTGTTAAAATAGTAATTATATTAATATTAAAAAAAATTTAGTAGTGAGTAAAATAAGGATAATGATAATACTAGTGTTAATAATAATGATAATAATATTAATGGTTTTAATAATAATAATATTAATGACAATTTTAATGATAGATTTTATAATAATGACAATAACAATAGTTTTTAATAAAATGAAAAGTTTGCTAATAATGATAATGAAAATAATAATTTTGATAATAATACATAATATTTAATAATAGTAATTACTATAACAATATTATTATTAATGATAATCTTAATAATAATACTCTCGTTAATAATATTAATAAGTCTACAGTTATACTAATACTAACTTTTAATAATAGTTCGTATTATTTTCATAATAACAGTTATAGTAATAATCTTAGTTTTAATAATACTTCCATTTTTATTAATAATACTAATAATAGCATTAATAATGATGTTACATAATAGTAATGTGATAGTAATAATAATCATAATATTACTAATACCTAATAATAATAATAATTGTTAATTACTACTTATGTGAGTAATATTAATAATAATACTAACTATAATACTAATAACAATAACAATAATAATCATAACAATAATAATCATAATAATAATAAATAATAATAATAATAATAATAATAATAATAATAATAATAAAAGAAATAAAGGCTACCTTAGCAAGCTTTAAAAAGAAATTGATGTCACAGCTCGAAATTGAACCCGAGACCTCTCGCTCACCGGCTAACACCACACACCACTACGCTATTACTACTTTTTTGATTTAATATGAACTCCTAATTTATTTAACTAGTCTTCTGTATTACATCCTTTCTTCCTCAACAGTTTAACTAGTCGACCAGCTTAATCCCATATCAATCAAGAATCAACGAATTTTTATATAACATTTAAATTGAAGTAAGATTACAAGTTACAAGTGTTTATCTTAAATAAAATAGAAATAAGAAACAAAAAAACAAAAAAACAAAAAAAAAAAACTGTGCAGCCCGTTTTGAACTCCTCAAGAACTCAAACATTGAAATCGATTTTAAAAGTGTTTTAGACTAAACTTATAACATGAACATGGTTTCAAATTGTTATTAGAAACTGTTAGGATCACCAATTTAACAGAAAACATTGTAACTAATTCAAATTTTACTATAAACAATCTCTTTGACTTTTTAGTTTTTAAACTTTGACTCGACAATTAATAATCAATATGAAAAATTGAAACCTGGAAATTGGCAGATAGTTTGAGTAAGGTATTCCAAACATAACTGAATTTTTACATTGTGGAATTTAATTAAAAATCGAATTTTTGACATAAATTTGAAGAACAGAGGCCTGCAGGGCTTTTTCTTGAGTTTTATTTTTTTTTTAAATCTCGAATGGTAGGAGATTAGAGTAGTTTATATTGATTGTTAATTAAATAGTTGCAGTAGTACAATTGATAGGACTCAATCTTGTTTTGTATTGATAATTGAAATCGATTTTCTTCACTCCAGTAGACAGTCAGTACAGAAAAAAAAATACAATAAGTGGATGTTGAATTCTAACAGCATTTGAATGATTCGATTTTTGAGGGATTTAGTCAAGCAGATATATCCAAAGTTGTTAATATTCGATGTGGATATGCACCAAAGGTCGATTCTGTGTTTGGTTCAATATATAAATCAGTATATAATTATCTAGTTTTATTATATATATATATATATATATATATATATATATATATATATATATATAATTATCAATGTTTATATATCTTTTTTTATATATATCTGTAGCTATATTTATGGATTTTAGTTAATTTTGTTAATAAACATAAATATACTAATATTACTCGTAATAATAGTAATACAAATTTATGACAATATAATAGATGTAATAATATTATTACCAATGTTAATTATAATAATTACTATAAAATGTATAATAATATTATTAATAACAATAATACTAGTTATAATAATACTATATCAATTTATATATACCCATTTTCATATCTATATATTATCTATTGATAATAATAATCTATCTAACACTGATTTCAATAATAATAATAAAAATGTTTAACATTATTAATGGTACTAATAATATTATTAGCTATAATATTAATTTTATTGATAATAATAATATTAACAATAATAATACAACAACTTATACTTATCAAATTTCATATGTATATATATACTTATAATAATATTAATGGAAGTAATGATCATAATTTTAATATAACATTATACTTTAACTTATAAATACATATAATACACTAACCTGATATTTCATATTTATTTATATAGTGATCTATTTGAATATTTTATACATGTTACAATGTACATATAATATTACTTATACATAGTAATCATATATATTTATATATATATATATATATATATATATATATATATATATATATATATATATATATATATATATATATATATATATAATTGTTTTAGATTACACCTAATTATTTTGTATCTTAATTTACGTATTTAGTTTTATTGTTTATTTTATAATTTCAATTTATTTTATATACAAACATTCATATATACACATATTTATTTACAATAATTGTTCGTGAATCGTCGAGAGTAGTCAAAGGTTAACTAAATTCATATAAACAGTTCAAGAATTTTTGAGACTCACTTTACAGACTTTGCTTATCGTATCGAAATCATATAAAGTTTAAGTTTAAATTTAGTCAGAAATTCCCGGGTCGTCACAGTACCTACCCGTTAAAGAAAGTTCGTCCCGAAATTTGAGTGAGGCCGTCATGGCTAACAATAAAAATGTTTTCATGACGAATATGAGTTGATAAATAGAGATTTATCATCATTGAGTAATATGAATAAAACAATTCGTTTATGTGAAAAGTATAAGTGAAATTATCGCAAAAGAATGAAATAAATAAATAGAGATTCGTCTTAACTTTTGACGTAGTCATGGTTGATTTCCGAAATTCAGGGGATTTAAAGAAATCTTTGAAATCTGGATAAAATCAAATTCTTCGGGATTTAAGGAATTTAGGATTTCTTTAATTAAATACGGTGATCTGCCTCGATTATCATGTCTGATATTTCCATTATAAATTAAACTCTTTTCCGTTCCATTATTTTCACCATTCCTATACCTTCTTCCTTAGTTCATACATCCAAAAGATTGTGAAAATGCTTAATCCAGTTCTAATCCTTGTCCTTCTCCTGACTATCGCCACATTCATTCTCCTTTTCCAACTTCCACCGGAGGAATCTGTTTTCTTCTACTTCGCCCTTGGGGTTATAGTGTTTTTAATTCTCCCGTGTCTTTATGTTGCAATAAACATTGACATACACGGCTTGTAATTTATTTGTTGTTATTGGGCTTTATATTCTCCCTTATATTTCGGAGTCCCTGCTTCCATCTTTTATGATCATTGTCATTCACAATTAATGCTCTTTCTTCTTTGCTGCAATTTATACCCCTCTTTCTATTTCGGAGCTTCATTCTTTATTTTCCCTTCTATCCATTAAGCACAGCAAGTAATGGTCCAGAATTCGTAAATATGGAGTTTCGAATGAACTTAATGTTCTAAGCAAGAAAGAACGTAGTCGCACGATTTGATTTGTCAAACTATCAGAATTACTGAGAATAAAACTATCAAGAATATATTTTCTTGATATGTTCAGAAGTTAATCAGAATGAAAGAGTCATGTAACATGACACATGATGACGTTATAATCTGTGAATCATCATGTTCCATTTAGAAGCTCAGCATGACTTACTATAATATAATCACGTTGATCAAGTGTCATTATATTATACTAACTCATGCATCAGTTCCCAACATTACTTCAATAACATTCATATTTTAAGCTCTAAAGTTTACAGAATATAGAAACTAAAAGTTTCTATATGATGTAACACTGATAGCACTAATAGATTAATGATTTCAGATAAGAATATTTATGAAAATATCTTCAGAAATATGGAGGATATTTATAATGAAAGATACGATGATATCTTAGAATTTCTAAGATCAGAGGATGATGAAGAATATTGTCCGCAAGGGTTTAGAGTAAGGAGCAAGATATTCGCTAAAGACTTCAGCAGGCATTGATTCATTTGGATTCTTTGAAATCAAAATTATTCTTTGTGATTTGTCCACGGCTTCCTTCATAGTTTCGCATAATCCGCTTTTCGGTACTAAATTTTCTATTGAGTGTTTCCAATACTCCATTCTTTATCATCAAACTTTCGACGGTTAAGGTCGTGTACAGTTTTTGCTGCTGTATTCAGCTTTTTTTTTCAGAATTTGTGGTATTGATTTGTAGACTGAGTGCTTTTCAGAATTTCAGAATGGAAGATCATAATTCTAAGAGATAAATGTTATATGTTTACATATAACTGTTGATGTAGACATGCTGCGAGATTTCAAAATACTGATTGCGGATTCTCGGTATTTGGTACGACAATTCTTGTTATCAGATGCAGATGAGTACATGATGAGACTTCAATAGATAAATATAGTGATTTATCGAAGGGATTTAAACCAAGGAGCAATGAGGTTGCTGGTACGTCTACTGATAATATGGTGGGATATAAAAGGTTTCCCGGTAACAACAAAAGAGCACGCATATATATCAAGATTATAATAAGGTTAATTCGAATGAAAATCGAAGTTGCTAGAGCTGTGAAAAAATTGATTAATTTTGGAAAGGGATTGCAAAGTTATTTTCGGTAATAACAACGCCAAAAGAGCTAGCACAGATACGTGTTAAACGTTTACTCAGGTTCCGAGTGTTTTCAGGTGCATAACTATATGTATCAATCTTTTCTTCCGTAGATAACGTATGGTTAAATCATCTTCTAGATTGAGGTGTTTTCAAGAATCATGAAAGGTTTGAACGCAGATTGTAATTTTCAAGATACAAATGAGGTTTAAGATGAAATCAAGTGGCAAACTTGAAGAATTGTTTAGTTTCATATATTATAATCAATATTTTAATTCATTTTAATTGTCCAATGTTATTAGTCCACAGTCGATAGTCCACAGTTGACAGTCCAATAATTCATATATAGTTTAATATATAATATTCGAATTAATTAATACATATCGTGACCCGTGTACATGTCTCAGACTCGATCACAACTCAAAGTATATATATTATTGTAGAATTAACCTCAACCCTGTATAGCGAACTCTAGCATTACAGCATATAGAGTGTCTATGGTTATTCCAAATAATATATATATATATATATATATATACGTTGATATGATATGTTAAAACTTTGTATACATGTCTCGGTATTTAAAGTGCGTAAAATAAATAACAGATATTAAATGACGATAAATAAAATTGCGAGAATATAAATTGCGATAATTAAATTGTGGTAAATAAAATGTAACCAGTTAGCTAGGAACAGTTAGCGTGGATTCTTAACAATATTTCAATAAGTTAATTCATTTGTTTCTAACAAATTTTATTTTGTTCAATGTTTTCTTCATTATGCCACTTGTTGGATTCTGAGAAGTCAAAATCCAAATATGAAATTGAATAAAAATGGTTATTCTATGGTGAACGGATTCATATATTGATGAATATAAATAGGATAGTAAATGACAGTTGAATCAGATTCGAGGAATGCACAGTGTAACTTACTAATGTGAAATCTAAATATTCCTCGGGTATTACCTACCCGTTAAAATATTTTCACCATTAACAGTTTGTACAATAAAACTTTTAATTACAATCTTTATGAAAACATATATACATATATATTTTCTTCAGATGTAATCATGGATTTAATGAGTCAATGTGATATTAAACTCATCAGATTTACAGCTAGAACTAGAGTACATAATCTCTAAAACATTAGAGATTACATAATCTCTAAAACATTAGAGATTACATAATCGCCATGAAGGACGAAGATAGTTTATGTAGATCAATTCGTAGAACGATGATTATGCTTGAGGTATAGATTGCGAGGTTGAGATGTGTGATGATGATGTTGTTGTTGGTACTGGTTATGCTGCTGGTGCTGCTGATGGTGGTACTGTTGCTATTGGTGCTTCAAGTGTTGTTGGTGCTAAGGTTGGTGATGATGTTGGTGTAGTAAGTATAGCTTGTAAATCACGCACCATTCTTGTCAGGGTTTTTATCCTACCCTCTATCATTTCTATCCATCCACTCATCTGATTCGATAGATCTTGATTATCAATTCGAAGTTCCCTAACTTCTTCTAATATTCCCCTTCGATTGGTATTCAGAAGTAGAGGTTGAATATTTTCTGAGATTGCAGTAACGTGACCTTCGAGGTGGAAAACTTTAGCAAGAAGGGTGAATACAGTGTTGCGCATAGGTTCACTGGTGAGTACATCGTTTTCTCCGATGTTAGGAGGTAAGTTTGGTTCGCGGTAGGGCTCGCCTTCTTCATTTCTCCATCGAGTGAGTAAGTCTCGGACCCACCCCCATCTCCTCCAGAAAGAAAAATAACTAAATGGTTGAGGCACTTCTGGTTCATTGACTTCGGAGTCTGCTTCAATATACATCTCGAAATCGCTTCCGGAACTAATGGAATCCAAGCTAGGTGTAGGATCCATCTCTCACGATCAGTTAAAGGGTTTTGATATGAAATGATTTTCGAATATCGAATGATATTCTAATTATATATAGAATATATATACATACTTCCAAAGATCCCGTGAATTACGGAGAAAATTAAGGAAACGTGTCAGATAAAGTCTACAGTAATAGATAAGCTAAGATATGGATTTTGTCTATACACTATTCATGCAATCAATGCAGTAAGATGTGTCTAGACTAGGGTTGATAAGCAGGTAATTTCCTAAGGATAAGTAGATGATTTTCGACACGAATGATAAGCAAAACTTTTGACATGCAGACACGGTCGAAGTCCAGACTCACTAATGCATCTAAACAACTATTAGTTAGACATACTAATACAAGACCTGGTTCGCTAAGTCCACTGCTGTGATACCAACTCTAACGACTCGTCCTAATCCATAAGGACGAATACATTACATTTGGTTACATCGCGAGGTATTTGACCTCTATATGATACATTTTACAAACATTGCATTCGTTTTTAAAAGACAAACTTTCATTTCATCGAAAGTTGACAGGCATGCATACCATTTCTTAATATATCAAACTATAATTAACTTAATAATAATCTTGATGAACTCAACGACTCGAATGCAACGTCTTTTGAAATATGTCATGAATGAATCCAAGTAATATCTCTAAAATGAGCAATTGCACAGCTAAAGATTTCTTTAACACCTGAGAATAAACATGCTTTAAAGTGTCAACCAAAAGGTTGGTGAGTTTATTAGTTTATCATAATCAATCATTTTCATCATTTAATAGACCACAAGATTTTCATTTCAATTTCTCATAAATATTATCTCATATCAGGCATTTCGCAAACTGCATAGAGATAAAAATCATTCATATGGATTGAACGCTTGATAACCGAACTAACAGGATGCATATAGAATATCCCCATCACTCCGGGACTCTCATCGGACATGATAATCGAAGTACTAAAGCATTCGTAACCAGAATGGGACGTGTCAATGTCCATAGATCAATCTTTAGGATTTGCGTCAATTAGGGGCCATTTCCCTAATTCTTAGGCTACCAAGCTAAAAAGGGGCATATTCGATTCGATAATCTAACCATAGAATGTAGTTTCGATTACTTGTGTCTATTTCGTAAAACATTTATAAAGGCAGCGCATATATTCTCAGTCCCAAAAATATATATTGCAAAAGCATTTAAAAAGGGAGCAAATGAAACTCACCATACTGTATTTTGTAGTAAAAATACATATGACTATATTGAACAACTGAACAATGCAGGGTTGGCCTTGGATTCACGAACCTATATCTTTTGTATATTTATTAAAACATGTACTTGTAGTCGAACAAATATATATAGTATTATTAGTGATATAATTTTTATATTATTAATTTATATATCTCTTTATTACTATATAACAATATAACTTTTGTTATGTTATATGTATCAAATATTTTATATGTTTATATTTTATTTGTTTGTTAAAATAGTAATTATATTAATATTAGAAAAAAAATTTAGTAGTGAGTAAAATAAGGATAATGATAATACTAGTGTTAATAATAATGATAATAATATTAATGGTTTTAATAATAATAATATTAATGACAGTTTTAATGATAGATTTTATAATAATGACAATAACAATAGTTTTTAATAAAATGAAAAGTTTGCTAATAATGATAATGAAAATAATAATTTTGATAATAACACATAATATTTAATAATAGTAATTACTATAACAATCTTATTATTAATGATAATCTTAATAATAATACTCTCGTTAATAATATTAATAAGTCTACAGTTATACTAATACTAACTTTTAATAATAGTTTCGTATTATTTTCATAATAACAGTTATAGTAATAATCTTAGTTTTAATAATACTTCTATTGTTATTAATAATACTAATAATAGCATTAATAATGATGTTACATAATAGTAATGTGATAGTAATAATAATCATAATATTACTAATATCTAATAATAATAATAATTGTTAATTACTACTTATGTGAGTAATATTAATAATAATACTAACTATAATACTAATAACAATAACAATACTAATCATAACAATAATAATCATAATAAATAATAATAATAATAATAATAATAATAATAATAATAATAATAATAATAATAATAATAATAATAGTAATAATAATAATAATAATAATAATAATAATAATAATAATAATAATAATAATAATAATAATAATAATAATAATAGTAATATTAATAAAAGAAATAAAGGTTACCTTAGCAAGCTTTAAAAAGAAATTGATGTCACAGCTCGGAATTGAACCCGAGACCTCTCGCTCACCGGCTAACACCACACACCACTACGCTATTACTACTTTTCTGATTTAATATGAACTCCTAATTTATTTAACTAGTCTTCTGTATTACATCCTTTCTTCCTCAACCGTTTAACTAGTCGACCAGCTTAATCCCATATTAATCAAGAATCAACAAATTTTTATATAACATTTAAATTGAAATAAGATTACCAGTTACAAGTGTTTATCTTAAATAAAACAGAAATAAGAAACAAAAAAAAAAACTGTGCAGCCCGTTTTGAACTCCTCAAGAACTCAAACATTGAAATCTATTTTAAAAGTGTTTTAGACTAAACTTATAACATGAACATGGTTTCAAATTGTTATTAGAAACTGTTAGGATCACCAATTTAACAGAAAACATTGTAACTAATTCAAATTTTACTATAAACAATCTCTTTGACTTTTTTGTTTTTAAACTTTGACCCGACAATTAATAATCAATATGAAAAATTGAAACATGGAAATTGGCAGATAGTTTGAGTAAGGTATTCCAAACATAACTGAATTTTTACATTGTGGAATTTAATTAAATATCGAATTTTTGACATAAATTTGAAGAACAGAGGTGTGCAGGGCTTTTTCTTGAGTTTTATTTTTTTTAAATCTCGAATGGTAGGAGATTAGAGTAGTTTATATTGATTGTTAATCAAATATTTGCAGTAGTACAATTGATAGGACTCAATCTTGTTTTGTATTGATAATTGAAATCGATTTTCTTCACTCCAGTAGACAGTCAGTACAGAAAAAAAAATACAACAAGTGGATGTTGAATTCTAACAGCATTTGAATGATTCGATTTTTGAGGGATTTAGTCAAGCAGATATATCCAAAGTTGTTAATATTCGATGTGGATATGCACCAAAGGTCGATTCCGTGTTTGGTTCAATATATAAATCAGTATATAATTATCTAGTTTTATTATATATATATATATATATATATATATATATATATATATATATATATATATATATATATATATATATATATATATATATAATTATCATTGTTTATATATCTTTTTTTATATCTGTAGCTATATTTATGGATTTTAGTTAATTTTGTTAATAAACATAAATATACTAATATTACTCTTAATAATAGTAATACAAATTTATGACAATATAATAGATGTAATAATATTATTACCAATGTTAATTATAATAATTACTATATAATGTATAATAATATTATTATTATTAATAACAATAATACTAGTTATAATAATACTATATCAATTTATATATACCCATTTTCATATCTATATATTATTTATTGATAATAATAATCTATCTAACACTGATTTCAATAATAATAATAAAAATGTTTAACATTATTAATGGTACTAATAATATTGTTAGCTATAATATTAATTTTATTGATAATAATAATATTAACAATAATAATACAACAACTTATACTTATCAAATTTTATATGTATATATATACTTATAATAATATTAATGGAAGTAATGATCATAATTTTAATATAACATTATACTTTAACTTATAAATACATATAATACACTAACCTGATATTTCATATTTATTTATATAGTGATCTATTTGAATATTTTATACATGTTACAATGTACATATAATATTACTTATACATAGTAATCATATACATTTATATATATATATATATATATATATATATATATATATATATATATATATATATATATATAATTGTTTTAGATTACACCTAATTATTTTGTATCTTAATTTACGTATTTAGTTTTATTGTTTATTTTATAATTTCAATTTATTTTATATACAAACATTCATATATACACATATTTATTTACAATAATTGTTCGTGAATCGTCGAGAGTAGTCGAAGGTTAACTAAATTCATATAAACAGTTCAAGAATTTTTGAGACTCTCTTTACAGACTTTGCTTATCGTACTGAAATCATATAAAGTTTAAGTTTAAATTTAGTCAGAAATTCCCGGGTCGTCACACCGGATGCTTTAGTACTTCGATGTTGTTTTATATCATGTCCGAAAGATTTCCCGGAATGATAGGGGATATTCTTATATGCATCTTGTTAAAGTCGGTTATCAGGTGTTCAATCCATATGAATGATTTTTGTCTGATTGCATGGGACGTATATTTATGAGAACTGTAAATGAAATTCTTGTGGTCTATTAAAATGATGAAAATGATTATTTATGTTAAACTAATGAACTCACCAACCTTTTGGTTGACACTTTAAAGCATGTTTATTCTCAGGTATTAAAGAAATCTTTCGCTGTGCATTAGCTCATATTAGAGACATTACTTGGAGTCATTCATGACATATTTCAAAAGGCGTTGCATTCGAGTCGTTGAGTTCATCAAGATTATTATTAAGTCAATTATAGTTGGATATATTATGAAATGGTATGCATGCCGTCAACTTTTGATGTAAAGCAAGTTTGTCTTTTAAAAACGAATGCAATGTTTGTAAAATGTATCATATAGAGTTCAAGTACCTCGCGATGTAATCAACTATTGTGAATCGTTTGTAATCGATATGGACTTCGTCCAGATGGATTCGGACGGGTCTTTATAGTTGGTATCAGAGCGGTGGTCTTAGCGAACCAGGTCTTGCATTAGTGTGTCTAACTGATAGTTGTTTAGATGCATTAGTGGGTCTGGACTTCGACCGTGTCTGCATGTCAAAAGTTTTGCTTATCATTTAGTGTCCAAAATTATTTGCTTATCATCCTTAAAGTCTAGACACATCTTACTGCCTCTATTGCATGGACTGTGTATAGATAAATTCATATCCTAGCGTATCTGTTATTGTTACCTTTGCCTAACAGCTTTCGTAGATTTCTCCGTAACTTTTGGGATTTTCGTATTATATATGCATATGTAAATTATGTATTGCAGGGTACTAATCTACATCCTATAATCCATTTTTTATCGAAAATCCTTCATCTGATCGTACGAGATGAATCCCTCAACCTGTTCGAATTCCTCGGATTCGGACAGCTATTCCGACATGGATATTCACCTAAACTCCGGAAGCAGCGTCACTAGAATGAATCAACCAATCAGCCAACCCCAATTCATCTGATGGGTTCGTAACCTACTTAATTAATGGAGACAAGAAGAAGGTGAACCTTTCCATCAACCGAATTTACCTCTCAGCAATGAACCTGAAGCGCTTACCTGCGAACCTGTCTGAAATACCATTTTCTCTCTGATTTCCAGGATAACTCGTCACGATTATATTCTATCCACAATTCTAACCTTTTTCATCCACTCGTTCTGACTGACAATCATCCCGGAATAATAGAAGAAGTCAACGAGCTTCGCGCTCGAGTAATCAATTTGAAAAACGTGGTGAAAAACCTACCAACTTCAGCAACAGCACCGGCAACACCAGTACCACCAACAACCCAAGTTTCCACATCACACGCCTCAACATCTTATTTTGTACCTCGAGCATAATCATCGTTCTACGAATCATTCTACATCGTTTATATTCGTTCTACATGACGATTATATAATTTCTAATGTTTTAGAGATTATGTACTCTAGTTCTATCCGTAAATCAGATGAGTTAATCTCACACTAACTCATTAAATCCATGATTACATCTGAAGAAAATATATATGTAAGTATATTTTCACAAAGATTGTAATTAAAAATTCTTTCGTACAAACTGTTAATGGTGAAAATATTTTAACGGGTAGGTAATACCCGAGGAATATTTAGATTTCACATTAATAAGTTACATTGTACATTCTTCGAAGCTGATTCAATAGTCATTTACTATTCTACTTACAACCACCGATATACGTATCTGTTCACCGCAGAATAACCATTTTCATCCAATTTCATATTTGGATTTTGACCTATCAGAATCCAACAAGTGGCATAATGAAGAAAACATTTGACAAAATAAAATTTGTTAGAAACAAACAAATTAACTATGAGAAATTTTGTTAAGAATCCACGCTAACTGTTCCTAGCTAACTGTTAATTCCGTATTACCTTTTATTTATCGCAATATATTTATCGCATTTTATTTATCGTAATTTTAATTCTCACAATTTTATTTATTGTCATTTAATTTCTGTTATTTATTTTACACACTTTAAATATCATTACACGTATACAAGGTTTGACATATCATATAGACGCATATATATATATATATATATATATATATATATATATATATATATATATATATATATATATATATTATTTGAAATCACCATAGACACTCTATATGCTGTAATGCTAGAGTTCGCTATAGATGGTTGAGGTTGATTCTATAATAATATATATACTTTGAGTTGTGATCGAGTCTGAGACATGTACACGGGTCACGATACGTATTAATTAATTCGAATATTATATATTAAATTATATATGAATTATTGGACTGTTAACTGTGGACTATCGACTGTGGACTAATGACATTGGACAATTAAAATGAATTAAAATATTGATTATAACATATGAAACTAAACATTTCTTCAAGTTTGCCACTTGATTTCATCTTAAGCCTCACTTGTACCTTGACGATTACAATCTACGTTCAAACCTTTCATGATTCTTGAAAATACCTCAATCGAGAAGATGAACCAACCGCACTTCATCTACGGAAGGAAAGATTTATGTATATAGTTATGCACCTGGAAAATTCTCGGAAACTAAGTAAACGTTTAACATGTATCTGTGCTAGCTCCATTGGCGTCATTATTACCGAAAATAACTTTATAATCCCTCTTCAAAGTAGCCCATTTTGTCACAGCTCCAGCAAGTCAACTTTGACTTTTCGTTCGAAACAACCTTATTATAACTTTGATATATATGTGCTCTTTTATTGTTACCGGAGAACCTTTTATATTCCACCATATTACCATCAGCGTTTAATCATCTAAAAACACAATTCTCTTGAAACCACCTCGAATTGATAACCAATGATTCAGATATGGTAGCATTAAATGCAGAGGAAACAGCAAAATCGTAGATGGTCTAAACGGCCAAAAGTTTGATAATAAAGAGTTGAATGTCGTGAACGCTCGATAGAAAATTTGGTACTGAAAACTGATTGAGCAAACTACGAAGGTGTCTCTAAACAAATCACAAGGACTAAACTTGTACATTAAGAATCCTGATGATCCTGTTTCTGATGAAATCTTTAACGAATACCTTACTTCTGACTCCAAACTCTTGCGGACAAATTTTCTTCACCATCCTTCGATATTAGAAATTCCAAGATATCATCGTATTCTTTCATTATAAATATCCTACATATTTCTGAAGATATTTTTATAACTATTCTTATATGAAATCATTAATCTCTTCGTGCTAACAGTGTTACATCATATAAAAACTGTTAGTTTCTATATTCTGTAAACTTTCGAGCTTAAAATATGAATGTTATTGAAGTAATGTTAGGAACTGATGCATGAGTTAGTATAATATAATGACACTTGATCAACGTGATTATATTATAGTAAGTCATGCTGAGTTTCTAAATGGAACATGATGATTCACAGATTATAGCGTCATCATGTGTCATGTTACATAACTTTTTCATTCTGATTAACTTCTGAACATATCAAGAAAATATATTCTTGATAGTTCTATTCTCAGTGATTCTGGTAATTTTGACAAATCAAATCGTGCTATTACGTTCTTTCTCGTTTAGAACATTAAGTTCATTCGAAACTCCATACTTACGAATTCTGGACCATTACTCGCTTTACCAGAGGTCGAGAGGATAATAAAAAGGCAAAGATCTCCAAAATATAAGAAAAAATATAAAGCCCAATAACAACACGGAGGTTACAAACCATGGATATTAATACGAATAGCAATATAAATACACGGTATAATTAAGAATAGTATCACCCCAAGGCAATAGTAGAAGTAAACCGATTTTTCTGGTGGAAGATTTAAAAAGAGGATGACAGAAATGATAATTAGGAAAATATCAAGGATTAGAACTGGATTAAGCATTTTCACAATCTTTTGGATGTATGAACTAAGAAAGAAAGTATAGGAATGGTGAGAATAATGGAACGGAAGAGTTTAATTTATAATGGAAATATCAGACAGAGTAATCGAGGCAAATCACCATATTTAATTATAGAGATCTTAATTTCCTTACTTGCCGAAGAATCAAATCTTTTAGATTTCGAAGATTTTCTCTAAATCCCTTGAATTCCGGAATTCAACCAAGACAATGTCAAAAGTTAAGATGAACCTACATTTTCTTATTTCGCTCTTTTGTGATAGCTTCATTCGTATTCTTCAAATAATCGAATTATTTTATCCATATTACTCAATAATGATAAAACTCAATTTTATCATCTCATATTCGTCATGAAAACATTTTTATTGTTAGCCATGACCACCTCACTCAAATTTTGAGACAAAATTTCTTTAACGGGTAGGTACTGTGATGACCCGAAAATTTCCGACCAAATTTAAACTTAAATTTATTATGATTTCGATACGATAAGCAAAGTCTGTAATGGTAAGTCTCGAAAATTTTGGAACTATGTTCATATAACCAATTAACCTCTGACTGTGCCCGACGATTCACGAACAATTGTTGAAAATAAATATGTATATGTATATAAATGTAAATATATGTAATAATCTGGAATTATAAAATATAATTTAAATGTTGGAAGTAAATATATAAAATAAGATACAAAATAACTAAGTTTAATTAAAAATTAGTTTATATATAAATATATATGATTTCTATATATAATTAATATTATATGTAATGTATATACAAGATATAAATATTATGTGTTAAAATTTATAATATCTATTGCTAGGATAAAACAACATACTATAGTATATATATATATATATATATATATATATATATATATATATATATATATATATATATATATATATATATAACAACATTAACAGATTCATTATATAACTAAAATGCAAATACAATTATATAATAATATATATGTAAAATGTATAAAGATTAAATATTCAGTATATGTTATTATATAATATATGTTTTAAAATTAATAAAATATAAGGTTAAGATATTAAATTTAATTACAAGCTGAAATATAGTTGTTAAGTAAATTATTACTTTCATTATCATTATTAAAGTAAACATTTAATGTTAATATTAATATTAGTATTATTAATACTACTAAATATAAAATAAATAGATATGAAACTTGATACATGTGGTGTGTTGTACTTATTATCAATATTATTATTATTATTAACATTATCAATATCATTATTATTATAGTTAATAGTAAAATATAACCTTAGTTATTATTATAATTATTAATATTATTTTTAAAATTTTTATTATTAAGAATTTTTTTATTACTAATATCATTATTATTAATTAACTTATTATATTTATTAAAAATTATCAAAATTGATTTATCAATATCATCATATTATTATTATCATTACTTTTAATTTATTTTTGGTATCTTATCTATAACATTATTATTATTATAATTACTATTAATTGTATTTATTATTTATTAATATTAATTATATAAAAATATATATTTATAAATCACGGATATTAATTTTATAAAATAAAATGTGTACGAACCTGCTTTACTTCACAATCAATCTGTTCATCAATTTTGTTTTCTGTCGAGTTTGTTACACGTCCAATTCAGTAACGTTACCAAACAAAGTTTCTCCTGTATGTATAAATCAGGCTGCTGTGATTGAATGAAAAAGGAGTTTTATTTCTTTTTTTAGCGATACCTCTGTAACTCCACTTTTTATCGAAAATCCAATTTAGCATCAATCTTAAAAATGTAACAATGCAGTTATGTTAGAAATCTCCTTCTTAAACTATCTGTAAAGTTATAGATTTCAATTCTTTATATTCATCAAGAATTTTTGAGTCAAAGTTTAGGACTTAGAAAGTCAACAAGTGTTCTTCATTTAAATTCGATTTTTTTGTTACGAATTAAGTGAAATTAAGGTTTGATAACGATTACAGAAGGGTTTTAAAACATTTTTCGTGTTATAAACTTTGTACAAAACGTGATAAAACTCAACATCAATTTTTTTTTAAAGGTATAGCAGCGACGAAAATGAGGGTGTTAGTGTATTCGAGGGGTCTCGGGTTCGAGCCCCGTCGTGGGCAATTTTTTTGGAAAAGCTTTAGAAAAAGGGTATACACTTTTATATTTCATTTTTATTATTATTATTATCATTATTATCATTATTATTATTATTATTATTATTGTTATTATTATTATTATTATTATTATTATTATTATTATTATTATTATTATTATTATTATTATTATTATTATTATTATTATTATTATTATTATTATTATTATTATTATTATTATTATTGTTATGATTATTATTGTTATTGTTATTAATATTAGTATTATAGTTATTATTGTTATTAATATTACTAATATATGTAGTAAGTAACAACTATTATTATTATTAGATATTAGTAAGATTATGATTAATATTACTATCACTTTACTATTATGTAACATCATTATTAATGTTATTATTAGTATCATTAATAACAATAGAAGTACTATTAAAATTAAGGTTATTGTTATAAATGTTATTATGAAAATATTAAGAACTATTATTAATATTAGTATTAGTATCATTTATGTAATTATTAGTATTATCATTATCAATAAAATTATTATTATTATTATGAGTAAATCCTTGTTATCAAAACTAACATTTTTAACAGCTAAATATTTTGTACATAAAATATACTCTTTACATATACTAAAAGTACATTAATATTTCATATACAATATATCAAACATATTAATAGTATTTATATAAATACTTACATATAACTAACTAATGATTTTAAATATAATCCTGATCATATAATATATTTAGATATATTGACACAACTAAATATATAAAAATATTTATCATTTTAAATATATATACAAAATAAATAAATATAACATATAAAGTAAGATATAATATAAGTAAAAGTTTTAATGGATTTTAGAATAGATTCTATATAACTAAAAATATATAAATAACAAATATTAATAACTAAAATTGTGTGATTCCATTATATATTTTAATAATTATACAAATGATATAGGTTCGTGAATCCGAGGCCAACCCTACACTTGTTCAATGACGTCATATGTATTTTTACTACGAAATACAGTACTGTGAGTTTCATTTGCCTTTTTACCCTTTATATTTTTGGGCTGAGAATACATGCGCAATTTTTATAAATGTTTTACGAAATAGACACAAGTAATCGAAACTACATTATATGGTTGAATGATCGAAGCCGAATATGCCCCTTTTTACTTGATAACCTAAGAATTAGGGAACATCACTAATTTTGAGAATTAGTGCACGCCTAATTGACGCGAATCCTAAAGATAGATCTATGGGCCCGACGAACCCCATCCAAAGTACCGGATGCTTTAGTACTTCGATGTTGTTTTATATCTTGTCCGAAGAATTTCCCAGAATGATAGGGGATATTCTTATATGCATCTTGTTAATGTGGGTTACCAGGTGTTCAATCCATATGAATTATTTTTGTCTCTATGCATGGGACGTATATTTATGAGAACTGGAAATGAAATTCTTGTGGTTTATTAAAATGATGAAAATGATTATTTATGTTAAACTAATGAACTCACCAACCTTTTGGTTGACACTTTAAAGCATGTTTATTCTCAGTTATTAAAGAAATCTTCTGCTGTGCATTAGCTCATATTAGAGACATTACTTGGAGTCATTCATGACATATTTCAAAAGACGTTGCATTCGAGTCGTTGAGTTCACTAAGATTATTATTAAGTCAATTATAGTTGGATATATTATGAAATGGTATGCATGCCGTCAACTTTTGATGTAAAGCAAGTTTGTCTTTTAAAAACGAATGCAATGTTTGTAAAATGTATCATATAGAGGTCAAGTACCTCGCGACGTAATCAACTTTTGTGAATCATTTGTAATCGATATGGACTTCGTCCAGATGGATTAGGACGGGTCTTTACATTCAAGCCTATCGCATTACCCAGTGACATGTCTTATGACAAGGCCGTTTAGGTCTAGTGTAGTAAATATAAGGTCACTGCCTATCCATGAGCCAACATTCCATAATACCGGCAAAGTAACTGATGAAATCATAGCATGCACTTATTTTAGCCTTATCTGAATTACAAATTTTATCGTATTTACTTTGCTTTACTTACTTAATCTAGAAAACCCAAAATTAGGTAATCAACCACTACTCCTGCACCTTAGAATTATCTTAAGTTTTAGATATAGGTTTGATTCTACTGTTATCTCAAAAATACGATTCTAGGTCATGAAATGTCCCGTTCATATTGATTATAAACGTTCCATATTAATTGATTTCGTTACGAGGTTTTGACCTCTATATGAGACGTTTTTCAAAGACTGCATTCATTTTTAAAACAACCATAACCTTTATTTTATCAATAAAGGTTTTAAAAACATTACGTAGATTATCAAATAATGATAATCTAAAATATACTGTTTACACACGACCATTACATAATGGTTTACAATAGAAATATATTACATCGACATATGTTTCTTGAATGCAGTTTTTTCACAATATCATACCAACATGGACTCCAAATCTTGTCCTTATTTTAGTATGTAACAGCGGAAGCTCTTAGTATTCACCTGAGAATAAACATACTTTAAACGTCAACAAAAATGTTCGTGAGTTATAGGTTTAACCTATATATATCAAATCGTAACAATAGACCACAAGATTTCATATTTCAATACACATCCCATACATAGAGATAAAAATCATTCATATGGTGAACACCTGGTAACCGACATTAACAAGATGCATATATAAAAATATCCTCATCATTCCGGGACACCCTTCAGATATGATATAAATTTCGAAGTACTAAAGCATCCGGTACTTTGGATGGGGTTTGTTAGGCCCAATAGATCTATCTTTAGGATTCGCGTCAATTAGGGTGTCTGTTCCCTAATTCTTAGATTACCAGACTTAATAAAAAGGGGCATATTCGATTTTGATAATTCAACTATAGAATGTAGTTTCACGTACTTGTGTCTATTTTGTAAATCATTTATAAAACCTACATGTATTTTCATCCCAAAAATATTAGATTTTAAAAGTGGGACTATAACTCACTTTCACAGATATTTCCTTCCTCGAAAATAAGACTTGGCCACTGATCGATTCACGAACCTATACAAATATATACATATATATCAAAGTATGATCAAAATATAATTATAACTATTTTTATTATGTTTTAAAGATTTGAGTGTATTAAGTCAGTTGTCCTCGTTAGTAACCTACAACTAGTTGTCCACAGTTAGATGTACAGAAATAAATCGATATATATTATCTTGAATCAATCCACGACCCAGTGTATACACGTCTCAGGCTAAATCACAACTCAAAGTATATATATTTTTGGAATCAACCTCAACCCTGTATAGCTAACTCTAACATTACTGCATATAGAGTGTCTATGGTTGTTCCAAATAATATATATACATGGGTCGATATGATATGTCAAAACATTTGTATACGTGTCTATGGTATCCCAAGATTACATAATATATTAGAATACATGTATAATACAATATAAGTTAACTAGGATATGATTTGTATAGATTTGTTAAACATTTCCCGTAGCTAAAAAGATCAAAAATATCCATTCTTGTTTTACCCATAACTTCTTCATTTTAAATCCGTTTTGAGTGAATCAAATTGCTATGGTTTCATATTGAACTCTAATTTAAGAATCCAAACAGAGGTTTATAGTCGGAAATTTAAGTTACATGTCAATTACTAAAGAGGTAGTCATTTCCGTCGAAAGAACGACATCTTGATGACCATTTTGAAAAACATACTTTCACTTTGAGTTTAACCAAGATTTTTGGATATAGTTTCATGTTCATATGAAAAATCATTTTTCCAGAAGAACAAATTTTAAATCAAAGTTTATCATAGTTTTTAATTATCCAAACCAAAACAGCCCCCGGTTTTACTACGACGGCGTATATCCGATTTTATGGTGTTCATCGTGTTTCCAGGTTTTAAATCGTTAAGTTAGCATATCATATAGATATAGAACATGTGTTTAGTTGATTTTAAAAGTCAAGTTAGAAGGATTAACTTTTGTTTGCGAACAAGTTTAGAATTAACTAAACTATGTTATAGTGATTACAAGTTTAAACCTTCGAATAAGATAGCTTTGTATGTATGAATCGAATGATGTTATGAACATCATTACTACCTCACGTTTTCTGGATAAAACTACTGGAAATGAGAAAAATGGATCTAGCTTCAAAGGATCCTTGGATGGCTTGAAAGTTCTTGAAGCAGAATCATGACACGAAAACAGTTCAGGTAAGATTTTCACTCGAAATAAGATTGTTATAGTTGTAGAAATTGAATCAAAGTTTGAATATGAATATTACCTTGAATTAGAAAGATAACCTACTGTAAATAATAAAGGTTCCTTGATCTTAGATGATTACTTGAAATGGATTAGAAAGCTTGGAAGTAGACTTGCAAACTTGGAAGTATTCTTGATTTTTATGAAACTATACTTATGGAATTTATGAAGAACACTTAGAACTTGAATATGGAACTTGAGAGAGATCAATTAGATGAAGAAAATTGAAGAATGAAAGTGTGTGTAGGTGTTTTTGGTCGTTGGTATATTGATTAGATATAAAGGATATGTAATTTTGTTTTCATGTAAATAAGTCATGAATGATTACTAATATTTTTGTAATTTTATGAGATATTTCATGCTAGTTGCCAAATGATGGTTCCCACATGTGTTAGGTGACTCATATGGGCTGCTAAGAGCTGATCATTGGAGTGTATATACCGATAGTACATACATCTAAAAGCTGTGTATTGTACGAGTACGAATACGGGTGCATACGAGTAGAATTGTTGATGAAACTGAACGAGGATGTAATTGTAAGAATTTTTGTTAAGTAGAAGTACTTTGATATATGTCTTGAAGTCTTTCAAAAGTGTAAGAATACATATCAAAACACAACATGTATATACATTCTAATGGAGTCGTTAAGTCTTCGTTAGTCGTTATATGTAAGTGGTGTTTTGAAACCTTTAAGTTAACGATCTCAATTAATGTTGTTAACCCAATGTTTATTATATCAAATGAGATGTTAAATTATTATATTATCATGATATTATGATGTATGAATATCTCTTAATATGATATATACATTAAAATATTGTTACATATAAGTCTCGTTTCGTAATTCTTGAGTTAGTAGTCTTGTTTTTACATATGTAGTTCATTGTTAACACACTTAATGATATATTTAAATATCATTTTATCATGTTAAATATAGTGTTTCAATATCTTAATATGATACATATGTATTTAGTAGACGTTATCATAACGATAATCGTTATATATATCATTTCAAGTTTCTTAACTTAGTAATCTCATTTCTTATGTATATCACACATTGTTAATATACTTAGTGAGATACTTACTCATCATAATCTCATTTCAACCATATATATATGTCTATATATACCACAACATGTAGTTTTCACAAATTTGTAACGTTCGTGAATCGTCGGTCAACTTGGGTGATCAATTGTCTATATGAAACTTATTTCATTTAATCAAGTCTTAACAAGTTTGATTGCTTAACACATTGGAAACATTTATTCATGTAAATATCAATCTCAATTAATAAATATAAACATGGAAAAGTTTGGGTCACTACAGTACCTACCCGTTAAATAAATTTCGTCCCGAAATTTTAAGCTGTTGAAGGTGTTGACGAATTTTCTGGAAATAGATGCGGGTATTTCTTCTTCATTTGATCTTCACGCTCCCAGGTGAACTCGGGTCCTCTACGAGCATTCCATCAAACCTTAACAATCGGAATCTTGTTTTGCTTAAGTCTCTTAACCTCACGATCCATTATTTCGACGGGTTCTACAATGAATTGAAGTTTTTCATTGATTTGGATTTCGTCCAATGGAATAGTGAGATCTTCTTTAGCAAAACATTTCTTTAAATTCAAGACGTGAAAAGTGTTATGTACAACCGCGAGTTGTTGAGGTAGCTCTAGTTGCTAAGCTACTGGTCCGACACGATCTATAATCTTGAATGGTCCAATGTACCTTGAATTTAGTTTCCCCCGTTTACCAAATCGAACAACGCCTTTCCAAGGTGAAACCTTAAGCATGACCATTTCTCCTATTTTAAACTCTATATCTTTTCTTTTACTATCCGCGTAGCTCTTTGTCGACTCTGGGCGGTTTTCAATCGTTGTTGAATTTGGATGATTTTCTCGGTAGTTTCTTGTATTATCTCCGGACCCGTAATCTGTCTATCCCCCACTTCATTCCAACAAATCAGAGACCTGCACTTTCTACCATAAAGTGCCTCAAACGCCGCCATCTCAATACTAGAATGATAACTATTGTTGTAGGAAAATTTTGCTAACGGTAGGTGTCGATCCCAACTATTTCTGAAATCAATAACACATGCTCGTAGCATGTCTTCAAGCTTTTGTATCGTCCTTTAGCTCTGCCCATCAGTTTGTGGATGATAGGCAGTACTCATGTCTAGACGAGTCCCCAATGCTTGTTGCAATGTCTGCCAGAACCTTGAAACAATCTACCATCCCTATCAGAGATAATAGAGACGGGTATTCCATGTCTGGAGACAACCTCCTTCAAATACAATCGCGCCAACTTATCCATTTTGTCATCTTCTCTTATTGGCAGGAAGTGTGCTGACTTGGTGAAACTATCAACTATTACCCAAATAGTATCATAACCACTTGCAGTCCTTGGCAATTTAGTAATGAAATCCATGGTAATGTTTTCCCATTTCCATTCCGGGATTTCAGGTTGTTGTAGTAGACCTGATGGTTTCTGATGTTCCGCTTTGACCTTAGAACACGTCAAACATTCTCCTACATATTTAGCAATATCGGCTTTCATACCCGGCCACCAAAAGTGCTTCTTGAGATCTTTATACATCGTCCCCGCTCCGGGATGTATTGAATATCTGGTTTTATGTGCTTCTTTAAGTACCATTTCCCTCACATCTCCAAACCTTGGTACCCAAATTCTATCAGCCCTATATCGGGTTCCGTTTTCCTGAATATTAAGATGTTTCTCTGGTCCTTAGGGTATCTCATTCTTCAACTTTCCTTCTTTTACAACCCCCTATTGTGCCTCCTTTATTTGAGTAGTAATGTTGGTACGAATAATTATTTTCATAGCTTTTACCCGTATAGGTTCTCTGTCCTTTCTACTCAAAGCGTCGGCTACCACATTCGTCTTCCCCGAGTGGTATCGAATCTCAAAATCATAATCATTCAATAGTTCAATCCACCTGCGTTGTCTCATATTCAGTTGCATCTGATTAAATATATGTTGGAGACTTCTGTGGTCGGTATATATAATACTTTTGACTCCATATAAATAATGCCTCCAAGTCTTTAATGCAAAAACAACATCACCCAATTCCAAATCTTGAGTTGTATACTTTTGCTCGTGAATCTTCAATTGTCTAGATGCATAAGCAATCACCTTCGTTCATTGCATTAATACACAACCGAGACCTTGCTTTGATGCGTCACAATAAATCACAAAATCATCATTCCCTTCAGGCAATGACAATATAGGTGCCGTAGTTAGCTTTTTCTTCAATAACTTAAACGCCTTCTCTTGTTCATCCTTCCATTCAAATTTCTTCCCTTTATGTGTTAATGCAGTCAAGGGTTTTGCTATTTTGGAGAAATCTTGGATGAATCTTCTGTAGTAACCAGCCAATCCAAAAAATTGACGTATATGCTTCGGAGTTTTTGGGGTTTTCCACTTTTCAACGGTTTCGATCTTTGTCGGGTCCACATGGATACCTTCTTTGTTCACTATGTGACAGAGGAATTGAACTTCTTCCAACCAAAATGCACACTTTGAAAACTTAGCGTACAGTTTTTCTTTCATCAATACTTCTAGCACTTTTCTCAAATGTTCTTCATGCTCTTGATCATTCTTTAAGTAAATAAGTATGTCATCGATGAAAACAATGACAAACTTGTCAAGATATGGCCCACACACTCAGTTCATAAGGTCCATGAACACAGCTGGTGCGTTAGTCAATCCAAACGGCATAACCATAAACTCGTAATGACCATAACGCGTCCTAAAAGCAGTTTTTGGAATATCATCCTCTTTTACTCGCATTTGATGATATCCAGAACGTAAATCAATTTTCGAATAAACTGACGAGCCTTGTAGTTGATCAAATAAGTCGTCAATTCTTGGCAGTGGATAACGGTTTTTGATGTTAAGTTTATTCAACTCTCTGTAGTCAATACACAACCTAAATGTACCATCCTTCTTCTTGACAAACAAAACAGGAGCTCCCCATGGTGATGTGCTTGGTCGAATGAAACCACGTTCTAATAGTTCTTGCAGTTGGCTTTGCAGTTCTTTCATCTTGCTGGGTGGAGTCTGTAAGGAGCACGAGCTATTGGTGCAGCTCCTGGTACAAGATCTATTTTAAATTCATTAGATCGATGTGGAGGTAGTCCCGGTAATTCTTTCGAAAATACATCGGGAAATTCTTTTGTGACGGGAACATCATTGATGCTCTTTTCTTTAGTTTGTACTTTCTCGACGTGTGCTAGAACATCATAGCAACCTTTTCTTATTAGTTTTTGTGCCTTCAAATTACTTATAAGATGTAGCTTCGTGTTGCCCTTTTCTCTGTACACCATTAAGGGTTCTCCTTCTTCTCGTACAATGCGAATTGCATTTTTGTAACATACGATCTCTGCTTTCATCTCCTTCAGCCAGTCCATGCCAACTATTACATCAAAACTCCCTAACTCTACTGGTATCAAATCAATCTTAAATATTTTGCTACCCAGTTTAATTTCTCGATTCCGGCATATATAATCTGCTGAAATTAATTTACCGTTTGCTACTTCGAGTAAAAATTTACTATCCAATGGCGTCAATGGACAACTTAATTTAGCACAAAAATCTCTACTCATATAGCTTTTATCTGCACCCGAATCAAATAAAACGTAAGCAGATTTATTGTCAATAAGAAACGTACCCGTAACAAGCTCCGGGTCTTCCTGTGCCTCTGCCGCATTAATATTGAAAACTCTTCCGCGGCCTTGTCCATTCGTGTTCTCCTGGTTCGGGCAATTTCTAATAATGTGGCCCGGTTTTCCACATTTATAACAAACTACATTGGCATAACTTGCTCCGACACTACTTGCTCCGCCATTACTCGTTCCGACACCATTTGTTCCTTTCGTTCTGTTAACCCCTGGTCCGTAGACCTCACACTTCGCCGCGCTATGACTATTTCTTTTACACTTGTTGCAAAATTTGGTGCAGAACCCCGAGTGATACTTTTCACACCTTTGGCATAGCTGCTTCTGATTGTTGTTGTTGTTGTTGCTGTTGTTATTGTTGTTGTACCGTTTGTTGTAATTATGATTGATGTTGCGATTGTTGGGATAGTTGTTGTTGTTGTTTTGGTGACTCTTATCACTATTTTCCTCCCACTTTCTTTTGACTAGCTTCACGTTGGCCTCTTCGGCCGCCTGTTCTTTAATTCTTCCCTCAATCTGGTTCACTAGTTTGTGAGCCATTCTACATGCCTTTTGTATAGGGGCACGCTCGTGTGAACTTATATCTTCTTGGATTCTCTCCGGTAACCCTTTCACAAACGCGTCGATCTTCTCTTCCTCATCTTCGAACGCTCTCGGACACAATAGGCACAATTCTATGAATCGTCTTTCGTACGAAGTAATATCGAATCCCTGTGTTCGTAACCGTATAAGTTCTGACTTGAGCTTATTGACCTCGGTTCTGGGATGGTACTTCTCGTTCATCAAGTGCTTGAATGCTGACCACGGTAGCGCGTAAGCAGCATCTTGTCCCACTTGCTCTAGATAGGTATTCCACCATGTTAACGTAATACATGTGAAGGTATGCGTAGCGTACTTCACTTTGTCTCCTTCAGCACACTTACTTATGGAAAACACCGATTCAACTTTCTCAGTCCACCGTTTCAATCCGATTGGTTCTTCGGTCCCATCAAATTCTGAAGGTTTGCAGGCAGTGAATTCCTTGTAGGAGCATCCTACACGATTTCTTGCACCGTTAGCTGTATTGCTAGATTCAGAGTTATTGTTGGTATGTAGCGCGGCGTGTACTGCGGCTATGTTTGAAGCAAGAAAGACACGAAATTTCTCTTCGCTCATATTCAAGGTGTGTCGAGTAGTCAGTGCCATTTCCTTCAAAATAGTCAAATGAAACAAGTTAATCATACAGAATATTAAGAGTAGTCAATAGTATCTCGTAGCATAATATGAACTCATTTATAAAAGCTTTTTCTTCATATTAGCGTTTTATAAGTTTAAATTCGGGTTCTACATACCCGTTAAGTTCATACTTAGTAGCTAATATACAATTCAACTACTACAATTCCATATGAAAAACTGATTATAATAATATATCACATACAAATATTCTTCAAACTTATAACTTCGCTATATTACATATAACATGAAATATAGTACACTATGATACAGGACAGTTTTTGAAGATAAATCTAGTTAATACGCAAGTTGTTCAGTAAAGGAAATAAAGACACGTAATTCATAAGTCCAGAAAAGTCATGCATTCTGGTTTTACTAAGACGACTTCCCATCCTTGGTCTTGTGGAAAATAACCGTTATGACCATTGGCTAGGCAGCATGTTGTAATGTCATCAAAAGGACGAGGGTTTCGTAATTTCCAACAGCCCCGTATTAATCTAAAAACCTTGTTTCTCACCCCAACTACTGAATTCGTCACTTATGGGAAAGTTTTAATTAAAAGCTACAATCCGATGTTCTTTTTTCTCACTTTGGTAAGAAGCGAACGTCACTAAACCGTAAGCATAATATGCTTCTTTATGTTGCATGTTAGAAGCTCTTTCTAATTCACGAAATCCTATGTTGGGATATGTTGAGTCAAAATAGGTTCTTAACCCGTAACGTAAAATTTCATTTGGGTTCCCCGCATTTAATGCTTTAAACAAAACACGGCGTAACTTAAAGTCTCCCCAATGTGATATACCCCACCTATCAAAGGAAAGCCTTTTATAACCTAAGGCATTTCTGAAAAGTCTTTCAAATGTTTGACAAGTTAATTTCGCCATAACTAAATGTGCTAATGAATTCTGACCGACTCTAGACAAGATTTCCTCAATCATATCCTCTGGTAGGTCTTCTAAAATATTCGGTTGTCTACCCTTAACGTCCATTTTGTTTTTATACTGTAAAATAGACAAGGATTAGATTCGTAATAACAAACAATACAAGTAATTTTTACATAGAACATAAAAGTACAAGCACACTACAATACATTTATTACACAACATGCTCACACCCCGCTAATCTGAATCAATGGTTTCTTCTTCTTCGGACTTGGTTCTTTTTCCTAATCTTCTAGGGATATATGATGTTCCTCTAATACGAGTCGTCGTTTTCCACATTGGTTTAGAAAAACCTGGTGGTTTAGAGGTTCCCGGGTTATTGTCACGATATTGAAAATACGGGTGTTGACAGTACATATAAAGTTCATCGGGGTCAGAATCAGATTTCTCTATTTTGATGTCTTTTCCCTTATTATTTTTTTTGTCTCATTAAATTGGGTCAGGGTAATTTCTATAACATCATCGGAATCCTCATCAGGATCCGATTCATCGGAAAATTGGTAATTTTCCCAATATTTTGCTTCCTTAGAGGAAACACCATTGACCATTATTAACTTTGGTCCATTGGTTGAGGATTTTCTTTTATTTGACTGGTTTTCTGTGGTTCCTACTATTCCCCCCTCCGGAACCTCTTCTTCTTCCAGTTCCTCTTCTTCTGGTTCCTCTTCTCCCGGTTCCTCTTCTTCCGGTTCCGTTTCCTCTTCTTCCGGTTCTTCGGGAACTTGTGAATCTTGCCAATATATATTCGACTCTTCGTTATTATTAGGTGAGTCAATGGGATTTGTGCTAGAGGTAGACATCTATCACACAATATCAAACATGTTAAGAGATTAATATATCACATAATATTTACATGTTAATAATATATAGTTTCCAACAAAAATGTTAAGCAATCATTTTAGACTCACTAATGCATTGATAAGACACACTAATGAAAATTTTCTAGTTCTCTAAGACCAACGCTCGGATACCAACTGAAATGTCCCGTTCATATTGATTATAAACGTTCCATATTAATTGATTTCGTTGCGAGGTTTTGACCTCTATATGAGACGTTTTTCAAAGACTGCATTCATTTTTAAAACAACCATAACCTTTATTTTATCAATAAAGGTTTTAAAATCATTACGTAGATTATCAAATAATGATAATCTAAAATATACTGTTTACACACGACCATTACATAATGGTTTACAATAGAAATATATTACATTGACATATGTTTCTTGAATGCAGTTTTTACACAATATCATACAAACATAGACTCCAAATCTTGTCCTTATTTTAGTATGCAACAGCGGAAGCTCTTAGTATTCACCTGAGAATAAACATGCTTTAAACGTCAACAAAAATGTTGGTGAGTTATAGGTTTAACCTATATATATCAAATCGTAACAATAGACCACAAGATTTCATATTTCAATACACATCCCATACATAGAGATAAAAATCATTCATATGGTGAACACCTGGTAACCGACATTAACAAGATGCATATATAAGAATATCCCCATCATTCTGGGACACCCTTCGGATATGATATAAATTTCGAAGTACTAAAACATCCGGTACTTTGGATGGGGTTTGTTAGGCCCAATAGATCTATCTTTAGGATTCGCGTCAATTAGGGTGTCTGTTCCCTAATTCTTAGATTACCAGACTTAATAAAAAGGGGCATATTTGATTTTGATAATTCAACCATAGAATGTAGTTTCACGTACTTGTGTCTATTTTGTAAATCATTTATAAAACCTCCATGTATTTTCATCCCAAAAATATTAGATTTTAAAAGTGGGACTATAACTCACTTTCACAGATATTTCCTTCCTCGGAAATAAGACTTGGCCACGGATCGATTCACGAACCTATACAAATATGTACATATATATCAAAGTATGATCAAAATATAATTACAACCATTTTTATTATGTTTTAAAGATTTGAGTGTATTAAGTCAGCTATCCTCGTTAGTAACCTACAACTAGTTGTCCACAGTTAGATGTACAGAAATAAATTGATATATATTATCTTGAATCAATCCACGACCCAGTGTATACACGTCTCAGGCTAAATCACAACTCAAAGTATATATATTTTTGGAATCAACCTCAACCCTGTATAGCTAACTCCAACATTACTGCATATAGAGTGTCTATGGTTGTTCCAAATAATATATATACATGGGTCGATATGATATGTCAAAACATTTGTATACGTGTCTATGGTATCCCAAGATTACATAATATATTAGAATACATGTATAATACAATATAAGTTAGCTAGGATATGATTTGTATAGATTTGTTAAACATTTCCCGTAGCTAAAAAGATCAAAAATATCCATTCTTGTTTTACCCATAACTTCTTCATTTAAATCCGTTTTGAGTGAATCAAATTGCTATGGTTTCATATTGAACTCTAATTTAAGAATCCAAACAGAAAAAGTATAGGTTTATAGTCGGAAATTTAAGTTACATGTCAATTACTAAAGAGGTAGTCATTTCCGTCGAAAGAACGACATCTTGATGACCATTTTGAAAAACATACTTTCACTTTGAGTTTAACCAAGATTTTTGGATATAGTTTCATGTTCATATGAAAAATCATTTTCGCAGAAGAACAACTTTTAAATCAAAGTTTATCATAGTTTTTAATTATCCAAACCAAAACAGCCCCCGGTTTCACTACGACGGCGTATATCCGATTTTATGGTGTTCATCGTGTTTCCAGGTTTTAAATCGTTAAGTTAGCATATCATATAGATATAGAACATGTGTTTATTTGATTTTAAAAGTCAAGTTAGAAGGATTAACTTTTGTTTGCGAACAAGTTTAGAATTAACTAAACTATGTTATAGTGATTACAAGTTTAAACCTTCGAATAAGATAGCTTTGTATGTATGAATCGAATGATGTTATGAACATCATTACTACCTCAAGTTTTCTGGATAAAACTACTAGAAATGAGAAAAATGGATCTAGCTTCAAAGGATCCTTGGATGGCTTGAAAGTTCTTGAAGCAGAATCATGACACGAAAACAGTTCAGGTAAGATTTTCACTCGAAATAAGATTGTTATAGTTGTAGAAATTGAATCAAAGTTTGAATATGAATATTACCTTGAATTAGAAAGATAACCTACTATAAATAACAAAGGTTCCTTGATCTTAGATGATTACTTGAAATGGATTAGAAAGCTTGGAAGTAGACTTGCAAACTTGGAAGTATTCATGATTTTTATGAAACTATACTTATGGAATTTATGAAGAACACTTAGAACTTGAAGATAAAACTTGAGAGAGATCAATTAGATGAAGAAAATTAAATAATTAAAGTATTTGTAGGTGTTTTTGGTCGTTGGTATATGGATTAGATATAAAGGATATGTAATTTTGTTTTCATGTAAATAAGTCATGAATGATTACTAATATTTTTGTAATTTTATGAGATATTTCATGCTAGTTGCCAAATGATGGTTCCCACATGTGTTAGGTGACTCTCATGTGCTGCTAATAGCTGATTATTAGAGTGTATATACCAATAGTACATACATCTAAAAGCTGTGTATTGTACGAGTACGAATACGGATGCATACGAGTAGAATTGTTGATGAAACTGAATGAGGATGTAATTGTAAGCATTTTTGTTAAGTAGAAGTACTTTGATATGTGTCTTGAAGTCTTTCAAAAGTGTAAGAATACATATCAAAACACAACATGTATATACATTCTAATGGAGTCGTTAAGTCTTCGTTAGTCGTTACATGTAAGTGTTGTTTTGAAACCTTTGAGTTAACGATCTCAATTAATGTTGTTAACCCAATGTTTATTATATCAAATGAGATGTTAAATTTTTATATTATCATGATATTATGATGTATGAATATCTCTTAATATGATATATACATTAAAATATCATTACAACGATAATCGTTACATATAAGTCTCGTTTTGTAATTCTTGAGTTAGTAGTCTTGTTTTTACATATGTAGTTCATTGTTAACACAATTAATGATATATTTAAATATCATTTTATCATGTTAAATATAGTTTATCAATATCTTAATATGATACATATGTATTTAGTAGACGTTATCATAACGATAATCGTTATATATATCATTTCGAGTTTCTTAACTTAGTAATCTCATTTCTTATGTATATCACACATTATTAATATACTTAGTGAGATACTTACTCATCATAATCTCATGTCAACCATATATATATATGTCTATATATACCACAACATGTAGTTTTTACTAATTTGTAACGTTCGTGAATCGCCGGTTGTAATGACCCAGAATTTTCCGACCAAATTATACTTATGAGATTAATATTTACATAAATTAAACCATACCAACATGATAAGCAATCCAAATTGTTGAGACTTGTGTTTTTGAAAAGAGTTTTACACAACGTTTGACCGTCCAATATGACCGATGATATCACGAACTATATAACATACGATAATTATACGTTTGTGTATATATATGTATTTATATATATTTACCATGATCTAAGGATGGTTTAACATCTCATTGTGTACTAATGACAATGAGTTATAAGTATATTTTGAAACTACTAACTTAAGTTTTCAAAACGATAACTACACGTAACATTCTTTGATATATATACTTATAATCTATAATGCTTATACATGTATCGTATATATAATGTATTTAATCAATTTTTAAGGACTTAAATACATAAAACAATATAAGTATATTCACAAAAGATAGCTATATTTGAATTCTCGTTCCGTTTCCTCAAGATTTCTATACGTATATCTAGGGTATATGTACCCGTATCATACCCAGCTTCTATACGTATTTACTATTGGTATATAAACATCAAATCAACATCCTAATCAACATTATTACTGCCCTAGATATGAGGTAACTAAAATTTGTCAAGTAGTATGAATTATTAGTAAGAAAACAAAATTAGGAATCCTTTTATTTCTTTATAAACTAAAAACGTTTTTATAAATGAACACCATTTCTTCACTCCATTTTCTCATACCTACACCCTCATTTCTCTCTCAAAATACCCCTAACTTCATACTTGATCATCTCCAAGCATTTTCCCCATCATTTAGCTTCAATTACAAGCCTTAAACACCATAAGAAAACTCTTTCAAGAACATATCAAAATAACCACCCATTTGAAGAAGTTTACTTCCAACCTTTTGATCTAACTCCACCACTCTTTGATTCTAAGATTATTTCTTATCTTTTGCAGTAACTTTGTCCAAGTAACTTGAGGTAGTAACCTTGTTCATAATCTTATTCAATTCATATTCATATAGCTATCTTATTTTGTGGTATAAAATTTTAACAACAAGAACATAGTTTGAATGATTTCAAACTTGTTCGCAAACTAAATAGATCCTTCTAACTTGACTTTTAAAACACTTCAAGACCTATAATATATCATAATGATATGCTAACCTAACAAGATATAACTTGGTTTTACAAAGAACATCTTAAAAACTGAATCTACGTCGTCGGAGTGCAACCGGGGGCTATTTTGGGTTGGAGAATTAAAAACCATCTTGAACTTTGAATTGGAAGTTCATGTTCTGGAAAAATAATATTTCTTATGAATATGTTAACACATAAAAATTTCATGGTTTAACTCAAAGTGTAAGTATTTTTAGAAAAATGATCATTAAATGTTGTTTTTATGATGGAAAATGATCACTTTCATAAGTTTCACCAAAGTTTGACCTATAACCTATAATTTTGAATACAAACTAAGGTATTTTCAGTTCATATTCTTAAAATTTGACTCGATCCAAGGAAGTGGCAAGTTGAACCAACAAAAACGGAGTTGTAATGAAGAAACTACGACTAAAACAAGATTGGGTATCCGAAGCTAGTTTAGCTACGAAAATATTTGGAGAAAAAGTAAATTAATCATATCTTTTCTAATTAATATGATATTTTATATATAATTACTTATGATTTGATTTTATATATTTCAGGACCACCCGTAAACAACACGAGAAGATTAATCATAAGACCTCATGATTGTACGCAACACGTCATTTGACAACACGGTACTTTATGTACGCAACACGTCATTTGACAACATGGTACCATGGGTCGAGATTAATTCTGATCAATACGAATACGATGGGGTCTTTATTTATTTTATTTAAGCAACTAATTGTGGACCACTAACATCGGACTGCTAACTACGGACTAAGAAAATATTAAAAGTATATATATATATGTAACGATTACTTAAAAAGAAAATATGTTGATATATTATATATATGGTTAGGTTCGTGATATCTATCGGAGACCAAGTCGAATTAAATACCTTCAAGGCAAAAGTGAGTTTCATTTGCTCCCTTTTTAATTGCTTTTGCAATATATATTTTGGGCTGAGAATACATGCGCCGCTTTTATGAATACTTTACGAAATAGACACAAGTACTTAAAATATATTCTACGTTGAGTTGTACCACTGGCATACTTCCCTGTAGCTTGGTAACTACTATTTACATGGGTATTGTAAACGCGAATCCTGTTGATAGATCTATCGGGCCTGACAACCCCAACCGGACTGGACGACCAGTATTCAACGGTTGCACAGTACTTCGTTTTGGTGACTACACTTGGTACGGTGTAGTGAGATTTCATAATAAAGGGAATATGCGACGTTGATTAAATGTTAAGTATGGTTACCAAGTGCTCAACCACTTAGAATGCTTTACATACACTTGCGAGTGTATTATGTTTATGATTATGAAATCTTGTGGTCTATTAACATATTGAAATGATTGTTATGATAAACCTATGAACTCACCAACTTTTTGGTTGACACTTTAAAGCATGTTTATTCTCAGGTACGAATTAAGTCTTCCGCTGTGCATTTGCTCAATATAAGGACATTACTTGGAGCTGATCATCGCAATGGGACCAAATGTTGATGACTTCGTCCAGGTGGATTAGGACGGGTCCTTTCAGTTGGTATCAGAGCGGTGGTTGTAGTGAACCAGGTCTTGCATTAGTGTGTCTAACTAGTAGTTGTTAGGATGCATTAATGAGTCTGGACTTCGACCGTGTCTACATGTCAAAAGTTTTTCTTATCATTTCTAGTCGGAAATCATCTGCTTATCATCCTTAGGAAATTACCTACTTATCATTCATAAGTCTAGACACGTTTTACTGCATTTACTACATTGATAGTGTATAGACGAATTCTTATCTTAGCATATCTGTTATTGCGAACTTTGACTGATATCTTTTCAAAAATTCTCCGTAATTTACGGGATTTTAGTATTATATATACATATGTAAATTATGTATTGAATAGTACCAAATCTAACTCCTATAATCTAATCCATACCAAAAATTCATTTTCCCCATTATACAAGATGGATTACGCATCTAGTTCGAATTCTTCAGATTCCGACAGTTTTGCCGATATGGATTTCCATTCGGGCTTCGAAAGCAGCGTCACCGGAATGGATCAACCAATTTCCCATCATCTATTCTGGATGAATTGGGGATGGGTTCGTAATATACTAAATCACTGGAGACAAGAAGAAGGTGATCCATTCCATCCACCAAATTGCCTTCTTGGCGATGAACCTAAAGCACTTACCGGCGAACCTATTCGAAACACCATTTTCTCTCTCATTTCTAGAGTATTTCGTCACGATTATATACTATCCCATATTACAAATCTTGTTCATTCGCTCGCTCCAACCGCCAATCATCCCGGTGTACTAGCAGAAGTTAACGAACTTCGCGCTCGCGTGACGGCTTTGGAGAACATGGTGCGAAGGTTGCAAATACCAGCAGCAGCACCAGCAGCATAATCAGCACCACCATCAATAACATCAACAATACCATCATCACCACTAACAAACAACATCCGCATCACACGTCTCGACATCATAATCTGTCCCACAAACATCAACATCATACGCACCATAGATACCAAGGAGTACCAACAATAATGAACGATGAAGTATTGATCCATAACTTCATTGATATTCTGCGAAGAATATGTGGTTTCAAAAAGTTTTAGAGATTTCTTATTCTAGCTCAAACCGAAAAGCAAATGAGATTAATATCATATTAACTCATTAAATTCATGATTTCATCTGAAGAAAATATATATGTATATATGTTTTCATAAAGATTGTAATTAAAAGTTCTTTTGTACAAAACATTAATGGTGAAATTTTTTTTTTTAACGGGTAGGTAATACCCGAGGAATAATTAGATTTCATCTTAATAAGTTACATTGTACATTCGTCGAAGCTGATTCAATAGTCATTTACTATCCTACTTATAACCATAGATATACGTATCTGTTCACCGCAGAATAACCATTTTCATTCAATTTCATATTTGGATTTTGACTTCCCAGAATCCAACAAGTGGCATATGAAGAAAACATATGACAAAATAAAATCTGTTAGAAACAAACAAATTAACTATGAAAAATTTTGTTAAGAATCCACGCTAACTGTTCCAGCTAACTGTTCCTAGCTAACTGATTACATTTTATTTATTGCAGTTTATTTATCGCAATTTAATTATCGCACTTTTAAATCGTCATTTAATTTCTGTAATTATTTTACGCACTTTAAATATCGGGACACGTATACAATGTTTTGGCATATCATATCGACGCATCTATATATATTATTTAGAATCACCATAGACACTCTATATGCAGTAATGATCGAGTTCTCTATACAGGGTTGAGGTTGATTCTACAGTAATATATATAGTTTGAGTTGTGATCGAGTCTGAGAGGTATACGGGTCACGACACGTATTAATTAATTCGTATATTATATATTAAACTATATATGAATTATTGGACTGTTACTGTGGACTATCGACTGTGGACTAATGACATTGGACAATTAAAATGAATTAAAATATTGATTATAACATATGAAACTAAACATTTCTTCAAGATTGCCACTTGATTTCATCTTAAACCTCATTATATCTCGACGATTACAATCAGCGTTCAAATCTATCATGATTCTTAAAAATACCTCAATCGAGAGGATAAACCAACCGCACTTCATCTACGGAAGAAAAGATTGATGCATATAGTTATGCACCAGGAAAAAAAAACCCTCGGAAACTGAGTAAACGTTTGACACGTATCTGTTCTAGTTCCTTTGACATTGTTATTACCGAAGATCATTTTGCAATCCCTTTCCAAAGTAGCTAATTTTGTCATAGCTCCAGCAAGTCAACTCCGACTTTTCATTCGAAACAACTTTATTATAACCGCGATATATATGCGTACTCTTTATTGTTACTGGGGAACCTTTTATATTCCACAATATTACCATCAGCGATTAATCATTCTAAAAACACAATTCTCCTGAAACTACCTCGGTTTGATAACCGGTGACCCAGATCAGTTAACTTTGAAAATGCTGACGAAGCAGCATGTTGTAGATGATCTTAATGGCCAAAAGTTTGATGATAAAGAAAGGAGTGTTAGGAACACTCGATAGAAAATTTAGTACTGAAAAGCGGATTATGCGAAACTATGAAGAAAGCCGTGGACAAATCACAAAGAATAAGTTTGCCTTCAAAGAATCCAAATGATTCTGTGCCTGCTGAAATCGTTAACAAACATCTTATTTCTCATTCTAAACCTTCACAGACAAATCTTCTTCATCATCCATTGATATTAGAAATTCTAAGATATTCTCGTATGTTCTATTATAAATATCCTCCATATTTCTGGCGATATTTTCACAACTATTCTTATCTGAGATCATTTATCTCTCCGTAATATCTGCAACATAAAAGAAACTGTGTTAGTTTCTAAATTCTGAAACCTTCGAGTTTAAAATATGAATGTTTTGAAGTAGTGTTGGGAACTGAAGCATGGATTAGTATAATATAATGACACTTGATCAACGTCATTATATTACAGTAAGTCATGCTGAGTTTCTAATGAAGCATGATGATTCACAGTACCGTCATCATGTGCCATTTACACTACTCTTACATTCTATCTAATCTCTAAACATATCAAGAGAATATTTTTCTGGATGACTCGGTCTTCTCCAGGGTATTCTGGTAATTTAACAAATCAAAATCGTTCTATTACCATTTTCTTCTTAGAGCATTAGCTATGTTCATTCTGAATTTCATATCTACGAATTCCGGACCATTACTCGCTTGACTTGAAGTCGGGAAGAGAAAACGAAAGCATGAAGCTCCGAAAAATAATGAAGAATATAAACTCCGATAATAACCCCGAAATTACAAACCGTGTATATCGATGCAGATAGCAATATAGAGACACGGGAAAATTAGAAACACTATAAACACAAGAGTATAGTAGAAGTAAATAGATTCTTCTGGTGGTAGATGAAAAAGAAGAATGACAGATATAAAAGTTAGGAGTATATCACGAATCAGGACTGGATGGAGCATATTGATGAATGCTTTAAAGTAAGAATCAGGGGAGAAAGAATAGAAGGTGTGAGTCGTGGAAAATAAGGAAACGAAGGGGTGAATTTATAGTGAAATATCCGATAGAGCAATCAAAACAGATTATTGCATATAATCAAAGAAGATCCTGATTTCCTTAATCACCAAAGAACCAAATCTTATTACGTAAGATTCTCTTTAAATCCCTTAAATCCCGAAAATCAATCATAACTACGTCATCGGTTAAGAGGAATATATTTTACTCATCTCACTCTTTTACGATAGTCTCATTTATATTCTTTGCATAATCGAATCGTTTTATCTACATTACTCAATGATGATAAAACTCCATTATCACCTTATATTTGTCATGAAAACCTTTTTATTGTTATCCATAACAACCTCTATCAAATTTCGGGGACGAAATTTCTTTAACGGGTAGGTACTGTAATGACCCAGAATTTTCCGACCAAATTATACTTATGAGATTAATATTTACATAAATTAAACCATACCAACATGATAAGCAATCCAAATTGTTGAGACTTGTGTTTTTGAAAAGAGTTTTACACAACGTTTGACCGTCCAATATGACCGATGATATCACGAACTATATAACATACGATAATTATACGTTTGTGTATATATATGTATTTATATATATTTACCATGATCTAAGGATGGTTTAACATCTCATTGTGTACTAATGACAATGAGTTATAAGTATATTTTGAAACTACTAACTTAAGTTTTCAAAACGATAACTACACGTAACATTCTTTGATATATATACTTATAATCTATAATGCTTATACATGTATCGTATATATAATGTATTTAATCACTTTTTAAGGACTTAAATACATAAAACAATATAAGTATATTCACAAAAGATAGCTATATTTGAATTCTCGTTCCGTTTCCTCAAGATTTCTATACGTATATCTAGGGTATATGTACCCGTATCATACCCAGCTTCTATACGTATTTACTATTGGTATATAAACATCAAATCAACATCCTAATCAACATTATTACTGCCCTAGATATGAGGTAACTAAAATTTGTCAAGTAGTATGAATTATTAGTAAGAAAACAAAATTAGGAATCCTTTTATTTCTTTATAAACTAAAAACGTTTTTATAAATGAACACCATTTCTTCACTCCATTTTCTCATACCTACACCCTCATTTCTCTCTAAAAATACCCCTAACTTCATACTTGATCATCTCCAAGCATTTTCCCCATCATTTAGCTTCAATTACAAGCCTTAAACACCATAAGAAAACTCTTTCAAGAACATATCAAAATAACCACCCATTTGAAGAAGTTTACTTCCAACCTTTTGATCTAACTCCACCACTCTTTGATTCTAAGATTATTTCTTATCTTTTGCAGTAACTTTGTCCAAGTAACTTGAGGTAGTAACCTTGTTCATAATCTTATTCAATTCATATTCATATAGCTATCTTATTTTGTGGTATAAAATTTTAACAACAAGAACATAGTTTGAATGATTTCAAACTTGTTCGCAAACTAAATAGATCCTTCTAACTTGACTTTTAAAACACTTCAAGACCTATAATATATCATAATGATATGCTAACCTAACAAGATATAACTTGGTTTTACAAAGAACATCTTAAAAACTGAATCTACGTCGTCGGAGTGCAACCGGGGGCTATTTTGGGTTGGAGAATTAAAAACCATCTTGAACTTTGAATTGGAAGTTCATGTTCTGGAAAAATAATATTTCTTATGAATATGTTAACACATAAAAATTTTATGGTTTAACTCAAAGTGTAAGTATTTTTAGAAAAATGATCATTAAATGTTGTTTTTATGATGGAAAATGATCACTTTCATAAGTTTCACCAAAGTTTGACCTATAACCTATAATTTTGAATACAAACTAAGGTATTTTCAGTTCATATTCTTAAAATTTGACTCGATCCAAGGAAGTGGCAAGTTGAACCAACAAAAACGGAGTTGTAATGAAGAAACTACGACTAAAACAAGATTGGGTATCCGAAGCTAGTTTAGCTACGAAAATATTTGGAGAAAAAGTAAATTAATCATATCTTTTCTAATTAATATGATATTTTATATATAATTACTTATGATTTGATTTTATATATTTCAGGACCACCCGTAAACAACACGAGAAGATTAATCATAAGACCTCATGATTGTACGCAACACGTCATTTGACAACACGGTACTTTATGTACGCAACACGTCATTTGACAACATGGTACCATGGGTCGAGATTAATTCTGATCAATACGAATACGATGGGGTCTTTATTTATTTTATTTAAGCAACTAATTGTGGACCACTAACATCGGACTGCTAACTACGGACTAAGAAAATATTAAAAGTATATATATATATGTAACGATTACTTAAAAAGAAAATATGTTGATATATTATATATATGGTTAGGTTCGTGATATCTATCGGAGACCAAGTCGAATTAAATACCTTCAAGGCAAAAGTGAGTTTCATTTGCTCCCTTTTTAATTGCTTTTGCAATATATATTTTGGGCTGAGAATACATGCGCCGCTTTTATGAATACTTTACGAAATAGACACAAGTACTTAAAATATATTCTACGTTGAGTTGTACCACTGGCATACTTCCCTGTAGCTTGGTAACTACTATTTACATGGGTATTGTAAACGCGAATCCTGTTGATAGATCTATCGGGCCTGACAACCCCAACCGGACTGGACGACCAGTATTCAACGGTTGCACAGTACTTCGTTTTGGTGACTACACTTGGTACGGTGTAGTGAGATTTCATAATAAAGGGAATATGCGACGTTGATTAAATGTTAAGTATGGTTACCAAGTGCTCAACCACTTAGAATGCTTTACATACACTTGCGAGTGTATTATGTTTATGATTATGAAATCTTGTGGTCTATTAACATATTGAAATGATTGTTATGATAAACCTATGAACTCACCAACTTTTTGGTTGACACTTTAAAGCATGTTTATTCTCAGGTACGAATTAAGTCTTCCGCTGTGCATTTGCTCAATATAAGGACATTACTTGGAGCTGATCATCGCAATGGGACCAAATGTTGATGACTTCGTCCAGGTGGATTAGGACGGGTCCTTTCACCGGTCAACTTGGGTGATCATTTGTCTATATGAAACTTTTTTCATTTAATCAAGTCTTAACAAGTTTGATTGCTTAACACGTTGGAAACATTTAGTCATGTAAATATCAATCTCAATTAATATATATAAACATGGAAAAGTTTGGGTCACTACAGGTCATACTTCCCTTACTCATAATAAGGAGTAGTACGATTTAGGCCCCGCTAAATATAAATTTAAAACTAGTATCCACTTTTGATAGTCAGAGCTGACGCATTGCGACCTGACGACATCGCACAAATAAAACCGTTCATTTTGGCCATTTCATTATGGAACAAAAAGTTTCTGGCACCGTCGTCGGGGAACTGGTATCAGACAATACTGCTCTCTATCAAACTCATTCACAAGCATTTAAGTGGTGTCTAAGAAAGACAATTATACATGGACTTGGTTGTTGGATTTTTCGAACATTCTCCAATTATATTGGAACCAAAAGAATCCTGCCTCTCTGTAGTCGGCCTGGCCACTTGGTTTGTTGAATAGTTCGTGCGAAGCTCTGTTATCGAAATACCGGGGAATCAGTAGCAAGAACCAAAAACATATCTATAATTAGGATAATTAGAATACCTTAGCTTAAACTACCTTAGATTACCTTAGATTACTTTAGATTAATCATTAGATCGCCTTAGACTAAATTAGGAACCTAGTTTATTTGTTTAAAATTTAAAACAACAAAAAGAGGCATACCCAGTGTATGACCCAAACCCGATCTAGACCAGGGCCATTGTTATTCGTACCTGATCTAGATGCCATAATCTATAAACCACGTAAGGAAGCAAGAATAAAAAAACAAATGGCGTTACGCGTTACTTTAGCAGAAAACACTAAACCCTCGATTGAAGGTCGATGAGGACCAATCAGATTTCCAGAGATTCAAGGACACTCGTTCGAGTTAAAACATCACATCATACAACTCATCCAAAATGGCTGTCAATTCCATGGATTACCGAATGACGATCCTAGTTCTCACCTCGATAAATTCATATCTCTTTCAAATTCCAACAAGCAGCCAGGGATAGGATAAGATATAGTCTGGCTATACTTGTTCCCTTATTCTCTCACTCATCATGCACATACATGGTTCGAAGGACTGGAAAAAGATTCCATCACGTCTTGGACGGAGATGGCTACTAAATTCCTAACCAAATATTTCCCTCCTTCTAAACAAACTAAGCTTAAGAATGACATCATTAACTTCAAACAAAGTTATGATGAATCTCTTTACACTGCATGTGAGCGATTCAAAACCCTACTGAAGAAGTGCCCTAATCACCAGTTAGAACGGTCAGCCCAAATCTGCACCTTCCACAATGGTCTTACGGTAAATCATAGGACGACGATCGACACCGCCGCTCAAGGAAATTCGATGAACCAAACCGCAGGCAAAGTGTCAAGACCCGTCCTAATCCATAAGGACGAATACAATAACATATGGTTACATTGCGAGGTATTTGACCTCTATATGATACATTTTACAAACATTGTATTCGTTTTTAAAAGAAAAACTTACATCACATCGAAAGTTGACGGCATGCATACCATTTCATAATATATCCAACTATAAATGACTTAATAATGTTCTTGATGAACTCAACGACTCGAATGCAACGTCTTGTGAAATATATCAGGAATGACTCCAAGTAATATCTCTAAAATGAGCAAATGCACAGCGGAAGATTTCTTTCATACCTGAGAATAAACATGCTTTAAAGTGTCAACAAAAAGGTCAGTGAGTTCATTAGTTTATCATAATCATTCATTTCCATCATTTTAATAGACCACAAGATTTCAGATATTTAATTGTACACGTAACCCGAGTACATAATAATACGTATAACCTGCGAATTAAAAATCATTCATATGGTGAACACCTGGTAACCGACATTAACAAATGCATCTAGAATATCTCCAAATATACAGGTACACTCATCTGTATATAAAATCAAAGTACTAAAGCATCCATAACCTGGATGGGGTTTGTTAGGCCCAATAGATCTATCTTTAGGATTCACGTCAATTAGGGGGACTGTTCCCTAATTCTTAGGCTAACAAGCTAAAATGGTGATATCCGGTATAATGATCCAGCCATAGAATGTAGTTTTAAGTACTTGTGTCTATTTCGTCAAACATTTATAAAAACAGCGCATGTATTCTCAGTCCCAAAAATATATATTGCAAAAGCATTTAAAAAGGGAGCAAATGAAACTCACAATACGATATTTTGTAGTAAAAATATGCATACGACGGAACTGAACAATGCAGGGTTGACCTCGGATTCACGAACCTATATCAATTATATATATTAACACATTGTAATATTAATCAACTAATTATATATATGTATTTTATAATATATATATATATATATATATATATATATATATATATATATATATATATATATATATTAATATCCTTATATACAATTATATTAATCCTTATTGTTTGTTATAATACCTATATGATATATATACTTTAATAAAAGTGATATTAATATAAATAATATTATATTAGTTAATATATTAAAATCTAATATTAGTATACTTATGATATATGTAGTAAATATATATTTTTTATATAGATATCTTTTGTTTGTAAAAAAAATAATAATAAAATAATGATAATGATAATAATAATAATAATTAGATTTGAAAATAATAATAAAAATGATAATAATATTAATAATTCTATTAAGGATAATAATAATAATGATAGTTTTAATAAGAAAGATAATCCTATTATAAATGATAAGTTTAATATAACTTTTAATTTTTATTTTTTATATAATAAGATTGATAATAATAATAGTAGTAATAATAATAACCATATTATCTATAATAATATTTTTACTAATAATGATATTAATAATGATATTAATAACAATAATAATAATAATAAAAATGATCATAATAATAATAATAATAATAATAATAATAATAATCATATTAATAAAAGTAATAATAATGATAATAATAATACTAATAATAAATAAAGTACAACCTTTGAAGAAAGGAGCTTTAAAAATAAACGCCACTGCCCAGATTCGAACCCATGACCTCTCGTTCCCCCAACACACTCCCAACCATTCCTCTGGCCCTTTCATTTCTGCTTTAAATTCTCAGATTGAATTTATTTAGCCAAATTATTCGTCTGTCTACTTCTTTTCTAAAAAACAATTCGACAACATCATCAATGCTTACCATCATAACATCATACACCATCTTAATCATCATCACCACGTTTTAATAACATCCCTCTCGTGGAAGAATATAAAAACAATACGCAGCAGGTTTAAATAGTTGATCCAAAATTAATTAGAATGGAACAAGGTTTTAGCCCAATAATATAGATATATCAAAGCCCAATCTAACAAGAAGTCCACACTATCTTTAGTCCATTAATCAAATAAAAGAAGTCTAAGTGATAAGTGTTTGGGGTTTGATTATGTTAATAGGAAACAAAAGGTATTACAGCAGTAGCAGCAAACATTGCAGTCTCATGGGTTGTTTGATGAAGGTGGTTTTGTGATGGTTTGAAACGGAAGAAACACAGCAGCCTGTAGTGGTTATTTCGATGTCTTTGATTGAAACAAACACAGAATGGTAGCAGCAAATTCTTGGTGGGTTTTGAAGGTGTCACGTTGGTGTCTGAAAGGAAACAGGAAGCAGTCGCAATAATTGGAACTCACCATCAAGGGTCATCTTCTTTTTAGCCCAACTATAATAGAATACACAGCCGAATAGCCGGCCCAAGTTAAATTATTTTACGTTGCACTTGAAGAAGTCACAGAATATTTTAATTGTCTATGTAGGGTCTTTCATCACCAACTGCATCCACTTTCTTCTTAATCATTATATATTACATCGTTATCCATTATCCATTTTTTTATAATTATATTGGACAGGTTACCGACAGTTGATAATACTTGATAGGTATCATCGACTTTTAAGCTCTTCATCATCTCTTTATCATGTTCATATCATTATTACTCATCGCTTATCAAGAATTACCATTCATCTTCTTCATCTTAAATATCGAACAGGAACAAAAAGAAGTCGTAGTAGCAGTCGTGTTTTGCAGGTGGGTTTCATGGTTGCTTTTGGTGTTTGTTGGTGGTGGTTTCATGACTGTGGTTTTTTATTGGCGTTTTCAAAATAAAAACAAAGGAGAAGGATAGCGAGAGGTTAGAGAGAGAGATAAACGTGATGGATTTCATGGTGGTTTTTGGTTTGAATCGAACAAGAAACAGAAAGGGCCGAGCTTGTGAAATGGGTTGTAATGATCGTCTTGAATGGTAATAAAAACTTGATCATGGTTATATATGGTGTCAATTGTTTCGTGGGGTTCTGACAGACAAGGAACAGCAACGAACCAAGGGTAGCAGGTTTTTTTTCTAGGTAGTGGGTGTGTGTGATGGTGTCATGGTGGTGTAGGGTTTCGTTAACAACAGTAGTCGCAGTGGTTCGAATAAGGAGATTGATGTTATGCGAGGTGTATACGAAATAGTTATATTTTTATTGCGAAATACTATTAAATACGATACAATTTTACACAAGTTATTTATTTATTTATAGAGTGGATATACCTAAACCTTGCTACAACACTTATAGGCAGTGTACCTAATCGTACAGTAGTGTAGTTTTTAGTAAGTCCGGTTCGTTCCGCAGGGAGCTAGCCAAGTTTAACGCTATATTTATTTTAAATTATATTTGTATAAATATATATATATGTAATATTATTATTGTTATAAAAGGGGGATTTTACCGTTTAATAACCGGTTTGTCGATTTTAAAACTTTAGTCGCAATTAAAACCTAATGTAAAATATTAAATATACAAATGACTTAATTTAAAGCGTAAAGTAAATAACGATAATAAAAGTGGGATAATTTAAAGTGCGATAAATAAAATGACGATAAATAAAATTGCGATAATTAAAAAGTACGATAATTAAAAGTGCGATAAAATATAAAATAAAGGAATTATGCTTATTTAAACTTCCGTAATCATGATGTTCGACGTGTTGATTTTAATTTATTACCATGGGTTAATTGTCCTTTGTCCTGGATTATTCAATATGTCCATATGGTTTTTGTCTATAACAGTCCATCAGTCATAAATATAAAGTGCGAGTGTCCTCGTCAAATTATCCTTATACCCGAAGTTAAATATTCCAACTAATTGGGGATTCGAACTGTAACAAGGTCTTAATACTTTGTTTAATGAATATGCCAGGTTATCGACTGCGTGTAATCCAAGGTTTTACTACTTTGTTAACAATTACACCAATTACCCTTGAATGTAATCCACCCCTGTTTCAACTAGTCCATTGACTATTAATCCATTCCCGTGTCCGGTCAAATGAATAATTATTGGTATTTATAAATATCCCTCCCACCGTACCCAGTCAAGCGTATGTGGTTATATATAAATACGTCAAATTATAAATCTCTATATTAATTTAACGAGGTATCATTTAGTTAATATAAAGCCCATTAATAGCCCATAGTCTAATTTCCATAAGTGTCGTTCTTTTATCCAAACCCCAATTATGGTAAAAAGCCCAATTACCCAATCTTAATATTTAGCCCAACATCACGATTACTGCGACTTAAATAAGCATAATAATAACTTAGCTACGAGACATTAATTTAAAAAGGTTGAACATAACTTACAATGAGTATTAATAGCGTAGCGTTACACGGACAGAATTTCTACTTACAAACTTAAAACATTCGCCACCATAACCTTATTATTATTAATCTTAAATTAAAATTAAAATTATAAAACAAATATAAATATATATCAGAGATGAGAGAGATTGAGTTATATTGTAAAAATTCGTCGACCAAACGCTTCAATTTATAGGACCTGACATGCTACAGTGTGCCATACGATCACATGGGATTTAGGCATGATGGCCATGCGATCGCATGGCAGCCATTTCCTGGTCACATTGCATTTTAAACGTGGGCTGCTCGTATTTATTTAATATATAATATAATATATATAATTTTATATAATTATATATATATTATATTATATTCTTATGCATCGTTGACTTGTAATTTTAGGTCCGTTGCATCGCGCGTTGATAGTTAGTTCATGTCCCGGTTCCGGATTTTCGAACGTCCTTGCGTACAATTTAATATCTTGTACTTTGCATTTTGCGGCTCGTACTCTTATAATTTTTAGACGTTTCTCATCAATAATTTGAACCACTTGAATTGTATTTTGCACATTTTAGCTTTTTGGTAGTTTGCGTCTTCAAATCGTTGAGTCTGTCTTTTGTCTTCACCTTTTATTATTTAAACGAATATCACTTGTAAATAGAACAATTACAACTAAAAGCTTGTCTTTCTTGAGGGATAATGCTATGAAATATATGTTTGTTTTTAGCATTATCAAATATTCCCACACTTGAGCGTTGCTTGTCCTCAAGCAATATAGAACTTGAATATAACTTTACTAGAATTAATTCTTTATTCTTCACACTTTGTACATCAGTGATTTTTATACGGCGGTATGAACAATGATAGTAATGTTGTGGATTACAGTCCCACATTACTATAAAAATTTAGATCCTTTAGGAAATTGGATCTTTATGAAAACATTTGATCTTTTGAAAATTCATTCTAGCTTTTACCCTAGATAAGTTTTCCGGAATAACCCTTCATCGGTGTTTGCAAATTGTTTTTGTGAGTTTTGTGGATTTTGTGGGTTTTAGATTTAAAAATTTTAGGTCAAAACTTGCGATTTTGTGTCACCCACTTGCTAACCTTGTATTTGGAAAGCAACACGTCCAGTATACTTGCTCCGTATATTACCTTTCGGTAAACTACCGTCCGGTTGTAAAGGAAAGCATTGAACAAGCAACTGTTAAGGCAATGTCCCGTGACATGCTTTTGATTATGGTCTATATCGTGTCGGATACAATTCCTATCCTTTGTAGGAGCAATAGTAAAGATCACCCTATAATTTTTTGGTCTGGCACAAGTTCCTGTCTTCGACCATGCTATGCAACCACCGTTCTTACGGTTGACACCTGATTTGGTTCAGGTGACCTAATGAATTCCGGTGAATTCTTAGAATTTTACGTTCAATGGTAATGAACGCATTGAAAATAGGGTTTTCAGAAAACAAATCGGTTTGTAATTTGATCAAAATATTTTCTCGTTCAAGCTCGAGTTTAGATATCATTGAATTCCATGAGTTTGTAATTCTCAATCTTTAAGGTCAATCTCAAGGATTAAGTAATATCAGTCTTAAAAGCTGATTTTTGATCTTTAAGGAGATTATCCTTTCTGGGGATCTGATTCATTAGTCTTATAAGCTAATTTGCACAGTGCCCCCCATTGTACGAGATAGATCCTCTCATGGTTAGGATAAGTCTGACCACTTAGCGACCCTGTTTGATGCTGAGGTCCGTGGATTTCCAGCTGATTTTCGAGAAAACTTTTCTTGGTTTTTTGTAGACTCTACAACTGGTATGGATGACAACTTCCTGACCTAAATCAAGAAGCGCGTGTCTTTTTCTCAGAAGACTTTACTTCCTTTTAAATTCCATTTATATTACAATAAACTGAGTAAAACTGATTAATATCGTCCAAAACAAAAGTATCTTCAATTATTTGTACAAAAATATGTGATATATATTCTAAATAACTTGGTAAATTTTTCCCACACTTGGCTTTTAATTTCCTTTCTTTGCCTTTTTATTCTCCTCTATTCCATTTTTAATGAATTCAAGCATTTTGGGTTGTTTCTCAATTTATGTCCTTTCCGAGGTAACAATAATTTCGGTGTTAACACCTAGTTTTATCATTCATAAATATGTATAAACATGATTTTGAATTCATTTATTTGAAAAAAAAATTAAAAATTTTACTAGAATTGTGTAGTCAGTATATAAGACTAGGGCTGTTCTTTATTATCAGAGAGCACTGGATTCTAATACAACTACTGCGTTACTAGTATTTTTAATTGTAACCAAGTGTTTAAATTAAAATTTTAAAACCCGAAAGAATTTAACCCCTTCCTACACTTAAGATCTTGCAATGCCCTCATTTGCAAGAAATCAGTAACAATTTAAATTATTGAGGGTGATTAGCGTAGAAAAATGAATAAATTTTACCAAAGTTTCCAAACATATTGTTGTTTATGTTGAATGATAAATAGTGCACATCATTTGTTCATTTCGTCTGTTGTTACATCACACTTGTTTTTCATTTTGTCGTCAAAATTAATAGCTTTTGCTGAACTTAATGCCAGTCTTTGAAAATGCGATGTTTTACCCTGTTGTGTAAATGAGATAAAATACATACAATACAAATATAAACATGCATGCTATTAGTACAAAATAATAAACATATTACACATTACATAAAAGTATCACAATGTTAAATGTTTAGCATAAATAGATAAAAATAATAAAAGAGAAGACATCACCAATGGAACACTAATGATTTGGATAGGGGTTCCAGTTCATATCATCGTTCTGGTTCCATGGTTGGTGATAGGTGTTCTGGTATGCTTGATTGGGGTCGTACAAGTCATAGGGTGGTCGCATGTCGGGCTGATGCGGTCGATAGTAAGCAGGTCGAGTAGGGATGTAGTTATTTGGTACCTGATACGATAGCTGGCTCATGATTTGGTGCTGATGAACTTGCCAGCTATCGTGTTGGCGTTGCCTGGAAGTCTCATACTCATTCGCGGCTTGCCACTACTCATACCGACGATGCCTATCCTCATTAGTCATTTCTACCTCATCTATATGCTGGAAAACATCAATAGCACTATCCTTAATGACATCCCTAATGTCATCCGCCTCCTCCATTTCCTCATCCGAACCCCTCTCTACCTGTGGATGGCGGCCCTGATATTGTACTGCCTGATTGCGTCTCCTAGTCAATACCTTTGCACCATGATAGACTTGCAAATCTAAAGTCTCGTCCTGTTCCCTACATACCATCATCGGACCCCCTTGATCCTAGATACTCTTCAATGAGAGTAACAAAAATACCTCCTCCTATTATTCCCCCTTCATGTATACCTTCCACCATTTTGGACAGATAAAAACCAACACAATAGGGGATATTAACAAAGCTTCTAGTGTTTCGAATGCACTTAAGGTAAAATAAATCGTGTAGGGTCATTTTCTCCTTGTTGTTACCTCTTTGTGTAATCGAGTTTACTAAGAATCTATGTATTATACGAAGCTCGACTTTATTAATATCTAAATAGGAGTGTCTTCCTCCCCGCGTAAACACATTAAAATTTGACATACGCCTCCAGATGGCGTTAGCGTCAAAATTTCTATCTACCCGCTCACCATGATAAATCAAATTTGTACAATCAGGTGATAGTAATTCAGCGGGAGTGTAAATCTGTAAAGCCCTGGCCATGTCCAGCATGGACATCCTGTACATCCTACGGCCAACTAAAAATCTAAGCAAACTCTTTCATCTAACCTATCTACATCTTTATTAAAAGCTATAGTACTCATTAGCTCAACACACCACTCTTTATATACAGGCCTACGAGTGGTAAATAAACGTTCCCAATTAGTAAAAGAAGGGCTGACATACCATTGGATTAGATGCTGCCTAACTGGGTTAGCGAGGTGGACCCTTTCCAAAGGCTCCCAATCTGTTACCCTTGGTACTTCTACATTTTTGGTCCAAAGCTTAAATTTGTTACTTTGGTATGTCGGGTAATCTATCCAACTTCTATCAATCCTTAAATTGGGATGCAACTGTTCTTCATGAATTTTTGGGTATTCTATTATATGGTGAACGAGAAATACTACGTAGGCAATAAAAAATTGTGGCTCCGGCTCATAGTATGGTATGTGTTGATCATAATGTTGTTGTTGTTGTTTAGGTTGTTGTTCCGGTTCGTGATATTGCATCTCTGGCTGTGGTTCCAGATCAGGTTGCCTAGACGATGATGCATCATCTGTATCTGTATTTCTCTGCAAAACACATTAAACACAAAATTTGTGCATCCAAATATGCATTAGTGTTAGCAAAATAACAAATTAAAACAATTACAATAACATGTTTAATCCATATTAAACTTAAACTCATTTTCATATTTTTATCAATTCTACAATTTTTCAAATAAGCATATATGAAAATGTTTACAAAGTTCATAAGCTTTTATCTCAAATAACATGTCAAAATAATCATTATTAGCAATTAAACAAGTTTCAAATGGCATTTATATCAAATTAATCAAGTTCATGAGTTTTAGACTTAAAAAGTCCACTTTAATTCTCAAAAATCATGTTCAGGATTAAAGTTTAGATCTGATATCGGGCAAAAAGTCACGTTTTTACCCCCTAAATTAGGCCCTAAAACAATAAAGATTAAAACTTTGTCGGCAAAATTTTCGCTTTTTCGATTGATTTTGTAGATTGAGTAATTACAAAGGCGATGCAAAAAGAATCAAGTAAAACGAGCTAAAACGAAGATTTTAGAGCGAAAATGGTGAAAGACAAGAAATCAAGTTACGATCCAGTGAATCAAGGACTGACCAGCACACCATAAGGCTTGCCATACGGCCTGCCATACGGCCTGCCTGTATGGATACGCCCTGCCAGATACGCCCCACCAAGTGCCTTCACCATACGGCCTGCCTTGCATACGCCCTGCCAAATACGCCCTGCCATACGCCCTGCCATACGGCCTGTCAGGCGTATTTGGCCAAATTCTGGTCTATTTAAGGGCCTTTCTCCATTCATTCCAAGACACACTCAACTTGAAATTCAATTTACATTTTCAATATTTTAGTTAGTTTGTAGTTAGTAGTTAGCTTAGCTTTTATTTTTCGGAGGATATCCCGGCGATCCCGGGCAGATTAGTTCGGCCTTTTCAGGTTTTTATCCGAAACGCTTGTCTTTTGTATTAAACATGTATTCTTATCTTTTATGTTTAATAATGCATTTCGATATTGCCATGATAGCTTAATTTATCTGTATGTTGCCATGATAGAAGTTTGGGTTAGCGTAATTATGTTAATATAGTACGGTTACTGTTATAATGCTGAACTAGGAAGTCTGATAGATTTGTATGCTAGCATCTTAAGGATTGACCAACTTAGGTTGTGATCAGGACTTGTTCACCTATATGAAATTAGCTACTTCATAGGATTAAGACCCCTGGTTATACTGTATCTGAAGATTCTATGAACTCAGTATGGCCGGAGTTCCCGAGAGGCATTTAATGTACTTTTAGGACACGGAACCTAGGAATTGAGACATGAATGACCTAGTATGCCTATTGACCGTTCTGAAGAGACCTCTTAGGAGCTGTTAAGATCTAGTGAGTGCCTTTACTGTATGACCCAAGCCTATTGCATGTTCTTGTCTGATTGTTGCCCTAGGTCTTAGTCATATCAACAGTTTAGGTACTTATTAGGTTTCTATCTGCTTTACTATCAGTATATTAACTATAATGCTGTATAATGTTTGATTTGTTGTGATCTCACTAGTATGATGAAATGGTTGTTAGTTTCCACTTAAGGTTTTGCCAACTTAAACCGACGGACTCCTTCCGTTTGTGATCAGTGTTCAATCAACACGGCACGTTGTTATTCAGTTATCTAAACTGATAACGAGGGATAGGATTAGAGCTTAACTCACTAATAAACCTAGTACTTTACTGAGGATAACCTCCGAGGTATTGTTACACTTCAGTTATAAGACCAAGTGACATACTTCTCACTGCTCAAAGAGAACTCCGAGAGTTCAGAGATAAGTAGGTCTGTGTAATTGGCTCATCCAACCAGATCAACATCAATCCAAGCATAGTCTTAACATAAGCATAATTACGTTTCCCTAACCCATTACTGATATCTTGGTCAACATTTCCCTGATCTGCATACTCCGGATATCCTTCCACTTTATTTACTTTTCTGTATTTAGAACCTTTAGCTAAAATCAACTACTATCTTTTATCTAGGTAATTTAACTAAAAGGAAATTATCCCCTTGATCTTCAATTCGTTAATCAGCATAAAATTCGACACTAGGTTAACTTACACCTTCTACACCTTAGAAAGTAAAAGTAAAGTTAGGCCCAGCAAAATATAAATAAACGAAGACACTGTGTGCTACCGAATCGGACACCCTGCGACCTAACGACACTGCAGAAATAAAACCATCCGTTAGTGGCATATCAGAGTTGTCCTTCTTCTTGGCACCGCTGCCGGGGAACTCGAATATTTTGATCGAGAAAGATTTTAAACAGACAAAGTATTGTTTGGTGGTGTCTAAGAAAGACAATTATACATGGACTTGGTTATTGGATTTTCTGAACAGTCTCCAATTATATTGGAACCAAAAGGATCCTGCCTCTCCGTAGTCGGCCTGGCCACCTCGATACGAATAATCTGTGAGAAGTCCTATCAGTTAAGATATCCGATCTGGTAAGTTACCGAATTTCAAGAATAATTGTTTTTATTAAATTATCGATCCTTTTAGTAAATTAATATTTTCTAAAAGTTACTTTTAAGTCTTTTTAAAAACAGAAAATCAAAAAAAAAAAAAATGGAACGACAAGACACCCTTGCTTCTATGCATAAGTCATGCTTAGAGGAAAGAGGAGGACCAATCACCTTAGGAACCGAAGAAACTCCTGAAATCAGTTCGCACATGATTAAACTAGTCAGTATGATCTGTAAATTTCAAGGATTACCGACTGACGATCCTAACTTTCATATAAACAAATTTATCAGTCTGGTTGACTCTTTTAAGAATAAATCAAACGAGAAAAACATTTTAAAACTTCATCTTTTTCAATATTCACTTTCCAAACACGCTTCAACATGGTTTGACGCACTTAACCCGAATTCAATTCATACATGGGAGGATTTAGCCACTAAATTACTAAACAAGTATTATCCACCCTCCCTACAAACCTGTTTAAGAAATGACATCACAAACTTTTCTCAAACAGAAAATGAGTCATTGTGTCTAGCATGGAATAGAGTAAAGATGATGCTTAAAAGATGTCCGAATCATTCGTTAAGTCGGACAGACATAATCTGCACGCTTTACAATGGTTTGACCAAGGATGATAAGTCTCTCCTAGACATGGCTTCGCAAGGCAACTTCATGTCTCGAACAGCAGATGATGCATTGGATCTCTTGGACACAATAGCTGCACAACAGGAAGATTGGAACAATGAAGCTGCTGAGAAGGATGACATCTTCGCTCATACGGTAAAAATGCTAGAAACCAGGTTACAAGATCTCACCCTCACTCTTCAAAGCTCACAAATTCCTAAAAACCCCGATGCTACTAGAACCAATCTAAGGTATCCTTACCCTAGATGGGCACATAAACAGCAAAATAGCTCGGATTATAATATAATTTTTCCATTGCACAAACCTACTCTCCACTCTTAGGAAATTTTAGCTGAATTTATGAAAAAGCAATATATGATAAACCTTCAAGTCATAGAATTCCAGAACAAGTTCGACACTTTGATAAAGACTTTTGAAGAATTAATCACAAATTTTTAGCTTACACTTAAACGCTTAACCACTAAAATTGATATAGAGTGTAGTGAGTTTGATGCCCTAGTAATTACTAGAGGAGGAAAAGAAACAACTGTTAATATACCCATACAAGATTTTTCCGATAAGGAACCTGTGCCAATTGACCCAGTCGTCAATCCACCGGAACCTATCTCTCCTAAGGCCCCGGAAATTATTCCGCGTGCCCGCATACCTTTCCCAGGTAGGCTTAGTAAGGAAAAACAAGAAGCACAATTTGCTAAGTATTGGGATATTATTAAGAATTTGCATTTGAATATACGTCTAGTAGATGCTTTAGTAGAAATGCCAAACTGCGCTAAATTTTTCAAAGAACTGCTTTCAAACAAAGAGAGATTAAGAGAGATAGTTAGCTTGCCCTTAAGTGAAGAATGCTCGTTAGTGTTACAGTATGGAATTCCCCCTAAGTTAGGAGATATAGGAAGATTTACGGTACCTTGCTACCTGCAAGATGTCCAAATTAGCAATGCGTTAGCAGACTTAGGAGCCAGTGTAAACCTAATGCCCTATTCATTATTCAAAAAGCTAGGATTAAATAACTTAAGGCCAACCAGAATGACTATCCAACTCGCGGATAGATCAGTTAAAATTCCTAGGGGAATAGCCGAGGATGTCCTAGTTAGAGTGGATAAGTTTGCGTTTCCCGTTGATTTCGTCATTATGGATATTGAGGAAGACACGAAGGTCTCACTCATTCTTGGTAGACCATTCCTGAATACTGCCAAGGCTGTAATTGACGTTCACGAGAAATCATTAAAGTTAAGGGTTGGAGGAGAAGAAATCACATTCAATGTTGATCGCCTCATGAACCATCCTAACGAAGAGGATGTGAATCTCTCTGATACTTTTCAAGAACTCGTCAACGAATACCTGGAAGAGACTAAGGCCATTTGCAGTCAAGATCAAATTTCTAAAGATCTGTTCTTTACACCTCCTGAAGGAAATATCGACAACCATTCCGCCATAGACCTTAATCAACTCATATCTCCCCTCTCTGAAAGTAACTTTCTTGGCAACACTATTCAAATAGCACCACTAGGACACGGCATTCCTTTACCTCTATTAAGGAGAAGACCGAATGAAGGAACAGATTTCATTCCAGTATATCAGGAACCCCAGTCAAGGGAAGACTGTTAGGAATTTCCCGAACCTACCTTCGAAACTAAAGAAGAAGTTTCTGAAGAGGAAGCATTAAGAAGGACAATTTCCAGAAATGAAGAACAGATAGCATCAGTGACCGCTACTGAAGAATCAGAATTGCAGGAGAAGTACGACTCGTTAGATCGTAAGGAGATAGGTAGGATGAAGCCATCTATCGAGGAGCCTCCGGAATTGGAATTGAAGAAGTTACCAGACAATCTGGAGTATGCATTCTTAGAAGGAGAATCGCAACTCCCTATGATCATATCAAAAGACCTCACGCCACAAGAGTAGGCGAACTTGATTCAAGTCTTGAAATCACATAAGAAGGCAATTGCTTGGAAGATCTCCTACATCAAAGGGATCAGCCCCAACTATTGCACCCATAAGATCTTCATGGAAGACGATTTCAAACCATCAGTTCAGAGGCAAAGAAGGGTCAAGCCTATGATTCAAGAAGTCGTCAAGAAAGAAGTAATTAAACTTCTGGACGTCGGTCTGATCTATCCAATCTCTGATTCACCATGGGTCAGTCCTGTTCAAGCGGTACCCAAAAAGGGAGGGACGACCGTAATTCAGAATGAGAATAATGAGCTTATTCCAGCTCGGGAAGTCACCGGTTGGAGGGTTTGCATAGACTATAGTAAACTAAACGATGCAACCCGGAAGGATCATTTTCCATTACCTTTCATTGATCAAATGTTGGAACGTCTATTAGGAAATGAGTACTACTGTTTCCTAGACGGTTTTTCCGGCTACTTTCAAATTCCTCTCGATCCAAAGGACCAAGAGAAAATAACCTTTACCTGTCGTTATGGAACATTTGCCTATCGACGCATGCCCTTTGGGTTATGCAATGCACCAGCAACATTTCAGCGATGCATGGTAGCAATATTCCACGACATGTTTGAACGTTGTATGGAAGTCTTCATGGATGACTTCTCAGTCTTTGGTAGTACCTTTGATTCATGCCTTTCAAACCTTGACAAGATGTTCACCCGGTGTGAAGAGTCAAATTTAGTTCTAAATTGGGAAAAATGTCACTTCATGGTAAAAGAAGGGATAGTTTTAGGACATAAGATCTCTAAAGTAGGAATAGAAGTTGATAAGGCTAAGATTGAGACCATCACTAAACTTCCAGAGCCTACCACAGTAAGAGCGGTAAGGAGTTTCCTAGGACACGCCGGTTTCTACCGATGCTTCATTAAGGATTTTTCAAAGGTCACACGACCTCTCACTCACCTCCTAGGAAAGGAAGTCCCGTTTGTCTTCAATGAAGAATGTCAAAAAGCATTCAACTATCTGAAAGAGCAACTAACACATGCACCGATCATGATAGCTCCTGACTGGAGTCTACTCTTTGAGATCATGTGTGATGCGAGCGATTTCGCAGTTGGATCAGTGCTTGGACAACGGGTAGATAAACACTTTCATCCAATCTATTACGTAAGCAAAACCTTAACCGGAGCTCAAGAGAATTACACTACCACGGAGAAGGAGCAGCTAGCCGTAGTATTCGCCTTCGACAAATTCCATGCCTATCTTATTCTGTCCAAGACTACAGTCTATACAGATCATTCAGCCCTCAAATATCTATTCACTAAGCAAGACGCAAAGCCAAGACTCCCACGATGGATCTTACTCCTTCAAGAATTCGACATCGAGATTGAGGACAAGAAAGGAGCAGAGAACGTCGCAGCAGATCATCTTAGTTGTTTGGAGAACCCAACGATGGAAAAACTTGCAGAACAAGATATCAGAGATAAGTTTCCGGAAGAACAGCTTATGAGTTTAGGAAAAACTCACATAGGATCACAATTTACTGACAATCCTTGGTATACCGACATGGCCAACTACCTAGTTGCCGGAGTAGTACAAAAGGGGATGAGTACCTCCCGAAGAAGGAAGTTCTTCAGGGATGCCAAGTACTACTACTGGGAAGATCCTTACCTGTTTAGAATTTGCCCTGATCAGATAATCAGGAGGTGCATAGATGAAATGCAAGCAGCAGGGATTCTTCACCAATGTCACCATGGACCAACTGGAGGTCATCATGGAGCAAACTTAACCGCAAGGAAAGTCTACGAATCAGGATTCTACTGGCCATCTATATTTCGAGATGCGTAAGAGCTTGTAAAGCGTTGCGATGCATGCCAAAGGCAAGGCAATATCTCTATGAAGAACGAGATGCCTCGGACTAATATCCAAGCTTGCGAGATCTTCGATATATGGGGATTAGACTTCATGGGCCCATTCCCAAAATCTAACGGGAAAGAATATGTCCTCGTAGCAGTAGATTACATCTCCAGATGGGTCGAAGCTCAAGCATTTCCAACTAATGATGCCAAAGTCGTCACAAATTTCCTGAAGAGACTATTCTGCAGATTTGGAGCTCCCCGTGCGATAATAAGTGATAGAGGCACACACTTCTATAACTCTCAGTTTATGAAGGTGATGCAACAATACGGAGTTACCCACAAGATGTCCACTGCCTATCATCCGCAGACCAACGGACAAGCATATGTCACAAACAGAACACTCAAAAGAATCTTAGAACGCACTGTCGGCCATCATGGAAATAAATGGGCCGAGAAGCTAGACGATGCTCTGTAGGCATTCCGGACTGCTTACAAGAATCCTCTAGGAACTACACCCTACCGAATGATCTATGTAAATGCTTGTCACCTTCCGCTAGAACTCGAATATAAAGCTCTATGGGCGCTAAAGACCTGCAACCTCGATCCCTCAGTTACCGAAAGACATAGGAAAATGCAAATGAACGAACTCGCCAAATTGAGAGACCAAGCATATGAAACGTCATACATCTACAAGGAACGAACGAAGCTTACGCATGATGCAAAATTAATCCCAACAAAGTTCTCCCCTGGAGATAAAGTTATTCTCTTCAATTCTTGGTTCAAGAAGTTCGCGAGAAAATTTAGATCAAGATGGAGTGGCCTATACAAAGTTGTACACGCTTTTCCACACAAAGCCGTGGAGTTGGAAGGACCTACTGGTGATATCAAGGTCAATGGCCACCGGTTGAAAGCCTATTTAGAAGACCATGATAAGGAGGAGCACCTCTTCTCCTTTGATCCATTCTGAAGATCTAACAAGGAAAAGTTGAGCTGTAACGACTTGATAAACAATGCGCTCTTGGAAGGCACCCCTTGCTTATTCTTTTTATTATTTCTTATTATTTTCATTTCAATTATTTTCAGTCTTAAGATATTATTTCTGTACTAACAACTAAGCGCCATACTTGCACTTAGTACTTGCAAGTTGTTGAATGTGTTTAGGCGCAATACCAAGTTCAGGAGCATCAGCTTACATTCCCGTTCGCAGGAGGAGGACTCCTGTAGTGTACTCATCCGAAAGCAGTGCTGATCAGAACAGGCCATCAACAGAGAAATTAGGCCCAAGATGATTGATATTAGAGAGTGTAGAGGAGGATATCGGCACAACACTGCCAGCTCCTCCCGTCCGACGATCTAGACGTCTAGCCAGGAGACCGGCCGAACACACACAGTTGCCAGATACGCATGAGCCAAAGATGATGATCCATTACGGAGCTATGTTGAGTGACCCTGATGTTGCATGGGCACTACTCAGAGATCAGCAGAAACTTTACAAGGCTCTGTGACCATACCTTCAGCGTGAGGGGATGCCACGCAGTACTCTGGGCCCATCTTCATTTAGGCTAGCACGTCGCGTTCAGCCAACACAACGGTCTACGCCCGAGCATTCCACACCAGCTTCAGTTCACTCTGTTGCCTCCGCCGCTATGCCTACACACGCTACTCCTATCCCTATCACGCCGCGAGTTCCAGTTACTGAGTTGCCAGAGGGTTGTCATTTAGTCACTATTCCTATTTCAGTGGAGCTGCCAACGACCCAGGCATTTGAGATTACTGGGAGCATACCTAAAGAGGAGCTCTTCCCAGACTTATCCCACCTGGAGATACCGACAAACTTATGTCTAGATTCTCTACTCGGCCCCGAGATGGATATAGGGCAGCCTTTCGAGCACTTTTCGATCCTGGAGGATGATGACGTCCTCAGATACTTTGCAGAGCCGACACAGCATTAACTAGGATAGTATCCCATAGACTACTTTACCTTTATTCTATCTTTTAGTTTTTATCTTTTTGAAGCATTGTACTAAAAATTATATATAGTGGAAATGTTGTCTTTCTCTTTTTTGTTCTTCATGCAGAAATATTATTAAAAGAGACTGATATGTAGGAGATTGAACGTAAGAAGGCCCAGCACTAGGAAAGTAACACGACCATAGGGAAGTAATCCTTCCTCAAACCTATTTCAATTGTAACGCACTAAAATCTCTAAGTGTGGGGTGACCCCCGCATCCAACTTAGAATTTTAGAAGTCATGTCCTTAATTTATAAAGTATCAAAATATTCTTTCTAGAGAATATTAGGGACAATGTTCTTCTAAGTGTGGGGTAATGGGTAAGGTTTTTAAGGTCGGAGTTTTATAGTCAAGTAATCAAAAATGCCAAGTTTTGAAAAATTCTTTTGTCCAAAAGTAATTAAGCAATGGAAATTGGGTAATTTTGAAAAAATTCTTACTTTGTTTTTGCCACTAGGAAATCAGTTTTCGAAACATTTATTAGAACGGAACGATTAAGCTGAAAGTAATGTTTTATGTCAAAAGATTTCTTGGACCCCTACTCTAAAAAGTGAGATTTCTTGGACCCCTACTCTAAAAAGTGAGATTTCTTGGACCCCTACTCTAAAAAGTGAGGAATCTTGGACCCAAAGTATCTGTACGACCTATCAAATCTACAGTACTTTGTTATTTCAATTGATGAGCGTGCCGGTGTGCGGTTCAAATTAGAACTTGGTTCAGACATACGTTTCAAGGCCAATGGTTAGTAAGCGCCATACGTAGTGCAGGTGCGATACTCCTTCCGAAATCATTCCGAATAAAGATGACAAAAGCCATCCGTTTCCGTTTCCACTCCACGCAATTTTAAACCGACTAACTCACATAAAGAGTTGATGAATCAGAAATATTCACCCCAAATTCACTCCCAAAATACACCATTCACCATTCATTCCCCTTTCCATTCATCCAAAGATCCAGAGGTTAATGAAGAGATAGATCGATCTAATTTGCTTTAAAAGCACTAGTCAAAAGATTCCGAACCCCTGATTATTTTTGACAGGTCAAAGACCTATTTTCAGTGGATTATCACTTCCTCTCTGGGCACCGGGAACGAAAGACAAAAGTTATGAAGAAAGGGTATTGCAAAAAAAAATAAAAAAAAATAAATGTGTTTATGAAAGAGCAAAGTCTCTAATAAGGCAAAAAGAAACCCGAGAAGATGCCCTGAAGAAGAATGGAAGAGCAAAAGAAAATTCTAGACAAAGTCTTAGCAAAATCCGCCTCTTCCGAAGAAAACCTTGACGAAATTCTCAGCCATTATCTATCCAAAAGTAGATACTCTGAAGAATCAAAGTCTATCAATTCTCTCAAATCAAAAGATCTGGATACCTTTCACCAAATTCATAAATTTCCAACCAAACCCTATAACCCGTCTTCCTCTTGAAAGAATGCTTAGGAAGAAGATCAGTGTCGTCCTTACTTAACCGGTGGAGATATCGATGCTTTACCAAGCCTATGATGAGAACTGTTACACGACTGGCTTCTGAGCGACAATACAACTAGAATAGGACACCCTAAACACTTGAGTGATATGAGTGATCCGTCAGTGAGGAGCCTGATCATGTATACTCTACATCCGAGAGTTGAAAAGTACGTCTTTTTCACTATGGACGCAATTTAAATCTAGCGGCCAAATCATCGAAGCGCGAAACTTTTTCTAATACTTTCGAAAGATGTACCGACTTCTGATGAAGGCATAATAAAAAGATCTACGGGTAGGTCAAGGAAGAATCTATTAGAAAGATCCCGATATTTCTGCTTTCTTGCTTGAGGACAAGCAAAGCTAAGTGTGGGGTATTTGATATCGGGCAAAAAGTCACGTTTTTACCGCTTAAATTAGGCCCTAAAACAATAAAGATTAAAACTTTGTCGGCAAAATTATCGCTTTTTTGATTGATTTTGTAGATTGAGTAATTACAAAGGCGATGCAAAAAGAATCAAGTAAAACGGAGCTAAAACGAAGATTCTAGAGCGAAAACGGTGAAAGACAAGAAATCAAGTTACGATCCAGTGAATCAAGGCCTGACCAGCACACCATACGAATTGCCATACGGCCTACCATACGACCTGCCTGTATGGATACGCCCTGCCAGATATGTCCCACCAAGTGCCTTCACCATACGGCCTGCCTTGCATACGAGCTGTCAAATACGCCCTGCCATACGCCCTGCCATATGGCCTGCCAGGCGTATTTGGCCAAATTCTGGTCTATTTAAGGGCCTTTCTCCATTCATTCCAAGACACACTCAACTTGAAATTCAATTTACATTTTCAATATTTTAGTTAGTAGTTAGCTTAGCTTTTATTTTCCGGAGGATATCCCCGCGAGTCCCTGCGATCCAGGGCAGATTAGTTCGGCCTTTTCAGGTTTTTATCCGAAACGCTTTTCTTTTGTATTAAACATGTATTCTTATCTTTTATGTTTAATAATGCGTTCCGATATTGCCATGATAGCTTAATTTATCTATATGTTGCCATGATAGAAGTTTGGGTTAGCGTAATTATGTTAATATAGTACGGTTACTGTTATAATGCTGAACTAGGAAGTCTAATAGATTTATATGCTAGCATCTTAAGAATTGACCCACTTAAGTTATGATCAGGACTTGTCCACCTATATGAAATTAGATACTTCATTGGATTAAGACCCCTGGTAATACTGTATCTGAAGATTCTATGAACTTGGTATGGCCGGAGTTCCCGAGAGGCACTTAATGTACTTTTAGGACACGGAACCTAGGAATTGAGACATGAATGACCTAGTATGCCTATTGACTATTCCGAAAAGACCTCTTAGGAGCTGTTAAGATCTAGTGAGTGCCTTTACTGTATGACCCAAGCCTATTGCATGTTCTTGTCTGATTGTTGCCCTAGGTCTTAGTCATATCAACAGTTTAGGTACTTATTAGGTTTCTATCTGCTTTACTATCAGTATATTAACTATAATGCTGTATAATGTTTGATTTGTTGTGATCTCACTAGTATGATGAAATGGTTGTTAGTTTCCACTTAAGGTTTTGCCAACTTAAACCGACGGACTCCTTCCGTTTGTGATCAGTGTTCAATCAACACGGCACGTTGTTATTCAGTTATCTAAACTGATAACGAGGGATAGGATTAGAGCGTAACTCACTAATAAACCTAGTACTTTACTGAGGATAACCTCCGAGGTATTGTTACACTTCAGTTATAAGACCAAGTGACATACTTCTCACTGCTCAAAGAGAACTCCGAGAGTTCAGAGATAAGTAGGTCTGTGTAATTGGCTCATCCAACCAGATCAACATCAATCCAAGCATAGTCTTAACATAAGCATAATTACCTTTCTCTAACCCAATACTGATATGTTGGTCAACATTTCCCTGATATGCATACTCCGGATATCCTTCCACTTTATTTACTTTTCTGCATTTAGGACCTTTAGCTAAAATCAACTACTATCTTTTATCTAGGTAATTTAACTAAAAGGCAATTATCCCCTTGATCTTCAATTCATTAATCAGCATAAAATTCGACACTAGGTTAAGTTACACCTTCTACACCTTAGAAAGTAAAAGTAAATTTAGGCCCCGCAAAATATAAATAAACGAAGACACTATGTGCTACCGAATCGGACACCCTGCGACCTAATGACACCACAGAAATAAAACCGTCCGTTAGTGGCATATTAGGATCATTTAGCTTCCTTAACATGTTACACTACTTAATTTAGCAATAATTCATGACAAAAATTGGCCATAACCTGTTTATATCAAAAAGTCCCAAATTGCTCAAGAACACAAACCCTAGATTTCTAAAAATTTTGAATTTTTTGGCTTCAAATCATGTTAAATAGCATCAATCTAGGTTATACATGCATAATATACTAACAATTTAACTCTAATTACACTAGAAATTAACAAAATCAAATTAGGTAAAAATTAGCTCAAGAACACTAAAATTCGAATTTAAAGAGTTTTAGGGGTGAAATCTTTACCTTCCTGCTTCCCCATCTGAGAAAAGACATGATTAGAGCAAGAAATTTGATGGATTTTGTTTGAAAAATGCGAATTTTTGAGAGTGTTTGTGTGTGTTTTCGTTTGTGTATGTGTGTGTTTGTGGGAAAGAAATTTGATGGATTTTGTTTCTGCCCAGCTTTTTGATGCCATGCGATTGCATGGCTTGATAGTTCAAACCCCATGCGATCGCATGGGGTCAAGGTATTTTTTTTTTATAAAAACCTTTTACTTGTTAAACTAAATAATAGATTAATTTTAAAAAAAATTTCTTTTAAGAATGAGGGCGTTTCGGATCGTTGTCCTAGTTCGTCTCTCGACAAAATTTTAAAATTTGTCACTTTAAAGCGTTGTTTTAAAAGCAAAGATTTTTGGATTTTTAAATGTTTTTGGCATATTTTAGATCAATAAAATTAAAAATAATGATAATAAAATTTCTCGTCCCTCCCCTGGGTAAAGCAATTTCGGTTCCACTACCTAGTCTTCAACTCATGACGAATTTTAAATATCAAATTTTTAACTTAATGAAATAAAGTAAATTTTTGTTTTTAAATTCACACCAAACTTAAATTTAAAATGCATAAAATTAAAAATTCATATTATTAATATTTTTATACATTAATTTTATAAACTTATATTGAAAATATTAATTTTTAAAATATTTAAAAACTTAAATATATTGATTTTAAAAATTTACAATAATAATTTAATATTTATATATTAATTTTAAAAACAAGGTAAAAATTAAAATGAAAAATCTTTTTGGTTTTTTATCCCACTTTAATCAATCAAATATTATCAAAAATATACGCCCCTCTTTTGGGTAAAGTAATTTCGGCTATTTTACATAGTTTTAATCCTGACGAATTTTTGAAATATTTTGGATTGATTGATTAAAGATATTTATACGTTATGAATAAACGGTAAATTTCGCAGTGATGAATTAAATTTTTGTATGATATCAATAATTTCGGTTTCTCATAATTTAATACTTTATAGCGAACGATTCAGCGTTTATTATCAAAAGGTTAAAAGCAATAAATAAAAACAAATAAAAACTGTACATACTTACCTGTGAGATAGAATTCTCAGAGACCTGCTTTAGCCGACTCATAGGAGAGTCGTGTGATTTAGTTTTCCATAGCAACATAAGCGTAACCTCGATTCTTCAATAACTTTTCTTCTAAACATATGAATGGTCCTTCTCTGCATAGACTAACGAATTCGGTATTTGAATATGTTTGATTGTTCTAACATTTACCTTCGTGTGACCATTTTCCGCATTTATGACATCTTTCAAGGTGTTGTGATCTTCTTTTTGTTGCAGATTTTGATTTTCCTTTACCAAAATGTGTTTTATGATGATTCTTCCTGAGTTCTTTCCTTACTTCGTCCATTTTGCCTCTTATGACTGATACTAGTTCACTCGGAAAGATGTTATTATTACGTTTAGTAATCATAGCGTGTAGTAGTAGACCATGGTTCAGATCAAAGGAATTCTTCATCTCGTAAAACCTAAAAAAAATAAAAATTCAGAATGGAGGGAGAAGACTAGTTCTTTAGGGTCTGCTAGGGAAAGACCATTCGGATTCCATTCTCGAGAACTACACGAAAACAGAAAATCTAACTCTAACAGAAATACATATTACCCTTAAAAGACTTGATTCTCCCCACACTTAGTTAGCTGTGGTATCGAAATTATGATTAACTTCATTGTCAAATTCCATCGGATCATGTATGTAATGTTTAACTCTGTGACCATTTACTTTAAATTCAACCCCATTTGAATTTATCAACCCTATTGTTCCATATGGGAAAACTCTTTTGACTATGAATGGTCCAGACCATCTTGATTTCAATTTTCCAGGAAATAAGCTTGAATCTTGAATTGAAAAGAAGAACTCGGTCTCTTTCCTTAAATTCTTTTGAACTTCTGATTCTTTTATCATGCCATTTCTTCGTTCTTTCTTTATAGATTAACGAATTTTTATATGCTTCATGTCTTAATTCGTCTAATTCGTTTAGTTGACTTAATCTTAGACGTCCGGCTTCATGCAAATCAAGATTATATGTCTTCAAAGCCCAAAATGCTTTGTGCTCAATTTCTACTGAAAGATGACATGCTTTTTCGTAAACGAGTTTAAAAGGTGTGGTTCGAATTGTAGTTTTGTAGGCTGTTCGAAAAGCCCAGAGTGCATCCTCCAATTTCATGGACCATTCCTTCGGATTTGATCCTACGGTTTTTTCTAGAATACGTTTTAATGCTCGGTTGGTATTTTCAACTTGTCCACTTGTTTGTGGATGATAAGCGGTTGAGATTTTATGAGTTACTCCATATCTTCTGAGAACTTTCTCAAGTTGATTATTACAAAAATGAGTACCCCGATCACTTATTAAAGCTTTCGGTGTTCCAAACCTAGCAAACAGACGTTTTAAGAAGTTGACTACAATTCGTGCATCGTTAGTTGGGAGAGCTTGTGCTTCCACCCATTTAGATACATAATCAATGGCAACGAGAATGTAGAGATTATTATGAGATTTCGGAAATGGACCCATAAAGTCAATACCCCAAACGTCAAATACTTCACATACTTGAATGACATTTTGTGGCATTTCATCACGTTGACTTATTTTTCCGGCCCTTTGACAAGCATCACAGGATTTACAGAGAAGGTGTGCGTCTTTGAAAATTGTAGGCCAATAGAATCCAGCGTCATAAACTTTTCTTGCTGTGAGTTGAGGCCCATAATGCCCTCTTGTTGGTCCTGTGTGAATACACAACGGCGTATTATTCCATCGGGACAACTTTTGAATAAATGTGGATCTTCCCAGAAATAGGGTTTTATATCACTAAAGAATTTCTTTCGTTTTTGGTACGACAACCCTTTTTCAAGGAATCTACATACTAAGTAGTTTGCATAGTCTGCAAACCATGGAATTTCATTATAATCTATTCTCAATAGATATTCATCAGGAAAGTTATCTTGTATGGCCGATTCATTTAGGACTTCTAATTCGGGATTTTCAAGACGAGAAAGATGATCAGCGGCGAGATTTTCTGCTCCCTTTTTGTCTCGGATTTCAATATCAAACTCTTGTAAGAGTAAGATCCAACAGATTAATTGTGATTTGGCATCTTGTTTTGAAAATAGGTATCTAAGAGCAGAATGGTCGGTATAGACCACCGTTTTAGCTAGAACGAGATATGAACGAAATTTGTCAAAAGCAAAGACAATAGCAAGGAGTTCTTTTTCAGTAGTTGTGTAATTCGTTTGTGCTCCTTGTAACATCTTACTAGCGTAATAAATAGGTTGAAATCGTTTTTCAATCCTTTGACCTAAAACGGCTCCCATTGCAAAATCACTTGCATCGCACATGAGTTCAAATGGTAGATTCTAATTTGAAGTTATCATGATCGGAGCATCAGTGAGTTTTTCTTTAAGAATATTAAAAGATTTGATGCATTCATCCGAAAAGATGAATGGAGCATCCTTTTCTAGGAGTTTATTCATAGGAGTGGCTATTTTAGAAAAATCTTTTATGAAACGTCGGTAAAAACCGGCATGCCCTAGAAAACTTCTAACTCCTCTAACATTGGTGGGATGTGGAAGTTTAGCAATTACATCTACTTAAGCTCTATCCACTTCAATTCCTTCTTTTGAAATTTTATGACCAAGAACGATGTCTTCTTTAACCATGAAATGGCATTTCTCCCAATTTAGAACTAGATTTGATTGCTCGCATCTAATAAGCATTCGTTCAAGATTAACTAGACATGTTTCAAAAGTATCACCGAAGACTGAAAAGTCATCCATGAAAACTTTCATGCATTCTTCTATCATGTCGTGAAAAATTGCCATCATGCACCTTTGAAAGGTTGCAGGGGCGTTGCAAAGTCCAAATGGCATGCGTTTATAAGCAAAAGTACCATAAGGGCACGTGATCGTGGTTTTCTCTTGGTCCTCGGGTGCGATTGGAATTTGAAAGTATCCGGAGAAATCGTCAAGAAAACAATAGTAAATATTCCCGGCTAATCTTTCCAACATTTGATCAATGAAAGGTAAGGGAAAGTGATCTTTTCTGGTGGCGTCATTTAATTTTCTATAATCAATACAGACATGCCATCCTGTTACATTCCTAGTAGGAATAAGCTCATTTTGTTCATTTGTGATGACAGTCATGCCACCCTTCTTAGGTATGCATTGAACTGGGCTTACCCATGGACTATCAGAGATTGGATAAATTAAACCTGCATAATAATTTCTTTCTTAACAACATCTTGCATATTTAGATTTAGTCTTCGTTAGCATTGCACATAGGTTTTATGACCTTCTTCCATAAGGATTTTATGTGTGCAATACGAAGGACTTATGCCGTTAATATCATGAATCTTCCATGCAATTGCTGGTTTATGAGCTTTTAGCACATAAATGAGTTGAGATTTTTCACTTTTTGTAAGAGAAGACGATATTATTACATGTAATTCAGATTCACCATGTAAATAAGCATATTCCAAATAGTTTGGAAGTGGCTTTAACTCTAATATTGGTGGTTCTTCTATCGATGATTTGTATCGATATCTGTCTTCTTCTTTTAGCATTTGAAGTTCTTCTGTTGTTGGTTCATAATCATTAGCCATGAGTGTAGCTAACATTTCAGCTTCATCAATTGGTTCAGTTCCTTCTCCTAAAGAACATTCTCCTGTTCCTTGTAATTCTGGAAATTCTTCTAACAATTCTGCATGTGAATAGATAGTTTGAATATAATAACATGTATCATCTGCAGATTGCGGTTGTTGCATGGCTCTATCAACAGAAAAGGTAACACTCTCGTCCTCTATACTTAGGGTCAGTTTCTTACCGAACACATCTATTATTACTTTAGCCGTGTTTAAGAATGGTCTTCCTAATATGAGAGGAACTCGAGAATCTTCTTCCATGTCCAGAATAACAAAATATACTGGAAATACTAAAGTACCATCTTTAACTAGCATGTTCTCCATTATCCCTCTAGGATATTTTACTGATCGATCGGCTAGTTGTATGCTTATTCGTGTTGGTTTCAATTCTCCGAGGTCTAGTTTAGTGTATAATGAATACGACATTAAATTTATACTAGCACCTAAATCTGCCAATGCTTCTATTGAACTAAGACTACCCAGAAAATATGGAATTGTGAAACTTTCTAGATCTGATAATTTTTCTAGTATCTTATTCAACAGCACTGCAGAACAATTAACATTCATAGTAACAGCCGAGAGTTCTTCCATTTTCTTTCTATTTGTGATTAGATCTTTTAAGAATTTAGCATATCTTGGCTTTCCTGAAATCACATCAATGAAAGGAAGATTTACATTTATTTGTTTAAACATATCCAAGAATTTCGATTGCTCGGCTTCAAGTCTTTCTTTTCTCATTTTACTCGGGTAAGGAATCGGTGGTTTGTATGGTTTAACATAAGGTTTTGCCTTAACTGTGTTATCTTCATTAACCTTTTCAACTACCGATTCTGTTTCCTTTTCTTGCTCAGATTGTGGTTCTTGTGGAGTAGGAATAGATTCATCAGAATTTACATGTATTTCAGGTAATTTAAGTGTAATACCACTTCTTGTGGTAATAGCTTTAGCTGTTTCATTTCGGGGGTTAGCATTTGTATCGCTAGGTAGACTCTCTGGTTTTCTTTAACCTATCAACCTTGCTAGGTTGCTACTTCTTATTCCAGATTCTGAATAGAAGCTTGTTGATTTCTAAATGCTTGAGCATTTTGTTCATTGGTTTGTTTCTGAGATGTGAAAAACTGCATTTGAGATTCAACTAGCTTCGACATCATATCTTCTAAATTTGACTTTTTATCATCGGTTTGTGGTGGTTTAATTGGAAAAATAGGTCTTTGCTGATTGCAAGTATTATTGGATACTTGCTGATTGCTAGGACCTTATTGATTGTTGTATGGAACATTTCGGTTATAATTCTAATTGTAGTTTGGTCTTGGCGGTTGATAATTATTCTGATAATTATTTCCAGGCCTTTGGTTTATATATGAAACATTCTCTCTTTGTTCCATTGTTTGATCAATATTGAGATAATCTTTTGTCAAATGTGGTCCTCCACACTGCTCACAACTAATTCGAATTGCGTGAATATCTTTAGTCATCTTTTCCATTCGTCTTTCGAAAGCATCTATCTTTGCGGAAATGGAATCAAAGTCATGGCTAGAATCGGCTCTAGCCGCTTTAGATGATCTAACGATATCTTTTTCTTGGTGCCACTCATGTGAGTGGGAAGCAGTGTTATCAATAATTTTGTAAGCTTCAGTTGCGGTTTTCTTCATAATGGAACCACCAGCTGCTATGTCAATGTATTTTCGTGTAGTAATGTCGCATCCTTGGTAGAATATTTGTACTATTTGATAAGTGTCTAAACTATGTTGCAGATATCCTCTTAATAACTTTCCAAATCTTGTCCACGCCTCATATAGTGTTTCATTTGGCTTTTGCGTGAACGTAACTATTTCTCCTTGAAGTCTCACAGCTTTAAATGCCAGAAAGAATTGTTTAAGAAATTTTACAACTAAAACATCCCATGTATCAATCGCCCCTTCAGGTAACTATTCTAGCCAATCTTTGGCTTCTCCCTTTAAAGTCCAGCGAAATAACATGAGACAGATCTGTTCATCCTCAACTTCTCTGATTTTGAATAGTGTACAGATCCTATTAAAGGTTCGAAGATGTTCGCTTGGATCTTCCTTCGGCGCACCACTAAATTGGCATTGATTAGTTACCATGTGTAGGATTTGTCCTTTGATTTCATAATCTGGCACATTAATGTCTGGTTGAGTAATTGCGTGACCTTGGCCAGTGCGTTTAGCCCTCATTCGGTCTTCCATACTTAGAGGTTCCAGATTTTCCATGATTGAATTTGTTGAATCTGAATCACTAGAGGATTCTAATTTAATGGTTTCTTCCTCGACAATTTCTGGATGAGTAATTTGTGGTTCAGGAGGAATGATTAGTGATTCAGGATCTCTGAATTGTCTCTGAATATCCTCCGGATTCTCAATTGTGAGGTCGAGTTCAAAAAATGGATTATTGGAAATTTGAATTGGAGTACTTGGTCGACTTGATGACGATTCTAAAGAAAAATCAACGGCGACAATTTTGGCTAGATGTCTTGATCTAGTTACAGGAGGTGAACGTATGAAAGGTGGTGAATGTTTTGCTCGGTGCATTCACTGAATATCCTATTAGTTATAAAAGATAAAAATTATATAAGTTATCAAATTCATAGACTTTTCTGATTTTGCCCACGTTTCGAATAGCCAATAGATGCAGCAGGTAGCCAGGACCCTTTAAATCAGAAGCCCACAACTCGCCACTAACAAATCCAACTATTACTACGAACCAGAAAATTTTGGATATCTATCAATTTAACCATTTAAAATAATTTTTTGTCGAAGTTTAAAGAAAATAAAGAAAATTCTATGTCCAAAAAACTAGAGCATAGAAATGAGAAAGAAAAAGAGTGCGTCGAAAAATGTCGAAAAATAAAATGTCAAAAAATAAGCGTCGAAAAATAAAAGTCGGAAAACTAAGAATTAAAACTTACGTCTAAAGGTATTAAAGCTTAAAAGGAATTCTATATCCAAAACGACAATAACTTAAAAAGTACTAAAATCTTAAAACGGCGTCGCAAAATTCTAAAGCACCTAAATCTTAGTCTAAAGAAAAAGCACTTAAGGGATTTTACGGCAATGCTTAAAAATCTAGAAATAAAGTAACTACGGTAAAATACTAAGTTACGAACTAATTACGAACGATAAATATACAAATTACTATTAAACGATTAAAAAGATACGAAATATAAAAATAAAACTTAAAGTTATAAAAATACAATTTTTATAAAAATATTATTTTTATATTATTATTTTATAAAAGTATTAATTTTAAAACTAATTAAAACTTAAAATACAAATTAATTAAAACTAAAACTAACTAATATTAAATTAAAACCCTAATTAATATTAATTAATACTAATAATTATTAATAACCTAACCCTAATCGTACCAGTTTAAGGATCAGAGCTGTCTTTTCAACTCATGCGATCGCATGATTTATATGTTATATGTCCATGCGGTCGCATGGATCCGAATACCAGGCCAGTTCTTGGGCTGCTACAGTACCTTGGCCCGATTACTTTTAATTAATTTTTTTCTGTTTTATATTTTATAGAAAATAAAATGTAATAAAAACTAAAAAAAATTTACTTATTAGTTTTAATTTTTAACAAAAGAAATAAAATATATATACTTCTTAATTTAAACATTTAAAAATATAGAAATATATTTTTCTTTTTATGTTTTTAAATTTTTATATTTAAAACTTTTTATATTTTTACAAAAATAGTTTAAAAAACTTAATAAATCTTTTTTATAGCGTTTCGCTTTCAGTGTTGTTGAAGTTCCCCGGCAGCGGCGCCAAAAATACTTGATGTTATGCGAGATGTATACAAAATAGTTATATTTTTATTGCAAAATACTATTAAATACGATACAATTTTACACAAGTTATTTATTTATTTATAGAGTGGATATACCTAAACCTTGCTACAACACTTATAGGCAGTGTACCTAATCGTACAGTAGTGTAGTTTTTAGTAAGTCCGGTTCGTTCAGCAGGGAGCTAGCCAAGTTTAACGCTATATTTATTTTAAATTATATTTGTATAAATATATATATAAAATGACGATAAATAAAATGACGATAAATAAAATTTCGATAATTAAAAAGTACGATAATTAAAAGTGCGATAAAATATAAAATAAAGGAATTATGCTTATTTAAACTTCCATAATCATGATGTTCGACGTGTTGATTTTAATTTATTACCATGGGTTAATTGTCCTTTGTCCTGGATTATTCAATATGTCCATACGGTTTTTGTCCATAACAGTCCATCAGTCATAAATATAAAGTGCGAGTGTCCTCGTCAAATTATCCTTATACTCGAAGTCAAATATTCCAACTAATTGGGGATTCGAACTGTAACAAGGTCTTAATACTTTGTTTAATGAATATAACAGGTTATCGACTGCGTGTAATCCAAGGTTTTACTAATTTGTTAACAATTACACCAATTACCCTTGAATATAATCCACCCCTGTTTCAACGAGTCCATTGACTATTAATCCATTCCCGTGTCTGGTCAAATGAATAATTATTGGTATTTATAAATATCCAGCCCACCGTACCCAGTCATGTAGTGACCCGAAATTTTCCATGATTATATATTAATTGAAAATGATATTTTCATGATTAAATGTTTCCAACATGTTAAGCAATCAAACTTATTAAGACTTGATTATTTGAAATGAGTTTCATGTAGACAATTGACCACCCAAGTTGACCGGCGATTCACGAACGTTAAAACATGTAAAAACGACATGACAATATATATATGGATATACATATAGTTAACATGAGATTATGATAAGTAAGTATCTCCATATGTATATTAAGAATGAGTTATATACATAAAAAAATGAGAATACTAAGTTAAGAAACTCGAAACGATATATATAACGATTATCGTTATTACAACGTCTTACTAAATACATATGTATCATATTAAGATATTGTTACACTATATTTAACATGATAAAATGATAATTATATATATCATTAAGTTTGTTAACAATGAACTACATATGTAAAACAAGACTACTAACTTAAGAATTTTGAATTGAGGCATATATGTAACGATTATCGTTGTAACGACATTTTAATGTATATATATCATATTAAGATATATTCATACATCATAATATCATGATAATGTAATAATTTAACATCTCATTAGATATAATAAACAATGGGTTAACAACATTAAATGAGATCGTTAACTTAAAGGTTTCAAAACAACACTTACATGTAACGACTAACGATGACTTAACGACTCAGTTAAAATGTATATACATGTAGTGTATTTAGATGTATTAGTACACTTTTGAAAGACTTCAAGATACATATCAAAGTACTTCTACTTAACAAAAATGCTTACAATTGCATTCTCATTCATTTTCATCAACAATTCTACTCGTATGCAACCGTATTCGTACTCGTACAATACTCAGCTCCGAGACGTATATACTATTGGTATATACACATAATAATTCAACTCTTAGCATCCCTAGATAGTCAAAAAACATGTGGAACCAACAATTAGACAACTAGCATGACTTATGAGCAAGGAAACAAAAACAAGAACTCCTTTTAATCCCACTCACCTTCACCACTCAACACATACTCCATTTCACTTCCAATTTTTCTTCCCAATTCTCTCTCAAAATACACACACTCTTCCATGAACGTCTAAGTTACTATTTTTCCAGCAAAAATCATCAAATACAAGCTTTGGTTATTACCTATAATCATCATAAAAACAATTACTCAAGAACACATCAAGAACACTTCCAAGTTTACAAGTTTACTTCCAAGTTTCCTAATCCATTCCAAGCAATCATCTAAGGTCAAGAAACCTTTGTTATTTACAGTAGGTTATCTTTCTAAATCAAGGTAATATTTATATTCAAGCTTTGATTCAATTTCTATAACTATAACTATCTTAATTTGAGTAATAATCTTACTTGAACTTGTTTTCGTGTCATGATTCTACTTCAAGAACTTTCAAGTCATCCAAGGATCCTTTAAAGCTAGATCTATATTTCTCATTTCTAGTAGGTTTATCCACAAAACCTGAGGTAGTAATGATGTTCATAACATCATTCGATTCATATATATAAAACTACCTTATTCGAAGGTTTAAGCTTGTAATCACTAGAACATAGTTTAGTTAATTCTAAACTTGTTCGCAAACAAAAGTTAATCCTTCTAACTTGACTTTTAAAATCAACTAAAAACATGTTCTATATCTATATGATATTCTAACTTAATAATTTAAAACTTGAAAACACGAAAAACGCCGTAAAACCGGATATACGCCGTCGTAGTAACACCGCGGGCTGTTTTGGGTTAGTTAATTAAAAACTATGATAAAATTTGATTTAAAAGTTGTTATTCTGGGAAAATGATTTTTATTATGAACATGAAACTATATCCAAAAGTCATGGTTAAACTCAAAGTGAAAGTATGTTTTTCAAAATGGTCATCAAGACGTCGTTCTTTCGACTGAAATGACTACCTTTACAAAAATGACTTGCAATCTGTATTTCCGATTATAAACTTATATATTTTCTGTTTTGATTAATAAACTTAAGTTCAATATGAAACCATAGCAACTTGAATCACTCAAAACGGATTTATAACGAAGAAGTTATGGGTAAAACAAGATTGGATAATTTTGTTTAATGTAGCTATGTGAAAATTGGTAACAAATCTATATTAATCATATCCTATCTAACTTATATTGTATCATACATGTATTCTAATATATTATGTAATCTTGGGATACCATAGACACGTATGCAAATGTTTTGACATATCATATCGACCCATGTATATATATTATTTGGAACAACCATAGACACTCTATATGCAGTAATGATTGAGTTAACTATACAAGGTTGAGGTTGATTCCAAAAATATATATACTTTGAGTTGTGATCTAGCCTGAGACATGTATACACTGGGTCGTGGACTGATTCAAGATAATATATATATCGATTTATTTCTGTACATCTAACTGTGGACAACTAGTTGTAGGTTACTAACGAGGACAACTGACTTAATAAACTTAAAACATTAAAATGTATTAAAAATTTTGTAAATATATTTTGAACATACTTTGATATATATGTACATATTTGTTATAGGTTAGTGAATCGACCAGTGGCCAAGTCTTGCTTCCCGACGAAGTAAAAAATCTTTGAAAGTGAGTTATAGTCCCACTTTTAAAATCTATTATTTTTTTGGGATGAGAATACATGCGATTTTATAAATGTTTTACAAAATAGACACAAGTAATCGAAAATACTTTCTATGTTGGATTATCGAACCGAATATGCCCCTTTTTTAGCTTGGTAGCCTAAGAATTAGAGAAATGGCCCCTAATTGACGCGAATCCTAAAGATAGATCTATTTGGCCCAACAAGCCTCATCCGAATTACGGATGCTTTAGTACTTCGATTTATCATATCCGATGAGAGTCCCGGAATGATGGGGATATTCTATATGCATCTTGTTAAGGTCGTTTACCAGGTGTTCAACATATGGATGATTTTTATCTCTATGCAGTTTGCGAAATACCTGATATGAGATGTGTTATAAAAATGAAATCTTGTGGTCTATTATTATGATTTGATAATATGTAGGTTAAACCTATAACTCACCAACAATTTTGTTGACGTTTTAAGCATGTTTATTCTCAGGTGATTATTAAGAGCTTCCGCTGTTGCGTACTAAATTAAGGACAAGATTTGGAGTCCATGCTTGTATAATATTGTTTAAAAACTGCATTCGAAGACTTATGTTGATGTGTAATATTATTGTAAACCATTATGTAATGGCCGTGTGAAAAATGCTATATTTTAGATTATCATTATTTGATAATCGTCGTAATATTTTAAAGGTTATGGTTTGTTTTAAAATCGAATGCAGTCTTTGAAAAACGTCTCATATAGAGGTCAAAACCTCGCAACGAAATCAATTAATATGGAACGTTTATAATCAATATGAACGGAACATTTCAAGTCAAGCGTATGTGGTTATATATAAATACTTTAAATTATAAATCTCTATATTAATTTAACGAGGTATCATTTAGTTAATATAAAGCCCATTAATAGTCCATAGTCTAATTTCCACAAGTGTCGTTCTTTTATCCAAACCCCAATTATGGTACAAAGCCCAATTACCCAATCTTAATATTTAGCCCAACATCACGATTACTTCGGCTTAAATAAGCATAAAAATAACTTAGCTACGAGACATTAATTTAAAAAGGTTGAACATAACTTACAATGAGTATTAATAGCGTAGCGTTACACGGACAGAATTTTTACTTACAAACTTAAAACATTCGCCACCATAACCTTATTATTATTAATCTTAAATTAAAATTAAAATTATAAAATAAATATAAATATATCAGAGAGTGAGAGAGATTGAATTATATTGTAAAAATTCGTAGACCAAATGCTTCAATTTATAGGACCTGACATGCTACAGTGTGCCATGCGATCGCATCGGATTTAGGTAGGATGGCCATGCGATCGCATGGCAGCCATTTCCTGGTCACATTGCATTTTAAACGTGGGCTGCTCGTATTTATTTAATATATAATATAATATATATAATTTTATATAATTATATATATATTATATTATATTCTTTTGCATCGTTGACTAGTAATTTTAGGTCCGTTGCGTCGCTCGTTGATAGTTGGTTCATGTCCCGGTTCTGGATTTTCGAACGTCCTTGCGTACAATTTAATATCTTGTACTTTGCGTTTTGCGGCTCGTACTCTTGTAATTTTTAGACGTTTCTCATCAATAATTTGAACCACTTGAATTGTATTTTGCACATTTTAACTTTTTAGTAGTTTGCGTCTTCAAATCATCGAATCTGTCTTTTGTCTTCACCTTTTATTATTTAAACGAATATCACTTGTAAATAAAACAATTGCAACTAAAAGCTTGTGTTTCTTGAGGGATAATGCTATGAAATATATGTTTATTTTTAGCATTATCAGAGATGGTTGTGGTTAATAAGAAGATGATTGTGCAAAAAGAAAGAAAGAAAAAAAACGATGGGGTGGTGGATCATGGTGGAAGATGGTGTTTTTGTTGAAAGTAGTGATTTGTGGTGGTGTTGTTTATCCCGGTGGTTCACAGTAGCAGTAGCTAAATAAAAATATGTAACCTCAGCCTTGAAGTCGAGCTGGGTGTTGGTGGTCATCAAGGTGGAAGGATGCGATTTTATTGAAGAGAAAGGGTGGTGTTTGATGGTGTGGTTCATGATGAAAGGTGCTATCGAGGGTAACCGGTAGTCATTGGTGGTTGAGTGATGGATGGGGGTTGTAGAGTAGTGGTTGATGATGGTGCCGTGTGGGTGTTGATTGAAGAAGATGAAAGTTTGTTCTCGGTTGATATCAAAAATGCCATATAGATATGCATATATCATGTATAAATAGATGAGAGATACTATAAAGATAGATAGTAGGCCAAGTAGTTCAATCAACACAAATTAGAAACAGTACCCTAAGTTCCATTCAGAAATCACGGGTGAATTTAATAATTTAATAATAATATTATAATAATTTCACACTCTGATGAATTGGAATATAACAGAATTTAAAGTAGCCCGTGACTCTCAATTTTGGTACGCAATCAATCATATTGTCTCTATTCGATAGCTGATTGATAATAGAAAATATATAATTTATAATATAATAATAATAATAATAATAATAATATAAAATAATTCAAATGAAGGATTGGATGGAAAACAGAAAAAATAAATAAATCTGATTGTGATATCATATCTCGCGTATTAATATGCTTTTATATTATATTCAATATTAATAAATATATTAACAATAGTAATACTAATTAAAAATAATTATATTAATAATAATAATAATAATAATATTGATAAAGGTACTAATAATACTAAATTTTAAAAATAATGATAATAATAAAATAACACAAAATAATAATTTTATTAAGTTTAATAATAATTAATAATAATGATAATAATAATAAAAATGATGATAATAATATTATTAGTGATACTAATAATAACATTATTTATCATAATATTGATATTATTAATGATAATAATAATTTTAATAATAATAACAATATCACAATTTATACATTTCAAATTTCATATTTATATACTAAAATAATAATATTAATAATACTAACATTGATATTAATATTAATAATAATAGTGATAATGAAAACAACTATAACAATTATATTTTTAATATGTATCAAACTTATTATATTAACATATTATAAATCATGTAATATATATATAATAACATATATTGAATATTTATTATTCATGCATTACAATATAATAGTAATTATATATTGACATCATATAGATATTCATTTTAATTACAACTTATTTATTTTTATATATTGATTTTACATTTTTAATTCCAATTAATTAAAGTGTATATTATTAATTCAAAATATTATATATACACTTATATTTATTTATATATATATATATATATATATATATATATATATATATATATATATATATATATATATATATATATATATATATATATATACATATCTATTTACACACAATTATTCGTGAATCGTCGGGAACAATCAAAGGTCAATTGCATATATGAAAACAGTTCAAAAATTTTTGAGACTCAACATTACAGACTTTGCTTATCATGTCAAGATCATATGAAATTAAGTTTAAATTTGGTCAGAAATTTCCGGATCGTCACACGAAGCATAGGAGTTGCTCGAGAACATGACAAACATCATTATGACTGGAACAGTGGTGAAACAACTTCATCATCTGCACCACTCTCGGCACTTAATAATCAAACAGAGGCCATCAAATCCCTCACATATAAGATGGAGTCTCTTGCCAAACAACTCGGAGAATTGAAGATACAGCCGCAGCAAGTTAACCAGGTCCAGGCCTGTGTTAATTGTACCAACCTGCAACCCACTGAAGAATATTAAGTTGAGTACGAAAACCCTGACGGTTCAGTCTGTTACGTTCAATACCCAGCTCGTCAATCGAATCCCGGATTCAATCAACAACCTAGGGTTAACCAATTCCAAAGAAACAACCAACCTTTTCGCTATCGTTACCCACCTTATCCACCCCAACAATCTCAATTGACCTACGATCAACCACTTTCATTCACTGGTCCACCAGCTGAGAAAAATTCCCCAACCACCCAAATTACAAAAGTAGCCAACCCCACTCTCGGAAGTGATGATCAGTTGACACAGTTCATTCAAGGACAACAACAGCTAAATCATAGAACTGCATCTAGACAAGACCAGACAGAGATACTAATGAGAAATCAATTGGCTCTTCTCAAAAGTCTAGAAACGCAGCTCGAACAGTTATCACAATGCCTTGAAACCCGACCCCAGGGAAGGTTACCTAGTAATACTATCCAAAATCCCCACATAGAGGAAGCTAAGTAAATGGACTCAGTAATCCCAGGAGAAGAACCACAGAGAAGGTCAGCTAGAATCAAGAACAAATCGACATATACTCAGCAGTTGTCCACCGCAACTCCGGTTCGTGTACCCTATCCTGGAAGGTTACAGAAGGAACCGTCTAAGCTTGATTCCTTCAAACTTGATGAAAGATTCCTGAACACCTTGTCCAAAGTGCCTAATCAAAAGAGATATATCCGAAGGCTTCTTTCTACAAAGGAAAAGATACCAGATTCTAACAAAATTCCACTGAGTGAAGATTGCTCAGCAGTACTCAGAAACTCTTTACCACGAAAGCTAGGAGATACGGGCCACTTCATTTTCCCGTGTTCAATCTACCAATTTGGAACCATTCATACGCTAGCAGATTTAGGAGCAAGTATCAACCTAATCCCCTACTCTCTCTACAAGAGATTAGAGTTAGGAGACTTATCACCAACCAAAATGACAATCCAACTTGCCGATCACACAATTCGATATCATAAGGGCATAGTTGAAAATGTCTTGGTGAAAGTCGACAAATTCTTGTATCCTACGGATTTCGTAGTGATGGACATTCAGGAAGACCTACACACACCAATAGTGTTAGGAAGACCTTTCATGAACACGGCTAGGACAGTTATTGATGTGTACAATCAAACCTTGATCTTACGATCACATGGGGAGAGCGTTACCTTCAAAATTGACCAAGCTACCGATATTTCTGGACAGGCGGAGATGTTTGCTATTTCCACCAGACGGATCGCTTCCGATGATGAGTCTCCACCACCAGCTGAAGATATCGAGATACGTGTCGAGTCACAGCCTGTTGACGACCCATAAATGGAAGAAGAGGATCCCAGCAAAGAAATAAAGGAAGATGAAGAACCTGAGGAGGAAGAGGAAATGGAAGACGTAAAAGAAACTGCGATAATACCAAGCCCGGAGCGTCATGAAGAATTAATGAGGCTTGAGACTAAAGATCACAGTTTAATCATTCGCTTCAAGAAGAAGACTGATAAGGTTGACGTTAAAGACATAGAAATTGATCCCGAAATTGTCTAGGTGAAGAACCAGAATACTAAAGAAACCCGTTCATCAGACGAATCTTCAGCCGATTATTCTACCGATGATAACGAGGAAGAACCACATGAAGACATTCTGGATAGCTCATATTCTCCATCTGAACCAGATCAAGAGGAGCCGGACTCTTCTTCAGATCGGATTCCGATCATATCCACTCACGCCGACATGATAACCTTCATCAATGACACCGATGAATTTGAAGAGATTCTTGAAGCCATCCATAAGTCAACAATTGATTACACTATACGCTTAACCGAAAGAATCACGGCTATCAAGAACGAATACGACAGTTATCTCCAGAGAGAAGACAATAATGCTGAAATCCTAGAAGAACGCATTCAAGACTTTATCAATACCCTTCACGATCATATCTACCGGGAAGAAAGGCAACGAGAGCACGATTCATTAGTTCGTACTATTCGAGAGACGAGATTTTATCGAGATCAGAAGATGATTTACTCTATGGTTTACAACTCCTTAGCCAGATCTGCACTTCCGTTCTCAGCAAACCAACGAGCACTACTGACTCTCATCCGGAAGCATATGGATCTTTCCACTGGACGCCCGACTTATCACTCCGACTTGCAAATGATCGAGGATATTCACAGCTTTTTTGCTCTCTTCGAGAAGGATAATTTTGAAAGTACACCAGAGAGGCTAGTAATTTACGTAACAATTGATCACCATGCCGATCTAATTATCAAAGAGTTGCAAGACGCAGTCACAGAGGAAGTAAGACGCAACAATCCGTTCTCTCATCTTGAACCAGACCAAGTCAACATTGCCACCTACGTTACGAAGCAAATAGCACGTATCTTCTAAGAATCCACGGATCCTAGTTTCACATTCAAAGCCGGATGTAGGGAGATATACTCAAAGACAGTGACATTAATGCTTGGGTCAGGGCTGCTCTTCACTTCTTTTCAGCTTCGCCTTTTGACTACTCTGTGCAAAGCCACGGACTCCTATTGTGGAGACTACCGATCAGAAGATTTTGAAATATTAAAGATACAATTTCTGACACAATTTGAAGATCTTCGAAATGAGCATCCTAATAGAGAGATAATCACCACCAGCACTACATCAATGATCGACATTCATGGGTCAATCAGCAGAGCAGTGGATCATATTCTTATCGGACTTCAAGATTTGTCACGAGCCGAAACCGCGCATTATCTTTCTTTCAGAAGATCTTCAAGAGAAGTACCGGACCTGTTACCACTTTTAGTCCGACACTTTCTCATGATTTATCCACCAAGACTCACAATCCCTCAAGAAGACCAAGATCACAACTACCAGAGGGGAATGACGACTTTTTGAGCATTACTAAGGTCGAGCCAACGACCTTAAACAAAAGTGCTTCTCGGGAGGCAACTCGTGCAATAAAGTAAAGTAGAAGAATAAAGGATGATAAGTGAGCCGATGAATAAAGGACGAATCTTCCATGCCAGCCAGCTCTTCACAAGCAACCACGTCTGCTGGGGGCAAGGTTGGAGAATTCGGATATCGGGGAGATCTCGTTTGAACTTTTTTAGGGAGATCTCGGCATCTCGGAATAATCTCGAGGAGACCTCAGACGTTGACTTACGTTGATTTTATAGTTTTTTTTAATAAAAATATACATAAAAACATAAATATATGTATATTTATATACGTTTTTAAGATTTCACAAAAATATCCGAGAATTGAGCGAGAAAATCTTAGAAATTACGAATTTTACAAGAAAATCAAACAAATTAGCAAGAAAATCTGAGAAATCGTGACTTTGAGTAAGTTTGACCCCGTTGACCGAGAAATCTCGAGAGATGAACATCTCGTCTCGGTTGCCTTCTAAAAACGAGATCTCGGGTGAGATCTCAGGAAGCTCTCGGGAGATTTACAACACTGGCTGGGGGTACCCTTTCTTTCCGCTACTAGCTCAAAATTTTTATGCCACATCCTAAGCTTATCACTAAGTGTGGGATCCCAACCCAGATAAACACTAAACGAATAATCCCAAAACTTCAACTAAAACTCTTAAGTGTGGGATACACTAGGAACATTGAGGACAATGTTCGTTTAAGTGTGAGATGTTGGTATAATACTTTTTATGCTGTATTAAAATAACCCATTACGAAGATTTCAAGTTTTTATGCCAAATTTCAAATTTTTAACAACAGAAAGCCTTTTTGAAAAAGTATTTTTGAAAACCCAAAGTCTTTGTAAATAAAAATAAGGCTTAAATAAGGTGGAAATCTTGTTAGGACGAACTGAATCTCCAAAAGAGCATTGCATGACTAGGCATTATCGACATAAATTGATTATGGTGAGGCTCCCCAAATAAGACCAGCATTCATCTTTAATGCTTCACTATTTTTCGTTGAAAGTGCCGATATTTATGCTCGGAATCAGAACTTGCTTTAGATCTGCATTTCCAAGTAATGAAATGTGATTCGGTTATAATCAGAAGAGCTAGCCATTTGTCAAACAACCCTCTCACACTTCCGCTACTTCTACCACACCACCTTATCCACATCATCTTTACTATCACTCGAAAAATTTAGAAAATGAGATTCCTTCCCTAAACCCAATGTTATGAACTTCTCAAGTATCACGGCAAAGGTCTTGAAAAAGTTTACCGGCAAAAAGTTTCTCGAGATGAAATCTCCAAAAAAAAAAAAACAAAATTTTTTTTCAAAGTTCTGAGAAGAGGAGCAGAACTTATAAAGAGAAACGCCGAAGAAGAACTTGACCGCAAATACCTATCACTTTAAAAAGAAGAATCGTTCAAAAGTGCTTCTCAAGAATACCAGCACTCCTATCTATCTTAAATTTTCCGAAATAAAAGTTTTTTGGGACTATGTTACCCTTTTTCACCCCTTAAAACAACTTCACCACCACTCCAAAATTCCTTTCCATCATTGACAAATGACCTAGAAGCTATGGTTACTACCGTTTTCACATTAGTAGCAAGGATTTGAGTCTTTATCAAACCTATGACGATGAGTACAACATGACTGGCTATGAGTGAAATTCATTTCTTAGATTTATAGGGAACCTTAAACATTTGAGTGATTTGAGTGACCCATGAAAGCTAGCCTACGTCATGTAACCTCCTCGCATGCTTGCAGAGATAGTTTCAACCCTAGCATAGATGCCTCACCTTATCTTTCGCTCTTATAATAAAAAGCAAACCGCTTAGGCTATTAGAAAAGAAACTCCGAAAAAATTTCTTGAAGTAAAAACGAGAAGTTTGCTTGAGGACAAGCAAAGTCTAAGTGTGGGATATTTGATATCGGCTAAAAAGTCAAGTTTTCACCCTGGTATTAAGGCCCAAAAATAATAAAGTTCCAATTTATCGCCACAATACCTGCTTCGTCAGTCAATATTGAAGAACAAGTAATTACGAAGACAGTGCAAAAAGAATCAAGAGAAACAGAGCTAAAACGAAGATTCTAGAGCGAAAACGGTGAAAGACAAGAAATCAAGTTACGATCCAGCAAATCAGCAAGCCAAACGGCTTGCCAAACGGGCTGCCAAATGGCCTACCAGTATGGCAAACGGCCTGCCATACGCCCTCAGCAAACGGCCTCGTTAAACGGGCTGGTCTGGCAAACGGACCCTGCAAACGGCTTGCCAAACGGCCTGCCAAACGGCCTGCCAGCCGTTTGCAGGGAAATTTTTGGTTTATTTAAAGTGCATTTGTCATTCATTCCAACACATACTTCAATTCACTTCTTTCTCTCTGTTGTACAATATTAGTCATACTTTCAAGGTCTTCGACTCCGTGCGGGAAACCTAGTACCCGGAGAAGAACACCGAAGATTGTATTAGGAGCGGTCTGGAGTCTTGAAGTTGTCACTTTTGTATTCAGAACTCGTTTAATCTACTGGTACTTCTATCCCTTTATCTTTATATAATGTCTTTCATTATTATGCTTTGTGATACTGTTGCCATGATTAGCAAGTAGTTATCTTTAGTGTATGTTATGACGTAATCAGTTATAATGCCGAAACTATATTATGGTTTGTGTATGTTGTCGAAATGCTTTCCGATTATGCTTTGAACTCAATCGCTTTTCCAACTAATAGAACGTAGTTATTGGCTCTGTTATTGGGAAGTCGCGAACCCCGATTAAGAGTACACTATCTATGTTACCCCTTGGTAAGAGAAGTCTATCGGATACAACGTGAGTTTGACTGCGGTAAACCGATTGTAGTAAGTCCACCGAGCCTTGGATTCTGACTGAGGACGCTTTCATAGTGAAACATCTAACTAGACCCCTAGTACATTATCGGTCCTAGACCATGCTAGTGTAGTCACCAAGCATATAAACTTCGTACGTGCACGCTGAAGCACAACGGTTGTTGTAAGTTGTACCTCTGTTAAGTAAGGCCATGGAACACGGTTAGTGTTGACTAGTACACTTCACCATAAGGTGGTCTCAAGCATTGCACCCCGCTTAAGGGATTCTTAGTTAATTAAGGAACTATTTGTTTGAACACATAAAGGATTGGACCGTTAGGATAACCGAACGTATTCATGGAAGTCAGCCTGACTTGGCCATGGTGTTCTTTATGGTTGAACTCTTTTAAGGGCCTAACTATCTTTTAAACCAATCATTAACGAAAGCATTAAGGCACATCGCGTCTCTCGGATATGGAAAACCATGTATTCTATTATACTTGAGAAAGTTTAGATCATTTCGGAATGTTAATACGTCACCCAACCGAGTCGCTTAATTGGATGAGCCGTCTGAACGTGTATGCATGTAGTCAGACTGCACGGGCATCGGGGGTAAGGGACGTTGCTGTCTATTCAGAATCTTCAAGCCTATCGCATTACCTAGTGACATGTCTTATGACAGAGGCGTTTAGGACTAGTGTAGTAAATATAAGGTCACTGCCTATCCATGAGCCAGCATTCCATAATACCGGCAAAGTAACCGATGAAATCATAGGATGCACTTGTTTTAGCCTTATCTGAATTACAAATTTTATAGTATTTACTTTACTTTACTTACTTAATCTAGAAAACCCAAAATTAGGTAATCAACCACTACTCCTGCACCTTAGAATTATCTTAAGTTTTAGATATAGGTTCGATTCTACTGATATCTCAAAAATACGACTCTAGGTCATACTTCCCTTACTCATAATAAGGAGTCGTACGATTTAGGCCCCGCTAAATATAAATTCAAAACTAGTATCCACTTTTGATAGTCAGAGCTGACGCGTTGCGACCTAACGACATCTCACAAATAAAACCGTCCGTTTCGACCATATCAAGCTAATATACACGAGATCAATTTTCAAGCAAATAATCATGCATAATAATCATATTTATAAGCTTAGAGATAGAACATGTATGGAAGAAAGTAGGTTCAAACAAACATGTTAAAACACAAGCATAACATAGCATGGCAAACAAGTAAGAGTAGCACACGTAATCATATCATGCAACACTATAAATACTATCATGGTAGTTTTAAACAAGCATGTAAGGACACAAGCATGACATACATATGGCGTATATCATAAGCATAGCATGTCAAACACATTGCACATAATATAAGCATAGCATATTGAATATATATTGTAAGATCACAATTAAGAGTAGCATGCTGAACCTAATATACGTAATCATGCATAACGATCTAATTTATATATAAGCTTAAAACATGCCTGAGGAACATCTACTTAACATTATGAGCATACTAGTTGAAGCATGTCAAGTAATAGTGATCAATAGGGCCGATATGATAAGTCAAAACATTATCCACATGATAAGTTATCATTGAAAAATCATTCACCAAGTTTCAGGTTATTCAACTAAGAGCATATGTTTCTGTATACTTAGTGATGAACATATGTATAGCCTAAACATATAGAGCATGTTAATATTTCACTTATCATGTAATGCTCAAAGCTAAATTGGTGTTCAAATAATCACTTATTAGGTTGACTAGTCCAATTTTAGCAAGAGAATGCACACAAATGTGAGTTTCAGAAGAAGTGGTACCTTAATCGAGGAAAGTTTGTTTTATCCATAAGCCTTGCACACGTGATCTTTCAATCGCTATATACTCGATTTTGGTAGTAGAGAGTGAGAGAGAGAGCTACATGTGTTTGTTCCTTTAGTAACCAAGAGGTTATGCATAAACCAACTAATAAGAGGTTATGCATAAACCAACTAATGCACATACACTACTCTTCTAAACAGTAGCAATCCACCATCATCAGAAACTCCAAGGCATAAGACATCCATGATGTATAGAGCCTTTTATATTTCTCGAAAGATCCTTTAATGGCTCGAAAGTGTGACATATTTGGACTTTCCTTTGCATGGGTGATGAGCATGACAATGCGTTTGAAGTCTCACGTGCATTGTTAGAAATATATGCATACATATAACTTAAGAATAATTTTCATTATAGTAAGCATATATCATATCAAAACAAGCAATCGTGCATGGCAAGCAAGTAATCACGATAATCAAAGAAAGGCATGTTCCATGGCATGAATATTGATGAGCATATCCTAAATAACTAGATCAGGTAGGCATTTAACTCTTAAATTAATATCAAAATATGACATACGTTAAATCACTACTTATTTAGTTATCTTTTCAAATATAGCCTCAGAGTGCACTTAAATGATATAACGTAGCAAGCAAACACATGACTCATTACGTGTAAGTTAAGACTCAAAACAAAGAGTATGAATAAACATTTGTGTGGGATAAGATTATCTAACTCTTTAACGTATAAAAGATTAGTGAAGCTTTTCATTTTACTCGTTTGTTCTAGGTGTTTGTTTGACGCAAACCTAATCCTAGTTTAGAAATTATGAGCATTGATTAAAGTTTCCTAACCTCAAAAATTAACAATCATCCATCCTAATATGTCTATGTGTGTTTTAGACATTTGACAGCTCAACAAACGCTTATGCGTTTAACTAACAATTTTTATAAATGACTACTACTTTAGCAATTTAGACAAGAATAGTATCATTTATTTGTAAGCCTAGAATGAGTTCTTTCATCACAAATGTATCTCATTAAGCATAGATGATAGAAATCATATAGAACCCCTTTAGTAAGACTACAAAGTTAAACTTTGGAAATCTACACTATACCTAGAAAACTGAGAACTTAGACTACACACTTAAGATCTAATTTGTCTCCTATTTATGTCTCCTAAGATTTGTTTGTTATGATTCTTTTTGTGATTTTTTCATTTATCCTCTCAAAATGCTAGCATCTTTTCTCGAGTATTTGCTTTGTTGAAGCTCTTTAATGAGAATGACCCTTTATATTTTAACTCACGGATGAATTCACTCAAATGACCATCAAATTTTATCTTGGGTGATTAGTTTTAAGATAAGAATATGTGTTGATGCAATGCATGTTTTTATCTTATCTCTAATTTTACTAGCAAGCACATAAGACATTCTACCCAATTATATGCATAACATGTTTCTACTTTCAAATAAGTTGTGACCTAACTAGCATATTAAGAATTATGCATACAACAAGCTAGAATTCAAGTAGCATAATTATTTACAAGAAATGTTACCTCTATCGATAATGGTCCTTCAAATATGTCCATCAAACGTTACATCACCATCATGTTCTTTGTGCTCGGTGTGACATATTTATCATGGACATGTGTTTTGAGTACTTGTGATTACGTCGTATTCCACCACACTTGTTAACAAACCTACAACTTGTTAGAGACACAAAACATGGTACCCATTGTTTGTTGGGTCCGAGATTGTTAGCATCAAATATTCTCACCATAACTCATCTTTGTACCTTTCTCAAAGAATATACTATTGTTCTTATAGACATGTTTATATTTTAAATTTGGCAAACCAATTTAATGTCTTGAGTGAGAATAATTGATCTTGTTTGAAAATCACTTGACCTTTTAAACGAGAGTCTTTTAATGACGATAATTAGCTTCACATTAGAAAATGTTTAAATCTTCCTAATAAACAATGTAAAACTAATATTATAATCATTTTAAAACGATTCAACATCTAAAAGTTTCAAACCAAGACCGATATTAAAATTACAAAAGCACATTTTAATCAGAGCCTATGCGGTCGATCGTAGGTTTGACCGTCGACTGGTTTGACACTAAGTTGACTTTTATAAAGTGTATTTTTGAAAATCTTGTGATAGGTTCACTCAAGGTGTCTTTTATAGCCAAGTGTTGGTTTATCATCTGGTATTTTTGACTTTAAAAATCACTTTTACTACATCACCACTTTTTGTCATTTTTCAAGAAAGATAGTTCTTTTCTTGTTCAAGATAATCACAACCTAGTGATTTTAGTTTCAAATTATTATTACCACTAAGTAAACTTTTGTTTGACTATATGAGTTTCGAGAATACTTATTGAGATGCTTAGAGTCTAATCTTAGATATTATGTCTATCACTTAAGACTCTAAGATGTGTGACAACCTACGTATTCTAGCATATAAGATCAATCAATCAAGCACACATTAAGCAATAACTCATGTCATTTTTCATGCAAGGATTCAATGCACATGTAATTTAAATTATCACATACATTGCGTTGACCTAAGTTTCATGACAAGTTTCAAGGTGCTTCTATTGTGTACATTATAGATGTGATTTTGACTCAACCCCACATTTTTCTTTACATACTTTATTTTTCAAAAATTAACTTAGTTTATTCAAAAAAAATGTTTCTTTGTTCAAGCTTTTCTTTTCAATCATAGTTTTGTTAATACATTTAGAGTACACAAATACTAAATGGACTAGAAATAAGCAAGCTTAACTCACCATGTGAGTGGTGGTATTTTTCCTCAAAGTAATGGATGTAAGTTTGAGCATTCGGGTTCGATCCTTGCCTTTACATCACACGATTGTCTTGAAGTTGTTTCTCATATGAAAATTTTCATCGTGATTCAAGACTAACTCATCCAAAATCTCTTTTGCATTCTCCAAACAAGTAGAGCTTAGTTCCAAGATCTTTGACTCGGGTTTTTGTACAAAGTAGTTTTTAGACACGACAAAAATGTTTTTTGAGCAAAGATTAGAGCAACCGCTCTGATACCAATTGTAAGTAACTAGAGAAGAGGGTGAATAGTTACTTAATGGTTTCTTAAAATGTTTTCAAAATCTATAACAATCAAAGCGTAAGTTTTAAGTGTGGAAGCATTTGTGTTTGTTAATGCAAGTATGTAAAGAATGTAAGTGCACAAACACAAAGATTTATAGTGGTTCGGGTGGATGTTAACTAATCTACCTTAATCCACTCCCCGATTCACTAATCAGGAGTTAGCTTCACTAAGCATTTCTCCAAACCCGGTGGATATCCGTTTACACCAATGATCTTCAATAAGCCTCACTAACACTACTCCTAGATCACACTCGTCTTCACCTTGGACAAGCATCAATTTCCCAATGGAAATATGATAGGTCAGATCATAGTGAGATTAGAAGATGTAATGAGTTAGAGTGAGACTCGGTAAGTGAAGAACAGATTCGGTATTAGAGAGAATCGGTAAAATTACATTTCACATCTTCTTAAACTCAGTTACAATGCAATGGCTATCTAATTAGGACTACTTAGGTTCCTTATATAGCCCTCTTCTAAGAAACCTTCATTTAAGCTTGTTTCACATTAACCCTATACATACTTCAGGGTCCTAACAATCTCGCCCTTAGTGTTAAATGTGAAAATTATAATGTAATCCTATCAGAATTATCTAAAGGAACTTTGTTCCTCTAAAATGAACTTTGGATTTAAATCCTCTGAGACTCTCATATCTTCTTATGTTCACTCTAGTTTTGAGATGACTCTTCAATCTTGTGAGAATGTATTTGACAATCTCATTATCTTCTAAAGAATAGCATTTGTTGATAAGTCTCCATCTTAAGTATTTGAAAGCATACATCAACATTCCGTCTGAGTATCTTCTAAAGTCTAAAACTCTGATGAAGACCTTTGTGTAGTGAGAATTGACAAACACAACCCCATATGGACAGTCAATTACTTCAAGTAAGGACATATATCTTAGCTCTTCAATCACTTGATTTGGCGGTTTGATTCCGAGCTTTTTGTGTCCAGATTCTAACCCCATCTGAAAGTCGTGAACAGACATCCATCTCATTGAGTCAAGAATAAATCTGTAGACCTCCTTCATCCCAGTAGCATGATAAATTGTTGTAGATTCATTCAGGTGTATCAAGTAATTGTAAATGAAGATAATGTCGTCCATCTTCAATCTATCAAATCCACTTCCGAGAACTAATAGTTCTCATCATCCATTCTTGTCACGCAAAACAGTGGCACCTTCATTCCATCCTTGTTGATCATCAAAATTTTATTTATACTTTTGATTTCTGAATTCAGCTGTTCTTGAAGTTTCTCTTCATTCTTCAATTTGAATTTGTTGCGAACACTCAGATAAGCTTTGAGATATTCTGGTTTCTTATGATATTTCCATGCACCCAGAACACACATTAAGGCAGCAAGGACGAGATCAGAATCACCATAAATCTTATAAGCTTATTGTGTAATGAATGGTGAACGAAGAATCAGCTTCTCCTCTTCCTCATCAAGTTGATAATCAGCATCACGTTCAAGGATAATTTCTGCAGTTTGAAATGAAACATTAAAATCAGGAGGAGTAGTAGTATCCTCTTTGCCATTTGAGAAAATCTCCTTCTCAAAATGTATCCCAAATTCATCAGTTGGAGATTTCATATTGACGAATTGATGTTCATTAAACTCATTAGCAACACTAGACCCCCTCAAAATATTTTCAATGTTATCAAAATTTCGATTGTCCTCTAGAGCTGACTTGTCCCTTGTTTGTTCCGCTGAATCCTTAATTATTAACATTCCAAAGTCACCCTCTCTCTGAACTTCCGATGCATCTAGAAAACTTTCACATTGAATCTCCTCAATTTCATCACTTTCAGAATCAGATATTTCAACTACATCATGATCCCAATGTTGACTAGACGAGCCAGCTTCATAAGTTGATCGATGAAAACCACTGGACCCATAACCATGTATATTATCCCCCTCATGAAGATTGTCGGGATCGAAATCATCATGATCAGGCATATGAATTAGTCCAGGTGACTTACATGGAGATAAAGGATAAACTACTCTTGCTTGCTCAAGATAAATCATCATAGTATCGCGAACTTCATCAAGATCCGTTTGTTTAGCAAATTCAGTAAGATATAGCTCCTTCACCTCATTTTCAAAGAGATATTTGAATCCATATCTATTTGAAATCTGAGAAGGTGACCCAGTTGGTGAAACAATGGTGTAACCATGAACAACCTCAGCAGCAAATGTAGAAGGTGATGTCGGTGAAAGTGTTTGAGTTGCCGTGAGGGCAGGTAAGGATAAGCGTGCGGTATTATTCTTATATGTAGGGCGGTACATACTACTAGTCAGATTCGTGATATCCCCTTCTGATGGAGGTTGGGCAACAACCAGAGTTGTCGCCGGCGAATATTCTTTCGAATCACCCGCCTCCATGACTTTAGTCTCATGGGACTCTGACAGAGTAGCAGAACTATCCGTTGGTTTAGCTCTCATAGAGATATTGCTATCTCTGACTCCTGAAGTCATTAATGCACCATGAGGTAGCACATCTCTTTCAGTTAAGGACTCATCCCCCAGACCCTGAGATTCAGAATCCGAAAGAGAAGTGGTTTGAACCAATGGATCAATCTCTTGAACCAAAGGAACAGTCTGCTGGAAGTCTGATAAATATCCCGAAGGATTGTCATGTTGATTTATTTCCATGGGACGCGACAGATCTCCCTCATCAAGATAAGCCGGACCTCCAGGCCTTGTTGTACGTTGAGGTAATACGACATCACGAGGATGAAGTACATCAAGAGGATTTCCATCCAATACACAGGGTGCCTTTTCAAGATTTTTTAACTCCCCTTCGGCTATTCTGGACTTCAATGATTGAGTTTCCTCAATCGATTGAGTCGACGCAGCCTTTACTGCAGAGGAAGACTTTACTTCCTTAGATGCTGAAGCATCTTGATTTGTAGGATTTATTGTTAAGTCCTAATTAGGTTGGATGGGCTGATTGGTATTTTTACCATCCGTTCTTTCAGCTCTCTTGCCTACAGAAGCTTGTGCTTCATTTAGTGTAGGGCTTACTGTTATTATTGGATGTGATACGGAGATGGGTGAAGATGACCTAACAGGTTCTAGGTCTTGGTTCGTATCACCAATGGTTGGAATAACTGTTTGGCGTATGATAGGAGTCGTAGTCCTAGATCTAGTTACTCGTTGGGTTTGCGGAGTCTGAATCATTACATCTGGGATATAACGTGTCCTCTTCTTTGGTAATTCGGGAGATGATTCAGTTGTTGATGAATCAGTGTCACTGCTACCCTCAGGTGTTGTGGAAAGGGTTGGTTCAATCTTAGGTGAACTAGATTACATGATCCTCACGGGTTGAGCTTGTTGAGCTACCCTAGGGCGTTTGAGGTTTATCCTGAGTGGAGGATTAGCTGGCCCGGGTGGTTGTACTATAGGTTCCTCTATAACCTCTGGGGCTGGTTCCGCGGCTGGTTCAACTTGTACTTGTTGTACTGGGTTCGGAAGAGGTATTCCTACCACCTCAAAATAAGACCACATTCTACTGTCTTGGGGTTCAGCTAACCTCACTAGCCAATTTGGGATTGGCGCAGTGAATCTATTGTCTAAGATCACCGGGGTATTCATCTTTACCTCCCTAAATCTAACAATCTGTAATCCATGTGTACCTGGTACAAAAATATTTGTATCTCTGCAAGCATTTATAGCATCATGGATAAAAAAATACTGAAAAACCTTTCACAAGGAATGTAGGAGCTCCTTGTTTTATCCACTTGAGCTTGAGCCAGATCCTAGAAGAGTTCTGCATAATCTGGGTTTTCCACTCTTGTGAATGAGTAGAAAAGCTTAAGCATTGGCACTGTCAGGCTGTCGGATCCACTCATTGTCATCAGCAAACATCTGTTGATGATAGAGAAGATCACATAGCACCGGGAGTACAATTACTTCTTTTGAAACTTAGCCGATGAAACATTATTAGCTCCACAATAACCAAGCTGAAAAATTGAGCAGATCATTTGTTGAGTAGATGGAAAAGCAGGAGCATTCTGTACAAGAGGAAGTTGAAAAATCCTCCTGAAATCAGCTTTTGTAATTCTCCTCAACCCCTGTACCCCTCTTAGCTTGAATTCAAATCTAGCCAGTTCTCCCTGTAGATTGGCAGCTGTAGGTTGTGTAGCCTCAACAAACTTAATTTTTCTGTACAGAAGATCCAAGTTTGTAACTGGAACACTAACAGTTGAGCTTAGTACACGCCATAAAGTATGCCTCTCTAGAATTGTAATCAAGTAGTTGCATGGAATGTTGGTTTCAGAATTGATAAAGTGATTCCATTTAGCTGTATAAATATAAAATAGAAGTCCACAAGATGTTATCATAAAACACATATCTCTATTCTTATTTCCTTTGAAATCCTTTGTATTTTTCAGATTTTAAGATTTTTATTGATGTTCTAAGTTATAAAAACCTTTTATTCCAATTATGTACAAACAATTGACAAACATGATATTCAAATAAGATTCAACAAATTAAAAAGCATCATGCATAATCAAGTATGTAACATAGAGAATCAGAACAACACTTAGACAATTTTTCAAAACATGTCAAGCAGATTCGGTATTCATGAAAAGTTTCAGATTCGGTAACCAAATTTGCTTGTTCTTTCATTCCAATGATCTAAAATAAGCATGCAAGTTTTTTTTCAATTCAAAATCAACTTATTTCAAAGTACCAAAAATCAGACTCGGTATCAAGCCAAGAACAGATTCGGTAACTTTAAAATTCACAAATAATCACTTAAACATGCATATTCAGTCTCACACCATTCAATCTCATAACCAGAATCAATTAACAACATAAAATTAATCAGAAAAGAATGTTAGTTGTTTGAACATACTCGGTACTGTAACACGAACACATTCGATAAATACAGAATCCATCAAACCATCAATTAATCATGCAATCAGACTCGGTCAATCGATAGATGAATCAATTTAAGAAAGATTAGACAAGATTTCATGTCAATCAACCAAATTAATTGAGTTTAATCAAGGATTTAACTTTTCAGACTCAGATTCGGTATAATCAACATTATTTCAAATTAAGTGTCAAAATCCTGTTGTTATTGATCTTTTCTGGTTCATAGTCATTCATTTATCAGATCTACAATATGTGAATCTTAAACTTGATTAAAACAAGGAAATACCAAAGATTTGAAGAAAGAGAAGGATGGACTCCGTAGATTAAGCAGATTCGATAATGTTTAATCAGACTCGGTATGCAATTAATACAATGTGAGAGAAAGTTTGACTTTGACCCTCCTATTTATAGATACCGAAGATATTTAAAATTTGGGCCTTACCGAATGGGTCTATTTTACCGAATGCAGTCCATTTTTCAAAATTTAATCAATTTGACTTCAAATTTCGACAAACCTTTATCACAAATTTTACAAGTTTATCATACTTTTAATGAAAAACATTTCTGAGACATTCTTGAAAGTTTTGAACTTTACCAAATCTGCACTGTTGGTTGTCAGATTCGGTATAATGCTAAAAGTAGCATTTATTCAGCAAAATTCAATTCTTTTTGGATTTTATCTTTTCCAATTTTTAAGAATTTTCTAAATTCAAGATTTGTACTTAGAAAAATTTGAAATATGTACAAAGAACAAATCTTCAATGATACCAATTTTAAAATGGGTTGCATACTGAGATGTATACAAGCCAAAGTGAATATTTTCAAATTAAAACATGAGTTTTTATGAATTCACTTTTTGAAAAACAATTTTCTTTACATATTCTCCCTTTCTCCCCCTCAAAATGTGATATACAATGAAGTTCATCACCATTTTGATATTCCCAAGAAAATTTAATAACTCCCCTTTGAAAGATGATATCAATCAGTTACCTCCCCCTTTTATAACTATTGAAAAATAAACCTAGAAAGTTATCAGAAATTTAAAGGCTCCCCCTTGAAAGATAATATCTAAAGCATAAGGTATCAGTTGCTCCCCCTAGAAAAGTACTACTCCCCCTAAACACAAGATTCCAGGTATAAGTCCCAATAGAGCTAAGGAATGTTAAGCACTATACTTACCATGCCAATTTCTTTTATTAAGAAATTTAGCCTAAGTTTATCTAAGGGTTTAGTGAACATTTGATATCGGCTAAAAAGTCACGTTTTTACCCCGATATTAGCCCCATTTATGATAAAGTAATTGACTTTATCATCTAAATAAGCATTTATTTAATACATTTGGTGGATTATGTCATTATGAAGGCTATGTTTCAAGAATCACTAAAAACGGATGAAAAACGAGGAAAAACGAGCAAAACCGGCTAAGACGATTAACTCGCGTTTAAATAACTTATTTTATAATTTTTTTGGAAAAGTTTATTTACTTAATCTCATGTTGTAGGATATTCAATTACGAATGTGTGGGCGCAAGAATCGTCAAAAACGGAGCTAAAATGAAGATTCTAGAGCGAAAACGGTGAAAGGCAAGTTACGATCCAGCAAACGGCCTGCCATAAGGAAAAATGGCCTGCCAGCAAACGAGCACCAAAAATGGCTTACCCTGGCAAACGGCGTTGGCAAACGGCCTGGCAGCCGTTTGCCAGGAAAATTTTGCCTATTTAATGAGCCTTTTGCATTCATTTCAACAGACACCAATTCTTTACTTCTCTCTCAAATATCTCTCTATAGTCGCTCTCTAGTGATCTATATGAGATTAGTTCTCTCTACTTTCTCTCTCTAGTTTCTAGAGAGAGAAAAGTACAGAGATTAGGAAAATAATTATCTCTCTATCGTCGCTCTCTAGTGATCTATAGGAGATTAGTATGTAGTTAGTAGTAGAAGCTATCGAGCATTGTAATGCTATGGATATTATGAAGAAATACAAGTGTTATTATGCCGACATTATTCGGTAATATCTATCCTTTCTTTTATTAATTTATTATAATATTCTTGTTCGATGTTTGTGATTTATTAATATTAGAAATGCTTGTTGCCATGATGTGTGAGTAATTGCTTGATTGTTTGCCATGATTTAATAATCTTAGTTAGGGATGATTATCGTTTCGTACTCGCTTTCTGTCTATGATATTAAACCTCGTTATTATCGTTCTTCCACCAATAAACGTGATTAAAACCTTTTATAAAGTCGACAATTAAAAGGTAATTAATTATCTGTGTTTATACATTGGTCAAGGTATGAACCCACCGGAAATACTATAAAGTACATGGGGAATTACCATAGGACTAGATCAAGACATTGGTCAAGAGTATAAGACTCGAGGAAATACTGTTGCTACAGTAGAGTACAGTGTTGATGTACTATAGGATCACTTGAGCATGGTCAAGGTTAGAAGCTATGGAACCATTATAAGTCTAGTACATGGTGGATAACTAAGGGATTTATTGGGTAGATTTAAGTAGGGCTGGTTTAAATCATAAATGGGAGTTTAACGCACTACAATACAAACTAAGCTTATAAATCTTTAAGGATGACTGAGAACTATCAGAGGTTCTAATTTGTCTGCAAACCCTTAGATTTTACCAATCCATTGACAGAAAAGAATTCGAAAAACAATCATAACCACTCACCTGGGTGATACACTAAGGTGTTACGAAAGGTTGGATATTCTATATATATGGCTATGTTACTTTATTCGTGCGCCCAAGGTATGCACTACATCCAAGATGGGCCGCTTGTATCCTTAAACCGAATAAAGCGTCGTCAGTTTAGCATAGTCCATCCTATCAGAATCTTTAAAGCCTAGTTCTTCGTGACATGATAACCGGGAAACCGCTTAGTAGGGAATCTAGTGTTCACACCAAGGTATATCTATCCAAGGAGTGTCTCATAATCATCCCGACACTACGTTATCTTAAATCATGGTGAACCACGTCTTCTTTGTCCTTGGTTGTTGCATGTGATAATGCTAAAAACGAACATATATTTCATAGCATTATTCCTCAAGAAAGACAAGCTTTTAGTTGCAATTGTTCTATTTACAAGTGATATTCGTTTAAATAATAAAAGGTGAAGACAAAAGACAGATTCGACGAATTGAAGACGCAAACGACCAAAAAGCTCAAAAGAACAAAAGACAATCAAAGAGGTTCCAATTATTGATAAGAAACGTCTCGAAATTACAAGAGTACAAGATTCAAAACGCAAAGTACAAGATATTAAATTGTACGCAAGGACGTTCGAAAATCCGGAACCGGGACCAGAGTCAACTCTCAACGCTCGACGCAACGGACTAAAAATTACAAGTTAACTATGTATATAAATATAATATAATATATAATTAATTATATTAATTATATATATTATATATATATTAAAAACCGTCGGCAGAGAAAGACTCCAAGGGTGTGAGCTATAAATTCATTCTCCGCGACTCGCGGAGTTTGAAGAGGATTTCACCGCGAGTCGCGGAGCCCCAAAAATCAACTTTTCCTATAAAAGCAACCGAATTCTGATCGCAAAAGATAATCTTTTTCTTCTCTTATCATACGTAAACGTAATATATATATATATATATATAATTTATATTTTAATTTTAATTTTAATTTTAAATCCTAATAATAAGGGTATGTTAGCGAATGTTGTAAGGGTGTAAGTCGAAATTCTGTCCGTGTAACGCTACGCTATTTTTAATCATTGTAAGTTATGTTCAACCTTTTTACATTAATGTCTCGTAGCTAAGTTATTATTATGCTTATTTAAAACGAAGTAATCATGATGTTGGGCTAATTACTAAAATTGGGTAATTGGGCTTTGTACCATAATTGGGGTTTGGACAAAAGAACGACACTTGTGGAAATTAGACTATGGGCTATTAATGGGCTTTATATTTGTTTAACTAAATGATAGTTTGTTAATGTTAATATAAAGATTTACAATTGGGCGTCCCTATAAATTACCATATACACTCGATCGGACACGATGGGCGGGGTATTTATATGTACGAATAATCGTTCATTTAACCGGACACGGGAATGGATTAATAGCCACTAGAATAATTAAAACAGGGGTGAAATTACATTCAAGGGTAATTGGTGTAATTGTTAACAAAGTAGTAAAACCTTGGTTTACACGCAGTCGATAACCTGGTGTATTCATTAAACAAAGTATTAAAACCTTGTTACAATTCGAATCCCCAATTAGTTGGAATATTTAACTTCGGGTATAATAATAATTTGACGAGGACACTCGCACTTTATATTTATGACTGATGGACTGTTATGGACAAAAACCAGACGGACATATTAAATAATCCAGGACAAAGGACAATTAACCCATGGGCATAAAACTAAAATCAACACGTCAAACATCATGGTTATGGAAGTTTAAATAAGCATAATTCTTTTATTTCATATTTAATTTCCTTTATTTTATATTTAATTGCACTTCTAATTATCGCACTTTTATTTATTGTTATTTAATCGCACTTTTAATTATCGTACTTTTTAATTATCGCAAGTTTATTTTATCGCACTTTTATTATTCGCAATTTCATTATCGTTATTTACTTTACGCTTTAATTTAAGTCTTGTATTTATTTTATATTTTACATTAGGTTTTAACTGCGACTAAAGTCTTAAAATCGACAAACCGGTCATTAAACGGTAAAAACCCCCCTTTATAATAATAATATTACTTATATATATGTTTGTATTTTTATAAAAGTAAATTAATATAGCGTTGAGCTTTGTTTAAAGATTTCCCTGTGGAACGAACCGGACTTACTAAAAACTACACTACTGTACGATTAGGTACACTGCCTATAAGTGTTGTAGCAAGGTTTAAGTATATCCATTCTATAAATAAATAAATATCTTGTGTAAAATTGTATCGTATTTAATAGTTTTTCCTAGTAAAATATAAACTATTTCGTATACACCTCGCATAACATCAAGTATTTTTGGCGCCGCTGCCGGGGAGCTTTCTAAACGCCGGAAGCGCAACGCTAATAAAAAAAAAATTTAGTTTACTTCTATTAAAAGTCGCTTTTGTAAAAATACGTTTTAATTATTCAAAAATATAAAAAGAAAAACAAAAATATAAGTATTTTTAAGATTTTGTTAAATATTTAAGTTTTATAAAGTTTCTTTATTTTTAGTTTATAAAAACATAAGTTTTATTTAAGTATTTTGTTTTTATTTAAAAACAAAAAAAAAATATATAAAAAAATATATATAAATCTAGTTTTAAGATTTTTATTTATAAAATTATAAAGTGATTGTATTTTTATTTAAGTTTTAAATATAAGTTTTATTTGTACACATATTATTTTTTTTATAAACAGAAAATAAAAAAAATAGAAAACAGAAAATAAAAAAAAAAAAAATAAAGAAAAAAAACGCGTCGATTCAAACTGTGCCAGAATTGAATTTCTGAACCCCGCGACTCGCGGGGTTTTCTTCATTAATTACCGCGACTCGCGGAGACTTTCTGACACGCCGACAGAAGCCCTAATTCAGCATTTATTACGGATTATTATTAATTATTATTAATATAAACCCTAATTATGTATTATTATTATAATTAAGTTTTATTTTAAAATTTCTTTTTATTTAATTTGTTTTATTTTGTTTAAATTAGTTTTATTAAATTGTAAAATTAGTAGTTTTATAAAAAAAAAAAATATAAAAATAATATTTTTATAAAAATTGTAATTTTTACAACTTTTTATATATTTTTATATTTTGTCCCTTTTTAATCGTTTTAGCGTAACTTTTGTATTTTTAGCTCATATTTAATTTTAAACTTAGTTTTTGCTATAGTCATTTTTACTCCTAGATTTTTAGGCTTTGCCGTAGAATTCCTTAAGTGCTTTTTCTTTAGACTAAGATTTAGGTGCTTTAGAATTTTGCGACGCCTTTTTAAGTTTTAGTTTCTTTTTAAGTTATTTCCATTTGGGATTTAGTTTTTCCTGTAAGCTTTAATATTTTTAGACACCTTTTACTATGTATCAATTATCATTCCAATTAGTAATTTCAATTTGCGATTATAATTTTAAGTTAGTTGTAGTAATAAGGTTAGGTTAGTCAAGTATTTTTAAGTTTTTATAAGTTTCTTTTATTTTTTCGTCACCTTTTATTTTTCAACCATTTTTTTTTTCGACCTTTTTAGACGAACTCTTTTTCTTTCTTATTTCTCGCCATTCTAGTTTTTAGGACTTAGATTTTTTTTTATTCTACTTCTTATCTAAATTTCTTAAAATTACGAAAATTTATTTTAAGTGGTTAAATTAATAGACATCAAAATTTTCTGGTTCGTAGTAATAGTTGGATTTGTACGTGGACCGGGTTATTGGAGCCAAACAGTCCTCAATTATATTGAGACCAAACGAATCCTGCCCCTCTGTTGCATCTTTTGGCTATTCGAAACGTGGGCAAAATCAGAAAAGTCTATTGATTGGATAACTTATTATAATTTTTCTTTCTTTTTTTTAAAAACTAATAGGATATTCAGTGAATGCACCGAGCAAGACGTTCACCACCTTTTGTACGTTCACCACCTGTAACTAGATCAAGACATTTAGCAAATATAACCGCCGTTGATTTTTCTTTAGAATCGTCATCCAGTCGACCAAGTACTTCAGTTCAAATTTCCGATAATCCATTTTTTGAACCCGACCTCACAATTGAGAATCCGGAGAATATTCAGGAACGGTTCGTAGATCCTGAACCATTAAACTTTCCTCCGGAGCCACCAATCATTCAAACAGAGATTGTTGAGGAACGAACCATTAAATCAGAATCATCTAGTGATACCGATTCAACAAATTCAATTATGGAGAATCTGGAACCTTTAAGTATGGAAGACCGAATGAGAGCTAAACGCACTGGCCAAGGTCACGCAATTACTCATCCAGACATTAATGCGCCAGATTATGAAATCAAAGGACAAATTCTACACATGGTGACTAATCAATGCCAATTTAGTGGTGCGCCGAAGGAAGATCCAAATGAACATCTACGTACCTTTAATAGGATCTACACACTATTTAAAATCCGAGAAGTGGAGGATGAACAGATATATCTCATGTTATTTCCCTGGACTTTAAAGGGAGAAGCCAAAGATTGGTTGGAATCGTTACCTGAAGGGGCGATCGATACATGGGACGTTTTAGTTGACAAATTTCTTAAACAATTCTTTCCTGCATCTAAAGCCGTAAGACTTCAAGCAGAAATTGTTACGTTCACACAGAAGCCAAATGAAACTCTATATGAGGCATGTACAAGATATGGAAAGTTATTAAGAGGATGTCCGCAACATGGTTTAGACACCTGTCAAATAGTACAAATATTCTACCAAGGATGCGACATCACTACAAGAAAAGACATAGATATAGCAGCTGGTGGTTCTATTATGAAGAAAACCGAAACTGATGCTTACAAAATTATTGATAACACTGCTTCCCACTCACATGAGTGGCACCAAGAAAAAGACATCATTAGATCATCTAAAGCAGCTAGAGCCGATTCTAGCCAAGACTTAGATTCCATTTCCGTAAAGATAGATGCTGTAGAGAGACGAATGGAAAAGATGACTAAAGATATTCACTCAATACGAATTAGTTGTGAGCAGTGTGGAGGACCACATTTGACAAAAGATTGTCTCAGTATTGAATTAACAATGGAACAAAGAGAGAATATTTCATACATAAACCAAAGGCCTGGAAATAATTATCAGAATAATTATCAACCGCCAAGATCGATTTACAATCAAAACCAGAATTATAACCGAAATATTCCATACAACAACCAACAAGGTCCTACCAATCAACAAGTATCCAATAACAATTACAATCAGCAAAGACCTAATTTTCAAAACAAACCACCACAACAAACCGATGATAAAAAGCCGAATTTAGAAGATATGATGACGAAGCTAGTTGAAACTCAAACGCAGTTTTTCACATCTCAAAAACAAACTAATGAACAAAATGCTCAAGCATTTAGAAATCAACAAGCTTCTATTCAAAATCTGGAACAAGAAGTAAGTAACCTAGCAAGGTTAATAGGTGAAAGAAAACCGGGAAGTCTACCTAGTGATACAAATGCTAACCCCCGGAATGAAACAGCTAAAGCCATTACCACAAGAAGTGGTACAACACTTAAACCACCTGAAATACCTGTAACTTCTGATGAAACTATTCCTACTCCACAAGAACCACAACCTGATCAAGATAAGGAAAAAGAACCGGTAGTTGAGAAGGTTAATGAAGATAACAAAGTTAAGGATAAACCTTATGTTAAACCATACCAACCACCACTTCCTTACCCGAGTAAAATGAAGAAAGAGAAACTTGAAGCCGAGCAATCCAAATTCTTGGATATGTTTAAACAGATAAATGTAAATCTTCCTTTCATTGATGTGATTTCAGGAATGCCTAGATATGCTAAATTCTTGAAAGATCTAATCTCAAATAGAAAGAAAATGGAAGAACTCTCGGCTGTTACTATGAATGCTAATTGTTCAGCAGTGCTGTTGAATAAGATACCAGAAAAATTATCTGATCCAGGAAGTTTCACAATTCCATGTTTTCTGGGTAGTCTTAGTTCAATAGAAGCATTGGCAGACTTAGGTGCTAGTATAAATCTAATGCCGTATTCACTATACGCTAAACTAGACCTTGGAGAATTGAAACCAACCAGAATAAGCATACAACTAGCCGATAGATCAATAAAATATCCTAGAGGGATAATGGAGAACATGCTAGTTAAAGTTGGTACTTTAGTATTTCCAGTAGATTTTGTTGTTCTGGACATGGAAGAAGATTCTCAAGTTCCTCTCATATTAGGAAGACCATTCTTAAACACGGCTAAAGCAATGATAGACGTGTTCGGTAAGAAACTGACCCTAAGTATAGAGGATGAGAGTGTTACCTTTTCAGTTGATAGAGCAATGCAACAACCACAATCTGCAGATGATACATGTTATTATATTCAAACTATAGATGCACATGCAGAATTATTAGAAGAATTTCCAGAATTACAAGGAACAGGAGAATGTTCTTTAGGAGAAGGTAATGAACCAATTGATGAAGCTGAAATGTTAGCTACACTTATAGCTAATGGATATGAACCAACAACAGAAGAAATTCAAATGCTAAAAGAAGAAGACAGATATCGATATAAATCATCGATAGAAGAACCTCCGAAATTAGAGTTAAAGCCACTTCCAAACCATTTGGAATACGCTTATTTACATGGTGAATCTGAATTACCTGTAATAATATCGTCTTCTCTTACTGAAAATGAGAAATCACAACTCATTTCTGTGTTGAAAGCTCATAAACCAGCCATTGCATGGAAGATTCATGATATTAAAGGAATAAGTCCTTCGTATTGCACACATAAAATCCTTATGGAAGAAGGTCATAAAACGTATGTGCAACGCCAACGAAGACTAAATCCTAATATGCAAGATGTAGTTAAGAAAGAGATTATTAAACTGCTAGATGCAGGTTTGATATATCCAATTTCTGATAGTCCATGGGTAAGCCCAGTTCAATGCGTGCCTAAGAAGGGTGGCATGACTGTCATTACAAATGAGAAAAATGAGCTTATTCCTACTAGGACTGTAACAGGATGGCGTGTATGTATTGATTATAGAAAATTAAATGACGCCACCAGAAAAGATCACTTTCCCTTACCTTTCATAGATCAAATGTTGGAAAGATTAGCCGGAAATAGTTACTATTGTTTTCTAGATGGATTTTCCGAATATTTTCAAATTCCAATAGCACCCGAAGACCAAGAGAAAACCACATTCACGTGCCCTTATGGTACTTTTGCTTACAAACACATGCCATTTGGACTTTGTAACGCCCCTGCAACCTTTCAAAGGTGTATGATGGCGATTTTTCACGACATGATAGAAGAATGCATGGAAGTATTCATGGATGACTTTTCAGTCTTCGGTGATACATTTAAATCATGTCTAGTTAATCTGGAACGAATGCTAATTAGATGCGAAAAATCAAATCTAGTACTTAATTGGGAGAAATGCCATTTCATGGTTAAAGAAGGCATCGTTCTTGGACATAAAATTTCAAAAGAAGGAATTGAAGTGGATAGAGCTAAAGTAGATGTAATTGCTAAACTTCCACATCCCACCAATGTTAGAGGAGTTAGGAGTTTTCTAGGGCATGCCGGTTTTTACCGACGTTTCATAAAAGATTTTTCTAAAATTGCCACTCCTATGAATAAACTCCTAGAAAAGGATGAGCCATTCATCTTTTCAGATGAGTGTATCAAATCTTTTAATATTCTTAAAGAGAAACTCACTAATGCACCGATCATGATAACACCAAATTGGAATCTACCATTTGAACTAATGTGCGATGCAAGTGATTTTGCAATGGGAGCCGTTTTAGGACAAAGGATTGAAAAACGATTTCAACCTATATATTATGCTAGTAAGACGTTACAAGGAGCACAAACGAACTATACAACTACTGAAAAAGAACTCCTTGCTATTGTCTTTGCTTTTGACAAATTTCGATCATATCTCGTTCTAGCAAAAACGGTGGTCTATACCGACCATTCTGCTCTTAGATACCTATTTTCAAAACAAGATGCTAAACCAAGATTAATACGTTGGATCTTACTCTTACAAGAGTTTGATATTGAAATCCGAGATAAAAGAGGAGCAGAAAATCTCGCCGCTGATCATCTTTCTCGTCTTGAAAATCCCGAATTAGAAGTTCTGAATGAATCGGCCATACAAGACAACTTTCCTGATGAATATCTATTGAAGATAGATTATAAAGAAATCCCATGGTTTGCAGACTATGCAAACTACTTAGTTTGTGGATTCCTTGAAAAAGGATTATCGTACCAAAGACGAAAGAAATTCTTCAGTGATATAAAACACTATTTCTGGGAAGATCCACATCTGTTTAAAAGTTGTCCCGATGGAATAATACGCCGATGTGTATTTGGAGATGAAGCTAGTAAAATATTAAACCATTGTCACACAGGACCAACAGGAGGGCATTATGGGCCTCAACTAACAGCAAGAAAAGTTTATGAAGCTTGATTCTATTGGCCTACAATTTACAAAGACGCACACCTTCTTTGCAAATCCTGTGATGCATGTCAAAGGGCCGGAAAAATAAGTCAACGTGATGAAATGCCACAAAATGTCATCCAAGTATGTGAAGTATTTGACATTTGGGGTATTGACTTTATGGGTCCATTTCCAAAATCTAATAATAATCTATATATACTCGTAGCCATTGATTATGTATCTAAATGGGCGGAAGCACAAGCTCTCCCAACTAACGATGCACGAGTTGTAGTCAACTTTTTAAAACGTCTTTTTGCAAGGTTTGGAACACCGAAAGCTTTAATAAGTGATCGGGGTACTCATTTCTGTAATAATCAACTTGAGAAAGTTCTTAAAAGATATGGAGTAACTCATAAAATCTCCACCGCATATCATCCACAAACAAGTGGACAAGTTGAAAATACCAACCGAGCTTTAAAACGTATTCTAGAGAAAACCGTAGGATCAAATCCGAAGGAATGGTCCATTAAATTGGAGGATGCACTCTGGGCTTTTAGAACAGCCTACAAAACTCCAATTGGAACCACACCTTTTAGACTTGTTTATGGAAAAGCATGTCATCTTCCAGTAGAAATTGAACACAAAGCATTTTGGGCTTTGAAAACATGTAATCTTGATTTACATGAAGCCGGACGTCTACGATTAAGTCAACTAAACGAATTAGAAGAATTAAGACATGAAGCATACGATAATTCGTTAATCTATAAAGAAAGAACGAAGAAATGGCATGATAAAAGAATCAGAAGTTCAAAAGAATTTAAAGAAGGAGACAGAGTTCTTCTTTTCAATTCACGATTCAAGCTATTTTCTGGAAAATTGAAATCAAGATGGTCTGGACCATTCATAGTCAAAAGAGTTTTCCCATACGGAACGATAGAATTAATAAATTCAAATGGGATTGAATTTAAAGTTAATGGTCACAGAGTTAAACACTACATACATGGTCCGATGGAAGTCAACAACGAAGTTAATCACAATTTCGACACCACAGCTAACTAAGTGTGGGGAGAATCAAGTCTTTAAAGGATAATATGTATTTCTGTTAGAGTTAGATTGTCTGTTTTCGTGTAGTTCTCGAAAATGGAACCCGAATGGTCTTTCCCTAGCAGACCCTAAAGAACTAGTCTTCTCCCCCCATTCTGAATTTTTATTTTTTTTAGGAAATGAAGACTGCCTGTGAACTAAACCATGGTCTAATGCTACACGCTTTGATCACTAAAAGAAATAATGACATACTACCGAGTGAAATAGTATCAGTAATCAGAGAAAGAATGGACGGAGTTAGAAAAGAATCTAGATGCGAAGATAATAAGTTACAATTTGGTAAAGGAAAATCAAAATCCGCAGCGAAAAGAAGAGCACGACACCTAGAACGATGTCACAAATGCGGAAAATGGTCACATGGAGGTAAATGTTCAAATAATCAAACCTATTCAAATACCGAATTTGTTACTTTATGCAGAGACGGACCGTTCATATGTTTAGAAGAAAAGACACTGAATGCTCGAGGTTACGCCTATGTAGCCATGGAAAACCAATTAAACCGACTATCTTATGAATGGGATAGATCATATAACTAAGAAATCTATTTCACAGGTATGTCTGTACAGTTTTTATTTTTATTTTTATTTTTAACCTTTTGATAATAAACGCTAATTTATTCGCTAAAAAGTATTAAATTGGTATTGAATAAAATTAGGTTTGGCGACCGAAATTATTGATATCATTCAAAAATTTATTACATCACTGCGAAATTTAACGTTTATTCTTAAGGTATAAATATCTTTAATCAATCAACCCAAAATATTTCAAAAATTCGTCATGAGTTAAATTAGGTCTTGGAACCGAAATTACTTCACCGAAAAGAGGGGCGCATATTTTTGATAATATTTGATTGATTAAAGTGGGATAAAAAGACAAAAAGATTTTTAATTTTATTCTTACCATGTTTTTAATATTAATATTTAAATCTTAAATTAATATTGTAAACTTTGTAAAAACAATATTTTTAAAATTGTAAATATTTGAAAATTTTAATATAAGTTTGGTGTGAATTTATAATATGAATTTTTAAATTAAGTTTGGTGTGAATTTTTAATTTTTAAAATATAAATTTTTAATTTTATGCATTTTTAAATTTTAAGTTTGGTGTGAATTTTTAATATTAATTTTGAATTTTATATTTAAGTTGTGTGAATTTAAAAACAAAAATTTACTTTATCTCATTAAGTTAAGAATATGATTTTTAAAATTCGTCGTAAGTTGAAGACTAGGTCTTTGAACCGAAATTGCTTTACCCGAGGGAGGGACGAGAACTTTTAATATCATTATTTTTAATCTTATTGAATTAAAGTATGCCAAAAACATTGAAAAAACCCAAAAATCTTAGCTTTTAAAACAATCGCTACAAAAGGACAAATTTTAAAATTTTGTCGAGGGACGGACTAGGACATCGATCCGAAACGACCTCGTCCTAAATAACAAGGGAAACAAAATTTTAAAATTAAGTACTTAATTGTTTTAATAAGTTAATGATTATAAAAAAAAAAAAATACCAAACTCCGCGACTCGCGGAGTTTGGAGGGTTAATCCCCGCGACTCGCGGGAGGACCAATTACAGAAAAAAAATATACCCGCAAGAACTGATCAGTCCAACCCCCAACTCAAAAATAACAGCGAAAAACACTCCGAAAAACCACCCAAAAACACCCCCAAAATCACAATTTTTAACCGTTAATCACCAAATTTTTTGCTAAAATCATGTTGCGAAGGATGCTATCTAAGAATTACTCAAGAAAAAACGGTAAATTTCTACACCTAAACACCATTTAATCCGAAATTAGTGTTCTTGAGCCATTTTTTCCCCAATTTGATTTTGATGCTTTTTAGTGTAATTAAGCTTAAATTGTTTATGTATTATGCTTGTATAACCTAGATTGATGCTGTTTAACATGATTAGAAGCCTTAAACTTCAAATTTTGAATAATCTAGGGTTTGTGTTCTTGAGCAATTTGGGGCTTTTTGATATAAACAGGTTATGGCCGATTTTTGTCATGAATTGTTGCTAAATTGAGTAGTGTAACATGTCTAGGTAGTTAAATGATCCAAACTTTGAGCCTAAACATGATTTTGAGAATTAAAGTGGACTTTTTCAAGTCTAAAATTCATGAACTTGATTTTTGAAAGATAATGCCATTTGAGACTTGTTTAATTGCTAGTAATGATTATTTTGACATGTTATTTGAGTTCAATGCTTATGAACTTGGCGAACATTTTCGTATATGCTTATTTGAAAAAGTGTAGATTTGATAAAAATGTGAAAATGAGCTTAAGTTTGATATAAATTGATAATGTCATTGTAATTATTTTGATTGATGATTTTGCTGACACTAATGCATATTTGGATGCACAAAAATTGTGTTTGATGTGTTTTGCAGAATGAAAGGGGTGAATCTTCATCTCAAGCCCGCAATGCTCCTGCTGAGAATTTGGAACAACAGGAGGTGGATAACTACTACAAGCAGGATATACCTCATCCAGTCATGACCTTTTCCGATATGCACTTGGAAGAGTTGCACCCGAACCTGAGATTTGACAGACTTTGGATAGATTATCCAAAATATCAACGGGGTTTGCATACTCTTCATTCTAAGGTTGTTGAGGTACCGAGGGTCATAGAATGGGGACCCTTAGAAGCTGTAGAATTGGCCGGGCCAATTAGGGAATTACTTGTACAGAGGTATGGTAATTCTTCTTTTAATGACTGGGTACATTTATTCACCATACGTAGACCTGTATATAAAGTATGGTGTGAAGAATTGTTATGTAGTATAGAGTTGAATGATCGGGTAGCTAGTTTAACCGATCGTTCTTTTATTAGATTTTTTTTAGGCGGTTCGATGCGCCACATGTCTTTACTAGACATGGCTCAGGCTTTACGTATATATACGCCTGAGGAGTTAGCGTCTGCCGATTGTAGAGGATTGATACTAAACGGTAGAAAGATAGATGAAAATTTTGATACACACGGTGTGTGGAGTCAAATGACAAGCCATCACCGTTTCAAAGGGGGAAATTACTCTTATTTGGATATAGATAGAGCCGAATTAAGAGTGATACATAGGTTTTTAGCTAATTCGATTACACAAAGGGGTAAGAACAAGGAAAAAGTAAATGAACAGGATTTGTTTTACCATATGTGTATTCGAGACCCACAGAGCGCTGTAAGTATACCATATTGTGTGGGTTATTATTTATCAGCTATGGTTCGGGGGATGCGACCACATAGCATAATAGGAGGTGGTATTTTTATTACTTTGATTGGTGAATATCTCGGTGTGGATATAAGTCGGGGGGGATTATTACTAGAAGAGCCGGAACCCCGCGATACTATAGGTTTAAATGTATACCATGGTGCGAAAGTTTTGAAGAGGCGAAATAACGCCGCAGTACGATACCATGGTAGACATCCACAGGTGGAGAGAAACCAGCAGCAAGGTAATGTAGGAGGGGGGAATGAGATGCAAGAAATGCATAGGTTTATAGCTTCTCAGGAATACGAAAATGCTAGACAGAGAGCATTTGAAGATTGGCAAGTTCATCAGAACCAGATCATAGCTCATTGCCAACATATAGGTAGAAACTATATTCCTACACCGAAACCCATCTTCCCTCCTTGGTCTATAGAGATGCAGCCACCATATCCTACGTATGACCCTGCCGAAGCATTCTATAGCACCTATGGTTATGCCTGGAACCCCTATTGGTACCAATATCATCCTTAGTTTACTTATTATTTTTTTTTTATTTTTTTTTTGTAATTTGTAATTATTGATACGTTTAATACTTTTGTTAATATTGTAATCATTTTTATAATTATCTAACTTTTATTCTTAGATTTTAATAATTTTTGAATGTGGGGTAATATACCAAACTTCAAAAATATGTATATATGTTTGCAGTTTATCTTATGTACACAACAGGGTAAAACAACGCATTTTCAAAGACTGGCATTAAGTTCAGCAAAAGCAACTAATTTTGACGACAAGATGCAAAATATATGTGAAATAACAACAAGACGGAATGAACAAATGATGTGCACCATTTATCATTCAGCAAACAAACGCCAATATATTTGGAAACTTTGGTAAAATTTAATCATTTTCACACAAATCACCCTCAATAATTTAAATTGTTACTGATTTCTTGCAAATGAGGGCATTGCAAGATCTTAAGTGTGGGAAGGGGTTAAATTCTTTCGGATTTTTAAAATTTTTTATCTTAAACAGTTGATTACCATTAAAAATACTAGTAAAGCAGTAGTTGTATTAGAATCTAGTGCTCTCTGATAAAAAAAAACAGCCCTAGTCTTATATACTGACTACCCAATTCTAGTAAAATTTTTCAAAATTTTCAATTAAATGAATTCAAAATCATGTTTATACATATTTATGAACGATAAAACTAGGTTTTAACACCGAAATTATTGTTACCTCGGAAAGGACATAAATTGAGAAACAAACTAAAATGTTAAAATTCATTTAAAATGGAATAGAGGACGATAAAAAGGAAAATAAAAGCCAAGTGTGGGAAAATTTACCAAGTTATTTTAAACATATGTCACATATATCTGTAACAAATAACTGAAAATACTTTTGCTTTGGACTAAACTAAACTGTTTTACCCGATGAAAGAAAAGAAGAGATGGATCTACAAGATGAATCAATTCCATCATTAAAAGGAAGTAAAGTCTTCCGAAAAAGACACGCGCTTCTTGATTTAGGTCATGAAGTTGTCGTCCAGACCAGCTGTAGGTTGACGAAAAATCTAGAAAAGTCATCACTAAAATCGGTTGGAAATCCACGGACCTCAGCATTAAACAGGGTCGCCAAGTGGTCAGATTTATCCTAACCATGAGAAGGATTTATCTTGTAAAATGGGGGGGCACCATGCAAATTAGCTGGATAAGACTAATGAATCAGATCCCCAGAAAGGATAATCTCCTTAAAGATTAAAAATCAGCTTTTAAGACTGATATTACTCAATCCTAGAGATTGACCTTAAAGATTGAGAATTCAAACTCATGGAATTCAATGATATCTAAACTCGAGCTTGAACGAGAAAATATTTTGATCAAAATTATAAACCGATTTGTTTTCTGAAAACCCATTTTCAATGCGTTCATTACCATTGAACGCAAAATCCTAGGAATTCACCTGGAATTCATTAGGTCACCTGAACTAAATCGGGTGTCAACCGTAAGAACGGTGGTTGCATAGTGGTCAAAGACAGGACCTTGTGCCATACCGAAAAATCATAAGGGTGAGCTTTACTATTGCTCCTACCAAGGATAGTAATTGCGTCCGACACGTTATAGACCATAATTAAAAGCATGTCAGGGGACATTGCCTTAACAGTTGCTTGTTCAACGCTTTCCTTTCAACCGGACGGTAGTTTACCGAAAGGTAATATACGGGACAAGTAAACTGGACGTGTTGCTTTCCAAATACAAGGTTAGCAAGTGGGTGACACAAAACCACAAGTTTTGAGCTAAAATTTTCAAATCTGAAACCCACCAAACCCACAAAAATAATTTGCAAACACCGGTAAAGGGTTATTCCGGAAAACTTATCTAGGGTAAAAACTAGATTTCAAAAGATCAAATGTTTTCATAAAGATCCAATTTCCTTAATGGATCTAAATTTTTATAGTCATGTGGGACTGTAAACCATATCGTTACTACCATTGTTTATATCACCGTATAGAAATCACTGATGTACAAAGTGTGAAGAATAAAGAAGTGATTCTTGTATTTCAAGACGATATTGCTTGAGGACAAGCAACGCTCAAGTGTGGGAATATTTGATAATGCTAAAAACGAACATATATTTCATAGCATTATTCCTCAAGAAAGACAAGCTTTTAGTTGCAATTGTTCTATTTACAAGTGATATTCGTTTAAATAATAAAAGGTGAAGACAAAAGACAGATTCGATGAATTGAAGATGCAAACGACCAAAAAGCTCAAAAGAACAAAAGACAATCAAAGAGGTTCCAATTATTGATAAGAAACGTCTCGAAATTACAAGAGTACAAGATTCAAAACACAAAGTACAAGATATTAAATTGTACGCAAGGACGTTCGAAAATCCGGAACCGGGACCAGAGTCAACTCTCAACGCTCAACGCAACGGACTAAAAATTACAAGTTAACTATGTATATAAATATAATATAATATATAATTAATTATATTAATTATATATATATTATATATATATTAAAAACCGTCGGCAGAGAAAGACTCCAAGGGTGTGAGCTGTAAATTCATTCTCCGCGACTCGCGGAGTTTGAAGAGGATTTCACCGCGAGTCGCGGAGCCCCAAAAATCAACTTTTCCTATAAAAGCAACCGAATTCTGATCGCAAAAGATAATATTTTTCTTCTCTTATCATACGTAAACGTAATATATATATATATAATTTATATTTTAATTTTAATTTTAATTTTAAATCCTAATAATAAGGGTATGTTAGCGAATGTTGTAAGGGTGTAAGTCGAAATTCTGTCCGTGTAACGCTACGCTATTTTTAATCATTGTAAGTTATGTTCAACCTTTTTACATTAATGTCTCGTAGCTAAGTTATTATTATGCTTATTTAAAACGAAGTAATCATGATGTTGGGCTAATTACTAAAATTGGGTAATTGGGCTTTGTACCATAATTGGGGTTTGGACAAAAGAACGACACTTGCGGAAATTAGACTATGGGCTATTAATGGGCTTTATATTTGTTTAACTAAATGATAGTTTGTTAATGTTAATATAAAGATTTACAATTGGGCGTCCCTATAAATTACCATATACACTCGATCGGACACGATGGGCGGGTATTTATATGTACGAATAATCGTTCATTTAACCGGACACGGGAATGGATTAATAGCCACTAGAATAATTAAAACAGGGGTGAAATTACATTCAAGGGTAATTGGTGTAATTGTTAACAAAGTAGTAAAACCTTGGTTTACACGCAGTCGATAACCTGGTGTATTCATTAAACAAAGTATTAAAACCTTGTTACAATTCGAATCCCCAATTAGTTGGAATATTTAACTTCGGGTATAATAATAATTTGACGAGGACACTCGCACTTTATATTTATGACTGATGGACTGTTATGGACAAAAACCAGACGGACATATTAAATAATCCAGGACAAAGGACAATTAACCCATGGGCATAAAACTAAAATCAACACGTCAAACATCATGGTTATGGAAGTTTAAATAAGCATAATTCTTTTATTTCATATTTAATTTCCTTTATTTTATATTTAATTGCACTTCTAATTATCGCACTTTTATTTATTGTTATTTAATCGCACTTTTAATTATCGTACTTTTTAATTATCGCAAGTTTATTTTATCGCACTTTTATTATTCGCAATTTCATTATCGTTATTTACTTTACGCTTTAATTTAAGTCTTGTATTTATTTTATATTTTACATTAGGTTTTAACTGCGACTAAAGTCTTAAAATCGACAAACCGGTCATTAAACGGTAAAAACCCCCCTTTATAATAATAATATTACTTATATATATGTTTGTATTTTTATAAAAGTAAATTAATATAGCGTTGAGCTTTGTTTAAAGATTTCCCTGTGGAACGAACCGGACTTACTAAAAACTACACTACTGTACGATTAGGTACACTGCCTATAAGTGTTGTAGCAAGGTTTAAGTATATCCATTCTATAAATAAATAAATATCTTGTGTAAAATTGTATCGTATTTAATAGTTTTTCCTAGTAAAATATAAACTATTTCGTATACACCTCGCATAACATCAGCATGCTAGCTAGCTTATTTTAATTATATTGCTTTAATATGTCACGACTAGGAAAATTTCGACTAATTTTGAACCAAACTCTCGATACAATATTGTATTTTCAACACGATAAGCAAAGTCTGTTAGGTTGAGTCTCAAAAATCTTGAACTATTTCATAAATTCAATTGACCTTCGACGGTTCCCAACGATTCACGAACAACTTTTTGTAAATAGATTCATATATTTAAGTATGTATATATATGTACATGAATATTAATTGTAAATATATAAGATTAAATATTAACTTCGTTTATTTGAAAACATATATTTAATGTATTTAATTATATCATAAAAACCTGAATCTATATATAATTTCTATTTATAATTATTAACATAATGTAATTTATAAATACTGAATATTAAATATATATATATATATATATATATATATATATATATATATCACTATATAAAATATATTATAAAAAGATATAAATAATAATTGAAATATATTAAATAATAATTTAAAATATAGTTAATACATTAATTGTGGTTATAGTTATTATTAGCATCATTAAAAGTATAAACATAAAACTTGTTACATGTAAATTGTTATGTTATTATTAGTATTATTACGATTACCATTATTGTTAGTATCGCTATTATCATACTATCATCTCTATCAACAATATTATTATTATTAGTAATATTATTAGTATTATTGTTATTCATAATATCATATTTATAAATTTCATAATAATTATTATCATTATTATTAGTAACATTATTATTAATATACTTATATTACTATTAGTTAAAATAATACGGGTATTATTATGATATTTATTAAAAGATTAATCATAATCTATAAATATAAATATAATTATCTAAATAAAAGAAAAATACAAATAAATAAATAAATACAGACATATAAATACTGATATATATATATATATATATATATATATATATATATATATATATATATATATATATATATATATATATATTCATATATGCATAAATATATAAGATAATACGAATTTCAGTTATAGATATATAGATATAACTAGACACAGATATAAAAGATATAGATATAATATCATTCATATCACTTTCCAATTTTTTTTTCCTTCTCTTCTGTGTAACCCGTGACAATCAATACAGAATCCAACAAATGATTTTACTGCTTCAATTATTCTAATTCCATTCTTATATATATATATATATATATATATATATATATATATATATATATATATATATATATATATATATATATATAGCTACCGATACCTGTAATTGAGAAAAAAAAAAAAGGGAAACCGTCCTCTGCTCTTAAACTCTTTTTAACCAAATCTTCAAAACAAACTAGTTATCAAAATCCTTAAATGCAGTTTTGATAGGAATCATTCACTAAATCTTTCTTCAAAATCTCAGGTTTCAATTTGTTGTATCGAGCTTGAATTTTGGAGTCAAAGTTTGTTTTTTAAAAAGTCAAAGCTTTTGTTCATCGTGAAATTCATAATCATGTTGATGTTTTTGGATCAATGAACGATTCAAGAAGTTTCTATAATTTATTTCCAACCTTTTTCATGAAGAAGTCCTAATCTAAAACTGTCCAGAATCTCGAATCAAGTTTTGTGTTTTTTTTTTTTTTTTTCGAACAGAACAGCTGCTGCTGTCTTTGAATTTTTTTTTCCGCGTCTAATTAGTTTAAAAACAATAAACGTTTGTTAATCTGTCTCTTTACAATTCCTAAATCCAAAGTAAAAAGTTAATTATTGTATTAATCTTGGTTCCTGGTTGATTTTTAGAAGTGAGGGAGATGAAGGAAACAGGAACGAGTTAAATAAAAACAGATTGAGTGTATATACAGAAAAACGGAATTAGAAGGATGGTTAGGCAGTGAGTCAAGGGAACAAGGGGTTGCGGGTTCGAACACCGGCGTGGACTATTTCTTTTAAAAGCTTATGAAAGGGGTATACATTTTTGTATTTTCATTTTTCATTATTATTATTGTTATTATTATTATCAATTAATGTTATTATTACAAGTTATTATTAATATTAATTATTAGCTACTAGTTATTATTATAATTATAACTATTATTATTATAATTAATATTATATTTAGTAATAAGATTGTTATTGTTATTAGGTATTAGGAATTATTATCAAAAGTATTATTTTCATTATAATAACTCTTAAACTTTTCTTTTATTTAAAAGTTACTGTTACTAACATTATTATTATTATTATTATTATTATCATTATCATTATGAAAATAATAAAATTATTGTGTTTCATTAATATTAGTATTATTATCATTTCTATTAGTATTATTAACATATTTAAAATTTGTAATATTATTATTATCATTTTTATTCTTAGTAGTATTATTACTATCAATATTATAAGTATTATTAAAATTATCATCTTATATAAAATTTTCATTATTATTATTATTATTAAATTTAATAGAATTATTATCCTTATCTTAATATTTTCATAACTAACAAATGATGTTCATATAACAATATACTTAATACACATAAGTAAACTATATTAATATCCTATTTATTTAAAATATATATAATGAATATATTTAATAAGGTAATAGATATATAAAAAAAACTGTATCATTGATAAATATATATATATATATACATATATATATATATATATGTATATATATATATATATGTATATATATATATATATATATATATATATATATATATATATATATACATATATATATATGCTCAATTAAAAAGTATATGTTTTGATATATATATACGAATGATATAGGTTCGTGAATCCGAGACCAACCCTATACTTGTTCAATGTCGTCATATGTATTTTTACTACAAAATACAGTTTGGTGAGTTTCATTTGCTCCCTTTTTAATTGCTTTTACAATATATATTTTTGGGCTGAGGATACATGCGCTGCTTCTATAAATGTTTACGAAATAGACACAAGTACTTAAAAATACATTCTACGTTGAGTTGTACCACTGGCGTACTTCCCTGTAGCTTGGTAACTACTATTTACATGGGTATTGTAAACGCGAATCCTGTTGATAGATCTATCGGGCCTGACAACCCCAACCGGACTGGACGAGTAGTATTCAACGGTTGCACCGTACTTCGTTTCGGTGACTACACTTGGTACGGTGTAGTGAGATTTTATAATAAAGGGAATATGCGACGTTGATTAAATGTTAAGTATGGTTACTAAGTGCTCAACCACTTAGAATGCTTTACATACACTTGCGAGTGTATTATGTTTATGATTATGAATTCTTGTGGTCTATTAATATATTGAAATGATTGTTATGATAAACCTATGAACTCACCAACCTTTTGGTTGACACTTTTAAGCATGTTTATTCTCAGGTACGAATTAAGTCTTCCGCTGTGCATTTGCTCATTTTAAAGACATTACTTGGAGTCGATCATCGCAATGGGACCAAATGTTGATGACTTCATCTAGGAGGATTAGGACGGGTTACTACATAATATTTTAAATACAATTATAAATCAAATCAACCCAATGATTGCCTTTATAAAATTTGATATTCCGGATAAAGTGGTGTCTAGAATAAACTGGTTGGACTTGGTTGTTGGATTTTCCGAACAGTTGCCAATTTATTGGGACCAAAAGGATCCTGCCTCTCCACACAAGGTGTACCTGGCCACTAGTATTGGATACTAAATTGTGTACAAACCCAATCTTAATTACGAAATTATCTGAATAAGCTCCGTTTCAAATTCGACCACTCAAGGAACGACCCTAGGTCATATTTTCCCTTGCTAACCCATAGGAAAGAATAATAGATTTAGGCCCAGCATATATAAATTAAACAATCAACTTCTTCTGTTGTTATCCTGAATTGACGTTTTGCGACCTAACGACATCGCATTGATAAACCATCCGATTCAGGCATATCAACATGTTAGCTAATTGCACTTTGATAGGCACAAACTATAACTCTACATCCCCTTTTTCAGCATGGTCCTTAATGAAATGATAACGAATATCTATGTGTTTAGTCTTAGAATGCTGGACCGGGTTGCTAGTAATGGCAATAGCACTTTGTGTATCACAGTATTTTGGGGTCTTAGTGATCTTAAAGTCATAATTTAGGAGTTAAGTTTGCATCCATAAAACTTGTGAACAACAATGAGCTGCAGCAATATACTCAGACTCAGCAGTTGATAAAGAAACACAGTTTTGTTTCTTAGATGACCAACCAACTAACCTATTCCCCAACATCTGAATTGATCCAGATGTACTTTTTCTATCAACATGGCAACCACCTTGATCTGCATCAGTATAACCAATGAGATTGAAATCAGATCCATGTGGATACCAGATTCCAAGATTAGGAGTACCTTTTAGGTACTGGAAAATCCTAACCACCGCTTTGGAGTGGGATTTCTTAGGGTTTGACTGAAAGTGGGCACAGACAATTACATCAAGTGTAATGTCTGGTCTACTTGCAGTCAGATACATTAAAGAGCCAACCATGCTTCGATAAAGCGTAATGTCAAAGGGTTCCCCATTAGCATCAGCATCCAGTAATGTCCTCATTGGGGCTGTCATTGGTTTTAAAGCACTCATTTTAAAACATTTTAGCATATCATTGATATACTTTGTTTGACTGATAAAAATTACGCTTGGTAATTGTTTTACTTGTAATCTCAAGAAGAAATTGAGCTGGTTAAGCATGCTCATTTTGAATTTGTTGGCCATAAGGTCACCAAATTCTTTGCATAAGGCTGGGGACGTGGAACCAAAAATAATATCATCAACATAAATTTGAACCAAGGGAATGTGACCGTGGTTTTTATGAATGAAGAGCGTTGTATCAATTGTTCCACGAGAGAAGCCATTATCCAGCAAATACTTTGTCAAGGTCTCGTACCATGCACGCGGTGCTTGCTTTAGACTATATAAGGCTTTCTCTAAGTAGTATACATGGTTTGGATGAATGGGATCGATAAAGCCTTCTGGTTGATCAACATATACTTCCTTTTGAAGATGACCATTCAGAAAAGCAGTTTTGACATCCATTTGAAACACCGTGAACTTCATATGAGAAGCAAATGCAAGGAATAGACGAATAGCCTCAATCCCTGCAATCGGAGCAAATGTTTCATCATAATCAATGCCCTCTTGTTGTCGATAACCCATGGCCACAAGACGTGCCTTATTTCTAACCACAATTCCATTAGAATCCTTCTTGTTCTTGAAAATCCACTTAACCCATATTGGTCGTTGACCCGCTGGTCTTGGAACTAATCGCCATACTTTCAAACGTTCAAATTGATTGATCTCATCTTGCATTGCTACCACCCAGTTCGGATCTAGTAAAGCTTGAGCAACTGTTGTTGGTACAATCTTACTAAGAAAGGCAGTGTATAAACACATATTCAGAGTAGCCCTTCGAGTTGAAATTGGTGCATATGCATCACCAATGATGAGATCAATTGGATAACTTTTAGTCCATCGGTTGTTATGTGGAAGAGGTTGTACATCAGTGGTATCCACTGAAACATCAACCGTTGTTGACGTCGAGCCATGATCCTCTTGTGATGATGTAACATTATCTAATGGATTCATTTGAGTATCCGGAGAAACATCTGGAGTTGTATCAATGAATGTATCTTGAATTGGTTCAAGATGATCATCAGGAGGTGGGTGGGAGGATGAAGAAGAACCAAGTGAATCAGTTGTTGTTGTTGTATCTTCATCATAGAGACTTGGTTGTGTTTCCACAGTAGTTGACTGTGATGATGTAACCGGTACGGCTTGAACATCTGAATTCCATTGAGGAGCATAAAGACTATCAAATAAGATATCAAGTTCCTCTGTTGTAACCGTCAGAACACCCTTCTTCAAGAATATTCAATTTTGTGCGAAAGAAGTAGTAGCCAGGTTAGGATCGGGTTTTAAATCGAGTTGTTCAAAAGCCATCCGCGATAACTCATCGAACTTTACATTGATGCTTTCCTTGATCGTCTTTGTCCTTTTGTGATAGACACGATAAGCAACTTTGTTCGAAGAATAACTGAGAAATATGGCTTGATCGCCATGAGGATCAAACTTTCCGAGGCTGTCAAAATCGTTAAGCACATAGCATATACAACCAAAGATACGGAAATATTTGACATTCGGGCATCTAACATATAGTAACTCATAAGGAGTTTTGTCAAAACGTTAATTAATGATACAGAGATTTTGGGTATAACATGCAGTTGAAATGGCCTCCCCTCATATTTTTGGAGGTAGTTTGGAGTAGGCAAGCATCGTTCGAGCTTCCTTGCACAATGTACGATTACGTCGTTCGACTATTCCATTCTGTTGGGGGGTTCTTGCAGTAGAGAACTGATGTTCAATGCCTTGGTCTTTCAAATAACTATCAAGCAGGTCATTCTTAAATTCCGTCTCATTATCAATTCGGATGCTCTTAACATGTTTGTTAAAAGAGCGTTCAGTCTTTTTGATGAACTCAACGATAATGGCGGGGGTTTTAGATTTAGTTCTCAAAAGAAAAATCATGTAAATCGTGTATAGTCATCTACAATGACAAGCACATGTTTCCTGCCACCGAGGCTAGAAACTCTCTTGGGTCCACATAAGTGCATATGCAATAATTGCAAGGACGATGAAGTACTGGGATTTTGCTTAAGCGGATGATTAGTCCGTTTCAGCATACCCATCGCACATGATGAATACACATGATACTTATCATATTAAAAGCTGGGAATACCATCAGCTAAGTCTTTAGAGACAAGTCGATTGATACCCTTGTAATTCAGGTTTGACATCCGGTGATACCATAACCACAAATTTTCTTTTGTGGAACGGGTGGCCAAACACATGGTTTCATATGATGGTGCATCATCGTGGTCAATAGTATATAGTGAAGCACAGCGTTTACCAACAAGGAGATCATATCCATCGGTGGATTGCACCGAGCATTGACGACGTTTGATATGGTAGCGGAGTGTATATAAAATAGCTATTAATTTTAGCAGGAAATACTATTAAATACGATACAATTTTACACAAGATATTTATTTATTTAGAGAATGGATATACTTAAACCTTGCTACAACACTTATAGGCAGTGTACCTAATCGTACAGTAGTGTAGTTTTTAGTAAGTCCGGTTCGTTCCACAGGGAAAATCTTTAAACAAAGCTTAACGCTATATTAGTTTACTTTTATAAAAACACAAATATATATATAAGTAATATTATTATTATAAAGGGGGGTTTTTACCGTTTAATGACCGGTTTGTCGATTTTAAAACTTTAGTCGCAATTAAAACCAAATGTAAAATAATAAATAAAAGACTTAATTTAAAGCGTAAAGTAAATAACGATAATGAAATTGCGATTAATAAAATTGCGATAAAATAAACTTGCGATAATTAAAAAGTACGATAATTAAAAGTGCAATTAAATACAATAACAATAAAAATGCGATAATTAGAAGTGCAATTAAATATAAAATAAAGGAAATTAAATATGAAATAAAAGAATTATGCTTATTTAAACTTCCTTAATCATGATGGTTGACGTGTTGATTTTAGTTTTATGCCCATGGGTTAATTGTCCTTTGTCCTGGATTATTTAATATGTCCATCTGGTTTTTGTCCATAACAGTCCATCAGTCATTAATATAAAGTGCGAGTATCCTCGTCAAATTATCCATATACCCGAAGTTAAATATTCCAACTAATTGGGGACTTAAACTATAACAAGATTTTAATACTTTGTTTAATAATTACACCAGGATGTCGACTGAGTGTAACCCAAGGTTTTAATATTTTGTTATCAATTATGCCAAGTGTCCTTTTACATAATTTCACCCCTGTTTTAATTATTCTAGTGGCTATTAATCCATTCCCGTGTCCGGTTAAATGAACGATTATTCGTACATATAAATACCCCGCCCATCGTGTCTGATCGAGTGTATATGGTAATTTATAGGGACGCCCAATTGTAAATCTTTATATTAACATTAACAAACTATCATTTAGTTAAACAAATATAAAGCCCATTAATAGCCCATAGTCTAATTTCCACAAGTGTCGTTCCTTTGTCCAAACCCCAATTATGGTACAAAGCCCAATTACCCAATTTTAGTAATTAGTCCAACATCATGATTACTTCGGATTAAATAAGCATAATAATAACTTAACTACGAGACATTAAATTGAAAAGGTTGAACATGACTTACAATGATTAAAAATAGCGTAGCGTTACACGGACAGAATTTCGACTTACACCTTTACAACATTTGCTAACATACCTTTATTATTAGGATTAAAATTAAAATTAAAATTAAAATTAAAATATAAATATAAATATTTACGTATAGATATAGAGAGGATGGATATATGAGTATGAAAAATGATCAGAATTCGGTTGGCTTTATAGGGAATTGAGTTCAGGGATACTCCGCGACTCGCGGCATTTTTTGCCTTCAAACTCCGCGAGTCGCGGAGTTTGAAAATACAGCTCACTCCAAATTGGATCTTAGTCTGCCGACGGTTTTAAATATTAATATAATATATATATAATTTTTAAGAAATATTTATATATTATATTATATTCATGTGCATAGTTGACTTGTAATTTTTAGTCCGTTGCGTCGAGCGTTGAGAGTTGACTCTGGTCCCGGTTCCGGATTTTCGAACGTCCTTGCGTACAATTTTATATTTTGTACTTTGCGTTTTGAATCTTGTACTCTTGTAATTTCGAGACGTTTCTTATCAATAATTGGAACCTCTTTGATTGTATTTTGTACTTTTGAGCTTTTTGGTCGTTTGCGTCTTCAATTCGTCGAATCTGTCTTTTGTCTTCACCTTTTATTATTTAAACGAATATCACTTTTAAATAAAACAATTGCAACTAAAAGCTTGTCTTTCTTGAGGAATAATGCTATGAAATATATGTTCGTTTTTAGCATTATCAAATACTCCCACACTTGAGCGTTGCTTGTCCTCAAGCAATATCGTCTTGAAATACTAGAATCACTTCTTTATTCTTCACACTTTGTACATCAGTTATTTCTATATGGCGGTATAAACAATGGTAGTAACGATATGGTTTACAGTCCCACATGACTATAAAAATTTAGATCCATTAAGGAAATTGGATCTTTATGAAAACATTTGATCTTTTGAAAATTAAATCTAGTTTTTACCCTAGATAAGTTTTCCGGAATAACCCTTCACCGGTGTTTGCAAATTATTTTTGTGGGTTTGGTGGGTTTCAGATTTGAAAATTTTAGCTCAAAACTTGCGGTTTTGTGTCACCCACTTGCTAACCTTGTATTTGGAAAGCAACACGTCCAGTTTACTTGTCCCGTATATTACCTTTCGGTAAACTACCGTCCGGTTGTAAAGGAAAGCGTTGAACAAGCAACTGTTAAGGCAATGTCACCTGACATGCTTTTAATTATGGTCTATAACGTGTCGGACGCAATTACTATCCTTGGTAGGAGCAATAGTAAAGCTCACCCTTATGATTTTTCGGTCTGGCACAAGGTCCTGTCTTTGACCACTATGCAACCACCGTTCTTACGGTTGACACCCGATTTAGTTCAGGTGACCTAATGAATTCCAGGTGAATTCCTAGGATTTTACGTTCAATGGTAATGAACGCATTGAAAATAGGGTTTTCAGAAAACAAATCGGTTTGTAATTTTGATCAAAATATTTTCTCGTTCAAGCTCGAGTTTAGATATCATTGAATTCCATGAGTTTGTAATTCTCAATCTTTAAGGTCAATCTCAAGGATTGAGTAATATCAGGCTTAAACGCTGATTTTTGATCTTTAAGGAGATTATCCTTTCTGGGGATCTGATTCATTAGTCTTATCCAGCTAATTTGCATGGTGCCCCCCCATTGTACGAGATAAATCCTTCTCATGGTTAGGATAAATCTGACCACTTGGTGACCCTGTTTAATGCTGAGGTCCGTGGATTTCCTGCTGATTTTAGTGATGACTTTTCTAGATTTTTCGTCAACCTACAGCTGGTCTGGACGACAACTTCATGACCTAAATCAAGAAGCGCGTTTCTTTTTCGGAAGACTTTACTTCCTTTTAATGATGGAATTGATTCATCGTGTAGATCCATCTCTTCTTTTCTTTCATTGGGTAAAACAGTTTAGTTTAGTCCAAAGCAAAAGTATTTTCAGTTATTTGTACAAAAATATGTGACATATGTTTTGAATAACTTGGAGAATTTTCCCACACTTGGCTTTTATTTTCCTTTTTATTGTCCTCTATTTCATTTTAAATGAATTTTAACATTTTGGTTTGCTTCTCAATTTATGTCCTTTCCGAGGTTACAATAATTTTGGTGTTAAAACCTAGTTTTATCGTCCATAAATATGTATAAACATGATTTTGAGTTCATTTAATTGAAAATTTTGAAAAATTTTACTAGAATTGGGTAGTCAGTATATAAGACTAGGGCTGCTCTTTATTATCAGAGAGCACTAGATTCTAATACAACTACTGCTTTACTAGTATTTTTAATGGTAACCCAGTGTTTAAGATAAAAATTTTAAAATCCGAAAGAATTTAACCCCTTCCCACACTTAAGATCTTGCAATGCCCTCATTTGCAAGAAATCAGTAACAATTTAAATTATTGAGGGTGATTTGTGTGAAAATGATTAAATTTTACCAAAGTTTCCAAATATATTGGCGTTTGTTTGCTGAATGATAAATGGTGCATATCATTTGTTCATTCCGTCTTGTTGTTATTTCACATATATTTTGCATCTTGTCGTCAAAATTAGTTGCTTTTGCTGAACTTAATGCCAGTCTTTGAAAATGCGTTGTTTTACCCTGTTGTGTACATAAGATAAACTGCAAACATATATACATATTTTTGAAGTTTGGTATATTACCCCACATTCAAAAATTATTAAAATCTAAGAATAAAAGTTAGAAAATTATAAAAACTATTACAATATCAACATAAGTATTAAACGTATCAACATTACAAATTACAAAATAAATAAAACTAAGTAGACTAGGGATGATACTGATACCAATAGGGGTTCCATGCATAACCATAGGTGATATAGAATGCTTCGGCTGGGTTATACGTAGGATACGGTGGTTGAATCTCTATAGACCAGGGAGGGAATATGGGCTTTGGGGTAGGAATATAGTTTCTACCTATATGTTGGCAATAAGCTATGATTTGGTTTTGATGAACTTGTCAATCTTCAAATGCTCTTTGTCTAGCATTTTCGTACTCCTGTGAAGCTATAAACCTTTGCATTTCTTGCATTTCATTTCCCCTCCTACATTACCTTGCTGTTGGTTTCTCTCAACATGTGGATGTCTACCATGGTATTGTACTGCGGCGTTATTTCGCCTCTTCAAAACTTTCGCACCATGGTATATAATTTAAACCTATTGTATCGCGGGGTTCTGGTTCTTCTACTAATAATCCCCCCCGACTTATATCCACACCGAGATATTCAGCAATCAAAGTAATAAAAATACTACCTCCTATTATGCTATGCGGTCTCATCCCCCTAACCATAGCTGATAAATAATAACCCACACAATAAGGTATACTTACAGCGCTTTGTGGGTCTCGAATACACATATGGTAAAACAAATCCTGTTCATTTACCTTTTCCTTGTTCTTACCTCTTTGTGTAATCGAATTAGCTAAAAACCTATGAATCACTCTTAATTCAGCTCTATCTATATCCAAATAAGAGTAATTTCCCCTTTGAATCGGTGATGGCTTGTCATTTGACTCCATACACCATGTGTATCAAAATTTTCATCTATCTTTCTACCATTTAGTATCAACCCTCTACAATCGGCAGATGCTAACTCCTCAGGCGTATATATACGTAAAGCCTGAGCCATGTCTAGTAAAGACATGTGGCGCATCGAACCTCCTAACAAAAATCTAATAAAAGATCGATCGGTTAAACTAGCTACCCGATCATTTAATTCTATACTAGACAACAATTCTTCACACCATACTTTATATACAGGTCTACGCATGGTGAATAAACGTACCGAGTCGTTAAAAGTAGAATTACCATACCTCTGTGCAAGTAATTCCCTAATTGGCCCGGCCAATTCTACAGCTTCTAATGGTCCCCATTCTATGACCCTAGGTACCTCAACAACTTTAGAATGAAGAGTATGCAAACCCCTTTGGTATTTTGGATAATCTATCCAAAGTCTGTCAAATCTCAGGTTCGGGTGCAAATCTTCCAAGTGCATATCAGAAAATGTCATGACTGGATGAGGTATATCTTGTTTGTAGTAGTTATCCACCTCCTGTTGTTCCGCATTCTCAGCAGGAGCATTGCGAGCTTGGGATGAAGATTCACCCCTTTCAGTCTGCAAAACACATCAAACACAATTTTTGTGCATCCAAATATGCATTAGTGTCAGCAAAATCATCAATTAAAATAATTACAATGACATGATCAATTTATATCAAACTTAAGCTCAATTTCATATTTTCATCAAATCTACACTTTTTCAAATAAGCATATACGAAAATGTTCGCCAAGTTCATAAGCATTCAACTCAAATAACATGTCAAAATAATCATTACTAGCAATTAAACAAGTTTCAAATGGCATTATCTCTCAAAAATCAAGTTCATGAATTTTAGACTTGAAAAAGTCCACTTTAATTCTCAAAATCATGTTTAGGCTCAAAGTTTGGATCATTTAACTACCTAAACATGTTACACTACTTAATTTAGCAACAATTCATGACAAAAATCGTCCATAACCTGTTTATATCAAAAAGCCCCAAATTTGCTCAAGAACACAAACCCTAGATTACTCAAAATTTGAAGTTTAAGGCTTCTAATCATGTTAAATAGCATCAATCTAGGTTATACAAGCATAATACATAAGCAATTTTAATTACACTAAAAAGCATCGAAATCAAATTGGGGAAAAAATTGCTCAAGAACACTAATTTTCGGATTAAATGGTGTTTAGGTGTAGAAATTTACCGTTTTTCTTGAGTAATTCCTTGATAGCATCCTTCTCAACATGATTTTAGTAAAAGATTTGATGATTAACGGTTAAAAATTGTGATTTTGGGGGTGTTTTTGCGGGTTTTTTCGGCAGTATTTTCGCAGTTTTTTTTTGAGTTTGTGGTGTGGACTGAGCTGTTCTGCGTTTATATTTTTTTTTCTGGATTTTAGGATCTCCGCGAGTCGCGGTATATTACCCTTCAAACTTCGCGACTCGCGGAGTTTTTTTTTTTTTTTTTTATAACATCTTATACTAATTAAAACAATTAAGTAATTAATTTTAAAATTTTGTTTCCCTTGTTATTTAGGACGAGGTCGTTTCGGATCGATGTCCTAGTCCGTCCTTTGACAAAATTTTAAAATTTGTCTTTTTGTAGCGATTGTTTTAAAAGCTAAGATTTTTGGGTTTTTTTTAATGTTTTTGGCATACTTTAATTCAATAAGATTAAAAATAATGATAATAAAAGTTCTCGTCCCTCCCTCGGGTAAAGCAATTTCGGTTCAAAGACCTAGTCTTCAACTCACGACGAATTTTAAAAATCATATTTTTAACTTAATGAGACAAAGTAAATTTTTGTTTTTAAATTCACACAACTTAAATATAAAATTCAAAATTAATATTAAAAATTCACACCAAACTTAAAATTTGAAATGCATAAAATTAAAAATTCATATTTTAAAAATTAAAAATTAACACCAAACTTAATTTAAAAATTTATATTATAAATTCATACCAAACTTATATTAATTTTTCAAATATTTACAATTTTAAAAATATTGTTTTTACAAAGTTTACAATATTAATTTAAGATTTATATATTAATTTTAAAAATATGGTAAAAATAAAATTAAAAATCTTTTTGGCTTTTTATCCCACTTTAATCAATCAAATATTATCAAAAATATGCGCCCCTCTTTTCGGTAAAGTAATTTCGGTTCCAAGACCTAATTTAACTCATGACGAATTTTTGAAATATTTTGGGTTGATTGATTAAAGATATTTATACCTTAAGAATAAACGTTAAATTTCGCAGTGATGTAATAAATTTTTGAATGATATCAATAATTTCGGTCGCCAAACCTAATTTTATTCAATACCAATTTAATACTTTATGGCGAACAAATTAGCGTTTATTATCAAAAGGTTAAAAATAAAAATAAAAATAAAGACTGTACAGACTTACCTGTGAAATAGATTTCTTAGTTATATGATCTATCCCATTCATAAGATAGTCGATTTAATTGGTTTTCCATGGCTACATAGGCGTAACCTCGAGCATTCAGTGTTTTTTCTTCTAAACATACGAACGGTCTGTCTCTGCATAAAGTAACAAATTCGGTATTTGAATAGGTTTGATTATTTGAACATTTACCTCCATGTGACCATTTTCCGCATTTGTGACATCTTTCTAGGTGTCGTGCTCTTCTTTTCGCTGTGGATTTTGATTTTCCTTTACCAAATTGTAACTTATTATCTTCGCATCTGGATTCTTTTCTAACTCCGTCCAATCTTTCTCTGATTACTGATACTATTTCACTCGGAAGTGTGTCATTATTACGTTTAGTGATCAAAGCGTGTAGCATTAGACCATGGTTTAGTTCACAGGCAGTCTTCATTTTGTAAAAACCTAAAAAAAATAAAAATTCAGAATGGGGGGAGAAGACTAGTTCTTTAGGGTCTGCTAGGGAAAGACCATTCGGGTTCCATTTTCGAGAACTACACGAAAACAGACAATCTAACTCTAACAAAAATACATATTATCCTTTAAAGACTTGATTCTCCCCACACTTAGTTAGCTGTGGTGTCGAAATTGTGATTAACTTCGTTGTCGACTTCCATCGGACTATCTATGTAGTGTTTAACTCTGTGATCATTAACTTTAAATTCAATCCCATTTGAATTTATTAATTCTATCGTTCCGTATGGGAAAACTCTTTTGACTATAAATGGTCCAGACCATCTTGATTTCAATTTTCCAGGAAATAGCTTGAATCGTGAATTGAAAAGAAGAACTATGTCTCCTTCTTTAAATTCTTTTGAACTTCTGATTCTTTTATCATGCCATTTCTTCGTTCTTTCCTTATAGATTAACGAATTATCGTATGCTTCATGTCTTAATTCTTCTAATTCGTTTAGTTGACTTAACCGTAGACGTCCGGCTTCATGTAAATCAAGATTACATGTCTTCAAAGCCCAAAATGCTTTGTGTTCAATTTCTACTGGAAGATGACATGCTTTTCCATAAACAAGTCTAAAAGGTGTGGTTCCAATTGGAGTTTTGTAGGCTGTTCTAAAAGCCCAGAGTGCATCCTCCAATTTAATGGACCATTCCTTTGGATTTGATCCTACGGTTTTCTCTGGAATACGTTTTAAAGCTCGGTTTGTATTTTCAACTTGTCCACTTGTTTGTGGATGATATGCGGTGGAGATTTTATGAGTTACTCCATATCTTTTAAGAACTTTCTCAAGTTGATTATTACAAAAATGAGTACCCCGATCACTTATTAAAGCTTTCGGTGTTCCAAACCTTGCAAAAAGACGTTTTAAAAAGTTTACTACAACTCGTGCATCGTTAGTTGGGAGAGCTTGTGCTTCTGCCCATTTAGATACATAATCAATGGCAACGAGTATATATAGATTATTATGAGATTTTGGAAATGGACCCATAAAGTCAATACCCCAAATGTCAAATACTTCACATACTTGTATGACATTTTGTGGCATTTCATCACGTTGACTTATTTTTCCGGCCCTTTGACAAGCATCACAGGATTTGCAAGGAAGGTGTGCGTCTTTGTAAATTGTAGGCCAATAGAATCCAGCATCATAAACTTTTCTTGCTGTTAGTTGAGGCCCATAATGCCCTCCTGTTGGTCCTGTGTGACAATGGTTTAATATATTACTAGCTTCATCTCCAAATACACATCGGCGTATTATTCCATCGGGACAACTTTTAAACAGATGTGGATCTTCCCAAAAATAGTATTTTATATCACTGAAGAATTTCTTTCGTCTTTGGTACGATAATTCTTTTTCAAGGAATCCACAAACTAAGTAGTTTACATAGTCTGCAAACCATGGAATTTCTTTATAATCTATCTTCAATAGATATTCATCAGTAAAGTTGTCTTGTATGGCCGATTCATTTAGAACTTCTAACTCAGGATTTTCAAGACGAGAAAGATGATCAGCGGCGAGATTTTCTGCTCCTCTTTTATCTCGGATTTCAATATCAAACTCTTGTAAGAGTAAGATCTAACGGATTAATCTTGGTTTAGCATCTTGTTTTGAAAATAGGTATCTAAGAGCAGAATGGTCGGTACAGACCACCGTTTTTGCTAGAACGAGATATGATCGAAATTTGTCAAAAGTAAAGACAATAGCAAGGAGTTCTTTTTCAGTAGTTGTATAGTTCGTTTGTGCTCCTTGTAACATCTTACTAGCATAATATATAGGTTGAAATCGTTTTTCAATCCTTTGTCCTAAAACGGCTCCCATTGAAAATCACTTGCATCGCACATTAGTTCAAATGGTAGATTCCAATTTGGTGTTATCATGATCGGCGCATTAGTGAGTTTCTCTTAAGAATATTAAAAGATTTGATACACTCATCTGAAAAGATGAATGGAGCATCCTTTTCTAGGAGTTTATTCATAGGAGTGGCAATTTTAGAAAAATCTTTTATGAAACGTCGGTAAAAACCGGCATGCCCTAGAAAACTCCTAACTCCTCTAACATTGGTGGGATGTGGAAGTTTAGCAATTACATCTACTTTAGCTCTATCCACTTCAATTCCTTCTTTTGAAATTTTATGACCAAGAACGATGCCTTCTTTAACCATGAAATGGCATTTCTCCCAATTAAGTACTAGATTTGATTGTTCGCATCTAATAAGCATTCGTTCCAGATTAACTAGACATGATTCAAAAGTATCACCGAAGAGTGAAAAGTCATCCATGAAAACTTCCATGCATTCTTCTATCATGTCGCGAAAAATCGCCATCATACACCTTTGAAAGGTTGCAGGGGCGTTGCAAAGTCCAAATGGCATGCGTTTGTAAGCAAAAGTACCATAAGGGCACGTGAATGTGGTTTTCTCTTGATCTTCGGGTGCTATTGGAATTTGAAAATATCCGGAAAATCCATCTAGAAAACAATAGTAACTATTTCCGGCTAATCTTTCCAACATTTGATCAATGAAAGGTAAGGGAAAGTGATCTTTTCTGGTGGCGTCATTTAATTTTCTCTAATCAATACACACACGCCATCCTGTTACAGTTCTAGTAGGAATAAGCTCATTTTTTTCATTTGTAATGACAGTCATGCCACCCTTCTTAGGCACGCATTGAACTGGGCTTACCCATGGACTATCAGAAATTGGATAAATTAAACCTGCATCTAGCAGTTTAATAATCTCTTTCTTAACTACATCTTGCATATTAGGATTTAGTCTTCGTTGGCGTTGCACATATGTTTTATGACCTTCTTCCATAAGGATTTTATGTGTGCAATACGAAGGACTTATTCTTTTAATATCATGAATCTTCCATGCAATGGCTGGTTTATGAGCTTTCAACACAGAAATGAGTTGTGATTTCTCATTTTCAGTAAGAGAAGACGATATTATTACAGGTAATTCAGATTCACCATGTAAATAAGCGTATTCCAAATGGTTTGGAAGTGGCTTTAACTCTAATTTCGGTGGTTCTTCTATCGATGATTTGTATCGATATCTGTCTTCTTCTTTTAGCATTTGAATTTCTTCTGTTGTTGGTTCATATCCATTAGCTATAAGTGTAGCTAACATTTCAGCTTCATCAATTGGTTCATTACCTTCTCCTAAAGAACATTCTCCTGTTCCTTGTAATTCTGAAAATTCTTCTAATAATTCTGCATGTTCATCTATAGTTTGAATATAATAACATGTATCATCTGCAGATTGCGGTTGTTGCATTGCTCTATCAACTGAAAAGGTAACACTCTCATCCTCTATACTTAGGGTCAATTTCTTACCGAACACGTCTATCATTGCTTTAGCCGTGTTTAAGAATGGTCTTCCTAATATGAGAGGAACTTGAGAATCTTCTTCCATGTCCAGAACAACAAAATCTACTGGAAATACTAAAGTACCAACTTTAACTAGCATGTTTTCCATTATCCCTCTAGGATATTTTATTGATCTATCGGCTAGTTGTATGCTTATTCTGGTTAGTTTCAATTCTCCAAGGTCTAGTTTAGCGTATAGTGAATACGGCATTAGATTTATACTAGCACCTAAGTCTGCCAATGCTTCTATTGAACTAAGACTACCCAGAAAACATGGAATTGTGAAACTTCCTGGATCAGATAATTTTTCTGGTATCTTATTCAACAGCACTGCTGAACAATTAGCATTCATGGTAACAGCCGAGAGTTCTTCCATTTTCTTTCTATTTGAGATTAGATCTTTCAAGAATTTAGCATATCTAGGCATTCCGGAAATCACATCAATGAAAGGAAGATTTACATTTATCTGTTTAAACATATCCAAGAATTTGGATTGCTCGGCTTCAATTTTCTCTTTCTTCATTTTACTCGGGTAAGGAAGTGGTGGTTGGTATGGTTTAACATAAGGTTTAGCCTTAACTGTGTTATCTTCATTAACCTTTTCAACTACCGGTTCTTTTTCCTTATCTTGATTAGGTTGGGGTTCTTGCGGAGTAGGAATAGCTTCATCAGAAGTTACAGGTATTTCAGGTGGTTTAAGTGTTGTACCACTTCTTGTGGTAATGGCTTTAGCTGTTTTATTCCAGGGGTTAGCATTTGTATCACTATGTAGACTTCCCGGTTTTCTTTTACCTATTAACCTTGCTAGGTTACTTACTTCTTGTTCCAGATTTTGAATAGAAGCTTGTTGATTTCTAAATGCTTGAGCATTTTGTTCATTAGTTTGTTTCTGAGATGTGAAAAACTGCTTTTGAGTTTCAACTAGCTTCGTCATCATATCTTCTAAATTCGGCTTTTTATCTTCGGTTTGTTGTGGTGGTTTGTTTTGAAAATTAGGTCTTTGCTGATTGTAATTATTATTGGATACTTGTTGATTGCTAGGACCTTGTTGGTTGTTGTATGGAATATTTCTGTTATAATTCTGGTTTTGATTGTAAATAGGTCTTGGCGGTTGATAATTATTCTGATAATTATTTTCAGGCCTTTGGTTTATGTATGAAATGTTCTCTCTTTGTTCCATTGTTAGTTCAATACTGAGACAATCTTTTGTCAAATGTGGTCCTCCACACTGCTCACAACTAATTCGTATTGAGTGAATATCTTTAGTCATCTTTTCCATTCGTCTCTCGACAGCATCTATCTTTGCGGAAATGGAATCTAAGTCATGGCTAGAATCGGCTCTAGCTGCTTTAGATGATCTAACGATATCTTTTTCTTGGTGCCACTCATGTGAGTGGGAAGCAGTGTTATCAATAATTTTGTAAGCATCAGTTTCGGTTTTCTTCATAATAGAACCACCAGCTGCTATATCTATGTCTTTCCTTGTAGTGATGTCGCATCCTTGGTAGAATATTTGTACTATTTGACAGGTGTCTAAACCATGTTGCGGACATCCTCTTAACAACTATCCAAATCTTGTCCACGCCTCATATAGAGTTTCATTTGGCTTCTGTGTAAACGTAACAATTTCTGCTTGAAGTCTTACGGCTTTAGATGCAGGAAAGAATTGTTTAAGAAATTTTTCAACTAAAACATCCCATGTATCAATCGCCCCTTCAGGTAACGATTCCAACCAATCTTTGGCTTCTCCCTTTAAAGTCCAGGGAAATAACATGAGATATATCTGTTCATCCTCAACTTCTCGGATTTTAAATAGTGTGCAGATCCTATTAAAGGTACGTAAATGTTCATTTGGATCTTCCTTCGGCGCACCACTAAATTGGCATTGATTAGTCACCATGTGTAGAATTTGTCCTTTGATTTCATAATCTGGCGCATTAATGTCTGGATGAGTAATTGCGTGACCTAGGCCAGTGCGTTAAGCTCTCATTCGGTCTTCCATACTTAATGGTTCCAGATTCTCCATAATTGAATTTGTTGAATCTGAATCACTAGAGGATTCTGATTTAATGGTTCGTTCCTCAACAATCTCTGTTTGAATAATTGGTGGTTCCGGAGGAAAGTTTAGTGGTTCAGGATCTATGAATCGTCCCTGAATATTCTCCGGATTCTCAATTGTGTGGTCGGGTTCAAAAAATGGATTATCGGAAATTTGAACTAGAGTACTTGGTCGACTGGATGACGATTCTAAAGAAAAATCAACGGCGGTAATATTTGCTAAATGTCTTGATCTAGTTACAGGTGGTGAACGTACAAAAGGTGGTGAACGTCTTGCTCGGTGCATTCACTGAATATCCTATTAGTTTTTAAAAGGAAAGAAAAATTATAATAAGTTATCCAATCAATAGACTTTTCTGATTTTGCCCACGTTTCGAATAGCCAAAAGATGCAGCAGAGGGGCAGGATTCGTTTGGTCTCAATATAATTGAGGACTGTTTGGCTCCAATAACCCGGTCCACGTACAAATCCAACTATTACTACGAACCAGAAAATTTTGATGTCTATCAATTTAACCACTTAAAATAAATTTTCGTAATTTTAAGAAAATTAGATAAGAAGTAGAATAAAAATCTATGTCCTAAAACTAGAATAGCGAGAAATAAGAAAGAAAAAGAGCGTGTCGGAAAAAGGTCGAAAAAGAAAAATGGTTGAAAAATAAAAGGTGACGGAAAAATAAAAGAAATTTATAACACTTAAAAACACTTGACTAACCTAACCTTATTACTACAACTAACTTAAAATTATAATCGCAAATTGAGATTACTAATTGGAATGATAATTGATACATAGGAAAAAATCGTCTAAAAATATTAAAGCTTACAGGAAAAACTAAATCCCAAATGGAAATAACTTAAAAAGAAACTAAAACTTAAAAATGCGTCGCAAAATTCTAAAGTACCTAAATCTTAGTCTAAAGAAAAAGCACTTAAGGAATTCTACGGCAAAGCCTAAAAATCTAGAAGTAAAAATAACTATGGCAAAAACTAAGTTTAAAACTAAATATGAGCTAAAAATACAAATATTACGCTAAAACGATTAAAAAGGAACAAAATATAAAAATATACAAAAAGTTGTAAAAAGTTACAAATTTTTATAAAAATATTATTTTTATATTATTTTATAAAAGCATTAATTTTTATATATTAAAACTAATTATAATTAATTATACTAATTAAATTAAAACTTAAACTAAATTATAATAATAATTAAACTAATTAGGGTTAAAATAATAATAATAATTAATTACTCCTAATTAAATGCAGATTAGGGTTTCTGTCGGTGTCAGAGTGGCTCCGCGAGTTGCGGTATTGCAAGCAGCAAACTCCGCGAGTCGCGGGGTTCCAAAATTCAATTCTGGTACAGTTTTAAATTTGACGCTTTTTTTTTATATTTTCTGTTTTATAATCTAAAATTTTTATATAATAAAAACTTATATTTTAAAAACTAGAATAAAAATAGAACTACTTTATAATTTTATAAATAAAAATCTTAAAGCTAGATTTATATTTATATATATATATATATATATATATATATATATATATTTTTTCGGTTTTATATTTATAAAATATATTTATAAAATATATTAAATAAAACTTATATTTTTACAAACTAAAGAAACTTTATAAAACTTAAATATTTAACAAAATCTTAAAAATACTTATATTTTTGTTTTCTTTTTAATATTTTTGAATATTTAAAACGTATTTTTATAAAAACGAATTTTAATAAAAGTAAACTAAAAATCTTTTTTTTTATATTAGCGTTGCGCTTCCGGCTTTTAAGCTAGATTGTTCCCCGGCAGCGGCGCCAAAAATACTTGATATGGTAGCGGAGTGTATATAAAATAGCTATTAATTTTAGTAGGAAATACTATTAAATACGATACAATTTTACACAAGATATTTATTTATTTAGAGAATGGATATACTTAAACCTTGCTACAACACTTATAGGCAGTGTACTTAATCGTACAGTAGTGTAGTTTTTAGTAAGTCCGGTTCGTTCCACAGGGAAAATCTTTAAACAAAGCTTAACGCTATATTAGTTTACTTTTATAAAAATACAAATATATATATAAGTAATATTATTATTATAAAGGGGGGTTTTTACCGTTTAATGACCGGTTTGTCGATTTTAAAACTTTATTCGCAGTTAAAACCAAATGTAAAATAATAAATAAAAAACTTAATTTAAAGCGTAAAGTAAATAACGATAATGAAATTGCGATTAATAAAAATGCGATAAAATAAACTTGCGATAATTAAAAAGTACGATAATTAAAAGTGCAATTAAATACAATAACAATAAAAATGCGATAATTAGAAGTGCAATTAAATATAAAATAAAGGAAATTAAATATGAAATAAAAGAATTATACTTATTTAAACTTCCGTAATCATGATGGTTGACATGTTGATTTTAGTTTTATGCCCATGGGTTAATTGTCCTTTGTCCTGGATTATTTAATATGTCCATCTGGTTTTTGTCCATAACAGTCCATCAGTCATAAATATAAAGTGCGAGTATCCTCGTCAAATTATCCTTATACCCGAAGTTAAATATTCCAACTAATTGGGGACTTAAACTATAACAAGATTTTAATACTTTGTTTAATAATTACACCAGGATGTCGACTGAGTGCAACCCAAGGTTTTAATATTTTGTTATCAATTATGCCAAGTGTCCTTTTACATAATTTCACCCCTGTTTTAATTATTCTAGTGGCTATTAATCCATTCCCTTGTCCGGTTAAATGAACGATTATTCGTACATATAAATACCCCGCCCATCGTGTCCGATCGAGTGTATATGGTAATTTATAGGGACGCCCAATTGTAAATCTTTATATTAACATTAACAAACTATCATTTAGTTAAACAAATATAAAGCCCATTAATAGCCCATAGTCTAATTTCCACAAGTGTCGTTCCTTTGTCCAAACCCCAATGACCCAATTTTAGTAATTAGCCCAACATCATGATTACTTCGGATTAAATAAGCATAATAATAACTTAGCTACGAGGCATTAAATTAAAAAGGTTGAACATGACTTACAATGATTAAAAATAGCGTAGCGTTACACGGACAGAATTTCGACTTATACCCTTACAACATTTGCTAACATACCTTTATTATTAGGATTAAAATTAAAATTAAAATTAAAATTAAAATATAAATATAAATATTTACGTATAGATATAGAGAGGATGGATATATGAGTGTGAAAAATGATCAGAATTCGGTTGGCTTTATAGGGAATTGAGTTCAGGGATACTCCGCGACTCGCGGCATTTTTTGCCTTCAAACTCCGCGAGTCGCGGAGTTTGAAAATACAGCTCACTCCAAATTGGATCTTAGTCTGCCGACGGTTTTAAATATTAATATAATATATATATAATTTTTAAGAATTATTTATATATTATATTATATTCATGTGCATAGTTGACTTGTAATTTTTAGTCCGTTGCGTCGAGCGTTGAGAGTTGACTCTAGTCCCGGTTCCGGATTTTCGAACGTCCTTGCGTACAATTTTATATTTTGTACTTTGCGTTTTGAATCTTGTACTCTTGTAATTTCGAGACGTTTCTTATCAATAATTGGAACCTCTTTGATTGTATTTTGTACTTTTGAGCTTTTTGGTCGTTTGCGTCTTCAATTCGTCGAATCTGTCTTTTGTCTTCACCTTTTATTATTTAAACGAATATCACTTTTAAATAAAACAATTGCAACTAAAAGCTTGTCTTTCTTGAGGAATAATGCTATGAAATATATGTTCGTTTTTAGCATTATCAACGTTCAAACAGAACTTTGAGATCTCCGTCACAAAATTGGCTGACACTAAACAAACTGCCCCCAAAACCCTCAAAATATGAGACCCGTTTTATTATTATGCCATTTTTCACATAATCTCCATAACCCGTTATTGCTGCAATCTCGTCATTTCCAAAAGTAACCGTTCCTAGGAATTTGTCAACATAATTGACAAGCAAGGATTTATCGCTCGTCATGTGTCGAGAATAACTGGAGTCGATGTACCACACACAGATGTCGAAACCCTGTCAAGGTTAATTTTCCTAGAGTTTAGGTACCCAAAGTTTCTTGGGTCCTCTACGGTTAGTACCAACAAAAAATTTTAGATCACAGATTAATGTATCACGTAAAGCAGCATGCAATATAGACATTGAAAAAGCCACATTACATGAAGCATCATAAGGGATATCAAGTTTTACATCATCATCAGAAATCTTTACACACAATTTATTCCAAGTAGAATTTTTGTTCACACAGGAGAATTGAAAACATGCGATGACTTCCTAGGTCGAATAGCAGATTTCTTGGTTTGGTTTGCTACTTTCTTAGCCGATGACTTAGGAACCCATACAGACTTGTAATTCAAGTTAGGATTATAACCTGTGACATGAAAAACACCTTTGTTAGTGAGACGTCCAAACTTTTCAGTTGACATTTGAGTATTTTTATTTTGCAAAATTTCCATTTTTATTTTACTTTCCTTTGCATCATACGCACTCAAATCAGGTTTTGGACTCGTGTTTTGTAGTGAATACTTCTTTGGTTTTGTTAAAAGACTTTCCTTTGTATGTTTTGTCATTAACATCTGAGGAAGTTTTTCACTTGAACAAGAACCATCTGGATGATGTACCTTCTTCACAATGAATTGTGGTAAACGTGTGACCTTTGAAACTCTTTTCTCAAATTGATAACGTAAAGGATTTTTAAGAATGGTAATGGGCGTTGAAGCTTTAGATTGTGATTTACCCTTAACCTTCTTATCAATCCCGCCAGCAAACTCAGAAACAGTATTCATACACTTAGAAATCAATTGTGATATGTGTGCTTGCATAGCGATCTGTTGTGTTTTTGCCTGTTTTAGTTGAACTATCTTTCGATTCAAGCTTTGAATCTCAAGACATAAATCTTCAGCAGACACTAAAACTTCACCTTCCTTAAAATCATAAGTACATTCTTTCTTAGGAAGTTTAGGCACTTTTTCACACAGTTCAAGCATTTGTTTCAAATGTTTGCATCTAAGTTGCAATTCTATGTTCTCTTTTTCAAGTTTGTCAACTAGATGAAACAGATCTAATTCTTTAGGCTTTTCCTCTTTAGGTTCTACCTTAGGTTCAACTTTTGGTTCTACCTTAGGTTCTCTTAATATCTGAAGACATTTGACCTAGAGATACTAGCTCAAACAAGACAGTAAGTTCATGTGTTAGGTCTTCACACAAAAAATCATCAGAAACAAAACATGCAGGTAAGGCTGGTAGCATTGGTTTTACATCAAAAGTTGGTTCATCAAACACCTCATCTATGGTAATAATGCTAGAACTAGGTTTGTTAAACACTTCATTCTCAAGCATTAAAATGTATTTCTCTATATGAGTGTAGGAATATAAACCAGTCTACATTTAGGCACATAATTAGCATGTTGCATATTCTTTTCAGATTCAACAAGTTTCTTCAAGAAATCAGGATTTGATTTACCCATTTTAGCATTAACTTTCTCATACATTAAGCTAATTTGATGGTATTTTCTAGATTTTCGATTAACAATAATATCATCAAAATCAGCATCAGATGCATGCACAAAATGAGAAGGTAAACCAGCTTGGAAGTAATCAGAATGATATAATCCTGGAATCTTTTTGGAACCATCGTCTAAGATCTTAGGATCTTCATAATGTCGAGACCCGTCCTAATCCATCTAGACGAATACATTACATTTGGGTACATCACGAGGTACTTGACCTCTATATGATATATTTTACAAACATTGCATTCGTTTTTAAAAGACAAACTTTCATTACATCGAAAGTTGACGGCATGCATACCATTTCATAATATATCTAACTATAATTGACTTAGTAATAATCTTGATGAACTCGATGATTCGAATGCAATGTCTTTTGAAATATGTCATGAATGACTCCAAGTAATATCTCTAATATGAGCAAATACACAGCGGAAGATTTCTTTCATGCCTGAGAATAAACATGCTTTCAAGTGTCAACCAAAAGGTTGGTGAGTTCATTAGTTTATCATAATCATTCATTTTTTTCATTTTAATAGACCACAAGATTTTCATTTCCATTTCTCATAAATATACGTCCCATGCATAGAGAAAAAAATCATCCATATGGATTGAACACCTGGTAACCGACATTAACAAGATGCATATAAGAATATCCCCTATCATTCTGGGACATCCATCGGACATGATAAAACAACATCGAAGTACTAAAGCATCCGCTACAACGGATGGGGTTTGTTGGGCCCAATAGATCTATCTTTAGGATTCGCATCAATTAGTAGACTGGTTTACTAATTCTTAGGTTACCAAGCAAAAGGGGCATATTCGGCTTCGATCATTCAACCATATAATGTAGTTTCGATTACTTGTGTCTATTTCGTAAAATATTTATAAAAGCGCATGTATTCTTAGTCCCAAAAATATATATTGCAAAAGCATTTAAAAAGGGAGTAATGAAACTCACAATACGATATTTTGTAGTAAAAATATGCATACGACGACATTGAACAAGTGTATGGTTGACTTCGGATTCACCAACCTATATCATTCATATATATTATCACATATAATTGTAATCGAACGAAATTATATATTATTAGTGATTTAATCATTATTTTAATTATGTGTTTTCCTTAAAACCTAACTAATTATATTTATTAATATCTATTATAAAATATTAATATACTTATGTTATATGTAGTAAATATGGTTTTATATAACTAATAGTTATTTGATAAAATAATATTGATAATAATAAATAAAAAGTTGTTTTATTTTACAATAATAATAATAATAGTTATTATGATAATAATATTGTAATACAAAAATAATAACATTAATGTCAAAATAATAATAATGATAGTAATAATAATAATTTTGATAAAAAAATGATAACTTTTCTAATAATGATAATAATAATAAAAATTATACTTTTAACAAAAATGATAGTCTTTAATAAAAATGATACTAATAATGATAAGTGATAAGTAAGCTACCTCAAAGAAGTAACTCTTAAAAATATGCCCAAGTCCGATTTTGAACCCGCGACGTCCCGCTAACCCGATATCCCTCCAAACCACTGGTCTGCTTATTTTTTTCTGAAATTATTCTTATACTAATTAAATTTAGCTCAATTTCATGTCATCATCTTCAATATCATTTTCTTGGTCATTATTATCAGTATTCAACATATTCACCGTATAACCATTATTATTATATCATTCATTATCGTCTTTCATGTATAATCATTATCATATCACTCGGCTCAAAAGAAAAATGAAATCACGGCCCAATGTTTGCGAGATAACACGATAGCTACAACAGTAGCTGGAATTCGATCCAAGGGAAAAAGAAAACAACAGGAGGTTCGGTTTATGTTTGTGGATCAACCGAACAATGGAGATAGAAACAATGAGGACTGAATCTTCAATTAGCAGCCCAACAAAACACTGAATCCTCTCGACCCAAAAATGGATTATTCTGGCCTAGCAATACAAGTATACACGGCCCAACATACCAATTCATGGATTGTGGCCTAACCAGGAATACTTACTCTCGGTCCAATAAAGTAATCAAAAGTTCACGGCCCAAGTTTATATTAGTTTACATTGTAAAAGAACCAGACAGAATGATTTGGTTATTTCGTGGCGTCTTCAACCTCTTTTACTGTTATACCCACTACAACATTTTAGAGTAAAGGAGCACAACACCACTATCTATATAATCGGTCCACAGAAAAGAAAAAGAACTTCTTCACCATTTGTTAGTTTTTTAATATTCCTCATCTTTATTTAACTCGACACAGAAGTAGGAACGGAAAAGAAAAAAAATAATAGGTAATAGTGGTGATGGTACGAACCAGGAAGTACCATGTGGTTTTTCAGCTGTACATACAGCAAGTATAGCAGCAATATGTAGGTGATCTCACGAAGTTCATAATGATGTTTTATTATTCAAAACTAAACAGAAACATTGGACTGTAGCAACTGTAGTTGTTGCAGTTTTAAATGCAAACGAAGCTGGGCAGTAGTATCACCGATTGTACGCTGTTTGACGGTTTTGGGTTGAGATATGTTTGAGACAGAAAGAGAAACAGAAGCAGATGCAGTATATGTCGATGGTAGTTCGGTTAAAAACAGGATCAACAAACCACATTCATAGATTGATAAGGAGACGAGTTAGTGGTGGTTGAATGATTATCACACTATTGAGTCGAAGGAGGGTGGTTGAGTTGTAATCGAAAACGATATCAACGTAAGCATGATCAATTGTGGGTTTGTTGGTGGTCTTCGTTCCGTTAAACGTCAAGTAAAAAGTGTGTCGATATAAGTGGGTTTCGAGTAGCAGGATCACGAAGAAGTGGTGATCGAAGGTTTTAAGGTTTCAACAAAGGAGAAAGAGAGAGAGTAAAAGAGGTGGTGATTGTAGACGGTGGTGATGTAGAGTGATGGTAGAAGCTTGATAGTGGAGAGGGTTGTTGATGGTTTACATGAGCAATTTGTAGTGAGTTTGAGATGGTGTTAAGGTGACTCGGTTTATGGTGGCCAAAGGTTGTGATAGTTGATGGAGGTACGGTGATCATGAAGGAAGCCGGTGGGTTTATCATGGTGAAGATGATGAGTGTGTTTTTAATATCTATAAGTTATGAATATGTATCTTGTTAGATACTCCCGTGAAACTTATATTGTAAAGGCAAAACACATTTAGTAATTTATAATAATATAATATACTAATAATAGTGATACACAGTATCAATCACGAATTCTATGATTTCAATAATTTAACAGTAAAGTTGCCTCTTAATTGGATTTATTGTGCCGACAGTTTTCGAGGACGGTGTATCGTGCACTATTTGAAATTAGTGATGGATAAAAAGTCTTCGGAAAAATTCCATATTTTTAATTTAAATATCTTTATTTATTTTGGTCATTATGGTATAAAATTCAATCACTAACTATTAAATAAAAATTACATTAATTATTCACTCCCAACCCCAAGTAAAATATAAAAAGTTTTAAAATTTAATAAATATCTCCTAAATACATTTTTACTAAGCCTATAATTTATAAAACCCATTTTCGGACCACCGTTTATTTTAAAATTATATAAGTTTGAATTTAACTTGCTTTAATATCAATCGAAACATCAAAATAGTATTACAATTATTTAATATTTATTTTTAATATACTTTTATTTATATATAGATATGTTTTTAAATAACTATTATAATATCATATTTCATAACAACAATATTTTAAATTATAATTTCAATTATTATGTATATATATATATATATGTATATATACACACATATCTATTTACAATTAATTGTTCGTGAATCGTCGAAAATGATCGAAGGTTAACTGCATTCATGTAAACAAATTCAAAAAATTTCAGACTCAACATTATAGACTTTGCTTATCGTGCCAGAATCATATAAATCTAAAGTTTAAATTTGGTTAGAAATTTCCGGGTCGTCACAGTACCTACCCGTTAAATAAATTTCGTCCCCGAAATTTGATCGAGATTGTCATGGCCAACAATAAGAATGTTTTCCTGACGAATATGAGCTAATAAATAGAGTTTTATTACTGTTGAGTAATATGGATAAGATAATTCGATTACTCGAAGAGTACGAGTGAAGTTATCACAAAAGAGCGAAATAAAGAAGTAAAGATTCGTCTTAGCTTTTGACGTAGTCAGGGTTGAATTTAAAAAATAAGGTGCGTCTTAACTTTTGACGTTGTCTTAGTTGAATTCCGAAATTCAAGGGATTTAAAGAAAATCTTCGAAATCTAAAAGATTTGATTCTTCGGCGAATAAGGAAATTAAGATTTCTATAATTAAATACGGTGATCTGCCTCGATTACTCTGTCTGATATTTCCATTATAAATTAAACTTTTCCGTTTCATTTTTCTCACCATTCCTATACTTTATTTCTTAGTCCATACATCAAAAAGATTGTGAAAATGCTTAATCCAGTTCTAATCCTTGATATTTTCCTAATTATCATTTCTGTCATCCTTCTTTTCAATCTTCCACTAGAAAAATCTGTTTACTTCTACTATTACCTTGAGGTGATACTATTCTTAATTCTATCATGTCTTTATATTGCTATTCGTATTAATATCCATGGTTTGTAACCTTCGTGTTGTTATTGGGCTTTATATTTTCTCTTATATTTTGGAGCTCTTTGCCTTTTTATTATCTTCTCGACCTCTAATAAAGCGAGTAATGGTCCAGAATTCGTAAGTATGGAGTTTCGAATGAATTTAATGTTCTAAACAAGAAAGAACGTAATAGTACGATCTTGATTGGTTAAATTACCAGAATTCAAGAGAAAATATAGAAATATCAGGAAGATACATTCTTGATATGTTTGGAGATTAGATAGAATGTAAGAGTCGTGTAACATGGCACACGATGACGTTAGGATTTGTGAATCATCACGTTCCATTAGAAACTCAGCATGACTTACTGTAATATAATCACGTTGATCAAGTGTAATTATATTATACTAACTCATGCATCAATTTCCAACATTACTTCAAAATTATTCATACTTTAAACTCGAAAGTTTACAGAATATAGAAACTAACAGTTTCTTATATGATGTAATACTGATAGTGCGAAGAGATTCATGATTTCAGATAAGAATAGTTATGAAAATATCTTTAGAAACATGGAGGATATTTATAATGAAAGATACGATAGTATCTTATATTTTTCTAATATTGATGAATGATGAAGAAGATTTGTTCGTAATGGTTTAGAGTCAGGAGCAAGGTATTCGTTAATGACTTCAGTAGCTACTGAATCATTTGGATTCTTTGAAGGCAGGTTTGGTCTTTGTGATTTGTCCACAGTCTCCTTCATGGTTTGCTCAATTCGTTTTCCAATTCCAACTTTTCTAGAGCTTTGCCAACATACTATCATCCAACTTTTGACAGTTACAGTTGTCTACAGTTTCTGTTGCTCCATTCAATTTTTTCAAAATTTGGAGTACTGATTCGTAGACTGGGTGCTTTTCAGAATTTCGGAATGGAAGATCATAATTCTAAGAGATAAGTGTTATATGTATTCATATAACTGTTGATGTAGACATGCTGCGAGATTTCAAAATAATGATTGCTAATCCCCGATAATTGATGCGGTAATTCTCGTTATAAGATGTGGATGAGTATATGAATAGGTTTTAACGAAGAAAAATAATGGTTCTTCGGAGAGACTTAAGCCAATAAGTAATGAAGTTGCTGGTAAGTTTACCGCTAATGTGGCGGAATATACACGGTTCTCAGGTAATGATGATGAAAGGCAACTTATATATCAAAGTTATAATAAGACTATTCCGGATGAAAAATTGAAGTTGATTTGCTGGAGCTGTGACAAAATTGACTACTTTAGAAAGAGATTGCAAAGTTATTTTCGGTAATAATAACGCCAAAGGAGCTAGCACATACACGTGTTAAACGTTTACTCTGGTTTCGAAAGTTTTTCAGGTGCATAACTATATGCATAAATCTTTTCTTCTGTAGATGAAGTGCGATTGATTCATCCTCTCGATTGAGGTGTTTTCAAGAATCATGAAAGGTTTGAACGCGGATTGTAATCGTTAAGATACAAATGAGGTTTAAGGTGAAATCAAGTGTCAAACTTGAAGAATTGTTTAGTTTCATATGTTATAATTAATATTTTAATTCATTTTAATTGTCCAATGTTGGTAGTCCACAGTTTGTAGTCCACAGTTAGTAATTCCATAATTCATATGTAGTTTAATATATAATATTCGAATTAATTAATACATATCGTGACCCATTGTATACATGTCTCAGACTCGATCACAACTCAAAGTATATATATTATTTTAGAATCAACCTCGACCCCGTATAGCTAACTCAAGCATTACTGCATATAGAGTGTCTATGGTTATTCCAAATAATATATATAGATGCGTCGATATGATATGTCAAAACCTTGTATACGTGTCCCGATATTTAAATGCGTAAATAACAGTATTTAAATGACAATAAATAAAGTGCATAAAAATAAATAACAGAAATTAAATGACGATAGATAAAATTGCGAGAATTAAATTGCGATAAAATAAATTGCGATAATTAGAATGTAATAAGAAATTAACAGTTAGTTAGGAACAGTTAGCTAAGATTTTGTTAGCGTGGATTCTTAACAAAATTTCTCATAGTTAATTTGTTCGTTTCTAACAAATTTTATTTTGTCCAATGTTTTCTTCATTATGCCACTTGTTGGATTCTGATAAGTGAAAATCCAAATATGAAATTGAATGAAAATGGTTATTCTGCGGTGAACAGATACGTATATCTGTGGATGTAAGTAGGATAGTAAATGACTGTTGAATCAGATTCGAAGAATGTACAATGTAACTTATTAATGTAAAATCTAAATATTCCTAGGGTATTACCTACCCGTTAAAATATTTTCACCGGTAACAGTTTGTACGAAAGAATTTTTAATTACAATCTTTATGAAAATATACTTACATATATATTTTCTTCTGATGTAATCATAGATTTAATGAGTTAATATAATATTAATCTCATTTTATTTACCGTTAGAACTAGAATACAAAATGTCTAAAACATTAGAGATTACATAATCGCCATGAAGAACGAAGATAATTGATGTAGAACGATACGTAGAACGATGATTATACTCGAGGCACAGAATGAGATGTTGAGGCATGGATTGTTGATGGTATGGGTGCTGTTACTGTTGGTGCCGGTGATGTTGTCGAAGTTGGTATGTTTTGCACCATATTTTCCAAGGCTACCACTCGTGCGCGAAACTTGTTAACTTATTACTCCGGGATGATTGTCGGTAGGAACGAGTGGATGAATAAGGTTTAGAATCTGAGATAGTATATAATCGTGATAAGATACTCTGAAAATGAGAGAGAAAATGGTGTCTCGAACATGTTCGCCGGTAAGTGCTTCAGGTTCTTCGCCAAGAAGAGCAATGTGGTGGATGAAAGGTTTCATCTTCTTCTCGTTTCCATTGGTTAAGTCGACTACAAACTCATTCTCAATTCATCCAGAATTGATGATGGCTGATTGGTTGATTCATTCCGGTGACACTGCTTTCGGAGCTAAGCTGAACATCCATGTCGGATTAGCTGTCGGAATTCGAGGGACTTGAACTAGTTCAAGAATCCATCTCATATGATCAGATGGAATATTTTCAATATGAATTAGATTATATGATGTAGATTAGTATCCTGCAATACATAATTTACATATGCATATATAATACTAAAATCCCATAAGTTACGGAGGAATCTACGGAATATATCAGGCAAAGTTTATAGTAATAGATACGCTAAGATATGAATTTTGTCCATACACTATTCATGCAATCAATGCAGTAAGATATGTCTAGACTAAGAATGATAAGCAAGTGATTCCCTAAGAATGATAAGCAGGTAATTTTCGACACGAAATGATAAGCAAAACTTTTGACATGCAGACACGGTCGAAGTCCAGACTCATTAATGCATCTTAATATCTATCAGTTAGACACACTAATGCAAGACCTGGTTCGCTAAGACCCGCCCTAATCCATCCGGACGAATACATTACATTTGGATACATCGCAAGGTACTTGACCTCTATATGATACATTTTACAAACATTGCATTCGTTTTTAAAAGACAAACTTTCATTACATCGAAAGTTGACGGCATGCATACCATTTCATAATATATCCAACTATAATTGACTTAGTAATAATCTTGATGAACTCGACAACTCGAATGCAACGTCTTTTGAAATATGTCATGAATGACTCTAAGTAATATCTCTAATATGAGCAAATGCACAACGGAAGATTTCTTTCATACCTGAGAATAAACATGCTTTCAAGTGTCAACCAATAGGTTGGTGAGTTCATTAGTTTATCATAATCATTCATTTTTATTATTTTAATAGACCACAAGATTTTCATTTCCATTTCTCATAAATATACGTCCCATGCATAGAGACAAAAATTATTCATATGGATTGAACACCTGGTAACCGACATTAACAAGATGCATATAAGAATATCCCCTATCATTCCGGGAAATCTATCGTACATGATAAAACAACATCGAAGTACTAAAGCATCCGCTACAACGGATGGGGTTTGTTGGGTCCAATAGATCTATCTTTAGGATTCGCGTCAATTAGTAGACTGGTTTACTAATTCTTAGGTTACCAAGCAAAAGGGGCATATTCGGCTTCGATCATTCAATCATATAATGTAGTTTCGATTACATGTGTCTATTTCGTAAAACATTTAAAGCGCATGTATTCTCTGTCTCAAAAATATATATGGCAAAAGCATTTAAAAAGGGAGTAATGAAACTCACAATACGATATTTTGTAGTAAAAATATGCATACGACGACATTGAATAAGTGTATAGTTGACTTCGAATTCACGAACCTATATCATTCATATATATTAACACATATAATTGTAATCGAATGAAATTATATATTATTAGTGATTTAATCATTATTTTAATTATGTATTTTCCTTAATAACCTAACTAATTATATTTATTAATATCTATTATAAAATATTAATATAGTTATGTTATATGTAGTAAATATGGTTGTATATAACTAATAGTTATTTGATAAAATAATATTGATAATAATAAATAAAAAGTTGTTTTATTTTACAATAATAATAATAATAATAATAATAATAATAATAATAATAGTTATTATGATAATAATATTGATAATACAAAAATAATAACATTAATGTCAAAATAATAATAATGATAGTAATAATAATAATTTTGATAAAAAAAATGATAACTTTTCTAATAATGATAATAATAATAAAAATGATACTTTTAACAAAAATGATAGACTTTAATAAAAATGATACTAATGATGATAATAATAATGATAAGTGATAAATAAGCTACCTCAAAGAAGTAACTCTTAAAAATATGCCCAAGTCCGGGTTTGAATCCACGACGTCCCGCTAACCTGATATCCCTCCAAACCACTGGTCTGCTTATTGTTTTTCTGAAATTATTCGTATACTAATTAAATTTAGCTCGATTTCCTGTCATCATCTTCAATATCATTTTCTTTGTCATTATTATCATTATTCAACATATTCACCGTATAACCATTATTATTATATCATTCATTATCGTCTTTCATGTATGATCATTATCATATCACTCGGCTTAAAAGAAAAATGAAATCACAGCCTAATGTTTGCGAGATAACACGATAGCTACAACAGTAGCTGGAATTCGATCCATGGGAAAAAGAAAACAACAGGAGGTTCAGTTTATGCTTGTGGATCAACCGAACAATGGAGACAGAAACAATGAGGATTGAATCTTCGACTAGCAGCCCAACAAAACACTGAATCCTCTCGACCCAAAAATGGATTATTCTGGCCCAGCGATACAAGTATACACGGCCCAACATACTAATTCATGGATCGTGGCCTAACCAGGAATACTTACTCTCGGTCCAACAAAGTAATCAAAAGTTCACGGCCCAAGTTTATATTAGTTTACATTGTAAAAGAACCAGACAGAATGATTTGGTTATTTCGTAGGGTCTTCAACCTCTTTTACTGTTATACCCACTACAATATGGCTTGTCATTAACATTAACATTTTAGAGTAAAGGATCACAACCCCACTATCTATATAATCGGTCCATAGAAAAGAAAAAGAACTTTTCACCATTTGCTAGTTTTTTAATATTCCTCATCTTTATTTAACTCGACACAGAAGTAGGAACGGAAAAGAAAATAAAATATGTAATAGTGGTGATGGTACGAACCAGGAAGTACCATGTGGTTTTTCAGCTGTACATACAGCAGGTATAGCAGCAATATGTAGGTGATCTCGAGAAGTTCATAATGATGTTTTATTATTTGAAACTAAACAGAAACATTGGACTGTAGCAACTGTAGTTGTTGCAGTTTTAAATGCAAACAAAGCTGGGCAGTAGTATCACCGATTGTAGGGTGTTTGACGGTTTTGGGTTGAGATATGTTTGAGACAGAAAGAGAAACAGAAGCTGATGCAGTATATGTCGATGGTAGTTCGGTTAAAAACAGGAGCAACAAACCACATTCATAGATTGATAAGGAGACGAGTTGGTAGTGGTTGAATGATTATCACACTATTGAGTCGAAGGAGGGTGGTTGAGTTGTAATCGAAAATGATATCAACTTAAGCATGATCGATTGTGGGTTTGTTGGTGGTCTTCATTCTCGTTAAATGGCAAGTAAAAAGTGTGTCAATATAAGTGGGTTTCGAGTAGTAGGATCACGAAGAAGTGGTGATCGAAGGTTTTAAGGTTTCAACAAAGGAGAACGAGAGAGAGTAAAAGAGGTGGTGATTGTAGACGGTGGTGATGTAGAGTGATGGTAGAAGCTTGATAGTGGAGAGGGTTGTTGATGGTTTACATGAGCAATTTGTAGTGAGTTTGAGATGGTGTTAAGGTGACTCGGTTTATGGTGGCCAAAGGTTGTGATAGTTGATGGAGGTCCGGTGATCATGAAGGAAGCCGGTGGGTTTATCATGGTGAAGATGATGAGTGTGTTTTTAATATCTATAAGTTATGAATATGTATCTTGTTAGTTACTCCCGTGAAACTTATATTGTAAAGGCAAAACACATTTAGTAATTTATAATAATATAATATACTAATAATAGTGATACACAGTATCAATCACGAATTCTATGATTTCAATAATTTAACAGTAAAGTTGCCTGTTAATTGGATTTATTGTGCCGACAATTTTCACGGACTGTGTATCGTGCACTATTTGAAATTAGTGGTGGATAAAAAGTCTTCGGAAAAATTCCATATTTTTAAATTAAATATCTTTATTTATTTTGGTCATTATGGTATAAAATTTGGTCATTAACTATTAAATAAAAATTACATTAATTATTCACTCCCAACCCCAAGTAAAATATAAAAAGTTTTAAAATTTAATAAATAGCTCCTAAATACATTTTTACTAAGCCTATAATTTATAAAACCCATTTTCGGATCACCGTTTATTTTAAAATTATATAAGTTTGAATTTAACTTGCTTTAGTATCAATCGAAACATCAAACTAGTATTACAATTATTTAATATTTATTTTTAATATACTTTTATTTATATATAGATATGTTTTTAAAAAACTATTATAATAACATATTTCATAACAACAATATTTTAAATTATAATTTCAATTATTATTTATATACATATATATATATATATATATATATATATATATATATATATATATATATATATATATATATATATATATATATGTATATATACACACATATCTATTTACAATTAATTGTTCGTGAATCGTCGAAAATGGTCGAAGGTTAACTGCATTCATGTAAACAAATTCAAAAATTTTCAGACTCAACATTACAGACTTTGCTTATCGTTCCAGAATCATATAAAGCTAAAGTTTAAATTTGGTCGGAAATTTCCGGGTCGTCACACATAACCCAACCCCCACTTATCACCAAGAATCGTTTTTGGTCTATTCAATGATAGCTTTAGATTGCTCTGTTCGATAGTGAAACGACCCAACCCGTCTTTATACCCGATTTTTTGTATAATAGTAAACCATTATCACGCCACTTAAATGGTTACATGATGTCGACCGATTCATACAAAGCATTTAAACGTTCAACAAATTTTAAGTTTACATAATAGGCACGAAGGCCCATAATCAAATGTGTTACGAGTTCGACCTTAAAATGATAGTTTAAACCAAACGGCACACAAGCATGGTTTGGGGCTAAACTACCCAAGACAATAGGCCGTCTTCCAAAAGCTATGCCTACACAATCATCATGGGAATATCTAATTCCCGGTAACCCCTTTCCCTTTCTCCGTACTTGTACCTAAAAAGTAAACAACGAGAGGGGTAAGCAAAACGCTTAGTGAATGCAATAGTTATACACATACATATATAATATACCTACTCGCAAACACTTACTCACATACCGCATACATGCTAGCAATATAATTAGCATACTAACTCCAAGTATAAAGCTAATAACCTCTAATACAGCAACTAGCATAACCAATAGTAATAATGCCAAACAATATAATATGCTACACTACAATACATACACAAACTATATGGTTAACCAAACACGCACTATGGTGCCACCAGCTCTGTGGTTCGCACCATACGCAATTCTCATGATGCCACCGGCTCCGTGGTTCGCATCACAACCTGAGTCATACTCACTCCAATGCTTCACCGGCTCCATGGTTAATGCCTTAACAATTTGTACTATAGTGCTACCGGCTCCGTGGTTCACACTACAACACTCCTACCATGTTGCTTCCAGCTCTGTGGATAGCATCATAGTACTCTGCACATACTATGGCACCTCCAGCTTCGTGGATCGTGCCATAGCATACAAATAGATACACTATATACATGCATGCATAATTATTCCACTCACCTTAATGCCTAGGTGATGATTATACAATTCCGTAAGCTTCAACGCAAGGTACCTAGTACATCAAATACACCATCAACATACAAACTAGTTGGACTAGACACCAACACTTAACTCATGAGCATTTAATGACCCAATTGCATTAAATGACCCATTTGCACAAAACCGCCCATCCAAGGTCAAGACTATCATTAATCACTAAAAGCTAGTGATTAAAGTCTAATTACACCAACTAATACAAAATTTGAGGTATTCTTATATCCAACTTGCCCAACTAGGTCAAACATTCCCATTTGACCCATTTAAAGTCAAGACCCACAATTTGGTCAAACTCGAACCCCATTAAGAAATCTTTCACTAACACATAAGTATGTTAGTGATTCAACAACACAATTAACCCTACAAACTTCAAATCACATGGCTAAACCCTAGATTACAAACCTTATGGATTTCATACATCAAGTTTACCCCAAATTTGCCCATTTAACCCTAAAATGGGTCTTACAAACTACACATGAACAAACCCTAGCTATAAATCAAATTGAACTTGAAACTCGGAGTTAAAACTTACCAACACTACCAAAACATAGCTAGAGATGTAGGGAACAACTTTAAAACTTGGACTCGGGCAAGATTTGGTCTCCTTCTTCCCCAAAATGAGCTCTCTCTCTAAAACTCTAACTCTCTCTAGAATGAAAGTGTGTGTGTGTATGTGGTAGAGATAAAATGAGCTCAAGATAAGATTGGATCTGAATTTGTGGTCTACAATCCGTTCCCTAAGTGAAATGACCATTTAGCCCCTTAAAAACCCCAAATTTAAGGTTAAATTCGTAACCTGCTAGGACCAATATCTCGGCTGTAATCCACAAAATTGTGGCTGTAATCCCCAATATTGTGGCCGTAATCCCCAATATTGCGGCTGTAACTTTGGCTATTTTCATAAACATGTCTCCCTGTTCAAAATTTGCGGCCGTAAGGCCATAAATTACGGCTGTAATTTTTGATTTTCAGGCCCTTTTTCGTTTTATGACTAGATTAAACAAATGTGGCTAAAGTCAAACACAATAAAGATGGAATACGCACCTTTGGACTTCGTACGTCGACCAAAGCAACATGCCAAAGAGAAAATGGGGTGTTACAGATAGAGTTTTTCTTCATATCGAGCAAGTTGAGCTTTCATTTGAAGAGACTCTTTTGTTAATAAAGAAATTTCAGTGTTCTTCTCAATTATGGTGTCTTCCAATTGAATAATTTTCTTGTTTAGCTTTGAAAGTGTGGGTTCATGTTGAAAGGACCCGTTCATATACATTATAAACGATTCACAATAGTTGATTACATTGCGAGGTATTTGACCTCTATATGATACATTTTACAAACATTGCATTCGTTTTTAAAAGACAATCTTTCTTTACATCGAAAATTGACATGTATGCATACCATTTCATAATATCCAAACTATAAATGACCTAATCTGTCATTTACTTAATAATAATCTTTAATGAACTTCAACGACTCGAATGCAACGTCTTTTGAAATATGTCATTAATGACTCCAAGTAATATCTTTAAAATGAGCTAATGCACAGCGGAAGATCTCATAGCTTATATTCATATCAACTAATCCGTTCAATGTTTTATTAATATATCACAATTTAATAATCACACATGTATATATACATATATATTTATTTACACATAATTGTTCGTGAATCGTTTGGCATGGTCAAAGGGTATTTGATTAAATGAATATAGTTTCAAAACTTTCGAGACTCAATCATTACAGATTTGCTTATCGTGTCGGATATATATAAAGGTTAAAGTTTAAATTTGTTCAGAAATCTCCGGGTCATCACAGTACCTACCCGTTAAAAGAAATTTCGTCCCGAAATTTGATAGAGGTCGTCATGGCTAACAGTAAGAATATTTTCATGACGTATATGAACTGATAAATAGGGTTTTATCATCATTGATTAATATAGATAAAACGATTTGTTTTTGTGAAGAGTACGAATGAAGCTATCACTTAAGAGTGAAAATGAATAAAAGTAATTTTGACTTAACCGGTGTCATAGTCAAGATTGACTTCTGAAATTTAAGGAATTTAGAAGAAATCTTCATATTAAGATTTGATTATTCGGTAATTGAGGAGATTCAGATCTTCTTTGGTTGAACGCGATAATCTGCTTCGATTGCTCTGTCGGATATTTTCCTATAAATCCACCCTCTCCATTTCTTTACAACTCACATCTTCTATTCTTCATTCCTCAATTCATACTTTAAAGTATTCGTTAATATGCTCCATCCCATCCTGATCCTTGATATATTCCTAACGTTCATATCTGTCATTCTTCTTTTTAATCTGCCACCGGAAGAATCCATTTACTTCTATTATACTCTTGGGTTTATAGTGTTTCTAGTTCTCCCATGTCTTTATATCGCTATACGCATTGATATACACGGTTTGTAGTTTCTGGGTGGTTGTTGGGTTTTATATCTTCCTTTATACTTCGATGTTCCTGCTTCTGTCTTCTATAATCATTGTCATCCATAGTTAATGTTCTCTCCTATTTGCTGCGGTTTATACCCCAATTTTTGTTTTCGGAGCTTTGTCCTTTCGTTTCTTCTTCTTGCGATTAAGTAGCTCTTGTAATGGTCCGGAATTTGTATGTATGGCTTTCAGAAGGAATATAGTAATTGTTCTAAGAAGGAAAGGGTAATGGTAAATCCTGATTTGTTAAATTACCAGAATACCCTGAAAAGACCGAATCATCAAGAAATATTTTCTTGATATATTTAGAGATTAGATAGAATGTAAGAGTCGTGTAAATGGTACATGATGACGGTATGTCCTGTGAATCATCACATCCATTAGAAACTCAGCATGAATTACTGTAATATAATGACGTTGATCAAGTGTCATTATATTATACTAACCCATGCATCAGTTCCCAACACCACTTCAAAAACATTCATATTCAAATTTTTCAGAATTTAGAAACTAACACAGTTTCTTTTATGTTGCAGATATTACGGAGAGATAAATGATACTTGATAAGAATAGTTGTGAAAATATCTCCAAAGATATGGAGAATCTGTATAATGGAAGATACGAAGATATCTTATAATATTTTAGATATGATGATGATGAAGAATATCTGTCTGTGAAGGTTTAGAATAAGAAGTAAGGTGTTTGCTAACGAGTTCAGCAGGCACTGAATCATTTGGATCCTTTGAAGGCAGATTCAGTCTCTGTGATTTGTCCATGGCTTCCTTCATACTTTGCTCAATCCGTTTTTCAGTACCAAATTCTTTCTTTTTCTGTGCTTTACCAACTCACTATCTTTTATCATCAGACTTTTGACCGTTTAAACCATCTACCATTTTTATGTTTCCTCTGCATTTAATGCTATAATATCTGAATCTCTGGTTATCAATCCGCGGTGGGTTCAGAAGAATCGTGTTTTAGATGATTAAACGCTGGTGGTAATATGGTGTAATATGAAAGGTTTTCCAGTAATAATGACGAAAGGGCAACGTATTTATCGGGGTTAAAATAAGACTAGTCCGACTGAAACGTCGAAGTTGACTTGCTGAAGCTGTGACAAAATCGGCTACTTTGAAAAGGAATTGAAATGTTTTTTTTTTTTTTTTTTTTTTTTTTTTTTTTTTTTTTTTTTTTTTTTTTTGCTAATAAATGCTAAAGAATTTGACGTGGGCACGGGTTAAACTACGACTTTGGTTTCGAGAGCTTTTCAGGTACAACACTTTGGATAATGTGTGGTTGGATCATCATCTCGATTGTTCATTATTTGAAGTATCTTCCGGAATTTAGAAGGGTTTTAAATGCAGATTGTCATAGTCAATATCCAGATGGTGAAATCTTCCTGAATCTCGAATGATTTTCATATTCCTCTGAGTGTTACGATTAAAAGTGATGTTCTATCACAGTTTTGAAGTCAAAGTATAGCTTGTGAAAGATGTAAGGATCTAAGAGTGATGATTTTGGTCATATCTCAAGTTGAATTTTGAGATTTCAAAATCAGAATATGTAATTAAATTTTGAATGAGTATGGTTGTTTTGATTTCTATAAAAGAATGTATATTGTTGTGAAAGTAGGGAGTATAATGGATGATTTGCTGAATCAGATTCGAAGAATGTAATATATTAATTGTGAATTTATATATCTCTCGGGTATTACCTACCCGTTAAAAAAAATTTCACAATTAATATTTTGTACAAAAGAATTTTATTACAGTCTTTATGAAAATATATATATGTATATTTTCTTCAGATGTAACATAGATTTAATGAGTTAATGTTAAATTAAACTCATTTGATTTACGGTTGAAACTAGAATTGAATAATCCCTAAAGGCTTTAAAAAGTACATAACTTTTACGCAGTATTTCTTTAATGATATTGAAATTATGAATCAATACTTCGTTATTTGTTGATGTATGATGTTCGGTTCGTGGAATTCTTGTGAATTTCGCAAAGTACGAATGATGTTATCTGAAAAGTTTCGGGTACATCGATGATGAAAGTGAAAAATCAAATATATACTTGATTTATTATGAATTGGAATTTGTTGAATTGCGACAGAGATTGTAGTTAACGCTGGTTAAGTTGCGGCCGAATGACGTACATTATTGCATATTTGTAATATGAATTAACCGAGTAGTTAAGATTCACACACAATAGCTTAGCATGGAAAGATTTATTTTTATTTCAAAATATATAAAATATACATATAATTTCTTTAAAGGGAATGAGTTAATTCTTCATAACTTGTTGATACAATATACGGGTTATTGATTCGTAATGATGTCCATAGTGATTTTTGAGCTGACGGAGTTTGTGATGTTATAGGTGTTGTTGATTCTGATGTTGACTGTACTGATGATGCTGGTGACGCTGACGGTACTGTTGATGCTGTTGGTAAAACAAGTTTAGCTTGTTAATCACACACCATTTTTGTCAGGGTTTCTACTCTTCCTTCTATCATTTTGGTTCGCTTAACTGATTTATGGTTAGGGCTAGATTAGATAATCTCTAAGACTTTAGAGATTACATAATCTGCGCGGAATGTTTCTCCAATGAAGTTATGAATTAATACTTCGTCGGTTATTGTTGTTGGTATTCCTTGGTATCTACAGGGCGTATGACATTGGTGCTCGTGGGACAGAGTGTAAAGTTGAGGTTTACGACGTGGTTGTGGTTGGGGTGGTAATGGTACTATTGGCGTTGATGATGGTGTTACTGGTTATGCTGCTGATGCTGCTGCTGGTGTTTGTAATCTCTGCACCATATTCTCCAAAGCCACTACCCGAGCGCGAAGCTCGTTGACTTCTTGTATTACACTGGGGTGATTGTCGGTTCTGACGAGCGGATAAATAAAATCTAAAATTTGATGTAATATATAATCGTGACGAGATACTCTGGAAATGAGCGAGAAAATGGTGTTTCGGACAGGTTCGCCGGTAAGTGCTTCAGGTTCTTCGTCAAGAGGGCAATGTGGTGGATGGAAGGGATCACCTTCTTCTTGTCTCCAATGATTGAGGAGGCTACGAACCCATCCCCAATTCATCCAGAATAGGTGATGACTGATTGGTTGATCTATTCCGGTCATACTGCTTTCGGAGCTGGAATGAGACTCCATATCGGAATAGCTGTCGTAATCTGAGGAATTCGAACTGGTTGAGGGATCCATCTCGTATGATCAAGGGAATGAATTTTTGATATGAAATAGATTATAGGAGTTAGATTTGATATCTTTCTATACATAATTTACATATGTATATATAATACCAAAATCCCATAAATTACGGAGAATCTTTGAAAAATGTCAGTCAAAGTTCACAGTATCAGATATGCTAAGATAAGAATTCGTCTATACACTATTATGCAATAAATGCAGGAAAGCGCGTCTAGACTTAAAAATGATAAGCAGGTAATTTTCGACACGAAATGATAAGCAAAACTTTTGACATGCAGACACGGTCGAAGTCCAGACTCACTAATGTATCCTAACGACTTATCAGTTAGACACACTAATGCAGACCTGGTTCGCTAAGACCACCGCTCTGATACCAACTGAAAGGACCCGTTCATATACATTATAAACGATTCACAATAGTTGATTACATTGCGAGGTATTTGACCTCTATATGATACATTTTACAAACATTGCATTCGTTTTTAAAAGACAATCTTTCTTTACATCGAAAATTGACATGTATGCATACCATTTCATAATATCCAAACTATAAATGACCTAATCTGTCATTTACTTAATAATAATCTTTAATGAACTTCAACGACTCGAATGCAACGTCTTTTGAAATATGTCATTAATGACTCCAAGTAATATCTTTAAAATGAGCTAATGCACAGCGGAAGATCTCATAGCTTATATTCATATCAACTAATCCGTTCAATGTTTTATTAATATATCACAATTTAATAATCACACATGTATATATACATATATATTTATTTACACATAATTGTTCGTGAATCGTTTGGCATGGTCAAAGGGTATTTGATTAAATGAATATAGTTTCAAAACTTTCGAGACTCAATCATTACAGATTTGCTTATCGTGTCGAATATATATAAAGGTTAAAGTTTAAATTTGTTCGGAAATCTCCGGGTCATCACACATGTTGGTTTTTTAAATCAGAAAGGTCTTTTTCTAAGAATTGAACTTTTTCCGCAAGACGTTCTGATTTTAAACGATAATCAGTCCTTTAAACTTTAATCGATGAATTGACTTTTTAAGTTCTTCCAACTCAGTTTCTGTAGAGCTGAGTTGGATTTTCAATCTATTCATCTCCGATTGTGATTTGGATGTTGAAGGTTTGGTCTCATTAAGTTTGATTTTATCTTTCAAAACCTTGTTTTCAGATTTTAAACCTTTGACTTCTTTTGACATCGAAACTAAATTCTTCATCAAGTCATTTTGCATTTTGACAAAATCAGGTGGGATTTCAGTTGATTGTAACTCATCATCATCAGATGCTGAGTCAGAATTCTCCATTGCTTCCTTTGCTTTGATGAGCTTAGTCACCTTGCAAATATTTGCATGTTCCACCTCTGAATCTGAATCATCAGTCCAGTTAAACCAAGTATCATTAAGCGGTTTCAGCTCTCCTCCAGTTTCCACAATATTTGCCATCAACATTTTCTTCTTGTGGTAAGCCGCGTCCTTTTTCTTAGGCATCTTGCACCCACGAGAGTAATGACCAGCTTTGCCACAATTGAAACAGATTGAGTCATCCTTCTTGGAATCATCCGCACGTTAATGTTTTGATTGATCAGGTTTCTTGTAATAGCAGGAAGAAGATGAGTTCTTGCGTTGATTGCTTGATTTGCCATTGAACTTGTGTTTGTTCAAGGCTTTGGTGAACATGGCCGCCATCTTGACTAATTCAAGGTGAGAATCATTAACATCAGAAAGATTCAACTCTTCAGAATCAGTTGATTCTTCAACAAGTACTTTCTTGGATAAGCTTTTGGAAGTAGTATATGATTTGCTATTTTTTTTTTGGAAATAAGGGCAAGTGGATGACCCAGAGAAGACTCTTTCCTTTCTTCTTGAATTTTAGATACTGCTGGTTGATGATGCATAAGATCTTCAACAAGCTCATGAATAGTCATCTTGTCAATCTCTTCGGTAGCTCAAATGATGGTTCCATAAGGAAGCCAATCAACATTGAGCTTTTTGAGGAACTTCATGTTGATTTCAGCATTTACTTTTGTAATCTTGCACCTTTTCAACTCATTATTGAAACGACGATAGGTTTCCTTAAGTTGTTTTTCAGGTTCCTGCTTGAAATCTTCATAAGATCCCAGAGCCTTATTCAGTTTAGTAACATCGGACATTTCATAACCTTTTGGTTGTCGTTTGATCTCATCCCATATGTCTTTTTCTGTGGTGCTGCTATCAACATTTTCAAACAATTCATACGGAATGGCTTGCATAACAATGTTCTTAGCTTCTATGTAACCCCGAGCTCTCTCTCGTCTGTCTCCAGAAAGTTCATAGACTGGAATTGGCATACCAGTATCTGGATGATACTCTACAATTGGACCATCTCTCAGAGAAGCCCATATATATTTTGCTTTTTCACCCTTTTAGTCTATGTACTGAGTGATACGGTGGAGCCACTGAGTGTATTTGCCGTCAAACAATACTGGAGGTCGGGAATCTGATCCAATGATCAATGTATCTTGGGTATACATCTTAAAATTTATGGTCGATTCGGTAAAAATTAGGTATTACACAAATCTAAGATGAAGGTTCACAAAAATCTAACAAAAATGTCAGATTCGGTATCTAGTTCGGTACTATAGCAGATTCAGTAAAACAGATTCTGTATCAGAAACTGGTTAATAACACTAGTATCACACCCAGATTCGTATAGATTCGGTGACCACAAGAATTGAAGCCTTAGAACATTTAAAACCAAATAATTAAGTGATACTGAGACTCTGGTTCGGTATTTGACTCGGTAGTCAAATTCTGTAAAACTTTGAACTCAAACACAATCCAATTCCTTTGAATTAGATTCGGTAACCTTGTTGCACAAGGAAACAAGTTAGTAACACACAGAATGTAATGACCCGAATTTTTTTCGATCGTTTTATACATATGAGATTAATATTTACATAAATTAAACATTACCAACATGATAAGCAATCCAAATTGTTGAGTCTTGTGTTTTTGAAAAGAGTTTTACACAACGTTTGACCGTCCAATTTGGCCGATGATATAACGAACTATATAACATACGATAATTATATGATTGTGTACATATACGTATTTGTACATATTTAACATGATCTAAGGATCGTTTAACATATCATTGTGTACTAATAACAATGAGTTATAAGTATACTTTGAGACTACTAACTTAAGTTTTCAAAACGATAACTATATGTAACGTTCTTTGACATATATACCCATAACTTATAATGCTTATACAAGTATCGTATAAATATGTATTTAATCACTTTTAAAGGGCTTATATACATAAAACAATATAAGTATATTTACAAAAGATAGCTATATTTGAATTCTCGTTCCGTTTCCTCAAGATTTCTACACGTATACCTAGGGTATATGTAACCGTATTGTACGCAACTTCTAGATGTATATACTATTAGTATATACACATCAATTATTATCCTTAGAAGCCTTAAATGATTAAGGAACATGTGGAACCAACCATTTATCAAGTAGCATGAATTATTTAGCAAGAAAACAAAATTAGGAATCTTTTCTTTCTTTATAAACTAAAAACGTTTTTATGCATGAACACCATTTCTTCATTCCATTTTCTCATACTTACACTCCCATTTCTCTCTCAAAACACTCCTAACTTCATACTTGATCATCTCCAAGCATTTTTCCCATCATTTAGCTTCAATTACAAGCTTTAATCATCATAAAAACAACCTAGAATCAAGAAGTTGCAATATTACTTCCAATCTTTCAATCCAACTTCACCACTCTTTAGGATCAAGAGTTATACTTCCTTTCTACTAGCTTTATCCAAGTAACTTAAGGTAGTAACCTTATTCATAATCTTATTCGATTCATATTCATATAGCTATCTTATTTTGAGTTACAAATTATAACAACAAGAACATAGTTTGAATGATTTCAAACTTGTTCGCAAACTAAATAGATCCTTCTAACTTGAATTTTAAAATACTTCAAGACCTGTAATATATCATAATGATATGCTAACTTAACAAGATACAACTTGATTTTACAAAGAACACCTTAAAACTGAATTTACGCCGTCGGAGTGCAACCGGGGGCTGTTTTGGGTTGGATAATTAAAAACCATCTTAAACTTTGAATTGGAAGTTTATATTCTGGAAAAATGATATTTCTTATGAATATGTTAATATATAAAAATCTCATGGTGTAACTCAAAGTGTAAGTATTTTTGTAAAAATGATCATCTAGATGTTGTTTTTACGACGGAAATGATCACTTTCATAAGATTCACCAAAGTTTGAACTATAACCTGTGATTTCGAATACAAACTAAGGTATTTAATGTTCATATTCATAAATAATGGCTCAATCCAAGGAAGTGACAAGTTGAACCAACAAAAACGGTGTTGTATTGAAGAAACTACGACTAAAACAAAATTGGGTATCCGAAGCTAGTTTAGCTACGAAATTAATTGGAGTAAAACTAAACTAATCATATCTTTGCTAATTAATGTGATATTATATATATATTTACTTATGATTTGATTTTATATATTTCAGGACCACCCGTAAACAACACGAGAGGATTAATTATAAGACCTCATGATTGTACGCAACACGTCATTTGACAACACATTACTTTATGTACGCAACACGTCATTTGACAAAACGGTACCATGGGTCGAGATTAATTCCGATCAATATGAATACGATGGGGTCTTTATTTATTTTATTGAACAACTAATTGTGGACTACTAACATCGGACTGCTAACTACGGACTATTAGATATTAAAAGTATTATAAGTATACATGTAATGATTATTTGAAAAGAAAATATGTTGGTATATTATATATGGTTAGGTTCGTGATATCTATCGGAGACCATGTCGTGTTATATATCTTCAAGGCAAAAGTGAGTATATAGTCCCACTTTTAAACTCTAAATATTTCAGGATGAGAATACATGCATTTTATGATTTACGTTATGGATACAAGTGATTAAAAATATATATTCTACGTTGAGTTGTACCACTGGCATACTTCCCTGTAACTTGGTAACTACTATTTACATGCGGTATTGTAAACGCGAATCCTGTTGATAGATCTATCGCGCCTGACAACCCCAACCGGACTGGATGACCAGTATTCAATGGTTGCAAAGTACTTCGTTTCGGTAACTATACTTGGTACGGTGTAGTGAGATTTCATAATAAAGGGAATATGCAACGTTGATTAAATGTTAAGTATGGTTATCAAGTGCTCAACCACTTAGAATATTTTTATTAAAACATTTATGTAAATGAAATCTTGTGGTCTATATTTATAACGCTGCTAGCTTTAAACCTATATCTCACCAACTTTATGTTGACGTTTTAAGCATGTTTATTCTCAGGTGATAAATAAAAGCTTCCGCTGCATTATGCTGAATTTAAGCAAGATTTGGAGTATGCATATTTGTGTCAAAAATAAAACTGCATACCGAAAGATTTGTAATGTGAAATATGTTGGAAATCATATTGTTATTATCAAATTTAAAATTTGTAAGACTAAGATTATTGCTAAACGATAATCATTATTATGTTGTTTAAGCCTTTGGTTATAATAAAGGTTATGGTTTGTATCATAAAAACGTATGCAGATTTTGAAAAATGTCACATATAGAGGTCAATACCTCGCAATGACACCAATAAGTACGTAATGTTTATAATCGATATGAACGGGACGCTTCACGAAATATCAATGATACCGAATGTGAAGGATACCGAATGTCAACTGTAGCTGTTGACAAACCGAGTTTAAGTATAGAACTTAGAAATTCAATTGAATTCTTTCTCAAACCACACCAATTAGCAGCTTATGATCAAACCGAATGTGATAGAATCACTAACACACCTTAATCTACAACACTTAATATGAATTATCAACTTTGAAGCAGACTCGGTATGGCAGTTAGGATACCGAGTGTTGATCGAATCTTCAAAACTTGAAGAATTGTTGGAATTGAACCGTTAAAAACGTGATTAAACACCTCACGAACACAACTGAATCCACAAACCTTTACTAAAATACAGAATCAAGCTGGAATTGATCAACACCGAGAGTTGTAGCCACGAACTCTAAAAATCAACTTGATTCTCCAAGAATGTACAGATTCTGTAATCTTCAATCTCTGGATCGATATAGTATGTAGAATCACTTCTTGGAAGCTCTAATACCAAATGACAGGTTAGATCATAGTGAGATTAGAAGATGTAATGAGTTAGAGTGAGACTCGGTAAGTGAAGAACAGATTCGGTATTAGAGAGAATCGGTAAAATTACATTCCACAGCTTCTTAAACTCAGTTACAATGCAATGGCTATCTAATTAGGACTACTTAGGTTCCTTATATAGCCCTCTTCTAAGGAACCTTCATTTAGGCTTGTTTCACATTAACACTATACATACTTCGGGGTCCTAACAAAATATGAACAACTTCCTGGTTCCCTTTAGAGAAGAAGGATCACTAGATAAGATGATGTTCTTATCACACGATCAATTCTACTAACACAATCACTCATAGTTCTTCAATAGGTCACACCAATCTTACTTAGATCAAACTTGTTTTCACTTTGAACAAGTATTAATTCCAAATGAAATTAATCAACTTTCTAGATCCCTTTAAGGAAGTAGAATCACTAAGTAAGATGGTGTTTCCTATCAAAAGAACTATTTAACTTCCTTGACCCCATAAGTAATTTTATCATAAAGTAAACTTAAAAATACAAATGATAAGTATAAACTTTACAATGTAATTCTACTTAGTGTAAGTAGAATCTCTCTTTCTCTCTTATAATCTCTTCATATATATGTGCTTGAGGCTTGGGAGATCAGTTGATATGACTTTCAAAGAATTTTGGAAAGAGGTGTCCTTCAATTTCTCCAAGGCTTGGTTTATATAGGCAAGAGAAAAATTTTCCAGACCCTATGCGGCTCACTCCACGGTCGACCGTAGGTCAACCGCGCTCCTGCTGGACAGCTTTTCAATATATCCATTGGAGCTCTTTTGACTTTGAATTTTTGGCTTCTTTACTCAATATAGAGCCTTCAAAAGATGCTTAATACACCTGGAAGTCCTTAACCTTCATCTTATACTTTGGATGCATTCATTGAAGTGGACATGAGCTTGTAAAAGAGGAAAGTCACAAAGTCCTTTTTGTGTCATTGATTTCCCATTACGGAAAATGCAGATTTTTGTCCCTTGACAAACCACTAGCATCTAAACTTCATTACCCAAATCTTTAAACCCTTGTCTTCATATTTAATGGAAGTATCTTGCTTCATTAGTGCTTTGTTACAAGTCAATTGGATTTAATTGAATCTAGTTGGGAATGCTTTGAATAGTTGCATTAATCATAAAGAGATAAACCATTACATTCCAAACCTCATATTCCATGCCACAACACTCCAATTTTAATTTCCCAAGTCTTCTCTATTTTGTCAACTTATGAGTGGAAGTATCTATCTTCATTGGTGGCTTGCAACATGCCAAAGATGGCCATTTTAACACTAGTGAAGACTTCTTGAAAATTACAATAATCTTCCAATTTAATTTTGCTTAACCATGTAAGTATAGTTTCAAGGTTTAAGAGGAGAGCATCTCGTTAGTTGGGACTTAATGACCATCCTAATTATGTTTAGATAAACTTTAGGATTAAAATGATATCTTGCAACACTTATATGTTTAACCTTAATTGCAAGCTAAATTGTCATTAAGATGTCATTAGGTATGATTAATCAAGATTAACATCTTTTAGTTCAAAACTCTTTTGAAAACAAAGAAGGCATATTCTAAGCATATTGAAAAAGTTTTGTAAATTATAGATGCTCCGAAGTAGTAAAACATTTTTCGATCAAAATCCCGGACAGGAGAAACTGCGGTTGACCCACAGCTGACCGTGGAGTCGACCGTGCACCTTGTTTCATAGAACCAAGGTACAAGGCATCCCACGGTCTGATCTGCGGTCGACCATGGTCCCAACCGTGCTCATCCAGGATTTTACAAAAGACTCTTTTGACTTTTTATTGTGTGCATTGGTCATTTTCTAGAGATTGTGTACGCTCGTGAACTAGTGTTGTACTATACGTTGTTTAAGCACATAAGACTTGGTGTCATCATCAAAACAAAATGGTTAACATTTGAATATTATCATTGGATCACTAACCAACACTTTTCAATTTAAATGTTTTTTTTAACAGTAAAATTGACATCGAATGCTCTCATTTGTCACCCACATACACGTTAGGAGGAAATCCAATTTGCGACGATGTTGACATATATTTATTACTTTTGATCATTTATTCTTATATAAATTCAGACAAACGTATTATGATTATAATGGAAAATATAATATTAATCAAATTTATTTAAAATTTAACAAAAATTGTTTGTAAGGTAAAGATAAGCTAAGGAGGTGAGTAAAAGAAATTAACAATATTCTTTCGGGGGTGTAAGAAACTCCACCCGGGGGGTGGGGGTGTTCCAGAGGTGCTGGGTGAATCAGGACGGAGAAAATCAAACCCCCCAATTTGAGATGGAATTCCAGAATCAACACAATCAATCAGTTATCTTCTTTTGGGGGACTCTTGCTTTCAAATAACACACCAAGTAACGAAATTAGGCAGGCTTGTATGTGGATTAGAGCTTATAGAATTTGACAAAACAGGAACAACAAAGTTTTATGTAACTCAGATTGGTCGTTACCATTTGTGTTGCAAGAAATTCAAGTTTGAAGCTTCGAGTGAATCTCAAGTCGGTGGAATAAAAATAGCATAAATCGGTTACAATGGATAACAAATCTGAAGGCAACTAATTATCACGTATAAGTGCTAAAATCCACACTTTCGCTGAAGGTTTTCCATTGTCTGTTTATATCTTTAGGTTTTCCATTTTTTCAACATATGTGTACTAATGTAATGATCTATATAGTAGTCGTGTAGTTTGTTTCGGCCTTTACTTAACTACAAGGCTTTTGATTGTAATCCTTCATGTATTTTAATAAATTTGGTTGCTTTAAAAAATAAAATAAAAAACATTTCTACCACCCCTAATTTTTCAATAAAATTTACTCCGTATTTATCGATATCAAAATTTCTTGTAATAAATTAACATTATACATATATACAATTGAGCAAAATTTGATTACTATTCCTCAATAGTAACTTTTAGTCCTTTTATGGGTTTTTTTTTTTTTTTTTTGCTTTTCCATCCCAAACTATTTTCGTCTTTATTCCAACAACTCTAACCGCCATACTTCCGGCGACGCAGCTTTTAGAACCTACGCACATAGCTTTTAGAACTAAAAAACCTCATAAACCCACCCCAAACTTTGAACGCAAATACTTTCATTTTCATAGGAAAATAAAAATACACCACCTGCACAAATTAACTCGCAGCATATTTTCGAACGTACAATTTTTACCAGCAATCGGTCTGAAGCGCACTGCCATATTCCACACACATAGGTCATCGAATTTTCTCACGCCACTTTTTCTGAGTTTTTTCAGGTAGTATAGATGTGTTCTTCAGTGGGAACAAAAGATATCAGCGACGGAAAAAGGAAAGAAAGAAGAAAAGTCCGGACGTTCGGAGGATACCAGAAGCCAGAACGACGCCGAAAAAATCAGGTTTTAGGCGAGACACATGAGAGAAGACAGACTCAACAAAAATGTAGAGACTCATAGAAAAAATATTCAGAAGATATTGTAAATGGTTACTTGAGAAGAAGACTGGAGACCAAAGAATCAAATGGAAAAGGCAAAATGAGATGGGTAGATTTTCAAGTAAGAGAGGAATAGAGAAGGGAGCACGTGATGACTTTTTTTAATACTAGCTACATAGATATAGCCTTTGCTCCAATTAAAGACATTCTTCTAATTTATACGGAGTAATTTTTATTACGTGTATAAAAATTTATTTACGTGTTATATAGTAATTATTTATAACAATTAATTTGATACATCTTAAAAAAATATTATACAACATAATTTGGACAGTTCAGGATAATTAATTTGTTACAACCCATATAGTAATATATGATAATATGTTTCTTTGCATTAGTATGTTTCTTTGCAATTGTATTAGATGTTTAATATGTTAAAATGAATTATTGTCTTATATGTTACGTTAACTGCTTTGCTTTAATATATTCTTATTAGAATATATAATTGGATGCTACAAAAAAGTTTTACGTAAATGAGGGATGGCCGCCGCAACGCGCGTCTGACCACCCTGCTTGTTATTCTCTATACCCGTGTGTTTTAGTATGGTTAGTGGTATTATTAGGTGATTAGAGTAAATAATTGATTTATTACCTAATATTTTTAGTGGATGAATAATGACCATTAAATTAAGGGGCATTCTCAAGTAATTTTTTGATCTAGTGGTGATTAAAGAGGTTTTTCAAATGATTTATTACCTAATAATAACTCTCTTTTAAGGTATAGAGTGATATACCAACTGATATATGTGAGCTCTATCACATATAAACCCTCTTTATTACAAAATCTACATTCTCTTAAAAAAAAAAAAAACAAAAACCCTAATAAACCCAAATTATACTTATATACAATTGAGCAAAATTTGGTTACTATTTCTCAATAGTAACTTTTTGTCCTTTTGTGGTTTTTTTCTTTTTTTTTTGATTTTTTTTTGCTTTTCCATCCCAAACTATTTTCGTCTTTGTTCCAACAACTCTAACCGCCATACTTCCGGCAACGCAGCTTTTAGAACCTAGGCACATAGCTTTTAGACCTAAAAAACCTCATAAACTCACCCCATGAACGCAAATACTTTCATTTTCCTAGGAAAATAAAAAGACACCACCTACACAAATTAACTCGTAGCATATTTTCGATCGTACAATTTTTACCAGCAATCGGTCTGAAGCGCACTGCCATACGCCACACACATAGGTCATCGAATTTTCTCCCGCCACTTTTTCTGAGTTTTTCTAGGTAGTATAGATGTGTTCTTCAGTGGGAACAAAAGATATCAGTGACGGAAAAAGGAAAGAAAGAAGAAAAGTCCGGACGTTCGGAGGATACCAGAAGCCGGAACGACGCCGAAAAAATCAGGTTTTAGGCGAGACACATGAGTGAAGACAGACTCAACAAAAATGTAGAGACTCATAGAAAAAATATTCAGAAGATATTGTAAATGGTTACTTGAGAAGAAGACCGGAGACCAGAGCATCAAATGAAAAAGGCAAAATGAGATGGGTAGCTTTTCAAGTAAGAGAGGAATAAAGAAGCGAGCACGTGATGACTTTTTTTTAATACTAGCTACATAGATATAGCCCTTGCTTCAATTAAAGACATTCTTCTAATTTATACGGAGTAATTTTTATTACGTGTATAAAAATTTATTTACATGTTATATAGTAATTATTTATAACAATTAATTTGATGCATCTAAAAAATAATATTATACAACATAATTTGGACAGCTCAGGATAATTAATTTGTTACAACACATATAGTAATATATGATAATATGTTTTTTTGCAATAATATGTTTCTTTGCAATTGTATTAGATGTTTAATATATTAAAACGAATTATTGTCTTATAGGTTACGTTAAATGCTTTGCTTTAATATATTCTTATTAGAATATATAATTGGATGCTACAAAAAAGTTTTACGTAAACGAGGGATAGCCGCCGCAACGCGCTTCTGACCACCCTTCTTGTTATTTAACATTAACGATAATAAGATATGATATGATGGATAATCAAAATCAGATATTGCTAAAAAATTATAAATAAAACTCTATATATGATTGACCTTCGGTGTTTTTTCTCACTAAAACTCGCATTTAAAATTATTCCTATATCTTCTATACAGTTGTACTCACTTGAAATTTAAAAAAAAAAAAAAACCTTGAAATCCAAAGGATAAATCTCAGCTATTGGATCAGATTTCTATCACATGTGATTGAGTTTTACAATCACATGTGATTGAATTTGACACGCAAAATCACAGGTGATTAGGGTTTACAATCACATATTATTGGCATGCAAAATCACATGTGATTGTAAAATTTATCGATTTGTGCTGATGATGAACAGTAGCGAGCGAGAGCATATGAACTTGAATAGTGATTTTTTGAATCAAACACTTTCAAGTTTTACTTCCTTCATTAAAGTTTTTCAAAATCAATGCATAAACATTCGTGAATCATTAACTAAAGCTGAATCATCACATAATTTATAAATATAATGATGAACATAAACAGTTGACTTTTTTCTCGAACATTTGACCTTGAAATTCGAATTTCGATTTAGGAACTGAGATTTTGCAGATAGTTTCACGATGAGATTGTGAACACTTGTACATTTTCACACTTCCTCAAATCGTTCCTGATTAATCTTGAGACCTAATCGCCTTGACATTTTTGAAGAACGAAAAACACTAATCAAATAGCTTCAAATATGTTGTTGTTGATTCAATTTCATGATGAACGAGGTTTAGGATTATGATATAGATCATGTATTTCAGCTCAATTCATTGTAAGAATCATCGTGAGAAGAAATCACAATTTGAAGGTGATGAAGAACGTAATGTTACAGTTTGTTTGAATCTGAATATATTGAATTGTGTAATCCGAAATGAATGGATTAGATTTATCCCTCAGATCTCAACTTAATTTAAGGATTCAAATGAATATTCCTCATCTTCTGTATATATATATATATATATATATATATATATATATATATATATATATATATATATATATATATATATATATATATATATATATATATATATATATATATATATATATATATATATATATATATATATATAGGGGCACGATCCATGGATAAGCTTAAAAGGAGTACAAACCGGATAAGCAAAATAAAATTTTGTTTTTTTGAATTTTTTTTTTTACATTCATAAATCTGCATTAAAATGCACCTCTAATCAATTTTTTTCATAAAAAAAAAGTTCAAAATCTTTCAAAAATCGATGATGAATGGTAAAATTAACCATTCATCGGGTTAATTTATCATTCATCTTGTTTACGATTAATGATAAAATTAATCAATGCTAAAAAAAACCAGATGAATGGTTAAATTAACCATTCATCTGTTTTTTATCATTCATCATAAACAGATGAATGGTTAAATTAACCATTCATCTGCTTTTTTTTAGCATTGATTAATTTTATCATTCATCGCGAACAAAAATGAATGATAAATTAACCAGATGAATGGTTAATTTTACCATTCATCATCAATTTTTACCATTCATCATCGATGTTTACCATTCATCATCGATTTTCGAACGATTTTGTTCAAAAACTTTTTAAAATTTTTTCGTTTTCTTCGATTTGCATATTAAATGATCGTTTTTTTTTTAAATTTTAAATTTTACTTATCCAGTTTGTGCCCCATTTAGTCTTATCCATGGATTGGTCCAATATATATATATATATATATATATATATATATATATATATATATATATATATATATATATATATATATATATATATATATATATATATATATATATATATATAATAACAAGTGGTTATATATACACTTAGGACAATCTTAGCTAAACATAACCTCAAGAATTACGTTTTCAACACGGTTTCTGATCTTAGCTTGCATCACGGTTTCAAATCTTTTCCATCAAGTAAAAACCTGGACATGCATTACTTGACCCATGTTCCTCACGATGGAAGATTTATTCTCCTGAACCGACGCGAAACAAGGCAATCGAGATCGTTTTCATCGACGTTATTGTTTTTTGTTTTGAACGGCGATTTTTTGGCATCAGTAGATCATTTATTTCAATGACCCTCATCATTTTCACGTAACACACACGTTCAGGCAGAAACCCAAACCCGATTAATGGTACCCGGGAACACATCCATTCGGGCAGTGTTCCTGGGTAGAGGTCCATGAACAAATCCGGTAAAACCTCCTTACAGTGTCAATATATACCACGATTATTGATGTTTCAATTCTTTTAAAGAAAACCATGTCATCCCTAAGGATCGAACACATGACTTCTCCATATCTCATGGCACAAAGTACATCGACGTTATTGTTTTATCACGACTACTTCTTAGTGGATATGACGCTATAGAAACGATTTTATTTTTGGGTCTTCTAATATTAAACTAGCTAATTTATTTGATGTTATTAGACTTTCCACTTTTTCTTGATTAAGATCTGGGAGCAACTTTGCACCAAATTAGGCAACTTTGCTTGTTAGTCATATGTAATCCTTTTGTAATTGTTCTTGTTAGCTAGCTTCTTGCTAGTCTTTCATTTTATTAAAATTGTGGTTCTAACAAAGAGTTACGTTTAAACTTACTATATACTCCATATAATTTTATAAACGTTGAATAATAAATGCTTAATTAATTGTAAAGTATAAATATTTTTTTAATATTAATTTTTTTATATAAATTTGATATCAAAATATTTATTTATGATAAGTTTGAGTTATAAATATGAAATTAAATTATATCTTCTATACCTATATATTATAATATGTTAACGTGTCACCTCCTAGTTAAATTCTACCACGTGTCCCTTTAATAATTTTCTTCATTTTTTAAAATAACTTATTTCTATATTTTCTGCTTTTTAGGGTTATAGTTGACTCATAACATACAAACTTAACAAATATCTCTTGCGAACTACAACAACCTTCATCCAAAAATCCGTTCAAGAAATGAACGAATAGACCAAAATTATTTAAATAAAACTTAAGTATATAACTTAATAAAAATAAACACTCAAATATATATATATATATATATATATATATATATGTATATATATGTATATATATATATATACATATATATATATATATTAAATACAAAATATAATATTTAAATAAACTTAAGTATACCAAACATTTTGACATTGACAGACACGTATTTTAACAGACGACCTCATAAACGTATCATTAGATGCTCTATTGTGGCTGCTTTTATTGTATTGTTTATATGTTGTATTAGGTTATATAATGTTGATGTCGTTGGCTTATTTACAGCTGCTACTATTTGGCTAAGTTGTTCCAAGTATATTATGATATTGAAAAGTGATAATGGTAATAAAAATTTGAGGAGTCAGTTGAGGATTTGTAAGATACCAGTGTTCAAGAAATTGTGCGACACTGAATGAAACAATTTTTTCTGGTAAAAAATACATACATACATACATACATACATACATACATACATACATACATACATACATATATACTAGATTTAAGAGCTCGTGAGTTGCACGGCGACTCTCAATCACGTATAATCGATATGAATATTGTTGATCAAGTAACGTAATGATAAAGATAGTATCACAATTATTGTGTTTGTTGAACTACTTAATAATTTTGTTTTGTTATACAGTACTTGCATTGGTTAAGGATACTAAATCGGACAGTACCAGAATAGCCAAAAAAAAAAAAATACCACTATTAGTAGATTTATAAGTAAGTACATTATATTTATATAATTTACAAATGCTATTAACAGAAAAGATATGCAAATGAAAGAACAAAAATAATGTTTTCTAAATACATAATAGAATTCAAACAAACATGGTACTAAAGGTGTTGTAAAATTTCTTTGAACACAACATTAGTTGTTGTCTTTGATAATTCGTTGCCTTTGTTCAAAATAAGAACCTTCAGTCCATTCTTAAATGTAACTCTAGATAGAGCAGCATATAGTTGGTTGTGACTGAAGACTGGCTTTGGAAGGAATAAACCAACATGTGCTAACGATTGGCCTTGACTTTATGGATAGTCATTGCAAAGCAAACTGATAACGGATACTGCCTTCTCTAGAATCTAAATGGTATTCGTTTATCTGATGGAACAATTAGCATACGTGGAATAGCAGTTAAAGTTGTCAGCGTGTGTTCCTAATAAAAGTTTAGCTTTTATCATTCTATTTTTAAGCTCAACAAATTGCAATCGAGTACCATTGCACAATCTACCTGCTTGATCTACATTCCTAAGAAGCATTACCGATACACCTACTTTTAATTTTAGATCATGCTTGGGTAACCCACTAATGTTAATGCTATTTAGGTAATCAGTTGTGTACAACTCACTATTAAAGTGTGAGTCTCGTTCAGATTGACAAATGCTGTCAGAGCTTTAATAAGATCTTTCTTCGCCTACTATAGACTGCATCATGCGATCGTTAATGATGTTTACAATTTCGTGAGTTGGTGCAAGGATTGCACGTTGTTCATAATAAGTAGGATTGCCCGGGTTATCCAAAAATTCTGGATAGATAGATTTAATAATAGACCCAGTTGGATCTTCGGTGACTAAAACGTCTTCAGGCATTTTGATTTCTGAGATTCCATCTTTTGTAGGATTCACATTACCATTACCAATGTTTAGTAACCAATCTGAAAAGTTTCGGATATCGTCCAAAGTTTTTTTATTATCTTCATCTGAAGCACATGAAGAACAATTCAAAAGTCTCATATTAACTGTTAGTTTTAGAACAGTTACATGATCCCAGATATATGAGGAATTAAGTGATACTGCTACTATATCTTCTCTTTTACATTATAATGGGTAAAATTTGTCTGAAGTCTTGATATTGGTCATACACTCTATGTTTCTCACGTAATATCTACCTCGTTTTACTCGATTTTCATTTCCAAAGTACTCAAAAAGTTATGATCTTCGGTTTAATCGCATTCTGAGTACTATTGCAGTTCTAAGTGTAAATTTGGTGTAATATTTACCAAAGTGTGCAAATGTATCAAGAAAACTGCAAAGTGCTGGAACTTGCAACAAGAACAACCTTCCTATATCTCAGAACGTCGTTCCAACATTAAGAACAGCATTCCAAAGCCAAGAACGACGTTCTACTTAGGAATTTACAAAGAAAATGGAAATAAAAAAATGGGCATTTTGACAGTCGATTGAACGATTTTTTTATGAAAAATCGACATCGCTAGCTAAATTAAATCACGATTCATAATGGCTAAAGATCAGTCGATTGATTTACGTTAGATTTTGCGTGATTTCGTCACTCGAATTAGCCGGAATCTCGAAAAATCGCCGACGCAAGATATGCATTCGTTGAATCGACGGTTTTAGGGTTTTTTATGATTTTTTGGCCCGAAGTGGAATTAACATGTAATCAGTAATATTAAACCGGATTAATGAGATAATTACACATAGGATGTCACATCAGCTTTTAATGAGAGGCCGACACATCAGCAAAATTCCCTTAATTTATAATATGTTATTTATATATATTAAAAGAAAAAATAGATCTGACGAACTAGTAACGTTACATGTGAATCAGATACACCAACTGTATGTAATAAACATGTGTTCAACATAAACCGCAACTGACATCAAGCAAACAACCTATAACGTTGCATCGATAACATTGTGAAACAATATATGAAACTCGGTGAACAAACATAAAGCCAAAGCACCCTATTGATAATGCTGTAACCATCCGCCAAAACGCCAAACATTAAAAACGTCTACTCACAATCCGACGTCAACAACGCAAACTGTAACATCCCGTTTTCCTCGTACATGGTCCAAAGGTGCGTATTTAATCTTGTGAATGTTTAACCTTAACCGTGATCGATTGTAAAAGATTCAAATGTTGAAAATTGGACCAAACTGGAAAACTATCGCGTTTAAAGACACTCTATCGCGTTTTGGTTCATCGCGGATGAAATGACCTGTCCTAATCCATCTGGACGAATACATTATATTTGGTTTTATCGTGAGGTACTTGACCTCTATATGATATATTTTACAAACATTGCATTCGTTTTGGAAAGACAAATTTTCCTTACATTGAAAGTTGACGATATGCATACCATTTCATAATACATCCAACTATAATTGACTTAATAATAATCTTGTTGAACTCAACGACTCGAATGCAACGTCTTTTGAAATATGTCATGAATGACTCCAAGTAATATTTCTAGTATGAGCAAATGCACAGCGGAAGATTTCTTTAATACCTGAGAATAAACATGCTTTCAAGTGTCAACCAAAAAGCTGGTGAGTTCATTAGTTTTTCATAATCAATCATTTTCACTAATATAATAGACCACAAGATACTCAAAATTAGAAAACAATCTGTGCAGGTCTATTCCTGCTGTAAAATCATTCATATGAAGAACACCGGAACCTTTCAAACAACTCACCAACGGTAGCTAATGCATAGTGCAATGACAAAATCATCTCATCGTGGTAGTTAATACAATATAATTCTTACAACGGGGACTAATACGTACGTAATGCAAAATCATCCCTCCGAGGGTAGCTGAAACGGGGGCTAATGCGTACGCAATGCAAAATCATCCCTCCGTTACCAACTACAAAGTCGACTATAATACAATACAATACAATACATCGGTAGCTAACGCGTAGTGCAATGACGAAATCATTTCACCGATGGTAGTTAAAATGGTAGCTAACGCGTAGTGCAATAACGAAATCATCTCACCGTTACTAACTACTAAATCGAACCATATCGGTAGCTAACGCGTAGTGCAATGACGAAATCATCTCACCGATGGTCGATAATACAATCTTTATAGAAATCGAAATTCTGAATCTAAATAATTCTATCATAGAATGTAGTTTTTAATATTTGTGTCTATTTCGTCAAACATTTATAGAAGCAGTTCATGTATTCTTAGTTCAAAAATATATCTCAAAAGCATTTAGGAAACAGTTATAAAAACATCGCATGTATTCTCCGTCTCAAAAATGTAAAGAGTAAAAGGGAATCAAATGAACTCACTAAACTGTATTTTGTAGTAAAAATACATATGACGGCTTTGAACAAACGTAGGGTTGGCCTTGGATTCACGAACCAATATTGTTCATATATATATGCATTAAAACATATTCTTGTACTCGAATAAATCTATATATTATCGTTAGTGATGTATTTGTTACATTTAAAAATTTACAAGTTTCATTGTTTATTTATATATTTTCATTTTTATATATAGAAATTTTAATATATTTAAGTTATGTAATTTAAATATATTTGTGTATATGTAATCTTTATTTTATACTTATAACCTTAATAATATCTTTAAAACCTTTATTTTCATAATCATAATAATTTTATGATATTGATAATACTAATAATAATAATAATAATAACAATTATAATAATAATAATAATAATAATAATAATAATAATAATAATAATAATAATAATAATAATAATAATAATAATAATAATAATAATAATAATAATAATAATAGTGAAAATGTTACTTTTAATGATACTATTAGTTTTAACAAAAACGTCAGGTTTGAAAATAATGTTACTTTTAGTAATAATGGTATTACTAATAATACTAATACTGATAATAATAATAATTATAATAATTTTACTACTAATGATATTAGTGATAATGATAATACTAATAATAATAATGATATTATTAAAAATGATATTTATGTTAATACTAATAATAATATTAATACTAACAATTATAAAAATGATACTAATACTAGTATTTATGAAAAAAAATTGTTTTATTTTCATAATTATAATAATAATAAACCTTCTCATCATAATAATAGTATTAAAGTTTTAAAATTAATAATAATATCATAAGTAATACTAATAATAATAATAATAATAATAATAATAATAATAATAATAATAATAATAATAATAATAATAATAATAATAATAATAGATATAATACTTATTTTTATGATAATAGTAATAAATACAATTATGATACTTATAATAATAATTATAATACTAATAATAACAGTATCAATAATAATCACAATAATAACAATAATAATAATACTAATAAACATAATAATAACTAATTAATGATGATAGCAATAAAAATAAAAGTGTACACCCTCTCCAATCTTTTTCTAAAAAAAATGCTCCAGACGGGACTCGAACCCAAGATCTCTCGAATACCCAAACACCTCCCTAACCATCAAGTCGTTTCTGTTTTTCTGATATTAAACCAAACTATAAAAACATAACCCGTTTTCCTATCTTATATTTCCTTCTTCTCCTTCATCAAGGTTAAATCGAACCAGTAATCAAACCCCAACTAAAATGAGTTTACTAATTAATTTTAAAGTTTAAAATTTATACAGAAACGATTATAAAGTTTTTACTTTAATTAAAACAGAAGAATAAATAAAAATAAAGATGCTGTAGAACCCGTTTATAAACTCAACATCAATTTTGAATTTCTAGTATGTTTTAGACAATGATTCCTTCGTGAAAAAGGTTCCAAATCAATCTTATAAACCTTAGGAACTATCAATTTAACATAAATCTTAACAGAAAATTCAAATTCGTTTCAAGAACATTTGTTTGACTTTTAAATTAAAATACTTTGACTCACGAATTGGAACACGATAGGAATAATTAGGTCTTGAAAACTTGCAGATAGATTAAATGGACGATTCCTAATAACATAACATTTACGCATTTTGAAAACTTATTCAAATTTGAGACTTGACAAAAACAATTGAAGAACAGAGCAGACGATTGTTCTTCATCCGTTTCTGTTTTAATTTGTTTAGCTAAAAGATGTTAAATTGAAAATTGATACTGGTAATAAAGAAATGGAGAGGTTTTAACTATATTCACTAAACAATGCGTTTGATTTAAAGGCTAATTGATCGACACAAGGAATCAATCAGTACATAAAAATAAATAAAATAAATAAAGGTTGGAAGCGAATTCTAACAGAATTTGGAGTTGTTATACTGATTAATTCCTTAATTGGTACGATCTAATTGACAGAAAGCAATCCACGTACAACTTGAAAATGATGGGATATGGAATACGTTACTATTTATAAATATATATGTATAATACAGTGTGACGATCGCTCCAAATCCATATGGACGAACACGTCATTCATCGATTTCATTGCGAGGTATTTGACCTCTATATGATACGTTTTGTAAACATTGCATTCTTTTGAAAAGGCACACCATAAATGAATATTTAAATCAAAGGTTTTCGACAGCTGATGATTTCAACATATAGACAATCACCTTAGATAATAGTTTACAATAGTACTTCCGTTGACAATGCAGTCAAAATAAGATACATGGTGATGATTTGGTGAATGCAACGTTTTCTTGAAAAATATGCCATGTAAGACTCCATGCACATAGCTTGTCTAACATATAAGCAAACAGCAGAAGACTTCTAGGAACCTGAGAATAAACATGCTAACAAGTGTCAACACAAAGGTTGGTGAGTTCATAGTTTTAATGTTTTGCATAATCTGTACGTAAAGGTGGATCACAAGATTTCAGTTGTTTCATCCAGAAAGGTTTATCAAAATATTCTACAAGATTGAGCACTATGGTAACTAAACTTAACGTATATATAATTTATACCCTTTGTATAATCATCTTAATAATACACGCAAACCAACGTGTACGCTTCTCAAATAGCATACGTCCGTTAAAAGGCTAGTGCTCTAGCTCGGACGGGGATATCAAGCCCTATGGATCCATATACAACTACTCGCGCCCACTAGTTCTTATAATCAGCAGTTACTAGTTACCAAAGCTAAGGGATTTTCGGTTGTTTTTAAAATAAAGTATGTAGAATTAAGTATGTACTTGTGTCCTTTGTTTTTAAAATAAAGTGCATGTATTCTCAGCCCAAAAATATAGATTGCAAAAGCAATTAAAAAGGAAGCATATGAAACTCACCTTAGCAACATATAAAGTCGTTCACCAAAATGTGATCAAAACTCGGATTACCAAATAACCGTAGATCTCAACCTAGAGAACATATGTTGGTCAATAAATGTCTATCAATCTAGGTCAGGTCATAGTGTATCACAATCCTAATGCTCGAGATTGACATACAAAAGTTATCCAAAGTCGTTTCAAAAAGTCAATTTTGATAATAGTTCAACAAAACGAGACGTGCCTTACATAAGGATTCATTTACTCGGCTGGTAATATTCAAAAATTCAATTTATAAATCTTACAAACAAGTGGTTTAAATATTAATTGCAGATTCAAAAGCAATTCCAATTATCTTTAATCATAATTCAGTTGTTCATATCTTTTAATTCGTTCATCGAAATTACCTGATTTCTAAATGAAAAGTTATTGATTTTTCGCCAGCTTTCCAAAAACATGTATATCATATACCTTTTACCAGTAATATATGTATTTAATTTGTGATTCATCATAAACTGTTTAACGACAAAATTTAGCATACAAGCATGCATAAACATATATACTCGAGCACTAGACATGGATACACAATTAATATATAAAAGATAAGATATGAATGCTCACGTATCAATATTGTGATTCAATATTGCAGGAAAGTACGTAGATGCAACAGAGATGATAAACACTAGGTTTAACTCACGAGCAAAACCCACGAACCATACCCATAACCTTCATAGCTATAACCCATAAATTCCTTAGTTCTATCCCACTCAAAAAGCTTGTTTTAAAATCATTCGAGCATACTCCCGTCGTAATATTTTATGTATGATACTACTAATAATAATACCCCTAACTATAAGATTTAATAATAATATTAATCTTAATAATAATAATAATAATAATAATAATAATAATAATAATAATAATAATAATAATAATAATAATAATAATAATAAATAAATAATATTACAGAGAGTATAGGTGTGTGTAACGAGCAGAAATGATCGAGCTTTTATAGTGTGGCCTGAATTCAGACCCCATGCGATCGCATGGTTTCTGTGTGTAATAGCCATGCGATCGCATGGCCTAGGATACCAGCTCACATTTTTTTAACGTTTTGCTTGTCGACATAATTTTATATAATATATATAATATATTTAATTTATATAATTATTTATATATTATATTATATTTACGTTCATAGTTAACTTGTAACTTTTGTTCCGATGACTCGTACGTTATCACTTGACTTATGTCCTGGTTCCGGTTTCTCGAACGCATTTTCGTACGTTTAGAAAACTAGTACTTTTCGTTACGCGACGTGTACCTTTATCAAAAATTAAACTTAATCATTGATAAACTATGTCATTTGAAGTGTAGCTTTAATCAATTAAATGTTTTGGTTATTTGCTTCTATAAATCATCGTCTCGTAGTATATACATATACATATATACATTTTCATTTTAAAATAGTGTTTTTACTGTAGCAAATAGTGATTTTCGAAAATACTATAGCTTTTAGGGTACTGTAGAAATTCGAAAATACTGTAGCAAATTAGTGTTTTACTGGTTCATCTTAAACGTTTTAGTTAACTTATCTAAATATCAATCGAATAAATAATCGAATGTTACTATCGTTTACTAAATAACTTGAAATCATATATATATATATATATATATATATATATATATATATATATATATGCCATTAAGTTATATATATATATATATATATATATATATATATATATATATATATATATATATTGTTCGTGAATCTTCGAGAACAGTCAAAGAATAATTGATTACATGAATATAGTTCCAAAACATTGAGACTCAACATTACTGACTTTGCTTATCGTGTCGAAAACATTAAATCATTTAAAGATAAAGTTTAAATTTGGTCAGAAATTTCCGGGTCGTCACATACAGTATTTATATATATATATATATTAATTCGTATATGTTTATATATATAGGTATATCCATATTTTATATATATGTATATTTATATATACTGTATTTATCTATTTGATTATATTATATATTTGTAAATATATATATATACATATCTAATTCTTATTTTTGATAATTAACTAATATAATTATATTAATACTACTAATATTAATAATTCTCATAACATTATTAACAATATTATTAACAAGGACTACTAATAATAAATAACCAATAATAATATGATAAATACGAATAATAATGATAATTTTAATTACTAATAATGATAATAATAATATAAATGATAATAGTAAACTTATTAGAAATTCTAATAGTAATACTAATTATATTAATAACATTAATAATAATAATACAATTTAAACATATAAAATTTATATATATATATATATATATATATATATATATATATATATATATATATATATATATTAGAAGTAATAATATTACAATATTACTTTAATATTAATAATGAAAGTAATGAAAACAATATATCAATTATATTCCAACTTGTAATTTAATATAATACCATTTACTATTTATGTAATATCATATTATATGATGACAGTTACTGAATAGTTAATATTTATATATTTTATATATGTATTTAATAGGAATCCTATATAGATTCATGATAACATATATATATAGTTTCTTGATATGTTCAGAAGTTTAAGCATGAAAGAACTATCAAGAATATAGTTTCTTGATATGTTCAGAAGTTTGATTTGTCAAATTACCTGAATCACTGAGAATAGAACTATCAAGAATATAGTTTCTTGATATGTTCAGAAGTTTAAGCAGAATGAAAGAGTTATGTAACATGGCACATGATGACGTTATGATCTGTGAATCATCAAATTCCATTAGAAACTCAGCATGACTTACTGTAATATAATCACGTTGATCAAGTGTCATTATATTATACTAACTCATGCATCAATTTCCAACACTACTTCAAAACATTCATAATTCAAACTCGAATTTTTCAAAGATTCAAAAGCTCAAATAGTTTTCTTTTATGATATACACAAATAGCGCGGAGAGATAATTAATATCGGATGAGAATATTTATGAAGATATCTTCAGAAATATTGAGGATATTTATAATGAAAGATACCATGATATCTAATAATTTTAGAACCAAAGTGTGATGAAGAAATTCATTCACAATGATTTGGAATGATTAAAGAGCAAGGTAATCGCCAAAGATTTCATCAGAAACATAATCATCAAGATTTTTTATGTACAAGTTTAGTCCTTGTGATTTGTCAGAGTCTCCTTCATGGTTTGCTCAATTCTTTATTATCAAACTTTTGTCTGTTAAGGCAGTCTCCAGTTTTCACTGCTTTATCAGCATTTTCAAAACTCAGAAAACGGATTCATAGACTAAAGCGCTTTTCAGAAATTCAGAATTGAAGATCATAATTTTAAGATATAAATGTTATATATACATCGGTTTATGTAGAAATGATGCGAGATTCAAAATACTGATTGCTGATTTCTGGTAATTGGTATGGCAACTCTCGTTACAAGGTGCGGATGAGTATATGATAGCGTTTTAATGAACAAATATAATGATTTTTTGGAAAATCAAAGATCTATGAAATTGCTGGTAAGTCTACTGCTAATGTGGTGGGATATAAACGGTTCTCCGGTATTGATGACAAAATGACAAAGTATATATTGAGGTTATAATAAGGCTAATCCGAATGAAAGTTGAAGTTGATTTGTTGGAGCTGTGACAAAATTGGCTACTTTGGAAAGGGATTGCAAAGTTATTTTTGGTAATAACAACGCCAAAAGAGCTAGCACAGATACGTGTTTAACGTTTACTTAGGTTCCGAGTGTGCATAACTACATGCATCAATCTTTTCTTCCGTAGATGAAGTGCGGTTGGTTCATCCTTTCGATTGAGGTGTTTTCAAGAATCATGAAAGGTTTGAACGCAGATTATAATTGTCAAGATACAATGAGATTTAAGATGAAATCAAGTGGCAACTTGAAGAAGTGTTTAGTTTTATATGTTATAATCAATATTTTAATTCATTTTAATTGTCCAATATTATTAGTCCACAGTCGATAGTCCACAATTAACAGTCCAATAATTCATATATAGTTTAATATATAATATTCAAATTAATTAATACGTATCGTGACCCGCGTACATGCTCAGACTCGATCACAACTCAAAGTATATATATTATTATAGAATCAACCTCAACCCTGTATAGCTAACTCCAGCATTACTGCATATAGAGTGTCTATGGTTATTCCAAATAATATATATAGATGCGTCGATATGATATGTCAAAACCTTGTATACGTGTCCCGATATTTAAATGAGTAAATAACAGTATTTAAATTGTGACGACCCGAAAATTTCTGACCAAATTTAAACTTAATCTTTATATGATTTCGACACGATAAGCAAAGTCTGTAATATTGAGTCTCAAAAATTTTGAACTGTTTCATATATTCAATTGACCTCGACTGTTCTCGGCGATCCACGAACAACTATTTGCAAGAAGATACATATATATTTTAAATATATATATATATATATATATATATATATATATATATATATATATAATAATTTGATATATAATTTGAAATAATATATGATTTAATCGTAAGAACTAGGTTGTAAAATAATAAACGATATAATTAAGTTGTTATTAAAATGAAATTATATATCTATATATAAAGTGTATTAGATATAATTACTTAATGATTATAATGCTCGTTTGACATCTCGATTGATAATGAACAAGTTTAAATTCAAACTTATAAGGAGATGAAATAAACATTAGTCCATAATTAGGTGATGAAAAATTTCAGATTATTAAAAAATATTTTTTACTTTATCAATTTGAGCTTTACTACTCCGTATATATTATTGGGAACAGAAAATGAATAATTATCGAACATTTTTTTTAGGTTTCAAACAGTTAATGACTGAAATAATTAAATGAATTTAATATAATAATTTGGGATTATTAGGAACACCTTTATATTTTAACTATTTAGCAATAGACACGATAAAATACTCCGTGAAATAATAATAAGTTAAAACTACGACGGCTAACTATTGGATTCACTGTTTCATTTCATTCATCCGCATATGATTGAAATGTTTTATTATTATCTTATGTATTATTATATTTCTGTCTTCCATTGAATTAACATATAACCATAAATGGAATCAAATATCAAATTAGATTACTGTGCTCCACTTTTATTACATCCGTGAATTTATTGAGCACATGAATTACTATTTCTGATTGATTACTGTATATTAATCTATCAATACCTTTATCTATCTAAATCTAAATTTTATATGTATATACTTACTCATATAAGTATATAGATATATATACATTTATTTATGCACAAGCAACCACCGTTTCCCATATCGTCCACCTTCACTCTCTATCTTCTTCTCTAAAACTATCACCACAGTAGTACCCCAAACCACCACCATGATCATCGTTGAACCACCTTTAATCTATCACGAACCATCATCACCATTAACACCCATAAACACCCACTTTATATTTGATCACCCTCTTCAAACCCATGAACAAACCACCTTGTGTCAACCTTCGGTTCATGATGTGTCCCAGTTATTAAACCAAAAATTCAGTTCACGACCGTCGGTTAACCTCACCAAATTCCCGACCCATTACACACAATGACCACCTTGGAACTTTCACCTTCCACCACCAATTTCCATCGACCACCTTGCCACCACACCATACTCAGGTAACCATCGCAGAATCACCTAAAACCGCCACCATTTTGCAGCCCTAAAATCATAAACACCATCGTCTTTTGATCTCTTGATCTGTCGTTCGTTTACTGTTTCATGGTTCCAACGAAACCACCCTTAAACACCCATTTAACCCATATCATAAACACAAACAAACAGTCTCCATCGCTACCACGACCTCCGACAAACACCATCACAAAACCCATGATTCACAGCCACTCACAACTATCATAACCATCAAAAAATATTGCAATTCATTGCTGCAAGTGATGTTTATTTTTTTTTATTAATTAAATCCGAACACCACCAGATGTTTTCCTGTTTTGCAACCACCCAAACATCACCCAGACACCACCACTTCGACCTAAACTACTGATGCAACTATACCTATCTGTTATTAGATTGCTGCTATTACTGGATTACCAGTTCTGTTTCGATGACATGAAGTAAGAATGATGATGAATAGCGGATTGATGATAGCTTGATAATGATAGATGTTAAAATAATATAAGGATAATGATTGTGTATTTTTTTTCCTGCTCCTATCGGCTAAAAAGATAGAAGAAGAAACCAAGTACCTTTTTATTTTTTTATGATTTTGGACTTCAGTTTTATAATTGGGTCAGATAGCTATTGGTATTGTTGGGCCAAATATTTTCGGTTGGGCTGCAATGGGTTGTGTCCTATTTATTATTGGGTCGAAATTACAGTTGGGCCATATTAATGATGATGAATGATGAGGTTGGTAATGATAGATGAGGAAGGAAGATGCGGGAGATGTTTACAATAGCGAGGATAATATTCGATGATGTATGACATGGATGATGATGATCATGATAATCGGATATGATTATGATCATATTATGATTATGATGTAGATTAATGATAATGATGATATTGATTAGGAAATGAGGATGCAAGTTAATACGATATTGATAAGATAATGATAATAGATTAACTTGACAAAGAAAACGGTTAAGGATTTAAGAGATTTTGTTTAGGAATTAAAATAGAAAGTGATGGGCAGGGAAATGGTTGAGGATGTTGAGGTCAATCTACAAGTCGCGAGTTCAATCCTAGTTTGTAGCAAATTATTTTTTAAGAAAAGAAAAAAGAAGAAACAGAAAATGGGTTAATTAAATTCGAGTCCTAGATTAAATCAGAAAGGGAACGTACAGTGGAATGGTTTAAGGTGTGTTTGTTAAGCTAGAGGTCATGAGTTCGAGTCCCGTTTCGAGCAGTTTACTTCTTTTTAATGCTCCTAAGGTATTATTTGATATTATTATTATTATTATTATTATTATTATTATTATTATTATTATTATTATTATTATTATTATTATTATTATTATTATTATTATTATTATTATTATTATTGTTGTTGTTATTATTATTATTATCATTATAAATAAAAAGTATTATTATTAAAAATTGTTATTATTATTAATACTATCGTTATTATCGTTAAGGTTATAATTAGTATTATTATTATTAAACTTATTATCATTATTATCATTCTTATAAAATTATTACTTTGTTATCACTAAAACTATCAATATTATCATAAATAGATACTTTTATATTAAAATACATTACGATATACTTTGATTATCAAAAAGATATTTGTTTAACTATATCAATTAATATATAAATATATACTAAACCTTAATATATAGTTATATAAAATATATAAACTAAATATATTATATTTATATAAATAACATATATTATAACAAAGATATTATTAATAACAAAAGTATATATATAACTGATCGATTACGATTACGTATGTTAATATATCCACAAATGTTATAGGTTCGTGAATCCGAGGCTGTGATGCCCCGACCAAATTCATATGGACGAGAACATTACATATGATTACATCGCGAGGTATTTGACCTCTATATGATATATTTTACAAACATTGCATTTGTTTTTAAAAGACAAACTTTCATTACATCGAAAGTTGACAGGTATGCATACCATTTCGTAATATCCAACTATAAATGACCTAATCCGTCATTTACTTAATAATAATCTCTAATGAACTTCAACGACTCGAATGCAACATCTTTTGAAATATGTCATGAATGACTCCAAGTAATATCCTTAAAATGAGCTAATGCACAGCGGAAGATTTCTTTCAAACCTGAGAATAAACATGCTTTCAAGTGTCAACCAAAAGGTTGGTGAGTTCATCAGTTTATAGTAATCATTTCGTTTTCATCATTTTAATAGACCACAAGATTTTAAATATTATAAAACGTGCAGAAGTCCCATTCCAACTGCACAAAAAAAATATCTTTCATATGAAGAACACCTGGTGAGGATTCAAAATATAATAGTAACCATCTGTGCCGGTCTTTCACCCCACGGCTGAATACATGTGCCTTCAAAATATAGAACCTCTGTGCCGGTCTTTACACACCACGGCTGAACACATGTTTATAAAATATAGGCCAACCGGTGCCAAAATGTCGTAAATAATAAACCATCCACCCGGCTCGGGAGCTCACACGCTCTGACGGAAACCGGGGGCTAATGCGTGTCATAATAATCAACCCCAATCCCAGATAATTCTATCATAGAATGCAGTTAAGGTACTTGTGTCTATTGCGTCAAACATTTATAAAAGCGCATGTATTCTCAGTCCCAAAAATGTAAAGAGTAAAAGGGATTCAAATGAACTCACCTAATGTATTTTGTAGTAAAAATACATATGACTATATTGAACAATGTAGGGTTGGCCTCGGATTCACGAACCTATATCATTTGTATATATATATATATATTAAAACATATACTCGTGATCGAATAAATATATATATTATAGTTAATGAGGTATTTGATATATTAATAATTTATAAGTTTCATGAAATATTAACATAGTTATGTAATTTTACATACATTTTTGTGTATATGAAATCTTTATTTTTATATTTATAACCTTAACAATATCTTTAAAACGTTTATTTTCGAAATCATAAAAATTTTAACGATATTGATAATACTACTACTAATAATAATAATGATAGTACAGATGTTACTTTTGATGATAATATTAATTTTAACAAAAACGACAGGTTTGAAAATAATGTTACTTTTAGTGATAATGGTATTAATAATACTAATTCTAAGAATAATAACTATAATAATTTTACTACTAATGATTTTAGTGATAATACTAATGATAATAATAATAATAGAAATCTTGTTAATATTGATAATATTAATAGTCATATTAATTAGTAATAATATTTTAATTGGTAATAATATTAGTAATAACATTAATAATAATCATAATCATAATTGTAACTAAGGTTATGATAGTAGTAATAATAATTGGTAACTAATACTTATATTAGTAATAGTCTTATAAAAATTAATAATAACGATAATAATAAAAATATTTAATGATAATACTAATAATGATAATAATAATAATAATATTAGTAATAATCATACAATTATAGTATTAATCTTTGTATATATAATAACAATTATAATTACTAATAATAACAATAACATTAACAATAATAATAATAATACTAATAACAATAATAATAATAATGATAATAATAATAAATAAATATAATAATAATAATAATAATAATAATAATAATAATAATAATAATAACAATAAAAATAGAAAGCTACCTTAGGGAGGGCTTCTAAAAAAAACAAATGTGCCTCATACGAGGCTCGAACCCCCGACCTCTCGAAAACCCGCAACACTCCTAACCACTGCACTGTCGTTTACTTTTCTGATTTAACTAGTAAATTAAATGGTTATAACCCCTCGTTATTTTTTATGTATCAACAACTATTATCATCATCCTCGTCGAGTTCCCTGTATCATCATCTTTATCTATCATAGTAACTCACGTTCTTCATCAACTATTTTAGCCCATCGTCTTCATCATTATCTATGGCTTCGAGATAAAAACAATTTACGTGGGGTGTGAGTTTAACATGTCGAGCAGCCCAATTTAGGTCTTTAGGAGCCCATTTAATAGTCCATTTGATTAAATGGATCCTTTAGCTAGTCCACTAACATAGCTTAAATAAAATTCGATCAGATAGCAAACTGGACTCCATTGCCTTTTGTAGTTGCCGACTTTAGGAATCCCACAAGGTCCCACTTAATCGTGATTCAATGAAATATGTATAGGGTGTTGTCTGGTAATAGGGAACAGAAAAGAAAACAGAAACTTTACGCATCATCATACATTCATCGTTAAAACCTCTTTGTCTTCTTTATTATAACAGGAACATAACTTCATCACAGTTAACAATCGTTATGATCATCATCATAATCACTGTGATCATCATCATACTCGTTCATCATAGTCATCATCATGAATAGAATAAAGCCGTAACGCAGGTGACTGAAATAAAATTTGGAATGAAACGGGTTTTGGATACAAGAATTTAAGAGAGAGAGAGGAGAGAGGAAAAGACGGGTTAGGGTGTGGGTTATGGTTCGAGATTAAACATGGTGGTGATCAAGGTTAATCGAAATAGAAATGGGAAAAATATAGCGGTAGGGTGGTTTTGGTTATGGTGTTCGATAATGGTCTCAACAAAAAAAAAAATAAAAATAAAACATTCGCAGGTTGTTTTGATTACATAAATGGGTAATGAGGGTCTGTTTGGCTGTAACAGAGAAGAAGGCTGAAATAATAGTAAGTGGGTTTTGATGGAAATAAGTGGGTTTTCATGTGGTGGTCTCTGTTCTGGGTTGCTAAACGAAACAGGAAACAACAAATATAAAAATAAAATGATTGATGATAGTGATGTTAATCTAGCGATGGGTATATGGATGGTAGTGGTGATCGAAGTTTAATAGATGTTGTAGTCACAGTAGGAAATTACAAGATGGTTTATAGTAACATAAAATAGCATCGAGTAGTAGCACAAATGGGTGTTTGTGTTCTGTTTGAGCAGCAAAAAGATGAGTTATGGAAAGTGATTTTCAAATACAAACACCAACAAGTTATAGTAGTTTAATGGTGTCGGTTAGCTTTGATGATTAGGAAGAAAGTCGTGGTTTACGGTTGTAGTAAAGCAATAGCTTTAATGGTTTTAATGATGGCGTACATGGTGGTTGTAGGATGGTAAAAGGGTTGGTGATGGCAGTGGACCTTGGTGGCTTGTTGAATATGAAGAAGAGATATAAAGTAGGAGAAGAAAGATGTTGTACCTATGTATATGCATATTCCCTATCCCATAATATATATAAATATCTATATCTATTACTCACATAATGATATAAGAAACAAGATGCAGAAAGTTTAAAAGTTTGATGGAAAGTGTAACAAAATTTAGATAGAAGGAATCAAACAAAAAAATACAGATAGTGATGCAAGTTTTGGTTTTGTATGGAATGCATAAGAATATGTATATTATATATACTCCGTAATCTTATTTTCAGTGAAGTAAGAATCAAAAAGGACAAACAGTAAAACCAACCAATGATTCATGAATTGAAATGAAATAGTTTAGCAGCCTGATTTCTTGTTTTCTTTCTACCGACAGTTTTCACGGGATACTATTTCGTATCCCGTTGATAATTAGTGGCGGATAAAAGTCTTTCAGAAAAATCCCATATTTTTAATTTAAATTCCTTTATTTATTTCAGTCATTATGGTATAAAATTCGATCATTAATTTATTAAATAAAAATTATATCAACTGTCCCTCCCATTTATGGGTGAAATATAAAAAGTGTTAAAATTAAATAATTAGATCCTAAATATACTTTTAATAAGCCTATAACTTATATAACTTCTTTTCGTATCACCGTTTATTTTAAAATCACTTAAGTTCGTATTTAACTTGTTTAATATCCATCGAATGACATTTGAGTGTTTCTGACGTTTACTAAATAGATTCGAAATTACAAAATATATATTTAATATACTTATATATATATATATATATATATATATATATATATATATATATATATATATATATATATATATATATATATATATGTTTTAAATAATTATTATTATAATATCTTATATTTATTTTATTTTACCTAAATAATTTTATTAACCATAACATATAATATTCCAATTTATATTTTCAATTACTATTATATTTTCATAGATTTAAATATACATGTATCTATTACAAATAGTTGTTCGTGAATCGTCGGTAATAGTCAAAGGGTAACTGAATATAAATTTCAAAGTTTTCGAGACTCAACATTACAGACTTTGCTTATCGTGTCGGAAACATATAAAGATTGAAGTTTGAATTGGGTCAGAAATTTCCGGGTCGTCACAGTGGCCAACCCTATACTTGTTCAATGTCGTCATATGTATTTTTACTACAAAATACATTAGGTGAGTTTCATTTCCCTTTTTACTCATTACATTTTTTGGGCTGAGAATACATGCGCAATTTTTATAAATGTTTTACGAAATAGACACAAGTAATCGAAACTACATTACATGGTTGAATTGTCGAAATCGAATATGCCCCTTTTTATTAAGTCTGGTAATCTAAGAATTAGGGAACAGACACCCTAATTGATGCGAATCCTAAAGATAGATCTATCTGGCCCAACAAGCCCCATCCAAAGTACCGAATGCTTTAGTACTTCGAAATTTATATCATGTCCGAAGGAGGATCCCGGAATGATGGGGATATTCTTATATGCATATTGTGAATGTCGGTTACCAGGTGTTCAATTCATATGAATGATATTTTTGTCTCTATGCATGGGACGTATGTTTATGAGAAATGGAAATATGAAATCTTGTGGTCTATTAAAATTATAAATTGATTATTTATGATAAACTAATGAACTCACCAACCTTTTGGTTGACACTTTAAAGCATGTTTATTCTCAGGTACGAAAGAAATCTTCCGCTGTATATTTGCTCATTTTAGAGACATTACTTGGAGTCATTCATGACATATTTCAAAAGATGTTGCATTCGAGTCGTTAAGTTCATCAAGATTATTATCAAGTCATTTATAATTTGAATATATTATGAAATGGTATGCATGTCGTCAACTTTCGATGTAATGAAAGTTTGTCTTTTTCAAAAACGAATGCAATATTTGTAAAATGTATCATATAGAGGTCAAGTACCTCGCGATGTAATCAACTGTTGTGAATCGTTTATAATCGATATGGACTTCATCAGGATGGATTAGGACGAGTCTTTACAGTTGGTATCAGAGCGGTAGTCTTAGCGAACCAGGTCTGCATTAGTGTGTATAACTGATAAGTCGTTAGGATGCATTAGTGAGTCTGGACTTCGACCGTGTTTACATGTCAAGAATTTTACTTATCATTTTTGTCGGAAATCATCAGATTATCATCCTTAGAAAATTACCTGCTTATCATTCTTAGTCTAGACACATCTTACTGCAATGATTGCATGAATAGTGTATAGACAAAATCCATATCTTAGCGTATCTGTCACTGTAGACCTTATCTGACACGTTTCCTTAATTTTCTCCGTAATTCACGGGATCTTGGAAGTATGTATAGATATTCTATATATAATTAGAATATCATTCGATATTCGAAAATCATTTCATATCAAAACCCTTTAACTGATCGTGAGAGATGAATCCTACACCTAGCTTGGATTCCATTAGTTCCGGAAGCGATTTCGAGATGTATATTGAAGCACACTCCGAAGTCAATGAACCAAAAGAGCCTCAACCATTTAGTTATTTTTCTTTCTGGAGGAGATGGGGGTGGGTCCGAGATTTACTCACTCGATGGAGAAATGAAGAAGGCGAGCCCTACCGCGTACCAAACTTACCTCTTAACATCAGAAAAAATGATGTACTCACCGGTGAACCCATGCGCAACACTGTATTCACCCTTTTTGCTAAAATATTCCGCCTCGAAGGTCGCATTACTGCAATCTCAGAAAATATTCAACCTCTACTTCCGAATACCAATCGAAGAGGAATAGTAGAAGAAGTTAGGGAACTTCGAATTGATAATCAAGATCTATCAAATCAGATGAGTGGATGGATAGAAATGATAGAGGGTAGGATAGAAACCCTGACAAGAATGGTGCGTGATCTCCAAGCTATACTTACTACACCAACATCATCATCAACCTCAGCACCAACAACATTTGTAGCACCGACATCAACAGTACCACCATCAGCAGCATAACCAGTATCAACAACAACAACATCATCACACGTCTCAACCTCGCAATCTATACCTCAAGCATAATCATCGTTCTACGAATCGTTCTACATAAACTATTTTCGTCCTTCGTGATGATTATGTAATCTCTAATGTTTTAGAGATTATGTACTCTAGTTCTAGCCATAAATCTGATGAGTTTAATATCACATTGACTCATTAAATCCATGATTATGTCTGAAGAAAATATATATGAATATATGTTTTCATAAAGATGGTAATTAAAAGTTTTATTGTACAAACTGTTAATGGTGAAAATATTTTAACGGGTAGGTAATACCTGAGGAATATTTAGATTTCACATTAATAAGTTACATTGTACGTTCTTCGAATCTGATTCAACAGTCTTTTACTATCCTACTCACATCCACCTCTATACGTATCTGTTCACCGCAGAATAACCATTTTCATTCAATTTCATATTTGGATTTTGACATATCAGAATCCAACAAGTGGCATAATGAAGAAAACATTTGATAAAATAAAATTTGTTAGAAACAAACAATTTAACTATGAAAAGAATTTTGTTAAGAATCAACGCTAACTGTTCCTAGCTAACTGTTCCTAGCTAACTAGTTACATTTTATTTATCGCAATTTACATTCTCACAATTTACATCCTCGCAATTTACATTCTAGCAATTTTATTTATTGTCATTTAAATTCTGTATTTATTTTACGCACTTTAAATATCGGGACACGTATACAAGGTTTTGACATATCATATCGACGCATATATATATTATTTGGAATAACCATAGACACTCTATATGCCGTAATGATCGAGTTCTCTATACAGGGTTGAGGTTGATTCTACAATAATATATATACTTTGAGTTGTGATCGAGTCTGAGACATGTACACGGGTCACGATACATATTAATTAATTCGAATATATATATATATATATATATATATATATATATATATATATATATATATATATATATATATATATATATATGAATTATTGAATTGTTAACTGTTGACTATCGACTGTGGACTAATAATGTTGGACAATTAAAATGAATTAAAATATTGATTATAAAATATGAAACTAAATAATTCTTCAAATTTGCCACTTGATTTCATCCTAAACTTCAAATTATATCTTGACAATTACGATCTGCGTTCAAACTTTTCATGATACTTGAAAACACATCAATCGAGAGGATAAACCAACCTCACTTCATCTACGGAAGAAAAGATTGATGCATATAATTATGCACCTGAAAACATTCGGAACCTGAGTAAACGTTTAACACGTAGTTATGCTAATTCCTTAGTGTTATTATAACCCAAAATAACTTGATTATCCCTTTTCAAAGTAGCAAATTTTTTCACAGCTCCAGCAAGACAACTTCGACTTTTCGTTCGAAACAACCTTATTATAATGTTGATTTATATGCGTGCTCTTTTATTATTACCGGGAAACCTTTTATATTCCATCATATTATCAGAAAATGTACCAGCAACTCCGTTGATCTTTGATTTTCCGAAAATCATTATATTTATTAAAACCCTATCATATACTCATCCGCATCTTGTAATGAGTATTGCCATACCAAATACCGGGAATCAGCAATCATTATTTTGAATCTCGCAAGAATTTTACAACAACAGTTATATGTATGTATATATATATATATATATATATATATATATATATATATATATATATATATATATATATATATATATATATATATATATATATATATATATATATATATATATATATATATATATATATATATAACATGTACCTCTTAAAATCATGATCTTCAATTCTGAAATTTTGAGCAGCACCCAGTCTATAAATCAATACCACAAATTCTGAAAAAAAGTTGAATACAGCAGCACAAACTGTACACGACCTTAACTGTCGAAAGTTTGATGATAAAGAATGGAATATTGGAAACACTCAATAGAAAATTTAGTACCAAAAAGCAGATTATGCGAAACTATGAAGGAAGCCGAGGACAAATCACAAAGAATAAGTTTGACTTCAAAGAATCCAAATGATTCTGTTTCTGATGAAATCTTTAGCGAATACCTTGCTTCCGAATCTAAACCCTTACGGATAAATCTTCTTCATCATCCATCGATATTAGAAATTCCAAGATATCATCGTATCTTTCATTATAAATATCCTCCATATTTCTGAAGATGTTTTCATAACTATTCTTATCTAAAATCATAAATCTCTTCGTGCTATCAGTGTTACATCATATAGAAACTGTTAGTTTCTATATTCTGTAAACTTTTGAGCTTAAAAATACGAATGTTATTGAAGTAATGTTGGGAACTGATGCATGAGTTAGTATAATATAATGACACTTGATCAACGTGATTATATTACAGTAAGTCTTGCTGAATTTCTAATGGAACGTGATGATTCACAGACCCTAACATCATCATGTGCCATGTTACATAACTCTTTCATTCTACTTAACTCCTGAACAAATCAAGAAAATGTATTCTTGATGATTCTATCTTCCGTGATGTTGATAAATTTGAAAATCAAATCGTGCTCTCACGTTCCTTCCTGCTTAGAACATTATAATCATTCGAAACTCTATATCTACAAATTCTGGACCATTATTCGCTTGACTTGAAGTCAGGAAAAGAAAACAAAAGCATAGAGCTTTGAAATATAAGGGAGAATATAAAGCCTAATAACAACACATAAATTACCAACCGTGTATATCAATATTTATCGCAACATAAAGACACGGGAGAATTAAAAACATTATAATCCCAAGGGTGAAGTGAAGAAAGTAGATTCCTCTGGTAAAAGTTGGAAAAGGAGAATGATTGTTGCGATAGTAAGGATGAGGACAAGGATCAGAACTGGATTAAGCATTTTCACAATCTTTTGGGTGTACGAATTAAGAAAGAAAGTATAAGAATGGTGAAATTAATTGAACGGAAGAATTTAATTTATAAGGGAAATATCAGACAGAGTAATCGAGGAAGATCACCGTATTTAATTATAGAGATCTTAATCTCCTTATTCGCAGAAGAATCAAATCTCTTAGATTTCGAAGAATTTCTTTAAATCCCTTGAATTCCGGAATTCAACCTAGACAATGTCAAAAGCTAAGACGCACCTTATTTTTCTAAATTCAACAGTGTCTACGTCAAAGTTAAGATGAATCTTTACTTTCCTATTTCACTCTTTGGTGATAGCTTCATTCGTACTCTTCGAATAATCAAATTATTTTATTCATATTACTCAATGATGATAAAACTCAATTTATCAACTCATATTCATCATGAAAACATTTTTATGGTTAACCATGACGACCACACTCAAATTTCGGGACGAAATTTCTTTAACGGGTAGGTACTGTGACGACCCGGAAATTTTCGACCAAATTTAAACTTAATCTTTATATGATTTCGACACGATAAGCAAAGTCTGTAATATTGAGTCTCAAAAATTTTGAACTGTTTCATATATTCAATTGACCTCGACTGTTCTCGGTGATCCACGAACAACTATTTGCAAGAAGATACATATATATTTTAAATATATATATATATATATATATATATATATATATATATATATATATATATATATATATATATATAATTTGAAATATAATTTGAAATAATATATGATTTAATCGTAAGAACTAGGTTGTAAAATAATAAACGATATAATTAAGTTGTTATTAAAATGAAATTATATATCTATATATAAAGTGTATTAGATATAATTACTTAATGATTATAATGCTCGTTTGACATCTCGATTGATAATGAACAAGTTTAAATTCAAACTTATAAGGAGATGAAATAAACAATAGTCCATAATTAGGTGATGAAAAATTTTAGATTATTAAAAAATATTTTTTACTTTATCAATTTGAGCTTTACTACTCCGTATATATTATTGGAAACAGAAAATGAATAATTAACGAACATTTTTTTTAGGTTTCAAACAGTTAATGACTGAAATAATTAAATGAATTTAATATAATAATTTGGGATTATTAGGAACACCTTTATATTTTAACTATTTAGCAATATACACGATAAAATACTCCGTGAAATAATAATAAGTTAAAACTACGGTGGCTAACTATTGGATTCACTGTTTCATTTCATTCATCCGCATATGATTGAAATGTTTTATTATTATATTATGTATTATTATATTTCTGTCTTCCATTGAATTAACATATAACCATAAATGGAATCAAATATCAAATTAGATTACTGTGCTCCACTTTTATTACATCCGTGAATTTATTGAGCACATGAATTACTATTTCTGATTGATTACTGTATATTAATCTATCAATACCTTTATCTATCTAAATCTAAATTTTATATGTATATACTTACTTATATAAGGATATAGATATATATATATATATATATATACATTTATTTATGCACAAGCAACCACCGTTTCCCATATCGTCCACCTTCACTCTCTTTCTTCTTCTCTAAAACTATCACCACAGTAGTGCCCCAAACCACCACCATGATCATCGTTGAACTACCTTTAATCTATCACGAACCATCATCACCATTAACACCCATAAACACCCACTTTATATTTGATCACCCTCTTCAAACCCATGAACAAACCACCTTGTGTCAACCTTCAGTTCATGATGTGTCCCAGTTATTAAACCAAAAATTCAGTTCACGACCGTCGGTTAACCTCACCAAATTCCCGACCCATTACACACAATGACCACCTTGGAACTTTCACCTTCCACCACCAATTTCCATCGACCACCTTGCCACCACACCATACTCAGGTAACCATCACAGAATCACCTAAAACCGCCACCATTTTGCAGCCCTAAAATCATAAACACCATCGTCTTTTGATCTCTTGATCTGTCATTCGTTTACTGTTTCATGGTTCCAACGAAACCACCCTTAAACACCCATTTAACCCATATCATAAACACAAACAAACAGTCTCCATCGCCACCACGACCTCCTACAAACACCATCATAAAACCCATGATTCACAGCCACTTACAACTATCATAACCATCACAAAATATTGCAATTCATTGCTGCAAGTGCTGTTTATTTTTTTATTAATTAAATCCGAACACCACCAGATGTTTTCCTGTTTTGCAGCCACCTAAACATCACCCAGACACCACCACTTCGATCTGAACTACTGATGCAACTATACATATCTGTTACTAGATTGCTGCTATTACTGGATTACCGGTTCTGTTTCGATGACATGAAGTAAGAATGATGATGAATAGCGGATTGATGATAGCTTGATAATGATAGATGTTAAAATAATATAAGGATAATGATTGTGTATTTTTTTTTCTGCTCCTATCGGCTAAAAAGAGAGAAGAAAAAACCGAGTACCTTTTTATTTTTTTATGATTTTGGACTTCAGCTTTATAATTGGGTCAGATAGCTATTGGTATTGTTGGGCCAAATATTTTCGGTTGGGCTGCCATGGGTTGTGTCCTATTTATTGTTGGGCCGAAATTACAGTTGGGCCATATTAATGATGATGAATGACGAGGTTGGTAATGATAGACGAGGAAGGAAGATGCGGGAGATGTTTACAATAGCGAGGATAATATTCGATGATGTATGACATGGATGATGATGATCATGATAATCGGATATGATTATGATCATATTATGATTATGATGTAGATTAATGATAATGATGATATTGATTAGGATATGAGGATGCAAGTTAATACGATATTGATAAGATAATGATAATAGATTAACTTGACAAAGAAAACGGTTAAGGATTTAAGAGATTTTGTTTAGGAATTAAAATAGAAAGTGATGGGCAGGGAAATGGTTGAGGATGTTGAGGTTAATCTACAAGTCGCGAGTTCAATCCTAGTTTGTAGCAAATTATTTTTTAATTAAAGAAGAAAGAAGAAACAGAAAACGGGTTAATTAAATTCGAGTCCTAGATTAAATCAGAAAGGGAACGTACAGTGGAATGGTTTAAGGTGTGTTTGTTAAGCGAGAGGTCATGAGTTCGAGTCCCGTTTCGGGCAGTTTACTTCTTTTTAATGCTCCTAAGGTATTATTATTATTATTATTATTATTATTATTATTATTATTATTATTATTATTATTATTATTATTATTGTTGTTGTTATTATTATTATCATCATAAATAAAAAGTATTATTATTAAAAATTGTTATTATTATTAATACTATCGTTATTATCGTTAAGGTTATAATTAGTATTATTATTATTAAACTTATTATCATTATTATCATTCTTATAAAATTATTACTTTGTTATCACTAAAACTATCAATATTATCATAAATAGATACTTTTATATAAAAATACATTACGATATACTTTGATTATCAAAAAGATATTAGTTTAACTATATCAATTAATATATAAATATATACTAAACCTTAATATATAGTTATATAAAATATATAAACTAAATATATTATATTTATATAAATAACATATATTATAACAAAGATATTATTAATAACAAAAGTATATATATAACTGATCGATTACAATTACGTGTGTTAATATATCCACAAATGTTATAGGTTAGTGAATCCGAGGCCAACCATATACTTGTTCAATGTCGTCATATGTATTTTTACTACAAAATACATTAGGTGAGTTTCATTTTCCTTTTTACTCATTACATTTTTTGGGCTGAGAATACATGCGCAATTTTTATAAATGTTTTACGAAATAGACATAAGTAATCGAAACTACATTATATGGTTGAATTATCGAAATCGAATATGCCCCTTTTTATTAAGTCTGGTAATCTAAGAATTAGGGAACAGACACCCTAATTGACGCGAATCCTAAAGATAGATCTATCGGGCCCAACAAGCCCCATCTAAAGTACCGGATGCTTTAGTACTTTGAAATTTATATCATGTCCGAAGGAGGATCCCGGAATGATGGGGATATTCTTATATGCATATTGTTAATGTCGGTTACCAGGTGTTCAATCCATATGAATGATATTTTTGTCTCTATGCATGGGACGTATGTTTATGAGAAATGGAAATATGAAATCTTGTGGTCTATTAAAATTATGAATTGATTATTTATGATAAACTAATGAACTCACCAACCTTTTGGTTGACACTTTAAAGCATGTTTACTCTCAGGTACGAAAGAAATCTTCCGCTGTACATTTGCTCATTTTAGAGACATTACTTGGAGTCATTCATGACATATTTCAAAAGACGTTGCATTCGAGTCATTAAGTTCATCAAGATTATTATCAAGTCATTTATAATTTGAATATATTATGAAATGGTATGCATGTCGTCAACTTTCGATGTCATGAAAGTTTGTCTTTTTCAAAAACGAATGCAATGTTTGTAAAATGTATCATATAAAGGTCAAGTACCTCGCGATGTAATCAACTGTTGTGAATCGTTTATAATCGATATGGACTTCGTCCGGATGGATTAGGACGGGTCTTTACATAAATGACAATAAATAAAGTGCGTAAAATAAATAGCAGAAATTAAATGACGATAAATAAAATTGCGAGAATTAAAATTCTGATAAATTGCGATAATTAAATGTAATAAGGAATTAACAGTTAGCTAGGAACAGTTAGCTAGGATTTTGTTAGCGTGGATTCTTAACAAAATTTTTCTCATAATTAATTTGTTTGTTTCTAACAAATTTTATTTTTGTCCAATGTTTTCTTCATTATGCCACTTGTTGGATTCTGGTAAGTCAAAATCCAAATATGAAATTGAATGAAAATGGTTATTCTGTGGTGAACGGATTCATATATCTGTGGATGTGAGTAGGATAGTAAATGACTGTTGAATCTGATTCTAAGAATGTACAGTGTAACTTATTAATGTGAAATCTAAATATTCCTCGGGTATTACCTACCCGTTAAAATATTTTCATCATTAACAGTTTGTACAAAAGAATTTTTAATTACAATCTTTAAGAAAACATATATACACATATATTTTCTTCAGATGTAATACAGATTTAATGAGTTAATATAATATTAATCTCATTTGTTTTATCGTTGGAACTAGAATACATAATCTCTAAAACATTAGAGATTACATAATCGTCATGTCGAACGAAGATAAATGATGTAGAACGTCATGTAGAATGATGATTATGCTCGAGGTACAGATTGTGATGTTGAAGCGTGTGTTGTTGATGGTACTGGTATTGATGTTGGTGGTACTATTGGTGCCGTTGATGTTGCTGAAGATGGTACGTTTTGCACCATAGTTTTCAAGGCTACAATTCGGGCGCGTAGTTCGTTGACTTATTACTCCGGGATGATTGTTGGTAAAAACGGGCGAATGAATAAGGTTTAGAATCTGAGTTATGATATAGTCGTGGCGAGATATTCGGGAAATGAGGGTGGAAATGGTGTTACGAACAGGGGCGCCGGCAAGTGCTTCAGGTTCTTCATCAAGAGGTGAATTCGGTTAGTGGAAGGGATCGCCTTCTGCGCGTCTCCATTAATTAAGTCAACTACGAACCCATCATATGAATTGGGGATGGATGATTGGTTGATTCATTCTGGTGACACTGCTTTCCGACCTTAGGTGAAACTCCATATCGGAATAGCTGTCGGAATCCGAGGAATTCGAACTGGTTGAGGGATTCATATCGTACGATCAGATGAAGGATTTTCAATAAGAAATAGATTATAGGATGTAGATTAGTACCCTGCAATACATAATTTACATATGCATATATAATACTAAAATCCCATAAGTTACGGAGGAATCTACGGAAGCTGTCAGGCAAAGGTAACAATAACAGATAAGCTAAGATATGAATTTATCTATACACTGTCTATGCAATAGAGGCAGTAAGACGTGTCTAGACTTTAAGGATGATAAGCAAATAATTTTTCGACACTAAATGATAAGCAAAACTTTTGACATGCAGACAAGGTCGAATCCAGACCCACTAATGCATCTAAACAACTATCAGTTAGACACACTAATGCAAGACCTGGTTCGCTAAGACCACTGATACCGCCTGAAATGACCCGTCCTAATCCATCTGGACGAATACATTACATTTGGTTACATCGTAAGGTACTTGACCTCTATATGATACATTTTACAAACATTGTATTCGTTTTGGAAAGACAAATTTTCCTTACATTGAAAGTTGACGATATGCATATCATTTCATAATACATCCAACTATAATTGACTTAATAATAATCTTGTTGAACTCAACGACTCAAATGTAACGTCTTTTGAAATATGTCATGAATGACTCCAAGTAATATTTCTAATATGAGCAAATGCACAGCGAAGATTTCTTTAATACCTGAGAATAAACATGCTTTCAAGTGTCAACCAAAAGGCTGGTGAGTCCATTAATTTTTCATAATCAATCATTTTCAATAATATAATAGACCACAAGATACTCATAATTAGAAAACAATCTGTGCAGGTCTATTCCTACTGTAAAATCATTCATATGAAGAACACCGGAATCTTTCAAATAACTCACCAACGGTTGCTAATGCGTAGTGCAATGACAAAATCATCTAACCGTGGTAGTTAATACAATATAATTCTTACAACGGGGGCTAATGCGTACGCAATGCAAAATCATCCCTCCGAGGGTAGCTGAAATGGGGGCTAATGCGTACGCAATGCAAAATCATCCCTCCGTTACCAACTACAAAGTCGACTATAATACAATACAATATAATACATTGGTTGCTAACGCGTAGTGCAATGACGAAATCATCTCACCGATGGTAGTTAAAACGGTAGCTAACGCGTAGCGCAATAACGAAATCATCTCACCGTTACTAACTACTAAATCGAACCATATCGGTAGCTAACGCGTAGTGCAATGACGAAATCATCTCACCGATGGTCGATAATACAATATTTATAGAAATCAAATCTCCGAATCCAAATAATTCTATCATAGAATGAAGTTTTGAATATTTGTGTCTATTTCGCCAAACGTTTATAGAAGCAGTTCATGTATTCTCAGTTTAAAAATATATCTCAAAAGCATTTAGGAAACAGTTATAAAAACAGCGCATGTATTCTCAATCCCAAAAATGTAAAGAGTAAAAGGGAATCAAATGAACTCACTATACTGTATTTTGTAGTAAAAATACATATGACGGCTTTGAACAAACGTAGGGTTGGCCTTGGATTCACGAACCTATATTGTTCATATATATATGTATTAAAACATATTCTTGTACTCGAATAAATCTATATATTATCGTTAGTGATGTATTTGTTATATTTCAAAATTTACAAGTTTCATTGTTTATTTATATATTTTCATTTTTATATATAGAAATTTTAATATAGTTAAGTTATGTAATTTAAATATATTTGTGTATATGTAATCTTTATTTTATACTTATAACCTTAATAATATCTTTAAAACCTTTATTTTCATAATCATAATAATTTTAATGATATTGATAATACTAATAATAATACTAATACTAATAATAATAATAATAATAATAATAATAATAATAATAATAATAATAATAATAATAATAATAATAATAATAATAATAATAATAATAATAATAATAATAATAATAATGATAGTGAAAATGTTACTTTTAATGATACTATTAGTTTTAACAAAAACGACAGGTTTGAAAATAATGTTACTTTTAGTAATAATGGTATTACTAATAATACTAATACTGATAATAATAATAATTATAATAATTTTACTACTAATGATATTAGTGATAATGATAATACTAATAATAATAATGATATTATTAAAAATGATATTTATGTTAATACTAATAATAATATTAATACTAACAATTATAAAAATGATACTAATACTAGTATTTATGAAAAAAATAATAATTTGTTTTATTTTCATAATGATAATAATAATAAACCTTCTCATCATAATAATAATATTAAAGTTTTAAAATTAATAATAATATCATAAGTAATACTAATAATAATAATAATAATAATAATAATAATAATAATAGATATAATACTTATTTTTATGATAATAGTAATAAATACAATTATGATACTTATAATAATAATTATAATACTAATAATAACAGTATCAATAATAATCACAATAATAACAATAATAATAATACTAATAAACATAATAATAACTAATTATTGATGATAGCAATAAAAATAAAAGTGTATACCCTCTCCAAGCTTTTTCTAAAAAAAGATGCTCCAGACGGGACTCGAACCCAAGACCTCTCGAATACCCAAACACCTCCCTAACCATCAAGCCGTTTCTGTTTTTCTAATATTAAACCAAATTATAAAAACATAACCCGTTTTCCTATCTTATATTTCCTTCTTCTCCTTCATCAAGGTTAAATCGAACCAGTAATCAAACCCCAACTAAAATGAGTTTACTAATTAATTTTAAAGTTTAAAATTTATACAGAAACGATTATAAAGTTTTTACTTTAATTAAAAAAGAAGAATAAATAAAAATAAAGATGCTGTAGAACCCGTTTATAAACTCAACATCAATTTCGAATTTCTAGTATGTTTTAGACAATGATTCCTTCGTGAAAAAGGTTCCAAATCAATCTTATAAACTTTAGGAACTATCAATTTAACATAAATCTTAACAGAAAATTCAAATTTGTTTCAAGAACATTTGTTTGACTTTTAAATTAAAATACTTTGACTCACGAATTGGAACACGATAGGAATAATTGGGTCTTGAAAACTTGCAGATAGATTAAATGGACGATTCCTAATAACATAGCATTTACACATTTTGAAAACTTATTCAAATTTGAGACTTGACAAAAACAATGGAAGATCAGAGCAGACGATTGTTCTTCATCCGTTTCTATTTTAATTTGTTTAGCTAAAAGATGTTAAATTGAAAATTGATACTGGTAATAAAGAAATGGAGAGGTTTTAACTATATTTACTAAACAATGAGTTTGATTTAAAGGTTAATTGATCGACACAAGGAATCAATCAGTACATAAAAATAAATAAAATAAATAAAGGTTGAAAGCGAATTCTAACAGAATTTGGAGTTGTTATACTGATTAATTCCTTAATTGGTACGATCTAATTGACAGAAAGCAATCCACATACAACTTGAAAATGATGGGATATGGAATACGTTCCTATTTATAAATATATATGTATAATATAGTATTTATATATATATTAATTAGTATATGTTTATATATATATGTATATCCATATTTTATATATATGTATATTTATATATACTGTATTTATCTATTTGATTATATTATATATTTGTAAATATATATATACATATCTAATTCTTATTTTTGATAATTAACTAATATAATTATATTAATACTACTAATATTAATAATTCTCATAATACTATTAACAATATTATTAACAAGGATAACTAATAATAAATAACCAATAATAATATGATAAATACTAATAATAATGATAATTTTAATTACTAATAATGATAATAATAATATAAATGATAATAGTAAACTTATTAGAAATTCTAATAGTAATACTAATTATATTAATAACATTATTAATAATAATACAATTTAAACAAATCCAATTTATATATATATATATATATATATATATATATATATATATATATATATATATATATATATATATATATATATATATATAAGTAACAATATTACAAATATTACTTTAATATTGATAACAATATTAATAATGAAAGTAATGAAAACAATATATCAATTATATTCCAACTTGTAATTTAATATAATACCATTTACTATTTATGTAATATCATATTATATGATGACATTTACTGAATAGTTAATATTTATATATTTTATATATGTATTTAATAGGAATCCTATATAGATTCATGATAACGTATATATATATATATATATTTATATATAAATATATTTATTTTAACAGTAACTTAATTATTCTGATTATTATTTTACATTTCAAATTTAAATTAATTAAGATATACCTTATTAAATCCAATTATTATCTATTCTTATATTTATATTTAGGTAATATATATATATATATATATATATACCAATTTATTTACATATAATTGTTCGTGAATCGTCGGGACTAGTCAAAGGGTAATTGGTTATATGAACATAGTTCCAAAATTTTCGAGACTCCAACATTACAGACTTTGCTTATCGTGTCAAAATCAATTAAGGATCAAGTTTAAATTTGGTTGAAAATTTCCGGGAAGTCACTACGGATCACGATGGGGTTGACTGATACGCGACACTCTGAAAACCCTCCCTCCTGACCACCTTATCACGTTCTGATTCATGCTGTCGCATTTGTGTCATCGCGAGACGTGATAGGTTGTCGCGAAATGCGACATTGTCGCAGATCTGACCATTTTAACCCGTTTTTAAGGGTATCTTTTGGGGTGTTTTGGTCTTTTCACTTTGTGGACGTTTTGAGGAACATAAAAACTGGTTCAAGCTTATCCTTAATACATTTATCACTCATTCACCTACACACTTAAAGTCTAGAGAGAGAGTTAGAGTTTTAGAGTGAGAGAGCTCACTTTGGGGAAGAAGAAGACCAAATCTTGCCCGAGTCCAAGTTTTAAAGTTGTTCCCTACATCTCTAGCTATGTTTTGATAGTGTTGGTAAGTTTTAACTCCGAGTTTTGAGTTCAATTTGATTTATAGCTAGGGTTTGTTCATGTGTGACTTGTAAGACCCATTTGAGGGTTAAATGGGTGAATTTGGGTAAACTTGATGTATGGAAACCCTAATGGTTGTGATCTAGGGTTTAGTCATGTGATTTGGTGTTTATAGACTTAATGGTGTTGTAGAATCACTAACATACTTATGTGTTAGTGAAGGTTTTGTTAATGGGTTCAAGTTTGACCAAATGGTGGGTCTTGACTTTAAAATGGGTCAAATGGGTAATGGTTGACCTAGTTAGGCAAGATGGGTATGAAATACCCCAATTTTGTGTTAGTTGGTGTTATTAGACTTTAATCACTAGCTTTTAGTGATTAATGATAAGTCTTGACTTTGGATAAGTGGTTTTTGTACAATTGGGTCATTTAATTCAATTGGGTCATTAAATGCACAAGTGTTAAATGTTAGTGTCTAGTCCAACTAGTTGGTATGTTGATTGTGTACTTAATGTATTAGGTACTTTGCTTTGAAGCTTGCGGAGTTTTATAATCACCACTTAAACGTGAAGGTGAGTGGAATAATTATATGCGTATGTATATGATTTATCTATTTACGGGGTATGGGTTTAAAGTTATGTTGACGATACCATATCCTCGTGTGAGTTACTATTAACGAGGGTTTAAAGTTCGGTGTTGACAATACCTCATGTATGGAGTTAAAGTTCGATGTTGACGATACCATACCACTATTGTAGTGATTTTGATGAGGGGTTAAAGTTCAATGTAGACGATACCTCATATGTGGGTTTTAAGTTCTATGTTAACGATACCACATTAAATGGGGAGGATGGGGTTTAAGTTCGATGTTGACGATACCATTCGCGAGGCTAGCCCTGGATACTAACGGATGTTTTGAACATCGATGTTTTGTGTGTTGCTTATCATTGTAACAATCTATATTGCTCAGTTTATATGCTTTTGTTGTGCTAGCGTAAGTATTTGTGAATTAGCGTTATACTTGTGTTGGTATGCTAATTAGTTGCTAGCATGTATGCGGTAATTGTGTAAGTGATTGAAAGTAGGTAAATTATATATGTATGTGTATAATTATTGCATTCACTAAACGTTTTGCTTACCCCTCTTGTTGTTTACTTTTTAGGTACAAGTGTGGAGAAAGGGAAGGGGTTGCCGGGGATTAGATATTCCCATGTTGGTTGCGTAGGCAAAGCTTTTGGAAGACGACCTATTGTTTTTGGTAGTTTAGCCCCAAACCATGCTCGTATGTCGTTTGGTTTAAAACTATCATTTTAAAGGTCGAACTTGTAATACATTTGATTAAGGGCCTTCGCGCCTATCATGTAAACTTTAAATTGTTGAATGTTTAAGGTCTTGTATGAAATGGTTGACATCATGTTACCAATTAAAGTGGCGTGTTATTGGTTTATTATAAATAAAAAAATCTTCGGGTTGAATACGGGTTGGGTCGTTTCAAGTGGTATCAGAGCATGGTCTAAGGGATTTAGGCGACTTGAGATATGTGCCTAGACTTAGACTTTATTGTGTATGCGTTTTATGCGGGACTTGTAGGAGATGGGTCAGTTAGTGCCTAGGCTTAGGTGAACTAACTTTGTGTTAATTGTTTTGTATTGTGTTTGCGATCATCGAGCGAGATAGACGTTGTACTAGCGAGTTAATGCGACGTGTCCGCGTAACAATGACTAGCTACCATTGTTACGGGTGCAAATCGTGTTAAACAAGCAATGTACGACGAGTATTGAGCGGGATAGGGCGGTGTGGTGTATGTATGTCATTCTCGTTTGTTTCGTTGTTTAACCTATTTCGTTTTATAGAATGAAGATGAGAAATGGGCATGATACCGATAATGGAGGTACGAGCGAGGACTCCGAGTTCACGGCCAAGGTAGAGGCCATCTTTAAAAGTCAAAAAGCGGAATTTCTAGCGGATATTAAAAAGGTCTTCCAAGACTCGGTTGATGAGCAAATAACCGAGTTAATCAACGAATGAATGAATGCCGAGATCGAAGAGGCATTCGAAGCTAGAAACATTTATCCTCGTGGTGAAGGGGTGATGGTAATGGTGGACATGGAAGGCGAGACTTCCATTACAAGAATTTTAAGGATGCTCAACCTCCTATGTTTAATGAGGTGAGAGATCCGTTGAAAAGTACATGTTGGATCTTCGACATCGAGGGGCTTTCTGTACCGCCGAATGTCCTCCCGAGAAGAAAACGAGATACGGTTCTAGCATCTTACGTGAAGAGGCTAAGTTATGGTGGGATGATAAAATTCAATTGTATGGTGAAGAGTGATGTATGATTTTGTCATGGGAAGAGTTTAAAAAGGAGTTCTTTAATGAATATCGAACTCAAGCCGATCTTAATAAAATTCGGGACGAGTTGCGCGACTTGCAACAAGGTTTAATGGACTTGGTTACTCTCAAGTCTACCTTCTTGTCAAAGACTCATTTTTGTTCGGAGTATGTTGGTGATGACGAAATGTTGATGCTAGATTTCTATCGTACTTTAAGCGATGATTTGAAACGTAAGATTAGTCGAGGAATGACTAAGTCTTTTAAAGAGTTGTTTGAGTTGGCTCGGGGTTTCGAACCGGAGATTCCGAAAAGAAGTGATTTCTCTTTCTCTAAGAGAAAGTTTGAATGTTCAAGTCATTCGAACTTTTCAAACAAAAAGAACAAGAAGGGTTCCGAAAGTGTGAATAGCGTGAAGAAAGGTGGTTTCGAGGGTTATATCCCTACTTGCTACAATTGTGGGGTACGGGATCATTTGTCCCGAGATTGTACAAAGCCATCCTCAACAACCAAAATCACTTGTTTTAATTGTCAAAAAGAAGGACACCGAAAGTCAAAGTGTCCCGATTTGCGGGGTGATCAAGTTAAGAAGTTAGAGAAGGCGATGGGTACGGCTAGAGGACGAAACTACTTGATGACTACTGATGAAGCCAAACAATCCAATGAATCTGTCTCAGGTACTTTCATGGTTAACACTAATCCGACAAGGATACTATTTGATAGCGGTGCTAATTTGTCGTTTGTGTCACCTCGATTTGTGTCTAAGCTTAACAAACTGCTAGCTAAGTTAAGTGATCCAGTAGAAGTTGAAATAGCGGATGGTAAGACGGTGCTAGGGGTTGATGTTTGTAAAGATTGTAATGTTGTGTTTGGTACCGAAACGTTTAAAATCGATCTTATCCCAATGACTTTGGGTGAGTTTGATATTGTTGTTGGTATGGATTGGCTCGATCGTTAGAGAGCCGATATTGCATGCCACGAAAAGTTTATTCGTGTAAAGGCCCCAAGCGGGGGAGAGTTAATTATTCATGGCGATAAGCGAAGGAGACTCGTACCATTATGCACTTATGCACAAGAGCGATGTTTCCTTAATGGTGATGGCATGGTTTTTCTTGCCGATGTGGTTGATACTCGTGAGGAGCCACCATCCATTTGTGAAATTCCGGTGGTTAATGAATCCGAAGACGTTTATTCGGATGAGTTACCGGGTGTTCCGGCGGAAAGACAAGTTGAATTTCGCATTGAGTTGGTTCCGGGGCTACTCCATTGCTAAAACTCCTTATCGTTTAGCGCCAACGGAAATGCAAGAGTTATTGAACCAAACCCAGGAGTTACTTGAAAAGGGTTTCATTCAACCGAGTGCCTCGCCATGGGGTGCTCCGATTTTATTTGTGAAGAAGAAGGATGGTAGTATGCGGATGTGCATTGATTATCGGGAGTTGAACAAAGTGACGATCAAAAATCGTTATCCATTGCTTCGGATTGACGATTTGTTTGACCAACTCCAAGGCGCGACGTATTTTTCTAAAATTGACCTACGGTCCGACTATCACCAAATGTGGTTCTGTGAGGAAGATATTGAGAAAACGGCTTTTCGAACGCGTTACTGGTGTTTTAAGTTTATAGTTATGCCTTTCGGTCTCACGAATGCACCGGCGGCATTCATGGATCTTATGAACCGAGTGTTCCAACCTATGTTGGACAAGTCGGTGATTGTGTTCATTGATGACATACTTGTCTATTCTAAGAGTATGAAGGAAGATGAACACCATTTGCATGAAGTGTTGAAGACGTTGCGGAAGGAGAAGTTGTATGCTAATTTCTCCAAGTGTGAATTTTGGCTAAGGGAAGTGCAATTCCTTGGCCATATTGTGAACAAAGAAGGTATTCAAGTAGATCCGGGGAAGATAGAGACGGTGAAGAGTTGGGGACACCCAACTACGCCTACGAAAATTGGAAGTTTTCTCGGATTGGCCGGTTATTATCATCGGTTTATCCAAGACTTCTCAAAAATCGCTTCTCCATTGACAAAGTTGACAAGGAAGAACACGAGATTTAATTGGGAAAACGAGCAAAAAATTGCTTTCCAATTGTTAAAAGAGAAGTTGTGTCAAGCTCCGGTTTTGGTGTTACCGGAAGGTGTAGAAGATATGACAGTTTATTGTGATGCCTCATTAAATGGGCTCGGGTATGTTCTAATGCAACGGGGTAAAGTCATCGCTTATGCCTCTCGATAATTGAAAGAACATGAAAAGAGATACCCGACTCATGATCTTGAATTGACGGCGGTGGTTCATGCATTGAAAATTTGGCGCCACTACTTGTATGGTGTCAAGTGTACGATTTATTCGGATCACAAGAGTTTGAAACATCTTTTTAATCAATGAGATTTGAACTATCGTCAACGTAGATGGATGGATGTTGTGAAGGATTATGATTGTGAGATACTTTACCATCCGAGTAAGGCGAATGTGGTCGCGGATGCGTTGAGTCGAAAGAGTCAACATCCGACAATACGAGTAGGATCGTTACGCATGACTATTACTAATGATTTTCTTGTAAAGCTTGGTTAGATCCAAATTTAAGCTTTTGTTAACAACAAACATGAAGAACGAATCATGGGGCAAACGGAGTCTATCACCTTAGGCCCGCATGGTTTGTTGTCCTTTCAAGGAAGAGTGTGGGTACCTAGAATGGGAGATTACCGACAAGTGCTAGTTGATGAAGCACATAAGTCAAAGTATTCCATTCATCCGGGTGCGACAAAGATGTATCTTGAATTGAAGAAAGAGTATTGGTGGCCCGGCATGAAGCGTGATGTTGTTAAGTATGTTGAACAATGCGTTACGTGTTTGCAAGTTGAGGCCGAACATAAAAAGCCGTATGGTATGTTACAACCGTTAGAAATTCCAAAATGGAAATGGGAGCACATTACCATGGATTTCATTACAACGTTACCAAAGACGGCGAGAACCCAATTTGATACGATTTGAGTGATAGTTGATCGATTGACGAAAAGTGCATTGTTTCTTCCTATTCAGGAGACGATATCATCGGAGACTTTGTCTAAGTTGTTTATCAAGGAGGTGATATCGAGACATGAGGTTCCTATATCTAATGTTTCGGATCGAGATACTCGTTTCACGTCTCGGTTTTGGAATAAGTTTCATAAATATATGGGTACTCAATTGAAGATGAGCACGGCGTATCATCCTTAAACAGACGGTCAAACCGAGCGTACGGATCAAACGTTGGAGGATATGTTACGGTCGTGTGTCATTGATTTCGGTGGTAGTTGAGATAAACACTTGCCTTTGGTAGAATTCTCGTACAACAATAGTTATCATGCTAGTATCGGAATGCCACCGTATGAGATGCTATATGGGCAAAGGTGTCGAACTCCTATTTGTTGGGGGGAAGTGAGACAAAGAGAAGTCGGGAGTACCGATTTGATTTTGGAGACGAATAGTAAGATTGAGATGATTCGGGATTGACTTAAGGCGGCGTAAGATAGGAAAAAATCTGATGCCGATAAACGAAGGTGACCGATTGAGTTTCAAGAAGGTGACACGGTGATGCTTAAGGTTTCGCCGTGGAAGGGTGTTATTCGGTTTCAAAAACGGGGAAAGTGATGTGTGCGAGGTGTAGTACGAAATAGATTATATTTTACTACGAAATAATATTAAATACGAAACAATTTTACACAAGTTATTTATTTATTTATAGAATGGGATATACCTAAACCTTGCTACAACACTTATAGGCAGTGTACCTAATCGTAGAGTAGTGTAGTTTTTAGTAAGTCCGGTTCGTTCCACAGGAATACAGTTGAGTTTAACGCTATATAACTATATTTGTATAAATATAAATATATAAGTAGTATTATTATTTCAAAAGGGGAGTTTTACCGTTTAATGACCGGTTTGTCGATTTTAAGTCCTAATGCAAAATAATAAATATAACTTAAATTAAAGCGTAAAGTAAATGACGATAAATAAAAGTACGATAATTAAAAGTGCGATAATTTAAAGTACTATAAATAAAATGGCAGTAAATAAAAGTGCGATGAGATATAAAATAAAGGAATTATGCTTATTTAAACTTCCGTAATCATGATGTTTGGCGTGTTTATTTTAATTTATTACCATGGGTTAATTGTCCTTTGTCCTGGATTATTCGATATGTCCATCTGGTTTTGTCCATAATAGTCCATCGGTCATAATTATAAAGTGCGAATGTCTTTGTCAAATTACCCTTATATTCGAAGTCAAATATTCCAACTAATTGGGGATTTAAACTGTAACAAGGTCTTAATACTTTGTTTAATGAATACACCAGGTTATCGAGTGCGTGTAATCCAAGGTTTTAATACTTTGTTAACAATTACACCAATTACCCTTGAATGTAATCCACCCCTGTTTTAACGAGTCCAGTGATTATTAATCCATCCCTGTGTCCGATCAAATGAATAATTATTAGTATTTATAGATATCCCGCCCATCATACCCAGTCAAGCGTATGTGGTTATATATAAACACATCAAATTATAAATCTCTATATTAAATCAACGAGATATCATTTAATTAATATAAAGCCCATTAATAGCCCATAGTCCAATTTCCACAAGTGTCGTTCTTTTGTTCAAACCCCAATTATGGTCCAAAGCCCAATAACCCAGTCTTAATATTTAGTCCAACATCACGATTACTTCGGCTTAAATAAACATAATAATAATTAGCTACGGGACATTAATTTAAAAAGGTTGAACATAACCTACAATGAGTATTTATCGCGTACTGTTACACTGACAAAGTTTTGACTTTCAAACTTAAAACATTCGCTACTATAACCTTATAATTATTATTAACTTAAAATTATAATTATAATATATATATATATATATATATATATATATATATATATATATATATATATATATATATATATATATATATATATATATATATATATATATATATATATATATATATATATATATATATATATATATATATATATATGTTGAGAGAGTGCAGAGAAGGATGATGAAAATTGTGTACATTCTTCGTCGAATAAGCTGGCTATTTATAGGACCTGACCAAGTTTTTGAGGCCATGCGATCGCATGGAGGCCTAGGACAGCTCACTTCATCTTGTTTTCTAGCTTGCCGACGTTTTTATTTAATAATATAAATATAATTTATATATAATTTATAGAATTATTTAAATATTATATTATATTCGCATACATAGTTGACTTGTAATTTTAGGTCCGTTACGTCGCGCGTTTCTTCTCGGTTTATGTCCGATTCCGGATTTTCGAACGTCCTTTCTTACGATTTAATACCTTGTACTTAGCGTTCCGCGGCTCGTACTCTTGTAATTTTTAGACGTTTCTCATCAATAAATTGAATCACTTGGATTGTAACTTATACTTTTTAGGGTTTTGGTCGTTTGTGTCTTCAAATCGTCGATTCTGTCTTTTGTCTTCACCTTTTATTATTTAAACGAATATCACTTGTAAACAGAACAATTGCAACTAAAAGCTTGTCTTTCTTGAAGGATAATGCTATGAAATATATGTTTGTTTTTAGCATTATCAAATATTCCCACACTTGAGAGTTGCTTATCCTCAACCAATATAGAACTTGAATAAAAACATACTTGAATCACTTCTTTATTCTTCACACTTTATACATCAGTGATTTTGATACGGCGGTATGAACAATGATAGTAACGTTGTGGTTTACAGTCCCACATGACTATATAAAAATTTAGATCCTTTAGGAAATTGGATCTTTATGAAAACATTTGATCTTTTGAAAATTCATTCTAGCTTTTACCCTAGAAAAGTTTTCCGGAATAACCTTTCACCGGTGTTTGAAAATATTTTTGTGGGTTTTGCGGGTTTCATATTTGAAAATTTTAGCTCAAAACTTATGGTTTTGTGTCACCCACTTGCTAACCTTGTATTAGGAAAGCAACACGTCCAGTTTAGTTGTTCCGTATATTACCTTTCGGTAAACTACCGTCCGGTTGTAAAGGAAAGCATTGAACATGCAACTGTTAAGGCAATGTCTAATGAAATGCAGATGTTCATGGTCCACAATGTGTCATATGCAATCACTATCCTTTGTAGGAGCAATAGTAAAGATCACCCTATAGTTTTTTGGTCTGGCACAAGGTCCTGTCTTCGACCATGCTATGCAACCACCGTTCTTATGGTTGACTCCCAATTTTGTTCAGGTGACCTAATGAATTCTGGTGAATTCTTAGGATTTTACGTTCAATGGTAATGAACGCATTGAAAATGGGTTTTCAGAAAACAAATCGGTTTTAATTTTGATCAAAATATTTTCTCGTTCAAGCTCGAGTTTAGATATCATTGAATTCCATGAGTTTGTAATTCTCAATCTTTAAGGTCAATCTCAAGAATTGAGTAATATCAGGCTTAAAAGCTGATTTTTGATCTTTAAGGAGATTATCCTTTCTGGAGATCTGATTCATTAGTCTTAGAAGCTAATTTGCACGGTGCCCCCCATTGTACGAGACAGATCCTCTCATGGTTAGGATAAGTCTGACCACTTGGCGACCCTGTTTGATGCTGAGGTCCGCGGATTTCCTGCTAATTTTATTGATGACTTTTCTAGATTTTTTGTCAAACTACAGCTGGTCTGGATGATAACTTCCTAACCTAAATCAAGAAGCGCGTGTCTTTTTCTCGAAAGACTTTACTTCCTTTTAAATTCCATTTATATTACAATAAACTGGGTAAAACTGATTAATATCGTCCAAAACAAAAGTATCTTCAATTATTTGTACAAAAATATGTGATATATGTTCTAAATAACTTGGTAAATTTTTCCCACACTTGGCTTTTATTTTTCTTTCTTTGCCTTTTTATTCTCTTCTATTCCATTTTAAATGAATTCAAGCGTTTTGGGTTGTTTCTCAATTTATGTCCTTTCCGAGGTAACAATAATTTCGGTGTTAACACCTAGTTTTATCGTTCATAAATATGTATAAACATGATTTTGAGTTCATTTAGTTGAAATTTTTTTAAATATTTTACTAGAAGTGGGTAGTCAGTATATAAGACTAGGGCTGTTCTTTATTATCAGAGAGCACTAGATTCTAATACAACTACTTCATTACTAGTAAAGTTTAACGATGGCTATTAAGCCAAGTGTATAAGTCAAATGTTTAAAACCAAAAGAATTTAATCCCTTCTCACACTTAAGATCTTGCAATGCCCCCATTTGCAAGAAATCAGTAACAATTTAAATTATTGAGGGTAATTAGCATAGAAAAATGATTAAATTTTACCAAAGTTTCCAAACATATTGTTATTTATTTGAATGATAAATAGTGCACTTCATTTGTTCATTCCTGCAGTTGTTATTTCACATATATTTTTTGTCTTGTCGTCAAAATTAGTAGCTTTTACTGAACTTAATGCCAGTCTTTGAAAGTTCGCTGTTTTACCCTGTTGTTTACAATTCACAATATACATACAATACAAATATAAACATGCTTGGTATTTTGAAATGGGACTTAATATCCCACTTTCAATTTACAAAAATGAAATATTAGTATAAAATAATAAAAATATTAAAAATTACATAAAAGTATCAAAATATTATATGTTTAAACAATAATAGATAAAAATGATAAAAGATAAGAAATCACCAATGGAACTGTATCAATTTGGATATGGATTCCAGTTCATATCATCGCTCGGGTTCCATGGTTGGTGATAGGTGTCCTGATAGGCTTGATTGGGGTCGTACAGGTTAAAGGGTGGTCGGATGTCAGGCTGATGTGGTGGATAAAAAGCAAGCCGAGTCAGGATGTAGTTCTGTGGTACCTGATATGATAGCTGGCTCATGATTTGGTGCTGATGAACTTTCCAGCTATCGTGTTGGCGTCGTCTGGATTACTCATACTCATCCGCGGCTCTCCATTGCTCATACTGATGATGCCTAGCCTAGTTATTCATTTCCACCTCATCTATATGCTGATAAACATCAGTATAACTATCCCTAATGACATCCCTAATGTCATCTGCTTCCTCCATCTCCTCGTCCGAACCCCTCTCTACCTGTGGATGGGTGCCCTGATATGGTATTGGCATATTGTGCCTCCGTTTTAGTACCTTTGTACCTTGATAAACCTGCAAGCCTATTCTCTCGGCTTGTTCCTCAATCTCTACCATCGGACCCCCTTGCTCTTTATCTACACCTAAGTACTCTCCAATGAGAGTAACAAAAATACCTCCTCCTATTATTCCCCCCTCCTGTATTCCTTCCACCATTTTGGATAGATAATAACCAACACAGTAGGGGATATTAACAAAGCTTCTAGGGTTTCGAATGCACTTGAGGTAGAATAAATAATTTAGGGTTATTTTCTCCTTGTTTTTACCTCGTTGTGTAATCGAATTTGCTAAAAACCTATGAATTATGCGCAGCTCTGCTTTGTTAATATCTAAATAGGAGTGTCTTCCATCGCGCCTAAACTCATTAAAGTTTGACATACGCCTCCATATGGCATTAGCGTCAAAATCTCTATCTACCCTCTCACCTTCATGAATCAAAGCTGTACAATCAGGTGATAATAATTCAGCGGGAGTGTAAATCTGTAAAGCCCTAGCCATGTCTAGCATGGACATCCTATACATCCTACCTCCAAGTAAAAATCTAAGAAAGCTCATATCTTCTACGTTATCTACATCCCTATTTAATGCTATAGTACTAATTAATTCAACACACCACTCCTTATATACAGGTCTACGAGTGGTAAACAAACGTTCCCAGTCCGGAAAAGAAGAGTTCCCATACCTTTGAATTAATAATAGCCTAACTGACTTAGCTAGGTTGACTTCTTCCAAAGGTCTCCAATCTATCACCCGTGGTACCTCCACATTTTTGGTGTAAAGCTTAAATTTGTTACTTTGGTACGTCGGGTAATCTATCCAGTTTCGCTCAAACCTCAGATTGGGATGTAATTCCTGTTCATGAACTCTTGAGTTTATTATTAACTGATGAATCAGAAATTGTACGTAGGCATTAAAAAATTGTAGATTCGGCTCATAATATGGTAGGTGTTGATCATAGTTATGTTGTTGTTCGGGTTGTGGCTCAGGCTGCATCTCTGGCTGTGGTTCCAGTTCAGGTTGTCTAGACGATGATGCACCGTCAGTATCGGTACTTCTATGCAAAACACATTAAACACAAAATTTTGTGCATCCAAATATGCATTAGTGTTAGCAGAATAACAGCTTAAAACAATTACAATAACATGTTTAATCCATATTAAACTTATACTTATTTTCATATTTTTATCAATTCTACAATTTTTCAAATAAGCATATATGAAAATGAATACAAAGTTCATAAGCATTCAACTCAAATAACATATTAAAATAACCATTACTAGCAATTAAACAAGTTTCAAATGGCATTCATATCAAAATAATCAAGTTCATGAATTTTAGACTTAAAAGGTCCACTTTGATGCTCAAAAATCATGTTTAGGATCAAAGTTTGGATCATTTAGCTTTCTAAACATGTTACACTACTTAATTTAGCAATAATTCATAACAAAAATCGGTCATAACCTGTTTATATCAGAAAGCCCCAAATTGCTCAAGAACACAAACCCTAGATTTCTAAAAATTTTGAAGTTTAAGGCTTTAAATCATGACAAATAGCATCAATCTAGGTTATACAAGCATAATATACTAACAATTTAACTCTAATTAAGCTAGAAATCATCAAAATTAAATTAGGACAATTAATTATAATTATCACAAAAATTAGGAAATTTAGGAGTTTAGGGGTAAAATTTTTACCTTTTTGCTCCCCCATCTGAAGAAAGGCATGATTATAGCGGATTATAGCAAGAAATTTCGTTGATTTTGGTGAAAAAAATGGGTGATTTTTGGGAGTGTTTTGAGGGTTTTTTCGTATGTATGTGTGTGCGTTTTGAGACAGAAGCAGAGAGCTCGCTGGCTTTTGATCCTGTACAGTATTGCAGTCCCATTAGATCGCATTGTGTATAAGGGTAAATCCCATGCGATCGCATGGGGTCCCTGAATTTTTTTATTTTTTATTTTTAAATATAAAAACTTTAACTTATAAAAGAAATAATTACTTAATTTAAAATTTGTTTCTTTTTAGATTGAGGGCTTTTCGGTACGTTTACCTAGTTCGTCCCTCGACAAAATTTTAAAATTTGTCATTTTAAAGCGATTGTTTTAAAAGTAAAGATTTTTGGGTGTTTTTTTTAATGTTTTTGGCATACATTAGATCAATAAAATTAAAAATAATGATAATATCGGGTAAAGCAATTTCGGTTCAACGACCTAGTCTTCAACTCATGAAGAATTTTAAAAATCAATTTTTTTAACTTAATAAAATAAAGTAAATTTTTGTTTCTAAATTCACACAAAACTTAAATTTAAAATGCATAAAATTTCATATAAATATTTTAATATTTTTATACATTGGATTTACAAATTTATATTTAAAATAATATAGTTATATATTAATAAATTAATATTTATATATTAATTTTAAAAACAAGTTAAAAATAAAATTAAAAATCTTTTTGGTCTTTTATCCCACTTTAATCAATCAAATATTTACAAAAATATACGTTCCTCTTTTGGGTAAAGTAATTTCGGCTATATTACATAGTTTTACTCCTGACGAATTTCTGAAATATTTTAAATTGATTGATTAAAGATATTTATACCTTATGAATAAACGGTAAATTTCGCAGTGATGAATTAAATTTTTGTATGATATCAATAATTTCAGTTTATTATGCCTAATTTAATTGAATATCAATTTAATACTTTATAGCGAACGATTCAGCGTTTATTATCAAAAGGTTAAAAGCAATAAATAAAAATAAAAATAAAAACTGTACATACTTACCTATGAGAAAGAATTCTCAGAGACCTGCTTTAGTCGACTCATAGGAGAGTCGTTCAATTTGGTTTTCCATTGCTACATAAGCGTAACCTCAATTTTTCAATAATTTTTCTTCTAAACATATGAATGGTCCTTCTCTGCATAAGGTAACGAATTCAGAATTGGAATGTGTTTGATTGTTCGAACATTTACCTTCGTGTGACCATTTTCTGCATTTATGACATCTTTCAAGGTGTCGTGCTCTTCTTTTTGCTACGAATTTTGATTTTCCTTTACCAAAATGTGTCTTATTATGATTGTTCCTGAGTTCTTTTCTTACTTCGTCCATTTTGCCTCTTATGAATGATACCAGTTCACTCGGGAAGATGTTATTATTACGTTTAGTAATCATAGCGTGTAGCAGTAGACCATGGTTCAGATCAAAGGAATTCTTCATCTCGTAAAACCTAAAAGAAATAAAAATTCAGAATGGAGGGAGAAGACTAGTTCTTTAGGGTCTGCTAGGAAAAGACCATTCGGATTCCATTTTTGAGAACTACACGAAAACAAAAAATCTAACTCTAGATAGCATTATATTATCCTTTAAAATATTTGAATCTCCCCACACTTAGTTAGCTGTAGTATCGAAATTGTGATTAACTAGTTAGCTGTAGTATCGAAATTGTGATTAACTTCATTATTAACTTCAATTGGACCATCAACAACTTTCATATCTCTAACTTTTGCTTCAAGCCATTTGTTGATTTCCTCTGTAACATTCACAAATTCAATTAACATCGCTTTTTCTTTAGGCGACAAATTGGATACTAATCTGTTACGTAACTTAAAGTTCCCCTTAATCCTAGCATCTTGAATTCGTTTATAAAGTTTCTACGTTGAACTGTTAAAAACGTGTCCATCTAATTTTGTATCAACAACGGGGTTCTTTGTTATCAGGTCATCATTAGGTGTTTCTTCATCTTCCCCACACTTAGGCGTTTTTATTGGTTCAACAGTTTTGGTTGGTGGAGATTTAAACTTTCGGTTCACAAAGGTGACTGATTTGTCGCCATCCCTAAGTGTCATTCTACCTTCTCTTACATCAAAGAACGCTTCGGTGGTTGCTAAAAATGGGCGACCTAAAATAAGAGGAATATCAAGGTCTTCCTCCATATTAATAACTATGAAGTTTGCAACAAGGTCAAACTTCCCACTTTAACAAGTAAATTGTTGGCTATTCTAACCGGGTGTTTAATGGTTTGGTCAAATAATTGAACACCTATTTTGGTTGGTCTTAATTTACCTACATCTAATCTTTTGTATAAAGAAAGAGGCATAACATTTGCACTTGCTCCTAAATTTGCGAGCCCATTATACATAGCACCATCATTAAGCAAGCAAGAAATGATAAATTCACCTGGGTCTCCTACTTTAGTAAGTAGAGTTGGTTTGTTAACCTTTTCTGGGTGCTCTTTTCTTGGTTCTTTTACTTCTACTTGAACTTCTTATTCACATTTTTCTTCGTTTCTTGGAATGGGAGGTTTATATAGAAATTCTTCTTCATCACTCCAATTTGAAGCTTCCTCATCTTCCAATTTTGGTTTTTCATATGTTGTTGACAACATATTTATGTTTTCATTCTGAGGGTTTTCTTGGGTGGTGAAATTATGATTAACTTCATTGTCAACTTCCATCGGACCATGTATGTAATGTTTAACTCTGTAACCATTAACTTTAAATTCAATCCCATTTGAATTTATCAATTCTATTGTTCCATATGGGAAAACTCTTTTGAGTATGAATGGTCGAGACCATCTTGATTTCAATTTTCCAGGAAATAGCTTGAATTGTGAGTTGAAAAGAAGAACTCTGTCTCCTTCCTTAAATTCTTTTGAACTCCTGATTCTTTTATCATGCCATTTCTTCGTTCTTTCCTTATAGATTAACGATTTTTCATATGCATCATGTCTTAATTCTTCTAATTCATTTAGTTGACTTAACTATAGATGTCCGGCTTCATGCAAATCATGATTACATGTCTTCAAAGCCCAAAATGCTTTGTGCTCAATTTCTACAGGAAGGTGACATGATTTTCCGTAAACGAGTTTAAAAAGCGTGGTTCCAATTGGAGTTTTGTAGGCTGTTCTAAAAGCCCAGAGTACATCCTCCAATTTCATGGACCATTCCTTCGGATTTGATCCTACGGTTTTCTCTAGAATACGTTTTAAAGCTCGATTGGTATTTTCAACTTGTCCACTTGTTTGCGGATGATAAGCGGTTGAGATTTTATGAGTTACTCCATATCTTTTAAGAACTTTCTCAAGTTGATTATTACAAAAATGAGTACCCCGATCACTTATTAAAGCTTTCGGTGTTCCGAACCTTGCAAAAAGACATTTTAAGAAGTTGACTACAACTCGTTCATCGTTAGTTGGGAGAGCTTGTGCTTCCGCCCATTTAGATAAATAATCAATGGCAACCAGAATGTAGAGATTATTATGAGATTTTGGAAATGGACCCATAAAGTCAATACCCCAAACGTCAAATATTTCACATACTTGAATGACATTTTGTGGCATTTCATCACGTTGACTTATTTTTCCGGCCCTTTGACAAGCATCACATGATTTACAAAGAAGGTGTGCGTCTTTGAAAATTGTAGGCCAATAGAATGCAGCATCGTTTACTTTCCTTGCTGTGGGTTGAGGCCCATAATGCCCTCCTGTTGGTCCTGTGTGACAATGGTTTAAGATTTGACTAGCTTTATCCCCGAATATGCATCGGCGGATTATTCCATCGGGACAACTTTAAAAAAATTGTGGATCTTCCCAAAAATAGTGTTTTATATCACTAAAGAATTTCTTTCGTTTTTGGTACGACAATCCTTTTTCAAGGAATCCACATACTAAGTAGTTTGCATAGTCTGCAAACTATGGAATTTCATTATAATTGATCTTCAATAGATATTCATCAGGAAAGTTATCTTGTATGGCTGATTCATTCAGAACTTCTAATTTAGGATTTTCAAGACGAGAAAGATGATCAGCGGCGAGATTTTCTGCTCCTTTTTTGTCTCGAATTTCAATATCGAATTCTTGTAAGAGTAAGATCCAACGGATTAATCGTGGTTTGGCATCTTGTTTTAAAAATAGGTATCTAAGAGAAGAATGGTCGGTATAGACCACCGTTTTTGCTAGAACGAGATATGAACGAAATTTTTCAAAAGCAAAGACAATAGCAAGGAGTTCTTTTTCAGTAGTTGTGTAATTCGTTTGTGCTCCTTGTAACATATTACTAGCGTAATAAATAGGTTGAAATCGTTTTTCGATTCTTTGACCTAAAACGGCTTCCATTGCAAAATCACTTGCATCGCACATGAGTTCAAATGGTAGATTCCAATTTGGAGTTATCATGATCGGCGCATTAGTGAGTTTTTTTTAAGAATATTAAAAGATTTGATGCATTCATCTGAAAAGATGAATGGAGCATCTTTTTCTAGGAGTTTATTCATAGGAGTGGCAATTTTAGAAAAGTCTTTTATGAAACGTCGGTAAAAACCGGCATGCCCCAGAAAACTCCTAACTCCTCTAACATTGGTGGGATGTGGAAGTTTAGCAATTACATCTACTTTAGCTCTATCCACTTCAATTCCTTCCTTTGAAATTTTATGACCAAGAACAATGTCTTCTCTAACCATGAAATGGCATTTCTCCCAATTAAGAACTAGATTTAATTGCTCACATCTAATAAGCATTCGTTCAAGATTAAATAGACATGTTTCAAAAGTATCACCGAAGACTGAAAAGTCATCCATGAAAACTTCCATGCATTCTTCTATCATGTCGTGAAAAATCGCCATCATGCACCTTTTAAAAGTTGTAGGGACATTGCAAAGTCCAAATGGCATGCGTTTGTAAGCAAAAGTACCATAAGGGCACGTGAAGATGGTTTTATCTTGGTCCTCGGGTGCGATTGGAATTTTAAAATATCCAGAGAAACTGTCAAGAAAATAATAGTAACTATTTCTGGCTAACCTTTCCAACATTTGATCAATGAAAGGTAAGGGAAAGTGATCTTTTCTGGTGGCAACATTTAATTTTCTATAATCAATACAAACACGCCATCCTGTTACAGTCCTAGTAGGAATAAGCTCATCTTTTTCATTTGTGATGACAGTCATGCCACCCTTCTTAGGTACGCATTGAACTAGGCTTACCCATGGACTATCAGAAATTGGATAAATTAAATATGCATCTAGCAGTTTAATTATTTATTTCTTAACAATATCTTGCATATTAGGATTTAGTCTTCGCTGGCGTTGCACATATGTTTTATGACCTTCTTCCATAAGGATTTTATGTGTGCAATACGAAGGACTTATACCTTTAATGTTATGAATCTTCCATACAATAGCTGGTTTATGAGCTTTTAGCACAGAAATGAGTTGAGAATTTTCATTTTCCGTAAGAGAAGACGAGATTATTACAGGTAATTCAGATTCACCATGTAAATAAGCGTATTTCAAATGGTTTGTAAGTGGCTTTAATTCTAATGTCGGTGGTTCTTCTATTGATGATTTGTATCGATATATGTCTTCCTCTTTTAGCATTTGAAGTTCTTCTATTATTGGTTCATAATCATTAACCATGAGTGTAGCTAACATTTCAGCTTCATCAATTGGTTCAGTTCCTTCTCCTAAAGAACATTCTCCTGTTCCTTATAATTCTAGAAATTCTTGTAACAATTCTGCAAGTAAATCTATAGTTTGAATATAATAACATGTATCATCTGCAGATTACGATTGTTGCATGGCTCTATCAACAGAAAAGGTAACACTCTCGTCCTCTATACTTAGGGTCAGTTTCTTACCAAACACGTCTATTATTGCTTTAGCCGTGTTTAAGAATGGTCTTCCTAATATGAGAGGAACTCGAGAATCTTCTTCCATGTCCAGAATAACAAAGTCTACTGGAAATACTAAAGTACCAACTTTAACTAGCATGTTCTCCATTATCCCTCTAGGATATTTTACTAATCGATCGGCTACTTGTATGCTTATTCATGTTGGTTTCAATTCTCCAAGGTCTAGTTTAGTATATAATGAATATAGCATTAAATTTATACTAGCACATAAGTCTGCCAATGCTTCTATTGAATTAAGACTTCCCAGAAAACATGGAATTGTGAAACTTCCTGGATCAGAGAGTTTTTCTGGTAGCTTATTCAACAGCACTGCAGAACAATTAGCATTCAGTGTAACAGCCGAGAGTTCTTCCATTCTCTTTCTATTTGTGATTAGATCTTTCAAGAATTTAGCATATCTTGGCATTCCTGAAATCACATCAATGAAAGGAAGGTTGACATTTATTTGTTTAAACATATCCAAGAATTTGGATTGCTCGGCTTCAAGTCTTTCTTTTCTCATTTTACTCGGGTAAGGAAGCGGTGGTTAGTATGGTTTAACATAAGGTTTAGCCTTAACTGTGTTATCTTCATTAACCTTTTCAACTACCGGTTCTTTTTCCTTATCTTGCTCAGGCTGTGGTGCCTATGTAGTGGGAATAGAGTCATCAAAAATTACAGGTATTTCATGTGATTTGAGTGTAATACCACTTCTTGTGGTAATGGCTTTAGATGTTTTATTCCGGGGGTTAGCATTTGTATCGCTAGGTAGACTCCCCGGTTTTCTTTCACCAATCAACCTTGCTAGGTTACTCACTTCTTGTTCCAGATTTTGAATAGAAGCTTGTTGATTTCTAAATGCTTGAGCATTTTATTCATTAGTTTGTTTCTGAGATGTGAAAAACTGCGTTTGAGATTCAACTAGCTTCGATATCATATCTTCTAAATTTGGCTTTTTATCATCGGTTTGTGGTGGTTTATTTGGAAAAATAGGTATTTGCTGGTTGTAAGTATTATTAGATACTTGTTGATTACTAGGACCTTGTTGATTGTTGTATGGAACATTTCGGTTATAATTCTAGTTTTGATTGTAGTTTGGTCTTGGCGATTGATAATTTTTTTGATAATTATTTCCAGGCCTTTGGTTCATGTATGAAACATTCTCTCTTTGTTCTACTGTTTTTTCAATACTGAGACAATCTTTTGTCAAATGTGGTCCTCCACACTGCTCACAACTAATTCGTATTGCATTAATATCTTTAGTCATCTTTTCCTTTCGTCTCTCAAAAGTATCTAGCTTTGCGAAAATGAAATCAAAGTCATGGCTAGAATCGGCTCTAGCCGCTTTAGATGAATGGAAGATATCTTTTTCCAGATGCCACTCATGTGAGTGGGATGCTGTGTTATCAATAATTTTGTGAGCTTCAGTTGTGGTATTCTTCATAATAGATCCACCAGCTGCTGTGTCGATGTCTTTTTGTGTAGCAACATCGCATCCTTGGTAGAATATTTGCACAATTTGATAAGTATCTAAACCATGCTGAGGACATCCTCTCAACAACTTTCCGAATCTTGTCCATGCTTCATATAATGTTTTCATTTAGCTTTTGCGTGAACGTAACAATTTCTCCTTGAAGTCTAACGGCTTTAGATGCCGGAAAGAATATTTTAAGAAAATTTTCAACTAAAACATCCCATGTGTCAATTGCCCCTTCAGGTAACGATTCTAACCAATCTTTGGCTTCTCCCTTTAAAGTCCAGGGAAACAACATGAGATAGATCTATTCATCCTCAACTTCTCTGATTTTAAATAAAGTACAGATCCTATTAAAGGTTCGAAGATGTTCGTTTGGATCTTCTTTTGGCGTACCACTAAATTGGCATTGATTAGTTACCATGTGTAGGATTTGTCCTTTGATTTCATAATCTGGTGCATTAATGTCTGGTTGAGTAATGGCATGACCTTGGCCAGTGCGGGTAGCTCTCATTCGATCCTCCATACTTAGAGGTTCCTGATTTTCCATAATTGAATTTGTTGAATCTGAATCACTAGAGGATTCTGATTTAATAGTTTTTTCCTCGATAATTGCTGGTTGAATGATTTGCGGTTCAGGAGGAATGATTAGTGGTTCAGGATCTCTGAATTGTCCTTGAATATCCTCCGGGTTCTCAATTGTGAGGTCGGGTTCAAAAAATGGATTATCGGAAATTTGAATTGGAGTACTCGTTCGACTAGATGATGATTCTAAAGAAAAATCAATGGCGACAATATTGGCTAGATGTCTTGATCGAGTTACAGGTGGTGAACGTATGAAAGGTGGTGAACGTTTTGCTCGGTGCATTCACTGAATATCCTATTAGTTATAAAGATAAAAATTATATAAGTTATAAAATTAATAGACTTTTCTGATTTTGCTCACATTTCGAATAGCCAATAGATGCAGCAGGTAGCCAGGACCCTTTAAATCGGAAGCCCACAACTCGCCACTAACAAATCCAACTATTACTACGAACCAGAAAATTTGGATGTCTATCAATTTAACCATTTAAAATAATTTTTTGTCGAAATTTGAAGAAAATATACAAAATTCTATGTCCTAAAAACTAGAGCGCGGAAATGAGAAAGAAAAAGCGCGTCGAGAAATAAGAGTCGAAAAACAAACGTCAAAAAATAATAAACGTTGAAAGGAAAGCGTCAAAACTTAAAAGTCTAAAAACTAAATATTAAAAGTTGCGTCTAAAGGAATTAAAGCTTAAAAGGAATTCTATATCCAAAACGGAAATAACTTAATTAGGCACTAAAATCTATTTAAAACTAAAGCGATAAGTGACGTCGTAAAATTCTAAAGCGCCTAAATCGTAATCTAAAGAAAAAGCACTTAAGGGATTTTACGGCAAAGCTTAAAAATCTAGAAATATAAATTAACTACGGCAAAAACTAAGTTTAAAACTAGTTACGAATGACAAATTATAAAAGTTACGAATTAAACGTTTAAAATATACACTTAATAAAAAGATATATTATAAAAATGATAAAAATAAAATTTTATATAAAAAATATTATTTTTATATTATTAATTTATATAAATACTTAAAAATACAAATTATATATTAAAACTACAATTAATAATATGTTAAATAAATAAAACCTAGTGATTAAATCAAAACCCTAATTTAAATAATAGTAATTAAATTAAAAACCCTAATCGTGTAATTAATGTTGTACTAGGTTTGTGGCCTGTCAACTTCACTCATGCGACCGCATGATATTTATGAACTGCAGCCATGTGATCCCATGGAGTGTAGATTCAAAAACGTTATGCAGGTTCAAATCAGGTTCGGGCCAGGTACTATTTAAATTGGGCTTGGACTTAGTTCGGTCCAGTTTCAGTTTTAATTAAAAAAAATTTATTTAAATAAAGTATTATATAATAAAACTTAAAAAAAATATTACTTATTACTTTTTAAAAACTTTTAACAAAAGAAATAAAAAATATAAACTTTTTAATTTAAATAAACTTAAAAAAATATAGATATATATTTTTCTTTTTCTTGTTTTTATATTTTTGTTTTTAATATTTAAAACTTATGTAAATATATTTTTACAAAAATAGCTTAAAAACTAAAAAAAAATTATTATAGCGTTTTATGGCGTTTCCCCGGTAGCGGCGCCAAAAATACTTGATGTGTGCGAGGTGTAGTACGAAATAGATTATGTTTTACTACGCAATAATATTAAATACCAAACAATTTTACACAAGTTATTTATTTATTTATAGAATGGGATATACCTAAACCTTGCTACAACACTTATAGGCAGTGTACCTAATCGTAGAGTAGTGTAGTTTTTAGTAAGTCTGGTTCATTCCACAGGGATACAGTTGAGTTTAACGCTACATAACTGTGATGACCCGAAAATTTCCGAACAAATTTAATCTTTAATCATTATATATTCCCGACATGATAAGCAAAGTTTGTTAAGTTGAACGGACCAAATTCCAAAGATTCACGAACCATTATAGGAACGGATATGATTATATATGTATATATGTATATATTATAACTTGAAAACATTAACATATTATTAGATACATAATACTTTACATGAACGCATTTGTTTCAAAATATATTTAAAATAATTATCGACGGAATTAACAGATAATATCAAATGATCAAATTATCAGATACATTGAATTATGATTACGAGTCTTTGTTGAGAGGTCCACATTGATTTGAGAAATCGTCTATTTTAACGATATTCGGAATAAATGGTAAAGTCATTTACAGGTAAGAACAAAAGTGTCAATTAACGGGAATTAGACAAGAATTAGTGGAGATTCCTATTTGAATTTCAATTCCTGCTTTACAACATTTTCCTCGTGATTTTAATAGGATAACTATTTTAACTTTCATCTTAAAGTTGGAACGTGGAATATAAATAACTTAGACAATTGGATATCGACATTTTACGTTAAGATGATTTCATACGTTCATCTAAGCTTTGGACTTTATAGCACGTGTCACCAACAAACGTTAATTCAAAAGCTTGAAACCTATTAAGAGTATATTTAATCTTACTTTTCTAAAACGTTTTACGATATAACAGTTATAACCTCTTTAGTAAAATGATTCTTAAATATATTTAGTTTTGGAAAATAAAGTTTTCATATTTATTTAATATTGTTTCAAACGTACAAAAACAATTTTTAAAGAACTTTATTAGTGAAACGTTTTATAAGATAATTTGTTCATAAGTTTTAAAGAACTTAATTAAGGCTTTGTATTATAAATTACATATATATATATATATACATATATATATATATATATATATATATATATATATATATATATATATATATATATATATATATATATATATATATATATATATATATATATATATATATATATATATATATATTGATAGCGTAAACGTGTTACGACATAATACTTTCTATTACTTAAACGATTTTGAAATGAACTTTGAAAAGTAATTAGTTTTGAAAAAATAAATGTTATATTATTAAATAGATATTTCAATTATATATAAGATATACAAAATTGTATTTTTAAATAAGAATATATATATATATATATATATATATATATATATATATATATATATATATATATATATATATATATATATATATATATATTTATATATATATATATATTTACAAATGCTTTAATTTAAACATAAAATGTTTCGGTATTATTAAATGTATTTTAATAAACAACGAGACATTGATTTATAGAAGCAAATGACCACAACACTTAAATAAAGAAGTTATACTTTGGGTAATATAAATTATAGATGATTAAGTCTAATTAATTATAATAGGTACACGTCGCGTAACGTAAAGTGTTAGTTTTCTAAGCATACGAATATGCGTTCAAAAAACCGGAACTAGGACATAAGTCGAGTGACAACGTACGAGTCATTAGAACTAAAATTATAAGTTAACTATGCATGTAAATATAATATAATATTTAATTAATTATAAAAATTTAATATATATATATATATATATATATATATATATATATATATATATATATATATATATATATATATATATATATATATAATTTTATTATATAAACCGTCGGCAGAAAAATGAAGTGGGAACGAGTTGTAACTCAGGGCTCCGCAATCGCGGAGATAATGTAGAGACCCGTCCTAATCCATCCGGACGAAGTCCATATCGATTATAAACGATTCACAACAGTTGATTACATCGCGAGGTACTTGACCTCTATATGATACATTTTACAAACATTTTATTCGTTTTTGAAAAGACAATCTTCCATTACATCGAAAGTTGACGGCATGCATACCATTTTATAATATATCTAACTATAATTGACTTAATAATAATCTTGATGAACTCAATGACTCGAATGCAACGTCTTTTGAAATATGTCATGAATGACTCCAAGTAATATCTTTAAAATGAGCAATTACACAGCGGAAGACTTCTTTCATACCTGAGAATAAACATGCTTTCATGTGTCAACCAAAAGGTTGGTGAGTTCATTAGTTTAACATAAATAATCATTTCCATCATTTTAATAGACCACAAGATTTTCATTTCCATTTCTCATAAACATAATCTCATATCAGGCATTTCGCACGGCATAGAGATAAAAATTATTCATATGGTGAACGCTTGATAACCGAACTAACGGGATGCATATAGAATATCCCATCATTCTGGGACTCTCATTGGACATGATAATCGAAGTACTAAAGCATTCGTAACCCGAATGGGATGTGTCAAGGTCCATAGATCTATCTTTAGGATTCGCGTCAATTAGGGGCCATTTCCTTAATTTTTAGGCTACCAAGCTAAAAAGGGGCATATTTGATTTCGATAATCCAACCATAGAATGTAGTTTCGATTACTTGTGTCTATTTCGTAAAACATTTATAAAAACAGCGCATGTATTCTCAGTCCCAAAAATATATTGCAAAAGCATTTAAAAAGGGAGTAATGAAACTCACCTAATGTATTTTGTAGTAAAAATACATATGACTATATTGAACAATGCAGGGTTGGCCTCGGATTCACGAACCTATATCAATTGTATATCTGTTAAAACATATAATGGAAATCATATGATTTCCTTTATTAATTATATATTATTTATGTGTTTGCAGTTTATATAATTTATATTAAATTTTAAAAAAAAATCTTATATTATATCTTAATGTATATGTTATATATATTTATTTTATATATATATTTTTAAAATGATTAGAATCTATACATTTAGTTATATTAGTATATCCTTATATATATTTAGTATTATATTAAAAATATCGAATTTGTTGTATGTAGGTATAAAAAAAATGTTAATATGTTTGATATTTAGTTCTATGAAATAATAATTTAATTATTGCATATGTAATAAGTATATTTATTTATTTGTTATAATGATGCTCATAATACAATATTAGTCATAATAATAGTAATAATGTTAATAATTATAATACTAAAAAAAAAAATTCATAATCATAATGGTTTTGTATCATAACCATTTTCAGATTCCCGTTCAAATTATAACCTATGATTTTTATCTATCATCCCTTTCTAAAAGAATCTTCGTAACACATCTATTAACTTTACGTTCATGTTCCAAATCTTAAACATTTTATAATCCTTTATAACATGACACATAGTTTTAACTATATTCGTAACCAATTCATAATACTTGTTATCATATATTATCACAATCTCGCTCGTAATATTACAATTATACTTAATCAATTTCTAATAAAGTGATTATCATTTATAATAACAATAATAAGTGTAGTAATAAATATAATACTAGGAAGAAAATAATACTCAATAATACTTTTATTACTAACCCTAATATTAATAATAATAATAATAATAATAATAATAATAACAATAATAATGATAATGATAATGATAATGATAATAATAATATTAATACTAGTAATATTAACAATTATTAATAATAATAATAATAACATGACAATAATAATCATAATAATAATAAAATTGATAATATTAATAATAAGGATAATAAGAAGACTACTTTAAATGTTCTCCAAAAAAAAATGGTCACAACCGGACTCGAACCCATGACCTCCCGCTTAACCGAAACACTCCTCACCAATGCTCCGTTACTGTCTTTCTGTTATAAACACCCAACCTAATTTATTTACCCCGTATTTTATTGACATCATCTTCATCACATTACACAGACAACCAGGGAAGCTCGAAGTGCAATCAAAATAACGAATTTTAGGTTAAATTAAGATTTGAGAAGAGTACAAAAATGTTTAAAGGTCTCGTAGATTCATATAAAAAAAATAAAAGGTTTTAAAAAAAAAATACTCACTGTAAAGACATATCAATCTCGCTATGAACCATAAATCGAATTCGAAGTTTAAATGAGTTTTAGTCAAAAGTTAAAACATAAAAGATGTTTCAAATCACTTCTATAAGCTATAAAAATTATCAATTTAATTCAGATTGAAACAGAACTTGCGAATTTGACAGAAGAACAATGGTTGACTTTTTAATTATAAAACTTTGACTCAATAAATTTGGATTCGATACTAAAAATTGGAACATGAAACTTTACAGAAAGTTTATATGCACGATTACTAACATCTTTACATTATTACATTTTGAATTTATTTTCAAATTCAAAGTTTTGGGAAAAAGAAGAAACAGAGGTAGCGACCCAGTTTTTAGTTTATAATTCGTTTTTATTTTCTTTTTCCTTCTTCTTGAATTATAGTCCAGACTTATAACGCGTAAATGAGATTAATATATCCTCAATATTCTATTACATTTGTTTGGTAGTAGATGTGAGTTCGACCTCTAACAGTATTTTAGATAGAAAGTTCAATCAGATACTTAAAAATCAAATGAGACAGCGATATCTAACAAATTGGGAACACAAAACAAAATTGAAAACAGTTTATTAGATTTAGGAATCTGATTCGTACAATTAAAGTTTATATATAATAAATATTAATAATAATTAATAATAGTTATGATAATAATAATAAATAAATAATAATAATAATAATAATAATAATAATAATAATAATAATAATAAAAATGATAATAATCATATTATTAATGTTAATAATAATAAAATGTATTAATCACAATTACAGTAATGATAATAATAATAATTTATAAAAATAATAATAGTCTTTAATGAAAATGATAATAATAATATTTAATAATATTAATAGTACCAATCATATAGTTAAAATTACAATTTTACTACTAGTGACAATAGTAATGGTATTAACAAATCAAATATAACAATTTCAGTATTATAATTTTAATGATATTGATATTAATATTAATAATGATAATAAATGTAATAATAATAATTATAATTAAACTTGTAATTACTTTTAATATATTTATATTACAATTTATATTATATACTATATAACTTTATATATTGAATATTTATTATTTATATATTTTATAAATACTTCAATATAGAAATCCTTTATATCTATAATTATATAGGTTTATAATAATATTATATATCTATTTATGTATTTATTTTAATAACAACATATTTTTTTTTTGTTATCTTATATTTTTAATTCTAATTGATGAATGTATACTTTTTATTTTAAATTATTATATATATACTTATGTATATGTATATGTATATGTATATGTATATATATATATATATATATATATATATATATATATATATATATATATATATATATATATATATATATATATATATCATTAATTACACATTGGTCCGTGAATCGTCGGGAATGGTCAAAAGTCAAATGTATCCATGAAATCAATTCAAATTCTTGAGACTCAGATTAATAGGTTTTGCGTATCGTGTCAGAATCATAATCATATTAAGTTTAAATTTGGTCAGAAATTTCCGGGTCGTCACAGTACCTACCCGTTAAAGAAATTTCATCCCGAAAGTTGATTGGGATCGTCATGGCTGACAATAAGTATGTTTTCATGACTAATATGAGCTAATAAATAGAGTTTTATTACCATTGAGTAATAAGGATAAAATAATTCGATTATTCGAAAAGTACGAATGAAGCTATCACAAAAGAGTGAAATGAGAAAATAAAAATTTGCCTTAGCTTTTGACGTAGTCACGTTTGAATTTTGAAAATAAGGTGCGTCTTAACTTTTGACGTAAGGGGTTGAATTCCGGAATTCAAGGGATTTTAAAGAAATCTTCGAAATCTAAAAGATTTGATTATTCAGCGAGTAAGGAAATTAAGATCTCTATAATTAAATCTGGTGATCTGTCTCGATTACTCTGTCTGATATTACCCATTATAAATTAAGCTCTTCCTTCCATTATTCTCACCATTCCTATACTTTCTTTCTTAGTTCATACATCTAAAAGATTTTGAAAATGCTTAATCCCGTTCTAATCCTTGATATTTTTCTTAATTATCATTTCTGTCATCCTTCTTTTCAATCTTCCACCAGAAGAATATGTTTTTTACTAGTTCGCCCTTGGGGTTATAGTGTTTTAAATTCTCCCGTGTCTTTATGTTGCTATTTATATTAGTGTACACGGTTTGTGATTTCTGTGTTGTTGTCGAGTTTTGTATTTTCCCTTATGTTTCTGAGCTCTTTGCCTTTTTATTCTCCTCTCGATCACTAGTAAAACGAGTAACGGTCCAGAATTCGTAAGTATGGAGTTTCGAATGAACTTAATGTTCTAAACAAGAAAGAATATAATAGCACGATTTGATTTGTCAAATTACCAGAATCACTGAGGATAGAACTATCAAGAATATATTTTCTTGATATATTCGGAGGTTGAACAGATTGAACGAGTCATGTAACATGGCACATGATGACATTATAGTCTGTGAATCATCACGTGTCATTAGAAACTCAGCATGACTTACTGTAATATAATCACGTTGATCAAGTGTCATTATATTATACTAATTCATGCATCAACTACTTTACATTTCTCCAGAATTCATTCATAAATTAAACTCGAATTTTAAAGAAATTTAGAAACTAAAATGGTTTTTTTTATTATGTAATACGGATAGCATGAAGAGATAACTAATTTCGGACAAGAAGAGTTATGAAAATATCCTCAGAAATATCGAAGATATTTATGATGATATTTTGGGATTTCTAAGTTCGATGGTTGATGAAGAAAGATTTTCCGCAAGATTTTAACATGAGTACAGAGCAAGATATTCGTTGAAGGTTTCATCGGATCCAGAATTACCTAGATTCTTTGAATATATGGTATGGTCCTGGTATTTGGCATTGTTCTCCTTCATGGTTTGCTCAATCTGTTTTTTTTTTTCAGTACCAAATTTTCTATCGAGCGTTCCCAACACTCTCTTATTTATCATCAAACTTTTGACCGTTTAGACCATCTACAATTTTTCTGTTTCCTCTGCATTTAATGCTACGATATCCAAATCATCGGTTATCATTCCGAAGTGATTTCAAGATATTTGTATTTTTAGATGATTAAACGCTGATGGTAACATGGTGGAATATGAAAGGTTCCCCGGTAACAATAAAAGAGCATACACATAAATCAAGGTGATAATAAGGTTGTTTCGAATGAAAAGGCGAAGTTGACTTGCTGGAGCTGTGACAAAATTTGCTATTTTGAAAGGGAACTTAAAAGTTATTTTGGGTAATAATAATGCCAAAGAAACTAGCACAGATACGTGTTAAACTTTTACTCAGGTTTCGAGTATTTTTAGGTGCATGACTATATGCATCAATATTTTCTTCCGTAGATGAAATGCGATTGATTCATCCTCTCGATTGAGATGTTTTCAAGAATCATGAAAGGTTTGAACGCAGATTGTAATCGTCAAGATACAAATGAGGTTTAAGATGAAATCGAGTGGCAGACTTGAAGAATTATTTAGTTTCATATATTATAATCAATATTTTAATTCATTTTAATTGTCCAATGTCATTAGTCCACAGTCAATAATCCACAGTTAACAGTCCAATAATCCATATATAATTTAATATGTAATATTCGAATTAATTAATACGTATCGTGACCCGTGTACATGTCTCAGACTCGATCACAACTCAAAGTATATATATTATTATAGAATCAACCTCAACCCTGTATAGAGAACTCGGTCATTACTGCATATAGAGTGTCTATGGTTATTCCAAATAATATATATATATATATATATATATATATATATATATATATATATATATATATATATATATATATATATATATATATATATATATATATATATATATATACGTCGATATGATATGTCAAAACCTTGTATACGTGTCTCGATATTTAAAGTGCGTAAAATAAATACAGAATTTAAATGACGATAATAAAATTTCGATAATTAAATTACGATAAATAAACTGCGATAAATAAAAATGTAATCAGTTAGCTAGGAACAGTTAGCGTGGATTCTTAACAAAATTTCTCATAGTTAATTTGTTTGTTTCTAACAAATTTTATTTTATCAAATGTTTCTTCATTATGCCACTTGTTAAATTCTGATAAATCAAAATCCAAATATGAAATTGAATGAAAATGATTATTCTGTGGTGAACGGTTACGTATATCTGTGGATGTAAGTAGAATAGTAAATATCTGTTGAATCAGATTTGAAGAATGTACAGTGTAACTTATTAATGCGAAATCTATATATTCCTCGGGTATTACCTACCCATTAAAATATTTTCACCATTAACAGTTTGTACAATAAAAATTTCAATTACAATCTCTATGAAAACATATATACATATATATTTTCTTCAGACGCATCATGGATTTAATGAGTCAATGTGATATTAAACTCATCATATTTATGGTTAGAACTAGAGTACATAATCTCTAAAACATTAGAGATTACATAATCGCCATGAAGGACGAAGATAGTTTATGTAGAACAATTCGTAGAATGATGATTATGCTTGAGGTATAGATTGCGAGGTTGAGACATGTGATGATGTTGTTGTTGTTGTTGGTACTGGTTATGCTGCTGGTGCTGCTGATGGTGGTACTGTTGTTGTCGGTGCTACAAGTGTTGTTGGTGCTGAGGTTGATGATGATGTTGGTGTAGTAAGTATAGCTTGTAAATCACGCACCATTCTTGTCAGGGTTTATATCCTACCCTCTATCATTTCTATCCATCCACTCATCTGATTCGATAGATCTTGATTATCAATTTGAAGTTCCCTAACTTCTTCTAATATTCCCTTTTGATTGGTATTCAGAAGTAGAGGTTGAATATTTTCTGAGATTGCAGTAACGCGACCTTCGAGGTGGAAAACTTTAGCAAGAAGGGTGAATACAGTTTTGCGCATAGGTTCACCGGTGAGTACATCGTTTTCTTCGATGTTAGGAGGTAAGTTTGGTTCGCGGTAGGGCTCACCTTCTTCATTTTCTCCATCGAGTGAGTAAGTCTCGGACCCACCCCCATCTCCTCCAGAAAGAAAAATAACTAAATGGTTGAGGCACTTGTGGTTCATTGACTTCGGAGTATGCTTCAATACACATCTCGAAATCGCTTCCGGAACTAATGGAATCCAAGCTAGGTGTAGGATCCATCTCTCACGATCAGTTAAAGGGTTTTGATATGAAATAATTTTCGAATATCGAATGATATTTTAATTATATATAGAATATCTATACATACTTCCAAAGATCCCGTGAATTACGGAGAAAATTAAGAAAACGTGTCAGATAAAGTCTACAGTGATAGATACGCTAAGATATGGATTAGTAGATATGCTAAGATATGAATTTTGTCTATACACTATTCATGCAATCATTGCAGTAAGATGTGTCTAGACTAAGAATGATAAGCAGGTAATTTCCTAAGGATGATAAACTAATGATTTCCGACAAAAATGATAAGCAAAATTTTTTTTTGACATGCAGACACGGTCGAAGTCCAGACTCACTAATACATCCTAACGACTTATCAGTTATACACACTAATGCAGACCTGGTTCGCTAAGACCACCTCTCTGATACCAACTGTAGAGACCCGTCCTAATCCATCCGGATGAAGTTCATATCGATTATAAACGATTCACAACAGTTGATTACATCACGAGGTACTTGACCTCTATATGATCCATTTTACAAACATTTCATTCGTTTTTGAAAAGACAATCTTCCATTACATCGAAAGTTGACGGCATGCATACCATTTTATAATATATCTAACTATAATTGACTTAATAATAATATTGATGAACTCAATGACTCGAATGCAACGTCTTTTGAAATATGTCATGAATGACTCCAAGTAATATCTTTAAAATGAGCAATTGCACAACGGAAGACTTCTTTCATACCTGAGAATAAACATGCTTTCAAGTGTCAACCAAAAGGTTGGTGAGTTCATTAGTATAACATAAATAATCATTTCCATCATTTTAATAGACCACAAGATTTTCATTTCCATTTCTCATAAACATAATCTCATATAAGGCATTTCGCACGGCATAGAGATAAAAATCATTCATATGGTGAACGCTTGATAACTGAACTAACAGGATGCATATAGAATATTCCCATCATTTCGGGACTCTCATCGGACATGATAATCGAAGTACTAAAGCATTCGTAACCCGAATGGGATGTGTCAAGGTCCATAGATCTATCTTTAGGATTCGCGTCAATTATGGGCCATTTCCCTAATTCTTAGGCTACCTAGCTAAAAAGGGGCATATTCGATTTCGATAATCCAACCATAGAATGTAGTTTCGATTACTTTTTTCTATTTCGTAAAACATTTATAAAAACAGTGCATGTATTCTCAGTCCCAAAAATATATATTGCAAAAGCATTTAAAAAGGGAGTAATGAAACTCACCTAATGTATTTTGTAGTAAAAATACATATGACTATATTGAACAATGCAGGGTTGGCCTCGGATTCACGAACCTATATCAATTGTATATATGTTAAAACATATAATGGAAATCGTATGATTTCCTTTATTAATTATATATTATTTATGTGTTTGCAGTTTATATAATTTATATTAAATTTCAAAAAAAAAATCTTATATTATATCTTAAAGTATATGTTATATATATTTATTATATATATATATATATATATAATGATTAGAATCTATAAATTTAGTTATATTAGTATATCCTTATATATATTTAGTATTATATTAAAAATATCGAATTTGTTGTATGTAGGTATAAGAAAAATGTTAATATGTTTGATATTTAGTTCTATGAAATAATAATTTAATTATTGCATATGTAATAAGTATATTTATTTATTTGTTATAATGATGCTCATAATACAATATTAGTCATAATAATAGTAATAATGTTAATAATTATAATACTAAAAAAAATTCATAATCATAATGGTTTTGTATCATAACCGTTTTCAGATTCCCGTTCAAATTATAACCTATGATTTTTATATATCATCCCTTTCTAAAAGAATCTTCATAACACATCTATTAACTTTACGTTCATGTTCCAAATCTTAAACATTTTATAATCCTTTATAACATGACACATAGTTTTAACTATATTCGTAACCAATTCATAATACTTGTTATCTTATATTATCACAATCTCGCTCGTAATATTACAATTATACTTAATCAATTTCTAATAAAGTGATTATCATTTTATAATAACAATAATAAGTGTAGTAATAAATATAATACTAGGAAGAAAATAATACTCAATAATACTTTTATTACTAACCCTAATATTAATAATAATACTAATAACAATAATAATAATAATGATAATGATAATAATAATAATAATAATATTAATACTTGTAATATTAACAATTATTAATAATAATAATAACATGACAATAATAATCATAATAATAATAAAATTGATAATATTAATAATAAGGATAATAAGAAGACTAGTTTAAATGTTCTCCAAAAAAAATGGTCACAACCAGACTCGTACCCATGACCTCCCGCTTAACTGAAACACTCCTCACCAATGCTCTGTTACTGTCTTTCACTGTCTTTCTATTATAAACTCCCAACCTAATTTATTTACCCCGTATTTTATTGACATCATCTTCATCACATTACACAGACAACCAGGGAAGCTCGAAGTGTAATCAATGTAACGAATTTTAAGGTTGAATTAAGATTTGAGAAGAGTACAAAAACGTTTAAAGGTCTCATGGATTCATATAAAAAAAATAAAAGGTTTTAAAAAAAATACTCACTGTAAAGACATATCTATCTCGCTATGAACCATAAATCGAATTCGAAGTTTAAATGAGTTTTAGTCAAAAGTTAAAATATAAAAGATGTTTCAAATCACTTCTATAAGCTATAAAAATTATCAATTTAATTCAGATTGAAACAGAACTTGCGAATTTGACAGAAGAATAATGGTTGACTTTTTAATTATAAAACTTTGACTCAACAAATTTGGATTCGATACTAAAAATTGGAACATGAAACTTTACAGAAAGTTTATATGCACGATTACTAAAATCTTTGAATTATTACATTTTGAATTTATTTTCAAATTCGAAGTTTTGGGAAAAAAAGAAGAAACAGAGGTAGCGACCCAGTTTTTAGTTTATAGTTTGTTTTTATTTTCTTTTTCCTTCTTCTTGAATTATAGTCCAGACTTATAACGCGTAAATGAGATTAAAATATCCTCAATATTCGATTACATTTGTTTAGTAGTAGATGTAAGTTCAACCTCTAACAGTATTTTAGATAGAAAGTTCAATCAGATAATTAAAAATCAAATGAGACAGCGATATCTAACAAATTGGGAACACAAAACAAAATTGAAAACAGTTTATTAGATTTAGGAATGTGATTCGTACAATTAAAGTTTATATATAATAAATATTAATAATAATTAATAATAGTTATGATAATAATAATAAATAAATAATAATAATAATACTAATAATAATAATAAAAATGATAATAATCATATTATTAATGTTAATAATAATAAAATGTATTAATCACAATTACAGTAATGATAATAATAATAATTTATAATAATAATAATAGTCTTTAATGAAAATGGTAATAATAATATTTAATAATATTAATAGTACTAATCATATAGTTAAAATTACAATTTTACTACTAGTGACAATAGTAATGGTATAACAAATCAAATATAACAATTTCAGTATTATAATTTTAATGATATTGATATTAATATTAATAATGATAATAAATGTAATAATAATAATTATAATTAAACTTGTAATTACTTTTAATATATTTATATTACAATTTATATTATATATTATTAACTTCATATATTGAATATTTATTATTTATATATTTTATAAATACTTCAATATAGAAATCCTTTATATCTATAATTATATAAGTTTATAATAATATTATATATCTATTTATGTATTTATTTTAATAACAACATATTTATTTTGTTTGTTATCTTATATTTTTAATTCTAATTGATGAATGTATACTTTTTATTTTAAATTATTATATATATTCTTATGTATATGTATATATATATATATATATATTTATATCATTAATTACACATTGGTCCGTGAATCGTCGGGAATGGTCAAAAGTCAAATATATCCATGAAATCAATTCAAATTCTTGAGACTCAGATTAATATGTTTTGCTTATCGTGTCAGAAACATAATCAGATTAAGTTTAAATTTGGTCAGAAATTTCCGGGTCGTCATAGATAATACCCTCAAAGAATCCGCAATCGCGGAGGTGACAGGGACCAGAGTTTAGGCTATAAAGTTCGATGAACTTGGCCGATTAGTTTTATGATTTACCTATCATCTTCATATTACTCCGTATTAATATTATTTATTTTATTATTTATATTAATTATTATTATTAATCCAGAGATATTATTAGTAGTATTAGTATTATTATTAATCATATTGTTATTATTAGTAGAAGTAAGAGTATTATCATTATTAGTACTATACATAAAATACTACGACGGAGTCATGAGTGGGTTATTTCAAAAACGAATTTTTATGAGCGGGATAGAGCTTAGGAAATTATGGGTTATAGCTATGGAGGTTATGGGTATGGATCAGGGGTATGCTCGTGAGGTCAATCTAGTGTTTATCATCTCCATTGTGTTTACGTACCTTTCTTGCAATATTGAATCTCAATATTGATACGTGAGTACTCATAATTTAACTTTTATATATCAATAGTGTATCCCTAACTAGTGCTCGAGTATATAGGAATGTGCATGCTTGTACTTTTAATATTGCCCTTAGATAGGTTATGTCAAATACTGAATTAGTTACATATGCGGTTAAGATAAGGTATAAGATATGCATGTCGTTGGAAAGCTAGTGACAAATTAGGAACTTTTCATTTAGATAGCGAATGGTTTCGATGAACGGATTAGAAGTTATAGTCAATCAAATTTTTGTATTATTATTAAAAATGATTATTATTATCGTCGTTATTATCGTCGTTATAGTTTTTATCTAATTATTATTATTATTATTATTATTATTATTATTATTATTATTATTATTATTATTATTATTATTATTATTATTATTATTATTATTATTATTATTATTATTATTATTATTGTTGTTGTTGTTGTCGTTGTTGTTGTTATTATTATTATCATTATGAATAAAAGGTATTGTCATTAAAAATTGTTATTTTTTTATTATTATTACTATCGTTATTATCGTTAAAGTTATAATTAGTATTATCATTAATATTATCATAATATTTATTATCATTAGTATTATTATAATTAAAATTAATACTAGTAACACCTAATTATTATGATTACTATTATTATCATTAATATGAACGCGATATAAAAGACGATTAAAAGCTATTAACAAATTGATTAGGAAATAATGATTATAAGTATCATGATGAGATTAAAATATTGAAAGGTATTGATTTAGATAAAAATATCGTTTTCATAATTTTTATCATTATTATTATCAAAAGTGTTATTAATATTAAAACTATCATTTTTACAAAAATTATTATTTTTAATAGGAATATCATTGTTAATATAAAATATCATTTTTATTATCATTTTAAATAAAATTATTATTTTAAATTTAATAATAAAATGTATCGTAAATATTAAAGTTATCATAATTAGAATTATCATTCTATCATAATATCACTTTTAGTAAATATAAATATTGAAATTTTTATTAATAGAATAATAATAATTATTATTACAAAATAATACAACTTTTACTTACTATTGTTATTATCGATAATATGTTATCAAATAAATATGTGATACAAAGATATTTTACTACGTGTAATATAACTACATTAATAATACCTATCATATTATTTTTATGATATTAATTGAATTTTATAAATTTTATTATTTAAGATGTATAAAAGTATATTTTTATTACATAAATTTTAATATAAAATTTTATTTATTAATGAATGAGTTATATTATTTACTCTATCAAAATCTGTTAAAAATATTTAAATATATTAAACGACTATATTTAAGTTATATAATAATCATGTATAAATTTTTTTGAAATCATTTAAGATTAAGTTGACTTTTGTTAACTTCTACATGTTAGTCTCGAGAATTAGGATTGTGATACACTACGGTTTAATCTAATTTGTTAGACAAATATTGACCAACATATAAATATATATAATTAATATAGGTTCGTGAATCCGAGGCCAACCTTGCACTTGTTCAATGACGTTATATGTATTTTTACTACAAAATACAGTATGGTGAGTTTCATTACTCCCTTTTTAAATGCTTTTGCAATATATATATTTGGGACTGAGAATACATGCGCTTTTATAAATGTTTTACGAAATAGACACAAGTAATCGAAACTACATTATATGGTTGAATGATCGAAGCTGAATATGCCCCTTTTTGCTTGGTAGACTAAGAATTAGGGAACATCACTAATTTTGAGAATTAGTGCATGCCTAATTGACGCGAATACTAAAGATAGATCTATTGGGCCTAACGAACCCCATCCAAAGTACCGGATACTTTAGTACTTTGAATTCAGTTTTTATCATGTCCGAAGGATTTCCCGGAATGATAGGGGATATTCATATATGCATCTTGTTAATGTCGGTTACCAGGTGTTCAATCCATATGAATGATTTTTGTATCTATGCATGAGACGTATATTTATGAGAACTGGAAATGAAATTCTTGTGATCTATTAAAATGATGGAAATGGATGTTTATGATAAACTAATGAATCACCAACCTTTTGGTTGATACTTTAAAGCATGTTTATTTTTAGGTATTAAAGAAATATTCCGCTGTGCATTTGCTCATTTTAAAGATATTACTTGGAGTCAATCATGGAATATTTCAAAAGACGTTGCATTCAAGTCATTGAGTTCAATAGAGATTATTATTAAGTAAATGACAGATTAGATCATTTATAGTTGGACATTATGAAATGGTATGCATGCCTGTCAATTTTCGATGTAAAGAAAGTTTATCTTTTAAAAATGAATGCAATGTTTGAAAAATGTATCATATAGAGGTCAAATACCTCATGATGTAATCAACTATTGTGAATCGTTTATAATGTATATGAACGGGTTCTTTCAGTTGGTTTCAGAGCGGTGGTCTTAGCGAACCAGGTCTGCATTGGTGTGTCTAACTGATAAGTCGTTAGTATGCATTAGTGAGTCTGGACTTCGACCGTGTCTGCATGTCAAAAGTTTTGCTTATCATTTCTAGTCGGAAATCATCTGCTTATCATCCTTAGGAAATTACTTTTTTATCATTCTTAGTCTAGAAACGTTTTACTGCATTAATTACATGAGTAGTGTATAGACAAAATTCATATCTTAGCGTATCTGCTAAATCATATCTTATCGTATCGTATCTGTTACTTTAAACTTTGCCTGACATATTCCGTAAATTTCTCCGTAATCTACAAAATCTTTTGATCTATATATATAGATATCCTATGTAATTAAAATACCACCCGATAGCCGAAAAAATCATTTCATATCGAAAAATCCTTTATTCAATCATACGAAATGGAATTCTTCATTAGTTCAAGTCCCTCGGATTCCGAAATGGAATCCCATTCAAGCTCCGAAAGCAGTGTGACCGGAATGGATCAACCAATCAGTCATCATCTATTCTGGATGAATTGGGGATGGGTTCGTAGCCTCCTTAATCATCGGAAACAAGAAGAAGGAGATCCCTTCCATCCACCACATTGCCCTCTTGACGAAGAACCTGAAGCACTTACCGGCGAACCTGTCCGAAATGCCATTTTCTCTCTCATTTCCAGAGTATCTCGTCACGATTATATACTACATCAAATTCTAGATTTTATTTATCCACTCGTTCGAACCGACAATCACTTCGGTGTAATAGAAGAAGTCAACAATCTTGGCGCTCGGGTAGTGGCTTTGGAGAATATGGTGCAAAGGTTACAAACACCAGCAGCAGCACCAGCAGCATAACCAGTACCACCATCATCAATGCTAAAAGTGCCATTACCACCTCTAACCACAACCGCGTCGTAAAACTCAACTTCACAATCTGTCCCACGAGCATCAACGTCATACGCACCATAGATACCAAGGAGTACCAACAACAATAACTGACGAAGTATTAATTTGTAACATCCCGCGTTTTTCCGTTAAATTTATTTTAACACCGTCTTTTTTTTTAAATAATATCTTTCGTCATTTAATTTGGCATCTTTCGTTAACTAACGTTCATAATATCCTCGTTATTTAATTATAAAGTCATCCGTTACTCGAACGTTTTTAAAATATTCGTTGGGTTAATTCCCGCACCCGCTTTGAAACTCGAGGGACCGAGATTGCCAAATGGGCAAACTAGTTGACTAGGTCAACTAGTCAACCCACTTACCACATCCATTCATTTCATCTCCACCTCCCAACTTCATCCTCCTCTTTCTCTCTACTTCCCATTTTTGAACTCAAAACCCTCAAACATAAAATCATCATCTAAATCCGATTGGAGAAGCAAACATCAAAACAAATTACATTTTCATGATCCTCTCTTCATCCTCTACATTTTGATACCAACTTCATCTCATTTGGGTAACTTTCTAAAATCACTAATTTTATGTGTTCTTGAGATTTTTGAGTTATAAAGTTGTTAATTAGTGTCTATGGCTCATTGTGATGTCGTGTATGTAATTTGTATGCTCGATTCGTTGTTTTTGGTGTAACTAGTTCAATATGAAAATTACTTGCTAAATCCTTGATTTTGGATGATCAAATGTTGTTAGATTGTTAAAGTGCATGTTTTAAAAGTGTTACTAGTATCATTAGCTTCGTTTTGATGTATAGGTTGATTAAGGAAACTCCAAGAACATGATTAATGATTTTGTGAACTTGGATTAGGGTTTGATGAGCTTTACATGAACTTTTGATGCGTCAAATGCTATGAGATATTGTTGTTAAGTGTTTTGTTGCAATGTGTGTTTGATTACCTTCGAAACGGCATAACATACATGTAAATTGGTTGCCCGAATCATAAAATGCGTTTTTGGAACTTGAACTTTGATTATGAATGTTTAATTGCGGTTTTTGGTTGTTGTAAGTGGAAGTTTGATTGATGAAATGCGTTTAGATGTTTTCCTTGTCAAAATACCTTTCCGATGGTATAAGATACATGTTCTAAGTGTTTTCGGTGCATGAGATGTGTTAAATTGTATTTTGGTTCGTGACTTGGACCATTTTTCTGCAAACTGCATGATTCCCAGGTATTGCGCGCCGCGCATTTACCCGCGCGCCGCGCAGAATCAGAGATCCCAGATGTTTGCCTTCTTGGTTGAGTTCTGACCAGAAATTGCACTTGGGTGCGCGCCGCGCAACCCAGTGCGCGCCGCGCAAAAGCCCCAGGCCACTCTCTTTTGTTTTTAAATGTCACAAAAATGTTTCCGCTTAACTAAAACTCCGTTTAACATGAAACTTGACTATTAGGCTCTTATATGACTTCTCGTCTTGGGAAAATTGTCGGATACCCGACCCGACCCCGTTGACTTTGACTTTGACCAAGTTTGACTTTTAGTCAAACTTAACCAAACGATTATACAATCGTTCTAACATACTTAACTACTTGTATTGTGCATGAAACTTGACAAATTGATTCACATGCTATATTAATCGAGTCGTAACGAGCCATAGGACTAATTGAACATCTTTGACCGTTTGTGTTTACCGTTATTGATACAACCTATATGTTTAGGTCAAGACTAGCTTTGTCTTTGCACGCGTCTACTTGTTGAAGTACTTTATTAACTCTCGCGCTCAAGGTGAGATCATAGTCCCACCTTTTCAACAACTTTTATACTTTTAAATCGTGGGCTGAGAAAACATATACTTTGTTACATCTTGTACTACTTACTTTTATGTTTTGAACACAAGTGTGAAAACAAACATTCCACGTGCGAGTTAGAACAAAAATGCCTCAATTCGATTATCATTAGTTACACTTGCAGGGTGTAAGCGAGAACTTATATTGTGTGGCCATACGGGTTTAACAAACCCTCATTCGGACGGTTCGCTACCGTTATGCGGATGAAATATATTTTTGTGTTTTAGTGTGGGTTCTAGCACTGTGTGATGGGGTAACGTTGGTTAAGTTTTGATAATTGAGTGCTCGCGTATAACAACATTTTTGGAATGCAAATGATTTGGATAATCTACGTTATGGAAATACAAAATCTTGTGGTTCAAAAACAACGTTTAATACTTACTAAACCTATGATTTCACCAATGTTTTCGTTGACAGATTCTTCTATGTTTTCTCAGGTTTTGAATGCTTAGTGATACATGCTTCCGCACTCTTTTGATACTTGCTTGGATGTCGAGTATACATGCATTTTGGAGCATCTTTTGAACTTATTTAAACTGTGTCGCATAGTTTTCATTTGTACTTATAACGTTGTAACTTAACTTGTGGTCAATTATCTTTGTAAACTTTGAAACAATCTTTACACTTGAATGGATGCGACAAATTTTGGGTCAAACGTCTGTTTTAAAGACTTATGACCAGGTAATGGGACCTACGTAGTCGACGCCGTCACTTGACGATTTGTCGGGGTCGCTACAAGTGGTATCAGAGCCTTGGTTGTAGGGATTTAGAGTTCATTTGTGTCCACCCCGAGTCATAGGGTACATAGGTGAATCTAGACTACAACCGGCATATAGACTGAAGTAGGAATTACTTGACTATTTGTGCATTTATACTCGAACTCTTCTATCATATCTAACTCGTATTCGATCTTGATCTTACGTTGATAAATTTTGTTGACGCGCCACCTTGACTTTATAAAGTAATGTTAAATGCACATGTAAATCAGGGTAATATAATTTCCGGGATTATATTACGGTGATTCACATGGACGTTCCGACATTATGACGTAAAGAATTTAAGGCGAGTCAAGGAAAAATTTCCTCTCTATCCTTATTCCATACTCCGGTTAGTATTGTTGAAAATACTAACCAACGATATTCTTGTGTCATGAAGGAACAATGGCTCACCAAGGTCAACACAATACTCCTCTCGAAACCCTAGAACAAGCTCTTCAACGAATGATAACCACCGCCGTGGGTACGGCCGTGGCCGATCACTTTTCTAACAACAACAATCATGGAACCGGTAATTCAAACGAAGGTTGCTCCTACAAGAACTTCATGAAGTACAATCCTTCCACTTTCGATGGAACCGGAGGACCGGTTACTCTCACCCGATGGTTTGAACAAATGGAGACCGTTTTTAACACAAGCGGTTGTCGAGACCAAGATAAGGTCAAGTTTTCCACCCTCACTTTCACCGGCATTGCTCTCTCGTGGTGGAACAAGTACGTACAATCGGTGGGTATCGATGGAGCCCACACACTCTCATGGACCGAATTAAGAGAAAGAATGATCACCGAATATTTTCTGCGCGACGAGACTCGAAGGCTCGAACAGGGTCTAAGGAATTTAAAAACGGTCGGGAATGACCTCGAAACTTATAATCAACGGTTCACCGAACTAGTCTCAATGTGTCCAAATCTCACGACTCCCGAATCCCTAAGGGTCGAACTTTACATGGATGGCCTCCCTAAGAGCATTCAACACGGGGTAATAATATCCCAACCCCCTAACCTACAAGAGGCTTTAACAACGGCCCGCCAAACTTTAGGAACGACGAATGAAATGAAAGCACCGACACCAATGGTCGAGAGCCACCCGAGTAACAACAAAAGAAAATGGGAAGCCTCGCAACCAAGCAACCACAACAATAATAACATCTCCAAGAAGCCTTTCACCCTCGGCCGCAAGAAAGGCTATGCCGGAAAACTACCTTTTTGTAACGAATGCCACAAGCATCACTTTGAAGGATGTGGCAGGTTTCGCCACCGGCGCCAAGGAAGTGGTCACGTCGCCAAACGTTGTGGAAGTACCACCCCCGTCGCTCGAAAGGAGCCCAATGCGCCCACGACGGGTGTTTGCTTTGAATGTGGCCAACCGGGTCATTTTAGGAGTGCATGCCCAAATAAGAAATCAACCCCAACGCACGCCGTTGAACTTTCAACATCAACGGCTAGGATGCCCGAGACGACGATGGACTAGTCACGGGTACGTTTCTTCACAACAAACCGTATATTTCATACTTATTGGATTCGATTACCGCTAGACGTTTTACAACCGAGACTTTGACCTGTACTCTTTACATTTCACCTTTTTCCCTAGATACTACTTAGACGATTTAAGTGACTAACGGAAAAATATTGTGTGCCTATAAATTTTATCGGAGGATATGCGTTAAGAAATTGGACTCGGCACCTATAGAACTAAGGAACTCAAAACCTATTCATTAAGGAGAAATTGTTTCCCTACAACTAGGTATAGATTATTGTGAACCGAGTAATTTTCGGTTGGAAACCGATACCCTCTTCCTCGTATCCATTACCTCATGATTATTTGCGTGGATCCCGTGTATTCCAAATCGACCTCCGTTCCGGTTATCATCAATTGGGGGTTAAGGGAGACGATGTCTCCTAAGCCATTTTTTTTTTCTTTTCCGAACTCGCAACGTTAGTTGTAAATCTCTCTTAGTACCGTTTGATTTATTTAGGACTCCGTCCGTATCCATGAACCTCCTAAACCACGTATACAACTTATCTAGACAAATCTGTTATCGTATTTATAGATGACATCTTAACTTATTCAAGTAAAGAAGGAAAACGAACAACATCACCATCTTACGCTCGAACTTTTGAGAAAAGAGCAACTCTATACCAAATTCTCCGAGTGGGAATTTTTGTTGAACGAAGTCCAATTTTTCTAGACCATGACGTTAATGGTCAAGGCATTACAATCAATCTCGAAATCAAGCCACATGTAATCAGGAAACTCTCCCAACTCAGACTTGTATTCGTAAAATCTTAGATCTCGCCTGTTATCACCGAAAATTCATTTCTGACTTTTCTCGTGTTACACGACTTTAACCTCGTTAACTCACTAAGGAAAACTTTAAACCTCTCCGTGTTCGAACCTTGAACGTAATTTTGCATGCAAACCTTTCTAGCTAAATTCGTATAGCACATAACGGAACTCAATATGGAAATAATTCTACTTAAACGCCCGAAAGGCATACTCTCTCGACTCGAAATCAACGGAACTGAAATTCGTTATTTTTGCACGAAGAATTCGAATACATAATTGTTGATCCGATCAACTTTTCTCGTCATCACGTACCACACTACGTACCTCTGTTATTCGACCGTTACTGTCTGATATTACTGGAACTTAAGATAACCCGCAATCCAAGGATACATCACTCTTATTTGACATAACGTCCTTGTGTTTCTGATAATCGGCCAACTACTATTCAACCCCGAACTATACAACTACGTGTACTATCTCGATTTTCTTTCAAACTTCAACTTTTGACAACTAGATGCACAATACGGCGACCGTGAGATGTAAACTCATCCTATTCTAAGACCTCATTTCACTCCTATCTTTATCGCTCGCACTTCCGTTTAAGGAAACTCCTTGTGACATTTCTCCATGGATAGAGAAACTCCTCATATTACCTTAACATTCGCCACGAGGGTGAATAGTCCTAACGAACATATTTCGAACCCTAACTGACTTGTTCAAACATATCTTAAGAGATTCTATTCCAGTACGGTGTATCTTCGTCATTTATCCTGTATCGAAATACTCGTTTCACTTCTAGTGTTACAAGAAACCTTGGGAACTCGCTTAGACACATGTACCGCGTATCTCCCACAACCGACGAACCGAGCAAACGTACGATTCAATCTTGGAAAGACATGTTACAGACTGGTATTGTTACCTTTAGTAGTTCCTCTTACAACGACAGCTATCACTCGTATATTAACGCCGCACCTCCGAAACCCTATATGACCGCAAATGTCATACCCCTGTTCATTTAACCAAAGCATGTGGCAAGCAAATCACCGAATCCGAACCCCATCAAGAAACAACAATTGAGATCGTTCAAGTCCGAGAAGGGCTCGAGATGACCCGTAGTCGCCAGAAGAGTTATACCAAACTTAGATGAAAACCTCACAAATCCCAGTGTGTAACCACGTAATATTGAGAACCTGCACCTTGGAAGGGTGTAATCCGTTTCGGGAATCAGGGAAAGTTAAACCCGCGACATGTTAACCCTTTTGAAACCTTGGGGCGTATTGGAACCGCTTCCTACCGTTTAGAACTTCCGACTCAATTAAGTTCCCGTTTACCCTACATTTCGTGTAACAAACTTAGAAACGTGTCCTGCGGAACAGGAACGTGCAATCCTGCTAGATACACCAACTATCGATGACAAACTTCTCTTCATAGGAAAACCAGTTGAAACCGGGGATCGTAAAACCAAACCTTAATACAACGTAAAACCCTGACTATCCAAATTCATGAGAACACTCAAGGACGTACCTACACTTATTCATATCATGAACAACGTAAAGTCTCGAGTAAGAGATATCGACTACTACTTCCAACTAAATTTCGGGACGAAATTTCTTTTGAGGTGTGGATAATGTAACATCCCGCGTTTTTCCGTTAAATTTATTTTAACACTGTCTTTTTTTTTTTAAATAATATCTTTCGTCATTTAATTTGGCATCTTTCGTTAACTAACGTTCATAATATCCTCGTTATTTAATTATAAAGTCATCCGTTACTCGAACGTTTTTAAAATATTCGTTGGGTTAATTCCCGCACCCGCTTTGAAACTCGAGGGACCGAGATTGACAAATGGGCAAACTAGTTGACTAGGTCAACTAGTCAACCCACTTACCACATCCATTCATTTCATCTCCACCTCCCAACTTCATCCTCCTCTTTCTCTCTACTTCCCATTTTTGAACTCAAAACCCTCAAACATAAAATCATCATCTAAATCCGATTGGAGAAGCAAACATCAAAACAAATTACATTTTCATGATCCTCTCTTCATCCTCTACATTTTGATACCAACTTCATCTCATTTGGGTAACTTTCTAAAATCACTAATTTTATGTGTTCTTGAGATTTTTGAGTTATAAAGTTGTTAATTAGTGTCTATGGCTCATTGTGATGTCGTGTATGTAATTTGTATGCTCGATTCGTTGTTTTTGGTGTAACTAGTTCAATATGAAAATTACTTGCTAAATCCTTGATTTTGGATGATCAAATGTTGTTAGATTGTTAAAGTGCATGTTTTAAAAGTGTTACTAGTATCATTAGCTTCGTTTTGATGTATAGGTTGATTAAGGAAACTCCAAGAACATGATTAATGATTTTGTGAACTTGGATTAGGGTTTGATGAGCTTTACATGAACTTTTGATGCGTCAAATGCTATGAGATATTGTTGTTAAGTGTTTTGTTGCAATGTGTGTTTGATTACCTTCGAAACGGCATAACATACATGTAAATTGGTTGCCCGAATCATAAAATGCGTTTTTGGAACTTGAACTTTGATTATGAATGTTTAATTGCGGTTTTTGGTTGTTGTAAGTGGAAGTTTGATTGATGAAATGCATTTAGATGTTTTCCTTGTCAAAATACCTTTCCGATGGTATAAGATACATGTTCTAAGTGTTTTCGGTGCATGAGATGTGTTAAATTGTATTTTGGTTCGTGACTTGGACCATTTTTCTGCAAACTGCATGATTCCCAGGTATTGCGCGCCGCGCATTTACCCGCGCGCCGCTCAGAATCAGAGATCCCAGATGTTTGCCTTCTTGGTTGAGTTCTGACCAGAAATTGCACTTGGGTGCGCGCCGCGCAACCCAGTGCGCGCCGCGCAAAAGCCCAGGCCACTCTCTTTTGTTTTTAAATGTCACAAAAATGTTTCCGCTTAACTAAAACTCCGTTTAACATGAAACTTGACTATTAGGCTCTTATATGACTTCTCGTCTTGGGAAAATTGTCGGATACCCGACCCGACCCCGTTGACTTTGACTTTGACCAAGTTTGACTTTTAGTCAAACTTAACCAAACGATTATACAATCGTTCTAACATACTTAACTACTTGTATTGTGCATGAAACTTGACAAATTGATTCACATGCTATATTAATCGAGTCGTAACGAGCCATAGGACTAATTGAACATCTTTGACCGTTTGTGTTTACCGTTATTGATACAACCTATATGTTTAGGTCAAGACTAGCTTTGTCTTTGCACGCGTCTACTTGTTGAAGTACTTTATTAACTCTCGCGCTCAAGGTGAGATCATAGTCCCACCTTTTCAACAATATTTATACTTTTAAATCGTGGGCTGAGAAAACATATACTTTGTTACATCTTGTACTACTTACTTTTATGTTTTGAACACAAGTGTGAAAACAAACATTCCACGTGCGAGTTAGAACAAAAATGCCTCAATTCGATTATCATTAGTTACACTTGCAGGGTGTAAGCGAGAACTTATATTGTGTGGCCATACGGGTTTAACAAACCCTCATTCGGACGGTTCGCTACCGTTATACGGATGAAATATATTTTTGTGTTTTAGTGTGGGTTCTAGCACTGTGTGATGGGGTAACGTTGGTTAAGTTTTGATAAATGAGTGCTCGCGTATAACAACATTTTTGGAATGCAAATGATTTGGATAATCTACGTTATGGAAATACAAAATCTTGTGGTTCAAAAACAACGTTTAATACTTACTAAACCTATGATTTCACCAACGTTTTCGTTGACAGATTCTTCTATGTTTTCTCAGGTTTTGAATGCTTAGTGATACATGCTTCCGCACTCTTTTGATACTTGCTTGGATGTCGAGTATACATGCATTTTGGAGCATCTTTTGAACTTATTTAAACTGTGTCGCATAGTTTTCATTTGTACTTATAACGTTGTAACTTAACTTGTGGTCAATTATCTTTGTAAACTTTGAAACAATCTTTACACTTGAATGGATGCGACATATTTTGGGTCAAACGTCTGTTTTAAAGACTTATGACCAGGTAATGGGACCTACGTAGTCGACGCCGTCACTTGACGATTTGTCGGGGTCGCTACATAATTCATAACTTTATTGGAGAAACATTCCGCGGCGATTATGTAATCTCTAAAGTCTTAGAGATTATCTAATCTAGCCCTAACCATAAATCAGTTAAGCGAACCAAAATGATAGAAGGAAGAGTAGAAACCCTGACAAAATTGATGTGTGGTTAACAAGCTAAACTTGTTTTACCCACAGCATCAACAGTATCGTCAGCGTCACCAGCATCGTCAGTACAGACAGCATTAGAATCAACAACACCTATAACATCACAAACTCCGTCAGTTCAAGAATCACCGTGGACATCATTACGAATTAATAACGCATATTTTGTATCAACGAGTTATGAAGAATTAACTCATTCCCTCTGAAGAAATTATATGTATATTTTTTATATATATATTTTAAAATAAAAATAAATCTTTCCGTGCTAAGCTATTGTGTGTGAATCTTAACTACTCGGTTAATTCATATTACAAATATGCAATAATGTACATCCTTCGCCCGCAACTTAACCATCGTTAACTACAATCTCTGTCTCAATTCAACAAATTCCAATTCATAATAAATCAAGTACATATTTGATTTTACACTTTCATCATCGATGTACCCAAAACTTTTCAGATAACATCATTCGTAATTTGCGAAGTTCACAAGAATTTAACGAAAACCAACATCACGCCTCAAAAAATAACATTGATTCATAATTTCAATATTATTGAAGAAATACGTATGTAATCTCTAAAACCTTCAAGGGATTATTCAATTCTAGTTCCAACCGTAAATCGAATGAGTTAAATTTAGTATTAACTCATTAAAATCTATGTTACATCTGAAGAGAATATATACATATATATTTTCATAAAGACTGTAATAAAATTCTTTTGTACAAAATATTAATTGTGAATTTTTTTTAACGGGTAGGTAATACTCGGGATATATATATATATATATATATATATATATATATATATATATATATATATATATATATATATATATATTCAAAATTAATATGTTACATTCTTCGAATCTGATTAAGCAAATTATCACCTATACTTCCTACTTTCACAATAATATACATTCTTTCATAGAAATCAAAACAACCATACTCATTCAAATCCAATTACATATTCTGATTTTGAAACCTCAGAATTCAATTCGAGATATAACTGGTACCATCACGTTTAGATTCCTACATCTTTCAAAGCTATACTTTGACTTCAAAACTGTGGTAGAACATCAAATGTATATTAATGATTACAATCTGTGTTCAAACCCTTCGAAAATTTCTGAAGACACTTCAAATAATGAGCAATAGAGATGAAGATCCAACCACATATTACCCACAGTTATGTAGTTAAAAAGCTCTCGAAACTAAAGTCATAATTCAACACATATCTGTGTCAGATCCTTTGGCATTTATTAGCAAAAATAACTTTGCAATTCCTTTTCAAAGTAGCAAATTCTATCATAGCTCCAGCAAGACAACTTCGATTTTTCATTGGGAGTAGCCTTATCATAATATATATGATTACCCTTTTGTTACCAGAGAACCTTTCATATTCCACCACATTAGCAATAAACTTATTCACAACTTCACTGATCTTTGACCTTCCGAAGAATCTTTATATTTATCAAAACCCCATCATTTACTCATTCGCATCTTGTAACAAGAATTGCCATACGAATCATCGGGAATTAGCAATCAGTATTTTGAAATCTCGCAGCATGTCTACGCCAACAGTTATATGTGTACGTACAACGTCTATCTCCTGGACTTACATACTTTGAATGTGAAGTTTCTGAAAAACACCTTGAACTGCGAACTAGTTCTTGAAATGCTGACGAAGCAGCAACAACTGTAAACGATCTTAACAGTAAAAAGTTTGATGATAAAGAATAGTGTATTGGCAAAGCTCAGAAAAAGAGAAGTTTTGTAACTAGAAACCGGATTGAGCAAAGTATGAAGGAGGCTGTGGACAAATCACAAAGACTGAACCTGACTTCAAAGAATCCAAATGATTCAGTAACTGCTGAAGTTATTAACGAATACCTTGCTCCTAACTCTAAACCCCTGTAAACAATACACTTCATCATCCTCCGATATTAGAAATTATAAGATATCATCGTATCTTTCATTATAAATATCCTCCATATTTCTGAAGATATTTCTATAATTATTCTTATCTGAAATCATTTACCTTTTCGCGTTATCTGTATTACATCATAAAAGAAACTATTTTAGTTTCTAAATTCTAAAACATTCGATTTTAAAATAGGAATACTTTTGAAGTAGTTTTGGGAGCTGAAGCATGAATTAGTATAATATAATGACACTTGATCAACGTGATTATATTACAGTAAGTCATGCTGAGTTTCTAAATGGAACGTGATGATTCACAGATCATAACGTCATCATGTGCCATGTTACACGACTCTTGTATTCTACTTAACCTCTAAACATGTCAAGAAAATATTTTTCTTGATGACTCGGTCTTTTCCGAGGTATTCTAGTAAATTGACAAGTCAAGATCGTGCCATTACAATTTCCTTCCTAGAACATTAACAATGTTCATTCTGAAATTCATATCTGCGAATTCTGGACCATTACAAGCGGTGCTTAATCGCAAGAAGAAGAAACGAAAGGACAAAACTCCGAAATAGAAATTGGGATATAAATCGCAGTAAATAAAAGAGAGCATTAACTGTGGATGACAATGATTATAGAAGACAGAAGTAGAGACTTTGAAATATAAGGGAAGATATAAAGCCCAACGACAAACCAGAAATTATAAACCATATATATCAATGCATATGGCAATATAAAGGCACGGGAGAACTAAAAAACTATAAAACCAAGTATATAGTAGAAGTAAATAGATTCTTCCGACGGTAGATGAAAAAGAAGAATGACCGATATGAAGGTTAGGAATATATCAAGAAGCAGAACTGGATGGAGCATATTGATGAATGCTTTAAAGTATGAGTTGAGAGGGAAATAATGGAATGTGTGAATTAAAAGGAAACGAAGAAGGTGGATTTATAGTAAAATATCCGACAGAGCAATCAAAAAAGATGATCGCATTTAAAGCAGACCCTAATTCCCTTGATTATCGAAGAATCAAATCTTATTACGAAGATTATCTCCAAATCTATTGAACTTGGAAATCCACCCTATCTACGTCAAAAGATATGACGAATCACTATTATCTTATTTCATTCATTTACGATATCTTCACACATACGTTTCAAGAAATTGAATTATTTTATTTGTATTTCTTAATCATGATAAAACTCTATGTATCAGCTTACATACGTCATAATTACATTCACATTGTTAGACATGACGACCCCTATCAAATTTCAGGGACAAAATTTCTTTAACGGGTAGGTACTTTGACGACCCAGAAATTCCCGAACAAATTTAAACTTTAATCTTTATATATTCCCGACACGATAAGCAAAGTTTGTTAAGTTGAATCTCAAGAATTTTAAACTATGTTCATACATTCATTTAACCTCGACTAGATTCCAAAGATTCACAAACCATTATAGGAACGGATATGATTATATATGTATATATGTATATATTATAACTTGAAAACATTAACATAGTATTAGATACATAATACTTTACATGAACGCATTTGTTTCAAAATATATTTAAAATAATTATCGACGGAATTAACATATAATATCAAATGATCGAATTATCAGATACATTGAATTATAATTACGAGTCTTTGTTGAGAGGTCCACATTGATTTGAGAAATCGTCTATTTTAACGATATTCGGAATAAATGGTAAAGTGTTTTACAGGTAAGAACAAAAGTGTCAATTAACGGGAATTAGACAAGAATTAGTGGAGATTCCTATTTGAATTTCAATTCTTGCTTTACAACATTTTCCTCGTGATTTTAATAGGATAACTATTTTAACTTTCATCTTAAAGTTGGAACGTGGAATATAAATAACTTAGACAATTGGATATCGACATTTTACGTTAAGATGATTTCATACGTTCATCTAAGCTTTGGACTTTATAGCACGTGTCACCAACAAACGTTAATTCAAAAGCTTGAAACCTATTAAGAGTATATTTAATCTTACTTTTCTAAAACATTTTACGATATAACAGTTATAACCTCTTTAGTAAAATGATTCTTAAATATATTTAGTTTTGGAAAATAAAGTTTTCATATTTATTTAATATTGTTTCAAACGTACAAAAACAATTTTTAAAGAACTTTATTAGTGAAACGTTTTATAAGATAATTTGTTCATAAGTTTTAAAGAACTTAATTAAGGCTTTGTATTATAAATTTATATATATATATATATATATATATATATATATATATATATATATATATATATATATATATATATATATATATATATATATATATATATTGATAACGTAAACGTGTTACGGCATAATACTTTCTATTACTTAAACGATTTTGAAATGAACTTTGAAAAATAATTAGTTTTGCAAAACTAAACGTTATATTATTAAATAGATATTTCAATTATATATAAGATATACAAAATTGTATTTTTAAATAAGAATATATATATATATATATATATATATATATATATATATTTACAAATGCTTTAATTTAAACATAACTTATTAAACGTATTTTAATAAACAACGAGACATTGATTTATAGAAGCAAATGACCACAACACTCAAATAAAGAAGTTATACTTTGGGTAATATAAATTATAGATGATTAAGTCTAATTAATTATAATAGGTACACGTCGCGTAACGTAAAGTGTTAGTTTTCTAAGCATACGAATATGCGTTCAAAAAACCAGAACTAGGATATAAGTCGAGTGACAATGTACGAGTCATTAGAACTAAAATTATAAGTTAACTATGCATGTAAATATAATATAATATTTAATTAATTACAAAAATTAATATATATATATATAAATATAATATATATATATATATATATATATATATATATATATATATATATATATATATATATATATATATATATATATAATTTTATTATATAAATCGTCGGCAGAAAAACGAAGTGGGAATGAGCTGTAACTGAGGGCTCCACAATCGTGGAGATAATACCCTCAAAGAATCCGCAATTGCGGAGGTGACAGGGACCAGAGTTTAGGCTATAAAACTCGATGAATTCGGCCGATCCATTTTATGATTTACCTATCATCTTCATATTACTCCGTATTAATATTATTTATTTTAATTATTATTATTAATCCAAAGATATTATTAGTAGTATTAGTATTATTATTAATCATATTGTTATTATTAGTAGAAGTAAGAGTATTATCATTATTAGTACTATACATAAAATACTACGACGAAGTCATGAGTGGGTTATTTCAAAAACGGATTTTTATGAGCGGGATAGAGCTAAGGAAATTATGGGTTATAGCTTTGGAGGTTATGGGTATGGATTAGGGGTATGCTCGCGAGGTCAATCTAGTGTTTATCATCTCCGTTGTGTTTGCGTACCTTTCCTGCAATATTGAATCTCAATATTGATACGTGAGTACTCATAACTTAACTTTTATATATCAACAGTGTATCTCTGACTAGTGCTCGAGTATATAGGAATGTGCATGCTTGTACTTTTGATATTGCCCTTAGATAGGTTATGTCAAATCCTGAATTAGTTACATATGCGGTTGAGATAAGGTATAAGATATGCATGTCGTTGGAAAACTAGCGAAAAATTAAGAACTTTTCATTTAGATATCGAATGGTTTCGATGAACGGATTAGAAGTTATAGTCAACCAAATTTTTGTATTATTATTAAAAATGATTATTATTATCGTCGTTATTATCGTCGTTATTATCGTTGTTATAATTTTTATCTAATTATTATTATTATTATTATTATTATTATTATTATTATTATTATTATTATTATTATTATTATTATTATTATTATTATTATTATTATTATTATTATTATTGTTGTTGTTGTTATTATTATTATCATTATCAATAAAAGGTATTGTCATTAAAAATTGTTATTTTATTATTATTATTATTATCGTTAAAGTTATAATTAGTATTATCATTAATATTATCATAATATTTATTATCATTAGTATTATTATAATTAAAATTAATACTAGTAACACCTAATTATTACGATTACTATTATTATCATTAATATGAACGCGATATAAAAGATGATTATAAACTATTAACAAATGGATTAGGAAATAATGAGTATAAGTATCATGATGAAATTAAAATATTGAAAGGTATTGATTTAGATAAAAATATCGTTTTCCTAATTTTTATCATTATTATTATCAAAAGTGTTATTAATATTAAAACTATCATTTTTAAAAAAAATATTATTTTTAATAGGAATATAATTGTTAATATAAAATATCATATTTATTATCATTTTAAATAAAATTATTATTTTCAAGTTAATAATAAAAAGTATCGTAAATATTAAAGTTATCATAATTAGAATTATCATTTTATCATAATATCACTTTTAGTAAATATAAATATTGAAATTTTTATTAATAGAATAATAATTATTAATATTATAAAATAATACAACTTTTACTTACTATTGTTATTATCGATAATATGTTATCAAATAAATATGTGATACAAAGATATTTTACTACGTGTAATATAACTACATTAATAATACCTATCATATTATTTTTATGATATTAATTGAATTTTATAAATTTTATTATTTAAGATGTATAAAAGTATATTTTTATTACATAAATTTTAATATAAAATTTTATTTATTAATGAATGAGTTATATTATTTACTCTATTAAAATCTGTTAAAAAATATTTAAATATATTAAACGACTATATTTAAGTTATATAATAATCATGTATAAATTTTTTTGAAACCATTTAAGATTAAGTTGACTTTTGTTAACTTCTGCATATTAGTCTCGAGCATTAGGATTGTGATAAACTACGGTTTAACCTAAATTGTTAGACAAATATTGACCAACATATAAATATATATAATTAATATAGGTTCGTGAATCCGAGGCAAACCTTGCACTTGTTCAATGACGTTATATGTATTTTTACTACGAAATACAGTATGGTGAGTTTCATTACTCCTTTTTTAAATGCTTTTGCAATATATATTTTTGGGACTGAGAATACATGCGCTTTTATAAATGTTTTACGAAATAGACACAAGTAATCGAAACTACATTATATGATTGAATGATCGAAGCCGAATATGCCCCTTTTTGCTTGGTATCCTAAGAATAGGGAACATCACTAATTTTGAGAATTAGTGCACGCCTAATTGACGTAAATCCTAAAAATAGATCTATTGGGCCTAACGAACCCCATCCAAAGTACCGGATGCTTTAGTACTTCGAATTCATTTTTTATCATGTCCGAAGGATTTCCCGAAATGATAGGGGATATTCTTATATGCATCTTGTTAATGTAGGTTACCAGGTGTTCAATCCATATGAATGATTTTTGTCTCTATGCATGGGACGTATATTTATGAGAACTGGAAATGAAATTCTTGCGGTCTATTAAAATGATGGAAATGAATGTTTATGATAAACTAATGAACTCACCAACCTTTTAGTTGACACTTTAAAGCATGTTTATTCTCAGTTATTAAAGAATTCTTCCGCTGTGCATTTGCTCATTTTAAAGATATTACTTGGAGTCAATCATGGCATATTTCAAAAGATGTTGCATTCAAGTGATTGAGTTCAATAGAGATTATTATTAAGTAAATGACAGATTAGATCATTTATAGTTAGACATTATGAAATGGTATGATGCCTGTCAATTTTCGATGTAAAGAAAGTTTATCTTTTAAAAATGAATGCAATGTTTGAAAAATATATCATATAGAGGTCAAATACCTCGCGATGTAATCAACTATTGTGAATCGTTTATAATGTATATGAACGGGTTCTTTCAATAACTATATTTGTATAAATATAAATATATAAGTAGTATTATTATTATAAAAGGGGAGTTTTACCGTTTAATGACCGGTTTGTCGATTTTAAGTCCAAATGCAAAATAATAAATATAACTTAATTTAAAGCGTAAAGTAAATGATGATAAATAAAAGTACGATAATTAAAAGTGCGATAATTTAAAGTACTATAAATAAAATAAAAGTAAATAAAAGTGCGATGAGATATAAAATAAAGGAATTATGCTTATTTAAACTTCCGTAATCATGATGTTTGACGTGTTGATTTTAATTTATTACCATGGGTTAGTTGTCCTTTGTCCAGGATTATTCGATAAGTCCATCTGGTTTTGTCCATAATAGTCCATCGGTCATAATTATAAAGTGCGAAAGTCTTCGTCAAATTACCCTTATATCCGAAGGAAAATATTCCAACTAATTGGGATTTAAACTGTAACAAGGTCTTAATACTTTGTTTAATGAATACACCAGGTTATCGACTGCATATAATCCAAGGTTTTAATACTTTGTTAACAATTACACCAATTACCCTTGAATGTAATCCATCCCTGTTTTAACGAGTTCAATGATTATTAATCCATCCCCGTGTCCGGTTAAATGAATAATTATTAGTATTTATAGATATCCCGCCCACCGTACCCAGTCAAGCGTATGTGGTTATATATAAACACGTCAAATTATAAATCTCTATATTAAATTAACTAGATATCATTTAATTAATATAAAGCCCATTAATAGCCCATAGTCCAATTTCCACAAGTGTCGGTCTTTTGTTCAAACCCCAATTATGGTCCAAAGCCCAATAACCCAGTCTTAATATTTAGTCCAACATTACGATTACTTCGGCTTAAATAAACATAATAATAATTTAGCTACGAGACATTAATTTAAAAAGGTTGAACATAACTTACAATGAGTATTTATCGCGTAGTGTTACACTGACAGAGTTTCGACTTACAAACTTAAAACATTCGCTACTATAACCTTATTATTATTATTAACTTAAAATTATAATTATAAAATATATATATATATATATATATATATATATATATATATATATATATATATATATATATATATATATATATATATATATATATTGAGAGAGTGCAGAGAAGGATGATGAAAATTGTGTACATTCTTCGTCGAATAAGCTAGCTATTTATAGGACCTGACCAAGTTATTAAGGCCATGCGATCGCATGGGATATGTACCTTCTGGCCATGCGATCGCATGGAGGCCTAGGACAGCTCACTTCATCTTGTTTTCTAGCTTGCCGACGTTTTTATTTAATAATATAAATATAATATATATATAATTTATAGAATTATTTATATATTATATTATATTCGTGTGCATAGTTGACTTGTAATTTTAGGTCCGTTGCGTCGCGCGTTTCTTCTCGATTTATGTCCCGGTTTCGGATTTTCGAACGTCCTTTCGTACGATTTAATATCTTGTACTTAGTGTTTTGCGGCTCGTACTCTTGTAATTTTTAGACGTTTATCACCAATAAATTGAATCACTTGGATTGTAACTTGTACTTTTTAGCGTTTTGGTCGTTCGCGTCTTCAAATCGTCGATTCTGTCTTTTGTCTTCACCTTTTATTATTTAAACGAATATCACTTGTAAATAGAACAATTGCAACTAAAAGCTTGTCTTTCTTGAAGGATAATGCTATGAAATATATGTTTGTTTTTAGCATTATCAGAAAGTTAGCTCCTCAGTTTATTGGGCCTTTCAAAGTTTTGGCTCATGTTGGTGAGGTTGCTTATAGACTAGAGTTACCCGAAGAGCTTGCCAGAATTTATAACACATTTCATGTTTCCTATCTCCGTAAGTCTCTTGCGTATGACTCGACTTGGGTTCCGTTAGATGAGATTGCTCTAAATAATAAACTAGAGTACGTTGAAGAACCGCTAGCCATTCTCGATGAGAAAGTAAAGATGTTGCGAAACAAAGAAGTTAGAACTTACAAAGTGCAATGGCGACATCGAAAGGGTTCTGAGTTTATGTGGGAACCCGAAGAGTTTGTTTTGGTGTATCTTCCGGCTTGTCATGCGGCTTGGATCGCGAGGACGCGCTCCGATTCAAGGGGGGAGAGTTGTAACATCCCGTTTTCCTCGTACATGGTCCAAAGGTTTGTATTTAATCTTGTGAATGTTTAACTTTAACCGTGATCGATTGTAAAAGATTCACATGTTGAAAATTGGACCAAACTGGCAAACTATCACATTTAAAGACACTCTATCGCGTTTTGGTTCATCGAGGATCGCGATGGGATTGACTGATACGCGACACACTGAAAACCCTCCCTCCTGACCACTTTATCTCGTTCTGATTCATGATGTCACGTTTATGTCATCGCGAGATGTGACAGGTTGTCGCGAAACGCGGCATTTTTGCAGATCTGACCATTTTAACCCGTTTTTAAGGGTATCTTTTGGGATGTTTTGGTCTTTTCACTTTGTGAACGGTTTGGGGAACATAAAAACTAGTTAAAGCTTATCCTTAACACATTTATCACTCTTTCACCTACACACTTAAAGTCTAGAGAGAGAGTTAGAGTTTTAGAGTGAGAGAGCTCACTTTGGGGAAGAAAAAGACCAAATCTTGCCCGAGTCCAAGTTTTAAAGTTGTTCCCTACATCTCTAGCTACGTTTTGATAGTGTTGGTAAGTTTTAACTCCGAGTTTTGAGTTCAATTTGATTTATAGGTAGGGTTTGTTCATTTGTGACTTGTAAGACCCATTTGAGGGTTAAATGGATGAATTTGGGTAAACCTGATGTATGAATACCCTAAGGGTTGTGATCTAGGGTTTAGTCATGTAATTTGGTATTTATAAACTTAATGGTGTTGTAGTATCACTAACATACTTATGTGTTAGTGAAGGTATTGTTAATGGGTTCAAGTTTGACCAAATGGTGGGTCTTGACTTTAAAATGGGTCAAATGGATAATGGTTGACCTAGTTGGGCAAGATAGGTATGAAGTACCCCAATTTTTTGTTAGTTGGTGTTATTGGACTTTAATCACTTGCTTTTAGTGATTAATGATAAGTCTTGACTTTGGATGGGCGATTTTTGTGCAATTGGGTCATTTAATGCAATTGGGTCATTAAATGCACAAGTGTTAAATGTTGGTGTCTAGTCCAACTAGTTGGTATGTTGATTGTGTACTTAATGTATTAGGTACTTTGCTTTGAAGCTTGCGGAGTTTTATAATCACCACTTAAACGTGAAGGTGAGTGGAATAATTATATGCGTATGTATATGATTTATCTATTTGCGGGGTATGGGTTTAAAGTTATGTTGACGATACCATATTCTCGTGTGAGTTACTATTGATGAGGGTTTAAAGTTCGGTGTTGACGATACCTCATGTATGGAGTTAAACTTCGATGTTGACGATGCCATACCACTATTGTACTAATTTTGATGAGGGGTTAAAGTTCGATGTAGACGATACCTCATATGTGGGTTTTAAGTTCTATGTTGACGATACCACATTAAATGGGGCGGATGAGGTTTAAGTTCAATGTTGACGATACCATTCGCGAGGCTAGCCTGGATACTAACGAATGTTTTGAACATCGATGTTTTGTGTGTTGCTTATCATTGTAACAATCTATATTGCTCGGGTTATATGCTTTTGTTGTGCTAGCGTAAGTATTTGTGAATTAGCGTTATACTTGTGTCGGTATGCTAATTAGTTGCTAGCATGTCTGCGATAATTGTGTAAGTGATTGCAAGTAGGTAAATTATATATGTATGTGTATAATTATTGCATTCACTAAGCATTTTGCTTACCCCTCTCGTTGTTTACTTTTTAGGTACAAGTGTGGAGAAAGGGAAGGGGGTTGTCGGGGATTAGATATTCCCATGTTGGTTGTGTAGGCAAAGCTTTTGGAAGACGACCTATTGTTTTGGGTAGTTTAGCCCAAAACCATGCTCGTGTGTCGTTTGGTTTCAAACTATCATTTTAAAGGTCGAACTTGTAATACATTTGATTAAGGGCCTTCGCGCCTATCATGTAAACTTTAAACTTGTTGAAGGTTTAACGTTTTGTATGAAACGGTTGACATCATGTAACCAATTAAAGTGGTGTGTTATTGGTTTATTATAAAAAAAATCTTCGGGTTGAATACGGGTTGGGTCGTTTCACAAACCTCTCTCCACACACCCCACCATTTAAAGGCCCCCACCTCAACACCTTAGACCTACCTCAGAAACGCCCATTGGACAACCCAAGAACACCCATCTAGAGATCGCAACCAGTGAAGCGAAGAGATCCCTTGATAGGCAGCAAATCTAAGAAAACCCTAAGCGATCCACTTTGAATAACCAAGCCAGTTGAAACTCAACCTACAGACAGTCGAGAGACAGCTGAGAAAATGCACAAGAAAACCAATATTGGGGCTTAGCAACAATTAAACAGGTAAGGAGGCAACGACGCCAGACTGGTGTGAACCGAATCCGACAACGAGGAAAATGGAATGAGTAGTAACAAAAACAAGCAAACATAAACTGAAGGATGGAGTGCAAAAAGCTAAACACGACACAAGACAAGGTCCGACCAAACCCGGCTTTGCAGACAATGGGGATCCCTGAGGTTCATGGAAAAAAGAAAAAGAAGAGGAAACCCCCACATCTCACAAACAAACCGATAGGGAAGATGCCGGATTTCTAGCCACCTAAAAGAGAAAATTTGTCACTTTTTGTAAAAAAAAAAGATAAAGAAGCAAGAAGACCATCGCAAACATGAGGACAACCTTTAAAATACGAAGATCTACCCAAATAAGAGTAAATCGACGAGCCAACAAACATAAACCATGGAGCACCAGAGTGCGCGCCGCCTATTGCCTACACTATAAGTCACCGGAAGTGAACTCCGACCAGAAATGAAGAAACAAGCGATAAACCATCACCACCGAGAAGAAACAACATATGATACCACCTCAAAAAAAAACCCATGACCCATAGAATGCTCACACATTCGTCGCCTGTAGAGAAGGAGAAGCAAAAAAGTGATGCCTCCTGGAAATAACTCGCCGGAAATGGTCAACAAGCCACGGATCGCAAGGTGGAGAGGAGAAAAGCATAGATAAAGAAGAAACATAGCCAGCCAAACCTCTGGCTAGGTACCGGATGCCGGTGGCAGCAGCTCAAATTAGAGTTTCGATAATGTAAAAGAGGGAAAATGTATGCCGCAGAAAAGTAGAGGGGTTAATTTGAAAAAATGAATGAGAACAAATGAATGTTGTATTGTAATTTTATTTAGTACTAACGTTTACGATACTAATGTTTCGATACTAAGGCTTTCAATACTAGTGTTAACAATAATAAATGATTTTTTCCATTATAAATGTTTTATACATTTGATCGATATCAAAATTAACATTAACGAAAACTAATTTATACAAGTGTCATGTAACGAACCGACTCATAAAACTAGTATGATATATGTTTAAACGTCACGTTAAGGTCTACGCTTTTAGTTCTCCTTTGTATATATATATATATATATATATATATATATATATATATATATATATATATATATATATATATAATAATAATAATAATAATAATAATAATAATAATAATAATAATAATAATAATAATAATAATTTGGTAGGGAGTTGTGTTACAAGATTCCACCTTTGGTTGCACATTTTATTTTATTATAAACCAATTATATCACGTAAGATTCCTGCTTTGGTTGCACATTATATTATAAACCAATTATATCACGTATGACTCGACATCCTAGCTATATTACTATTATATTCATTATTAATTAATCATACAATTTTATTTTTTGATTTATAGTGTCTGGGTCCATGCCGAGTGATGCCACAAAATACAACATTTAGTTGCACATATGAATCAGAAAAAATTACGTCATTGGTACATGTGGTTTGTATACTTTTTCATGATAAAACCTAAATCTTTTTTTTTTTTGCATGATTGGTATCTAGGCTTAGGTTATTTTACTTGTTTGGTACCAACACCTCACATGTGCAACACATGTGAGGGTAATTTTGTCATTTTATGTATGATAAGCAAAGCCTAGATATCAATCATGCAAAAAGAAAAAAAATTTAGGTTTGTTATGTAAAAGTGTACAAACCACGGACTAATGGCGTAATTTTTTCTATCAATTACTTTAAATGAATTATTTATTATTATTATTATTATTATTATTATTATTATTATTATTATTATTATTATTATTATTATTATTATTATTATTATTATATTATTATTATTATTATTATTATTATTACTACTACTACTACTATTACTATTATTATTATTATATTATTATTATTATTATTATTATTATTATGATTATTATTATTATGATTATTATGATTATTATTATTATTATTATTATTATTATTATTATTATTATTATTATTATTATTATTATTATTATTATTATTATTATTATTATTATTATTATTATTATTATTATTATTATTATTATTATTATTATGATTGATCTCTAAAAGATTTAAGAAGTCGGGTATCGGGTGGCATCAATGATTGATTAATCCAGGTTTCTACGTTCTTCCAGGCTAAACCTCATCTTCCTCGACTTTGGATGTTCGTGTTGTATCAAGTGTGCATATTAGTCGACAATACAGCTGCTTTTTGGCTACCAAGTTTTCATTCTGCTACAAACTAATTAAATACCGAAACAAACTTAACTTAAAGAATTTGATCAAAATGAAAGAATCAACTACGAAAATACAAAGCACGAGAGAACATAAAAGCACAAAAATCAAATCGATTGCAAGACCACAAACTTATTGTGTTTGGTTCTTTTAAATTATTTACCTCTATCCCTTTTGTTAAAGGCAAGTTTCAACACAAACAACCACTAGCATGTTCCAAGTACTAGTATTATTGAAGCACTCTTGGTAATTTCATGGGTAAAAAAACGAAGTGGGCCGTATTTGAAGTCTTAAAAAAACAACGTGCTTACATTCATGTAGGTTAATAATGTAGTAGTAGTAGTAGTAGTAGTAGTAGCAGCAGCAGCAGCAGCAGCGGCGGCGGCGGCGGCAGTGGCTGGTGGTGGTGGTGGTGGTGGTGGTGGTAGTAGTATCTATAATAACAAACATAAAAATAGATCATCATATGTTTTAACTACTAATCTTAGCGTCAATTCATAAATTGCCCCTTAATCAAGACCATTAAAATCTCCAACACAGCATTATGACCTCATAATCTAAATACTTACCACTAATTGGACTAAACAACCCTTCACAATGGGAAAATGGGCGGTGTCAATAACAAAAATTAGGGTCCCGTGAATTTCAAAACCATTCAGGAGTCACAAGAATACAACCTTAATTCTCTCAAAAACACTGATAATGCTAAAAATGAACATATATTTAATAGCATTATCCCTAAAGAAAGACAAGCTTTTAGTTGCAATTGTTCTATTTACAAGTGATATTCGTTTAAATAATAAAAGGTGAAGACAAAAGACAGATTCGACGAATTGAAGACGCAAACGACCAAAAAGCTCAAAAGTACAAAATACAATCAAAGAGGTTCCAATTATTGGTGAGAAACGTCTCAAAATTACAAAAGTACAAGATGCGAAACGCAAAGTACAAGATATTAAATTGTACGCAATGACGTTCGAAAATCCGGAAACGAGACATGAACCAACTATCAACGCGCGACGCAACGGAGCTAAAATTACAAGTCAACGGAGTACAAGAATATAATATAATATATATATAATTATATTTAATTATATATATTATATTATATAATAAATAAATAAGCAGTCCACGTTTTTAAAGACTTTTGAGTTCTCCCAGCTGGCCATGCGATCGTATGGCCTGGAAGAATAAAAACCATGCGATCGCATGGCCCTGAAATCTAGGCCTGAACCTATAAATTCGCGTGTTTTGGCTCAGTTTATATATCATATATCCATCTCTCTATCTATACGTAAATATATTTATATTTATATTATAATTTTAATTTTAATTTTAAATTCTAATAATAAGGGTATGTTAGCGAATGTTGTAAGGGTGTAAGTCGAAATTCTGTCCGTGTAACGCTACGCTATTTTTAATCACTGTAAGTTATGGTTAATGTTATTTTTAATTTAATATCTCGTAGCTAAGTTATTATTATGCTTATTTAAGACGAAGTAATCATGATGTTGGGCTAAAAATATTAAGATTGGGTAATTGGGCTTTGTACCATAATTGGGGTTTGGACAAAAGAACGACACTTATGGAAATTAGACTATGGGCTATTAATGGGCTTTATACTAACTAAATGATACCTCGTTAATTTAATATATAGACTTATAATTTGGCGTATTTATATATAACCACATACGCTTGACTGGGTACGGTGGGCGGGATATCTATAAATACCAATAATTGTTCATTTTACCGGACACGGAACTAGATTAATAGTTAGTAGACTTGTTGAAACAGGGGTGGATTACATTCAAGGGTAATTGGTGTAATTGTTAACAAAGTAGTAAAACATTGGTTTACATGTCACGACCTGGAAAATTTTGACTAATTTTAAACCAAACTCTCGATACGATTTAATATTCTTGACACAATAAGCAAAGTCTGTAAGGTTGAGTCTCAAAAATTTTGAACTGTTTCATATATTCAATTGACCTTCGATCATTCCCGACGATTCACGAACAATTAGTTGTAAATAAATGTGTATATATTTAAATATAGACATATAAATAATAACTTGAAATATAATTTTAAATAATAAACGATTTAATTATTATAACTAAATATGTAAAATAATATAAGTTGTAATAAAAATTATTATATTATTAAGTATATATATATATATATATATATATATATATATATATATATATATATATATATATATATATATATATATATATATATGAATATTACTTCTAAATATAATGTTATATAAATTTTAGAGTTTGCTAAGAATACATTTAAATATCTTAAGTTAAATTTTAAATACTCTGTACTTTTTATTTGGGTTTGAGCGCTAATAAAAATGTCAACTTTTTATGATTAATTTTACATAATAATGATCGAAATAATTAAATATATGTAAGCTAAAAATTTAGGATTTTTTTTAGAAACACTTTTATATGTTAACTGTTTAGCAATGAACACGATATAGCCATCCGTGATAAACTGTCGGCATAAGATTTCGAATTTACCGATGGCTCACTGTTTTTAAAGTTGATTCTATTCTACACGTTTGTATTATTATTCTATCACTTTCTTATTTTCTTATTATTAGTACCTTATTACTCCTATGAACCCCACCTTTGTTTTATCATTCACAACAAAACCCATTTGATAAGCTAGTCCGTAAATTAGAAAGATGAAAGTAAATGTCACTTTTTTTGATTGAATCATGAATTACTTCCACTAACTTCATAAATTAGTTAAATAATAATGGTTACTGTGGTTATTACTTTACATCTCAAAAATTTCATTATCTATCTATATATATATATATATATATATATATATATATATATATATATATATATATATATATATATATATATATATATGTGACATATATATGTCGATCACAAACCTAACCCCCATTTTATTTATGTTTAAATCCTGTTAACCTTCACCTCAATCACAAATCAAACCACCATACTTTTATGTTATAAACCAACAACTCACCAATCTCTCTTTCACCATCGAAACCTTCATGTCACCACTTTATACCACCTCGATCATCAACGGCCAACGGATGAACAAGTTGTCTATAATAACCGAGAACTATTCGAACCATCACCACCTTAAACCCAACAAAAACCGACACCACTTAGTTAATGCTACAGCAACTGTTTCTGCTACTTATTATACGATCAACATCTGCTTCTGTTTGGCACATCTGAAGCAACTTCTGCTGCTGCTAATTGGGTCAGGTTTGACCCTTGGGTGGTCGACCTACCTACTGCAGTCCGTAACATCTTAAAGCAAATTTACAGTCGTCCCACCTTCAAGTTGTTCTAGTTCCTGTTCGATACTCGAAAAGCAAACACCACGTTACTATTGTTTAGTTGTTGACTTCGTTAATCCGAACCCCAAACCAATACCCCTTTACACGCTATTGCTATTGTTCCTGTTTCCCTTACGAGATTTCGACAAAACATCACCTCAACCATCAACCATAAACCATCGTTACCAAGAACCACCACCAACATCCTCTTTATTATTCTTCCTTTCATTTTTCCGTTTTGAGTATAATCAAACACCACCACAAGCCACCCATTAATCCCCTGCAACCCTACCCTACATCATAATCTCTGCACATAATTTTGTTTTATTCTTGTGCTCGACTTTTAACACTATTACCGCTCACCTGTTTCCTGTTTCTTATCGATAAACAAAAGAAACAATCGAATCAAGATGATGATGTTATTGTTTCTGTTACTATCGAAAACAGTCATCACCAACACTACTAACCCACTTGTTATTGATGCTGCAATTGTCCAAAACCACCCTCACCGTTCACTGTTATTGATGACAAATGAAGATATATCTATATATAAATAAATAAGTAAATAAATAATAAGAACATAAATTACTGTTTCAATTCTCTGATTTTGCTCAGTAATGATAATAATCGATAAATTACTACACCTTGAAGAATGCTTGATCGATTGATTGTTGATTTATGAATCAAAGAAACCTTGAACCCTTGCATCGATTGTTGTTCGTTGCTACAGTAGATGACGTTGATGATTTAAAAGCAAAACCATCGATTAGCTGCTCCTGCTACAAAGCCTTCTTAATTGCTCGATCCCTTTTGTTCGTGTTCTTGGTTCGTGATTTGATCTACCTCAAAACCCACCAAAACCTAATTAATTTCCCTGCTACAGATCGAGGTTTCAATCCATTGTTTTTTTTCTTTTTAACGATATTATCTTGGGCAAAGCCCGATTCCTTTCGGTGTAAAGATGGGTTAAGCCCAATAAATCACACAAGCCCACTAGCATGGTATATCAATTATTATTATTATTATTATTATTATTATTATTATTATTATTATTATTATTATTATTATTATTATTATTATTATTATTATTATTATTATTATTATTATTATTATTATTATTATTATTATTATTATTATTATTATTATTATTATTATTATTATTATTATTATTAAAAATATCATTTTTATTAAAATTATCATTATTATTAAAATTATCATTTTTAGTATTATTAGTATTAAGGATTATTATCAAAATTACTATGTTTATTGTAAAAAAAAAATATAATACAACTTTTTATTTTATTATTACTATCATTATCATGATTGTATATATTTTAGTATCATTTTTATTATCATTATTATTATTACTATCACTATTTTAGTATTATTATAATTATTATTTTAACAAACAAATGGTATTTTTATAAAAAAATATATTTATTATATATATCATATTACATATTATTATTTTTAAAAACTAAAATATTATTATTTACTGTTATATATAATATATAAATATATTTTAATATAATCATATATATAAATTTTAATTCATTATTATTAAAACACTTCAATATGAATCTAATATATATAAATACTAAATATTTATTTTAAAAAAATATATAAATAGATATAAATAAGTTATTTATTAATAGATATTAATATATAAACTTGTTTAAATGTTATTATGAGTTTTAATATATATAAATGAGATAGGTTCGGGAATCCGAGGCCAACCCTATACTTGTTCAATGTCGTCCTATGTACTTTTACTACAAAATACATTAGGTGAGTTCATTTGCTCCCTTTTTACTCAATATATTTTTGGGCGGAGAATACATGCGCTATTTTATAAATGTTTTACGAAATAGGCACAAGTACTAAAACTAATTCTATGTGGGTTTAAACCAGAAATATACCCTTAGCTTGGTAACATTAAACTACTTGTCTATGTACGGTAGGCGTGAATCCTAAAGGTAGATCTATTAGGCCTGACAAACCCCATCCTGACTATGGGATGCTTTAGTACTTCGAGGTTATTTTAAACACACCTGATCTGGTGTACTTCAGAGGGTAAAATATGAACGTTAAGGCTTGTTACCGGGTGCCTACAGCTTATAGAATACTTTTATACACTTGCGAGTGTATTATGTTTATGATTATGAAATCTTGTGGCCTATTAAGATATTGAAATGATTGTTATGATAAACCTATGAACTCACCAACCTTTTGGTTGACATTTTTAAGCATGTTTATTCTCAGGTACGAATTAAGTCTTCCGTTGTGCATTTGCTCATTTTAAGGACATTACTTGGAGTCGATCATCGCAATGGGACCAAATGATGAAGACTTCGTCCGGGGGGATAAGGACGGGTCCTTTCAGTTGGTATCAGAGCAGTGGTCTTAGCGAACCAGGTCTTGCATTAGTGTGTCTAACTGATAGTTGTTTAGATGCATTAGTGGGTCTGGACTTCGACCGTGTCTGCATGTCAAAAGTTTTGCTTATCATTTCTAGTCGGAAATCATCTTCTTATCATCCTTAGGAAATTACCTGCTTATCATTCTTAGTCTAGACATGTCTTACTGCCTCTATTGCATAGACAGTGTATAGATAAATTCATATCTTAGCGTATCTGTTATTGTTGCCTTTGCCTGCCAGCTTCCGTAGATTTCTCCGTAACTTAAGGGATTTTAGTATTATATATGCATATGTAAATTATGTATTGCAGGGTACTAATCTACATCCTATAATCTATTTCTTATCGAAAATCCTTCAGCTGATCGTACGAGATGAATACCTCAACCAGTTTGAATTCCTCAGATTCCGACAGCTATTCTAATATGGAGTTTCACCTAAGCTCCGAAAGCAATGTCACCAGAATGAACCAACCAATCAGCCATCCCCAATTCATCTGATGGGTTCGTAGTTGACTTAATTAATGGAGACGCGCAGAAGGCGATCCCTTTCATTAACCGAATTCACCTCTTGGCGAAGAACCTGAAGCACCTACCGGCGAAGCTATCCGAAACACCATTTTCAGCCACATTTCCAGAGTATCTCATCACGACTATATACTATCTTAAATCCTAGATCTTATTCATCCGCTCGTTCCGACCGACAATCATCCCGGAATAATGGAAGAAGTCAACGAGCTTTGCGCTTGAGAAATCAATTGGGAAAACGTGGTGCAAAACCTACCAGCTTCAACAACAGTACCAGCAGCACCAGTACCACTAATAATAACATCCACATCACCAGCCTTGACATCACAATCTGTATCTCGAGCATAACCATTGTTCTACATATCGCTCTATATCATTAATCTCCGTTCTGCATATCGTTTTATATCAATTATCTTCGTTCGACATGGCGATTGTGTAATCTCTAATGTTTTAGAGATTATATATTCTTATTTTAAGGGTAAATCAAATGAGTCTAATATCATATTGACTCATTAAATCCATGATTACATCTGAAGAAAATATATATGTATATATATTTTCATAAAGATTGTAATTAAAAATTCTTTTGTACAAACTGTTAATGGTGAAAATATTTTAACGGGTAGGTAATACCCGAGGATTATTTAGATTTCACATTAATAAGTTACACTGTACATTCTTTGAATCTGATTCAACAGTCATTTACTATCCTACTTACATCCACCGATATACGTATCCGTTCACCGCATAATAACCCTTTTCATTCAATTTCATATTTAGATTTTGACTTATCAAAATCTAACAAGTGGCATAATGAATAAAACATTGGACAAAATAAAATTTGTTAGAAACAAACGAATTAACTAATTGAAATTTGTTAAGAATCCACGCTAACTGTTCCTAGCTAATTGTTCCTAGCTAACAGATTACATTTTATTTATCGCAATTTACATTCTCGCAATTTTATTTATCGTCACTTAATTTCTGTTATTTACTTTACGCACTTTATTTATCGTCATTTAATTTCAGTTATTTATTTTTACGCACTTTAAATATCGGGACACGTATACAAGGTTTTGACATATCATATCGACGCATCTATATATATTATTTGGAATAACCATAGACACTCTATATGCAATAATGCGGGAGTTAGCTATACAGGGTTGAGGTTGATTCTACAATAATATATATAGTTTGAGTTGTGATCGAGTCTGAGACGTATACGAGTCACGAAACGTATTAATTAATTTGAATATTATATATTAAACTATATATGAATGATTAAACTGTTAACTGTGGACTATCGACTGTGGACGAATTATATTGGACAATTAAAAGAAATTAAAATATTGATTATAACATATGAAACTAAACAATTCTTCAAGTTTGCCACTTGATTTCATCTTAAACCTCATTTGTATCTTGACGATTACAATCTGCGTTTGAACCTTTCATAATTCTTGAAAACATCTCAATCGAGAGGATGAACCAGACGCACTTCACCTACAGAAGAAAAGATTGATGCATATAGATATGCACCTAAAAAACCCTCGGAAACTGAGTAAACGTTTAACACGTAGCTGTGCTAATTCCTTTAGTGTTATTATTACCCAAAATAATTTGGTAATCCCTTTCAAAGTAGCAAATTTTGTCACAGCTCCAGCAAGTCAACTTCAACTTTTCGTTCGAAACAACCTTATTATAACTATGATATATATGCGTGCTCTTTTATTGTTACCAGAGAATCTTTTATATTCCACCATACTACCATCAGCGTTTAATCAATCTCAAAACACAGTTCTCTTGAAACCACCTCGAAATGATAACCGACGATTCAGATATGGCTGCATTAAATGCAGAGGAAACAGTAAAATTGTAGATGGCCTAATTGGCTAAGAGTTTGATGATAAAGAATGGAGTCTTGGGAGCGTTCGATAGGAGATTTGGTACTGAAAAATGGATTTAACTAACCAAGAAGGAGACCAAGGACAAATATAAGGACCAAACCCTATATTCAAAGAATTCAGATAATTCTGGGTCCGATGAAATCTTTAGAGAATATCTTGCTTCGAAGTCATGTTAAAATCTTGCGAAAAATTTTCCTTCAACAACCTTCGAACTTAGAAATTCCAAAACATCATCATAAATATCTTCGATATTTCTGAGGATATTTTTATAAATATTCTTGTCCGAAATAATCTACCTCTTCATGTTTTCTGTATTCCATTATATTGGAAACTTCTGTAAAATCTAAGTATAAATTATGAATGAATCGTGGAGAAGTGTTGGGAACTGAAGCATGAGTTAGTATAATATAATGCGCTTGGCCAACGTGGTTATATTACAGTAAGTCATGCTGAATTTCTAATGGAACGTGATGATGGTCCACAGATCATACCCTCATCATGTGCCATGTTACATAACTCTTTCATTCTACTTAATTTCTAAGTATATCAAAAAAAAAAATATATTCCTTGATATTCCTGTTCTACCGTAATTCTGATAGTTTGCTAATAAATCGTGTGATTACATTTTCTTTCTGATTAGAAGATTTTCTTTAAAATTCCATGAACTCCGGAAATCCACCATGACTATGTCAAAAGTTAAGATGAAACTTTTCACTCTTTTGTGATAGCTTCACTCGTACGTTTCACATGATCGAATCATTTTATCTATACTAATCAATAATGATGAAACCCTAATTGTCAACTAATATTAGTCATGAAAACATTCTTATTGTTAGCCATGACGACCACGATCAAATTTCGGGACGAAATTTCTTTAACGGGTAGGTACTATCACGACCCGGAAAATTTCGACTAATTTTAAACCAAACTCTCGATACGATTTAATATTCTTGACACAATAAGCAAAGTCTGTAAGGTTGAGTCTCAAAAATTTTGAACTGTTTCATATATTCAATTGACCTTCGATCATTCCTGACGATTCACGAACAATTACTTGTAAATAAATGTGTATATATTTAAATATAGACATATAAATAATAACTTGAAATATAATTTTAAATAATAAACGATTTAATTATTATAACTAAATATGTAAAATAATATAAGTTGTAATAAAAATTATTATATTATTAAGTATATATATATATATATATATATATATATATATATATATATATTTATGAATATTACTTCTAAATATAATTTTATATAAATTTTAGAGTTTGCTAAGAATATATTTAAATATCTTAAGTTAAATTTTAAATACTCTGTACTTTTTATTTGGGTTTGAGCGCTAATAAAAATGTTAACTTTTTATGATTAATTTTACATAATAATGATCGAAATAATTAAATATATGTAAGCTAAAAATTTAGGATTTTTTTTAGAAACACTTTTATATGTTAACTGTTTAGCAATGAACACGATATAGCCATCCGTGATAAACTGTCGGCATAAGATTTCAAATTTACCGATGGCTCACTGTTTTTAAAGTTGATTCTATTCTACACGCTTGTATTATTATTCTATCACTTTCTTATTTTCTTATTATTAGTACCTTATTACTCCTATGAACCCCACCTTTGTTTTATCATTCACAACAAAACCCATTTCATAAGCTAGTCCGTAAATTAGAAAGATGAAAGTAAATGTCACTGTTTTTGATTGAATCATGAATTACTTCCACTAACTTGATAAATTAGTTAAATAATAATGGTTATTGTGGTTATTGCTTTACATCTCAAAACTTTCATTATCTATATATATATATGTGACATATATATGTCGATCACAAACCTAACCCCCATTTTATTTATGTTTAAATCCTGTTAACCTTCACCTCAATCACAAATCAAACCACCATACTTTTATGTTATAAACCAACAACTCACCAATCTCTCTTTCACCATCGAAACCTTCATGTCACCACCTTATACCACCTCGATCATCAACGGCCAACGGATGAACTAGTTGTCTATAATAACCGAGAACTATTCGAACCATCACCACCTTAAACCCAACAAAAACCGACACCACTTAGTTAATGCTACAGCAACTGTTTCTGCTACTTATTATACGATCAACATCTGCTTCTGTTTGGCACATCTGAAGCAACTTCTGCTGCTGCTAATTGGGTCAGGTTTGACCCTTGGGTGGTCGACCTACCTACTGTAGTCCGTAACATCTTAAAGCAAATTTACAGTCGTCCCACCTTCAAGTTGTTCTAGTTCCTGTTCGATACTCGAAAAGCAAACACCACGTTACTATTGTTTAGTTGTTGACTTCGTTAATCCGAACCCCAAACCAATACCCCTTTACACGCTATTGCTATTGTTCATGTTTCCCTTACGAGATTTCGACAAAACATCACCTCAACCATCAACCATAAACCATCGTTACCAAGAACCACCACCAACATCCTCTTTATTATTCTTCCTTTCGTTTTTCCGTTTAGAGTATAATCAAACACCACCACAAGCCACCCATTAATCCCCTACAACCCTACCCTACATCATAATCTCTGCACATAATTTTGTTTTATTCTTATGCTCGACTTTTAACACTATTACCGCTCACCTGTTTCCTGTTTCTTATCGATGAACAAAAGAAACAATCGAATCAAGATGATGATGTTATTGTTTCTGTTACTATCGAATATCCCAAACCACCATTCACCCGCCACTTTTTCTTTCTTTCTCCCTTCTTTTCGTGACCTGCACAAACAGTCATCACCAACACCACTAACCCACTTATTATTGATGCTGCAATTGTCCAAAACCACCCTCACCGTTCACTGTTATTGATGACAAATGAAGATATATCTATATATAAATAAATAAGTAAATAAATAATAAGAACATAAATTACTGTTTCAATTCTCTGATTTTGCTCAGTAATGATAATAATCGATAAATTACTACACCTTGAAGAATGCTTGATCGATTGATTATTGATTTATGAATCAAAGAAACCTTGAACCCTTGCATCGATTGTTGTTCGTTGCTACAGTAGATGATGTTGATGATTTAAAAGCAAAACCATCGATTAGCTGCTCCTGCTACAAAGCCTTCTTAATTGCTCGATCCCTTTCGTTCGTGTTCTTGGTTCGGGATTTGATCTACCTCAAAACCCACTAAAACCTAATTAATTTCCCTGCTATAGATCGAGGTTTCAATCCATTGTTTTTTTTCTTTTTAACGATGTTATCTTGGGAAAAGCCCAATTCCTTTCGGTGTAAAGATGGGTTAAGCCCAATAAATCACACAAGCCCACTAGCATGGTATATCAATTATTATTATTATTATCATTATTATTATTATTATTATTATTATTATTATTATTATTATTATTATTATTATTATTATTATTATTATTATTATTATTATTAAAAATATCATTTTTATTAAAATTATCATTATTATTAAAATTATCATTTTTAGTATTATTAATATTAAGGATTATTATCAAAATTACTATGTTTATTGTAAAAAAAAAATATAATACAACTTTTTATTTTATTATTACTATCATTATCATGATTGTATATATTTTAGAATCATTTTTATTATCATTATTATTATTACTATCACTATTTTAGTATTATTATAATTATTATTTTAACAAACAAATGGTATTTTTATAAAAAAATATATTTATTATATATATCATATTACATATTATTATTTTTAAAAACTAAAATATTATTATTTACTGTTATATATAATATATAAATATATTTTAATATAATCATATATATAAATTTTAATTCATTATAATTAAAACACTTCAATATGAATCTAATATATATAAATACTAAATATTTATTTTAAAAAAAAATATATAAATAGATATAAATAAGTTATTTATTAATAGATATTAATATATAAACTTGTTTAAATGTTATTATGAGTTTTAATATATATAAATGAGATAGGTTCGGGAATCCGAGGCCAACCCTATACTTGTTCAATGTCGTCCTATGTACTTTTACTACAAAATACATTAGGTGAGTTCATTTGCTCCCTTTTTACTCAATATATTTTTGGGCGGAGAATACATGCGCTATTTTATAAATGTTTTACGAAATAGGCACAAGTACTAAAACTAATTCTATGTGGGTTTAAACCAGAAATATACCCTTAGCTTGGTAACATTAAACTACTTGTCTATGTACGGTAGGCGTGAATCCTAAAGGTAAATCTATTAGGCCTGACAAACCCCATCCTGACTATGGGATGCTTTAGTACTTCGAGGTTATTTTAAACACACCTGATCTGGTGTACTTCAGAGGGTAAAATATGAACGTTAAGGCTTGTTACCGGGTGCCTACAGCTTATAGAATACTTTTATACACTTGCGAGTGTATTATGTTTATGATTATGAAATCTTGTGGCCTATTAAGATATTGAAATGATTGTTATGATAAACCTATGAACTCACCAACCTTTTGGTTGACATTTTTAAGCATGTTTATTCTCAGGTACGAATTAAGTCTTCTGCTGTGCATTTGCTCATTTTAAGGACATTACTTAGAGTCGATCATCGCAATGGGACCAAATGATGAAGACTTCGTCCGGGGGGATAAGGACGGGTCCTTTCATTACACGCAGTCGATAACCTGGTGTATTCATTAAACAAAGTATTAAAACCTTGTTACAATTCGAATCCCCAATTAGTTGGAATATTTGACTTCGGGAATAAGAATAATTTGGCGAAGACTTCCGCATTTTATGATTATGACTGATGGACTATTATGGACAAATTGAATAATCCAGGACAAAGAACAATTAACCCATGGGAATAATCTAAAAATCAACATGTCAAACATCATAATTATGGAAGTTTAAATAAGCATAATTCTTTTATTTCATATTTAATTGCACTTCTAATTATCGCACTTTTATTTATTGTCATTGTATTTAATTGCACTTTTAATTATCGCAATTTTATTTTATCGCATTTTTATTTATCGTAATTTCATTATTGTTATTTATTTTACGCTTTAAATTAAGTCTTTTATTTATATTTTACATTAGGTTTTAACTGCGACTAAAGTTTTAAAATCGACAAACCGGTCATTAAACGGTAAAAACCCCCTTTTATAATAAGAATATCACTTATATATATATATATATATATATATATATATATATATATATATATATATATATATATATATATATATATATGTATATGTATATATATATATTTGTATTTTTATAAGTTAAACTAATATAGCGTTAAGCTTTGTTTAAAAGATTCCCTGTGGAACGAACCGGACTTACTAAAAACTACATTACTGTACGATTAGGTACACTGCCTATAAGTGTTGTAGCAAGGTTTAGGTATATCCATTCTATAAATAAATAAATATCTTGTGTAAAATTGTATCATATTTAATAGTATTTCGTTATAAAAATCATACTATTTCCTAGTACACCTCGCACACATCAAGTATTTTTGGCGCCGCTGCCGGGGACATTCTTGCTTAAACGCCGGAAGCGCAACGCTATATATATATATATATAAAAAATATTTTTATTAATTTTTAGTTTACTTTTATAAAAATACGTTTTTGTAAAAATACGTTTTAAATATACAAAAATATAAAAGAAAAACAAAATATATATATATATATATATATTTAAGAGTTTGTAACATATATATATATATATATATATATATATATATATATATATATATATATATATATATATAATTATAAAGTTTCTTTATTTTTATTTTAGTTTTTAAAATTAAATTTTTATTTAAGTTATATAAATATTATATATATATTTAAAACAGAAAACGAAAAAAGAAAAATATAAAATATAAAAACTACTCGGCCCGTACTGTAGCAGCCCAGCATTTGGCCCGGATCCAAGGCCCATGAGATCGCATGGCTCCAGAACAGAAAACTCATGCGATCGCATGAGTTGACTGGACAGACCTGATACCTTAGCTGTATCGAATTAGGGTTTTAATTAATATTAATTATTAATATAAACCCTAATTAGGTTTTTAGTTTTTAATTATTAGTTTAGTTTTTATTATTAATTTGTATTTTTAGTTTAATTAGTTTTATTAAATTATAAAATTAATACTTTTTATAAGATAAATAATATAAAAATAATATTTTTATAAAAATTATACTTTTTACAACTTTAAGTATATTTTTATATTTTGTACCTTTTTATTCGTTTTAGCGTAATATTTTTATTTTTCGCTCGTTTTTAGTTTTAAGTCATAGTTTTTGCCATAGTATTTTTACTTCTAGATTTTTAGGCTTTGCCGTAAAATCCCTTAAGTGCTTTTTCTTTAGACTAAGATTTAGGTGCTTTAGAATTTTGCGACGCCGTTTTTAAGTTTTAGTACCTTTTTAAGTTATTTCCATTTGGGATATAATATTTCTTTTAAGCTTTAATATTTTTAGACGCAACTTTTAGTTCTTAGTTTTTAGTGCCTTTTAAGTTACGATGCGCTACTTTCTTATTTTTATTTTTCGACGCCTATTATTTTTCGACCTTTTATTTTTCGACCTTTTTCGACGCGTTCTTTTTTTTTCTTATTTCTCGACATTCTAGTTTTAGGACTTAGATTTTTTTTCTATTTCTTCTCTAAAATTTCTTTAAATTACGAAAAATTATTTTAAGCGGTTAAATTGATAGACATCAAAATTTTCTGGTTCGTAGTAATAGTTGGATTTGTACGTGGACCGGGTTATTGGAGCCAAACAGTACTCAATTATATTGAGACCAAACGAATCCTGCCCCTCTGCTGCATCTTTTGGCTATTCGAAACGTGGGCAAAATCAGAAAAGTCTATTAATTTGATAACTTATATAATTTTTCTTATTTTTATAACTAATAGGATATTCAGTGAATGCACCGAGCAAAACGTTCACCACCTTTTGTACGTTCACCACCTGTAACTCGATCAAGACATCTAGCAAATATTGTCACCGTTGATTTTTCTTTAGAATCGTCATCCAGTCGACCAAGTACTCCAATTCAGATTTCCGATAATCTATTTTTTGAACCCGACCTCACAATTGAGAATCCGGAGAATATTCAGGTACAATTCATAGATCCTGAACCATTAATCTTTCCTCCGGAACCACCAATCATTCAAACAAAGATTGTTGAGGAACGAACCATTAAATCAGAATCCTCTAGTGATTCAGATTCAACAAATTCAATTATGGAAAATTTGGAACCTCTAAGTATGGAAGACCGAATCTAAACGCACTGGCCAAGGTCACGCAATTACTCAACCTGACATTAATGCGCCAGATTATGAAATCAAAGGACAAATCCTACACATGGTAACTAATCAATGCCAATTTAGTGGTGCGCCGAAGGAAGATCCAAATGAACATCTTCGTACATTTAATAGGATCTGCACACTATTTAAAATTCGAGAAGTTGAGGATGAACAGATATATCTCATGTTATTTCCCTGGACTTTAAAGGGAGAAGCCAAAGATTGGTTGGAATCGTAACCTGAAGGGGCGATTGATACATGGGACGTTTTAGTTGAAAAATTTCTTAAACAATTCTTTCCGGCATCTAAAGCCGTAAGACTTCAAGGAGAAATTGTTACGTTCACACAGAAGCCAAACGAAACTCTATATGAGGCGTGGACAAGATTTGGAAAGTTATTGAGAGGATGTCCGCAACATGGTTTAGACACTTGTCAAATAGTACAAATATTCTACCAAGGATGTGAAATCACAATAAGAAAAGACATCTATATAGCAGCTGGTGGTTCCATTATGAAGAAAACAGCAACTGATGCTTATAAAATTATTGATAACACTGCTTCCCACTCACATGAGTGGTACCAAGAAAAAGATATCGTTAGATCATCTAAAGCAGCTAGAGCCGATTCTAGCCATGACTTAGATTCCATTTCTGCAAAGATAGATGCTATCGAGAGACGAATGGAAAAGATAACTAAAGATATTCACTCAATACGAATTAGTTGTGAGCAGTGTGGAGGACCACATTTGACAAAAGATTGTCTCAGTATTGAACTAACAATGGAACAAAGAGAGAATGTTTCATACATAAACCATGGGCCTGGAAATAATTATCAGAATAATTATCAACAGCCAAGACCAATCTACAATCAAAACCAGAATTATAACCGAAATGTTCCATACAACAACCAACAAGGTCCTAGCAATCAACAAGTATCTAACAATACTTACAATCAGCAAAGACCAATTTTTCAAAATAAACCACCACAAACCGATGATAAAAAGTCAAATTTAGAAGACATGATGTCGAAGCTAGTTGATTCTCAAACTCAGTTTTTCACATCTCAGAAACAAAAAAAATGAACAAAATGCTCAAGCATTTAGAAATCAACAAGCTTCTATTCAAAATTTGGAACAAGAAGTAAGTAACCTAGCAAGGTTAATAGGTGAAAGAAAACCGGGAAGTCTACCTAGTAATACAAATGCTAACCCCCGGAATGAAACAGCTAAAGCCATTACCACAAGAAGTGGTATTACACTTAAACCACCTGAAATACCTGTAATTTCTGATGAAGCTATTCCTACTCCACAAGAACCACAATCTGAACAAGATAAGGAAAAAGAACCGGTAGTTGAAAAGGTTAATGAAGATAACACAGTTAAGGCTAAACCTTATGTTAAACCATACCAACCACCACTTCCTTACCCGAGTAAAATGAGAAAAGAGAGACTTGAAGCCGAGCAATCTAAATTCTTGGATATGTCTAAACAGATAAATGTCAATCTTCCTTTCATTGATGTGATTTTAGGAATGCCTAGATATGCTAAATTTCTGAAAGATCTAATCACAAATAGAAAGAAAATGGAAGAACTCTCGGCTGTTACTATGAATGCTAATTGTTCAGCAGTGCTGTTGAATAAGATACCAGAAAAATTATCAGATCCAGGAAGTTTCACAATTCCATGTTTTCTGGGTAGTCTTAGTTCAATAGAAGTATTGGCAGACTTAGGTGCTAGTATAAATCTAATGCCGTATTCACTATACGCTAAACTACACCTTAGAGAATTGAAACCAACAAGAATAAGCATACAACTAGCCGATAGATCAATAAAATATCCTAGAGGGATAATGGAGAACATGCTAGTTAAAGTTGGTACTTTAGTATTTCCAGTAGATTTTGTTATTCTGGACATGAAAGAAGATTCTCGAGTACCTCTCATATTAGGAAGACCATTCTTAAACACGGCTAAAGCAATAATAGACGTGTTTGGTAAAAAACTGACCCTAAGTATAGAGGACGAGAGTGTTACCTTTTCTGTTGATAGAGCAATGCAACAACCGCAATCTGCAGATGATACATGTTATTATATTCAAACTATAGAATCGCATGCAGAATTGTTAGAAGAATTTCCCGAATTACAAGGAACAGGGAATGTTCTTTAGGAGAAGGAACTGAACCAATTGATGAAACTGAAATGTTAGCTACACTTATGGCTAATGGATATGAACCAACAACACAAGAAATTCAAATGATAAAAGAAGAAGACAGATATCGATATAAATCATCGATAGAAGAACCACCGACATTAGAGTTAAAGCCACTTCCAAACCATTTGGAATATGCTTATTTACATGGTGAATCTGAATTACCTGTAATAATATCGTCTTCTCTTACTGAAAATGAAAAATCTAAACTCATTTCTGTGCTAAAAGCTCATAAACCAGCCATTGCATGGAAGATTGATGACATTAAAGGAATAAGTCCTTCGTATTGCCCACATAAAATCCTTAAGGAAGAAGGTCATAAAACGTATGTGCAACGCCAACGAAGACTAAATCCTAATATGCAAGATGTTGTTAAGAAATAAATTATTAAACTGCTAGATGCAGGTTTAATTTATCCAATTTCTGATAGTCCATGGGTAAGCCCAGTTCAATGCGTACCTAAGAAGGGTGGCATGACTGTCATCACAAATGAGAAAAATGAGCTTATTCCTACTAGGACTGTAACAGGATGGCGTGTTTGTATTGATTATAGAAAATTAAATGACGCCACCAGAAAAGATCACTTTCCCTTACCTTTCATTGATCAAATGTTAGAAAGATTAGCTGGAAATGGTTACTATTGTTTTCTTGATGGTTTTTCCGGATATTTTCAAATTCCAATAGCACCCGAGGACCAAGAGAAAACCACTTTCACGTGCCCTTATGGTACTTTTGCTTACAAACGCATGCCATTTGGACTTTGCAACGCCCCTGCAACCTTTCAAAGGTGCATGATGGCAATTTTTCACGACATGATAGAAGAATGCATGGAAGTTTTCATGGATGACTTTTCAGTCTTCGGTGATACTTTTGAAACATGTCTAGTTAATCTTGAACGAATGCTTATTAGATGCGAACAATCAAATCTAGTTCTTAATTGGGAGAAATGCCATTTCATGGTTAAAGAATGCATCGTTCTTGGTCATAAAATTTCAAAGGAAGGAATTGAAGTGGATAGAGCTAAAGTAGATGTAATTGCTAAACTTTCACATCCCACCAATGTTAGAGGAGTTAGGAGTTTTCTAGGGCATGCCGGTTTTTACCGACGTTTCATAAAAGATTTTTCTAAAATTGCCACTCCTATGATTAAACTCCTAGAAAAGGATGCTCCATTCATCTTTTCAGATGAATGCATCAAACTTTTAATATTCTTAAAGAAAAACTCACTAATGCGCCGATCAAGATAACTCCAAATTGGAATCTACCGTTTGAACTAATGTGCGATGCAAGTGATTTTGCAATGGGAGCCCTTTTAGGACAATGGATTGAAAAACTATTTCAACCTATTTATTATGCTAGTAAGACGTTACAAGGAGCACAAACAAATTACACAACTACTGAAAAAGAACTCCTTGCTATTGTCTTTGCTTTTGACAAATTTCGTTCATATCTAGTTCTAGCTAAAACGGTGGTCTATACCGACCATTCTGCTCTTAGATATCTATTTTTGAAACAAGATGCTAAACCAAGATTAATCCGTTGGATCTTACTCTTACAAGAGTTCGATATTGAAATCCGAGATAAAAAGGGAGCAGACAATCTCGCTGTTGATCATCTTTCTCGTCTTAAAAATCCTGAATTAGAAGTTCTAAATGAATCGGCAATACAAGACAACTTTCCTGATGAATATCTATTGAAGATAGATTATAATGAAATTCCATGGTTTGCAGACTATGCAAACTACTTAGTATGTGGATTCCTTGAAAAATGATTATCGTACCAAAAACGAAAGAAATTCTGTAGTGATATAAAACACTATTTCTGGGAAGATCCACATTTGTTTAAAAGTTGTCCCGATGGAATAATATGCCGATGTGTATTTGGAGATGAAGCTTGTCAAATCTTAAACCATTGTCACACAGGACCAACAGGAGGGCATTATGGGCCTCAACTTACAGCAAGAAAAGTTTATGATGCTGGATTCTATTGGCCTACAATTTTCAAAGACGCACACCTTCTTTTCAAATCCTGTGATGCTTGTCAAAGGGCCAGAAAAATAAGTCAACGTGATAAAATGCCACAAAATGTCATTCAAGTATGTGAAGTATTTGACATTTGGGTTATTGACTTTATGGGTCCATTTCCAAAATCTCATAATAATCTCTACATTCTCGTTGCCATTGATTATGTATCTAAATGGGCGGAAGCACAAGCTCTCCCAACTAACGATGCACGAGTTGTAGTCAACTTTTTAAAATGTCTTTTTGCAAGGTTCGGAACACCGAAAGCTTTAATAAGTGATCGGGGTACTCATTTTTGTAATAATTAACTTGAGAAAGTTCTTAAAAGATATGGAGTAACTCATAAAATCTCCACTGCTTATCATCCACAAACAAGTGGACAAGTTGAAAATACCAACCGAGCTTTGAAACGTATTTTAGAGAAAACCGTAGGATCAAATCCGAAGGAATCGTCCATTAAATTGGAGGATGCACTCTGGGCTTTTAGAACAGCCTACAAAACTCCAATTGGAACCACACCTTTTAAACTCGTTTACGGAAAAGCATGTCATCTTCCAGTAGAAATTGAACACAAAGCATTTTGGGCTTTGAAGACATGTAATCTTGATTTACATGAAGCTGGACATCTACGATTAAGTCAATTAAACGAATTAGAAGAATTAAGACAAGAAACATATGAAAATTCGTTAATTTATAAAGAAAGAACGAAGAAATGGTATGATAAAAGAATCAGAAGTTCAAAAGAATTTAAAGAAGGAGACAGAGTTCTTCTTTTCAATTCACGATTCAAGCTATTTCCTGGAAAATTGAAATCAAGATGGTCTGGACCATTCATAGTCAAAAGAGTTTTCCCATACGGAACAGTAGAGTTAATAAATTCAAATGGGATTGAATTTAAAGTTAATGGTCACAGAGTTAAACATTACATACATGGTCCGATGGAAGTTGACAATGAAGTAAATCATAATTTCACGACCCAAGAAAACCTTCAAAATGAAAACATAAATATGTTATCAACAACATTTGAAAAATCAAAATTGGAAAATAGGGAGGATTCAAATTGGAGTGATGAAGAAGAATTCTTATACAAACCTCACATTCCAAGAAACGAAGAAAAATGTGAACAAGAAGTTCAAATAGAAGTGAAAAAACCAAGAAAAGAACATCCGAAAAAGGTTTACAAACCAACTCGACTTACTAAAGCAGGAGACCCGGGTGAATTTATCATTTCTTGCTTGCTTAATGATGGTGCTGTATATAATGGACTCGCAGATTTAGGAGCAAGTGCAAATATTATGCCTCTTTCCTTATACAAAAGATTAGGTATGGGTAAATTAAAACCAACCAAAATAGGTGTTCAATCATTTGACCTAACCATTAAACACCCGGTTGGAATAGCAAATAATTTACTTGTTAACGTGGGAAGTTTGACCTTTGTTGCAAACTTCATAGTGATTAATATGGAGGAAAACCTTGATATTCCTCTAATTTTAGGTCGCCCATTTTTAGCAACCACCGAGGCATTCATTGAAGTAAGAGAAGGTAGAATGACACTTAGGGATGGTGATAAATCAATCACCTTTGTGAATCGAAAGTTTAGATCTCCACCAACCAAAACTGTTAAACCAATAAAAATGCATAAGTGTGGGGAAGATGAAGAAACACTTAATGATGATCCAATCACAAAGAACCCCGTTGATGATAAGAAATTAGATGAACCCATTTTTAACAGTTCAACGAAGAAACTTTATAAACGGATTCACGATGCTAAGATTAAGGAAAACTTTAAGTTATGTAACCGATTAATATCCAATTTATCGCCAAAAGAAAAGGCGATTTTAGTTGAATTTGTGAAAGTTACGGAGGAAATCAACAAATGGATTGAAGTAAAAGTCAGAGATATACAAGTTGTTGATGATCCAATTGAAAATAACGTTAATCACAATTTCAACTAAGTGTGGGGAGAATCGAATCTTTTTAGGGTAATATGTATTTCTGTTAGAGTTAGATTTTCTGTTTTCGTGTAGTTCTCGAAAATGGAACCCGAATGGTCTTTCCCTAACAGACCCTAAAGAACTAGTCTTCTCCCCCATTCTGAATTTTTATTTTTTTTAGGTTTTACGAGATGAAGACTTCCCGTGAACTAAACCATGCTCTAATGCTACACTCTTTGATCACTAAACGTAATAATGACACCCTTCCAAGTGAAATAGTATCATTAATCAGAGGCAAATTGGACGGAGTAAGAAAAGAATCCAGGAACGAAAATAATAAGTTACAATTTGGTAAAGGAAAATCAAAATCCGCAGCGAAAAGGAGAGCTCGACACCTTGAAAGATGTCACAAATGCGAAAAATGGTCACACGAAGGAAAATGTTCGACGAATCAGACATATTCCAATACCGAATTTGTTACTTTATGCAGAGATGGACCGTTCATATGTTTAGAAGAAAAAACGTTGAATGCTCGAGGTTACGCCTATGTAGCTATGGAAAATCAATTAGTCCGATTATCTTATGAGTGGGCTAAAGTATATCACTAAGAATACTATCTCACAGGTAATTATGTACAGTTTTTATTTTTATTTTTATTTTTAACCTTTTGATAATAAACGCTAATTCGTTCGCTATAAAGTATTAAATTGGTACTCAATAAAATTAGGTTTTGCGACCGAAATTATTGATATCATACAAAAATTTATTACATCACTGCGAAATTTACCGTTTATTCTTAAGGTATAAATATCTTTAATCAATCAACCCAAAATATTTCAAAAATTCGTCATGAGTTAAACTAGGTTATGAAACCGAAATTACTTTACCGAAAAGAGGGGCATATATTTTTGGTAATATTTGATTGATTAAAGTGGGATAAAGGCCAAAAAGATTTTTAATTTTAATTTTTACCATGTTTTTAAAATTAATATTTAAAAATTAAATTAATATTGTGAACATTTTTAAAATCAATATATTTCAATTTGTAAATATTTGAAAAATTAATATTTTTAATATAAGTTTGTATGTATAAAAACAAAAATATAATTTAAGTTTGGTGTGAATTTTTAATATGAATTTTTAATTTTATACATTTTAAATTTAAGTTTGGTGTGAATTTAAAAACAAAAATTTACTTTATTTCGTTAAGTTAAAAATTTGATTTTTAAAATTCGTCGTGAGTTGAAGACTAGGTCGTTGAACCGAAATTACTCTACTCAAGGGAGGGACGAGAACTTTTATTATCATTATTTTTAATCTTATTGAACTAAAGTATGCCAAAAACATTTAAAAAGCCCAAAAATATTTACTTTTAAAACCGCGCTTAAAAATTGAAAAATTTTAAAAATTTTGTCGAGGGACGGAATAGGACATAGATCCGAAACGCCCTCATCCTAAAAAGAAACAAATTTTTAAAATTTTATTAATTATATGTTTTATAAGTTATAAGGTTTTATATAAAAAAAAAAGTCATAATCACTGTACCCGGACCCCCATGCGATCGCATGGGTTTTGAACTTCAACTCCATGCGATCGCATGGAGCTGAAAATCAGGCTAGGATAATATAGCAGTCGACCTGTTCTGTCTCACCACAAAACACACACATATACACGAAAATACTCCCAAATCACCTCTAAAAATCACCAAAATTCACCGTAATTTGTCAAATTTTTCGCTCTAATCATGAAATTGTTCAGAAGCTTTTCAAAGAAGGTAAAAATTACACCCCTAAACTTTTAAATTCTCTAGTTTTTGTAATAATTACCAATATTTTACCTAATGCGATTTTGTTAATTTCTAGTGTAATTAGAGTTAAATTGTTAGTATTTTATGCATGTATAACCTAGATTGATGCTATTTAACATGATTTGAAGCCAAAAACTTCAAAATTTTTAGAAATCTAGGGTTTGTGTTCTTGAGCAATTTGGGGCTTTTTGATATAAACAGGTTATGGCCGATTTTTGTCATGAATTATTAATAAATTGAGTAGTGTAACATGTTTAGGTAGCTAAATGATCCAAACTTTAATCCTAAACATGATTTTTGAAGATTAAAGTGGACTTTTTAGGTGCAAAATTCATGAACTTGATTAATTTGATATAATTGCCATTTGAGACTTGTTTAATTGTTAGTAAAGGTTGTTTTAACATGTTATTTGAGTTAAATGCTTATGAACTTTGTATACATTTTCATATGTGCTTATTTGAAAAAGTGTAAAATTGTAAAAAAAATTGTGAAAATGTGTATAAGTTTAATTTTTATTGAACATGTTATTGTGATTGTTTTAAGTTGTTATTTTGTTAACACTAATGCATATTTGGATGCACAAATTTTGTGTTTAATGTGTTTTGCAGAGAGCCGATACTGGAGGTTCATCATCATCATCTAGACGATCTGCTCCAGAACCAGAACCAGAAATGCAATATGAACCTGAACAAGTACCACAACAGGAACCACAACATCAGCCTGATCAACATGTACCTTATTATGATCCACTACAGTTTGTTACTGAATTCATAGTATTTCCGATGCATCCACCTGTAGAATACCCAACGATTCCTGAACACACGTTGCATCCTAATCAGAGATTCGATAGACGATGGAGAGATTACCCGGCATATCAAAGTAATAAATTCAAATTAATAACGAAAGATGTGGAGGTGCCTAGGGTAATTGATTGGGATCCTTTGGAAAGGGTCCAACTTGCTGACCGTGTTAAGGAGTATTTGATACAAAGGTATGGCAGTTCTTCTTTTACAGATTGGGAACGATTATTCACCATTCGTAGACCTGCATATAAGGAATGGTGTGTTGAGCTGATGAGTACTATAGCGATAAATGTAGATGTAGATAGATTAGATGATAGAAGTTTTCTTAGGTTTATACTTGGCGGTAGGATGTACAGGATGTCCATGCTGGACATGGCTAGGGCATTACAGATATATACGCCCGCTAAATTGCTACTACCCGATTGTATGAATTTGATTTATCGTGGTGAAAGGGTAGATAGGATTTTTGACGCGAACACCGTCTGGAGGCGTATGTCGGACTATAATGTTTTTGGGCGGGGAGGAACACATACCTACTTACATATTAAAAAAGCCGAGCTTCGCATAATTCATACCTACTTACATATTAACAAAGCCGAGCTTCGCATAATTCATAGATTTTTGGCTAACTCGATTACACAGAGAGGTCACAACAAGGAAAAATTGACCTTACATGATTTATTTTACCTAAAGTGTATTCGAGACCCAAGAGGCTTTGTTAATCTAAGATGGTTGAAGGAATACAGGAAGGGGGGATAATTGGAGGAGGTATTTTTGTTACTCTCATTGGAGAGTATTTAGGTGTAGATAAGAACCAAGGGGGTCCACTTTTGGAATGTAGGGAACAGGTTGAGCTTTTAGGATTGAGGGTTTATGCGGGTGCTAAGGTATTGAAGAGTAGACGCAACCAGGCAATACCCTATGTAGGTAGTCATCCGCTGGTAGAAAAAGGATCAGACGAGGAGATGGAGGAAGCGGATGACATTAGGGATGTCATTCGGGAGGCTATGACTGATGTCTACCAGCGTGTAGATGAGGTAAACATGACAAACGCGAAGAGATTTCGTCGGATGGAGCAGTGGCAAGCCCGGAATGATTACGAGCATTCCAGTCAACGACAGCATGATAGATGGGACTATCATCAGCGTCAGATTATGAGCTGGCTGTCACCTCAGGATCACTACATCCCGACCCGACCCGCTTACTATCCTCAACACCAGCCCGAGATGAGACCACCTTATACACTCTACGACCCTAACCAGGCATACCAGTACACCTATCACCAACCATGGAACCCGGATGACGACATGAACTGGAACCCCTATCCAGATTGATTTAGTTCCGGTTGGTAATTTTTATGATTGTTATTTTTTTTATTATTTCTGTTTATTTGTGTTTAAACACATTATATTATGATACTTTTATTGTAATGTTTAATATTTTTATTATGTTGTACTAATATTTCATATTTAATTTGAAAGTGGGATTTTAAGTCCCATTTCAAATTACAATGCATGTTTATATTTGTATTGTATGTATATTGTCGATTGTACAAAACAGGGTAAAACAGTGCATTTTCAAAGACTGGCATTAAGTTCAGCAAAAGCTAGTACTTTTGACGACAAAACGAAAAATAAATGTGATGTAACAACAAGACGGAATGAATAAATGATGTGCACCATTTATCATTCAACATACAAACGCCAATATGTTTGGAAACTTTGGTAAAATTTAATCATTTTTCTACGCTAATCACCCTCAATAATTTAAATTGTTACTGATTTCTTGCAAATGAGGGCATTGCAAGATCTTAAGTGTGGGAAGGGGTTAAATTCTTTCGGATTTTAAAAAAAAAATTTAAACACTTGGTTACCATTAAAAATACTAGTAAAGCAGTAGTTGTATTAGAATCTAGTGCTCTCTGATAATAAAGAACAGCCCTAGTCTTATATACTGACTACCCAATTCTAGTAAAATTTTTTAAAATTTTCAATTAAATGAACTCAAAATAATGTTTATACATCTTTATGAACGATAAAACTAGGTGTTAACACCGAAATTATTGTTACCTCGGAAAGGACATAAATTGATAAACAACCCAAAATGTTAGAATTCATTTAAAATGGAATAGAGGACAATAAAAAGGAAAATAAAAGCCAAGTGTGGGAAATTCACCAAGATATTTTAAACATATATCACATATTTTTGTACAAATAACTGAAGATACTTTTGCTTTGGACTAATCTAAATAGTTTTACCCAATTTACTGTAATATATTTGAAAGAAAGATGGATCTACACGATGAATCAATTCCATCATTAAAAGGAAGTAAAGTCTTCCGAAAAAGAAACGCGCTTCTTGATTTAGGTCATGAAGTTGTCGTCCAGACCAGCTGTAGGTTGACGAAAAATCTAGAAAAGTCATCACTAAAATCAGCAGGAAATCCACGGACCTCAGCATCAAACAGGGTCGCCAAGTGGTCAGACTTATCCTAACCATGAGAGGATCTGTCTTGTAAAATGGGGAGGACGCCGTGCAAATTAGCTGGATAAGACTAATGAATCAGACCCCCAGAAAGGATAATCTCCTTAAAGATTAAAAATCAGCTGCTAAAGACTGATATTACTCAATCCTTGAGATTGACCTTAAAGATTGAGAATTACAAACTCATGGAATTCAATGATATCTAAACTCGAGCTTGAACGAGAAAATATTTTGATCAAAATTACAAACCGATTTGTTTTCTGAAAACCCATTTTCAATGCGTTCATTACCATTGAACGTAAAATCCTAGGAATTCACCTGGAATTCATTAAGGTCACCTGAACCAAATCGGGTGTCAACCGTAAGAACGGTGGTTGCATAGCATGGTCAAGGACAGGACCTTGTACCAGACCGAAAAATTATAAGGGTGAGCTTTACTATTGCTCCTACCAAGGATAGTAATTGCATCCGACACATTATAGACCATAATTAAAAGCATGTCAGGGGACATTGCCTTAACAGTTGCTTGTTCAACGCTTTCCTTTACAACCGGACGGTAGTTTACCGAAAGTTAATATACGGAGCAAGTATACGGGACGTGTTTCTTTCCCAATACAAGGATAGCAAGTGGGTGACACAAAACCGCAAGTTTTGAGCTAAAATTTTCAAATCTGAAACCCACCAAACCCACAAAAACAATTTGCAAACACCGATGAAGGGTTATTCCGGAAAACCTATCTAGGGTAAAAGCTAGATTCAATTTTCAAAAGATCAAATATTTTCATAAAGATCCAATTTCCTTAATGGATCTAAATTTTCATAGTCATGTGAGACTGTAAACCACAACGTTACTACCATTATTTATACCGCCGTATAGAAATCACTGATGTACAAAGTATGAAGAATAAAGAAGTGATTCTAGTATTTTTATTTCAAGACTATATTGCTTGAGGACAAGCAACGCTTAAGTGTGGGAATATTTGATAATGCTAAAAACGAACATATATTTAATAGCATTATCCCTAAAGAAAGACAAGCTTTTAGTTGCAATTGTTCTATTTACAAGTGATATTCGTTTAAATAATAAAAGGTGAAGACAAAAGACAGATTCGACGAATTGAAGACGCAAACGACCAAAAAGCTCAAAAGTACAAAATACAATCAAAGAGGTTCCAATTATTGGTGAGAAACGTCTCAAAATTACAAAAGTACAAGACGCGAAACGCAAAGTACAAGATATTAAATTGTACGCAAGGATGTTCGAAAATCCAGAACCGAGACATGAACCAACTATCAATGCGCGAGGCAACGGAGCTAAAATTATAAGTCAACGGAGTACAAGAATATAATATAATATATATATAATTATATATAATTATATATATTATATTTTATAATAAATAAATAAGCAGCCCACGTTTTTAAAGACTTTTGAGTTCTCCCAGCTGGCCATGCGATCGCATGGCCTGGAAGAACAAAAACCATGCGATCGCATGGCCCTGAAATCCAGGCCTGATCCTATAAATTCGCGTGTTTTGGCTCAGTTTATATATCATATATCCATCTCTCTATCTATACGTAAATATATTTATATTTATATTATAATTTTAATTTTAATTTTAAATTCTAATAATAAGGGTATGTTAGCGAATGTTGTAAGGGTGTAAGTCGAAATTCTGTCCGTGTAACGCTACGCTATTTTTAATCACTGTAAGTTATGGTTAATGTTATTTTTAATTTAATGTCTCGTAGCTAAGTTATTATTATGCTTATTTAAGACGAAGTAATCATGATGTTGGGCTAAAAATATTAAGATTGGGTAATTGGGCTTTGTACCATAATTGGGGTTTGGACAAAAGAACGACACTTGTGGAAATTAGACTATGGGCTATTAATGGGCTTTATATTAACTAAATGATACCTCGTTAATTTAATATATAGACTTATAATTTGATGTATTTATATATAACCACATACGCTTGACTGGGCACGGTGGGCTGGATATCTATAAATACCAATAATTGTTCATTTTATCGGACACGAAACTGAATTAATAGTTAGTAGACTTGTTGAAACAGGGGTGGATTACATTCAAGGGTAATTGGTGTAATTGTTAATAAAGTAGTAAAACCTTGGTTTACACGCAGTCGATAACCTGGTGTATTCATTAAACAAAGTATTAAAACCTTGTTACAATTCGAATCCCCAATTAGTTGGAATATTTGACTTCGGGAATAAGAATAATTTGGCGAAGACTTCCTCATTTTATGATTATGACTGATGGACTATTATGGACAAATCCTTATGGACGTATTGAATAATCCAGGACAAAGAACAATTAACCCATGGGAATAAACTAAAAATCAACACGTCAAACATCATGATTATGAAAGTTTAAATAAGCAGAATTCTTTTATTTCATATTTAATTGCACTTCTAATTATCGCACTTTTATTTATTGTCATTGTATTTAATTGCACTTTTATTTATTGCAATTTTATTTTATCGCATTTTTATTTATCGTAATTTCATTATTGTTATTTATTTTACGCTTTAAATTAAGTCTTTTATTTATATTTTACATTAGGTTTTAACTGCGACTAAAGTTTTAAAATCGAAAAACCGGTCATTAAACGGTAAAATCCCCCTTTTATAATAAGAATATCACTTATATATATATTTGTATTTTTATAAGTTAAACTAATATAGCGTTAAGCTTTGTTTAAAAGATTCCCTGTGGAACGAACCGGACTTACTAAAAACTACACTACTGTACGATTAGGTACACTGCCTATAAGTGTTGTAGCAAGGTTTAGGTATATCCATTCTATAAATAAATAAATATCGTTTGTAAAATTGTATCATATTTAATAGTATTTAGTTATAAAAATAATACTATTTCCTAGTACACCTCGCACACATCAAGTATTTGATAATGCTAAAAACGAACATATATTTAATAGCATTATCCCTAAAGAAAGACAAGCTTTTAGTTGCAATTGTTCTATTTACAATTGATATTTGTTTAAATAATAAAAGGTGAAGACAAAAGACAGATTCGACGAATTGAAGACGCAAACGACCAAAAAGGTATGAATCGAAAAGGTATGTATTAATCTACTACAATCGATTTTTCAAAGGCATGAATCATTCACAGTGCATTCTATTTAATACGTGTATATTAAAAAAAACAAATATTCAACTCGTGTCCACCAAGTGTTCGATGGAAATCTCAACACAAATTGAATTGCAATTTATTAACATCATACCTTTTTATGCAATACTCAAATTAGATTATGGTAAATATATTGAAGCATGTCATTTTAGTTATAATGGTCTGGATTATTCAAAGAGGAACAGAGGCAGTCCTGTTAAAAGGTCCAGTCGATTCCCATAGTTATATTTATGCTAATTATTTTCTTTATTGTACCTTGGTTGATCATATATTTGTTGACACGATGAATATTGTATGTTTTCGACTTATTTATGCAAATTGACTTATATAACTTTTAAATTATGTTTCACCAAGTTGAACAAGTTACCTTTGACAATGCCAATACTCTATCAGGCCTGTTATCTCATTTACATTGGTAATACACCTTATAATTGAACTATTGAACTACACTACTTATTTGAGATACTAATAATTAGTTTTTGTGTGACTATTTTTAACAATTGTTCATCGCACAGACTCAAAGGAGTAAACAGATGATAAGTAAATGTGGCAAAATGAGCGGGTTAGTTAATGATTCAAATAGAGTTCAAGATGGATTGTAGTTATCTTATGTACTTAAAAGTCAATTAGTAGTACTATATAGTATAAAAATGATGATTTGATCTCATAAGATCAACATTTGGCTTATTCACAGACCCAGATAAGAATGGTTCCAGATAAGAATGGTTGGAGAGTAGAAATTTCCCACAACTAAAGAGGAGGAGGAGAAAGAGGTGGTGGTGGAGTTGGTGGTCGCATAAGTAGTTCTGATCTTCAGTGCTATGTGACGACCCAGAAATTTCTGACCAAATTTAAACTTGATCTTTATATGATTTCGATACGATAAGCAAAGTCTGTAATGTTGAGTCTCAAAAATTTTGAACTGTTTCATGTATTCAATTGATCTTCGACCATTCCCGACGATTCATGAACTTGTACTTGTAAATAAATATGTATATATATAGATATAGATATATATATATATATATATATATATATATATATATAAATGTAATATATATAAAATGTATAAGTATCGAATATTTAAATAATGTTATCATATAATGAATGATATAATTACATAATTAATAGATTGTAATATTAATATATTAAATGTAGTTACAAGTTAAAATATAATTATTACTTTCAGTATTATTATTAAAATAAATATTAATAACAGGATTATTAATATTATGATAAAAATATGATATTTGATATATTATTATTAATATTATTATCATCATTAATAATATTAATATTATTATAATTAGTATTAGTATTTTTTTATTATTAATATTAATAGTACCATAAACATTATTATTATTAACTATTATTATCAGTATTATTATTATTATTATTATTTATTACTACTATATTTACTAATTACTAGTAAATATTACATAAACTTTTAGATAAAGAAAAAGGGTACGAATCAGTTTAACATATTTAACAAACTGTATTCCAAATTGTTTTTATCTGCAAATTGAATCCAATTAGTCTCAATAACAAACAAAACCCAGTACAAATTAAAATCAACTTTTATTATTTTCTTATGTCTGATCGTACATTCTGTCAACTTCAATTAAAAGAAGGATTACAATATCAGCTTCAATTATACAGAATCAAAATCTGTTTCATATCGACATCAAACTGTATAAAATCCTTTCATGTCTGCAAATCGATACCAATTCACAAGATAACAAGAGTCAGGTACAAAATTGTGGAATATTAATATCAAATGTAGTACGAATCTGTTGACAATCACAATCTGCTTTTATTGTTTTTTCAACTTCTTCCTGATCGAATATTTCTGTCGACATCCTTCATTTGCTACGAATCAATCAACCATCTACATAATGAATCCACTTTCTGTTAGCTATTGATGTGTGCGAGGTGGTGTATAAAATAGTTATATTTTTGCTACAAAATACTATCAATTTTTCAAGGAAATATTATTAAATACGATACAATTTTACACAAGTTATTTATTTATTTATAGATGGGATATACCTAAACCTTGCTACAACACTATAGGCAGTGTACCTAATCGTAGAGTAGTATAGTTTTTAGAAATATATATATATATATATATATATATATATATATATATATATATATATATATATATATATATATATATATATATATATATATATATATATATATATATATATAAGTCCGGTTCGTTCCACAGGGAGACGGTTACACTATATTTTTATATAACTATATTTGTACAAATATATATAATTATATATAATAATATTTATTATTATAAAAGGGGGTTTACCGTTTAATGACTGGTTTGTCGGTTTTATATCTTAAGTCACAATTAAAACCTAATGCAAAATATAAATGACGATAATTAAAGGTACGATGAAATATAAAATAAAATAATTATGCTTATTTAAACTTCCGTAATCATGATATTTGATGTTTTGATTTTAATTTATTACCCTGGGTTATTTGTCCTTTGTCCTGGATGTAATTGAAACCTATCTGGTTTTTGTCCATAATAGTTCATCGGTCATAATTATAAAATGCTTGGCAAATTTAACCTTATACCCGAAGTCAAATATTCCAACTAATTGGGGATTCGAACTGTAACAAGGTCTTAATACTTTGTTTAATGAATACACCAGGTTATCGACTGTGTGTAATCCAAGGTTTTAATACTTTGTTAAAATTACACCAATTACCCTTGAATGTAATCCACCCCTATTTTAATGAGTCCATTGACTATTAATCCATCCCCGTGTCCGGTCAAATGAACAATAATTCGTATTTATAAATATCCCGCCCATCGTATCCAATTAAGCGTATGTGGTTATATATAGATACGTCAAATTGTAACCTTTATATTAAATTAAAGAGGTATCGTTAATTTAATATAGAGCCCATTAATAGCCCATAGTCTAATTTCCACAAGTGTCGTTCTTTTGTCCAAACCCCAATTATGGTACAAAGCCCAATTACCCCATCTTAATATTTAGCCCAACATCATGATTACTTTGGCTCAAATAAGCATAATAATAACTTAAGTACGAGGCATTAATTTAAAAAGGAGAACATAGCTTACATTGATTATTTATCGCGTAGTATTACATGGATAGAGCTTCGACTTCAAAACCCGTAAAATAACCTTTACATAACCCAAACTAATCTAATATAAAACTAACCTATACTATATATATATATATATATATATATATATATATATATATATATATATATATATATATATATATATATATATATATATATATAGTATATATATATGATACTTAAACAGAGGGAGTAATATATATTTTTGTGACTTTAACTCGTCGAATAAGCTGGCTATTTATAGGACCTGGCCTGAATTTTCAGGCCATGCGATCGCATGAGTTATAGGCATCCAGGCCATGCGATCGGATGGCCACTGGATCCAGCTCACATTTGTTTGGCCACTTGCTTGTCGACATAATTAATAAATATATATAATATATATATATAATTTATATAATTATATATATATATATATATATATATTATATTATATTCTTGTGCATAGTAGACTTGTAATTTTTGGTCCGTTGAGTCGAGCGTTGATAGTTGGCTCGGGTACCGGTTCTGGATTTTCGAACGTCCTTTCGTATAATTTAATATCTTGTACTTTGCGTTTTGCGGCTCGTACTCTTGTAATTTTGAGACGTTTCTCATCAATAAATTAAACCACTTGAATTATATCTTTACATTTGAGCTTTTTGGTTATTTGCGTCTTCAAATCGTTGTTTTCTTCTTTTGTCTTCGCACTTATTTATTTAAACGAATATTACATAAAAATAGAACAATTGCAACTAAAATCTTTACATATTGGAAGGATATTGATACTAAATATATGTTTCTTTTTAGCATTATCAAATATCCTCACACTTGAACGTTGCTTGTCCTCAAGTAATACACAATTTGAAATTAAATCACACTTCACTCGAATCACTTTTTTATTTTCACACTTTATACATCAGTGATTTTGATACGGCGGTATGAACAATGATAGTAACGATGTGGTTTACAGTCCCACATGACTATGAAAATTTAGATCCTTTGAGGAAATTGGATCTTTATGAAAACATTTGATCTTTTGAAAATTCATTCTAGCTTTTACCCTAGATAAGTTTTCCGGAATAACCCTTCACCGGTGTTTGCAAAATATTTTTGTGGGTTTTGTGGGTTTTAGATTTTTAAAATTTTAGCTCAAAACTTGTGGTTTTGTGTCACCCACTTGCTAACCTTGTATTAGGAAAGTACACATCCAGTATACTTGCTTCGTATATTACCTTTTGGAAAACTACCGTCTGGTTGAAAAGGAAAGCGTTGAACAAGCAACTGTTAAGGCAATGTCTAATGACATGCAGATGTTCATGGTCTACAACGTGTCGGATGCAATTACTATCCTTTGTAGGAGCAATAGTAAAGATCACCCTATAATTTTTCGGTCTGGCACAAGGTCCTGTCTTTGACCATGTTATGCAACCACCGTTCTTACGGTTGACACCCGATTTGGTTCAGGTAACCTAATAAATTCCAGGTGAATTCCTAGGATTTTACGTTCAATGGTAATGAACGCATTGAAAATAGGTTTTTAGAAAACAAATCGGTTTGTAATTTGATCAAAATATTTTCTCGTTCAAGCTCGAGTTTAGATATCATCGAATTCCATGAGTTTGTAATTCTCAATCTTTAAGATCAATCTCAAGGATTGAGTAATATCAGGCTTAAAAGTTGATTTTTAATCTTAAGGAGATTATCATTTCTGGGAGTCTGATTCATTAGTCTTATCAAGCTAATTTGCACGGCGCCCTCCCTATTTTACGAGACAGATCCTATCATGGTTAGGATAAATCTAACCACATGGCGACCCTGTTTGATGCTGAGGTCCGTGGATTTCCTGCTGATTTTAGAGATGACTTTTCTAGATTTTTCGTCAACCTACAGCTGGTCTGGACGACAACTTCTTGACCTAAATCAAGAAGCGCGTGTTTTTTTCGAAAGACTTTACTTCCTTTTAATGATGGAATAGATTCATCGTGTAGATCCATCTTTTATTTTATCTTTATTATAATATTGCTGGTAAAACAGTCAATTTAGTCCAAAACAAAAGCACCTGCAATAAACTTTACAGAAACATGTGATATATAGTTTTTAATTGAATAACTTGGTACATTCTCCCCACACTTGGCTTTTTTCATGCGTCTTTTTATATCTTAATAAATAAATTCAAGTGTTTTAGTTGTTTCTCAATTTATGTCCTCTTTTTAGGGTAACAATAATTTCGGCATTAACACCTAGTTTTATCATTTATAAATATATAAACATGATTTTGAATTCATTTAGTTGAAAATTTTTAAAATTTTCACAAAATTTAGAAAATAAGCCAAGTATAAACCCGAGAGAATTTATAACCCTTCCCCACACTTGAGATCATGCAATGCCCTCATTTGCATGAAATCAGACTATAATTATAAATTCATGAGGGTGATTAGTGTAGAAGAGTGATTAAAATACCAGTTTGTAATTTCAAAGCTCGTTGAATGATAGATGGCACGCCTCATCGTTCATTCCTTCTTGTTTTATCACACATATTTTTCTTCAAAAACGGTTGCTTTTCTGAACTGTTTGCTAATTTTTGAAAATGCGTCTTTTACCCTAATCGTGCATTTTTATTAACGAGTTATGTACTAACCCGAACCCCGAATTTAACATTAAGTGGGGTTAGACTTCCCCATACTTAGCTGACGACATGTGAAGTCGGTAGAATAAGTTCCACGAATTAAAATAGTGAGCCAGTTATTTACATCTCGGGTGGTATAAAATATATCAATGGGTTTAAAGTTTAGAACCACCCGATTGTCACTACTTAATTCTTTTTTAAGTGTAGCTTTTAGTAAATGGATACGTCTCTTTTCTTGGTCTTGGTCAAATGGATCGATATATACCGACATACATATTTCTATCGGGTGGACAATTCCTAGCATTTCCTTCCGTTTATTCTCGGGATCAAAGTTTTCACCTCTATTACCCAATTGGGTGAAATCCGAGGTGTCAATATCTATTACAGCTCTTAGTTCATCTTCGGTAGATGACTCGTCTATTGAGAATATTGGGTTGGAAGGTTGTGGAATGGTGAATTTCGGGATCGAAGTAGATTCTTCTTCATTAACGGTACTTATCGGTCCCACCACTTTGGTCTCGGGGGTAAAATTTTCAACGTTATCGTTTTCCCAAGAGTACGAATTTGTCACCCTTACTTCTTCTTCATTTATTGATGGATCGATGATTTCGTCGGTAGAGGCTAATGTGTCGATATGTTGTGAAATTGGTAAAGCTGAATAAAAAGTATCATCGGGATAATTGGTGATTTCGGAGCTCTCGAATTCATCAAAATTCGATGATATGAGATTTTCTTCCACATGACTCTTCAGATCAACAGGTGTGTAGTCTGAGAGAGTTTTAGCTTGCCAATTTGCAAACTCTCTCATTTGTTCATTTTGAGCATCGAGTTCTTCGAGTTTGATTTTCATATTGTCTAAAAGATTTTCAGACACATAATGTTCCTCGTCTTCTGGTTGTTGAGTTTGGATATATTCTTGGGAATAATCCCAATTTGAATTGTATTCTTCATAATCATTCTATTCATGTTCTATGGGTGCATAATTTTCCATAGGAGCGTAATAATAACATTCCCATGTTGAGTGATAATCTCCACAGATTTCACAACCAGTTATTGTTTCGTCATTCGTGATCCAAGATTGACTGAACGAATTGTCATCAACACCCGTTTAAGAGTATTGATTAAATTGATTTCGGATGTCATAAAGAGTTTCCAAAATATTCTCGAGATTTTCCATAATGCGCTTATTACCAAATTTTAGCTACAATGTGGTGCATTTACTAATTATCCTATTAGTTATAAAACTAAAAATTATATAAGTTATCAAATTAATAGACTTTTCTTATTTTGCCCACGTTTCGAATAGCCAATAGATGCAGCAGGTAGCCAGGACCCTTTAAATCGGAATCCCACAACTCGCCACTAACAAATCTAACTATTACTACGAACTAGAATATTTGGATGTCTATCAATTTAACCTCTTAAAATAATTTTTCGCTTGGAATTTTAGAGAAGAAATAGAAAATCTATGTCCTAAAAACTAGCGTGTCGAGAAATAAGAAAGAAAAAGATTACGCGTCCAAAAACATCGAAAAATAAAAATAAGAAAGTAGCGCGTCGTAACTTAAAAGGTACTAGAATTTATAAACAGTGTCGCAAAATTCTAAAGCACCTAAATCTTAATATAAAGAAAAAGCACTTAAGGGATTTTACGGCAAAGCCTAAAAACCTAGAAGTAAAAGTAACTATGGCAAAAACTATGACTTAAAACTAAATACGAGCGAAAAATACAAATATTACGCTAAAACAAATAAAAAGATACAAAATATAAAAAAATAAACTTGAAGTTCTAAAAATTACAATTTTTTATAAAAATATTTTTTTATATTATTTATTTTATAAAACTATTAATTTTTATATATTAATAAAACTAATTAAACTAAAAATACAAATTAATAATAAAAACTAAACTAATTAATTAAAAACTAAACCCTAATTAGGGTTTTAATAATAATAATAATAATAATAATAATAATATACTCCGTAATTAATGCTGTTCTAGGTTCAGAGCCGCGTGTCAGAGCAGGCCATGCGACCGCATGGTTTTAAGGCACCCGACTCATGCGACCGCATGGGCCTGGGTTTCAGGTTTTTTTTTTTTAAATTTTATATCGTTTTTCTAAAAATTATATATAAATATATTTACACAAATATATATTAAAATATAGCGTTTCGCCGAGTCCCCGGCAGCGGCGCCAAAAACTTGATGTGTACGAGGTGGTGTATAAAATAGTTATATTTTTGCTACAAAATACTATCAATTTTTACAAGGAAATATTATTAAATACGATACAATTTTACACAAGTTATTTATTTATTTATAGATGAGATATACCTAAACCTTGCTACAACACTATAGGCAGTGTACCTAATCGTAGAGTAGTATAGTTTTTAGTAAGTCCGGTTCGTTCCACAGGGAGACGGTTACACTATATTTTTATATAACTATATTTGTACAAATATATATAATTATATATAATAATATTTATTATTATAAAAGGGGGTTTACCGTTTAATGACTGATTTGTCGGTTTTATATCTTAAGTCACAATTAAAACCTAATGTAAAATATAAATGAATATAATTAAAGGTACGATGAAATATAAAATAAAATAATTATGCTTATTTAAACTTCCATAATCATGATGTTTGACGTTTTGATTTTAATTTATTACCCTGGGTTATTTGTCCTTCGTCCTGGATGTAATTGAAACCTATCTGGTTTTTGTCCATAATAGTTCATCGGTCATAATTATAAAATTCTTGGCAAATTTAACCTTATACCCGAAGTCAAATATTCCAACTAATTGGGGATTCGAACTGTAACAAGGTCTTAATACTTTGTTTAATGAATACACCAGGTTATCGACTGTGTGTAATCTAAGATTTTAATACTTTGTTAACAATTACACCAATTACCCTTGAATGTAATCCACCCCTATTTTAATGAGTCCATTGACTATTAATCCATCCCCGTGTCCGGTCAAATGAACAATAATTCGTATTTATAAATATCCCACCCATCGTATCCGATTAAGCGTATGTGGTTATATATAGATACGTCAAATTGTAACCTTTATATTAAATTAACGAGGTATCGTTAATTTAATATAAAGCCCATTAATAGCCCATAGTCTAATTTCCACAAGTGTCGTTCTTTTGTCCAAACCCCAATTATGGTACAAAGCCCAATTACCCCATCTTAATATTTAGCCCAACATCATGATTACTTTGGCTCAAATAAGCATAATAATAACTTAAGTACGAAACATTAATTTAAAAAGGAGAACATAGCTTACATTGATTATTTATCGCGTAGTGTTACATGGATAGAGCTTCGACTTCAAAACCCGTAAAATAACCTTTACATAACCCAAACTAATCTAATATAAAATTAACCTATACTATATATATATATATATATATATATATATATATATATATATATTATACTTAAACAGAGGGAGTAATATATATTTTTTTGTATCTTTAACTCGTCGAATAAGCTGGCTATTTATAGGACCTGGCCTAACTTTTCAGGCCATGCGATCGCATGAGTTATAGGCATCCAGGCCCTGCGATCGCATGGCCACTGGATCCAGCTCACATTTGTTTGACCACTTGCTTGTCGACATAATTAATAAATATATATAATTTATATATAATTTATATAATTATATATATATTATATTATATTCTTGTGCATAGTAGACTTGTAATTTTTGGTCCGTTGAGTCGGGCGTTGATAGTTGGCTCGGGTATTGGTTCCAGATTTTCGAACGTCCTTTCGTATAATTTAATATCTTGTACTTTGCGTTTTGCGGCACGTACTCTTGTAATTTTGAGACGTTTCTCATCAATAAATTGAACCACTTGAATTATATCTTGTACATTTGAGCTTTTTGGTTATTTGCGTCTTCAAATCGTCGTTTTCTTCTTTTATCTTCGCACTTATTTATTTAAATGAATATTACATAAAAATAGAACAATTGCAACTAAAAGCTTTACATATTGGAAAGATATTGATACCAAATATATGTTCCTTTTTAGCATTATCAGCTATCCATATCTATCACTATCTATCGTTGTTTATATCCTTAGATATATACATGCAAACATAAACAATGAGAACACAATTCACCAACACCCTCGCCACCAATTCACTCTCTGTCTCAACCTCTTTCTCTATAAAGATATACATATATACACATACATACCTTTTTTTATTTATTTTCTTGTTGTACCGACACGGTGATCACCATTTGAAACTCGATACCACCATCAACACTTTTAAATCGACAATCAAGAAACCACCGCTTCCTTCTCGTGGTTCTCTTTTAATGAAACCTTCATCACCACCATGAACAAACCTTTCACCACCTAAACCACTTCCTCCTTCTATATTTTTTTTCTCTTTTCTGATGACACCCAACGAACACTCCTTATATTTTTTTTCTTCTTTTTGAACGCAGCTACTACCTTAAGTCTACTTTCTGTTTTCTACATAAGTGACACCCAAAAAAAACTGCTACTATATAATATCATCATCAACTGAACTACTACTGCAACATTTTTATTTTTTTCTTTTTCTACGGCCTGTTTAAGCTGCTGCAATACTTGTGTGGTTTCCAAGTCCTATTATAATGTAAGTATAAATGATGAGGTAGTGCATGATTGGTAAGGTTAGAATGATTGCTCATGTCGGTTATCATAAAAAGGAAAAAATTATGGCCGACACATATTGAATCAAACAATCCACTTACAATTAAGTCAGATTTTTTTATTATATTGCATACGTTTCCAATTATGGACTGGGAACTAGTTTAAACCTTGGGTCATCTAATTAAATGATAGGCCAGCTTATTTATTTGGATAATTGGGCCGTAAGGATAGAACTTGGTTATTTTCGATTGGGCTGTTAGGCTGCTACACCTTAGTCTGTTTCTGTTCTCTGTCATACACCAAACTGCACCCCATTTTCACTTGATACAAACCAAGAACCACCGTATTTTTTTTTTCCTTTTTCTACTCTTTCGTTAGCCACAACCAACCATCATTGTTCCTAATGACTTGCTACTATATTATTCTATTCGAACCAAAAGAGTATTAATATAGGAATAAAACATAAAAAGGTGGTTTAAGTGATTTAGACATCCGACATAAATTAGTGGAGAGAGCACCTATATTTACAAGTCTCATATTTATTGCTTTTAGAAAGTGAATACATTTCATAAAGAGTCAAAAGGCTTTAGTGGCAATCAATATAATATTGCAAGAATAAAAAGTGGGATTTGATCGATATATGTGTATGGATGAGGTTAATTCACGTAATTTGTGTTAGAGAACACAATTTGAACCGTGAGCTTGATTGTATTGATGGGCCAAGGGTTTGATAATGATGATCACGAGATGATAAGAATCATGATCAAGTGATACATGATGAGGGATATAGACGATGATGATGATGAGAAGAGAGATTGGGAGATAGTTATCGATGATAATGGTCTATAATGATGATACCGAAGCTTATTTTTTTTTATTGTTATTGTTTTCTTTGCTGCTACGTTCAAACCCACAAAACCATCAAACATTTTTGCTGATTTTCTATTTACAAGTCGCTGCTACGGCTGCTACTTGTTATTTCCATTATGATTGGGTTTGAATAAAAGGTTTACAAGTAATGGGTCGATTAAGCAGAATGGTTTTAAAGTAAACATCGGGCCTGATTTGAGCCGAAGAACCTTGGGCTTCTACTTGTGGATCGATATAAGAAATAGTAGTGGTGGTGTCGACAAAACAAAAGATAACGGTTGTTGGGTAAATGATTATAAAGAAGAAGAATAAACAGATAGATACAGATTTTATATATATATATATATATATATATATATATATATATATATATATATATATATATATATATATATATATATATATATATATGACTGGGATATTGAAACAGAAATATAGAAACAAAAGAATGGTTAAGAGTGTTGGGGGTTAAGTGAGAGGTCGCGGGTTCGATCCCTGGTTGTGTCATTTTATTAAAAAGAAGGAGAAGAAATAGGGGAAAACAGAATATTTTGGGTTAGTTAAAATTAAGTATGATTATATAACAGAACAACAAAAACGGAGGAATGGTTAAAGATGTTATCGGGTTAGCGGGAGGTCTCGGGTTCAAACCCGGACTTGGGCATTTTTTTAAGGGCTACTTCTCTGAGGTAGTATTACTATTACCATTATTATTGTTATTATTATTATTATTGTTATTATTATTATTATTATTATTATTATTATTATTATTATTATTATTATTATTATTATTATTATTATTATTATTATTATTATTATTATTATTATTATTATTATTATTAGTATTATTATTATTACTATTATTTTTATCACTTTTATTATTATTATTATCATTATTAACATATAACATTTTTATCATTTTATTATTAGTATTATCATTATTATTAAAAGTATTATCATTTTTATTATTATCATTACTATTATTATTTTTAGTATTATTATAATTATTATTTTTAACAAACAAATGTTATCTATATAAAAATATATTACAAGTCAACTAATATTATATACTAATATGTTTTTAACGAATATATTACCATTTATATTGATAAAACCTTAATTAAAGTATATATCATATATTTATTATAAGTATAATTATATATAAAGATATTAATTTTAATAAATTATAAAATATAAGCAAACTTAGTTGATTAAATGGGATATGTGTTAATATATATGCAGTTAATATAGGTTTGTGAATCCAAGGTCAACCCTGTATTGTTCAGTTCCGTCGTATGCATATTTTTACTACGAAACATCGTATTGTGAGTTCATTTGATTCCCTTTTACTCTTTACATTTTTGGGACTGAGAATACATGCGCTGTTTTTACAACTGTTTTATTAAATGCCTTTGAAATCTATATTTTTGAACTGAGATGCTTTTATAAATGTTTGACGAGATAGACACAAGCAAAACATTCCTCGAATGAATTATTATGCAGACAGAAGTTCTGTGAATTATTATTGAATTAGTTGGACGTTATAATTGCCACTAATTATTGTGAATATTTCCCCTGATTATTATTGCTTGGTAACCTAAGAATTAGAAACGGGTATGACCCTAATTCACGCGAATCCTAAAGGTAGCTACCGGATTTAACACCCTCACCCTAAATGTTCACTACACGGAAGAGCTAGTAGGCGTGGTGTTTAGTACTTCGAAGTTTATATATTATACAGACGAGATGTTCTGTTTTGGGGATATTATTGATGCGCATTATATGTTAAGGTCGGTTACCATGTTGAGAAATGAAATCGAAATGAATGTTATGTACCGAGAGAATGATTTTTACACACAGGTTATGTGTATTATTTTTGTGTATGAGATATGTGTACGATTATTAAAAATCGTGAGGCAACCTACGTGGGAGAAAAGGATACGAACCTACTCTTCCAAGCATTATGAAAAATGGTTTTGTACACGAGATAGGTGTACTATGTTTAAATCTTGTGGTCTATCAAAATGATGAATTTTACTGTTTATGATAAACCTATGAACTCACCAACCTTTTGGTTGACACTTGAAAGCATGTTTATTCTCATGTATGAAAGAAATCTTCCACTGTGCATTTGCTCATTTTAGACATATTACTTGGAGTCATTCATGGCATATTTCAAAAGACGTTGCATTCGAGTCGTTGAGTTCAACAAGATTATTATTAAGTCATTGATAGTTTGATGTATTATGAAATGGTATGCATGCCTATCAACTTTCGATGTAATGAAAGTTTGTCTTTTAAAAACGAATGCAATGTTTGTAAAATGTATCATATAGAGGTCAAATACCTCGCGATGAAATCAACTATCGTGAATCGTTTATATTTGGTATGAACGGGTCCTTTCAGTTAGTATCAGAGCGGTGGTCTTAGCGAACCAGGTCTTGAATTAGTGTGTCTAACTGATAGTTGTTTAGATGCATTAGTGGGTCTGGACTTCGACCGTGTCTGCATGTCAAAAGTTTTGCTTATCATTTTGTGTCGAAAATTACTTGCTTACCATCTTTAAAGTCTAGACACATCTTACTGCCTCTATTGTGTGACAACCCGGAAATTTCTGACCAAATTTAAACTTCAATCTTTATATTATTCCGACATGATAAGCAAAGTTTGTTAATTTAAATCTCAAGGATTTTAAACTACGTTCATACATTCATTTAACCTTGACCAAATCCCAACGAATTCATGAACTGTTTTTGGATATGAATATGTATATATATGTATATATTATAACTTGAGAATATTAACAATGTATTAAATGTATAATACTTTGCATGAACATATTTGTTTCAAAATGTAATTATCGGTGGAATTAGAAGATAATATCAAATGATTGAATTATCAGAAACATTGAATTATGATTGCGAGTCTCTGTTGAGAGGTCCACTTTGATTTAGGAAACCTTTCCTTTTTAACGGTATCCGGAATATTTGGTAAAGTAATTTACATGTAAGAACAAATATGTCAATTGACGAAAGTTAGACAAAAGTTAATGGGATTCTTGTTCAATGTACTATATATGCGTTAGCTATTTAACTTTCATATTACTTAATGTGGAAATAAGGTTATGTGATATAAATAACTTAGAAAATAAATATCGACGTTTTATCTTAAAATGATTCCGTACGTTCATTTAACCTTTAAACTTTATCTCTCGCTTCATCAATAATTAGTAATTTAAAAACTTGAAATCTATTATTTTACTTTTCAAAATACGATATAACGATTTCCATTACTTCAACCTTTTGACAAAATGATTCCTAAATATATATTAGTTTTAGAAAACAAAATTTAGTATATTTATTTGATTTAGTACTAAAACGTTTTCAATTTAGAAAGAACTTCATTAAAAGGTGTTATAAGATACTTCGTTAATGAATCTTAAAGAACTTAATTAAACCTGTATATTATAAATTACGAATATATATATATATATATATATATATATATATATATATATATATATATATATATATATATATATATATATATATATATATATATTGTGTTTCAAAAACGTAAACGTAATATGACATAATATTTTCTATCATTTAAACGATTATAAATGAGTCTTGAAAAATAATTACTTTGAAAAACTAAATATTAAATAAATATTATAAACTTATATTTTGAGACAAAAATATATATATATATATATATATATATATATATATATATATATATATATATATATATATATATGTACCTTACAATGTAATGAGATATAATAATAACGTAGTCACAAAACGTTTTGATTTAAAATGATATATTTTGGTGAACAACGAGACATTGAATTATAGAAGCAAATGATCAAAATACTCAAATGAATAAGTTACACTTTGAGTGGGATTGTTTTTCATTGATTAAAGTCTAATTATTATTAAAGGTACACGTCGCGTAACGTAAAGTGTTAGTTTTCTAAGCGTACGAAACGTCATTCGAAAAACCGGAAGCGGAACATGAGTCGAGTGTCATCGTACAAGTCGTTAGAAGTGAGTTTACAAATTAACTATGTATGTAAATTTAATATAATATTTAATTAATTATAAAGATTAATAATATATATAATTATATTATATAATAACGAGTGTCGGCAGAGTGAATTAGTGCATATGAGCTGGTTTTACCTATCATGCGATCGCATGATTTAAGTATAGAGACTCCATGCGATCGCATGGAGTCAGAGTGCTGAACACATCTATAAATCAATCGAGTTCATTCGGATATACACACGTATATTTACCTCTGTCTCTAAATCTCTCTTTATATATATATATATATATATATATATATATATATATATATATATATATATATATATATATATTAATTATTATTATTATTATTATTATTATTATTATTATTATTATTATTATTATTATTATTATTATTAGTAAGATTAATATTATTATTAATCTTAACTAATAGTATGGGTATTATTATTAGTAATATACATAAAATTCTACGACGCGGTCATGAGCAAATTATCTCAAGATGGGTTTTTCGAGTAGGATAGGGCTAAGGAAATTATGGGTTATAACTATGGAGGTGATGGGTAATATTCAGGGGATATGCTCGTGAGGTCAACCTAGTTTTTATCGTCTCCGTTGCGTTTACGTACCTTTCCTGCAATATTAAATCTCAATATTGATACATGAGCACTCATAACTTAACTTTTACATATTATTAGTGTATCCCTGACTACTGCTCGAGTAAATATGATTATGCATGCATGTATGTTTAATTTAGTCGATAGATAGTTTTGATAAATCATAAGTTTGATACATATGCTACTGAGATAAGGTATAGGATATGCATGTAATTGGAAAGCTGGCAAAAAAACTATAAACTTTCCATTTAGATATCGTATGGTTTTGATGAACGGATTAAAAGATATCGTCAATTGAATTATCTATAATTTTAAAAGTATTATTGTTAAAATGATTATCGTTATCGTTATCGTTAATCGTTATCGTTATCGCTAATCGTTATCGTTATCGCTATCATCGTTATTATTATTATTATTATTATTATTATTATTATTATTATATAATCAATATTATTATTATTATTATTATTATTATTATTATTATTATTATGATTATGATTATTATTATTATTATTATTATTATTAAAATAATTAATACTTTTATCAAACTATCAATTTATTATTTTTATCGTCATTATTATTATTAAAAGTATCACTAATATTAAAACCATAATTTTTATTAAAATGATCATTTTTAATAAAAATATCATTGTTATTATAAAATATTATTATTATTATCATTTTAGTATTATTATTATTTAAAATTATCATTTTGAATAGAAATATTATTTTTATATAAAATATTATTATTACGATTAATATTAAAAAGTATTGCTATTATTAAGATTGTCATTATCATTTTATTATAATCATTAGTAAATATAAATATTTTTATTTTTAGTAGCAGAATAATAATAATTATTATTACAAAATAATACAACTTTCACATATTATTGTTATTATCGATATTATTTTATTAATTAAATATGTGATAAAAAGATATTTTTACCATACGTAATATAAATACATTAATAGTACAAACTACTATATATTTATGATTTTGAGTAAATTGTATAAATTTTATTACTCGAGAAATATAAAAGTATTTTTTATCATAAATAAACTTTAATATAACTTTTTATTTATTAATAAATGGTTTGTATTATTTACTATAATAAAATCCGATAGATATATTTAAATATATAAAATGACTATATTTATAAATTTTTTGGAAATCATTTTGGTCAAGATGACTTTTGTTGACTTTTGCATATTAGTCTCGAGCATTAGGATTGTGATACACTGTGACTTGACCTAAATTGTTAGACGAATATTGACCATTATATAAATATATATATATATATATATATATATATATATATATATATATATATATATATATATATATATATATATATATATATATATATATATATATATATATATATATACTTAATATAGTTTCGTGAATCCGAGGCCAACTTTGCACTTGTTCAATGCCATCATATGCATAATTACTACGAAATACAGTATTGTGAGTTTCATTACTCCCTTTTTAAATGCTTTTGCAATATATATTTTTGGGACTGAGAATTCATGCGCTTTTATAAATGTTTGACGAAATAGACACAAGTAATTGAAACTACATTCTATGGTTGAATGATCGAAGCCGAATATGCCCCTTTTTGCTTGGTAGCCTAAGAATTAGTAAACCGATCTACTAATTGACGCGAATCCTAAAGATAGATCTATTGGGCCTAACAAACCCCATCCATGGTTGCGGATGCTTTAGTACTTCGATGTTGTTTTATCATGTCCGATGGATGTCCCGGAATGATAGGGGATATTCTTATATGCATCTTGTTAATGTCGGTTACCAGGTGTTCAATCCATATGGATATGATTTTTGTCTCTATGCATGGGACGTATATTTATGAGAAATGGAAATGAAAATCTCGTGGTCTATTAAAATGATGAAAATGATCGATTATGATAAACTAATGAACTCACCAATATTTTGGTTGACACTTTAAAGCATGTTTATTCTCAGGATTGAAAGAAATCTTCCGCTGTGCATTTGCTCATTTTAAAGATATTATTTGGAATCATTTATGGCATATTTCAAAAGACGTTGCATTCAAGTCGTTGAGTTCAGTAAAGATTATGATTAAGTAAATGACAGATTAGATCATTTATAGTTGGATATTTTGAAGTGGTATGCATGCCTGTCAACTTTCGATGAAATGAAAGCTTGTCTTTTAAAACGAATGTAATGTTTGTAAAATGTATCATATAGAGGTCAAATACCTCGCAATGTAATCATATGTTATTGTATTCGTTCTTATGGATTAGGAGGGGACTCTACATGTGGTATCAGAGCGGTGGTCTTAGCGAACCAGGTCTTGCATTAGTGTGTCTAACGGATAGTTATTAAGATACATTAGTGAGTCTGGACTTCGACCTTAACTGCATGTCAAAACGTTTTGCTTATCATTTCTTTTCAAAAATTACATGCTTACTAATCTTAAGTTTAGACACATTTCTGCATTTATTGCATACATAGTGTACAGACGAATTCATATCTTAGTATATCAATTACTTTAAACCTTACCTGACATATTTCGAAAATTCCTCCGTGATTTATGGAATTTTGGTATTATATATATACATATGTAAATTATGTATTGAAGAATACCAATCTAAGATCTATTTCATATCAAAAATCATCTTCCTAAATATACAAGATGGATCCCGTATATAGTTCAAACTCCTTAAACTCCAATAGCTATTCCGATATGGATATTCACCTGAACTCTGAAGACAGTGTAACCGGAATGGATCAACCAATTTGCCATCATCTATTCTGGATGAATTGGGGATGGGTTTATAGCCTCCTTAATCATTGGATATAAGAAGAAGGCGATCCTTTCCATCCACCACATTGCCCTCTTGGCGAAGAACTTGAAGCACTTACCGACGAACCTGTTCGAGACACCATTTTCTCTCTCATTTCCAGAGTATCCCGTCATGATTATATACTATCCCAGATTCTAGATCATATTCATCCGCTCGTCCGAACCGCCAATCATCCCGGTATAGTAGAATAAACCAACGAGCTTCGCGCTCGAGTAGTGGCTTTGGAGAATATGGTGCAAAGGTTACAAGCACCAGCAGCAACACCGGCATCACCAGTACCACCATCACCAACGTCAACAGAACCATTACCACCAACAACAACATCCGCATCTTACACCTCAACATCACAATCTGTACCTCGAACATCAACGTCATACGCACCGTAGATAACAGAGAGTACCAACAACACTGCCCGATGAAGTATTGATTCATAACTTCATTGGAGAAACATTCCGCGATGATTATGTAATCTTCAAAGTCTTAGAGATTATCTATTCTAACCCTAACCATAAATCAGATGAGTGAACCAAAATGATAGAAGGAAGAATAGAAACCCTGACAAGAATGGTGCTTGATTTACAAGCTAGAATTGTTTTACCAACAGCATCAACAGTACCGTTAGCATCATTAGCACAGTCAGTGCTGTCAGCATCATCAGAATCAGCAGCATCTATAACATCACAAGCTCTGCCAGTTCAAGAATCACCGTGGACATTATTACGAATCAACAACGATTATATTGTATCAATGAATTATGAAGTATTAACTCAATTCCTCTGAAGAGTTTATATGTATATCTTATATATATAAATTTTGAAACCATCATAAATCTTTTTGTACTAAGCTATTATGTATGAATTGAAAATGGGTAGATACTACTCAGTTAAATTCATATTACTAATATGCTATAATCCTTCGATTAACGACTTAACTATCGTTAACCACAATCTCTGTTCCAACTCAATGAATCTCATTTCATAATAATTCAAGTGTATTATTCAATTACATGTTTGATTTTACACTTTCGATATACTCAAAACTTTCTAGAAAACATTATTCATATCTTGCAAAGTTCACAAGAATTCCACGAACACCAACATCATGCATCAACAAATAACGAAGTATTGATTCATAATTTCAATTTCATTGAAGAAATACTTCCTAAAAGTTATGTAATTTTAGGGATTATTCACTTCCAGTTTCAACAGTAAATCAAATGAGTTTAATTTAATATTAACTCATTAAATCTATACTACATCTGAAGAAAATATACATACATATATATTTTCATAAGGACTGTAATAAAATTCTTTTGTACAAAATATTAATTGTGAAAATTTTTAACGGGTAGGTAATACCCGAGAGATATATAAATTCACAATTAATATGTTACATACTTCGATTCCGATTCAGCAAATCATCCACTATACTCCCTACTCTCACAACTATATACATTTGTTTATAGAAATCAAAACAACCATACTCATTCAAACCCAGTTACATATTCTGATTTTGAAATCTCAAAATTCAATTCGAGATATAACTGGTATCACCACTCTTAGATTCCTACATCTTTCAAGGCTATACTTTGACTTCAAAACTGTGATAGAACAACATTTATATTCATAAAATACTTGTATCATTCAAACTCCTAGAACATCGTATGATTACAAACTGTGTTTAAACCCTTCGAAATTCCTGAAGACACTTCAAATAATAAACAATTGAGATGATGATCCAACCACATGTTACCCACAGTTATGTACCTGAAAAACTCTTGAAACCAAAGTAAAAGTTTAAACACGTATCCGCGTCAGATTCTTTGGCATTTATTAGAAAAAATAACTTTGCGATTCCTTTTCAAAGTAGCCAGTTTTGTCACAGCTGCAACAAGTCAACTCCGACTTTTCAGTTGAAACATCTTATTATAACCTCGATATATACGTTGCCCTTTCGCCATTGTTATCGGGGAACCGTTTATGTTCCACCACATTAGCAATAAACTTACCAACAACTCCACTGATCTTTGATTTTTTTGAAAAATCATTATATTTATCAAAACCCCATCATTTATTCATCTGCATCATGTAACGAGAATTGCCATACGAATCATCGGGAATTAGCAATTAGTATTTTGAAATCTCACAGTATGTCTACGCCAACAGTTATATGTGTACATATAACGGACTTACATACTTCAAATGTGAAGTTTCTGAAAAACACCCCGAACTGCAGAATAGTTCTCGAAATGCTGATGAAGCAGCAAAAAAAACTATAAACGACCTTAACAGTAAAAAGTTTAATGATAAAGAATAGTGTGTTGGCAAAGCTCAGAAAAAGAGAAGGTTTTGAACTGGAAAACGGATTGAGCAAAGTATGAAGGAGGTTGTGGACAAATCACAAAGACTAAACCTGCCTTCAAAGAATCCAAATGATTCAGTATCTACTGAAGTCAATAACGAATACCTTACTCCTTATTCTAAAACCCTTGCGGACTATATTCTTCATCATCCTCTTATCTTAAATATTCTAAGATATCATCGTATCTTCCATTACAAATATCCTCCATATTTCTGAAGATATTTTCATAACCATTCTTATCTGAAATCATTTATCCTCTTGCGTTATCTGTATCACATCATAAATGAAACTGTTTAGTTTCTAAATTCTGAAACCTTCGAGTTTGAAGTAAGAATGTTTTTAAAGTAATGTTGGGAACTGAAGCATGAGTTAGTATAATATAATGACACTTGATCAACGTGATCATATTACAGTAAGTCATGCTGAGTTTCTAATGGGACATGATGATTCACAGATTATAACATCATCATGTGCCATTTTACACGACTCTTACATTCTACATGACCTCTAAAACATATCAAGAAATATTTTTCTTGATGATTCGGTCTTTCTCAGATATTCTGGTAATTTGACAAATCAAGATCGTGCCATTATAATCTCCTTCTTAGAACATTAACTGTATTCATTTCAAAATCCATACCTACAAATTCTGGACCATTATTCGCTTGACGTGAAGTCGGGAAGAGGAGACAAAAGTATGGAACTCTTGAATATAAAAGAAAATATAAAGCTCGACAATAACACATAAATTATAAATCGTGCATATCAATACGTACTGCCACGTAAAGGTACGGGAGAATTAAAATTTCTATAACCCCAAGGTAATAGTAGAAATAAATAAAATCCTCCGGGGGAAGATGAAAAAGAAGAATTACAGAGATGAAAGTTAAGAGTATATCCAGAATCAGTACTGGATGGAGCATACTAATGAAAGCTTTAAAATATGAGTTGAGGGAGAAAGAAAAGAAGGGGTGAGTTGTGGAAATAAGGAAATGAAGGGAGGTGGATTTATAGTAAAATATCAGACAGAGCAATCGAGACAGGTTATCGCATTTAATCAAAGAAGATCCTAATTTCCTTAATTACCGAAGAAACAAATCTTATTACGAAGATTTCCTCTAGAATTCCTTGATTTTCGGTAACCAACCGTGACTACGTTACCAGTTAAAATTAACTTACATGTAATTAGTTCATTCTTTTGTGATAACTTTACTCATACTCTTCACATAAACGGATTGTTTATTCCATGTTACTCAATGATGATAAAATTCTATTTATCAACTCATATTTGTCATGAAAACATTCTTATTGTTACCTATGACGACCTCGATCAAATTTCGGGGACGAAATTTTTTTAACGGGTAGGTACTGTGACAACCCAGAAATTTCTGACCAAATTTAAACTTCAATCTTTATATTATTCCAACATGATAAGCAAAGTTTGTTAAGTTAAATCTCAAGGATTTTAAACTATGTTCATACATTCATTTAACCTCGACCAAATCCCAACGATTTCACGAACCATTTTTGGATAATAATATGTATATATATATATATATATATATATATATATATATATATATATATATATATATATATATATATATATATATATATATATATATATATATATATATATTATAACTTGAGAATATTAACAAAGTATTAAACGTATAATACTTTACATGAACATATTTGTTTCAAAATATAATTATCGATGGAATTAGAAGATAATATCAAATGATTGAATTATCAGAAACATTGAATTATGATTGCGAGTCTCTGTTGAGAGGTCCACTTTGATTTAGGAAACCTTTCCTTTTTAACAGTATCCGGAATATTTGGTAAAGTAATTTACATGTAAGAACAAATATGTCAATTGACGAAAGTTAGACAAAAGTTAGTGGGATTCTTGTTCAATGTCCTATATATGCGTTAGCTATTTAACTTTCATATTACTTAATGTGGAAATAAGGTTATGTGATATAAATAACTTAGAAAATAAATATCGACGTTTTATCTTAAAATGATTTCGTACGTTCATTTAACCTTTAAACTTTATCTCTCGCTTCATCAATAATTAGTAATTTAAAAACTTGAAATCTATTATTTTACTTTTCAAAATACGATATAACGATTTCCATTACTTCAACCTTTTGACAAAATGATTCCTAAATATATATTAGTTGTAGAAAACAAAAGTTAGTATATTTATTTGATTTAGTACTAAAACATTTTCAATTTAGAAAGAACTTCATTAAAAGGTGTTATAAGATACCTCGTTAATGAATCTTAAACAACTTAATTAAAACTTTATATTATAATTTACGAATATATATATATTATGTTTCAAAAACGCAAACGTAATATGACATAATATTTTCTATCATTTAAACGATTATAAATGAGTCTTGAAAAATAATTAATTTGAAAAACTAAATATTAAATAAATATTATAAACTTATATTTTGAGATAAAAATATATATATGTACCTTACAATGTAATGAGATATAATAATAACGTAGTCACAAAACGTTTTGATTTAAAATGATATATTTTGGTGAACAACGAGACATTGAATTATAGAAGCAAATGACCAAAACACTCAAATGAATAAGTTACACTTTGAGTGGGATTGTTTTTCATTGATTAAAGTCTAATTATTATTAAAGGTATACGTCGCGTAACGTAAAGTGTTAGTTTTCTAAGCGTACGAAATGTCGTTCGAAAAACCGGAAGCGGGACATGAGTCGAGTGTCATCGTACAAGTCGTCAGAAGTAAGTTTACAAATTAACTATGGTTGTAAATTTAATATAATATTTAATTAATTATAAAGATTATTAATATATATAATTATATTATATAATAACGAGTGTAGGCAGAGTGAATTAGTGCATATGAGCTGGTTTTACCTATCATAGGATCGCATGATTTAAGTATAGAGACTCCATGCGATCGCATGGAGTCAGAGTGCTGAACACATCTATAAATCAATCAAGTTCTTTATGACGACCCGAAAATTTCCGACCAAATTTAAACTTAATCTTTATATGTTTTCGACACGATAAGCAAAGTCTCTAATATTGAGTCTCAAAATTTTTAAACTGTTTCATGAAATCATTTGACCTTCGACCAGTTCCGACGATTCACGAACAATTAATTGTAACTTGATATGTGTGTGTGTGTATATATATATATATATATATATATATATATATATATATATATATATATATATATATATATAATAATTGGAAACATAATTTTAAATATTGTATGTTGTTGTTACTAAAATTTATTTATGTAAAGTGAAATAAAAATAGGTTATGTATGTTAAAGAGGATGTACATGAAATAATGAATGACGAAAATAATAATTAGGAGATAGGAAAAAGAATGGTGATGAATAACGAGCGTGATGAATGATTATGATGCTAAGTTCATGAAGTTTAGATGATGACTAGGTTGTGGTTAGATGATAATTAAATGATGACGATAATGTTAAATGCGATGAAAATGGCGATGAGGATTAAAGATGATAATACACGATGTTTATGTTTATGAGACGTGATGATTGTTTATTGATGAAGAAGAAGAAACAGATACAATATAGGTTAAATGAATTTAAGCTATGAATTAGTTCACAAACAAAGACAGAGTGATGGTTTGGGGGTGTTGTCGTTAAACGAGAGGTCGCGGGTTCGAGTCCGGGTGGTGGCGTTTTATTTTTAGAAGCTTGTTTCTTCAAAGGTTGTATTCTAAATTTTATTATTATTATTATTATTATTATTATTATTATTATTATTATTATTATTATTATTATAAAAATAATACATCTTAATATTATTATCATTAATATTATTATTACTATCGATTTTATAATTATTATTATTATTATAATTATTATTATTATTATTACTATTAATAACATTAATATATTTATTAACAAGTATTATTATTGAGTATTATTAGTATCAAGAATTTTTATCAAAATTAGTATTTTTATTGTAAAAATAATACAACCTCTTTATCTTATTATTATTACTTTCAATATTAAAATTTTTATATATTTTGGTATTATTATCATTTCTATTATCAATATTAACATTATTATTAGTATTATCATTATTATTATAAGTATCACTATTATTAATATTATTCCTATTATTAATATTATAACAAATAAATATTAATTATATAAAAATGTATTTAATACATATAACATAACCATATTAATATTTTTAAAAGTATATATAAAATAACTGTACTTAATTAATTAATAAAACCTGTAAATTATTAAATATAAAAATTATATCATTAATAATAATATATAAATTTGTTCGAATACAATTATATGTGTTAATATATATATAAATGATATAGGTTCGTGAATCCAAGGCCAACCTTGCATTGTTCAGTTCCGTCGTATGCATATTTTTACTACAAAATATCGTATAGTGAGTTTCATTTGCTCCTTTTTTAAATGCTTTTGCAATATATATTTTTGGGACTGAGAATACATGCGCTGCTTTTATAAATGTTTTACGAAATAGACATAAGTAATTGAAACTACATTCTATGGTTGGATTATCGAATCGAATATCACCCCTTTTAGCTTGGTAGCCTAAGAATTAGGGAACAGACACCCTAATTGACGCGAATCCTAAAGGTAGATCTTCGGGCACTAACGCCCCCCATACTGGAAAATGGTATGCTTTAGTACTTCGAGTTTATATTATACAGATGGATTTCTGTTTTGGGGATATTCTATATGCATGATGTTAATGTCGGTTACCAGGTGTTCACCATATGAATGATTTTTATCTCTATGCAGTTTGCGAAATGCCTGATATGAGATGGATGTTTATATAAATGAAATCTTGTGGTCTATTATATTATTGGAAATGATTGTTTATGATAAACTAATGAACTCACCAACCTTTTGGTTGATACTTTAAAGCATGTTTATTCTCAGGTATGAAAGAAATCTGCCGCTGTGCATTTTCTCATTTTAGAGATATTACTTGGAGTCATTCATGGCATATTTCAAAAGACGTTGCATTCGAGTCGTTGAGTTCAACAAGATTATTATTAAGTCAATTATAGTTGGATATATTATGAAATGGTATGCATGCCGTCAACTTTTGATGAAATGAAAGTTTATCTTTTAAAAACGAATGCAATGTTTGTAAAATGTATCATATAGAGGTCAAGTACCTCGCGATGTAACCAAATGTAATGTATTCATCCAGATGGATTAGGACGGGTCATCTCATGTGGTATCAGAGCGATGGTCTTAGTGAACCAGGTCTGCATTAGTGTGTCTAACTGATAGTCGTTAGGATGCATTAGTGAGTGATAATGCTAAAAACGAACATATATTTCATAGCATTATTCCTCAAGAAAGACAAGCTTTTAATTGCAACTGTTCTATTTACAAGTGATATTCGTTTAAATAATAAAAGGTGAAGACAAAAGACAGATTCGACGAATTGAAGACGCAAACGACCAAAAAGCTCAAAAGTACAAAAGACAATCAAAGAGGTTCCAATTATTGATAAGAAACGTCTCGAAATTACAAGAGTACAAGATTCAAAACGCAAAGTACAAAATATAAAATTGTACGCAAGGACGTTCGAAAATCCGGAACCGGGACCGGAGTCAACTCTCAATGCTCGACGCAACGGACTAAAAATTACAAGTCAACTATGCACATAAATATAATATAATATTTAAATAATTCTTATAATTATTTAATATATTATATTATTTATAAAACGTCGGCACAAGGAAACAAGCAACATGTGAGCTCTCCCAACTGGCCATGCGATCGCATGGCATGAAAAGTCAGGCCACATCTCCTATAAATTCGCAGTTTGGTGAACCAAAATATCCATCTTTTTTCTCCTCATTCATACGATATATATATATATATATAATTTATATTTTAATTTTAATTTTAATTATAATTCTAATAATAAGGGTATGTTAGCAGATATTGTAAGGGTGTAAGTCGAAATTTCTGTCCGTGTAACGCTACGCTATTTTTAATCATTGTAAGTTATGTTCAACCTTTTTATATTAATGTCTCGTAGCTAAGTTATTATTATGCTTATTTAAAACGAAGTAATCATGATGTTGGGCTAATTACTAAAATTGGGTAATTGGGCTTTGTACCATAATTGGGGTTTGGACAAAAGAACGACACTTGTGAAAATTAGACTATGGGCTATTAATGGGCTTTATATTTGTTTAACTAAATGAAAGTTTGTTAATGTTAATATAAAGATTTACAATTGGGCGTCCCTATAAATTACCATATACACTCGATCAGACACGATGGGCGGGGTATTTATATGTACGAATAATCGTTCATTTAACCGGACACGGGAATGGATTAATAGCCACTAGAATAATTAAAACAGGGGTGAAATTACATTCAAGGGTAATTGGTGTAATTGCTAACAAAATAGTAAAACCTTGGTTTACACGCAGTTGATAACCTGGTGTATTCATTAAACAAAGTATTAAAACCTTGTTACAATTCGAATCCCCAATTAGTTGGAATATTTAACTTCGGGTATAAGGATAATTTGACGAGGACACTCGCACTTTATATTTATGACTGATGGACTGTTATGGACAAAAACCAGACGGACATATTAAATAATCCAGGACAAAGGACAATTAACCCATGGGCATAAAACTAAAATCAACACGTCAAACATCATGATTACGGAAGTTTAAATAAGCATAATTCTTTTATTTCATATTTAATTTCCTTTATTTTATATTTAATTGCACTTCTAATTATCGCATTTTTATTGTTATTTTATTTAATTGCACTTTTAATTATCGTACTCTTTAATTATCGCAAGTTTATTTTATCGCACTTTTATTATTCGCAATTTCATTATCGTTATTTACTTTACGCTTTAATTTAAGTCTTGTATTTATTTTTAATATTTTACATTTGGTTTTAACTGCGACTAAAGTTTTAAAATCGACAAACCGGTCATTAAACGGTAAAACCCCCCTTTATAATAATAATATTACTTATATATATATTTGTATTTTTATAAAAGTAAACTAATATAGCGTTAAGCTTTGTTTAAAGATTTCCCTGTGGAACGAACCGGACTTACTAAAAACTACACTACTGTACGATTAGGTACACTACCTATAAGTGTTGTAGCAAGGTTTAAGTATATCCATTCTATAAATAAATAAATATCTTGTGTAAAATTGTATCGTATTTAATAGTGTTTTCTGCTAAAATTAATAACTATTTTATATACTACCCCCTACGACATCAAGTATTTTTGGCGCCGCTGCCGGGGATCGTCTTAAAAACCGGAAGCGCAATGCTATATATATATAAAAAAAAAAGATTTTTAGTTTACTTTTATTAAAATTCGTTTTTATAAAAATACGTTTTAAATATTCAAAAATATAAAAAGAAAAACAAAAATATAAATATTTTTAGGAGTTTGATAAATATTTAAATTTTATAAAGTTTCTTTATTTCCATTTTTTTTTTTAGTTTGTAAAAATATAAGTTTTAATTAATTAATAAATATATTTTATATTTTACAGCAAAAACAAAAAAAAAATAATAATAATTAATTCGGCCTGTACTGTAGCAGCCCACTCTATGGCCCGAAACCCTAACCCATGCGATCGCATGGCTGGGCAACTGAGGACTCATGCGATCGCATGAGCCCATCTGACACGCCAGATTTGACTTCCTGCTGCAATAATTACGAAATTATTATTATTACTATATAATTAAAACCCTAATTAGGGTATTATTTTTTTTATTATTAGTTTAGTTTTTATTATTATTAATTTGTTATATTTAGTTTTATTTTAGTTTTCATTAAATTATAAAATTAATAGTTTTATAAAATAAATAATATAAAAATAATATTTTTATAAAAATTGTAATTTTTACAACTTTTTGTATATTTTTATATTTTGTCCCTTTTTAATCTCTTTAGCGTAACTTTTGTATTTTTAGCTCATATTTAGTTTTAAACTTAGATTTTGCCATAGTTATTTTTACTTCTAGATTTTTAGGCTTTGCCGTAGAATTCCTTAAGTGCTTTTTCTTTAGACTAAGATTTAGATACTTTAAAATTTTGCGACACCTTTTTAAGTTTTAGTTTCTTTTTAAGTTATTTCCATTTGAGATTTAGTTTTTCTTGTAAGCTTTAATATTTTTAGACGACTTTTACTATGTACCAATTATCATTCCAATTAGTAATTTCAATTTGCGATTATAATTTTAAGTTAGTTGTAGTAATAAGGTTAGGTTAGTCAAGTATTTTTAAGTTTTTATAAGTTTCTTTTATTTTCCCGTCACCTTTTATTTTTCAACCATTTTTATTTTTCGACCTTTTTCGACGAACTCTTTTTCTTTCTTATTTCTCGCTATTCTAGTTTTAGGACATAGATTTTTATTCTACTTCTTATCTAAATTTCTTAAAATTACGAAAATTTATTTTAAGTGGTTAAATTGATAGACATCAAAATTTTCTGGTTCGTAGTAATAGTTGGATTTGTACGTGGACCGGGTTATTGGAGCCAAACAGTCCTCAATTATATTGAGACCAAACGAATCCTGCCCCTCTGCTGCATCTTTTGGCTATTCGAAACGTGGGCAAAATCAGAAAAGTCTATTGGTTGGATAACTTATTATAATTTTTCTTTCCTTTTTAAAACTAATAGGATATTCAGTGAATGCACCGAGCAAGACGATCACCACCTTTTGTACGTTCACCACCTGTAACTAGATCAAGACATTTAGCAAATATAACCGCCGTTGATTTTTCTTTAGAATCGTCATCCAGTCAACCAAGTACTTCAGTTCAAATTTCTGATAATCCAATTTTTGAACCCAACCTCACAATTGAGAATCCGGAGAATATTCAGGAACGGTTCATAGATCATGAAACATTAAACTTTCCTCCGGGGCCACCAATTATTCAAACAGAGATTGTTGAGGAACGAACCATTAAATCAGAATCCTCTAGTGATTCCGATTCAACAAATTCAATTATGGAGAATTTGGAACCTTTAAGTATGGAAGACCGAATGAGAGCTAAACGCACTGGCCAAGGTCACGCAATTACTCATCCAGACATTAATGCGCCAGATTATGAAATCAAAGGACAAATTCTACACATGGTGACTAATCAATGCCAATTTAGTGGTGCGCCGAAGGAAGATCCAAATGAACATCTACGTACCTTTAATAGGATCTGCACACTATTTAAAATCCGAGAAGTAGAGGATGAACAGATATATCTCATGTTATTTCCCTGGACTTTAAAGGGAGAAGCCAAAGATTGGTTGGAATCGTTACCTGAAGGGGCGATCGATACATGGGATGTTTTAGTTGACAAATTTCTTAAACAATTCTTTCCTGCATCTAAAGCCGTAAGACTTCAAGCAGAAATTGTTACGTTTACACAGAAACCAAATGAAACTCTATATGAGGCGTGGACAAGATATGGAAAGTTGTTAAGAGGATGTCCGCAACATGGTTTAGACACCTGTCAAATAGTACAAATATTCTACCAAGGATGCGACATCACTACAAGGAAAGACATAGATATAGCAGCTGGTGGTTCTATTATGAAGAAAACCGAAACTGATGCTTACAAAATTATTGATAACACTGCTTCCCACTCACATGAGTGGCACCAAGAAAAAGACATCGTTAGATCATCTAAAGCAGCTAGAGCCGATTCTAACCATGACTTAGATTCCATTTCCGCAAAGATAGATGCTGTGGAGAGACGAATGGAAAAGATGACTAAAGATATTCACTCAATACGAATTAGTTGTGAGCAGTGTGGAGGACCACATTTGACAAAAGATTGTCTCAGTATTGAATTAACAATGGAACAAAGAGAGAATATTTCATACATAAACCAAAGGCTTGGAAATAATTATCAGAATAATTATCAACCGCCAAGACCGATTTACAATCAAAACCAGAATTATAACCGAAATATTCCATACAACAACCAACAAGGTCCTACCAATCAACAAGTATCTAATAACAATTACAATCAGCAAAGACCTAATTTTCAAAACAAACCACCACAACAAACCGATGATAAAAAGCCGAATTTAGAAGATATGATGACAAAGCTAGTTGAAACTCAAACGCAATTTTTCACATCTCAGAAACAAACCAATGAACAAAATGCTCAAGCATTTAGAAATCAACAAGCTTCTATTCAAAATCTGGAACAAGAAGTAAGTAACCTAGCAAGGTTAATAGTTGAAAGAAAACCGGGAAGTCTACCTAGTGATACAAATGCTAACCCCCGGAATGAAACAGCTAAAGCCATTACCACAAGAAGTGGTACAACACTTAAACCACCTGAAATACCTGTAACTTCTGATAAAGCTATTCCTACTCCACAAGAACCACAACCTGATCAAGATAAGGAAAAAGAACCGGTAGTTGAGAAGGTTAATAAAGATAACACAGTTAAGGATAAACCTTATGTTAAACCATACCAACCACCACTTCCTTACCCAAGTAAAATGAAGAAAGAAAAACTTGAAGCCGAGCAATCCAAATTCTTGGATATGTTTAAACAGATAAATGTAAATCTTCCTTTCATTGATGTGATTTCAGGAATGCCTAGATATGCTAAATTCTTGAAAGATCTAATCTCAAATAGAAAGAAAATGGAAGAACTCTCGGCTGTTACTATGAATGCTAATTGTTCAGCAGTGCTGTTGAATAAGATACCAGAAAAACTATCTGATCCAGGAAGTTTCACAATTCCATGTTTTCTGGGTAGTCTTAGTTCAATAGAAGCATTGGCAGACTTAGGTGCTAGTATAAATCTAATGCCGTATTCACTATACACTAAACTAGACCTTGGAGAATTGAAACCAACCAGAATAAGCATACAACTAGCCGATAGATCAATAAAATATCCTAGAGGGATAATGGAGAACATGCTAGTTAAAGTTGGTACTTTAGTATTTCCAGTAGATTTTGTTGTTCTGGACATGGAAGAAGATTCTCAAGTTCCTCTCATATTAGGAAGACCATTCTTAAACACGGCTAAAGCAATGATAGACGTGTTCGGTAAGAAACTGACCCTAAGTATAGAGGATGAGAGTGTTACCTTTTCAGTTGATAGAGCAATGCAACAACCACAATCTGCAGATGATACATGTTATTATATTCAAACTATAGATGCACATGCAGAATTATTAGAAGAATTTCCAGAATTACAAGGAACAGGAGAATGTTCTTTAGGAGAAGGTAATGAACCAATTGATGAAGCTGAAATGTTAGCTACACTTATAGCTAATGGATATGAACCAACAACAGAAGAAATTCAAATGCTAAAAGAAGAAGACAGATATCGATACAAATCATCGATAGAAGAACCTCCGAAATTAGAGTTAAAGCCACTTCCAAACCATTTGGAATACGCTTATTTACATGGTGAATCTGAATTACCTGTAATAATATCATCTTCTCTTACTGAAAATGAGAAATCACAACTCATTTCTGTGTTGAAAGCTCATAAACCAGCAATTGCATGGAAGATTCATGATATTAAAGGAATAAGTCCTTCGTATTGCACACATAAAATCCTTATGGAAGAAGGTCATAAAATGTATGTGCAATGCCAACGAAGACTAAATCCTAATATGCAAGATGTAGTTAAGAAAGAGATTATTAAACTGCTAGATGCAGGTTTAATTTATCCAATCTCTGATAGTCCATGGGTAAGCCCAGTTCAATGCGTGCCTAAGAAGGGTGGCATGACTGTCATTACAAATGAGAAAAATGAGCTTATTCCTACTAGGACTGTAACAGGATGGCGTGTGTGTATTGATTATAGAAAATTAAATGACGCCACCAGAAAAGATCACTTTCCCTTACCTTTCATTGATCAAATGTTGGAAAGATTAGCCGGAAATAGTTACTATTGTTTTCTAGATGGATTTTCCGGATATTTTCAAATTCCAATAGCACCCGAGGACCAAGAGAAAACCACATTCACGTGCCCTTATGGTACTTTTGCTTACAAACGCATGCCATTTGGACTTTGTAACGCCCCTGCAACCTTTCAAAGGTGTATGATGGCAATTTTTCATGACATGATAGAAGAATGCATGGAAGTTTTCATGGATGACTTTTCAGTCTTCGGTGATACATTTGAATCATGTCTAGTTAATCTGGAACGAATGCTTCTTAGATGCGAACAATCAAATCTAGTACTTAATTGGGAGAAATGCCATTTCATGGTTAAAGAAGGCATCGTTCTTGGACATAAAATTTCAAAAGAAGGAATTGAAGTGGATAGAGCTAAAGTAGATGTAATTGCTAAACTTCCACATCCCACCAATGTTAGAGGAGTTAGGAGTTTTCTAGGGCATGCCGGTTTTTACCGACGTTTCATAAAAGATTTTTCTAAAATTGCCACTCCTATGAATAAACTCCTAGAAAAGGATGCTCCATTCATCTTTTCAGATGAGTGTATCAAATCTTTTAATATTCTTAAAGAGAAACTCACTAATGCACCGATCATGATAACACCAATTTGGAATCTACCATTTGAACTAATGTGCGATGCAAGTGATTTTGCAATGGGAGCCGTTTTAGGACAAAGGATTGAAAAACGATTTCAACCTATATATTATGCTAGTAAGACGTTACAAGGAGCACAAACGAACTATACAACTACTGAAAAAGAACTCCTTGCTATTGTCTTTGCTTTTGACAAATTTCGATCATATCTCGTTCTAGCAAAAACGGTGGTGTATACCGACCATTCTGCTCTTAGATACCTATTTTCGAAACAAGATGCTAAACCAAGATTAATCCGTTGGATCTTACTCTTACAAGAGTTTGATATTGAAATCCGAGATAAAAGAGGAGCAGAAAATCTCACCGCTGATCATCTTTCTCGTCTTGAAAATCCCGAATTAGAAGTTCTGAATGAATCGGCCATACAAGACAACTTTCCTGATGAATATCTATTGAAGATAGATTATAAAGAAATCCCATGGTTTGCAGATTATGCAAACTACTTAGTTTGTGGATTCCTTGAAAAAGGATTATCGTACCAAAGACGAAAGAAATTCTTCAGTGATATAAAACACTATTTCTGGGAAGATCCACATCTGTTTAAAAGTTGTCCCGATGGAATAATACGCCGATGTGTATTTGGAGATGAAGCTAGTAAAATTTTAAACCATTGTCACACAGGACCAACAGGAGGGCATTATGGGCCTCAACTAACAGCAAGAAAAGTTTATGATGCTGGATTCTATTGGCCTACAATTTACAAAGACGCACACCTTCTTTGCAAATCCTGTGATGCTTGTCAAAGGGCCGGAAAAATAAGTCAACGTGATGAAATGCCACAAAATGTCATCCAAGTATGTGAAGTATTTGACATTTGGGGTATTGACTTTATGGGTCCATTTCCAAAATCTCATAATAATCTATATATACTCGTAGCCATTGATTATGTATCTAAATGGGCGGAAGCACAAGCTCTCCCAACTAACGATGCACGAGTTGTAGTCAACTTTTTAAAACATCTTTTTGCAAGGTTTGGAACACCGAAAGCTTTAATAAGTGATTGGGGTACTCATTTCTGTAATAATCAACTTGAGAAAGTTCTTAAAAGATATGGAGTAACTCATAAAATCTCAACCGCATATCATCCACAAACAAGTGGACAAGTTGAAAATACCAACCGAGCCTTAAAACGTATTCTAGAGAAAACCGTAGGATCAAATCCGAAGGAATGGTCCATTAAATTGGAGGATGCACTCTGGGCTTTTAGAACAGCCTACAAAACTCCAATTGGAACCACACCTTTTAGACTTGTTTATGGAAAAGCATGTCATCTTCCAGTAGAAATTGAACACAAAGCATTTTGGGCTTTGAAGACATGTAATCTTGATTTACATGAAGCCGGACGTCTACGATTAAGTCAACTAAACGAATTAGAAGAATTAAGACATGAAGCATACGATAATTCGTTAATCTATAAAGAAAGAACGAAGAAATGGCATGATAAAAGAATCAGAAGTTCAAAAGAATTTAAAGAAGGAGACAGAGTTCTTCTTTTCAATTCAAGATTCAAGCTATTTCCTGGAAAATTGAAATCAAGATGGTCTGGACCATTCATAGTCAAAAGAGTTTTCCCATACGGAACGATAGAATTAATAAATTCACATGGGATTGAATTTAAAGTTAATGGTCACAGAGTTAAACATTACATACATGGTCCGATGGAAGTCGACAACGAAGTTAATCACAATTTCGACACCACAGCTAACTAAGTGTGGGGAAAATCAAGTCTTTAAAGGATAATATGTATTTCTGTTAGAGTTAGATTGTCTGTTTTCGTGTAGTTCTCGAAAATGGAACCCGAATGGTTTTTCCCTAGCAGACCCTAAAGAACTAGTCTTCCCCCCCCCCCATTCTGAATTTTTATTTTTTTTAGGTTTTTACAAAATGAAGACTGCCTGTGAACTAAACCATGGTCTAATGCTACACGCTTTGATCACTAAACGTAATAATGACATACTCCCGAGTGAATTAGTATCAGTAATCAGAGAAAGAATGGACGGAGTTAGAAAAGAATCCAGATGCGAAGATAATAAGTTACAATTTGGTAAAGGAAAATCAAAATCCGCAGCGAAAAGAAGAGCACGACACCTAGAAAGATGTCACAAATGCGGAAAATGGTCACATGGAGGTAAATGTTCAAATAATCAAACCTATTCAAATACCGAATTTGTTACTTTATGCAGAGACGGACCGTTCATATGTTTAGAAGAAAAGACACTGAATGCTCGAGGTTACGCCTATGTAGCCATGGAAAACCAATTAAACCGACTATCTTATGAATGGGATAGATCATATAACTAAGAAATCTATTTCACAAGTATGTATGTACAGCTTTTATTTTTATTTTTATTTTTAACCTTTTAATAATAAACGCTAATTTGTTCGCTAAAAAGTATTAAATTGGTATTGAATAAAATTAGGTTTGGCGACCGAAATTATTGATATCATTCAAAAATTTATTACATCACTGCGAAATTTAACGTTTATTCTTAAGGTATAAATATCTTTAATCAATCAACCCAAAATATTTCAAAAATTTGTCATGAGTAAAATTAGGTCTTGGAACCGAAATTACTTTACCGAAAAGAGGGGCGCATATTTTTGATAATATTTGATTGATTAAAGTGGGATAAAAAGCCAAAAAGATTTTTAATTTTATTTTTACCATGTTTTTAAAATTAATATTTAAATCTTAAATTAATATTGTAAACTTTGTAAAAACAATATTTTTAAAATTGTAAATATTTGAATTTTTAAATTAAGTTTGGTGTGAATTTTTAATTTTTAAAATATGAATTTTTAATTTTATGCATTTCAAATTTTAAGTTTGGTGTGAATTTTTAATATTAATTTTGAATTTTATATTTAAGTTGTGTGAATTTAAAAACAAAAATTTACTTTATCTCATTAAGTTAAAAATATGATTTTTAAAATTCGTCGTAAGTTGAAGACTAGGTCTTTAAACCGAAATTGCTTTACGCGAGGGAGGGACGAGAAATTTTATTATCATTATTTTTAATCTTATTGAATTAAAGTATGCCAAAAACATTAAAAAAAAAAAACCCAAAAATCTTTACTTTTAAAAACAGCGCTTTGATTTGACAAATTTTAAAATTTTGTCGAGGGACAGACTAGGACAACGATCCGAAACGCCCTCGCTCCTAAAGGAAACCAAATTTTTAAAATTTAAGTAATTATAAGTTTTATAAAGTATAAGTTTTAAAAAAAAAAAAAAAAAAAAAAACCTGAAAACACTGTACCCGGACCCCCATGCGATCGCATGGGTTTTACACTTCAACTCCATGCGATCGCATGGAGCTGAAGTCCAGACCTGATACATACAGCAGCCTGTTCTGCCTTCCTCACCACAACACACACACATTCACGAAACTCACCCAAAAATTCACCAATTTTCGCCATTTTTCCACCGTAATTCGTCATTTTTCTTGCTCTAATCATGCCTAGATTCTCATTCCTCAGCAAATTGGTAAAAATTACACCCCTAAACTCTATAAATTCCTAGTTTTTGTGATAATTACCAATTTTTTACCTAATGCAATTTTGTTAATTTCTAGTGTAATTAGTGATAAATTGTTAGTATTTTACGCATGTATAACCTAGATTGATGCTATTTAACATGATTTGAAGCCAAAAACTTCAAAATTTTTAGAAATCTAGGGTTTGTGTTCTTGAGCAATTTGGGGCTTTTTGATATAAACAGGTTATGGCCGATTTTTGTCATGAATTATTGCTAAATTGAGTAGTGTAACATGTTTAGATAGTTAAATGATCCAAACAATGATCCTAAACATGATTTTTGGAGATTAAAGTGGACTTTTTAAGTCCAAAATTCATGAACTTGATTAATTTGATATATTTGCCATTTGAGACTTGTTTAATTATTAATAATGAATATTTTGACATGTTATTTGAGTTAAATGCTTATGAATTTTGTATACATTTTCATATGTGCTTATTTGAAAAGTGTAGAATTGTGAAAAATTGTGAAAATGTGTATAAATTTAATTTTGATTTAACATGTTATAGTGATTGTTTTAAGTTGTTATTTTGCTAACACTAATGCATATTTGGATGCACAATTTTTGTGTTTAATGTGTTTTACAGAGAGCCGATACTGGAGGTTCAGGAGCATCATCATCTAGACGACCAGCACAAGAACCACAGCCAGAAATGCAACACGAACAAGAACCACAACAGGAACAACAATAGCCTGATCAGCACATACCTTATTATGATTCGGTACAGTTTGTTGATGAATTCATAGTATTCCCAATGAGGCCGCCAGTAGAATTTCCAACGATTCCTGAGCACACTCTACATCCTAATCTGAGATTTGATAGAAGATGGAGAGATTACGAGACATATCAAAGGAACAAATTCAAATTGGTAACAAAAAATGTAGAGGTGCCAAGGGTAATTGATTGGGCCCCTTTGGAAACGGTCCATCTAGCTGACCGTGTTAGACAGCTTTTAGTTCAAAGGTATGGCAGTTCTTCTTTTACAGATTGGGAACGTCTTTTCACCATTCGTAGACCTGTATATAAGGAATGGTGTGTTGAGTTGATGAGTACTGTATCACTTGATACAAATATAGTTAGAATAGATGATAGAAGATTTCTTAGGTTTATCCTTGGCGGTAGGATGTACAGAATGTCCATGCTGGACATGGCCAGGGCCTTACAGATATATACTCCTGGTGAGTTGCTATTACCCGATTGTACAAACTTGATTCATTATGGTGAACGGGTAGATAGTAACTTTGACGCTGACGCCATTTGGAGGCGTATGTCACATTTTGATGTTTTTACACGAGCAGGAGGACACTCCTATACACATATTGACAGAGCCGAGCTTCGTATTATTCATAGATTTTTGGCCAACTCGATTACACAAAGAGGTCATAATAAAGAAAAAATTACCTTATATGATTTATTCTACCTAAAGTGTATTCGGGATCCTAGAAGCTTTGTCAATATCCCTTACTGTGTTGCTTTTTATTTATCTAAAATGGTAGAGGGAATGCAGGACGGGAGTATAATAGGAGGAGGTATTTTTGTTACTCTCATTGGAGAGTATTTAGGTGTTGATAGGAACCAAGGGGGTCCATTACAGATTTGTAGAGAACAGGTTGAGCCCTTAGGATTGAAAGTTTATGTGGGTGCTAAGGTATTGAAAAGTAGACGTAACCAGGCAGTACCCTATGAGGGATCTCATCCTCAGGTAGAGAGAGGCTCAGACGAGGAAATGGAGGAGGCGGAAGACATTAGGGATGTCTTTCGAGATGCTATTCTTGACGTCCACGTTCGTATAGATGAGGAAGCAATGACGAACGCGGCAAGACATAGTATGTATGAGCAGTGGAACTCCGAGCGAGTATACGAGGATTATAGGCGACGCCAACACGATAGCTGGTTAGTTCATCAGCACCAAATCATGAGCCAGCTATCATATCAGGTACCAAATAACTATGTACCTACTCGACCTGCTCATTTTCCGCCACATAGCCCCGATATTCGACCACCCTTTAACCGGTATGACTATGACCAAGCCTATCAGAACACCTATAACCAACAATGGAACCCACCCGATGAGATGAACTGGAACCCCTATCCAGACTGATTTAGTTCCAATTGGTTATTTTTATGATTTTTATGTTTTTATCTTTTGACTTTTTCATGTTTAAACTTATGTTATTGGATAAATTTGTGTAATTTTTATTATTTTATTATTATTGTGTACTAATATTTCATATTTAGAATTTGAAAGTGGATATTAAGTCCCATTTCAAATTGCCATGCATGATTATACTTGTATGTATGTATATTGTCGATTGTTCAAAACAGGGTAAAACAGCGCATTTTCAAAGACTGGCATTAAGTTCAGCAAAAGCTACTAATTTTGACGACAAGATGACAAATAAATGTGATGTCACAACAGACGGAATGAACAAATGATGTGCACCATTTATCATTCAGCAAACAAACGCCAATATATTTGGAAACTTTGGTAAAATTTAATCATTTTCACACAAATCACCCTCAATAATTTAAATTGTTACTGATTTCTTGCAAATGAGGGCATTGCAAGATCTTAAGTGTGGGAAGGGGTTAAATTCTTTCGGATTTTAAAAATTTTTACTTTATACACTTGGTAACCATTAAAAATACTAGTAACGTAGTAGTTGTATTAGAATCTAGTGCTCTCTGATAATAAAGAACAGCCCTAGTCTTATATACTGACTACCCAATTCTAGTAAAATTTTTCAAAATTTTCAATTAAATGAACTCAAAATCATGTTTATACATATTTATGAACGATAAAACTAGGTGTTAACACCGAAATTATTGTTACCTCGGAAAGGACATAAATTGAGAAACAAACCAAAATGTTGAAATTCATTTAAAATGGAATAGAGGACGATAAAAAAGGAAAATAAAAGCCAAGTGTGGGAAAATTTACCAAGTTATCTTAAACATATGTCACATATATCTGTAACAAATAACTGAAAATACTTTTGCTTTGGACTAAACTAAACTGTTTTACCCAATGAAAGAAAAGAAAAGATGGATCTACACGATGAATCAATTCCATCATTAAAAGGAAGTAAAGTCTTCCGAAAAAGAAACGCGCTTCTTGATTTAGGTCATGAAGTTGTCGTTCAGACCAGCTGTAGGTTGACGAAAAATCTAGAAAAGTCATCTCTAAAATCAGCAGGAAATCCACGGACCTCAACATCAAACAGGGTCGCCATATGGTCAGATTTATCCTAACAATGAGAAGGATTTATCTTGTAAAATGGGGGGGCACCATGCAAATTAGCTGGATAAGACTAATGAATCAGATCCCCAGAAAGGATAATCTCCTTAAAGATTAAAAATCAGCTTTTAAGACTGATATTACTCAATCCTAGAGATTGACCTTAAAGATTGAGAATTACAAACTCATGGAATTCAATGATATCTAAACTCGAGCTTGAACGAGAAAATATTTTGATCAAAATTACAAACCGATTTGTTTTCTGAAAACCCTATTTTTAATGCGTTCATTACCATTGAACGTGAAATCCTAGGAATTCACCTGGAATTCATTAGGTCACTTGAACCAAATCGGGTGTCAACCGTAAGAACGGTGGTTGCATAGTGGTCAAAGACAGGACCTTGTGCCATACCGAAAAATCATAAGGGTGAGCTTTACTATTGCTCTTACCAAGGATAGTAATTGCGTCCGACACGTTATAGACCATAATTAAAAGCATGTCAGGGGACATTGCCTTAACAGTTGCTTGTTCAACGCTTTCCTTTACAACCGGACGGTAGTTTACCGAAAGGTAATATACGGGACAAGTAAACTGGACGTGTTGCTTCCCAAATACAAGGTTAGCAAGTGGGTGACACAAAACCGCAAGTTTTGAGCTAAAATTTTCAAATCTGAAACCCACCAAACCCACAAAAATATTTTGCAAACACCGGTAAAGGGTTATTCCGGAAAACTTATCTAGGGTAAAAACTAGATTTAATTTTCAAAAGATCAAATGTTTTCATAAAGATCCAATTTCCTTAATGGATCTAAATTTTTATAGTCATGTGGGACTGTAAACCATATCGTTACTACCATTGTTTATATCACCGTATAGAAATCACTGATGTACAAAGTGTGAAGAATAAAGAAGTGATTCTAGTATTTCAAGACGATATTGCTTGAGGACAAGCAACGCTCAAGTGTGGGAATATTTGATAATGCTAAAAACGAACATATATTTCATAGCATTATTCCTCAAGAAAGACAAGCTTTTAATTGCAACTGTTCTATTTACAAGTGATATTCGTTTAAATAATAAACGGTGAAGACAAAAGACAGATTCGACGAATTGAAGACGCAAACGACCAAAAAGCTCAAAAGTACAAAAGACAATCAAAGAGGTTCCAATTATTGATAAGAAACGTCTCGAAATTACAAGAGTACAAGATTCAAAACGCAAAGTACAAAATATAAAATTGTACGCAAGGACGTTCGAAAATCCGGAACCGGGACCGGAGTCAACTCTCAATGCTCGACGCAACGGACTAAAAATTACAAGTCAACTATGCACATAAATATAATATAATATTTAAATAATTCTTATAATTATTTAATATATTATATTATTTATAAAACGTCGGCACAAGGAAACAAGCAACATGTGAGCTCTCCCAGCTGGCCATGCGATCGCATGGCCAGGAAGAAGAAAGTCCATGCGATCGCATGGCATGAAAAGTCAGGCCACATCTCCTATAAATTCGCAGTTTGGTGAACCAAAATATCCATCTTTTTTCTCCTCATTCATACGATATATATATATATATATAATTTATATTTTAATTTTAATTTTAATTATAATTCTAATAATAAGGGTATGTTAGCAGATATTGTAAGGGTGTAAGTCGAAATTTCTGTCCGTGTAACGCTACGCTGTTTTTAATCATTGTAAGTTATGTTCAACCTTTTTATATTAATGTCTCGTAGCTAAGTTATTATTATGCTTATTTAAAACGAAGTAATCATGATGTTGGGCTAATTACTAAAATTGGGTAATTGGGCTTTGTACCATAATTGGGGTTTGGACAAAAGAACGACACTTGTGAAAATTAGACTATGGGCTATTAATGGGCTTTATATTTGTTTAACTAAATGAAAGTTTGTTAATGTTAATATAAAGATTTACAATTGGGCGTCCCTATAAATTACCATATACACTCGATCGGACACGATGGGCGGGGTATTTATATGTACGAATAATCGTTCATTTTACCGGACATGGGAATAGATTAATAGCCACTAGAATAATTAAAACAGGGGTGAAATTACATTCAAGGGTAATTGGTGTAATTGCTAACAAAATAGTAAAACCTTGGTTTACACGCAGTTGATAACCTGGTGTATTCATTAAACAAAGTATTAAAACCTTGTTACAATTCGAATCCCCAATTAGTTGGAATATTTAACTTCGGGTATAAGGATAATTTGACGAGGACACTCGCACTTTATATTTATGACTGATGGACTGTTATGGACAAAAACCAGACGGACATATTAAATAATCCAGGACAAAGGACAATTAACCCATGGGCATAAAACTAAAATCAACACGTCAAACATCATGATTACGGAAGTTTAAATAAGCATAATTCTTTTATTTCATATTTAATTTCCTTTATTTTATATTTAATTGCACTTCTAATTATCGTATTTTTATTGTTATTTTATTTAATTGCACTTTTAATTATCGTACTCTTTAATTATCGCAAGTTTATTTTATCGCACTTTTATTATTCGCAATTTCATTATCGTTATTTACTTTACGCTTTAATTTAAGTCTTGTATTTATTTTTAATATTTTACATTTGGTTTTAACTGCGACTAAAGTTTTAAAATCGACAAACCGGTCATTAAACGGTAAAAACCCCCCTTTATAATAATAATATTACTTATATATATATTTGTATTTTTATAAAAGTAAACTAATATAGCGTTAAGCTTTGTTTAAAGATTTCCCTGTGGAACGAACCGGACTTACTAAAAACTACACTACTGTACGATTAGGTACACTGCCTATAAGTGTTGTAGCAAGGTTTAAGTATATCCATTCTATAAATAAATAAATATCTTGTGTAAAATTGTATCGTATTTAATAGTATTTTCTGCTAAAATTAATAACTATTTTATATACTACCCCCTACGACATCAGTGAGTCTGGACTTCGACCGTGTCTGCATGTCAAAAGTTTTGCTTATCATTTTTGTCGGAAATTACCTGCTTATCATTCTTAGTCTAAACACATCTTATTGCATTGATTGCATGAATAGTGTATAGACAAACTTCATATCTTAGCATATCTGCTAATTCATATCTTAGCATATCTGTTACTGTAAACTTTGCCAGACATATTCCGTAAATTCCTCCGTAATCTACGAAATCTTTTGCTCTATATATATAGATATTCTATGGAATTAGGATACCATCTGATAGCCTAAAAATCATTTCATAATCGTACGAAATGGAATTCGTCATTAGTTCAAGTCTCTCGGATTTCAAAATGGAATCCCACTCAAGCTCCGAAAGTAGTGTGACTGGAATGGATCAACCAATCAGTCATCATCTATTTTGGATGAATTGGGGATGGGTTCATAGCCTCCTCAATCATTGGAGACAAGAAGAAGGCGATTCTTTCCATCCACCACATTGCCCTCTTGGCGAAGAACCTGAAGCACTTACCGGCGAACCTGTCCGAAACACCATTTTCTCTCTCATTTCCAGAGTATCTCGTCATGATCATATACTATACCAAATTCTAGATCTTATTTTTTCCGCTCATCCGAACCGACAGTCACCCTGGTGTAATAGAAGAAATCAACGAACTTCGCGCTCGGGTAGTGGCCTTGGAGAATATGGTGCAAAGGTTACAAACACCAGCAGCAGCACCAGCAGCATAACCAGTACCACCATCATCAACGCCAACAGTACCATCACCACCACCAACAGCAACATCCGCATCCCACACCTCAACATTAAAATCTGTACCTCGAACATCAATGTCATACGCACCATAGATACTAAGGAGTACCAACAACAATGAACGATGAAGTATTGATCCATAACTTCATTGAAGAAATATTCTGCGAAGAATATGTGGTTTCTAAAAGTTTTATAGATTAATTATTCTAGCTCAAACCGAAAAGCAAATGAGATTAATATTATATTAACTCATTAAATCCATGATTACATCTGAAGAAAATATATATGTATATATATTTTTATAAAGATTGTAATTAAAAATTCTTTCGTACAAACTGTTAATGATGAAAATATTTTAACGGGTAGGTAATACCCGAGGAATATTTAGTTTTCACATTAGTAAGTTACACTGTACATTCTTCGAATCTGATTCAACAGTCATTTACTATCCTACTTACACCCACAGCCATACGAATCCGTTCACCACAGAGTAACCATTTTCATTCAATTTCAAAATTGGATTTTGACTTATCAGAATCCAACAAGGGGCATAATGAAGAAAACAGTGGGCAAAAATAAAATTTGTTAGAAACAAACAAATTAACTATGAGGAAAATTTTGTTAAGAATCCACGCTAACTGTTCCTAGCTAACTGTTCCTAGCTAACTGATTACATTTTAATTATCGCAATTTTATTTATCGTCATTTAATTTCTGTTATTTATTTTACGCACTTTATCGGGACACATATACAATGTTTTGACATATCATATTGACGTCATCTATATATATTATTTGGAATAACCATAGGCACTCTATACGCTGTAATGCTCGAGTTCGCTATACAGGATTGAGTTTGATTCTTAAATAATATATATACTTTGAGTTGTGATCGAGTCTGAGACATGTATATAATGGGTCACGACACGTATTAATTAATTCAAATATTATATATTAAACTATATATGAATTGTCGAACTACTAATTATGGACTATTAACTCTGGACTAATAACATTGGACAATTAAAATAAATTAAAATATTGATTATAACATATGAAACTAAACATTTCTTCAAGTTTGCCACTTGATTTCATCTTAAACCTCATTTGTATCTTGATGATTGCAATTTACGTTCAAACCTTTCATGATTCTTGAAAACACCTCAATCGAGAAGATGAACCAACCACACTTCATCTACGAAAGAAAAGATTGATGCATATTGTTATACACCTGAAAACACTCGGAACCTGAGTAAATGTTTAACACGTATTTGGGCTAGCTCCTTTGATGTTGTTATTACCGAAAATAACTTTACAATTCCTTTCCAAAATAGCCAATTTTGTCACAGCTCTGGGAAGACAACTTCGACTTTTCATTCGGATTAGCCTTATTATCACCTTGATATATAATTTTGCCTTTCGTCATTGTTACCGGAGAATCGTATTTATATCCTATCACATTAACAGTAAACATACCAACAACTTCATTGATCCTTGACTTTCTGAAAAATCATTATATTTATCGAAACTCTATCATAGACTTATCCACATCTTATAACGAGAACTGCCATACCAATTACCGAAAATCAGCAATCAGTACTTTGAAAACTCGCAGCATTTCTACATCAACAGATATACATATAACATTCATCTCTTAGAATTATGATTCTCCATTCTAAAATTCTGAAAAGCACCCAGTATACGAATCAATCCTTTAAATTTTGAAAATTTCTGATGAAGCAGCAAAAACTGTAAACAAACTTAACAGTCGGAAGTTTGATGATAAAGAATAGTATGTTAGCAAAGCTCAGAAAAAAAATTGGAACTGGAAAACAGATTGAGCAAACCATGAAGGAGACTGTGAACAAATCACAAAGACTAAACCTGCCTTCAAAGAATCCAAGTGATTCAGTATCTGCTGAAGTCATTAACGAATATCTTGCTCCTGACTATTCACTTTTACGGACAAATCTTCCTTATCATTCATCGATCTTAGATATTCTAAGATATCATCAAATCCTTCATTATAAATATCCTCGATATATCTGAAGATATTTTATAACTAATCTTATCTGAAATCATTTACCTCTTAACGACATCGGTGTTACATCATAAAGAAAACTGTTTAGTTTTTATATTCTGTAAACCTTCGAGTTTAAATTATGAATGTTTTTGAAGTAGGGTTGGGAACTGAAGCATGAGTTAGTATAATATAATGACACTTGATCAACGTGATTATATTATAGTAAGTCATGCTGAGTTTCTAATGAAACATAATGATTCACAGACTATAACGCCATCATGTATCATGTTACACGACTCTTACATTCTACCTAATCTCTGAACATATCATGAACATATCTTCCTGATAGTTCTACCTTTTCACTTGAATTCTGGTAATTCAACCAATCAAGATTGTGCTATTACAATCTCTCTCTTAGAACATAAGTCATGTTCATTCGAAACTTCATACTAACGAATTTTGGACCATTACTCGCTTTACTAGAGGTCGAGAAGAGAATAAAAAAGGCAAAGAGCTCCAAATTATAAGAGAAAATATAAAGCCCAATAATAACACGGAGGTTACAAACCGTGGATAGTAATACGAATAGCAATATAAAGATACGGTAGAATTAAGAATAGTATCACCCCAAGGTAATAGTAGAAGTAAACAGATTTATCTTGTAGAAGATTGAAAAGAAGGATGACAGAAATGATAATTAGAAAAAGAAAAAAAATCAAGGACTAGAACGGGATTAAGCATTTTCACAATCTTTTTGGTGTATGAACTAACAAAGAAAGTATAGGAATGGTGAGAATAATGGAACGGAAGAGTTTAATTTATAATGGAAATATCAGACAGAGTAATCGAGGCAGATCACTGTATTTAATTATAGAGATCTTAATTTCATTACTCGTCGAAGAATCAAATCTTTTAGATTTCGAAGATTTTCTTTAAATCCCTTAAATTCCGGAATTCATCCAAGACAACGTCAAAAGTTAAGATACAACTTATTTTCTAAATTCAACCCGGACTACGTCAAAAGGTAAGACGAATCTTTACTTCTTTATTTCTCTCTTTTGTGATAACTTCACTCATACTCTTCGAGTAATCGAATTATCTTATCCATATTACTCCACAGTAATAAAACTGTATTTATCAGCTCATATGCGTCATGAAAACATACTTATTGTCAACCATGATGATCCCAATCAAATTTCGGGACGAAATTTCTTTAACGGGTAAGTACTGTGACGACCCGAAAATTTCTGACCAAATTTAAACTTAATCTTTATATGTTTTCGACACGATAAGCAAAGTCTGTAATATTGAGTCTCAAAATTTTTGAACTGTTTCATGAAATCATTTTACCTTCGACCAGTTTCGACGATTCACGAACAATTAATTGTAACTTGATATGTGTGTGTGTGTGTGTGTGTGTGTGTGTATATATATATATATATATATATATATATATATATATATATATATATATATATATATAATAATTGGAAACATAATTTTAAATATTGTATGCCGTTGTTACTAAAATTTATTTATGTAAAGTAAAATAAAAATAGGTTATGTATGTTAAAGAGGATGTACATGAAATAATGAATGACGAAAATAATAATTAGGAGATAGGAAAAAGAATGGTGATGAATAACGAGCATGATGAATGATTATGATGCTAAGTTCATGAAGTTTAGATGATGACTAGGTTGTGGTTAGATGATAATTAAATAATGACGATAATGTTAAATGCGATGAAAATGGCGATGAGGATTAAAGATGATAATACACGATGTTTATGTTTATGAGACGTGATGATTGTTTATTGATGAAGAAGAAGAAACAGATACAATATAGGTTAAATGAATTTAAGCTATGAATTAGTTCATAAACAAAGACAGAGTGATGGTTTGGGGTTGTTGTCGTTAAACGAGAGGTCGCGGGTTCGAGTCCGGGCGGTGGCGTTTTATTTTTAGAAGCTTGTTTCTTCAAATGTTGTATTCTAAATTTTATTATTATTATTATTATTATTATTATTATTATTATTATTATTATTATTATTATTATTATTATTATTATTATTATTATTATAAAAATAATACATTTTAATATTATTATCATTAATATTATTATTACTATCGATTTTATTATTATTATTATTATTATTATTATTATTATTATTATTATTACTATTAATAACATTAATATATTTATTAACAAGTATTATTATTGAGTATTATTAGTATCAAGAATTTTTATCAAAATTAGTATTTTTATTGTAAAAATAATACAACCTTTTAATCTTATTATTATTACTTTCATTATTAAAATTTTTATATATTTTGGTATTATTATCATTTCTATTATCAATATTAACATTATTATTAGTATTATCATTATTATTATAAGTATCATTATTATTAATATTATTCCTATTATTAATATTATAACAAATAAATATTAATTATATAAAAATGTATTTAATACATATAACATAACCATATTAATATTTTTAAAAGTATATATAAAATAAATGTACTTAATTAATTTATAAAACCTATAAATTATTAAATATAACAATTATATCATTAATAATAATATATACATTTGTTCGAATACAATTATATGTGTTAATATATATATAAATGATATAGGTTCGTGAATCTGAGGCCAACCTTGTATTGTTCAGTTCCGTCGTATGCATATTTTTACTACAAAATATCGTATAGTGAGTTTCATTTGCTCCTTTTTAAATGCTTTTGCAATATATATTTTTGGGACTGAGAATACATGTGCTGCTTTTATAAATGTTTTACAAAATAGACACAAGTAATCAAAACTACATTCTATGGTTGGATTATCGAATCGAATATCACCCCTTTTAGCTTGGTAGCCTAAGAATTAGGGAACAGACACCCTAATTGACGCGAATCCTAAAGGTAGATCTACGGGCACTAACACCCCCATACTGGAAAATGGTATGCTTTGGTACTTCGAGTTTATATTATACAGATGGATTTTTGTTTTGGGGATATTCTATATGCATGATGTTAATGTCGATTACCAGGTGTTCACCATATGAATGATTTTTATCTCTATGCAGTTTGCGAAATGCCTGATATGAGATGGGTGTTTATATAAATGAAATCTTGTGGTCTATTATATTATTGGAAATGTTTGTTTATGATAAACTAATGAACTCACCAACCTTTTGGTTGACACTTTAAAGCATGTTTATTCTCAGGTATGAAAGAAATCTTCCGCTATGCATTGGCTCATTTTAGAGATATTATTTGGAGTCATTCATAACATATTTCAAAAGACGTTGCATTTGAGTCATTGAGTTCATCAAGATTATTATTAAGTCAATTATAGTTGGATATATTATGAAATGGTATGCATGCCGTCAACTTTTGATGAAATGAAAGTTTGTCTTTTAAAAACGAATGCAATGTTTGTAACATGTATCATATAGAGGTCAAGTACCTCATGATGTAACCAAATGTAATGTATTCGTCCAGATAGATTAGGACGGGTCGTCTCATTTATTCGGATATACACACATATATTCACCTCTGTCTCTAAATCTCTCTTTATATATATATATATATATATATATATATATATATATATATATATATATATATATATATATATATATATATATATATATATATATATATTAATTATTATTATTATTATTAAGATTAATATTATTATTAATCTTAACTAATAGTATGGGTATTATTATTAGTAATATACATAAAATTCTACGACGCGGTCTTGAGCAAATTATCTAAAGACGGGTAAATATGATTATGCATGCATGTATGTTTAATTTAGTCGATAGACAGTTTTGATAAATCATAAGTTTGATACATATGCTACTGATATAAGGTATAGGATATGCATGTTATTGGAAAGCTGGTGAAAAATTATAAACTTTTCATTTAGATATCGTATGATTTTGATGAACGGATTAAAAGATATCGTCAATTGAATTATCTATAATTTTAAAACTATTATTGTTAAAATGATTATCGTTATCGTTATCGTTAACGTTAATCGTTATCATTATCGTTATCGTTAATCGTTATCGTTAATCATTATCGTTATCGTCGTTATTATTATATAATAATCAATATTATTATTATTATTATTATTATTATTATTATTATTATTATTATTATTATTATTATTAAAATAATTAATATTTTTATCAAACTATCAATTTATTAGTTTTTATCTTCATTATTATTATTAAAAGTATCACTAATATTAAAACCATCATTTTTATTAAAATGATCATTTTTAATAGAAATATCATTGTTATTATAAAATATCATTATTATTATCATTTTAGTATTGTTATTATTTAAAATTATCATTTTGAATAGAAATATTATTTTTATATAAAATATTATTATTACGATTAATATTAAAAAGTTTTGCTATTATTAAGATTGTCATTATCTTTTTATTATAATCATTAGTAAATATAAATATTTTTATTTTTATTAGTAGAATAATAATAATTATTATTACAAAATAATACAACTTTCACTTATTATTGTTATTATCGATATTATTTTATTAATTAAATATGTGATAAAAAGATATTTTTACCATACGTAATATAAATACATTAATAGTACAAACTACTATATATTTATGATTTTGAGTAAATTGTATAAATTTTATTACTCGAGAAATATAAAAGTATTTTTTATCATAAATAAACTTTAATATAACTTTTTATTTATTAATAAATGGTTTGTATTATTTACTATAATAAAATCCGATAGATATATTTAAATATATAAAACGACTATATTTATAAAATTTTTGGAAGTCATTTTGGTCAAGATGACTTTTGTTGACTTTTGCATATTAGTCTCGAGCATTAGGATTGTGATACACTATGACTTGACCTAAATTGTTAGATGGATATTGACCATTATATAAATATATATACTTAATATAGGTTCGTGAATCTGAGTAGGGGTGGTCAGTATTTGGTTTGAAACCGTGGAACCTGAAAACCAAACCGAAACCAAACCGGAAAAAAACCAAACCGAATTTGAAAAACGGTTTTCGGATCGAGTCAAACCGAAACCGAATTTGAATTCGGTTTTCGGTTCGGTTTTCGGTTTTGAAAATTCTGAATTCGGTTTAACCGAAAACCGAATTCAAAACCGAATTCAAAATTTTTATATATTTAATTTATGTATTTATATTTTAATGTCATTATAATTTGGGTCCCAATCAATAAAATATGTTCTCACCCATATAACGATTTGGTAACTCACATTATAATTAAGTTACTCAAATTATTATGTTCTTTTTCTTAATAACAGAAGTGGTAAACGTCATAATTAAGCTGTAAATATTAATAAATCATCGAATTCTTGATAATTTAATAGTACGTCATTGTTTTAGGATACAAATAACTAAGATATCAGTAACGCCACAATTAAACTACCATCGTTCTCAGTTTTTTCATAATATTCGATTTTAACCGAAAACCGAACCGAATCCGAATTTGAATTCGGTTTTCGGTTCGGTTCGGTTTCAACTTTGAATTCGGTTTTCGGTTCGGTTTTCGGTTTTGCGCAAAAAAAATTCAAAACCGAATACACCGAACCGAATAAACCGAACAAACCGAAAACCGAACCGATGAACACCCCTAAATCCGAGGCCAACCTTGCACTTGTTCAATGCCATCATATGCATAAAATACAATATTGTGAGTTTCATTACTCCCTTTTTAAATACTTTTGCAATATATATTTTTGGGACTGAGAATACATGCGCTTTTATAAATGTTTGACGAAATAGACACAAGTAATTGAAACTACATTCTATGGTTGAATGATCGAAACCGAATATGCCCCTTTTTGCTTGGTAGCCTAAGAATTAGTAAACCGATCTACTAATTGACGCGAATCCTAAAGATAGATCTATTGGGCCTAACAAACCCCATCCATGGTTGCGGATACTTTAGTACTTCGATGTTATTTTATCATGTCTGATGGATGTCCCGGAATGATAGGGGATATTCTTATATGCATCTTGTTAATGTCGGTTACCAGGTGTTCAATCCATATGAATGATTTTTGTCTCTATGCATGGGACGTATATTTATGAGAAATGGAAATGAAAATCTTGTGGTCTATTAAAATGATGAAAATGATCGATTATGATAAACTAATGAACTCACCAACCTTTTGGTTAACACTTTAAAGCATGTTTATTCTCAGGATTGAAAGAAATCTTCCGCTGTGCATTTGCTCATTTTAAAGATATTACTTGGAATCATTTATGGCATATTTCAAAAGATGTTGCATTCAAGTCGTTGAGTTCAGTAAAGATTATGATTAAGTAAATGACAGATTAGATCATTTATAGTTAGACATTATGAAGTGGTATGCATGCCTGTCAACTTTCGATGAGATGAAAGTTTGTCTTTTAAAACGAATGTAATGTTTGTAAAATGTATCATATAGAGGTCAAATACCTCGCAATGTAATCATATGTTATTGTATTCGTTCTTATAGATTAGGACGGGTCTTTACATATTGCATAGATAGTGTATAGATAAAATCGTATCTTAGCGTATCTGTTACTGTTACCTTTGCCTGACAGCTTTCGAAATTTTCTCCGTAATCTGCGAAATCTTTATGCTATATATAAGTATTCTATGTAATTAGAATACCATCCGATAGCCGAAAATCATTTCATACCGAAAAACCCTTTACTCAATCGTACGAAATGGAACTCGCCACTAGTTCAAGTTCTTCGGAATCCGACAGCTATTCTGACATAGATGTTTACCTAAACTCCGAAATCAGCGTCACCAGAATGAATCAACCAATCAGCCATCATCAATTCTGGATGAATTTGGGATGGGTTCGTAGTAGACTTAATCAATGGAGACACGAAGAAGGCGATCCCTTCCACCAACCGAAGTCACCTCTTGGCGAAGAACCTGAAGCACTTACCGGCGAACCTGAAAGAAACACCATTTTCTCTCTCATTTCCAGAGTATCTCGCCACGACTATATCACAACTCAGATTCTAAACCTTATTCATTCGCTCGTTCCTACAGACAATCATCCCGGAGTAATAAGTCACCGAGCTTCGCGCCCGAGTTGTAGCCTTGGAAAATATGGTGCAAAACGTACCAGCTTCAGCAACAGCACTGGCAACACCAGTACCACCAACAACAACAACATCCGCAGCACAAGCCTCAATACTAGACGCCTCAAACTCACAGTCTGTACCTCCAGCATAATTATCATACTACATGATGTCCTACATCGATAATCATCGTTCTACGTATCGTTCTACATCATTTATCTTCATCCTACCTGGCAATTATATAATCTCTAAAGTTTTAGAGATTATGTATTTTAGTTCTAACGGTAAATTAAATGATATTAATACCCTATTGACTCATTAAATCCGTAATTACATCTGAAGACAATATATATGTAAGTATATTTTCATAAAGTTTGTAATTAAAAATTCTTTTGTACAAACTATTAATGATGAAAATATTTTAACGGGTAGGTAATACCCGAGAAATATTTAGATTTCACATTAATATATTACACGGTACATTCTTCAATTCCGATTTAACAATCGTTATCTATCCTATTCAACTCCGCAGATATACGTATTCGTTCACCGCAGAATAACCATTTTCATTCAAATTCAATTTCATATTCAAATTTTGACCGATCAGAATCCAAGTCAAGATTTGACAAGAGGCATAATGGACAAAATAAAATTTATTAGTAACCAATTAATTAATTACGTAGAATTTCTTCATCATCTTCTAATCTTAAATATTTAAAATTTTAAGAGTATATATCGGATTGTTGGACTACTAACATTGGAGTATTAACCTTGGACAATTAAAAAGTATTAAAAGAGTATGAAATATTAATTACAACACATTTTAATTTAAAATATCATTAATAAGTTACATCTGCTACAGTTAAATAATTTCTCAAGTTGCCACTTGATTCCATCTTAAACATTATTTATATCTTGACGATTACAATCTTCGTTCAAACTCTTGAAAACACCTCAGATTAAGAACCAATGATTCAGATGGGGTAACAATGAATGCTGATGAAGCAACAAAAGCTATAGATGGTCCTAATGATCAGAAGCTTAATAATAAAGAATGATGTGTTGAAAAGGCTCAGATTTGGAACTGAAAAATGGGTTGAGCCACAACCATGAAGGAGAATGTGGATAAATCACCAAGACTAAACCTGTACTTATAGAATCCGGATAATTTAGTATCTGCTGAAATCTTTATCGAATACCTTGCTACTTATTCTAAATCCTTGCGGACAAATATCTTCATCATTTTCTGATCTTAAATATTTTAAATTCTAAGAGATCATCGTATCTTTTGTTATAAATATCTTCGATATTTCTTGAGATACCTTCATAAATATCTTTGTTCGAAATTATCTATCTCCTCGCGCTATTCATGTTACATCATAAAAGAAACTGTTTTAGTTTCTATCCTTCTATAAAATTTGAGTTTAAATTATGAATGATTACTGGAGAAGTGTTGGGAATTGAAGCATGAATTAGTATAATATAATGACGCCTAGCCAATGTGATTATATTACAGTAAGTCATGCTGAGTTTCTAATGGAACGTGATGATGGTTCACAAATCTTACTCTCATCATGTGCCATGTTACATAACTCTTTTATTTATTTTCTTGATAGTTCTATCCTTATCGTGATTCCAACAGTCTGCTAATTAATCATGCTATTACATTTTCCTTCTGATTAGAAGATTTCTTTAAAATTCCTTAAATTTTGGAAGTCAACTATGACTACGTCAAAAGTTAAGACGAAACTTTATTACCTCATTTCATTCTTTTGTGACGGCTTCATCCAAACGCTTCAAGTAACCAAATTGTTTTATCTACATTACTCAATAATGATAAAATTCTATTTTATCAACTCATATTCATCATGAAAACATTCTTATTGTTAACCATGATGACCTCACTCAAATTTCGGGACGAAATTTCTTTAACGGGTAGGTACTGTGATGACCCGAAAATTTCCGACCAAATTTAAACTTGATCTTTATATGATTTCGATACGATAAGCAAAGTCTGTAATGTTGAGTCTCAAAAATTTTGAACTGTTTCATGTATTCAATTGATCTTCGACCATTCCCGATGATTCACGAACTTGTACTTGTAAATAAATATGTATATATATATATATATATAAATGTAATATATATAAAATGTATAAGTATCGAATATTTAAATAATGTTATCATATAATGAATGATATAATTACATAATTAATAGATTGTAATATTAATATATTAAATGTAATTACAAGTTAAAATATAATTATTACTTTCAGTATTATTATTAAAATAAATATTAATATCAGGATTATTAATATTATGATAAAAATCTGATATTTGATATATTATTATTAATATTATTATCATCATTAATAATATTAATATTGTTATAATTAGTATTAGTATTTTTTTATTATCAATATTAATAGTACCATAAACATTATTATTAACTATTATTATTAGTATTATTATTATTATTATTATTATTATTATTATTATTATTATTATTATTATTATTATTATTATTATTATTATTATTATTATTATTATTATTTATTACTACTATATTTACTAATTACTAGTAAATATTACATAAACTTTAAGATAAAGCAAAAGGGTACGAATCAGTTTAACATATTTAACAAACTATATTCCAAATTGTTTCTATCTGCAAATTGAATCCAATTAGTCTCAATAACAAACAAAACCCAGTACAAATTAAAATCAACTTTTATTATTTTCTTCTGTCTGATCATTCATTCTATCAACTTCAATTAACAGAAGGATTACAATATCAGCTTCAATTATACAGAATCAAAATCTGTTTCATATCTACATCAAACTGTATAAAATCCTTTCATGTCTGCAAATCGATACCAATTCACAAGATAACAAGAGTCAGGTACAAAATTGTGGAATATTAATATCAAATGTAGTACGAATCTGTTGACAATCACAATATGCTTTTATTATTTTTTCAACTTCTTCCTAATCGAATATTTCTGTCGACATCCTTCATTTGTTACGAATCAATCAACCATCTACATGATGAATCTACTTTCTGTTAGCTATCCATATCTATCACTATCTATCGTTGTTTATATCCTTAGATATATACATGCAAACATAAACGAAGAGAACACAATTCACCAACACCCTCACCACCAATTCAGTCTCTGTCTCAACCTCTTTCTCTATAAAGATATACATACATACACATACATAATAGATATATACATACCTTTTTTTATTTATTTTCTTGATGTACCGATACGGTGATCACCATTTGAAACTCAATACCACCATCACCACTTTTAAATCGACAATCATGAAACCACCGCTTCCTTCTTGAGCTTCTCTTTTAATGAAACCTTCATCACCACCATGAACAAACCTTTCACCACCCAAACCACTTCCTCCTTCTATATTTTTTTTTCTCCTTTCCGATGACACCCAACGAACACCCCTTATATTTTATTTTCTTTTTGAACGCAGCTACTACCTTAAGTCTGCTTTCTATTTTCTGCATAAGCGACACCTAAACAAAACTGCTACTATATAATTCCATCATCAACTGAACTACTACTACGACATTTTTATTTTTTTCTTTTTCTATGGCTTGTTTAAGCTGCTGCAATACTTGTGTGGTTTCCAAGTCCTATTATAATGTAAGTATAAATGATGAGGTAGTGCATGATTGGTAAAGTTAGAATGATTGCTCCTATCGGTTGTCATAAAAAGGAAAAGAATTATGGCCAACACATATTGAATCAAACAACCCACTTGCAATTAAGTCAAATTTTTTTATTATATTGCATACGTTTCCAATTGTGGACTGGGAACTAGTTTAAACCTTGGGCCATTGAATTAAATGATAGGTAATGGTGTATCCTATCGTATACACACATAAAGGCACAATGTTTGCATGAAAATAGTATCAGGAACACTGAGAATAATGGTTTTGTGAAACTGTCCGTCAAGCGTTCTCCGCTGTGCAGGCTGCTTCCGTCATGCATAAGCCCTGAAGGCCGCCTAGCGCTTAAGCCCTGATCGGAGAACATCACATCCATCACATATTTTGGATCACGAATAACAGAACGTATCATCATCTGACACGTGTCCCCGAACAATCCGGTGGATCTATCACTATAAATAGACCCCCTGGGTCGTCATTTTACACATTCAAACATTCTGACAATTTGTGAGCAGAGACTTCACCTTTATCTCTCACATAGTACTTTCTCTCACTAGAAGTCATCCGGCTAACAGCTAAACGCTAAAAGGACAACAGATTGATTAAGCCACCCCACAGATTTCCAGATCTGTGTACCGAGTCTGCAGGGATTATTTCCCAAGGGTAAAAATCAATCGGCAACACTCCCCCATCTTTAGCTAGATCACTTCTAGTATTGTACTAACACACTAAGCCTTACCTCATAAGGAAATAGGTGTTAACAATTGGAAACCATTCCCTTGTTATTTTCTGTAACACCATTGGAAACATATGATAAGCTACTTCGTCATCCCAATACTGTAACCTCATTGCACCCTCAAACATAGTAAGAAAATCTTCAGGATCTGTTGTACCCTCATAAACTCCAATTGCCGGTATGCCAAGATTTCTAGGCAATGGATAGTTAGCAATTCGATCAATAAAACTTTGAGTGGACTCTGCCATAGCTGGTGGTTTTGTAGCTTGTTCTCCAGTGATTAAAGCGAAAAAATTATCCACAGCCACAACACGGACAGCGGGCTGCGCTAAGCGTTACTTATACTTTGCCGGAGCTGTCTGTTTAAGGATGTCATTTAAAAGCAATACTGCATGCTTCTCAGACATGAACTCATCTTTTTCATCAGTCTCATCATCAGAATCATTATTAATATAGCTCATCATTATCATCCTCGGAGTCATCAATAAGACTGCCCAGCTTGTCAAGTAGTCTGGATAACCTGTATTTTTGATATAGATTGCTTCTTCATGATTTTCTTGTCTTTGCCATCCGCCATCCATCGAAAAGGTATAAATGACGATCATCGATGTGGTTGAATTAATGGTCGCCTCTCTGGATTATTAACAAGATTTGGAAGCCTTTCTGCACTCTTGGTTGTTGTTTCTTCGATTACTGGCCTTTTCTCTGAATTAGTTGCCAAACGCTTAAGCTTTTCTGCAGTTTCTGCAACTGTTTCTTCAATCGTACCGTCCGATGGCGGAACAGGTACATCTTCTTCAGTTAGCATGTCTTCAGTTAATGGATTGTTGACTGCTTCAAGTATATGTATGAATGGAGCTTCAGTTGTTTTTGTTCCTTTTCCGTTTCGCGTGTTCTTTGCATTAGTGGATGGCACCATTGTTAACACCTATTTCCTTATGAGGTAAGGCTTAGTGTGTTAGCACAATACTAGAAGTGATCTAGCTAAAGATGGGGGAGTGTTGCCGATTTATTTTTACCCTTGGAAATAATCCCTGCAGACCCGGTACACAGATCTGGAAATCTGTGGGGTGGCTTAATCAATCTGTTGTTCGTTTAGTGTTTAGCTGTTAGCCGGATGACTTCTAGTGAAAGAAAGTACTATGTGAGAGAGAAAGGTGAAGTCTCTGCTCATAAATTGTCAGAATGTCTGAATGTGTAAAATGACGACCCAGGGGGTCTATTTATAGTGATAGATCCACCGGATTGTTCGGGGACACATGTTAGATGATTATACCTTCTGTTATTCGTGATCCGAAATATGCGTTGGATGTGACGTTCTCCGGTCAGGGCTTAAGCACTAGGCGGCCTTCAGGTCTTATGCATGACGGAAGCAGCCTGCACAGCGGAGAACGCTTGACGGACAGTTTCACAAAACCATTGTTCTCAGTGTTCCTGATGCTATTTTCATGCGAACATTGTGTCTTTATGTGTGTATACGATAGGATACACCATTAACAGACCAGCTTATTTATTTGGATAATTGGGCCGTAAGGATAGAACTTGGTTATTTTCGATTGGGCTGTTGGGCTGTGATGTGGTAGCGGAGTGGTATATAATACTATTAAATTTTACAACGAAACACTATTAAATACGATACAATTTTACACAAGATATTTATTTATTTATAGAATGGATATACTTAAACCTTGCTACAACACTTATAGGCAGTGTACCTAATCGTACAGTAGTGTAGTTTTTAGTAAGTCCGGTTCGTTCCACAGGGAATCTTTTTTAAACAAAGCTCAACGCTATATTAGTTTACTTTTATAAAAATACAAATATATATATAAGTAATATTATTATTATAAAGGGGGGTTTTTACCGTTTAATGACCGGTTTGTCGATTTTAAAACTTTAGTCGCAGTTAAAACCAAATGTAAAATATTAAAAATAAATACAAGACTTAAATTAAAGCATGAAGTAAATAACGATAAATGAAATTGCGAATAATAAAAGTGCGATAAAATAAACTTGCGATAATTAAAAAGTACGATAATTAAAAGTGCGATTAAATACAATAACAATAAAAATGCGATAATTAGAAGTGAAATTAAATATAAAATAAAGGAAATTAAATATGAAATAAAAGAATTATGCTTATTTAAACTTCCGTAATCATGATGTTTGACGTGTTGATTTTAGTTTTATTCCCATGGGTTAATTGTCCTTTGTCCTGGATTATTTAATATGTCCGTCTGGTTTTTATCCATAACAGTCCATCAGTCATAAATATAAAGTGCGAGTATCCTCGTCAAATTATCCTTATACCCGAAGTTAAATATTCCAACTAATTGGGGACTTAAACTGTAACAAGATTTTAATACTTTGTTTAATAATTACACCAGGATGTCGACTGAGTGTAACCCAAGGTTTTAATATTTTGTTATCAATTATACCAAGTGTCCTTTGTACATAATTTCACCCATGTTTTAATTATTCTAGTGGCTATTAATCCATTCCCGTGTCCGGTTAAATGAACGATTATTCGTACATATAAATACCCCGCCCATCGTGTCCGATTGAGTGTATATAGTAATTTATAGGGACGCCCAATTGTAAATCTTTATATTAACATTAACAAACTATCATTTAGTTAAACAAATATAAAGCCCATTAATAGCTCATAGTCTAATTTCCACAAGTGTCGTTCTTTTGTCCAAACCCCAATTATGGTACAAGCCCAATTACCCAATTTTAGTAATTAGCCCAACATCATGATTACTTCGTTTTAAATAAGAATAATAATAACTTAGCTACGAGACATTAATATAAAAAGGTTGAACATAACTTACAATGATTAAAAATAGCGTAGCGTTACACGGACAGAATTTTGACTTACACCCTTACAACATTTGCTAACATACCCTTATTATTAGAATTATAATTAAAATTAAAATTAAAATTAAAATATAAATATAAATTTTTACGTAGTATTATAAGAGAAGAAGAAAAAGATGATGATTTGCGATCAGAATTCGGTTGCTTTTATAGGGATTTTTGACTTTTGGGGCTCCGCGACTCGCGGCATTTTTGCCTTCAAACTCCGCGAGTCGCGGAGAATGAAATTACAGCTCACAACTTTGGAGTCTTTCTCTGCCGACGGTTTTTATTTATAAATATAATATATATATATAATTAATATAATTAATTATATATTATATTATATTTATATACATAGTTAACTTGTAATTTTTAGTCCGTTGCGTCGAGCGTTAAGAGTTGACTCTGGTCCCGGTTCCGGATTTTCGAACGTCCTTGCGTACAATTTTATATTTTGTACTTTGCGTTTTGAATCTTGTACTCTTGTAATTTCGAGACGTTTCTTATCAATAATTGGAACCTCTTTGATTGTGTTTTGTACTTTTGAGCTTTTTGGTCGTTTCCGTCTTCAATTCGTCGAATCTGTCTTTTGTCTTCACCTTTTATTATTTAAACGAATATCACTTGTAAATAGAACAATTGCAACTAAAAGCTTGTCTTTCTTGAGGAATAATGCTATGAAATATATGTTCGTTTTTAGCATTATCAAATATTCCCACACTTGAGTGTTGCTTGTCCTCAAGCAATATCGTCTTGAAATACAAGAATCACTTCTTTATTCTTCACACTTTGTACATCAGTGATTTCTATACGGCGGTATAAACAATGGTAGTAACGATATGGTGTACAGTTCCACATGACTATAAAAATTTAGATCCATTAAGGAAATTGGATCTTTATGAAAACATTTGATCTTTTGAAAATTAAATCTAGTTTTTACCCTAGATAAGTTTTCCGGAATAACCCTTTACCGGTGTTTGCAAAATATTTTTGTGGGTTTGGTGGGTTTCAGATTTGAAAATTTTAGCTCAAAACTTATGGTTTTGTGTCACCCACTTGCTAACCTTGTATTTGGAAAGCAACACGTCCAGTTTACTTGTCCCGTATATTACCTTTCGGTAAACTACCGTCCAGTTGTAAAGGAAAGCGTTGAACAAGCAACTGTTAAGGCAATGTCCCCTGACATGCTTTTAATTATGGTCTATAACGTGTCGGACGCAATTACTATCCTTGGTAGGAGCAATAGTAAAGCTCACCCTTATAATTTTTCGGTATGGCACAAGGTCCTGTCTTTGACCACTATGCAACCACCGTTCTTACGGTTGACACCCGTTTTAGTTCAGGTGACCTAATGAATTCCAGGTGAATTCCTAGGATTTTACGTTCAATGGTAATGAACGCATTGAAAATAGGGTTTTCAGAAAACAAATCGGTTTGTAATTTTGATCAAAATATTTTCTCGTTCAGGCTCAAGTTTAGATATCATTGAATTCCATGAGTTTGAATTCTCAATCTTTAAGGTCAATCTCTAGGATTGAGTAATATCAGTCTTAAAAGCTGATTTTTAATCTTTAAGGAGATTATCCTTTCTGGGGATCTGATTCATTAGTCTTATCCAGCTAATTTGCATGGTGCCCCCCATTGTACGAGATAAATCCTTTTCATGGTTAGGATAAATCTGACCACTTGGCGACCCTGTTTAATGCTGAGGTCCGTGGATTTCCTGCTGATTTTAGTGATGACTTTTCTAGATTTTTCGTCAACCTACAGCTGGTCTGGACGACAACTTCATGACCTAAATCAAGAAGCGCGTGTCTTTTTTGGAAGACTTTACTTCCTTTTAATGATGGAATTGATTCATCGTGTAGATCCATCTTTTCTTTTCTTTCATCGGGTAAAACAGTTTAGTTTAGTCCAAAGCAAAAGTATTTTCAGTTATTTGTTACAGATAAATGTGACATATGTTTAAGATAACTTGGTAAATTTTCCCACACTTGGCTTTTATTTTCCTTTTTATCGTCCTCTATTCCATTTTAAATGAATTTTAACATTTTGGTTTGTTTCTCAATTTATGTTCTTTCCGAGGTAACAATAATTTCGGTGTTAAAACCTAGTTTTATAGTTCATAAATATGTATAAACATGATTTTGAGTTCATTTAATTGAAAATTTTGAAAAATTTTACTAGAATTGGGTAGTCAGTATATAAGACTAGGGCTGTTCTTTATTATCAGAGAGCACTAGATTCTAATACAACTACTGCTTTACTAGTATTTTTAATGGTAACCAAGTGTATAAAGTAAAAAAATTTTAAAATCCGAAAGAATTTAACCCCTTCCCACACTTAAGATCTTGCAATGCCCTCATTTGCAAGAAATCAGTAACAATTTAAATTATTGAGGGTGATTTGTGTGAAAATGATTAAATTTTTACCAAAGTTTCCAAATATATTGGCGTTTGTTTGCTGAATGATAAATGGTGCACATCATTTGTTCATTCCGTCTTGTTGTTATTTCACATATATTTTGCATCTTGTCGTCAAAATTAGTTGCTTTTGCTGAACTTAATGCCAGTCTTTGAAAATGCGTTGTTTTACCCTGTTGTGTACATAAGATAAACTGCAAACATATATACATATTTTTGAAGTTTGGTATATTACCCCACATTCAAAAATTATTAAAATCTAAGAATAAAAGTTAGATAATTATAAAAATGATTACAATATTAACAAAAGCATTAAACGTATCAATAATTACAAATTACAAAAAAAAAAAAAAAAAAAAAAATAAAATGCTTCGGCATAACCATAGGTGCTATAGAATGCTTCGGCAGGGTTATACGTAGGATATGGTGGCTGCATCTCTATAGACCAAGGAGGGAAGATGGGTTTCGGTGTAGGAATATAGTTTCTACCTATATGTTGGCAATGAGCTATTATTTGGTTCTGATGAACTTGCCAATCTTCAATAATTTGCTCAAGAACACAAACCCTAGATTACTCTAAATTTGAAGTTTAAGGCTTCTAATCATGTTAAACAGCATCAATCTAGGTTATACAAGCACAATACATAAACAATTTAATCATAATTACACTAAAAAGCATCAAAATCAAATTGGGAAAAAAATTGCTCAAGAACACCAAATTTTGGATTAAATGGTGTTTAGGTGTAGAAATTTACCCTTTTTCTTGAGTAATTCCTAGATAGCATCCTTCTCAACATGATTTTAGTAAAAGATTTGGTGATTAACGGTTAAAAATTGTGATTTTGGGGGTTTTTTCTCGGGTTTTTTCGTGGGTTTTCGCAGTATTTTTGAGTTGTGGAGTGTGAAACTGAGCTGTTGCAGCTCTTTATTTTTTTCTGTAATCCGGTACTCCCGCGACTCGCGGCATTTAAGCCTTCAAACTCCGCGAGTCGCGGAGTTTGCTATAATTTTTTTTTTTATTTTTTATAATCATTAACTTATGAAACAATTAAGTATTTAATTTTAAAATTTTTTTTCCCTTGTTATTTAAGACGAGGTCGTTTCGGATCGATGTCCTAGTCCGTCCCTCGACAAAATTTTAAAATTTGTCTTTTTGTAGCGATTGTTTTAAAAGCTAAGATTTTTGGGGTTTTTTTAATGTTTTTGGCATACTTTAATTCAATGAGATTAAAAACAATGATAATAAAAGTTCTCGTCCCTCCCTCGGGTAAAGCAATTTCGGTTCAAAGACCTAGTCTTCAACTTACGACGAATTTTAAAAATCATATTTTTAACTTAATGAGATAAAGTAAATTTTTGTTTTTAAATTCACACAACTTAAATATAAAATTCAAAATTTATATTAAAAATTCACACCAACTTAAAATTCGAAATGCATAAAATTAAAATTTTATATTTTTTTTTTTAAAATTAAAAATTCACACCAAACTTAATTTAAAAATTTATATTATAAATTCATACCAAACTTATATTAATTTTTTTAAATATTTACAATTTTAAAAATATTGATTTTACAAAGTTTACAATATTTATAAAGGGTTCAAATATTAATTTTAAAAACATGGTAAAAATAAAATTAAAAATCTTTTTGTCTTTTTATCCCACTTTAATCAATCAAATATTATCAAAAATATGCGCCCCTCTTTTCGGTAAAGTAATTTCGGTTCCAAGACCTAGTTTAACTCATGACGAATTTTTGAAATATTTTGGGTTGATTGATTAAAGATATTTATACCTTAAGAATAAACGTTAAATTTCGCAGTGATGTAATAAATTTTTGAATGATATCAATAATTTTGGTCGCCAAACCTAATTTTATTCAATACCAATTTAATACTTTTTAGCGAACAAATTAGCGTTTATTATCAAAAGGTTAAAAATAAAAATAAAAACTGTACAGACATACCTGTGAAATACATTTCTTAGTTATATGATCTATCCCATTCATAAGATAGTCGGTTTAATTGGTTTTCCATGGCTACATAGGCGTAACCTCGAGCATTCAGTGTCTTTTCTTCTAAACATATGAACGGTCCGTCTCTGCATAAAGTAACAAATTCGGTATTTGAATAGGTTTGATTATTTGAACATTTACCTCCATGTGACCATTTTCCGCATTTGTGACATCGTTCTAGGTGTCGTGCTCTTCTTTTCGCTGCGGATTTTGATTTTCCTTTACCAAATTGTAACTTATTATCTTCGCATCTGGATTCTTTTCTAACTCCGTCCATTCTTTCTCTGATTACTGATACTATTTCACTTGGTAGTATGTCATTATTTCTTTTAGTGATCAAAGCGTGTAGCATTAGACCATGGTTTAGTTCACAGGCAGTCTTCATTTTGTAAAAACCTAAAAAAAAATAAAAATTCAGAATGGGGGGAGAAGACTAGTTCTTTAGGGTCTGCTAGGGAAAGACCATTCGGGTTCCATTTTCGAGAACTACACGAAAACAGACAATCTAACTCTAACAGAAATACATATTATCCTTTAAAGACTTGATTCTCCCCACACTTAGTTAGCTGTGGTGTCGAAATTGTGATTAACTTCGTTGTCGACTTCCATCGGACCATGTATGTAATGTTTAACTCTGTGACCATTAACTTTAAATTCAATCTCATTTGAATTTATCAATTCTATCGTTCCGTATGGGAAAACTCTTTTGACTATGAATGGTCCAGACCATCTTGATTTCAATTTTCCAGGAAATAGCTTGAATCGTGAATTGAAAAGAAGAACTCTGTCTCCTTCTTTAAATTCTTTTGAACTTCTGATTCTTTTATCATGCCATTTCTTCGTTCTTTCTTTATAGATTAACGAATTATCGTATGCTTCATGTCTTAATTCTTCTAATTCGTTTAGTTGACTTAATCGTAGACGTCCGGCTTCATGTAAATCAAGATTACATGTCTTCAAAGCCCAAAATGCTTTGTGTTCAATTTCTACTGGAAGATGACATGCTTTTCCATAAACAATTCTAAAAGGTGTGGTTCCAATTGGAGTTTTGTAGGCTGTTCTAAAAGCCCAGAGTGCATCCTCCAATTTAATGGACCATTCCTTCGGATTTGATCCTACGGTTTTCTCTAGAATACGTTTTAAAGCTCGGTTGGTATTTTCAACTTGTCCACTTGTTTGTGGATGATATGCGGTGGAGATTTTATGAGTTACTCCATATCTTTTAAGAACTTTTTCAAGTTGATTATTACAGAAATGAGTACCCCGATCACTTATTAAAGCTTTCGGTGTTCCAAACCTTGCAAAAAGACGTTTTAAAAAGTTGACTACAACTCGTGCATCGTTAGTTGGGAGAGCTTGTGCTTCCGCCCATTTAGATACAAAATCAATGGCTACGAGTATATATAGATTATTATGAGATTTTGGAAATGGACCCATAAAGTCAATACCCCAAATGTCAAATACTTCACATACTTGGATGACATTTTGTGGCATTTCATCACGTTGACTTATTTTTCCGGCCCTTTGACATGCATCACAGGATTTGCAAAGAAGGTGTGCGTCTTTGTAAATTGTAGGCCAATAGAATCCAGCTTCATAAACTTTTCTTGCTGTTAGTTGAGGCCCAAAATGCCCTCCTGTTGGTCCTGTGTGACAATGGTTTAGTATTTTACTAGCTTTATCTCCAAATAAACATCGGCGTATTATTCCATCGGGACAACTTTTAAACAGATGTGGATCTTCCCAGAAATAGTGTTTTATATCACTGAAGAATTTCTTTCGTCTTTGGTACGATAATCCTTTTTCAAGGAATCCACAAACCAAGTAGTTTGCATAGTCTGCAAACCATGGGATTTCTTTATAATCTATCTTCAATAGATATTCATCAGGAAAGTTGTCTTGTATGGCTGATTCATTTAGAACTTCTAATTCGGGATTTTCAAGACGAGAAAGATGATCAGCGGCGAGATTTTCTGCTCCTCTTTTATCTCGGATTTCAATATCAAACTCTTGTAAGAGTAAGATCCAACGAATTAATCGTGGTTTGGCATCTTGTTTCGAAAATAGGTATCTAAGAGCAGAATGATCGGTATAGACTATTGTTTTTGCTAGAACGAGATATGATCGAAATTTGTCAAAAGCAAAGACAATAGCAAGGAGTTCTTTTTCAGTAGTTGTATAGTTCGTTTGTGCTCCTTGTAACGTCTTACTAGCATAATATATAGGTTGAAATCGTTTTTCAATCCTTTGTCCTAAAACGGCTCCCATTGCAAAATCACTTGCATCGCACATTAGTTCAAATGGTAGATTCCAATTTGGTGTTATCATGATCGGTGCATTAGTGAGTTTCTCTTTAAGAATATTAAAAGATTTGATACACTCATCTGAAAAGATGAATGGAGCATCCTTTTCTAGGAGTTTATTCATAGGAGTGGCAATTTTAGAAAAATCTTTTATGAAACGTCGGTAAAAACCGGCATGCCCTAGAAAACTCCTAACTCCTCTAACATTGGTGGGATGTGGAAGTTTAGCAATTACATCTACTTTAGCTCTATCCACCTCAATTCCTTCTTTTGAAATTTTATGTCCAAGAACGATGCCTTCTTTAACCATGAAATGGCATTTCTCCCAATTAAGTACAAGATTTGATTGTTCGCATCTAAGAAGCATTCGTTCAAGATTAGCTAGACATGATTCAAATGTATCACCGAAGACTGAAAAGTCATCCATGAAAACTTCCATGCATTCTTCTATCATGTCGTGAAAAATCGCCATCATGCACCTTTGAAAGGTTGCAGGGGCGTTGCAAAGTCCAAATGGCATGCGTTTGTAAGCAAAAGTACCATAAGGGCACGTGAATGTGGTTTTCTCTTGGTCCTCGGGTGCTATTGGAATTTGAAAATATCCGGAAAATCCATCTAGAAAACAATAGTAACTATTTCCGGCTAATCTTTCCAACATTTGATCAATAAAAGGTAAGGGAAAGTGATCTTTTCTGGTGGCGTCATTTAATTTTCTATAATCAATACACACACGCCATCCTGTTACAGTTCTAGTAGGAATAAGCTCATTTTTCTCATTTGTAATGACAGTCATGCCACCCTTCTTAGGCACGCATTGAACTGGGCTTACCCATGGACTATCAGAGATTGGATAAATTAAACCTGCATCTAGCAGTTTAATAATCTCTTTCTTAACTACATCTTGCATATTAGGATTTAGTCTTCGTTGGCGTTGCACATACGTTTTATGACCTTCTTCCATAAGGATTTTATGTGTGCAATACGAAGGACTTATTCCTTTAATATCATGAATCTTCCATGCAATGGCTGATTTATGAGCTTTCAACACAGAAATGAGTTGTGATTTCTCATTTTCAGTAAGAGAAGACGATATTATTACAGGTAATTCAGATTCACCATGTAAATAAGCGTATTCCAAATGTTTTGGAAGTGGCTTTAACTCTAATTTCGGGGGTTCTTCTATCGATGATTTGTATCGATATCTGTCTTCTTCTTTTAGCATTTGAATTTCTTCTGTTGTTGGTTCATATCCATTAGTTATAAGTGTAGCTAACATTTCAGCTTCATCAATTGGTTCATTACCTTCTCCTAAAGAACATTCTCCTGTTCCTTGTAATTCTGGAAATTCTTCTAATAATTCTGCATGTGCATCTATAGTTTGAATATAATAACATGTATCATCTGCAGATTGTGGTTTTTGCATTGCTCTATCAACTGAAAAGGTAACACTCTCATCCTCTATACTTAGGGTCAATTTCTTACCGAACACGTCTATCATTGCATTAGCCGTGTTTAAGAATGGTCTTCCTAATATGAGAGGAACTTGAGAATCTTCTTCCATGTCCAGAACAACAAAATCTACTGGAAATACTAAAGTACCAACTTTAACTAGCATGTTCTCCATTATCCCTCTAGGATATTTTATTGATCTATCGGCTAGTTGTATGCTTATTCTGGTTGGTTTCAATTCTCCAAGGTCTAGTTTAGCGTATAGTGAATACGGCATTAAATTTATACTAGCACCTAAGTCTGCCAATGCTTTTATTGAATTAAGACTACCCAGAAAACATGGAATTGTGAAACTTCCTGGATCAGATAGTTTTTCTGGTATCTTATTCAACAGCACTGCTGAACAATTAGCATTCATAGTAACAGCCGAGAGTTCTTCCATTTTCTTTCTATTTGAGATTAGATCTTTCAAGAATTTAGCATATCTAGGCATTCCTGAAATCACATCAATGAAAGGAAGATTTACATTTATCTGTTTAAACATATCCAAGAATTTGGATTGCTCGGCTTCAAGTTTTTCTTTCTTCATTTTACTCGGATAAGGAAGTGGTGGTTGATATGGTTTAACATAAGGTTTAGCCTTAGCTGTGTTATCTTCATTAATCTTTTCAACTACCGGTTCTTTTTCCTTATGTTGATCAGGTTGTGGTTCTTGTGGAGTAGGAATGGCTTCATCAGAAGTTACAGGTATTTCAGGTGGTTTAAGTGTTGTACCACTTCTTGTGGTAATGGCTTTAGCTGTTTCATTCCGGGGGTTAGCGTTTGTATCACTAGGTAGACTTCCCGGTTTTCTTTCACCTATTAACCTTGCTAGGTTACTTACTTCTTGTTCCAGATTTTGAATAGAAGCTTGTTGATTTCTAAATGCTTGAGCATTTTGTTCATTGGTTTGTTTCTGAGATGTGAAAAACTGTGTTTGAGTTTCAACTAGCTTTGTCATCATATCTTCTAAATTCGGCTTTTTATCATCGGTTTGTTGTGGTGGTTTGTTTTGAAAATTCGGTCTTTGCTGATTGTAAGTATTATTGGATACTTGTTGATTGCTAGGACCTTGTTGGTTGTTGTATGGAATATTTCGGTTATAATTCTGGTTTTGATTGTAAATCGGTCTTGGCGGTTGATAATTATTCTGATAATTATTTCCAGGCCTTTGGTTTATGTATGAAATATTCTCTCTTTGTTCCATTGTTAATTCAATACTGAGACAATCTTTTGTCAAATGTGGTCCTCCACACTGCTCACAACTAATTCGTATTGAGTGAATATCCTTAGTCATCTTTTCCATTCGTCTCTCCACAGCATCTATCTTTGCGGAAATGGAATCTAAGTCATGGCTAGAATCGGCTCTAGCTGCTTTAGATGATCTAATGATATCTTTTTCTTGGTGCCACTCATGTGAGTGGGAAGCAGTGTTATCAATAATTTTGTAAGCATCAGTTTCGGTTTTCTTCATAATAGAACCACCAGCTGCTATATCTATGTCTTTTCTTGTAGTGATGTCGCATCCTTGGTAGAATATTTGTACTATTTGACAGGTGTCTAAACCATGTTGCGGACATCCTCTTAACAACTTTCCATATCTTGTCCATGCCTCATATAGAGTTTCATTCGGTTTCTGTGTGAACGTAACAATTTCTGCTTGAAGTCTTACGGCTTTAGATGCCGGAAAGAATTGTTTAAGAAATTTGTCAACTAAAACGTCCCATGTATCGATCGCCCCTTCAGGTAACGATTCCAACCAATCTTTGGCTTCTCCCTTTAAAGTCCAGGGAAATAACATGAGATATATCTGTTCATCCTCCACTTCTCGGATTTTAAATAGTGTGCAGATCCTATTAAAGGTACGTAGATGTTCATTTGGATCTTCCTTCGGCGCACCACTAAATTGACATTGATTAGTCACCATGTGTAGAATTTGTCCTTTAATTTCATAATCTGGCGCATTAATGTCTGGATGAGTAATTGCGTGACCTTGGCCAGTGCGTTTAGCTCTCATTCGGTCTTCCATACTTAAAGGTTCCAGATTCTCCATAATTGAATTTGTTGAATCGGTATCACTAGATGATTCTGATTTAATGGTTCGTTCCTCAACAATCTCTGTTTGAATGATTGGTGGTTCCGGAGGAAAGTTTAATGGTTCAGGATCTACGAACCGTTCCTGAATATTCTCCGGATTCTCAATTGTGAGGTCGGGTTCAAAAAATGGATTATCGGAAATTTGAACTGAAGTACTTGGTTGACTGGATGACGATTCTAAAGAAAAATCAACGGCGGTTATATTTGCTTAATGTCTTGATCTAGTTACAGGTGGTGAACGTACAAAAGGTGGTGAACGTCTTGCTCGGTGCATTCACTGAATATCCTATTAGTTTTTAAAAGGAAAGAAAAATTATAATAAGTTATCCAATTAATAGACTTTTCTGATTTTGCCCACGTTTTGAATAGCCAAAAGATGCAGCAGAGGGGCAGGATTCGTTTGGTCTCAATATAATTGAGGACTGTTTGGCTCCAATAACCCGGTCCACGTACAAATCCAACTATTACTACGAACCAGAAAATTTTGATGTCTATTAATTTAACCACTTAAAATAAATTTTCGTAATTTTAAGAAATTTAGATAAGAAGTAGAATAAAAATCTATGTCCTAAAAACTAGAATAGCGAGAAATAAGAAAGAAAAAGAGTTCGTCGGAAAAAGGTTGAAAAAGAAAAATGGTTGAAAAAAAATAAAAGGTGACGGAAAAATAAAAGAAACTTATAAAACTTAAAAATACTTGACTAACCTAACCTTATTACTACAACTAACTTAAAATTATAATCGCAAATTGAAATTACTAATTGGAATGATAATTGATACATAGGTAAAAAGTCGTCTAAAAATATTAAAGCTTACAAGAAAAACTAAATCCCAAATGGAAATAACTTAAAAAGAAACTAAAACTTAAAAAGGCGTCGCAAAATTCTAAAGCACCTAAATCTTAGTCTAAAGAAAAAGCACTTAAGGAATTCTACGGAAAAGCCTAAAAATCTAGGAGTAAAAATAACTATGGCAAAAACTAAGTTTAAAACTAAATATGAGCTAAAAATACAAAAGTTACGCTAAAGCGATTAAAAAGGGACAAAATATAAAATATTATTTTTATATTATTTATTTAATAAAACTACTAATTTTACAATTATAATTAGACTAATTTAACTAAAATATAAATTAAATAAAACTTAAATTAAAAATAAACTTAATTATAATAATAATAATAATTAGGGTTAATAATAATAATAATTAATAATAATCCGTAATAAATGCAAGATTAGGGCTTCCTGTTCGTGTGTCAGGTCCCCTCCGCGACTTGCGGTATTCAAAGCTTCAAACCCCGCGAGTCGCGGGGTTCAGAATTTCAACTGACAGGTTTAATATTCGACGCGTTTTTATTTATTTATTTATTTTTTTTTATTTTTTATTTTCTGTTTTATAATTTTCTGTTTTATAATATCTTATTAAAATATTTATATAATTTAAATAAAACTTATCTTTAATAACTAAGATAAAAATAAAATACTTTATAACAATAAAAAAAATAGATTTATATATATATATTTTTCGGTTTTTTTTTATATATTTATAAAATATATTTATAAAATAAATTAAATAAAACTTATATTTTTACAAACTAAAGAAACTTTATAAAATTTAAATATTTATCAAACTCCTAAAAATACATAAATTTTTTTTTATTATTATATTAGCGTTGCGCTTCCGGCTTTTAAGAGAGTCCCCGGCAGCTGCGCCAAAAATACTTGATGTGGTAGCGGAGTGGTATATAATACTATTAAATTTTACAACGAAACACTATTAAATACGATACAATTTTACACAAGATATTTATTTATTTATAGAATGGATATACTTAAACCTTGCTACAACACTTATAGGCAGTGTACCTAATCGTACAGTAGTGTAGTTTTTAGTAAGTCCGGTTCGTTCCACAGGGAATCTTTTTTAAACAAAGCTCAACGCTATATTAGTTTACTTTTATAAAAATACAAATATATATAAGTAATATTATTATTATAAAGGGGGGTTTTTACCGTTTAATGATCGGTTTGTCGATTTTAAAACTTTAGTCGCAGTTAAAACCAAATGTAAAATATTAAAAATAAATACAAGACTTAAATTAAAGCATGAAGTAAATAACGATAAATGAAATTGCGAATAATAAAAGTGCGATAAAATAAACTTGCGATAATTAAAAAGTACGATAATTAAAAGTGCGATTAAATACAATAACAATAAAAATGCGATAATTAGAAGTGCAATTAAATATAAAATAAAGGAAATTAAATATGAAATAAAAGAATTATGCTTATTTAAACTTCCGTAATCATGATGTTTGACGTGTTGATTTTAGTTTTATTCCCATGGGTTAATTGTCCTTTGTCCTGGATTATTTAATATGTCCGTCTGGTTTTTGTCCATAACAGTCCATCAGTCATAAATATAAAGTGCGAGTATCCTCGTCAAATTATCCTTATACCCGAAGTTAAATATTCCAACTAATTGGGGACTTAAACTGTAACAAGATTTTAATACTTTGTTTAATAATTACACCAGGATGTCGACTGAGTGTAACCCAAGGTTTTAATATTTTGTTATCAATTATACCAAGTGTCCTTTGTACATAATTTCACCCCTGTTTTAATTATTCTAGTGGCTATTAATCCATTCCCGTGTCCGGTTAAATGAACGATTATTCGTACATATAAATACCCCGCCCATCGTGTCCGATTGAGTGTATATAGTAATTTATAGGGACGCCCAATTGTAAATCTTTATATTAACATTAACAAACTATCATTTAGTTAAACAAATATAAAGCCCATTAATAGCTCATAGTCTAATTTCCACAAGTGTCGTTCTTTTGTCCAAACCCCAATTATGGTACAAGCCCAATTACCCAATTTTAGTAATTAGCCCAACATCATGATTACTTCATTTTAAATAAGCATAATAATAACTTAGCTACGAGACATTAATATAAAAAGGTTGAACATAACTTACAATGATTAAAAATAGCGTAGCGTTACACGGACAGAATTTCGACTTACACCCTTACAACATTTGCTAACATACCCTTATTATTAGAATTATAATTAAAATTAAAATTAAAATTAAAATATAAATATAAATTTTTACGTAGTATTATAAGAGAAGAAGAAAAAGATGATGATTTGCGATCAGAATTCGGTTGCTTTTATAGGGATTTTTGACTTTTGGGGCTCCGCGACTCGCGGCATTTTTGCCTTCAAACTCTGCGAGTCGCGGAGAATGAAATTACAGCTCACAACTTTGGAGTCTTTCTCTGCCGACGGTTTTTATTTATAAATATAATATATATATAATTAATATAATTAATTATATATTATATTATATTTATATACATAGTTAACTTGTAATTTTTAGTCCGTTGCGTCGAGCGTTAAGAGTTGACTCTGGTCCCGGTTCCGGATTTTCGAACGTCCTTGCGTACAATTTTATATTTTGTACTTTGCGTTTTGAATCTTGTACTCTTGTAATTTCGAGACGTTTCTTATCAATAATTGGAACCTCTTTGATTGTCTTTTGTACTTTTGAGCTTTTTGGTCGTTTGCGTCTTCAATTCGTCGAATCTGTCTTTTGTCTTCACCTTTTATTATTTAAACGAATATCACTTGTAAATAGAACAATTGCAACTAAAAGCTTGTCTTTCTTGAGGAATAATGCTATGAAATATATGTTCGTTTTTAGCATTATCAGGCTGCTACACCATAGTCTATTTCTGTTCTCTGTCATACACCAAACTGCACCCCATTTTCACTTGATACAAACCAAGAACCACCGTATTTTTTCTTTTCTTTTTCTACTCTTTTGTTAGCCACCACCAACCATCATTGTTCCTACTGACTTGCTGCTATATTATTCTATTCGAACCAAAAGAGTATTAATATAGGAATAAAACATAAAAAGGTGGTTTAAGTGATTTAGACATCCGACATAAATTAGTGGAGAGAGCACCTATATTTACAAGTCTCATATTTATTGCTTTTAGAAAGTGAATACGTTTCATAAAGAGTCAAAAGGCTTTAGTGCCAATCAATATAATATTGCAAGAATAAAAAGTGAGATTTGATCGATATATGTGTATGGATGAGGTTAATTCACGTAATTTGTGTTAGAGAACACAATTTGAACCGTGAGCTTGATTGTATTAATGGGTCAAGGGTTTGATAATGATGATCACGAGATGATAAGAATCATGATCAAGTGATACATGATGAGGGATATAGACGATCATGATGATGATGAGAAGAGAGATTAGGAGATAGGTATCGATGATAATGGTCTATAATGATGATACCGAAGCTTTTTTTTTTTGTTATTGTTTTCTTTGCTGCTACGTTCAAACCCACAAAACCATCAAACCTTTTTGCTGATTTTATGTTTACAAGTCGCTGCTACGGCTGCTACTTGTTATTTCCATTATGATTGGGTTTGAATAAAAGGTTTACAAGTAATGGGTAGATTAAACAGAATGGTTTTAAAGTAAACATCGGGCCTGATTTGAGCCGAAGAACCTTGTGCTTCTACTTGTGGATCGATATAAGAAATAGTAGTGGTGGTGTCGACAAAACAAAAGATAACGGTTGTTGGGTAAATGATTATGAAGAAGAAGAATAAACAGATAGATATGGATTATATATATATATATATATATATATATATATATATATATATATATATATATATATATATATATATATATATGACTGGGATATTGAAATAGAAATATAGAAACAGAAGAATGGTTAAGAGTGTTAGGGGTTAAGTGAGAGGTCGCGGGTTCAATCCCTGGTTGTGTCATTTTTTTTAAAAAAGAAGGAGAAGAAATATGGGAAAATATAATATTTTGGGTTCGATAAAATTAAGTATGATTATACAACAAAACAACAAAAACGGAGGAATGGTTAAGGATGTTATCGGGTTAGCGGGAGGTCGCGGGTTCAAACCGGGACTTGGGCATTTTTTAAGGGCTACTTCTCTGAGGTAGTATTACTATTACCATTATTATTGTTATTATTATTATTGTTATTATTATTATTATTATTATTATTATTATTATTATTATTATTATTATTATTATTACTACTATTATTTTTATCACTTTTATTATTATTATTATCATTATTAACATATAACATTTTTATCATTTTATTATTAGTATTATCATTATTATTAAAAGTATTATCATTTTTATTATTAACATTACTATTATTATTTTTAGTATTATTATAATTATTATTTTTAACAAACAAATGTTATCTATATAAAAATATATTACAAGTCAACTAATATTATATACTAATATGTTTCTAACAAATGTATTACCATTTATATTCATAAAACCTTAATTAAAGTATATATCATATATTTATTATAAGTATCATTATATATAAAGATATTAATTTTAATAAATTATAAAATATAAGCAAACTTAGATGATTAAATGGGATATGTTTTAATATATATGCAGTTAATATAGGTTTGTGAATCTGAGGTCAACCCTGCATTGTTCAGTTCCGTCGTATGCATATTTTTACTACGAAACATCGTATTGTGAGTTCATTTGATTCCCTTTTACTCTTTACATTTTTGGGACTGAGAATACATACGCTATTTTTACAACTATTTTATTAAATGCCTTTGAAATCTATATTTTTGAACTGAGATGCTTTTATAAATGTTTGACGAGATAGACACAAGCAAAACCTTCCTCGAATGAATTATTATGCAGACAGAAGTTCTGTGGATTATTATTGAATTAGTTGGACGTTATAATTGCCACTAATTATTGTGAATATTTCCCCTGATTATTATTACTTGGTAACCTAAGAATTAGAAACGGGTATGGCCCTAATTCACGCGAATCCTAAAGGTAGCTACCGGGTTTAACACCTCCACCCAGAATGTTCACTAGACGAAAGAGCTAGTGGGCGTGGTGTTTAGTACTTCGAAGTTTATATATTATACAGACGAGATGTTCTATTTTGGGGATATTATTGATGCGCATTATATGTTAAGGTCAGTTACCATGTTGAGCAATGAAATCGAAATGAATGTTATTTATCGAGAGAATGATTTTTATACACAGGTTATGTGTGATAATTTTGTGCACGAGATATGTGTACGATTATTAAAAATCGCGAGGCAACCTATGGGGGAGAAAAGGATACGAACCTACTCTGCCAAGCATTATGAAAATTGGGTTTGTACACTGTGACAACCCGAAAATTTCCGACCAAATTAAAACTTTGATCTTTATATATTTCTGACACGATAAGCAAAGTTTGTAAAGTTAAATCTCAAGAATTTTATATATTAATAGACAAACTGGTTAATCGTCACTATATGTTTTAATATATATATGAATGATATAGGTTCGTGAATCCGAGGTCAACCCTGCATTGTTCAATATCGTCATATGTATTTTTACTACAAAATACAGTATTGTGAGTTTCATTACTCCCTTTTTATATATATTTTTGGGACTGAGAATACATGCGCCGATTTTACTAATACTTTACGAAATAGACACAAGTGATCAAAAACTACATTCTATGGCTGGATTATGAATATTTAATATCACCCCTTTTAGCTTGGTAACATAATAATTAGGAAACGGGTATGGCCCTTAATTGACGCGAATCCTAAAGATAGATCTATGGACCTCGACAAGTTCCATCCGGGGTACGGATTGTAGTGACCCGAACTTTTCCATGTTTATATATATTAATTGAGATTGATATTTACATGACTAAATGTTTCCAACGTGTTAAGCAATCAAACTTGTTAAGACTTGATTAAATGAAATAAGTTTCATATAGACAATTGATCACCCAAGTTGACCGGCGATTCACGAACGTTATAAAATTATAAAAACTACATGTTGTGGTATATATAGACATATATATATGGTTGACATGATATTATGATGAGTAAGTATCTCACTAAGTATATTAACAATGTGTGATATACATAAGAAATTAGATTACTAAGTTAAGAAACTCGAAATGATATATATAGCGATTATCGTTATGATAACGTCTACTAAATATATATGTATCATATTAAGATATTGATACACTATATTTAACATGATAAAATGATATTTAAATATATCATTAATTGTGTTAACAATGAACTACATATGTAAAAACAAGACTACTAACTCAAGAATTACGAAATGAGACTTATATGTAACGATTATCGTTGTAACGATATTTTAATGTATATATCATATTAAGAGATATTCATACATCATAATATCATGATAATATAATAATTTAACATCTAATTTGATATAATAAACATTGGGTTAACAACATTAATTGAGATCGTTAACTTAAAGGTTTCAAAACAACACTTACATGTAACGACTAACGAAGACTTAACGACTCCATTAGAATGTATATACATGTTGTGTTTTGATATGTATTCTTACACTTTTGAAAGACTTCAAGACACATATCAAAGTACTTCTACTTAACAAAAATGATTACAATTACATCCTCGTTCAGTTTCATCAACAATTCTACTCGTATGCACCCGTATTCGTACTCGTACAAAACACAGCTTTTAGATGTATGTACTATTGGTATATACACTCCAATGATCAGCTTTTAGCAGTCCATGTGAGTCACCTAACACATGTGGGAACTATAATTTGGCAACTAGCATGAAATATCTCATAAAATTACAAATATATTAGTAATCATTCATGACTTATTTACATGAAAACAAAATTACATATCCTTTATATCTAATCCATATACTAACGACCAAAACACCTACAAACACTTTCATTCTTCAATTTTCTTCATCTAATTGATCTCTCTCATGTTCCATCTTCAAGTTCTAAGTGTTCTTCATAAATTCCATAAGTATAGTTTCATAAAAATCAAGAATACTTCCAAGTTTGCAACTCTACTTCCAAGCTTTCTAATCCATTCCAAGTAATCATCTAAGATCAAGGAACCTTTGTTATTTACAGTAGGTTATCTTTCTAATTCAAGGTAATATTCATATTCAAACTTTGATTCAATTTCTACAACTATAACAATCATATTTCGAGTGAAAATCTTACTTGAACTGTTTTCGTGTCATGATTCTGCTTCAAGAACTTTCAAGCCATCAAAGGATCCTTTGAAGCTAGATCCATTTTTCTCATTTTCAGTAGTTTTATCCAAAAAACTTGAGGTAGTAATTATGTTCATAACATCATTCGATTCATACATATAAAGCTATCTTATTCGAAGATTTAAACTTGTACTCACTAGAACATAGTTTAGTTAATTCTAAACTTGTTCGCAAACAAAAGTTAATCCTTTTAACTTGACTTTTAAAATCAACTAAACACATGTTCTATATCTATATTATATGCTAACTTAATGATTTAAAACCTGGAAACACGATGAACACCATAAAATCGGATATACGCCGTCGTAGTGAAACCAGGGGCTGTTTTGGTTTGGATAATTAAAAACTATGATAAACTTTGATTTAAAAGTTGTTCTTCTGGGAAAATAATTTTTCATATGAAATGAAACTATATCAAAAAATCTTGGTTAAACTCAAAGTGAAAGTATGTTTTTCAAAATGATCATCAAGATGTCGTTCTTTCGACGAAAATGACTACCTCTTTAGTAATTGACATGTAACTTAAATTTCCGACTATAAATCTATACTTTTTCTGTTTGGATTCTTAAATTTGAGTTCAATATGAAACCATAGCAATTTGATTTACTCAAAACGGATTTAAAATGAAGAAGTTATGGGTAAAACAAGATTGGATATTTTTGAATTTTTTTTAGCTACGGGAAATGTTTAACAAATCTATACAAATCATATCCTAGCTAACTTATATTGTATTATACATGTATTCTAATATATTATGTAATCTTGGGATACCATAGACACGTATGCAAATGTTTTAACACATCATATTGACCCATGTATATATATTATTTGGAACAACCATAGACACTCTATATGCAGTAATGTTGGAGTTATCTATACAGGGTTGAGGTTGATTCCAAAAATATATATACTTTGAGTTGTGATTTAGCCTGAGACGTGTATACACTGGGTCGTGGATTGATTCAAGATAATATATATCGATTTATTTCTGTACATCTAACTGTGGACAACTAGTTGTAGGTTACTAACGAGGACAGCTGACTTAATACACTCAAATCTTTAAAACATAATAAAAATGGTTGTAATTATATTTTTATCATACTTTGATATATATGTACATATTTGTATAGGTTCGTGAATCGATCCGTGGCCAAGTCTTATTTCCGAGGAAGGAAATATCTGTGAAAGTGAATTATAGTCCCACTTTTAAAATCTAATATTTTTGGGATGAGAATACATGCAGGTTTTATAAATGATTTACAAAATAGACACAAGTACGTGAAACTACATTCTATGGTTGAATTATCGAAATCGAATATGCCCCTTTTTATTAAGTCTGGTAATCTAAGAATTAGGGAACAGACACCCTAATTGACGCGAATCTTAAAGATAGATCTATTGGGCCTAACAAACCCCATCCAAAGTACCGGATGCTTTAGTACTTCGAAATTTATATCATATCCGAAGGGTGTCCTGAAATGATGGGGATATTCTTATATATGCATCTTATTAATGTCGGTTACCAGGTGTTCACCATATGAATGATTTTTATCTCTATGTATGGGATGTGTATTGAAATATGAAATCTTGTGGTCTATTGTTACGATTTGATATATATAGGTTAAACCTATAACTCACCAACATTTTTGTTGACGTTTAAAGCATGTTTATTCTCAGGTGAATACTAAGAGCTTCCGCTGTTGTAAACTAAAATAAGGACAAGATTTGGAGTCCATGTTTGTATGATATTGTGTAAAAACTGCATTCAAGAAACATATGTCGATGTAATATATTTCTATTGTAAACCATTATGTAATGGTCGTGTGTAAACAGTATATTTTAGTTTATCATTATTTGATAATCTACATAATGTTTTTAAAACCTTTATTGATAAAATAAAGGTTATGGTTGTTTTAAAAATGAATGCAGTCTTTGAAAAACGTCTCATATAGAGGTCAAAACCTCACAACGAAATCAATTAATATGGAACGTTTATAATCAATATGAACGGGACATTTCAGTTGGTATCCGAGCGTTGGTCTTAGAGAACTAGAAAATTTGCATTAGTGTGTCTTATCGAGTTTGTTAGGATGCATTACTGAGTCTGGACTTCAACCGTGTTTTCTTTAAAAATGATTGCTTAACATTTTTGTTGGAAACTATATATTATTAACATGTAAATATTTTGTGATATATTAATCTCTTAACATGTTTGATATTGTGTGATAGAAGTCTACCTCTAGCACAAATCCCATTGACTCACCTAATAATAACGAAGAGTTGAATATATATTGGCAAGATTCACAAGTTCCCGAAGAACCGGAAGAAGAGGAAACGGAACCGGAAGAAGAGGAACCGGAAGAAGAGGAACCAGAAGAAGAGGAACCGGAAGAAGAAGAGGTTCCGGAGGGGGGAATAGTAAGAACCACATAAAACCGGTCAAATAAAAGAAAATCCTCAACCAATGGACCAAAGTTAATAATGGTCAATGGTGTTTCCGCTAAGGAAGCAAAATATTGGGAAAATTACCAATTTTCCGATGAATCGGATCCTGATGAGGATTCCGATGATGTTATAGAAATTACCTCGACCCAATTTAATGAGGCAAAAGAAAATAATAAGGGAAAAGGCATCAAAATAGAGAAATCTGATTCCGACCCCGATGAACTTTATATGTACCGTCAACACCCGTATTTTCAATATCGTGACAATAACCCGTGAACCTCTAAACCACCAGGTTTTTCTAAACCAATGTGGAAAATGACAACTTGTATTAGAGGAACATCATATATCCCTAGAAGATTAGGAAAAAGAACCAAGTCCGAAGAAGAAGAAACCAGTGATTCAGATTAGAGGGGTGTGAGCATGTTGTGTAATAAATGTATTGTAGTGTGCTTGTACTTTTATGTTCTATGTAAAAATTGCTTGTATTGTTTGTTATTACGAATCTAATCCTTGTCTATTTTACAGTATAAAAAACAAAATGGACGTTAAGGGTAGACAACCGAATATTTTAGAAGACCTACCAGAGGATATGATTGAGGAAATCTTGTCTAGAGTCGGTCAGAATTCATCAGCACATTTAGTTATGGAGAAATTAACTTGTCAAACATTTGAAAGACTTTCCAGAAATGCCTTAGTTTATAAAAGGCTTTCCTTTGATAGGTGGGGTATATAACATTGGGGAGACTTTAAGTTACGCCGTGTTTTCTTTAAAGCGTTAAATACGGGGAACCCAAATGCAATTTTACGCTACGGGTTAAGAACCTATTTTGACTCAACATATCCTAACATAGGATTTCGTGAATTAGAAAGAGCTTCTAACATGCAACATAAAGAAGCATGTTATGCTTACGGGTTAGTGATGTTCGCTTCTTACCAAAGTGGGAAAAAGAACATCGGATTGCAGCTTTTAAATAAAACTTTCCCACAAGTGACGGATTCAGTAGTTGGGGTGAGAAACAAGGTTTTTAGATTATTACGGGGATTTTGGACATTACGAAACTCTCGTCCTTTTGACGACATTACAACATGCTGCCTAGCCAATGGTCATAACGGTTATTTTCCACAAGACCAAGGATGGGAAGTCGTCTTAGTAAAACCAGAATGCATGACTTGTTTCTGGACTTATGAATTACGTGTCTTTATTTCCTTTGCTGAACAACTTGCGTATTAACTAGATTTATCTTCAAAACTGTCCTGTATCATATTGTACTATATTTCATGTTATATGTAATATAGCGAAGTTGGAAGTTTGAAGAATATTTATATGTGATATATTATTATAATCAGTTTTTCATATAGAATTGTAGCAGTTGAATTGTATATTAGCTACTATGTATGAACTTAAAGGGTAGGTAGTACCCGAATTTAAACCTATAAAACGCTAATATGAAGAAAAAGCTTTTATAAATGAGTTCATATTATGCTACGAGATACTATTGACTATTCTTAATATTCTGTATGATTAACTTGTTTCATTTGACTATTTTGAAGGAAATGGCACCGACTACTCGACACACCTTGAATGTGAGCGAAGAGGAATTTTGTGCCTTTCTTGCTTCAAACATAGCCGCAGTACAGGCCGCGCTACATACCAACAATAACTCTGAATCTAGCAATACAGCTAACGGCGCAAGAAATCGTATAGGATGCTCCTACAAGGAATTCACTGCCTGCAAACCTTCAGAATTTTATGGGACCAAAGGACCAATCGAATTAAAACGGTGGACTGAGAAAGTTGAATCAGTGTTTGCCATAAGTAAGTGTGCTGAAGGAGACAAAGTGAAGTACGCTACGCATACCTTCACAGGTATTGCGTTAACATGGTGGAATACCTATCTAGAGCAAGTGGGACAAGATGTTGCTTACGCGCTACCGTGGTCAGCATTCAAGCACTTGATGAACGAGAAGTACCGTCCCAGAACCGAGGTCAATAAGCTCAAGTCAGAACTTAGAGGGTTACAAACACAGGGATTCGATATTACTTTATACGAAAGACGATTCACAGAATTGTGCCAATTGTGTCCGAGAGCATTCGAAGATGAGGAAGAGAAGATCGACGCTTTTGTGAAAGGGTTACTGGAGAGAATCCAAGAAGATATAAGTTCACATGAGCCTGCCTCCATACAAAAAGCATGTAGAATGGCTCACAAACTAGTGAACCAGATTGAGGGGAGAATTAAAGAACAGGCGGCCGAAGAGGCCAACGTGAAGCTAGTCAAAAGAAAGTGGGAGGAAAACGGTGATAGGAGTCACCAAAACAACAACTATCCCAACAATTGCAACATCAATCGCAACTACAAAAAACGGCACAACAACAACAACAACAACTACAACAATCATCCCAACAACAATAACAACCGCAACAACAACAACAATCAGAAACAGCTATGCTAAAGGTGTGAAAAGTATCACTCGGGGTTCTGCACCAAATTTTGCAACAAGTGTAAAAGAAATGGTCATAGCGCGGCGAAGTGTGAGGTCTACGGACCAGGGGTTAATAGAACGAAAGGAACAAATGGTGTCGGAACGTGTAATGGCGGAGCAAGTAGTGTCGGAGCAAGTTATGCCAATGTAGTTTATTATAAATGTGGAAAACTGGGCCACATTATTAGAAATTGCCCAAACCAGGAGAACACGAATGGACAAGGCCGCGGAAGAGTTTTCAATATTAATGCGGTAGAGGCACAGGAAGACCCGGAGCTTGTTACGGGTACGTTTCTTATTGACAATAAATCTGCTTACGTTTTATTTGATTCGGTTGCGGATAGAAGCTATATGAGTAGAGATTTTTGTTCTAAATTAAGTTGTCCATTGACGCCGTTGGATAGTAAAGTTTTACTCGAATTAGCAAACGGTAAATTAATTTCAGCAGATTATATATACCGGAATTGAGAAATTAAACTGGGTAGCGAAATATTTAAGATTGATTTGATACCAGTAGAGTTAGGGAGTTTTGATGTAATAGTTGGCATGGACTGGCTGAAGGAGATGAAATCAGAGATCGTATGTTACAAAAATGCAATTCGCATTGTACGAGGAGAAGAAGAACCCTTAATGGTGTACGGAGAAAAGGGCAACACGAAGCTACATCTTATTAGTAATTTGAAGGCACAAAAACTAATAAGAAAAGGTTGCTATGCTGTTCTAGCACACGTCGAGAAAGTAAAAACTGAAGAAAAGAGCATCAATGATGTTCCCGTCGCAAAAGAATTTCCCGATGTATTTCCGAAAGAATTACCGGGACTACCTCCATATCGATCTGTTGAATTTCAAATACATCTTGTACCAGGAGCTGCACCAATAGCTCGTGCTCCTTACAGACTCGCACCTAGCGAGATGAAAGAACTGCAACGCCAACTGCAAGAACTATTAGAACGTGATTTCATTCGACCAAGCACATCACCATGGGGATCTCCTATTTTGTTTGTCAAGAAGAAGGATGGTACATTTAGGTTGTGTATTGACTACAGAGAGTAGAATAAACTTACCATCAAAAATCGTTATCCACTGCCGAGAATTGACGACTTATTTGATCAACTACAAGGCTCGTCGATTTATTCAAAAATCGATTTACGTTCTGGATATCATCAAATGCGAGTAAAGGAGGATGATATTCCAAAAACTGCTTTTAGGATGCGTTATGGTCATTACGAGTTTATGGTTATGCCGTTTGGATTGACTAACGCACCAGCTGTGTTCATGGACCTTATGAACCGAGTGTGTGGGCCACATCTTGACAAGTTTGTCATTATTTTCATCGATGACATACTTATTTACTCAAAGAATGATCAAGAGCATGAAGAACATTTGAGAAAAGTGCTAGAAGTATTGAGAAAATAAAAATTGTACGCTAAGTTTTCAAAGTGTGCATTTTGGTTGGAAGAAGTTCAATTCCTCGGTCACATAGTGAACAAAGAAGATATCCAGGTGGACCCGGCAAAGATAGAAACCGTTGAAAAGTGGGAAACCCCAAAAACTCCGAATCATATACGTCAATTTTTAGGATTGGCTGGTTACTACAGAAGATTCATCCAATATTTCTCCAAAATAGCAAAACCATTGACTGCATTAACGTATAAAGGGAAGAAATTTGAATGGAATGATGAACAAGAGAAGGCGTTTCAGTTATTGAAGAAAAAGCTAACTACGGCCCCTATATTGTCATTGCCTGAAGGGAATGATGATTTTGTGATTTATTGTTACGCATCAAAGCAAGGTCTCGGTTGTGTATTAATGCAACGAATGAAGGTGATTGCTTATGCGTCTAGACAATTGAAGATTCACGAGCAAAATTATACAACTCACGATTTGGAATTGGGTGTTGTTGTTTTTGCATTAAAGACTTGGAGGCATTATTTATATGTAGTCAAAAGTATTATATATACCGACCACAAAAGTCTCCAACATATATTGAATTAGAAGCAACTGAATATGAGACAACGCAGGTGGATTGAACTGTTGAATGATTATGATTTTGAGATTCGATACCACCCGGGGAAGGCGAATGTGGTAGTCGACGCTTTGAGTAGAAAGGACAGAGAACCTATACGGGTAAAAGCTATGAATATAGTTATTCGTACTAAAATTACTACTCAAATAAAGGAGGCACAACAGGGGGTTGTAAAAGAAGGAAAGTTGAAGAATGAGATACCCAAAGGATCAGAGAAACATCTTAATATTCGGGAAGACGAAACCCGATATAGGGCTGATAGAATTTGTGTACCAAGGTTTGGAGATGTGAGAGAAATTGTACTTAAAGAAGCACATAAAACCAGATATTCAATACATCCCGGAGCGGGGAAGATGTATAAAGATCTCAAGAAACACTTTTGGTGACCGGGTATGAAAGCCGATATTGCTAAATATGTAGGAGAATGTTTGACGTGTTCTAAGGTCAAAGCTGAACATCAGAAACCATCAGGTCTACTACAACAACCTGATATCCTGGAATGGAAATGGGAAAACATTACCATGGATTTCATTACTAAATTGCCAAGGACTGCAAGTGGTTATGATACTATTTGGGTAATAGTTGATCGTCTCACCAAGTCAGCACACTTCCTGCCAATGAGAGAAGATGACAAAATGGAGAAGTTGGCGCGATTGTATTTGAAGGAGGTTGTCTCCATATATGGAATACCCGTCTCTATTATCTCTGATAGGGATGGTAGATTTGTTTCAAGGTTCTGACAGACGTTACAACAACCATTGGGGACTTGTCTAGACATGAGTACTACCTATCATCCACAAACTGATGGGCAGAGCGAAAGGATGATACAAACGCTTGAAGACATGCTATGAGCATGTGTTATTGATTTCGGAAACAGTTGGGATCGACACCTACCGTTAGCAGAATTTTACTACAACAACAGTTATCATTCTAGTATTGAGATGGCGCCATTTGAGGCACTTTATGGTAGAAAGTGCAGGTCTCCGATTTGTTGGAATGAAGTGGGGGATAGACAGATTACGGGTCCGGAGATAATACAAGAAACTACCGAGAAAATCATCCAAATTCAACAACGATTGAAAACCGCCCAGAGTCGACAAAAGAGCTACGCGGACAGTAAAAGAAAAGATATAGAGTTTGAAATTGGAGAAATGGTCATGCTTAAGGTTTCACCTTGGAAAGGCGTTGTTCGATTTGTAAACGGGGGAAACTAAATCCAAGGTACATTGGACCATTCAAGATTATAGATCTTGTCGGACCAGTAGCTTGCCAACTGGAGCTACCTCACCAACTCGCGGCTGTACATAACACTTTCCATGTCTCGAATTTGAAGAAATGTTTTGCTAAAGAAGATCTCACTATTCCGTTGGACGAAATCCAAATCAATGAAAAACTTCAATTCATTGAAGAACCCGTCGAAATAATGGATCGTGAGGTTAAGAGACTTAAGCAAAACAAGATACCGATTGTTAAGGTTCGATGGAATGCTCGTAGAGGACCCGAGATCACCTGGGAGCGTGAAGATCAGATGAAGAAGAAATACCCGCATCTATTTCCAGAATATTCGTCAACACCTTCAACAGCTTAAATTTTCTGGACGAAATTTATTTAACGGGTAGGTACTGTAGTGACCCGAACTTTTCCATGTTTATATATATCAATTGAGATTGATATTTACATGAGTAAATGTTTCCAACATGTTAAGCAATCAAACTTGTTAAGAATTGATTAAATGAAATAAGTTTCATATAGACAATTGATCACCCAAGTTGACCGGCGATTCACGAACGTTACAAAATTGTAAAAACTACATGTTGTGGTATATATAGACATATATATATGGTTGACATGAGATTATGATGAGTAAGTATCTCACTAAGTATATTAACAATGTGTGATATACATAAGAAATGAGATTACAAAGTTAAGAAACTCGAAATGATATATATAGCGATTATCATTATGATAACGTCTACTAAATATATATGTATCATATTAAGATATTGATACACTATATTTAACATGATAAAATGATATTTAAATAAATCATTAAGTGTGTTAACAATGAACTACATATGTAAAAATAAAACTACTAACTCAAGAATTACGAAACGAGGCTTATATGTAACGATTATCGTTGTAACGATATTTTAATGTATATATCATATTAAGAGATATTCATACATCATAATATCATGATAATATAATAATTTAACATCTCATTTGATATAATAAACATTGGGTTAACAACATTAATTGAGATCGTTAACTTAAAGGTTTCAAAACAACACTTACATGTAACGACTAACGAAGACTTAACGACTCCATTAGAATGTATATACATGTTGTGTTTTGATATGTATTCTTACACTTTTGAAAGACTTCAAGACATATATCAAAGTAATTCTACTTAACAAAAATGCTTACAATTACATCCTCGTTCAGTTTCATCAACAATTCTACTCGTATGCACCCGTATTCGTACTTGTACAATACACAGCTTTTAGATGTATGTACTATTGGTATATACACTCCAATGATCAGATCTTAGCAGCCCATGTGAGTCACCTAACACATGTGGGAACCATCATTTGGCAACTAGTATGAAATATCTCATAAAATTACAAAAATATTAGTAATCATTCATGACTTATTTACATGAAAATAAAATTACATATCCTTTATATCTAATCCATATACCAACGACCAAAAACACCTACAAACACTTTCATTCTTCAATTTTCTTCATCTAATTGATCTCTCTCAAGTTCCATCTTCAAGCTCTAAGTGTTCTTCATGAATTCCATAAGTATAGTTTCATAAAAATCAAGAATACTTCCAAGTTTGCGAGTCTATTTCCAAGCTTTCTAATCCATTCCAAGTAATCATCTAAGATCAAGGAACCTTTGTTATTTACAGTAGGTTATCTTTCTAATTCAAGGTAATATTCATATTCAAACTTTGATTCAATTTCTACAACTATAACAATCTTATTTCGAGTGAAAATCTTACTTGAACTGTTTTAGTGTCATGATTCTGCTTCAAGAACTTTCAAGCCATCCAAGGATTCTTTGAAGCTAGATCTATTTTTCTCATTTCTAGTAGTTTTATCCAAAAAAACTTGAGGTAGTAATGATGTTCATAACATCAATCGATTCATACATATAAAGCTATCTTATTCGAAGGTTTAAACTTGTAATCACTAGAACATAGTTTAGTTAATTCTAAACTTGTTCGCAAACAAAAGTTAATCCTTCTAACTTGACTTTTAAAATCAACTAAACACATGTTCTATATCTATATGATATGCTAACTTAATGATTTAAAACCTGGAAACACGATGAACACCATAAAATCGGATATACGCCGTCGTAGTGAAACCGGGGGCTGTTTTGGTTTGGATAATTAAAAACTATGATAAACTTTGATTTAAAAGTTGTAATTCTGGGAAAATTATTTTTCATATGAACATGAAACTATATCCAAAAATCATGGTTAAACTCAAAGTGAAAGTGTGTTTTTCAAAATGGTCATCAAGATGTCGTTCTTTCGACAGAAATGACTACCTCTGTAGTAATTGACATGTAACTTAAATTTCCGACTATAAACCTATACTTTTTCTGTTTGGATTCTTAAATTAGAGTTCAATATGAAACCATAGCAATTTGATTCACTCAAAACGGATTTAAAATGAAGAAGTTATGGGTAAAACATGATTGGATATTTTTGATTTTTTTTTAGCTACGGGAAATGTTTAACAAATCTATACAAATCATATCCTAGCTAACTTATATTGTATTATACATGTATTCTAATATATTATGTAATCCTGGGATACCATACACACGTATGCAAATGTTTTGACACATCATATCGACCCATGTATATATATTATTTGGAACAACCATAGACACTCTATATGCAGAAATGTTGGAGTTAGCTATACAGGGTTGAGGTTGATTCCAAAAATATATATACTTTGAGTTGTGATTTAGCCTGAGACGTGTATACACTGGGTCGTGGATTGATTCAAGATAATATATATCGATTTATTTTGGTACATCTAACTGTGGACAACTAGTTGTAGGTTACTAACGAGGACAGCTGACTTAATACACTCAAATCTTTAAAACATAATAAAAATGGTTGTAATTATATTTTGATCATACTTTGATATATATGTACATATTTGTATAGGTTCGTGAATCGATCCGTGGCCAAGTCTTATTTTCGAGGAAGGAAATATCTGTGAAAGTGAGTTATAGTCCCACTTTTAAAATCTAATATTTTTGGGATGAGAATACATGCAGGTTTTATAAATGATTTACAAAATAGACACAAGTACGTGAAACTACATTCTATGGTTGAATTATCGAAATCGAATATGCCCCTTTTTATTAAGTCTGGTAATCTAAGAATTAGGGAACAGACACCCTAATTGATGCGAATCCTAAAGATAGATCTATTGGGCCTAACAAACCCCATCCAAAGTACCAGATGCTTTAGTACTTCGAAATTTATATCATATCCGAAGGGTGTCCCGGAATGATGGGGATATTCTTATATATGCATCATATTAATGTCGGCTACCAGGTGTTCACCATATGAATGATTTTTATCTCTATGTATGGGATGTGTATTGAAATATGAAATCTTGTGGTCTATTGTTACGATTTGATATATATAGGTTAAACCTATAACTCACCAACATTTTTGTTGACGTTTAAAGCATGTTTATTCTCAGGTGAATACTAAGAGCTTCCGCTGTTGCATACTAAAATAAGGACAAGATTCGGAGTCCATGTTTTTATGATATTGTGTAAAAACTGCATTCAAGAAACATATGTCGATGTAATATATTTCTATTGTAAACCATTATGTAATGGTCGTGTGTAAACAGTATATTTTAGATTATCATTATTTGATAATCTACATAATGTTTTTAAAACCTTTATTGATAAAATAAAGGTTATGGTTGTTTTAAAAATGAATGCTGTGATGACCCGGAGATTTCCGACCAAATTTAAACTTAATCTAAATATGATTTCGACACGATGAGCGAAGTCTGTAATGTTGAGTCTTAAAAATTTTGAACTATTTCATATATTCATTTATACCTTTGACCGATTCCGAACGATTCACGAACAACTATTTGTAAATGGATTCATATATGTTTGAATATATAGATAGATATAATTAATAATTTAAAGTATAATTTAAGATATTATATGTTGTTAAAATTAACTATGTAAAAATAAAAATATAAATAAATAAAAAAATTTGGAGGTCGACTGATAATATCCATTTACACAACTTGACATTCAATATATATTTATACATATTTATTATTATCACCAACCAATTAATCAATCGGGCTTTTAACATTTAGTGATAATGGAATCAACTATTATTCTAATTTGCTTTTATCTAAAGGAAAACAGTGATAATAGAACATAGACAAAACAACCGATGGCTTCACTGTTTGTAATTGTCTTCATTATTGTTTGATATAAATTCATTCTTGCCACTATCTATATACATATACTTGATGAATTCAACCACAACACCACTTGACACTTCTTTCATTCTTTTCATTTTTTTTCTATTTTGTTCAAAGGGAAACCCGTCACTTTACAACCTTACTATCTTAAACCACCTTCAATCCGTTAAAACACCCACAACCCTTAAAACCCTTCGATCAAACCACCCCTTTTCTACAACCTGCTACACTGCTATCGTTTGTTTCTTTTAACCGCCAACAACACCACCATCATGATCATATAACTGCTACAACCTCCCGTTAATCAACTTTAACCTACAGCTACGTTATATTTTTTTTTGGCTATTCGAACCTGGGTTGGCTGCTGCAATAGTCGTTTGCTGCTGCATATCTTTTTATTTATTCTTTTCTCTTCGTGATGTTCCAACTACTCACCTTTCTTTTCTTTTATTTTTTTCTGATTCGAACAACTCACAAATCCACGAAATTTTATGCAAGATGATGATGAAAATAATGATGGAATGATGTATGAGCTGGACGCGTTAATTGTTTCTGTTTCCACACAAAACCCAAAAACCGTCGGTATATTTTATTGAAATTTGTTACGGGCCTTGGAATCCATAATTAATAATTACAATTATTATCTTGGGCCATTCTTGCTATTTGGGCTTACAAAGAAACTTGGGTCACGACTTGCAAGTCCATTAATTCTGGTTTCTGGTTCGAGGTTAATACAAACGCACACATGTTACAAAATTATGATGATAATGCTATGTTGCTATAAAGATGAGGGTGATTTAGTTATGTAAGATGATGACGGTAACAGTAGATGATGATGATAGTAACGGTGAGTTACGTTTATGATGATGTGATGTTGCTATGAAGTTGATATATGATGAACTCGATTAGGATGTTGAATGACGACGAGTGTGAGGTAAGATCATAATGATAATAATTCGAGAATAATGATTTTGATGATGAAGGTTTATGTTAAACGATGATGATGATATGAAAAGATGAATCTTGATACAATCGACTGAGTTTTTGGTTTTGAAAAGAAGATAGCTGTTCATTACAGTTTATAAATGATAAAATCTGTGAGTTAATTCAAAAACAACCAAGCAGTTCATTGGTTTGGTAGGATTTTGATACACATGAGGTCTTAGGTTCGAAACTAGGCTCCTGCATATATTTTTTTTAATTACTAAACAACTACCAACAGCTTCACATGTTTACAAGTTAAAAATCACTTCGGTTCAGGTCCATTTACCGTAGCAGCCCGCATCATTAGTCCAATTCATATTGGGTTGGAATTTATAACTGAAGACCACTATATACTTGATTTAACACTTGTTTTAAAGGCCCAAAATTCACTTAGACTAGCTATGGTGGTTTGATGACGAGATACAGATGGATTTGATGGAAAGATTAAGGATGATGATGGTGATAAATTTATAAGGGAGAGGATAACGAATTTGCATATGTTAAATAATAAATCACACAACTTATTACAAGAAAGAAACATGCAGAGCGAATGGTTAGGGGTGTTGGGTTTAAGCGAGAGGTCGGGGGTTCGAGCCCTGTTCAAGGCATTTTATTTTTAGGAAAGCATTAAAGGTAGTTTTTATTGTTATTATTATTGTTATTATTATGAGTATTATAACTATTATTATTATTATTATTATTATTATTATTATTATTATTATTATTATTATTATTATTATTATTATTATTATTTTTATTATTATTATTATTATTATTATTATTATTATTATTATTATTATTATTTTCAAATCACATTATTATTATTATTATTATTAATATTATTAATATTATTATAATTATTATTATAATTATTACTTTTAAAAACAAAAGATATTTATATAAAAATATATATTGATATTAGATTATTAATATATTAACTAATATAACATTATTCATATTAATATAACATTTATTAAAGTATATATATCATATAAGTATCATAACAAATTATAAGGATTAATATAATTATATATAAGGATATTAATCTATATATATTATAGAATATATACATATATATATATATATATATATATATATATATATATATATATATATATATATATATATATATATATATATATATATACTTAGTTGATTAATATTACAATGTGTTAATTTATATAATTGATATAGGTTCGTGAATCCGAGGTCAACCCTACACTTGTTAAATGACGTCATATGTATTTTTACTACAAATTACAGTATAGTGAGTTTCATTTGCTCCCTTTTTTAAATGCTTTTGCAAGATATATTTTTGGGACTGAGAATACATGCGCTGCTTTTATAAATGTTTTACGAAATAGACACAAGTACATAAAATTACATTCTATGGTTGGATTATTAACCGAATATCGCCCTTCAAGTCTGGTAACCTAAGAATTTAGGGAAATGGCCCCTGATTGACGCGAATCCTAAAGATAGATCTATGGACCTTGACAAGTCCCATTCGGGGTACGAATGCTTTTGTACTTCAAGATTATTATACAGACGAGAGGTTCTATTTTGGAGATATTCTATGCATTAAGTTAATGTCGGTTACCAGGTGTTCAATCCATATGAATGATATTTTTTATCTCTATGCATGGGACGCTTATTTATGAGAACTGGAAATGAAAATCTTGTGGTCTATTAAAATGATGGAAATGATTATTTATGTTAAACTAATGAACTCACCAACCTTTTGGTTGACACTTTAAAGCATGTTTATTTTCAGGTACGAAAGAAATCTTCCGATGTGCATTTGCTCATTTTAAAGATATTACTTGGAGTCGTTCATGACATATTTCAAAAGACGTTGCATTCGAGTCGTTGAGTTCATTAAGATTATTGTTAAGTCAATTATAGTTGGATATATTATGAAATGGTATGCATGCCGTCAACTTTCGATGTAATGAAAGATTGTCTTTTCAAAAATGAATGCAATGTTTGTAAAATGTATCATATAGAGGTCAAGTACCTCGTGATGTAATCAACTGTTGTGAATCATTTATAATCGATATGAACTTCGTCCGGATGGATTAGGACGGGTCGCTTCAGTTGGTATCAGAGTGGTGGTCTTAGCGAACCAGGTCTTGCATTAGTGTGTCTAACTGATAGTTGTTTAGGTGCATTAGAGAGTCTGGACTTCGACCGTGTCTGCATGTCAAAAGTTTTGCTTATCATTTTTTTTTACATCTGCTATTCATCCTTAGGAAAATTACCTGCTTATTATTTTTAGTCTAGACACATCTTACTGCAATGATTGCATGAATAGTGTATAGACAAAAATTCATATCTTAGCGTATCTGTTACTGTAGACTTTATCTGACACGTTTCCTTAATTCCCTCCGTAATCTACGGGATCTTCTGTACTATTATAGATATTCTATATAATTAGAATATTATCCGATAATCGAAAATCATTTCATATCGAAAATTCTCTAACTGATCATAATAGATGGATCCTACACCTAGCTTGGACTTCATTAGTTCCGGAAGCAATTTCGAGATGCGTATTGAAGTAGACTCCGAAGTCAATGAACCTGAGGTGTCTCCACCGTTTAGCTATTTTTCTTTCTGGAAGAGATGGGGGTGGGTCTGAGACTTACTCACATGATGGAGAAATGAAGAAGGCAAGCCCTACCGTGAACCAAACCTACCTCCTAACATCGGAGAAAATGATGTACTCACCGATGAACCTATGCGCAACACTGTATTCACCCTTCTTGCTAAAGTTTTCCACCTCGAAGGTCGCATTACTGCAATCTCTGAAAATATTCAACCTCTACTTCCGAATACCAATCGAAGGGGAATATTAGAAGAAGTTAGGGAACTTCGAATTGATAATCAAGATCTATTGAATCAGATAAGTGGATGGATAGAAATGATAGAGGGTAGGATAGAAACCCTGACAAGAATGGTGCGTGATCTACAAGCTATACTTACTACACCAACATCATCACCAACCTCAGCACCAACAACACTTGTAACACCGACAGCAACAGTACCACCATCAGTAGCACCAGCAGCATAACTAGTACCAATGACAACAACATCATCACACGTCTCAACCTCGCAATCTATACCTCAAGCATAATCATCGTTCTTCGAATCGTTCTATATAAACTATCTTCGTTCTTCATGGCGATTAAGTAATCTCTAAATGTTTTAGAGATTATGTATTCTAGATTTAACGGTAGACCAGATGAGTTTAATATCATGTTACCTCATTAAATCTATATTACATCTGAAGAAAATATATATGTATATATGTTTTCATAAAGATTGTAATTAAAAAATTCTTTTGTACAAACTGTTAATGGTGAAAATATTTTAATGGGTAGATAATACCCGAGGAATATTTAGATTTCACATTAATAAGTTACACTGTACATTCTTCGAATTTGATTCAACGATCATTTACTATCCTATTTACAACCACCGATATACGTATCCGTTCACCAAAGAATAGCTATTTTCATTCAAATTCAATTTCATATTTGGATTTTGACCTATCAGAATCCAACAAGTGGCATAATGAAGAAATAAGTGACACAATAAAAATTGATTAGAAACAGACTAATTAACTATAAGAAATTTTGTTAAGAAACCACGCTAACAAGATCCTAGCTAACAGTTCCTAGCTAACTGTTAATTCCGTATTACATTTAATTTTATCATAATTAATTTATCGTAATTTAATTATTGCAATTTATTTATCGCAATTTATTTATCGCAATTTTAATTCTCGCAATTTTATTTATCGTCATTTAATTTCTGTTATTTATTTTACGCACTTTAAATATCGGGACACGTATACAAGGTTTTGACATATCATATCGACGCATCTATATATATTATTTGGAATAACCATAGACACTCTATATGCAGTAATGCTGGAGTTAGCTATACAGGGTTGAGGTTGATTCTACAATAATATTTATAGTTTGAGTTGTGATCGAGTCTGAGACATGTACACGGGTCACGATACGTATTAATTAATTCGAATATTATATATTAAATTATATATGAATTATTGGACTGTTAACTGTAGACTATCGACTGTGGACTAATGACATTGGATAATTAAAATAAATTAAAATATTGATTATAACATATAAAACTAAACAATTCTTTAAGTTTGCCACTTGATTTCATTTTGAACCTCATTTGTATCTTGATGATTATAATCTGCGTTCAAACCCTTCATGATTCTTGAAAACACCTCAATCGAGAGGATGAACCAACCGCACTTCATCTACGGAAGGAAAGATTTATGCATATAGTTATGCACCTGAAAACACTTTGAACCTGAGTAAACGCTTAAAACGTATCTGTGCTAGCTCCTTTGGCGTTGTTATAACCGAAAATAACTTTGCAATCTCTTTCCAAAGTAGTCAATTTTGTCACAGCTCCAGCAAGACAACTTCGACTTTTCGTTCGAAACAACCTTATTATAACCTTGATATATATATGCGTGCTCTTTATTTGTTACCGGAGAAACTTTTATAATCCACCATATTGCCAGCAGACGTACCAGCAACCTCGTTGCTCCTTGGTTTAAATCTCTCTGACAAATCACTATATCTATCTATTGAAGTCTTATCATGATCTCATCCGCATCTTGTAACAAGAATTGCCCTACCAATTACTGAGAATTAGCAATCAGTATCTTGAATCTCGCAATGTTACTATATCAACATTTATATGCATACATATAACATCTATCTCCTAGAATTATGATCTTTCATTCTGAAATTCTGAAAAGCAACCAGTCTACGAATCAATACTCGGAATGTTGAAAAAGCTCAAAGATTTTGATATTGAAAAAAATGAATTGAGCAAATTATGAAGGAGACTCCGAACAAATTACAAGAACTAAACTTGTACATAAAGGATTCAGATGATTCTGTTTTTGATGAAATCTTTACCGAATACCTTGCTCCTTAATCGCTCTAAATCATCGTGAATGAATTTCTTCATCACAAATTGATTCAAAAATTCTAAGATATTATCGTATCTTTCATTATTAATATCCTAAATATTTCTGAAGATATCTTCATAAATATTCTCGTCCGATATTAATTATCTCTCCGCGCTATCTGTGTTACATCATAAAGGAAACTGTTTAGTTTCTAAAATCTGAAACCTTCGAGTCTGAAGTATGAATGTTTTTGAAGTGGTGATGGAAATTGATGCATGAGTTAGTATAATATAATGACACTTGATCAACGTGATTATATTACAGTAAGTCATGCTGAGTTTCTAATGGAACATGATGATTCACAGAATTATAACATCATCATGTACCATGTTACACGACTCTTACATTCTATCTAATCTATAAACATATCAAGAACATATTTTCTTGATAGTCCTATCTTTTCCCTTGAATTCTGGTAATCTGACAAGTCAAGTTGTGCTATTACTGTTTCTTTCTTAGAACATTAGTCATGTTCATTCAAAACTCCATACTTACGAATTCTGGACCGTTACTCGCTTTATTAGAGATCGAGAAGATAATAAAAAGGCAAAGAGCTCCAAAATATAAGAGAAAATATAGAGCCCAATAACACCACGGAGGTTACAAACTATGGATATTAATACGAATAGCAATATAAGGACACAGTAGAATTAAGAATAGTATCACCCCAAGGTAATAGTAATAGTAAACAGATTTTTCTGGTGGAAGATTAAAAAGAAGGATGACAGAAATGATAATTGGAAAAAAAAATATCAAGGATTAGAACGGGATTAAGCATTTTCACAATCATTTGGGTGTATGAATTAAGAAAGGAAGTATAGGAATGGTGAGAATAATGGAACGAAAGAGTTTAATTTATAATGGGAATATCAGACAGAGTAATTGAGGCAGATCACCGTATTTAATTATAAAGATCTTAATTTTCTTATTCGCCTAAGAATCAAATCTTTTAGATTTTTAAGATTTTCTTTAAATCCCTTGAATTCCGGAATTCAATCAAGTCAACGTCAAAAGCTAAGACGCACCTTATTTTCTAAATTTAACCCTGACTACGTCAAAAACTAAGGCGAATCTTATTTTCCTCATTTCAATATTTTGTGATAGCTTCATTCGTGCTCTTCGAAAAATAGAATTATTTTATCTGTATTATTCAATAATGATAAAACTCTATTTATCAGCTCATACTCGTCAGGGAAACATATTTATTGTTAGCCATGACAACCTCACTCAAATTTCGGGACGAAATTTCTTTAACGGGTAGGTACTGTGATGACCCGGAGATTTCTGACCAAATTTAAATTTAATCTAAATGTGATTTCAACACGATGAGCGAAGTCTGTAATGTTGAGTCTTAAAAATTTTGAACTATTTCATATATTCATTTATACCTTTTACCGATTCCCAACGATTCACAAACAACTATTTGTAAATGGATTCATATATGTTTGAATATATAGACAGATATAATTAATAATTTAAAGTATAATTTAAGATATTATATGTTGTCAAAATTAACTATGTAAAAATAAAAATAAATAAAAAAAAAATTTTGGAGGTCGACTGATAATATCCATTTACACAACTTGACATTCAATATATATTTATATATATTTATTATTATTACCAACCAATTAATCAATCAGGCTTTTAACATTTAGTGATAATGGAATCAACTATCAATCTAATTTGCTTTTATCTAAAGGAAAATAGTGATAATAGAACATAGACAAAACAACCGATGGCTTCACTGTTTGTAATTGTTTTCATTATTGTTTGATATAAATTCATTCTTGCCACTATCTATATACATATACTTGATGAATTCAACCACAACACCACTTGACACTTCTTCCATTCTTTTCATTTTTTTCTATTTTGTTCAAAGGGAAACCCGTCACTTTATAACCTTACTATCTTAAACCACCTTCAATCCGTTAAAACACCCCACAACCCTTAAAACCCATCGATAAAACCACCCCTTTTCTACAACCTCCTACACTGCTATCGTTTATTTCTTTTAACCGCCAACAACACCACCATCATGATCATATAACTGCTACAGCCTCCTGTTAATCAACTTTAACCTACTACTACGTTATATTTTTTTTGGCTATTCGAACCTGGGTTGGCTGCTGCAACAGTCGTTTGCTGCTACATATCTTTTTATTTATTCTTTTCTCTTCGTGATGTTCCAACTACTCACCTTTCTTTTCTTTTTTTCTGATTAGAACAACTCACAAATCCACGAAATTTTATGCAAGATGATGATGAAAATAATGATGAAATGATGTATGAGCTGGACGCGTTAATTGTTTCTGTTTCCACACAAAACCCAAAAACCGTCGGTATATTTTATTGAAATTTGTTACGGGCCTTTGAATCCATAATTAATAACTACAATTATTATCTTGGGCCATTCTTGCTATTTGGGCTTACAAAGAAACTTGGGTCACGACTTGCAAGTCCATTAATTCGGGTTTCTGGTTCGAGGTTAATACAAACGCACACATGTTACAAAATTATGATGATAATGCTATGTTGCTGTAAAGATGAGGGTGATTTAGTTATGTAAGATGATGACGGTAACATTAGATGATGATGATAGTAACGGTGAGTTACGTTTATGATGATGTGAAGTTGCTATGAAGTTGATATATGATGAACTCGATTAGGATGTTGAATGACGATGAGTGTGAGGTAAGATCATAATGATAATAATTCGAGAATAATGATTTTGATGATGAAGGTTTATGTTAAACGATGACGATGATATGAAAAGATGAATCTTGATACAATCGACTGAGTTTTTGGTTTTGAAAAGAAGATAGCTGTTCATTACAGTTTATAAATGATAAAATCTGTGAGTTAATTCAAAAACAACCAAGCGGTTCATTGGTTTAGTAGGGATTTGATACACAGGAGGTCTTAGGTTCAAAACTAGGCTCATGCATATATTTTTTTTAATTACTAAACAACTACCAACAGCTTCACATGTTTACAAGTTAAAAATCACTTCGGTTCAGGTCCATTTGCCGTAGCAGCCCACATCATTAGTCCAATTTGTATTGGGTTGGAATTTATAACTGAAGCCCACTATATACTTGATTTAACACATGTTCTAAAGGCCCAAAATTCACTTATACTAGCTATGGTGGTTTGATGACGAGATACTGATGGATTTGATGGAAAGATTAAGGATGATGATGGTGATAAATTTATGAGGGAGAGGATAACGAATTTGCATATGTTAAATAATAAATCACACAACTTATTACAAGAAAGAAACATGCAGAGCGAATGGTTAGGGGTGTTGGGTTTAAGCGAGAGGTCGGGGGTTCGAGCCCTGTCCAAGGCATTTTATTTTTAGGAAAGCATTGAAGGTAGTTTTTATTGTTATTATTATTGTTATTATTATGAGTATTATAACTATTATTATTATTATTATTATTATTATTATTATTATTATTATTATTATTATTATTATTATTATTATTATTATTATTATTATTATTATTATTATTATTTTCAAATCTAATTATTATTATTATTATTATTATTATTATTATTATTATTATTATTATTATTATTATTATTATTATTATTATTATTATTATTATTATTATTATTATTATAATTATTACTTTTACAAACAAAAGATATTTATATAAAACATATATTGATATTAGATTTTTAATATATTAACTAATATAACATTATTCATATTAATATAACATTTATTAAAGTATATATATCATATAAGTATCAAAACAAATTATAAGGATTAATATAATTATATATAAGGATATTAATCTATATATATTATAGAATATATATATATATATACTTAGTTGATTAATATTACAATGTGTTAATATATATAATTGATATAGATTCGTGAATCCGAGGTCAACCCTACACTTGTTAAATGACGTCATATGTATTTTTACTACAAAATACAGTATGGTGAGTTTCATTTGCTCCCTTTTTTAAATGCTTTTGCAAGATATATTTTTGGAACTGAGAATACATACGCTGCTTTTATAAATGTTTTACGAAATAGACACAAGTACATAAAATTACATTCTATGGTTTGATTATTAACCGAATATCGCCCTTCAAGTCTGGTAACCTAAGAATTTAGGGAAATGGCCCCTGATTGACGCGAATCCTAAAGATAGATCTATGGACCTTGACAAGTCCCATTCGGGGTACGAATGCTTTAGTACTTCGAGATTATTATACAGACGAGAGGTTCTGTTTTGGGGATATTCTATGCATTAAGTTAACGTCGGTTACCAGGTATTCAATCCATATGAATGATATTTTTTGTCTCTATGCATGGGACGCTTATTTATGAGAACTAGAAATGAAAATCTTGTGGTCTATTAAAATGATGGAAATGATTATTTATGTTAAACTAATGAACTCACCAACCTTTTGGTTGACACTTTAAAGCATGTTTATTCTTAGGTATGAAAGAAATCTTTCGTTGTGCATTTGCTCATTTTAAAGATATTACTTGGAGTCATTCATGACATATTTCTAAAGACGTTGCATTCGAGTCATTGAGTTCATCAAGATTATTGTTAAGTCAATTATAGTTGGATATATTATGAAATGGTATGCATGCCGTCAACTTTCGATGTAATGAAAGATTGTCTTTTCAAAAACGAATGAAATGTTTGTAAAATGTATCATATAGAGGTCAAGTACCTCACGATGTAATCAACTATTGTGAATCATTTATAATCGATATGGACTTCGTCCGGATGGATTAGGACGGGTCGCTTCAAATGCAGTCTTTGAAAAACGTCTCATATAGAGGTCAAAACCTCGCAACGAAATCAATTAATATGGAACGTTTATAATCAATATGAACGGGACATTTCATGGATGCTTTAGTACTTCGAGATTATTATTATTATACAGACAAGAGGTTCTGTTTGGGGATATTCTATGCATTAAAGTTAAGTCGGTTATCAAGCATTCACCATATGAATGATTTTTAATTCGCGGGTTACGCGTGTTATTATGTACTCGGGTTACGTGTACAATTGAATATCTGAAATCTTGAGGTCTATTAAAATGATGGAAATGAATGTTTATGATAAACTAATGAACTTACCAATCTTTTGGTTGACACTTGAAAGCATGTTTATTCTCAGGTTTGAAAGAAATCTTCCGCTGTGCATTTGCTCATTTAGAGATATTACTTGGAGTCATTCATGACATATTTCAAAATACGTTGCATTCAAGTCGTTGAGTTCAACAAGATTACTGTTTAGTCATTTATAGTTTGGATATATTATGAAAGGGTATGCATGCCTGTCAACTTTCGATGTAGTGAAAGTTTGTCTTTTAAAACGAATGCAATGTTTGTAAAATGTATCATATAGAGGTCAAATACCTCGCAATGTAATCATATGTTATTGTATTCATTCTTATGGATTAGGACGGGTCTTTACATGTGGTATCAGAGTGGTGGTCTTAGCGAATCAGGTCTGCATTAGTGTGTCTAACTGATAAGCCGTTAGGATGCATTAGTGAGTCTGGACTTCGACCGTGTCTACATGTCAAAAGTTTTGCTTATCATTTTGTGTCGCTAATCATCTGCTTATCATCTTTAGGAAATTACCTGCTTATCATTCTTAGTCTAGACACATCTTATTGCATTGATTGCATGAATATTGTATAGACAAAATTTATATCTTAGCGTAAATGCTAATTCATATCTTATCGTATCTATTACTTTAGACTTTGCCTGACATATTCCGTAAATTCCTCCGTAATCTACGAAATCTTTTGATCTATATATAGATATTCTATGTAATTAGAATACCACCCGATAGCCGAAAAATCTTTTCATATCAAAAATCCTTTATTCAATCATACGAAATGGAATTCGTCATTAGTTCAAGTCACTCGAATTCCGAAATGGAATCCCATTTAAGCTCCGAAAGCAGTGTGACCGGAATGGATCAACCAATTAGCCATCATCTGTTCTGGATGAATTGGGGATGGGTTCGTAGCCTCCTTAATCATTAGAGACAAGAAGAAGGTGATCCTTTCCATCCACCACATTGCCCTCTTGGTGAAGAACCAGAAGCACTTACCGATGAACCTGTCCGAAACACCATTTTTCTCTCATTTCCAGAGTATCTCGTCACGATTATATACTACATCAAATTCTAGATCTTATTTATCCACTTGTCCGAACCGACAATCACCCTGGTGTAATAGAAGAAGTCAACGAGCTTCGCGCTCGGGTAGAGGCTTTGGAGAATATGGTGCAAAGGTTACAAACACCAGCAGCATAACCAGTACCACCATCGACAACACTAATAGTACCATCACCACCACCAACAACAACATCCACATTCCATGCTTCAACATCATAAACTACCCCATGAACCTCAACGTCATACACAACATAAAGTACCAACAACAATGACCGATGAAGTATTGATTCATAACTTCATTGGAGAAATATTCTGCAAGGATTATGTAATCTCTAAAATCTTGGAGATTATTTATTCTAGCCCTAACCATAAATCAGTTGAGTGAACCAAAATGATAGAAGGAAGAGTAGAAACCTTGACAAGAATGGTGTGTGATTTACAAGTTAGACTTGTTTTACCAACAGCATCAACAGTACCGTAGCATCACCAGCACAGTCAGTGTCATCAGCATTGTCAGAACTAGCAGCACCTATAACATCACAAGCTTCGCCAGTTCAAGAACCACCGTGGACATTATTACGAATCAATAACGCGTATATTGTATCAACGAGTTATGAAGTATTAACTCATTCCCTCTGAAGAAATTATATGTATATTTTATATATATATAAATTTTGAAATCAAAATAAACCTTTCTGTACTAAGCTATTATGTGTGAATCTTAACTACTCGGTTAATTCGTATTTTACTAATATGCTATGATGTACATCCTACATTTTCGAGGTCCATTATACGAGCATATAGAAACATTTAGCACCTGAGGTCTACAGGAAAGATCAGGTAATACAAAAGCTTTGTTTCCAAAAATCATGTTAAGTGGTCGTTGGATTCAAAGGAAAATTGTTGTTTAACAAGTTTTACTGCAAACGTTCAAGTAGGCATAAAATGACTTTCACAAATTCAATAGCTATGATATCCTAGTCCATTTTATGTGTTTTTCAATTATCTATCCATGTAACATCAGTTCATAATCTAATTCCAATCAGACAAATTGCAGTTTTCGAAATAGAGCAAAAATACACGTCGAAAATACAATTAAGCATAACTAGAGCTATACCTAATGAAATCGCGCGATTCTTGCAAGCGAAGTTATTAATTTTTCGATGGATTTCCATCTAAATACTTTATATTTACATAAATCAAACTATTCTTATCATTAGCGTAGCAAAAAAATTCGTGATTAAATCCTAGAATGCCATCCGGGCATTATAATGGTTAATAACGCATACAATTACAATCAATCGAGCAATAGAACTTCTAGACTATGTAATCAATAATAAGATTCAGATTTATTAAACTAGGGTTATGCAATTATACCTCAAAAACATAATCAACTAGTATCAACGTGTAGAGAACGATCAGAGTAATCACTTTCGTGTTGAAGGTTTAAGCAAATAATCAAAATTGATGGTGTTTGTGTGGTGTTGATGAATGACGATGAGAGGAGGAGGGAGGAGCTAAAATTTTTGTGATTTAGGGTTAGGAGGGAGTGGGCGTATTTTTCCATTAGGGTTTTAAGGGTTAGCTTTAAGGCCCTAATCAAAGTTAAATGGACACTAGGAGAAGTAATAGCCCAAAATATATCAAAAAGGCCCCCTTCTTGTGGATTTCGGTCAAGGGGCTGGAAAAAGGCTCTCTGGGATTTATTTTATCTAGGTAGTTCAAGTATTGTGCAATCCATCGAGTGTTGTTAAACGAATACGCGAACCGAATTGCTAAACGTTAATTTCTCGCGTTTTTAATCGATAAAATTCTAATAAATTGAAAGTGTCTTAAAAACATAATAAATATATAATTTAATTATTAAAATTGAATTATATTATGTTTTGGCTTGCTTGTATGTTAAATGTGGTTCGTTTCTAGTTGTTGTTAACCGAAACCTAATTTCCGGAACGTTAAACGATCGTTAAAACGCATCCCACAAAGTTCAATTTATTAAAAATATAATAAATTAAATATATTTTTCTCAAAGTTAATAATTATTAAAAAATAATTATTTATTTAAAAACCGAGTGTTTTGTAGTCTCGAAAGACATCTGTTGCAGTTCTTAAAACCGTATCGTTTTCTCAGTATTTCAAAACATGAAATAAATTCTCTGATTAATATATTCTTACATTAATTATAGTAGTCCTCAAAGAACCAAGTATGCATTTAATTAAATAAAATACACAAAAATCAAGTAAGTTTTGTCAAATAACTTAATGGGCAGTTAACGAAGCTTAACCAGAATAGCAGGGTTGTTACATTACCCCCCCCCCCCCCCGGTTAATGAAATTTTGTCCAGAAATTTAGTGCACGTAGGTTGGAGTTGTTTTGCCCGGAAACAGTTGCGAATACTTTTGTTTCATCTGGCCTTCACGTTCCCACATGAATTCTGGTCCTCTGCGTACATTCCACCGAACTTTAACAATCGGTATGTTGCTCTGCTCTAAACGTTTGACCTCACGGTCCATGGTCTCAACAGGTTCCTCCATGAAACGATGTTTACTATCAAATTGTATCTCTTCCATAAGAATTATCAGATTCTCGTCTGACAAGCACTTCTTCAAGTTTGACACGTGAAATGTGTCATGTATCTCGCTGAGCTCTTGAGGTAGATTCAGTCTATAAGCTACAGATCCAACCCGTTCGGTGATCTCGAATGGTCCAACGTACCTTGGACTTAACTTGCCTAGTTTTCCAAAACGTACTACACCTTTCCAAGGTGATACTTTCTACGTAACTTTGTCACCAACCGGAAATTCTAGAGGTCACCTCCGAACATCGGCAGAGTTCTTTTATTGGCTTCAAGCTGTTTTCAACCTCTCTTGAATTTGTACAATTTTCTCAGTAATCTCCTGAATAATCACGAGACCTGTCAATTGACTATCCCCTAATTCACTACAGCATATCGGTGATCTACACTTCCTTCCGTATAGCATCTCGAAAGGTGCGACCTTAATACTCGTGTGATAACTATTGTTGTACGAGAATTTTGCCAACGGTAAGTGCCTATCCCATCCGTTCTCAAAGTTAATAACATATGCTTTCAACATGTCCTATAAAGTTTGGATGGTTCATTCGCTTTGGCCATCTGTCTATGGATGATATGCTGTACTCATATCAAGTAGAGTTCCTATTATGTTTTGCGATGATTGCCAAAATCTAGACGTAAATCTGCTGTCTCGGTCGGAAATAATCGATATTGGCACACCATGTCTGGAAACCACTTCCTTTGGGTAAAAATTTTCCAAGTTCTTCATCTTATCCATCTCCTTAATCACTAGAAAATGAGCTAATTTTGTGAGACGATCAACAATAACCCAAATGGTGTTATAACCTCCCACAGTCTTGGGTAACTTAGTAATAAAGTCCATAGCAATACATTTCCATTTCCACTAGGGGATCTCTGGATGTGTTAGCATTCCTGAAGGTCTCTGATGTTCAGCCTTGACCTTAGCACATGTCAAACATTTACCAACATAGGTAGAAATATCGGCTTTCAGATTGGGCCACCAATATATTGCCTTAAGATCTTGATACATTTTTTCAGATCCAGGGTGAATATAGTATCTTGACTTATATGCCTCATCTAGCACTAGTTCCCTTAGTCCGCCAAATTTTGGTACCCATATTCTATTAGCAAAGTAGTGAGTTCCATCATTTATAATGACAAACTGTTTATCTAGGCCCTTGAGAGATTCAGTAGTAATATTCTCTTGCGTTAAAGCCTCAAGTTATGCATCGCAAATTTGAGAAGTAAGGTTCGTTCGGACGGTCATGTTCAGCTCTCTAACTCTGAGAGGTTTAGCTTTCTCTTTCCTACTCAAGGCATCTGCGATAACATTAGCCTTACCAGGATGATAGGGAATTTCACAGTCATAGTCATTCAGCAGTTCTACCCAACGTCTCTGTCTCATGTTGAGCTGTTTCTGATCGACGATATGTTGCAAGCTCTTGTGATCGGTCAAGATTGTAAACTTAGTACCATACAAGTAGTGTCTCCACATCTTCAGTGCAAAGACCACAGCACCAAGTTCCAAATCATGTGTCGTATAATTCTGTTCGTGGATCTTCAACTACCGTGATCCATAGGCAATCACTTTCTTCCGTCGCATCAACACGCAACCAAAACCCTGTCATGAAGCATCACAGTAAATCATGAAATCTTCATTCCCTTTGGGTAAACACAAAATCAAAGCAGTAGTCAATTTCTATTTCAACAACTGAAATGCAGACTCATGTTGCTCAGTCCACTCATATTTATTACCCTTGTGAGTCAACGCTGTCAATGGTCGAGTAATAGTAGAAAATCCCTTAATGAATCTCCTATAATAACTCGCGAGACCTAAGAATTGCCGAATCTGCGTTGGCGACTTAGGAGTCTCCTACTTCTTGACCGTTTCTATCTTCGCAGGATCAACTTGAATACCATTGATACCCACGATATGACCCAAAATTTGAACTTCTTGTAGCCAGAAGTCACACTTCAAAAACTTAGCATACAGTTGCTCTTTCCTGAGCATCTCAAGTATCAAATGGATATGTTGTTCATGTTCCTTCTTGTTCTTTGAATATACCAGAATATCATCAATGAACACAATAACAAACTTGTCTAGGTATGGCTTACACACACGGTTCATGAGATCCATGAGCACTGTCGGTGCGTTCGTCAAACCAAACGCCATTACTGTAAATTCATGATGTCCGTATCAGTCTCTTTTACTCTCATCTGATGTTAACATGATCTCATGTCAATCTTAGAGTAACATACAGAATCCTTGGAGCTGATCAAACAGATCATCGATTCTCAGTAATGGATACCTATTCTTAATAGTCAGCTTATTCAGTTCTCTGTAATCAATACAAAGTCTCATGGATCCATCTTTCTTTTTAACAAAAAGCACTGGAGCTCGAACTCTGGACTCCTTAGCCATAAAGTCCATCTGTTTGCGCTAGATATAGATCAGAGTATTAAAACCCTGCAGTTCTTCACCATGAGGAGCTCCTATTCCATGTGAGCACCTTGATCCTCAGCTTGGCATTCATAGCAACCAACTATTGTAGCTTTGGGGTGCAAGTCTATACGGTGCGTGAGCCACTAGGGCCGCTCCTAGCACTAGGTCAATCTAAAATTCATCTTTACGGTGAGGTGGAAGTCCAGGTAACTCTTCCGGAAGGACCTTAAGGAAAATTTCTAACAGTTGGGAGTTCTCCGGGTCCCTTAATTGTTGATTCAACTTTGCTCACATGTGCCAGAATCTCAAGACATCCTTATCCCATGTACTTCTGGACCTCTGAGCAATTAATGTATCACAACGGTGTATTGATCTTCTCTCGGTACACCATCGCCGTCGGTAAAAGAAATTCGAATAGCCTTCTGGTCGCAACAACCTTGGTTTCGTCATCAGATAACCAGTCTGTTCCAACTACGAGGTCAAAAATTCCTAGTTTAATAGTTCTATAGAGTACACGTTGTCTAAGGAAGATATTGGATTCTAAATGTTGTGACCGAATTCTCTAGCGAATAAGCTTCTATCAGCACCGGTGTTGACAGTATATAAACTTATGATTGTTGAGTAAGAACGTACTCATGATGAACTTCATTGGAGTTGATGTTGAAAGCAGGGTGAGTTATCTGACTTATCCCACATCGGTGGGGGAGGAGAATGAAATACTCTTTATGAGGGAGGGTGTGGATATCTCTTCTGGTAGACGTGTATTGGAAAGCAAAACCATGAGACTGCGGGTGGCTGAATGATATGTAAGTCGAAGGTCAAGCAGACAATATCTACTACGGATTACGCGGGCTGTTAGAAGGAATTCACCCTCTAGAGATATATCAGCAACGAGTTGTGATGCATAGTAGCTAGTAGTAAATCGTTGAGGTGCTATTATTGATGAGTAGTATTTAGTAGTGGTAAGTAGTAATGGGTAGCATTAAGTGGTAACTAGTAATGGTAAGTAGTTAGAAGTAGTGATCAGTTGTGACTAGCAGTGAGAGGCGGCGTTGAGTATTAGTTAGCAAAGATAAGTAGTAAGGAGTAGTGGTATGAGATTATGAGTGTGTTCCAAGCAGTGTCTTCGTAGTGCCAAGTAGTGATCGGTGGTGACAGATAGTGTCGAGTAGTGACGAGTTGTGACATGATTAAGGGCCATCAAAAGGTTTTAACAACAATAACTTCTAATCATATTTGAGTTTATCGGGTTGGTGTTCTAAGCGGTATTTATTAAAATAGCTACTTGACTCACTCCCAATTCTTTATTTTGTGATGTCGGAACTTCTACATTAGTTACCGTAATGTAATTCCGGTCATTACATTACGCTATCTCATATGTCCATTCGACATTACTCCATAAGTTCAAGATAGCGTGGTCAACTTAATTCAATTTAGTCTTGTGTCGGGTGTACGTATGTAATTCGTGATATAGTATATTTAGTCCAAATCCATATCAATATGGGTATGGGTGTGTATATGCATTTGACATAATGTGTAGCCCTACATGTAGCATAGTAAAGCAAACAGTGAAAGCATGGTGTATAATAGTCATTCAGGGTATACTGCTATAGACTAGACCCACTAATGTGCCCTACGGTTAGACACACTAATGCATCCTAGTTCCCTATAACCTGGCTCTGATACCAACTATAACACCCCGTCAAAATCCATTAATGGTAATATTAACTGGTCCTAGTGCTTGGCTTGACTTCTATGTAACAGCAAAGTTCTACAGCAAAAGCATTTAATATGTGAGATAAAACATGCAAAATAGGTCATCATAAAGTTGAGTGAATCTACAGGTTTAAGTAAATAGTTCATCGTATGTTTCATAAAATAGTTTCCAAAATTCGTTTATCGAAAAATCAGTTACCAGAATCGTTTATCAATAATCAGTATCTGAAAATCAGTAAACATTTATCAATATAAAACCACCAAGGTTTAACATCAAAAGTTTGCATACATCAAATATCAAGTGTTAAACTATTTGTAATCAACGATGTCATGTTTCAACTGAGTGTGACATCAAAAAGGTTTTGTGTCAAATGTTTGTAGACAATACCATGTCTAGTTTAAGTTTGTGAATCCCAAGTTTAAGTAGCATAATATAAAGTATGAAAAACAGTATTTAGAGTAATGATTCTTTGTTTTTAGACCACGAGATTTCTAGCCTACAACCCAAGGGTTGCAATAGATATACATCTATTATGAGCACTTGATTATAAAGATTTAACTCGCGGATAGCTAAATGCGCTACACGACATCCTTTACCCTATATAGCATACGATGATCAAGCATATGGTTACGAAGTAATAAGAACCCGTTCATTGAGTGAGGTTTGTCAAACCTACGGATCCTTTCTTATAATTCGAGCCTTACATATGTAATAAATATATTCAAGCTAAGGGCTTTTTAGATCAATTTCATTATGTATATTCAGTTTTTGCACTCGTGTATATTGCGTAAAACATTTTAAAATAGTTTAAGAAACAGTTCGAAAGTAGCATGTATCTCATCCCAAAAATATTTATGAAAATGGGATTGTAGACTCACCTTGAGTGCACTTGACTAACACAAGTAAAGAGTAGTGTAACCTAGATATAATAATATGTAGTTTACGTAAGTCTTTTTCAATAGAGTGACTCATAGTACAGTTGTCCTATTGCTCAGACCGACGCACTTGTAAAGTAAAAGTTAACACAAAGTCAACTAGTTCATGCAAGTCAAACAAAAGTCAAACTTAGTCAAATTGGTCAACCTAAGTCAACTACATCAGTAGTTCATGTCAATGATATCACAAAGTCAAACCAAGGTCAACTCATAAGTTTCACACATTCATTTAGCAAATTAACGTTTACTAGTTTAACCATCGTACGTGTTCACAATGATCATGCAATCGGACAATCATTGTTCACAAATGACACATCAAGCAATTATGATAAAATCTAGATCAATAGTACATGTCATAAGATTTCTAAAAAGACCAAGCGCGCTATCATACGATTCCTAGAACTCATGTAGCATGGAAAACATTCGAGTTCAGTTTCTGTTTGCGCATCAGTTTCATAATAATTCTCATTTAATCTAGAAAATAGTAAATCATGAACATCCAATTGGAGATAGTTCCTATAATCCCAAATCATCAGCAGTAAAAATATCTAAGAAAACCATATAGCCAATTTGTACAGTTTTGACCAACAATCGGACTTCCTGTTTAGACAGAATCCAGACCTTTGGTTTCGGCACGCATACAACACATAGCAATTAGAGTTTTTAGAGCTAGACATACAAATGAGATATGCTAAGTAACATACATTTAACAAAATACCAGAAGCTCAAGGTCTAAATCAATTTTTACTTCATGCTAGACAATTAAATGTACAAATGAGACAGATTCGATCCCGTCCAGGTAGTCATTTTCGGGTTCGATTATAAGAGCATCTAGAGACATTTAACACATGAGGTCTACATGCAAGATCAAGTAATAATTATGTAATTTACAGAATACATAAGCTTTCTTTCTAAAAATCATGTTAAGCGGTCGTTTGATTCAAAGGAAAATTGTTGTTTAACAAGTTTTACCGCAAACGTTCAAGTAGGCATAAAACAACTTTCAAAAATTCAATAGCTATGATATCCTAGTCCATTTTATGTGTTTTTAAATTATCTATCCATCTAACATTAGTTCATAATCTAATTCCAATCACACAAATTGCAGTTTTCAAAATAGAGCATAAATACACGTCAAAAATTCAATTAAGCATAACTAGAGCTATACATAACGAAATTGCACGATTCTTGCGAGTAAAGTTATTAATTTTTAGATGGCTTTCCATCTAAATAATTTATATTTATAGAAATCAAACTCATCATATTAGTATCATAGCAAACAAATTCATGATTAAACCCTATCATGCAATCTGAGCAACGACTAATAACGCGTACAATTACAATCAATCGAGCAATAGAATATCCAGACTATGTAATCAATAATAAAATTCAAATATACCAAACTAGGGTTATGCAATTATACCTCAAAAATACAATCAACTAGTATCAACGTGTAGAGAACGATCAAATCAATCACTTTCGTGTTGAAGGTTTAAGCAAATAATTAAAATTGATGGTGTTTATATGGTGTTGATTAATGATGATGAGAGGAGGAGGGATGATATCGGCTAAAAAGTCACGTTTTCACCCTGGTATTAAGGCCCAAAAAGAACAAAGTTCCAAACTTTATCGCCAAAATACCCGCTTCGTCAGTTAAATTTGAAGAACAAGTGATTACGAAGACGGTGCAAGAAGAATCAAGCAAATTGGAGCTAAAACGAAGATTCTATAGCGAAAACGGTGAAAGATAAGAAATCAAGTTACGATCCAGCAAATCAGCAAGCCAAATGCTTGACAAACGGGCTGTCAAATGGCCTGCCTGGCTTGTAAATGGCCTGCCACACGCCCAGATCAAATGGGTACGTTAAACCGCCAGGCCTGGCAAACGGCCCCTGCAAACGGCTTGCCAAATGGCCTGCCAGCCGTTTGCAAGCAAATTTCAAGCTTATTTAAAGGGTCTTTGTCATTCATTCCAACACACACTTCAATTCACTTCTTTCTCTCTCTTGTACAATATTAGTCATACTCTCAAGGCTTTCAACTCCGTGCGGGAAACCTAGTACCCGGAGAAGAATGCCGAAGATTGTATTAGGAGCGGTCTGAGTTTGAAGTTGTCACTTTTGTATTCAGAACTCATTTAATCTACTGGTACTTCTATCCTTTGTCTTTATATAATGTCATTCAATATTATGCTTGCCATGATTGGCCAGTAGTTATCTTTAGTGTATGTTATGACGTAGTCAGTTATAATGCCGAAATTATATTATGGTTGTGTATGTTATCAAAATGCTTTCCGATTATGCTTTGAACTCAATCGCTTTTCCAACTAATAGAACGTAGTTATTGGCTCTGTTATTGGGAAGTCACGAACTCCGATTCAGAGTACACTATCTGTGTCACCCCTTGGTAAGAGAAGTCTATCGGATACAACGTGAGTTTCACTGAGGCACACCAGTTGTAGTAAGTCCACTGAGCCTTGGATTTCGACTGGGGACTCTTTCGTAGTGAAACATCTAACTAGACCCCTAGTACATTGACGGTCATAGACCATGCTAGTGTAGTCACCAAGCATATAAACTTCGTACGTATACGATGAAGCACAACAGTTGTTGTAAGCTGTACCTCTACTAAGTAAGGCCATGGAACATGGTTAGTGCTGACTAGTACACTTCACCATAACGCGGTCTCAAGCATTGCACCCCGCTTGAGGGATTCTTAGTTAATTAAGGAACTGTTTGTTCGAACACATAAAGGATTGGACCATTAGGATACCCGAACGTATTCATGGAAGTCACTAGACTTGACCATGGTGTTCTTTATGGTTGAACTCTTTTTAAAGGGCCTAACTATCTTTTAAACCCAATCATTAACGAAAGCATCGAGGCACATCACGTCTCTTGGATATGGAAAACCATGTATCCTATTATGCTTAAGAAAGTTTAGACCATTGTGGAATGTTAATACGTCACCCAACCGAGTCGCTCAATTGTATGAGCCGTCTGAATGTGTATGCCTGTAGTCAAACTGTACGGGCGTCGGGGGTAAGGGACGTTGCTGTCTATTCAGAATCTTCAAGCCTATCGCATTACCCAGTGACATGTCTTATGACAGGGGCGTTAGGACTAGTGTAATGAATACAGGGTCACTGCCTATCCATGAGCCAGCATTCCATAATCTCCGCAAAGTAACTGACGAAATCATAGCATGAACTTATTTTAGCCTTATCTGAATTACAAATTTTATCGCATTTACTTTACTTTATTTTATAAATTAGAAAACCCAAAATTAGGTAATAAACCACTACTCCTGCATCTTAGAATTATCTTAAGTTTTAGATATTGGTTTGATTCTACTGATATCTCAAAAATACGACTCTAGGTCATACTTCCCTTACTCATAATAAGGAGTAGTACGATTTAGGCCCCGCTAAATATAAATTTAAAACCACTACCCCTTGATGGTGGTTGATTCTGACGTCTTGCGGCCTAACGACACCGCATAAACAAAATCGTCCGTTTCAGCCATATCAAGGAAGGAGCTGAAATTTTCGTGATTTAGAGTTTGGAGGGAGTGAATGGGTGTATTTTTCCAATTAGGGGTTTTAAGGATTAGCTTTAGGGCCCCAATCAAAGTAATATGGACACAAGGAGAAGCAATAGCCCAAAATAGATCAAAGTAGGCCCTCTTCTTGTGGATTTCGATCAAGGGGCTGGAAAAAGGCTCATTGGGCTTTATTTTGTCTAGTTAGTTCAAGTGTTGTGCAATCCATCGAGTGTCGTTAACCGAAAATGCGAACCGAATTGCTAAACGTTAATTTCTCGCGTTTTTAATCTATAAACTTCTAATAAATTGAAAGTATCTTAAAAAAATAATAATTATATAATATAATTATTAAAAGTGAATTATATTATGTTTTGGCTTGCTAGTATGCTAAGTGTGGTTCTTTTTTAGTTGCCTTTAACCGAAACCGAATTCCCGGAAAGTTAATCGATCATTAAAACGCATCTCACAAAGTTCAATTTATTAAAAATGTAATAAATTAAATATGTGTTTCTCAAAGTTAATAATTATTAAATATAATTATTTATTTAAAAACCGAGTGTTTCGTAGTCCCTAAAGACATCTGTTGCAGTTCTTAAAACCGTATCATTTTCTCAGTATTTCAAAACATGAAATAAATTCTCTGATTAATATATTCTTATATTAATTATAGTAGTCCTAAAAGAACCAAGTATGCATTTAATTAAATTAAATACACAAAAATCATGTAAGTTCCGTCAAATAACTTAACAGACAGTTAACGAAGCTTAACAGGAATAGCATGGTTGTTACATGAGACCAAATACTTGTCAAGATTATGGTTTAGAGGCTGTAGGCAGTGATGCAGATGTTTTGAATTTGAGCAAGTATGTTAGAGAACATAAGAATTGGGGTGTATGCTGAACATGGTAAAACTACTTTATACAAACAGAGCCCTAGAGGAGTTGTTATAGAGGAGATTATTGAAGATGAAGTAATTCCAACTAAAAAAGAGAAGTTGAAAGTTTGAAAAACAGGTGTTCAAAAGAAGTTACTTCTTGAATGGAAAGAGGGTGAGGGGGAACCAAGTCATGCTAACAACTGTACACAAGAGAGTCTTGTATTACATGATTGTAATGTAGAAGATCCTTTAGTAGGTGAAAATCCAACTAGTGAGGTTAAACATGAGACTGAAGCAGAGCTAAATGAGCATGATATCAGTGATGAGGCTGAAGTAGATAAGGTATATGAGCAGAATGTAAATGATGATGATGATGATGATGATGATGATGATGATGATGAAGACATTGTTGATGAAGACAATACAGTTGTTGATGTTGAAGTGGACATGAGAAGTTTCAAATTCAGTCTTACATTATATATGTTACATTTTCATACATTATATATGTTACATTTTCATTATAAATGTAGGTAGAGCAAAATCTGATATTCTGCTTAACAACATATGTGAAGTCTTGAATAGATGGTTAGTGGATACTAGAGACAAGCCTGTGATTACTTGTTTAGAATATGTTAGGGAATATATGTAGAAAGTGAAGCATCAAATAGCTAGATGTGATGGTCCACTAACTACAACTAGAACAAAGTTATTTGAAGCCATTAAGAAAGAAGCTTCTAAATACAATGTTTTATGGAGTGGCAGTAACTTGTATTAAGTAAATTATGCTAATGGAGATCAATGTATTGTTGATGTTGCACAAAGTAAATGTGGATGTAAGAGATGGCAATTAACAGGAATGACATGTAAGCATGCAGTTGCAACCTTTTGGAACATGGAACATAATTGCTGAAAATACCCCTCACGTGACCTGCACGTGCTATGATATAACGGCTCAATTTAACACCATTTAGCTCCAGTGACTAAATTTGAAAGATTTTGAAACCACAGTTACTAAATTTAAAAAAAAAACCCACCGTGACCAAATCTGTAAGTTTGAACAAACCACAGTGACTAAATTTGTTGTCATGTCTAATAAGTATACTAAAAAGTGTAAATCAAAGTTTACTTGTTCAAATAGGTGGTTGTTATTGAAAAAAGAAACTCCGCCTTTTTTTTTCTTTCTTTTTTATATGGACTAAAGGTATTCACATTACTTTTTGAAAGGACCCGTTCATATACATTATAAACGATTCACAATAGTTGATTACATCGCGAGGTATTTGACCTCTATATGATACATTTTACAAACATTGCAATCATTTTTAAAAGACAAACTTTCTTTACAACGAAAATTGACGGTATGCACACCATTTCATAATACATCCAACTATAATTGACTTAATAATAATAATCTTGATGAACTCAATGACTTGAATGCAACGTCTTTTAAAATATGCCATGAATGACTCCAAGTAATTTCCTTAAAATGACCTAATGCACAGCGAAAGATTTCTTTAATACCTGAGAATAAACATGCTTTAAAGTGTCAACCAAAAGGTTGGTGAGTTCATAGGTTTATCATAACAATCATTTCAATATATTAATAGACCACAAGATTTCCGTTTATAAATATATGTACACTCGCAAGTGTATAAAAGTATTCTATAAGTTGTAGGCACCCTGTAACAAGCCTTAACGTTCATGTTTTACCCTCTGAAGTACACCAGATTAGGTGTGTTTAAAATAACCTCGAATACTAAAGCATCCCATAGTCAGGATGGGGGTTGTCAGGCCCAATAGATCTATCTTTAGGATTCGCGCCTACCGTACATAGACAAATAGTTTAATGTTACCAAGCTAAGGGTATATTTCTGGTTTAAACCCACGTAGAATTAGTTTTAGTACTTGTGCCTATTTCGTAAAACATTTATAAAAACAGCGCATGTATTCTCAGTCCCAAAAATATATATAAAAGGGAACAAATGAAACTCACAATACTGTATTTTGTAGTAAAAATACATATGACGTCATTGAACAAGTGCAATGTTGGCCTTGGATTCACGAACGTATCAATATTGAGATTCAATATTGCAGGAAAAGTACGTAGACGCAACGGAGATGATAAACACTAGTTTGACTCACGAGCAATACTCCCGAACCATACCCATAACCTCCATAGCTTTAACCCATAATTTCCTTAGCTCTATCCCGCTCGAAAAACAATTTCGAAATCACTCGGACAGCACTCCGTCATAATATTTTATGTATACTTATAATATCTTGAAATAATATGGAGTAAATATATATATGTAAATCGATTGAGAGAGTTTAGAGAAAATATTTTCAAGTTTCTATCAAATAATGAAACCTATTGAATTCTATTTATAATAGATTTTTGAATTATTAAAGTGAATTATTAAAGTATAAATTATTAAAGTGAATTATTAAAGTATGAATTATTAAAATAAATTATTAAAGTATGAATTATTAAAGTGAATTATTAAAGTATGAATTATTAAATTGAATTATTAAAGTATGAATTATTAAAGTGAATTATTAAAGTATGAATTATTAAAGTGAATTATTAAAGTATGAATTATTAAAGTGAATTATTAAAGTATGAATAATTAAAGTGAATTATTAAAGTATGAATTATTAAAGTGAATTATTAAAGTATGAATTATTAAAGTTAAGGTAAAGTAAAAATAAAGTAAAGGTAAAGTTTAAGTATAGTAAGAGTATAAAACTATGTACGTATAATACGCGTATAAATATATATAATATTAATTTAAATCGTTATATATATTTAATAAAATAAAATATAAATATCGTTATATATATTTAATAAAATAAAATATAAATATCGTTATCTTTATCATACTGGTTAAGTAATGAGTTGTTAAAAGTGGTTCTAGATATTTATAAAAGTTATATACGTTTTAATAATAAAGTTCTTTTTAAACTGAAAACGTTTTTGTACGTTTGAAACTAAATCAAATAAATATGATAATTTTGTTTTCCAAAACTAAATATATTTAAGAAGCATTTTGTTTAAAGGTTAAAATAATGGAAATCGTTATATCATAAAACGTTTTAGAAAAGTAAAATCATATATTTTCATAATAGGTTTTAAGTTTTTAAATTACAGTCTGTTGGTGAAGCATGCGATAAAGTTCAAAGGTTAAATAAACGCATGAAATAATCTTAATGAAAAATGTCGAGTTACTTAACTTGTCGATATCCAACATCTAAGTTATTTACACTCCACGTTCTTACTTATAAATCACTTTACCATTTTTCGAATGTCGTCAAAAAGAATAGATTTCTTAAATCACAGTGGACCTTATAACATAGACCCATAATCATATCACAATGTATCTGATAAATCAATCATTTGATATTATCTTCTAATTCCATCGATAAATATATTGAAACAAATACGTTCATGTAAAGTATTATACGTTTAATACTTTATTAATATTTTTAAGTTATAATATATATATATATATATACACACATATTTATTTATATATAACGGTTCGTGAATCGTCGAAATTTGGTCGAGGTTATAATGAATGTATCAACACAATTTAAAATTCTTGAGATTTAACTTAACAAACTTTGCTTATCGTGTCGGAATAATATAAAGATAAAGTTTAAATTTGGTCAGAAATTTCCGGATCGTCACAGTACCTACCCGTTAAAGAAATTTCGTCCCGAAATTTGAGTAAGGTCGTCATGGTTAACCATAAAACTGTTTTCATGACGAATATGTGTTGATAAATAGAGTTTCATCATTACTGAGTAATGTAGATAAAAGGATTCGATTATGTGAAGCGTACGAGGGTAGCTGTCACAACAGTTTGAGATAGAAATTTAACTTTTGACGTAGTCACGGTGGATTTCTGGAATTCAAGGGATTTAAAGAAATCTTTAAAATCTGAATAAAATTTGATTCTTCGGAGATTAAGGAATAGGATCTTCTTTGGTTAAATGCGATAATCTGTTTTGATTGCTCTGTCGGATATTTCATTATAAATCCACCCTCTTTATTTCCTTTATATTTTGGAGTTCCATACTTTTGTTTTCTCTTCTCGACTTTAAGTCAGCGAATAATGGTTCAGAATTCGTAAGTATGGAGTTTCGAATGAACATGACTAATGTTCTAAGGAAGAAATTGTAATAGCACGATCTTGATTGGTTAATTACCAGAATTCAAGGGAAAAGACAGAATTATCAAGAAATTATATTCTTGATATTTTAGAGATTAGATAGAATGTAAGAGTCGCGGAACATGGCACATGATGACGTTATGGTCTGTGAATCACCATGTTTCATTAGAAACTCAGCATGACTTACTGTAATATAATCACGTTGATCAAGTGTCATTATATTATACTAACTCATGCTTCAGTTCCCAACACTACTTCGAAAACATTCATACTTCAAACTCGAAGATTTCAGATTTTAGAAACTAAACAGTTTCCTTTATGATATAACACTGATATCGCGAAGAGATAAATGATTTCGGACAAGAATACTTATGAAAATACCCTCAGAAATATCGAAGATATTTATGATGATATTTTTGGAATTTCTAAGATCGAAGGTTGATGAAGAAAGATTTTTCGCAAGATTTTAACATGACTTCGAAGCAGGATATTCTCTAAAGATTTCATCGGATCCAGAATTACCTGGATTCTTTGAATATAGGGTTTGGTCCTTGTATTTGTCCTTGGTCTCCTTCATGGTTAGCTCAATCTGTTTTTCAGTACCAAATTTTCTATCGAGCGTTCCCAACATTCCATTCTTTATTATCAAACTTTTGACCGTTTAGACCATCTACGATTTTGTTGTTTCCTCTGCATTTAATGTTACCATATCTGGGTCATCAGTTATCAATCCGAGGTGGTTTCAAGAGAATTGTGTTTTTAGATGATTAAACGTTGATGGTAATATGGTGGAATATAAAAGGTTCCCCGGTAACAATAAAGAGCACGCATATATATATCAAAATTATGATATGGTTATTTCGAACGAAAAGTCGAAGTTGATTTGCTGGAGCTGTGACAAAATTTGCTACTTTGAAAAGGAATTGCAAAGTGATTTTCGGTAATAACAACGCCCAGGGAGCTAGCACAGATACGTGTTAAACGTTTACTCAGGTTCCGAGTGTTTTCAGGTGCATAACTATATACATCGATCTTTTCTTCCATAGATGAAGTGCGGTTAGTTTATCCTCTCGATTGAGGTGTTTTCAAGAATCATGAAAGATTTGAATGCAGATTGTAATCGTCAAGATACAAATAAAGTTTAGGATGAAATCAAGTGGCAAACTTGAAGAATTGTTTAGTTTCATATGTTATAATCAAAATTTTAATTCATTTTAATTGTCCAATGTTATTAGTCCACAGTCGATAGTCCACAATTAACAGTCCAATAATTCATATATAGTTTAATATATAATATTCGAATTAATTAATACGTATCGTGACCCGTATACATGTCTCAGACTCGATCACAACTCAAAGTATATATATTATTGTAGAATCAACCTCAACCCTGTATAGCTAACTCCAGTATTACTGCATATAGAGTGTCTATGGTTATTCCAAATAATATATATATGTGCGTCGATATGATATGTCAAAACCTTGTATACGTGTCTCGATATTTAAAGTGCGTAAAAATAAATAACAGAAATTAAATGACGATAAATAAAATTGCAAGAATATAAATTGCGATAAATAAATTGCGATAAATAAAATGTAATCAGTTTGCTAGGAACAGTTAGCTAGGAACAGTTAGCGTGGATTCTTAACAAAATTTCTCATAGTTAATTTGTTTGTTTCTAACAAATTTTATTTTGTCCCATGTTTTCTTCATTATGCCACTTGTTGGATTCTGATAGGCCAAAATTCAAATATAAAATTGGATGAAAATGATTATTCTGCGGTGAACGGATACGTATATCGGTGGTTGTAAGTAGGATAGTAAATGACTGTTGAATCAGATTCGAAGAATGTACAATGTAACTTATTAATGTGAAATCTAAATATTCCTCATGTATTACCTACCCGTTAAAATATTTTCACCATTAACAGTTTGTACGAAAGAATTTTTAATTACAATCTTTATGAAAAAAATATATATATACCTATATATTTTTTTTCGGATGTAATCATGGATTTAATGAGTCAATATGATATTAAACTCATTTGATTTACCGTTAGAACAAGAATATATAATCTCTAAAACATTAGAGATTACATAATCACTATGTCGAATGAAAATAAATGATGTAGAACGTCATGTAGAACGATGATTATACTCGAGGTACAGAATGAGATGTCGAAGCTGGTGATGCGGATGTTGTTGTTGGTGGTACTAGTGATGTTGGTGCTGAGGCTGGTGATGTTACTGGTGTTGGTGATACTGCAGGTGCTTGCAAATTGTGTACCGTGCTCTCTAAAGTTAACACTCGAGCTTCGAGTTCTTTAACTTCTTCTACTAACCCTGGTTGGTTATCGGTGTGAGGTAAAGGTCTGATATCTTCTCTAGTTCCGTTAATGGTAGTCTCAAGACGAAGAATTCTTGCAAAAAGGGTATAAACGGTGTTGCGAACGGGTTCGCCGGTTAGCGGGTCAAGTACTCCAAGGTTAGGTGGTAGATTTTGGTTCATGATATGGAGTACCTTCTTCCCTTCTCCATAGGGTGAGTATGTCACGAACCCACCCCCATTTTCTCCAGTAATCACGGTAGTTGATTGGTTGGTGTGCTCCTGTCACGCTGTCTTCGGAGTCAGAGGAACTTGGTCGATTCGTAGAGGCCATCTTAAGCGATCACAGAAAAGATTTTTGGTATGAAGAGTTTAGTGACAGAAATTGATAGTTGGATGGTATTCTCAATGCATAATGTGCATAGATATATATAGTATCAGGATCCCTTAAATTACAGAGAAATTTACGAGAGATATCAGGCAAGGTCTACAGTAACAGATACGCTAAGATATGAATTTTGTCTATACACTTATTCATGCAATCAATGCAGTAAAAGGTGTCTAGACTAAGAATAATGAGCAGGTAATTTCCTAAAGATGATAAGCAGATGATTTCTGACAAAAATGATAAGCGAAACTTTTGACATGCAGACACGGTCGAAGTCTAGACTCACTAATGCATCCAAACGACTATCAGTTAGATACACTAATGCAGACCTGGTTCGCTAAGACCAATGCTCTGATACCAACTGAAAGGACCCGTTCATATACATTATAAACGATTCACAATAGTTGATTACATCACGAGGTATTTGACCTCTATATGATACATTTTACAAACATTGCAATCGTTTTTAAAAGACAAACTTTCTTTACAACGAAAATTGACGGTATGCACACCATTTCATAATACATCCAACTATAATTGACTTAATAATAATCTTGATGAACTCAATGACTTGAATGCAACGTCTTTTAAAATATGCCATGAATGACTCCAAGTAATTTCCTTAAAATGACCTAATGCACAGCGGAAGATTTCTTTAATACCTGAGAATAACCATGCTTTAAAGTGTCAACCAAAAGGTTGGTGAGTTCATAGGTTTATCATAACAATCATTTCAATATATTAATAGACCACAAGATTTTCATTTATAAATATATGTACACTCGCAAGTGTATAAAAGTATTCTATAAGTTGTAGGCACCCGGTAACAAGCCTTAACGTTCATGTTTTACCCTCTGAAGTACACCAGATCAGGTGTGTTTAAAATAACCTCGAATACTAAAGCATCCCATAGTCAGGATGGGGTTTGTCAGGCCCAATAGATCTATCTTTAGGATTCGCACCTACCGTACATAGACAAGAAGTTTAATGTTACCAAGCTAAGGGTATATTTCTGGTTTAAACCCACGTAGAATTAGTTTTAGTACTTGTGCCTATTTCGTAAAACATTTATAAAAATAGCGCATGTATTCTCAGTCCCAAAAATATATATAAAAGGGAGCAAATGAAACTCACAATACTGTATTTTGTAGTGAAAATACATATGACGTCATTGAACAAGTGCAATGTTGGCCTTGGATTCACGAACGTATCAATATTGAGATTCAATATTGCAGGAAAAGTACGTAGACGCAACGGAGATGATAAACACTAGTTTGACTCACGAGCAATACTCCCGAACCATACCCATAACCTCCATAGCTTTAATCCATAATTTCCTTAGCTCTATCCCGCTCGAAAAACAATTTCGAAATCACTCGGACAGCACTCCGTCATAATATTTTATGTATACTTATAAAATCTTGAAATAATACGGAGTAAATATATATATGTAAATCGATTGAGATAGTTTAGAGAAAATATTTTTAAGTTTCTATCAAATAATGAAACCTATTGAATTCTATTTATAATAGATTTTTGAATTATTAAAGTGAAATATTAAAGTATGAATTATTAAAGTGAATTATTAAAGTATGAATTATTAAAGTGAATTATTAAAGTATGAATTATTAAAGTGAATTATTAAAGTATGAATTATTAAATTGAATTATTAAAGTATGAATTATTAAAGTGAATTATTAAAGTATGAATTATTAAAGTGAATTATTAAAGTATGAATTATTAAAGTGAATTATTAAAGTATGAATTATTAAAGTGAATTATTAAAGTATGAATTATTAAAGTTAAGGTAAAGTAAAAATAAAGTAAAGGTAAAGTTTAAGTATAGTAAGAGTATAAAACTATGTACGTATAATACGCGTATAAATATATATAATATTAATTTAAATCGTTATATATATTAAATAAAATAAAATATAAATATCGTTATATATATTTAATAAAATAAAATATAAATATCGTTATCTTTATCATACTGGTTAAGTAATGAGTTGTTAAAAGTGGTTCTAGATATTTATAAAAGTTATATACGTTTTAATAATAAAGTTCTTTTTAAACTGAAAACGTTTTTGTACGTTTGAAACTAAATCAAATAAATATGATAATTTTGTTTTCCAAAACTAAATATATTTAAGAAGCATTTTGTTTAAAGGTTAAAATAATGGAAATCGTTATATCATAAAACGTTTTAGAAAAGTAAAATCATATATTTTCATAATAGGTTTTAAGTTTTTAAATTACAGTCTGTTGGTGAAGCATGCGATAAAGTTCAAAGGTTAAATAAACGCATGAAATAATCTTAATGAAAAATGTCGAGTTGCTTAACTTGTTGATATCCAACATCTAAGTTATTTACACTCCACGTTCTTACTTATAAATCACTTTACCATTTTTCGAATGTCGTCAAAAAGAATAGATTTCTTAAATCACAGTGGACCTTATAACATAGACCCGTAATCATATCACAATGTATCTGATAAATCAATCATTTGATATTATCTTCTAATTCCATCGATAAATATATTGAAACAAATACGTTCATGTAAAGTATTATACGTTTAATACTTTATTAATATTTTTAAGTTATAATATATATATATATATATATATATATATATATATATATATATATATATATATATATATATATATATATATATACATATTTATTTATATATAACGGTTCGTGAATCGTCGAAATTTGGTCGAGGTTATAATGAATGTATGAACACAATTTAAAATTCTTGAGATTTAACTTAACAAACTTTGCTTATCGTGTCAGAATAATATAAAGATAAAGTTTAAATTTGGTCGGAAATTTCCGGATCGTCACACTTTTTTACAATATGTTATATTGTTTGTACAAACATTTTAAATAATGATATTACATGTGTTTAAATGTTTTAATTATAGTAGTAGAAAATTAAAATATGTATATTTAATAGGTTTAACTGAGCTAAATTGCCTGTCGCAAAAAGTGGGTCACCTATATCTATTACAAACAATTTAAGCTTTAAAGATGTAAAAATAGTAATCAATGATTAGTACCATATGTTTCTGTAAGATCCAAACCAATAATTTAAAAAAGATTAAAGTTACAAATAAGTTATATACTTTCACTTTTGCTCCATTATAAATTATGTACCACAAATAATTGGTTAAGGGAACCTAACGGTCGCACCTTAAATGAATTAAATGAACTTAATAACTTAATCTCCTTTTGTTTATTTTCTGACAAGTCGGATTCATGGACATGGTCAATGGACCCCTCGGGCCAATCCAAAAAAAAGACGTTAGCAAATGCCCTTGATAATATCAAACTAGCTCTTGTGACAACCCGGAAATTTCCGACCAAATTTAAACTTTAATCTTTATATTATTTCAACAGGATAAGGAAAGTTTTTTAAGTTGAATCTCAAGGATGTTAAACTGTGTTCATACATTCATTTAACCTCGACCAAATTTTGACGATTCACGAACCATTATATAAATGGATATGATTATATATATATATATATATATATATATATATATATATATATATATATATATATATATATATATATATATATATATATATATATATATATATATATATGTGTGTGTATATATATTATAACTTGAAAATATTAACAAAGTATTAAACGTATAATACTTTACATAAACGTATTCGTTTCAATATGTTTATCGATGGAATTAGAAGGTGATATCAAATGATTGATTTATCAGATACATTGTATGATTACGAGTCTCTATTGAGACGTCCACTTTGATTTAAGAAACCTTTACTTTTTAACGGTATTCAAAATAATTGGTAAAGTGATTTACATGTAAGAACAAAAGTAACTAAACAAGGGTTAGTGGAGATTCCTGTTTGATTTTCAATTCATACGTTACAACATTTTCCTCGTGATTTTTATAAGATAACTATTTTAACTTTCATATTGTTTAATGTGAAAGTAAGGTTATGAAAAATAGATACCGACCTTTTACCTTAAAATAATTTCATACGTTTATCTAATCTTTGAACTTTATTTTACGCTTCACCAGCAAACGGTAAGTTAGAAATTTGAAAACTTGTTATAAGTTATATACGATCTACTTTTCTAAAATATTTTGTGATATAACAATTTTCATTATTTTAACCTATTAACAAAAATGATTCTTAATTATATTTAGTTTTGGAAAACAAAATTTTCATATTTATTTGATTTAGTTTCAAACGTACAAAACGTTTTCAGTTTAAAAAGAACTTTATTATTAAAGCATTTTACAAGATAGGTGATTTATGAATTCTGAGGAACTTAATTAAAAAGCTTTGTATTATGAATATATATATATATATATATATATATATATATATATATATATATATATATATATATATATATATATATATATATATTGTTTCAAAAATGTAAACGTGATACGACGTCATATTTTTCGTTGAAATATAAATTACTTTTGAAAAACTAAAATATAATATTATTAAATAAATATTTCAATCCTATATAATATGTACAAAATTATATTTTTCTTTGAGAATATATATATATATATATATATATATATATATATATATATATATATATATATATATATATATATATTGCAAAGTGATTAAACATAATATTAACTAGATACAAAACGTTTTGATTTAATTTATCATATGTGTACATAACGAGACGTCGATTTATAGAAGCAAATGACCAAAACATTCAAATGTATAAGTTACATTTCATGAGTATAATTATTGGTGAAATAAGTCTAATTATTGATAAAGGTACACGTCGCGAAACGTAAAGTACAACTTTTCTAAGCGTACGAAAAGACTTTCGAAAAACCGAAACCGGCACGTAAGTCGAGCGTCAACATACAATTCATCGGTACTAAAATTACAAATCAACTATACACGAGAATATAATATAATATTTAATTAATTCTAAAGATTAAATATATTAAATAATATATATATATATATATATATATATATATATATATATATATATATATATATATATATATACTACATGTACAAAATGTGTCAGCATGATGAAAATCAACGAATGCAAGCTGTAAAGTTATATCATGTGATCGCATGGTATATGCATGGAAAAGCCATGCGATCGCATGGCAAGGTGGGAGAGTTCAATTTCTATAAATTGATCGATCTGGTTCCAGTCTGGTGCGTTCAATATCACGCATCTCTCTCTCTATACATATTATTATTATTATTATTATTATTATTATTATTATTATTATTATTATTATTATTATTATTATTATTATTATTATTATTATTATTAGGATTAATATTATTATTAATCTCATAAGTGGGGAGTATTATTATTAGCATTATACATAAAATACTACAACGAGGTCATGAGCGGGATATTTCAAAATAAGTTTTTTTTAGTGGAATAGAGCTACGGAAATTATGGGTTATAGCTATGGAGGTTATGGGTATGGTTCGGGGTATAGCTCGTGAGGTCAAACTAGTGTTTATCATCTCCGTTATGTCTACGTACGTTTCCTGCAATATTGAATCACGATATTGATAAGTGAGCACTCATAACTTAACTTTTATATATTATTAGTGTATCCCTGACTAGTGTTCGAGTATTTAGGATTATGCATGCTTGTATGTTTAATATTGTCGTTAGATAGTTTATGTTGAATCCTGAATTAGATACATATGCTACTGAGATAGGGTATATGATATGCATGTCGTTAAAAAGCTAGCGAAAAATTAAGAACTTTTCATTTAGAACTCGAATGGTTTCGATGAACAGATTAGAAGTTATAGTCAACTGAATTTTTGTATTATTGTTAAAATGATTATTATTACTATCTTCGTTATTATCGCCGTTATTATTATTATTATCTAATTATTATTATTATTATTATTATTATTATTATTATTATTATTATTATTATTATTATTTTTAATATTATCATTATTAATATATGTATCATTATTTAAAAATCATTATTATTATTATTATTATTATTATTATTATTATTATTATTATTATTATTATTATCGTTACTATCATCAAAAATTATTATTAATTTTATCATCATTATTATTATAATTACTAGTATTATTATTATAATACTTATTAGTATCATTATCTTTAAAAACTAATATTAGTTTTATCTAAATTGTTATGATTGCGATTATTATCATTATTATGAATGCGATATAAAAGAGTACTAAAAGCTATTAAACGAATCGATTAGGAAATAATGGGTATAGGTATCATGATAAAATAAAAACATTGTAAGATATTGATTTAGATAAAAATATCGTTTTCATTATTTTAATCATTATTATTATTATTAAAAGTATTAGTAATATTAAAACTATCATTTCTACTAAAATTACCTTTTTAATAGAAATATCATTGTTATTATAAAATATCATTTTATTATTATTATTATTAATTATCATTTTGTATAAGAATTATTATTTTTATAAAATATTATTATTACTGTTAATATTAAAGTATCATTATTATTAAAATTATCATAATTAGAATTATCATTTTATCAGAATTAATATCGTCATTAGTAAATATAAATATTGTTATTATTATTATTAGTATAATAATAATTATTATTATTATTACAAATAATACAACTTTTACTTATTATTATTATTATTATCAATATTATTTTAACAAATAGATATGTGATACAAAGATATTTTACCACACGTAATATAATTACATTAATAATACATACCACTATATTTTTATGATATTAAGTGAACTTTATAAATTTTATTACTTAAGATATATAAAGGTATATTTTTATTATATATAAACTTTAATATAAACTTTTATTTATTAATAAATGATTTATATTATTTACTTTAATAAAATTTGTTAAATATATAAAACGACTATATTTAAGATATATCATAATCATGTATAGATCTTGGAAGTCATTTTAGATCAAGTTGATCAAGTTGACTTTTGTTGAATTTTGCATATTAGTCTCGAGCATTAGGATTGTGGTACACTATGACTTGACCTAAATTGTTAGACAGATATTGACCAACATATAAATTTATATATTTAATATAGGTTCGTGAATCCAAGGCCAACCTTGCACTTGTTCAATGCCATCATATGTATTTCTACTACGAAATACAGGATAGTGAGTTTCATTACTCCCTTTTATTATATGTTTGGGACTGAGAATACATGCGCTGCTTTAATAAATATTTTACGAAATAGACACAAGTAATCGAAACTACATTCTATGGCTGGATTATCGAAATCGAATATGCCCCTTTTTTGCTTGGTAGCCTAAGAATTGGTGTTTATTATAATTGCCACCAATTGACGCGAATCCTAAAGATAGATCTATGGACCTCGAAAAGTCCCATTCGGGTTACGAATGCTTTAGTACTTCGATTATCATGTCCGATGAGAGTCCCGGAATGATGGGAATATTCTATATGCATCCTGTTAGTTCGGTTATCAAGCGTTCACCATATGAATGATTTTTAATTCGCGGGTTACGCATGTTATTTTGTACTCGGGTTACGTGTACAATTAAATATCTGGAAATCTTGTGGTCTATTAAAATGATGAAAATGACTGTTTATGATAAAATAATGAACTCACCAACATTTTGGTTGACACTTGAAAGCATGTTTATTCTCAGGTATTAAAGAAATCTTCCACTGTGCATTTGCTCATTTTAAAGATATTACTTGGAGTCATTCATGCATATTTCAAAAGTCGTTGCATTCAAGTCATTGAGTTCAATAAAGATTATTATTAAGTAAATGACAGATTAGGTCATTTATAGATTGGATATTATGAAATGGTGTGCATGCCTGTCATCTTTTGATGTAATGAAAGTTATCTTTTAAAAACGAAAGCAATGTTTGTAAAATGTATCATTTAGAGGTCAAATACCTCGCAATGTAATCATATGTTATTGTATTCGTCCTTATGGATTAGGACGGGTCGTCTCATGTGGTATCAGAGTGGTGGTCTTAGCGAACCAGGTCTTGCATTAGTGTGTCTAATTGATAGTTTATAAGATGCATTAGTGAGCCTGGACTTCGACCTTAGCTGCATGTCAAAAGTTTTGCTTATCATTTTGTGTCAAAAATCATCCGCTTATCATCCTTAGAAATTTAACTACTTATCATTCTTAGTCTAGACACATCTTACTACATTGATGGCATGAATAGTGTATAGATAAATAAAATTTATATCTTAGCGTATCTGTTACTGTAAATTTTTCCTGGCGTATTCCGTAAATCCCTCCGTAATCTACGAAATCTTTTGTCTATATATAGATATTCTATGTAATTAGAATACCATCCGATAGCCAGAAATTATTTCATACCGAAAAATCCTTTATCCAATCATACGAAATGGAACTTGCCACTTCCTCGGATTCTGATATGGAGTTTCACTCGAGCTCCGAAAGCAGTGTGACCGGAATGAATCAACCAATCAGCCATCACATATTCTGGATGAATTGGGGATGGGTTCATAGTCTACTTAATCACTGGAGACAAGAAGAAGGTAATCCTTTCCATCCACCACATTGCCCTCTTGGCGATGAACCTGATGCACTTACCGGCGAACCTATTCGAGACACCATTTTCTCTCTCATTTCCAGAGTATCTCGTCACGATTATATACTATCTCACATTCTAGATCTTATTTATCCACTCGTCCGAACTGACAATCACCCCGATGTAATAGAAGAAGTCAACGAGCTTCGCGCTCGGGTAGTGGCTTTGGAGGATATGGTGCAAAGGTTACAAGCACCAGCAGCAGCACCGGCAGCAACAGTATCACCATCAGCAACACCAACAGTACCATCACCACCACCAACAGTAACATCCGCATCCCATACCTCAACATCACAATCTGTACCTCAAGCATCAATGTCACACGCACCACAGATACCAAGGAGTACCAACAACACTAACCGATGAAGTATTGATTAATAACTTCATTCGAGAAACATTCCGCGGCGATTATATAATCTCCAAAGTCTTAGAGATTATCTATTCTAGCCTTAACCATAAATCAGATGAGTGGACCAAAATGATAGAAGGAAGAGTAGAAACCCTGATAGGATGATGCGCGATTTACAAGCTAGACTTGCTTTACCAGCAGCATCAACAGTACCGTTAGCATCACCAGCACAGTCAGTGCCGTCAGCATCGTTAGAATCAGTAGCACCTATAACATCACAAACTCTGCCAGTTCAAGAATCACCGTGGACATCATTACGAATCAATAACGCGTATATTGTATCAACGAGTTATGAAGTATTAACTCATTCCCTCTGAAAAAAATTATATGTATATTTTATATATATATAAATTTTAAGATCAAAATAAATCTTTCGTACTAAGCTATTATGAATGAATTACATAAGGGTAGATACTACTCGATTAAATTCATACTACTAAGATGTACATCCTTCCTTAACGATTTAACCATCGTTAACTACAATCTCTATTTCAATTCAATAAATTCCAGGTCATAATAAACCAAGTGTACTATTCAAATACATGTTTGATATTACACTTTCATTTTCACCGTACTCGAAACTTTCTAGAAAACATCATTCATATCTTGCGAAGTTCACAAGAATTCCACGAGCACCAACATCATTCACTAAAAATGAATAATGAAGTATTGATTCACAATTTCATTTACGTTGAAGAAATAATCCACTAAGATAACGTAATTTCTAAAGTTTTAGAGATTATTCATTTCTAATTCTAGCTGAAAATCAAATGAGTTTAATTTATTATTAACTCATTAAATCTGTATTACATCTGAAGAAAATATAAATATGTTTTCATAAAGACTGTAATAAAATTCATTTGTACAAAATATTATTTGTGAATTTTTTTTAACGGGTAGGTAATACCCGAGTGATATATAAATTTACAATTAATATGTTATATTCTTCGAATCTGATTCATCAATCATCAACTATACTCACTATTTTCTCAACAATATACATTCTTTCATAAAAATCAAAACAACCATACTCATTCAAGTTCAATTACATATTCTGATTTTGAAATTACAGAATTCAATTCGAGATATAACCAGTATCATCACTTTTAGATTCCTATGTCTTTCAAAGCTATACTTTGACTTCAAAACTGTGCTAGAACATCATATGTATATTAACGACTTCAATCTGTGTTCAAACCCTCCGAAATTCCTAATGACACTTCAAATAATGAACAATCGAGATGATGATCCAATCACATGTTACCCACAGTTATGTCCCTGAAAAACTCTTGAAACCAAAGTCATAATTTAACACGTATTTGTGTCAGACCCTTTGGCATTTATTAGCTAAAATGACTTTTCAATTTCTTTCCAAAGTAGTCAGCTTTGTCACAGCTCCAGCAAGTCAACTTCGATTTTTCAATCGAAACAGCCTTATTATAACCTTGATATATACGTTGCCCTTTCGCCCTCGTTACCGGGAAACCATTTATGTTCCACCACATTAACAATAAACTTACCAACAACTTCACTGATCTTTGACTATCCGAAAAATCATTAGATTTATCAAAACCCCATCACTTACTCATCTGCATCTTGTTACAAGAATTGCCATACGAATAATCGGAAATTAGCAATCGGTATTTTGAAATCTCGCAGCATGTCTACGCCAACAGTTATATGTGTACATATAACGTCTATCTCCTAGACTTACATACTTCGAATGTGAAGTTTCTGAAAAACACCGTAAACTGCTAACTGATTCTCGAAATTTAAAAAAAAATGTTGATGAAGCAGCAAAAAAACAACTGTAAATGACCTTAACAGTAAAAAGTTTGATGATAAAGAATAGTGTGTTGGCAAAGCTCAGAAAAAGAGGAGGTTTGGAACTGAAAAACGGATTGAGCAAACTATGAAGGAGGCTGTGGACAAATCACAAGGACGAAATCTACCTTCAAAGAATCCAAATGATTCAGTGTCTGCTGAAATCCTTAGCAAATACCTTGCTCATTACTCTAAAACCCTTGCGGACAATATTCTTCATCATCATCCTCTTATCTTAAATATTCTAAGATATCAACGTATCTTTCATTATAAATATCATCGATATTTCTGAAGATATTTTCATGACTATTCTTATCTGAAATAATTCAACTCTTCGCGCTATCTGTGTTACATCATAAAAGAAACTATTTTAGTTTCTAAATTCTGAAAAAATCAAATTTAAAATATGAATGCTTTTGAAGTAGTGTTGGGAACTGAAGCATGAGTTAGTATAATATAATGACACTTGATCAACGTGATTATATTACAGTAAGTCATGTTGAGTTTCTAAATGGAACGTGATGATTCACAGATCATAACGTCATCATGTGCCATGTTACACGACTCTTGTATTCTATTTAACCTCTAAACATATCAATAAAATATTTTTCTTGATGATTCGGTCTTTTCCGATGTATTCTGGTAATTTGACAAATCAAGATCGTACCATTACAAATTCCTTCTTAGAACATTAACTATGTTCATTTCGAAATCCATACCTACGAATTCTGGACCATTATTCGCTTGACTTGAAGTCGGGAAGAGGAGACAAAAGTATAGAACTTTTAAATATAAAAGAAAATATGAAGCTCGACAACAACACATAAATTACAAACCGTGCATATAAATACGTATTGCAACGTAAAGGCACGGGAGAATTAAAAATACTATAACCCCAAGGTAATAGTAAAAGTAAATAAAATCCTCCGGTGGTAGATAAAAAAGAAGAATGACGGATATGAAAGTTAAGAGTATATCAAGAATCAGAACCGGATGGAGCATATTGACGAATTTTCTAAAAGTATGAGTGAGGGAGAAAGAATAGAAGGTGTGAGTGATAAGGAAACGAAGGGGGTGGATTTATAGAAAAATATCTGACAGAGCAATCAAAACAGATAATCGCATTTAAAGCGGATCCTAATTTCCTTGATTACCGAAGAATCAAATCTTATTACGAAGATTTTCTCCAAATCCATTGAACTCTGGAAATCAACCCTATATACTTCAAAAGATATGACGAAACTTTACCTTTCTCATTTCACTCTTTGTGATAGCTTCACTTATACTCTTCGCGTAATCAAATTGTGTATCCATATTACTCAATAATGATAAAACTCTAATTATCGACTCATATTTGTCATGAAAACATTTTTATGGTTAGCCATGACGACCACGATCAAATTTCAGGACGAAATTTCTTTAACGGGTAGGTACTGTGACAACCCGGAAATTTTCGACCAAATTTAAACTTTAATCTTTATATTATTTCGACACGATAAGCAAAGTTTGTTAAGTTGAATCTCAAAGATTTTAAACTGTGTTCATACATTCATTTAACCTCGACCAAATTTCGACGATTCACGAACCATTATATAAATGGATATGATTATATATATATATATTATAACTTGAAAATATTAACAAAGTATTAAACGTATAATACTTTACATAAACGTATTCGTTTCAATATGTTTATCGATGGAATTTGAAGGTGATATCAAATGATTGATTTATCAGATACATTGTATAATTACGAGTCTCTAGTGAGACGTCCACTTTGATTTAAGAAATCTTTCCTTTTTAACGGTATTCGGAATAATTGGTAAAGTGATTTACATGTAAGTACAAAAGTAACTAAACAAGGGTTAGTGGAGATTCCTGTTTGATTTTCAATTCATAAGTTACAACATTTTCCTCTTGATTTTTATAACATAACTATTTTAACTTTCATATTGTTTAATGTGAAAGTAAGGTTATGAAAAATAGATACCGACGTTTTACCTTAAAATAATTTCATACGTTTATCTAATCTTTGAACTTTATTTTACGCTTCACCAGCAAACGGTAAGTTAGAAATTTGAAAACTTGTTATAAGTTATATACGATCTACTATTCTAAAACATTTTGTGATATAACAATTTTCATTATTTTAACCTATTAACAAAAATGATTCTTAATTATATTTAGTTTTGGTAACAAAATTTTCATATTTATTTGATTTAGTTTTAAACGTACAAAACGTTTTCAGTTTAAAAAGAACTTTATTATTAAAGCATTTTACAAGATATGCGATTTATGAATTCTGAGGAACTTAATTAAAAGCTTTGTATTATGCATATATATATATATATATATATATATATATATATATATATATATATATATATATATATATATATATTGTTTCAAAAATGTAAACGTGATACGACGTAATATGTTTCTTTGAAATATAAATTACTTTTGAAAAAATAAAATATAATATTATTAAATAAATATTTCAATCCTATATAATATGTACAAAATTATATTTTTCTTTGAGAATATATATATATATATATATATATATATATATATATATATATATATATATATATATATATATATATATATATATTGCAAAGTGATTAAACATAATATTAACTAGATACAAAACGTTTTGATTTAATTGATCATATTTATACATAACTAGACGTCGATTTATAGAAGAAAATGACCAAAACATTCAAATGTATAAGTTACATTTCATGGAGTATAATTATTGGTGAAATAAGTCTAATTATTGATAAAGGTACACGTCGCGAAACGTAAAGTACAACTTTTCTAAGCGTACGAAAAGACGTTCGAAAAATCGGAACCGGCATGTAAGTCGAGCGTCAACGAACAATTCATCGGTACTAAAATTACAAATCAACTATACACGAGAATATAATATAATATTTAATTAATTCTAAAGATTAAATATATTATATATTAAATTTATATATATATATATATATATATATATATATATATATATATATATATACACACACACACACTACATGTACCAAATGTGTCGGCATGATGAAAATCAACGAATGCAAGCTGTAAAGTTATATCATGCGATCACATGGTATATGCATGGAAAACCATGCGATCGCATGGCAAGGTGGGAGAGTTCAAGTTCTATAAATTGATCGATCTGGTTCCAGTCTGGTGCATTCAATATCACGCATCTCTCTCTCTACATATTATAATTATAATAATAATAATAATAATAATAATAATAATAATAATTATTATTATTATTATTATTATTATTATTATTATTATTATTATTATTATTATTATTATTATTGTTATTATTATTATTATTATTATTATTATTATTATTATTATTATTATTATTATTATTATTATTATTATTATTATTATTATTAGGATTAATATTATTATTAATCTTATAAGTGGGGAGTATTATTATTAGCATTATACATAAAATACTACGATGAGGTCATGAGAGGGATATTTCAAAATAAGTTTTTTTGAGTGGGATAGAGCTAAGGAAATTATAGGTTATAGCTATGGAGGTTATGCGTATGGTACGGGGTATAGCTCGTGAGGTCAAACTAGTATTTATCATCTCCGTTATGTCTACGTACCTTTCCTGCAATATTGAATCACAATATTGATAAGTGAGCACTCATAAATTAACTTTTATATATTATTAGTGTATCCCTGACTAGTGCTCGAGTATTTAGGATTATGCATGCTTGTACGTTTAATATTGTCGTTAGATAGTTTATGTTGAATCCTGAATTAGATACATATGCTACTGAGATAGGGTATATGATATGCATGTCGTTGGAAAGCTAGCGAAAAATTAAGAACTTTTCATTTAGAATTCGAATGGTTTCGATGAACAGATTAGAAGTTATATTCAACTGAATTTTTGTATTATTGTTAAAATGATTATTATTACTATCGTCGTTATTATCGCCGTTATTATTATTATCTAATTATTATTATTATTATTATTATTATTATTATTATTATTTTTAATATTATCATTATTAATATATGTATCATTATTTAAAAATCATCATCATCATCATTATTATTATTATTATTATTATTATTATTATTATTATTATTATTATTATTATTATTATTATTATTATTATTATTATTATTGTTACTATCATCAAAAATTATTATTAATATTATCATCATTATAATTATAATTACTAGTATTATTATTATAATACTTATTAGTATCATTATCTTTAAAAACTAATATTAGTATTATCTAAATTGTTATGATTGCGATTAATATCATTATTATGAATGCGATATAAAAGAGTACTAAAAGCTATTAAACGAATCGATTAGGAAATAATGGGTATAGGTATCATGATAAAATAAAAACATTGTAAGATATTGATTTAGATAAAAATATCGTTTTCATTATTTTAATCATTATTATTATTAAAAGTATTAGTAATATTAAAACTATCATTTCTACTCAAATTACCTTTTTAATAGAAATATCATTGTTATTATAAAATATCATTATTATTATCATTTTAGTATTATTATTATTAATTATCATTTTGTATAAGAATTATTATTTTTATAAAATATTATTATTATTACTGTTAATATTAAAGTATCGTTATTATTAAAATTATCATGATTAGAATTATCATTTTATCAGAATTAATATCGTCATTAGTAAATATAAATATTGTTATTATTATTAGTAGAATAATAATAATTATTATTATTATTACAAATAATACAACTTTTACTTATTATTATTATTATCAATATTATTTTAACAAATAGATATGTGATACAAAGATATTTTACCACACGTAATATAATTACATTAATAATACATACCACTATATTTTTATGATATTAAGTGAACTTTATAAATTTTATTACTTAAGATATATAAAGGTATATTTTTATTATATATAAACTTTAATATAAATTTTTATTTATTAATAAATGATTTATATTATTTACTTCAATAAAATTTGTTAAATATATAAAACGACTATATTTAAGATACATAATAATCATGTATAGATCTTGGAAGTCATTTTAGATCAAGTTGATCAAGTTGACTTTTGTTGAATTTTGCATATTAGTCTCGAGCATTAGGATTGTGGTACACTATGACTTGACCTAAATTGTTAGACAGATATTGATCAACATATAAATTTATATATTTAATATAGGTTCTTGAATCCGAGGCCAACCTTGCACTTGTTCAATGCCATCATATGTATTTCTACTACGAAATACAGTATAGTGAGTTTCATTACTCCCTTTTATTATATTTTTGGGACTGAGAATACATGCGCTGCTTTTATAAATGTTTTACGAAATAGACACAAGTAATCGAAACTACATTCTATGGTTGGATTATCGAAATCGAATATGCCCCTTTTTAGCTTGGTAGCCTAAGAATTGGTGTTTATTATAATTGCCACCAATTGACGCGAATCCTAAAGATAGATCTATGGACCTCGAAAAGTCCCATTCGGGTTACGAATGCTTTAGTACTTCGATTATCATGTCCGATGAGAGTCCCAGAATGATGGGGATATTCTATATACATCCTGTTAGTTCGGTTATCAAGCATTCACCATATGAATGATTTTTAATTCACGGGTTACGCGTGTTATTTTGTACTCGGGTTACGTGTACAATTAAATATCTGGAAATCTTGTGGTCTATTAAAATGATGAAAATGACTGTTTATGATAAAATAATGAACTCACCAACCTTTTGGTTGACACTTGAAAGCATGTTTATTCTCAGGTATTAAAGAAATCTTCCGCTGTGCATTTGCTCATTTTAAAGATATTACTTAGAGTCATTCATGGCATATTTCAAAAGACGTTGCATTCAAGTCATTGAGTTCAATAAAGATTATTATTAAGTAAATGACAGATTAGGTCATTTATAGCTTGGATATTATGAAATGGTGTGCATGTCTGTCATCTTTCGATGTAATGAAAGTTGTCTTTTAAAAACGAAAGCAATGTTTGTAAAATGTATCATTCAGAGGTCAAATACCTCGCAATGTAATCATATGTTATTGTATTCGTCCTTATGGATTAGGACGGGTCGTCTCAGCTCCATCATCCTCTGCCATCAAAACGTCACGCAACAAGCTCATACCACAAAAAATCAACATATTCGTTTGACTCAGCATCCTTGGTAGAATCCCGACCCGTGTAGAACTATTTAAACGTGGGGTCGATCTTGACTCGATACTTTGCCCACTTTGCAATAATCTTGTTGAAACCATAGAACATATCATTTTTCATTGCCCCATCTCAATGGAAATCTAGAACCATGTTTTGCGATGGTGGAATCTGCCATTAAACTCACTTACATGTTTCGAAGACATCCTTACGAACATTAATCGTTCGCTAATTCTACACAAGGCCACCTCATTTGGCACGCCATCAAATGGGTCTGTTGTTATATTATTTGGAAATATAGAAACCTCAAAGTTTTCTCCAATAAGGAATGGATCCCCGCTACTATAATTTCTGAAATACAAACTCAAAGTTTCTGATCTCTAAGCGTGCAAAAAAATCAAGACTCGAATGACAACAATGGCTTATTAATCCTTCACTTTATGTTGCCGCTTCCAACACACGTAAGGGCATTGGTTAAATTGTCACGGTCCATCACTTTTTGGGTTGTATGCTCTCGGGATTAAAAGGATTAGTTGTCTCCTCCTTTGTCACCACTAGATCGGTACTGGTGGATTCCACTATCCTGCTTACTTACAAGTTCAACCGATCATGCTCCCAATTCATATGGATCGCAAATATTCCTCTTAATGTCGTATTTCCTATGTACTATCTCGTGTAATACGATTCATGTGTTGTATAGTCTCATGTATAGGGCCTAATGTAACAACTTATTATATTAATAAAGAATTACTTGCTTTTTGAAAGAAAAAAAAAGTGTATTCATGTTAACAAAACGTTAATAGCTACCGGTTGTATCGGTAATTTAATTACGTGACATTTTTTCTTTTCTTTTAAAGATGATATGGAACGGATATAATTATGGTTAAAGTATAAATAGGTTATATAGTTTATCTTTTGGCCCAATGTAGACTATATAACTTCTCTTTTCTCCCAATGTAGGGTTTTTAGATACCAACCATAATTCTATGCGGAATGACAATTCATCACCAATTAGGATGACACGTCATCACGTGTTTTTGTTCCGTGTTAAATAGTTTATTAGTTTATATTAATATACTTTTTGAAAGTTTATAACCTACAGTTAAATTATTTAAAGCATATAGCAATAAATAAGACAAAAGTGAAAGTATATTATGTTTTTGTAGCTTTAACTCATTTAAAAATATCTATGTTAGAACTAGATCCAAAAATCTAAAAATCAATATTATATGTAATTATCCAAATTATTCATATTTATTTTTATGTTTATTTATATTTATACTAATGCTAAATACCGTAAATTTTGAAGTATATGATTGGTTATAAAAAAGGGGACAAAATAGTCATTAAATAAATTATATCTATCTAGTATTAAGAGTAGTGGATGATGGATGATTATATATGTATTTTTTATAAAAAAAAATAATTTTGCTTCTAGTTTCTTGTTAGAAGCCTTAATAAAATTGTTGTTCTAAAAAAAATTATATAGCTTTCTTCAACTATATATATATATATATATATATATATATATATATATATATATATATATATATATATATATATATATATATATACACTTTTTTTTTCATTCACCCTTTTAGCAAAGAATTGGATGTTAAATGTCTATGAGAATTAATTTGGTACATTCTAAAAAGTAATATTATATACAATAAAATTATGACGACTTAACACAATTATTTTAGTACAACCAGACAAGAATGTTGGACAATATAATATAGCGTATTTGTAAAAACTATGTTACACCCTTTTGAACAATATAATTATCATTATTATTTGAAATTGCATACACTATACGAAATTTAAGAGTTACAATTTAAAATTGCATATTGATTATTCAAATTGCATTAATATTATTGAATTTGCATAAACATTGTTCGAAATTGCATTGCCACAATATGAAATTGCCTTCGTTATTTAAAGTTCCATACACTATTGTAAAGTGAAGAAACAATTTAAATTTACAAACAAATTTTTTTCCTATCTAAACTAGTTATAACCATTTCAAGAAAATCCAATAACATTTCATTTATGTTGTATACCTTTCTTCGAATCCTAATGAAATGTAGTTTGAATTTGGTATACATTTTAGCATCTTATTTAAATCACTATGATCGAAAAATGTGAGCTGATGATATATTACGGAGTATTTATTTATAAGCTAAAAAAATGTAATGAAATAATATACCGTATAATCTAAGAATGAGAATAACACCAATATTATTATTATTATTTTTTTTTTTATTTTTTTTTTTTTGAAAAGCCAACATTTTATTAGAAACCAAAAACATACATCATGAGGCATAAAGCCTATTACAATACTCGAACATAAACAAATACTCGAAGAGACACGACAACCTAAAAACTAGAACAAAGAATCTGTATGTAGACCTAAACGAGTAAGCTAAACAAGTAAAGACATGGACAAGTAATCACGACGGTTAAGAATATTTTGCAGGAAAAACCCTTCAAATTACTTTTACCTCCAAGGGAGGGGACAACTTGTAATGACAAGCAGGGATAGGAATCAAGTTACAGTACCGTATAAATACAGCGACAAAGCAATTGACACTACCCCTCTTAGCCCCAAACCAAGGAGAAAAAAGCAAGCATCCGGCATAAAAAACCCAGCTAATTAACCGATGCCATCTCTTGCGTGTCCAGCATCATACCATCTCGGATTGGTGATCCATTTTGACTATTCAAGGTTGCCTTTCTTCCATCTACAATTTATCCACTCGAAGCTCTTTGATTGAATTTCAGAAACAATTTTTTGGAGGTTTTAAATTTTTCTTACCAAAGACCCGATCGTTTCGGTGTGACCAAATGTAGTAGCTAGTTATCCATACCACCGATTGCCAAATGGACATTCCTAGATTTGACGAGAGCTGTGGATTCGAATTTTTTGCAATATCAGAAAGGCTGGAAATGTTAATGCGATCCATATTCCACCACTTTCGAATCATTTCCCAAATATCTATAAAATTAGCACAAGATAAAAGACAATGTTGGAGTGTTTCGACGTCGTTATCACAAACCGGGCATCTCACGGGCATCTCAATTATTCAATTTCTTTTTTCAAATGTCACTAAAGACAAAAAAAAAATCAATATTAATATATAAATATTAGTATTTGTGTCTTATAACGTTCAATTTTATTACCAAAATGTAGATAATTCATGATAATCATGGTGCAAGAGTTACACTTTAATTAGGTTTGATTTCCTTATAATTGAATGGTTCAGCGCTGCAAACTAAATTGTTTGATATTTTAGTGTGTTTGTTTGTGACATCCAAATAACGAATAATGTTGAACAATTCAGTTATATATTGTATCATTCAGAGTTGAAATATTCTATTAACTATTCAACACCAATATTTCTTTTTTTTTTTAACGACCGAAAGGATTTTATTAAAAGGCTAGCCAAAGGCTAGACAAACAAGAACATTATATTATTTTTTTATTAACGTAAGTATTTTATATTTATCAAACAAATATATTACGGAGTATCTTTTTATTTATTTATGTGTATGGTTACTAGATTTTATGTCATTCATAAAGTTCATTTTGAATAAGTGTTAAACATGTTATTGTTGTCCAAAATTAAGGTTAATCATAATCTTGGTATCATTAATAGCATTTAATTATTCTATTTAATTAAAGGCAATTGCGGATCTATATTATAGTGAGTGATATTGACATACGCGATATATTAAAAAAAAATTAAGTTTTTAATTAGTAATACCACTAAATAGTGTAATTTTTTTGTGTGTGACATCATTGGATACGGTAAATTTCTTTTGAACTTTTAATCAGTGAAACTCGTAATTACGAATCTTAGATCCGTCACTGACCAAAGATTAAAGGTAGCATTAGTTGATAAAGAGTATATATATATATATATATATATATATATATATATATATATATATATATATATATATATATATATATATATATATATATATATATATTTTATATGTAATGTATATGTATATTCATGTATGAGGACCACATTAAGGACCACTATACGCTAGAAATTAAGTTCTACGACATCGTACCGTCACATGCATTTGCTGTAATAATGTGTAGACAAATAATACTCCGTAATATACAGACCGGGTACGGGTTTTGTCCAGCCCACTTTTAACTAGGTGTCAGGCCGGACCTGGTGGTGGGCCACAAGTGCGACCGCACTGAGCATCAAATGGAGAGTTTGAATTTTTTATTTTTTTTATTTAAGTTGCAGAAAGATACAGGATGAGAAGGAAAAACGAAGAAAAAGAAAACAATGTAGGTAAAAAGTTGGAGTGAGAAAAAAATAATTTTATGAATATTTAATTAACTTTTGTTAGTACTGTACGCGTCACGTTCATCATTGTGGACTTTTGTTTGTTTTTCCAGATATGTTAGTTTTAGCTTCAAAATATAGTACATTTTTTACAACGTATTGTACAAACCATTGACTTATAATTTTATCTGGAGATGGATGAATTAATACTATATACGTAGTATTAATTTAGCAAATTTTTACATTATAGGAGTAAAAAATTACGGTAGTTTTTTTATGTTCAAAACATCCTTATAAAATCGAAAATGGACATTATTTGACTGTTTTGCACTGGGCATCAAAATACTCAGGACCGGCTCTGCTAGGTGTAACATATAGTGGATTCCTACTCGGGCGAGGGGCCAATCACAGTTTCGTTAATTATTCCAGTTTCGTTATTTGTACCCCCCTTATTTTTTGTATATTTGTACATCTCTTTTTTTATTTTTATTTTTACGAGGAACCCCTTAGCGACGAACCATAATGGCTCCCCTCTAGTTGGTAAACCCCGGGTAAACGGCAAGTCAGACCTCCACCGCTACCAGGCAAAGCATCCTCTAGTCAATCAGTCACTAAATGGAGTTCGCCCCAAGGTATTTGCCTTGAAGGGAATCGAACCCGTGACCTCTTGCTTCATTGGAAGTCCTGGTGGCCACCCAGGCTATGCCTGGATGGTTTATTTTGTACATCTCTTGTGTTTTATTGATAGTTATATTTATAGATCGAATTATATATGCTAATGAGACCACTTCTAATAATAACATTCTTCTTTATAAAAATAGAAACGTTAATGCTATATTAACATTTTTTAGATAGAATGAAAAAGACTGAACACTTAACACTATCAACAATAATGTACTTAATAAAATTTATAAAAATTATTAGGACCCACTCATACTCTAATTTATAGTATTGTATCAACATAGAATTAATTATTTCAAATGGGACCTAATGTTTTTTGTCTTTGTAAAGACAAATAAAAAACTGTTCAAAAATGTGATAAAGACGTTTATATGCCTTGGAGAATGACTCTCTCAATGATTATTGCGTTGAGAGTGGTCTAAGGCCACTCCTATGTACGATTGATTAAAATTTAAATCATCTACAGACCTTAGGTATGCCATTGGGAAATCACATGGCATGTGCATATGTTTTTAATATTGTCCATTTCAACTGTCTTACTAATGTCATATGCCTTCATTGATCCAGGCATAGGATGAAATCAGAGATTTATTGACTTTCAGGCAAGTTTGAAGTTTTTGGAATTCCAAAGTATACCTATTTATGAAATCACTAAATAGCGCAGTCCCAAATTGCTTGATTTCGTGCGCATCCAAATGCGTAAGCGTATACCTTTAGCAAATTTTGGTATTGAAAAACGAACCTTGCTTTAAAATCTTGAAAACTTGTAATACTCCTTGATTGTAATCCCATGAACCATTCTCGTCTCATTTTCTACAGAACCATTGGAAACATGTGGCATGCTACTTCATCCTTCCAACAATGTTGTGTGCTTCAAATAATTGTAAGAGATCTTCCAGGATGTTCCATCATACGTTCCCAAAGAAGAGGGTATACTAAGGTTCATCGGAAGTGGATAACCTATAATTCCTTCACTGAAGTGTTATGTGGTTGTTGACATCGTCATACCTTCTTAGCTTCTCTCCCGTTATTAGCGCAAATAAATTCTCAACAATTGTCTTTCGTGTTTTAGTTTGCGCTAACGAGTGTTTATAAGCTGGTGGTGCTGCCAGTAACAATATATGAGCTAGAAATGTGTTTGATGAATCTTCGGTTATTAGTATGTCCTCGTCCATGAATACACTAGCCGTTCTTTCTTCTGTACTAGTGCTTTCTTCAACCGTTTAATCTTGCTTTCTTCTTTTTGCTCATCTCGCATCCTTACTACAATTTGTTCCAACAAGTTTAGTGATTGTTCTTTCGTGATCTCGTTTTCTTGTTCAATTTCTCTTATTTGTTCCATTGAATGCCATTGAAAATACAAATGTTGTAGTTGTACTGGAATTTTTTTTTGTTTGCTTTATGATTTTGCTAAGTTTGTAAATTAATTATCTATTGTTATATTCCACCTCAATTCTATGTAAAGACTCTTGATTTACTATTTGCCTTTATCATTTCTTGATTCATCAACATTGTTCTCTAATTCTGAATTTGTTGTGAATGCAAACTGACACGTGACACACACACTGTCACATGGGATTAAAAAAAATACAAAAAAATTTAAAATTTTGACCACTATGTACACATAGACTGGCACATGGATTTTTTTAAAAAAATGTTAGAGTAAATTATTTTAAAAAAAATAAATTAAATTTTTTACATAGACAGACATGATTCTCAGAAAGACATCATTCTCGGTTCTCTTCAACGAAATGTTATCTCTGTATCCATTATATATATATATATATATATATATATATATATATATATATATATATATATATATATATATATATATATATATATATATCAATTAGGAATGACTTAGAAGTAGGCTTGGATTCAACGTGACAGCCTCAGATTGACGGAGGAGGTTTGGTTTACTATTCACTCCAATTAATTTTTTTTCTAAAAATCTAAAACTTACCCTTTATACCCTTGAGTTTCTTTTGCCCTATTCTAGCTCCATGCAATTTTTCAGTTTCCTCCCTTCCCAATTATTATACTTTGCCCCCTCCCTTTTCTTTTTTCAGCGTTTAAGTCCTCGTGATACTTACAATTTCAACCCTTAAATTTTTTAAATCTATGAGTTACACTTTGACTCCCCCTTTTCTTTTCACTTGGTTTAAGTCCTTAGGGGGCGTTTGGTTCGTGGGATTTCGTGGAATTTGGAGGGATTTGCATTTCAAATCCCATGAAATCTCATGTTTGGTTGGAGGATTTGGTTCGTGGGATTTGCATTTCAAATCCCTTGAAATCCCATAGATGAAGGATTTGAAAATCCTTTGTATATATGAGGGATTTGGAAATCACATGTTCTATAATTTTACGTTTACGATTTACGTTTTGGATTTTGGGTTCCTGTTTCAGGTTCGCTTTTTGGGGTTCGCGTTTCGGGTTCGCTTTTCGGGTTCGCGTTTCGGGTTCGCGTTTCGAGTTCGCGTTTCGGGTTACATTTCGGGTTCGCGTTTCGGGTTACATTTCGGGTTCGCTTTCCGGGTTCGCTTTTCGGGTTCGCGTTTCGGGTTTGCTTTTCGGGTTCTCGTTTTGGGTTCGCGTTTCGGGTTCGCGTTTCGGGTTCGCGTTTCGGGCTCGCGTTTCGGGTTCGCGTTTCGGGTTCACGTTTCGGGTTCGAGTTTCGGGTTACATTTTGAGTTTTTGTTTTCCGACCGCGTTCACGTTCGGGTTCGCATTACAAATTTTGAGATTTGAAAACCTCGAACCAAACAGAAGATAGGATTTCAAAATCCCAGGATTTCAAATCCTATGGGATTTCAAATCCTCAAATCCCATGGGATTTCAAATCCCATGGGATTTCAATTTTTGGGAATTGAAATCCTTGAACCAAATGCCCCCTTAGAGTATTTACAATTCCAACCCTCAACCTTTTTTAATTCTTTTTATTTAACAATTGTTTTTTCAACCCTCAAACAAGATTTACAACGTTAAACCTCAACAACAACAACAATACCCAATACCACATGAGTGGTGTATGGAGGAGGTGAGATGTAGACAATCCTTCCCCTATCCGAGAATAAAGACAAGTCATTTCTCCACCCAGAGTGAAACACTCTCAAAAGTACAGAAAGTCATCCCTCTCTCTATTCGACGGATACAGAGATTGCTTCCGAGAGGACCTCCGGCCTTTAAGAGGGAAAAGTTTTTTTAAAAAAGTAAAAAATAATAAAATAAAAATAAGTAGACGCCATGAAAATGGTAGAATCAAGTTTCCATGGGTTTTAAATCCTGCCTGGAATTTAATTTAGGCTCTAAGAGTCAGTCAAGTCGCCAATAAATCGACGATTGCTGTCGACTCAATAGAGCCTAAAAAAAACCTCACTTTTTTTTTAATAATTCTTTCCTCAACCTACAATTTTGTAACAATTTTTTTAGTGTTTAATATGTTGAAATGGATTATTTTTCGATTATGTTAAACTTATTAAAGTAAAAGTATTTTGTTTTACAAAAAGTTTCCCGTACTTTTTTGTTTAACAACTTTTCTTTTCGCTCGATCAAAATTTACAATTTTATACCTCACATTTTTATAATTATTTTCTTAACATTTTTTTACAAATTTTTTAAAGGTTTTTTAGTAGGAGGTGTTTGATATGTTAAAGCGGATTATCGTTTCTTGGATTATGTTAACCTCGTTAACGTTACAATTCTTTTATTCTACAAAACGTTTTCCGTATATAACAACACGCTTGTTATTAAGAACTTGTTATACAAATGACCTCATATGTAATCACCAAATTTAATACTTACGCAGATGAAAACAAAATAACAGTTTATATCTTAATTGGCTAGGAAATAATTAGAAGTGTTATATCCAGTTAAGGATGTATACTGAGAGCACTCGTAACGGCATCCGTCGTTGATACGTCCTTCATGGCAGCCTTCAGTGGCGCCATTAGAGCATTGGGAGTGGTGACTGAGGTCACTTGGCATGTCAGGCGTGATTTGCTGAGTCAGAAAAAGTGGGGAGTGGTGACCTATGCCAGTTAGTGTGTTAGTTAGTATGTTAAAATAATATTTTATTATATTTAATAATGTATTTCTTTGAAGAAAAAAAAAGCAAAAAAAAAAAAAGTGGGAACATCCGTCGCATGGGCGACTGACATGGGGGAACTTGCAAAAGTGACTTGAGTGGGGAGTGGGTGACTAAGTCACTTGGGGTGTGACGGAGGGAGACTTGCTCCCACTCCCACTGCTCTTACTAGCACCATGCATGTCTTTGCTACGGCATCAATGATTCGTCCTTACTTTTGCCGTTGCACGGCATTTTTCCACGACGGAGTGTACGCATTTTTATTTGTTTGTTGTAAATTAAGCTTTGAATCTTGTAAATTAAATTAATTAAATAATTTAGTAAGTGTGAGAAAGTATGTGATGGGTATGTGAATGTTATGGGTAAGTGATGAGAAGGGATTGTTGACGTGGCGCTGATGTGGCAACAAGTAATGGTGAGGAAGTGCGTCATTGTTAAGAGTGGTCTGAGTACCAATATTCGTCCAGCAAAACTTTATCCGTTAACGTATGGAATTAAAAAGTACCCATTTTACTGCGATTAATAAAATAAAATTATAGTAAATAATTATTAGAAAAAATATATACTCCGTAATAATCAAACTTAAATAATGATAATTAGACATGTCTCCATGGCCTCTCAGCAAGGTTGACACATTCATTAAACCTAAAGCAGTCAACAAGATGGTCAATGCTCATTCCAGCTACCTGCATGAATGAATAAACAATCACTGGGCCCACCAATCGGAACCCATGCTTTAACAAATCCTTGCTGATAGCTTCTGCTTTTGGAGTTCTTAATGGCACATTTCTTGCATGTTTAAATCTGTTTATAGTTGGCTTGTAATTTACATAACCCCACATGTATCCACTGAATGATCCATGTTGTTTTGCAATCTATAAACCAAAAATATGAACATTTCAAGAAACATTTGAGTAATGTAATAGAGATTAACGATGTTTCTTCTAAGTAAGTAAGGCTGTCCATCACTTCAGTTTTTAATTTCTTAAGTTTATTTAGTTTGATGTTTCTTATTACTTTCATCACTTCAGCTTTTAATTTCTTAAGTTTATTTAGCTTGATTTGTTCGATTTTGAATTATTTGAAAGAAAAATCGAAAACTGAAACTGAATTCAGATTTAAAACCGAAGACGAAATGAAAATAAAGTTTGAATTTGGTTCGGTTATAACCGAAAACAAAAAAATTATAGAACCAAAATAGCCATAAAAAATCTTTAAGTCGGTTTTAGTTTTGAAGTCGGTATGTGGTCTATTTATATTTATAATTTAATACTTTATATTATATTATTAGAGGAATTCATTTTTAATTTAAACTAAAAATTGAATTCAGATTTTGAAACCGAACCAATTCGCTTTTTTTGCTTTTTAGTTGGTTCCGTTTTTGAATTAAACGGATTGTTTTTGAACGACGGTATTAAGTTCACTGGCGGGGGCCATAAGCCACACACACGATCATATCCAGGAAATCACATGTTATGTTCATCCTATAAACATTAGGAGGAAACCTCAAGATATTACATCCAACGAAAACCCTTAAGGAAACCTTTTAAATATGGACAAAATCCACCATTTGCAAGATACCTCAGAGTACTCTATAACCAACTGCAAAGAAAATTGCATTATGAAATCCTCAACCAAGGCTCGAACTCGAGACCTCCTGACACTCAAGAAAAGGCGGGAAACACTCACCTAAACGGATTAAAACTGAATATTGAACACCGACTTCCGAGATGACTTTACCTTCAAGATGCATTTGGCATTGTCAACAATCGATCTAACTCGACTTTCAGCCAGCATAATTTCTTTGTTTGATGCTATTTCCAGAATTTCTTTCTCTCCCATTTTCGCAACAAACTTTGCTTCAAACTCACAAAAAGCATCCCTAACCATCAAGTTATAAAATTTTAACTAGTTCATTAATCGTTCTCAATTCTTTCACTTTATCTTATTATACTTGTTAGAGAATAGAGATTAGTAAAGTAACGATTAGTTAGTAGTTACCTGAAAAGTGCCTTTCGTCTTAGAATTTCTGTCCAGTTATAATCCATTAACATCCCGGATAGTGATAGTAACTCGAACAATAGGCTGTGTTTACAAGTTATTTAGTTAAGTTACGTTAAATAGTTAAATACCGACTTGTCGAAAATAAAACAATTATTTCATCAAATGAGTTAAATTAAATGTGATCTTCTAAAGAAGGGGAAAACAGGGGATTACTTGTCATCGTACACCGGAACTCCCCAACACTCATCATGGAATTGAACATAGAGTTTATCTGTCACAAAACTACATTCTTGTTTAAATCCAACATCATACAATTAGAACTCACAAAATGAGCTTACGAGATGAGGAAAATGCGTATTAAGATATAGACCCCGCATTATCACATCCTAATGCTAGTTTGATATTTTTACTCTCAAGTACATTGTCTAATCAGCATGCAGGTTATCTCGGGACTGATTCCGATCCTTTCCACGACCACCCCAAGATGATGGTAGTGAACGTTTTTTGAAGATTTGATGCGCTTAACGCCATGTTGACAATGTAAAGATCGTTTAAGGTTTTTAGGCTGAAGTCTTATAAAGATAAAATGTACGGAGTAAATAATATGTGAATGTGTAAACAAATGTGGATTAGGGGTGCTTGTATTTGTGTCATTTAGAAAGGAAAAAACATATACTATATTTTTTTACCAACTAACTTCCACTTATATTAACAAGGCTTACTAACCTTTTTTTTTTTTTTTTTGAAAGGCAAGCTTGCATCAGTCTGGACCGAAGCCTAGTCATCATTTGCACACACACACACGCTTTCGGGCAGGAAACCCGAACCACACTCTGAGGATCCGACCCTTAAATCATCCCGAGGGGCAGGCGGGCCGGATCTTAGTCCCGGAGTGGGTCGGTAAAACCTTCCCTTTGGGCCACCTTCAAGGAATATATCTTGTCAATGCCATACATTACAAACTTACCACTTGTTTTAGTAATCCAGTTGCATCTTTTCACCCGATCCTCACCATTATCTGGAACCAAACATGGTTGTGGAAGCGGAACTTCAACCGAAATCGGCACACTAATATTAGCCGTTGGTGTGACATCTTTTGTAGACGTTCCCTGATGTTCAATGATGTCAAGCACGGATGAGATTGCATTGTCCACCGTAGAAGAAGAATCAGTGAATGACCCACTCGAGTTACGCGAAAGTGTTGAAGAAAGTGAAGAGAAGGATAAAAGTGAGCTACTTTTTGGAAGCTCAAAAGGGTAAACTTTTTTCAAGTGTTTGGACAAAATGCTATGTGTTGAAGGCTTTTGTTTCTTCTCTACATTTCTTTTTACTTGTTCTTTAGACATTCTTGAGTTTTATAAATAAATTAAAATTAAATATATAAACTTTAATTAAGGAATAAGGACCAAATGGTGGAGAGATTTGAAAATGGATTAGGCAATTTATAATGGTGGAAGAAAGTTAAAGTGTGTGCATGTTTTCATAATGAACTAGAAATTGGAGGTTGTTGGATTGTTTATTTCAATAGGGGTTTTATGTCATAAAAACCTTGCATCTCACTTCAGTTGCACCTTGAGATATACTTACTGCCTAAGTAAGACAAAGATATCCCATCTTCAATTGGAAAATTTTCCATGTAACAAATATGGTTTAACATTAGTCCTAAACTAGTTGAAAGCAGTTCGCGCGTTGCAGCGAAAATTTATTAGATCATCATATATATTGTAGGACTTACATTATAACGAATGTTGACCTTTGCAGTCTACATACTAAGCAGAGCAAATGTTGTAACAAAAATATACATTTTTCGGCTAACATGAACAAAACGTAAGTAGCGAACCATTTGAATAAAACATGAACGTAAATTGTTGGCGTCATGTATTGCGCTGGGTAATAGACCTGCAATATGGACATTAAAATTGAGTTACCAATTTCATGTTGTTCTGGCTAGTAAACTTAAATTCTGGATTTGAACACACGAAGTTACAAACAGATGTTTGCAAAAGTCATTGATTCAGTGCTGAATCTAAAGAGTATAACTGTATACATAAGATTCAGAATATATTTAGCTTTCAATTTCAAAGCAAGTCATTTGCATGGTCATGGTGCTTTCTTCCCTTTAATAACCTGCATTACACAATTCAACTTCATTTGCATAATTATAACGAAATGATTCTTATCTGAATAAAAGGTAGATTCATTTTGATGTTGCTCACCCCTGCAGACTGAACTATAGCTAGTCCTTCAACATCGACATATGAACAGAGTTTCGAGTAATGAGCAAAGTTTGAGTTTTTTTTTTTTTTTTTTTTTTTTTTTTTTTTTTTTTTTTGTTTGTTATCATATTCAACCTATTAACTGATTGTAAATCACTTGCTATATCAAATAAATTAAAACACCTAATTTGCTGAGAAGTTAATAACAGTCTACATCAAAGTTTGCTGAATTATAGCTAATTCGTTCAAAAAAAAATGAACTTTATTTATTGTTCCTCCAGTTTACATAAAATCAAACTTAAATCTGTTCATATACAACCTACTGATCAATTCTAAGTGCATGCAAAATATTAAATACAGTCCACATACATAATACAGCATTTGTCACATACAAAATATTGACAACGTCCTAAACTTCCAACTAAATATAGCATTTGTCAACCTGGATTCTGGAGAAGCTAGACTTACAAATCATTATCGAATAGATAGATTCATTCTAGACAAATATCCGTAGCACCAGCATTTAACGAAATGTCTATTATCGGCATCTCTTTTTTAACCCACGTTTTACAGTTTACACAAGTGAACTCGTTGTAGATAAAACATGATCCAAGTTGAAACTTTTTTAATATATGTAAAATTCACTATATAGAAACCTATTTATATCTTAAAAGTTAACATAGTAAAGCTTATATGCAAGCTGTCCATTGGTTGATTTCAAAGACGATATGTGAGAACACCAACGACCAGTACTTCAATGGGATTAGATTAATAAATACATTTCAAAGAATCACATTATACAAGATATTCCATGGTCAAACATATCAGGTTACAATTTCACTATGGTGCATCATGATAAAATATTTAGTTTAATTACATAGGATTTATCAGATACATCCTTAGATCTTGCAAGATAAGAAAAACACGTCATCAGTGTATCCCAACCTTATCATTTAGCAACGAAGTCATTACCTTGTTTACGTACGTGCCAAGTCTGAAAACAGCATCAAACCTGAACGGGTGCGTTTTAGTTATAGCGTTAACAAATCCAGAACCGCACACATATTAAATGACATCCAGAACAACTCAATGCAACAACATTTTGCATTCATATTAATATATAGAAATATTATTAAATAAAAAAAACCCATTAAGGCGTTGCTTATGCGAAAAGGATGGTTATTTAAGGATAAAACCATAGCAATTCTCTTCACATTTAGTATACAAAAGCAAAAGTAATAAGCTGACTGTTCAGTGCAAGCCACAAATGCCTTTTACCCACAACCATCAGAACCATATTCACCAAATAAGGTAAGTACCCTAGCAAACATGTACAAAACTAAGGGGGGTCAAACGGTTTTCTCTCCCAAAATATTCCTATTTCAAACTCAATTTTTCCCCCCAAAACCCCATCTTTTTAGAACTAAACTAAAGAATCGATCGAGCCTTTTTCTTATTAAACAAACAATGGTACTCTTAACCCATAATTATTCACCTTCTGTTTTACTATACTTGAGAGTTCATAATCCGTGATTGAAAAATTAGTCTTCAACATTTTGTAAGATCGTATATAATTTGAAGAGGTTACAGGTAGTACTATTTTGTTACTGATTGAAAAGTTAGAAACAATGAAGAGAAGTAGATAAAATGAGAAGAGGAATGGACGTTTAACTCACAAAAGGGATGAGACATTCGTCTAGTTAATTCCTCAAAACATGCACTGATAGATGACACAATTGTAGAAGGAGATAGAAAACCTTAATTGTATTCATTAATTAGGTGACAATATATACCCAAAAAGGGATAAACCTACAGTGCTACAATACAGGAGATATAGTATAATATACAACAGATAGGTATTGACTAAGCAACTAATTCGTTAATTCATGTTTATCCTTATCATGTCCCCACAAGACAGATGACCGAGAGGTAAGACCGATCTTGGACATGAAGATTCAAACTTGGCACGAGAGAGCGGCTTCGTGAACGGATCAGCGAGTTGGTCATCAGTTGAAACGTGTGTGACCCGGATAGCGCCAAGTTGAACCTGCTCTCTTATAAAATGATAAGCTAGTGCGAGATGTTTCATGCACTAATGAAAAACGGGATTTACACTGCAAAGTAGCATCTAGATTGTCACAATAAATCACAGGCTGTGTGGTGGATTGTACACCCATTTCACCAAGAAGATTACATAACCATAAAACTTCAGAAGTCGTGCTTGCCACGGCTTTGTATTCCGCCTCTGTTGAAGATTGAGAAACGAATCTTTGTTTCTTGGAGCTCCAAGAGATAGGATTTCTACCAAGGAACACCACGTGACCCAAAGTAGACTTGTAATCATCCTTATTGCCACCCCAGTCGGCATCAGAAAAGGCATGAATATGCATAGGAGAGTTTCGAGATAGAGTGATTCCACAATCAAGAGACCCAATAAGGTAACGAAGCAGGCGCTTTAAGGCAGCCCAATGTTCTGTGCGTGGTGCATGAAATTGGGAAAGTTTGTTGACAATAAAAGCAACATCAGGCCTTGTAAGTGATAGGTACTGCAGGCTTCCAACAAGGGTTCGGTACTCTGTAGGGTTAGTAATGAGAGAACCGGAGTGAAGATGGAACTGACAGTTAGTGGCTATCGGTGTTGGTGCAGGTTTGGCTTGAGGCATCTTGGCTCGGTCAAGCAAGTCCAAAATATATTTTCGTTGGCTGAGAAATAACCCATGGGTTGATGGAATAACCTCAACAACTAGAAAATATGAGAGGTTACCAAGGTCCTTAAGAGCAAATTTGCGAGCCAAATGTTGCACAAAGTCGTCAAGAACACGCGAATCTGGGCTTATGAGCACTATATCGTCCACATAAACTATGAGGTAAATAGGAGCAGACCGTGTTTGGTTGATAAAAAGTGATGCATCTAAGATAGATAGTGTGAAACCGTACCTCGTTAAGAAGGTGGCTAGCTCATTATACCAGGCCCGGGGTCTTGTTTTAGATCGTAGATTGCCTTTCGAAGTTGGCAAAGTAGGAAAAGTCAGATCATTGAAACCCGGCGGTTGAGCCATGTAAACTTGCTCCTGAAGGGTACCATTAAGGAATGCGTTACTGATGTCAAGATGCCTAAGAGACCAAGTATATTAGACATCGAGACTTAGAAGTGTACAAATTGTCGCTGGTTTCACAACGGGACAGAATGTTTCAGTGTAGTCAATACCGGGGTGTTGTTGAAACCCTTTTGCAACTAGACGTGCACGATACCAATCAACTGTGTCGTTCGAATTGTTTTTTAATCCAAAAAACCCATTTACATTGAACGACATTCTGGGTGGCAGTAGACGGAACTAGATCCCAGGTGCCAAGAGTGTGAAGTGCTTTAAGTTCAGCTTGCATTGCCTCTTTCCACAATGGATCGTTTAGAGCTTATCGAATATTGGTAGGTTCAGTAATACGAGTATGGGCAGTGGTGAGATGAGCATATTTGGGATTGGGTTTAAAGATTTGATGTTTAGATCTTGTTGTCATAGAGGAGGTGGAATGGGTTGTAGTTGGAGGGACAAATTGTTGAGATGTAGTGTGAGGATGAGGAGATGGATGATCATTTAGAGGTTCAGCATTTGTTGTAGGTGTATGGCTTGGGTTTGGGGGCATACTGATACTTTGGTTTGTTGATAAAGATGATGGATTTTGTGAAGGAATAACAGTAGGCGTAGAAACAAGAGGAACATCAATATGACACCAGGTATCAGTGGAGTGAGATAGAGTACTAGGGTTGGTGTTGGACAGTTGTGGGTAAGGAAAGTCATTCTCCACAAATTGCACATGACGTGAAGTATATATACGTTGCGCTGTTGGATCAAAGCAGTAGTAGACACTTTGGGTAGCCGAGTAGCCAACAAATATACATGGAACTGATCGTGTATCAAGTTTGTGGCTCATGTATGGTCGCAACCAAGGATAGCAGTGACAACCAAAATTGCGCAACTTAAGATAATTTGGAAGAGTACCAAACAGTGCTTGATAAGGAGACTTGTGTGAGAGAGTCGGAGTGGGTAAACGATTATTTAAGTAAGATGCAGTTGTGAATGCGAATGACCAGAAAGTTGTAGAGACCCGTCCTAATCCATCTGGAAGAATACATTACATTTGGTTTCATCACGAGGTACTTGACCTCTATATGGTACATTTTACAAACATTGCATTCGTTTTTAAAAGACAAGCTTTCTTTACATCGAAAGTTGACAGCATGCATACCATTTCATAATATATTCAACTATAATTGACTTAATAATAATCTTGATGAACTCAACGACTCGAATGCAACCTCTTTTGAAATATGTCATGAATGACTCCAAGTAATCTCTAGAATGAGCAAATGCACATCGGAAGATTTCTTTGAGAATAAACATGCTTTCAAGTGTCAACCAAAAGGTTGGTGAGTTCATTAGTGTATCATAATCAATCATTTCCATAATTTTAATAGACCACAAGATTTTCATTTCCATTTTTTCATAAATAAGCATCTCATACATAGATATAAAAATCATTCATATGGATTGAACACCTGGTAATCGACCTTAACAAGATGCATATAGAATATCCCCATCATTCCGGGACTCCCTTCGGACATGATAAAATCGAAGTACTAAAACAGTTCAAATTCTCTGACTGGGTCTTTTTAGTGCTCATAGATCTATCTTTAGGATCCGCGTCAATTAGGGTGTCTGTTCCCTAATTATTAGATTACCAGACTAAAAAGGGGCATATTCGATTCGATAATTCAACCATAGAATGTAGTTTCGATTACTTGTGTCTATTTCGTAAAACAGTTATAAAAGGAGCGCATGTATTCTCAGTCCCAAAAATATATTTTGCAAAAGCATTTAAAAAGAGAGCAAATGAAACTCACAATATGATATTTTGTAGTAAAAATATGCATGCGACGATACTGAACAATGCAGGGTTGGCCTCGGATTCACGAACCTATATCAGTTATATATATTAACACATATAATTGTAATCAAACAAATTTACCTATTATTAGTGATATAATTGTTATTTTAATAAATTATATGTTTCATTAATAACTAAATTAAATATTTCTATTTTATGTACTTTAAATAAATAATTAGTATTTATAATAAAACGTTAATATAAATATTTTATATGTATTAACTATAGTGTTATGTAACTAAAAATCATTTGATAAAATAATATTAATAATAGTAAATAAAAAGTTGTATTATTTTATAATAATAATATTAGTAAATATACTTAATAATGATAATAATAATAATTATGATACTAAAAATAATAATACTTATAATGATAATAATATTGATAATAATAATAATAATAATAATAATAATAATAATAATAATAATAATAATAATAATAATAATAATAAAAAATAATAATAATAATAATAATAGTAATAATAAAAATGATACTTTTAAATATGATAATTTTAATAATAATGATAGTTTTCATATTGATACTTATATAATATTCATAATGATAATTCTAACTCTACTACTACTACTACTACTACTACTACTACTACTACTACTACTACTACTACTACTACTACTACTACTACTAATAATAATAATAATAATAATAATAATAATAATAATAATAATAATAATAATAATAATAATAATAATAATAATAATAATAATAATAATAATAATAATAATAATAATAATAATAATAATAATAATAATCAAATGACTACCTCAAAGAAATAGGCTCTAAAAGAAATAATGCCTCAGTCCGGGCTCGAACTCGAGACCTCTTGATTAACACCAACTCCCTCAACCGTTGAACCAATATTTTAATTTGTTAACAATCGCGTGACTAGTTATTTAATTTATAGAAAAACGTATAACATTTTCCTGATAACTCATCATTATCATTATCGCATGTAGCCTTCACAATCCTTTAATCAAACTTTTCGGCCCACAGCAAAAATGAACCTCGGCCCAAGAACAATAACCCAATTATAATAGTCCATGTTTGTTTTTAATTGGATCCACCAGCCCATTAACACATTTAATTAAACTGATCGAGGTTTTGTGGGGTTCGTCTGGAAAAAAAATAATAATACCGCCGCTAGTTAACCTTGAGAATTCAACATCATCGACTTATTCATAATCGTATCACCATCATCCTTAATCATAGTCATTTTTGAATCATAACATCCCGTTAACCTCACTGTTTCATCATCTTCTTCTTCCATCACTGTTCATTACCCGGTTTCGTGATTAATTAAGCAGAAAAGAAGAAAAATACTGCAGCCGTAATATAGCACTACACGATGAGGATGATGATTATAAAATAGAAACAGAAAGAAAAGGTATGCAGCCGCAGAAGAACTACTTCGGTGGTGTTCTTGGGTTTACGAAAGTGGTGGTATTCGTTTATTAAGAAAACAGAAAACAAGTAACATCATAGTGATATCGATGGTGTGGTTGTAACAAAAGTAACAGGAACCGAAATATTGCAGGTGGTGTTTAAGTGGGTTTAGGTGTTATGGATATGGGTTTGTATCCGAAATAGAAGACAGGAAGCAATAAACTTAAGATGTATTTTGTCGAGCTACAACAAATCAAATGGGTTTAGTTTGGTTATTGATGGGTTCTCTTCGGTTAAAAACTGCAGCAAACCACGATGATGATGATCATTGGTGGTGGTTTCAAAGGGATACAGGAAAAAGAAAAATATAGCGAATTGGGTGATGGGTCTGATCAACACGACAGGAAACAACACGACAAGGAATATAAACGGTTTAATGGTGGTTGTTCCTGCTTGATCGTAAAAAGAAAACATTACAGGATCAAGAAAGTACAGTAGCATGATTCACGTCATCGGTTCATCCTCACCTAATCATTTATTCTATCATTAATGGTGGTTTACAGCACCGAAGTAATACAAATGATTTCGATAAACACAAGTGGGTTTTGATAAGGTATTGAAGAAGAAAGAACAAAGGTGGTGATGGTTGGTTTTGGTTTTCGTTTACTAACAGCAACAACAAGAAGGAATTACAAATGGTGATGATGATATATAGGAAAGTGCTCGGTTTATCAAGCAAAAACAGAAAACAGAATACATTTAACGACCCGTCAAAGTACACTTGACGACCATCATTATCTTGGCCCTACAACTTGATCATAACTCTAAATGAATTTAATAAATAACCTTGCATTCTTTATTAAAAATGATTTCCTATAAAGGAAACCTACCAAAATATGTAAGTTTAGAAAAACCATACATAAATACTTAATCAAAAGTTGACGAAAACAAAGTCAACAAACACCCACAATTTAATGTATCAAAATAGAATGCAAGTTAATGTTTAACAAAAGCTGCCATCATAAATATGCAGACTCTCTAAGCACAGCGGAAGCAATCAATCATGAACTTGAGAATAAAACATGCGAGTAACTGTCAACAAAAATGTTGAGTGAATTATAGGTTTAATATTGCAAACAATATTTAATTTAAACCGTAAAAATTTATGTTTAAAAACATAATGCGTTATTTTGGACCACAAAAATTATATGCTCGAAAACATATAAAACATTATTCCAATAACCCGTGAGCCACCTGGTAACCACTTAACCAATTCCACCCTTACTAAACACAATATACACTGAACAGGTGTATCTTCAAATAATTACGAAGTACTAATACATTTCATCTTCAAAAATTGCTAGCGCGACTATCACGAAATGGGGTTGTCAAACCCGATAGATCTATCCATAGGATTCGCGTTCACCAGTAAAAACCAGTGATTACAGTTACCAGACTAGGGAATATTTTCGTTCAACTCACAATGAATAACTTAAACCAACTTTCACTTGTGTCCAATATGAAAAATAAAATGCATGTATTCTCATCCCAAAAGGTATAAATAAGAAAAATGGGACTATAACTCACCTTAAAGTAAATGCAGTAACCACACAAAAAGCGAACAACAAACGAAGTAAAGTGATCAAGAATGATCACAACGCTGACCTATAAATAAAGCAGGTCGATATAAATAACTAACTTAGGTCAAGTCTTAGTATGATAGCTATAGTACTTGTTGCAAGTAGACATAGAACAATACTCGGTATGCTTCGGTTTGATCAGAACAGCGTAAGGACACGTACTTTCTATTTTTAGAAAGTTTCTATTTTTGGAAAGTTTCCATATTTAGAAGTTGCTATTTTTGGAAAGTTTACAAGTTTAGGGGAGTTTCCTTAATTAGAAAGTCAACAAAAGTCAACTGAAAATCAAAGTCAATCGAAAGTCAACTCAAAAGTCAACCTTGGTCAAACATAGTCAACATTGAATTTTAAAGTATAAATTATATTAATAATATAAGTTATAATGTTATTTAAAGTCATATATGTATAATCATGTCATATCATAAGTTTAATTAAATTAAAATGAATTATTAAAGTTAACATAAGTTTAAATGATATAATTAATATAACATAAGTATTTAATTAATTAATTAAATATTAATCATAACATAAGTATCATTAATTAATAATAAGTTTTCAATCATATCATAAGTATTATTAATTAATAATGAATTATTAATCATCTCATAAGTTTTGATTAACATTATTAAATCATAAGTATTTAATAACTGAATTATAATTAAATAATAACAAAGCCTTATAATAATTAAATAATTAATCCTTATTATAAGTCTTATTATAATAATCTCATAACTTAAGTTTAATACTTACCATCAGTATTTTTTATTAATAATAAAAGTATTATTAATCATAAGTTTAATTAAAGTTTCATTAATCAAAATGTAATTAATAAATGATATAATAAGTAGGTATATCATAATTCTTAAATTAAATTAATCACTTTTATATCATAAGTAATTTAATGATAATGAAAATCATTATTTTATATCATAAGTTAGATGTTATAACCATAAGTTTTAATTAAAAATTCATCGGGTCATAACTTGAGCTCCGGGTATCGATTTTCGACGAGTCTTATACATATCTCCGCCTAAACAAACCACCCGACACATTAGTGCACTTAATAACACCCCAAGAACAGCCACCAAGTTGTGTCCAACAGCCCTAATTCAACCTGGAGCTTTAATTCGTTCAAAAACATGTTTTAGTCATAACCGGTGATCCGTGGCTCGGATTTCGATGACCCGAACATGAATGTTCATCCAATCATCAATATTAACACACTAGTACACCCTAGAGACTCTAAAAAAGGTCAAAAAGTCGGACCAAACCTGAACACATTCGTTTTTATGTTTTGATTTCATGAAAACACCATTTTAATCATATCTTAAGTTTCGGGAATCGAAATAACATGAATCCGGAGTCTAAAATCAATGTATTGATGAGAGGAACACATCTAGACACTTTAATTTAACTTTTACATCAGTTAAGTTTACAGAAAAGATCAAATACACCGCTGTCCAAAATCAATCAAACCGAAAACATGCGATAACGAGTGATTCTATGCATACAATCAATAATACAACAACATACAAGCATCATACCATAATAATAACATATAAATACAGAAAAATTATAGAAAAAATCAAAAGTTAGGGTTAGGGTTTATACCCTAATCAATAATCGAGAAGAAGAGGATGAAAGAACGCGAAAATAGCAACCCGATTATGTAACAAGCCTTGAGAAATGATGAAGAATCCTTGCTATGATGATGTTGGCTGATTATGATGATGAAGATGGAGGTTTGGGTCGTTCAAGGAGAGGAGAGAAAAAAAAAATAAGGTGCTAGGTTAAAATGAGAAGCATTTTAGTGGTTTTGATCAAATAAATCCCAAGATTGAAAAGTTGACAACCTAACCCCCTCCTCTTTGAAATTTTCGGCATAAAGTGAGAGGGTGGGACCCTCTCTAGCCCAACATGATTAAAGACTAAAAGCTTGTGGTCCGAAAGCCCGAACGAAGCCCGAAACGCGAAAACGCTACTACACGATTAAATCTTTGGAGATATAACATATACGCGATAAATAAAATATATAAACACTATATATATTTATATGACATCAAAATATGATATTTAAAATAATTAGGATTCGAAAATCTCAAAAGTCTGACCGTTGGTTTGAAAACCGAAAAGATTCGCCGGATAGAAATCCACGACACGTAGAAACGTACAGAATTAAATATGAATACAAATATTCACATAACACATAATAATTAATATATTATTACTAAAATAATAATATAGATCATAGAAATGACGTGGCATGAATAACAATTAACGGGCGTTAAATATTAAACAGTAAAAGATAACGGAAAAAGTAGGGTCGTGACAGTACCTTCCCGTTATGGAAATTTCGTCCCGAAATTTAAGCAGGTGCAGGGGTTGACTCGACATCTGAGAACAAATGCGGGTACTTCTACCTCATCTGATCTTCACGTTCCCAAGTGAACTCGGTTCCGCTTCTAGCGTTCCATCTAACTCGGACGATAGGAATCTTACTTTGCTTGAGTGTATTAACCTCTCGATCCATAATCTTGACAGGTTCCTCAATAAAATGGAGTTGTTTATCAACATGAAGTTCATCAAGAGGAATCGTCTCATCGGCCTCGACCAAACACTTCTTCAAATTCGACACATGAAAAACGTCATTAATGGCGCTAAGTTCTTGTTGCAATTTCAAACGATATGCCACGGGTCCAACTCTCTCAGTAATCTCAAATGGTCCAACGAATCGAGGATTCAACTTTCCTCTTTTACAAAATCGTACCACACCCTTCCAAGGTGATACTTTCAACATAATACGGTCACCGCCTGAAATTCAATATCCTTTCTTCTAATATCGGCATAACTCTTTTGCCGACTTCTAGCGGTTCTCAATCTCTCTTTAATTTGTACGATCTTGTCGGTAGTCTCATAAATAATTTTTGGGCCTGTGAGTTGAGCATCCCCAACCTCATTCCAACAGATATGAGACCTATACTTCCTACCATATAGAGCTTCAAATGGTGCGGCTTTAATACTTGCATGATAACTGTTGTTATAAGAAAATTAAGCCAGTGGCAAGTACCTATCCCAACCGTTACCAAAATCAATCACGCATGCCCTCAGCATGTATTCTAACGTTTAGATGGTCCTTTCACTCTGACCATCAGATTGTGGATGATAAGCGGTGCTCATATCCAACTTAGTTTCCAAAGCTTCTTGTAAGGACTGCCAAATCCTCGATGTGAATAGACTGTCTCGGTCCGAAATAATAGATACTGGAACACCGTGTCTCGAAACAATCTCCTTCAAATACAAGCGAGTAAGTTTTTCCATCGAATCCGTTTCTTTAATCGGCAAAAAGTGAGCTGACTTTGTGAGTCGATCTACAATCACCCAAATGGTATCGTAACCACCCACAACTCTCGGTAAATCTGTAATAAAGTCCATTGTAATAACTTCCCACTTCCACTCGGGAATCTCAGGTTGCACCGAAAGTCCGGACGGTTTCTGATGTTCAGCTTTAACCTTAGCACAGGTCAAACACTTAGCCACATTAGTAGCCACATCAGCTTTCGAGTTAGGCCCCCAGTATAGCTCCTTAAGATTATGATACATCTTTCCTGAACCAGGATAAATAGAGTACCTAGACTTATGAGCTTCATCTAAAACAAGTTGTCGCAAATCACCAAATTTCGGAACCCAAAGACGTCCCGCACAATACCGAGTACCATCGGTTCGTACCTCAAACTGTTTACTCAAGCCTCTGACCTTCCCGTTACTAAATTTTCCTCCCTCAAGGCTTCTTGTTGTGCCTCAAGACTCTGCCTAGCAAGGTTAGTTCGAATTGTCATATTCAAGGCTCCAAACCTACGAGGTTTAACTCTCTCCTTTCGACTTAAAGCTTCGGCCACAACATTGGCCTTTCTCAGATGATATAGGGGTTCACAATCATAATCATTCATCGTATCAACCCACCTTCAATGTCTCGTATTTAGCTATTTTTAATCAAGGATATGTTGAAGACTTTTGCGATCATTGTACACTGTACTTTTGACCCCATATAGACAATGTCTCCAAATCCTAAGTGCAAACACAACAGCTCCAAATTCTAAATCATGGGTTGTATAATTCTCTTTATGGATCTTCAACTGACGTGACGTGTAAGCAATGACTTTCTTTCGTTGCATCAAAACGTAACCAAAGCCCTGACGCGAAGCATCACAATAGATGACAAAATCATCATTACCCTCAGGTAGTGATAATATCGGAGCGGAAGTTAACTTCTTTTTCAGAGTTTGAAAAGCAGCCTCTTATTCATCCTTCCACTCATACTTCTTCCCCTTGTGCGTTAAAGCAGTCGGAGGTTTCGCTATTCGAGAGAAATCTTGAATGAACCTTCTATAATAGCCTGCTAATCCTGACGAATCTGAGTAGGAGTCTTCGGAATTTCCCACTTCTCAATCCCCTCAATCTTAGCAGGATCAACTTGAATTCCCTTTTTACTAACAACGTGTCCAAGGAATTGAACTTCTGTCAACCAGAATGCACATTTTGAAAACTTAGCATACAGCTCTTCTTTTCTCAACAAATCAAGCACCAACTTCAAATACTCTTCGTGCTCTTGATCACTCTTGGAATAGATAAGGATATCATCGATGACAACGATAACAAATTTGTCCAGATAAGGTCTACACACACAGTTCATGAGGTCCATGAACACAACAGGTGCATTGGTTAATCCGAACGGCATAACAAGAAATTTGTAGTGACCATAACGGGTACGGAAAGCGATTTTCAGAATATCAGTTTCTTTAGCCTGCAGTTGGTGATAACCGGAACGAAGATCAATTTTAGAATAAACGGACGAACCTTGAAGCTGATCGAACAAATCATCAATTCTAGGAAGATGGTAACGGTTTTTAATAGTAAGCTTGTTTAACCCGCAGTAATCAATACACAATCTGAGTGAACCATCTTTCTTATTAACAAACAAAATAGAAGCTCTCCAAGGGGACGGACAAGGACGAATGAGGTAATGTTGCAACCAACAAAGGAAGAATTATAGAGAGTAAACATATCAGTGGTAAAGATGTTTAAGACAATTCCTTCAAAGGGGATAACGAGGATCATGAACTTCAAAGTAAATTTTCATTACATTTCCGAAAGGAAGACGTACGAAAGGTGTGATCTTTCAATGAGAGTGAACTTCCTCGCACAATGAGCGAGTCAATCTAGGATTCATCCTTATCCTTAAATTTATGTGCGGATGAAAAGAAACGTGAATCATGGGTTATAAAGAATAGTCAACTCCAGGTGAGATGAATCTCCAAAAATAATTTCATGCATCTCAAAGTATTGAATCCTAGGATTGATGTTTACGAGGGTGTTGCAGTTAACATCGAATATTGAGAGTAGAAACTCCTCAAACGGTCTAGTGTAATATATATCCATGATACCCACTACAACAACAGTTGGGGTAGAAACCCACCTAGCACCTTTTCTACAATAGGGTGACCACCGAGTGTACCCCAGAAAATTAATTTATCGGTCCGAGTTTCTGCTATGTCCAACCATAAGAGGGAAAATTTTATGAGCGCAAAGACTCTCCAACAAATTTTATAAAACTGGCATCCAAAGTGGTGTAAGAGTTTCTATTAATGAACTTAATGGTAAGTTTCATCCCTAAACGGAGGATGAGAAGAACTGTGATCCAAACACTTTGTAGATTAATGCGAAAATTTGATAAAATCAATTAAAGGAGTTTTGAAAAAGCTTTAAACGTTTGATGTTGTAACGACCCAACAAAATCATCATTGACGGCGCCGTTAATTTAGGTCCCGTTACGTGGTCATAGTCCCTAAATGAGACGCGTTTGACCAAAATTATGTCGCATTTATTTGAAACGTATGACTTGCAAAGTTTTAAGTTACCAAATGCTTCGACAAAGAGTTTAAGTTTACAAAAGTATAAAGTATAAATGAAATAACTTGCGACATAATATAAGTTGAAAATCAAGAGTGCTATCAATAGCATAAGTATGTATACTTTAAGTTGAATCTAAAGGTGATATCACTAGCGTATGCATGTATGCTTGACCCCAAGCAAGTAATCAAAGTGTGCGGAAGCATGTATCAAATATCCAAGTATGAACCTGAGAAACATATAGAAAACTGTCAATGAAAAACGTTGGTGAAATCATAGGTGTATTTGTAAACGTTGTTTTGAACCACAAGATTTTGTATTTCCATAACGTTGATTATCTGAATCGTTTGCATTCCAAAAGTATGATCGCGAGCACCCAATTATCAAAAGTAGCGAACCGTCCAAATGTAGCGAACCGTCAAGCCCATGCGATCACATAATATAAGTTCTCGCTTACACCCTGCAAGTGTAACTAATGATAATTGAATTGAGGCTTTTTGTTCTAACTCGCTGTGGAATGTTTGTTTTCGTACTTGTGTTCAAAGCATAAAAGTATGTAGTATAAAACTGTATATGTTTCTCATCCCATGATTTAAAAGTATAAAAGTTGTTGAAAAGATGGGACTATGATCTCACCTTGAGTGCACGAGTATAAAGGTACTTCACAAAGTAAATGTGTGCATGAAAGTTGTTTAGCCTTGACCTATACAAGTAAGTTGTATCAATTGATGGTTACGACACAAGGTCGGGCGAAATGTGTTCAATTAGTCCTATGGCTCGTTACGCCTCGATTAATATAGCATGTGAATCAAGTTGTCAAGTTTCATGCACGATATAAGTATAAAAGCACGTTAGAACGATTGCAATAGTGTTTGGTTAAGTTTGACTAAAAGTCAAAATTTGGTCAAAGTCAAAGTCAACAAGGTCGGGTTGGGTATACGACGATTTTTCTAAGTTATAAAATCATATGTGAGCATGTTGGCCAAGTTTCATGTTAATCGGAGGTGCGTAGCATAGTTAGAATTAAGCGAAAAATGAAAATTTTGGACAGCCCCTGATAGATCATCTGGACGGCGTCCAGAATGGCTGGACGGTGTCCTGTAGTAAAGGGTGGGATGGCGTCCAGAATATGGGACGGCGTCCCAATGAACTACAGGTTGCTGAAGCTGAAATTTGATAAGTCTCGAACCAAACTCATTTCAAACACAACTTATGAACCGAAAACACTCAAGACACGTATCTTATATCGTTGGAAAGGTATTTTGACAAGGAATACAACTAAACACATATCATCATACAAATACTTCATTTAAAATGACCAAATCCTCGTCAAATGATTGTTAAAAGTTCATCATTGATGTTTCAAGTTCGTAAAACGCATTTTATGATTCGGGCAACCAATTTACATGTATTATATGCTGTTTTGAAGGTAATTGAACATACATTGCAATTAAACACTTTCTAACAACATTTCATGGAATTCAAGGCATCAAAAGTTCATTTTAAAAGCTATCAAACCCTAGCCAAGAATCACAAAATCAATAATCATGTTAATGTAAGGTTTTCATGTCATCCAACATACCAAAACGAAGCTAATGATGCTAGTAACACATTTAATACATGAACTTTAACATTTAAATAACATTTAATCATTCAAAACACAAGATTAAGCAAACCCATTTTTCATATTCAAGCTAGTTACTCAAAACAACAAATCAAGCAAACTAAACACATATTCATGTTAGAATTGAGCCATATACACTAACTAACACCATTTCAAGTCTATAAAATGAATTTGAGAAATCTATAGTTTTAGAAATGTTACCCAAACGAGATGAAGTTGGTACCAAAATGTGACAACCCGGAAATTTTTGACCAAATTTAAACTTTATCTTTAAATGATTTAACGTTTCTGACACGATAAGCAAAGTCTGTAAAACCGAATCTCAAAATTTTTGAACTATTCAAGTACCCTTCGGTTGTTCTCAATGATTCGCGAACCATTATATGTAAATAGATACATATATATACTATAACTTGAAAATGTAACAAAGTTTTAATTACATGATACCGTACATTAAACTTATTGGTTTATATATCTATTTGAAAATATATGATTTCAAGTTATTTAGTAAACGATAGTAATATTTGATTAATGATTCGATTGATATTTAGATTAGTTAACTAAAACGTTTAAGATGAACCAGTAAAACACTAATTTGCTACAGTATTTTCGAATTACTACAGTACCCGAAAAGCTACAGTCTTTTCGAAAATCACTATTTGCTACAGTAAAAAAAACTTTGCTTCAGTAACTTTGCTACAGTAAGACACTATTTCAAAATGAAAATGTATATATGTATATGTATATACTACGAGACGATGATTTATAGAAGTAAATGACCAAAACACTCGAAAGTTTAAGATATACTTTGAGTGGTATAGTTTATGGATAACTTAAGGTTATATTTTGACAAAGGTAAGAGTCACGAAACGTAGAGTATTAGTTTTCTAAGCGTATGAAAATGCGTTCGAGAAACCAGAACCGGGACATAAGTCGAGTGACAACGTACGACTTATCGGAACAAAAATTTCAAGTCAACTATGCATGTGAATTTAATATAATATATAATTAATTATATAAATTAAATACATTATATTTATAATTAAATAATATGTCGACAAACTAGAAGTTAAACGATCATGAGCTGGAAATCCATCCCATGCGATCGCATAGGAAATGGTCTTGGAGGCCATGCGATCGCATGGCAGTCCTGGACAGGCCACATCTATATAAAGCTCGATCATTTGGCCAGTTTATATCATCAATCTATCTTACTCTCTCTTTACTCCGTATTATTTATATTTATATTTTTATTATTATTATTAATTATTATTATTATTATTATTATTATTATTAATATTAAGATTATTAATATTAATCTTATTATTAATAGTATTAGTATTATTATTTTTACGATACAAAAAAAATACTATACATAAAATATTACGACGGAGTGATGTCCAAATGATTTTAAAACAAGGTTTCGAGCGGGATAGAGCTAAGGAAATTATGAGTTATAGCTATGGAGGTTATGGGTGTGGTTCGAGGGTTTTGCTCGTGAGTCAAACTAGTGATTATCATCTCTGTTGCGTCTACGTACTTTCCTGCAATATTGAATGACAATATTGATGCGTGAGCATTCATATCTTATCTTTTATATATTAATTGTGTATCCATGTCTAGTGCTCGAGTATATATATTTATATATGCTTGTATGCTAAATCTCGTCGTTAAACAGTTTATAATGAATCACGAATTAAATACATATATTACTGGTAAAAGGTATATGATATACATGTTTTTGGAAAGCTGACGAAAAATCAATAACTTTTCATTTAGATATCGAATAATTTCGATGAACGGATTAAAAGATATGATGAACTGAATTATGATTGACGTTAATTGAAATTGCTTTTGAATCTGCAATTAAGATTTAAAAAACTTGTTTACGAGATTTATAAATTGGATTTTTGAATATTAACAACCGAGTAAATGAATCCTTATATAAGGTACGTCTCGTTTTGTTGAACTTTTGTCAAAATTGACTTTTTGAAACGACTTTGAATAACTTTTGTATGTCGATCTCAAGCATTAGGATTTTGATACACTATGACCTGACCTAGCTTGATAGACATTTATTGGCCAACATATGTTCTCTAGGTTGAGATCTACGATTATTTGATATTCCGAGTTTCAGTCACATTACGATGAACAACTTTATGTGCTGCTAAGGTGAGTTTCATTTGCTCCCTTTTTAATTGCTTTTGCAATCTATATTTTTCGGCTGAGAATACATGCACTTTATCTTAAATGTAATGGACACAAGTACATATTAAATTCTACACCGAGTTTGAACCGAAAATCCCTTAGCTTTGGTAACTAGTAACTGCCGGTTATAAGAACTGGTGGGCGCGAGTAGTTGTATATGGATCCATAGGGCTTGACATCCTCGTCTGTTCCAGGTATAGAAACCCTAGCCTGAACTATAAAACAGACGTATGCTATTTGAGTTTAGTACACGTTGGATTGCGTGTATTGTACATGTTGGTTGCATGTATGTTAAAACAGGGGTACTTATTATAACGTTAAAGTTTAGTTACCAGGGTGCTCAATCTTGTAGAATATTTTGATAAACGTTTCTGGATGAAACAACTGAAATCTTGTGATCCACCTTTATCTACAGATTATGCAAAACATTAAAACTATGAACTCACCAACCTTTGTGTTGACACTTGTTAGCATGTTTATTCTCTGGTTCCCTAGAAGTCTTCCGCTGTTTGCTTATATGTTAGACAAGCTATGTGCATGGAGTTTTACATGGCATATTTTTCAAGGAAACGTTGCATTCACCAAATCATCACCATGTATCTTATTTTGACTGCGTTGTCAACGGAAGTACTATTGTAAACTATTATTTACGGTGATTGTCTATAAGTAGAAATCATCAGATATCGAAAACCTTTGATTTAAATATTCATTTATGGTGAGCCTTTTCAAAAGAATGCAATGTTTACAAAACGTATCATATAGAGGTCAAATACCTCCCAATGAAATCGATGAATGACGTGTTCATCCATATGGATTTGGAGCGATCGTCACACAAAATAAAGAGGATGATGCGAGGATCACAAATATGTAATTTGTTTTGATGTTTGATTGCAAGATTTGAAATGGATGATGAATCTTTGAAGATGGTAAAAGTGTGTTCTTGGTGACTAGAGAGAAAAGAAGATGAGGAGGTGAAAATGGAATGAATGGTGGAAAGAGTGGGTTGACTAGTTGACCTAGTCAACTAGTTTGCCCAGTTGGCAACTTCGGTCCCTCAAGTTTAAAGCGGGTGCGTGAATTAACCAAACGAATTATTTTAAAAACGCTAGAGTAAACGAGTGATGTTATAATTAAATAACGGGTATATTAAGAACGTTAGTCAACGGAAGATACGAATTTAGATAACGAAAGATATTATCTAAAAAAAAGACGGCGTTAAAATAAATTTAACGGAAAAACACGGGATGTTACATTACCTACACCTTAAAAGAAATTTCGTCCCGAAATTTAGTTGGAAGTAGTACTCGTTGATTCTTCCTTGAGATCTTGCGTTGCCAATTCTACGAATAAGTGAAGGTACTTCCTTGGGCATTCCAACAAACCTTGAGAGTCGGATTTCATGTCGTTTTAAAGTTTGGTTTCACGATCCATAATTTCAATCGGCCCTCCTAGGAAGTGGAGTTTGTCATCGATAGTAAGCTCGTCGAAAAGGATAACAAGTTCTTATTTCACAAGACACTTCTTTAAGTTTGATACATGGAATGTAGGATGAACGGAGACTCAAATGAGTCGAAAAATCTAAATGGCTAGCAACGGGTACAATACGCCCCAAGATTTCAAAAGGATCAAATTATCGCGGATTTAGCTTTCTACGTTTCTCAAAACGGATTGCACCTTCCCAAGGTGTGACTTTTAACATTTCGCGGTTACCCATTTGGAATTCAATAGGTTTACGTCTAACATCGGCATAGCTCTTTTGGCAACTACGGGCCGTCTTGAGCCCTTCTTGAATTTGAACGATCTTAACGGTTATTTCATGAATGAGTTCAGGTTCGGTGGTTTGATTATCATTTACTTCGGTTCAACAATTAAGAAAACGACGATTGCGGCTATATGAGTTTTGATATCGCATATTTTATACACGTTTTCCTTAGCGATATCGATCACATTTTAGTCCGTTCGGATACGATTTGGCGGTTATATTGATGATTTTGAGAACATCCGAGTTTGAAAAGTTTATTGTTGAAGAGTGGCGTTTTATGTAGTTTTTGGGGCATTTGTTAATTGATTATAATTATTGGTGCTCCGGGGTTGGAAACGTTAAGTACATATCGGGTATTTTGGTTATAAGGTATTATTAGTGTTGTAAAGGTGCAAGGGAAGGTCGGAATCAGCACACGTTGAAGACCGCGGCGCGGAGACCTTGGCCGCGGCGCGGTAATCCAAATATTTCGATATCAAAAAGGGGTTTAAAGAAAGGTCCAGAATCAGTTATAGGCCACGGCACGACAAATGGGTCCGTGGCGCGACATTGGCCTAGTTTCAATCTCAGTAGAGGATTTCAAGATGTTCCAGTTCAAGTTAACTGTCGCGGCGCGACAAATTTGGCCGCGGCGCGGAGGTCTGTCGGTCCAGATATATTTGGCAGGTATTTAAGGGCCGAAAAATACCCTAACTTATCACTTTTGCATCCAGACGATTTCCAGCAGCTTTTTAACGAACAAGGGTGATTTTTGGGGAATCCCAAGCTCATTCTAACACATCAATCATTCCAGAAACGCGTCTCGATCCGTTCATCATTCAAGAACACAATTTTCATTAGGTTTTATTCTTATCTTCATAATGAATACTCTTAATTGTTTATTTATGATTTTGGTTTTAGCCATGGTTGGCTAAGTTTTTAATGTTTGTCTAGATTGAATATTCGTATGTGTTTGGATGATACTTTAATGTTCTATTGATTAATGCATGATAATTATGAGTTTTGATTAAGAACCATTCTTGTCGGTGTTGATTATTGTTACTAGGTTGATTAGTGATCTTGTTTGAACAAAGGGAACCCTATTTCAATTTAGTACATTAGTTTTCAATTGATTTGTCTTAACTAATTGGGTGCTTACTGGACCAAGGGGTAAACTGGGTAACATAGATTAAACAAAACAGGGGTGAATTGTGTGGAGCGAACGCGTAACCAATTGAATCTTAATCTTATAATTAGCTAATTACTAAGTCACAAACGAACGAGGTCTTTGGTGAAAGGGAACCCTAAGCCAATAAATCCTAGTTTGACGTGTTTGCTAAAAGAGAAATCTGGGTAAACCGAATCTGTAGTTGCATGTATTGATAAATTGAACTAGTGCTTAATAACAAATCATCCGACACTGCGAATAGGAAATCTAGGCGAACATTCTTTTATCTATTGAATTCAAATATCTTTACTTTTCGTTGAGTCTGCATTTAGTTCTTATAAACTTAAAAATATAAAAATATTGTTCTTTTACTTTTAATCAATCTTTGATTTGGCTAATCGTTAAATAGCCACAAAACAAACTATCTCGTACTTTCGATTTTCATAGATTAACTTAGTTTATTTTATTAGTTACAATCTTAATTCTCAAGTTTAAACTATCCTTGGAACGATTTCGGAATTACCAAACTTATACTATTACACGATCGGGTACACTGCCCGTTAGTGTGTAGTAATCTTTTATCCGGCATTTTCCATTGATAAATAATATACACGATTTTACACATCAAGTTTTTGGCGCCGCTGCCGGGGACAGTTGTGTCGAAAATTAAGATTGTTATCTAATTGTTCTTAGTTTAGTTTTAGTTTTAGTTTATTATTTCTTTTTGTATATTCTCAATTGAATCGGTGCGTTTAATCAGTTGTTAGTTGTGATTTCGCAGATAACAGGTAGTGCATGCCACATACGTGTTCTTCTAATTCTCCGATTCTTCAATCATTTGCAGAACCCGAAAGAGAGTTATTCAGAGCGTTAAGTCAAGAGCAACAGTCTATGGTGGGTTCATCTTTTTCTTCGAGTGCTAATATAATTAATTTGGGTAGTAGTTCTGAGACTGTGGTGCCCGATACACCACCTGAAATCAGAGAAGAAGAAGAATCTTGCATTTCATTAGATCTTTTCGAGACTGAAGATATGGCTGACCAAGCTGATCAACCGAATCGTCCTCAGACTATGGCAGAAAAGTTGATGGCCACACGAGGGGGCCAAGGCAATTCGATTACTCAACCGAACATCACTCAGCCTTTTCAAATTACAGGGCCGATCCTGAGTTTGATTTCTTCTGACTGCTAATTTTATGGCAAGGATAGTGAGGATGCTAACGAGCATCTTCGTATTTTCAATGATGTTTGCAACCTTTTCAAACTGCATGAGGATGTCGATACTTCGATCAAGACGAGGCTTTTTCCCTGGACTCTTAAGGGAGAAGCCAAGAGATGGTTAGATAAGCAACCGTAAGGAGCGATTACCTCTTGGGATACGTTGGTAGATAAATTCTTATCAAAGTTTTTTCCTGCGTCTCGAGCTGCTAGACTTCAAGTAGATATTTATCAATTCAGACAAAAGAGCAGGGAGACACTATTTGATGCTTGGGACCGTTATTCTAATATGTTACGCTCGTGTCCACAACACGGGTTGAATGATTTACAAAAGGTCCATATTTTCTATAAGGGGTGTGACATCCCAACTCGTCAGAGTATTGATCAAGCAGCAGGTGGGACTTTGATGGATAAGACAGAAGAAGAGGCATTAGAGATTATTGAAAAGCAAGCTGCTTACACTCACGAATGGTATCAAGATCATGAGTCAACTCGTTCAGCATTAGTTAAGAGAACCAAAACCACTGGTGCATATGATGATTATGGGTCTATTAATGCTAAGTTAGACAAGTCTGGTAGACACTTGGAGAAGTTGGAGAAGGACATGCATGGTATTAAGGTTGGTTGTGAATTTTGTGGGGGATTACACTTAGGAAAGGATTGTGATGCGGGTTTGACTATGAATCAGAAAGAAGAGATCGCTTATATTAGTCAACAGAACAACAATCAGTTTCAGGGACGTGCACAGTTTAATAGGAATTTCAACAATCCCTATAATCCTCAAGGTAATCAAGGTTCGAGGTTCCATCCAGGTTCTTGTGGAGGATATCAACAGCAAGCTCCCGGGTATTTTCAGAAACCCCAAGCCGAAGAGAAAAAGTCCAACCTTGAAGCTATGATCGAAAAGCTTGTGATTTCTCAAACTCAGCTTGTTACTACTGTTACTCGGAACAATGAGAAGAATGATCAAATGTTTTGAAATCAACAAGCAGCTATTCAGAATTTGGAAAAACAAATTGGTCAACTTGCTAATCAGAATAATGATAGGAAACCGTTTGAGTTACCGAGTAAGACTGATAATAACCTGAATAATGGGCACGTTAATGCTATCACCACCTGAAGTGGTTTAGCATATGATCCACCGAGGAAGCCCGATGAGTATGATTTGCGAGTGCCGTTGGTTAAGGAGAGTGAGCCGGTTGTTGTTAGTGAACCGGAGGGGGGAAAAGGAGTCGGAACAGGTGTGAGAAAGTTGTGAGGGTACCGGAAACTGTTGCTGCGAAACCGGTAGTTAAAGAGTATCAACCACCGCTCCCATTCCCGAGGAAGCAGAGATTGGAAAAGCTGGAGGCAGAAAAGTCCAAGTTCATGGACATGATTAAAAAAGTTAACATTAATTTTCCTTTTATTGATGTGATTGCAGGTATGCCCAAGTATGAAAGGTTTCTTAAGGACTTGCTAACTAACAGGAAGAAGCTGGAGAACGTGTCTTCAGTCAGGTTGAATGTCGCATGCTCAGCGGTAGTTGCAAACAAGCTTCCCAAGAAGCTTGAGGATCCTGGGAGTTTCACCATTACTTGTTTACAGGGTAATTTGGATTGTATGAGGGCGTTGGCAGATTTGGGGGCTAGCATAAATTTAATGCCCTATTCTATTTACTTAAAGCTAGACCCCGGGGAGTTTAAACCCACGAGTATGTCTATTCAGCTGGCTGACCGCTCCATTAAATTTCCTAGGGGAATTATCGAGAATATGCTAGTTAAGACAGGGTCGTTGGGTTTCCCGGCCGATTTCGTGGTGTTGGATATGGAAGTGGATGAGAGGATTCCACTGATTTTGGGTCGGCCATTTTTAAATACGGCTAGATTTATCATTGATGTTTATGGCCAATAGTTGACCCTTAGGATAGATGATTTGCATGCAACTTTCTCAATCGACCATGCTTTAAAATACCCTGCCTACACTGATGATACATGTTATTTTCTTAACACTGTGAATGTCCAGTCTGAGTTGTTGCAGGAATTCCCAGAGTTACAGGGTTCAGGAGAATGTTCATTGGTTGAAATTGATGAAGAGTTGCAGGTTGAGGAGGTGGATATTTTGACCACCTTGATGGAAAACGGCTATGAGCCGACTGAGGAGGAGTTCAAAGAAATCGAACGTGATGCGGATTACCGGAGCAAGTCTTCAATTGAAGAACCTCTCGAGTTAGAATTGAAGCCACTTCCAGATCATTTGGAATACGCTTATTTGCAGGAGGAATCTAAGCTCCCGGTAATTATTTCTTCTTCTCTTACTACAGGTCAGAAAACTGAGCTTGTAACCATGCTGCAGGCCCATAAACCGGCCATTGCATGGAAAATTCATGACATTAAGGGTATTAGTCCCTCCTATTGCACCCACAAAATCTTAGTGGAGGATAACTCCAAACCTGTGGTGCAACGACAAAGGAGGTTGAACTCGCACATGCAAGATGTCGTGAAGAAAGAGATCATTAAGCTCCTCGATGCAGGTCTGATTTACCCGATCTCTGATAGTCCTTGGATTAGCCCCGTACACTGTGTACCTAAGAAAGGTGGTATGACTGTTACTACTAATGATAAAAATGAGTTAATTTCCACTAGGACTGTCACGGGGTGGCGTGTTTGTATTGACTATAGTAAGTTGAACGACGCCACACGCAAGGACCACTTCCCGTCACCTTTCATAGATCAAATGCTAGAGAGGTTAGCGGGAAACAGCATTTACTGTTTTCTTGATGGTTTTTTGGGCTATTTCCAAATTCCTATCTCGCCCGAGGACCATGAGAAAACTACTTTCACGTGCCCGTATGGCACTTTCTCATACCGACGCATGCCCTTTGGCCTTTGAAATGCTCCGGCCACTTTTCAAAGGTGCATGATGGCCATATTCCATGATATGATAGAGGATTGCATGGAGGTGTTCATGGATGAATTTTCGGTCTTAGGTGACACTTTCGATTCACGCATTATTAATTTTGAACGGATGTTGGAAAGGTGTGAAAAGTCTAATCTTGTGCTCAATTGAGAAAAGTGCCATTGCATGGTTCAAGGGGCATAGTTCTCGGGCACAAGATTTCTGAGGACGGTATTGTGGTGGATCCCGCGAAGGTAACGGCTATTAAGAACCTTCCACCTCCCACCTATGTTAAGGGTGTTCGGAGTTTTCTCGGGCACGCCGGTTTTTACCGGCTATTTATTAAAGATTTTTCTAAAATTGCTAACCCGATGAACAAGCTCCTCGAAAAGGACACACCGTGGAATTTCTCCGAAGAGTGCCTAAAGGCATTCAATCTTCTTAAGGAGAAACTGATCAATGCACCCATTATAATTGCTCCGAATTGGTCCCTTCCATTCGAGCTTATGTGCGATGCTTCTGATTTTGCTGTTGGCTCTGTTTTGGGTCAAAGGGTCGAGAAACATTTCTGACCCATTTACTATGCAAGCAAGACCTTACAGGGAGCGCAATTGAATTATACTACCACTCAAAAGGAGCTCCTTGCGGTGGTCTTTTCTTTTGATAAGTTTCGGTCCTACTTAGTCTTGTCTAAGACTATTGTTTTTACGGACCATTCTGCTCTTAAGTACCTCTTTTCGAAATTGGATGCAAAACCTCGACTGCTTAGATGGATCTTGCTTTTGCAAGAATTCGATATCGAGATCCGGGATAAGAAGGGTGCTGAAAATCTAGCGGCTGACCACTTGTCTAGACTCGAGAATCCAAATCTTGAAGTCTTCACGAATCGAGTATCCATAATGATTTTCCCGATGAATATCTCATGGCGATGGACAAGGTGGACGAGCCATGGTACGTGGACATTGCTAATTATCTCGTTGGGGGATTCTTGAAAAAAGGGTGGTCACTTCAAAAGAGGAAGAAATTCTTCAGTGACCTTAAGTACTATTTCTGGGAGGCTTCCTATCTTTTTTGTTGTTGTCCCGATGGGGTTATCCGCCGGTGTGTTTCCGGTGAGGAGTGTATGCGTATTTTGACCGAGTGCCATAGTGGGCCTACCGGTGGGCATTTTGGACCCCAAATCACGGGGCGTAAAGTCTATGATGCCGGCTTCTTTTGGTCGACAATTTTCAAGGATGCCCACCGAATTTGCAAATCGTGCGATTCTTGTCAAAGGACCGGTAAAGTCACCAAACGGGACGAGATGCCTCAACAGAGCATCCAAGTTTGCTAAGTATTTGACGTTTGGGGAATTGACTTTATGGGGCCATTTCCGAAATCTCAGAATTATAGCTACATACTCGTTACCATTGCCTACGTGTCTAAATGGGCCGAAGCGCAAGCTTTGGCTACAAACGATGCACGAGTTGTGATTTCTTTCCTTCAGCATTTATTCTCTCGATTTGGAACTCCTAAAGCTTTAATTAGCGATAGGGGAACTCATTTTCGTAACGCCCAAATGGAGAAGGTATTGAAGCGATATGGAGTTGTCCATAAAGTTTCTACTTCATACCATCCCCAAATGAGCGGACAAGTTGAGAATACCAATCGAGCTCTTAAAAGGATTCTTGAGAAAACTGTGGGGTCGAATCCGAAGGAGTGGGCGAATAAGCTCGATGAAGCTTTGTGGGCGTTTCGAACCGCCTACAAAACACCAATTGGTACCACTCCTTATCGGTTGGTTTATAGAAAAGCGTGCCATCTCCCGTTGGAGATTGAGCATAAAGCAATGTGGGCACTTAAAAAGTGCAATTTAGATTTGAAGGAAGCCGGACGCTTAAGGGTGGGGCAACTGAATGAGCTTGGTGAATTACGCCTTGATGCGTATGAGAATTCGTTGATTTATAAAGAGAAAACCAAGCAATGGCATGATAGAAGGTTAAAGGGTCCGAAAGAGTTTAAGGAGGGCGATCGAGTGCTCTTGTTTAACTCTAGATTGAAGCTTTTACCGGGAAAACTTAAGTCCCGGTGGACGGGACCATTTGAGATTGTTAAGGTGTACCCATACGATGCGATTGAGTTGAAAAATGCGAGTGGTACTACCTTTAAGGTTAACGGGCATCGAGTGAAGAAATATTTCGTTGGTCTATTGGAGATTGATGACGGGGTTTACGTTGAACCCGATCCCAATGCCACTTGAAGTTGGGTACGAGTTGTGTGGACGACTCGTTAAATATGGTTCACATTGTTGTATAGTTTGTATTAATAGGTATGATCACGGATTTGTTGCGTCTTACTTGCTAAATGATTTATTATGATGGATTTCTTATGATTTTTGTTGGTTGTTTTGGTTATTAAAGTGATTTTAGGCTGCTGGATATTTCTTACGTCGAAGTATCAGGTTATGCATATTGCCTCGGCGCGATACATATGGCCGCGGGTCGAGAATTTGAAGTTTCCAAAGTCAGGAAGCAATTTAGAAAGGGTCATAACCACGTTCAATGCCGCGGCACGACACATATGGTCGCGACGCGACATTTCAAAGTTTTCAAAGTCAGGAAGCCATTTAGATTGGGCCAAAACTACGTTCATTTCCGCGTCGCGACAATTTAGGTCGCGGCGTGAGGTTTCATAGGATTTCGAGGTCTGTTAATAAGGAAGAATTAGTATCAGGTATAGCGTATTACCACGGCGCGGCCACTAATGTCGCGACGCGACATTTCTGCTGCTCAGATCCTAACCCGACGGTAATTGTTTTAAATCGAATGGGTCAACCTGACCCAACATTAAACCCGGCGGGAATTCACCCTTTTTAGGGGTTTTGGATCTGTTTTTCACCCATCACTCTTAAACTCATCTCTCTAACACACTTGGAGCTTTCAAACCCTAAGTTCAATTATCACTAATTCTTGAACAATTTCTTCAATTTCTTGTTCAATCATGCCGGTTAAGGTCCGATTTTGCTATTCTCTTGCTTTTTCTCTCTTGTTTCTTGATTAATTTTATTAATTCTAGGGTTCATGCTTGAAAGTTTGTGGGGTTTGTTTAATTGAGACTTTTATGCCTTATTATGTGATGAATTGTTGATGAATATGATATTATTGTATTTTCTTCACGAATTCTTGTGTAGTTTATGCATAATATTGATTCTTGAGATTAGGGTAGTGATAAATCCGAATTTGATGTTGAATGTTCGGGGATTTTGTTTGTGAGAGAGATGTTTGCTACTAGATATATGTTTAAAGATAGTGTGGGGTGATTTGGGCGGGTCATATGTGATTTTGGTAATTGGTAAAGCATGATGATTTTTGTGATTTGCGATTTGTGAGATGTTTATTTGGTTGATGGAATTGTTTAATTTTCTTGCAAGTTTAGAAGTTAACTTGTGATTATAGGAATGATTTATTGTTGGTTGGTGAATTATGTAGATGAGTTGTGGATTTGGGTTAAGTGAGGATTGCTTAATAGGGCACTTACATGATATAGTGTTTTGAGAATTAGTTTGATATTGGTGCCATGGAACAAAAACACATGTTTTAAATACTTGCTTTTGTTTAAATGCTTAATTGAAATTGAAACGAGAATTAATGGTAGTTGATGCAAGTATGTAGAACATGTTGGTTTGATTATTATAATTGTCTTAACGCTAACTTTTCAAGGTTTTGTGTTTGGTTTGGTTCTTGTTTCATGTGTGCAGAGAAGCAGAGTAGATGTCCCTTCATCCTCAACATCTCAATCACGAAGGGATGAAGAGAGAAGAACGAACCCAGAGATTTGGTTGCAAAGAGCTGCAGAAAACTACTCACAATATTTTGAATTTATTTCAGTTCGAAGTATACAAGCGAATTGGTATTTCAGTTGGGATGAGTTGAATAGAGGTACTAGTGAGATCAGGGATGAAATCACTGATTTGTTAGCGATGTCGAGAAACAGAGTTTATCTGGGCACTTGGGAACGTGCCATGGCTTTGAGAGATGATCTTTATCGAGAGTTGGTGGTTGAGTTTTTCTCCTCGTTAAGTGTGCATTCAAGAAGGGATCCTACGGATTAGGGGTTTATGACATTTCAGCTAGGTGGAGAGAATCGAGCCATGAGTAGAATGGATTTGGCTCGAGCACTAAATTTGTATGAGGAATTGGATGAGAAGTCTTTAACACGGTACTTGAAAAAAGAAACTGAGTTTATAGGACACCTGGAGGATTATAACGAGCGAGACTTTTGGTATGAAATTTCAGGTTTGACTCCTTTTGTTTCCAATGAGTCGAAGGGGTCTGATATTCGGAGCAGACATCTACGGTTACTTCATAAATTGCTTTCGTATACTTTTTGTGGTCGAAGAAATGGGAACGATAAAGTCAATTCGACCGAGTTGTGGATTATGCATCGAGTTCGGGCTGATGCGCATGTTGATTTGTGTATGTTAATTGCTACTTATTTATCTCATCATGTGAGGGAAACAAGGGCATCAAGGCCACTTCTTGGTGGTCATTTTGTGACAAAAATTGCGAGGTTTTTCAACATTGATTTCAGCAGGTGTACGAAATTGATCGATCCATTACAGGTTATGAAACCTTTTAATGTAAGGTTTTATATTAGTCAAATTTTGTAATGTGGGATGCAAATCGAGTTGGTTTAGTGGCGTATGTTCGGCAACAAGCGCAAGAGGGTGGTGATCATGTTCAAGGAGGTGATGAGGCGGAGCCGGTTGCTCAGAATGTTCCTGCAGGGGGTCAGCCTTGGGGTATTTCCCAAGAAATTTAGGATAACTTGGTCTCGCGGGTTGATAACGTGCAAATCGGTGTGTCAGACAGTTTTAATGAGTTACGGGGAGAACAAAGATTGCATAATGACCGTATGTGGGAAAGTCAGCAGAGGGTCGATGAGAGGTCGGCTGAGTCTTTACATGACCAGCAATGGATTGCTTATGGGAACGATTGGCAAAGGCACAATGCTCACCTCTTCTACTTCAACCCGGATCATTATTATGGTACTACTTCTCAGACACCCGTGTATTATCGCAGTCCAGTTCAGCCACGAGTGCAGGCCCCGATTTACAGTGAGCAGGAAAGGTTTGAGGATGCGCGTCAGAGGTTTCAGTAGCAGTATCCGTACGGCAAGTGGCCGTATGATGGATTTCAGTGAGGAGGGCCTGTGAGCCCGTTGATTATGTTGTAATTTGTTTGAAACTATTTCCTTTTCGTTGGTCTGTACTTGAATAATTTTATTTTCTGTTATGTACTTTGAAACTTATTTGAGGGACAAGGCGTTTCGGCATCGGGTGGTGCCACCTTGTCCTGTTATGTAGTTCGTTTGTTTTTCTTTTCTTAGGTTTGTGGGTGAAACGATTTTTCAAGTCTGGCATTAAGTTCAGCAAAACTGCATGATTGATGATATTGGTGTGATGATCGAGAATGGACTATGTTCTTATGCTGGCAGTCAGTTCAGCGCCATCTGTCACTGGCATTCCGCGATCAGTGGTTAACTCGATAAGTTTTTATATTTTCTTTCTCACATAACCCTTTCGATTTTTAACTATTTTTGATCTCAAGTGATGGGGACATTACTTGATCTCAAGTGTGGGGTGGGGGATGTAAAATCTCTCGGGTTGGTTGTTAATGGAATCATCATCATATTTGTTTTGATTTAAAAAGATTTGACGTTTCACGGGTTTTGATCGTAAAAAAAATTGAAAAATTAGGGGTAAAATAAATAAAAAAACAGAAAAGTTAGTTTAAAAGTAAAAAAAAAAAGTAGAAAAACAATTGAAAATTCGGCCAAAAACCTTTATTCTGAAAATTGGCTTGGTATTTATGGTATATTTCGTGTTTTCAAAGAAGCCAAAATTGTTTCACATGTTCATTATTTTGAACATGAAATCCTACGAGTTCGGGAAACTCAATCGTAGGTCACCTGTACCAAAACGGGTGTAAACCGTGAGAGAGCGGTGATTGCATAGCGTGATTGTGACCGAATCACGTGCCAGATCACAAACTTTTGGTTACTTGGTATAGCAGACTTCCGAAACTATATCATTTTATTATTACATCCTTTAATGGTGTGATACTGTGGGAAGAGGAGCCTAGAGCTTCACCAGTGTTATCCTTTTTAGGAACAATAGCTACGTGCTTGTGTTTGCTTAGACGACACAACCCATAGTCAAAAGCTATGGCACCCAAAGGTTTTTGGGATTTAAACCGAGTGTCAATTGAAATAGATTGGCATTCCAGAGTGACTCAGATCTACTCATTAAGGAAGTAAAGTCTTCCGACCGTTTCACTTGTACGTATACCTCTTAAGTTGTACCATTTCATTACCCATCATTTCACGATGAGGTACTGTTAGAGGTGAAAGTCTTGAACCTTCAAAACATGTTCATTATTTTGAATGTGAAATCCTACATGAACATTAAAATTCATACGAAGGTCATCTGCACCAAGGCGGGTGTCAACCGTATGAACGGTGATAGTAGCGTGTGGTCGAAACCGGACTATGCGCTAGATCGAAAACTTAAACAGGGCGATCCTCATTGTTTCTCCTAACAAGGACAATGTTGCACCCGACCACTTTATTTAACCACATAGGATGTATCTATTCCATCCTTAAGGGAGTCAAGTCTTCCGACCGACACACTTGCTGATTTGTTTCAGAAGTTGTAGTCCAGACCAGTTGTAGGGTGACGAAAAATCTTGAAAAGTCATTGCTAAAATCGACTGGAAATCTACCAGGCCTCAACGTCAAACAGGGAAACTGGTAGTCAAAGCTTATCTCAATGAGGGAGATTTGCTAGCCAAATGGGAAGCACACCATGATACACAAAATGTCAGTGATTGATCAGATTCCCAGTGGATAACCTCCGGAAAGGTAAGATATCAGCTTTTAAGCCTGATGAACCTCAATCTATATGGTGGACTTAACAGATTAGATGATTACCTCATAATTATCGATGATATCTGGAAGTAATGTGTATCCTCCTAAGCACATTATTTTCTTACCGACATTTCACGATGTTAGGTACTGTGGGAGGCATTGGCTTGACCAATTGCGGGGTAGCCCGTGCGTTCTTTTTGGCACACATGTTCGATAGCTATATTTTTGGTGCTCAGTTCCCACTTGATTCCCGGTTCCTTTAAAGACTTACATTATTGTTCGAGACTCTCTGCTTCATTTTATTGGGTACGCTATTCGAGAGTATATTTAGCTACTTTGTTCATATTATTTGCTTGAGGTTTGAGAAGTTAATTTCGGGGGATGCAAGTGGGAGGTATGGTTGATGTTTACTCAAAATCGTGCCCATGCTAGTTTTTGGTTTGTTGGTTTTTTGTTTGGTTCTACATACATGTTGAAGAAGTTATTATATGGTAGAAGATTATTTTCGAGTTCTATTGCTTGAGGACAAGCAAAACTCTAGTGTGGGGTGGTTTGATATCGCATATTTTATACACGTTTTCCTTAGCGAGATCGATCACATTTTAGTCCGTTCGGATACGATTTGGCGGTTATATTGATGATATTGAGAACATCCGAGTTTGAAAAGTTTATTGTTGAAGAGTGGCGTTTTATGTAGTTTTTGAGACATTTGTTAATTGATTATAATTATTGGTGCTCCGGGGTTGGAAACGTTAAGTACATATAGGGTATTTTGGTTATAAGGTATTATTAGTGTTGTAAAGGTGCAAGGGAAGGTCGGAATCAGCACACGTTGAAGAGCGCGGCGCGGAGACCTTGGCCACGGCGCGGTAATCCAAATGTTTTGATATCAAAAAGGGGTTAAAAGAAAGGTCCAGTATTAGTTATAGGCCGCGACATGACAAATGGGTCCGCGGCGCGACATTGGCCGAGTTTCAATCTCAGGAGAGGATTTTCAAGATGTTCCAGTTCAAGTTAACTATCGCGACGTGACAAATTTGGCCGCCGCGCGGAGATCTGTCGGTCCAGATATATTTGGCAGGTATTTAAGGCCCAAAAAATACCCTAACTTATCACTTTTGCATCCAGACGATTTGCAGCAGCTTTTTGATGAACAAGGGTGATTTTTGGGGAATCCCAAGCTCATTCTAACACATCAATCATTCTGGAAACGCGTCTCGATCCGTTCATCATTCAAGAACACAATTTTCATTAGGTTTTATTCTTATCTTCATAATGAATACTCTTAATTGTTTATTTGTGATTTTGGTTTAAGCCATGGTTGGCTAAGTTTTTATTGTTTGTCTAGATTGAATATTCTTATGTGTTTGGATGATACTTTAATGTTCTATTGATTAATGCATGATAATTATGAGTTTTGATTAAGAACCATTCTTGTGGGTGTTGATTATTGTTACTAGGTTGATTAGTGATCTTGTTTGAACAAAGGGAACCCTGTTTCAATTTAGTAAACTAATTTTCAATTGATTTGTCTTAACCAATTGGGTGCTTACTAGACCAAGGGGGTAAACTGGGTAACATAGATTAAACAAAACAGGGGTGAATTGTGTGGAGCGAACGCGTAACCAATTGAATCTTAATCTTATAATTAGCTAATTACTAAGTCACAAACGAACGAGGTCTTTGGTGAAAGGGAACCCTAAGCCAATAAATCCTAGTTTGACGTGTTTGCTAAAAGAGAACTCTGGGTAAACCGAATCTGTAGTTGCATGTATTGATAAATTGAACTAGTGCTTAATAACAAATCATCCGACACTGCGAATAGGAAATCTAGGCGAACATTCTTTTATCTATTGAATTCAAATATCTTTACTTTTCGTTGAGTCTGCATTTAGTTCTTATAAACTTAAAAATATAAAAATATTGTTCTTTTACTTTTAATCAATCTTTGATTTGGCTAATCGTTAAATAGCCACAAAACAAACTATCTCGTACTTTCGATTTTCATAGATTAACTTAGTTTATTTTATTAGTTACAATCTTAATTCTCAAGTTTAAACTGTCCTTGGAACGATTTCGGAATTACCAAACTTATATTATTACACAATCGGGTACACTGCCCGTTAGTGTGTAGTAATCTTTTATCCGGCATTTTCCATTGATAAATAATATACACGAATTTAACACATCAAGTTTTCGAAAGGTGTGGCGTTAATACTCGTGTGATAACTATCGTTGTAACAGAATTCGGTTAAAGGCAAGGACTTTTCCAAAGTAAATTTGAAGTCGATAACATAAATTCGTATTATGGTTTCCGAGGTTTGAATCGTATGTTTGTTTGGTCCGTCGGTTTGTGGTTGATGTGCTGTACTCATGTCTAAACGTGGTCCCGAGGCTTTTTGTAAGGCACTTTGAAATCTAGAAGTGAAACGAGGATCTCGATCTGAAATGAGGTACATTTCTTTAAGGTATATTTGAACAAGTTTTCGTTTCTCAAGAATTTCGCACCGCGGAAGATTTATCGGTTTCTGAAATCGTTTGTTAGAGCAAGTTTCTTATCGGTTTCTGAAAAATGTTCGTTAGGACTATTCACCCTCGAGGCGAATACTAGCATAATGTGAAGAGTCTCTCTCTCCATTGAGAATTTAGATAAAAAATTTCCTTATACGGAGGTACGAGTGTAATGCGAGAGAAGTTTCCGCCTCGATGTGAGCATGACAAGCATATTGTAGTTCGTCGATAAAACCGTGCGAAAACGAGATAGTATACACGTGTAACATATGTTTGAAGTTGAAGGAATTTGTCATTCATTCGGAAGCATAAATATGGTTCGACAATAATCAAAGGTGTGTCCTTGGTATGGTTGTTATCAATATCCTCGGAGTTTTTGGATGTCCAACAAGAAAAATGAAGTCATGTACATGGCACATGGTGGTGATTAGGTTGATCGAGTCCAACCACCATCACGTGTCATTAGAACTTTAGTATGAATTACCATAATATAACTACGTTGATCGAGTGTCGTTATATTATGCTAACTCATACCTCCATTCCCACATCACTCCATAGAATCAAGTTCTTGTAATCGTGAAGATTTAAAATGAACAAAGTGTAACGGCATCTCTAACGTGACTCGTATCGAATCGAAAGAATTTTTGCAACTCTGAAGAAGCGTTTCCCACATCCCACATCACTCTGAAGAATTTTTGCAACTCATACCTCCATTCCCACATCACTCCATATAAATGATTGTTCACGTCAATGCGGTTCAAGTCAAACAATAATGTCCTTAGGTACGAAAAGAGTAACGAATTATGGTAAGGAGTAGTATGCAACCGTAGTGATAAGTAGTGATGACGATACTCACCTAGAGTAGTGGTGGTAGTAACTAGAAATGGTAGATAGTGAAGAACACCGATGTAACATCGGTAGTGGCTAGTGATTGCCACAGTGGTGGAAACTTCGCAGCGCCCGTGGATAGTAAGCTGAGACGGTGGCGAATAAAAACCGAGGAGACAGAGTTCCTGAACTAGTGTGACTAATGGATTCGTTGTCATCCTTGCGTGTACGAATCTTGAAATTAACGTGTGTTACCAGAAAGTGGTAGAGTACAAGTTCGTATGATGATAATTGGTACCATTAAGAAGTTTTCCTAAGAATGATTCGAGTATGATGCACAAGTAGTCAAGTAAGTGTTATCTATAGCAAATGTATGTCAGGATTCAATGATTAACTATCCGGTTGTAGTCTAGATTCACTAATGCGTCCTAACGACTCTGTCAGACACACTAATGCATATCCTAGTTCCCTACAACCAACACTCTGATACCATCTGTAACGACCCGACAAAATCTTCATTGACGGCGCCGTTAACTTAGGTCCCGTTACGTGGTCATAGTCCCTAAATGAGACGCGTTTGACAAAATTATGTCGCATTTATTTGAAACGTATGACTTGCAAAGTTTTAAGTTACCAAACGGTTCGATAAAGAGTTTAAGTTTACAAAAGTATAAAGTATAAATGAAATAACTTGCGACATAATATAAGTTAAAAATCAAGAGAGCTATCAATAGCGTAAGTATGTATGCTTTAAGTTGAATCCAAAGGTGCTATCACTAGCGTATGCATGTATGCTTGACCCCAAGCAAGTAATAAAAGTGTGCGGAAGCATGTATCAAATATCCAAGTATGAACCTGAGAAACATATAGAAAACTGTCAACGAAAAATGTTGGTGAAATTATAGGTGTATTTGTAAACGTTGTTTTGAACCACAAGATTTTGTATTTCCATAACGTTGATTATCTGAATCGTTTTCATTCCAAAAGTATGATCGCGAGCACCCAATTATCAAGACTTAACTGTTTTACACCCTGTTACGTAGTGTTAGAACATACACTAAACCCGAAAATATATTTCATCCGCTAACGGTAGCGAACCGTCCGAATGAGGCTCGTCAAGCCCATGTGATCACATAATATAAGTTCTCGCTTACACCCTGCAAGTGTAACTAATGATAATTGAATTGAGGCTTTTTGTTCTAACTCGCTGTGAAATGTTTGTTTTCGTACTTGTGTTCAAAGCATAAAAGTATGTAGTATAAAACTGTATATGTTTCTCATCCCATGATTTAAAAGTATAAAAGCTATTGAAAAGATGGGATTATGATCTCACCTTGAGTGCACGAGTATAAAGGTACTTCACAAAGTAAACGTGTGCATGAAAGTTGTTTAGCCTTGACCTAAACAAGTAAGTTGTATCAATTGATGGTTACGACACAAGGTCGGGCGAAATGTGTTCAATTAGTCCTATGGCTCGTTACGCCTCGATTAATATAGCATGTGAATCAAGTTGTCAAGTTTCATGCACGATATAAGTATAAAAGCACGTTAGAACGATTGCAATAGTGTTTGGTTAAGTTTGACTAAAAGTCAAAATTTGGTCAAAGTCAAAGTCAACGAGGTCGGTTCGGGTATACGACGATTTTTCTAAGTTATAAAATCATATGTGAGCATGTTGGCCAAGTTTCGTGTTAATCAGAGGTGCGTAGCATAGTTAGAATTAAACGAAAAATGACAATTTTGGACAGCCCCTGATAGATCATCTGGACGGCGTTCAGAATCGCTGGACGGCATCTAGAATGGCTGGACGCCATCCAGCAGTGAAGGGTGGGACGGCGTCCAAAATATGGGACGGCGTCCCAATGAACTACAGGTTGCTGAAGCTGAAATTTAACAAGTCTTGAACCAAACTTATTTCAAACACAACTTATGAACCGAAAACACTCAAGACATGTAACACCCCGTTTTTCCTGTACGTATCGAAAGGTGCATACTTAATCATTTATACATTTGAAACTCACTAGTTTATGCGTAATTGTATAGATATATGTGTGTGTATATATATATATATATATATATATATATATATATATATATATATATATATATATATATATACATACTTACTTGATATTGTGTGCATAAGCAAGTCTATATATGAGTTTTGGTTTGCGTTAAGTCTTGTGAAGCTTAGATACGATGTTTAGACGTATATCGGAAGCATGAACGAATTGTAAGTCGTGTAAAATGATTTTTGGTTTAAGTGTTGTCGAAGTGTCCAGGCAAAGGAAAATGTCGCGCCGCGACAATCTGGGCCGCGACGCGACATATAGAGCAAACCAGGATTAGAAAGGGACTTAAGAAGGGTCGATTTTCCTTTGTTACGTCGCGCCGCGACGAATTGGCCGCGCCGCGGCAGTCCTGCTGGACAGAATCCAGTTCTAGCTCAAATTAAATGACTTTAAGGGGCAAATTAGTAATTTGGTGTATAAATCTGATGGGAGCATTAAATCCCAACCACACACCCATTTCATTTAATTTCTTTTCCCTTTTCTTTCTATTTTCTCTCCCAAAACTCAACACCCATTTAGATTTAAAGTGAGATTTGAGAGTGAAGGATTGAAGGTTGATCTTTGGAGCAAGAATTAAAGTTGTTCCTCTTGTTTCTAGCTACGCGTTGATAGTCTCGGTAAGTTCCAACTCTATGTTTTAAGTTTTAATTGATTAATGGCTAGGGTTTTGGTTACTAGAGACTTGTATGACCCATTTGAGGGTAAAATGGGTGAATTTGGGTTATGTTGTTGTAATGAAACCCTAATGGCCACAAACTAGGGTTTTGGTCTTATGATTTGAGGTTGTAAGTGTCAAATGGTATTGCTAGTCACTAATACACTTTTGGATTTATGGAAGAAGTGTTAATGGGTAAGTTTGACTTGATTGAGTGGCTAAGTAATTTAAAATGGGTCAAAATGTACTAGTTCACCTAGTTTGGGTGAAATGGGTATGAATTACCCTAAGTTTGTTTTAATTGAATTTGGTAGACTTTAATGCAATAGCTTTAGTGGTTAAAGTCGAGTCTTGGCCATTTAAGGGCGGTATTGGTGTGATTGAGTCATTTAATGCGAATTGGGTCATTAAATGCTCAAGTAAGTGTAATGTGGTTAATTCCACTAGTTGGTGTATTGAATGTGTACTTAATGAATTAGGTACATTGTCTTGAAGTTCGGACGTGCATAATCATCATCCTTGTGTCAAGGTGAGTGGAATAAGTATACATGTACATATATGATGTGTTTACTTGTAGAAATGGATATGTGTTGTCTAAATTAGTGATATATGCGTTGTACGCTAACGGTTTTAAGAACGGATATAAGTTGTCCAATTTAGTGTTATATGTGTTGTACACTAATGATTTATGAATGGATATGTGTTGTCCGATTTAGTGTTATATGTGTTGTACACTAACGATTTTATAAACGGATATGTGTTGTCCAATGGTTAGTGATATATGTGTTGTGCACTAACGGTTGTTATGAACACCAATGGGAAATTAGAGTACCATTCCTTTTACGATTGGTTAACCATGGATGTATGAATTGTGCATTAGCATACTTAAATATGAACTATATGCTTTTGTTATTGCTAGCTCAATGTGAATTGCGGTCATTGGTATATGCATAATGTTTTGCATGGTTGTCGAATTGCTAGCTTGTGTACAGTGTTGTGTAAGTGATTGCAAGTAGATATATTATATATGTGTATGTATAATTATTGCATTCACTAAGCTTTAGCTTACCCCTCTCGTTGTATATCTTTTTAGATGCAGGTGTGGACAAGGGCAAGGGGATTATTGGGCACTAGGTGTCCTTGATGATGTTATGATGAAGCTTTTGGAAGTTGACCTACGTTTTGGGTAGTTTAGTCCCAAACCATGCTCAAGGGGTCGTTTGGATTATAAACTATCATTTGTAGTTGGTCAAACTTGTATCATAATCGTTAATGGCCTTTGTGCCTTTTTGTAAACATTAAACTCGTAGTATGTTTTAATGAAGCGTGTGGAATGGTTTACATATTTAATTGGCGCGTAAATGTGTATCATTATTACAAAAAAAAAAATTGATCGTACGAAGTACGGGTTGGGTTGTTTCAAGACACGTATCTTATATCGTTGGAAAGGTATTTTGACGAGGAATACAACTAAACACATATCATCAAACAAATACATCATTTAAAATGACCAAATCCTCGTCGAATGATTGTTAAAAGTTCATCATTGATGTTTCAAGTTCGTAAAACGCATTTTATGATTCGGGCAACCAATTTACATGTATTATATGCCGTTTCGAAGGTAATTGAACATACATTGCAATTAAATACTTTCTAACAACATCTCATGGCATTCAAGGCATCAAAATTTCATTTTAAAAGCTATCAAACCCTAGCCAAGAATCACAAAATCAATAATCATGTTAATGCAAGGTTTTCATGTCATCCAACATACCAAAACAAAGCTAATGATGCTAGTAACACATTTAATACATGAACTTTAACATTTAAATGACATTTAATCATCCAAAACATAAGATTAAGCACACCCATTTTTCATATTCAAGCTAGTTACTCAAAACAACAAATCGAGCAAACTAAACACATATTCATATTAGACTTGAGCCATAGACACTAACTAACACCATTTCAAGTCTATAAAATGAATTTGAGAAATCTAGAGTTTTAGAAATGTTACCCAAACTAGATGAAGTTGGTACCAATATGAAGAGGATGATGCGAGGATCACAAATATGTAATTTGTTTTGATGTTTGATTGCTAGATTTGAAATGGATGATGAATCTTTGAAGATGGTAAAAGTGTGTTCTTGGTGACTAGAGAGAAAAGAAGATGAGGAGGTGAAATTGGAATGAATGGTGGAAAGAGTGGGTTGACTAGTTGACCTAGTCAACTAGTTTGCCCACTTAGCAACTTCGGTCCCTCGAGTTTAAAGCGGGTGCGTGAATTAACCAAACGAATTATTTTAAAAACGCTAGAGTAAACGAGTGATGTTATAATTAAATAACGGGTATATTAAGAACGTTAGTCAACGGAAGATACGAATTTAGATAACGAAAGATATTATCTATAAAAAAAAGACGGCGTTAAAATAAATTTAACAGAAAAACGCGGGATGTTACAGATGTGACAACATAAACGGAACGAAGTTCTTAGTAAAATTAGAAGTATGTACAACGTGTACCATTTTATATAAAACAATTTGACTTAGTCAAACAGCTCAATACGTGAGTGGTTTTAAAATAATTTTGAAGGCATGATTTAGTATATACTAGCTAAAATAGGTACGGGTAAATTTATTCATTTGAATCCATACGTACATATATGATTTTATAAATTGTATACATGACAAAATATTTCATTACTTCTATTTGCCCATAAATCTCGTGAGAACTGCCCAATTAAACAAATGTGTAAAACTCCCGATGATAAACAGAGATTCTATATTTCAGAGTTTACGAGTTGAAGTAAGGTCGTGGAAGATCGAGTAAAGGACTTGGATCGTCGTGCGACATTGACGCGTAAATTGAAATGTCCCGTTCTTATTGATTAAAAACGTTCCATATTAATTGATTTCGTTGCGAGGTTTTGACCTCTATATGAGACGTTTTTCAAATACTGCATTCATTTTAAAACAAACCATAACCTTTATTTCATCAATAAAGGTTTAAAAAGCTTTACTTAGATTATCAAATAATGATAATCTAAAATATCTTGTTTACACACGACCATTACATAATGGTTTACAATACAAATATGTTACAACAAAATAAGTTTCTTGAATGCAGTTTTTACACAATATCATACAAGCATAGACTCCAAATCTCGTCCTTATTTAAGTATGCGACAGCGGAAGCTCTTAATAATCACCTGAGAATAAACATGCTTAAAACGTCAACAAAAATGTTGGTGAGTTATAGGTTTAACCTATATATATCAAATTATAATAATAGACCACAAGATTTCATATTTCAATACACATCCCATACATAGAGATAAAAATCATTCATATGGTGAACACCTGGTAACCGACATTAACAAGATGCATATATAAGAATATCCCCATCATTCCGGGACACCCTTCGGATATGATATAAATTTCGAAGTACTAAAGCATCCGGTACTTTGGATGGGGCTTGTTGGGCCCGATAGATCTATCTTTAGGATTCGCGTCAATTAGGGTGTCTGTTCCCTAATTCTTAGATTACCAGACTTAATAAAAAGGGGCATATTCGATTTCGATAATTCAACCATAGAATGTAGTTTCACGTACTTGTGTCTATTTTGTAAATCATTTATAAAACCTGCATGTATTCTCATCCCAAAAATATTAGATTTTAAAAGTGGGACTATAACTCACATTCACAGATTTTTACTTCGTCGGGAAGTAAGACTTGGCCACTGGTTGATTCACGAACCTATAACAATATATACATATATATCAAAGTATGTTCAAAATATATTTACAACACTTTTAATATATTTTGATGTTTTAAGTTTATTAAGTCAGCTGTCCTCGTTAGTAACCTACAACTAGTTGTCCACAATTAGATGTACAGAAATAAATCGATAAATATTATCTTGAATCAATCCACGACCCAGTGTATACGTATCTCAGTATTGATCACAACTCAAACTATATATATTTTGGAATCAACCTCAACCCTGTATAGCTAACTCCAACATTCACATATAGAGTGTCTATGGTTGTTCCGAAATATATATAGATGTGTCGACATGATAGGTCGAAACATTGTATACGTGTCTATGCTATCTCAAGATTACATAATATACAATACAAGTTGATTAAGTTATGGTTGGAATAGATTTGTTACCAAATTTCACGTAGCTAAAATGAGAAAAATTATCCAATCTTGTTTTACCCATAACTTCTTCATTTTAAATCCGTTTTGAGTGAATCAAATTGCTATGGTTTCATATTGAACTCTATTTTATGAATATAAACAGAAAATGTATAGGTTTATAGTCGGAAAAATAAGTTACAAGTCGTTTTTGTAAAGGTAGTCATTTCAGTCGAAAGAACGACGTCTAGATGACCATTTTAGAAAACATACTTCCACTTTGAGTTTAACCATAATTTTTGGATATAGTTTCATGTTCATAATAAAAATCATTTTCTCAGAATAACAACTTTTAAATCAAAGTTTATCATAGTTTTTAATTAACAAACCCAAAACAGCCCGCGGTGTTACTACGACGGCGTAAATCCGGTTTTACAGTGTTTTTCGTGTTTCCAGGTTTTAAATCATTAAGTTAGCATATCATATAGATATAGAACATGTGTTTAGTTGATTTTAAAATTCAAGTTAGAAGGATTAACTTTTGTTTGCGAACAAGTTTAGAATTAACTAAACTATGTTCTAGTGATTACAAGTTTAAACCTTCGAATAAGATAGCTTTATATGTATGAATCGAATGATGTTATGAACATCATTACTACCTTAAGTTCCTTGGATAAACCTACTGGAAAAGAGAAAAATGGATCTAGCTTCAACGGATCCTTGGATGGCTCGAAGTTCTTGAAGCAGAATCATGACACGAAAACAAGTTCAAGTAAGATCATCACTTGAAATAAGATTGTTATAGTTATAGAAATTGAACCAAAGTTTGAATATGATTATTACCATGTATTAGGATGATAACCTACTGTAAGAAACAAAGATTTCTTGAGGTTGGATGATCACCTTACAAGATTGGAAGTGAGCTAGCAAACTTGAAAGTATTCTTGATTTTATGTAACTAGAACTTGTAAAATATATGAAGAACACTTAGAACTTGAAGATAGAACTTGAGAGAGATCAATTAGATGAAGAAAATTGAAGAATGAAAGTTTTTGTAGGTGTTTTTGGTCGTTGGTGTATGGATTAGATATAAAGGATATGTAATTTTGTTTTCATGTAAATAAGTCATGAATGATTACTCATATTTTTGTAATTTTATGAGATATTTCATGCTAGTTGTCAAATGATGGTTCCCACATGTGTTAGGTGACTCACATGGGCTGCTAAGAGCTGATCATTGAAGTGTATATACCAATAGTACATACATCTAAAAGCTGTGTATTGTACGAGTACGAATACGGGTGCATACGAGTAGAATTGTTGATGAAACTGAACGAGGATGTAATTGTAAGCATTTTTGTTAAGTAGAAGTATTTTGATAAGTGTCTTGAAGTCTTTCAAAAGTGTATGAATACATATTAAAACACTACATGAATATACATTTTAACTGAGTCGTTAAGTCATCGTTAGTCGTTACATGTAAATGTTGTTTTGAAACCTTTAGGTTAACGATCTTGTTGAATGTTGTTAACCCATTGTTTATTATAACAAATGAGATGTTAAATTATTATATTATCATGATATTATGATATATAATATATCTTAGTATGATGTATATACAGTTAAATGTCGTTACAACGATAATCGTTACATATATGTCTCGTTTCGAAATCATTAAGTTAGTAGTCTTATTTTTACATATGTATTTCATTGTTAATACACTTAATAATATATTTAATTATCATTTAACATAATTAACCAAGTGTATCAATATCTTAATATGATTCATATGTACCTAGTAAGACGTTGTTATAACGATATTCGTTATATATATCGTTTTCGAGTTTCTTAAATTAATAGTCTCATTTTTATGTATATAGCTCATTGTTAAAATACCTAATGAGATACATACTTATAATAAAAACATGTTAACTATATATATAACCATATATATGTCATCGTATAGTTTTTACAAGTTTTAACGTTCGTGAATCACCGGTCAACTTGGGTGGTCAATTGTCTATATGAAACATATTTCAATTAATCAAGTCTTAACAAGTTTGATTGCTTAACATGTTGGAAACATTTAATCATGTAAATATCAATCTCAATTAATATATATAAACGTGGAAAAAGTTCGGGTCACTACAGTACCTACCCGTTAAATAAATTTCGTCCCGAAATTTTAAGCTGTTGAAGGTGTTGACGAATCTTCTGGAAATAGATGCGGGTATTTCTTCTTCATCTGATCTTCACGCTCCCAGGTGAACTTGGGTCCTCTACAGCCGCGAGTTGTTGAGGTAACTCAAGTCGGTAAGCTACTGGTCCGACACGATCAATAATCTTGAATGGTTCAATATACCTTGGATTTAATTTCCCTCGTTTACCAAATCGAACAACGCCTTTCCAAGGTGCAACTTTAAGCATGACCATCTCTCCAATTTCAAATTCTATATCTTTTCTTTTAATGTCAGCGTAGCTCTTTTGTCGACTTTGGGCGGTTTTCAACCGTTGTTTAATTTGGATGATCTTCTCGGTAGTTTCTTGTATAATCTCCGGACCCGTAATCTGTCTATCCCCCACTTCACTCCAACAAATCGGAGACCTGCACTTTCTACCATAAAGTGCTTCAAACGGCGCCATCTCAATGCTTGAATGGTAGCTGTTGTTGTAGGAAAATTCTGCTAACGGTAGATGTCGATCCCAACTGTTTCCGAAATCAATAACACATGCTCGTAGCAAGTATTCAAGCGTTTGTATCGTCCTTTCGCTCTGTCCATCAGTTTGTGGATGATAGGCAGTACTCATGTCTAGACGAGTTCCTAATGCTTGCTGTAATGTCTGCCAGAATCTTGAAATAAATCTGCCATCCCTATCAGAGATAATAGAGATTGGTATTCCATGTCTGGAGACGACTTCCTTCAAATACAGTCGTGCTAACTTTTCCATCTTGTCATCTTCTCTTATTGGCAGGAAGTGTGCTGATTTGGTGAGACGATCAACTATTACCCAAATAGTATCAAAACCACTTGCAGTCCTTGGCAATTTAGTGATGAAATCCATGGTAATGTTTTCCCATTTCCATTCCGGGATTTCGGGTTGTTGAAGTAGACCTGATGGTTTCTGATGCTCAGCTTTGACCTTAAAACACGTCAAACATTCTCCTACGTATTTAGCAACATCGGCTTTCATACCCGGCCACCAAAAATGTTTCTTGAGATCCTTGTACATCTTTCCCGTTCCAGGATGTATTGAGTATCTGGTTTTATGAGCTTCTCTAAGTACCATTTCTCTCATATCTCCAAATTTTGGTACCCAAATCCTTTCATCCCTATACCGAGTTCCGTCTTCCCGAATATTAAGATGCTTCTCCGATCCTTTGGGTATTTCATCCTTTAAATTTCCCTCTTTTAAAACTCCTTGTTGCGCCTCCTTTATTTGAGTAGTAAGGTTATTATGAATCATTATATTCATAGATTTTACTCGAATGGGTTCTCTGTCCTTCCTGCTCAAGGCATCGGCTACCACATTTGCCTTTCCCGGGTGGTAACGAATCTCAAAGTCGTAATCATTCAATAATTCAATCCACCTACGCTGCCTCATATTCAGTTGTTTCTGATTAAATATGTGTTGAAGACTTTTGTGGTCGGTATATATAATACTTTTGACCCCATATAAGTAGTGCCTCCAAGTCTTTAATGCAAAAACAACCGCGCCTAATTCCAAATCATGCGTCGTATAATTTTGTTCGTGAATCTTCAATTGTCTAGACGCATAAGCAATCACCTTCGTTCGTTGCATTAATACACAACCGAGACCTTGCTTTGATGCGTCACAATAAATCACAAAATCATCATTCCCTTCAGGCAATGACAATATAGGTGCCGTAGTTAGCTTTTTCTTCAATAACTGAAACGCTTTCTCTTGTTCATCATTCCATTCAAATTTCTTCCCTTTATGCGTTAATTCAGTCAAGGGTTTTGCTATTCTGGAAAAGTCTTGGATGAACCTTCTGTAGTAACCAGCTAGTCCTAAAAACTGGCGTATGTGTTTCGGAGTTTTCGGGGTTTCCCACTTTTCAACAGTTTCTATCTTTGCCGGATCCACCTTAATACCTTCTTTGTTCACTATGTGACCGAGGAATTGAACTTCTTCCAACCAAAATGCACACTTTGAAAACTTAGCGTACAATTCTTCCTTCCTCAATACTTCTAACACCTTTCTCAAATGTTCACCATGTTCTTGGTCATTCTTTGAGTAAATAAGTATGTCATCAATGAAAACAATGACAAACTTGTCAAGGTATGGTCCACACACTCGGTTCATAAGGTCCATGAACACAGCTGGTGCATTAGTTAAACCAAACGGCATGACCATAAACTCGTAATGACCGTAACGTGTTCTGAAAGCAGTCTTTGGAATATCATCTTCTTTCACCCGCATTTGATGATACCCAGAACGTAAGTCAATCTTTGAATAAACAGACGAGCCTTGTAGTTGATCAAATAAGTCGTCGATTCTCGGTAGTGGGTAGCGGTTCTTGATGGTAAGTTTGTTCAACTCTCGGTAGTCGATACACAACCTGAATGTACCATCTTTCTTCTTGACAAACAAAACAGGAGCTCCCCACGGTGATGTGCTTGGTCGAATGAAACCACGCTCTAAAAGTTCTTGTAATTGGCTTTGCAGTTCTTTCATCTCGCTGGGTGCGAGTCTGTAAGGAGCATGAGCTATTGGTGCAGCTCCTGGTACAAGATCTATTTGAAATTCAACGGATCGATGTGGGGGTAATCCCGGTAATTCTTTCGGAAATACATCGGGAAATTCTTTTGCAATGGGAACATCATTGATGCTCTTTTCTTCAGTTTGTACTTTCTCGACGTGTGCTAGAACAGCATAGCAACCTTTTCTTATTAGTTTTTGTGCCTTCAAATTACTAATAAGATGTAGCTTCGTGTTGCCCTTTTCTCCGTACACCATTAAGGGTTTTCCTTTTTCTCGTATAATGCGAATTGCATTTTTGTAACAGACGATCTCTGCTTTCACTTCTTTCAACTAGTCCATACCGATTATCACATCAAAACTCCCTAACTCTACTGGTATCAAATCAATCTTAAATGTTTTGCTAACCAGTTTAATTTCTCGATTCCGACATATATTATCTGCTAAAATTAATTTACCATTTGCTAATTCGAGTAAAAATTTACTATCCAAAGGCGTCAATGGACAACTTAATTTAGCACAAAAATCTCTACTCATATAGCTTCTATCCGCACCCGAATCAAATAAAACGTAAGCAGATTTATTGTCAATAAGAAACGTACCCGTAACAAGCTCCGGGTCTTCCTGTGCCTCTGCCGCATTAATATTGAAAACTCTTCCGCGGCCTTGTCCATTCGTGTTCTCCTGGTTCGGGCAATTTCTAATAATGTGGCCCGGTTTTCCACATTTATAACAAACTACATTGGCATAACTTGCTCCGACACTACTTGCTCCGCCATTACTCATTCCGACACCATTTGTTCCTTTCGTTCTATTAACCCCTGGTCCGTAGACCTCACACTTCGCCGCGCTATGACCATTTCTTTTACACTTGTTGCAAAATTTGGTGCAGAACCCCGAGTGATACTTTTCACACCTTTGGCATAGCTGCTTCTGATTGTTGTTGTTGTTGCGGTTATTATTGTTATTGGGATGATTTTTGTAGTTGCTGTTGCTGTTGTTGTTGTTGTTGTTGTTGTTGTTGGGCCGTTTGTTGTAGTTGCGATTGATGTTGCGATTGTTGGGATAATTGTTGCGATTATTGTTGTAATTACTGTTGTTGTTGTATTGGTGATTCTTATCACCGTTTTCCTCCCACTTTCTTTTGACTTGCTTCACATTGGCCTCTTCAGCAGTCTGTTCTTTAATTCTTTCTTCAATCTGGTTCACTAGTTTGTTAGCCATTCTACATGCCTGTTGTATAGAGGCGGGCTCGTGTGAACTTATATCTTCTTGGATTCTTTCCGGTAATCCTTTCACAAATGCGTCGATCTTCTCTTCCTCATCTTCGAATGCTCCCGGACACAATAGGCACAATTCTGTGAATCGTCTTTCATACGTGGTAATATCAAATCCTTGGGTTCGTAACCCTCTAAGTTCTGTCTTGAGCTTATTGACCTCGGTTCTGGGACGGTACTTCTCGTTCATCAAGTGCTTGAATGCTGACCACGGTAGTGCGTACGCATCGTCTTGTCCCACTTGCTCTAGATAGGTATTCCACCATGTTAATGCAGAACCTGTGAAGGTATGCGTAGCGTACTTCACTTTGTCCTCTTCAGTACACTTACTTATGGCAAACACCGATTCGACCTTCTCGGTCCACCGTTTCAATCCGATCGGTCCTTCGGTTCCATCAAATTCCAAAGGTTTGCAGGCAGTGAATTCTTTGTAGGTGCATCCTACACGATTTCCTGTACTGCTAGATCCAAGGTTATTGTTGGTATGTAGCGCAGCCTGTACTGCGGCTATGTTTGAAGCTAGAAAAGTACGGAATTCCTCTTCATTCATATTCACGGTGTGTCGAGTAGTCGGTGCCATTTCCTTCAAAATAGTCAAATGGAACAAGTTAATCATACAGAATATTAAGAGTAGTTAATAGTATTTCGTAGCATAATATGAACTCATTTATAAAAGCTTTTTCTTCATATTAGCGTTTTATAAGTTTAAATTCGGGTAGTACCTACCCGTTAAGTTCATACTTAGTAGCTAATATACAATTCAACTACTACAATTCTATATGAAAAACTGATTATAATAATATTTCGCGTTCAAACTTTTACACAATATTTTACAAACTTACAATACGGCTTATTTTACATATAGCATGAAATATAGCACACAATAACTTTGATACAAGATAGTTGTGAAGATAATTCTAGCTAGTACACAAGTCGTTCAGCAAAGGCAATAAAGACACGTAATTCATACGTCCAGAAACAAGTCATGCATTCTGGTTTTACTAGGACTACTTCCCATCCTTGGTCTTGTGGAACATAACCGTTATGGCCGTTGATAAGACAGCGTGTTGTAACGTCGTCAAAGGGACGAGGGTTACGTAATGTCCAACAGTCCCGTAATAATCTAAAAACCTCATTTCTTACCCCAATTACCGACTCCGTCACTTGTGAAAACGTTTTGTTTAATAGTTGTAGCCCGATGTTCTTGTTCTCACTTTGGTGAGAAGCGAACATTACTAATCCGTAAGCATAACATGCTTCTTTATGTTGCATGTTAGCCGCTTTTTCTAAATCACGAAGTCCAATATTCGGATATATTGAGTCAAAATAATTTCTTAACCCGTTGCGTAAAATAGCATTTGGGTTCCCCGCAATATATGCGTCAAAGTAAACACATCGTAACTTATGGGTTTCCCAATGTGATATCCCCCATCTTTCAAACGAAAGTCTCTTATAAACCAAGACATACTTGGAACGTTCTTCGAATGTCTTACAAACTGATCTCGCCTTAAATAGTTGTGCCGAGGAATTCTGGCCGACTCTAGACAAGATTTCATCAATCATGTCTCCGGGTAGGTCTCTTAAAATATTGGGTTGTCTATCCATTTTGTGTTTTTAAACTGTAAAATATACAAGAGTTAGATTCATAAAAAAAATACTTATTAATACAAGCAATTTTTACATATATCATAAAGCATAAGCACACTATATTACATATATTACACCACACGAATACAACTATCTTATTTCGACTCGCTCGTTTCTTCTTGTTGGGTTTTGGTTCATTTTGCCAAGTTTCTAGGGATATATGATGTTCCCCTAATACGAGCCGTCGTTGTCCACATTGGTTTAGAAAAACCTGGTGGTTTAGAGGTTCCCGGGTCATTGTTACAACTTAAGGACTTCGGAGGTTGACGATACATATAAAGTTCATCGGGGTTGGAATTAGATTTCTCTATTTTTATGCCCTTTCCCTTATTATTTTCTTTTGCCTTTTTAAATTCAGTTGGGGTAATTTCTATAACATCATCAGAATTCTCGTCGGAATCCGATTCATCGGAGAATTGGTAATCCTCCCAATATTTTGCTTCCTTGGCGGAAACACCATTGACCATAATTAACCTTGGTCGGTTGGATGAGGATTTTCTTTTACTTAACCGTTTTATTATTTCCCCCACCGGTTCTATTTCTTCATCCGGTTCTGATTCTTCTTCCGATTCCGATTCTTCTTCCGGTTCCGACTCTTCTTCCGGTTCCTCTTCGGGAACTTGTGAATCAGTCCACGAATCATTCCAATTTACATTTGACTCTTCATTATTATTAGGTGAGTCAATGGGACTTGTTCTAGAGGTAGACATCTATCACATAATATCAAACGCGTTAAGAGATTAATATATCACATAATATTCACATGTTAAAAATATATAGTTTCCAACAAAATTTGTTAAGCAATCATTTTTCAAGTAAATACGGTCGAAGTCCAGACTCACTAATGCATCCTAACAAACTCGATAAGACACACTAATGCAAAATTCTGGTTCTCTAAGACCAACGCTCGGATACCAACTGAAATGTCCCGTTCTTATTGATTAAAAACGTTCCATATTAATTGATTTCGTTGCGAGGTTTTGACCTCTATATGAGACGTTTTTCAAAGACTGCATTAATTTTAAAACAAACCATAACCTTTATTTCATCAATAAAGGTTTAAAAAGCTTTACTTAGATTATCAAATAATGATAATCTAAAATATCATGTTTACACACGACCATTACATAATGGTTTACAATACAAATATGTTACAACAAAATAAGTTTCTTGAATGCAGTTTTTACACAATATCATACAAGCATAGACTCCAAATCTCGTCCTTATTTAAGTATGCGACAGCGGAAGCTCTTAATAATCACCTGAGAATAAACATGCTTAAAACGTCAACAAAAATGTTGGTGAGTTATAGGTTTAACCTATATATATCAAATTATAATAATAGACCACAAGATTTCATATTTCAATACACATCCCATACATAGAGATAAAAATCATTCATATGGTGAACACCTGGTAACCGACATTAACAAGATGCATATATAAGAATATCGCCATCATTCCGGGACACCCTTCGGATATGATATAAATTTCGAAGTACTAAAGCATCCGGTACTTTGGATGGGGCTTGTTGGGCCCGATAGATCTATCTTTAGGATTCGCGTCAATTAGGGTGTCTGTTCCCTAATTCTTAGATTACCAGACTTAATAAAAAGGGGCATATTCGATTTCGATAATTTAACCATAGAATGTAGTTTCACGTACTTGTGTCTATTTTGTAAATCATTTATAAAACCTGCATGTATTCTCATCCCAAAAATATTAGATTTTAAAAGTGGGACTATAACTCACATTCACAGATTTTTACTTCGTCGGGAAGTAAGACTTGGCCACTGGTTGATTCACGAACCTATAACAATATATACATATATATCAAAGTATGTTCAAAATATATTTACAACACTTTAATATATTTTGATGTTTTAAGTTTATTAAGTCAGCTGTCCTCGTTAGTAACCTACAACTAGTTGTCCACAATTAGATGTACAGAAATAAATCGATAAATATTATCTTGAATCAATCCACGACCCAGTGTATACGTATCTCAGTATTGATCACAACTCAAACTATATATATTTTGGAATCAACCTCAACCCTGTATAGCTAACTCCAACATTCACATATAGAGTGTCTATGGTTGTTCCGAAATATATATAGATGTGTCGACATGATAGGTCGAAACATTGTATATGTGTCTATGGTATCTCAAGATTACATAATATACAATACAAGTTGATTAAGTTATGGTTGGAATAGATTTGTTACCAAATTTCACGTAGCTAAAATGAGAAAAATTATCCAATCTTGTTTTACCCATAACTTCTTCATTTTAAATCCGTTTTGAGTGAATCAAATTGCTATGGTTTCATATTGAACTCTATTTTATGAATATAAACAGAAAAAGTATAGGTTTATAGTCGGAAAAATAAGTTACAAGTCGTTTTTGTAAAGGTAGTCATTTCAGTCGAAAGAACGACGTCTAGATGACCATTTTAGAAAACATACTTCCACTTTGAGTTTAACCATAATTTTTGGATATAGTTTCATGTTCATAATAAAAATCATTTTCTCAGAATAACAACTTTTAAATCAAAGTTTATCATAGTTTTTAATTAACTAACCCAAAACAGCCCGCGGTGTTACTACGACGGCGTAAATCCGGTTTTACGGTGTTTTTCGTGTTTCCAGGTTTTAAATCATTAAGTTAGCATATCATATAGATATAGAACATGTGTTTAGTTGATTTTAAAATTCAAGTTAGAAGGATTAACTTTTGTTTGCGAACAAGTTTAGAATTAACTAAACTATGTTCTAGTGATTACAAGTTTAAACCTTTGAATAAGATAGCTTTATATGTATGAATCGAATGATGTTATGAACATCATTACTACCTTAAGTTCCTTGGATAAACCTACTGGAAAAGAGAAAAATGGATCTAGCTCAACGGATCCTTGGATGGCTCGAAGTTCTTGAAGCAGAATCATGACACGAAAACAAGTTCAAGTAAGATCATCACTTGAAATAAGATTGTTATAGTTATAGAAATTGAACCAAAGTTTGAATATGATTATTACCTTGTATTAGGATGATAACCTACTGTAAGAAACAAAGATTTCTTGAGGTTGGATGATCACCTTACAAGATTGGAAGTGAGCTAGCAAACTTGAAAGTATTCTTGATTTTATGTAACTAGAACTTGTAAAATATATGAAGAACACTTAGAACTTGAAGATAGAACTTGAGAGAGATCAATTAGATGAATAAAATTGAAGAATGAAAGTTTTTGTAGGTGTTTTTGGTCGTTGGTGTATGGATTAGATATAAAGGATATGTAATTTTGTTTTCATGTAAATAAGTCATGAATGATTACTCATATTTTTGTAATTTTATGAGATATTTCATGCTAGTTGCCAAATGATGGTTCTCACATGTGTTAGGTGACTCACATGGGCTGCTAAGAGCTGATCATTGGAGTGTATATACCAATAGTACATACATCTAAAAGCTGTGTATTGTACGAGTACGAATACGGGTGCATACGAGTAGAATTGTTGATGAAACTGAACGAGGATGTAATTGTAAGCATTTTTGTTAAGTAGAAGTATTTTGATAAGTGTCTTGAAGTCTTTCAAAAGTGTATGAATACATATTAAAACACTACATGAATATACATTTTAACTGAGTCGTTAAGTCATCGTTAGTCGTTACATGTAAATGTTGTTTTGAAACCTTAAGGTTAACGATCTTGTTGAATGTTGTTAACCCATTGTTTATTATAACAAATGAGATGTTAAATTATTATATTATCATGATATTATGATATATAATATATCTTAGTATGATGTATATACAGTTAAATGTCGTTACAACGATAATCGTTACATATATGTCTCGTTTCGAAATCATTAAGTTAGTAGTCTTATTTTTACATATGTATTTCATTGTTAATACACTTAATAATATATTTACTTATCATTTAACATAATTAACCAAGTGTATCAATATCTTAATATGATTCATATGTACCTAGTAAGACGTTGTTATAACGATATTCGTTATATATATCGTTTTCGAGTTTCTTAAATTAATAGTCTCATTTTTATGTATATAGCTCATTGTTAAAATACCTAATGAGATACATACTTATAATAAAAACATGTTAACTATATATATAACCATATATATGTCATCGTATAGTTTTTACAAGTTTTAACGTTCGTGAATCACCGGTCAACTTGGGTGGTCAATTGTCTATATGAAACATATTTCAATTAATCAAGTCTTAACAAGTTTGATTGCTTAACATGTTGGAAACATTTAATCATGTAAATATCAATCTCAATTAATATATATAAACATGGAAAAAGTTCGGGTCACTACATAAATATGGAATGGTTTACATATTTAATTGACGCGTAAATATGTATCATTATTACAAAAAAAAAATTTGATCGTACGAAGTACGGGTTGGGTTGTTTCAAGTGGTATCAGAGCATGGTCTAAGGGATTTAGGCGACTTGAGATAGGTGCCTAGACTTAGACTTTATTGTGCATGCGCTTTTATGCGGGACTTGTAGGACTTTGGGTCAAATCGGGAATTGTTAGTACTTTGGTTTATGTGAACTAACCTCGTGCTAATTGAATTGTGTTGTGTTTAGCAATCATCAAGCGAGATGGATGTTGTACTAGCGAGTTAATGTGACGAGTTCGCGTAACAATGATTAGCAACCATTGTTTCGGGTGCAAATCGTGTCAAACAAGTAATGTACGATGATTGTTGAGTAAGATGGAGTAGTGTGGGGTATACGTATATGCATACGTGTTATGTCCTTTTGTTCGTTCGTTGTTTAATCTTTTCCGTTTTATAGAATGAAGATGAGAAACGGACACGACACCGAAAATGGGGGTACGAGTGAGGACGTTGAGTTCACGGCCAAAGTTGAGGCCATCTTTAAACGTCAAAAGGCGGAGTTCCTCGAGGATGTTAAGAAAATGTTTCTAGATACGACTGACGAGCAATTAGTCAATGTAGTCAAGGAGCAAGTGGAGGCCGTTCATCAAGAGGATAATGTGGGGAGACGGGACTTCTTTTATAAGAATTTTAAGGATTCTCAACCTCCCACCTTTGAAGGTGAACGAGACCCTCTCAAGAGTGCCCGATGGATCTCCGATATGGAGGGGGCTTTCCGTACTTGTGAATGTCCTCTTGATAAGAAGACAAGGTATGGTTTTAGCATGTTAAGGGGTGACGCCAAGCTATGGTGGGATGCGAAAATCCAAGTTTATGGTGAAGAACAATGCATGGATTTTACTTGGGATGAATTCAAGGTAGAGTTTTTCGATGAGTACCGAACTTCGGCCGATCTAACTAGGCTTAAGGACGAGTTACGTTCCTTAAGGCAAGGGTCGATGGATTTGAACACTCTCAAATCCGTGTTTTTGTCCAAAACCCAATTTTGCCCGGAGTATGTCGGGAACGATAAGATGTTGAAGGAAGATTTTTATAGGATCTTGAATGATAATTATCAAGAGAAAATTAGTGTGAACGTGGTGAAGAGCTTTGATGAATTGTTCAATATGGCGAAGGGTTTTGAATCGCTTGTGTTGAGAAAGAATAGTTTTACTTTTGGAAAGAGGAAGTTCAAGAATTCTAGTCAATCGAGCTTTTCCAACAAAAGGAACAAGAAGGGCTCCAAAAATGTTAACAGTGGGAAGAAAGGTGGCTCCGGTGGTCATGTACCCACTTGCTATACTTGTGGGCAAAAAGGTCACATCTCTCGTGATTGCCCCAGCTCACCTTCCACACCCAAATTTACTTGTTTCAATTGTGGTAAAGAAGGGCACAAGTGGCCCGAGTGTCCCGAGTTGCACAATGATAATGTTAAGCGGTTAGAAAAGGCGGCAGGTACGGCTAGAGGTCAAAATTATTTGATGACCAATGACGAAGCTAAACAATCAAACGAAGTTGTCTCAGGTACTTTCATGGTTAACTCTAATCCGGCAAGGATTCTATTTGATAGTGGTGTAAATTTGTCTTTTGTGTCACCTCAATTTGTACATAAACTTAATAAGCTATTAGCTAAGTTAAGTCGTCCAGTAGAAGTCGAAATAGCGGACGGCAAGACGGTGCTAGTGGTTGACGTATGTAAAAATTGTGATGTTGTGTTTGGTGCCGAAAACTTTAAAGTTGATCTCATTCCTATGACTTTGGGCGATTTTGATATCGTTGTTGGTATGGATTGGCTCGATCGAAATAGAGCCGATATCGCATGCCACGAAAAATCTGTTCGAGTGAAGACCCCAAGTGGGGAAGAGTTAGTTATTCACGGTGATAAGTGTAGGAGACTTGTGCCGATATGCACTTTTGCACGGGCACGTCGTTCTCTTGTTAGTGGTGGCATGGCTTTTTTTGCCCATGTTGTTGATACTCGTGATGAGCCACCACCTATACGTGAAATTCCGGTGGTTAGTGAGTTCGAAGATGTTTTTCCGGATGAGTTACCGGGTGTTCCGGTGGAAAGACAAGTAGAATTTCGCATTGAGTTAGTTCCGGGAGCTACTCCCATTGCTAAAACTCCTTATCGTTTAGCGCCGACGGAAATGCAAGAGTTGTTAAATCAAACCCAAGAGTTGCTTGAGAAGGGTATCATTCGACCGAGCTCCTCGCCATGGGGTGCTCCGGTTTTGTTTGTGAAAAAGAAAGATGGAAGTATGCGGATGTGCATCGATTATAGGGAGTTGAATAAAGTGACGATCAAGACTCGTTATCCATTACCTCGAATTGACGATTTGTTTGACCAACTCCAAGGTGCAACGTATTTTTCTAAGATTGACTTACGGTCCGGCTATCATCAAGTACGGGTCCGTGAGGAAGACATAGAGAAAACGGCTTTTCGAACGCGTTACGGGCATTTTGAATTTGTAGTTATGCCTTTTAGTCTTACGAATGCACCGGCGGTATTCATGGATCTTATGAACCGAGTGTGCCAACCTATGTTGGACAAGTCGGTAATTGTGTATATCGACGACATACTTGTTTATTCTAAGAGTATGAAGGAACATGAGCACCATTTGCGTGAAGTGTTGAAGACATTGCGGAAGGAGAAGTTGTATGCAAAATTCTCCAAATGTGAATTTTGGCTAAGGGAAGTTCAATTCCTTGGCCATATTGTGAATCAAGAAGGAATTCAAGTAGACCCGGGGAAGACAGAAACGGTGAAGAGTTGGGGACAAACGACTACGCCTACGGAAATCCGAAGCTTTCTCGGATTGGCCGGTTATTATCATCGGTTCATCCAAGACTTTTCTAAGATTGCTTCTCCTTTGACGAAATTGACGAGGAAGAACGTAAGATTCAATTGGGAGAACGAGCAAGAAATTGCTTTTCAACTGTTAAAAGAGAAGTTGTGTCAAGCTCCGGTGTTAGTTTTGCCAGAAGGGGTGGAAGATATGACGGTTTATTGTGATGCATCGTTAAATGGGCTCGGGTGTGTTCTAATGCAAAGAGGTAAAGTCATTGCTTACGCCTCTCGATAGTTAAAGGAACACGAAATGAGATACCCGACTCATGATCTTGAATTGGCGGTGGTGGTTCATGCGTTGAAAATTTGGCGCCACTACTTGTATGGTGTCAAGTGTACGATTTATTCGGACCATAAGAGTTTGAAACATCTCTTTACTCAACGAGATTTGAATTATCGTCAACGTAGGTGGATGGATGTGGTAAAGGATTATGATTGTGAGATACTATACCATCCGGGAAAGGCGAACGTGGTCGCGGATGCGTTGAGTCGAAAGAGTCAACATCCGGTTATACGAGTAGGATTGTTACGCATGATTATTACTAACGATTTCCTAGTAAATCTTGGTGAGATTCAAATAGAAGCGTATGTTCACAACAAGCATGAAGAACGGATTGTGGGGTAAACGAAGTTCATTACTATGGGCTCACGTGGTTTATTGTCATTTCAAGGAAGAGTGTGGGTACCTAAGATGGGTGGTAACCAACAAGTGCTACTAGATGAAGCACATAAGTTAAAGTATTCCATTCATCCGGGTGTAACAAATATGTACTATGACTTGAAGAAATATTATTGGTGGCCCGGTATGAAACGTGATGTGGTAAAGTATGTTGAACAATTCATCACGTGTTTGCAAGTTAAAGCCGAACACCAAAAGCCGTACGGTAAGTTACAACCCTTGGAAGTCCCGAAATGGAAATGGGAGCACATTACCATGGACTTCATTACTAAGTTACCGAAGACGGCGAGAACCCAATATGATACGATTTGGGTGATAGTTGATCAATTGACGAAAAGTGCTTTGTTTCTTCCCATTCGGGAAATGATATCATCGGAGACTTTATCCAAGTTGTTTATCAAGGAGGTGATATCGAGACATGGGGTTCCTATATCTATTATTTCGGATCGAGATACTCATTTTACGTCCCGGTTTTGGAACAAGTTTCATGAAGATATGGGTACTCAATTGAAAATGAGCACGGCGTATCATCCTCAAACGGACGATCGAACCGAGCGTACGAACCAAACGTTGGAGGATATGTTAAGGGCATGTATTATTGATTTTGGTGGAAGTTGGGATGAGAACTTACCCTTGGTGGAATTCTCATACAACAATAGTTACCATACTAGTATTGGAATGCCACCTTATGAGATGCTCTATGGGCGTAGGTGTCGAACTCCCATTTGTTGGGGAGAAGTGGGTTAACGAGAAATCGGAAGTTCCGATTTGGTTTTGGAGACGAATAGTAAAATTGAGATGATTCGGGCTCGACTTAAAGCGGCCCAAGATCGACAAAAGTCTTATGCCGATAAAGGTAGGAGAACGATTGAGTTTCAAGAAGACGACATGGTGATGCTTAAGGTTTCTCCATGGAAGGGTGTTATCCGGTTTCGAAAACGAGGAAAGTTAGCTCCTCAATTTATTGGTCCTTTCAAGGTTTCGGCACGTGTTGGTGAGGTTGCTTATCGACTAGAGTTACCCGAAGAACTTGCGGGAATTCATAACACATTTCATGTTTCCCATCTTCATAAGTGTCTTACGGATGACTCGACTTGGGTGCCTTTAGATGAGATTACGTTAAATAACAAACTAGAGTATGCGGAAGAACCGGTTGCGATCCTTGATGAGAAGGTTAAGATGTTGCGAAGCAAGGAAATTTGAACTTTCAAGGTTCAATGGCGACATCGAAAGGGGTCTGAGTTTACGTGGGAATTCGAAGAGTTTGTTTTGGTTTATCTTCCGGCTTGTCATGCGGCTTGGATCGCGAGGACGCGCTCCGATTCAAGTGGGGGAAAGTTGTAACACCCCGTTTTTCCTGTACGTATCGAAAGGTGCATACTTAATCATTTATACGTTTGAAACTCGCTAGTTTATGCGTAATTGTATAGATATATGTATATATATATATATATATATATATATATATATATATATATATATATATATATATATATATATATATATATATATATATATATATATATATATATATATATACTTGATATTGTGTGCATAAGCAAGTCTATATATGAGTTTTGGTTAGCGTTAAGTCTTGTGAAGCTTAGATACGATGTTTAGACGTATATCGGAAGCATGAACGAATTGTAAGTCGTGTAAAATGATTTATGGTTTAAGTGTTGTCGAAGTGTCCAGGCAAAGGCAAATGTCGTGCCGTGACAATCTGGGCCGCGACGCGACATATAGAGCAAATCAGGATCAGGAAGGGACTTAAGAAGGGTCGATTTTCCTTTGTTACGTCGCGCCGCAACGAATTGGCTGCGCCGCGGCAGTCCTGCTGGACAGAATCCGGTTCTAGCTCAAATTAAATGACTTTAAGGGGCAAATTGGTAATTTGGTGTATAATTCTGATGGGAGCATTAAATCCCAACCATACACCCATTTCATTTAATTTCTTTTCCCTTTTCTTTCTATTTTCTCTCCCAAAACTCAACACCCATTTAGATTTAAAGTGAGATTTGAGAGTGAAGGATTGAGGGTTGATCTTTGGAGCAAGAATTAAAGTTGTTCCTCTTGTTTCTAGCTACGCGTTGATAGTCTCGGTAAGTTCCAACTCTATGTTTTAAGTTTTAATTGATTAATGGCTAGGGTTTTGGTTAATAGAGACTTGTATGACCCATTTGAGGGTAAAATGGGTGAATTTGGGTTATGTTGTTGTAATGAAACCCTAATGGCCACAAACTAGGGTTTTGGTCTTATGATTTGAGGTTGTAAGTGTCAAATGGTATTGCTAGTCACTAATACACTTTTGGCTTTATGGAAGAAGTGTTAATGGGTAAGTTTGACTTGATTGAGTGGCTAAGTAATTTAAAATGGGTCAAAATGTACTAGTTAACCTAGTTTGGGTGAAATGGGTATGAATTACCCTAAGTTTGTGTTAATTGAAGTTGGTAGACTTTAATGCAATAGCTTTAGTGGCTAAAGTCGAGTCTTGGCCATTTAAGGGCGGTATTGGTGTGATTGAGTCATTTAATGCGAATTGGGTCATTAAATGCTCAAGTAAGTGTAATGTGGTTAATTCCACTAGTTGGTGTATTGAATGTGTACTTAATGAATTAGGTACATTGTCTTGAAGTTCGGACGTGCATAATCATCATCCTTGTGTCAAGTTGAGTGGAATAAGTATACATGTATGTATATGATGTGTTTACTTGTAGAAATGGATATGTGTTGTCAAAGTTAGTGATTGATAATGCTAAAAACGAACATATATTTCATAGCATTATTCCTCAAGAATGACAAGCTTTTAGTTGCAATTGTCCTATTTACAAGTGATATTCGTTTAAATAATAAAAGGTGAAGACAAAAGGCAGATTCGACGAATTGAAGACGCAAACGACCAAAAAGCTCAAAAGTACAAAAGACAATCAAAGAGGTTCCAATTATTGATAAGAAACGTCTCAAAATTACAAGAGTACAAGATTCAAAACGCAAAGTACAAGATATTAAATTGTACGCAAGGACGTTCGAAAATCCGGAACCGGGACCAGAGTCAACTCTCAACGCTTGACGCAACGGACTAAAAATTACAAGTCAACTATGCACATAAATATAATATAATATTTAAATAATTCTTATAATTATTTATATATTATATGTTATATTATTAAAAACCGTCGGCAGAAAAAACAAAGGCATGTGAGCCTCTCCAGCTGGCCATGCGATCGCATGGCCTTGAAGGGTAAAGCTCATGCGATCGCATGAGCATCTTTTCCTGATCTCAGGCCTATAAAAATCGAGCTTTGGTGTAACATAAAACACATCTTTTTCTTCTCCTCATTCATACGTAGTATATATTTATATTTATATTTTAATTTTAATTTTAATTTTAATTCTAATAATAAGGGTATGTTAGCGAATGTTGTAAGGGTGTAAGTCGAAATTCTGTCCGTGTAACGCTACGCTATTTTTAATCATTGTAAGTTATGTTCAACCTTTTTAATTTAATGTCTCGTAGCTAAGTTATTATTATGCTTATTTAATCCGAAGTAATCATGATGTTGGGCTAATTATTAAAATTGGGTAATTGGGCTTTGTACCATAATTGGGGTTTGGACAAAAGAACGACACTTGTGGAAATTATACTATGGGCTATTAATGGGCTTTATATTTGTTTAACTAAATGATAGTTTGTTAATTTTAATATAAAGATTTATAATTGAACGTCCCTATAAATAACCATATACACTCGATCGGACACGATGGGCGGGGTATTTATATGTACGAATAATCGTTCATTTAACCGGACACGGGAATGGATTAATAGCCACTAGAATTATTAAAACAGGGGTGAAATTATGTACAAGGACACTTGGCATAATTGATAACAAAGTATTAAAACATTGGGTTACATTCAGTTGACATCCTGGTGTAATTATTAAACAAAGTATTAAAATCTTTTTACAGTTTAAGTCCCCAATTAGTTGGAATATTTAACTTTGGGTATAAGGATAATTTGACGAGGATACTCGCACTTTATATTTATGACTGATGGACTGTTATGGACAAAACCAGACGGACATATTAAATAATCCAGGACAAAGGACAATTAACCCATGGGCATAAAACTAAAATCAACACGTCAAACATCATGATTACGGAAGTTTAAATAAGCATAATTCTTTTATTTCATATTTAATTTCCTTTATTTTATATTTAATTTCACTTCTAATTATCCCACTTTTATTTATTGTTATTATATTTAATTCCACTTTTAATTATCGTATTTTTAATTATCGCAAGTTTATTTTATCACACTTTGATTTATCGCAATTTCATTATCGTTATTTACTTTACGCTTTAAATTAAGTCTTTTATTTATTTAATATTTAACATTTGGTTTTAACTGCGACTAAAGTTTTAAAATCGACAAACCGGTCATTAAACGGTAAAACCCCCCCTTTATAATAATAATATTACTTATATATATATTTGTATTTTTATAAAATAAAACTAATATAGCGTTAAGCTTTGTTTAAAGATTTTCCCTGTGGAACGAACCGGACTTACTAAAAACTACACTACTGTACGATTAGGTACACTGCCTATAAGTGTTGTAGCAAGGTTTAAGTATATCCATTCAATAAATAAATAAATCTCTTGAGTAAAATTGTATCGTATTTAATAGTATTTCCTGCTAAAATTTAATAGTATTTTATACCCCTTAGCTTTAACTATCAAGTATTTTTGGCGCCACTGCCGGGGAACATCTAGCTTAAAAGCCGGAAGCGCAACGCTAATATATATAAAAAACAAAAAGATTTTTATTTTTAGTTTACTTTTATTAAAATACGCTTTTGTAAAAAATACGTTTTAATATATTCGAAAATATAAAAAGAAACAAAAATATAAATATTTTTAAGAGTTTGTTAATTATTTAAGTTCTATAAAAGTTTCTTTATATTTATTTTATAAAAATATAAGTTTTAATTAATTTATAAAAATATATTATATAAATATTTAAAACTGAAAAAATAAACACAGCAAAATAAAAAAATAAAATAAAACATTCGGCCTGCTACTGTAGCAGCCCGTAACCTGGCCCAAAATCCTGGCTCATGCGATCGCATGAGCCCGAAGGCATAAACTCATGCGATCGCATGAGAGTGTCTGACACGCCAACTGCAACCCTAATTCAGCATTTATTACGGGGTTTATTTATATTATTATTACTTTAACCCTAATTAGGTTATTATTATTATAATATTTAGTTTTAATTTTATTATTTTGTATTATTTAGTTTTAATTAGTTAATTAATTTATATAAACTTAATAGTTTTATAAAATAAATAATATAAAAATAATATTTTTTTAAAAATTGTACTTTTTACAACCTTTAGTATATTTTTATATTTTGTCCCTTTTTATTTGTTTTTAGCGTAACTTTTGTGTTTTTCGCTAGTTTTTAGTTTTAAACTTAATTTTTGCTATAGTTATTTTTATTTATAGATTTTTAGGCTTTGTCGTAAAATCCCTTAAGTGCCTTTTCTTTAGACTAAGATTTAGGTGCTTTAGAATTTTGCGACGCCTTTTTAAATTTTAGTGCTTTTTTTTTAAGTTATTGCCATTTGGGATATAGTTTTACTTGTAAGCTTTAATATTTTTAGACACCTTTTACCTATGTATCAATTATCATTCCAATTAGTAATCTCAATTTGCGATTATAATTTTAAGTTAGTGATAGTAATAAGGTTGGGTTAGTCGAGTGTTTTTAAGTTCTATAAGTCATTTTTTTTATTATTTCTTATTTTTCGACGCCTTTTATTTTTTCGATCTTTTCTTTTTCGACCTTTTTCGACGCGCTCTTTTTCTTTCTTATTTCTCGTCATTCTAGTTTTTAGGACTTAGAATTTTTTCTACTTCTTATCTATACTTCTTAAAATTACGAAAATTTATTTTAAGTGGTTAAATTGATAGACATCAAAATTTTCTGGTTCGTAGTAATAGTTGGATTTGTACGTGGACCGGGTTATTGGAGCCAAACAGTCCTCAATTATATTGAGACCAAACGAATCCTGCCCCTCTGCTGCATCTTTTGGCTATTCGAAACGTGGGTAAAATCAGAAATGTCTATTAATTGGATAACTTATATAATTTTTTCTTTCCTTTTAAAAACTAATAGGACATTCAGTGAATGCACCGAGCAAGACGTTCACCACCTTTTGTACGTTCACCACCTGTAACTCGATCAAGACATCTAGCTAATATTACTGCCGTTGATTTTTCTTTAGAATCGTCATCCAGTCAACCAAGTACTCCAGTTCAAATTTCCGGTAATCCATTTTTTGAACCCGACCTCACAATTGAGAATCCGGAGAATATTCAGGGACAATTCGTAGATCCTGAACCATTAATTTTTCCTCCGGAACCACCAATCATTCAAACAGAGATTGTTGAGGAACGAACCATTAAATCAGAATCCTCTAGTGATTTCGATTCAACAAATTCAATTATGGAGAATCTGGAACCTTTAAGTATGGAAGACCGAATGAGAGCTAAACGCACTGGCCAAGGTCACGCAATTACTCATCCAGACATTAATGCGCCAGATTATGAAATCAAAGGACAAATTCTACACATGGTAACTAATCAATGCCAATTTAGTGGTGCGCTGAAGGAAGATCCTAATGAACATCTTCGTACCTTTAATAGGATCTGCACACTATTTAAAATCCGAGAAGTGGAGGATGAACAGATATATCTCATATTATTTCCCTAGACTTTAAAGGGAGAAGCCAAAGATTGGTTGGAATCGTTACCTGAAGGGGCGATTGATACATGGGACGTTTTAGTTGAAAAATTTCTTAAACAATTCTTTCCGGCATCTAAAGCCGTAAGACTTCAAGGAGAAATTGTTACGTTCACACAGAAGCCGAATGAAACTCTATATGAGGCGTGGACAAGATTTGGAAAATTATTAAGAGGATGTCCGCAACATGGTTTAGACACCTGTCAAATAGTACAAATATTCTACCAAGGATGCGACATCACTACAAGAAAAGACATAGATATAGTAGCTGGTGGTTCTATTATGAAGAAAACCGAAACTGATGCTTACAAAATTATTGATAACACTGCTTCCCACTCACATGAGTGGCACCAAGAAAAAGATATCGTTAGATCATCTAAAGCAGCTAGAGCCGATTCTAGCCATGACTTAGATTCCATTTCTGCAAAGATAGATGCTGTCGAGAGACGAATGGAAAAGATGACTAAAGATATCCACTCAATACGAATTAGTTGTGAGCAGTGTGGAGGACCACATTTGACAAAAGACTGTCTTAGTATTGAACTAACAATGGAACAAAGAGAGAATGTTTCATATCTAAACCAAAGGCCTAGAAATAATTATCAGAATAATTATCAACCGCCAAGACCGATTTACAATCAAAACCAGAATTATAACCGAAATATTCCATACAACAACCAACAAGGTCCTAGTAATCAACAAGTATCCAACAATACTTACAACCAGCAAAGACCTAATTTTCAAAACAAACCACCACAAACCGATGATAAAAAGCCGAATTTAGAAGATATGATGACAAAGCTAGTTGAAACTCAAACGCAGTTTTTCACATCTCAGAAACAAACGAATGAATAAAATGCTCAAGCATTTAGAAATCAACAAGCTTCTATTTAAAATCTGGAACAAGAAGTAAGTAACCTAGCAAGGTTAATAGGTGAAAGAAAACCGGGAAGTCTACCTAGTGATACAAATGCTAACCCCCGGAATGAAACAACTAAAGCCATTACCACAAGAAGTGGTACAACACTTAAACCACCTGAAATACCTGTAACTTCTGATGAAGCTATTCCTACTCCACAAGAACCACAACCTGATCAAGATAAGGAAAAAGAACCGGTAGTTGAAAAGGTTAATGAAGATAACACAGTTAAGGCTAAACCTTATGTTAAACCATACCAACCACCACTTCCTTACCCGAGTAAAATGAAAAAAGAGAAACTTGAAGCCGAGCAATCCAAATTCTTGGATATGTTTAAACAGATAAATGTAAATCTTTCTTTCATTGATGTGATTTCAGGAATGCCTAGATATGCTAAATTCTTGAAAGATCTAATCTCAAATAGAAAGAAAATGGAAGAACTCTCGGCCGTTACTATGAATACTAATTGTTCAGCAGTACTGTTGAATAAGATACCAGAAAAACTATCTGATCCAGGAAGTTTCACAATTCCATGTTTTCTGGGTAGTCTTAGTTCAATAGAAGCATTGGCAGACTTAGGTGCTAGTATAAATTTAATGCCGTATTCACTATACACTAAACTAGACCTTGGAGAATTGAAACCAACCAGAATAAGTATACAACTAGCCGATCGATCAATAAAATATCCTAGAGGGATAATGGAGAATATGCTAGTTAAAGTTGGTACTTTAGTATTTCCAGTAGATTTTGTTGTTCTGGACATGGAAGAAGATTCTCAAGTTCCTCTCATATTAGGAAGACCATTCTTAAACACGGCTAAAGCAATGATAGACGTGTTCGGTAAGAAATTGACCCTAAGTATAGAGGACGAGAGTGTTACCTTTTCAGTTGATAGAGCAATGCAACAACCGCAATCTGCAGATGATACATGTTATTATATTCAAACTATAGATTCACATGCAGAATTGTTAGAAGAATTTCCAGAATTACAAGGAATAGGAGAATGTTCTTTAGGAGAAGGTAATGAACCAATTGATGAAGCTGAAATGTTAGCTACACTAATAGCTAATGGATATGAACCAACAACAGAAGAAATTCAAATGCTAAAAGAAGAAGACAGATATCGATATAAATCATCGATAGAAGAACCTCCGACATTAGAGTTAAAGCCACTTCCAAACCATTTGGAATACGCTTATTTACATGGTGAATCTGAATTACCTGTAATAATATCGTCTTATCTTACTGAAAATGAGAAATCACAACTCATTTCTGTGTTGAAAGCTCATAAACCAGCCATTGCATGGAAGATTCATGATATTAAAGTAATAAGTCCTTCGTATTGCACACATAAAATCCTTATGGAAGAAGGTCATAAAACGTATGTGCAACGCCAACGAAGACTAAATCCGAATATTCAAGATGTTGTTAAAAAAGAAATAATTAAACTGCTAGATGCAGGTTTAATTTATCCAATTTCTGATAGTCCATGGGTAAGCCCAGTTCAATGCGTGCCTAAGAAAGGTGGCATGACTGTCATTACAAATGAGAAAAATGAGCTTATTCCTACTAGGACTGTAACAGGATGGCGTGTATGTATTGATTATAGAAAATTAAATGATGCCACCAGAAAAGATCACTTTCCCTTACCTTTATTGATCAAATGTTGGAAAGATTAGCCGGAAACAGTTACTATTGTTTTCTTGATGGATTTTTTGGATATTTTCAAATTCCAATAGCACCCGAAGATCAAGAAAAAACCACGTTCACGTGCCCTTATGGTACTTTTGCTTACAAATGCATGCCATTTGGACTTTGCAACGCCCCTGCAACCTTTCAAAGGTGCATGATGGCGATTTTTCACGACATGATAGAAGAATGCATGGAAGTTTTCATGGATGACTTTTCAGTCTTCGGTGATACTTTTAAATCATGTCTAGTTAATCTGGAATGAATGCTTATTAGATGCGAACAATCAAATCTAGTACTTAATTGGGAGAAATGCCATTTCATGGTTAAAGAAGGCATCGTTCTTGGTCATAAAATTTTAAAGGAAGGAATTGAAGTGGATAGAGCTAAAGTAGATGTAATTGCTAAACTTCCACATCCCACCAATGTTAGAGGAGTTAGGAGTTTTCTAGGGCATGCCGGTTTTTACCGACGTTTCATAAAAGATTTTTCTAAAATTGCCACTCCTATGAATAAACTCCTAGAAAAGGATGCTCCATTCATCTTTTCAGATGAATGTATCAAATCTTTTAATATTCTTAAAGAGAAACTCACTAATGCGCCAATCATGATAACACCGAATTGGAATTTACCATTTGAACTAATGTGCGATGCAAGTGATTTTGCAATGGGAGCCGTTTTAGGACAAAGGATTGAAAAAAGATTTCAACCTATATATTATGCTAGTAAGACGTTACAAGGAGCACAAACAAATTACACAACTACTGAAAAAGAACTCCTTGCTCTTGTCTTTGCTTTTGACAAATTTCATTCATATCTCGTTCTAGCAAAAACGGTGGTCTATACCGACCATTCTGCTCTTAGATACCTATTTTCGAAACAAGATGCCAAACCAAGATTAATCCGTTGGATCTTACTCTTACAAGAGTTCGATATTGAAATCCGAGATAAAAGAGGAGCAGAAAATCTCGCCGCTGATCATCTTTCTCGTTTTGAAAATCCCGAATTAGAAGTTCGAAATGAATCGGCCATACAAGACAACGTTCCTGATGAATATCTATTGAAGATAGATTATAATGAAATTCCATGGTTTGCAGACTATGCAAACTACTTAGTATGTGGATTCCTTGAAAAAGGATTATCGTACCAAAAACGAAAGAAATTCTTCAGTGATATAAAACACTATTTCTGGGAAGATCCACATTTGTTTAAAAGTTGTCCCGATGGAATAATACACCGATGTGTATTTGGAGATGAAGCTAGTAAAATTTTAAACCATTGTCACACAGGACCAACAGGAGGGCATTATGGGCCTCAACTAACAGCAAGAAAAGTTTATGATGCTGGATTCTATTGGCCTACAATTTACAAAGACGCACACCTTCTTTGCAAATCCTGTGATGCATGTCAAAGAGCCGGAAAAATAAGTCAACGTGATGAAATGCCACAAAATGTCATTCAAGTATGCGAAGTATTTGACATTTGGGGTATTGACTTTATGGGTCCATTTCCAAAATCTCATAATAATCTCTACATTCTCGTAGCCATTGATTATGTATCTAAATGGGCGAAAGCACAAGCTCTCCCAACTAACGATGTACGAGTTGTAGTCAACTTTTTAAAATGTCTTTTTGCAAGGTTTGGAACACCGAAAGCTTTAATAAGTGATCGGGGTACTCATTTCTGTAATAATCAACTTGAGAAAGTTCTCAAAAGATATGGAGTAACTCAAAAAATCTCCACCGCATATCATCCACAAACAAGTGGACAAGTTGAAAATACCAACCGAGCTTTAAAACGTATTCTAGAGAAAACCGTAGGATCAAATCCGAAGGAATGGTCCACTAAATTGGAGGATGCACTCTGGGCTTTTAGAACAGCCTACAAAACTCCAATTGGAACCACACCTTTTAGACTCGTTTACGGAAAAGCATGTCATCTTCCAGTAGAAATTGAACACAAAGCATTTTGGGCTTTGAAGACATGTAATCTTGATTTACATGAAGCCGGACGTCTACGATTAAGTCAATTAAACGAATTAGAAGAATTAAGACATGAAGCATACGAAAATTCGTTAATCTATAAGGAAAGAATGAAGAAATGGCATGATAAAAGAATCAGAAGTTCAAAAGAATTCAAAGAAGGAGACAGAGTTCTTCTTTTCAATTTACGATTCAAGCTATTTCCTGGAAAATTGAAATCGAGATTGTCTGGACCATTCATAGTCAAAAGAGTTTTCCCATATGGAACAGTAGAGTTAATAAATTCAAATGGGATTGAATTTAAAGTTAATGGTCACAGAGTTAAACATTACATAGATAGTCCGATGGAAGTCAACAACGAAGTTAATCACAATTTCGATACCACAGCTAACTAAGTGTGGGGAGAATCAAGTCTTTTAAGGATTTTATGTATTTCTGTTAGAGTTAGATTGTCTGTTTTCGTGTAGTTCTCAAAAATGGAACCCGAATGGTCTTTCCCTAGCACACCCTAAAGAACTAGTCTTCTCCCCCCATTCTGAATTTTTATTTTTTTTAGGAAATGAAGACTTCCTGTGAACTAAACCATGGTCTAATGCTACACGCTTTGATCACTAAACGTAATAATGACACACTTCCGAGTGAACTAGTATCAGTAATCAGAGAAAGATTGGACGGAGTAAGAAAAGAATCCAGATGCGAAGATAATAAGTTACAATTTGGTAAAGGAAAATCAAAATCCGCAGCGAAAAGGAGAGCACGACACCTAGAAAGATGTCACTAATGCGGAAAATGGTCACATGGAGGTAAATGTTCAAATAATCAAACCTATTCAAATACCGAATTTGTTACTTTATGCAGAGACGGACCGTTCATATGTTTAGAAGAAAAAACACTGAATGCTCGAGGTTACGCCTATGTAGCCATGGAAAATCAATTAAACCGACTATCTTATGAATGGGATAGATCATATAACTAAGAATACTATCTCACAGGTAAGTCTGTACAGTTTTTATTTTTTATTTTTATTTTTAACCTTTTGATAATAAACGCTAATTTGTTCGATATAAAGTATTGAATTGGTATTGAATAAAATTAGGTTTGACGACCGAAATTATTGATATCATTCAAAAATTTATTACATCACTGCGAAATTTAACGTTTATTCTTAAGGTATAAATTTCTTTAATCAATCAACCCAAAATATTTCAAAAATTCGTCATGAGTTAAATTAGGTCATGGAACCAAAATTACTTTACCGAAAAGAGGGGCGCATATTTTTGATAATATTTGATTGATTAAAGTGGGATAAAAGCCATAAAGATTTTTAATTTTATTTTTTACCATGTTTTTAAAATTAATATATAAATATTAAATTAATATTTTGAACTTTGTAAAATCAATATATTTAAGTTTGTAAATATTTGAAAAATTAATCTTTTTAATATAAGTTTGTATGTATAAAAACAAAAATATAATATAAGTTTGGTGTAAATTTATAATATGAATTTTTAATTAAGTTTAATATGAATTTTTAATTTTATGCATTTTAAATTTAAGTTTGGTGTGAATTTAAAAACAAAAATTTACTTTATTTCGCTAAGTTAAGAATATGATTTTTAAAATTCGTCGTGAGTTGAAGACTAGGTCGTTGAACCGAAATTGCTTTACCCGAGGGAGGGACGAGAACTTTTATTATCATTATTTTTAATCTTATTGAATTAAAGTATGCCAAAAACATTAAAAAAAATTCAAAAATCTTTACTTTTAAAACCGCGCTTTGATTTGACAAATTTTAAATATTTTGTCGAGGGACAGACTAGGACATCGATCCGAAACGCCCTCATCCTAAAAAGAAACAAATTTTTAAAATTTTATTAATTTTATGTTTTATAAAGTATAAGGTTTTATCTAAAAAAAAAAAAAAAAAGGGGCAAAACACTGTAGCCAGGTACCATGCGATCGCATGGGAATCACCCTATCCCTCCATGCGATCGCATGGAGGCAAATTCCAGGCCTGATACATACAGCTCGCTGTTCTGTCTTCTCTACATAAACACACACACATATACGAAAAACACTCAAAACTTCACCAAATCTCATCATTTTTCCACCGTAATTCATCATTTTTCTTGCTCTAATCATGCCTAGATTTTCATTCTTCAGCAAAATGGTAAAAATTACACCGCTAAACTCTATAAATTCCTAGTTTTTGTGATAATTACCAATTTTTTACCTAATACAATTTTGTTAATTTCTAGTGTAATTAGTGTTAAATTGTTAGTATTTTATGCATGTATAACCTAGATTGATGCTATTTAACATGATTTGAAGCCAAAAACTTCAAAATTTTTAGAAATCTAGGGTTTGTGTTCTTGAGCAATTTGGGGCTTTTTGATATAAACAGGTTATGGCCGATTTTTGTCATGAATTATTGCTAAATTGAGTAGTGTAACATGTTTAGATAGTTAAATGATCCAAACATTGATCCTAAACATGATTTTTAGAGATTAAAGTGGACTTTTTAAGTCCAAAATTCATGAACTTGATTAATTTGATATATTTGTCATTTGAGACTTGTTTAATTATTAGTAATGACTATTTTGACATGTTATTTGAGTTAAATGCTTATGAATTTTGTATACATTTTCATATGTGCTTATTTGAAAAGTGTAGAATTGTGAAAAATTGTAAAAATGTGTATAAGTTTAATTTTGATTTAACATGTTATAGTTATTGTTTTAAGTTGTTATTTTGCTAACACTAATGCATATTTGGATGCACAAATTTTGTGTTTAATGTGTTTTGCAGAAAGCCGATACTGGAGGTTCAGGAGCATCATCATCTAGACGACCAGCACCAGCACCAGAACCAGAACCAGAAATGCAACACGAACAACAACCACAACAGGAACAACAACAACAGCCTGATCAGCACGTACCTTATTATGATCCGGTACAGTTTGTTGATGAATTCATAGTATTCCCAATGAGGCCGCCAGTAGAATTCCTAACGATTCCTGAGCACACTCTGCATCCTAATCTGAGATTTGATAGGAGATGGAGAGATTACGAGACATATCAAAGGAACAAATTCAAATTGGTAACAAAAAATGTAGAGGTGCCAAGGGTAATCGATTGGGCCCCTTTGGAAACGGTCCATCTAGCTGACCGTGTTAGACAGCTTTTGGTACAAAGGTATGGCAGTTCTTCTTTTACAGATTGGGAACGTCTTTTCACCATTCGTAGACCTGTATATAAGGAATGGTGTGTTGAGTTGATGAGTACTGTATCACTTGATACAAATATAGTTAGAATAGATGATAGAAGATTTCTTAGGTTTATCCTTGGCGGTAGGATGTACAGAATATCCATGCTGGACATGGCCAGGGCCTTACAGATATATACTCCTGGTGAGTTGCTATTACCCGATTGTACAAATTTGATTCATTATGGTGAAAGGGTAGATAGTAACTTTGACGCTGACGCCATTTGGAGGCGTATGTCACATTTTGATGTTTTTACACGAGTAGGAGGACACTCCTATACACATATTGACAGAGCCGAGCTTCGTATTATTCATAGATTTTTGGGTAACTCAATTACACAGAGAGGTCACAATAAAGAAAAAATTACCTTACATGATTTATTCTACCTAAAGTGTATTCGGGATCCTAGAAGCTTTGTCAATATCCCTTACTGTGTTGCTTTTTATTTATCTAAAATGGTAGAGGGAATGCAGGACGGGAGTATAATAGGAGGAGGTATTTTTTGTTACTCTCATTGGAGAGTATTTAGGTGTTGATAGGAACCAAGGGGGTCCATTACAGCTTTGTAGAGAACAGGTTGAGCCCTTAGGATTGAAAGTTTATGTGGGTGCTAAGGTATTGAAAAGTAGACGTAACCAGGAAGTACCCTATGAGGGATCTCATCCTCAGGTAGAGAGAGGCTCAGATGAGGAAATGGAGGAGGCGGAAGACATTAGGGATGTCTTTCGAGATGCTATTCTTGACGTCCACGTTCGTATAGATGAGGAAGCAATGACGAACATAGCCAGACATAGTATGTATGAGCAGTGGAACTCCGAGCGAGTATACGAGGATTATAGGCGACACTAACACGATAGCTGGGTAGTTCATCAGCACCAAATCATGAGCCAGCTATCATATCAGGTACCAAATAACTATGTACCTACTCGACCTGCTCATTTTCCGCCACACAGCCCCGATATCCGACCACCCTTTAACCGGTATGACTATAACCAAGCCTATCAGAACACCTATAACCAACAATGGAACCCACCTGATGAGATGAACTGGAACCCCTATCCAGACTAATTTGGTTCCATTTGGTTATTTATATGATTTTTATGTTTTTATCTTTTTACTTATTCATGTTTAAACTTATGTTATTGAATATACTTATGTAATTTTTATAATTTTTATTATTATTGTGTACTAATATTTCACATTTAGGATTTGAAAGTGGGATATTAAGTCCCATTTCAAATTGCCATGCATGTTTATATTTGTATGTATGTATATTGTAAATTGTACAAAACAGGGTAAAACAGCGCATTTTCAAAGACTGGCATTAAGTTCAGCAAAAGCTACTAATTTTGACGACAAGATGACAAATAAATGTGATGTAACAATAGACAGAATGAACAAATGATATGCACCATTTATCATTCAGCAAACAAACGCCAATATGTTTGGAAACTTTGGTAAAATTTAATCATTTTTCTGCGCTAATCACCCTCAATAATTTAAATTGTTACTGATTTCTTGCAAATGAGGGCATTGCAAGATCTTAAGTGTGAGAAGGGGTTAAATTCTTTCGGATTTTTAAATTTTTTTTACTTTAAACATTTGGTTACCATTAGAAATACTAGTAAAGTAGTAGTTGTATTAGAATCTAGTGCTCTCTGATAAAGAACAGCCCTAGTCTTATATACTGACTACCCAATTCTAGTAAAAATTTTCAAAATTTTCAATTAAATGAACTCAAAATCATGTTTATACATATTTATGAACGATAAAACTAGGTGTTAACACCGAAATTATTGTTACCTCGGAAAGGACATAAATTGAGAAACAAACCAAAATGTTAAAATTCATTTAAAATGGAATAGAGGACAATAAAAAGAAAAATAAAAGCCAAGTGTGGGAAAAATTACCAAGTTATCTTAAACATATGTCACATATTTCTGTAACACATAATTGAAGATACTTTTGCTTTGGACTAAACTAAACTGTTTTACCCGATGAAAGAAAAGAAGAGATGGATCTACACGATGAATCAATTCCATCATTTAAAGGAAGTAAAGTCTTTCGAAAAAGAAACGCACTTCTTGATTTAGGTCATGAAGTTGTCGTCCAGACCAGCTGTAGGTTGATGAAAAATCTAGAAAAATCATCTCTAAAATCAGCAGGAAATCCACGGACCTCAGCATAAAACAGGGTCGCCAAGTGGTCAGATTTATCCTAACCATGAGAAGGATTTATCTCGTACAATGGGGGGGGGCACCGTGCAAATTAGCTTGATAAGACTAATAAATCAGATCCCAGAAAGGATAATCTCTTTTAAAGATCAAAAATCAGCTTTTAAGACTGATATTACTCAATCCTAGAGATTGACCTTAAAGATTGAGAATTACAAACTCATGGAATTCAATAATATCTAAACTCGAGCTTGAACGAGAAAATATTTTGATCAAATTATAAACCGATTTGTTTTTTGAAAACCCATTTTCAATGCGTTCATTACCATTGAACGTAAAATCCTAGAAATTCACCTGGAATTCATTAGGTCATCTGAACTAAATCGGGTGTCAACCGTAAGAACGGTGGTTGCATAGCATGGTCAAAGACAGGACCTTGTGCCAGACCGAAAAATTATAAGGGTGAGCTTTACTATTGCTCCTACAAAGGATAGTAATTGCGTCCGACACGTTATAGACCATAATTAAAAGCATGTCAGGGGACATTGCCTTAACAGTTGCTTGTTCAACGCTTTCCTTTACAACCTGACGGTAGTTTACCGAAAGGTAATATACGGAGCAAGTATACTGGACGTGTTGCTTTCCCAATACAAGGTTAGCAAGTGGGTGACACAAAACCACAAGTTTTGAGCTAAAATTTTCAAATCTGAAACCCACCAAACCCACAAAAATATTTTGCAAACACCGGTGAAGGGTTATTCCGGAAAACTTATCTAGGGTAAAAGCTAGATTGAATTTTCAAAAAGATCAAATGTTTTCATAAAGATCCAATTTCCTTAAAGGATCTAAATTTTATAGTCATGTGGGACTGTAAACCACATCGTTACTACCATTGTTTATACCGCCGTAAAGAAATCACTGATGTACAAAGTGTGAAGAATAAAGAAGTGATTCTAGTATTTCAAGACTATATTGCTTGAGGACAAGCAACGCTCAAGTGTGAGAATATTTGATAATGCTAAAAACGAACATATATTTCATAGCATTATTCCTCAAGAAAGACAAGCTTTTAGTTGCAATTGTCCTATTTACAAGTGATATTCGTTTAAATAATAAAAGGTGAAGACCAAAGGCAGATTCGACGAATTGAAGACGCAAACGACCAAAAAGCTCAAAAGTACAAAAGACAATCAAAGAGGTTCCAATTATTGATAAGAAACGTCTTAAAATTACAAGAGTACACGATTCAAAACGCAAAGTACAAGATATTAAATTGTACGCAAGGACGTTCGAAAATCCGGAACCGGGACCAGAGTCAACTCTCAACGCTTGACGCAACGGACTAAAAATTACAAGTCAACTATGCACATAAATATAATATAATATTTAAATAATTCTTATAATTATTTATATATTATATATTATATTATTAAAAACCGTCGGCAGAAAAAACAAAGGCAAGTGAGCCTCTCCAGCTGGCCATGCGATCGCATGGCCTTGAAGGGTAAAGCTCATGCGATCGCATGAGCATCTTTTCCAGATCACAGGCCTATAAAAATCGAGCTTTGGTGTAACACAAAACACAACTTTTTCTTCTCCTCATTCATACGTAGTATATATTTATATTTATATTTATATTTTAATTTTAATTTTAATTCTAATTCTAATAATAAGGGTATGTTAGCGAATGTTGTAAGGGTGTAAGTCGAAATTCTGTCCGTGTAACGCTATGCTATTTTTAATCATTGTAAGTTATGTTCAACCTTTTTAATTTAATGTCTCGTAGCTAAGTTATTATTATGCTTATTTAATCCGAAGTAATCATGATGTTGGGCTAATTATTAAAATTGGGTAATTGGGCTTTGTACCATAATTGGGGTTTGGACAAAAGAACGACACTTGTGGAAATTAGACGATGGGCTATTAATGGGCTTTATATTTGTTTAACTAAATGATAGTTTGTTAATTTTAATATAAAGATTTACAATTGAACGTCCCTATAAATAACCATATACACTCGATTGGACACGATGGGCGGGGTATTTATATGTACGAATAATCGTTCATTTAACCAGACACGGGAATGGATTAATAGCCACTGGAATTATTAAAACAGGGGTGAAATTATGTACAAGGACACTTGGCATAATTGATAACAAAGTATTAAAAACTTGGGTTACATTCAGTCGACATCCTGGTGTAATTATTAAACAAAGTATTAAAATCTTGTTACAGTTTAAGTCCCCAATTAGTTGGAATATTTAACTTCGGGTATAAGGATAATTTGATGAGGATGCTCGCACTTTATATTTATGACTGATGGACTGTTATGGACAAAAACCAGACGGATATATTAAATAATCCAGGACAAAGGACAATTAACCCATGGGCATAAAACTAAAATCAACACGTCAAACATCATGATTACGGAAGTTTAAATAAGCATAATTCTTTTATTTCATATTTAATTTCCTTTATTTTATATTTAATTGCACTTCTAATTATCGCACTTTTATTTATTGTTATTATATTTAATTGCGCTTTTAATTATCTTATTTTTAATTATCGCAAGTTTATTTTATCGCACTTTTATGTATCGCAATTTCATTATCGTTATTTACTTTACGCTTTAAATTAAGTCTTTTATTTATTTAATATTTTACATTTGGTTTTAACTGCGACTAAAGTTTTAAAATCAACAAACCGGTCATTAAACCGTAAAAACCCCCCTTTATAATAATAATATTACTTATATATATATATATTTGTATTTTTATAAAATAAAACTAATATAGCGTTAAGCTTTGTTTAAAGATTTTCCCTGTGGAACGAACCGGACTTACTAAAAACTACACTACTGTACGATTAGGTACACTGCCTATAAGTGTTGTAGCAAGGTTTAAGTATATCCATTCAATAAATAAATAAATCTCTTGAGTAAAATTGTATCGTATTTAATAGTATTTCCTGCTAAAATTTAATAGTATTTTATACCCCTTAGCTTTAACTATCAGTGATATATGCATTGTACGCTAATGGTTTTAAGAACGGATATAAGTTGTCCAATTTAGTGTTATATGTGTTGTACACTAATGATTTATGAATGGATATGTGTTGTCCGATTTAGTGTTATATGTGTTGTACACTAACGATTTTATAAACGGATATGTGTTGTTCAAGGGTTAGTGATATATGTGTTGTGCACTAACGGTTGTTATGAACACCAATGGGAAATTAGAGTACCATTCCTTTTACGATTGGTTAACCATGGATGTATGAATTGTGCATTAGCATACTTAAATATAAACTATATGCTTTTGTTATTGCTAGCTCAATGTGAATTGCGGTCATTGGTATATGCATAATGTTTTGCATGGTTGTCGAATTGCTAGCTTGTGTACGGTGTTGTGTAAGTGATTGCAAGTAGATATATTATATATGTGTATGTATAATTATTGCATTCACTAAGCATTAGCTTACCCTTCTCGTTGTATATCTTTTTAGATGCAGGTGTGGACAAGGGTAAGGTGATTATTGGGCACTAGGTGTCCTTGATGATGTTATGATGAAGCTTTTGGAAGTTGACCTACGTTTTGGGTAGTTTAGTCCCAAACCATGCTCAAGGGGTCGTTTGGATTATAAACTATCATTTGTAGTTGGTTAAACTTGTATCATGATCGTTAATGGCCTTTGTGCCTTTTTGTAAACATTAAACTCGTAGTATGTTTTAATGAAGCGTGTGGAATGGTTTACATATTTAATTAGCGCGTAAATGTGTATCATTATTACAAAAAAAAAAAAATTTGATCGTACGAAGTACGGGTTGGGTTGTTTCAAGACACGTATCTTATATCGTTAGAAAGGTATTTTGACGAGGAATACAACTAAACACATATCATCAAACAAATACATCATTTAAAATGACCAAATCCTCGTCGAATGATTATTAAAAGTTCATCATTGATGTTTCAAGTTCGTAAAACGCATTTTATGATTCGGGCAACCAATTTACATGTATTATATTCCGTTTCGAAGGTAATTGAACATACATTGCAATTAAATACTTTCTAACAACATCTCATGGCATTCAAGGCATCAAAATTTCATTTTAAAAGCTATCAAACCCTAGCCAAGAATTACAAAATCAATAATCATGTTAATGCAAGGTTTTCATGTCATCCAACATACCAAAACGAAGCTAATGATGCTAGTAACACATTTAATACATGAACTTTAACATTTAAATGACATTTAATCATCCAAAACATAAGATTAAGCACACCCATTTTTCATATTCAAGCTAGTTACTCAAAACAACAAATCGAGCAAACTAAACACATATTCATATTAGACTTGAGCCATAGACACTAACTAACACCATTTCAAGTCTATAAAATGAATTTAAGAAATCTAGAGTTTTAGAAATGTTACCCAAACTAGATGAAGTTGGTACCAATATGAAGAGGATGATGCGAGGATCACAAATATGTAATTTGTTTTGATGTTTGATTGCTAGATTTGAAATGGATGATGAATCTTTGAAGATGGTAAAAGTGTGTTCTTGGTGACTAGAGAGAAAAGAAGATGAGGAGGTGAAATTGGAATGAATGGTGGAAAGAGTGGGTTGACTAGTTGACCTAGTCAACTAGTTTGCCCACTTAGCTACTTCGGTGAAATGTCCCGTTCTTATTGATTAAAAACGTTCCATATTAATTGATTTCGTAGCGAGGTTTTGACCTCTATATGAGATGTTTTTCAAAGACTGCATTCATTTTAAAACAAACCATAACCTTTATTTCATAAATAAAGGTTTAAAAAGCTTTACGTAGATTATCAAATAATGATAATCTAAAATATCCTGTTTACACACGACCATTACATAATGGTTTACAATACAAATATGTTACATCGAAATCAGTTTCTTGAATGCAGTTTTTACACAATATCATACAAACATGGACTCCAAATCTTGTCCTTATTTTAGTATGCAACAGCGGAAGCTCTTAATATTCACCTGAGAATAAACATGCTTTAAACGTCAACAAAAATGTTGGTGAGTTATAGGTTTAACCAATATATATCAAATCATAACAATAGACCACAAGATTTCATATTTCAATACACATCCCATACATAGAGATAAAAATCATTCATATGGTGAACACCTGGTAACCGACATTAACAAGATGCATATATAAGAATATCCCCATCATTCCGGGACACCCTTCGGATATGATATAAATTTCGAAGTACTAAAGCATCCGGTACTTTGGATGGGGTTTGTGAGGCCCAATAGATCTATCTTTAGGATTCGCGTCAATTAGGGTGTCTGTTCCCTAATTCTTAGATTACCAGACTTAATAAAAAGGGGCATATTCGATTTTGATAATTCAACCATAGAATGTAGTTTCACGTACTTGTGTCTATTTTGTAAATCATTTATAAAACCTGCATGTATTCTCATCCCAAAAATATTAGATTTTAAAAGTGGGACTATAACTCACTTTCACAGATTTTTTTACTTCGTCGGGAAGTAAGACTTGGCCACTGGTTGATTCACGAACCTATAACAATATATACATATATATCAAAGTATGTTCAAAATATATTTACAACACTTTTAATATATTTTGATGTTTTAAGTTTATTAAGTCAGCTGTCCTCGTTAGTAACCTACAACTAGTTGTCCACAGTTAGATGTACAGAAATAAATCGATAAATATTATCTTGAATCAATCCACGACCCAGTGTATACGTATCTCAGTATTGATCACAACTCAAACTATATATATTTTGGAATCAACCTCAACCCTGTATAGCTAACTCCAACATTCACATATAGAGTGTCTATGGTTGTTCCGAAATATATATAGATGTGTCGACATGATAGGTCGAAACATTGTATACGTGTCTATGGTATCTCAAGATTACATAATATACAATACAAGTTGATTAAGTTATGGTTGGAATAGATTTGTTACCAATTTTCACGTAGCTAAAATGAGAAAAATTATCCAATCTTGTTTTACCCATAACTTCTTCATTTTAAATCCGTTTTGAGTGAATCAAATTGCTATGGTTTCATATTGAACTATATTTTATGAATCTAAACAGAAAAATTATAGGTTTATAGTCGGAAAAATAAGTTACAAGTTGTTTTTGTAAAGGTAGTCATTTCAGTCGAAAGAACGACGTCTAGATGACCATTTTAGAAAACATACTTCCACTTTGAGTTTAACCATAATTTTTGGATATAGTTTCATGTTCATAATAAAAATCATTTTCTCAGAATAACAACTTTTAAATCAAAGTTTATCATAGTTTTTAATTAACTAACCCAAAACAGCCCGCGGTGTTACTACGACGGCGTAAATCTGGTTTTACGGTGTTTTTCGTGTTTCCAGGTTTTAAATCATTAAGTTAGCATATCATATAGATATAGAACATGTGTTTAGTTGATTTTAAAAGTCAAGTTAGAAGGATTAACTTTTGTTTGCGAACAAGTTTAGAATTAACTAAACTATGTTCTAGTGATTACAAGTTTAAACCTTCGAATAAGATAGCTTTATATGTATGAATCGAATGATGTTATGAACATCATTACTACCTTAAGTTCCTTGGATAAACCTACTGGAAAATAGAAAAATGGATCTAGCTTCAATGGATCCTTGGATGGCTCGAAGTTCTTGAAGCAGAATCATGACACGAAAACAAGTTCAAGTAAGATCATCACTTGAAATAAGATTGTTATAGTTATAGAAATTGAACCAAAGTTTGAATATGATTATTACCTTGTATTAGAATGATAACCTACTGTAAGAAACAAAGATTTCTTGAGGTTGGATGATCACCTTACAAGATTGGAAGTGAGCTAGCAAACTTGAAAGTATTCTTGATTTTATGAAACTAGAACTTTTGGAATTTATGAAGAACACTTAGAACTTGAAGATAGAACTTGAGAGAGATCAATTAGATGAAGAAAATTGAAGAATGAAAGTGTTTGTAGGTGTTTTTGGTCGTTGGTGTATGGATTAGATATAAAGGATATGTAATTTTGTTTTCATGTAAATAAGTCATGAATGATTACTCATATTTTTGTAATTTTATGAGATATTTCATGCTAGTTGCCAAATGATGGTTCCCACATGTGTTAGGTGACTCACATGGGCTGCTAAGAGCTGATCATTGGAGTGTATATACCAATAGTACATACATCTAAAAGCTGTGTATTGTACGAGTACGAATACGAGTGCATACGAGTAGAATTGTTGATGAAACTGAACGAGGATGTAATTGTAAGCATTTTTGTTAAGTAGAAGTATTTTGATAAGTGTCTTGAAGTCTTTCAAAAGTGTATGAATACATATTAAAACATTACATGTATATACATTTTAACTGAGTCGTTAAGTCATCGTTAGTCGTTACATGTAAATGTTGTTTTGAAACCTTTAGGTTAACGATCTTGTTAAATGTTGTTAACCCAATGTTTATAATATCAAAAGAGATTTTAAATTATTATATTATCATGATATTATGATGTACTAATATCTCTTAATATGATATATGTACATTAAATGTCGTTACAACGATAATCGTTACATATATGTCTCGTTTCAAAATCATTAAGTTAGTAGTCTTGTTTTTACATATGTAGTTCATTGTTAATATACTTAATGATATGTTTACTTATCATAATATCATGTTAACTATATATATAACCATATATATGTCATCATATAGTTTTTACAAGTTTTAACGTTCGTGAATCACCGGTCAACTTGGGTGGTCAATTGTCTATATGAAACATATTTCAATTAATCAAGTCTTAACAAGTTTGATTGCTTAACATGTTGGAAACATTTAATCATGTAAATATCAATCTCAATTAATATATATAAACATGGAAAAGTTCGGGTCACTACAGTACCTACCCGTTAAATAAATTTCGTCCCGAAATTTTAAGCTGTTGAAGGTGTTGACGAATATTCTGGAAATAGATGCGGGTATTTCTTCTTCATCTGATCTTCACGCTCCCAGGTGAACTCGGGTCCTCTACGAGCATTCCATCGAACCTTAACAATTGGTATCTTGTTTTGCTTAAGTCTTTTAACCTCACGATCCATTATTTCGACGGGTTCTTCGATGAATTGGAGTTTTTCGTTGAGTTGGATTTCATCTAGTGGAATAGTGAGATCTTCTTTAGCAAAACATTTCTTCAAATTCGAGACGTGGAAAGTGTTATGTACATCCGCGAGTTGTTGAGGTAACTCAAGTCGGTAAGCTACTGGTCCGACACGATCAATAATCTTGAATGGTCCAATATACCTTGGATTTAATTTCCCTCGTTTACCAAATCGAACAACGCCTTTCCAAGGTGCAACTTTAAGCATGACCATCTCTCCAATTTCAAATTCTATATCTTTTCTTTTAATGTCAGCGTAGCTCTTTTGTCGACTTTGGGCGGTTTTCAATCGTTGTTGAATTTGGATGATCTTCTCGGTAGTTTCTTGTATAATCTTCGGACCCGTAATCTGTCTATCCCCCACTTCACTCCAACAAATTGGAGACCTGCACTTTCTACCATAAAGTGCTTCAAACGGCGCCATCTCAATGCTTGAATGGTAGCTGTTGTTGTAGGAAAATTCTGCTAACGGTAGATGTCGATCCCAACTATTTCCGAAATCAATAACACATGCTCGTAGCATGTCTTCAAGCATTTGTATCGTCCTTTCGCTCTGCCCATCAGTTTGTGGATGATAGGCAGTACTCATGTCTAGACGAGTTCCTAATGCTTGCTGTAATGTCTGCCAGAATCTTGAAATAAATCTGCCATCCCTATCCGAGATAATAGAGATTGGTATTCCATGTCTGGAGACGACTTCCTTCAAATACAGTCGTGCTAACTTCTCCATCTTGTCATCTTCTCTTATTGGCAGGAAGTGTGCTGATTTGGTGAGACGATCAACTATTACCCAAATAGTATCAAAACCACTTGCAGTCCTTGGCAATTTAGTGATGAAATCCATGGTAATGTTTTCCCATTTCCATTCTGGGATTTCGGGTTGTTGAAGTAGACCTGATGGTTTCTGATGCTCAGCTTTGACCTTAGAACACGTCAAATATTCTCCTACGTATTTAGCAACATCGGCTTTCATACCCGGCCACCAAAAATGTTTCTTGAGATCCTTGTACATCTTCCCCGTTCCAGGATGTATTGATTATCTGGTTTTATGAGCTTCTCTAAGTACCATTTCTCTCATATCTCCAAATTTTGGTACCCAAATCCTTTCAGCCCTATACCGGGTTCCGTCTTCCCGAATATTAAGATGCTTCTCCGATCCTTTGGGTATTTCATCCTTTAAATTTCCCTCTTTTAAAACTCCTTGTTGCGCCTCCTTTATTTGAGTAGTAAGGTTATTATGAATCATTATATTCATAGATTTTACTCGAATGGGTTCTCTGTCCTTCCTGCTCAAGGCATCGGCTACCACATTTGCCTTCCCCGGGTGGTAACGAATCTCAAAGTCGTAATCATTCAATAATTCAATCCACCTACGCTGCCTCATATTCAGTTGTTTCTGATTAAATATGTGTTGAAGACTTTTGTGGTCGGTATATATAATACTTTTGACCCCATATAAGTAGTGCCTCCAAGTCTTTAATGCAAAAACAACCGCGCCTAATTCCAAATCATGCGTCGTATAATTTTGTTCGTGAATCTTCAATTGTCTAGACGCATAAGCAATCACCTTCGTTCGTTGCATTAATACACAACCGAGACCTTGCTTTGATGCATCACAATAAATCACAAAATCATCATTCCCTTCAGGCAATGACAATATAGGTGCCGTAGTTAGCTTTTTCTTCAATAACTGAAACGCTTTCTCTTGTTCATCATTCCATTCAAATTTCTTCCCTTTATGCGTTAATGCAGTCAAGGGTTTTGCTATTCTGGAAAAGTCTTGGATGAACCTTCTGTAGTAACCAGCTAGTCCTAAAAACTGGCGTATGTGTTTCGGAGTTTTCGGGGTTTCCCACTTTTCAACAGTTTCTATCTTTGCCGGATCCACCTTAATACCTTCTTTGGTCACTATGTGACTGAGGAATTGAACTTCTTCCAACCAAAATGCACACTTTGAAAACTTAGCGTACAATTCTTCCTTCCTCAATACTTCTAACACCTTTCTCAAATGTTCACCGTGTTCTTGGTCATTCTTTGAGTAAATAAGTATGTCATCAATGAAAACAATGACAAACTTGTCAAGGTATGGTCCACACACTCGGTTCATAAGGTCCATGAACATAGCTGGTGCATTAGTTAAACCAAACGGCATGACCATAAACTCGTAATGACCGTAACGTGTTCTGAAAGCAGTCTTTGGAATATCATCTTCTTTCACCCGCATTTGATGATACCCGGAACGTAAGTCAATCTTTGAATAAACAGACGAGCCTTGTAGTTGATCAAATAAGTCGTCGATTCTCGGTAGTGGGTAGCGGTTCTTGATGGTAAGTTTGTTCAACTCTCGGTAGTCGATACACAACCTGAATGTACCATCTTTCTTCTTGACAAACAAAACAGGAGCTCCCCACGGTGATGTGCTTGGTCGAATGAAACCACGCTCTAAAAGTTCTTGTAATTGGCTTTGCAGTTCTTTCATCTCGCTGGGTGCGAGTCTGTAAGGAGCACGAGCTATTGGTGCAGCTCCTGGTACAAGATCTATTTGAAATTCAACGGATCGATGTGGGGGTAATCCCGCTAATTCTTTCGGAAATACATCAGGAAATTCTTTTGCAATGGGAACATCATTGATGCTCTTTTCTTCAGTTTGTACTTTCTCGACGTGTGCTAGAACAGCATAGCAACCTTTTCTTATTAGTTTTTGTGCCTTCAAATTACTAATAAGATGTAGCTTCGTGTTGCCCTTTTCTCCGTACACCATTAAGGGTTTTCCTTTTTCTCGTATAATGCGAATTGCATTTTTGTAACAAACGATCTCTGCTTTCACTTCTTTCAACCAGTCCATACCGATTATCACATCAAAACTCCCTAACTCTACTGGTATCAAATCAATCTTGAATGTTTCGCTAACCAGTTTAATTTCTCGATTCCGACAAATATTATCTGCTGAAATTAATTTACCATTTGCTAATTCGAGTAAAAATTTACTATCCAAAGGCGTCAATGGACAACTTAATTTAGCACAAAAATCTCTACTCATATAGCTTCTATCCGCACCCGAATCAAATAAAATGTAAGCAGATTTATTGTCAATAAGAAACGTACCCGTAACAAGCTCCGGGTCTTCCTGTGCCTCTGCCGCATTAATATTGAAAACTCTTCCGCGGCCTTGTCCATTCGTGTTCTCTTGGTTCGGGCAATTTCTAATGATGTGGCCCGGTTTTCCACATTTATAACAAACTACATTGGCATAACTTGCTCCGACACTACTTGCTCCGCCATTACTCGTTCCGACACCATTTGTTCCTTTGGTTCTATTAACCCCTGGTCCGTAGACCTCACACTTCGCTGCGCTATGACCATTTCTTTTACACTTGTTGCAAAATTTGGTGCAGAACCCCGAGTGATACTTTTCACACCTTTGGCATAGCTGCTTCTGATTGTTGTTGTTGTTGCGGTTATTATTGTTGTTGGGATGATTGTTGTAGTTGCTGCTGTTGTTGTTGTTGTTGTTGTTGTTGGGCCGTTTGTTGTAGTTGCGATTGATGTTGCGATTGCTGGGATAATTGTTGCGATTATTGTTGTAATTGCTGTTGTTGTTGTATTGGTGATTCTTATCACCGTTTTCCTCCCACTTTCTTTTGACTTGCTTCACATTGGTCTCTTCAGCAGTCTGTTCTTTAATTCTTTCTTCAATCTGGTTCACTAGTTTGTGAGCCATTCTACATGCCTGTTGTATGGAGGCGGGCTCGTGTGAACTTATATCTTCTTGGATTCTTTCCGGTAATCCTTTCACAAACGCGTCGATCTTCTCTTCCTCATCTTCGAATGCTCCCGGACACAATAGGCACAATTCTGTGAATCGTCTTTCGTACGTGGTAATATCAAATCCTTGGGTTCGTAACCCTCTAAGTTCTGTCTTGAGCTTATTGAACTCGGTTCTGGGACGGTACTTCTCGTTCATCAAGTGCTTGAATGCTGACCACGGTAGTGCGTACGCATCGTCTTGTCCCACTTGCTCTAGATAGGTATTCCACCATGTTAACGCAGAACCTGTGAAGGTATGCGTAGCGTACTTCACTTTGTCCTCTTCAGTACACTTACTTATGGCAAACACCGATTCGACCTTCTCGGTCCACCGTTTCAATCCGATCGGTCCTTCGGTTCCATCAAATTCCAAAGGTTTGCAGGCAGTGAATTCTTTGTAGGTGCATCCTACACGATTTCCTGTACTGCTAGATCCAAGGTTATTGTTGGTATGTAGCGCAGCCTGTACTGCGGCTATGTTTGAAGCTAGAAAAGTACGGAATTCCTCTTCATTCATATTCACGGTGTGTCGAGTAGTCGGTGCCATTTCCTTCAAAATAGTCAAATGGAACAAGTTAATCATACAGAATATTAAGAGTAGTTAATAGTATTTCGTAGCATAATATGAACTCATTTATAAAAGCTTTTTCTTCTTATTAGCGTTTTATAAGTTTAAATTCGGGTAGTACCTACCCGTTAAGTTCATACTTAGTAGCTAATATACAATTCAACTACTACAATTCTATATGAAAAACTGATTATAATAATATTTCGCGTTCAAACTTTTACAAAATATTTTACAAACTTACAATACCGCTTATTTTACATATAGCATGAAATATAGCACACAATAAATTTGATACAAGATGGTTATGAAGATAATTCTAGCTAGTACACAAGTCGTTCAGCAAAGGCAATAAAGACACGTAATTCATACGTCCAGAAACAAGTCATGCATTCTGGTTTTACTAGGATTACTTCCCATCCTTGGTCTTGTGGAACATAACCGTTATGGCCGTTGATAAGACAGCGTGTTGTAACGTCGTCAAAGGGACGAGGGTTACGTAATGTCCAACAGTCCCGTAACAATCTAAAAACCTCATTTCTTACCCCAATTACCGACTCCGTCACTTGTGGGAACGTTTTGTTTAATAGTTGTAGTCCGATGTTCTTGTTCTCACTTTGGTGAGAAGCGAACATTACTAATCCGTAAGCATAACATGCTTCTTTATGTTGCATGTTAGCTGCTTTTTCTAAATCACGAAGTCCAATATTCGGATATATTGAGTCAAAATAATTTCTTAACCCATTGCGTAAAATAGCATTTGGGTTCCCCGCAATATATGCGTCAAAGTAAACACATCGTAACTTATTGGTTTCCCAATGTGATATCCCCCATCTTTCAAACGAAAGTCTCTTATAAACCAAGACATTCTTGGAACGTTCTTCGAATGTCTTACAAACTGATCTCGCCTTAAATAGTTGTGCCGAAGAATTCTGACCGACTCTAGACAAGATTTCATCAATCATGTCTCCGGGTAGGTCTCTTAAAATATTGGGTTGTCTATCCATTTTGTGTTTTTATACTGTAAAATAGACAAGAGTTAGATTCATAAAAAAAATACTTATTAATACAAGCAATTTTTACATATATCATAAAGCATAAGCACACTATATTACATATATTACACCACACGAATACAACTATCTTATTCTGACTCGCTTGTTTCTTCTTCTTCGGTTTTGGTTCGTTTTGCCAAGTTTCTAGGGATATATGATGTTCCCCTAATACGAGCCGTCGTGATCCACATTGGTTTAGAAAAACCTGGTGGTTTAGAGGTTCCCGGGTCATTGTTACAACTTAAGGACATCGGGGGTTGACGATACATATAAAGTTCATCGGGGTTGGAATTAGATTTCTCTATTTTTATGCCCTTTCCCTTATTATTTTCTTTTGCCTTTTTAAATTCAGTTGGGGTAATTTCTATAACATCATCGGAATTCTCGTCGGAATCCGATTCATCGGAGAATTGGTAATCCTCCCAATATTTTGCTTCCTTGGCGGAAACACCATTTACCATAATTAACCTTGGTCGGTTGGTTGAGGATTTTCTTTTACTTAACCGTTTTATTATTTCCCCCACCGGTTCTATTTCTTCATCTGGTTCCGATTCTTCTTCCGGTTCCGATTCTTCTTCCGGTTCCGACTCTTCTTCCGGTTCCGACTCTTCTTTCGGTTCCTCTTCGGGAACTTGTGAATCAGTCCACGAATCATTCCAATTTACATTTGACTCTTCATTATTATTAGGTGAGTCAATGGGACTTGTTCTAGAGGTAGACATCTATCACATAATATCAAACGCGTTAAGAGATTAATATATCACATAATATTCACATGTTAAAAATATATAGTTTCCAACAAAATTTGTTAAGCAATCATTTTTCAAGTAAACACGGTCGAAGTCCAGACTCACTAATACATCCTAACAAACTCGATAAGACACACTAATGCAAAATTCTGGTTCTCTAAGACCAACGCTCGGATACCAACTGAAATGTCCCGTTCTTATTGATTAAAAACGTTCCATATTAATTGATTTCGTAGCGAGGTTTTGACCTCTATATGAGACGTTTTTCAAAGACTGCATTCATTTTAAAACAAACCATAACCTTTATTTCATAAATAAAGGTTTAAAAAGCTTTACGTAGATTATCAAATAATGATAATCTAAAATATCCTGTTTACACACGACCATTACATAATGGTTTACAATACAAATATGTTACATCGAAATCAGTTTCTTGAATGCAGTTTTTACACAATATCATACAAACATGGACTCCAAATCTTGTCCTTATTTTAGTATGCAACAGCGGAAGCTCTTAATATTCACCTGAGAATAAACATGCTTTAAACGTCAACAAAAATGTTGGTGAGTTATAGGTTTAACCTATATATATCAAATCATAACAATAGACCACAAGATTTCATATTTCAATACACATCCCATACATAGAGATAAAAATCATTCATATGGTGAACACCTGGCAACCGACATTAACAAGATGCATATATAAGAATATCCCCATCATTCCGGGACACCCTTCGGATATGATATAAATTTCGAAGTACTAAAGCATCCGGTACTTTGGATGGGGTTTGTGAGGCCCAATAGATCTATCTTTAGGATTCGCGTCAATTAGGGTGTCTGTTCCCTAATTCTTAGATTACCAGACTTAATAAAAAGGGGCATATTCGATTTTGATAATTCAACCATAGAATGTAGTTTCACGTACTTGTGTCTATTTTGTAAATCATTTATAAAACATGCATGTATTCTCATCCCAAAAATATTAGATTTTAAAAGTGGGACTATAACTCACTTTCACAGATTTTTTTACTTCGTCGGGAAGTAAGACTTGGCCACTGGTTGATTCACGAACCTATAACAATATATACATATATATCAAAGTATGTTTAAAATATATTTACAACACTTTTAATATATTTTGATGTTTTAAGTTTATTAAGTCAGCTGTCCTCGTTAGTAACCTACAACTAGTTGTCCACAGTTAGATGTACAGAAATAAATCGATAAATATTATCTTGAATCAATCTACGACCCAGTGTATACGTATCTCAGTATTGATCACAACTCAAACTATATATATTTTGGAATCAACCTCAACCCTGTATAGCTAACTCCAACATTCACATATAGAGTGTCTATGGTTGTTCCGAAATATATATAGATGTGTCGACATGATAGGTCGAAACATTGTATACGTGTCTATGGTATCTCAAGATTACATAATATACAATACAAGTTGATTAAGTTATGGTTGGAATAGATTTGTTACCAATTTTCACGTAGCTAAAATGAGAAAAATTATCCAATCTTGTTTTACCCATAACTTCTTCATTTTAAATCCGTTTTGAGTGAATCAAATTGCTATGGTTTCATATTGAACTATATTTTATGAATCTAAACAGAAAAAGTATAGGTTTATAGTCGGAAAAATAAGTTACAAGTCGTTTTTGTAAAGGTAGTCATTTCAGTCGAAAGAACGACGTCTAGATGACCATTTTAGAAAACATACTTCCACTTTGAGTTTAACCATAATTTTTGGATATAGTTTCATGTTCATAATAAAAATCATTTTCTCAGAATAACAACTTTTAAATCAAAGTTTATCATAGTTTTTAATTAACTAACCCAAAACAGCCCGCGGTGTTACTACGACGGCGTAAATCTGGTTTTACGGTGTTTTTCGTGTTTCCAGGTTTTAAATCATTAAGTTAGCATATCATATAGATATAGAACATGTGTTTAGTTGATTTTAAAAGTCAAGTTAGAAGGATTAACTTTTGTTTGCGAACAAGTTTAGAATTAACTAAACTATGTTCTAGTGATTACAAGTTTAAACCTTCGAATAAGATAGCTTTATATGTATGAATCAAATGATGTTACTGGAAAAGAGAAAAATGGATCTAGCTTCAATGGATCCTTGGATGGCTCGAAGTTCTTGAAGCAGAATCATGACACGAAAACAAGTTCAAGTAAGATCATCACTTGAAATAAGATTGTTATAGTTATAGAAATTGAACCAAAGTTTGAATATGATTATTACCTTGTATTAGAATGATAACCTACTGTAAGAAACAAAGATTTCTTGAGGTTGGATGATCACCTTACAAGATTGGAAGTGAGCTAGCAAACTTGAAAGTATTCTTGATTTTATGAAACTAGAACTTTTGGAATTTATGAAGAACACTTAGAACTTGAAGATAGAACTTGAGAGAGATCAATTAGATGAAGAAAATTGAAGAATGAAAGTGTTTGTAGGTGTTTTTGGTCGTTGGTGTATGGATTAGATATAAAGGATATGTAATTTTGTTTTCATGTAAATAAGTCATGAATGATTACTCATATTTTTGTAATTTTATGAGATATTTCATGCTAGTTGCCAAATGATGGTTCCCACATGTGTTAGGTGACTCACATGGGCTGCTAAGAGCTGATCATTGGAGTGTATATACCAATAGTACATACATCTAAAAGCTGTGTATTGTACGAGTACGAATACGGGTGCATACGAGTAGAATTGTTGATGAAACTGAATGAGGATGTAATTGTAAGCATTTTTGTTAAGTAGAAGTATTTTGATAAGTGTATTGAAGTCTTTCAAAAGTGTATGAATACATATTAAAACATTACATGTATATACATTTTAACTGAGTCGTTAAGTCATCGTTAGTCGTTACATGTAAATGTTGTTTTGAAACCTTTAGGTTAACGATCTTGTTAAATGTTGTTAACCCAATGTTTATAATATCAAAAGAGATTTTAAATTATTATATTATCATGATATTATGATGTACTAATATCTCTTAATATGATATATGTACATTAAATGTCGTTACAACGATAATCGTTACATATATGTCTCGTTTCAAAATCATTAAGTTAGTAGTCTTGTTTTTACATATGTAGTTCATTGTTAATATACTTAATGATATGTTTACTTATCATAATATCATGTTAACTATATATGTCATCATATAGTTTTTACAAGTTTTAACGTTCGTGAATCACCGGTCAACTTGGGTGGTCAATTGTCTATATGAAACATATTTCAATTAATCAAGTCTTAACAAGTTTGATTGCTTAACATGTTGGAAACATTTAATCATGTAAATATCAATCTCAATTAATATATATAAACATGGAAAAGTTCGGGTCACTACATTCGGTCCCTCAAGTTTAAAGCGGGTGCGTGAATTAACCAAACGAATTATTTTAAAAACGCTAGAGTAAACGAGTGATGTTATAATTAAATAACGGGTATATTAAGAACGTTAGTCAACGAAAGATACGAATTTAGATAACGAAAGATATTATCTATAAAAAAAAGACGGCGTTAAAATAAACTTAACAGAAAAACGCGGGATGTTACAGATGTGACAACATAAACGGAACGAAGTTCTTAGTAAAATTAGAAGTATGTACAACGTGTACCATTTTATATAAAACAATTTGACTTAGTCAAACAGCTCAATACGTGAGTGGTTTTAAAATAATTTTGAAGGTATGATTTAGTATATACTAGCTAAAATAGGTACGGGTAAATTTATTCATTTGAATCCATACGTATATATATGATTTTATAAATTGTATACATGACAAAATATTTCATTACTTCTATTTTCCCATAAATCTCGTGAGAACTGCCCAATTAAACAAATGTGTAAAACTCCCGATGATAAACAGAGATTCTATATTTCAGAGGTTACGAGTTGAAGTAAGGTCGTGGAAGATCGAGTAAAGGACTTGGATCGTCGTGCGACATTGACCAAAAAATGTCATGTGGTCATGAAAACCAATGAATTAAATGTCGTTTTGACTACTATCAGGACATAAGTCCTTGGACCAAAACTATTCACGTCCGAAGCTGTCGCTAACAAGCGAGGTATGAAGTACTAATTACGAAGTACTAATACATTCCGTCTTCAAAAATTGCTAGCGCGACTAGCACGAAATGGGGTTGTCAAACCTGATAGATCTATCTATAGGATTCGCGTTCACCAGTAGAAACCAGTGATTACAGTTACCAGACTATGGAATATTTTCGTACAACTCACAATGAATAACTTAAACCAACTTCCACTTGTGTCCAATATGAAGAATAAAATGCATGTATTCTCATCCCAAAAGATATAAATAAGAAAAATGGGACTATAACTCACCTTAAAGCAAATGCAGTAACCACACAAAAAGCGAACAACAAACGAAGTAAAGTGATCAAGAATGATCACAACGCCGACCTATAAATAAAGCAGGTCGATATAAATAACTAACTTAGGTCAAGTCTTAGTATGATAGCTCTAGTACTTGTTGCAAGTAGACATAGAACAACACTCGGTATGCTTCAGTTTGATCAAAACAGCGTAAGGACACGTACTTTCTATTTTTAGAAAGTTTCCATATTTAGAAGTTGCTATTTTTGGAAAGTTTACAAGTTTAGGGAAGTTTCCTTAATAGAAAGTCAACAAAAGTCAACTGAAAGTCAAAGTCAATCGAAAGTCAACTAAAAAGTCAACATTAGTCAAACATAGTCAACATTGAATTTTAAAGTATAAATTATATTAATAATACAAGTTATAATGTTATTTAAAGTCATATATGTATAATCATGTCATATCATAAGTTTAATTAAATTAAAATGAATTATTAAAGTTAACATAAGTTTAAATGATATAATTAATATAACATAAGTATTTAATTAATTAATTAAATATTAATCATAACATAAGTATCATTAATTAATAATAAGTTTTTAATCATATCATAAGTATTATTAATTAATAATGAATTATTAATCATATCATAAGTTTTGATTAACATTATTAAATCATAAGTATTTAATAATTGAATTATAATTAAATAATAACTAAGCCTTATAATAATTAAATAATTAATCCTTATTATAAGTCTTATTATAATAATCTCATAACATAAGTTTAATACTTACCATCAATATTTTTCATTAATAATAAAAGTATTATTAATCATAAGTTTAATTAAAGTTTCATTAATCAAAATGTAATTAATAAATGATATAATAAGTATGTATATCATAATTCTTAAATTACATTAATCACTTTTATATCATAAGTAATTTAATGATAATGAAAATCATTATTTTATATCATAAGTTAGCTGTTATAACCATAAGTTTTAATTAAAAATTCATCGGGTCATAACTTGAACCCCGGGTATCGATTTTTGGCGAGTCTTATACATATCTCCGCCTAACCAAACCACCTGACACATTAGTGCACTCAAGAACACCGCAAGAATAACCACCAAGTAGTGGCCAACATCCCTAATTCAACCTGGAGCTTTAATCCGTTCAAAAACATGTTTTAGTCATAACGGGTGATCCGTGGCTCGGATTTTGATGACCCGAACATGAATGTTCATCCAATAATCAATCCTAACATACTAGTACACCCTAGTGACTCCAAAAATGGTCTCAAAGTCAGACCAAAACTGAACACATTCGTTTTTATGTTATGATTTCATGAAAACACCATTTTAATCATATCTTAAGTTTCGGAATCGAAATAACATGAATCCGGAGTAAAATCAATGTCTTGATGAGAGGAACACATCTAGACACTTTAATTTAACTTTTACATCAGTTAAGTTTACAGAAAATATCAAATACACCGCTGTCCAAAATCAATCAAACCGAAAACATGCGATAACGAGTGATTCTATGCATACAATCAATAATACAACAACATACAAGCATCATACCATAATAATAACATATAAATATAGAAAAATTAGAGAAAAAATCAAAAGTTAGGGTTAGGGTTTATACCCTAATCAATAATCGAGAAGAAGAGGATGAAAGAACGCGAAAATAGCAACCCGATTATGTAACAAGCCTTGAGAAATGATGAAGAATCCTTGCTACGATGATGTTGGCTGATTATGATGATGAAGATGGAGGTATGGGTCGTTCAAGGAGAGGAGAGAGAAAAAATAAGGTGCTAGGTTAAAATGAGAAGCATTTTAGTGGTTTTGATCAAATAAATCCCAAGATTGAAAAGTTGACAACCTAACCCACTCCTCTTTGAAATTTTTGGCCATAAAGTGAGATGGTGGGCCCCTCTATAGCCCAACATGATTAAAGACTAAAAGCTTGTGGCCTGAAAGCCCGAACAAAGCCCGAAACGCGAAAATACTACTACGCGATTAAATCTTCGGAGATATAACATATACGTGATAAATAAAATATATAAACACTATATATATTCATATGACATCAAAATATCATATTTAAAATAATTAGGATTCAAAAATCTCAAAAGTCTGACCGTTGGTTTGAAAACTGAAAAGATTTCTTTTTGTGATGACGGTTTGGTGTGATAGTCGAATAGTTGTAGCAGCTCACAACCGAGACTACTTCTATTTTTGGAGCTGCTCCGTACAGAAAACAGTAGCTAGGACCAATATTTATTTAGTTTGTAACATAAGACAACGTATTCAAGTGGGTGTTGTAGGTTGACAATGGTGGTTGTGGTATTTGATGGTTAAGTGGTGATGGTGGTCCGGCGATGACTCCGGTGATGGTGTTAGAAGGTTGTTATGGTGATGGGTTTCATGAACCATTCGAACAGACAAAACCAAGTTTTCTTGTTTCATGACTTTTATGATATATCATATATATATATATATATATATATATATATATATATATATATATATAAGTATATATGTGTAAAGTAGTAATACAAACACAGTAACCTTCATAACTCAATATGCCACAGTAACATTCATAATTCAAATATGCCCACAGTTAGCAGCCGTGATTTTTGGATGATTCTACCGACAGAATTCACGGACTGGTATATCGTACTCCGTTGATTAATCAGTGGCGGATAAAAGTCTTTAGAAAAATCCCAAATTTTTAAATTAACTATATTTGTTTATTTTAGTCATTATGGTATAAAATTCGATCACTAATTATTAAATAAAAATTACGTTAATTATTCACTCCCAACCCTCAAGTAAAATATAAAAAAATTTAAAAAATTTGACAAACAAGTTCTACATATATTATTATTAAGCCTAAAATTTATAAAACTCATTTTCGAATCACCGTTTATTTTAAAATTACATAAGTTTCTTTTTAACTCGTTTATGGTCAATCAATATGACAATTGAGCGTTACCGTTGTTTACTAAATAACTTCGAATTCACAAAATATATATTTAATATACTTTTTATGTATATATAGATTTATTTTAATACTAAATTTTATTATCTCTTATATCATTTTATAATTTAAATCATATATTATATCAAACTATATTTCAAATTATTATATATATATATATATATATATATATATATATATATATATATATATATATATATATATATATATATAAGTATATATGTTTCTATTTATTTACAAGTAATAGTTCGTGAATCGTCGAAAATGGTCGAAGTTAAATGATTGTATGAAAAAAGTTCAAAAATTTTGAGACTCAACATTATAGACTTTGCTTATCGTGTTGAAAATATATAAAGATTAAGTTTAAATTTGATCGAAAATTTCCGGGTCGTCACAGTACCTACCCGTTAAAGAAATTTCGTCCCGAAATTTGATCGAGGTCGTCATGGTTAACCATAAAAATGTTTTCATGACAAATATGAGTTGATAAGATATAACTTTTATCATCATTGAGTAATACAGATAAAACAATTCGATTACTCTAAGTGTACGAGTGAAGCTATCACAAAAGATTGAGATAAGGATTTAACTTTTGACGTAGTCACGGAGGATTTCCGGAATTTAGGGAATTTAAAGATAATCTTCGAATCTATAAAAGATTTGATTCTTCGGTATTTCAGGAAATTAGGATCTTTCTAATTAAATGCAGAGATCAGTCCTGACTACTACGTCTGATATTTCCATTATAAATTTATCTTTTCCTTTTTTTTTAATTTTCACCACCTCTATACCTTCTTTCTCAGTTCATATATCCAAAATATTATAATGATGCTTAATCTGGTTCTAATCCTTGTTCTTATTCTGACTATCGCAATGATCGTTCTTCTTTTCCAACTCCCACCAGAAGAATCTGTTTATTTCTACTATGCTCTAGGGATTATTGTATTCATAATCCTCCCGTGTCTTTACATTGTTATAGGCATTAATATACACGGTTTGTAATTTCGGTGTTGTCATTGGGCTTTATATTTTCCCTTATATCTCGGAGCTCTTTGCCTTTTTATTCTCTTCTCGACTCTAAGTATAGCCAGTAATGGTCCAGAATTCATAGGTCTGAGTTTCGAATGAACATGACTAATGTTCTAAGAGAGAAATTGTAATAGCACGATCTTGATTGGTTAAATTACCAGAATTCAAGAGAAAAGATACAAATATCAGGTACATATGTTCTTGATATGTTTGGAGATTAGGTACAATGTAAGAGTCGTGTAACATGGCACCTGACGATGTTATGGTCTGTGAATCATCAAGTTCCATTAGAACTCAGCATGACTTACTGTAATATAATCACGTTGATCAAGTGTCATTATATTATACTAACTCATGCATCAGTTCCCAACACTACTTCAAAAACATTTATATTTTAAACTCGAAAGTTTACAGAATATAGAAACTATACAGTTTCTTTTATGATGTAATACTGATAACGCGAGGAGATAAATAATATCGGACGAGAATATTTATGAAGATATCTTTAGAAATATTGAGGATATTTATAATGAAAGATATGATGATATCTTAGAATATCTAGAATCAGAAGATGATGATGAATATTATTCGTAAGAGTTTAGAGTAAGGAGCAAAGTATTCGCTGAAAATTTTATCAGAAACAGAATCATCAGGATTCTTTATGTACAAGTTTAGTCCTTGTTATTTGTTCAGAGTCTCCTTCATGGTTTGCTCAATCCGTTTTCCAGTACAAATTTTCCATTGAGTGTTTCCATTACTCCATTCTTTATCATCAAACTTTTAACTGTTAAGGTAGTCTTCAGTTTTCACTGCTTCATCAGCTTTTTTAGAATTCAGAGTATTGATTCGTAGACTGGGTACTTTTCAGAATTTCAGAATGGAAGATCATAATTCTAGGAGATAAATGTTATATGTATACATATAACTGTTGATGTAGTAATGCTGCGAGATTTCAAAATACCGATTGCTAGTTTCTCAGTAGTTGGTATGACAATTATTGTTACAAGATGTAGATGAGTACTTGATAGGGTTTCAATGAATGTAATGATTCTTCAGAAAGTCAAAGATTAATGAAATTGTTGATAAGTTCACTGCTAATCTGGTGGGATATAAACGGTTCCTCGGTAACGTTGGCGAAAGGGCAACTTGTATATCAAGGTTATAATAAGGCTGTTTCGACTGAAAAATCGAAGTTGACTTGTTGGAGCTGTGACAAAACTGACTACTTTGGAAAGGGATTGAAAAATTATTTTAGCTAATAAATGCCCAAGGGTCTGATACAGGTACATGTTAAATTATGACTTTGGTTTCGAGGGTTTTTCAGGTGTATAACTGTGGGTAACATGTGGTTGGATCATCATCTCGATTGTTCCTTGTTTGAAGTGTCTTCGGGAATTTCGGAGGGTTTGAACACAGATTGTAATCGTTAATATACATATGATGTTCTAACACAGTTTTGAAGTCAAAGTATAGTTGTGAAAGATGTAGGAATCTAAGAGTGATGATACCGGTTATATCTTGAATTGAATTCTGCTATTTCAAAATTAGAATATGTAATTGAATTTGAATGAGTATGGTTATTTTGATCTCTATAAAAGAATGTATATTTTTATGACAATAGTGAGTATAGTTGATGATTGCTGAATTAGGTTCGAAGAATGTAACATATTAATTGTGAATTTATATATTTCTCAGGTATTACCTACCCGTTAACAAAATTTCACAGTTAATATTTTGTACAAAAGAATTTTATTACAATCTTTATGAAAATGTATATTTTCTTCAGATGTAACATAGATTTAATGAGTTAATATTAAATTAAATTCATTTGATTTATGGTTGAAACTAGAATTGAGTAATCCCTAAACTTTAGAAATTACATAAGTATTCCTTCAATGATTATGAATCAATACTTCGTTATTTGTTGATGCATGATGTTGGTTTTCGTGAAATTCTTGTGAACTTCGCAAGGTACGAATGATGTTATCGGAAAAGTTTCGAGTACATCGATGATGAAAGTGTAAAATCAAACATATATTTGAATAATACTCTTTATTTATTATGAATTGGAATTTATTGAATTGAGACAGAGGTTGTAGTTAACGATGGTTAAGTTGCTGACGAAGGACGTACATCATTGCATATTTGTAATATTAATTAACCGAGTAGTTAAGATACTCACACAATAGCTTAGTACGGAAAGATTTTTTTTTTTTTTTTTTTGATCTCAAAATTCATATATGTATAAAAATATACATATAATTTCTTCAGAGGGAAATGAGTTAATATTTCATAACTCGTTAATACAATATACGCGTTATTAATTTGTAATGATGTCCACAGTGATTCTTGAACTGACGGAGTTTGTGATGCTATAGGTGCTGCTGATTCTGACGATACTGACGGTGCTGGTGATGCTAACGGTACTGTTGATGCTGCTGATAAAACAAGTCTAGTTGGTAAATCACGCACCATTCTTGTCAGGATTTCTATTCTTCCTCCTATCATTTTGGTTCATTTATCTGATTTATGGTTAGGGTTAGAATAGACAATCCCTAAGACTTTAGAAATTACCCCAATGAAGTTATGAATCCATATTTCATCATTGTGATATTACTTGGTATCAACAGGGCGTATGATGTCGATGTTTGTGGGACAGATTTTGAGGTTTGCGATGCGGTTGTTGTTGGTGGTGGTAATGGTACTGTTGGCGTTGGTGATGGTGGTACTGGTTATGCTACTGGTGCTGCTGCTGGTGTTTGTAACCTTTGCACCATATTCTCCAAAGCCACTATCCGAGCGCGAAGCTCGTTGACTTCTTCTATTACACCGGGTTGATTGTCGGTTCAGACGAGCGGGTGAATAAGATCTAGAATTTGAGATAGTATAAAATCATCACGGGATACTCTGGAAATGAAATAGAAGATGGTGTTTCGGACAGGTTCGCCGGTAAGTGCTTCAGGTTCTTCACCAAGAGGGCAATGTGGTGGATGGAAAGGAGTGCCTTCTTCTTGTCTCCAATGACTAAGGAGGCTACGAACCCATCAGATGAATTGGGGATGGCTGATTGGTTGATTCATTCTGGTGACGCTGCTTCCAGAGCTTAGGTGAACATCTATGTCGGAATAGCTGTCGGGTTCTGAAGAACTTGAACCAGTGACGAGTTCCATTTCGTACGATTGAGTAAATGATTTTTCGATAGGAAATGATTTTCGGTTATCGGATGGTATCCTAACTACATAGAATATCTATATATATAGAACAAAAGATTTCGTAGATTACGGAGGAATTTACGAAATATGTCAGGCAAAGTTTACAGTAACAGATACGCTAAGATATGAATTTTGTCTATACACTATTCATGCAATCAATACAGTAAGATGTGTCTAGACTAAGAATGATAAGCAAGTGATTCCCTAAGAATGATAAGCAGATAATTTTCTAAGGATGATAAGCAGATGATTTTTGACACAAAATGATAAGCAAAACTTTTGACATGCAGACACGGTCGAAGTCCAGACCCACTAATGCATCTAAACAACTATCAGTTAGACACACTAATGCAAGACCTGGTTCGCTAAGACCACCGCTCTGATACTACCTTTAGAGACCAGTCCTAATCCATCTGGACCAATACATTACATTTGGTTACATCACGAGGTACTTGACCTCTATATGATACATTTTACAAACATTGCATTCGTTTTTAAAAGACAAACTTTCTTTACATCGAAAGTTGACAGCATACATACCATTTCATAATATATTCAACTATAATTGACTTAATAATAATCTTGATGAACTCAACAACTCGAATTCAACGTCTTTTGAAATATGTCATGAATGACTCCAAGTAATCTCTAGAATGAGCAAATGCACAGCGGAAGATTTCTTTCATACCTGAGAATAAACATGCTTTCAAGTGTCAACCAAAAGGTTGGTGAGTTCATTAGTTTATCATAATCAATCATTTCTATAATTTTAATAGACCACAAGATTTTCTTTTCCATTTTTTCATAAATAAACATCCCATACATAGAGATAAAAATCATTCATATGGATTGAACACCTGGTAATCGACCTTAACAAGATGCATATAGAATATCCCCATCATTCCAGGACTCCCTTCGGATATGATAAAATCGAAGTACTAAAGCAGTTCAAATTCTCTGACTGGGGCTTGTTAGTGCCCATAGATCTATCTTTAGGATTCGCGTCAATTAGGGTGTCTGTTCCCTAATTCTTAGATTACCAGACTAAAAAGGGGCATATTCGATTCGATAATTCAACCATAGAATGTAGTTTCAATTACTTCTGTCTATTTCGTAAAACAGTTATAAAAGCAACGCATGTATTCTCAGTCCCAAAAATATATATTGCAAAAGCATTTAAAAAGGGAACAAATGAAACTCACAATACGATATTTTGTAGTAAAAATATGCATGCGACGATACTGAACAATGCAGGGTTGGCCTCGGATTCACGAACCTATATCATTTATATATATATTAACACATATAATTGTAATCGAACAAATTTACCTATTATTAGTGATATAATTGTTATTTTAATAGATTATATGTTTCATTAATAACTAAATTAAATATTTCTATTTTATGTACTTTAAATAAATAATTATTATTTATAAAAAACATTAATATAAATATTTTATATTTATTAACTATAGTGTTATCTAACTAAAAATCATTTGATAAAATAATTTTAATAATAGTAAATAAAAAGTTGTATTATTTTATAATAATAATATTAGTAAATATACTTAATAATGATAATAATAATAATTATTATGATACTAAAAATAATAATACTTATAATGATAATAATATTGATAATAATAATAATAATAATAATAATAATAATAATAATAATAATAATAAATAATAATAATAATAATAATAGTAATAGTAATAGTAAAAATGATACTTTTAAATATGATAATTTTAATAATAATGATAGTTTTAATATTGATACTTATATAATATTCATACTACTACTACTACTACTACTACTACTACTACTACTACTACTACTACTAATAATAATAATAATAATAATAATAATAATAATAATAATAATAATAATAATAATAATAATAATAATAATAATAATAATAATAATAATAATAATAATCAAATGACTACCTCAAAGAAATAGGCTCTAAAAAATAATGCCTCAGTCCGGGCTCGAACTCGAGACCTCTTGATTAACACCAACTCCCTAAACCTTTGAACCAATATTTTAATTTGCTAACAATCGCGTGACTAATTATTTAATTTACAGAAAAATGTATAACATTTTCCTGATAACTCATCATTATCATTATCGCCTGTAGCCTTCACAATCCTTTAATCAAACTTTTCGGCCCATAGCAAAAATGAACCTGGCCCAAGAACAATAGCCCAATTATAATAGTCCATGTTTGTTTTTAATTGGATCCACCAGCTCATCAACACATTAAATTAAACTGATCAAGGTTTTGTGGGGTTCGTCTGGAAAAAATAATAATAATACAGCCGCTAGTTAACCTCGATAATTTAACATCATCGACTTATTCATAATCGTATCACCATCATCCTTAATCATCATCATTTTTGAATCATAACATCCCGTTAACCTCACTGTTTCATCTTCTTCTTCCATCACTGTTCATTACTGGGTTTCGTGATTAATTAAGCAGAAAAGAAGAAAAACGCTGCATCCGTAATATAGCACTACACGATGAGGATGATGATTATAAAATAGAAACAGAAAGAAAAGGTATGCAGCCGCAGAAGAACTACTTCGGTGGTGTTCTTGGGTTCACGAAAGTGGTGGTATTCGGTTATTAAGAAAACAGAAAACAAGTAACATCATAGTGATATCGATGGTGTGGTTGTAACAAAAGTAACAGGAACCGAATTATTGCAGGTGTGTTTAAGTGGGTGCAGGTGTTGTGGATATGGGTTTGTATCCGAAATAGAAGACAGGAAGCAATAAACTTATGATGTATTTTGTCGAGCTACAACAAATCAAATGGGTTTATTTTGGTTTTTGATGGGTTCTCTTCGGTTAAAAACTGCAGCAAACCACGATGATGATGATCATTGGTGGTGGTTTCAAAGGGATACAGGAAAAAGAAAAATATAGCGAATTGGGTGATGGGTCTGATCAACACGACAGGAAGCAACACGAAAAGGAATATAAACGGTTTGATGGTGGTTATTCCTGCTTGATCGTAAAAAGAAAACATTACAGGATCACAAAAGTACAGTAGCATGATTCACGTCATCGATTCATCCTCACCTAATCGTTTATTCTATCATTAATGGTGGTTTACAGCACCGAAGTAATACAAATGATTTCGATAAACACAAGTGGGTTTCGATAAGGTATTGAAGAAGAAAGAACAAAGGTGGTGATGGTTGGTTTTGGTTTTCGTTTACTAACAGCAACAACAAGAAGGAATTACAAATGGTGATGATGATATTCAGGAAAGTGCTCGGTTTATCAAGCAAAAACAGAAAACAGAATACAGTAGCTATGATTTCTTTTTGTGATGACGGTTTGGTGTGATAGTCGAATAGTTGTAGCAGCTCACAACTGAGACTACTTCTGTTTTTGGAGCTGCTCCATACAGAAAACAGTAGCTAGGACTAATATTTATTCGGTTTGTAACATAAGACAACGTATTCAAGTGGGTGTTGTAGGTTGACAATGGTGGTTGTGGTATTTGATGGTTAAGTGGTGATGGTGGTCCGGCGATGACTCCGGTGATGTTGTTAGAAGGTTGTTATGGTGATGGGTTTCATGAACCATTCGAACAGACAAAACCAAGTTTTCTTGTTTCATGACTTGAATGATATATCCTAAATATATATAAGTATATATGTGTAAAGTAGTAATACAAACACAGTAACCTTCATAATTCAGTATGCCACAGTAACATTCATAATTCAAATATGCCCACAGTTAGCAGCTGTGATTTTTGGATGATTCTACCGACAGAATTCACGGACTGGTATATCGTACTCCGTTGATTAATCAGTGGCGGATAAAAGTCTTCAGAAAAATCCCAAAATTTTAAATTAACTATATTTATTTATTTTGGTCATTGTGGTATAAAATTCGATCTCTAATTATTGAATAAAAATTACATTAATTATTCACTCCCAACTCCCAAGTAAAATATAAAAAAATTTAAAACATTTGACAAACAAGTTCTACATATATTATTATTAAGCCAAAAATTTATAAAACTCATTTTCGAATCACCGTTTATTTTAAAATTACATAAGTTTCTTTTTAACTCGTTTATGGTCAATCAATATGACAATTGAGCGTTACCGTTGTTTACTAAATAACTTCGAATTCACAAAATATATATTTAATATACTTTTTATGTATATATAGATTTATTTTAATAATAAATTTTATTATCTCTTATATCATTTTATAATTTAAATCATATATTATATCAAACTATATTTCAAATTATATATATATATATATATATATATATATATATATATATATATATATATATATATATATGAAAACAGTTCAAAAATATATAAAGAAACCCATCTAATGAAGTTAAATGATTGTATGAAAACAGTTCAAAAATTTTGAGACTCAACATTACAGACTTTGCTTATCGTGTCTAAAATATATAAAGATTAAGTTTAAATTTGATCGAAAATTTTCGGGTCGTCACAAAAGTTATGGGTAAGTTCGCATGAGATAAAAGAGACATACCCGTTTCAAAAATATGGCGGTGACATCTTTCAGCAAACCCGTTATGTTCGGGTGTGTGAGGTTGAGAGGTAAGTTGGGAGATGTCGTTGATTGACAGAAATTCGGAAAGAGCCAACTATTATCCACCATTATCAGAGTACAAAGTTTTAATCGGTTTTCCAAAATGTTTTTCAACCAAGGCTTTGAATCGTATAAACACCGCTTTAGTATCAGATTTCTTTTTAAGCGGGTAAAGCCACATGTAACGAGTAAAATGATTAACAAACACAACATAATACTTGTACCCATCTAATGAATAAACAGGAGACGTCCACAAGTCTGTGTATATTATATGAAGAGGTGAATGAGAGGTCAAAGAATTTTTATTAAATGGCAACTTATGACTTTTATTACATTGACAAGCATTACAATGTAACGGGAAATTACTAGAAACATTGAATTTTAACAAAGAAGCTAAGGTTTAGAAAGTAGAGAGAGACGGGTGACCAAGGCGATGGTGCCAATCTTTGGAAGATGCTCGAACCGTGGAGTACGCAACAATTGAAGAGATGGATGACGAGATTTGATAGATGCCATGCTTAGCTGGTCCCATGAGGAGAAGTGTCCTTGTGAGTCGATCCTTCACAAAATAATAATCAGATGTAAAGGCGATTAGTAGATAATTATCTTTACATAATTAAAATACATAAAGAATATTTTGACTTATTTGAGGGACATGAAGAACATTAGACACATTTAGAGATTTAGTATGTGTAGGAAGAGAGGTGGAACCGATATGAGAGATTTGAAGTCCCTTATCATCACCAACAAATATCTCGTCTGTACCGCTATAGAGGTTATGCAACGAGAGATTTGCTAGGTCTCGAGTTACATGATTAGATGTGCATGAATCAAGAAACCATTGAGCATGTTGTGGATTCGGATATGTAGCAGCATGTACCTGTGGTGAACTAAATTGGTATGTTGGGGGTTGGATGGTAGGATGAGTTTCAGCAAATACGGGACACTTTTGAAGCGAGTGTCCCTTAGCATTGCACATTTGCACCACTGGAATTTGCCAAGGAATGGTCGAGACCTCGTGTAGGTTGATTGCGATTTAGATGATGTGTTGACTGACAGATTGGAATTATGGTTAGAGGATGTTTGATATCGGCTAAAAAGTCACGTTTTCACCTCGCTATTAAAGCCCAAAAACAAAGAAGTTCCGAGCTTTATTGCCAAAATGCCCACTTTATCGGTTAAAATTGAAGATCAAGTGATTACGAAGATGGTGAAAAATGAATCAAGAGAATCAGAGCTAAAACGAAGATTCTAGAGCAAAAACGATGAAAGACAAGAAACCAAGCTACGATCAAGGAAATCAGGTTGTGAACCAGTGAAATTAGCAAACCAAAGCAGGCCATACGGCTTGCCATATGGCTTTCCATAAAGGAAAACGGCATGTCATACAGCCCAGACAAATGTCCAGGCAAAACGGCTGAGCAGTGCAAACGGGCATCAAAAACGGCCTGCCATACGGCTTGCCAGCCGTATACAGGCCAAACTCAATTCTATTTAAAGGGTCTTTTTCATCCATTTTTACACACACTTCTTTCTCTCTCTTTCTACAATATTAGTCATACTTTCAAGGTCTTCGACTCTGTGCGAGAAACCTAGTACCCGGAGAAGAACGCCGAAGATTGTATTAGGAGCGGACTGGAGATTGAAGTTGTCACTTTTGTATTCGGAACTCGTTTAATCTACTGGTACTTCTATCCTTTGTCTTTAAACCTTAGTCAAGAACTTCTACCCGGGCTACGGCATTCGTGGGTTGTGCATCGAAGTTATGAACACCGTACATCATTTCCATGGTCTTTCGAAGGTTTGGATGGATTTTGAACATCGTATGGAAGCAAGGGCGCACTTTCTTTTTCGTTAAGTATGACAACCATTCCCAGGCAGTAGCTGCGATCCGAGCTATGAACAGTGGTTTGCTTCAAGGAAGGAAGCTCTATGTTGGGTTCGCAAAATACGAGATGCGACTTCAAAACTCAAAAGAAAGATATACATATAAGTCAAACTACAATACAAGCAAATCTCATGAAGAAGAGAAATACTTTCAAGAAGATCAAGCAACATGTGATAGTTTGGAAACAAGTGTTATCTTTATTGATAGAAAAAGTTTCTCACTTGGAAAACTTTTCAATTGGATTTTGGACCGTGAGGTACTAGTACAGAGGTGTAGCCTATGGGGAAAATTTGCATGTATAGTTCAACGCAAAGAGGAATTAGTTACAAGAACGTTTGATGTGTGCGATCGAGACCTTTATTTATGATCGGATTTGAGTTGTTTTGTTACACGAATTGATTTATTGTATATGTGGTATTTTATAGATTTTAGGTTGATTTCACACATATATATAGGCAACTAGTCCTATCCGTGTAGTTTAGTTTGTTGGTAAATCCGATTCGTTCCACAGGGAGATGGAGCGTTTAATGGTTTTTTAATAGTCTTTGATGTCAAACTTAATTAAAGAGGGTTTTGGATTAGGCAATTGTAACATAACAGTAAAAGATAATAACTTAAGTAAATCACAAAATAAAATTACAAGATTACAATAATTAACTTAAAAGGGAACTAAATGAAATTATGCTAATTTTTATGCGACAATTATATTACTAGATGGTAATTAGTAAAATAGTAATTTTTATTAAAACTATATGTTTAGAATTTTATTTTAAGTAATTATTATATAAACTTATTTAAAGTAACTAAAATGCATTCTTTATAAAACTTATATAAATTAAAAGGAAATTAATTAATTTACTAATTATAAACTAGTTACAATTTATAAACTTATACTAATTAATGCTAATTTTAGGATTAAAACATATATTTAAGTATTTTATATTAATTAAAACTAATTATATAATAAAAATAACTAATAACCTAAATTATATATAATTAATTAATCAAAACCCTAATTTTTACCCTAGCTGGTACTGTAGCCGCGTCAAGGCCTACACGATTCGTGTGAGGCTACACGATTCGTGTATGGCTTAAATTATGTGACAATTAACTGTTTACGAAAAATAGATGTTTTTATGTAATTTTTATATTTTAAAATGGTAATTCGTGAATAATAATGATAAAACTTTTATAAGAAATATAAATGAGATAAATGGGAGTGTTTACTTAATTGTGTCACCCCTAGGTCCATGGATTGTTTTAAGTTTTACGCCCTATTAAAATGTTCTAGTATCAAACTTTACATTTTTCTCTCGAAAAAATATAAAGTTACAACTTAACTAAATAAAATCTAATTTTCATTGGATTCTTTTTAGAAAGCTACTATTCCCTAAGCATTTAAATTGAGACCTAGCCTAGTTTTGACCTTCGCCAACACCCAAATTATAACGGTTTCCCTTTTTATAATTTCACCTTCATATAATTTATTGATATCACCCAAACCACCGAAGTTTATTTCTAAATTGGTGTCAATAACTTATCCATAAATTCGTCTAGATCATTTTTAATGTTGAAGCTTAATTTAGGTAAATAAATATAACTTTCGTTATTTACATTTACTAAATTAAGTGGCAAGGGTTAAATATCTAATTACATAAAAATGGTTCTTTTAACTAGGCTCAATATTAAAAATACTAAAGTTACATTTTAACTTTTACTAATGGTAACAATCCATTTCACTAGGGGCTCTACATTTAAGCAAACACTAGGGAAATTTAGCTATCCATTACACTAAGGTAGACATAAAAATATAGATATGCAAACATAATAACAACGCTAATTTTAACAGAGTAAACTTACTAAAATATCTTCACTTGCATTAACTTCAAATGGTAGAAAAATTACAATAATAACACCCCTTTCACGCGTACAATAACACCCTTTTATCACGAACAATATCCCTTTAATAGTTGAAACTATTTTTACAGCGTAATAAAATTGACAATAATTTAACTATAATAAACTTGTGTTGTAAATGTGTTGTAATATCTCTCCCTTTGTAACTCTCTGAACGTACTCCTTTTATAATTGAAGTTTGAAGTAGTTGGTGAAGTCTGCAACTTTGTTGAAATCCTGCTGTCTCTCCATTTGAGAAAAGAAGTGTTTTAAAAATCATAAAGTCAGCCGAACTTCTGGATAACCGAACAGTTCTTTTGGCCTAACATTACACGAATCGTGTATGGTCACACGATTCGTGTAAGACCAGTTATATTACACGATTCGTGTAACACCACACGATTCGTGTAAGAGTAAATGTCAGATTTCTTCATTTTTCTTCTTCAGTTGTTCTTTGTTGATCTCGTGTTAACGTGTACTGTCTTGGTACTATACATTTGAACTCTTTTCTTCATCAATCTTGTACTTTCATTCGAATAAACGTTTCTTGATATAAATCTAGTCAAAACTATCGTTTTATCGTCGTTTCTTCTAACTTCACTCTTTTGTCGTTTTTCTCGTGAAATGCGCATTGAATGTCTTTGTAGATGATAAAAACCTATGAAATATAAGTGATATTGCGTTGAATAATATGTATGTTTAGAGCAATATCAAAATACCCCACACTAGAACGTTGCTTGTCCTCAAGCAATTACATCTTTTAACAGAGTTAGAACATTATATATCTTTCTTATCGAACATTTAGATCACACAACACACACTACACGAAATGAAACACACGCTATATGAAATATATTACACAACACAGTATTTATTGGATCACACGCACACCACACGAAATGAAATTCTGACAACAGAAACAAACATGAAACTCGTGATTAGGGTTTAAAAATTTGGATCCTTAGGGAAAATTGGACCTTGTGAAAACGTTTTATGATTTTATAAAATGTCATGCTAGTTTTTACACTAGACACGTTTTCCGGTTTTAACCTCAAATTCCGGTTGAGGGTAACTGAAAACCGAAGTCTCAGTCGGCGATTAGCAAGCTATTCGCCCCCATGATTGTAGTATCATGGAACTTGAAGCCAAATGTCCAAAAATAGTTTTACACAAATATAATTCATAAAATAGCATAAGTTTTAGAACAAAATTATATCGTGTCCAAATATCATCGGTGAACCATGAGTTTGCACACCTCAATTTGTTATGGCATATGTATGTTGACCGCGGTCAAACATAGATGCAGTTGATCTTTACGGAGATCATCCATCTGGGGATTAGATTCATTAGTCTTAAAAGCTAATTTGCATTGTGCCCCCCCATTGTACGAGACAGATCCATCTCATGGTTAGGATAAGTCTGACCACCAAAAACCCTGTTTGATGCTGAGGTTAGGTGGATTTCCAGCCGATTTTAGGGATGACTTTTCAAGATTTTTCGTCAACCTACAGCTGTTCTGGACTACATCTTCTAACATAAGTTAGCAAGTGTGTCAATTCGGAAGACTTTACTTCCTTACGGGATGGATTTGATTCATCCTCTATTACTCGTGATAATGGAATATTCAGGTTTATACATTCTGTAGCAATGATATCTGCAATAAACTTCAAAGAAACATGTGATAAATGGTTCTCAATATAAGGATTTATAAATTCTTGTTATAAATGGTTTTCTTTTATAAGTTTTAAACAAATAAACTAATGTATTTTTAATGTATGGAGACAACAATTTCGGTTTTTACACCTGATCTTTAATTGCTCGTAGTTACCTTAAAAATTGATTAGATACATTTGTTTAAAAAATTTCAAATTTTCATAAAAACCAATAACTTATTAGTTCTCGAGAATTTATATATTCCCACCCCACACTTAAGATTATGTAATGCCCTCATTACATAAAATCAGATAATAATGTATAAATTTGAGAGGACAAAAAAATGTAGAGTATTTGGAACTTCCTTTGTTAACCGATTTGGATTTTCAAATTGTTTTACCTACGATCATATCCAATGTTTGTATCACAATGTAATTTGATGTTTCGTTTCGTCTAATTGCATTTTCGTCTGTACCTGTCAAAACCATGTAAAAAACACACAAAATATGGGGTTTTAATTCAATCGTACAACACATTTTTTTACCCCACACTATATTTTCTTGCTAATATATAAAAAAATAAAAACATAATAAGTTTCAATACACACCAAAAAATTATGTTATTACAAACAAATTTTTTTTTTTTTTTTTATAACTTATAATCAATTAAATTTAAAATATCTTTTATAGATTTATATTTGTAACGGAAATTTGGTTGTTATACCTGATCTTAATCCGTTTATAAATTTTTAAATTCAATTTATAAAATTTAATCCATTAAAAGTTAAAGTTTTAAAAATTTTCGAAAACAAATTTAAAATAAAATAAAAACACTCTATTTTTGTGTTAAAAAGATTAACATTTTTAAATTTTAAAACAAGTATATGAGAAATACAAATAAAAAGGAATTTAAAATAAAAACGAGACACACGAATGGGACTATTTACAATTTGTGAAGTTTATTAGCGAGTCGTTCACGCGACTCCACCCCAATTTTAACTAACGTCGGGGTGATAAACATCACCCTTCTTTACTCCAATAGAACCATTACCGCAACCATTCTCGCCATTAATTTTTGACAATAACCAAGAGTCCGAAAATCTTGACTCTTTAACTAAATTTTTTAACTTATCTTTCTCAAATTTCGATAAGTTTGACACCAATCTCTCACTCAAATGTTCATCTTTTTTCGACATAGCATTTCTAACCCTACCATATAACTTTTTCATGGTTTTCTCAATAACACTATCATTGGGCGGTTTACTATCTAGTTTCTCCTCATCACCCTCCCCACACTTAGCTTGTTGACTAATGGGTTTGACATTGTCAACAATATTCACTGAAACTATCGGTGTGGGTGGTGGGTTCATACTAAACTCAGTTTGATAGGTTGCACTCTTGCCTCTATCATTCAAAACTAGTTTTCCTATTTTCCAATCTGTTAAAGCACTTGCAGTTGCTAAGAATGGTCTACCTAAAATAATAGGTACAAACTTATCTTCTTTCATGTCTACAACTACAAAGTCAGCTAGAAACTCAAGTTCACCTGTTTTTACTACTAAGTTTTCAGCAATCCCTATAGGTTTATTAACCGACTGATCAATGAATCTAATGCCTGAATTGGTCGGTTTAAGTTCGCCTAAGTTCAAATGCGAGTAAATGGAATAAGGCATGAGATTTATACTTGCACCTGAGTTAGCTAATGATCTAAGAATTTCAGATTCATTAAGCTTACAAGGTACTATGAACGGTCCAGGATCACCTAACTTAGGTGGCAATTCATTCTTTTTCACAATAGCAGCACATTCTGCTTTAAGAAACGCAGATGATGCCTGCTCACACACTCCTTCTTTTGCCATCAAATCATTCAAGAATTTCCCATAGTTTGGCATACCTGCAACAACATCAACCAAAGGTACATTTACACAGATATTATCCGTATTTAAGGGCTTACAATGATTCTCCTTTGGTTTTTCGGATAAAAGTGCATTCGGGTATGGAATGGGTTCTTTATAGTCTTCCACTTTAGGTGCTTGCTTCACCGTATCTTTCACTTCTTCCTTGATCACCTTCAAATCATCATCAACCCTAAATTCGAAAGGCTTGGTGGTTTCTATTTTCTGCACTTCTGCATGATTTCCCGACATCAGCCTCATCAAATAATCAGCATACTCGGGAGTTATGTCACCAACTCGGATCTCTTCATTTTCACATGTTATACTTTTCATACTTTCAACTCGGGTACCATCAATCTCTTGATAAGGAGTGTAATCTGCCATATTGGATAAATCAGAAAATATAAACTCATCACACTCTTCATCATCATCTTCACACCCAAGAGTAAAAATAGGACTATGCTCCGGTGTTTTGAAACTTGCTTCATCCTCACAGAAACTATAAATAGCATTCACTTGTGAATATGCTGGAGCTTGAGGATCCTTCTTCTTTAGTATAACCGGAGGATTACTTGCAATTTGTGGTCTCTCTGCTAGTAACTGTGAGATCCTTCCAACATCTCTTTCTAAAATCTGAATCGTGGCTTGTTGATTTCGAATTTGCTGAGTTTGGAGCTCTGCATTTTGCTCATGCTTAACCATAAAATCTCTTAAGAGATCTTCTAAACCAGATTTCCTCTCGGGTTGAGGTTGCATAATTGCTAATGGTTGTGGTTGCATAAGTGCTAGTGGTTGTGGTTGATTTTGTTGGAAATTATTTTGGTAATTTCGTTGAGGTTGATTTCGGTTATTATAACCTGGTGGTGGATTTCTTTGATTTTGATTTGGAAAATTCCGATTGTTTTGGTAACCTGGATTTCCTCCTTGATAGTTATTATTCTGATAGTTATTATTATTAAATCCTGAAGGTCCTCCTACTTGATAGCTGTTTATAGGAGGATATTTTCGGTTGTTTGCTTCTATAGCTGGAAAATCGCTAAAGTTCATTTCACCTTTTCGTAAGTAACCTAAAAAATTTGCTTGTTCTTCCATTGTACTTTGATCACAATCTCTAGTAAGATGGGGACCTTGGCACAGTTCACATCCTACTCTGATAGCATGCATTTCCTTGGTTACTTTCTCGATTTGCCTTGCTTGATTTGCTATTTGAACTTTTAAAGAAGCAATTTCATCATTGCTTTCGATACTAGCAACATTTGATGATCTAGAAAATTCTATTTCTTGATGCCAATTATGAGAATGGGAGGCTAAATCAGCAATGATTGTGTGAGCGTCTTCAGGTGTTTTCTTCATAACTGAACCTCCGGCTGCAACATCTATATCTTTTCGAGTTGCAACATTGACTCCTTTATAAAATACACAGACTTTTTGGAATGTACTCAACCCGTGTTGAGGACATATTCGAAGCATTTTATTGAATCGAGTCCAAGCTTCATAAAGAGTTTCATTAGGCTTTTGTTTAAAGTGATTTATATCACTTTGTAATTTTGCTGCTTTTGAAGCCGGAAAGAATTCTGACAAAAATTTGTCCATCATATCATTCCAGTCTTCAATATAACCTTCTGGTAATGAGTCTAGCCAATCTCTTGCATTATCTTTTAATGACCATGGAAAGATTTTTAAACATGCAACTTCATCGGTGACATCTTTGATTTTGAAAAGCTTGCAAATGCTTACAAACTTACGAAGATGCTCGTTAGCATCCTCATTTGGGGCTCCACCGAATTGACATGTATTAGTTACCATGTGTAAAAATTGACCTTTTATTTCAAAGCCATCAGTCATCGGGGGTTGGATGATTGCGTGGCCTTGACCTTTTCTTGTGGCCTTCATTAATGCTTCCATCGTTTGATTTGTGTCAGCCATTTCTTCTTCTTCTTTAATAATCGGCTCTATGATTGGTTGAATTATTGGTTCAGAGTCGGATTCTAAGAAAAGTGACTCTAAATTTTTAGCAAGAGATTCTACTTCTTGAGCTCTTAAGCGTTCGTGGAATTTTCTTTCGGGTTCAGGATGTGAGGGAGTTAATTCAGCGTTGGAGGAACGTAAGTTCATACATTAATTTCTATTATGAGATCACTTCACTAAAGGTTTATCTAGGGTTACCTACTTGTTTCTCTTTTTTAGTGTTTTTCGGTGTTTTAAAAGTACTTCCTATTTCTTTTTGTTGTTTTTGTCCTTTATTAATTCTTTGAGGTTCTGGATTAAGTTTAACGAGTTTAGGATTGAACGGATCATACAATTCGGGAAATTGTACAAAGAATTAAAGGATTTATTCAAAAACTTTGAACTTTCTTGGAAATGAATTTCCTCGAGAGGATCGAATAACATAAAAACAATGATAAAAACCTTTAAACAAACAGATTATCCTTCTGATTTTTGCCCACGTTTCGAATAGCCAAAAGATGCAGCAGAGGGGCAGGATCCTTCAAAGACCAATAAAATTGGTGATCCAACAACCCGGTCCACGTACAAATCCAACTATTACTACGAACCAGAAAAATTATCTATTTATTTACTGCCAACTCCCCGGCAGCGGCGCCAAAAAGTTGATGTGTGCGATCGAGACCTTTATTTATGATCGGATTTGAGTTGTTTTGTTACACGAATTGATTTATTGTATATGTGGTATTTTATAGATTTTAGGTTGATTTCACACATATATATAGGCAACTAGTCCTATCCGTGTAGTTTAGTTTGTTGGTAAATCCGATTCGTTCCACAGGGAGATGGAGCGTTTAATGGTTTTTTAATAGTCTTTGATGTCAAACTTAATTAAAGAGGGTTTTGGATTAGGCAATTGTAACATAACAGTAAAAGATAATAACTTAAGTAAATCACAAAATAAAATTACAAGATTACAATAATTAACTTAAAAGGGAACTAAATGAAATTATGCTAATTTTTATGCGACAATTATATTACTAGATGGTAATTAGTAAAATAGTAATTTTTATTAAAACTATATGTTTAGAATTTTATTTTAAGTAATTATTATATAAACTTATTTAAAGTAACTAAAATGCATTCTTTATAAAACTTATATAAATTAAAAGGAAATTAATTAATTTACTAATTATAAACTAGTTACAATTTATAAACTTATACTAATTAATGCTAATTTTAGGATTAAAACATATATTTAAGTATTTTATATTAATTAAAACTAATTATATAATAAAAATAACTAATAACCTAAATTATATATAATTAATTAATCAAAACCCTAATTTTTACCCTAGCTGGTACTGTAGCCGCGTCAAGGCCTACACGATTCGTGTGAGGCTACACGATTCGTGTATGGCTTAAATTATGTGACAATTAACTGTTTACGAAAAATAGATGTTTTTATGTAATTTTTATATTTTAAAATGGTAATTCGTGAATAATAATGATAAAACTTTTATAAGAAATATAAATGAGATAAATGGGAGTGTTTACTTAATTGTGTCACCCCTAGGTCCATGGATTGTTTTAAGTTTTACGCCCTATTAAAATGTTCTAGTATCAAACTTTACATTTTTCTCTCGAAAAAATATAAAGTTACAACTTAACTAAATAAAATCTAATTTTCATTGGATTCTTTTTAGAAAGCTACTATTCCCTAAGCATTTAAATTGAGACCTAGCCTAGTTTTGACCTTCGCCAACACCCAAATTATAACGGTTTCCCTTTTTATAATTTCACCTTCATATAATTTATTGATATCACCCAAACCACCGAAGTTTATTTCTAAATTGGTGTCAATAACTTATCCATAAATTCGTCTAGATCATTTTTAATGTTGAAGCTTAATTTAGGTAAATAAATATAACTTTCGTTATTTACATTTACTAAATTAAGTGGCAAGGGTTAAATATCTAATTACATAAAAATGGTTCTTTTAACTAGGCTCAATATTAAAAATACTAAAGTTACATTTTAACTTTTACTAATGGTAACAATCCATTTCACTAGGGGCTCTACATTTAAGCAAACACTAGGGAAATTTAGCTATCCATTACACTAAGGTAGACATAAAAATATAGATATGCAAACATAATAACAACGCTAATTTTAACAGAGTAAACTTACTAAAATATCTTCACTTGCATTAACTTCAAATGGTAGAAAAATTACAATAATAACACCCCTTTCACGCGTACAATAACACCCTTTTATCACGAACAATATCCCTTTAATAGTTGAAACTATTTTTACAGCGTAATAAAATTGACAATAATTTAACTATAATAAACTTGTGTTGTAAATGTGTTGTAATATCTCTCCCTTTGTAACTCTCTGAACGTACTCCTTTTATAATTGAAGTTTGAAGTAGTTGGTGAAGTCTGCAACTTTGTTAAAATCCTGCTGTCTCTCCATTTGAGAAAAGAAGTGTTTTAAAAATCATAAAGTCAGCCGACCTTCTGGATAACCGAACAGTGCTTTTGGCCTAACATTACACGAATCATGTATGGTCACACGATTCGTGTAAGACCAGTTATATTACACGATTCGTGTAACACCACACGATTCGTGTAAGAGTAAATGTCAGATTTCTTCATTTTTCTTCTTCAGTTGTTCTTTGTTGATCTCGTGTTAACGTGTACTGTCTTGGTACTATACATTTGAACTCTTTTCTTCATCAATCTTGTACTTTCATTCGAATAAAAGTTTCTTGATATAAATCTAGTCAAAACTATCGTTTTATCGTCGTTTCTTCTAACTTCACTCTTTTGTCGTTTTTCTCGTGAAATGCGCATTGAATGTCTTTGTAGATGATAAAAACCTATGAAATATAAGTGATATTGCGTTGAATAATATGTATGTTTAGAGCAATATCAAGAACGTTATGCGTGGTCTAACTTTATGTGAAGACGAGTATCTTAAGATACAGCTCATGTCACAAAGGAGAGGAGTTTATTCAAGAATTGCTTGGTTTGAACTAAGAGGTTTTGTGTTTGAATGGGGAACTATGTTGCAAAGCAATTTAGTGAGGTGATATATATTTCAAAAGATTCCTGTAATCTAAAACAAATGGGTTCTTAATTTGCTTTAGTAGAATTGAAGGAACCGGGTCATGTTATGAGCTATGGAAAAGCTGAAATATCCAAAAGCAGATTCTTTCGAGTTTGGGTCGAGGAGGTTCGTGATGATGTTGATATGAATCAAAATCTTAATGGAGGGATTTCCGACGAGTTCATTACAATTTAAATTCTAACATTAGGAAGAAGCTCCAGGATAAAGTTGAGAAAAAATTATATTCTCCTCCAATCAAGTTTTGTAAAAATATTGATATGGATAATTCTAAATGTCCAAAGGTTGGCCAAGATAATTCTAAATGTCCAAAGGTTGACCAAGATAATTTTAAATGTCCAAAGGTTGGCCAAGATCAACCAAATGAGTCACATGAAACAACCCAACCCATATTTAACCCGACAAATTTGTTTTTAAATAATTAAACCATTCACACGCCACTTTAAAAGGTTACATGATGTCGACCAGTTTATACGAATCGTTTAAACATTCAACAAGTTTAAAGTTACATGATAGGCACGAAGGCCTTTAATCAAAAGCAATACAAGTTCGACCCACAAAATGATAGTTTTAAACCAAATGACACTCAAGCATGGTTTGGGGCTAAACTACCCAAAACAATAGGCGTTCTTCCAAAAAAGCTTCACCTAAGCAACCAACATGGGAATATCTAATTCCCGGCAACCCCTTTTCCCTTCTCCATACTTGTACCTAAAAAGTAAACAATGAGAGGGGTAAGCAAAACGCTTAGTGAATGCAATAATTATATATATACATATATAACTTACTCACTTGCAATCACTTACACAATTTCCGCATACATACAAGCAATATAATTAGCATACCATCATAAAGTATAACGCTAAATCTCCGATAACCCAAACTAGTTTAACAAAAGCATATAACATGAACAATATAATATGCTACACTACAACACACAAAAATTGATGTTCACAACACCCATTAGTATTCAAGATTTCAAGGCTAGCCCAACGAATGGTATCGTCAACATCGAACTTATTCCCCATCCGTCCTAATTAGTGTGGTATCGTCAACATCGAACTTAAACCCACATATGAGGTATTGTCAATATCGAACTTAAACCCTCATAGAATGAATTAATGTGGTATCGTCAACATCGAACTTAAACCCACATATGAGGTATCGTCAACATCGAACTTAAGCCCTCATCGAATGTCACTACAATAGTGGTATGGCTTCGTCAACATCGAACTTTAAATCCATACATGAGGTATCTTCAACATCGAACTTGAACCCTCATCAACAAACAATATACTCTAGGATATGGTATCGTCAACATCGAACTTAAACTCATATCCCACAAGCAAATAAATCATATACATACATATATAATTATTCCACTCACCTTAACGCCTTCGGTGAATTAGAAATCAAGCTTGCAACCTTCAATGTAACGTACCTATTACATTATGTATATAATTAACATACAACTCATTGGACTAAACACCAACAATTTACTCATGTGCATTTAATGACTTAATTGCTTTAAATGACTCATTTATCCAAAACCGCCCATTTAAGGTCAAGACCATCCTAAATCACTAAAAGCTAGTGATTAAGGTCTAACAACACCAATTAACACAAACTTAGGGTATTTCATACCCATCTTGCCCAACTAGGTCAATCATTACCTATTTGACCCATTTCAAAGTCAAGACCTGCCATTTGGTCAAACTTGAACTCATTAACATTCCTTCACTAACACATAAGTGTGTTAGTGATCTAACAATATAATTAACACTATAACCACCAATTTACATAACCAAACCCTAGATTATAACCTTAGGTTTCCTTAAATCAATTTAACCCAAAATCGCCCATTTATCCCTCAAATAGGTCTTACAAGTCACACATGAACAAACCCTAGCTATAAATCAATTTGAACTCAAAACTCGGAGTTAAGACTTGCCAACACTATCACAACGTAGCTAGAGATGTAGGGAACAACTTTAAAACTCGGACTTAGGCAAGATTTGGTCTTCTTCTTCCCCAAAATAAGCTCTCTCTCACTAAAACTCCATTTCTCTCTCTAAACTTGAAGTGTGTAGGTGAAAGAGTGTTTAATGAGATAAGGATAGGCCTTGGTCAGTTTTTATCCTCTCAAACCGTTCATATAGTGAAAAGACCAAAACACCCCCAAAATATCCATTAAAAACGGGTTAAATTTGTCACTTCAGCGACTTAGTCGCGTTTCGCGACCAACTGTAGCGTATAGCGATGACCAAGACGCGACACAACACACTAGAACGTGATAATGTGGTCAGGTCGAGGGATTTTCTGCCATCGTGTTTCGACCCTAACTGTCGCGTACCGCGACTGACCCACTCGCGATGAACCTCAGTGGAACGCGACATTGTACCAGATACAATCCAAACTAAAAATCATAAATCATATAATCATCACACGCAAATGAGTATAAACGTTCTAAAGATCAAATGCGTACCTTAGGACATGTACGATTAAAAACGGGGTGTTACAACTCTCCCCCACTTAAATTGGATCACAACTTCGTGATCCGCACCAACACTAGATGTTAAGCACTTCTCCCTCGAACATTTCCGCTTCCAACGAGGAGTCACACATGTAGTAATCACCTATCCGAATTCTCGCTTCGTACACTAATGCATCATATTACAACAACCGTACTTCATACTTCCATTCAACCAAAATTTCCACCACTCACTCGGAAGTACACCGTGAAAACTACGTAATATTATTCCAATGGCCTTATCATTCCATCATTCTCAACGATGTCGGGTAATCACCCCACGAGACAAAACAACCGCAACCGTTTGCTCCTACACCGAGTATCCAAACTCGTACCATACACTTCACAATCGTCCAAAAAGTAGAACAATTCACCGACAATTATCGTCATCATGCCTTTCAATCGTGGAATATTCGAGAATCCCCCAGACGCTTCCGAAAATCTCTCGTATTCACCTTTCGGGAACTTCGCCATTCCAACTCATGTCACAAAAATATCCTTCACAATTTATTCCATAGTCCAACTTAGGACTTCTCCGAAGACCATCGAAGTCTTCCTTTCCTAATTAAGCGACACCCGTTCACCCCTCACGCCTACTAAATAGGGATTATTCTAAAATCTTCGGCACTTACTCCCCCACTTAGGATTCTAATCCCGTATACCCACCGCCAAGGTGATAACATTTCATGAAATCTTGACATTACACAAACCCACATGATCGGTCTCGATGCTGGTCATACTCAACGATTCTTCGCGGACCTATAACAAGGTATTCGAACCTCGATCCTTTAAATCGGTCAACGCTAACGCCCGCTAAACACCGCAGTAAACCACAGTTGTATCTTCGGGTTCCTCACCGGTACTCAAATACCAAGTAATCACACCATTGGAGTGAAGCATTTCACTATCAGGTATAAGGAGGCACCTAACGCAGTGTTATGCAACTCCCATCGCCACCACCGAGTCTCAAGAGCTCGACCCTTACGGGGTCTACTCTCGGTGTCACGCGTCTTCTGGCTACTCGAAGTCAAGCAATTTCCAAGAACCCTACGGATCAATGCCCACAACATTTCTAGCGACACCCGCTAGTCACAATTCATCTAGGTCGCACAACTAGCTTATTAACCTTTCAACTCATCCCTAAGGAGATGCTTGGTAACACCAAGGCTTATACTCTTCCAAACCTTGTCATAACCATTACCACGGTCATCTTCTCACATCAAGTCTATGAACACTCGCTACACACACCGTATCGAACTGCAATCGTGGTTAACAAGGAGTGAGATCTTATGGAATCACTCACCACATTGTATCATGTAGCCATCGAAAGCCGAATCCTTACGCCGGAATGTCACCCGACACTTTAATCACCAATCACCAAATTTACATGTAGATACAAACCTAACATGCTATTATCATCCAATATATATATATATATATATATATATATATATATATATATATATATATATATATATATATATATATATATATATATATATAAATAGATATTTTGGCTACGTCCTTCATGGTTTCATCATCATACGTTTAGTTGTCAAACTCATACATGCGCAACAATACACAACACAATCGACAATTCCTACGAGTCTCACTCGACCGAGTTTTGACGACCCAAAAGCCACTACGCAAAAGGTCTAGACAACAACAGACTCAAACAATAGAGTCAAGGCACAACACACCGACCTATACGACCAATCTCCTCATTAATCATAGCCCACGAACTCACGCGAATTCATTTCACCATAAAACCGACGTTCACTTTCATCTGCTGGCATCACTTAAGCAACGACCTACCGCCAACATACTCGTACCTCGTATATCAAGAACGCTGCTACCCGCAGGGTAGACTTTTCCAACAGTGGGTGCACTCGACCCGTTGCACCTGCAATTGTCCGACCGACAATACACCTATGCTTATCTTCTGGAAAAAGAGTGATCAATGTTATCATAACAATTGCGTTATTCACATCTTCGCCATCAAACACCGTCCTTGACTTGTTCGACCGTCAAGTCCGTGTCCGCATTCCCGACAATCTTGCACAACCATCTCGTTAAAGGGAGATGAAATTTACCAGTACAGTATCTCGCGATTCGTACGTCACATCACCTTGTTCCATTCATCCGATGCTACCAGTCTCATGACTAAATGACTTCAATCATAATCAACCTATGAACCTTACGATTCTTCAACTCACGACACCACAATGAGCACGCGTTATCAACCAAACACTAAAGCCCATTTATATAGGTTGGTGAACCCAAACTCTTCACTCAATGCTAAAGAATGCTTAGAATGATTAAGTCTTACGCCCTTCCTTCGTTAATCCAACCGTCAATCGTAGGGAAATTCTATTAGGAATGTTACTCATAATAATACTACGTATTAACACACCGCATTCGCCCCCTGGCCGCACTCTCATGAGTCAATGAATCAAGCGCCACCCTAGTGCACCGTCATCGAAATTACTAACCCCGAACCCTTATGGCTAATAATTACCTACACATTCACTCGAGACTAAGTGGATCTCGAGATGAGATTTAAGTCTCTAAATTCATAACCGAATCCATCAGCACACAACAAATAATAATAAGACATATTTGCATCAAAAAATGAAAGTACCTGAAGCTACATTGTTGGACTTCTGCGCTTCATTATCCATCAAATAGTCACGCTCTAACCTTCTAACCTGATCGTCAAACGATTCAGAACACTCCGACATTCGATGTCCCTCCTTCCGGCAAATAAAGCACTTGATTGCGCTTAAAGGTACACCCGTACAATCCCGTGCCAAATGACCTCGTCCTCCACACCTAAAACACGTAGGCACGAAACTTCCTAACTTTTTAGTCTGATTACCAACCAACTCGGGACACTTTGACTTTTGGTGCCCTTCCTTTCGACACTTAAAACATACAAGCTCGCCCGACGGACATTCACGAGACTTATGTCCCCTTTGCCCACAATTGAAACATTTAGACGTACTGGAGTCCAACACTCCCTTCTCCATGCTACCCGTGCTCTCAATTACACCTTTACCTTGATCATAAAACAACTCAGGACACTCCGACCTTCGGTGTCCATCTTTTCGACACTCAAAACATATGTCGTTGTTAGGAGGTGCATTTGTGCAACCACGCGACAAATGACCCTTTTGTACGCAATTATAGCACGTAGGTCCATAACCTACCTTACTCATCTTCTTCACGTTTTCAACACCCTCGGGCGTACTTCTCGCCCTCTTACTAGGAGCACCATTTGAATCAAACTTCCCCTTACCTGAAAAGTGATTGACCGTTTTCGGAGAATGTGATTCGAAACTCACTAATACTCCTTCACCGCCACTAACTTGAGATTTGGGAAACCTCTTATCAAACTCTTCCCTTACAACTTTAGCCACTTGGTCTCGGACCATTTCAGTTACTTGTCCTTCGACCAACTCCTTGGTTACTTCCTTAACTTGGTCGGTGAAAACCGAGACATATCGTTCAAACACGACCTCAACCCTCGCCGTTAACTCATCCTTCCTTTCATGAGTAGGCGCGGCCGCACCGGTTCCATCTTCCGTCTTCATTCTAAAGAATGCATATTGATTAAACAATGAAACGAAAAGGAAACGACATATATATGCCACACCGCCCCATCTTGCTTGACATTCGTCGTACATCGCTTGTTTAACACGATTTGCACCGGTATCAATGGTAGCTAGTCATTGTTACGCGAGCACGTCGCGTCAACTTGCTAGTATAACGTCTATCTCGCTTGATGATTGCAAACACAAAACAAAAAAATTAGCGCAACGTTAGCTCACCTAAACCTAGGCACTAACCAATCCCGGCCCGACCCGAAATCCTACAAGTCCTGCATACATCGCATATACAAATCAAGTCTAAGTCTAGGCACTTATCTTAAGTTGCCTAAATCCCTTAGACCATATTCTGATACCACTTTAAACAACCCAACCCGTATTTAACCCAACAATTTTTTTTTAATAATTAAACCATTCACACGCCACTTTAAAAGGTTACATGATGTCGATCGGTTTATACGAATCGTTTAAACATTAAACAAGTTTAAAGTTACATGATAGGCACGAAGGCCTTTAATCAAAAGCGGTACAAGTTCGACCCACAAAATGATAGTTTTAAACCAAACGATACTCGAGCATGGTTTGGGGCTAAACTACCCAAAACAATAGGCCGTCTTCCAAAAAGCTTCACCTAAGCAACCAATATGGGAATATCTAATTCCCGGTAACCCCCTTTCCCTTCTCCATACTTGTACCTAAAAAGTAAACAACGAGAGGGGTAAGCAAAACGCTTAGTGAATGCAATAATTATATATATACATATATAACTTACTCACTTGCAATCACTTACACAATTTCCGCATACATACTAGCAATATAATTAGCATACCATCATAAAGTATAACGCTAAATCTCCGATAACCCATAGTAGTTTAACAATAGCATATAACACGAACAATATAATATGCTACACTACAACACACAAACATTGATGTTCACAACACCCATTAGTATTCAAGATTTCAAGGCTAGCCCAACGAATGGTATCGTCAACATTGAACTTATTCCCCATCCGTCCTAATTAATGTGGTATCATCAACATCGAACTTAAATCCACATATGAGGTATCGTCAACATCGAACTTACACCCACATATGAGGTATCGTCAACATCGAACTTAAACCCTCATCGAATGTCACTACAATAGTAGTATGGCTTCGTCAACATCGAACTTTAAATCCATACATGAGGTATCTTCAACATCGAACTTTAACCCTCATCAACAAACAATATACTCTAGGGTATGGTATCGTCAACATCGAACTTAAACCCATATCCTACAAGAAAATAAATCATATACATACATTTATAATTATTCCACTCACCTTAACGCCTTCGGTGAATTAGAAATCAAGTTTGCAACCTTCAATGTAACGTACCTATTACATTATGTATATAATTAACATACAACTCGTTGGACTAAACACCAACAATTTACTCATGTGCATTTAATGACTTAATTGCATTAAATGACTCATTTATCCAAAACCGCCCATTTAAGGTCAAGACCATCCTAAATCACTAAAAGCTAGTGATTAAGGTCTAACAACACCAACTAACACAAACTTAGGGTATTTCATACCCATCTTGCCCAACTAGGTCAATCATTACCCATTTGACCCATTTCAAAGTCAAGACCCGCCATTTGGTCAAACTTGAACTCATTAACAATCCTTCACTAAGGGTTTCCTTACATCAATTTAACCCAAAATCGCTCATTTAACCCTCAAATGGGTCTTACAAGTCACACATGAACAAACCCTAGCTATAAATCAATTTGAACTCAAAACTCGGAGTTAAGACTTACCAACACTATCACAACGTAGCTAGAGATGTAGGGAACAACTTTAAAACTCGGACTTAGGGAAGATTTGGTCTTCTTCTTCCCCAAAATAAGCTCTCTCTCACTAAAACTCCATTTCTCTCTCTAAACTTGAAGTGTGTAGGTGAAAGAGTGTTTAATGAGATAAGGATAGGCCTTGGTTAGTTTTTATCCTCTCAAACCTTCCATATAGTGAAAAGACCAAAACACCCCCAAAATATCCATTAAAAAAGGGTTAAATTTGTCACTTCAGCGACTTAGTCGCGTTTCGCGACCAACTGTCGCGTATAGCGATGACCAAGACGCGACACAACACACTAGAACGCGATAATGTGGTCAGGTCAAGGGAATTTCAGTCATCGCATTTCGACGCTAATTGTCGCGTTCCGCGACTGACCCACTCACGATGAACCTCACTGGAACGCGACATTGTACCAGATACAATCCAAACTAAAATCTTAAATCATATAATCAACACACGCAAATGAGTATAAATGTTCTAAAGATCAAATGCGTACCTTAGGACATGTACGATGAAAAACGGGGTGTTACATCACAAGAAGCAAAGAGGACAGTACAGGAATTGAGGACAGTACAGGAATTTGAAATCTTGAATGAGCTGGATAGGACACTCTCAATGTTCAAAACGATAACAATAACTACTTTCAAAAGTCAAGTGAAGATGTGAATGAAGGTCAGAAGTCACCGAAAAAAGTAATTTCGACTCCGATCATGCAAGATGATGATAATTCCGGCAACCATCACACATATTTTGAATCGCCTGAAAATCTAACTGGTGGTGACTTGGAACCAGTGGATATTAGTGGGGTTCCAAATCCTAATCTGAATTTACATGTTTATGAAAAATACAAGGCATATGTTTTACAGAAAAATTTATGCATTGTGCATGCAAAGGAGGTTCAGGTCAGTGCTTTTATAGAAAAGTTCCAAAAAAGCTGAAGATTAAACTGGAAAGTACCTTTTTGGCAGCAGATAGAAACCCTCCCTCTGTTGTTCCTTCTGTTACAGTAAATATCAACAAGAACCCTACCTGCTCCCCTTTATTGGATTTACCCAAGAGTTCTCAAAATAATAATGGGTTCAGTGCATTTTGTAAGCCCATTAATGGTGGGCCGACCCAAATGAATTCCCATTTTGATGTTGAACTCCCTAAAGAACCTGTGTTTTTCCACGCATCAAGATTTTCACATGTAAAATTGGATAAAATTGGATGCCCAACTCATGATTGCCGATCCTCGTGTGCTCAGTATAAGAAGAATTCCTTAAAATCGAAGGTTTTATTAAAGGAGGAAGTGAGTGCTGCTCACCGTAGTTCATCGAAAAGCCACAAAAGAAAGAAAATTAGGGCTAGGGATCTTAATGAAGAAGTAGATGTAGGGTCAGTTGATAGATCCTTGAAAGAAGATGAGGATCTTACACAGGAAGCCCAGTCCTCCGAATTTCCCAAGAAACCTATTAAAGTTTGTGGAAAAGTATTGAATCCCAAAGATAACTCCAAAGGTAAGAACAATGAATATGATGGTTTCTTAGAAGGATTGCTCGATGACGACGAACGGATCCAAGGTTAAGGGGCGTAGCGTGGGTGATTTTATTAGTGTTCACCGGATCCAAGGATAATCTGGACTCAAGCTGACGGAGTTTGTTTATGAATCACGTGTTAACGGGTGTAAAAAAGAAGGTGAATCTAATAGGCATTTTTGGTATTTGATAGAATGTTAAAAAAGTGGGCTTCAATCTACACCTACTTACAACTTTATAATTGATTGGTTATGCATATAAGGATAGCTGCATGAATTTGTGAAAAATGCCTGGGTGTATTGATTTGAGGTTTAATGATTCTACTTTTTCGATTCTAATACGTCATTGTTGTGAAACCAGGATGATTATAAAGGCTGAAGAGGTATTAATGAATTCAAAATCGAAATTTCACGTTTTCTATCAAAGCCTACTCTTCTATTTTTCATTCGTACATCAAGTCTGCAACAAACTTTCACGGATTTGGAGAGTTTTGGCCAAATTTCAAAGCACGAATGAACTATTCAAGATTCTCAGCTCGCATTGTGGTAATGGCACATTGATATTGTGGGTGTTTGTTAAGGGTCATAGGTGGATTCTTCTGGGAAATTTTCTATTGGATTGATGGAGCTTGGTGGGATTCTATATAGTGGTTAAATTCAAGCTAAATGTTCATCAATGGCTAATGAGTGGGGAATGAACGAAAGTCTTCTATTTTATGTTTGGTGATGCATCTCTGAAGATAAGATGTATAACTTTTTGTGCTATTTTCAAGTGTATTGGTTGTCATTGTCTTGAATGTACTTTGTCTATTGAGATTGGTTAAAATGGACAAGTAAAACTTGTAAGCCTATGTTGACCCTAGCTTGTAATCGTATGATTTTTTTCACTCTTTTGTGAAAAAATCATTTTTAATTTTATTCATGTTTTTTCCAAAAAAAAAAAAAAAAAAAAAAAAAAAAAAAACTCACAAAGGGATAATAATCTTCTAGTACAAATATAATAATATTAATATTAAATTAATAAAAATTATCTGAAAGGGGTGCTTTTAGAAGTACAGCTAAATATTGTTGGATTTATAAAATTGGGTGTTGGAAATATATGAGCCCCCTTAGAATAATTTAATTACGAAGTATTTATTTAATATTTAATAAAATATTAACATGTTATTTGTAAAATATGAGAAACAATATGTACAACCTTATAGTAAAACACCATATTATGTACAATATTTGAATATTTTGTACAACCTAATGGTAAAACACCTCCATTAACATATTTAAAGCATTATGTACAATCTGAATGGTAAAACAACCCCATGTACAATCAGGCCCGTCATGTCCACAAATCAACCAATACCTCCAACGTGTCCTCAAAATCTAGAAAAAGTAAAAAATCAAAAAGCTCCTCCCTGGATTCAACAGCTAGTATAGGTCTAAATGAATATGGGAAGAAACTTGGACTTCATTGGGAGGAAAAATCCCAGTGACCAGTTTTTTCCTACACCTTCGTCTATTAATGTTTTTTAATGAAGTTAATGTCTTTCAATATTCGTGGTTTTTGTGGAGAAGACGGGAAAGATAGCAAAGTCGGATGGTTTAGGCAGATGCGTTTAAAGGAATCCATTGATATCGTGGCAATTCAAGAGAGTAAGTGTAACGAAGTAAATGACAAATGGGTAGAGAATATATGGGGCTCACCAAACTTCCAGTATGTGCAAAAACCAAAAATGGGCAAGTCTGGTGGAATGTTGGTTATTTGGGATCCTAATGTTTTTATTATCGATGATGCTGTCGAAAAAAAATACTTCTTGGCAATCAAAGGTTCGTGGAAAGGAAAAACCACTCAAACGGTTATCATCAACGTATATGGACCACACAAAGATAAGGATAAAAAACTCTTCTGGGATAGTCTTGAAGACATTATGTCTCTACCTGATGTCGAATGGATAATAGGAGGAGATTTCAACGAAGTTAGATCGGAAGACGAGCGTCAAAACTGTGAGTTCATCAAAAGAAGGGCAAAATTTTTCAACGATTTTATTGATAGTAGTCGTTTAATCGACATCCCACTGATCGGTAAGAGGTTCACAAGAGTTAGTGATGACGGGAAAAAGTTCAGTAAACTAGATCGATTTCTTGTATCCGAGAATTTTCTACTTTCACGAGATGATATTTCGGTCACCTGCTTGGATAGAAATACCTCTGACCACTGTCCGATTATTCTACAAGACAACAATGTTGATTTTGGTCCCAAACCGTTTCGGATTTTTGATGTATGGTTAGAGAATAAAGATGTTGAACCTATCGTTGTTGAAGCTTGGAATAAAAAGGTTGTTGGCTCTAAACTTGATTGTGTTTTTAGAAACAAGCTGAAAAATGTTAAAGATGCACTACGAACATGGAGCAGACACAAATATGGATCCATTGACAAGGAAATTGAATCATGTATGGCTACCGTTATGGATTTTGAAAAAAAGGCTGATTTGGGTACTCTACCTGAAGCTGATCGAAATGAATGGATTAATACTAGAGCGAAATGGGTTCAAAAAGAACGGGAGAAGATGTGTATGCTTAAACAAAAAGTGAGATTAAAGTGGGCAGCGGAGGGAGATGATAATACCTCGTTCTTTCATTCAACCTTGAGAAGAAACTATAATCGAACCAATATTAGAGGGTTGCATATTAATGGAGTATGGGAAGATAATCCTTCTAAAATAAAAGATGAAATTCATGGCTATTTTAAAAAAATATTTGAAATCCCCCTTTCTGCCAACCCAGATTTTAATTGCCTGAGATCATTGGCTTTTTCAAAAATCAGTACAGAAGATGTTCTTTCACTAGAAGCTCCTTTCCTTGAAACTGAAATATGGAATACGATTAAAGATTTTGATCCAAGTAAAGCCCCGGGTCCCGATGGGTTCAATATGAATTTCTTTAAAAAATTTTATTGGTTGATCAAAGATGACTTAAAGAATGCTATCGATTGGTTTTGGTCTCATGGTCACATCTCCAATGGTTGCAATGCATCATTCTTTACACTTGTCCCCAAAAAGAAAGATCCTCTTCAATTAGGTGACTATCGGCCTATAAGTCTTATTGGAAGCTTCTATAAAATAGTCTCAAAATTGCTAGCTAATCGACTTCAAAAAGTGATTCAAAAAATTATTGGGACGGAACAAAGTGCTTTCATAAAAGGACGGTTTATTCTTGATGGTATCCTAGTAACTAATGAGATTGTTGAAAATTTGAAATTTCAAAAACATAAGGGACTCATCTTCAAAGCTGATTTCGAGAAGGCTTTCGATAGCCTTAATTGGAATTACTTGTTCACGATTCTTGAATGTATGGGCTTTGGTGCAAAGTGGATTTCGTGGATTTCTTCTTGTCTTAAATCCGCTTCTATTTCGGTGCTTGTAAACGGTTCACCAACTAATGAATTCACACTCCATCGAGGGGTAAGACAAGGCGATCCACTATCGCCTTACCTTTTCATAATGGCGGTTGAAGGACTAAACTTACTCATGAAACACGCGATGGAGGTTAACCTTTTCAAAGGACTTGAAATCGGGTCGGATAAAATTCTTGTCTCGCATCTTCAATATGCCGACGATACGATTTTTTTCGGGCAATGGAACAAAAAGAATGCTCGTAGCCTCTTCAATCTTCTCAAATGTTTTGAAATATTCTCGGGGTTAAAAGTTAATTTCTCAAAAAGTTGTTTATATGGGATCGGTGTTTCAAAGGTGACAATCGAAAATATGGCTAATTTTATAGGATGTCGGGTTGGCTCTTTTCCATTCACATACCTCGGTGTGCCTATTGGTCAAAAAATGAAACATATTCGGGATTGGGAAAAAGTCATTGAAAAATTTCATTCAAGGTTGGCGGATTGGAAAACAAAGACGTTGTCTTTCGGGGGTCGTCTTACTCTTATCAAATCGGTGTTAAGTAGCCTACCATTGTATGCCTTCTCCCTATTCCGTGCTCCCTCAAGTGTCCTCAATTTGCTAGAAGGTTTGCGTCGTAAGTTTTTTTGGGGCGGGTCGGGAGAAAATTCAAAAATCTCTTGGGTAAAATGGGAGAAAATTCTATTACCATACGAGGGCGGGGGGTTAAACATAGGGACACTAAAAGCTAAAAATCTTTCCTTACTTGGTAAATGGTGGTGGCGCTTTCACAACGAAACAAACTCCATTTGGGTCAAAATAATTCAAAGTCTTTACGGGCGGGACGGGGGGTTAAATTCTCATGAATTCCATGTAATACGCAGCAGGCACTCAACTTGGAATGGCATTAGGGCAGCAGGTTTCCACATCGATAGTTTGGGCGTTTCTTTCTCCAATTCATTCGTAAAGGTTGTTAATCGAGGTAATAACACAAGATTTTGGTTGGATTCATGGCTAAGAAGCACTCCTTTATGCGAAACATTTGCTAGATTGTTCCACCTTGAAAACTCAAAAGATGTGTTAGTAATGGATCGGTTAATTAAAAATAGTGAAAACGAAAATTGGTGTGCATTTTGGCAATGGTCCAAGATTCCTTCAGGAAGAACAAACGATGAACTAGTAGCACTTGAAGCAGCCGTTCGAGATTTCAAGTTCTCTGATTACCCTAGCGACGTGTGGAATTGGAACCTAAACAACAACGGACGCTTCATTACTTCGGTTCTAAATAAATTGATCGATACCAAGATACTGCCAGGGACTAATGGATCCTTAGCAACCATGCGCAACAATCTAGTTCCACAAAAACTTGGCATCTTCATTTGGCGTTCCAAGCTTAATAGGTTACCGGTTCTTAGTGAGTTAGACAAACGAGGAGTGGACCTAGATTCGGTGCTTTGTCCAATTTGCAGCAGTCACATTGAAACCTCAGAACACAAACTGTTTCAATGCACTTTCGCGGTCGATATTTGGTCTCGTGTTTCAAGATGGTGGTCCTCTACTCCTTCTTCTACTTCGAATTACAGTGCCTTGTTTTCGGGTACCGCTAGCTCGTCAAATCCAAACATCTACTCCAAAATTTGGCAAGCAATCGAGTGGATCACCGGCTACCTATTATGGAAAAATAGAAACGACATGGTCTTTAAAAAGAAAAAAGGTAACGGTCCCTTGTTGCTAAGTGAAATTCAAACCAAATCTTTCGAATGGATCTCAAATCGTTCTAGAAAACTTTCGTTAACTTGGCTGCAATGGTTGACAAATCCGAGCTCATTCAACGATATAGGATAAATGTTCAGTCTTTAGTTTGCATGTTTCTATCGTTTTCTAGTTTTTTATGCATCTGTTTCTCTTTGTAAATGGCATTATCTAATATGCCAAGTTGTATCCCTTTCTATTTTATTAAAATTTCTATTGGTCTTTCAAAAAAAAAAAAAAACAACCCCATGACTATATGTACACTATTTGAAACATTATGTACAACCTTATGATAAAACACTCTAATGATCATATATACAATGTTTAAAACAAATTGTACTATATTTTACAAAAACACCTCTTGAACACATGTACAAATTTTGAAACATATTGTACAACTTTCATACAATAATTATATTTTAATTTAAAAAAGAAATTCTAGAATTATTTGTTATTACTAATAACTATTATTAAAAATATCAATATTTAATTCTTAAGCAAATTTTATTATTATTATTTATTATATAATTATAATTACAAATATATTTATTATTTTATCATTATTCAAATATAAGTTCTTTTTACGGAATTAAATACGTTATATATGTATGCGAAATACATTGTAATGTAGGCTTTTATGACAAGGAAAATAGTAATTGTGATGAAAATTAAAAGAGGGTAGGTTGAAAATTAAGGTAGTTCATTTATTCTGTTAATTATGTTTGTAGTTTATTTTTAATTATTTCGGAATCATATGTTACAGACAAAATATTTGTGATACGTTTTCCTTTTAATTATTGCTATATGCATTTTATAAACTTCAATGATTTGGTTATATTTCTTAATGGTTTGGTAAGTATTCAATGAGTTGTGAAGAGTTTCTTCCAATGCTTGTAGTTTAGCTTTCCAAGATCTAGTTTAACGAGAATTAAATGGTGTACTGAGGTAACCGTGTATATTTTCTCATATTTGTTTGGAGCCATGTTATGATGATAGAAGGAGAAGAAGAAGATTACAAAAAGGAGATCGTAGATAAGAAAATTAGAGGTTGTAATTATCTTAGGGAAAACATGTGTTTTAGGGTTTTGGAGCTCAATACCACGTTGAATTATGAATCGATTGTTATTGTTTTAATTGTCATACGCACATAATAATAATAAGAGATATATAAAAGGCTATACCCTAGCAATCTGCAATGGGCTATGGGCCCAACATTAAATGGGACAAAGACTAACAATGAGCCATAAATAATACTAGTCTAACAAAAAGACCTTCAGTATGGGATCGAATTGCACTACGAGTTCTTGGACCACCCCACATAGATCGGATTTCCAAAAACCCCTGAACCATTCAGCCTAGAAAGTAGAAACGGTCGATTGTGCTGAGTTACGAGGAATATAAGACACGAAAGCATACCTTCTTCCTAGCCAAAACTTAATCTATGCAATATCTCATTCTTTCCCAAAAATATGCTTACATCATCCTAGTACGGTTTGATAATCTCCCTCTAGATACCACACCTCGCACGGTACCAGGACATGAATGATCGTTCGCTGGAGGAGGAGGTAAAACGCCATCACAATCGTTCGCCAAAGGAGGAGGTAAAACGCCGACACCACAATCTGCAATCGAGTTTTTTTGTTGGCCGGTAACAAAGGCAGAAAAACCCCTCACATTTTCATCCATTTGTCTCAGCAGGCTCGAAAGGGAAACGTAAATGTGGGAAGCAAATCAGATGGGTGAAGACTGGCCAGAACTAAAGGTTAAGCCGGAAAAAGGTTAGAATTTGGGTAAGAGATGGTTAATTTTGAATTTCAAAATTAGGTTTGGAAGTGAGCATATTTGGGGGGGAAAAGATGCACTTATAAATTGAGGTTGTAAGAAAGATATACCTAGCAAATGGGTCGGGTCGGGTCGGGTTTGGGTCGGATTGAAATGGGTTTCGGTTTAAACGGGTTGGGTCTAAATGAGTCAAAATATTTAAGAGAGTCAAACGGGTCGGGTCAAAAGTGGGTTGGGTCGGGTCGAGTCCTATTTTTTCCCGGGTTGGGTTGGGTTTGACTCATTTTATTCAAAAAGTTTTTTTTAATTGGAGTTGTCTAAACAGTTGACGCGCATTTTCGTCGCGGGATTTCGACGGGCATTTTCATCGCGTGTTTTCGCTGCACGTTTTTGCAGAGTGTTTTCGGCGCGCGTTTTCGCAGCGCGTTTCGACGCTCTATTATGATGCGTGTTTCGACACTCTATTAAGACGCACGCTTTCGCAGCGCGTTTACGAAGCGCTTTTGTAGTGCATTTTTGCCTCGCGTTTTCGCAGCACGTTTTCGACGCGCGGAGTTTTTGCTGAGAATTTTCGTTGCGCGTTTTCGATGTGCGTTTTCAGCGCGCTTTTTCATAGCGCATTTTCGACAGTGTTATCGACGTGATATTTCGCAGCGCGTTTTTGCCGCGTGTTATCACAGTGCATTTTTGTAGCCGAAAAAGCGCGTCAAAAACACACGGCGATAACGGGTTGCGAAAACGCGCTGCGAAAAAGCGCGTCGAAAACAAACTAGGAGTACGCGCTGTGAAAACGCGCGTCGAAAACGCGCCGTGGAAAAGCGTATCAAAAAAGGACGTCGAAAAAGTGTCAAAATAGTGCGTCGAAAACGCACTGCAAAGAAGCGTAGCGTAAATGTGCGACGAACAAATTGTTTCAAAAAACAGTGTCGAAAACGCGCGACGAAACGCCTGACAAAAACTCGTTGGGAAAACGGGCTGCAAAAAAACGTTTAGAAAACGAGCATCAAAATAGATTCTCGAAACATGCGTCTAAAACGGGCGCCAAAAATGCACGCTGAAAAGGCTTAGCATAAACATGCGGCGAAAATGCGCGACAAAAATGTGTGTCGAAATTTCGTGGTGAAAACGCGCAGCGAAAACATATGACCCATTGGGACCCGAACATGGGACCCATTGAACACGTCACTTTTCTCTTCTGATATAAATAGTTAAATTTTGGACTCAATAGATTTCTTATCATTTATAAATTCAGACGCTACAGAACCCTAAAATCGAGATCCAATGGCCCTATTTTTTTAATTTGTGGGTAGTTGTGAGTTTGATTTGCCAGACATAAAGAAAACTAAGTTGAAGTGAGGAAATGGGAAGTAATAAAGTCACCAGAGCAAAACATACATCGAAAAAGAAGAAATTAGTCGTTACCTGCTAGAGTGAAATTGAAAAAGGTGCAAGGGACGCATTTCAAGAGATTCTTCGAGTTTAATTTTCCAAGTTCATTAAATCAAAACGCAATTGGTCCGTCCTTTAGTTATTTTAGCATAGTGGTTTAGTTAGCTGTATACATTTGCTTCCAAATTAACAGTAACAAGCAAAGTTAAAGATAACGATCAACGCTTTGGTAGTAATTGTCGATCTTTCTGTGAAAAAAGATGTATTCCTGAAAGGACCCGTCCTAATCCACCTGGACGAAGTCATCAACATTTGGTCCCATTGCGATGATCGACTCCAAGTAATGTTCTTAAAATGAGCAAATGCACAGCGGAAGGCTTAATTCGTACCTGAGAATAAACATGCTTTAAAACGTCAACATAAAGTTGGTGAGATATAGGTTTGATGCTAGCAGCGTTATAACTATGGACCACAAGATTTCATATTCATAAACATAATACACTCGCAAGTGTATGTAAAGCATTCTAAGTGGTTGAGCACTTGGTAACCATACTTAACATTTAATCAACGTCGCATATTCCCTTTATTATGAAATCTCACTACACCGTACCAAGTGTAGTCTACAAAACGAAGTACTGTGCAACCGTTGAATACTGGTCGTCCAGTCCGGTTGGGGTTGTCAGGCCCGATAGATCTATCAACAGGATTCGCGTTTACACTACCCCATGTAAATATTAGTTACCAAGCTACAGGGAAGTATGCCAGTGGTACAACTCAACGTAGAATATATTTTTAATCACTTGTGTCCATAACGTAAATCATAATTTGCATGTATTCTCATCCCGAAATATTTAAGGTTTAAAAATGGGACTATATACTCACCATACTGTATTTTGTAGTAAAAATACATATAACATCATTGAACATGTGTAAGGTTGGCCTCGGATTCACGAACCTATATCATTCGTATATATATTAACACACGTAATTGTAATCGAACACACGTTCATATATTATTATTATTAGTGGTGTAATTTATATAATAAAGTAATAAGTTTCATTATATATATATTTTCATTTTATATATATATAGAAATATTAATACAGTTAAATTATGTGTAATAAATATATATTTATATATAATCTTCATTTTTATGCTTATAACTTTAATAACATCATAAAAACTTTTTATTTTTATAATCATAATTAATAATAATAATAATATAGATAATACTGGTAACAATAATAATGATAGCTTTAGTGATATCAAGATAATAATTTTAGTAAAAATGATTGTCATGAAAATAAATTTAATAATAACAATACTAATAATCATTTTAATAACAATAATGATAATATTAATAATACTTTTGCTTTTAATAATAATAGTTCTAATAAAATGATACTAATTTTAATATTAATGAAATTAATAATATCTTTTATTATTTTCATTATAGTCATAATAACTTTTATTTTGTTATATTAACAATAATAACAATAATTATAATCATAATAATGTTAATAATACTAAATTGATTAAATTAATAATAATAATAATAATAATAATAATAATAATAATAATAATAATAATAATAATAATAATAATAATAATAATAATAATAATAATAATAACAAAAGTAGCTACCTTAATGAATAGATCCTAAAAATAAAGCTCCTGCCTAGTCTTGAACCCGAGGCCTCTCGAAAACCCAAACACCTTTCTACCCAATGCTCCGCGTCTGATTATCTGCTTTAAACTATCTTTTAATAAATATAACTCGTATATATTCTGTTCTTCCCATTTTCCTTCGTCTTCTTCACCAGACCAAATCGCCAAAACAATTTATTGACATTAATTATTACTAAAGTGTTAGATTTATGTATTTATAAACACAACCGACTATATTATGGTGTTTGGGATTCACAGAAAAAAAATTAAGAGCAGCAGCATGAATTCGTGAAATAACCCAAAGAACACAAACACCAATTGGAAAATCTAGACCTTTTTAGATGATGCTTTCAACATGAAATAGTTTCTAATTAGTTCCTAGAATATTTATGAAGCATCAATTTAACTGAAGACTTCACGATGATTAAGAATTTTACAATGAACTCGAACGGTTGACTTTCAAAACCCAACTTTGACTTTCAAAATTCGTAGTCGATTTAAAGAATTAAGACGTGAAACATTACAGATAGATTAAATAACAGATTTCTAATAAAACTCCATTAATAGATTTTGAATTGACATTCGAATTGAAGTATTGATTAAATGACACAATCACAGAGCAGACGAGGTGTATGCTGTTGATTTTTGTGTTTTTGGCTCACGATTTCAGCAATTGTACATATATAATATGATAATTAATACCTAATAAAGCAGTAAGATTCGATTATGTTTGTTTTATAGTTATAATTGGGTCGACAACTCAATAGTCGCTCAGGAAAATTGGAATAAAGACAATTTATAAATTCAACTTGCTTGTACGATCGATTAATATAATTATCAATTAAGGAGACAGGAATTACAGCTTGATGGTAACTAGAACTGAATTTGATCTTTTAATTATAATTACGAATTTATCTTTATTAGTATATGTACATACCGTATTTATATTAATATAAATCTGTATCTGTATTTGTTTATATATTATCATAAATCTGTATATGTATTTGTTTATCTATAATCGTATTCTGTATATGTATATGAGTATGTATCTGATTTTTTTATCTCTATTACTAAATATACTCATGTACCAATAATAATATCAATAATATATATATATATATATATATATATATATATATATATATATATATATATATATAATAATAATAAAATTAATAATAATGATAATGATATCCATAATTCTAATAATAATAACAATAATATTAATAATAATAATAAATAAGTAAAAAAATGGAAATTTTAATAAGTTTAATAATAATAATCAAAATAAAATGATAATAATAATATTAATAATAATAATAATAATATTTCAACTTATACATATCAATTTTATATATATATATATATATATATATATATATATATATATATATATATATATATATATATATATATATATATATATATACTAGATATTAAGTTAGTAATGTTGGTATTAGTATTAAGAGATAATGTAATATAATAACTGTGTCTTAACTTGTAATTTAGTTTAATATTATAATATTATCTTTTTATTAATTTTGTAATACTTATACTTATACTATAAATAACATATTTGAATATTTAATATTTATTTATCTATATTTATATTACTACATTCACATAGTATTAATTGTGTTCAGTATTCATTTATATATCTATATATATTTATTTTCACATAATTGTTCGTGAATCGTCGGAATTGGTCAAAGGGTAATTTGAATACATGAACATAGTTTCCAGAATTTTCAAGACTCAACATTACAGACTTTGCTTATCGTGTCAAAATTATATAACGATTAAGTTTAAATTTGATCGGAAATCTCCGGGTCGTCACAGTACCTACCCGTTATAGAAATTTCGTCCCGAAATTTGAGTGAGGTGGTCATGGCTAACAATAGAAATGTTTTCATGAAGAATATGAGTTGATAAAGAGAGTTTTATTATTATTAATTAATATAGATAGAACAATTCGATTATGTGAAGCATACGAGTGAAGCTGTCATAAAAGAGTGAAATGAATTAATTAGATTTTCGTCTTAAGTTTTGACGTAGACACTGTTGAATTCCGGAATTCAAGGGATTTAGAGAAAATCTTCGTAATAGGATTTGGTTTTTCAACAATTACGGAAATCAGGATCTTCTTTAAATGCAATAATCTATTCCGATTGCTCTGTCGGATATTTTATTATAATTCCACTCCCTTCTTTCCTATATCTTTCATATCTCACATCTTCTACTCTTCCTCCTCAATTCATACTTTACAATATTCGCCAATATGCTCCATCCCGTTTTGATCCTTGATATACTTCTAACTTTCATATCTTTCATTCTTCTCTTTCATCTGCCGCCAGAAGAATCTATCCAATTTTATCATTTCCTTGGAATTATAATGTTTTTAATTCTCCCGTGTCTTTACGTTGCAATACGTATTGATATACATGGTTTGTAATTTCTGGGTGGTTGTTGGGTTTTATATCTTCCCTTATACTTCGATGTCCCTGCTTCTGTCTTCTATAATCATTGTCATTCACAGTTAATGCTCTCTCCTATTTGCTGCGATTTATACTCCAATTTCTATTTTTGAAGCTTTATTCTTCCATTTCCTCCTCCCGTCCTCAAGTCAAGCGAGCAATGGTCCGGAATTCGTAGGTATGAAATTCGAAATGAGCATAGCTAATGCCTTAAGAAAGAAACGGTAGCGGCACGGTTTTTGATTTGTTAATTTACCATAATACCCTGGAAAAGACCGAATCATCAAGAAATATCTTTCTTGATATTTTTAGAATTTAAATAGAATGTAAGAGTCATGTAACATGGCACATGATGATGGTACTGTGAATCATCACCTTCCATTAGAAACTCAACATAACTTACTGTAATATAATGACGTTGATCAAGTGTCATTATATTATACTAACTCATGCTTCAGTTCCCAACACTACTTCAAAACATTCATATTTTAAACTCAAAGGTTTCAGAATTTAGAAACTAACACAGTTTATTTTATGTTGTAACGCAGATATTACGGAGAGATAAATGATCTCAGATAAAAATAGTTGTGAAAATATCTCCAGAAATATGGATAATATGTATAATGGAAGATACGAAGATATTTTATAATATTTAAGATAAGATGATGATGAAGAATATCATCTGGAAAGGTTTAGAATAAGAAGTAAGGTGTTCGCTAACGATTTCAGTAGATACTGAATCATTTGAATCTTTTGAAGTCAAACTTATTCTTTGGAATTTGTTCACGGCTTTTTTCATAGTTTCACATAATTCACTTTTCGGTACTAAATTTTCTATTGAATGTTTCCATTACTCCATTCTTTATCATCAAACTCTTGGCCATTAGGCCATCTATAATTTTACTGTTTCCTCTGCATTTAATGCAGCCATATCTGAATTCATTGGTTAGCAATCCGAGGTGTTTTCCTAGAGAATTATGTTTTTAGATGATTAAATGCTGATGGTAATATGGTGGAATATAAAAGGTTCTCTGGTAACGAAGGCTAAAAGACAACGTATATATCAAGGTTATAATAAGATTGTTTCGGATGAAAAGTCGAAGTTGACTTGTTGGAGCTGTGACAAAATTGGCTAATTTGGAAAGGGATTGCACAATTATTTTGGGTAATAATAACACTAAAGGAATTAACACAGCTATGTGTTAAACGTTTACTCAGTTTTCGTGGGTTTTTCAGATGCATAACTATATGCATCAATCTTTTCTTCCGTAGATGAAATGCGGCTGGTTCATCCTCTCGATTGAGGTGTTTTCAAGAATCATGAAAGATTTGAACATGGATTGGAATCGTCAAGATTCAAATGAGGTTTAAGATGAAATCAAGTGGCAAACTTGAAGAATTGTTTAGTTTCATATGTTATAATCAATATTTTAATTCATTTTAATTGTCCAATAATGGCAGTCCTTAGTTGATAGTCCAATAATTGGTTTATATATATATAATCTTAGAATAGCCCAACGACGTATTGTATACGTATTGTCTTGCATCAACCCAGAGGCGTATTGTAGACGTATTGTCTTAGAATTAACTAAGACGTATTGTGTACGTATTGTCTTAGGATTTATCAAAACGTATTATATACTTATTGTGTTAGGATGTACCAAAATATTCAAATTAATAAATACGTATCATGACCCGTGTACCACTTATTGTCTCAGAATTAATCCGACATATTGTGTACATGTGTCCCGATATTTAAAGTGCGTAAAATAAATAACAGAAATTAAATGACGATAAATAAAATTGCGAGAATATAAATTGCGATAATTAAATTGCGATAAATAAAATGTAACCAGTTAGCTAGGAACAGTTAGCGTGGATTCTTAACAATATTTCAATTAGTTAATTCGTTTGTTTCTAACAAATTTTATTTTTGTCTAATGTTTTATTCATTATGCCACTTGTTGGATTCTGATAAGTCAAAATTCAAATATGAAATTGAATGAAAATGGTTATTCTGTGGTGAATGGATACGTATATCGGGGGATGTGAGTAGGATAGTAATTGACCGTTGAATCAGATTCGAAGAATGTACCGTGTAACTGATTATTGTGAAATCTAAATATTCCTCGGGTGTTACCTACCCGTTAAAATATTTTCACCATTAACAGTTTGTACGAAAGAATTTTTTTAATTACAATCTTTATGAAAATATACTTACATATATATTTTCTTCAGATGTAATCATGGGTTTGAAGAGTCAATAAGATATTAAACTCATTTGCTTTTCGGTTTGTGCTAGAATAAGTAATCTCTAAAACTATTAGGAACCACATATTCTTCGCAGAATATCAATGAAGTTATGGATTAATACTTCATCGTTCATTGTTGCTGGTACTCCTGGGTATCTATGGTGCGTATGACGTTCATGTTCGAGGTATAGATTGTGAAGTTGAGGTTTGCGGTGCGGATGTGGTTGTTGTGGAAGGTGGTACTGGTTATGCTGCTGGTGCTGCTTCTGGTGTTTGTAACCTTCGCACCATATTTTCTAAAGCCACTACCCGAGCGCGAAGCTCGTTGACTTCTTCTATTACACCGGGGTGACTATCGGTTCGGACGAGCGGATAAATAAAATCTGAAATTTGATGTAATATATAATTGTGACGAGATACTCTGGAAATAAAAGAGAAAATGGTTTCTCGAACAGGTTCGTCGGTAAGTGCTTCAGGTTCATCGCCAAGAGGGCAATTTGATGGATGGAAGGGATCACCTTCTTCTTGTCTCCAATAATTAAGTAAACTACGAACCCATCCCCAATTCATCCAGAATTGGTGATGGCTAATTGGTTGATCCATTCCGGTTACACTGTCTTCGGAGCTTGAGTCGAAATCCATACTGAAATAGCTGTCGGAATCTAAGAAATTTGAACTGGTTGCGAGTTCCGTTTTGTACGGTTAGATAAAGGATTTTTGGATATGAAATGATTTTTCGGATATCGAATGATATTCTAATTGCATAGAATACCTAAATATATTACAGAAGATCCCGTAAATTACGGAGAAAATTAAGGAAACGTGTCAGACAAGATTTAATGTGATGGGATATGAATTTGTCTGTACACCATCTATGCACTAATTGCAATAAGACGTGTCGAGACTGTAAATGATAAGTAGATATTTTTCGACAAATGGTGGTAAGCAAACACTTTTAACATGCAGACCAGGTTCAAGTCTAGACTCATTAACATAACTTAACAACTACTAGGTCGAAGTCCAGACTCATTAATGTATCCTAACAACTACTAGTTAGACACACTAATGCAAGACCTAGTTCGCTACGACCACCGCTCTGATTCCAACTGAAAGGACCCGTCCTAATCCACCTGGACAAAGTCATCAACATTTGGTCCCATTGCGATGATCGACTCCAAGTAATGTCCTTAAAATGAGCAAATTCACAGCGGAAGGCTTAATTCGTACCTGAGAATAAACATGCTTTAAAACGTCAACATAAAGTTGGTGAGATATAGGTTTGATGCTAGCAGCGTTATAACTATGGACCACAAGATTTCATATTCATAAACATAATACACTCGCAAGTGTATGTAAAGCATTCTAAGTGGTTGAGCACTTGGTAACCATACTTAACATTTAATCAACGTCGCATATTCCCTTTATTATGAAATCTCACTACACCGTACCAAGTGTAGTCTACAAAACGAAGTACTGTGCAACCGTTGAATACTGGTCGTCCAGTCCGGTTGGGGTTGTCAGGCCCGATAGATCTATCAACAGGATTCGCGTTTACACTACCCCATGTAAATATTAGTTACCAAGCTACAGGGAAGTATGCCAGTGGTACAACTCAACGTAGAATATATTTTTAATCACTTGTGTCCATAACGTAAATCATAATTTGCATGTATTCTCATCCCGAAATATTTAAGGTTTAAAAATGGGACTATATACTCACCATACTGTATTTTGTAGTAAAAATACATATAACATCATTGAACATGTGTAAGGTTGGCCTCGGATTCACGAACCTATATCATTCGTATATATATTAACACACGTAATTGTAATCGAACACACGTTCATATATTATTATTATTAGTGGTGTAATTTATATAATAAAGTAATAAGTTTCATTATATATATATTTTCATTTTATATATATAGAAATATTAATACAGTTAAATTATGTGTAATAAATATATATTTATATATAATCTTCATTTTTATGCTTATAACTTTAATAACATCATAAAAACTTTTTATTTTTATAATCATAATTAATAATAATAATAATATAGATAATACTGGTAACAATAATAATGATAGCTTTAGTGATATCAAGATAATAATTTTAGTAAAAATGATTGTCATGAAAATAAATTTAATAATAACAATACTAATAATCATTTTAATAACAATAATGATAATATTAATAATACTTTTGCTTTTAATAATAATAGTTCTAATAAAATGATACTAATTTTAATATTAATGAAATTAATAATATCTTTTATTATTTTCATTATAGTCATAATAACTTTTATTTTGTTATATTAACAATAATAACAATAAGTATAATCATAATAATGTTAATAATACTAAATTGATTAAATTATTAATAATAATAATAATAATAATAATAATAATAATAATAATAATAATAATAATAATAATAATAATAATAATAATAATAATAATAACAAAAGTAGCTACCTTAATGAATAGATCCTAAAAATAAAGCTCCTGCCTAGTCTTGAACCCGAGGCCTCTCGAAAACCCAAACACCTTTCTACCCAATGCTCCGCGTCTGATTATCTGCTTTAAACTATCTTTTAATAAATATAACTCGTATATATTCTGTTCTTCCCATTTTCCTTCGTCTTCTTCACCAGACCAAATCGCCAAAACAATTTATTGACATTAATTTTTACTAAAGTGTTAGATTTATGTATTTATAAACACAACCGACTCTATTATGGTGTTTGGGATTCACAGAAAAAAAATTAAGAGCAGCAGCATGAATTCGTGAAATAACCCAAAGAACACAAACACCAATTGGAAAATCTAGACCTTTTTAGATGATGCTTTCAACATGAAATAGTTTCTAATTAGTTCCTAGAATATTTATGAAGCATCAATTTAACTGAAGACTTCACGATGAATAAGAATTTTACAATGAACTCGAACGGTTGACTTTCAAAACCCAACTTTGACTTTCAAAATTCGTAGTCGATTTAAAGAATTAGGACGTGAAACATTACAGATAGATTAAATAACAGATTTCTAATAAAACTCCATTAATAGATTTTGAATTGACATTCGAATTGAAGTATTGATTAAATGACACAATCACAGAGCAGACGAGGTGTATGCTGTTGATTTTTGTGTTTTTGGCTCACGATTTCAGCAATTGTACATATATAATATGATAATTAATACCTAATAAAGCAGTAAGATTCGATTATGTTTGTTTTATAGTTATAATTGGGTCGACAACTCAATATTCGCTCAGGAAAATTGGAATAAAGACAATTTATAAATTCAACTTGCTTGTACGATCGATTAATATAATTATCAATTAAGGAGACAGGAATTACAGCTTGATGGTAACTAGAACTGAATTTGATCTTTTAATTATAATTACGAATTTATCTTTATTAGTATATGTACATACCGTATTTATATTAATATAAATCTGTATCTGTATTTGTTTATATATATTATCATAAATCTGTATATGTATTTGTTTATCTATAATCGTATTCTGTATATGTATATGAGTATGTATCTGATTTTTTTATCTCTATTACTAAATATACTCATGTACCAATAATAATATCAATAATATATATATATATATAATAATAATAATAAAATTAATAATAATGATAATGATATCCATAATTCTAATAATAATAACAATAATATTAATAATAATAATAAATAAGTAAAAAAATGGAAATTTTAATAAGTTTAATAATAATAATCAAAATAAAATGATAATAATAATATTAATAATAATAATAATAATATTTCAACTTATACATATCAATTATATATATATATATATATATATATATATATATATATATATATATATATATATATATATATATATATATATATATACTAGATATTAAGTTAGTAATGTTGGTATTAGTATTAAGAGATAATGTAATATAATAACTGTGTCTTAACTTGTAATTTAGTTTAATATTATAATATTATCTTTTTATTAATTTTGAAATACTTATACTTATACTATAAATAACATATTTGAATATTTAATATTTATTTATCTATATTTATATTACTACATTCACATAGTATTAATTGTGTTCAGTATTCATTTATATATCTATATATATTTATTTTCACATAATTGTTCGTGAATCGTCGGAATTGGTCAAAGGGTAATTTGAATACATGAACATAGTTTCCAGAATTTTCAAGACTCAACATTACAGACTTTGCTTATCGTGTCAAAATTATATAACGATTAAGTTTAAATTTGATCGGAAATCTCCGGGTCGTCACAATTCCCATTAAGAATACTAAAGAACCTTTTATCATACCAAAATTAGGAGAAGGTAAGAATAAGGTGATCAAGCATAGAATAAAGTTGTCGGGTTCGGTCCATGCTCGATAACAATAGGGGGGATTTAAGGGTTATTCATGCTCTGGTCCTGTATACCTTTAATAACCCCTTGCGAGATGAGTACCTCGTAAGGGGTGGTTAAACGTCGACAAACCATCGACGGGATAGCCGGCTATTGATGGCTTCGGGTTGGTGTTTAGGGTTTCTGTTCGTAGAATGTTACCTGTAACCATGAACGGGTGAGGTGATATGCTATGAACTCCGGTAGCGCGGGTAGATGTTGTGGTATATAGATATCGCGGAGGATTCTATTTATCGTACCTTAATACCAGAAATAGTATAGGTGTGAATCACAATGAATGATGATGCCTTGTCTTATGATTTAGGTCCTTTATTTATAACCACAGTGTTTTTTTACCTATTGGTGTCACGTATCCTCCATTGCCTTTTCTTGTTTTTACCGTCCTGGTAATTTGAAGGTGAGACCGGGGAACAGTACTTTCTACTTTTATGTTAGATGTCTATACTGTCTCCTATCACGGGGACCAGGGCCTGCATGTGCCCTTGTCTTTTCCTTGCCTTGCACCTCACACGTATCTAGCGCAATTTTACTTGCGCCAGACGTGGCCAGCGCAAGGGTTTTGTTATGCAAAACACACACGCGGTGCACATGTGATGCGCTATGCGTATCATTATAAGGCAAATACCAAAACCAATTGGGTCAGCGAAGTTCCGAATATATATGACATCTTTGATACGACTAGTGAAATCAACAATGTTGTCGGACAAGCAACAACTCTCATAAAAAGCAAGATAAATGGTCAACATTGTGGGGCTAAAAAACTGACATACAAAGAAGAGATGTAAAATTTTGATGAACTTATGAAGAATATGACGGAAGATGAGGGTCCGGTTAACAACATTTCAAAATCATGAGGCTCGCCTCGTGGAACACCCGTGACCTCGGAAACAAAATGAGAGGTCGTATGGTAGGTTCTTTAGCCAATCCCTTTCAATCCAATTCCTAACAATTCTACAAACCATAGTAAAAGTTGTAACACAATATATCCTTAATGAAGTTTGGAAACATTATGTTTATGACGCAATTCAAACAGAAGCAATTCATGAATGATGTTTCCTCTTTACAAACGTCTCAATTATCACCAATATGGAAGGACTTGATCAATTTACAAATAAAAGATTCACTTCAACGTATTGTGGGCTCTAATATTTGGAAGTGGAAATTTGGTGATGGGGCGAGCACATTGCCTTGTTTTGGTACGATTCTTGGGCCAATAGACACGTGTTAAAAGATTATTATTCATCATTGTTCCTTTTAGGCTTTGAACAGTATGCACCAATGAAACTCTTTCGTTTTCCACTCAACAACGGTTAGACCCAAATAGGATGGGATTTACAACTTTCAATGTCGTTAACTCAATACGAATAAGTTAAAGATGCATATCTATGCTCACTCTTATCAGGTTTCAAATTGAGCGACAGCGAAGTGGATCAAGTAATATGGACAATCTTATGTATGCGATCAATACTCATATATGTCGTATTTTTAGGCTTTTATTGCCTCTTATTGTATCTTGAACTCATGACTGAACTAGTCTTCGTCATTGTATTTTTTGATTGATATTCTTCATTGCTTTATTGAAGATGTCTAATCCTTTTAATTCAATTCTCTTTTTTCGCCATAAAATAAATTTGTTTTGACTAGTATGTTTCGCATTTAGTATTAAAAAAAGTTTACGTTTCAGTTTATGAATTATAAGAAGAAAATCAACTGGCAAAGTTGCTATCTCTGTTTAATTTCTCTCTATTGTCTTAGGAGACTAGCCACATCTCGAACTGTCTTCTATCACTCTATCAGTTTTCATGCTTAATCAAGTAATATATAATTCAGTTTTACAGAATACTTTAGACACATCTCTGTTCACATCTTAATTAGATATAATTACGTTTTACATAATAACATGCGTTTTTTTCATTTTTTTAAAACCAGTTTAAATCTTATATCTTATAATAAAGTATTATCAAAAGAATAATTGCTCCAGCTTTAAACGAACATATATAATTGAAAAATCAATTTATTAATTCAACTCAGTTCAGAAAACATTCCGAATTAATACCCTTTTACTAACCAACCCTATTGGTTTCTTCACCACAAATGCACCTATTGTCGTTGTTGCAAAAACCGACATGAGGCATGCACCCAGTCCTGCATAATTCGGGAACACAATCAGATATATATGTTGATCTTGGAGCCAAGTTTCCAGGTACACAAAAGCAGCTTTTCGCATCGATACAAAATGCATCTTTGCTGTTGCAAAGCTTAGTGCAATAGTTATTATCAAGTGGATGGCATTCTGGCGCTGAAGAATGTCGCCACAATGGTAATAGGTCAGCTGCAAAAACATTATTTATTTATTTTCTTTAGATTAGATAACATAATTGCATCTTATCAAACTATACTAGTGAAACTCGTGGAACCACGGGTGTGTTTAAACGAAACAGTATAATGATATGTTTAGGTATTAAGCTAGTGAACGTAAATGCTAAAATTATTTAGTTTAATGACATGTGGAACCACATAGTCCGACTAAGAAAATCGTCAACTGAACATTTCATCAAACACCTAAAATGCATATTAAACAATTCACATCTAATCATAAAAGATAATATTGGTTATCATTTTATTTTAAAAGTGTAAATAAAAACATAGCTTTTATACCTTCTCGTACTCAATTAAAAATAACTAATTAAAATAATTCAAAATTATTTAATCTTAATAATTAAAATAATTATTAATAAGATTTAATAATAATAATAATTAATAAGATTTAGTTTTAATTCAAAATTATTTAGATTAATGACATCACCTACCATACTTAGATTTTTTTCTTTTTATTTTTTAATTTTTTTTAACAAAAGAATTAGTCTGATAATGACATTATCATTATAAGATTTTAATAGAAATTATAAATATACACACAAGTTGAAACAAAAACATATAGTGAAAGAGATTGAATTAGTTACCTAAAGAAGTAGCCAAGAGCATGGTAAGATAAACAAATGCTTTGTATGTGAATCCCATGAAGATAAATCGATCGATTGCTATGTATTACTGAAGTTTGCACAATACTAGTGGATCCTATTTATAAATGAAAATGATTTTGTAACAAAAGTAACGTAATAAATAATTAAATTAAGAAGCATCAGTTATGGAAGGTTATTAAATTCCTATGGGGAAATGACCCAAAAAAAACTAATTTAAGTTACCGAATTTGACAATTAAGGTAACCCTCAATTTAGCTAAGCTCAAAAATATTACAATTTAGTTTTTGCTCACAAAAAAGATTGCGTGTTCAAATTTTTTAAGATTGAAGTAATATTCAATGAACACAAAATCAAAAATCACAAATCACTTCAAATTGAGACTTGAAACAGATTTCTGGAGCTTCGATTATCATTTTTTGTGAAGCAACTATATCCAAAACATCATGAAAAATAATTAATCGACTTGTTCATCTCGACTTGTTCATCTCAATTCATTGTTTTTCATGATGTTTTGGATATAGTTGTTTCACAAAAATGATAATCGAAGCTCTAGAAATCTGTTCCAAGTCTCAATTTAAAGTAATTCGTGATTTTAGATTTTGTATTCATTGGATATTACCTCAATTTTAAAAAAATTGAACACGCAATCCTTTTTGTGAGAAAAATTAAATTGCAATCCTTTATGAGTTTAGCCAAATTGGAGGTTACCTTATTGTTAAATTGGGTAACTTAGGTTAGCTTTTCTGGCCATTTTCCAATTCATATTGTAACTGCAAAGTTAAATTAGTCAATTCAAATTAAAGTTTGATACTCGTGCTAATTAGTAATTACTCCATATATATTTTTTTGTACATAAATGAAGGGTTTCTTATTAAGTTAGGAGATTCGTATGCAAAGTATTTATTTTTAAATTTAATTAATATTAATATATTCTTATGTTAATAACTAGTTGTGGAGCCCTCGCTTCGCGCCGGGGGCTCCGTTTTGAATGCGAGTTAAAAAAAAGTCTTGATTTATATTGTAAAAAAAAAAAAAAATTCGACATCTAACATTGAAGGGTTGTTCCTTTTGTGAAAGTTGCTTCTTTTACCTTTTAATTTTTTTTTTTTAAAAGTTAGTTGATCTATTTTGTAAAAAAGAATATTTTTCGACATCTTTTGGTAACATTGAAGGGTTGTTCATTTTATGAAAGTTGACTCTTTTATAGTTGAGGAAGAAAAAAGAGAGAAAAGAAAAAAAAAGTTAGTTGATTTTTTTGTAAAAAAGTATTTTTTTTTTTCGACATCTTTTGGTAACATTGAAAGGTTGGTTCTTTTACGAAAGTTTCTTATTTTATCGTTTGGGAAAAACAAAAATGACGAAAATACCCCTGGTTACTATTGGTAAATAGTGAAATAGTGTTTTGTGTATTAGTGTATATATATATATATATATATATATATATATATATATATATATATATATATATATATATATATATATATATGTTAATAACAAGCTTATTGTTTGTTACAGTATAACGTAAAAGGACTATAATGAGAGTCATTAAATCTATTTAAAATTACGGGGGAGCGATGGGAGGGCGGGAACTTTCATGCCACGTGGTGTTGGTCCCGCGACATCTCGGGGAGATTGGCCGGGGACCTCACCATTCTTACTAATCTTTTATCTAGTTTTGTCCTGTGCAGCTCAGGTAGAGAAGAATGGTCATGGTCTTGGAGTAAGGATGGCTCGTTTTCGGTTCACAGGCTTACGGATATTCTGGTCCGGAGCAGCCCTGACATCGCACCCGTGAGCATAATGTCGCTCCGCAACAAATTGGTCCCCCTCAAAGTTGAGTTGTTTATTTGGCGTACTCGACACAAAAGGTTACCTACAAGAGTTGAACTTGACAAGAGAGGTATGGAACTGGGTACGGTACGTTGTCCAGTTTGTGACAATGGTTTGGAATCAGTAGAGCACTCCATCATCTTATGCACGTTCGCTTCTGACATTTGGAATCGAGTCTATGATTGGTGGAAGCTCGGCCCTCTTACAAACTTGGGTATAAATGAATCTTTTCTTGGGAATGGATATAATTTCACCTCCGACTTGGGAAAACAGTTGTGGCAAGCTACGGAATGGGTTACGGGATACATGATTTGGAAAAGTAGGAACGCTTTCACTTTCACTAAGATAAAACCTACATGCGCAATGGTTTTCAAAGACATCCAACTTAAATGCTTCGAATGGTTCTCTAATAGGATCAAAGGTACCAATATTGAATGGGATGTCTGGCTTGCAAATCCACGAGTTTATGATTCGCTAGCTTTATCGTCTAGGAGATCCGGGATAGATTAATTAATTGTCCTCCACGCAGGTTTTTTGCCCCACTCCTGGAGTAGTCGTTTTGGTCTAGAGAATTTGGGGTGGATCAGGGTGCTTTGTCGTTGAATTGCCAACACTATGCTCTGTCCCAACTCCAGCTTGTTTAGTTAATTCTTCTCAAGTCCAATCTCGACCTTAATGATAATGAACGGACTGAAAGGACCCGTTCATATACATTATAAACGATTCACAATAGTTGATTACATTGCGAGGTATTTGACCTCTATATGATACATTTTACAAACATTGCATTCGTTTTTAAAAGACAATCTTTCTTTACATCGAAAATTGACAGGCATGCATACCATTTCATAATATCCACTATCCAACTATAAATTGATTTAATAATAATCTTTGATGAACTCAATGACTCGAATGAAACGTTCTTCGAAATATGCTATGAAAGACTCCAAGTAATATCTTTAAAATGAGCAAATGCACAGCGGAAGATTTCTTTAACACCTGAGAATAAACATGCTTTAAAGTGTCAACCAAAAGGTTGCTGAGTTCATTAGTTTATCATAATCATTTATTTCCATCATTTTAATAGACCACAAGAATTTCATTTCCAGTTCTCATAAATATACGTCCCATGTATAGAGACAAAAATAATCATTCATATGGTGAACACCTGGTAACCGACATTAACTAGATACATATAAGAATATCCCCATCATTCCGGGATCCTCCTTCGGACATGATATAAATTTCGAAGTACTAAAGCATCCGGTACTTTGGATGGGGCTTGTTGGGCCCAATAGATCTATCTTTAGGATTCGCGTCAATTAGGGTGTCTGTTCCCTAATTCTTAGATTACCAGACTATATAGGGGCATATTCGATTCGATAATCCAACCATAGAATGTAATTTTCGAGTACTTGTGTCTATTTCGTAAAACAGTTATAAAAACAGCGCATGTATTCTCAGTCCCAAAAATATATATTGCAAAAGCATTTAAAAGGGAATAATGAAACTCACCATACTGTATTTCGTAGTAAAAATACATATAACGTCATTGAACAAGTGCAAGGTTGGCCTCGGATTCACGAACCTAAATTAATTATATATATTTATGTGTTGGTCAATATTTTTCTAACAAATTAGGTCAAGTCATAGTGTACCACAATCCTAATGCTCGAGACTAATATGCAAAAGTCAACAAAAGTAAATTTGACTCAAAATAATTTCCAAAAATCTATACATGATTAATATATAGTTTAAATATCGTTGTTTTATATTTTTAAATATTTTTAAAAGATTTATTAGAGTAAATAATATAATTTATTTATTAATAAATAAAATTTTATATTAAATTTATATAATAAAATATACTTTTATATATATTAAGTAATAAAATTTATAGGGTTCATTTAATATCATAAAGATAATATGATAGGTATTATTAAAGTAAGTTATTACACGTAGTAAAATATGTTTGTATCACATATTTATTTTATAAAATAATATCTATAATGATAGTAAGTAAAAGTTGTATTATTTTGTAATAATAATAATTATTATAAAAATATCAATATTTATAATTACTAAGATGACGTTATGATAAAACGATAATTCTAATTATGATAACTTTAATATTTACGATAATTTTTAATATTATCTTTAAAATAATAATTCTATTTAAAATAATAATAATAATGATATTTTATAGTAACAATGACATTTCTATTAAAATGATAATTTTTGTTAAAATGATATTTTTAATACTAACGATACTTTTAATAATAATAGTAATGATAAAAATAATAAGAACGATAATTTTATATAAATTAATATCTTATAATATTTTAATTTCATCATGATACTCTTACCCATTATTTCCTAATCGTTTCGTTTAATATCTTTTAATCGTCTTTTATATCGTGTTCATAATAATGATAATAATAGTAATCAAAATAATTAGGTGTTACAAATATTTGTTTTAATTACACTAATATTAATAATGATAGTTACTATAACATTATTAACGATAATACTAATAATTATCTTAATGATAATATAGTAATAATAATAATAACAATAACAATAACCATTTTTAAATAATGATATATATATTAATAATGATAATAATAATAATAATAATACCAATAATAATAATAATAATTGGATAATAATAATAATACTAATTATAACTTTAACGATAATAACGATAGTAATAATAAAAAAAAACAATTTTTAATGATAAATCCCTTTTATTGATAAAGATAATAATAATGATAATAATAAGATAAAACTAGAACGACGATAAAAACGACGATAATGATAATCATTTTTAATAAAAATATCGAAAATTCAATTGATTATAACTTCTAATCCGTTCATCGAAACCATTCGATATCTAAAGGAAAAGTTCTTAATTTTTCGCTAGCTTTCCAAGGACATGCATATCTTATACCTTATCTCAACCGCAAGTGTAACTAATTCAACATTCAACCTAACCTGTCTAATGGCAATATCAAAAGTACAAGCATGCATAATCCTAAATACTCGAGCACTAGTCAGGGATACACTATTAGTATGTAAAAGTTAAATTATGAGTACTCACGTATCAATATTGAGATTCAATATTGCAGGAAAGGTACGTAGACGCAACGGAAATGATAAACACTATATTGACCTCACAAGCATACCCATGAACCATACTCAATCACCTCTATAGCTATAACCCATAATTTCCTTAATCCTATCCCACTCGAAAAACAATTTCTAAATCACTCGGACAGCACTCCGTCGTAATATTTTATGTATACTAATAATATCTTGAAATAATACGGAGTAAATATATATATGTAAATCGATTGAGAGAGTTTAGAGAAAAATATTTTCAAGTTTCTATGAAATAATGAATTCTATTTATAACCGATTTTTGAATTATTAAAGTGAATTATTAAAGTATGAATTATTAAAGTGAATTATTAAAGTATGAATTATTAAAGTGAATTATTAAAGTATGAATTATTAAAGTGAATTATTAAAGTATGAATTATTAAAGTTAAAGTAAAGTAAAAATAAAGTAAAGGTAAAGTTTAAGTATAGTAAAAGTATAAAACTATGTACGTATAATACGCGTATAAATATATAATATTAATTTAAATCGTTATATATATTTAATAAAATAAAATATAAATATCGTTATCTTTATCATACTAGTTAAGTAATGAGTTTTCAAAAGTGGTTCTAGATATTTATAAAAGTTATATACGTTTTAATAATAAAGTTCTTTTTAAACTGAAAACATTTTTGTACGTTTGAAACTAAATAGATCAATCGAGTCTTTATGAGATTCAATCTTCCACTATCCTTTGTCTAGTTCTCAATGATTGACAATTTGTTCTTATTTATAATTCACTTTACCATTTTTCGAATATTGTTAAAATGGAAGGATTTCTCAAATCAACGTGGGCCTTTCAACAGAGACTTGTAATCATAATTCAATATATCTGATAATTCAATCATTTGATCTTATCTTCTAATTCCATTGATAAACATTTTGAAACAGATACAATCATATAAAGTATTTAATCTAATATTTTGTTTACGTTTCAAGTTATAATATATATACACATATACATATATAATCATATTCGTTTAATGGTTCGTGAATCGTTGGAACTTGGTCGAGGTTGAATGAATGTATGAACATAGTTTAAAATTCTTGAAATTTAACTTAACAAATATTGATTATCGTGTCGGAAACATATAAAGATTAAAGTTTAAATTTGGTTGGAAATTTCCGAGTTGTCACAGTACCTACCCGTTAAAGAAATTTCGTCCTAAAATTTGAGTGGAAAGGTCGTGAATGATAATAAGTATGTTTTCATGATGCATACGGGCTGAAAATTAGAGTTTTATCATCAGCGAATAATTTGGATAAACAATCCATTTATATGAAGAGTACGAATGAAGCTAACATAGAAGAGTGAAATGAGTAAGTGTAGATTCATCTTATCATTTGACGTAGATATGATTGATTCCCAGATTTCAAGGGATTTAAAGAAAATCTTCTTAATAAGATTTGACTCTCCGGTAATCAAGGGAATTAGGATCCGCTTTAAATGCGATCGTCCATTTTAATTGTTCTGTCGGAGATTTTCTTATAAATTCACCTCCTTCGTTTCCTTACAACTCACACCTTCTGTTGATGCATTTTATGCAAGTCCCTAGACATCTACCCACGTCCATTGCAGGTACAACAGTTTATAGGCCACCATGATTGCTCGTTATTATCCTATCCGTGTTTGTATGTGGTTACAGGAACTGTAGGAACGAGATTTAGATGTTTTACTATGTTAGACTTAGCCAAACGTACTAGTGAAGCCTCACTAGTATGGCTGTCAGGCTCATACGCACGGTTGATGCTGAGCTAAGTCACAATTACAACCTAAATGAGAAGACACGAGTGAGTGATCACCCGTACGGCTGATGAAGCCAACTCGTACGTGTGATGAATGAATCGTATGGGTGAGTCAACATCAGGGGTATATAAAGTCTTATGTTCTTCATTTTAGGTTAAGCCTCTCATTTGTTACACACACTCAGATCTAGTGAGCTCCTCCGATTTTCTCTCAGTCCAAATCATCCAGGTGGTGAATAATAGCTCTAGGTGTTGATCTAATCACACTTGATTTAGTTGTGGTTTGAATAAATTTATCAAAAAAAAACTTAACCTATTCACTAGAGGGTTTGATTCACTTATTCCGCCATTGTGTGAGTTAAATCTGTTAATTTCTAAGTTCCTAGTCATGTTTCATCACCTTCTATTCTTTCCCCCTCAACTCATATTTTAAAGTATTCATCAATATGCTCCATCCAGTTCTGATTCTCGATATACTTCTAACTTTTATATCGGTCATTCTTATTTTTCATCTACAGCCGAAAGAATCTATTTACTTCTACTATACTCTTGGGTTTATAGTGTTTCTAGTTCTCTCGTGTCTTTATATTGCTATATGCATCGATATATATGGTTTATAATTTCTGGTTTATCGTTGGGCTTTATATGTTCCCTTATATTTCAAAGTCTCTGCTTCTGTCTTCTATAATCATTATCATTCACAGTTAATGCTCTCTTTTATTTGCTGCAATTTATACCCCGATTTCTATTTCGGAGTTTTGTCCTTTTGTTTCTTCTTCTTGCGATTAAGCACCGCTTGTAATGGTCCAGAATTCACAGATATGAATTTCGGAATGAACATTGTTAATGTTCTAGGAAGGAAATTATGATGGCACGATCTTGACTTGTCAAATTACTAGAATACCTTGGAAAAGGCCGAATCATCAAGAAATATTTTCTTGATATTTTAGAGGTTAAATAGAATACAAGAGTCGTATAACATGGCACATGATGATATTATGATCTGTGAATCATCACGTTCCATTTAGAAACTCAGCATGACTTACTGTAATATAATCACGTTGATCAAGTATCATTATATTATACTAATTCATGCTTCAGTTCCCAACACTACTTCAAAATATTCCTATTTTAAACTTGAATGTTTCAGAATTTAAAAACTAAAATAGTTTCTTTTATGATGTAATACAGATAGTGCGAAGAGGTAAATGATTTCAAATAAGAAAAATTAAGAAAATATCTTCAGAAATATGGAGGATATTTATAATGAAAGATATGATGATATTTTAGAATTTCTAATATCAGAGGATGATGAAGAATATTGTCCGCAGGGGTTTAGAGTCAGGAGCAAGGTATTCGTTAATGACTTCAGCAGGTACTGAATCATTTGGATCCTTTGAAGTCAGGTTCAGTCTTTGTAATTTGTCCAAAGCCTCCTTCCTACTTTGCTCAATCCGTTTTCCAGTTTCAAAACTTCTCTTTTTCTGCGCTTTGCCAGCACACTTCATCATTATCATCCAGCTTTTACCGTTTAAAGTCGTTTTTAGTTTTTGCTGCTTCATCAGCATTTTTTCCATTTTCGGAGAACCAATTCTTAGTTCGGAGTGTTTTTCAGAAACTTCACATTCAATTTAAGTCCAGAAGATAGACTTATATATACACATATAACTGTTGGCGTAGACATGCTGCGAGATTTCAAAATACTGATTGCTAATTCCCAATGATTCGTATGGCAATTCTCATTACAAGATGCGAATGAGTAAATGATGGGGTTTCAATAAATAATTATAATGACTTTTTGGAGAGGCTAAAGTCAAAGGGTAATGAAGTTGTTGGTACATCTGCTAATAATGTGGTGGAATGTAAAAGGTTCCCTGGTAACGATGGTGTATATCTCAAGGTTATAATAAGGTTAGTCTGACTGAAAAATTGAAGTTGACTTGCTGGAGCTGTGACAAAACTGGCTACTTTGAATAGGAGTCGCAAAGTTATTTTTGCTAATAAATGCCAAAGAATCTGACGCGGATACGTTGTTTAAACTTTTACTTTGGTTTCAAGAGTTTTTCGGGTACATAACTGTGGGTAACATGTGGTTGGATCATCATCTCGATTGCTCATCATTCGAAGTGTCTTCAGAAATTTTCGAAGAGTTTGAACACAGATTGTAATCGTTAACATACATTTGATGTTCTAACATAGTTTTGAAGTCAAAATATAGCTTGTGAAAGATGTAAGGATCTAAGAGTGATGATTTTGGTCATATCTCGAGTTGAATTTTGAGATTTCAAAATCAGAATATGTAATTAAATTTTGAATGAGTATGGTTGTTTTGATTTCTATAAAAGAATGTATATTGTTGTGAAATAGGGAGTATAATGGATGATTTGCTGAATCAGATTCGAAGAATGTAATATATTATTTGTGAATTTATATATCTCTCGGGTATTACCTACCCGTTAAAAAAAATTTCATAATTAATATTTTGTACAAAAGAATTTTATTACAGTCTTTATGAATATATATATATATATATATATATATATATATATATATATATGTATATTTTCTTCAGATGTAACATAGATTTAATGAGTTAATGTTAAATTAAACTCATTTGATTTACGGTTGAAACTAGAATTTAATAATCCCTAAAGGCTTTAAAAAGTACATAACTTTTACGCAGTATTTCTTTAATGACATTGAAATTATGAATCAATACTTCGTTATTTATTGATGTATGATGTTCGGTTCGTGGAATTCTTGTGAATTTCGCAAAGTACGAATAATGTTATCTGAAAAGTTTCGGGTACATCGATGATGAAAGTGTAAAATCAAATATATACTTTATTTATTATGAATTGGAATTTGTTGAATTGCGACAGAGATTGTAGTTAACGCTGGTTAAGTTGCGACCGAAGGACGTACATTATTGCATATTTGTAATATGAATTAACCGAGTAGTTAAGATTCACACACAATAGTTTAGCACTGAAAGATTTATTTCAAAAAATATATATATATATAATATACATATAATTTCTTCAGAGGGAATGAGTTAATTCTTCATAACTCGTTGATACAATATACACGTTATTGATTCGTAATGATGTCCACAGTGATTCTTGAACTGACGGAGTTTGTGATGTTATCGGTGTTGTTGATTCGGATGTTGACTGTACTGACGATGCTGGTAACTCTGACGGTACTACTGATGCTGTTGGTAAAGCAAGTTTAGCTTGTTAATCACACACCATTTTTGTCAGGGTTTATACTCTTCCTTCTATCATTTTTGGTTCGCTTAACTGATTTATGGTTAGGGCTAGATTAGATAATCTCTAAGACTTTAGAGATTACATAATCGCCGCGGAATGTTTCTCCAATGAAGTTATGAATTAATACTTCGTCAGTTATTGTTGTTGGTAGTCCTTGGTATCTATGGTGCGTATGACGTTGATGCTCGTGGGACAGATTGTGAAGTTGAGGTTTACGACGCGGTTGTGGTTGGAGATGGTAATGGTACTATTGGCGTTGATGATGGTGGTACTGGTTATGCTGCTGATGCTGCTGCTGGTGTTTGTAATCTCTGCACCATATTCTCCAAAGCCACTACCTGAGCGCGAAGCTCGTTGACTTCTTCTATTACACTGGGGTGATTGTCGATTCGGACGAGCGGATAAATAAAATCTAAAATTTGATGTAATATATAATCGTGATGAGATACTCTGGAAATGAGCGAGAACATGGTGTTTCGGACAGGTTCGCCGGTAAGTGCTTCAGGTTCTTCGTCAGGAGGGCAATGTGGTGGATGGAAGGGATCACCTTCTTCTTGTCTCCAATGATTGAGGAGGCTACGAACCCATCCCCAATTCATCCAGAATAGGTGATGACTGATTGGTTGATCTATTCCGGTCACACTACTTTCAGAGCTTGAATGGGATTCCATTTCGGAATCTGAGTGACTTGAACTGATGACGAATTCCATTTCGTACGATTGGATAAAGGATTTTTTTTTTCGATATGAAATGATTTTGGCTAACGGATGGCATTCTAATTGCATAGAATATATATATATATATATATATATATATATATATATATATATATATATATATATATATATATATATATATATATATATATATATATAGATCAAAAGATTTCGTAGATTACGGAGGACTTTGCGGGATATGTCAGGCAAAGGTTAAAGTAACAGATACGATAAGATATGATTTAGCAGATATGCTAAGATATGAATTTTTGTCTATACACTATTCATGCAATCAATGCAGCAAGACGTGTCTTAGACTAAAAATGATAAGCAGGTAATTTCCTGAGAATGATAAGTAGTTAATTTTCGACACAAAATGATAAACAAAACTTTTGACATGCAGACACGGTCGAAGTCCAGACTCACTAATGCATCCTATCGACTTATCAGTTAGACACACTAATGCAGACCTGGTTCGCTAAGACCGCCGCTCTGATACCAACTGAAAGGACCCGTTCATATACATTATAAACGATTCACAATAGTTGATTACATTGCGAGGTATTTGACCTCTATATGATACATTTTACAAACATTGCATTCGTTTTTAAAAGACAATCTTTCTTTACATCGAAAATTGACAGGCATTCATTCCATTTCATAATATCCACTATCCAACTATAAATTGATTTAATAATAATCTTTGATGAACTCAATGACTCGAATGCAACGTTCTTCGAAATATGCTATGAAAGACTCCAAGTAATATCTTTAAAATGAGCAAATGCACAGTGGAAGATTTCTTTAATACCTGAGAATAAACATGCTTTAAAGTGTCAACCAAAAGGTTGCTGAGTTCATTAGTTTATCATAATCATTTATTTCCATCATTTTAATAGACTACAAGAATTTCATTTCCAGTTCTCATAAATATACGTCCCATGCATAGAGACAAAAATAATCATTCATATGGTGAACACCTGGTAACCGACATTAACTAGATACATATAAGAATATCCCCATCATTCCAGGATCTCCCTTCGGACATGATATAAATTTCGAAGTACTAAAGCATCCGGTACTTTGGATGGGGCTTGTTGGGCCCGATAGATCTATCTTTAGGATTCGCGTCAATTAGGGTGTCTGTTCCCTAATTCTTAGATTACCAGACTATATAGGGGCATATTCGATTCGATAATCCAACCATAGAATGTAATTTTCTAGTATTTGTGTCTATTTCGTAAAACAGTTATAAAAACAGCGCATGTATTCTCAGTCCCAAAAATTTATATTGCAAAAGCATTTAAAAGGGAATAATGAAACTCACCATACTGTATTTCGTAGTAAAAATACATATAACGTCATTGAACAAGTGCAAGGTTGGCCTCGGATTCACGAACCTAAATTAATTATATATATTTATGTGTTGGTCAATATTTGTCTAACAAATTAGGTCAAGTCATAGTGTACCACAATCCTAATGCTCGAGACTAATATGCAAAAGTCAACAAAAGTAAATTTGACTCAAAATAATTTCCAAAAATCTATACATGATTAATATATAGTTTAAATATCGTTGTTTTATATTTTTAAATATTTTTAAAAGATTTATTAGAGTAAATAATATAATTTATTTATTAATAAATAAAAGTTTATATTAAATTTATATAATAAAATATACTTTTATATATATTAAGTAATAAAATTTATAGGGTTCATTTAATATCATAAAGATAATATGATAGGTATTATTAAAGTAAGTTATTACACGTAGTAAAATATGTTTGTATCACATATTTATTTTATAAAATAATATCTATAATGATAGTAAGTAAAAGTTGTATTATTTTGTAATAATAATTATTATTATAAAAATATCAATATTTATAATTACTAAGATGACGTTATGATAAAATGATAATTCTAATTATGATAACTTTAATATTTACAATAATTTTTAATATTATCTTTAAAATAATAATTCTATTTAAAATAATAATAATAATGATATTTTATAGTAACAATGACATTTCTATTAAAATGATAATTTTTGTTAAAATGATAGTTTTAATACTAACGATACTTTTAATAATAATAGTAATGATAAAAATAATAAGAACGATAATTTTATCTAAATTAATATCTTATAATATTTTAATTTCATCATGATACTCTTACCCATTATTTCCTAATCGTTTCGTTTAATAGCTTTTAATCGTCTTTTATATCGTGTTCATAATAATGATAATAATAGTAATCAAAATAATTAGGTGTTACAAATATTTGTTTTAATTACACTAATATTAATAATGATAGTTACTATAACATTATTAACGATAATACTAATAATTATCTTAATGATAATATAGTAATAATAATAATAACAATAACAATAACCATTTTTAAATAATGATATATATATTAATAATGATAATAATAATAATAATAATACCAATAATAATAATAATAATAATAATAATTGGATAATAATAATAATACTAATTATAACTTTAACGATAATAACGATAGTAATAATTAAAAAAAATAACAATTTTTAATGATAAATCCCTTTTATTGATAAAGATAATAATAATGATAATAATAAGATAAAACTAGAACGACGATAAAAACGACGATAATGATAATCATTTTTAATAAAAATATCAAAAATTCAATTGATTATAACTTCTAATCCGTTCATCGAAACCATTCGATATCTAAAGGAAAAGTTCTTAATTTTTCGCTAGCTTTCCAAGGACATGCATATCTTATACCTTATCTCAACCGCAAGTGTAACTAATTCAACATTCAACCAAACCTGTCTAATGGTAATATCAAAAGTACAAGCATGCATAATCCTAAATACTCGAGCACTAGTCAGGGATACACTATTAGTATGTAAAAGTTAAATTATGAGTACTCACGTATCAATATTGAGATTCAATATTGTAGGAAAGGTACGTAGACGCAACGGAAATGATAAACACTATATTGACCTCACGAGTATACCCATGAACCATACTCAATCACCTCCATAGCTATAACCCATAATTTCCTTAATCCTATCCCACTCGAAAAACAATTTCGAAATCACTCGGACAGCACTCCGTCGTAATATTTTATGTATACTAATAATATCTTGAAATAATACGGAGTAAATATATATATGTAAATCGATTGAGAGAGTTTAGAGAAAAATATTTTCAAGTTTCTATGAAATAATGAAACCTATTGAATTCTATTTTTAATAGATTTTTGAATTATTAAAGTGAATTATTAAAGTATGAATTATTAAAGTGAATTATTAAAGTATGAATTATTAAAGTGAATTATTAAAGTATGAATTATTAAAGTGAATTATTAAAGTATGAATTATTAAAGTGAATTATTAAAGTTAAAGTAAAGTAAAAATAAAGTAAAGGTAAAGTTTAAGTATAGTAAAAGTATAAAACTATGTACGTATAATACGCGTATAAATATATAATATTAATTTAAATCGTTATATATATTTAATAAAATAAAATATAAATATCGTTATCTTTATCATACTAGTTAAGTAATGAGTTTTCAAAAGTGGTTCTAGATATTTATAAAAGTTATATACGTTTTAATAATAAAGTTCTTTTTAAACTGAAAACATTTTTGTACGTTTGAAACTAAATAGATCAATCGAGTCTTTATGAGATTCAATCTTCCACTATCCTTTGTCTAGTTCTCAATGATTGACAATTTGTTCTTATTTATAAACCACTTTACTATTTTCCGAATATTGTTAAAATGGAAAGATTTCTCAAATCAACGTGGGCCTTTCAACAGAGACTTGTAATCATAATTCAATATATCTGATAATTCAATCATTTGATCTTATCTTCTAATTCTATTGATAAACATTTTGAAACAGATACAATCATATAAAGTATTTAATCTAATATTTTGTTTACTTTTCAAGTTATAATATATATACACATATACATATATAATCATATTCGTTTAATGGTTCGTGAATCGTTGGAACTTGGTCGAGGTTGAATGAATGTATGAACATAGTTTAAAATTCTTGAAATTTAACTTAACAAATATTGCTTATCGTGTCGGAAACATATAAAGATTAAAGTTTAAATTTGGTTGGAAATTTCCGAGTTGTCACACGGACTACGGCATTTTCCTACACACTTGTGGAGTCTTACTATCTGAGTTATATATGTATCGTTTTGTTTTCCTAGATGTAGTTCTGTTTTTGTAAGTGTGACATTATTGTAATTATTTCGTGTTGATATATATAATACATACTTTCTTTGCCGTTAAAAAAGAAAAATTTAAAATTACTTTATGTTTCATGGTATGACTGTGAAGATGTTTAATTGAGGAACACACCATATCAATAATGAGAAGTTCTTTTAACCATGAGGGTGGTGGTGGCATGGTATGACCCTTACCATCCAATGTAGAGGTCAAGGATTCGATTCCTTACTATTACAAAAAAAATTTATTCTCCTTCATGGTCACGGGGGTTCGCCTGCAATGACTCCGGGTTGCTCGCAAAGCGGGTAGTCGCCCTGGGATTTGTCGGTTCAAAAAAGTTGGATACCCAGGTTAAAAAAAAAATGAGAAGTTCTTTTTTTTTTACGCTTTTTACTTTGTAATAGGTGGCACCAAAAAATGTATTCGATAATTTATGAAAATATCTATATATTTATTCATATAAAAAAAGATTTAATTAGGTTACATATCATTAGCTACTTAAATATTGCATATTAAGCCAAATGTAATTTCCACATGTCACAATTATTCATATATACTCTTACTAACTTTTAAAATCACATATTTACCCAAGTAAATCATATAATATCATATATATTCAATTTAAATACTAAACTATCATATGTACCCATTTAATTTAAAAAATTCACTAAACTCAATATTCGAAAATTTAATTCCTATTTGATCCCTAACTCTATATACTACTACGATCATCATATGTGACGACCCGGAAATTTCTGACCATATTTAAACTTAATCTTTATATGATTTCGACACGACCAGCAAAATCTTTAATGTTGAGTTCCAAAATTTTGAACTATTTTAATAGGATCATTTGACCTTTGACTATCCCCGACGATTCACGGATCAGTGTGTGTAAATAAAAATGTAAATATATATAATTATAAATATAAGTATATGTAATATTTTTTAATAAATAAAATACCCTTTAATCAATTAGAATTAAAAATGTAAAATAATAAACAAAATAATTAAGTTCTTATTAAAATAAATATATATAAGTAGATATATGATATTATTGTAAAGCTATATAGTTATAGATATAAAAAATTTCTATTAATAACCATTATGTTGAAATATTATTAAAATATATAAATATTAAATATTCAATAGATGTATTCATATAAAATATGATATAAATTGTAATATAAATATATTATATGTAATTACAAGCTAAAGTATAATTGCTACATTATTATCATTACTTTTTTTATTATTATTATTATTATTATTATTTTTATTATTATTATTATTATTATTATTATTAATATTTGTATCATTAATATTATAATATAAAGTATGTATATATATATACATATATATAATACATATTTGAAATTTTATAAGTATAAATTGTTATATTATTATTAATAATATAATTATTATCAATAAAATTAATATTATTATAACTAATAATATTATTAGTACCATTAATAATATTAACATTTTTATTATCATTATTAAAATCAGTGTTAGATACATTATTATAATCAATAGATTATATATAAATATGAAAGTTGATATATATAAATTGATATATTATTATTATTATTATTATTATTATTATTATTATTATTATTATTATTAATAATATTAGTATAATTAGAATTATTGTTATAAATGATATTAGTGTTATATATTAACCTTTATATACTAAAAGTGGTGCAAAATGTTGTAGTTTTAGTTCTATTTGATTGTAGTTTTGCCTTTGCTTTCACATTATAAACGGTCTCTCAACTTCGCCTATATTTCCGCAATGGTCCCTCAAGTTTACACCTTTTTAGGAGTGAAAAGTGTAAACATATAATTTAATTAAAATATAAGACACTAATTTCACCCGAATTTATAACGGATCCTATCTTCTCGCTGGGTACGAGTTAAATTTTTCAGAGACCACCGTTTAACTCGAAAAAATCTTACGAACCCACATACGCGAAACGGCCACTTCTAAAAAAAACGCTAAACAAAACGACAGTCCGTATCTTCCCGCTCGGCACGAGTTAAATTTTTTCGACGGCAGTGCCAGACTCGAAATAATTTTATGAACAAAACGAAACTAACCACGTTCGAAATGGGCACTTTTTAAAAAACGCTAAACACAACGACAACCCGTATCTTCATCCTCGACGCGAGTTAAATTTTTCCGACACCACCGTTATACTAGAAATAATTTTATCAACAAAACGAAACTAACTACGTTCGAAACTGATACTTTTTAAAAAACACTGAAGACCACGACACCGATAATGGCGCTTAACACATGGCCCGTTTTCCCCTCTGTAAATACACAACGCTATATTAAATATGAATACGCAGGCCGAAAGCCCCCACCGCAACACGCGGGCCGGTCCGAACTAGTTGCATAATAATTACTATCATTATCATTAGTAATAATATTAATTGTATTACTATTATTTATAATATTAAAGAGTATTATTATTATATTTACATTATTAATAAGATTAATTATAATCTATAAATATAATTATATAACAATAAGAGATATATAATTACGGATATAAATACAGATATATATGGCAATATATACATGTTATAATTAAATACATATATATATATATATATACAAAATACAGGTGTATATATATATATATATATATATATATATATATATACAAATAAATACATGTATACAAATAAGATTACGTATTCTGTTTTATATCATTATCAAACTATGTTGTAAAGTGTTTTATAACAGCAACCTGGTACGATTTAAAACCAATTAGTCTTGGTAACAAACTATTTCAGTTTTGTTCGATTGTTTTTTTTTCTAAAAGTTCCTTCTGACAGGATTTGAAATTGTCGAGTCAATCAAACAAACAAATAAACGATAATTTAGCTGAGTTGATTACATTTACATCTGTTAACCTGTATATAGTACTCCACTAAAAGCAATTCGGATAAAAACAACAAAATCGAAATTAATTTTGTAAAAATCTGCACGACACCTCTGTTTTGCTTTCAATTTTCAATTAAAACGATTTTGAAATAAATTTCAAAATGTAAAACTGCAAAGATGTTAGAAATCTCCCACTTAAACTTTCTGTAAAGTTTCAAATGCTAATTTTTCATATCGCGTACGAATTTTGTGGTCAAAGTTATATTTTCAAAAAGCCAACCCTGTGTTCATCATAAAATTCAAGTTTAATACAATGTTTTAGATTCAATTGAGGTTACAAAAAGTTTATAGGATTGAATTGCAACCTTTTTCATGTTATAGTCATAGCCTTAAACGCTCTAAAAATTTGAAATTGAATTTGAGTCCAAATATGTTCTTCGTGGTCTGTTCCAGTTTAATTTGATCTAATTTTTTTTGTTTTAATTATTCTAAGCGAACACATCTATCCTGTATCGTTTATACCTTCTAAAACAAACACAAGTTAGATGTTATGATTTGAATCAGTCACGAGTAATTTGATTTTGATGAAGAAGATGAGTGATATAAGAATACGGGTTAAAAAGAAATAGGTTCTGTTTTAATTCAGAAAACGAGCACAACCCAGATGGTTAGGAGTGTTATCGGGTATTCAAGAGGTCGCGGGTTTGAGTCCCTCCAGTGGCGTATTCTTTTTAAAGCTTTCTACAAAGGTTGTAACCCTTCAATTATCATTAATTATTATTAATTATTATTATTATTATTATTAATTATTATTATTGTTATTATTATGATTGTTATTATTAGTATTGTAATCATTATTATTAATATTATTATAAATTTTATCATTTTAGTATTATTATTATAATTACTAGTATTATAATGATTATTAGTATTATAAGTATTGTTATAAGTATCATAATTGTTATTATTATTAATATCATAATTATAAGTATTATATCTATTATTATTATCATTATTATGAGTATTAGATATGATATTATTATTTATTTTAACACTGTAATATTATTAGCACTATGATGAACAGGTTTATTATTATTATCATTATGAAAATAATACAGATTATTATTATTTTCGTAAATATTAGTATTAATATCTTTATGAGTATTATTATTAATATCATTTTTATTGTCATTAATAGAGTTATTATTAACATAAGTATATTATTAATGTTATTATCATTATTGTTATCATTACTAATATTAACTTAGTATAATTAGAACAACTATATTGATAAACAAATGAAATACATAAATATATATATTTAACACATATAACATAACAAAATATTTTATTATATAAAAGGAATATATGAAATATAAATATATTATTAATATAAAAATAATATCATTAATAGGTTATATATATAAACTTATTCGATTTCGATTATGTGTATTAATATATATACACAAATAATATAGGTTCGTGAATCCGAGGTCAACCTTGCACTTGTTCAATGCCATCATATGCTTAATTACTACGAAATACAATATGTGAGTTTCATTTGATTCTCTTTTACTCTTTACATTTTTGGGACTGAGAATACATGCGCTGTTTTTATAACTGTTTTATTAAATACTTTTGAGATATATTTTTGAACTGAGAATACATGAACTGCTTTTATAAATGTTTGACGAAATAGACAGAAGTACTAAAAACTACATTCTATGATAGAATTATTTAGATTCAGAGGTTCGATTTCTATAAAGATTGTATTATCGACCATCGGTGAGATGATTTTGCATTGCACGCATGCATTAGCTACCGAAATGGTTCGATTTAGTAGTTAGTAACGGTGAGATGATTTTGCATTGCACGCACGCATTAGCTACTGTTTTAGCTACCATCGGTGAGATGATTTTGCATTGCACGCACGTATTAGCTACCGATGTATTGTATTGTATTGTATTCGATTTTGTAGTTGGTAACGGTGAGATGATTTTGCATTGCACGCACGCATTAGCTACCGTTTTAGCTACCCTCGGTGAGATGATTTTGCATTGCACGTACGCATTAGCTACCGCTGTAAAATTATATTGTATTAACTACCACGGTGAGATGATTTTGCATTGCACGACGCATTAGCTACCATTGGTGAGTTGTTTTGAAAGGTTCCGGTGTTCTTCATATGAATGATTTTACAGCAGGAGTAGACATGCACATATTGTTTTTTAAATATGAGTATCTTGTGGTCTATTATACTATTGAAAATGATTATTTATGATAAACTAATGAACTCACCAACTTTTTGGTTGACACTTTAAAGCATGTTTATTCTCAGGTATTAAAGAAAACTTCCGTTGTGCATTAGCTCATTTTAAGGATATTACTTGGAGTCATTCATGGCATATTTCGAAAGACGTTGCATTCGAGTCATTGAGTTCATCAAGATTATCATTAAGTCAATTATAGTTGGATGTATTACGAAATGGTATGCATGCCGTCAGCTTTAGATGTAAAGAAAGTTTGTCTTTTAAAAACGAATGCAATGTTTGTAAAATGTATCATATAGAGGTCAAATACCTCGCAATGTATCCATATGTTATTGTATTCGTCCTTATAGATTAGGACGGGTCGCTTCATCATAAAAACTACAAACTCCAGACATTTGTTCATACACACATGTCCTATTATTATAGTATATTCATACACACATTTGTTCATATAAAATCATACGAAAAACTACCGAACAATTTTTAATACTAATTTTGAGAGAATGGTAACGCATTACTTTGTATTAGTAAAATTATACCATTACATAATTAGATTCAAAGCAATTCTTAAATCTGATAGAACTCTAGCAAATTTTTTTTTGTTGCAACTACACGCAATATTAAATATATATGTATTTTATAGTCACGTTCTGTCAACGAAACATACTAACATAATAGAAATGTGTCATTTTTAAGAGTTTTCGGCGATCGTCGGAGCACATTGAAAACGATGACACATGAAAGGTTTGTTTCTAAAAACAACCATTAATTAAAGATTTGTTAATTTGTTTATTGTAATTAAAATGAAAATAATTGGGACGGAGGGAGTACATAATTTGTTTGTGGAGATATAATGTCAAAGAAGAAAATTGAAGAGAAGTTTGAAACATAAAATACTTAATCAAATATGAACGGACTAAGAAGTCATAGCACGCAAAACACTTGGTCAAATTTCAAGTAGACCAAGTCATTAGAGCACAGGGTGTCCGTAGTCCATTTTGGTGTCCATTTTTCAGTGTCGAAAATGGAAGCCAAAAATGACTGACGGTGACATGGGTGGAGGTGTCCACGGTGTCAATTTCAGTGTCCATTTCTATTTTTTATATTTTTTAATTGAGTTTTAGTATTTTAATTAAATTAATTTCATATAATAAAAACCAAATATCAAACTGAAATTCATAAAATAAACTACATTACATTTATTAAAATTCATAAAATAAACTAGATTACATTTATTCAAAACATTCATAAAATAAACAAGATTACGTAATTAGTCGTCTCATAAAATTCATAAGTCGTCTCGAAGACCCATAAATGTTCAACCAAATCAGATCGTAATCCTAATGCACTTCTCTATCACGTAACTCCTTTGTTCTTCTTGCACGAGCGTCGCACCTCTCAATCCAAGTACGTTGTATATGTTGAACCGGCTCAACTACCCAAGCATTCTCAGCAAGGTTGTAACCATTGTCTTCGATGATGATGTTGTGTATTACGATGCATGTATAAATAAGTTGTCTCATTAGATTTACCTCGTAAGCTCATTCAGGTTGTTGAAGAATATGCCAACGACCTTGTAGAATCCCAAAAGTTCTTTCAACATCTTTGCAAGCACCCGCTTGTTTTCTTGTAAAGTAAGAACGTTTGTCGTCAATGGCACTTGAAAATTCCTTAACAAATGCGGCCCATGTTGGATAAGAACTGTCAGCTAAATAGTACCCTCTTCTGTACTGAACACCGTTTATATGATAAGGGGCGTCAGGCATTTCCTAATTAAGCATTGAGTTGAACAAATCACTACTGTTTAGCATCGTTGTTTAAACCCGCAACACCAAAATACGCATGGCAAATCCAATTATCATACGAGGAGATGACTTCAAGCATAATAGTTGGGTGACTGTGATCTCCTCGCATATATTGGCCTCTCCACGCAACTGGAAATTTTGCCCAAGCCCAGTGCATACAATCTATACTAACCAGCATGCCTGGAAAACCATAATAACTTTCATGACCTTCATATAAACGTTAAATGTCGTGCAAAGTAGGCTCTCTTACGTAGACATTCGTGTACAAATTGTAGCGACCCGACAAAATCTTCATTGACGGCGCCGTCTACTTAGGTCCCGTTATGTGGTCATAAGTCTTTAAATCAACGTTTGACCAAAAATATGTCGCATTCATTTCAAATGTAAAGATTGTTTCAAAGTTTACAAGAATAGTTAAACCACAAGTTACGTTACAACGTTATAAGGTCAAATGAAACATATGCGACACAATTTAAAAGTAGCCAAAAGACGCTCCATGTATGCATATATACTCGACATCCAATGCAAGTATCAAAATAATGAGCGGAAGCATGTATCACAAAACGTTCAAGGGCCTGAGAAAAACATAGAAATCTGTCAACGAAAACGTTTGTGAAATCATAGGTTTAAGTAAGTAAGTAAGTACAAATGAACCACAAGATTTATATCATTGAAATAATAGTAAACCATTCTAAAATTTGTTATCACGAGCACCCAATTATCAAGGCTTAACTTTCCATCCATAGAACCCCATCACAATAGTGTTAGAACATACACTGTTTCTCGAAAATATATTTCATTCGAATAACGGTAGCGAACCGTCCGAATGAGGGTTTGTCAAACCCATATGGCCATACAACATAAGTTCTCGCTTACACCCGGCAAGTGTAACTAATGATAATCGAATTGAGGATTTTGTTCTAACTCGTATGTAGAATGTTTGTTTTCGTACTTGTGTTCACTTTGTAAAATGAAACGTTTATGTTTTCTCATCCCAAATGTAAGTTTAAAAGAGTAAAGGTGGGACTATGATCTCACCTTGAGTGCACGAGTAATAAAGTACTTCACAAGTAAACGTGTGCAAGGACAATTGCTAGTCTTGACCTAAACAAGTAGGTTATATCAATAACGGTAAACACGATGGGTCAAAGTTGTTCAATTAGTCCTATGGATCGTTACGACTCGATTTCATATAGCATGTGAATCACGTTGCCAAGTTTCATGCATGATTCAAATATAATAGCATGTTAGGATGATTGCATAAGTATTTGGTTAAGTTTAAACAAAAGTCAACTTTAGTCAAGTCAAAGTCAACGAAAAAGTCAACACGTTCGGGTCGGGTCCCGAACTATTTTTATGAGGTTTTTAATCATATATAAGCATGTTAGAACAAGTTACATGTTAATCGGAGGTGCGTAGCATAGTTAGAACTAAACGGTGAACGAACATCCGAAACAGAATCTGGTAGTTCATCTGGAAGGCGTCCAGATTGGCTGGACGGCGTCCAGCAATGAAGGGCTGGACGGCGTCCAAGATTTTGAATGGCGTCCAGATTGGTATACAGACCCTGTTGCTGAAATCACACAAGTGCACGAACCAAACTTCAAACAATCACATTTTATGATCCGCAAACAATCAAAACATGTATCTTATATCATCGGAAAGGTATTTTGACGAGGAAAACAACTAAACACATTTCAACAATCAATTCAACATTTACAACAACCAAAATCGCATTAAATGCTCACCATTTATTACATTCAAGTTCATTAAATGCGTTTCTTGATTCGGGCAACCAATTTACATGTATGATATGCCATTTCGAAGGTACTTAAACATACATTGTGACTAAACACTTATCAACAACATTTCATAGCAATAATCATGTTAATGAAGTTTCCTTAATTAACCTACACATCAAAATGAAGTTAGTGATGCTAGTAACACATTTAATACATGCACTTTTAACATTTAACAACATTTAAGCAACCAAATCACAAAATCAAACACACCAACTTTCAAGTTCATGCTAGTTACTTAAAATAACAAGATCGAGCATATAAATCACATATTCATGTTAGACTTGAGCCACAGACACTAATTAACACTTTTATAAGTCAAAATTATCAAGAACACAAAATCTAGTGTTTTTAGATAGTTACCCAAATGAGATGAAGTTGGTATGGATTCGAAGAGGAAGTTGCAAGGATTCCAAATATGCAATTTGTTTTGATGAACGCTTGCTAGATCGGATTTAGATGATGATTCTTTGTTTTGAGTGTTTGAGAGCAAAAAGGTGAAAGTAGGAGAATATGGGAGGTGGTGAATGAGTGGAGGGGAGAAGGTTGACCTCTTGACCTAGTCAAGACTTTGGTCACTTGGCAACTTTAGTCCCTCGAGTTTAAAAGCGGGTGTGTGAATTACCTAAACGAGATATTTTAAAACGCGTATTAACGGAAGATGTTATAATTATATAAAGGACTTTAAGATAATTAAACGGAAAGTAAACGAAAAAAGACGGGATGTTACATTACCTACTCCTTAAAAGAAATTTCGTCCCGAAATTTAAGTAGGCGTAGTAGTCGTTGTTTCTTCCTCGGGATCTTGCGTTTCCAAATCCACGAATAAATGAGGGTATTTCCTTAGCATTTGATCTTGTCTTTCCCAAGTAAACTCGGGTCCTCTTTTGGCGTTCCAACGGACCTTGACAATCGGAATTCGGTTTTGTTTTAGCTTTTTGACAGAGTGGTCCACAATTTCAACCAGTTCTTCCACAAAATGGAGTTTGTCATCAATAGTAAGCTCCTCGAGAGGGATGACGAGTTCGGGTTCGGTAAAACACTTCTTCAAGTTCGATACATGGAAAGTAGGATGAACGGACCTTAATTGAGGCGAAAGATCTAAACGATAAGCAACGGTTCCAACACGCTCCAAAATTTCGAAAGGACCAATATACCGCGGATTTAGCTTCCCGCGTTTCCCGAAATGGATTACACCTTTCCAAGGTGCGACTTTTAACATTATGCGATCACCGACTTGAAATTCGAGGTCGTTGCGTCTGGTGTCGGTATAGCTCTTTTGATGACTTCGGGCCGTCCAAATCCTATCTCGGATTTGAACGACCTAAACCGTAAATGTGATGCTCCGTACAAAACCATCGTGTACGAATCATTAACAACAGGATCATTACAAGGTCAAACACTATATGCTAATTCCAAATACGTTTGCAATTATGATAAAAGGTGACGTCATAACTAACGTCGAATGTTTTACATCAAAAGTATGCTTCAATGAACAGAAGCAATCAGTAATAGTGCGTGACCCTTAGGTTGTTACAAATCATTGTTCAAAAATAATTAAGTTTATGAATGCAAGATAACGTTCATGCAGTGACATCTCTAAAGCAGCGGGTGTCTACAACAAGACTAGTACACAGCGGAAGCAACCTTAAGCACCTGAGAAAAACATGCTTAAAAACGTCAACACAAAGGTTGGTGAGCTATAGTTTAAGTATAACAGTATGTAAGGTAGGCCACGAGATTTCAGTGCTACAAAGAGCGTTTCAAAACAGTATGATAAAGTATATGTTTAACCGTGGGCACTTGGTAACTAACTTAACGTTTATACCCCCTGAAAGTACACTTGGCAAGTGCGTATGTATACGAAGTATTAAATACCCGTTAAATGCTAGCGCTACTAGCCCGAGTGGGGATGTCAAACCCTATGGATCCATATCTAAGATTCGCGTTCACCGGTTCAAAAACCAATAACTAAATGTTACCGAGCTAAAGGGAATGTTTATGCCGTTGTATAACCCACACATATATAAGTTTAAGTACTCGTGCCTAGTATGTAAAATGTAAAATGCGCATGTATTCTCAGTTCCCAAAATAGTTAATGTAAAAAGGGATGCTATAACTCACAGTGGTAAAGTAGTGGTAAATTCGAGTCGGGAAGTAAGCAAGTACGTAGGTCCGGAAAGTCCTCAACCTAAGTCAAATAGTACTAAGTCATTAAATCATCCCAAAAGGTTTAAATTTATGTAAATTAGGTCTTAAAGGTCATCATCATTCATCATCAAACAAAAGGTGTAAAGTAAGTTTTGTTCATGAAAGGAGTTTAAAACAAAGGCTGACTTGGATCAGTCACCACGGCCTCATTACCTACAGAAATAAGGTGAGACCAGTGGCCATTGCTCCGTATATGAGTCCTTTAGTTGTGGTAAAAATTACAGAAGTAAACTCGTCTTCGTTTGACCGTGGCGACGGTCTAAGTGCGAGTAGGTCAGAATTTTCAGCACAACGTTAAAAGGACATAGTGACGATCGGAGGGCCATAAATCCTAAACCGTAACTCGGATTAAGACGAGTCGTAAATGAAACGTTATCTAATCGAACAGAGCTATCTGAAAATCATATTTACAGTAACCCAGGTCGTACTGATCAGACACAGAAATAGTAAAACAGTAGGTTCCGGTGGTTCTTGGTACTCGATGCTTATCACGGTTCTCATCCTTGATGCATATAGCTTCAAGTGTACAACTCGTTGATGTGTTTGCATCATCTTAACCAAGGTTTCACCATCATAACACAAGTGCAAGTCTAAGATATGTAGCACAACTCACTTAAGTGTTGCAAGTGTTTTGATGAACCAAAGTTACATCAAAGTCTTAGATTTAACACATACATGAAATATAAAAGTAATATTGAACTACAAACTTGAAAGTAAACTAACTAATCAAGATCTTAAGATGTAGAACATAGTTCTTAGTTAGATCTTGAAGATCCAAGACCCAAAGGTCTAGATCTAAAGTTATTAAGTTAAATCTAACACAAGTGTATGAGGTTATAACTAAAGAGTTACACTTCCATGTTCTTGAACTTTCAAGTTAACTTTTGTTCAAGAAAAATGAGATCAAAGTTAACTAGTAACATTTGACCAACAACAACCATAATCACAAATTTTAAAGTACATAAAATGAAGAAATAATCTAAATAAACAAGTAACTAGTTCATTGTTGTTCATACCTTAAGGATTCAAGCCTAAGTCTTGATCTTTAAGGAAGTAAACTTTAAAGTTTACCACATGATCTTCAAGTAATGATTTACAACACATGAACTTCCTTTTTTTTAACATATTAAGTGTAGAACATAAACTAGAGAGTTTATATTCTAGTATGTCTTGTAAGAATAAGATGATATGAAGAATTAAACTAGGTAGTTTGATTCTTGTAACTAGTAAATAACAACTAACAAAGACAAGTAAGTAAACCATAATAAGAACAAGTAAACAACAAACAAAGATTGATGATGATGAGAGTGTAATGTTACGGTTTTTGCAAGGGAGAAAATGAGAAGAATACTTGAAAGAAACTCACACTTTGAGAGTAAAAGATGAGAGAAAAATGAGAGCAAGTTAGTGTGTGTTTGGAATGAAAGAAGTATGAGAGAAAACTAGTAGCTAAGTTAACAAAATTTGAAAGCCGAAAACACTCCCCAAGGAGCCTAATACCGTCGGCCATCACAAGGGAAAGGGGGGAGGGAGAAGTCCACAAGGTCTTTACATGCATTTGACTAAAAAGATGGTTAATAAGGGTGTTTACATGGGAAAGGTATAAGTAACTAGATTCCTACAAGTATTAATCAAATTAGCTAGGTCCTAATGTGATACTTACATGAAAGATGGGTTAACAAATCCATTTAAGTGAGTAGGGTGGGCTTCTAAGCCCATGTACAATTATAAAGCCCAAGTATGTAAGTAAGTAACAAGTTAAATAAATAAGCCCAAGTCCAAATAAATAATAATCTAATAGAAGCCCAAGTAATTAACTAGTAACTTTAGTTAATTAAAATGATTAATAAAACTTAATCATGAATGTAAATAATACTCGAAAATATAATTCGTGTAATGTACGTGTGTCACAAAGACGTATCGGGCATTTAAAGTCAAGTATGGTAACAAGTAAATGTATATAAACAATACATTCATTAAACACAAGTATTAATAATAATTATTAATAAATATACGTTGGAAAAACCAGGGTCGTTACATTACCCACCTGTTAAAGAAAATTTCGTCCTGAAATTTTAAGCTGAGGTAGATGGAGGAGTCGGGAAAAGGTGAGGATACTTCTGCATCATTTGATCCTCTCGCTCCCAAGTACTCTCAGGTCCTCGTTTGGCATTCCATCGTACTCGGACGATCAGAATCTTGTTACATTTCAAAGTTTTGATCTCACGATCCATAATTTCAACAGGCTCTTCCACGAAGTGGAGTTTGTCATCAATTGTAAGTTCCTCAAGTGGTATGATAAGTTCGAGTGCAGCAAGACACTTCTTCAAGTTTGACACATGGAAGGTAGGATGAACTGAGCTCAATTGTACTGGTAGATCCAAACGGTAAGCAACGGGTCCAACACGCTCCAAAATTTCAAAAGGACCAATGTATCGTGGGTTTAACTTTCCACGTTTTCCAAAACGAATCACACCTTTCCAAGGTGCAACCTTCAACATTACACGGTCACCAACATTGAACTCAAAGGCTTTACTTTTACGGTCAGCATAACTCTTTTGACGATCGCGGGCAGTCTTAAGTCTCGCTTGAATCTGAGCAATCTTCTCCGTTGTTTCGTGGACTACCTCAGGTCCGGTGATTTGCTTTTCGCCTACTTCGGCCCAAAAAATAGGAGATCAGCACTTGCGGCCATACAATGCTTCAAAAGGTGTGGCATTAATGCTCGAGTGATAACTGTTGTTGTACGAGAATTCGGCTAACGGCAAATGCCTTTCCCAGGCCTTTCCGAAATCGATAACACATGCACGCAACATGTCTTCCAATGTCTGAATCGTTCGTTCACTTTGCCTGTCGGTCTGTGGGTGATAAGCGGTACTCATGTCGAGACGGGTTCCCATGGCTTCTTGTAAGGAACGCCAAAATCTAGAAGCAAAACGGGGATCGCGATCTGAGATGATCGATAAAGGTACACCATGATGAGATACAACCTCTTTGATGTATAGTTGAGCAAGTCTCTCCATCGTATCCGTTTCCTTCATAGCCAAGAAGTGTGCAGATTTGTTAAGACGGTCAACAATAACCCAGATGGTATCGTATCCGCCCACCGTCTTTGGTAGCTTGGTGATGAAATCCATCGTTATCCTTTCTCACTTCCTTTGTGGGATTTCCGGTTGCTGAAGTAACCCAGAAGGTCTCTGATGCTCGGCTCTAACCTTCGAGCAAGTCAAACACTTACCAACATAAGTTGCAACATCTTTCTTAAGATTCGGCCACCAATACTGTTCCTTAAGATCGTGGTATATTTTGCCCGCTCCGGGATGAATCGAATATCTCGATTTGTGTGCTTTATCAAGTATAAGGTTCCGTAGATCTCCATAAAGAGGTACCCAAATTCTTCCAGCATAACATCGGAGTCCAGACTCCCTAACCTCGAATCGAGAGACAAGTATGTTCAAATGTTCGTGAGATAAATTCTCCTCCTTGAGAGCCTCATCTTGGGCTGCTCGGATCTGGCTGTTGAGATTCGAATGGATGGTGATGTTCAGAGCCCTAACACGAAGAGGTGTCGTCCTCTCCTTTCGGCTTAAAGCGTCAGCTACAACATTGGCCTTGCCAGGATGATAGCGAAGTTCACAATCGTAGTCGTTCAGCGTCTCGATCCATCGATGCTGTCTCATATTCAGTTGTTTCTGATCGAAGATGTGCTGGAGGCTCTTGTAATCGGTGAAGATAGTACTCTTAGTTCCATAAAGATAGTGTCTCCACAATTTGAGTGCAAAGACAACGGCTCCAAGTTCAAGATCGTGAGTAGTGTAGTTCCGCTCGTGAATCTTCAATTGTCAGGAGGCATAAGCGATAACCTTTATGCGTTGCATCAGTACACAACCAAAATCACTTTTCGAAGCATCGCAATAAATGACGAAATCGTCACTGCCTTCAGGAAGAGATAAGATAGGTGCGGTGGTCAACTTTTTCTTAAAGTTTGAAATGCTAATTCGTGTGCGGGTTCCCAAATGAACTTCTTCCCTTTGTGGGTCAGCGCGGTCAAAGGACGCGCAATTAGAGAAAATCCTTTAATAAACCTTCGGTAGTAACCGGCGAGACCTAGGAATTAGCGAATATGAGTCGGAGTAGTGGGGGTCACCCACTTGCTGATAGCTTCGATCTTGGAGGGATCAACTTTGATACCCTGGTCGCTCACAACATGACCCAGAAATTGGACTTCCTTCAACCAAAATTGACACTTGGAGAATTTGGCGTAAAGTTGCTCTTGTCTCAAGAGTTCAAGTACTAGTCGGAGGTGTTGCTCATGCTCTTCTTCGCTCTTAGAGTAGATGAGGATATCATCTATGAAGACGATAACGAACTTATCCAAGTATGGCTTGCAGACACGATTCATGAGATCCATGAATACGGCAGGTGCGTTGGTTAAACCGAATGGCATCACGAGAAACTCATAATGACCATAACGGGTTCTGAACACAGTTTTCATCACGTCACTTTCCTTCACCCTCAACTGGTGATAACCGGATCGCAAATCGATCTTTGAGTAAATACTCGATCCTTGTAGTTGATCAAAAAGATCGTCAATGCAGGGAAGAGGATACCGATTCTTGATTGTCAATTTGTTGAGTTCACGGTAGTCGATACACATATGGAATGATCCATCCTTCTTCTTCACAAATAACACAGTTGTGCCCCAAGGCGAGAAACTTGGTTGGATAAATCTACGGTCTAGCAATTATTGTAATTGGCTCTGTAATTCTTGCATCTCGGAAGGTGCGAGTCGATAAGGTGCGCGAGCTACAGGTGCAGCTCTTGGTACTAAGTCGATCTGAAACTCTACTGCTCTTGGTGGCGGTAATCCAGGCAATTCTTCAGGAAAGACATCGGAGAATTCGTTAACAATTCGAACATCGTCCACACTTTTCACCTCAGATTCTACCGTTTTCACATGCGCTAGCACAGCAAGATGTCCCTTCTTCATGATCTTTTGCGCTTTCACGCAACTAATGAGGTTCAGCTTCGAGGTACATCTCTCTCCATAAATGATCAGTGGCTCACCATCTCCTTACGGTATACGAAGAGCTTTATCTCTACAGATAATATCGGCCCTTATCTTGGTCAACCAATCCATATCGACGATCACGTCAAAACTTCCCAATTTGATAGGTATCAAATCAATTTTGAATTCTGCACCAGCTATGTTGATAATAGCTCCTCGACTAATGTGGTCAACTTTTTCAAGTTTACCATTGGCTACTTCGACAAGCATACTCTCTTTTAACGGGACTAATGACCAATTAATCTTATCGCAAAAATGTCTACATACATAACTTCTATCGGCACCAGTATCAAATAGGACAGAAGCTAATAAATTGTTGATAATGAATATACCTGTCACCAAGTCGGGATTCTCGCGTGCATCCCTTGCATTAACGTTGAAAGCTCTACCACGGGGTGGTCCGCCGTCTTTTCTTTTATTAGGGAACGTATTTCTGAAATGGCCCGTCTGTCCGTATTCGTAGCAATTTTTCGGTCCATTGGAGTTCGCCTTCACATTCAAAGTGGTGACCTTGCAGTCCTTCCCGATATGCCCAGTCTGTTGGCACTTTTCACAATCAACGTTACAATACCCAGTATGGTGCTTGTAGCACCGCTTGCATTGTGGTAAGGTTCCCTTGTAGTTGGGGTTGGAGTTCCCACTGTTGTTGTTTCCTTTGAAACCCTCATGTCGTTTCGCCGGGTTTTGATCATAGGTCCTTCCCCTGTTGTTATCCCATTTGCGCTTCTCACTACTACCCACTTCAAACTTAGCCTTCTCCGGTTCATCGATGATAATTTAATTCATTAAAGTATGAGCCATGCGCATCGCTTCCGAGAAATTTGGTGGCTTGGACGAGGTGACGTTTCCCTTAATGCTCTTAGGAAGTCCCCAGAAGTACCTTTCCATACGCTTGAATTCCGGGGTGACCATGGTAGGACACATCAGGGCTAGTTCCAAAAACCTCCGGTTGTAACTTTCAAGGTCGTTCCCAACGGCCTTTAACTGCATAAATTCAATCTCCATCTTCTGGATCTCAGTCCTAGGGCAATATTCCTCAATCAGGGCCCCTTTGAACTCCTCCCATGGAGTAGCAAACACCTCATCAATACCTTTTGCTTGAGCCAACGTGTTCCACCACGTTAGTGCGCCATCAGACAGCGTGCATGAAGCAAACTTGGTTTTATTCTCCTCTGAACAGTTACTAACTCGAAACACAGATTCTAACTTCTCGAACCATCTAGTGAGACCAACCGGCCCCTCTGTTCCACTGAAGTTGTGTGGTTTGCAGCTTTGGAACTCTTTGTACGTACACCCATTACGAACGGGCTGAATAACCGGTGGCGGTGGCGGTGCAACTTGGCGGTTTCTTTCTGCTAAAGCTGCGGTGACTCGCTCATTGATCATATCCTCGATTTGGGCTGCGGTAGGTATTGATCGTCCGTTGGCCATGGTGTTCTAAACAAAAATTTTGACTCAAGTCAAAATCCAGTATTCAAATAGTAATAATACAGTATATGGAAACCAACATGGAATCAACACATCACATGTTTATTAAGTAATACAACCAGGTACAAATACCACAGAATCATAGAGTAACGTAAATAGAACATCGTGCAAAAATTAAATAACGCAAAGTTCCATTCATTAATAATAAGTTGCATACATTTGCATAATTTCGTACAATACGTAAGTGAAACAAAAAACTACAACTAGATTACATAATGAAATCTACTACAAATAGCCCTACGGTGAAGGTGGGTGTAGGATGTCCAATACATGAGACATCTGGTCCTCGAGCTCAGTTACCCGAGCACGGAGGATCTCCACCTCCCTCATCAGTTCCTCGACAGAGGGGGAGGGTGGGGTTGGTGGTGCAGTCGGTACGGGTAGTGCTGGTGGAGCTGGTGGTGCAGACGCTCCGGCTCCAGAAGTAGAGGCTGCGAGGCGGTAAGGCTTACGGATGAAGGGATCAGCAGGATACGGCACAAGCCGCTTACGGGCGGTAACCCTACGATGCCGACCAAATGCGTCAGTGAATGCTCGACCTCTGTTGATCCCCGAAATAATGGTGACGTCGAAACGGTACCGCTTCTTCGGCGGGGTGGAGGGTGGCTGAACAGGTGCATCATCGGGATCCTCCTCGTCGGAGTCATCGGTGGAATCCTCGCCACTAGAGTCGTCTGAGGACGTGTTGTCGGATGACGGGTCATCTGAATCATGTGGAGGTGGCTGCACGGGCGGCTGTACTGGCTCTCCTCGGGAGGCCATCATCTGTTGGTATCTAAAAGGCGGGATCGGCACGAGTCGTCCCTCAGGAGCACGTCGGCACCAATGGCGATACTGGTTACGGAATGGACCTTCCCTAAATTCCGCGGGAATCACAACACCACCGGGATGGTGTTGTGGCTCCTGAGGTACCGGGGCAAGTGGAGCTGGAATCTCTGGGAGGTCATTGGCTCCGTCTGCAGTACCCACTGGGGCAGGAGCATGGCTGCTAGCTCCGAAAGATGAAGCGCCGGGGTCACTGGTGGGTAACGGGATTGGTGTGTCGGCAACAGTAGCAGGTGAAGTGGCTAACGAGTCTGAACTGCCCAAAATGATAGCAGGTGGAATATCCGACATCTGAACAAGGAAAAATAAATTTTCCATGTCAGTAAGTCATAAAGCAAGCACGTATTAGGCCAAGTAACTACAACAGTCTAAATCATGTGTAACAGTAAGTAGCATGGCAATAACGACTAGTATCATGCAATCGAAAGCAGATAATAGCATGCAGTAGTGAAATCATGTAATAGCATACGGCATATAGCAGTAAAAGAAAGCAGCAGCACGCAGTAAGTTCAGCGGAAACAAGTAAACTAGCAAGTTATAGATTAGTCCTATTAGTGAATCCTAATCGGGTCGGTCTTAGACTCACTAATGCAACCTAATTCCCTACAACCAATGCTCTGATACCAAATGTGATGCTCCGTACAAAACCATCGTGTACGAATCATCAACAACAGGATCATTACAAAGTCAAACACTATATGCTAATTCAAAATACGTTTGCAATTATGATAAAAGGTGACGTCATAACTAACGTCGAATGTTTTACATCAAAAGTATGCTTCAATGAATAGAAGCAATCAGTAATAGTGCGTGACCCTTAGGTCATTACAAATCATTGTTAAAAAATAATTAAGTTTATGAATGCAAGATAACGTTCATGTAGTGACATCTCTAAAGCAGCGGGTGTCTACAGCAAGACTAGTACACAGCGGAAGCAACCTTAAGCACCTGAGAAAAACATGCTTAAAAATGTCAACACAAAGGTTGGTGAGCTATAGTTAGTATAACAGTATGTAAGGTAGGCCACGAGATTTCAGTGCTACAAAGAGCGTTTCAAAACAGTATGATAAAGTATATGTTTAACCGTGGGCACTTGGTAACTAACTTAACGTTTATACCCCCTGAAAGTACACTTGGAAAGTGCGTATGTATACGAAGTATTAAACACCCGTTAAATGCTAGCGCTACTAGCCCGAGTGGGGATGTCAAACCCTATGGATCCATATCTAAGATTCGCGTTCACCGGTTCCATAACCAGTGACTAAACGTTACCGAGCTAAAGGGAATGTTTATGCCGTTGTATAACCCACACATATATAAGTTTAAGTACTCGTGCCTAGTATGTAAAACGTAAAATGCGCATGTATTCTCAGTTCCCAAAATAGTTAAAGTAAAAAGGGATGCTATAACTCACAGTGGTAAAGTAGTGGTAAAGTCGAGTCGGGAAGTAAGCAAGTACGTAGGTCCGGAAAGTCCTCAACCTAAGTCAAATAGTACTAAGTCAGTAAATCGTCCCAAAAGGTTTAAATGTATGTAAATTAGGTCTTAAAGGTCATCATCATTCATCATCAAACAAAAGGTGTAAAGTAAGTTATGTTCATGAAAGGTGTTTAAAACAAAGGCTGACTTGGATCAGTCACCACGGCCTCAATACCTACCTAAATAAGGTGAGACCAGTGGCCATGGCTTCGTATATGAGTCCTTTAGTTGTGGTAAAAATTCCAGAAGCAAACTCATCTTCGTTTGACCGTGGAGACGGTCTAAGTGCGAGTAGGTTAGAATATTCAGCACAACGTTAAAAGGACATAGTGACGATCGGAGGGCCATAAATCCTAAACCGTAACTCGGATTAAGACGAGTCATAAATGAAACGTTATCTAATCGAACAGAGCTATCTGAAAATCATATTTACAGTAACCCAGGTCGTACTGATCAGACACAGAAATAGTAAAACAGTAGGTTCCGGTGGTTCTTGGTACTCGATGCTTATCACGGTTCTCATCCTTGATGCATATAACTTCAAGTGTACAACTCGTTGATGTGTTTGCATCATCTTAACCAAGGTTTCACCATCATAACACAAGTGCAAGTCTAAGATATGTAGCACAACTCACTTAAGTGTTGCAAGTGTTTTGATGAACCAAAGTTACATCAAAGTCTTAGATTTAACACATACATGAAATATAAAAGTAATATTGAACTACAAACTTGAAAGTAAACTAACTAATCAAGATCTTAAGATGTAGAACATAGTTCTTAGTTAGATCTTGAAGATCCAAGACCCAAAGGTCTAGATCTAAAGTTATTAAGTTAAATCTAACACAAGTGTATGAGGTTATAACTAAAGAGTTACACTTCCATGTTCTTGAACTTTCAAGTTAACTTTTGTTCAAGAAAAATGAGATCAAAGTTAACTAGTAACATTTGACCAACAACAACCATAATCACAAATTTTAAAGTACATAAAATGAAGAAATAATCTAAATAAACAAGTAACTAGTTCATTGTTGTTCATACTTTAAAGATTCAAGCCTAAGTCTTGATCTTTAAGGAAGTAAACTTTAAAGTTTACCACATGGTCTTCAAGTAATGATTTACAACACTGTGTTGTCAACACATGAACTTCCTTTCTTTTAACATATTAAGTGTAGAACATAAACTAGAGAGTTTATGTTCTAGTATGTCTTGTAAGAACAAGATGATATGAAGAATTAAACTAGGTAGTTTGATTCTTGTAACTAGTAAATAACAACTAACAAAGACAAGTAAGTAAACCATAACAAGAACAAGTAAACAACAAACAAATATATATGATGATGAGAGTGTAATGTTACGGTTTTTGCAAGGGAGAAAAGGAGAAGAATACTTGAAAGAAACTCACACTTTGAGAGTAAAAGATGAGAGAAAAATGAGAGCAAGTTAGTGTGTGTTTGGAATGAAAGAAGTATGAGAGAAAACTAGTAGCTAATTTAACAAAATTTGAAAGCCAAAAACACTCCCCAAGGAGCCTAATACCGTCGGCCATCACAAGGGAAAGGGGGAAGGGAGAAGTCCACAAGGTCTTTACATGCATTTGACTAAAAAGATGGTTAATAAGGGTGTTTACATTTGAAAGGTATAAGTAACTAGATTCCTACAAGTATTAATCAAATTAGTTAGGTCCTAATGTGATACTTACATGAAAGATGGGTTAACAAATCCATTTAAGTGAGTACAGTGGGCTTCTAAGCCCATGTACAATTATAAAGCCCAAGTATGTAAGTAAGTAACAAGTTAAATAAATAAGCCCAAGTCCAAATAAATAATAATCCAATAAAAGCCCAAGTAATTAACTAGTAACCTTAGTTAATTAAAATGATTAATAAAACTTAATCATGAATGTAAATAATACTCGAAAATATTATTTGTGTAATGTACGTGTGTCACAAAGACGTTTCGGGCATTTAAAGTCAAGTATGGTAACAAGTAAATGTATATAAACAATACATTCATTAAACACAAGTATTAATAATAATTATTAAAAAATATACGTTGGAAAAACCAGGATCGTTACAGTAAACCCTAAACTCTAAACCGTTCGTGTTAAAAACTCAATCTAAATCCTAAATCTAAACCCTAAATTTCTAAATCCTAATATCTAAACCCTATAAACCCTAATATCTAAACCCTATAAACCCTAATATCTAAACCTTAATATCTAAAACCTCAACAACGCTCGAAAAACACGATAATTGTTATTTATTACTTCTTCGAGCGTTTTTTCGCCAAAATAAAAACATTTATCACAAAGTGTCTTTATTAAATGTTCATATTTTCATCCAATATATAATGTTCATTGTAAGACCCGTGTATTTATTGTAAATAGTGTATATATGTTAACAAAGTGACGGGGTACGTTTTATATTTAAAAAGGAGCAAGGAATCGGAATTTGCCCATGTGCGCGCCGCGCGGCCTGGGGGCGCGCCGCGCAAGTACGCGCAGACAGCTCCTTTTGTTTTATTTAATTATAAATGAGGGCATTTTGGTAAAAACACATTAAGGTCGGATTTAATGCTTGGGATCTGATATTGGAGTGTCATTTACTCCAAAATCCACCAACCTTATCCCTCCAATTCAATTTTAGAGAGAGAGTGATTGTAGAGTGAGAAAGCTCACTTTGAAGGAGAAGAAGTTGCTCTCGGGTTTTATCACAAGCTTTAAAGTTGTTCATCTCGTCATTTGCTATGTTTTGATAGTTGTGGTACGTTACCTTGGAGTTCAAGCTTGGTCTAATAATCACCAAAGACGTAAGGTGAGTGGAATAATTATGCGTTCATGTATATGGCGTATTTATTTGTAAATGTTATGGTATGAACCACGTGCCGGTAGTACCATAACATGTGTGTGATGTGGATTGTGAGTGTGAACCACGTGCCGGTAGCACTATGATGATAATGATGTGAACCACGTGCCGGTAGCATCGAGTGTGAACCACGTGCCGGTAGCACTATAAAATGAGGCGTGAACCACGTGCCGGTAGCGTCGAAGTGTGAACCATGTACCGGTAGCACTATAAACGAGTGAGACTCAAATGCGTATGGTGTGAACCAAGTGCCGATAGCACCATAGCGTTATGGTTAACCATATTGTGTTGTGATTGTATAGCATGTTATATATATATTGTGATGAGTACATGCTAATGTGGTTTTGGGATGGTGTACGACTTGTTAGTATTTACGAGTATGTTGATATACTAATTGTGTTACAAGTTCGTATGAGGTATTTGGTATTGTGAATGCGGATAGATAGGTTATATATATGTATGTATAATTATTGCATTCACTAAGCTTTGCTTACCCTCTCGTTGTTTACCATTTTATAGGTTCCGGTTTGGATAAAGGTAAGGGCATTGCTTTGGTTTAGAGATCCCATCGTTGACTAGGGATGCTTTTGGGACGCGTTGAGTTTTGGAGTTTGACAGATAGATGGGTAGTTTAATCCCAAACGCCATGCTCGTAGTGTAGTTTGGAACTTAAACTTTTGTGGTCGAAACTCTTGTAATTTGTATTAACTTGGTATTTTGGGTCGTGTGGGCCCCACTTGTGAAACTTCATTTTTATGTTTGAAACGTACTAGTTTTACTTATATGAACGCGTGACTAAAAGCGTTTTGGCTAAAAATGCCGGGAACCACCCGATCTTTTTCGCATTTAAAGTAACCGGGGACAGACGGCATTTGCGCGCCGCGCAGTCCCCAGCGCGCGCCGCGCGTGTATGGCAAACAGCAAAAAAAAAAATTTGTTGCAAATTAACGGGGTTTTGTCGGGTGTGGTTTGGGTTGTTACAAGTGGTATCAGAGCATGGTCTAAGGGATTTAGGTGACTTGAGATAGGCGCCTAGACTTAGACTTTTTGTGTGCGCATTTTGTGCGGGACTTGTAGGACTTTGGGTCGGACCGGGACTTGATTAGTGCATAGGTTTATGTGAACTAATCATGCGTTATTTGTTTGTGTTGTGTAGCAATCATCAAGCGAGATGGACGTTGTACTAGCGAGTTAACGCAACGTGCTCGCATAGTAATGACTAGCTACCATTACTACGGGTGCAAATCGTGTCAAACAAGCAATGTACGATGATTGTTGAGCGAGATGGGGTAGTGTGGGGCGTGTGTATATTTATGTGTTGTGTGTTTTTGTTTCGACATTTAATCTCTTCTGTTTTATAGAATGAAGATGCGAAACGGACATGACACCGAACATGATAACGGGGGTACAAGTGAGGACCCCGAGTTCACGGCCAAGGTTGAGGCCATCTTTAATCGCCAAAAGACGGAGTTTCTCGTAGATGTTAAGAAGATGTTTCTAGACACGATTGACGAACAAGTCGTCGATATGGTTAAGGAACAAATTAAGATAGTTCTTCAAGAAGAAAATGTGGGGAGGCGAGACTTTTTCTTTAAGAACTTCAAGGATGCTTAACCTCCTACCTTTGAGGGCGAACGAGACCCACTCAAGAGTGCCCGATTCATCTCCGATATGGAGGGGGCTTTTCGTACTTGTGAGTGCCCTCCAGATAAAAATACTAGGTATGGTTGTAGCATGTTAAGGGGTGATGCGAAATTGTGGTGGGATGCAAAGATCCAACTTTATGGTGAAGAACAATGTATGGACTTCACTTGGGATGAATTTAAAGCGGAGTTCTTCGATGAGTACCGAACTTCGGCCGATCTTACAAGGCTTAAGGACGAGCTACGTACCTTGAGACAAGGGTCGATGGACTTGAACACTCTCAAATCCGTGTTTTTGTCCAAGACTCAATTTTGCCCGGAGTATGTTGGGAATGACAAGATGTTGAAGGAAGATTTCTATCAAACTTTGAATGATAGTTATCAAGAAAAGATTAGTGTGAATGTGGTGAAGAGCTTCGATGAATTGTTTAATATGGCGAAGGGTTTTGAAGCACTTGTGTTGAGAAAGAGAAAGTTTGAAGGTTCAAGTCATTCGAATTTTTCAAACAAGAAGTCAAAGAAAGGCACCGAAAGAATGAATAGTGTAAAGAAGAGTACTTCCGGGAATTTCGGGCCCATGTGTTTCAATTGTAAACAAAGGGGACACATGGCCCGTGATTGTACCAATGGCCCGAAAAAATTTACTTGCTATAATTGTGGTAAGGAAGGACACAAGAAGACGAAGTGTCCCGACTTGAATAATGATAATGTTAAGCAGATCGAGAAGGCGGCGGGTACGGCTAGGGGTCGTAATTATTTGATGACCAATGAAGAGGCTAAACAATCCAATGAAGTCGTTTCAGGTACTTTCATGGTTAATTCTAATCCGGCTCGGATACTTTTTGATAGTGGTGTTAATTTGTCTTTTGTATCTCCAATATTTGTACCTAAGTTAAATAAACCGCTAGTAAAGTTGAGTCGTCCGGTAGAAGTTGAAATAGCGGATGGCAAGACGGCGCTAGTGGTTGATGTGTGTAAAAGTTGTAATGTTGTGTTTGGTGCTGAAAGTTTTGAAATTGATCTTATCCCGATGACCTTGGGTGATTTTGATGTTGTCGTTGGTATGGATTGGCTCGATCGTTATAGAGCCGATATCGCATGCCACGATAAGTTTATTCGTGTGAAGACCCCAAGTGGGGGAGAGATGATTATTCATGGTGATAAGCGAAGGAGACCGGTGCCGATATGCACTTTTGCACGGGCATGTCGTCACGTTGTTACCGGTGGTGTGGCTTTCCTTGCTCATGTTGTCGATACTCGTAATGAGCCACCACCTATTCGTGAAATTTCGGTGGTTAATGAGTTTGAAGATGTTTTTTCCGGATGAGTTACCGGGTGTTCTGGCGGAAAGACAAGTTGAGTTTCGCATTGAGTTGGTTCCGGGGGCTACCCCCATTGCTAAAACTCCTTATCGTTTAGCACCAATGGAAATGCAAGAGTTGTTGAATCAAATTCAAGAGTTGCTTGAGAAAGGTTTTATTCGACCGAGTGCTTCGCCATGGGGCGCTCCGGTTTTATTTGTGAAGAAGAAAGATGGTAGTATGCGTATGTGCATCGATTACCGTGAGTTGAATAAAGTGACGATCAAGAATCGTTATTCGTTACCTAGGATTGACGATTTGTTTGATCAACTTCAAGGTGCAACATATTTCTCTAAGATCGACCTACGGTCCGGCTATCATCAAATGCGGGTCCGTGAGGAAGACATTGAGAAAACGGCTTTCCGAACGCGTTATGGGCATTTTGAGTTTGTGGTGATGCCTTTTGGTCTTACGAATGCACCGGCGGCATTCATGGTGTAGTGACCCGAACTTTTCCATGTTTATATATATTAATTGAGATTGATATTTACATGATTAAATGTTTCCAACATGTTAAGCAATCAAACTTGTTAAGACTTGATTAATTGAAATATGTTTCATATAGACAATTGACCACCCAAGTTGACCGGTGATTCACGAATGTTAAAACTTGTAAAAACTATATGATGACATATATATGGATATATATATAGTTAACATGATACTATGATAAGTAAACATATCATTAAGTATATTAACAATGAACTACATATGTAAAAACAAGACTACTAACTTATGATTTTTAAACGAGACATATATGTAACGATTATCGTTGTAAAGACATTTAATGTATATATATATCATATTAAGAGATATTCATACATGATAATATCATGATAATATAATAATTTAAAATCTCATTTGATATTATAAACATTGGGTTAACAACATTTAACAAGATCGTTAACTTAAAGGTTTCAAAACAACACTTACATGTAACGACTAACGATGACTTAACGACTCAGTTAAAATGTATATACATGTAGTATTTTAATATGTATTTATACACTTTTGAAAGACTTCAATACACTTATCAAAATACTTCTACTTAACAAAAATGCTTACAATTACATCCTCGTTCAGTTTCATCAACAATTCTACTCGTATGCACCCGTATTCGTACTCGTACAATACACAGCTTTTAGATGTATGTACTATTGGTATATACACTCCAATTATCAGCTCTTAGCAGCCCATGTGAGTCACCTAACACATGTGGGAACCATCATTTGGCAACTAGCATGAAATATCTCATAAAATTACAAAAATATGAGTAATCATTCATGACTTATTTACATGAAAACAAAATTACATATCCTTTATATCTAATCCATACACCAATGACCAAAAACACCAACAAACACTTTCATTCTTCAATTTTCTTCATCTAATTGATCTCTCTCAAGTTCTATCTTCAAGTTCTAAGTGTTCTTCATAAATTCTACAAGTTCTAGTTACATAAAATCAAGAATACTTTCAAGTTTGCTAGCTCACTTCCAATCTTGTAAGGTGATCATCCAACATCAAGAAATCTTTGTTTCTTATAGTAGGTTATCATTCTAATACAAGGTAATAATCATATTCAAACTTTGGTTCAATTTCTATAACTATAACAATCTTATTTCAAGTGATGATCTTACTTGAACTTGTTTTCGTGTCATGATTCTGCTTCAAGAACTTCTAGCCATCCAAGGATCCGTTGAAGCTAGATCCATTTTTCTCTTTTCCAGTAGGTTTATCCAAGGAACTTAAGGTAGTAATGATGTTCATAACATCATTCGATTCATACATATAAAGCTATCTTATTCGAAGGTTTAAACTTGTAATCACCAGAACATAGTTTAGTTAATTCTAAACTTGTTCGCAAATAAAAGTTAATCCTTCTAAATTGAATTTTAAAATCAACTAAACACATGTTCTATATCTATATGATATGCTAACTTAATGATTTAAAACCTGGAAACACGAAAAACACCGTAAAACCGGATTTACGACGTCGTAGTAACACCGCGGGCTGTTTTGGGTTAGTTAATTAAAAACTATGATAAACTTTGATTTAAAAGTTGTTATTCTGAGAAAATGATTTTTATTATGAACATGAAACTATATCCAAAAATTATGGTTAAACTCAAAGTGGAAGTATGTTTTCTAAAATGGTCATCTAGACGTCGTTCTTTCGACTGAAATGACTACCTTTACAAAAATAACTTGTAACTTATTTTTCCGACTATAAACCTATACGTTTTCTATTTAGATTCATAAAATAGAGTTCAATATGAAACCATAGCAATTTTATTCACTCAAAACGGATTTAAAATGAAGAAGTTATGGGTAAAACAAGATTGGATAATTTTTCTCATTTTAGCTACGTGAAAATTGGTAACAAATCTATTCCAACCATAACTTAATCAACTTGTATTGTATATTATGTAATCTTGAGATACCATAGACACGTATACAATGTTTTGACCTATCATGTCGACACATCTATATATATTTCGAAACAACCATAGACACTCTATATGTGAATGTTGGAGTTAGCTATACAGGGTTGAGGTTGATTCCAAAATATATATAGTTTGAGTTGTGATCAATACTGAGATACGTATACACTGGGTCGTGGATTGATTCAAGATAATATTTATCGATTTATTTCTGTACATCTAACTGTGGACAACTAGTTGTAGGTTACTAACGAGGACAGCTGACTTAATAAACTTAAAACATCAAAATATATTAAAAGTGTTGTAAATATATTTTGAACATACTTTGATATATATATGTATATATTGTTTTAGGTTCGTGAATCAACCAGTGGCCAAGTCTTACATCCCGACGAAGTAAAAATCTGTGAAAGTGAGTTATAGTCCCACTTTTAAAATCTAATATTTTTGGGATGAGAATACATGCAGGTTTTATAAATGATTTACAAAATAGACACAAGTACGTGAAACTACATTCTATGGTTGAATTATCGAAATCGAATATCCCCTTTTTATTAAGTCTGGTAATCTAAGAATTAGGGAACATACACCCTAATTGACGCGAATCCTAAAGATAGATCTATTGGGCCTAACAAACCTCATCCAAAGTACCGGATGCTTTAGTACTTCGAAATTTATATCATATCCGAAGGGTGTCCCGGAATGATGGGGATATTCTTATATATGCATCTTGTTAATGTCGGTTACCAGGTGTTCACCATATGAATGATTTTTATCTCTATGTATGGGATGTGTATTGAAATATGAAATCTTGTGGTCTATTGTTACGATTTGATATATATAGGTTAAACCTATAACTCACCAACATTTTTGTTGACGTTTAAAGCATGTTTATTCTCAGCTGAATACTAAGAGCTTCCGCTGTTGCATACTAAAATAAGGACAAGATTTGGAGTCCATGTTTGTATGATATTGTGTAAAAACTGCATTCAAGAAACTGATTTCGATGTAACATATTTGTATTGTAAACCATTATGTAATGGTCGTGTGTAAACAGGATATTTTAGATTATCATTATTTGATAATCTACGTAAAGCTTTTTAAACCTTTATTTATGAAATAAAGGTTATGGTTTGTTTTAAAAATGAATGCAGTCTTTGAAAAACGTCTCATATAGAGGTCAAAACCTCGCAATGAAATCAATTAATATGGAACGTTTTTAATCAATAAGAACGGGACATTTCAGTTGGTATCCGAGCGTTGGTCTTAGAGAACCAGAATTTTGCATTAGTGTGTCTTATCGAGTTTGTTAGGATGCATTAGTGAGTCTGGACTTCGACCGTGTTTACTTGAAAAATGATTGCTTAACAAATTTTGTTGGAAACTATATATTTTTAACATGTTAATATTATGTGATATATTAATCTCTTAACGCGTTTGATATTATGTGATAGATGTCTACCTCTAGAACAAGTCCCATTGACTCACCTAATAATAATGAAGAGTCAAATGTAAATTGGAATGATTCGTGGACTGATTCACAGGTTCCCGAAGAGGAACCGGAAGAAGAGTCGGAACCGGAAGAAGAATCGGAACCGGAAGAAGAATCGGAACCGGATGAAGAAATAGAACCGGTGGGGGAAATAATAAAACGGTTAGGTAAAAGAAAATCCTCAACCAACCGACCAAGGTTAATTATGGTCAATGGTGTTTCCGCCAAGGAAGCAAAATATTGGGAGGATTACCAATTCTCCGATGAATCGGATTCCGACGAGAATTCCGATGATGTTATAGAAATTACCCCAACTGAATTTAAAAAGGCAAAAGAAAATAATAAGGGAAAGGGCATAAAAATAGAGAAATCTAATTCCAACCCCGATGAACTTTATATGTATCGTCAACCCCCGAAGTCCTTAAGTTGTAACAATGACCCGGGAACCTCTAAACCACCAGGTTTTTCTAAACCAATGTGGAAAACGACGGCTTGTATTAGGGGAACATCATATATCCCTAGAAACTTGGCAAAACGAACCAAAACCGAAGAAGAAGAAGAAACAAGCGAGTCGGAATAAGATAGTTGTAATCGTGTGGTGTAATATATGTAATATAGTGTGCTTATGCTTTATGATAAATGCAAAAATTGCTTGTATTAATAAGTATTTTTTTTATGAATCTAACTCTTGTCTATTTTACAGTATAAAAACACAAAATGGATAGACAACCCAATATTTTAAGAGACCTACCCGGAGACATGATTGATGAAATCTTGTCTAGAGTCGGTCAGAATTCCTCGGCACAACTATTTAAGGCGAGATCAGTTTGTAAGACATTCGAAGAACGTTCCAAGAATTCCTTGGTTTATAAAAGGCTTTCGTTCGAAAGATGGGGGATATCACATTGGGAAATCCATAAGTTACGATGTGTTTACTTTGACGCATATATTGCGGGGAACCCAAATGCTATTTTACGCAACGGGTTAAGAAATTATTTTGACTCAATATATCCGAATATAGGACTTCGTGATTTAGAAAAAGCGGCTAACATGCAACATAAAGAAGCATGTTATGCTTACGGCTTAGTAATGTTCGCTTCTCACCAAAGTGAGAAAAAGAACATCGGGCTACAACTATTAAACAAAACGTTCCCACAAGTGACGGAGTCGGTAATTGGGGTAAGAAATGAGGTTTTTAGGTTATTACGAGACTGTTGGTCATTACGTAACCTTCGCCCTTTTGACGACGTTACAACACGTTGTCATACTATCGGTCACAACAGTTACGTTCCGAAAGACCAAGGATGGGAAGTGGTATTAGTAAAACCAGAATGCATGACTTGTTTCTGGACGTATGAATTACGTGTCTTTGTTGCCTTTGCTGAATGCCTTATTTATTAACTAGAATTATCTTCGCAACTACTTTGTATCAAAGTTTTATGTGCTATATTTCATGCTATATGTAAAATAGCGGTATTGTAAGTTTGCAAGTTATTGTATAAAGGTTTGAATATGATATATATATATATATATATTTTTGTTGTGATTAGTTTTTCATATAGAATTGTAGTAGTTGAAATGGTATGTTAGCTACTAAGTATGAACTTAACGGGTAGGTACTACCCGAATTAAAGAGTATAAAACGCTAATATGAAGAAAGAGCTTTTATAAATAAGTTCATATTACGCTACGAAATACTATTGACTACTCTTGATATTATATATGTTTAACTCGTTTCATTTGACTATTTTGAAGGAAATGGCACCGACTACTCGACACACCTTGAATATGAGTGAAGAGGAATTTCGTGCCTTTCTTGCTTCAAACATAGCCGCAGTACAGGCTGCGCTACATACCAACAATAACCTTGGATCTAGCAGTACAGGAAATCGTGTAGGATGCACCTACAAAGAATTCACTGCCTGCAAACCTTTGGAATTTGATGGAACCGAAGGACCGATCGAATTGAAACGGTGGACCGAGAAGGTCGAATCGGTGTTTGCCATAAGTAAGTGTACTGAAGAGGAAAAAGTGAAGTACGCTATGCATACCTTCACAGGTTCTGCGTTAACATGGTGGAATACCTATCTAGAGCAAGTGGGACAAGACGATGCGTACGCACTACCGTGGTCAGCATTCAAGCACTTGATGAACGAGAAGTACCGTCCCAGAACCGAGGTCAATAAGCTCAAGACAGAACTTAGAGGGTTACGAAACCAAGGATTTGATATTACCACGTACGAAAGACGATTCACAGAATTGTGCCTATTGTGTCCGGGAGCATTCGAAGATGAGGAAGAAAAGATCGACGCGTTTATGAAAGGATTACCGGAAAGAATCCAAGAAGATATAAGTTCACACGAGCCCGCCTCCATACAACAGGCATGTAGAATGGCTCACAAACTAGTGAACCAGATTGAAGAAAGAATTAAAGAACAGACTGCTGAAAAGGCCAATGTGAAGCAAGTCAAAAGAAAGTGGGAGGAAAACGGTGATAAGAATCACCAATACAACAACAACAGCAATTACAACAATAATCGCAACAATTATCCCAACAATCGCAACATCAAACGCAACTACAACAAACGGCCCAACAACAACAACAACAACAGCAACTACAACAATCATCCCAACAACAATAATAACCGCAACAACAACAACAATCAAAAGCAGCTATGCCAAAGGTGTGAAAAGTATCACTCGGGGTTCTGCACCAAATTTTGCAACAAGTGTAAAAGAAATGGTCATAGCGCAGCGAAGTGTGAGGTCTACGGACCAAGGGTTAATAGAACGAGAGGAACAAATGGTGTCGGAATGAGTAATGGCGGAGCAAGTAGTGTCGGAGCAAGTTATGCCAATGTAGTTTGTTATAAATGTGGAAAACCGGGCCACATTATTAGAAATTGCCCGAACCAGGAGAACACGAATGGACAAGGCCGCGGAAGAGTTTTCAATATTAATGCGGCAGAGGCACAGGAAGACCCGGAGCTTGTTACGGGTACGTTTCTTATTGACAATAAATCTGCTTACGTTTTATTTGATTCGGGTGCGGATAGAAGCTATATGAATAGAGATTTTTGTGCTAAATTAAGTTGTCCATTGACGCCTTTGGATAGTAAATTTTTACTAGAATTAGCAAATGGTAAATTAATTTTAGCAGATAATATATGTCGGAATCGAGAAATTAAACTGGTTAGCGAAACATTTAAGATTGACTTGATATCAGTAGAGTTAGGGAGTTTTGATGTGATAATCGGTATGGACTGGTTGAAAGAAGTGAAAGCAGAGATCGTTTGTTACAAAAATGCAATTCGTATTATACGAGAAAAAGGAAAACCCTTAATGGTGTACGGAGAAAAGGGCAACACGAAGCTACATCTTATTAGTAATTTGAAGGCACAAAAACTAATAAGAAAAGGTTCCTATGCTGTTCTAGCACACGTCGAGAAAGTACAAACTGAAGAAAAGAGCATCAATGATGTTCCCGTCGCAAAAGAATTTCCCGATGTATTTCCGAAAGAATTACCGGGATTACCCCCACATCGATCCGTTAAATTTCAAATAGATCTTGTACCAAGAGCTGCACCAATAGCTCGTGCTCCTTACAGACTCGCACCCAGTGAGATGAAAGAACTGCAAAGCCAATTACAAGAACTTTTAGAGCGTGGTTTCATTCGACCAAGCACATCACCGTGGGGAGCTGCTGTTTTGTTTGTCAAGAAGAAAGATGGTACATTCAGGTTGTGTATCGACTACCGAGAGTTGAACAAACTTACCATCAAGAACCGCTACCCACTACCGAGAATTGACGACTTATTTGATCAACTACAAGGCTCGTCTGTTTATTCAAAGATTGACTTACGTTCCGGGTATCATCAAATGCGGGTGAAAGAAGATGATATTCCAAAGACTGATTTCAGAACATGTTACGGTCATTACGAGTTTATGGTCATGCCGTTTGGTTTAACTAATGCACCAGCTGTGTTCATGGACCTTATGAACCGAGTGTGTGGACCATACCTTGACAAGTTTGTCATTGTTTTCATTGATGACATACTTATTTACTCAAAGAATGACCAAGAACACAGTGAACATTTGAGAAAGGTGTTAGAAGTATTGAGGAAGGAAGAATTGTACGCTAAATTTTCAAAGTGTGCATTTTGGTTGGAAGAAGTTCAATTCCTTGGTCACATAGTGAACAAAAAAGGTATTAAGGTGGATTCGGCAAAGATAGAAACTGTTGAAAAGTGGGAAATCCCGAAAACTCTGAAACACATACGCCAGTTTTTAGGACTAGCTGGTTACTACAGAAGGTTCATCCAAGACTTTTCCAGAATAGCAAAACCCTTGACTGCATTAACGCATAAAGGGAAGAAATTTGAATGGAAGGATGAACAAGAGAAAGCGTTTCAGTTATTGAAGAAAAAGCTAACTACGGCACCTATATTGTCATTGCCTGAAGGGAATGATGATTTTGTGATTTATTGTGATGCATCTAAGCAAGGTCTCGGTTGTGTATTAATGCAATGAACGAAGGTGATTGCTTATGCGTCTAGACAATTGAAGATTCACGAGCAAAATTATACGACGTATGATTTGGAATTAGGCGCGGTTGTTTTTGCATTAAAGACTTGGAGGCACTACTTATATGGGGTCAAAAGTATTATATATACCGACCACAAAAGTCTTCAACACATATTTAATCAGAAACAACTGAATATGAGGCAGCGTAGGTGGATTGAATTGTTGAATGATTACGACTTTGAGATTCGTTACCACCCGGGAAAGGCAAATGTGGTAGCCGATGCCTTGAGCAGGAAGGACAGAGAACCCATTCGAGTAAAATCTATGAATATAATGATTCATAATAACCTTACTACTCAAATAAAGGAGGCGCAACAAGGAGTTTTAAAAAAGGGAAGATGGAACCCGGTATAGGGCTGAAAGGATTTGGGTACCAAAATTTGGAGATATGAGAGAAATGGTACTTAGAGAAGCTCATAAAACCAGATACTCAATACATCCTGGAACGGGGAAGATGTACAAGGATCTCAAGAAACATTTTTGGTGGCCGGGTATGAAAGCCGATGTTGCTAAATACGTAGGAGAATGTTTGACGTGTTCTAAGGTCAAAGCTGAGCATCAGAAACCATCAGGTCTACTTCAACAACCCGAAATCCCAGAATGGAAATGGGAAAACATTACCATGGATTTCATCACTAAATTGCCAAGGACTGCAAGTGGTTTTGATACTATTTGGGTAATAGTTGATCGTCTCACCAAATCAGCACACTTCCTGCCAATAAGAGAAAATGACAAGATGGAGAAGTTAGCACGACTGTATTTGAAGGAATTCGTCTCCAGAGATGGAATACCAATCTCTATTATCTCTGATAGGGATGGCAGATTTATTTCAAGATTCTGGCAGACATTACAGCAAGCATTAGGAACTCGTCTAGACATGAGTACTGCCTATCATTCACAAACTGATGGGCAGAGCGAAAGGACGATACAAACGCTTGAAGACATGCTACGAGCATGTGTTATTGATTTCGGAAACAGTTGAGATCGACATCTACCGTTAGCAGAATTTTCCTACAACAACAGCTACCATTCAAGCATTGAGATGGCGCCGTTTGAAGCACTTTATGGTAGAAAGTGCAGGTCTTCGATTTGTTGGAGTGAAGTGGGGGATAGACAGATTACGGGTCCGGAGATTATACAAGAAACTACCGAGAAGATCATCCAAATTCAACAACGGTTGAAAACCGCCCAAAGTCGACAAAAGAGCTACGCTGACATTAAAAGAAAAGATATAGAATTTGAAATTGGAGAGATGGTCATGCTTAAAGTTGCACTTTGGAAAGCCGTTGTTCGATTTGGTAAACGAGGGAAATTAAATCCAAGGTATATTGGACCATTCAAGATTATTGATCGTGTCGGACCAGTAGCTTACCGACTTGAGTTACCTCAACAACTCGCGGCTGTACATAACACTTTCCACGTCTCGAATTTGAAGAAATGTTTTGCTAAAGAAGATCTCACTATTCCGTTAGATGAAATCCAAATCAACGAAAAACTCCAATTCATTGAAGAACCCGTCGAAATAATGGATCGTGAGGTTAAAAGACTTAAGAAAAACAAGACACCAATTGTTAAGGTTTGATTGGATGCTCGTAGAGGACCCGAGTTCACCTGGGAGCGTGAAGATCAGATGAAGAAGAAATACCCGCATCTATTTCCAGAAGATTCGTCAACACCTTCAATAGCTTAAAATTTCGGGACGAAATTTATTTAACGGGTAGGTACTGTAGTGACCCGAACTTTTCCAAGTTTATATATATTAATTTAGATTGATATTTACATGATTAAATGTTTCCAACATGTTAAGCAATCAAACTTGTTAAGACTTGATTAATTGAAATATGTTTCATATAGACAATTGACCACCCAAGTTGACCGGTGATTCACGAACGTTAAAACTTGTAAAAACTATATGATGACATATATATGGATATATATATAGTTAACATGATACTATGATAAGTAAACATATCATTAAGTATATTAACAATGAACTACATATGTAAAAACAAGACTACTAACTTATGATTTTTAAACGAGACATATATGTAACGATTATCATTGTAAAGACATTTAATGTATATATATCATATTAAGAGATATTCATACATGATAATATCATGATAATATAATAATTTAAAATCTCATTTGATATTATAAATATTGGGTTAACAACATTTAACAAGATCGTTAACCTAAAGGTTTCAAAACAACACTTACATGTAACGACTAACGATGACTTAACGACTCAGTTAAAATGTATATACATGTAGTGTTTTAATATGTATTTATACACTTTTGAAAGACTTCAATACACTTATCATAATACTTCTACTTAACAAAAATGCTTACAATTACATCCTCGTTCAGTTTCATCAACAATTCTACTCGTATGCACCCGTATTCGTACTCGTACAATACACAGCTTTTAGATGTATGTACTATTGGTATATACACTCCAATGATCAGCTATTAGCAGCCCATGTGAGTCACCTAACACATGTGGGAACCATCATTTGGCAACTAGCATGAAATATCTCATAAAATTACAAAAATATGAGTAATCATTCATGACTTATTTACATGAAAACAAAATTACATATCCTTTATATCTAATCCATACACCAATGACCAAAAACACCAACAAACACTTTCATTCTTCAATTTTATTCATCTAATTGATCTCTCTCAAGTTCTATCTTCAAGTTCCAAGTGTTCTTCATAAATTCTACAAGTTCTAGTTACATAAAATCAAGAATACTTTCAAGTTTGCTAGCTCACTTCCAATCTTGTAAGGTGATCATCCAACATCAAGAAATCTTTGTTTCTTACAGTAGGTTATCATTCTAATACAAGGTAATAATCATATTCAAACTTTGGTTCAATTTCTATAACTATAACAATCTTATTTCAAGTGATGATCTTACTTGAACTTGTTTTCGTGTCATGATTCTGCTTCAAGAACTTCGAGCCATCCAAGGATCCGTTGAAGCTAGATCCATTTTTCTCTTTTCCAGTAGGTTTATCCAAGGTACTTATGGTAGTAATGATGTTCATAACATCATTCGATTCATACATATAAAGCTATCTTATTCGAAGGTTTAAACTTGTAATCACCAGAACATAGTTTAGTTAATTCTAAACTTGTTCGCAAATAAAAGTTAATCCTTATAACTTGACTTTTAAAATCAACTAAACACATGTTCTATATCTATATGATATGCTAACTTAATGATTTAAAACCTGGAAACACGAAAAACACCGTAAAACCGGATTTACGCCGTCATAGTAACACCGCAGGCTGTTTTGGGTTAGTTAATTAAAAACTATGATAAACTTTGATTTAAAAGTTGTTATTCTGAGAAAATGATTTTTATTACGAACATGAAACTATATCCAAAAATTATGGTTAAACTCAAAGTGGAAGTATGTTTTCTAAAATGGTCATCTAGACGTCGTTCTTTTGACTGAAATGACTACCTTTACAAAAACGACTTGTAACTTATTTTTCTGACTATAAACCTATACTTTTTCTGTTTAGATTCATAAAATAGAGTTCAATATGAAACCATAGCAATTTGATTCACTCAAAACGGATTTAAAATGAAGAAGTTATGGGTAAAACAAGATTGGATAATTTTTCTCATTTTAGCTACGTGAAAATTGGTAACAAATCTATTCCAACCATAACTTAATCAACTTGTATTGTATATTATGTAATCTTGAGATACCATAGACACGTATACAATGTTTCGACCTATCATGTCGACACATCTATATATATTTCGGAACAACCATAGACACTCTATATGTGAATGTTGGAGTTAGCTATACAGGGTTGAGGTTGATTCCAAAATATATATAGTTTGAGTTGTGATCAATAATGAGATACGTATACACTAGGTCGTGGATTGATTCAAGATAATATTTATCGATTTATTTCTGTACATCTAACTGTGGACAACTAGTTGTAGGTTACTAACGAGGACAGCTGACTTAATAAACTTAAAACATCAAAATATATTAAAAGTGTTGTGAATATATTTTGAACATACTTTGATATATATGTATATATTGTTATAGGTTCGTGAATCAACAGTGGTCAAGTCTTACTTCCCGAAGGAGTAAAAATCTGTGAAAGTGAGTTATAGTCCCACTTTTAAAATCTAATATTTTTGGGATGAGAATACATGCAGATTTTATAAATGATTTACAAAATAGACACAAGTACGTGAAACTACATTCTATGGTTGAATTATCAAAATCGAATATGCCCCTTTTTATTAAGTCTGGTAATCTAAGAATTAGGGAACAGACACCCTAATTGACGCGAATCCTAAAGATAGATCTATTGGGCTTAACAAACCTCATCCAAAGTACCAGATGCTTTAGTACTTCGAAATTTATACCATATCCGAAGGGTGTCCCGGAATGATGGGGATATTCTTATATATGCATCTTGTTAATGTCGGTTACCAGGTGTTCACCATATGAATGATTTTTATCTCTATGTATGGGATGTGTATTGAAATATGAAATCTTGTGGTCTATTGTTACGATTTGATATATATAGGTTAAACCTATAACTCACCAACATTTTTGTTGACGTTTAAAGCATGTTTATTCTCAGGTGAATACTAAGAGCTTCCGCTGTTGCATACTAAAATAAGGACAAGATTTGGAGTCCATGTTTGTATGATATTGTGTAAAAACTGCATTCAAGAAACTGATTTCGATGTAACATATTTGTATTGTAAACCATTATGTAATGGTCGTGTGTAAACAGGATATTTTAGATTATCATTATTTGATAATCTACGTAAAGCTTTTTAAACCTTTATTTATGAAATAAAGGTTATGGTTTGTTTTAAAAATGAATGCAGTCTTTGAAAAACGTCTCATATAGAGGTCAAAACCTCGCAACGAAATCAATTAATATGGAACATTTTTAATCAATAAGAACGGGACATTTCACATGGATCTTATGAACCGAGTGTGCCAACCTATGTTGGACAAGTAGGTTATTGTGTTCATTGACGACATACTAGTCTACTCAAAAAGTATGCACGAACATGAACGTCACTTGCGTGAAGTTTTGAAGACGCTAAGAAAAGATAAGTTGTATGCAAAGTTCTCTAAATGTGAATTTTGGCTAAGGGAGGTTCAATTCCTTGGTCATATTGTGAACGAAAGCGGTATCCAAGTAGATTCGGGGAAGATCGAGACGGTGAAAAGTTGGGGACGACCGACTACGCCTACGGAAATCCTAAGTTTTCTCGGATTGGCCGGTTATTATCGTCGGTTTATCCAAGACTTTTCTAAGATTTCTTCTCCGTTAACGAAATTGACAAGAAAGAGTGCTAAGTTTAATTGGGAGAACGAGCAAGAAATTGCTTTTCAATTGTTGAAAGAGAAGTTGTGTCAAGCTCCGGTGTTAGTGTTGCCGGAAGGTGTTGAAGATATGGTGGTTTATTGTGATGCTTCCTTAAATGGGCTCGGGTGTTTTCTTATGCAAAGTGGTAAAGTCATCGCTTATGCCTCTCGTCAATTAAAGGAACACGAAACGAGATACCCGACTCATGATCTCGAGATGGCGGCGGTCGTGCATGCGTTGAAAATTTGGCGCCATTACTTGTATGGTGTCAAGTGTACGATATATTCGGATCATAAGAATTTGAAACATCTTTTCACTCAAAGAGATTTGAATTATCGTCAACGTAGATGGATGGATGTGGTGAAAGACTATGATTGTGAGATACTTTATCATCCGGGTAAGGCTAATGTGGTTGCGAATGCGTTAAGTCGAAAGACTCAACATCCGGCGATACGTGTAGCATCGTTACGTTTGATTATTACAAATGATTTTCTTGAGAAGCTTGGTGAGATTCAAATCGAGGCTTATGTTCACAATAAACATGCGGAACGAATTGTGGGCCAATCGGAGTTCATTACCATGGGCCCGCAGGGTTTATTGTCTTTCCAAGGAAGGGTGTGGGTGCCTAAGATGGGTGATTATCGACGGGTGCTACTTGATGAAGCACATAAGTCAAGATATTCCATTCATCCGGGCGCGACGAAAATGTATCATGACTTGAAGAAAGATTATTGGTGGCCGGGCATGAAGCGCGATGTTGTAAAATATGTTGAACAATGTGTTACTTGTTTGCAAGTAAAGGCCGAGCACCAAAAGCCGTATGGTAAGTTGCAACCGTTAGAAATCCCGAAATGGAAATGGGAGCACATTACCATGGATTTCAAAACAAAATTACCTAAGACGGAGAGAACTCAATATGATACGATTTGGGTGATTGTGGACCGGTTGACGAAAAGTGCTTTGTTTCTTCCCATTAAAGAAGCAATATCGTCGGAGGCCTTGGCTAAGTTGTTTATCAAGGAAGTGGTCTCGCGACATGGCGTTCCTATATCTATTATTTCGGAATGAGATACCCGTTTTACATCTCGTTTATGGGAGAAGTTTCATGAAGATATGGGTACACAATTAAAGTTGAGCACGGCGTACCATCCTCAAACGGACGGTCAAACCGAACGTACGAACCAAACTTTGGAAGATATGCTACGGGCGTGCGTTATTGACTTCGGTGGTAGTTGGGATGAGCACTTGCCTTTGGTGGAATTCTCGTACAATAATAGTTATCATACTAGTATTGGGATGCTGATGTGGTAGCGTGGGGGTACGTGATAGTACTATATTTTACTACGAAATACGTTACAAATTACACAAGTTTTAATTATTTATTTACAAATGGGATATACCTAAACCTTGCTACAACAGTATAGGCAGTGTACCTAATCGTAGAGTAGTATAGTTTTTAGTAAGTCCGGTTCGTTCCACAGGGAGCGGGCTTATTGCACACTATATTTTTATATAATTATATTTGTACAAAAATATATATAATTATATATAATAATATATAAAAGGGGGTTTACCGTTTAATGACCGGTTTGTCGATTTATATTTTAAGCGAAGCGTATAGTAAATGACGATATTTAAATAACAATATAAAATAAATAACAATAATTGAAATGACAATAAATAAAAGTACGAGGAAAAATGAAATAAAATATATTATGCTTATTTAAACTTCCGTAATCATGATGTTTGACGTGTTGATTTTAGTTTTATGCCCATGGGTTAATTGTCCTTTGTCCTGGATTATTTAATCTGTCCGTCTGGTTTTTGTCCATAACAGTCCATCAGTCATAAATATAAAGTACGAGTGTCCTCGTCAAATTATTATTATACCCGAAGTTAAATATTCCAACTAATTGGGGATTCGAATTGTAACAAGGTTTTAATACTTTGTTTAATGAATACACCAGGTTATCGACTGCGTGTAAACCAAGGTTTTACTACTTTGTTAACAATTACACCAATTACCCTTGAATGTAATTTCACCCCTGTTTTAATTATTCTAGTGGCTATTAATCCATTCCCGTGTCCGGTTAAATGAACGATTATTCGTACATATAAATACCCCGCCCATCGTGTCCGATTGAGTGTATATGGTAATTTATAGGGACGCCCAATTGTAAATCTTTATATTAACATTAACAAACTTTCATTTAGTTAAACAAATATAAAGCCCATTAATAGCCCATAGTCTAATTTCCACAAGTGTCGTTCTTTTGTCCAAACCCCAATTAAGGTACAAAGCCCAATAACCCCGTCTTTAATATTTAGTCCAACATCATGATTACTTTGGCTCAAATAAGCATAATAATAACTTAAGTACGAGACATTAATTTAAAAAGAAGAACATAGCTTACATTGATTATTTATTGCGTAGTGTTACACGGACAGAGCTCCGACTTTAAAACCCGTAAAATAACCTTTACATAACCCGAACTAATCTAATATAAAACTACACTATACTATATATATTATATATATTTATTTATTACAGAGTATTATTATTATTATGTGTGTGTTGGTGTGGTTTTTAAAAAGTCGAACAAAGTCTGCTTTTATAGGAATGTGGCCAGCTACAGGACTCCATGCGACTCGCATGGGATTTGCACTCCCAGCCATGCGAGTCGCATGGCTATGGGGGACAGCTCACATTCGTTTGTCACATAGCTCGTCGACATATTATAATAATAATATATAATATATATAATTTTATATAATTATATATATATTATATTATATCCTTGTGCATAGTAGACTTGTAATTTTAGGTTCGTTGCGTCGGGCATTTCTTCTTGGCTCAGGTCCCGGTTCCGGATTTTTTAACGTCCTTTCGTACCATTTTATATCTTGTATTTTGCGTTCCGTAACTTGTACTCTTGTCATTTTTAGACGTTCTTCATCAATAATTTGAACCATTTTGATTGTCTCTTGTACATTTGAGCATTTTGGACCTTTTTGTCTTCAAATCTTCGTTTTCGCCTTTTGTCTTCGCACTTATTTAATATAAACGAATATTACTTGAAAATGGAACAATTGCAACTAAAATCTTGTCTTTCTTGGGGGATAATGCTATGAAATATATGTTCCTTTTTAGCCTTATCAATATCCCCACACTTAAGCGTTGCTTGTCCTCAAGCAATACAGTCTTGAAATACATACAAATCACTTCTTTATTCTTCACACTTTATACATCAGTGATTTTGATACGGCGGTATAAACAATGATAGTAACGATAGAACCATGGTTAAAGGTGGGTGTGTCATCCACAGTTGCCTTGGGTTTAGGTCAACGACACTTGCAATCAAATAGCCGATTTACTTTCGGTTTTCAAAGCAAAGTGCACATTTGAAAGGCGGTTTACAGTCCCACATGACTATGAAAATTTAGATCCGTTAGGAAATTGGATCTTTATGAAAACATTTGATCTTTTAAAAATTCAATCTAGCTTTTACCCTAGACACGTTTTCCGGAATAACCCTTCACCGGTGTTTGCAAAATATTTTTGTGGGTTATGTGGGTTTCAGATTTGAAAATTTTAGCTCAACACTTGTGGTTTTGTGTCACCCACTTGCTAACCTTGTATTAGGAAAGCAACACGTCCAGTATACTTGCTCCGTATATTACCTTTCGATAAACTACCGTCCGGTTGTAAAGGAAAGCGATGAACAAGAAACTGTTAAGGCAATGTCCCGTGACTTGCTTTTGATTATGGTCTATAAACGTGTCGGATGCTATTACTATCCTTTGTAGGAGCAATAGTAAAGCTCACCCTTATAATTTTTTTCGGTCTGGCACAAGGTCCTGTCTTCGACCATGCTATGCAACCACCGTTCTTACGGTTGACACCCGATTTGGTTCAGGTGACCTAATGAATTCCAGGTGAATTCTTAGGATTTTACGTTCAATGGTAATGAACGCATTGAAAATGGATTTTCAGAAAACAAATCGGTTTATAATTTGATCAAAATATTTTCTCGTTCAAGCTCGAGTTTAGATATCATTGAATTCCATGAGTTTGAATTCTCAATCTTTAAGGTCAATCTCAAGGATTGAGTAATATCAGGCTTAAAAGCTGATTTTTGATCTTTAAAGGAGATTATCCTTTCTGGGGATCTGATTCATTAGTCTTATCAAGCTAATTTGCACGGTGCCCCCCCATTGTACGAGATAAATCCTTCTCATGGTTAGGATAAATCTGACCACTTGGCGACCCTGTTTGATGCTGAGGTCCGTGGATTTCCAGCTGATTTTAGAGATGACTTTTCTAGATTTTTCGTCAACCTACAGCTGGTCTGGACGACAACTTCATGACCTAAATCAAGAAGCGCGTGTCTTTTTCGGAAGACTTTACTACCTTTTAATGATGGAATTGATTCATCGTGTAGATCCATCTTTCATTACAGTAAATCGGGTAAAATAGTTAATTTAGTCCAAAACAAAAGCACCTGCAATAAACTTTACAGAAACATGTGATAGATAATTTTTTATTGAATAACTTGGTATATTCTCCCCACACTTGGTTTTTTTCATGCGTCTTTTTATATCCTAATAAATAAATTCAAGCGTTTTAATTGTTTCTCAATTTATGTCCTTTCCGAGGTAACGATAATTTCGGTATTAACACCTAGTTTTCACCGTTCATAAATATGTATAAACATGATTTTGAATTCATTTAGTTGAAAATTTTTCAAATTTTCACAAAATTTGGCAAATAAAACCAAGTGTAAACCCGAAAGAATTTATAACCCTTCCCCACACTTAAGATCATGCAATGCCCTCATTTGCATGAAATCAGACTCTAATTATAAATTTATGAGGGTGATTAGTGTAGAAAAGTGATTGAAAATACCCAGTTTGTAATTACAAAGTTCGTCGAATGATAGATGGTGCGTCTCATCGTTTATTCTTTCTTGTTTTATCACACATGTTTTTCTTCAAAAATGGCTGCTTTTATGAACTGTTTGCTAATCTTTGAAAATGCGTCTTTTACCCTAACTTATCATGCATTTTTGTTAACGAGTTATGCACTAACCCGAACCCCTAATTTAACATTAAGTGGGGTTAAACTTCCCCACACTTAGCTGACGACATGTGAAGTCGGTAGAATAAGTTCCACGAATTAGAGTAGTGAGCCAGTTATTTACATCTCGGGTGGTGTATAATATATCAATAGGTTTAAAGTTTAGACTCGCCCGATTGTCACTACTTAATTCTTTTTTAAGTGTAGCTTTTAGTAAATGGATATGTCTCTTTTCTGGTTCTTGGTCAAATGGATCGATATACACCGACATACATATTATAGGGTGGACAATTTCTAACGTTTCCTTCCTTTTATTCTCGATGTCAAAGTTTTCACCTCTATTACCCAATTGGGTGAAATTCGAGGTGTCATTATCTGTTACAGCTCGTAGTTTATTTCTGGTGGATGACTCGTCTATTGAGAATATTGGGTTGGAAGGTTGTGGAATGGTGAAGTTCGGTTTGGCCTTGGGGGTAAAATTTTCAACGTTATCGTATTCCCAAGAGTACCAATTTGTCACCCTTACTTCTTCTTTATCCATTGATGGATCGATGATTTCGTCGGTAGAGGCTAATGTGTCAATATGTTGTGAAATTGGTAAAGCTGAATAAAAAGTATCATCGGGATAGTTGGTGATTTCGGAGCTCTCGAATTCATCAAAATTCGATGATTTGAGATTTTCTTGAACAATACTCCTCAGATCAACAGGTGTGTAGTCTGATAGAGTTTCAGCTTGCCGGTTTACAAACTCGCTCATTTGTTCATTTTGAGCATCGAGTTCTTCGAGTTTGATTTTCATATGATCTAAAGAATTTTCGGACACGTAATTTTCCTCGTCTTCTGGTTGTTGAGTTTGGATATATTCTTGGGAATAATCCCAGTTTGAATTGCGTTCTTCATAATCATTCCATTCAGGTTCCGTGGGTGCGTAATTTTCCATAGGAACGTAATAGTAACATTCCCATGTTGAGTGATAATCTCCACAGATTTCACAACCAGTTATTGTTTCATCGTTCGCGATCCAAGATTGACTGAATGAATTGTCATCAACACTCGGTTGAGAGTATTGATTTAATTGATTTTGGAGTTCAAAAAGAGTTTCCAAGGCCTTGCTTTCAAAATTTTCCATTTTATTGCGATGGCCAAATTTTAGCTACAATGTGGTACAATCACGAATTATCCTATTAGTTATAAAATTTAGAAAAACTTATATAAGTTATCCAATTAATAGACTTTTCTGATTTTGCCCACGTTTCGAATAGCCAAAAGATGCAGCAGGTAGCCAGGACCCTTTAAATCGGAAGCCCACAACTAGCCACTAACAAATCCAACTATTACTACGAACCAGAAAAATGTCAACGTCCATTAATTTAACCACTTAAATAATTTTTCTTTCCGTTTGGAGAATTAGATAAGAAGTAGAGAAAATTCTAAGTCCTAAAAACTAGAATGTCGAGAAATAAGAAAGAAAAAGATTGCGCGTCGAAAAGTGTCGAAAAATAAAAATAAGAAAGAAAAACGTCGGAACTTAAAAGTCTAAAAATTATATCTAAAAAGTTGCGCCTAAAGGTCTACAGGTAAAACTAAAGCGAAAAACGGCGTCGCAAAATTCTAAAGCACCTAAATCTTAGTCTAAGGAATAAGCACTTAAGGGATTTTACGGCAATGCCTAAAAATTCTAGAAATAAAAATGAAACTACGACAAAAACTAGACTTAAAACTAAGCACGAATGATAAAAATAAAAAAATTACGCTAAAAATAAATAAAAGATACAAAATATAAAAGTTAATAAAAAGTTTATAAAAATTATTAGTTTTATAAAAATATTATTTTTATATTTTATATTATAAAAGTATTAAGTTTATAAATTTAAAACTAATTAAAAGTAAATATAAATTAAATTATCTAAAAATAATAATAATAATAATAAAAACTAGGGTTATAATAATAATAATAAAATAAAACGTAATAAATGCGTTTTTAGGTCAAGTGAGTGGGCCTGTCAGAACCCCTCATGCGACTCGCATGGATCTAAGAGAAAAGGTCATGCGACTCGCATGACCTGCTGGTTCAGTTCAAGAAGGGTTCAAAAATGACAGGTCAGTTCGTATTATTTATTATTTATTATTTATTTTTATTTTGTTTTATATTTAAAGTAAAATATATATAAAATAAATAAAAACTTATATTTTTATAAAACTAAAAATAGAAATATTTTATATTTTCATAAATAAAAATCTTAAAAATATATAAAAGCAATTATTTTTTTTTCGGTTTTTAAATTTTTAAATTTTTTTTTTTTTATAGATTTTATATTGTTTTTCTAAAAATGTAAATAAATATTTCGCCGACTCCCCGGCAGCGGCGCCAAAAACTTGATGTGGTAGCGTGGGGGTACGTGATAGTACTATATTTTAGTACGAAATACGTTACAAATTACACAAGTTTTAATTATTTATTTACAAATGGGATATACCTAAACCTTGCTACAACAGTATAGGCAGTGTACCTAATCGTAGAGTAGTATAGTTTTTAGTAAGTCCGGTTCGTTCCACAGGGAGCGGGCTTATTGCACACTATATTTTTATATAATTATATTTGTACAAAAATATATATAATTATATATAATAATATATAAAAGGGGGTTTACCGTTTAATGACCGGTTTGTCGATTTATATTTTAAGCGAAGCGTATAGTAAATGACGATATTTAAATAACAATATAAAATAAATAACAATAATTGAAATGACAATAAATAAAAGTACGAGGAAAAATGAAATAAAATATATTATGCTTATTTAAACTTCCGTAATCATGATGTTTGACGTGTTGATTTTAGTTTTATGCCCATGGGTTAATTGTCCTTTGTCCTGGATTATTTAATCTGTCCGTCTGGTTTTTGTCCATAACAGTCCATCAGTCATAAATATAAAGTACGAGTGTCCTCGTCAAATTATTATTATACCCGAAGTTAAATATTCCAACTAATTGGGGATTCGAATTGTAACAAGGTTTTAATACTTTGTTTAATGAATACACCAGGTTATCGACTGCGTGTAAACCAAGGTTTTACTACTTTGTTAACAATTACACCAATTACCCTTGAATGTAATTTCACCCCTGTTTTAATTATTCTAGTGGCTATTAATCCATTCCCGTGTCCGGTTAAATGAACGATTATTCGTACATATAAATACCCCGCCCATCGTGTCCGATTGAGTGTATATGGTAATTTATAGGGACGCCCAATTGTAAATCTTTATATTAACATTAACAAACTTTCATTTAGTTAAACAAATATAAAGCCCATTAATAGCCCATAGTCTAATTTCCACAAGTGTCGTTCTTTTGTCCAAACCCCAATTAAGGTACAAAGCCCAATAACCCCGTCTTTAATATTTAGTCCAACATCATGATTACTTTGGCTCAAATAAGCATAATAATAACTTAAGTACGAGACATTAATTTAAAAAGAAGAACATAGCTTACATTGATTATTTATTGCGTAGTGTTACACGGACAGAGCTCCGACTTTAAAACCCGTAAAATAACCTTTACATAACCCGAACTAATCTAATATAAAACTACACTATACTATATATATTATATATATTTATTTATTACAGAGTATTATTATTATTATGTGTGTGTTGGTGTGGTTTTTAAAAACGTCGAACAAAGTCTGCTTTTATAGGAATGTGGCCAGCTACAGGACTCCATGCGACTCGCATGGGATTTGCACTCCCAGCCATGCGAGTCGCATGGCTATGGGGGACAGCTCACATTCGTTTGTCACATAGCTCGTCGACATATTATAATAATAATATATAATATATATAATTTTATATAATTATATATATATTATATTATATCCTTGTGCATAGTAGACTTGTAATTTTAGGTCCGTTGCGTCGGGCGTTTCTTCTTGGCTCAGGTCCCGGTTCCGGATTTTTTAACGTCCTTTCGTACTATTTTATATCTTGTATTTTGCGTTCCGTAACTTGTACTCTTGTCATTTTTAGACGTTCTTCATCAATAATTTGAACCATTTTGATTGTCTCTTGTACATTTGAGCATTTTGGACCTTTTCGTCTTCAAATCTTCGTTTTCGCCTTTTGTCTTCGCACTTATTTAATATAAACGAATATTACTTGAAAATGGAACAATTGCAACTAAAATCTTGTCTTTCTTGGGGGATAATGCTATGAAATATATGTTCCTTTTTAGCCTTATCAGATGCCACCATATGAGATGCTTTATGGGCGTAGGTGTCGAACTCCCGTTTGTTGGGGAGAAGTGGGTCAAAGGGAAATCGGGAGTACCGATTTGGTTTTGGAGACGAATAACAAGATCGATATTATCCGGGAACATTTGAAAAAGGCTCAAGATAGACAAAAGTCGTATGCCAACAAACGTAGACGAACGATCGAATTTCAAGAAGGCGACATGGTAATGCTTAAGGTTTCGCCATGGAAGGGTATTATTCGATTTCGAAAACGAGGAAAGTTGGCTCCTCGATTTATTGGGCCGTTCAAGGTTTTAGCTCGTGTTGGTGAAGTTGCATATCGATTGGAATTACCCGAAGAGCTTGCGGGGATCCATAACACGTTTCATGTTTCCCATCTTCGTAAGTGTCTTGCGGATGATTCTTCATGGATGCCATTAGACGAAATTGAGCTAAACAATAAGTTGGAGTATGTGGAAGAGCCGATTGCTATACTCGATGAGAAGGTCAAAAGGTTGAGGCATAAAGAGGTTAGGACCTATAAGGTTCAATGGCGACGGAATAAGGGTTCCGAGTTTACATGGGAACCCGAAGAGTTTGTGTTGGTTTATCTTCCCGCTTGCCATGCGGCTTGGATTGCGAGGACGCAATCCGAATAAGTGGGGGAGAGTTGTAAGACCCGTGTATTTATTGTAAATAGTGTATATATGTTAACAAAGTGACGGGGTACGTTTTATATTTAAAAAGGAGCAAGGAATCAGAATTTGCCCAGGTGCGCGCCGCGCGGCCTGGGGGCGCGCCGCGCAAGTACGCGCAGACAGCTCCTTTTGTTTTATTTAATTATAAATGAGGGCATTTTGGTAAAAACACATTAAGGCAGGATTTAATGCTTGGGATCTGATATTGGAGTGTCATTTACTCCAAAATCCACCAACCTTATCCCTCCAATTCAATTTTAGAGAGAGAGTGATTGTAGAGTGAGAAAGCTCACTTTGAAGGAGAAGAAGTTGCTCTCGGGTTTTATCGCAAGCTTTAAAGTTGTTCATCTCGTCATTTGCTACGTTTTGATAGTTGTGGTACGTTACCTTGGAGTTCAAGCTTGGTCTAATAATCACCAAAGGCGTAAGGTGAGTGGAATAATTATGCGTTCATGTATATGGCATATTTATTTGTAAATGTTATGGTATGAACCACGTGCCGGTAGTACCATAACATGTGTGTGATGTGGATTGTGAGTGTGAACCACGTGCCGGTAGCACTATGATGATAATGATGTGAACCACGTGCCGGTAGCATCGAGTGTGAACCACGTGCCGGTAGCACTATAAAATGAGGCGTGAACCACGTGCCGGTAGCGTCAAAGTGTGAACCATGTACCGGTAGCACTATAAACGAGTGAGACTCAAATGCGTATGGTGTGAACCAAGTGCCGGTAGCACCATAGCGTTATGGTTAACCATATTGTGTTGTGATTGTATAGCATGTTATATATATATTGTGATGAGTACATGCTAATGTGGTTTTGGGATGGTGTACGACTTGTTAGTATTTACGAGTATGTTGATATACTAATTGTGTTACAAGTTCGTATGAGGTATTTGGTATTGTGAATGCGGATAGATAGGTTATATATATGTATGTATAATTATTGCATTCACTAAACTTTGCTTACCCTCTCGTTGTTTACCATTTTATAGGTTCCGGTGTGGATAAAGGTAAGGGCATTGCTTTGGTTTAGAGATCCCGTCGTTGACTAGGGATGCTTTTGGGACGCGTTGAGTTTTGGAGTTTGACCGATAGATGGGTAGTTTAATCCCAAACGCCATGCTCGTAGTGTAGTTTGGAACTTAAACTTTTGTGGTCGAAACTCTTGTAATTTGTATTAACTTGGTATTTTGGGTCGTGTGGGCCCCACTTGTGAAACTTCATTTTTATGTTTGAAACGTACTAGTTTTACTTATATGAACGCGTGACTAAAAGCGTTTTGGCTAAAAATGCCGGGAACCACCCGATCTTTTTCGCATTTAAAGTAACCGGGGACAGCCGGCTTTTGCGCGCCGCGCAGTCCCCAGCGCGCGCCGCGCGGGTATGGCAAACAGCAAAAAAAAAATTTGTTGCAAATTAACGGGGTTTTGTCGGGTGTGGTTTGGGTTGTTACATTCGTGAACAAAGTTTTTTCAAAAAACGAAAAAAATAAATAAATTTGCTTCCCTCCGCTTCCCCCGATTGGTTACTTCCCTCTTGATCCTACCACTATATATATATATATATATATATATATATATATATATATATATATATATATATATATATATATATATATATATAGGTGATAATTTAAATATTTTGAGAGAAATTGATAAAAAAAGATATAGTTGTGTGAGTAAAATGAGAAAAATGTTGTTGTATTTATAAGAAAGAAAAAAATAAATAAATAAATAGGAAACTAGCCGTTAAAACGGCTAGTTTTTGAATTTAAACAGTGCAACGGCTAGTTTCACCACCGTCGCTGGCTCAAAGTTGAATACCGAAGGCGGAATCGACGTCGTCCCGGTGTCGACCGACCGTCGATTCCGGCGTCGGTTTAAGGTGGACGGGGAGAATTGATGCCGGACACCGTGAGCTCTTATAGTAATATATGGAAAACCACCTTTGGGTCCGGGTAGTCAGAGGCGATTCCAAATGGTTGATTATGGGGTCCATTGACCTCACTAAATTTTAATTTTTTTTATAATTTATTAATAAAAATTTATAGAACACCACTAAATTAACACACAAGACCCCATAATTTTTAAAATCAATGGTTTTTTTAAAGTTAACGGTAATATTATAGAATTTTTTTCACAAAGTAGCACTCAAATTGTATGGGACCTGATTGGTTTTTGATTCTAGATTCGCCACTGCGGGTAGTCCATTATTTAATAGGTATACACTCCGTACCTCTTAATCCATTTACAAGTGTAGAATAAATATCTAAATTACACTAAATTTCCAACACAATATTACATCACATGCTAAACGACATCGTGTTCAACGAAACTTTTTATAGTAGAATTAGTCTTTTTGATGTAATTAAATTATTTTCTTTTTGTTAGCTTAAAAACAAGGGTCGTGTAGTTTCTAATTGCAACTCTTAGCTCGTCTGTTCTTTGTAATTTTCCCTTAACGTCTTGCTTAGGTTCGTGTTTTATTATATATAAATTTTGACTGTTAAAAAAAATTTCTGTTTAATTTACATTATATTTAAGTTTGTTGTTTTCTAGTTATAGTCAATGAAAATGAATATTTGAGTATTCAACCATATACAAATCATTACGGAGTACATTATAACAACTCTCACGTTAAACCAAACAAGATACTTGTAACAAATTATTGATTAGCATCTTACCTCATTATCTACTACGGAGTACATTTTAAGCATCTCATTATTGTTTAACTTCCCATACTAGTTATGGCCCATTTGAAGCTTGCTAACCAACATTTATCTTTGTCTCTAAATTAGACAGCTCCTTAACAAGCCTACTTAATTCCATTAATGAACTCCCACCTTCTTTAACTGCTTCATTTGCTTTCCTTTGCATTTCTTTTGCCTTTACCTTCTCACTCTTATCCCCGTTCATGGACTCGCCAATTTTATGGGCCAACTCAGTTGAGTCAGGTACCGTATTCGGGCCCTCACAAACCCGCACCCCTACACCATGATCATCCACTAACAACCTAGCGTTAACATATTGGTCAGCCTCCATGGGCCAAGCCAATATCATTACTCCACTCACAATAGCTTCCAAAACCGAGTTCCACCCACAATGACTCAAAAACCCACCCACCGCTCCATGACCCAATGTTGAAACTTGTGGGGCCCAACCCTTTATCATAAACCCTCTACCCGACCCGGACATTATTGAATCACTTTGTTCCTCTTTCACAACCCAAACATAATGGACCCCACTTTCTTCAAGCCCAATTGCCAAACCCTCCATTTGGTCCTTTGTAAGAAACTTTTGACTTCCAAAACACACATACAAAACCGACCCATCGGGTTTTCCGTCTAGCCATTGCAACACATCGGAATCCGACCCGGAATCAGACTTCCCCCGAGTCATGGGATCCGACCCGTTTAACAAATTTACTGGCCCGGCTCCAAAAACCCGACCGTCACCCATTTTCTTTGTTAAATGCTCCATATACTTGCACTCCAACCCATCAAAAGTATTCACAATCCAACCCCAACTTAACCCACTCACAATATGACCATCAAGAACCAGTTCCCATTCCGGGTCGGACTCTTTATAAATCCGGGCCAAAGTAGGAAGATGCTCGAATTTAAAACAAGGAGAATTCGGCAAGTCATGAAAAACAGTCACATCTTGAGACCTAACAGTTTTAATATTATGACAAACATAATCAAGAATTGCAGTCAAATAAGCACCCGAAGAAAAAAACCCGACCCGAGGGATGCCAAGTTTGTTTGCAAGGTGTTGGGTCCACCCAAGAAAGAAATCTGAGATGATGGCAACAGGGGGGTTATGGTGGGAATTAGACCACTGGATTATTGGGTCTTGTAATTTGGCTAATGAATTTATAATTGGTAAATTTGCATGGTTTCCTAAATCTTTAACATTTTCAACATGTGATGGAAGTTTTGGGTGAGGTGGGAAGGGGAAAACTAGTGGTTGGATGTTTGGACATGATGATAAAAGTGGGTTCAAGATTGGGAGGTTTTTGGGTGTGACTAATATAGTTATGGTTAACCCACTTCTGGCTAGGTAGTGAGTGAGGTCTAGAAGTGGGAGCATGTGACCTTGTGCTGGAAATGGGAATATTAGTATATGTGCAACTTTTTTCTTGCTACTCATGATTGTTTGTTCTTGTTTTTGTGTGTTTTTTCTTTTGAGAGATGAGGTTGGAATATGAAATGTTCAAGTGGGATTTTATATATGGGTGGACAAGAAAAATGTAATCTTTTATTCATCTAATCTAATAAATTTAATTCATAATTCATAATAAAAGCCTTTTTTAGAGGCTCTGTGATTTCCATGTGACCAATAAAGGAAAACATGGTACACAATAAATGGAAACACAGTGATTTTTTTTCTTTTTCGGTGAAAATATAAATATAAATATATATATATATATATATATAAAAGGTCCAAAGAACCGGTGGTACAACATTGCAGATCGTAAATATCTATAGTGAGAGTACAATGTCTCAAATGACCAAACTCATTGACACTCGCTCTGTGCGTCCTACACGATTTAAACGACCAAATTGAAAGCAGAGCGAGTAATATTGAACAAGCCAATGAAATTACAACACGACAACCACCAGACAAAGACCTAATACAAACACAAAAACCTGATCCCGTATACAAACCCGAGACTATCACTCGTCGAGAATTGCACAACCAAAACGATCACCGGGCAACCCGAGAACACCTACCCGAGGCCTGCAAAACCAAAGAAATCCCTCGTATCCGTTAAAGCTAAAAAATAAGCCCATCGAGTAAGTACCAACCACCGAACGGGCAGACAAAACGACCCCGAGAGAGACCTCTGCAAACATTCGTTTTCCAATGTCAACAAAGTCAACAACGTCAGCAACGGCACCGAGCCCACCCGAACAGACTCGGCGACGGGTAAATGAAGTGAATGAACTAGACGCACAACATCCAACAGATCAAAACATAGAAACGCACCGTAGAGGAACCAGTCACCTCTGCCAATTTTCTAAGAGCATATACAAATCCGTAGAATCTGATAGTCAACAAAACAACAGTCACATATGTCGGTAGTCGCTAGTAAAAAACCAGCAGCCACCAGCCTACGATCAGTACCACCAAAGATCACTGGTAACCTCCTACGGCCGCGTACATCTTCATAGTAACCGGAGTCACCATCAGCTGCCGGCAACCGCCGGTAGCCGCCAACAACCTTCAATAGCACCAAACGCAGCCACCAACCACTGTTAACCGCCACTCGCAGCCAGCCACCTTGGTCCGGTTGTGTTCAGTAGCTACCAATCAACCTCGGTTACCACCGGCAGTGGCCGAACAGAAGCTACAAGCAACAGTCCGAGCGTCAGTGACCACCGGACTCCACCAGATTTCAACACAAAACACAACAATGTTCGTGGAAAAACAGTGATGTTCGTGGAAAGAATGATGCAATTATTATCATGTGATATGGATTGCTAATTTTTACGGAGTATGCTTTTTATGTGAGTTATAAAATGTAAAGTCATTACAAGGTTCACTTAAAACACATGTACATGGAATTAGATGTAAAATAAGAGCGCTCCCATTGGTACCATCTTCCACCTTGCCTTCCCTCACGCCCTGCACGGCGTCGATGGCAGCAAGCCCTCAACGAGCCGCCCCGCTTTCGCCTCGATGCCTCCCGTTATTCCTTTCCATCTGTAGCAGATAGCAACACGGATCAAAGTGAGTATATACATGAAATATTAAGTGGTACTTTTTGCTTATATACTTGTACATTTAATTAATTAAATAATATACTAGGTCCCAATTTTTATGAGGAAGTATGTCATGATTGATAGTGTATAGTCCTTCGTTAGTTCTGGTGAGGAAGTGTTGACGTAGTAACGTGACTCTAATGTAGCTACTAGTTCTTATGAGGAAGTATTGTTATAGTTGGGAGCCCTCTACTTAAAGGATCATCTTTCGCTATGATTGATAGTGAAAAACAATGCTCTAGTTATTTTAGAGAATTTAATGCAATTTAATAAAGATTGAGTGGTATATGAGAAAAGTGAAAAATTATCATGTGATACATTTTATATTTATGAGGTGTCATGTGAGTTAAAATATCAAAAAAATATAGTCAAATTCAGTAGTTGAATAAATGATAATTGATAAAAGTTACAATGAATGTAAATGTCTAAAAATGAATGTTAAGATTAACGTTAATGAGCTGAAAATATTATTATTTAATCACTGAATGTTTAAATGTTTAGTTCATAATGGGTTATCTGCTTATCCCTAAAATGATATTTAGTCACTGATCTCTCCGGTATGTGTGTATGCGCACACGCGTGTGCTCTAACGACCCGTCCTAATCCATCTGGACGAATATATTACAATTGGTTACATCGCGAGGTACTTGACTTCTATATGATACATTTTACAAACATTGCATTTATTTTTAAAAGACAAACTTTCATTACATCGAAAGTTGACAGCATGCATACCATTTCATAATATATTCAACTATAATTGACTTAATAATAATCTTGATGAACTCAACGACTCGAATGCAACGTCTTTTGAAATATGTCATGAATGACTCCAAGTAATATCTCTAAAATGAGCAAATGCACAGCGAAAGGTTTCTTTCATACCTGAGAATAAACATACTTTCAAGTGTCAACCAAAAGGTTGGTGAGTTCATTAGCTTATCATAAACATTCATTTCTATCATTTTAATAGACCACAAGATTTCAGATATTTAATTGTACACGTAACCCGAGTACATAATAACACGCGTAACCCGCGAATTAAAATTCATTCATATGGTGAACGCTTGATAACCGACTTAACTTTAATGCATGGAATATCCCCAAACAGAACCTCTCGTATGTATAATAATAATAATCTCGAAGTACTAAAGCATCCGTACCCCGGATGGGACTTGTCGAGGTCCATAGATCTATCTTTAGGATTCGCACAGATTAGGGGCCATACCCGTTTCCTAATCATTAGGTTACCAAGCTAAAAAGGGGTGATATTCAATATTCATAATCCAGCCATAGAATGTAGTTTTTAATCACTTGTGTCTATTTCGTAAAACATTAATAAAATCAGCGCATGTATTCTCAGTCCCCAAAAATATATATAAAAAGGGAGTAATGAAACTCACAATAATGTATTTTGTAGTAAAAATACATATGACGACATTGAACAATGCAAGGTTGGCCTCGGATTCACGAACCTATATCATTTGTTTATTTATTAATACACATAATTGTAATCGAACAATATATATATATATATATATATATATATATATATATATATATATATATATATATATATATATATATATATATATATATATATATATAAATTCATTAGTTATATCATTTTTATATTAAAATATACATATGTTTCATATATTCATTTTGTATATGAATTATTAATTTTTATTATGTTATATGTATTATATATATCATTTTTATCTTTATAATAATACTAAAATAATATTGATAGTAACAGTAGTTTTTAAATGAAATTAAAAGTTTAATAATAGGGATAATGAAAGTAATATTTTTGATAAAAATACATAATACTTAGTAGTAGTAGTAATAATAATAATAATAATACTAATAATAATAACACAATCTTATTATTAATGATAATATTAATAATAATACTACTTAATGATATTACTAGTAAGAATAATAATATTAGTAATAACAATAATAATAATAATAATAATAATAATAATAATAATAATAATAATAATAATAATAATAATAATAATAATAATAATAATAATAATAATAATAATAATAATAATAATAATAGATATAATACTTATAATACTAATAATAAAAATAATAATAATAATAATAATAATCATGATCATAATACCAATAATAATAATAATAATAATAATAATAATAATAATAATAATAATAATACTAATAATAACAATAATAATAATAAACATGATCATAATACCAATAATAATAATAATAATAATAATAATAATAATAATAATAATAATAATAATAATAATAAATAAATAAATAAATAAAATATGGGAACTACCTCAAAATAATCGAATAAACAAAAAAAATTGCCATCCGCCAGGCTCGAACCCGAGACCGCACGCTCACCGCTAACGCTCTTAACCATTGGGCCGTCGCTCTTTTTCTGTTTATATAATGAACCCAAAAATATTTAACCCATGATTCTGTTATCACTCTTCTTCTTCATCTGAACTAGTCGACTAAGGATCGAATTAACTCGTATCATCTTTTATTATAAATTTTAAGTTAAGCTTTCAAACTATCAGTAATTGATACCTCGTTTGATTAAAGAAAAAAAAAAATGAAGAACAGACTCTGTGCAGTCTTTGTTCTTTTTTAAAAAAAAAAATAATTTGCTTTTTGATTTTAAGAAAGTTTCAGATCATACATATAACATGAAACCTATTTTAATTCATATATAGAAACTTTTTGGATCGTTAATTTCAACAAAAACATTAAAACAGATTCAAATTTTGTGATGAACACAAAGTTGACTTTTTAGAAAAATTACCTTTGACTCACAAATTTTTACTCGATACAAAGAATTGAAACTTAAGATTTTGAAGAAAGATTCACGACATGAATTAGAACCCTTCTACATTTATGGATTTCGAAATTTGTTTTGAATTCGAGCTTTGAAAGAAAAAAAAGCTAACATAGGTATCGTCTGTTTTTATGTCCTTTTGCTTTAATTCTTCGGATATTTATAGCTAATAACAATTGAAATTGATAATGAGAGTGTAAAGGTAAATGGTTCTCCAATCGCAGAAGTCAGTAATTTGTTTTATACAGAAAATGGTTCGACAGAAAATATTCTTCAAGGACAGAAAAAAATATAAAAATTGATATAGATAGCTAACAGATTTTAATCTTATCTGTGATATGGATTCCAATTTGATCGACAAATTGTACATAGTGGATAGCGATTTTTCCACTGATTTTATAATTACTGGAATTTAACGAATATTAATAATAAATGTGTTTAATAATACTAATATTAATTATCTTTATAATTTTAATACTAATTTCCTAATATATATATCAACATATACAGTGTACATATATATCTCTGTATATATCTATATCATTTTTTCATATCCACAATTGTATATCTTTTATATTTATTTCTAAAGATTAATCTTAAATACAACAATAATAATAATACAAAAGCTACTACTACTACTACTACTACTACTACTACTACTACTACTACTACTACTACTACTACTACTACTACTACTACTACTACTACTACTAATAATAATAATAATAATAATAATAATAATAATAATAATAATAATAATAATAATAATAATAATAATAATAATAATAATAATAATAATAGAATTGATAATGATATTAACTATAAAATGGTAATAATAATATTACTGATAATAATAATAGATTATATGAATTTCTAGTAATAAATGCTATAGTAATAATAGTGATAAATAATCATTAGTAATAACTAAATTTGTAATTTTACCACTAATTATGATAATATGAGTAATAATAATATTACTAATAGTAATAACAATTATATAATAAATCAATTGTATCAAATTTCATATTTATGATAATATTAATAATACTGATGTTAACATTAATGTTAATATATATTTTTAACCATAATGATGTACTACTTAATAATGTTAATATCTATATTTTAACTTGTGTTATATATTATTAATTATGTAATATATCATATATTATATACAATGACTTTTATTAAATATCTATAATATTAATTATACATAGAATTTATATATATAGCTTCATTTTAAATTACGCTTAATTATTTTGTATTTTATTTTACATATCTAATTTTAAATGTTTTAATTTATATTTTAAAATTTCAAATTATTATATATACTTACATTTATTTATATACATATTTATTAAACAATTGTTCGTGAATCGTCGGTAATGGTCAAAGGTTATCTGAATTCATATAAACAGTTCAAAAATTTTGAGAATCAACCTTACAGACTTTGCTTATCGTGTCGAAATCATATAAAGATTAAGTTTAAATTTGGTCAGAAATTTCTGGGTCGTCACAGTACCTACCCGTTAAAGAAATTTCGTCCCGAAATTTGATTGGGATGGTCATGGCTGACAATAAGTATGTTTTCATGACACATACAAACTGAAAATTAGAGTTTTATCATCATTGAGTAACATGGATAAAATAATTCATTTATATGAAGAGTACAAATGAAGCTATCACAAAAGAGTGAAATGAGAAAATAATGTTTCGTCATATCTTTTGACGTAGATAGGGTTGATTCCCAGAATTCAAGGAATTTAGAGGAAATCTTGGTAATAAGTTTTGATTCTTAAGGAAATTTGAATCCTCTTTGGTTAAATGCGATGATCTGTCTTGATTGCTCTGTTGGATAGTTCACTGTAAATCTACCCTCTTCATTTCCTTTATATTTTGGAGTTCTTTGCCTTTTTATTCTCTTCTCGACCTTTAGTAAAGCGAGTAACGGTCCAGAATTCGTAAGTATGGAGTTTCGAATGAACTTAATGTTCTAAACAAGAAAGAACGTAATCGCACGATTTGATTTGTCAAATTACCAGAATATCCGAAAAATATAACTATCAAGAAGATATGTTCTTGATATGTTTATAGATTAGATAGAATGTAAGAGTCGTGTAACATGGCACATGATGACGTTATTGTAGTGACCCGAACTTTTCCATGTTTATATATATTAATTGAGATTGATATTTACATGATTAAATGTTTCCAAAATGTTAAGCAATCAAACTTGTTAAGACTTGATTAATTGAAATATGTTTCATATAGACAATTGACCACCCAAGTTGACCGGTGATTCACGAACGTTAAAACTTGTAAAAACTATATGATGACATATATATGGATATATATATAGTTAACATGATACTATGATAAGTAAACATATCATTAAGTATATTAACAATGAACTACATATGTAAAAACAAGACTACTAACTTAATGATTTTTAAACGAGACATATATGTAACGATTATCGTTGTAAAGACATTTAATGTATATATATCATATTAAGAGATATTCATACATGATAATATCATGATAATATAATAATTTAAAATCTCATTTGATATTATAAACATTGGGTTAACAACATTTAACAAGATCGTTAACCTAAAGGTTTCAAAACAACACTTACATGTAACGACTAACGATGACTTAACGACTCAGTTAAAATGTATATACATGTAGTGTTTTAATATGTATTTATACACTTTTGAAAGACTTCAATACACTTATCAAAATACTTCTACTTAACAAAAATGCTTACAATTACATCCTCGTTCATTTTCATCAACAATTCTACTCGTATGCACCCGTATTTGTACTCGTACAATACACAGCTTTTAGATGTATGTACTATTGGTATATACACTCCAATGATCAGCTCTTAGCATCCCATTTGAGTCACCTAACATATGTGGGAACCATCATTTGGAAACTAGCATGAAATATCTCATAAAATTACAAAAATATGAGTAATCATTCATGACTTATTTACATGAAAACAAAATTACATATCCTTTATATCTAATCCATACACCAACGACCAAAAATACCTACAAACGCTTTCATTCTTCAATTTTCTTCATCTAATTGATCTCTCTCAAGTTCTATCTTCAAGTTCTAAGTGTTCTTCATATATTCTACAAGTTCTAGTTACATAAAATCAAGAATACTTTCAAGTTTGCTAGCTCACTTCCAATCTTGTAAGGTGATCATCCAACCTCAAGAAATCTTTGTTTATTACAGTAGGTTATCATTCTAATACAAGGTAATAATCATATTCAAACTTTGGTTCAATTTCTATAACTATAACAATCTTATTTCAAGTGATGATCTTACTTGAACTTGTTTTCGTGTCATGATTCTGCTTCAAGAACTTCGAGCCATCCAAGGATCCGTTGAAGCTAGATCCATTTTTCTCTTTTCCAGTAGGTTTATCCAAGGAACTTAAGGTAATAATGATGTTCATAACATCATTCGATTCATACATATAAAGCTATCTTATTCGAAGGTTTAAACTTGTAATCACTAGAACATAGTTTAGTTAATTCTAAACTTGTTCGCAAACCAAAGTTAATCCTTCTAACTTGACTTTTAAAATCAACTAAACACATGTTCTATATCTATATGATATGCTAACTTAATGATTTAAAACCTGGAAACACGAAAAACACCGTAAAACCGGATTTACGCCGTCGTAGTAACACCGCGGGCTGTTTTGGGTTAGTTAATTAAAAACTATGATAAACTTTGATTTAAAAGTTGTTACTCTGAGAAAATGACTTTTATTATGAACATGAAACTATATCCAAAAATTTTGGTTAAACTCAAAGTGGAAGTATGTTTTCTAAAATGGTCATCTAGACGTCGTTCTTTCGACTGAAATGACTACCTTTACAAAAACGACTTGTAACTTATTTTTCCGACTATAAACCTATACTTTTTCTGTTTAGATTCATAAAATAGAGTTCGATATGAAACCATAAAAATTTGATTCACTCAAAACGGATTTAAAATGAAGAAGTTATGGGTAAAACAAGATTGGATAATTTTTCTCATTTTAGCTACGTGAAAATTGGTAACAAATCTATTCCAACCATAACTTAATCAACTTGTATTGTATATTATGTAATCTTGAGATACCATAGACACGTATACAATGTTTCGACCTATCATGTCGACACATCTATATATATTTCGGAACAACCATAGACACTCTATATGTGAATGTTGGAGTTAGCTATACAGGGTTGAGGTTGATTCCAAAATATATATAGTTTGAGTTGTGATCAATACTGAGATACGTATACACTGGGTCGTGGATTGATTCAAGATAATATTTATCGATTTATTTCTGTACATCTAACTGTGGACAACTAGTTGTAGGTTACTAACGAGGACAGCTGACTTAATAAACTTAAAACATCAAAATATATTAAAAGTGTTGTAAATATATTTTGAACATACTTTGATATATATATGTATATATTGTTATAGGTTCGTGAATCAACCAGTGGCCAAGTCTTACTTCCCGACGAAGTAAAAATCTGTGAAAGTGAGTTATAGTCCCACTTTTAAAATCTAATATTTTTGGGATGAGAATACATGCAGGTTTTATAAATGATTTACAAAATAGACACAAGTACGTGAAACTACATTCTATGGTTGAATTATCGAAATCGAATATGCCCCTTTTTATTAAGTCTGGTAATCTAAGAATTAGGGAACATACACCCTAATTGACGCGAATCCTAAAGATAGATCTATTGGGCCTAATAAACCCCATCCAAAGTACCGGATGCTTTAGTACTTCGAAATTTATATCATATCCGAAGGGTGTCCCGGAATGATGGGGATATTCTTATATATGCATCTTGTTAATGTCGGTTACCAGGTGTTCACCATATGAATGATTTTTATCTCTATGTATGGGATTTGTATTGAAATATGAAATCTTGTGGTCTATTATTATGATTTGATATATATAGGTTAAACCTATAACTCACCAACGTTTTTGTTAACGTTTTAAGCATGTTTATTCTCAGGTGATTATTAAGAGCTTCCACTGTCGCATACTTAAATAAGGACGAGATTTGGAGTCCATGCTTGTATGATATTGTGTAAAAACTGCATTCAAGAAACTTATTTTGTTGTAACATATTTGTATTGTAAACCATTATGTAATGGTCGTGTGTAAACAGGATATTTTAGATTATCATTATTTGATAATCTACGTAAAGCTTTTTAAACCTTTATTGATGAAATAAAGGTTATGGTTTGTTTTAAAATGAATGCAGTCTTTGAAAAACGTCTCATATAGAGGTCAAAACCTCGCAACGAAATCAATTAATATGGAACGTTTTTAATCAATAAGAACGGGACATTTCAGTTGGTATCCGAGCGTTGGTCTTAGAGAACCAGAATTTTGCATTAGTGTGTCTTATCGAGTTTGTTAGGATGCATTAGTGAGTCTGGACTTCGACTGTATTTACTTGAAAAATGATTGCTTAACAAATTTTGTTGGAAACTATATATTTTTAACATGTGAATATTATGTGATATATTAATCTCTTAACGCGTTTGATATTATGTGATAGATGTCTACCTCTAGAACAAGTCCCATTGACTCACCTAATAATAATGAAGAGTCAAATGTAAATTGGAATGATTCGTGGACTGATTCACAAGTTCCCAAAGAGGAACCGGAAGAAGAGTCGGAACCGGAAGAAGAATCGGAACCGGAAGAAGAATCGGAACCGGATGAAGAAATAGAACCGGTGGGGGGAAATAATAAAACGGTTAAGTAAAAGAAAATCCTCAACCAACCGACCAAGGTTAATTATGGTCAATGGTGTTTCCGCCAAGGAAGCAAAATATTGGGAGGATTACCAATTCTCCGATGAATCGGATTCCGACGAGAATTCCGATGATGTTATAGAAATTACCCCAACTGAATTTAAAAAGGCAAAAGAAAATAATAAGGGAAAGGGCATAAAAATAGAGAAATCTAATTCCAACCCCGATGAACTTTATATGTATCGTCAACCCCCGAAGTCCTTAAGTTGTAACAATGACCCGAGAACCTCTAAACCACCAGATTTTTCTAAACCAATGTGGAAAACGACGGCTCATATTAGGGGAACATCATATATCCCTAGAAACTTGGCAAAACGAACCAAAACCGAAGAAGAAGAAACAAGCGAGTCGGAATAAGATAGTTGTATTCGTGTGGTGTAATATATGTAATATAGTGTGCTTATGCTTTATGATATATGTAAAAATTGCTTGTATTAATAAGTAATTTTTTTTTTATGAATCTAACTCTTGTCTATTTTACAGTATAAAAACACAAAATGGATAGACAACCCAATATTTTAAGAGACCTACCCGGAGACATGATTGATGAAATCTTGTCTAGAGTCGGTCAGAATTCTTCGGCACAACTATTTAAGGCGAGATCAGTTTGTAAGACATTCGAAGAACGTTCCAAGAATGCCTTGGTTTATAAAAGGCTTTCGTTCGAAAGATGGGGGATATCACATTGGGAAATCCATAAGTTACGATGTGTTTACTTTGACGCATATATTGCGGGGAACCCAAATGCTATTTTACGCAATGGGTTAAGAAATTATTTTGACTCAATATATCCGAATATTGGACTTCGTGATTTAGAAAAAGCGGCTAACATGCAACATAAAGAAGCATGTTATGCTTACGGATTAGTAATGTTCGCTTCTCACCAAAGTGAGAACAAGAACATCGGGCTACAACTATTAAACAAAACATTCCCACAAGTGACGGAGTCGGTAATTTGGGTAAGAAATGAGGTTTTTAGATTGTTACGGGACTGTTGGACATTACGTAACCCTTGTCCCTTTGACAACGTTACAACACGCTGTCTTATCAACGGCCATAACGGTTATGTTCCACAAGACCAAGGATGGGAAGTTGTAACGACCCGTCCTTATCCACCTGGACGAAGTCATCAACATTTGGTCCCATTGCGATGATTGACTCCAAGTAATGTCCTTAAATTGAGCAGATGCACAGCGGAAGACTTAATTCATACCTGAGAATAAACATGCTTTAAAGTGTCAACCAAAAGGTTGGTGAGTTCATAGGTTTATTATAACAAACATTTCAATATTTTAATAGACCACAAGATTTCATAATAATAAACATAATACACTCGTAAGTGTATGTAAAGCATTCTAAGTGGTTGAGCACTTGGTAACCATACTTAACATTTAATCACGTCGCATATTCCCTTTATTATGAAATCTCACTACACCGTACCAAGTGTAGTCACCGAAACGAAGTACTGTGCAACCGTTGAATACTGGTCGTCCAGTCCGGTTGGGGTTGTCAGGCCCGATAGATCTATCAACAGGATTCGCGTTTACAATACCACATGTAAATAGTAGTTACCAAGCTATTAGGGAAGATATGCAGAGTGGTACAACTCAACATAGAATACATTTTAAGTACTTGTGTCTATCTCATAAACATTTATAAAAGCAGCGCATGTATTCTCAGCCCAAAAATATATATTGCAAAAGCAATTAAAAAGGGAGCAAATGAAGCTCACATACTGTATTTTGTAGTAAAAATACATATGACGTCATTTAACAAGTGTAAGGTTGACCTCGGATTTATGTACCTATATCAAGTATATATATTAACACATATATTTATAATCGAACAAATTTATATATATTTAGTGATTTAATTGTTATTTTAATTATGTGTTTCATTAATAACCTATTTAGTTACATTTATTAATAATTATTATAAAGGTATTAATATAATTATGTTATATGTAGTGAATATAGTTTTATATAACTAATTGTTATTTGATAAAATAATATTGATAATAATAATAAGTAAAAAGTTGTTTTATTTTACACAAATAATAATAATAGTATAAAAATAATAATATTATTGTCAAAATAATAATAATGATAATAATAATATATTAAAATGATGATACTTATGATGATATTATTAATAATAATAATGATAATAATAATAATAATAATAATAATAATAATAATAGATATCTTACTACCTTAAGAGCTTTTCCAAAAATAAATGCCTCAGATAATGTTTGAACCCAAGACCTCTCGCTCACCCATTAACATTAATAAACCATCCGGCTATTACGATTTTTCTACTACAGTATGCGACTCATATGTATTTAACCCGTTATCTGTTCATCATCATAATATCTATCGTCCTATTAGCCTAATAGAAATACATCGGTCCAACAGCAAGTATATCGGCCCAACAGTGATTAATCACAGCCCACATCAGTTTCTCTTATAATTAATAAAAAAAATTGTTGCGGCCTGGGTTCGAACCCAGGACCTCTAGATTCTCACAAACACCCAGAACCGTCCCACCATTTCATTCTTTCTGTTTTAATGTTGGAATTTATCTTTTTAACCAGTATTTGACTGTTTTGTTCCTAGTTCCACTATCATCTAACATCATACCATTATGATCATTATCGTATGATCATCATCAACATCTCATCCATTATCATCTTCATCAATCATCGACATCATCATCTACGAGCATCATTATATATCATCAAAATCATCATCATCGTTCTCGCTACACTAATCATCATCACGATCAACGTGCATCATCATCATTCACGTAACAGTTTAAATGTTATTTTTGTTACTGTTCATCGTCTTCTTCGTGGGTTTCATGAAAGTGACTGTTATTGTGAGCTCAAACATAAATGAAATCGTATAGCAGCAAACAGTAACAATTATGGTGTGTGAGTTGTGGTGTGTTGAAATAGAAACTGATATGTATAGCTGCAGTAGTAGCACCACATCGATGAGAAAGAAAAAAAATGAAATAAAAATGGCGGTTTGGGTGAAATAGTAACATAAACAGCGATAATTAGCAGCAACCTCTGATGGTTTTGATCCTGTGAACTGGCTAACAGTAATAGAAACGTTGATGGTGGTTGTAAATAGTGGAAGGAGGAGAAGGGTTGATCGAAGAAGAAGGTGGTGCTTTGGTGGTTGTTAGTCGAATAAGAAAGGAAGAGAGAGAACGGGTGAGAGAGAAGAGAGAGATGGCGGTTTCTTGGTGCTGGTGGCAATGGGTTAATCGAATAAGATGGAAAACAGAAGGCAGGAGATGTGTTGCTGCAGTTTGATGTGTACGTTGCTCGATCAGAAATAGAAGAGAATACCAGTAATGAGTAGCAGTAACGAGTACTTGGCTTGTAATGGAATTTAATCTTTCAAACTAAAAGAAGATAAGCCTGAATGTTTTTGTTGTTAAACTAGAGTACCATTAGAATATCTAGGTGACTCTAAAAACTGTTTGGAAATCGAAGAATCATAGGATGCACTTATGTGAGAATTAGAAGCAGTGGAAGAACAAGGTGAATTTAGTAGCAAAATTAATATAGTAGCGAGATGAATTTAGCGTGAACGGAAAAGGTAACAAAAGTCACCGGAGTTCATTGAAATGGAGATGGTGATTAAAGATTTTATTAGATCGAGATGGTGTGTGAATAATGTTTTGCAGTCTCCTATGTTTTTAGATTGAGATTATCTAGAGATTATAACGATGATGAATGATGAAGTTGGTTATGGATAAGGTGTTAGTGGGTTTAGTGGAGAGATGATGATGGTAATGTATCTATCTAATTCTCTCTGCATATGTATATTAATATAGAGAAAGAGTTGGTTGCTTGAAAACAAAACACAGTACATTAATAATAATATAATAATATTAGTACATCAATTTAAAAACATGATAAAACTGTAACACATTATATGTGCCGACACTTTTATATTTTTAATTTAAGGGTACTATCGTGTCCATTGCTAAACAGTTAGTGTATAAATGTGTTCCTAAAAATCTCAAACTTTTAGATTATATATATTTAATTATTTCACTTATTAACTGTTTGAAACCTGATCAAAAAGGTTCGATAATTATTTATTTTCTGTTCCAATTTATGTGTACGGAGTACTAATATTTAAACTTAAAAATGTAAAAATATTTTTAACAAATCTAGAATCGTCGTAATCACTTTACACTCCAACTTTTATTTTTGTCTTTAATAAACTCATATGAAACCTATATGAACGCTAACGAAATATCAACCGAGTAATACAAACTTTGACAAACTAAGCTCGAAATCATTTATATTCTATATACACTTATATATATTCATATATATAGATTCATTTAAATAACAACCTTATTATAATGCTTATTATTTTACAATTTAGTTCTTACAATTAAATCATATATTATTTCAAATTATATTTCAAATTAATATATATATATATATATACACACACACATTTAAATATATATGTAACTATTTTCAAATAGTAGTTCGTGAATCGTCGAGAACAGTCGAAGGTCAATTGAATATATGAAACAGTTCAAAATTTTTGAGACTCAACATTACAGACTTTGCTTATCATGTCAAAAATACAATATCGTATCGAGAGTTTGGTTTAAAATTAGTCGAAATTTTCCGGGTCGTGACAGTACCTACCCGTTAAAGAAATTTCGTCCCCGAAATTTGAGTGAGGTCGTCATGGCTAACAATAAAATTGTTTTTATGACGAATATGAGTTGATAAATAGAGTTTTATCATTATTGATTAATATATATAAAACAATTCGATCATGTGAAGCGTAAGAGTGAAGCTATCACAAAAGAGTGAAATGAGAAATAAAAATTCGTCTTGACTTTTGACGTAGTCACGGTTGAATTCCGGAATTCAAGGAATTTAAAGAAATCTTCTAAGCAGAAAGGAAATGTAATAGCATGATTGATTAGCAACTGTTGAAATTACAGAAGAACAGAAATATCAAGGAAATATTTCCGTGATATGCTTAGAAATTAAGTAGAATGAAAGAGTCGTGTGACATGGCACATGATGAGAATAAGGTCTGTGAATCATCATCACGTTACATTAGAAATTTAGCATGACTTACTGTAATATAATTACATTGACCAAGCGTCATTATATTATACTAACTCATGTTTCAATTTCCAACACTTCTCCACAATTCATTCATAATTTATACTTATATTTTACAGAAGTTTCCAATATAATGGAATACTGAAAACACGAAGAGGTAGATAATTTCGGACAAGAATATTTATGAAAATATCCTCAGAAATATCGAAGATATTTATGATGATATTTTGGAGTTTCTAAGTTCGAAAGTTGATGAAGAAAAATTTTTCGCAAGATTTTAACACGACTTCGGAACAAAATATTCTCTAAAGATTTTATCGAATCCAGAATTACCTAGATTCTTTGAATATAGGGTTTAGTCTTTATATTTATCCTTGGTCTCCTTCATGGGGTGCTCAATCCGATTTTCAGTACCAAATTTTTCTATCGATCGTTCTCAACACTTCCTTCTTTATCATCAATTTTTGGCCATTAAGACCATCTACAACATGCTGCTTCGTTAGCATTTTCAAAGTTAACGGATATGGGTCATCGGTTATCAAACCGAGGTGATTTCAGGAGAATTGTGTTTTTAGATGATTAAACGCTGATGGTAATATGGTGAAATATAAAAGGTTCTCCAGTAACAATAAAGAGTACGCATATATATCAAGGTTATAATAAGATTGTTTCGAACGAAAAGTTGAAGTTGACTTGCTGGTACTGTGACAAAATTTGCTACTTTGAAAGGGATTACCAAATTATTTTGGGTAATAATAACACTAAAGGAATTAGCACAACTACGTGTTAAACGTTTACTCAGTTTCCGAGGGTTTTTCAGGTGCATATCTATATGCATCAATCTTTTCTTTCGTAGGTGAAGTGCGGCTGGTTCATCCTCTCGATCGAGGTGTTTTCAAGAATCATGAAAGATTTGAACACGGATTGAAATCGTCAAGATTCAAATGAGGTTTAAGATGAAAAACAAGTGGCAAACTTGAAGAATCATTTAGTTTCATATGTTATAATCAGTATTTTAATTCATTTTAAATGTCCACTGTTGTTAGTCCATTAGTCCAATAGTCCAATAGTTCATATATATAGTTTAATATATAACATTCGAATTAATTAATACGTATCATGACCCGTGTACCGGTCTCAGTATTGATCACGACTCAAACTATATATATATTTTGGAATCAACCTCAACCCTGTATAGCTAACTCCGTCATTTGCATATAGAGTGTCTATGGTTGTTCCAAGATAAATATATAGATGGGTCAATATGATATGTCGAAACCTTGTATACGTGTCCCGTTATTTAAAGTGCGTAAAATAATTACAGAAATTAAATGACGATAAATAAAATTGCGAGAATGTAAATTGCGATAATTAAATTGCGATACATAAAATGTAACCAGTTAGCTAGGAACAGTTAGCTAGGAACAGTTAGCGTGGATTCTTAACGATATTTTAATTAGTTAGTTCGTTTGTTTCTAACAAATTTTACTTTGTCCGATGTTTTCTTCATTATGCCACTTGTTGGATTTTGATAGGTCAAAATCCAAATATGAAATTGAACGAAAATGGTTATTCTGTGGTGAACGGATACGTATATCGGTGAATGTAAATAGGATAGTAAATGACTGTTGAATCAGATTCGAAGGATGTACAGTGTAACTTATTAGTGTGAAACTAAATATTCCTCGGGTATTACCTACCCGTTAAAATATTTTCACCATTAACAGTTTGTACGAAAGAAATTTTAATTACAATCTTTATGAAAATATATATACATATATATTTTCTTCAGATGTAATCATGGATTTAATGAGTCAATATGATATTAAACTCATTTGATTTACCGTTAGAACAAGAATATATAATCTCTAAAACATTAGAGATTACATAATCGCCATTTCGAACGAAGATAAATGATGTAGAACGATTCGTAGAACGATGATTATACTCGAGGTACAGAATGAGATGTCGAGACATGGATTGTTGATGGTACTGGTGCTGTTAATGATGGTACTGTTGGTGCCGGTGATGTTGCTGAAGCTGGTACATTTTACACCATATTCTCCAAATTGATTATTCGAGCGCGAAGTTCGTTGACTTATTATTCCAGGATGATTGTCGGTCGGAACGAGTGGATGAATAAGGTCTAAAATGTGAGATAGTATATAATCGTGACGAGTTACTCTGGAAATGAGAGAGAAAATGGTATTACGAATAGGTTCGCCGGTAAGTGCTTCAGGTTCATCGCCAAGAGGTGAATTTGGTTGGTGGAAAGGGTCGCCTTCTTCGCGTCTCCATTGATTAAGTCGACTACGAACCCATCAGATGATTTGGGGATGGATGATTGGTTGATTCATTCTGGTGACACTGCTTTCGGAGCTTAGGTGAAACTCCATATCGAAATAGCTGTCGGAATCCGAGGAATTCGAACTGGTTGAGGGATTCATCTCGTACGATCAGATGAAGAATTTTTGATAAGAAATAGATTATAGGATGTAGATTAGTACCCTGCAATACATAATTCACATATATATAATACTAAAATCCATAAGTTACGGAGGAATCTACGGAATATGTTAGGCAAAGGTAACTATAACAGCTACGCTAAGATATGAATTTATCTATACACTGTCTATGCAATAGAGGCTGTAAGACGTGTCTAGACTTTAAGGATGATAAGCAAATAATTTTTGACACAAAATGATAAGCAAAACTTTTGGCATGCAGACACGGTCGAAGTCCAGACTCACTAATGTATCTAAATAACTATCAGTTAGACACACTAATGCAAGACCTGATTCGCTAAGACCACCGCTCTGATACCACCTGTGAAGACCCGTCCTTATCCACCTGGACGAAGTCATCAACATTTGGTCCCATTGCGATGATTGACTCCAAGTAATGTCCTTAAATTGAGCAGATGCACAGCGGAAGACTTAATTCATACTTGAGAATAAACATGCTTTAAAGTGTCAACCAAAAGGTTGGTGAGTTCATAGGTTTATTATAACAAATATTTCAATATTTTAATAGAGCACAAGATTTCATAATAATAAACATAATACACTCGTAAGTGTATGTAAAGCATTCTAAGTGGTTGAGCACTTGGTAACCATACTTAAAATTTAATCACGTCGCATATTCCCTTTATTATGAAATCTCACTACACCGTACCAAGTGTAGTCACCGAAACGAAATACTGTGCAACCGTTGAATACTGGTCGTCCAGTCCGGTTGGGGTTGTCAGGCCCGATAGATCTATCAACAGGATTCGCGTTTACAATACCACATGTAAATAGTAGTTACCAAGCTATTAGGGAAGATATGCAGAGTGGTACAACTTAACGTAGAATACATTTTAAGTACTTGTGTCTATCTCATAAACATTTATAAAAGCAGCGCATGTATTCTCAGCCCAAAAATATATATTGCAAAAGCAATTAAAAAGGGAGCAAATGAAACTCACATACTGTATTTTGTAGTAAAAATACATATGACGTCATTTAACAAGTGTAAGGTTGACCTCGGATTTATGTACCTATATCAAGTATATATATTAACACATATATTTATAATCGAACAAATTTATATATATTTAGTGATTTAATTGTTATTTTAATTATGTGTTTCATTAATAACCTATTTAGTTACATTTATTAATATTTATTATAAAGGTATTAATATAATTATGTTATATGTAGTGAATATAGTTTTATATAACTAATTGTTATTTGATAAAATAATATTGATAATAATAATAAGTAAAAAGTTGTTTTATTTTACACAAATAATAATAATAGTATAAAAATAATAATATTATTGTCAAAATAATAATAATGATAATAATAATATATTAAAATGATGATACTTATGATGATATTATTAATAATAATAATGATAATAATAATAATAATAATAATAATAATAATAATAATAATAATAATAATAATAATAATAATAATAATAATAATAATAGATATCTTACTACCTTAAGAGCTTTTCCAAAAATAAATGCCTCAGATAATGTTTGAACCCAAGACCTCTCGCTCACCCAGTAACATTAATAAACCATCCGGCTATTACGATTTTTCTACTACAGTATGCGACTCATATGTATTTAACCCGTTATCTGTTCATCATCATAATATCTATCGTCCTATTAGCCTAATAGAAATACATCGGTCCAACAGCAAGTATATCGGCCCAACAGTGATTAATCACAGCCCACATCAGTTTCTCTTATAATTAATAAAAAAAATTGTTGTGGCCTGGGTTCGAACCCAGGACCTCTAGATTCTCACAAACACCCAGAACCGTCCCACCATTTCATTCTTTCTGTTTTAATGTTGGAATTTATCTTTTTAACTAGTATTTGACTGTTTTGTTCCTAGTTCCACTATCATCTAACATCATACCATTATGATCATTATCGTATGATCATCATCAACATCTCATCCATTATCATCTTCATCAATCATCGACATCATCATCTACGAGCATCATTATATATCATCAAAATCATCATCATCGTTCTCGCTACACTAATCATCATCACGATCAACGTGCATCATCATCATTCACGTAACAGTTTAAATGTTATTTTTGTTACTGTTCATCGTCTTCTTCGTGGGTTTCATGAAAGTGACTGTTATTGTGAGCTCAAACATAAATGAAATCGTATAGCAGCAAACAGTAACAATTATGGTGTGTGAGTTATGGTGTGTTGAAACAGAAACTGATATGTATAGCTGCAGTAGCAGCACCACATCGATGAGAAAGAAAAAAAATGAAATAAAAATGGCGGTTTGGGTGAAACAGTAACATAAACAGCGACAATTAGCAGCAACCTCTGATGGTTTTGATCCTGTGAACTGGCTAACAGCAATAGAAATGTTGATGGTGGTTGTAAATAGTGGAAGGAGGAGAAGGGTTGATCGAAGAAGAAGGTGGTGCTTTGGTGGTTGTTAGTCGAATAAGAAAGGAATAGAGAGAACGGGTGAGAGAGAAGAGAGAGATGGCGGTTTCTTGGTGCTGGTGGCGATGGGTTAATCGAATAAGATGGAAAACAGAAGGCAGGAGATGTGTTGCTGCAGTTTGATGTGTACGTTGCTCGATCAGAAATAGAAGAGAATACCAGTAATGAGTAGCAGTAACGAGTACTTGGCTTGTAATGGAATTTAATCTTTCAAACTAAAAGAAGATAAGCCTGAACGTTTTTGTTGTTAAACTAGAGTACCATTAGAATATCTAGGTGATTCTAAAAACTGTTTGGAAATCGAAGAATCATAGGATGCACTTATGTGAGAATTAGAAGCAGTGGAAGAACAAGGTGAATTTAGTAGCAAAATTAATATAGTAGCGAGATGAATTTAGCGTGAACGGAAAAGGTAACAAAAGTCACCGGAGTTCATTGAAATGGAGATGGTGATTAAAGATTTTATTAGATCGAGATGGTGTGTGAATAATGTTTTGCAGTCTCCTATGTTTTTAGATTGAGATTATCTAGAGATTATAATGATGATGAATGATGAAGTTGGTTATGGATAAGGTGTTAGTGGGTTTAGTGGAGAGATGATGATGGTAATGTATCTATCTAATTCTCTCTGCATATGTATATTAATATAGAGAAAGAGTTGGTTGCTTGAAAACAAAACACAGTACATTAATAATAATATAATAATATTAGTACATCAATTTAAAAACATGATAAAACTGTAACACATTATATGTGCCGACACTTTTATATTTTTAATTTAAGGGTACTATCGTGTCCATTGCTAAACAGTTAGTGTATAAATGTGTTCCTAAAAATCTCAAACTTTTAGATTAAATATATTTAATTATTTCACTTATTAACTGTTTGAAACCTGATCAAAAAGGTTCGATAATTATTTATTTTCTGTTCCAATTTATGTGTACGGAGTACTAATATTTAAACTTAAAAATGTAAAAATATTTTTAACAAATCTAGAATCTTCGTAATCACTTTACACTCCAACTTTTATTTTTGTCTTTAATAAACTCATATGAAACCTATATGAACGCTAACGAAATATCAACCGAGTAATACAAACTTTGACAAACTAAGCTCGAAATCATTTATATTCTATATACACTTATATATATTCATATATATAGATTCATTTAAATAACAACCTTATTATAATGCTTATTATTTTACAATTTAGTTCTTACAATTAAATCATATATTATTTCAAATTAATATATATATATATATATATATATACACACACACATTTAAATATATATGTAACTATTTTCAAATAGTAGTTCGTGAATCGTCGAGAACAGTCGAAGGTCAATTGAATATATGAAACAGTTCAAAATTTTTGAGACTCAACATTACAGACTTTGCTTATCATGTCAAAAATACAATATCGTATCGAGAGTTTGGTTTAAAATTAGTCGAAATTTTCCGGGTCGTGACAGAAGTAATCCTAGTAAAACCAGAATGCATGACTTGTTTCTGGACGTATGAATTACGTGTCTTTATTGCCTTTGCTGAACGACTTGTGTACTAGCTAGAATTATCTTCACAACCATCTTGTATCAAATTTATTGTGTGCTATATTTCATGCTATATGTAAAATAAGCGGTATTGTAAGTTTGTAAAATATTGTGTAAAAGTTTGAACACGAAATATTATTATAATCAGTTTTTCATATAGAATTGTAGTAGTTTAATTATATATTAGCTACTAAGTATGAACTTAAAGGGTAGGTACTACCCGAATTTAAACTTATAAAAGGCTAATATGAAGAAAAAGCTTTTATAAATGAGTTCATATTATGCTACGAAATACTATTAACTACTCTTAATATTCTGTATGATTAACTTGTTCCATTTGACTATTTTGAAGGAAATGGCACCGACTACTCAACACACCGTGAATATGAATGAAGAGGAATTCCGTACTTTTCTAGCTTCAAACATAGCCGCAGTACAGGCTGCGCTACATACCAACAATAACCTTGGATCTAGCAGTACAGGAAATCGTGTAGGATGCACCTACAAAGAATTCACTGCCTGCAAACCTTTGGAATTTGATGGAACCGAAGGACCGATCGGATTGAAACGGTGGACCGAGAAGGTCGAATCGGTGTTTGCCATAAGTAAGTGTACTGAAGAGGAAAAAGTGAAGTACGCTATGCATACCTTCACAGGTTCTGCGTTAACATGGTGGAATACCTATCTAGAGCAAGTGGGACAAGACGATGCGTACGCACTACCGTGGTCAGCATTCAAGCACTTGATGAACGAGAAGTACCATCCCAGAACCGAGGTCAATAATCTCAAGACAGAACTTAGAGGGTTACGAACCCAAGGATTTGATATTACCACGTACGAAAGATGATTCACAGAATTGTGCCTATTGTGTCCGGGAGCATTCGAAGATGAGGAAGAGAAGATCGACGCGTTTGTGAAAGGATTACCGGAAAGAATCCAAGAAGATATAAGTTCACACGAGCCCGCCTCCATACAACAGGCATGTAGAATGGCTCACAAACTAGTGAACCAGATTTAAGAAAGAATTAAAGAACAGACTGCTGAAAAGGCCAATGTGAAGCAAGTCAAAAGAAAGTGGGAGGAAAACGGTGATAAGAATCACCAATACAACAACAACAGCAATTACAACAATAATCGCAACAATTATCCCAACAATCGCAACATCAATCGCAACTACAACAAACGGCCCAACAACAACAACAACAACAACAACAACAGCAACCACAACAATCATCCCAACAACAATAATAACTGCAACAACAACAACAACAATCAGAAGCAGCTATGCCAAAGGTGTGAAAAGTATCACTCGGGGTTCTGCACCAAATTTTGCAACAAGTGTAAAAGAAATGGTCATAGCGCGGCGAAGTGTGAGGTCTACGGACCAGGGGTTAATAGAACGAAAGGAACAAATGGTGTCGGAACGAGTAATGGCGGAGCAAGTAGTGTCGGAGCAAGTTATGCCAATGTAGTTTGTTATAAATGTGGAAAACCGGGCCACATTATTAGAAATTGCCCAAACCAGGAGAACACGAATGGACAAGGCCGCGGAAGAGTTTTCAATATTAATGCGGCAGAGGCACAGGAAGACCCGGAGCTTGTTACGGGTACGTATCTTATTGACAATAAATCTGCTTACGTTTTATTTGATTCGGGTGCGGATAGAAGCTATATGAGTAGAGATTTTTGTGCTAAATTAAGTTGTCCATTAACGCCTTTGGATAGTAAATTTTTACTCGAATTAGCAAATGGTAAATTAATTTCAGCAGATAATATATGTCGGAATCGAGAAATTAAACTAGTTAGCGAAACATTTAAGATTGATTTGATACCAGTAGAGTTAGGGAGTTTTGATGTGATAATCGGTATGGACTGGTTGAAAGAAGTGAAAGCAGAGATCGTTTGTTACAAAAATGCAATTCGCATTATACGAGAAAAAGGAAAACCCTTAATGGTGTACGGAGAAAAGAGCAACACGAAGCTACATCTTATTAGTAATTTGAAGGCACAAAAACTAATAAGAAAAGGTTGCTACGCTGTTCTAGCACACGTCGAGAAAGTACAAACTGAAGAAAAGAGCATCAATGATGTTCCCATTGCAAAAGAATTTCCCGATGTATTTCCGAAAGAATTACCGGGATTACCCCCACATCGATCCGTTGAATTTTAAATAGATCTTGTACCAGGAGCGGCACCAATAGCTCGTGCTCCTTACAGAATCGCACCCAGCGAGATGAAAGAACTGCAAAGCCAATTACAAGAAATTTTAGAGCGTGGTTTCATTCGACCAAGCACATCACCGTGGGGAGCTCCTGTTTTGTTTGTCAAGAAGAAAGATGGTACATTCAGGTTGTGTATCGACTACCGAGAGTTGAACAAACTTACCATCAAGAACCGCTACCCACTACCAAGAATCGACGACTTATTTGATCAACTACAAGGCTCGTCTGTTTATTCAAAGATTGACTTACGATCCGGGTATCATCAAATGCGGGTGAAAGAAGATGATATTCCAAAGACTGCTTTCAGAACACGTTACGGTCATTACGAGTTTATGGTCATGCCGTTTGGTTTAACTAATGCACCAGCTGTGTTCATGGACCTTATGAACCGAGTGTGTGGACCATACCTTGACAAGTTTGTCATTGTTTTCATTGATGACATACTTATTTACTCAAAGAATGACCAAGAACACGGTGAACATTTGAGAAAGGTGTTAGAAGTATTGAGGAAGGAAGAATTGTACGCTAAGTTTTCAAAGTGTGCATTTTGGTTGGAAGAAGTTCAATTCCTAGGTCACATAGTGAACAAAGAAGGTATTAAGGTGGATCCGGCAAAGAGAGAAACTGTTGAAAAGTGGGAAACCCCGAAAACTCCGAAACACATACGCCAGTTTTTAGGACTAGCTGGTTACTACAGAAGGTTCATCCAAGACTTTTCCAGAATAGCAAAACCCTTGACTGCATTAACGCATAAAGGGAAGAAATTTGAATGGAATGATGAACAAGAGAAAGCGTTTCAGTTATTGAAGAAAAAGCTAACTACGGCACCTATATTGTCATTGCCTGAAGGGAATGATAATTTTGTGATTTATTGTGACGCATCAAAGCAAGGTCTCGGTTGTGTATTAATGCAACGAACGAAGGTGATTGCTTATGCGTCTAGACAATTGAAGATTCACGAACAAAATTATACGACGCATGATTTGGAATTAGGCGCGGTTGTTTTTGCATTAAAGACTTGGAGGCACTACTTATATGGGGTCAAAAGTATTATATATACCGACCACAAAAGTCTTCAACACATATTTAATCAGAAACAACTGAATATGAGGCAGCGTAGGTGGATTGAATTATTGAATGATTACGACTTTGAGATTCGTTACCACCCGGGGAAGGCAAATGTGGTAGCCGATGCCTTAAGCAGGAAGGACAGAGAACCCATTCGAGTAAAATCTATGAATATAATGATTCATAATAACCTTACTACTCAAATAAAGGAGGCGCAACAAGGAGTTTTAAAAGAGGGAAATTTAAAGGATGAAATACCTAAAGGATCAGAGAAGCATCTTAATATTTGGGAAGACGGAACCCGGTATAGGGCTGAAAGGATTTGGGTACCAAAATTTGGAGATATGAGAGAAATGGTACTTAGAGAAGCTCATAAAACCAGATACTCAATACATCCTGGAACGGGGAAGATGTACAAGGATCTCAAGAAACATTTTTGGTGGCCGAGTATGAAAGCCGATGTTGCTAAATACGTAGGAGAATGTTTGACGTGTTTTAAGGTCAAAGCTGAGCATCAGAAACCATCAGGTCTACTTCAACAATCCGAAATCCCAGAATGGAAATGGGAAAACATTACCATTGATTTCATCACTAAATTGCCAAGGACTGCAAGTGGTTTTGATACTATTTGGGTAATAGTTGATCGTCTCACCAAATCAGCACACTTCCTGCCAATAAGAGAAGATGACAAGATGGAGAAGTTAGCACGACTGTATTTGAAGGAAGTCGTCTCCAGACATGGAATACCAATCTCTATTATCTCTGATAGGGATGGCAGATTTATTTCAAGATTCTGGCAGACATTACAGCAAGCATTAGGAACTCGTCTAGACATGAGTACTGCCTATCATCCACAAACTGATGGGCAGAGCGAAAGGACGATACAAACGCTTGAAGACATGCTACGAGCATGTGTTATTGATTTCGGAAACAGTTGGGATCGACATCTACCGTTAGCAGAATTTTCCTATAACAACAGCTACCATTCAAGCATTGAGATGGCGCCGTTTGAAGCACTTTATGGTAGAAAGTGCAGGTCTCCGATTTGTTGGAGTGAAGTGGGGGATAGACAGATTACGGGTCCGGAGATTATACAAGAAACTACCGAGAAGATCATCCAAATTCAACAACGGTTGAAAACTGCCCAAAGTCGACAAAAGAGCTACGCTGACATTAAAAGAAAATATATAGAATTTGAAATTGGAGAGATGGTCATGCTTAAAGTTGCACCTTGGAAAGGCGTTGTTCTATTTGGTAAATGAGGGAAATTAAATCCAAGGTATATTGGACCATTCAAGATTATTGATCGTGTCGGACCAGTAGCTTACCGACTTGAGTTACCTCAACAACTCGTGGCTGTACATAACACTTTCCACGTCTCGAATTTGAAGAAATGTTTTGCTAAAGAAGATCTCACTATTCCATTAGATGAAATCCAAATCAACGAAAAACTTCAATTCATCGAAGAACCCGTCAAAATAATGGATCGTGAGGTTAAAAGACTTAAGCAAAACAAGATACCAATTGTTAAGGTTCGATAGAATGCTCGTAGAGGACCCGAGTTCACCTGGGAGCGTGAAGATTAGATGAAGAAGAAATACCCGCATCTATTTCCAGAAGATTCGTCAACACCTTCAACAGCTTAAAATTTCGGGACGGAATTTATTTAACGGGTAGGTACTGTAGTGACCCGAACTTTTCCATGTTTATATATATTAATTGAGATTGATATTTACATGATTAAATGTTTCTAAAATGTTAAGCAATCAAACTTGTTAAGACTTGATTAATTGAAATATGTTTCATATAGACAATTGACCACCCAAGTTGACCGGTGATTCACGAACGTTAAAACTTGTAAAAACTATATGATGACATATATATGGATATATATATAGTTAACATGATACTATGATAAGTAAACATATCATTAAGTATATTAACAATGAACTACATATGTAAAAACAAGACTACTAACTTAATGATTTTTAAAAGAGACATATATGTAACGATTATCGTTGTAAAGACATTTAATGTATATATATATATATCATATTAAGATATATTCATACATGATAATATCATGATAATATAATAATTTAAAATCGCATTTGATATTATAAACATTGGGTTAACAACATTTAACAAGATCGTTAACCCAAAGGTTTCAAAACAACACTTACATGTAACGACTAACGATGACTTAACGACTCAGTTAAAATGTATATACATGTAGTGTTTTAATATGTATTTATACACTTTTGAAAGACTTCAATACACTTATCAAAATACTTCTATTTAACAAAAATGCTTACAATTACATCCTCGTTCAGTTTCATCAACAATTCTACTCGTATGCACCCGTATTTGTACTCGTACAATACACAGCTTTTAGATGTATGTACTATTGGTATATACACTCCAATGATCAGCTCTTAGCAGCCCATTTGAGTCACCTAACATATGTGGGAACCATCATTTGGAAACTAGCATGAAATATCTCATAAAATTACAAAAATATGAGTAATCATTCATGACTTATTTACATGAAAACAAAATTACATATCCTTTATATCTAATCCATACACCAACGACCAAAAATACCTACAAACGCTTTCATTCTTCAATTTTCTTCATCTAATTGATCTCTCTCAAGTTCTATCTTCAAGTTCTAAGTGTTCTTCATATATTCTACAAGTTCTAGTTACATAAAATCAAGAATACTTTCAAGTTTGCTAGCTCACTTCCAATCTTGTAAGGTGATCATCCAACCTCAAGAAATCTTTGTTTCTTACAGTAGGTTATCATTCTAATATAAGGTAATAATCATATTCAAACTTTGGTTCAATTTCTATAACTATAACAATCTTATTTCAAGTGATGATCTTACTTGAACTTGTTTTCGTGTCATGATTCTGCTTCAAGAACTTCGAGCCATCCAAGGATCCGTTGAAGCTAGATCCATTTTTCTATTTTCCAGTAGGTTTATCCAAGGAACTTAAGGTAATAATGATGTTCATAACATCATTCGATTCATACATATAAAGCTATCTTATTCGAAGGTTTAAACTTGTAATCACTAGAACATAGTTTAGTTAATTCTAAACTTGTTCGCAAACAAAAGTTAATCCTTCTAACTTGACTTTTAAAATCAACTAAACACATGTTCTATATCTATATGATATGCTAACTTAATGATTTAAAACCTGGAAACACGAAAAACACCGTAAAACCGGATTTGCGCCGTCGTAGTAACACCGCGGGCTGTTTTGGGTTAGTTAATTAAAAACTATGATAAACTTTGATTTAAAAGTTGTTATTATGATAAAATGACTTTTATTATGAACATGAAACTATATCCAAAAATTATGGTTAAACTCAAAGTGGAAGTATGTTTTCTAAAATGGTCATCTAGACGTCGTTCTTTCGACTGAAATGACTACCTTTACAAAAATGACTTGTAACTTATTTTTCCGACTATAAACCTATACATATTCTATTTAGATTCATAAAATAGAGTTCGATATGAAACCATAGCAATTTGATTCACTCAAAACGGATTTAAAATGAAGAAGTTATGGGTAAAACAAGATTGGATAATTTTTCTCATTTTAGCTACGTGAAAATTGGTAACAAATCTATTCCAACCATAACTTAATCAACTTGTATTGTATATTATGTAATCTTGAGATACCATAGACACGTATACAATGTTTCGACCTATCATGTCGACACATCTATATATATTTTGGAACAACCATAGACACTCTATATGTGAATGTTGGAGTTAGCTATACAGGGTTGAGGTTGATTCCAAAATATATATAGTTTGAGTTGTGATCAATACTGAGATACGTATACACTGGGTCGTGGATTAATTCAAGATAATATTTATCGATTTATTTCTGTACATCTAACTGTGGACAACTAGTTGTAGGTTACTAACGAGGACAGCTGACTTAATAAACTTAAAACATCAAAATATATTAAAAGTGTTGTAAATATATTTTGAACATACTTTGATATATATGTATATATTGTTATAGGTTCGTGAATCAACCAGTGGCTAAGTCTTACTTCCCGACGAAGTAAAAATCTGTGAAAGTGAGTTATAGTCCCACTTTTAAAATCTAATATTTTTGGGATGAGAATACATGCAGGTTTTATAAATGATTTACAAAATAGACACAAGTACGTGAAACTACATTCTATGGTTGAATTATCGAAATCGAATATGCCCCTTTTTATTAAGTCTGGTAATCTAAGAATTAGGGAACAGACACCCTAATTGACGCGAATCCTAAAGATAGATCTATTGGGCCTAACAAACCCCATCCAAAGTACCGGATGCTTTAGTACTTCGAAATTTATATCATATCCGAAGGGTGTCCCGGAATGATGGGGATATTCTTATATATGCATCTTGTTAATGTCGGTTACCAGGTGTTCACTATATGAATGATTTTTATCTCTATGTATGGGATGTGTATTGAAATATGAAATCTTGTGGTCTATTATTATGATTTGATATATATAGGTTAAACCTATAACTCACCAACATTTTTGTTGACGTTTTAAGCATGTTTATTCTAAGGTGATTATTAAGAGCTTCCACTATCGCATACTTAAATAAGGACGAGATTTGGAGTCCATGCTTGTATGATATTGTGTAAAAACTGCATTCAAGAAACTTATTTTGTTGTAACATATTTGTATTGTAAACCATTATGTAATGGTCGTGTGTAAACAGGATATTTTAGATTATCATTATTTGATAAGCTACGTAAAGCTTTTTAAACCTTTATTGATGAAATAAAGGTTATGGTTTGTTTTAAAATGAATGCAGTCTTTGAAAAACGTCTCATATAGAGGTCAAAACCTCGCAACAAAATCAATTAATATGGAACGTTTTTAATCAATAAGAACGGGACATTTCAATTATGATCTGTGAATCATCACGTTCCATTAGAAACTCAGCATAACTTACTGTAATATAATCACGTTGATCAAGTGTCATTATATTATACTAACTCATGCTTCAGCTCCCAACACTACTTCAAAAACATTCATACTTCAAACTCGAAGGTTTCAGAATTTAGAAACTAAACAGTTTCCTTTATGATGTAATACAGATAACGCGAAGAGATGATTGATTTTAGATAAAAATAGTTATGAAATTATCTTCAGAAATATCAAGGATATTTATAATAGAGTATACGATAATATCTTAGAATTTTAGAATCAAATTGTGATGAAGAAATTCATTCACGATGATTTATAGCGATTAAGGAGCAAGATATTCGCTAAAGATTTCATCAGAATCAGAATCATCAGGATTCTTTATGTACAAGTTCAGTCCTTGTGATTTGTCCACAGTATCCTTCATAATTTCGCATAATCCGCTTTTTGGTTCTAAATTTTCTATTGAGCGTTTCCAACACTCCATTCTTTATCATCAAACTTTTGACTGTTAACGTCGTTTACAATTTTTGCTGCTTCATTCAACTTTTTCAACATTCCTAGTATTGATTCGTAGGCTGGGTGCTTTTCAGAATTTCAGAATGGAAGATCATAATGCTAAGAGATAAGGATTATATGTATACTTACAACTGTTGATGTAGACATGTTGCGAGATTTCAAAATACTGATTGCTAATTCCCGGTAGTTGGTATGGCAATTATTGTTACAATATGCGGATGAGTATGTGATAGGGTTTTAATGAACAAATATAATGGTTTTTCGGAGAGACTCAAGCCAATGATTAATGAAGTTGCTGGTAAGTTTACTGCTAATATGGTAGGACATAAACGATTCCCTGGTAACGATGACGAAAGGCAAACTTATATATCAAGGTTATAATAGATTTTATTCGAATGAAAATTCAAAATTGATTTGCTGAAGCTGTGACAAAATTGGCTACTTTAGAAGGGATTGCAAAGTTATTTTCGGTAGTAACAACGCCAAAGGAGCTAGCACAGATACATGTTAAATAATTGCTCGGGTTCTGAGTGTTTTCAGGTGCATAACTATGTACATCAATCTTTTCTTCCTTAGATGAAGTGCGATTGGTTCATCCTCTCGATTTGAGGTGTTTTCAAGAATCACAAAAGGTTTGAACGCAGATTGAAATTGTCAAGATACAAATGAGGTTTAAGATGAAATCAAGTGGCAAACTGGAAGAATTGTTTAGTTTCATATGTTATAATCAATATTTTAATTCATTTTAATTGTCCAATGTTGGTAGTCCACAGTTAGTAATTCAATAATTCATATATAGTTTAATATATAATATTCAAATTAATTACAACGTATCGTGACCCATTGTATACATGTCTCAGACTCGATCACAACTCAAAGTATATATATTATTGTAGAATCAACCTCAACCCTGTATAGCTAACTCAAGCATTACTGCATATAGAGTGTCTATGGTTATTCCAAATAATATATATAGATGTGTCGATATGATATGTCAACATTTTGTATACGTGTCCCGATATTTAAAGTGCGTAAAATAAATACAGAAATTAAATGACAATAAATAAAATTGCTAGAATTAAAATTGCGAGAAATAAATTGCGATAAATAAATGTAATAAGGATTTAACAGTTAGCTAGGAACAGTTAGCTAGAATTTTTGTTAGCGTGGATTCTTATCAAAATTTCTCATGGTTAATTTGTTTTTTCTAACAAATTTTATTTTTGCCCAATGTTTTCTTCATTATGTCACTTGTTGGATTCTGATAGGTCAAAATCCAAATATGAAATTGAATGAAAATGGATATTCTGCGGTGAACGGATACGTATATCTGTGGATGTAAGTAAGATAGTAAATGACTGTTGAGTCAGATTGAAAGAATGTACAGTGTAACTCATTAATGTGAAATCTAAATATTCCTCGGGTATTACCTACCCGTTAAAATATTTTCACCATTAACAGTTTGTACGAAAGAATTTTTAATTACAATCTTTATGAAAATATATATACATATATATTTTCTTCAGATGTAATCATGGATTTAATGAGTCAATATGATATTAGACTCATTTGATTTACTGTTAGAACAAGGATATATAATCTCTAAAACATTAGAGATTACATAATTGCCATGTCGAACGAAGATAATTGATGTAGAACGATACGTAATATGATGATTATAATCGAGGTATAGAATGAGATGTTGAGGCGTGTGTTATTGATGGTACGGGTGCTATTACTGATGGTACTGTTGGTGCCGGTGACGTTGCTGAAGCTGGTATATTTTGCACCATATTTTCTATGTTAGCTTCATTCGTACTCTTCATATAAATGGATTGTTTATCCAAATTATTTGCTGATGATAAAACTATAATTTTCAGCCCGTATGCATCATGAAAACATACTTATTATCATTCACGACATTTCTACTCAAATTTCGGGACGAAATTTATTTAACGGGTAGGTACTGTGATAACCCGGAAATTTCCAACCAAATTTAAACTTTAATCTTTATATGTTTCCGATACGATAAGCAATATTTGTTAAGTTAAATTTCAAGAATTTTAAACTATGTTCATACATTCATTCAACCTCGATCTAGTTCCAACGATTCACGAACCATTAAACGAATATGATTATATATGTATATGTGTATATGTATTATAACTTGAAATGTAAACAAAATATTAGATTAAATACTTTATATGATTGTATCTGTTTCAAAATGTTTATCAATGGAATTAGAAGATAAGATCAAATGATTGAATTATCAGATATATTGAATTATGATTACAAGTCTCTGTTGAAAGGCCCACGTTGATTTGAGAAATCTTTCCATTTTAACAATATTCGGAAAATAGTAAAGTGATTTATAAATAAGAATAAATTGTCAATCATTGAGAACTAGACAATGGATAGTGGAAGATTGAATCTCATAAAGACTCGATTGATCTATTTAGTTTCAAACGTACAAAAACGTTTTCAGTTTAAAAAGAACTTTATTATTAAAACGTATATAACTTTTATAAATATCTAGAATTACTTTTGACAACTCATTACTTAATTAGTATGATAAAGATAACGATATTTATATTTTATTTTATTAAATATATATCACGATTTAAATTAATATTATATATATTTATACGCGTATTATACGTACATGGTTTAATACTTTTACTATACTTAAACTTTACCTTTACTTTATTTTTACTTTACTTTAACTTTAATAATTCACTTTAATAATTTATACTTTAATAATTCACTTTAATAATTCATACTTTAATAATTCACTTTAATAATTCATACTTTAATAATTCACTTTAATAATTCAAAAATCTATTATAAATAGAATTCAATAGGTTTCATTATTTTATAGAAACTTGAAAATATTTTTCTCTAAACTCTCTCAATCGATTTACATATATATTTACTCCGTATTATTTCAAGATATTATTAGTATACATAAAATATTACGACGGAGTGCTGTCCGAGTGATTCCGAAATTGTTTTTCGAGTAGGATAGGATTAAGGAAATTATGGGTTATAGCTATGGAGGTGATTGAGTATGTTTCATGGGTATGCTCGTGAGGTCAATATAGTGTTTATCTTTTCCGTTGCGTCTACGTACCTTTTCTGCGATATTGAATCTCAATATTGATACGTGAGTACTCATAATTTAACTTTTACATACTAATAGTGTATCTCTGACTAGTGCTTGAGTATTTAGGATTATGCATGCTTGTACTTTTGATATTTCCCTTAGACAGGTTAGGTTGAATCTTAAATTAGTTACACTTGCGGTTGAGATAAGGTATAAGATATGCATGTCCTTGGAAAGCTAGCGAACAATTAAGAACTTTTCTTTTAGATATCGAATGGTTTCGATGAACGGATTAGAAGTTATAATCAATTGAATTTTCGATATTTTTATTAAAAATGATTATTATTATCGTCGTTTTTATCGTCGTTCTAGTTTTATCTTATTATTATCATTATTAATTATTATTATCTTTATCAATAAACGAGATTTATCATTAAAAATTGTTATTTTTTATTACTATCATTAAAGTTATAATTAGTATTATTATTATTATCCAATTATTATTATTATTATTATTATTAGTATTATTATTATTATTATTATCATTATTAATATATATATCATTATTAATATATATATCATTATTTAAAAATGGTTATTGTTATTGTTATTATTATTATTACTATATTATCATTAAGATAATTATTAGTATTATCGTTAATAATGTTATAGTAACTATCATTATTAATATTAGTGTAATTAAAATAAATATTTGTAACACCTAATTATTTTGATTACTATTATTATCATTATTATGAACACGATATAAAAGACGATTAAAAGCTATTAAACGAAACGATTAGGAAATAATGAGTAAGAGTATCATGATGAAATTAAAATATTATAAGATATTAATTTAGATAAAATTATCGTTCTTATTATTTTTATCATTACTATTATTATTAAAAGTATCGTTAGTATTAAAACTATCATTTTAACAAAAATGATCATTTTAATAGAAATATTGTTACTATAAAATATCATTATTATTATTATTTTAAATAGAATTATTATTTTAAAGATAATATTAAAAATTATCGTAAATATTAAAGTTATCATAATTAGAATTATTGTTTTATCATAATGTCATCTTAGTAATTATAAATATTGATATTTTTATAATAATAATTATTATTACAAAATAATACAACTTTTACTTACTATCAATATAGATATTATTTTATCAAATAAATATGTGATACAAACATATTTTACTACGTGTAATAACTTACTTTAATAATACCTATCATAATATCTTTATGATATTAAATGAACCCTATAAATTTTATTACTTAATATATATAAAAGTATATTTTATTATATAAATTTAATATAAAATTTTATTTATTAATAAATAAATTATATTATTTACTCTAATAAATCTATTAAAAATATTTAAAAATATAAAACGACGATATTTAAACTATATATTAATCATGTATAGATTTTTGGAAATTATTTTGAGTCAAATTTACTTTTGTTGACTTTTGCATATTAGTCTCGAGCATTAGGATTGTGGTACACTATGACTTGACCTAATTTGTTAGACAAATAATGACCAATACATAAATATATATAATTAATTTAGGTTCGTGAATCCGAGGCTAACCTTGCACTTGTTCAATGACGCTATATGTATTTTTACTACGAAATACAGGATGGTGAGTTTCATTTGCCTTTTTACCCTTTATATTTTTGGGACTGAGAATACATGCGCTTTTATAAATGTTTGACGAAATAGACACAAATGTAATTGAAACTACATTCTATGGTTGAATTATCGAAATCGAATATGCCCCTTTTTATTAAAGTCTGGTAATCTAAGAATTAGGGAACAGACACCCTAATTGACGTGAATCCTAAAGATAGATCTATTGGGCCTAACAAATCCCATCCAAAGTACCGGATGCTTTAGTACTTCGAAATTTATATCATGTCCGAAGGAGGATCCCGGAATGATAGGGGATATTCTTATATGTATCTAGTTAATGTCGGTTACCAGGTGTTCACCATATGAATGATTATTTTTGTCTCTATGCATGGGACGTATATTTATGAGAACTGGAAATGAAATTCTTGTGGTCTATTAAAATGATGGAAATAAATGATTATGATAAACTAATGAACTCACCAACCTTTTAGTTGACACTTTAAAGTATGTTTATTCTCAGGTGTTAAAGAAATCTTCCGCTGTGCATTTGCTCATTTTAAAGATATTACTTGGAGTCTTTCATAGCATATTTCGAAGAACGTTGCATTCGAGTCATTGAGTTCATCAAAGATTATTATTAAATAAATTTATAGTTGGATAGTGGATATTATGAAATGGTATGCATGCCTGTCAATTTTCGATGTAAAGAAAGTTTGTCTTTTAAAAACGAATGCAATGTTTGTAAAATGTATCATATAGAGGTCAAATACCTCGCAATGTAATCAACTATTGTGAATCGTTTATAATGTATATGAAAGGGTCCTTTCAGTTGGTATCAGAGCGGTGGTCTTAGCGAACCAGGTCTGCATTAGTATGTCAAACTGATAAGTCGATAGGATGCATTAGTGAGTCTGGACTTCGACCGTGTCTGCATGTCAAAAGTTTTGCTTATCATTTTGTGTCGAAAATTAACTACTTATCATCCTCAGGAAATTACCTGCTTATCATTTTTAGTCTAAGACACGTCTTGCTGCATTGATTGCATGAATAGTGTATAGACAAAAATTCATATCTTAGCATATCTGCTAAATCATATCTTATCGTATCTGTTACTTTAAACTTTGCCTGACATATCCCGCAAAGTCCTCCGTAATCTACGAAATCTTTTGATATATATATATATATATATATATATATATATATATATATATTCTATGTAATTAGAATACCATCCGTTAGCCAAAATCATTTCATATAAAAAAAAAAATCCTTTATCCAATCGTACGAAATGGAATTCGTCATCAGTTCAAGTCACTTAGATTCTGAAATGGAATCCCATTCAAGCTCTGAAAGCAGTGTGACCGGAATAGATCAACCAATCAGTCATCACCTATTCTGGATGAATTGGGGATGGGTTCGTATCCTCCTCAATCATTGGAGACAAGAAGAAGGTGATCCCTTCCATTCACCACATTGCCCTCTTGATGAAGAACCTGAAGCACTTACCGGCGAACCTGTCCGAAACACCATTTTCTCGCTCATTTCCAGAGTATCTCGTCACGATTATATATTACATCAAATTTTATATTTTATTTATCCGCTCGTCCGAACCGACAATCACCCCGGTGTAATAGAAGAAGTCAACGAGCTTCGCGCTCGGGTAGTGGCTTTGGAGAATATGGTGTAGAGATTACAAACACCAGCAGCAGCATCAACAGCATAACCAGTACCTCCATCATCAACGCCAACAGTACCATTACCACCTCCAACCACAACCGCGTCGTAAACCTCAACTTCACAATCTGTCCCACGAGTATCAACGTCATACGCACCATAGATACCAAGGAGTACCAACAACAATAACTGATGAAGTATTAATTCATAACTTCATTGGAGAAACATTCCGCGGCGATTATGTAATCTCTAAAGTCTTAGAGATTATCTAATCTAGCCCTAACCATAAATCAGTTAAGCGAACCAAAATGATAGAAGGAAGAGTAGAAACCCTGACAAAAATGGTGTGTGATTAACAAGCTAAACTTGCTTTACCAACAGCATCAACAGTACCGTCAGCGTTACCAGCATCGTCAGTACAGTCAACATTCGAATCAACAACACCGATAACATCACAAACTCCGTCAATTCAAGAATCACTGTGGACATCATTACGAATCAATAAAGTGTATATTGTATCAAGGAGTTATGAAGAATTAACTCATTCCCTGTGAAGAAATTATATGTATATTATATATATATATATATATATATATATATATATATATATATATATATATATATTTGAAATAAATCTTTCCGTGCTAAGCTATTGTGTGTGAATCTTAACTACTCGGTTAATTCATATTACAAATATGCAATAATGTACGTCCTTCGACCGCAACTTAACCAGCGTTAACTACAATCTCTGTCGCAATTCAACAAATTCTAATTCATAATAAATCAAGTATATATTTGATTTTACACTTTCATCATCGATGTACCCGAAACTTTTCAGATAACATCATTCGTACTTTGCGAAATTCACAAGAATTCCACGAACCGAACATCATACATCAACAAATAACGAAGTATTGATTCATAATTTCAATGTCATTAAAGAAATACTGCGTAAAAGTTATGTACTTTTTAAAGCCTTTAGGGATTATTCAATTCTAGTTTCAACCGTAAATTAAATGAGTTTAATTTAACATTAACTCATTAAATCTATGTTACATCTGAAGAAAATATACATATATATATTTTCATAAAGACTGTAATAAAATTCTTTTGTACAAAATATTAATTGTGAAATTTTTTTAACGGTAGGTAATACCCGAGAGATATATAAATTCACAATTAATATGTTACATTCTTCGAATCTGATTCAGCAAATCATCCATTATACTCCCTACTTTCACAACAATATACATTCTTTTACAGAAATCAAAACAACCATACTCATTCAAAATTTAATTACATATTCTGATTTTGAAATCTCAAAATTCAACTTGAGATATGACCAAAATCATCACTCTTAGATCCTTACATCTTTCACAAGCTATATTTTGACTTCAAAACTGTGTTAGAACATCAAATGTATGTTAACGATTACTTTCTGTGTTCAAACCCTTCGAAAATTTCTGAAGACACTTCGAATGATGAGCAATCGAGATGATGATCCAACCACATGTTACCCACAGTTATGTACCCGAAAAACTCTTGAAACTAAAGTAAAAGTTTAAACAACATATCCACGTCAGATTCTTTGGCATTTATTAGCAAAAATAACTTTGCGACTCCTATTCAAAGTAGCCAGTTTTGTCACAGCTCCAGCAAGTCAACTTCGACTTTTCAGTCAGACTAACCTTATTATAACCTTGAGATATACACCATCGTTACCAGGGAACGTTTTACATTCCACCACATTATTAGCAGATGTACCAACAACTTCATTACCCTTTGACTTTAGCCTCTCCAAAAAGTCATTATAATCATTCATTGAAACCCCATCATTTACTCATTCGCATCTTGTAATGAGAATTTCCATACGAATCATTGAGAATTAGCAATCAATATTTTGAAATCTCGCAGCATGTCTACGCCAACAGTTATATGTGTATATATAACGTCTATCTTCTGGACTTAATTTGAATGTGAAGTTTCTGAAAAACACTCCGAACTACGAATTGGTTCTCCGAAAATGGAAAAAATGCTGATGAAGCAGCAAAAACTATAAACGACTTTAAATGGTAAAAGGTGGATGATAATGATGAAGTGTACTGGCAAAGTGCAGAAAAAGAGAAGTTTTGGAACTGGAAAACGGATTGAGCAAAGTAGGAAGGAGGCTGTGGACAAATTACAAAGACTGAACCTGACTTCAAAGGATCCAAATGATTCTGTACCTGCTGAAGTCATTAACGAATACCTTGCTCCTGACTCTAAACCCCTGCGGACAATATTCTTCATCATCCTTTGATATTAGAAATTCTAAAATATCATCATATCTTTCATTATAAATATCCTCCATATTTCTGAAGATATTTTCTTAATTTTTCTTATTTGAAATCATTTACATCTTCGCGCTATCTGTATTAAATCATAAAATAAACTATTTTAGTTTCTAAATTCTGAAACATTCAAGTTTAAAATAGGAATATTTTGAAGTATTGTTGGGAACTGAAGCATGAATTAGTATAATATAATGACACTTGATCAATGTGATTATATTACAGTAAGTCATGCGAGTTTCTAAATGGAACGTGATGATTCACAGATCATAACATCATCATGTGCCATGTTATACGACTCTTGTATTCTATTTAACCTCTAAAATATCAAGAAAATATTTCTTGATGATTCGGCCTTTTCCAAGGTATTCTAGTAATTTGACAAGTCAAGATCGTGCCATCACAATTTCCTTCCTAGAACATTAACAATGTTCATTCCGAAATTCATATCTGTGAATTCTGGACCATTACAAGCGGTGCTTTATCGCAAGAAGAAGAAACGAAAGGACAAAACTCCGAAATAGAAATTGGAGTATAAATTGCAGCAAATAAAAGAGAGCATTAACTGTGAATGATAATGATTATAGAAGACAGAAGGAGAGACTTTGAAATATAAGGGAACATATAAAGCCCAATGACAAACCAGAAATTATAAACCATATATATCGATGCATATAGCAATATAAAGACACGGGAGAACTAGAAACACTATAAACCCAAGAGTATAGTAGAAGTAAATAGATTCTTCCGGCGGTAGATGAAAAAGAAGAATGACCGATATGAAAGTTAGAAGTATATCGAGAATCAGAACTGGATGGAGCATATTGATGAATACTTTAAAATATGAGTTGAGGGGGAAAGAATAGAAAGTGATGAAACATGACTAGGAACTTAGAAATCAACAGATTTAACTCACACAATGGCGGAATAAGTGAATCAAACCCTCTAGTGAATAGGTTAAATTTTTTTTTTATTAATTTAGTCAAACCACAACTAAATCAAGTGTGATTAGATCAACACCTAGAGCTATTATTCACCACCTGGGTGATTTGGACTGAGAGAGAATCGGAGGAGCTCACTAGATCTGAGTGTGTGTAACAAATGAGAGGTTTAACCTAAAATGAAGAATATAAGACTTTATATACCCCTGCTGTTGACTCACCCATACGATTCATTCATCACACGTACGAGTTGGCTTCATCAGCCGTACGGGTGATCACTCACTCGTGTCTTCCCATTTAGGTTGTAATTGTGACTTAGCTCAGCATCAACCGTGCGTATGAGCCTGTCAGCCGTACTAGTGAGGCTTCACTCGTACATCTGACTAAGTCTAACATAGTCAAACATCTAAATCTCGTTCCTGCAGTTCCTGTAACCACATACAAACACGGATAGGATAATAACGAACAATCATGGTGGCCTGTAAACTGTTGTACCTGCAATGGACGTGGGTAGATGTCTAGGGACTTGCATAAAATGCATCAACAGAAGGTGTGAGTTGTAAGGAAATGAAGGAGGTGAATTTATAAGAAAATCTCCGACAGAACAATTAAAATGGACGATCGCATTTAGAGCGGATCCTAATTCCCTTGATTACCGGAGAGTCAAATCTTATTAAGAAGATTTTCTTTAAATCCCTTGAAATCTGGGAATCAATCATATCTACCTCAAATGATAAGATGAATCTACACTTACTCATTTCACTCTTCTATGTTAGCTTCATTCGTACCCTTCATATAAATAGATTGTTTATCCAAATTATTCGCTGATGATAAAACTCTAATTTTCAGCCCGTATGCATCATGAAAACATACTTATTATCATTCACGACCTTTCCACTCAAATTTCAGGACGAAATTTATTTAACGGGTAGGTACTGTGACAACCCGGAAATTTCCAACCAAATTTAAACTTTAATTTTTATATGTTTCCGATACGATAAGCAATATTTGTTAAGTTAAATTTCAAGAATTTTAAACTATGTTCATACATTCATTCAACCTCGACCAAGTTCCAACGATTCACGAACCATTAAATGAATATGATTATATATGTATATGTGTATATATATTATAACTTGAAACGTAAACAAAATATTAGATTAAATACTTTATATGATTGTATCTGTTTCAAAATGTTTATCAATGGAATTAGAAGAAAAGATCAAATGATTGAATTATTAGATATATTGAATTATGATTACAAGTCTCTGTTGAGTAATCTTTCCATTTTAACAATATTCGGAAAATAGTAAAGTGATTTATAAATAAGAACAAATGTCAATCATTGAGAACTAGACAAAGGATAGTGGAAGATTGAATCTCATAAAGACTCGATTGATCTATTTAGTTTCAAACGTACAAAAACATTTTCAGTTTAAAAAGAACTTTATTATTAAAATGTATATAACTTTTATAAATATCTAGAATCACTTTTGACAACTCATTACTTAACTAGTATGATAAAGATAAAGATAACGATATTTATATTTTATTTTATTAAATATATATAACGATTTAAATTAATATTATATATATTTATACGCGTATTATACGTACATAGTTTTATACTTTTACTATACTTAAACTTTACCTTTACTTTAACTTTAATAATTCACTTTAATAATTCATACTTTAATAATTCACTTTAATAATTCATACTTTAATAATTCACTTTAATAATTCATACTTTAATAATTCACTTTAATAATTCACTTTAATAATTCAAAAATCTATTATAAATAGAATTCAATAGGTTTTATTATTTCATAGAAACTTGAAAATATTTTTCTCTAAACTCTCTCGATCGATTTACATATATATATTTACTCCGTATTATTTCAAGATATTATTAGTATACATAAAATATTACGACGGAGTGCTGTCCGAGTGATTTCGAAATTGTTTTTCGAGTAGGATAGGATTAAGGAAATTATGAGTTATAGCTATGGAGGTGATTGAGTATGGTTCATGGGTATGCTCGTGAGGTCAATATAGTGTTTATCATTTCCGTTGCGTCTACGTACCTTTCCTGCGATATTGAATCTCAATATTGATACGTTAGTACTCATAATTTAACTTTTACATACTAATAGTGTATCTCTGACTAGTGCTCGAGTATTTAGGATTATGCATACTTGTACTTTTGATATTGCCCCTAGACAGGTTAGGTTGAATCTTGAATTAGTTACACTTGCGGTTGAGATAAGGTATAAGATATGCATGTCCTTGGAAAGCTAGCGAAAAATTAAGAACTTTTCATTTAGATATCGAATGGTTTCGATGAACGGATTAGAAGTTATAATCAATTGAATTTTCGATATTTTTATTAAAAATGATTATTATTATCGTCATTTTTATCGTCGTTCTAGTTTTATCTTATTATTATCATTATTATTATCTTTATCAATAAAAGGGATTTATCATTAAAAATTGTTATTTTTTTTATTACTATCGTTAAAGTTATAATTAGTATTATTATTATTATCCAATTATTATTATTATTATTATTATTATTATTATTATTATTATTATTATTATTATTATTATTAGTATTATTATTATTATTATCATTATTAATATACATATATATATCATTATTTAAAAATGGTTATTGTTATTGTTATTATTATTATTACTATATTATCATTAAGATAATTATTAGTATTATCGTTAATAATGTTATAGTAACTATCATTATTAATATTAGTGTAATTAAAACAAATATTTGTAACATCTAATTATTTTGATTACTATTATTATCATTATTATGAACACGAAATAAAAGACGATTAAAAGCTATTAAACGAAACGATTAGGAAATAATGAGTAAGAGTATCATGATGAAATTAAAATATTATAAGATATTGATTTAGATAAAATTATCGTTCTTATTATTTTTATCATTACTATTATTATTAAAAGTATCGTTAGTATTAAAACTATCATTTTAACAAAAATTATCATTTTAATAGAAATGTCATTGTTACTATAAAATATCATTATTATTATTATTTTAAATAGAATTATTATTTTAAAGATAATATTAAAAATTATCGTAAATATTAAAGTTATCATAATTAGAATTATCGTTTTATCATAATGTCATCTTAGTAATTATAAATATTGATATTTTTATAATAATAATTATTATTACAAAATAATACAACTTTTACTTACTATCATTATAGATATTATTTTATCAAATAAATATGTGATACAAACATATTTTACTACGTGTAATAACTTACTTTAATAATACCTATCATAATATCTTTATGATATTAAATGAACTCTATAAATTTTATTACTTAATATATATAAAAGTATATTTTATTATATAAATTTAATATAAAATTTTATTTATTAATAAATAAATTATATTATTTACTCTAATAAATCTTTTAAAAATATTTAAAAATATAAAATGACGATATTTAAACTATATATTAATCATGTTTAGATTTTTGGAAATTATTTTGAGTCAAATTTACTTTTGTTGACTTTTGCATATTAGTCTCGAGCATTAGGATTGTGGTACACTATGAATTGACCTAATTTGTTAGACTAATATTGACCAACACATAAATATATATAATTAATTTAGGTTCGTGAATCCGAGGCCAAACTTGCACTTGTTCAATGACGTTATATGTATTTTTACTACGAAATACAGTATGGTGATTTTCATTTGCCTTTTTACCCTTTATATTTTTGGGACTGAGAATACATGCGCTTTTATAAATGTTTGACGAAATAGACATAAGTAATTGAAACTACATTCTATGGTTGAATTATCGAAATCGAATATGCCCCTTTTTATTAAAGTCTGGTAATCTAAGAATTAGGGAACAGACACCCTAATTGACGCAAATCCTAAAGATAGATCTATTGGACCTAACAAACCCCATCCAAAGTACCGGATGCTTTAGTACTTCGAAATTTATATCATGTCTGAAGGAGGATCCCGGAATGATAGGGGATATTCTTATATGTATCTAGTTAATGTAGGTTACCAGGTGTTCACCATATAAATGATTATTTTTGTCTCTATGCATGGGATGTATATTTATGAGAACTGGAAATGAAATTCTTGTGGTCTATTAAAATGATGGAAATAAATGATTATGATAAACTAATGAACTCACCAACCTTTTGGTTGACACTTTAAAGCATGTTTATTCTCAGGTGTTAAAGAAATCTTCCGCTGTGCATTTGCTCATTTTAAAGATATTACTTGGAGTCTTTCATAGCATATTTCGAAGAACGTTGCATTCGAGTCATTGAGTTCATCAAAGATTATTATTAAATCAATTTATAGTTGGATAGTGGATATTATGAAATGGTATGCATGCCTGTCAATTTTCGATGTAAAGAAAGTTTGTCTTTTAAAAACGAATGCAATATTTGTAAAAATGTATCATATAGAGGTCAAATACCTCGCAATGTAATCAACTATTGTGAATCGTTTATAATGTATATGAACGGGTCCTTTCATAATTGTACACGTAACCCGAGTACATAATAACACGCGTAATCCGCGAATTAAAATTCATTCATATGGTGAACGCTTGATAACCGACTTAACTTTAATGCATAGAATATCCCCAAACAGAACCTCTCGTCTGTATAATAATAATAATCTCGAAGTACTAAAGCATCCGTACCCCGGATGGGACTTGTCGAGGTCCATAGATCTATCTTTAGGATTCGCGTCTATTAGGGGCCATACCCGTTTCATAACCATGAGGTTACCAAGCTAAAAAGGGGTGATATTCAATATTCATAATCCAGCCATAGAATGTAGTTTTTGATCACTTGTGTCTATTTCGTAAAACATTAATAAAATCAGCGCATGTATTCTCAGTCCCAAAAATATATATAAAAAGGGAGTAATGAAACTCACAATAATGTATTTTGTAGTAAAAATACATATGACGACATTGAACAATGCAAGGTTGGCCTCAGATTCACGAACCTATATCATTTGTTTATTTATTAATACACATAATTGTAATCAAACAATATATATATATATATATATATATATATATATATATATATATATATATATATATATATATATATATATATATATATATATATATATATATATATATATATATATAAATTCATTAGTTATATCATTTTTATATTAAAATATACATATGTTTCATATATTCATTTTGTATATGAATTATTAATTTTTGTTATGTTATATGTATTATATATATCATTTTTATCTTTATAATAATACTAAAATAATATTGATAGTAACAGTAGTTTTTAAATGAAACGAAAAGTTTAATAATAGGGATAATGGAAGTAATATTTTTGATAAAAATACATAATACTTAGTAGTAGTTGTGATGCCCCGTACAAAACCATCGTGTACGAATCATCAACAACAGGATCATTATAAGGTTAAGTACTACTAGCTGTAATAAAAGAAGTTGCATTCACGATAAAAAGATGACGTCATAACCAACGTCAATTGTTTTACACCAACAGTATGCTTCTACGAATAGCAAGCATGAATAAATGTATGTGACCCTTAGGTCATTACAAAACATAGTTTCAAATGTAATTAAGTTTGAATGCAAGATAAAGTAGTTCATGCAGTGATAACACTAGAGCAGCGGGTGTCTACGGCAAGACTAGCACGATAGCGGAAGCAAATAACCTTAAGCACCTGAGAAAAACATGCTTAAAAACGTCAACACAAAGGTTGGTGAGCTATAGTTTAAGTATAACAGTATGTAAGGTAGGCCACGAGATTTCAGTGCTACAAAGAGCGTTTCAAAACAGTATGATAAAGTATATGTTAACCGTGGGCACTTGGTAACTAACTTAACGTTTATACCCCCTGAAAGTACACTTGGCAAGTGTGAATGTTTACGAAGTATTAAACACTCGTTAAATGCTAGCGCTACTAGCCCGAGTGGGGATGTCAAACCATATGGATCCATATCTATGATTCGCGTTCACCGGTTCAAAAACCAATGACTAAACGTTACCGAGCTAAAGGGAATGTTTCTGCCGTTGTATTACCCACACATATATAAAGTTTAAGTACTCGTGCCTAGTATGTAAAACATAAAATCCGCATGTATTCTCAGTTCCCAAAATAAGTTAAAGTAAAAAGGGAATGCTATAACTCACAATGATAAAGTAGCGGTAAAGTATGACTCGGAAAGTAAGCAATTAATGAAGGTTGTCCAAACGGGTCCTCAACCTAAGTCAAATAGTACTAAGTCAGTAAATCATTTGAATAGGTTTAAAAGTATGTAAATAAGGTCTTAAAGGTCATCATCATTCATCATCAAACAAAAGGTGTAACGTAGGTTTCGTTTATGAAAGTAGTTTAAAACAAAGGCTGAGTTCGGTCAGTCACCACGGCCTCTACACCTACTGAAATAAGGTGAGACCAGTGGCCATGGCTCCGTATATGAGTCCTTTAAGTGTGGTAAAATTTACAGAAGCAAACTCGTCTTCGTTTGACTGTGACGACAGTTTAAGTGCGAGTAGGTCAGAAATTTCTGCACAACGTTAAAAGGACATAGTGACGATCGGAGGGCCATAAATCCTAAACCATAACTCGGATTAAGACGAGTCCTATATGAAAAGTTATCTACTCGAACAGAGATATCTGAAAATCAAAATTAAAACAGCCCAGGTCTTACTGATCAGACCCAGAAACAGCAAAACAGCAGGGTCAGTAGGTTCCGGTGGTTCTTGGTGCTCGATGCTTATCATGGTTCTCATCCTTGATGCATATAGCTTTAAGTGTACAACTCGTTGATGTGTTTGCATCATTTTCACCAAGGTTTGACCATCATAACCCAAGTTTAAGTCTAAGACATGAAGCACAACTCACTTAAGTGTTGCAAGTGTTTTGATGAACCAAAGTTACATCAAAGTCTTAGATTCAACACACACATGAAATGTAAAAGTAATATTAACCAAGTTTTGACTATTAGGACACAAGTGTAGGTCTAAGACATGTAGCACAACTCACTTAAGAGTTGTATGAAGTTTGATGAACCAAAGTTACATCAAAGTCTTAGATCTAACACATACATGAACTTTAAAACTAATAATAAGTTACAAACTTGAAAGTAAACTTATGAAATCAAGATCTTGAGTTGTAGAACATAGTTCTTAGTTTGATCTTGAAGATCCAAGACTCAAAAGTCTAGATCTAACATAAGTGTACCAAGTTATAATTTAAAGAAAGCTTACTTACATGTTCTTGAACTTTTAAAGTTAACTTTAGTTCAAGATTAATGAGATCAAAGTTAACTAGTAACATTTGACCAATTTTAACCAACATACATGAATTTAAAGTGCATAATATAAGGAAATAAACTAAGTAAACTAGTAACTAGTTCATGGGTTGTTCATACTTTAAAGATTCAAACCAAAGTTTGATCTTTAAGAAAGTAAACTTTAAAGTTTACTAACATGAATTACAAGTATGATTTACAACACATGAACCTTAAATCTTTTGAAACAATAAATGTAGAATCATAAACTAGTAAGTTTATGTTCTTGTGTTCTTGAAAATACAAGATATTATGAAGAATCAAACTAAAGAGTTGATTCTTGAAACTAGTAAGTAACAAACAACAACTAGTAACAAAGTAACAACAACAACTAACAAGTATCAAGTAATTATACAACATCAAAGAACAAAGATGATGATGATTTTGGGTTGTTTGGTTTCGGTTTAGACAAGAGAAAAAGAGAGAAAGAAACTCACACTAGAGAGCAAAAGATGAGAGAAAAGTTTGAGAGATATTGAAAGTATTTTGTGTATGTGTAAATGAGAGAAAACTAGTGAGTTAGTAATAAGAAAAATTGAACCAAAACACCCCTAAAGGGTACCCAAGGCTAACGGCCTGCAGTAAGGAAAGGGGGGGGGGGAGAAGTTTGACGGTTACTAGCATGTAAAGTCTTACAAAGTTGGTTAATAAGGGGTGTATGCATGGGAAGGTGTTGTAAGTATCATGTAACTATATTCCTTATGTAAATAACTAACTAGTTACATTCTAAAATGATGCTTACATGTCTTAGTGGGCTAATTAATCCATAAAAGAGGTAGGGTGGGCTTATAAGGTCCAGTAATACTAAAGAAAGCCCAACTTCAAGTGATTAACAAATTAAGTCCAACAAAAGCCCAAGTAATTAGCCAACAACCTTAGTTAATTAAAATGATTAATAAACTTAATCATGAATGTAAATAATATGAAAATATTATTCGTGTAACTTACGTGTGTCACAAAGACGTTTTGGGCATTTAAAGTCAAGTACGGGCAATCATGGCAACATGTAAATGTAATATCATACATTCGTTCATTCACAAGTATTAATAATAATAATTATTAATAATAAACGTTGGAAAATCCAGGGTCGTTACAGTAGTAGTAGTAATAATAATAATAATAATAATAATAATAATAATAATAATAATAATAATAATAATAATAATAATAATAATAATAATAATAATAATAATAATAATAATAATAATAATCATGATCATAATACCAATAATAATAATAATACTTATAATACTAATAATAACAATAATAATAATAAACATGATCATAATACCAATAATAATAATAATAATAATAATAATAATAATAATAATAATAATAATAATAATAATAATAATAAATAAAAAAATATGGGAACTACCTCAAAATAATCGAATAAACAAAAAAAATTGCCATCCGCGGGGCTCGAACCCGAGACATCACGCTCACCGCTAACGCTCTTAACCATTGGGCCATCGCTCCTTTTCTGTTTATATAATGAACCCAAAAATATTTAACCCATGATTCTGTTATCACTCTTCTTCTTCATCTGAACTAGTCGATTAAGGATCGAATTAACTCGTATCATCTTTTATTATAAATTTTAAGTTAAGCTTTCAAACTATCAGTAATTGATACCTCGTTCGATTAAAGAAAAATATAAAAAAAAATGAAGAACAGACTCTGTGCAGTCTTTGTTCTTTTAAAAAAAAAATTTGCTTTTTGATTTTAATAAAGTTTCAGATCATACATATAACATGAAACCTGTTTTAATTCGTATATAGAAACTTTTTGGATCGTTAATTTCAACAAAAAACATTAAAACAGGTTTGAATTTTGTGATGAACACAAAGTTGATTTTTTAGAAAAATTACCTTTGACTCATAAATTTGTACTCGATACAAAGAATTGAAACTTAAGATTTTGAAGAAAGATTCATGACATGAATTAGAAGCCTTCTACATTTATGGTTTCGAAATTTGTTTTGAATTCGAGCTTTGAAAGAAAAAAAATGCTAACAGAGGTATCGACTTTTTTATGTCCTTTTGCTTTAATTCTTCAGATATTTATAGCTAATAACAATTGAAATTGATAATGAGAGTGTAAAGGTAAATGGTTCTCCAATCGTAGAAGTCAGTAATTTGTTTTATACAGAAAATGGTTCGACAGAAAATATTCTTCAAGGACAGAAAAAAATATAAAAAATATAAAACTTGATATAGATATCTAATAGATTTTAATCTTTTCTGTGATATGGATTCCAATTTGATCGACAAATTGTACAGAGTGGATAGCGATTTTTCCACTGATTTTATAATTACTGGAATTTAACAAATATTAATAATAAATGTGTTTAATAATACTAATAGTAGTAATAATTATCTTTATAATTTTAATACTAATTTCCTAATATATATCAACATATACAGTGTACGTATATATCTCTGTATATATCTATATCATTTTTTTTATATATCCACAATTGTATATCTTTTATATTTATTTCTAAAGATTAATCTTAAATACAACAATAATAATAATACAAATGCTAATAATAATAATAATAATAATAATAATAATAATAATAATAATAATAATAATAATAATAATAATAATAATAATAATAGAATTGATAATGATATTAACTATAAAACGGTAATAATAATATTACTGATAATAATAATAGATTATATAAATTTCTAGTAATAAATGCTATAGTAATAATAGTGATAAATAATCATTAGTAATAACTAAATTTGTAATTTTACCACTAATTATGATAATATGAGTAATAATAATATTACTAATAGTAATAACAATTATATAATAAATCAATTGTATCAAATTTCATATTTATGATAATATTAATAATACTGATGTTAACATTAATGTTAATATATATTTTTAACCATAATGATGTACTAATTAATATTGTTAATATCTATATTTTAACTTGTGTTATATATTATTAATTATGTAATATATCATATATTATACAAAGACTTTTATTAACTATCTATAATATTAATTATACATAGAATTTATATATATAGCTTCATTTTAAATTACGCTTAATTATTTTGTATTTTATTTTGCATATCTAATTTTAAATGTTTTAATTTATATTTTAAAATTTCAAATTATTATATATACTTACATTTATTTATATACATATTTATTAAACAATTGTTCGTGAATCGTTGGTAATGGTCAAAGGTTATCTGAATTCATATAAACAGTTCAAAAATTTTGAGAATCAACCTTACAGACTTTGCTTATCGTGTCGAAATCATATAAAGATTAAGTTTAAATTTGGTCGAAAATTTTCGGGTCGTCACATGTGCGTGTGAATCCCATGAGACCCAAACATCTCAGGAAATCCTAAGAACTCAAGGGCGCACAGAAGTTTTGATATTTTGTTCGAATTAAGCCAAAATTATCAAACTTCGTGAATTGCAGAAAAAGGATTCTGCACGATTTTGGCATTTTTTGTTCGAATTAGTTAATTTTTGTTCGAACTCATAAAATAAAAAACAAAGTGTAAAACACAGATTGTTCGAACACGGTGTAAAATTTATGTTCGAATTCGCATTATATATATATATAACGCCCTTGATTTTGAGATTATTTTTTGCGTGTGCACAGCCACTTTTCAACAGATTTTGGGTCCCACACAAGCAAATTTAAAACTTTACACTACGATCATTGAAAAGTACACTCTTCCACCTTTACATAGACAACTTATTCATTAAAAATGGAGTAATGAGTTAAAAGTTATGATCTATCGTAAACAGCCCCGACTGAACTTTTTATAAGTGACCTGCTGTTGCTGCACAGAGGCAACTCAGCAGCAGCTGCAATACTCCGTTTTAACGTCCATTTAAAACCTGTTTAAACTCACAATCACCAAACATATTATACACTGTTTTAAAGCTTATCGCGAATACTTTTTATCCCAGTTATTGGTTTTCATCCAAACTTAACCGTTTTTAACTTATGAGCCCGCAAAATAGGCCTGAGAGTCGTTTTTAACACCTTTGCCCAAAATGACACCTAAATTGGTTGACGACCCAAATTCTTATCCAACGCACCCGAGTGACCCAAAATCAGTCCACAACCCTAGGATGACAATCCAAACATGTTAGAAGCTTCAGATTCCCAAATTAATACGAACGGGTCAAAATGGACAATTGTGACCTAAATGCATTATAATTTCCCACTATAAACAAAATATATTTAAAACTCATTTTTAAGATAACAAAACCTGCCAATACACTTAACATGACATTGTGGACGTGTACAGATCAACAAATACCCGTTTTAACACTACATAGTCCAAACGGGTCGAGGGGTCAAAATGGGCAGTTAAGACGCTTTTAATATACAACACCTCGTATTTCATTATAAAAGCTACAGTTTAATATTTCAAACCAACAAACATACATTTACATACTGAAAGTGATCAAACCAAATCATACTACTAATATACGAATATACCAAAAACGACACTTTTAGTTTTAACTTCAACAAGCCTTTTTCCCTTAGAACTTTCAGTACCTACAATATTAACGGCTTAAAAAGCAAGCTTTATGCTTAGTGAATTTACAAGAATTAAACAAATAACATACAACATTAATGTACATAAATAATCATTATGCACATCATATAATACTGCAACGCTGCATAGCTGCATAGGATCCTTTCAGCATATATAAACGGCATATAATCGGCTTTTCATATGTTAATCGGCAATAATGGCAATAACGGAAATAACGGCAATAGTATAATACATGTATAACTACATAAATACTGTATAACTGCATTAGTCACATTAAATCTATTACATAATTGTAATCTGATTCATTAAGACCCAGTTACCCTTTTTAAGTCTAGTATACTCACCTTAACTAGTTACAATTTTAACATGGTCACGCCTTAGTCCTTAGCACCTAACAAACAACACAATAACAACTCATGAACATGTTATAACTAATTTAATGACCATATCAGAGCGTGTCAACTATATCAGAATGTATAGTTTGAATGTATAGTTTGACTTTCAAAGTCAAACTTCACTATATAATCTTGACTAAGACTATAACCCAAGTTAGTGTATTTATGTCGAAATTAAGTATTAATTCATCTGTAGTACTGTCACGACCCTACTTTTTCTGTTATTTTTTTCTGTTAAGTATTTAACTTTCGTTAACTGGTATCCTTGCCATGTCATTTTATGTGACTAGATTATATTCTATATAAATTAAATAATATTCTTATATTATTTATTGAATGAAAAAGTTTGATTTTTGTGTTAGTACGTTCCTACGTATAACGTTTATATTCGATGAATCGTCTCGGTTTTCAAACCAACGATTATATATTAGTGATTTTCAAATCCGAATTCTTTTATATGACATTCCTATGTCATTAGAAATAATAGAATATTCATATATTTTATTTCTTAAATTATTATTCATCTTGCGTATTATAAATCGTGTAATGTTTTAATTATCGGGTCGCATTCGTTTCGTCTTCGGGCCAATGTATAAAATCTAAATTTAATGAAATGGGCTCCCATCCTAGGCCCAAATGGCCAAAATTTTTCTAAGTCCAAGTCATTCTTTTACTAGTCCTTTTTTTTGTTTAGTCTATTTTAATTTAAACTAATTTGGTAGATAATATTTATGGATAAGATTTGAAAAAAAAAAGAAAAAAAAAGAAATATATGCATGTCATACATCTCGGCCGAAGTAACCATTTCATGTTACTATTATTTTTTATTTTTTTTAACTAGATAAGTTTGTGAAGATGTTTAAAATATAAAAACAAAAAATGATACGCATGTAATGAATCGGCCATGTTTTGTGGGTTTATCCCAAAATTTATTTTTGGTAAATATTTGTTATGTTGGTATTTATCTCACTTACTCCTAAACCTAAAAAAAAAAAATCACTTTTCTCTCCTCTCTTTTTTTTTCTCCTACGGCCGTGAGTTTTACCATCACCATCATCTTTATTTTTCAAGCTTCATCATCATATTTGTTCATCATCATTCAAGTTGGTTAACGTTTTCGTGTTCCTCTCGATCCGATCTTCGTTTTTATTTTTATTTTTGAAAAGAAAACTTTCATTAATGAACCATAATTACATAATTACAAGATCCCGAACACGAATAATATGAAGATTACAATAGACATACAAAAAAAGAAGCAACACGGGGAAGCCGCCAACATGTTGCGGAGACAGCAACAAGCTAGCCACAATCCTTTGGGTTAGAAATCCAATTTAACCACTCAAAATTAGCATTCTTGCATCTTCTCGAAATCCAATCATAAGACATTACTTGAATCTCATTGAAGACATTTGGAATAGTGACACACTTGTTGTTGAAAACCTTTTGATTTCTATACTTCCAAATCCAATAGAACACTATCCAACAAACCGCTTGCCAAATATGAGTCCTCAAATCCGAATTGAAAGCCAAATTACTACCGGAAAATAAGTCATCCAGATTCAAGGAAGATAAATCAAGTCTCCACCACGAAAAAATCCGATTCCATAAGTCATTAGCGAAACTGCATGTAGGGACCCGTCCTAATCCATCTGGATGAATACATTACATTTGGTTACATCGTGAGGTACTTGACCTCTATATGATACATTTTACAAACATTGCATTCGTTTTTAATAGACAAACTTTCATTTCTTCAAAATTTGACGGCATGCATACCATTTCATAATTTATCCAACTATAATTGACTTAATAATAATCTTGATGAACTCGATGACTCGAATGCAACGTCTTTTGAAATATGTCATGAATGACTCCAAGTAATATCTCTAATATGAGCAAATGCACAGCGGAAGATTTCTTTCATACCTGAGAATAAACATGCTTTCAAGTGTCAACTAAAAGGTTGGTGAGTTCATTAGTTTAACATAAATAATCATTTCCATAATTTTAATAGACCACAAGATTTCCTTTATTCAATAATCATACACTCGCAAGTGTTTAAAAATCATTCATATGGATTAAACACCTGGTAACCGACATTAACAAAATGCATATAGAATATTCCCAAAGTAGAAATCCATCTGTATTAATAACTCGAAGTACTAAAGCATACCATTTTCCAGTATGGGGGGAGTTAGTGCACGTAGATCTACCTTTAGGATTCGCGTCAATTAGGGTGTCTGTTCCCTAATTCTTAGGTTACCAAGCTAAAAGGGGTGATATTCGATTCGATAATCCAACCATAGAATGTAGTTTTGATTACTTGTGTCTATTTCGTAAAGCATTTATAAAAGTAGTGCATGTATTCTCAGTCCCAAATATATATTGCAAAAGCATTTAAAAATGAAGCAAATGAAACTCACAATACTGTTTTAAAAATACATATGACCACATTGAACAAGTGTAGGGTTGGCCTCGAATTCACGAACCTATATCAATTATATATATTAACACATTGTAATATTAATTAACTAGGTTTATATATATTTTATAATATATATAGATTAATATCCTTATATATTATTATATTAATCCTTATTATTTGTTATTATACTTATATGATATATATACTTTAATAAATGTGAGATTTATATAAATAATATTATATCAGTTAATATATTAAAAATCTAATATTAGTATACTTGTGATATATGTAATAAATATATATTTTTATATAGATATCTTTTGTTTGTAAGAATCATGATTATAATAATAATAAGATAATGATAATAATAATAATAATAATAATAATAATAATAATAATAATAATAATAATAATAATAATAATAATTAAATTAGAAAATAATAATAATAATAATGAAATAATAATAATAAGAGTATTAGTAATAACTACCTCAAAGGAGTAGTCCTTAAAAAAATGCCCAAGTCCGGGTTTGAACCCGCGACGTCCCGCTTAACCCAATAATATCCTTAACCGTCCCTTCATTTCATCTTTTCTGTTTTGAATAATTATCATCCTAATCGTATCGTCACTATTTATCATCATCAACCATATATTCATCGTCGCCATTATTATTATCGTTTATCATTTTAATTATCATCATCTATAATCATGATCATCATAATAAAATCATCAATATTATCGACATCTTAATTTTCATCAATGGGTTTCATTATTATCTATGTATCACGGCCCATATCATCATCTAACATCACAATCGTCATTCAACATTTTCGTCACCATCATCATTCCACTCGTTATCATTTCATGTATTACCTTCTTCATCGACGTTTAACATAACACGATTATGTTATCATGATCCTTATTATCATCCTATCTTCATCACTTATCATCATCCTAGTTCTATATCACCACCCTTAATAACTAATTATTATCATCATCATTTGGAAATATCACGCATCACCTATTAATCCGTTCATTATTCATCGTCTTCATATATTAACATCTTTTAATGAAAAAAGAAAAATATGAAGAAGTCTAATTGCAAGTCCTAGTGTCCCATGTAATTCGGCCCATAGACAAATGGATCACGGCCCAACCATGTGTATCATGCTTGGTGGATCTATAAGCCCCATAACAGAGCCCAATTTAGAGGGAAACGACCCAGCTGGTTTAACAAATAAGAAAACCACTTCTTCGGTTTTAATGGAAATAATAGATATCGATTAGCAAATGGTGATATTCCTCATTATAATACATTATAATCACATTATCCTAATGTCATCATCCATATATAACCATCTTCATCATTACACTCGACATAATGATCAAAGTATCATTTTTATTTATATTTTTGTTTTCATTTATCATAATCCTTACTCCCGTTTTGTGGAAACCGAAACATAAGGACTACAGTAGCAGTTAAATAAAAGGTTCAGGTGGCGACGGTGATGGTTTTCAATCAACAGAAACATACGGGAGTGAATCAAGTTGATCGTTGATGAGGTATTGGATTTCATGATAGAAACAGACGACAAGGAAAATAGAAGTATACGAGCTGCAGATGGTAGCAATACAAAGAGGAGAAAGAGAAAATTTGGCGATTTTATGGTGACAGTTTAACGAGTTTGAAGTGGTGGTTGAAGGGTGTTCAATGGTTTTTGTTGTTGGGTTTAGAAAGTAGCGGATGTGGTTCATGGCTTCATGGCTTGAGGTAAAAAATATGTTTAGTTATTGTTTGAACCGAATACATAAACCATAGAAACAGTGGAGTTACCGGTAGTTTTAGGGTGATGTGTGAGTGATGTTCTCGTGATCGATTAAGTAGAAAACGAAATCCTGTTTGAGTTGGTTTTTGGTTGTCAATCATGGTGGTGATGAAGTGGGTCTTCGAACAAGAAGATAATGGTGGTGTGTTCAAAGATGGTGGTTTGAAACAGCAAATCGTTGTGAGTGGTGATGATGTTTAGTGTGTTTTCATCAAAAGAAAGAGGAGAGGGAGAGAGATGGTAGTGCAAGAAGGTGGTAGCATGTTATGGTTCGGTTTGATGAATATAGAGTGGTGTCAGTTTACGGTTGTTATTAAAACAGAAACAAGTAATAGCATATCAGCAATGATGGTGTGATTGTAGGTGGGTATCGTTATAGGGTGGTTTTAAAGGTGAAGGCTAAATGGGTGTTATATGAGTATGCTAATGTACTACATAGTAAGGCGGACATAATAATCATCATCTTATGTCTAAAACTTTCTTACATGGTACTCTGGCCACTTGACTATTGTTATTAATCTGTCTTGGAAATGATCAATCGTACTTGATAACTATACTTGTAGTTCGAATAGTAAGCCAGAAATAAGCATAGTAGCAAATGAATGTTTGAAGTGGTGGTGATGGTTTATGTATGTGTTAGTGCCTATATCTTAAGCAAATGCATTATGTATCTATATATATTTAATATAGATAGATGAATCAGATAACCAAAAAGCAAAACAGTGACTACATAGTGGAGCATTAATAATTCGCACTGTAACATCAATAAATAATATCGATATCGTACATCATGTAAATTCACGGGTGAATTCATTAAGAATATAATAATAATAAAATAAAGAAAAACGTGTTCTATAAAGATTAAGCAGTGATCTTAATTTGTTAATATATGCCGACAGTTTTATTAGGATATTATATCGCGCCCCGTTAATTAATTCAGTGGCGTATAAAAGTCTTCGGAAAAATCCTAAATTTTTACTGAAATTATCTTTATTTATTTTAGTCATTATGGTATAAAATTTGGTCATTAATTATTAAATAAATATTACATTAATTATTCACTCCCAATCCCAAGTAAAATATAAAAAGTTTCAAAATTTATCCAATGACTTCTAAATGTTTTATTAATAAGCTTATAATTTATAAAACTCATTTTTGAATCACCGTTTATTTTAAAATCACATAATTCCCTTTTAACTTGTTTTAATTATCGATCGAATGGCAATTGAGCGTTAACTTCGTTTACTAAATAGATTCGAAATCACAAAATATACATTTAATATACTTTCTTTATATACATAGATATATTTTAAATAATAATTATCATAATATCATATTTTTATTTTATTTTCCATAATTAATTTTAAAAATAATAGCATATAATATTTTCAATTATATTTTTATATATATACATATATGTATATATACACACCCATCTATTTACAATTAATTGTTCGTGAATCGTCAAGAGCAGTCGATGGTCAATTGAATATATAAACAGTTCAAAATTTTTGAGACTCAACATTACGGAATTTTCTTATCGTGTCGAAACCATATAAAGATTAAGTTTAAATTTGGTTGGAAATTTTCGGGTCGTCACAATACCTACCCGTTAAAGAAATTTCGTCCCAAAATTTGATTGGGATGGTCATGGATAACAATAAGAATGTTTTCATGACGAATATGAGTTAATAAAATAAAATTTTATCACCATTGAGTAATATAGGTAAGATAATTCGATTATTCAAAGAGTACGAGTGAAGTTATCACAAAATAGTGAACTGGGAAAATAAGATTCTTCTTGACTTTGGACGTAGTAAGGGTTGATTTAAAAAAATAAGGTATGTCTTAACTCTTGACGTTGTCTTGGTTGAATTTCCGGAATTCAAGGGATTTAAAGAAAATCTTTGAAATCTAAAAGATTTGATTCTTCGGCGAGTAAGGAAATTAAGATCTCTATAATTAAATACGGTGATCTGTCTCGATTACTCTGTCTGATATTTCCATTATAAATTAAACTCTTCCGTTCCATTACTCTCACCATTCCTATACTTTCTTTCTTAGTTTGTACATCTAAAAGATTTTGAAAATGCTTAATCCAGTTCTAATCCTTCATATTTTTCTAATTATCATTTCTGTCATCTTTCTTCTCAATCTTCCACCAGAAAAATCTGTTTACTTTTACTATTACCTTGGGGTGATACTATTCTTAATTCTATCATGTATTTATATTTCTATTTGTATTAATATCCATGGTTTGTAACCTCCGCGTTGTTATTGAGCTTTATATTTTCTCTTATATTTTGAAGCTCTTTGCCTTTTTATTCTCCTCTCGACCTCTAGTAAAGCGAGTAATGGTCCAGAATTCGTAAGTATGGAGTTTCGAATGATCTTAATGTTCTAAACAGGTAAGAACGTAATAGCACGATTTGATTTGTCAAATTACCAGAATCACTGAGAATAGAACTATCAAGAATATACTTTCTTGATATGTTTAGAAGTTAAGCAGAATGAAAGAGTTATGTAACACGGCACATGATGACGTTATGATCTGTGAATCATCATGTTCCATTAAAAACTCAGCATGACTTACTGTAATATAATCACGTTGATCAAGTGTCATTATATTATACTAACTCATGCTTCAGTTCCCAACACTACTTCAGAATTCATTCATAGTTTATACTTAGATTTTACAGAAATTTCCAATATAATGTATTACAGATAGCACGAAGAGGTATATAATTTCGGACGAGAATATTTACGAAAATATCTTCAGAAGTATCGAAGATATTTATGATGATATTTTGGAATTTCTAAGTTCGAAAGTTGATAAGGAAAAATTTTCCGCAAGATTTTAACATGACTTCGGAGCAGAATATTCTCTAAAGATTTCATCGGATCCAGAATTACCTGGATTCTTTGAATATAGGGTTTGGTCCTTGTATTTGTCCTTGGTCTCCTTCACGGTTAGCTCAATCTACTTTTCAGTACCAAATTTTCTATTGAGCGTTCCCAACATTCCATTCTTTATTATCAAACTTTTGGCCGTTTAGACCATCTACAATTTTGCTGTTTCCTCTGCATTTAATGCTACCATATCTGGGTCATCGGTTATCAATCCGAGGTGGTTTCAAGAGAATTGTATTTTTAGATGATTAAACGCTGATGGTAATATGGTGGAATATAAAAGGTTCCCCGGTAACAATAAAAGAGCACGCATATATATTAAGGTTATAATAAGGTTGTTTCGAACGAAAAGTCGAAGTTGACTTGCTGGAGCTGTGACATAATTTGCTACTTTGAAAAGGGATTACCAAGTTATTTTGGGTAATAATAACACTAAGGAATTAGCACAGCTACGTGTTAAACGTTTACTCAGTTGCCGAGAGTTTCTCAGGTGCATAACTATATGCATAAATCTTTCCTTCTATAGATGAAGTGCGGTTGATTCATCCTATCGATTGAGGTGTTTTCAAGAATCATGAAAGGTTTGAACACAGATTGTGATCGCCAAGATACAAATGAGGTTTAAGATGAAATTAAGTGGAAAAGTTGAAGAAATGTTTTAGTTTCATATGTTATAATCAGTGTTTTAATTCATTTTAATTATCCAATGTTATTAGTAAATAGTTACTAGTCCACAATTAGTAGTTCAACAATTCATATATATAGTTTAATATATAATATTCGAATTAATTAATACGTATCGTGACCCGTATACATGTCTCAGACTCGATCACAACTCAAAGTATATATATTATTATAGAATCAACCTCAACCCTGTATAGCTAACTCGATCATTACTGCATATAGAGTGTCTATGGTTATTCCAAATAATATATATAGATGCGTCGATATGATATGTCAAAATATTGTATAAGTGTCCTGATATTTAAAATGCGTAAATAACTGTATTTAAATGATGATAAATAAAGTGCGTGAAATAAATAACAGAAATTAAATGACGATAAATAAAATTGCGAGAATATAAATTGCGATAAATAAACTGCAAAAAAATAAATTGCGATAAATAAATGTAATAAGGAATTAACAGTTAGCTAGGAACAGTTAGCTAGGATTTTATTAGCGTGAATTCTTAACAAAATTTCACCTAGTTAATTTTGTCTGTTTCTAACAAATTTTAATTTGTCCAATGTTTTCTTCATTATGCCACTTGTTGAATTCTGATAGATCAAAATCCAAATATGAAATTGAATAGAAAGAGTTATTCTGCGGTGAACGGATACGTATATCAGTGGTTGTAAATAGGATAGTAAATGACTGTTGAATTAGATTTGAAAGAATGTACAGTGTACTTATTAATGTGAAATCTAAATATTCCTCGGGTATTACCTACCCATTAAAATATTTTCACCATTAACAGTTTGTACGAAAGAATTTTTAATTACAATCTTTATGAAAATATACTTACATATATATATTTTCTTCAGATGTAATTATGGATTTAATGAGCTAATATGATATTAATCTCATTTGGTTTACCTTTTGAACTAGAATACATAATCTCTAAAACATTAGAGATTACATAATCGTCATGAAGAACGAAGATAATTGATGTAGAACGATACGTAGAACGATGATTATACACGAGGTACAGAATGAGATGTTGAGTCATGGATTGTTGATGGTACTGATGTTTCTGGTGCTGTTGCTGAAGCTGGTACGTTTTGCACCATATGTTCCAAAGCCACTACTCGAGCGCGAAGCTCGTTGAATTCTTCTATTACACCGAGATGATCGTCGGTTTGGACGAGCGGATGAATAAGATCTGAAATTCGAGATAGTAAATAATCGTGATGAGATACTCTGGAAATGAGAGAGAAAATGGTGTCTCGAACAGGTTCGCCGGTAAGTGCTTCAGATTCATCGCCCAGAGGTGAATTCGTTGGTGGAAAGGATCGCCTTCTTCTCGTCTCCATCGATTAAGTCGACTACGAACCCATCCTCAATTCATCCAGCATTGAAGATGACTAGTTGGTTGATCCATTTCATTTACACTGCTTTCGGAGCTTAGATGAATATCCATGTTGAAATAGTTGTCGGAATAACTATCGGAATAGCTATCGGAATCTGAGGGACTCGAACTGGTTGAGGGATTCATCTCGTACGATCAGATGAAGGATTTTTGATAAGAAATAGATTATAGGATGTAGATTAGTACCCTGCAATACATAATTTACATATGCATATATAATACTAAAATCCCATAAGTTACGGAGGAATCTAAGGAAGCTGTCAGGCAAAAGTAACAATAATAGATACGCTAAGATATGAATTTATCTATACACTGTCTATGCAATAAAGGCAGTAAGACGTGTCTAGACTTAAGGATAGTAAGCAAGTAATTTTCGACACGAAATGATAAGCAAAACTTTTGACATGCAGACACGGTCGAAGTCCAGACCCACTAATGCATCTAAACAACTATCAGTTAGACACACTAATGCAAGACCTGGTTCGCTAAGACTACTGCTCTGATACCACCTGTAGGGACCCGTCCTAATCCATCTGGACAAACACATTACATTTGGTTACATCGCGAGGTACTTGACCTCTATATGATACATTTTACAAACACTGCATTCGTTTTTAATAGACAAACTTTCATTTCTTCAAAAATTGACGGCATGCATACCATTTCATAATTTATCCAACTATAATTGACTTAATAATAATCTTGATGAACTCGACGACTCGAATGCAACGTCTTTTGAAATATGTAACATCCTCAATCGGGCCTAGTTGTAAGATTACTATTTTGCCCTTAAGTTTGTATTGCGTTATTATATGCTTTTATTTCTATTTAATATTTATTATTATTTAATGATGTGGTTAGGACCAGTTTGTGACAAGGGTCACAGAACAGGTTTGTTTATTTAATTTGGACTCCGTTTGGGTTGCCAAATGACGTACGAAAAATATCAGATAACTGATAAATACCCGTGTGTTGTGAGGTGGGGATTATAGCAGCCTTAAGTGATTAAGTATAGGATAATACTTTCATTTTCCAATTATTCCCAAATATCACCAACCGTACCTAACCTTCATCATACATCAAACCCTAATCCTTAAACATTGATCTTGAGCTCAAATTGGTGTTAGAATTGTGTTTGTTATCGTTTACTGAGTCTATCAAGGTAAGTAACATGTGTTTTTGTGTTCAATTCGTTGTTAAATTCATAGTTTTGTGTGAGTTTTGTAAAAAAAACTTGAATTTGTGTCAAAACAAGTGATTTAAGTGTTGTTATGGTCAAATTGTTGTGGGTTTTGAGTCTATAACAAGTAGTGAACAAGTTGTGGTCGATTTTGGTGTTTAAAACGAGCTCTAGATCGAGATTTAAGGATTTCATCGTGAATTCCGTAGCCTTTATTCAGTTTCTGATGAAGATGAACACACTCGGCCGACTATCGGTCGACAGTCGACCGACTGAGGGTTGAACCGACCGACTGTTGAGTGAACCGACCGACTGAGAATTACCTTCGGCTGATTGATGTATTACCAAATGAATCGACCGACTGGGATGGTCAGTCGACCGGTTGTGTCGACAGTCGACCGATTGTAAGGGTCAGTCGACCGACTGAGTGTCCAGGGCTGAATATTTTACCTAAGTGTTGATTTTTAGCCGTTATGCTGCCCGTTTGTATTTTGATGTTCTGGATGTAAATTTTGAAAGTGCATAAGTGTTAAGCAAAAAATTTTAGCGGATAATTTTTCTGACAAAAATTTATATATTGTGTTATTTGATGTTAACGAACAGAAACCAACTTGTGGATATGTTTTTCTCAGGAGAAAAGAAGAAAGAGAAGGTTCAGTGATTAGATAGCTGAATACCTTCTTGTTTGCTGGTAATCGGTGAGTGGGACTAACTGGAGAATATAGTATATAGAAGCATGTTATATTATGATTGCCATGCTAGTTAGATATACTTATTGTTGTGGTTAGTTAGTTCTTGTGATGACGGCATGTTAATTGATGCTTGTCTGCTGGAGCCCAGTGCGTCCCTATTGTGTGGTACCCTCGGTAGGAGAGATCAACCTGCGGGTTGGGTTCCTCTGTGGTAGCCTAGACATCTGTGGTGTATATATATGTGAATGAAGCGTCCGTCGCGTGTGAATTGTGTATATACATACGGTGGTGGAGGAACTTCTAGTAAGCCCCAGTCCGATCAGCTGGCGGTTAATGGTTTGGCCGAGCTGCCAGAGTCTATGTAGACGGCACTTGGGTGATGTTTGTGTGTTAGACTATTGTGACATGATTAGTATAACACTTATGTATGCTATGGCCTGTAGTTAGTCGTACTCACTTAGCTTCATGCTAATTCCCCTCTATCTCCTCTCTGCAGGTTGTTAGCTTTTGTAGATAGTGCTTTTGGGAGAAGACGGGCATGATGATGTTATGTTTGACAGGGTTAACTCTGATGTGGTCTTTTAGAATATGAACCATGTACTTTTGAAAACAGAATGTATTTACATCTTTTCTTGTTAATATGTAAATTATTTTAATGACACGTGACATCGGTTTGTACAAATGTCGATATCGTATTTAATTAATATTATGCTTCAGCCACGTATTTATTATAAAAAAAATAGCGGTGTCACAAAATATGTCATGAATGACTCCAAGTAATATCTCTAATATGAGCAAATGCACAGCGAAAGATTTCTTTCATACCTGAGAATAAACATGCTTTCAAGTGTCAACCAAAAGGTTGGTGAGTTTATTAGTTTAACATAAATAATCATTTCCATAATTTTAATAGACCACAAGATTTTCTTTATTCAATAATCATACACTCGCAAGTGTTTAAAAATCATTCATATGGATTGAACACCTGGTAACCGATATTAACAAAATGCATATAGAATATCCCCAAAGCAGAAATCCATCTGTATTAATAACTCGAAGTACTAAAGCATACCATTTTCCAGTATGGGGGGAGTTAGTGCACGTAGATCTACCTTTAGGATTCGCGTCAATTAGGGTGTCTGTTCCCTAATTCTTAGGTTATGTAACAACCCAACCCGTTAACCAACCAATAACGCGAAATAAAAAAAAATTTCTTTGTGCAACAAATGGCGCGGCGCGCAAAAGTGCCTGGACAGGCTGCTGTCCCAAAAAGTCCCAAATGCGAAAATGTTTGACCACTTCCTGAAACATTTAGACTAAACGGTTTTCACAACATATTATAGTAGTTAAAACTAACATGTTCCATCAATAAAAAGGGTTTTACGACACCGGGCTCACATATGCCCAAATTACCCTTTAAGTACTAATTTCAAGTTTTCGACCACACGACTTTTAACAAAAAATAAAGCCGAGCATGGTGATTGGGGATACGCTACCCAATCCTAATCAATTCAAAAGCAAGCCTTCTAAAGCAACTACGCGAGTCCACTAGTCCCACGCTTACCCAAGCCACCGCATCCTTGCAAATCTATAAAAAGGTAAACAACGAGAGGGTAAGCTAACGCTTAGTGAGTGAAAATATACTACATACATATATATGTATAAAATGGACACGCCACACAAATAATCAAATACCGCATACCGGAGCATCCAAGCATAAAGGCAAGCTAGTCTAAACATACCGTACGATCACTAAGCAACAAGCTAACAATGTCAACAATAAGGTAAGTTTACCAACGACGATGTGAACAACGCCATTAAGCTACACCCAGAGGGTTAGCTACATCACAACAATACTACAATGGGTTTAGAAAGTAGTGGATGTGGTTCATGGCTTGAGGTAAAAAATATGTTTAGTTATTGTTTGAACCGAATACATAAACCATAGAAACAGTGGACTTACTGGTAGTTTTAGGGTGCTGTGTGAGTGATGTTCTCGTGATTGATTAAGTAGAAAATGCAATCCTGTTTGAGTTGGTTTTTGGTTGTCAATCATGGTGGTGATGAAGTGGGTCTTCGAACAAGAAGATAATGGTGGCATGTTCAAAGATGGTGGTTTGAAACAGCAAACCGTTGCGAGTGGTGATGATGTTTAGTGTGTTTTCATCAAGAGAAAGAGGAGAGGGAGAGAGATGGTAGTGCAAGAAGGTGGTAGCATGTTATGGTTCGGTTTGATGGATTGAGAGTGGTGTCAGTATACGGTTGTTATTAAAACAGAAACAAGTAATAGCATAGCAGCAATGATGGTGTGATTGTAGGTGGGTGTCGTTATAGGGTGGTTTTAAAGGTGAAGGCTAAATGGGTGTTATATGAGTATGCTAATGTACTACATAGTAAGGCGGACATAATAATCATCATCTTATGGCAAAAACTTTCTTACATAGTACTCTGGCCACTTGACTATTGTTATTAATCTCTCTTGGAAATGATCAATCGTACTTGATAACTATACTTGTAGTTTGAACAGTAAGCCAGAAATAAGCATAGTAGCTAATGAATGTTTGAAGTGGTGGTGATGGTTTATGTATGTGTTAGTGCCTATATCTTAAGCAAATGCATTATGTATCTATATATATATTTAAGATAGATAGATGAATCAGATAACCAAAAAGCAAAACAGTGACTACATAGTGGAGCATTAATAATTCGCACGGTAACATCAATCAATAATATCGATATCGTACATCATGTAAATTCACGGGTGAATTCATTAAGAATATAATAATAATAAAATAAAGAAAAACGTGTTCTATAAAGATTAAGCAGTGATCTTAATTTGTTAATAAATGCCGACAGTTTTATTAGGATATTATATCGCTCCCCGTTAATTAATTCAGCGGCGAATAAAAGTCTTCGGAAAAATCCTAAATTTTTACTGAAATTATCTTTATTTATTTTACTCATTATGGTATAAAATTTGGTCATTAATTATTAAATAAATATTACATTAATTATTCACTCCCAATCCCAAGTAAAATATAAAAAGTTTCAAAATTTATCCAATGACTTCTAAATGTTTTATTAATAAGCTTATAATTTATAAAACTCATTTTTGGATCACCGTTTATTTTAAAATCACATAAGTTCCTTTTAACTTGTTTTAATTATCGATCGAATGGCAATTGAGCGTTAACTTCGTTTACTAAATAGATTCGAAATCACAAAATATACATTTAATATACTTTCTTTATATACATAGATATATTTTAAATAATAATTATCATAATATCATATTTTTATTTTATTTTCCATAATTAATTTTAAAAATAACAACATATAATATTTTCAATTATTTTTTTATATATATACATATATGTATATATACACACCTATCTATTTACAATTAATTGTTCGTGAATCGTCAAGAGCAGTCGATGGTCAATTGAATATATAAACAGTTCAAAATTTTTGAGACTCAACATTACGGAATTTGCTTATCGTGTCGAAACCATATAAAGATTAAGTTTAAATTTGGTCGGAAATTTTCGGGTCGTCACACTGCATGTCCTCAAAATATGCTTCACGGATTCGATATCCCCATCACAAATGGGACATCGGGCGTTGTCAAGATCGACGCCTCGCTTGTCTAGTTCCACCCTTACCGGAATCCTGCCAAGTCTAGCCCGCCAAATAAAAAGCTCGATTTTTTTGGAACAAGATGGTTTTTGAGAGTTGCCAAACCGGAACGCTCTACCGTAATATACTTGTGATCAATTAAGTTACTAAATTTTTTTACGGTAAAACGGTTACTTGAGTCTAAAATCCAACCCCACCTATCTAAAATTCGATCTTCGTTTCTATATTGCTAGTTTTCTTGTTTGGTAATTTTCATAAACCCTAACTTTTTTAATTCTTATTATTTATATGCTATATTGATTGTATGTATAGTTATAGTGCTTGTGGATAGTTTTTATGGTGTTTGGATAATTAAAAGATGTTAAAAACATCATTTTTAATGATTAAATAATTTGGACAGAATAATAAATATTTTTTTCGGGCACCTTGCCAATATTTTATGATGAAACAAACTTGCTCATTGCGATCCTCTCGATATTTTATTTAGGATTCGTCTTAAACGGACGTATAGAACTCAATATACGAATCTTTAAAGTTTACATAAGCTTTTATAAAAAAAAAAATATATACAGCAGATTTTGTCTCGAAAAACGTGTCTGACCTGAACTGATTGGATGACACCATGATGTCGGGTTCGTCGATACGATTAAAAGTATATAAGATACGTTAAAAACGGACGTACGGATCAAAAGTTATACGCGATTGAAGTTTGTATAAATTATATGTATATAATAATTAATGGCAGCTGTATGTGCCTCGAAAAATGAGCCTTATCTGGGCTGATTGAACGTCACCATCATGTCGGGATTGTGTTTGCGACTCAAAAATATATAAAGAACGTTAAAATCTGACGAACGGTTAGAAAGTTAGGATTAAAATAAGTTTTGGAATATGTATTCATATAAATACGAAACTGATCAGGTCCGCCTCGGTTCGCGTGCCAGATCTGGGAAAAACTAACTTAACCGATGTAACGGGATTGTTGAGTTATTCAATTTGCATATATGGATCGTTAAAAACCGACGTGTAGATTTTGAGATACGAATTTATTAAGAATCGTATAATAAAAACTTATATTTAAAAATAATACTTATGGTAAATGGTATTATTATTTAATAATACTTTAGATAAAATAATTATTAAAACTTTGGATATAATTATTTTCTTAATTACTCATATTACTAAATCATTATTAATATAACTAAAATCTATTATGTTTATTAATTTCATTAATAAATTAATAATTACTTATGTTATAAGTTAACTAATATTTAATCAATAGACACTTATGATATAATAATCTAACTAAAACAACTTATGTTATCATTAATATTTAACTATTAATTTAAAATACTTATATTATAACTAATATTTCATCATTAATTAAATACATATGTGTAATATATTCATATCATTGAAACGTACTATAACGTAATTAAGTTCATTAAGATTAATTAAACTTATAATATAACTTATATCATATCAAACAATATTAAAATGGATAATATTGAAATTAAGTATACATTAAATATCAAAGTTGACTTAGGTTGACTAGAGTTGACTTTTCAGGTTGACTTTTTCGTTTGATTTTGGTTGACTTGAGTTGACTTTCTAAATAAAGAAACTTTCTAAAAATAGGAACCTTCTAAAAATGAAAATTTTCCTAAAATAAAAACTTACTAAAAGTGGAAATTTTCTAAAAATAAAAACTTACTAAAAATAGAAAGTACACGTAATACTTATTCAAATCTTTTGTCACTTAACTCCAAGGCCACTTCAAGCACTAGGACTATCATACTATGACCTGACCTAAGTTAGATATATAATGACCTACTTTATTATTTAGGTTGGAGTTTAGATCACTCTTGATCTACTTTACTCGTGTACTTGTTAACTCTTTAGTGCATTCTAAGGTGAGTTATAGTCTCACCTTTTTCTACTATTTTAAATCTCTTTGGGATGAGAATACATGCTTTTTGTTTTACATACTAGACACAAGTAATCAAAAATGATAAATTATTCATTTGTGAGTTGAACAAAAATATACCTTAGCTTGGTAACTTGTAGCTACGGGCTCTGTACCGTAGGCGCGAATCCTATTGATAGATCTATCGGGCCTGACCGCCCCATTCCTTCCTAGTCGCGCTAGTTTTCAAGGGAATGTTTAGTCCTTCGTTAGAAGATACACCTGTTCAGTGTATGATCCATAAAAGGGTAGATAAACCGAGTTAAGTTGGGTTACCAGGTGCTCACGGGATAAATGTAATAATATTTTTAAGACGTTTCTCAACATTAAATCTTCTGGTCTAATTTAATTCAAGTTGTTTTATTAAACCTATATCTCACCAACATTCTTATGTTGACAGTTTACTCGCATATTTTATTCTCAGGTGATGATTGATTATTTGCTTCCGCTGGCTAGAGAGTCTGCATATTGTGTCGCATATTTCATTTAAACACTATTACTGTTGCAATCACTTTTCATACATTTTATTATTATGGTTATTAGTTGACGTTTTGTGTCAACATTTATTACATTTGGTTGTCTTTAAAACTTTTAAAATATTTGGATTTCCTTTTTGGGTAATCCCTTTCAATAAATGAATGCAATGGTTGTTTAAAAATGTTCATATAGAGTTTTCGATCAAGGTTATGGGACCAAGTAAACGTTGGTCGTCAAGGTTAATTTGACGGGACGTTTCAGTTGCATCTAATTGAACCAGTTCAATTCAGCAAAATCGCGAATTAATATCCTTTTTAACCAACTTCACCCTTTTCACCATCCAATTAACAGATTGATACATCCCACATGTTTTATAACAACATAGGAACATAACCCTCCCTTAAATTTGATTAATCCTAACCCTAGTCATAATAAAGTTAGTCAATTTCTTTGTATTCAACCGATTAAATCAAGATTAAGGGATTACCTTGCGTTCTAGTAATGATTCTAGGTCGAACTGCAATCAAAACGGGCGAATTAGGCTTCGATTTGGTTGAGCTAGGGTTGTGGGTGTTCTTCTATACGTATGGGAGGGAACCAGAAGAAGTTTGTGGATGTTTAAGAATGATACAGAGAATAAAAGAAACATCCTGATGTATTTTAACTATTTATTTATTATTTTCATTTTAAATGCTAAAGTTTTAGCTTCTTAATCTTTTAGTCTCTGGAGTTTCATCAATTCTACACCTAACAAATTTCTAGATTTTTTGTATATAATTTGACGCAAACATATAAAAATACTATACGGCTAGATAACGATAACAATAATAATTATATATTATTATTACCTTGAAAATTTGGGATGTAACAACTCTTCCCCCGTCATTCTGTTCATGTCCGCACGAACCATTCTTGATATACGGAAGGACAATAGATCATCATCCACTCCTCAGGTTCCCAAGTGAAATCAGAACCCTTTCGATGTCGCCATCGTACTTTTAGTAAAGAGATAGTTTTATTCCTTAACTACTTTATCCGTTGATAAAGAATTTTGACCGGTTCTTCAACATAACTCAATTTGTCATTTAGTTCTATCTATTGTAACGGCACATAAGTTGCTTCATCTACAAACACTTCCTTAGCTGTGATACATGAAACGTATCATGAATGCTACTATGTTATCCAGGTAGTTTCAGTCGATAAGCAACTCTTCCAACTCGGGCTAGAATTTTAAATGGATCAATATACCTCGGGCTCAACTTTCCTCTCTTACGAAAACGTATGATTACTTTCCTGGGTGACACCTTGAGCATGACTTTGTCTCTAACCTGAAATTCAATCGGCCTTCTTCTCTTATCTGCATATGATTTCTGCGTATCTTGTGCCATTTTCAAGCGTTCATGAATTTGATCAATCTTTTCATTAGTTTTTTGAACAACATTCGTACAACTCAACTCTCTCTGCCCAATCTCACCCCAACATATAGGTGTTCGGCATTTACTGCCATACAACATTTCATAAGGCGGCATTTTAATAGAAGAGTGATAGCTGTTATTATAAAAGAACTTGGCTAACGGAAGATGAGCATCCCAGCTACCACAAAAATCAATAACACAAGCTCTGAGCATATCTTCCAAAGTATGAATAGTACGCTCACTCTGCCCGTCTGTTTGTGGGTGAAAAGCAGTGCTAATATGCAATCGAGTACCTAAATCTTCCTGAAATTTTCTCCAAAATAGAGAGGTAAAACGAGTATCCCGATCAGAAATAATCAAAATTGGTATTCCATGACGAGAAACCACTTCTCGAATATAGATATCAGCAAGTACTTCGGAAGATGAAGACTCCCGAATCAGCAAAAACAAGGCACTTTTTGTCAATCGGTCAACGATTACCCAAATAGAATCATGTTGTCGAGGCATTTTCAGCAACTTTGTGATCAGGTCCATAGTAATCTTCTCCCATTTCCATACAGGTATCTCTAAAGGTTGGAGTTTCCCATACGGTTGTTGGTGCTCGACCAACCTGCAAACATGTCAAACAATTTTGGACATATTTAACGATATCATGTTTCATTCACCAATAATCCTCCTTAAGATCTCAATACATCTTAGTAGCACTAGGATGTATAGAATACTTGGATTTATGAGCCTCGCCTAACAACATTTGTTTACCTTCACTCGCCCGCAATATCTAAATTATACCATAACGAGTTCTTAAACCTCGAGAATCCTTGATCAGATGTTCCAAATGACCAGGGAGACGCTCTCGGTTAACTCCATTTAACTCTAAAGCATGCTTCTGGGCATTTCTATATGATCAAACAACTTAGGAGTTATTGTCATTCTCAATGATTTGACTTTAAGAACAGAATGAACTCCCTTCCGACTCAATGCGTCTGCAACAACATTAGCTTTGCCAGGGTGGTAAAGTATATCACAATCATAATCTTTCACAAGATCCAACCATCTTCTCTGTCGATTATTCAAATCTCGGTGATTAAATAAATATTTAAGGCTTTTATGATCGATGTAAATGATACTATTTACACCATATAGATAATGTCTCCAGATCTTTAGGGCAAAAACAACGGCTGCTAATTCAAGATCGTGGGTAAGATATTTCTGCTCGTGTTGCTTTAACTGTCTAGAGGCGAAGGCAATAACCTTTCCTCTCTGCATCAATACACATCCCAATCCTCTTTTAGAGGCGTCACAATATACCACCATGTCTTCGTTACCCTTAGGTAATACAAGAATAAGTGTCTGACTTACATGCCGTTTCAAGTAACTAAATGCCTCTTCTTGTTTATCCTCTCATTTCCATTGCACATTTTTACGTGTCAACTTAGTCAAAGGAATAGCAATTTTAGAAAAATCTTGGATAAAACGTCGATAATACCCGGCTAACCCAAGAAAACTCCTGACTTCGGTGTAAGACCCAAGTTCGAATGGTACATTATTGTGAATATAATAAAAGCTGCCAGCATCAGTTCCAGCAGGGGGCCGCGGCGCGACCAGTCTCAGATGCTGATTATTTTGCTTTATTTAAATTGAAGAAGGGTATTTTGGTACTTTCGTGTGATAGACGAATTTAAAGCACAAGATAAGATCTAGTGGTGTCATTACTCCATTTTCAACCACCTTATCTCTTCCACTTTAATCCTAGAGAGAGAGTGATGTGTGAGCGGAGGGGTACGAAATACTATTATTTTTACTACGAAATATGACGAAATATGATACAAGTTTTAATTAATTTATTTACAAATGGGATATACCTAAACTCTGCTACAATACTATAGGCAGTGTACCTAATTGTAGAGTAGTATAGTTTTTAGTAAGTCTGGTTCGTTCCACAGGGAGACGGATTATTTTACACTATATTTTAAACAACTATATTTGCACAATATATATATATATATATATATATATATATATATATATATATATATATATATATATATATATATATTACAATTACTATTATTATAAAAGGGGGTTTTACCGTTTAATGACCGGTTAGTTGATTTTATATTTTAAGTCACAATTAAAACCTAATGTAAAATATTAAAAATAAATATAACTTAATTTAAAGCGCAAAGTAAATGACGATAAATAAAATTGCGATAATTAAAAGTACGATAAATAAAATTGCAGTAAATAAAAGTGCGATGAGATATAAAATAAAGGAATTATGCATATTTAAACTTCCGTAATCATGATGTTCGATGTGTTGATTTTAGTTTATTATCATGGGTTAATTGTCCTTTGTCCTGGATTATTCGATATGTCCATCTGGTTTTTGTCCATAACAGTCCATCAGTCATAAATATAAAGTGCGAGTGTCCTCGTCAAATTATCCTTATACCCGAAGTCAAATATTCCAACTAATTGGGGACTTAAACTGTAATAAGGTTTTAATACATTGTTAATGATTACACCAGGTTATCGACTGTGTGCAATCTAAGGTTTTAATACTTTATTAAAAATTACACCAAGTGTCCTTGTATGTAATCCATCCCTGTTTTAATGACTCCATTGACTATTAATCCATTCCCGTGTCCGGTTAAATGAACGATTATGAGTATTTATAAATATCCCGCCCATCGTATCCGATCGAGTGTTTGTGGTTATTTATAATTACATCAAATTGTAAATCTTTATATTAAATTAACGAATTATCATTCAGTTAAACAAATATAAAGCCCATTAATAGCCCATAGTCTAATTTCGACAAGTGTCGATCTTTTGTCCAAACCCCAATTATAGTACAAAGCCCAATAACCCCGTCTTTAATATTTAGCCCAACATCACGATTACTTCGGCTTAAATAAGTATAATAATAACTTAAATACGAGACATTAATTTAAAGAGGAGAATTTAGCTTACAGTGATCATTAATCGCGTAGTGTTACAGGGACAGAGTTTCGACTTTAAACCCAGTAAAATAACCGTTACATAACCCAAACTAACTAATATAAAACTAAACTAATTTATATATATATATATATATATATATATATATATATATATATATATATATATATATATATAAATTATATATATTATAGAGAGAGTAAGAGATATATGGTGTGGTGCCTTTTTTCGTCGTGCAGAAGCCTGGTATTTATAGGCATATTTCCTGAATCTGATGCCCATGCGAGTGCATGGGTTTTTAGTGCAAATCTCATGCACTCGCATGGGTTTTATGCCTATTTCCCATGCGATCGCATGGCCGTCAGATTCAGCTCACATATTTTTTGTTTTCTTGCTTGTCGACATATTATTATATATATATTATATTATATTCTTGTGCATAGTTGACTTGTAATTTTCACTCCGTTGTCTCGTACATTTACGCCTGGTTTATGTCTCGGTTCCGGTTTCTCGAACGTCTTTTCGTATGCTTTAATATCTTGTACTTTACGTTCCGCAACTTGTACTCTTGTCAATATTTAGATGTTGATCATCAATAAATTTAACCACTTGGAGTTTAACTTGTACGTTTGAGCATTTTGGACGTTTGCGTCTTCAAATCTTCGTTTTCTTCTTTTGTCATCGCACTTATTTATTTAAATGATTATTACATAAAAATAGAACAATTGCAACTAAAAACTTTACATATTGGAAGGATATTGCGCCTAAATATATGTTTATTTGGAGCACTATCAAATATCCCCACACTTGAACGTTGCTTGTCCTCAAGCAATACAGAACTTAAAATTAAATCACACTTCACTCGAATCACTTTTTTTTATTCTCACATTTTATACATCAGTGATTTTGAGACAGCGGTATAAATAATGATAGTAACGATGTGGTTTACAGTCCCACATGACTATGAAAATATAGATCCTTTAAGAAAATTGGATCTTTATGAAAACATTTGATCTTTTAAAAATTCATTCTAGATTTTACCCTAGACAAGTTTTCCGAAATAACCCTTTACCGATGTTTGTAGAATATTTTTGTGGGTTTCAGATTTGAAAATTTTAGCTCAAAACTTCACAGTTTTGTGTCACCCACTTGCTAACCATGTATTAGGAAAGCACACGTCCAGTATACTTGCTCCGTATATTACCTTTCGGTAAACTACCGTCCGGTTGTAAAGGAAAGCAATGAACAAGCAACTGTTAAGGCAATGTCTAATGACATGCTTTTGTTCATGGTCCACAACGTGTCGGATGTAATTACTATCCTTTGTAGGAGAAATAGTAAAGATCGCCCTATAATTTGTCGGTCTGACACAAGGTCCTGTCTTCGACCATGCTATGCAACCACCGTTCTTACGGTTGACACCCGATTTGGTTCAGGTGACCTAATGAATTCCAGGTGAATTCCTAGGATTTTACGTTCAATGGTAATGAACGCATTGAAAATGGGTTTTCAGAAAACAAATCGGTTTTAATTTGATCAAAATATTTTCTCGTTCAAGCTCAAGTTTAGATATCATCGAATTCCATGAGTTTGTAATTCTCAATCTTTAAGGTCAATCTCAAGGATTGAGTAATATCAGGCTTAAAGGTTGATTTTTAATCTTTTAAGGAGATTATCCTTTCTGGGGGTCTGATTCATTAGTCTTATCAAGCTAATTTGCACGGCGCCCTCCCCATTTTACGAGATAAATCCTTCTCATGGTTAGGATAAATCTGACCACATGGCGACCCTGTTTGATGCTGAGGTCCGTGGATTTCCTGTTGATTTTAGAGATGACTTTTCTAGATTTTTCGTCAACCTACAGCTGATCTGGACGACAACTTCTTGACCTAAATCAAGAAGCGAGTGTCTTTTTCGGAAGACTTTACTTCCTTTTAATGATGGAATTGATTCATCGTGTAGATCCATCTTTTCTTTCAAATGTATTACAATAAATAGGTAAAATAATTAATGTAGTCCAAAACAGAAGTACCTGCAATAACTTTACAGAAACATGTGATAGATAGTTTTTAATTGAATAACTTGGTACATTCTCCCCACACTTGGCTTTTTCTTTGCCTTTTTATTCTCCTTTATTCCATTTTAAATGAATTCAAGCGTTTTAGGTTGTTTCTCAATTTATGTCCTTTACGAGGTAACAATAATTTCGGTATTATCACCTAGTTTTATCGTTCATAAATATGTATAAACATGATTTTGAATTCATTTAGTTGAAAATTTTTAAAATTTTCACAATATTTAGAAAATAAGCGAAGTATAAACCCGAGAGAATTTATAACCCTTCCCCACACTTGAGATCATGCAATGCTCTCATTTGCATGAAATCAGATTATATTTATAAATTCATGAGGGTGATTAGTGTAGAAAAGTGATTAAAAATACCCAGTTTGTAATTGCAAAGCTTGTCGAATGATAGATGGCGCGCCTCATCATTCATTCCTTTTGTTGTTTTATCACACATGTTTTTCTTCAAAAACGGTTGCTTTTCTGAACTATTTGTTAATTTTTGAAAATGCGTATTTTACCCTAACTTATCATGTATGTTCATTAACGAGTTATGCACTAACCCGAACCCCTAATTTAACATTAAGTGGGGTTAGACTTCCCCACACTTAGCTGACGACATGTGAAGTCGGTAGAATAAGTTCCACGAATTAGAAAAGTGAGCCAGTTATTTACATCTCGGGTGGTGTATAGTATATCAATGGGTTTAAAGTTTAGACCCACCCGATCGTCACTACTTAATTCTTTTTTAAGTGTAGCTTTTAGTAAATGGATATGTCTCTTTTCTGGTTCTTGGTCAAATGGATTGTTATACACTGACATACATATTTCTATAGGGTGGACAATTCCTAACATTTCCTTCAGTTCATTCTCGGGATCAAAGGTTTCACCTCTATTACCCAATTGGGTGAAATTCGAGGTGTCGATATCTATTACAGCTGGTAGTTCATCTTCGGTAGACGACTCGTCTATTGAGAATATTGGGTTGGAAGGTTGTGGAATGGTGAATTTCGGGATCGAAGCAAATTCTTCTTCTTTAACGGTCTTTAATGGTCCCACCACTTTAGTCTCGGGGGTAAAATTTTCAACGTTATCATTTTTCCAAGAGTACCAATTTGTCACCCTTACTTCTTCTTCATCCATTGATTGATCGTTGATTTCTTCGTTAGAGGCTACTGTGTCGATATGTTGTGAAATTGGTAAAACTGAATAAAAAGTATCATCCGGATAATTGGTGATTTCGGAGCTCTCGAATTCATTAAAATTCGATGATATGCGATTTTCTTGCACACGAATCCTCAGATCAACAGTTATGTAGTCTGATAGAGTTTCAGCTTGTCTATTTGCAAACTCTCTCATTTGTTCATTTTGAGCGTCAAATTTTTCGAGTTTGATTTTCATATAATCTAATAAATTTTCAGACACATAATTTTCCTCGTCCTCTGGTTGTTGAGTTTGGATATATTCTAGGGAATAATCCCTTTTTGAATTGTATTCCTCTTAATCATTCCATTCAGGCTCTATGGGTGCATAATTTTCCATAGGAACGTAATAAAAACATTCCCATGTTGAGTGATAATCTCCACAGATTTCACAACCAGTTATTGTTTCATCATTCGTGATCCAAGATTGACCGAATGAATTTTCATCAACACTCGTTTGAGAGTATTGATTTAATTGATTTCGCATGTCAGAAAGAGTTTCCAACATATTCTCAAAATTTTCCATAATACACTTTTTACCAAATTTTAGCTACAATGTGGTGCATTTACTAATTATCCTATTAGTTATAAAACTAAAAATTATATAAGTTATCAAATTAATAGACTTTTCTGCTTTTGCCCACGTTTCGAATAGCCAATAGATGCAGCAGGTAGCCAGGACCCTTTAAATCGGAAGCCCACAACTCGCCACTAACAAATCCAACTATTACTACGAACCAGAAAATTGGCGTCTATTAATTTAATTGCTTAAAATAATTTTTTTTCAAAATTTAAAGAAAATAAAGAAAATTCTATGTCCTAAAAACTAGAGTGGAAATGAAAAAGTGCGTCGAAAAATAAGAAGTCGAAAAACAAACTTAGAAAAACAAAAAGTCGAAAAATAATAATAAGAAAGTAAAAAGTCGAAACTTAAAAGTCTAAAAACTAAAAATTAAAAATTGTGTCTAAAGGTATTAAAGCTTAAAGGAATTCTATATCCAAAACGGCAATAACTTAATTAGTACTAAAATTTATAAACTGCGTCGCAAAATTCTAAAGCGCCTAAATCTTAATCTAAAGAAAAAGCACTTAAGGGATTTTACGGCAAAGCTTAAAAACTAGAAATATAAAAATAACTACGGCACAATACTAAGTTTAAAACTAATTATGAACGATAAAAATTAAAAACTATGAATTTAAACGAATAAAAAGATACAAAATATAAAAAGAAAACTAAAGTAAAAAATACAATTTTATAAATATATTATTTTTATATTATTTATATGAAAGTATTAATATAAATATGTAAATAATAATAATTTAAACTTAAAATACAAATTATATTAAAACTATATAATAATTAAACCCTAATAATAATAATAAATATAAAATTAAAACCCTACTTCGTAATAATTGCGGACGAGGATCAGCCTGTCAGACCATTCATGCTACCGCATGAATATATAGTGTTGGGCTCATGCGATCGCATGGCCCAGCAAAACAGATTTGATACGGGCTTCTTAAACTGACTCGGCCCAACTTAATTATATTTATTTTTTTATTTTTTTTCTGATTTTAAATTATAGAAAATATTAATATAATAAAAAAACTTATATTTTAAAAATTAAAATAGAAATAGAAATACATTATAATTTTATATATTTTAAACAAACTCAAAAAAAATTATAATTTTTCTTTTTCTTTTTAATGTTTTATATATTTTTTTTCTTCTTCTTTTTTTTATATTATATTTTTACAAAAATAAATTAAAAATATAGCGTTTAGCCGAGTCCCCGACAGCGGCGCCAAAAACTTGATGTGTGAGCGGAGGGGTAAGAAATACTATTATTTTTACTACGAAATACGACGAAATATGATACAAGTTTTAATTAATTTATTTACAAATGGGATATACCTAAACTCTGCTACAACACTATAAGCAGTGTACCTAATCGTAGAGTAGTATAGTTTTTAGTAAGTCCGGTTCGTTCCACAGGGAGACGACTTATTTTACACTATATTTTAAACAACTATATTTGCACAAAATATATATATATATATATATATATATATATATATATATATATATATATATATATATATATATATATATATATATATATATATATATATTAATTACAATTATTATTATTATAAAAGGGGGTTTTACCGTTTAATGACCGGTTTGTCAATTTTATATTTTAAGTCACAATTAAAACCTAATGTAAAATATTAAAAATAAATATAACTTAATTTAAAGCGTAAAGTAAATGACGATAATTAAAATTGCGATAATTAAAAGTACGATAATTAAAAGTGCAATAAATAAAATGACAGTAAATAAAAGTGCGATGAGATATAAAATAAAGGAATTATGCATATTTAAACTTCCGTAATCATGATGTTCGACGTGTTGATTTTAGTTTATTACCATGGGTTAATTGTCCTTTGTCCTGGATTATTCTATATGTCCATCTGGTTTTGTCCATAACAGTGCATCAGTCATAAATATAAAGTGCGAGTGTCCTCGTCAAATTATCCTTATACCCGAAGTCAAATATTCCAACTAATTGGAGACTTAAACTGTAATAAGGTTTTAATACATTGTTAATGATTACACCAGGTTATCGACTGTGTGCAATCCAAGGTTTTAATACTTTATTAACAATTACACCAAGTGTCCTTGTATGTAATCCACCCCTGTTTTAATGAGTCCATTGACTATTAATCCATTCCCGTGTCCGGTTAAATGAACGATTATTAGTATTTATAAATATCCCGCCCATCGTATCCGATCGAGTGTATGTGGTTATTTATAATTATATCAAATTGTAAATCTTTATATTAAATTAACGAATTATCATTCAGTTAAACAAATATAAAGCCCATTAATAGCCCATAGTCTAATTTCCACAAGTGTCGATCTTTTGTCCAAACACCAATTATGGTACAAAGCCCAATAACCCCGTCTTTAATATTTAGACCAACATCACGATTACTTCGGCTTAAATAAGTATAATAATAACTTAAATATGAGACATTAATTTAAAAAGGAGAATTTAGCTTACAGTGATCATTAATCGCGTAGTGTTACAGGGACAGAGTTTCGACTTTAAAACCCGTAAAATAACCGTTACATAACCCAAACTAACTAATATAAAACTAAACTAATTTATATTATAAATATATATATAATTATATATATTATAGAGAGAGTAAGAGATATATGGTGTGGTGCTTTTTTTCGTCGTGCAGAAGCCTGGTATTTATAGGCATATTTCCTGAATCTGATGCCCATGCGAGTGCATGTGTTTTTAGTGCAAATCTCATGCACTCGCATGGGCTCATGCACTCACATGGGTTTTATGCCTATTTCCCATGTGATCGCATGGCCGTCAGATCCAGCTCACATATTTTTTGTTTTCTTGCTTGTCGACATATTATTATATATATATATATATATATAATATATATATTATTTATATTAATTATATATATATATTATATTATATTCTTGTGCATAGTTGACTTGTAATTTTCGCTCCGTTGTCTCGTACATTTACGCCTGGTTTATGTCTCAATTCTGGTATCTCGAACGTCTTTTCGTATGCTTTAATATCTTGTACTTTACGTTCCCCAACTTGTACTCTTGTCAATATTTAGATGTTGATCATCAATAAATTTAACCACTTAGAGTTTAACTTGTACGTTTGAGCATTTTGGACGTTTGTGTCTTAAAATCTTCGTTTTCTTCTTTTGTCTTCGCACTTATTTATTTAAACGATTATTACATAAAAATAGAACAAATGCAACTAAAAACTTATTTATTTAAAGGATATTGCGCCTAAATATATGTTCATTTGGAGCACTATCAGAGAGTTAGAGTTTTAGAGTGAGAGAGCTCACTTTTGGGAAGAAGAAGACTGAATCTCGCCCGAGCCCAAGTTTTAAAATTGTTCCCTATGTCTCTAGCTACGATTTGATAGTGTTGGTAAGTCCTAAGTCCGTGTTTTGAGTTTAATTTGATTTATGGCTAGGGTTTGGCCATTTAAGACTTGTAAGACCCATTTGGGGGTTAAATGGCGAAATTGGGTTAAGTTGATGTAAGAAAACCCAAAGGTGTTGTAATTTAGGGTTTGGTCTTGTGTTTTGTTGATTGTAGAGTTGATTGTGTTGTTAAACCCCTAATACACTTATGTGTTAGTGAAAGTTTTGTTAAAAAAGTTCAAGTTTGACCAAATGGCGGGTCTTGACTTTGAAATGGGTCAAATATGTAATGATTGACTTAATTGGGCATTGTGGGTGTGAAATGCCCTAAGTTTGTGTTAGTTGGTGTTGTTAGACCTTAATCACTAGCTTTTAGTGATTAATGATGAGTCTTGGCCTCAAATGGGCAGTTTTGGTGTAAATGGGCCTTTTAATGCAAATGGGTCATTAAATGCGCAATAGTAAATTGTTGGTATTTAGTCCAACGAGTTGTATGTTAATTATATACATAATGTAATAGGTACGTTGCATTGAAGGTTACGAGCTTGATTTCTAATTCACCAAAGGCTTTAAGGTGAGTGGAATAATTATCTGTGTATGTATATGATTTATTTGCTTGTGGGGTATGGATTTAAAGTTCGATGTTGACGATGCCATACCACTATTGTTTGTTGGATGAGGGTTTAAAGTTCGGTGTTGATGATACCTCATGTATGGAGTTAAAGTTCGATGTTGACGATGCCATACTACTATTGTAGTGATTTGAGGGGGGGTGAAAGTTCGATGTTGACGATACCTCATATGTGGGTTTTAAGTTCTATGTTGATGATACTACATTAATTGGGATGGATAGAGTTTAAGTTCGATGTTGACGATACCATTCGTAGGGCTAGCCTTGGAATTTGATTACTAATGGATGTTGTGAACATCAATGTTTGTGTATTGTAGTGTAGCATATTATATTGCTCGTGTTATATGCTATTGTTATACTAGCTTGTGTTATCGGAGTTTTAGCGTTATACTTTATGATGGTATGCTATTTATGTTGCTAGTATGTATGCGGAATTGGTGTAAGTGATTGCAAGTGAGTAAGTTATATATGTATATGTATAATTATTGCATTCACTAAGCGTTTGCTTACCCTCTCGTTTTTACTCTTTTCAGGCTCCGACGTGGACAAAGGAAAGGGTATACGTTTGGACTAGCGATCTCCCTTATCGATTATGCTAGAGAATAGCTTTTGAAGTTCGACCTAGGTTTAGGTAGTTTAATCCCAAACACCATGCTCGGGTTTTGTTTGGTAATTAAACTTGTCTGTCGAAACTTATATTTTGAAGTGTAAATGGTTGAATGATGCCCGGTGGTCAAATACTTGAACGGGAGTCTTAAAAGTTGTAAACTTTGCTTATTTATGTGGCGTGAAGCCCTTTTGAAATGTTTGTTATCGTATTCGCGAAAATTGGCACTTGTGTAAATTTTGTTAAGATAGAATCAGCTCAAGGGTGTTGCCGCGCCACGACCCCTTTGGGGCGCGCCGCGACCTTAAACGCATTTTGGTAACATATTTTGATGGGTTATGACCTTCAGTTTCAGTTGTGGGCCGCGCCGCAGCTAGGATTACCGCGCCGCGGTAATTGCCTGACAGGCTTGGCCTGTCCAATTTAAAAAAAAAAAAATTGCGATGTTTAACGGGTTGGGTCATTACAAGTGGTATTAGAGCATGGTCTAAGGGATTTAGGCGACTTGAGATAGGTGCCTAGACTTAGACTTTATTATGTATGCGTTTTATGCGGGACTTGTAGGAGACGGGTCGGACCGAGTTTGGTTAGTGCCTATGTTTAGGTGAACTAACTTTGCGTTAATTGTTTTGTATTGTGTTTGCAATCATCGAGCGAGATAGACATTGTACTAGCGAGTTGATGCGACGTGCTCGCGTAACAATGACTAGCTACCATTATTACGGGTGCAAATCGTGTTAGGCGAGCAATGTACGATGAGTATTGAGCAAGATGGGGTGGTGTGGTGTACGAGTGTCATTCTCGTTCATTCCGTTGATTGATTTATTTTCGTTTTATAGAATGAAGATGAGAAACGGGCATGATACCGAAAATGGAGGCCCGAGCGAGGACTCTGAATTCATGGCCAAAGTTGAGGCCATCTTTAAATGTCAAATAGTGGAATTTCTCGATGATGTCAGAAAAGTGTTCCAAGAATCGGTTGATGGGCAAGTAACCGAGTTAATAAATGAGCGAATAAATGTCGTGATCGAAGAGGCATTAGAAGCCAAAAATATTTATCCTCGCGGTGAAGGGGCTGATGGTAACGGTGGATATGGAAGGCGAGACTTCCATTACAAGAACTTCAAGGATGCTCAACCTCCTATGTTTAATGGGGTAAGCGATTCGTTGAAGAGTACATGTTGGGTCTCTGACATCGAGAGGGCTTTACGTACCGGCGTATGCCCTCCCGAGAAGAAAACGAGATACGGTTCTAGTATGTTGCGTGAAGAACCTAATTTGTGGTGGGATGATAAAATTCAATTATATGGTGAGGAACAATGTATGAGCTTGTCGTGGGAAGAGTTTAAAAGAGAATTTTTCAAAGAATATCGAATTCCTGCATACCTTAGTAGAATCCGGGACGAGTTGCACAATTTGCGACAAGGTTTGATGGACTTGGTTACTCTCAAGTCTACTTTCTTGGCAAAGACTCGTTTTTGTCCAGAGTATGTGGGTGATGATCAAAAGTTGATGCAAGATTTCTATCGTACCATGAGTGATGAGTTGAAGGGTAAGATTAGTCAGGGAATGGCTGTAATGACCCGGACTTTTTCGATCAATTTATACTTATAAGATTAATATTTACATAAATTAAACCTTACCAACATGATAAGCAATCCAAATTGTTGAAACTTATGTTTTCGAAAAGAGTTTTACACAACGTTTGACCGTCTAGTTTGACCGATGATATCACGAACTATATAATATATGATAATTATACGTTTGTGTATATATATGTATATATACATATTTAACATGATTTATGGATGTTTTAATATCTTATTTTGTATTAATAACAATAAGTTATAAGTATATTTTGAAACTACTAACTTAAGTTTTCAAAACGATAACCATACGTAACATTATTTGACATAAATACTTATGACCTATAATGTTTATACATATATCGTATATATAATGTATTTAATCACTTTTTAAGGACTTAAATACATAAAACCATATAAGTATATTCACAAAAGATAGCTATATTTGAATCCTCGTTCCATTTTCACAAGAATTCTATACGTATATTTAGAGTATATGTACTCGTATCATACCTAGCTTCTATACGTATTTACTATTGGTATATACACATCAAATCACCACCTAACCAGCCCTTGTTACTACCCTAGTTATAAGGTAATTAGAATTTGGAAGCAAGTATGACTAAGTTTACAAAATAACAAACTTGAAATTTGTTCTTGTCTCCCCCCATTCACGTTTTTAAGGAGGGTGAGGAGTACTCCATTTTGATTCATTTTCACTTCCATTTTCTAGCTAAACACACACACTTACTAGCATCATGTCTCTCTAAGAACTCTAGCAAAAATCCTCTCAAGAATCACCTTAAACACCACCATAACAAGATCAAACAAAAACACTACAAAAATACAACTTTCAATTCAAGTTTATGTCTTAAGTTGCTTCCAATCTTTCATCCAATTCCATCACTCTTTTGGTTCTAGGTTTTTACTTCTATTTTACAGCAATCTTGGCCAAGTAACTTGAGGTAGTAACTTTGTTCATAACCTTATTCGATTCATATATATATAGCTATCTTATTTTGTGGTATAAAATTTTAACAACAAGAACATAGTTTGAATGTTTTCAAACTTGTTTGCAAACTAAATAGATCCTTCTCACTTAACTTTTAAAATACTTCAAGACCTGTAATATATCATAAATATATGCTAATTTAACAAGGTATAACTTGGTTTTTCAAAGAACACCTTAAAAACTGAATTTACGACGTCGGAGTGTAACCGGGGGATGTTTTGGGTTGGATAATTAAAAACCATCTTAAACTTTGAATTGGAGGTTTATTTTCTGGAAAAATGATTTTTACTATGAATATGATAACACATAAAAATTTCATGATTTAACTCAAAGTATAAGTATTTTTAGAAAAATAATCATTTAAGGTTGTTTACATGATGGAAAATGATTAACTTCATAAGTTTCACTAAAGTTTGACCTATGACCTGTGATTTTGAATACAAACTAAGGTATTTACAGTTCATAGTCTTAAAGAGGGACTCGATCCAAGGAATTGGCAAGTTGAATCAACGAAAACGGAGTTGTAACGAAGAAACTATGACCAAAACGAGATCGGATATCTAAGACTAGTTTAGCTACGAAAATAATTGGAGAAAATTAAATAAATCACATCTTTTTAAAATAACATGATATTTTATATATATGTACTCATAATTTAATTTTATATGGTTCAGGATCACCCGTAAACAATACGAGAAGATTAATCATAAGATCCCATGATTGTACGCAACACGTCATTTGACAACACCGGTACTTTATGTACGCAACACGTCATTTGACAACACCGGTACCGTGGGTCAAGATTAATCTCGACCAATACATATACGATGGGGGTTTTTATTTATTTCATTGGGGGTTTATTAAACACCTAAAAATGAACCATTAAAATTGAATTACTAACATCGGACTGCTAACTACGGACTAAGGAATTATTAAAAGTATTAAAAGTATTATAAGTATATATATGTGATGTTTGTTTAAAAAGAAAAGGTATTGATATATTATATATGGATAGGTTCGTGATATCAATCGGAGACCAAGTCAAAATTACATATCTTCAAGACGAAAGTGAGTATATAGTCCCACTTTTAAACTCTAAGTATTTCGGGATGAGAATACATGTATTTTATGTTTTACGTTATGGACACAAGTAACTGAAAAATATATTCTACGTTGAGTTGTACCACTGGCATACTTCCCTGTAGCTTGGTAACTGTTATTTACAGCGGTATTGTAAACGCGAATCCTGTTGATAGATCTATCGGGCCTGACAACCCCAACCGGACTGGACGACCAGTATTCAACGGTTGCACAGTACTTCGTTTCGTGACTACACTTGGTACGGTGTAGTAAGATTTCATAATAAAGGGAATATGCGACGTGATTAAATGTTAAGTATGGTTACCAAGTGCTCAACCACTTAGAATATTTTTATTAAAATGTTTACATATGAAATCTTATGGTCTATATTTATATCGCTGCCGGCATTAAACCTATATCTCACCAACTTTATGTTGACGTTTTAAACATGTCTATTCTCAGGTGATAACTAAAAGCTTCCGCTGCAACATGTTGAATTTAAGCAAGATCTTGAGTATGCATATTTGTGTCAAAAATAAAACTGCATATCCGAGGAATTGTAATGTAAAATATGCTAGAAATCGTATTGTTATCATCACATGTAAAGTTTGTAAGTCTAAGATTATCGCTAAACGATAATCATCTTTATATTGTCTAAAGCTTGTATTAACATAAGAGTTATGGTTTGTAATGTAAAATAAATGCAGTTGTTCTTTTAAAAATGTCGCATATAGAGGTCAATACCTCGCAATGAAATCATACGTTATCTAACTCATTCTTATGGTTAAGGACGGGTTATGACATGTGGTATCAGAGCGGTGGTCTTAGCGAACCAGGTTTGCATTAGTGTGTCTAACCGATAAGTCGTTAGGATACATTAGTAAGTCTGGACTTTGACCGGGTCTGATTTAAAAACCATTGCTTATCATTGTTGGTTAAAATTTATATGTAAATATTATGTAGTACTAATGGGTTAGTTGTTGTGTGATAGATGTCGGGCTCAAAACTTGTTATCACATTCAGTGACTCCGAACCAGAATCTTCAGATGGTGTTCCAGTCATTAACCTATCCGATGACGAAAATGATATCTTTGGGGAAGACTCACAAATTCCGGATGAACCAACTATAGGGAACCCGAAAAGTGAACCCGAGGAGGAAAGTGAACCCGAGGAGGAAAGTGAACCCGAGGAGGAAAGTGAACCCGAGGAGGAAAGTGAACCCGAGGAAGAAATACAGGAAATTACAAAAGACAAGTTCGAACTAGGAAAGAAACGAAAGGCTAATGAATTAGAAAATTCAAATCCCGAGTTTAGTAAGGATGATGTGGCACCAACTCCACTAGACACTACCACCCCTATTCCCGCTATTCCTATTCGTTCTATCCCGGCATCTAGTTCTTCAGCCCCACCGCCAAAATATAGGCAGACAGCTAGGATAAGCGTTAGGCCATTCCTTGAACCTAAACGTCCTAGAAAATAGACCAAACGATGCGCTGCCGTATTAAACCATGGGATCATATAATGTTTTGTATAATATTATTAGTGTGGTTTGCTTAATGTTCGATGTAAGATAAGCATATGTAAAATAGTGAAGTGTGAAATGCAATAATTTTCCATGGTTAAGTATTATTTAGATTGTAGTAATTGGTTCTGTACTAAGCTATTAAGTATGAACATTAACGGGTAGGTACTACCCTAGATATAATTATAAAACGCTAATAAGAAGAAAAGGCTTTTATAATAATACCTAGTTCATATTATTAACAAGCTATAATGTACTATAAATACACACTACATCTATAATATTCCATGTGAATAATTATTTTCTTTCATTAGGAAATGGCGCGATTGAATCGAATGACGGAACAAGAAGTCGAGGAATTCATCAACCAGCGAGTCAATGACAAAATGTTATGGGTCGAAGCTGCAAGAGCTGCTGCAGTTAACCCAAATCCTCGTGTAGGATGCACCTACAAGACGTTTCAAGCTTGCAAGCCCTCATCATTCAGTGGAACGGAAGGACCGATCGGTTTAACCCGGTGGATAGAAAAGATGGAGACTGTGTTTAAAATCAGTGGTTGTGTTGAAAAGGACATGACCAAGTATGCATCGTGCACTTTACAAGATAGTGCACTCACGTGGTGGAAAAATTTTGTGAAGGCTGTAGGAGGAGATGTAGCTTATGATACTCCATGGGAAGAATTCAAAACAATGTTAATCAACGAATATTGTCCAAGGAACGAGGTTAGGAAATTGGAAGATGAATTACGAAGTCTGAAGGTTATTGGTACTGAAATCACCAACTACAATCAGCGATTCATGGAATTAGTTTTGCTATGTCCTGAATTGGTTCCAACCGAAGAACGGAAGATTGAAATGTACAAAGATGGTTTGCCCAAAAAGGTCAAGGCAAACGTTACAGCATCGAAACCTAAGACAATTCATGAAGCTATAACCATGGCAAATGAGCTAATGGATCAGGTCATCATGGATAAGAAAGCATCCAATACTGATGTGAAGGTATCAGGTAACAAAAGAAAGTGGAATGGAAATTATGATCGAGGTAACCAACAACAATCTTTTAAGAAACAAGAAACCACTCAAGGTGCGGGTAGTGGTTTAAGCTTTGGTTACAAAGGACAAAATCCTTTATGTAACCGATGCCACAAACATCACTCTAGCTACTGTAATGTGGTATGCAACAAATGTAATCGAAAGGGTCATCTTGCTGAAGATTGTAGGGCTCTCGTTACAAATACAAATGGTACCAAGACTCCTACCACCAATGCAAATAGAACTGCTTTGGCTACCATTACTTGTTATGGGTGTGGAAAACAAGGTCACTATAAGAGCCAGTGTCCGAATCCAGATAAGAATAATGGATCTGCACGTGGAAGAGCATTTGTTATTAATGCTAGAGAGGCGTGTGAAAACCCGGAGCTTGTTACGGGTACGTTTACCATTAATAACTTATCCGCATCTATTATATTTGATACTGGTGCCGATAGAAGTTACATGAGTAGAGGCTTTTACGCTAAATTGAATTGTTCATCATTACCTCTAGATGCTAAGTACATGATTGAGTTAGCTAATGGTAAACTAATTAAAGCCGATAAAATTTGCCGTGATTGTAAAATAAATTTAGCCGGAGAAACATTTAAAATTGACTTAATACCCGTAGAATTAGGAAGTTTTGATGTAATAGTCGACATGGACTGGATGTCCAAAGTAGGAGCTGAAGTTGTGTGTGCCAAGAAGGCAATTCGCATTCCTTGTAAGGATAAAATGCCGGTGATGATTTATGGAGAGAAGGGTAACTCAAAGCTAAAACTCATTAGCTGTTTGAAAGCCAAGAAGTGTTTAGAAAAGGGATGTTATGCTATTCTAGTACATGTTAATAAAGTCGAAAAGAAAGAAAAAGAGAAGTGCATCAACGACGTGCCTGTGGCAAGAGATTTTCCTGAAGTTTTTCCGGAAGAGTTGCCGGGATTACCTCCATTTAGATCTGTAGAATTTCAAATAGATTTAGTACCAGGAGCTGCACCAGTTGCCCGTGCTCCATATAGACTTGCACCGTCCGAGTTAAAAGAACTTCAGAGTCAGTTAAAAGAATTACTGGATCGTGGATTCATACGACCAAGTACTTCACCATGGGGAGCTCCGATTCTATTTGTTAAAAAGAAAGATGGATCTTTTAGGATGTGTATAGATTATCGTGAATTAAATAAGTTAACTATCAAGAATCGGTATCCACTACCGAGAATTGACGACTTATTTGATCAACTCCAAGGATCATGTGTGTACTCGAAAATTGACCTAAGATCGGGCTATCATCAATTACGCGTCAAAGAAGATGATATACCGAAAACTGCTTTTCGGACACGTTACGGACATTACGAATTTTTGGTCATGCCGTTTGGATTGACGAATGCGCCAGTTGTATTCATGGACCTCATGAATCGAGTTTGTAGTCCATATTTAGATAAGTTTGTTATTGTTTTCATTGATGACATTCTTATTTATTCCAAGAGTGAGCAAGAGCATGAGCAGCATTTAAGGTTAATATTAGAGTTGTTGAGAAAAGAACAGCTATACGCTAAATTTTCTAAGTGTGCTTTCTGGTTGAAAGAAGTGCAATTTCTTGGTCACGTTGTTAGTAGCAAAGGAATTCAGGTTGATCCAGCTAAAATTGAGGCCATTGAAAAATGGGAGACTCCTAAAACACCAATGCAGATACGCCAATTTTTGGGTTTAGCCGGTTATTATAGAAGGTTTATTCAAGATTTTTCCCGAATAGCTAAGCCGTTGACAGCATTAACGCAAAAAGGGAAGAAATACGAATGGACCTCGGAGCAGGAGAACGCATTTCAATTACTGAAAAAGAAGTTAACTACGGCGCCTATTTTATCGTTACCAGAAGGGAACGATGATTTTGAAATATATTGTGACGCTTCGCGACAAGGTTTTGGTTGCGTTCTTATGCAACGGAAGAAAGTTATTGCATACGCATCCCGACAATTGAAGATTCACGAGCGGAATTATACGACGCATGATCTAGAACTGGGAGCAGTCGTGTTTGCATTGAAGATATGGAGACACTACTTGTATGGGGTTAAATGCACTGTGTTTACTGATCATAAAAGTCTTCAACATATTTTTGATCAGAAACAGTTGAACATGAGGCAACGTAGGTGGGTCGAGCTGATAAACGACTATGATTGTGAAATTCGTTATCATCCCGGGAAAGCGAATGTGGTGGCTGACGCACTAAGCAGAAAGGAACGAGAACCAATTCGAGTACGAGCGATGAACATAAAAATTCGCATGAATCTCAACTCACAAATCAAAGAAGTTCAACGAGAAGCACTTACTAAAGAAAATATAGGAAATGAAATAATGAAGAAGTATGAGAAGCAACTCGTTATACGGGAAGATGGAATTCGATATTTTGCAAATCGTATTTGGGTACCGAAGTTGGGTGGATTAAGGAAGTTGATATTGAACGAGGCACATAAGACAAGATACTCGATACATCCTGGAGTGGGAAAGATGTACCAAGATCTTAAGACACATTATTGGTGGCCTAACTTAAAGACAGACGTTGCAACATATGTTGGGGAATGTTTAACTTGTTCCAAAGTCAAAGCAGAACACCAGAAGCCGTCAGGGTTACTTCAACAACCAGAAATCCCAGAATGGAAATGGGATGGTATTACCATGGATTTCATCACGAAGTTACCAAAGACTGCCTGGGGATACGACACCATTTGGGTGATTGTTGATCGTCTCACTAAGTCTGCACATTTCTTGCCTATAAAGGAAACGGATAGAATGGAGAAACTATTACGATTGTATATAAAGGAAATTGTTTCAAGGCATGGAATACCTATTTCCATTATATCTGATCGTGATAGTAGATTTACCTCAAAGTTCTGGCAATCACTACAGGAGGCACTAGGAACTCATTTGGATATGAGTACCGCATATCATCCGCAAACCGACGGGCAGAGTGAAAGAACAATTCAGACTCTTGAAGACATGCTCAGGGCATGTGTGATCGATTTTGGAAACGGATGGGATAAATATCTACCATTAGCAGAATTCTCGTATAATAATAGTTATCATGCGAGCATTAAAGCTGCGCCATTCGAAGCATTGTACGGAAGGAAGTGTAGATCTCCTATTTGTTGGAATGAAGTAAGAGATCGACAATTAACTGGTCCCGAGATCATACACGAAACGACTGAGAAGATAGTACAAATTAAGGAGAGATTGAAAACAGCCCGTAGTCGCCAAAAGAGCTACGCCGATGTCCGAAGGAAACCATTAGAGTTTCAGATCGGGGACATGGTTATGTTAAAGGTGTCACCGTGGAAAGGTGTAATACGCTTCGGAAAAAGGGGTAAACTGAACCCAAGATATGTAGGCCCGTTCAAGATCATTGAACGCATTGGACCGGTAGCTTATCGACTCGAATTACCGCAACAACTCGCCGGAGTACATAATACCTTTCACGTCTCAAACCTTAAGAAGTGTCTTGCAAAGGAAGACCTCACCATTCCTCTTGAAGAAATCCAAGTTGACGAGAAATTACAATTTGTAGAAGAACCAGTCGAAATCATGGACCGTGAAGTTAAACGGCTCAAGCAGAGCAACATACCGATCGTTAAAGTTCGTTGGAATGCACAAAGAGGTCCCGAGTTTACTTGGGAGCGAGAGGATCAAATGAAACAAAAATACCCGCATTTGTTTCCCGATGACGCAAAATAGGTACGATTTTAAAATTTCGGGACGAAATTTATTTAACGGGTAGGTACTGTAATGACCCGGACTTTTTCGATCAATTTATACTTATAAGATTAATATTTACATAAATTAAACCTTACCAACATGATAAGCAATCCAAATTGTTGAAACTTATGTTTTTGAAAAGAGTTTTACACAACGTTTGACCGTCTAGTTTGACCGATGATATCACGAACTATATAATATATGATAATTATACGTTTGTGTATATATATGTATATATACATATTTAACATGATTTATGGATGTTTTAATATCTTATTTTGTATTAATAACAATAAGTTATAAGTATATTTTGAAACTACTAACTTAAGTTTTCAAAACGATAACCATACGTAACGTTATTTGACATAAATACTTATGACCTATAATGTTTATACATATATCGTATATATAATGTATTTAATCACTTTTTAAGGACTTAAATACATAAAACCATATAAGTATATTCACAAAAGATAGCTATATTTGAATCCTCGTTCCATTTTCACAAGAATTCTATACGTATATTTAGAGTATATGTACTCGTATCATACCTAGCTTCTATACGTATTTACTATTGGTATATACACATCAAATCACCACCTAACCAGCCCTTGTTACTACCCTAGGTATAAGGTAATTAGAATTTGGAAGCAAGTATGACTAAGTTTACAAAATAACAAACTTGAAATTTGTTCTTGTCTCCCCCCATTCACGTTTTTAAGGAGGGTGAGGAGTACTCCATTTTGATTCATTTTCACTTCCATTTTCTAGCTAAACACACACACTTACTAGCATCATGTCTCTCTAAGAACTCCAGCAAAAATCCTCTCAAGAATCACCTTAAACACCACCATAACAAGATCAAACAAAAACACTACAAAAATACAACTTTCAATTCAAGTTTATGTCTTAAGTTGCTTCCAATCTTTCATCCAATTCCATCACTCTTTTGGTTCTAGGTTTTTACTTCTCTTTTACAGCAATCTTGTCCAAGTAACTTGAGGTAGTAACTTTGTTCATAACCTTATTCGATTCATATATATATAGCTATCTTATTTTGTGGTATAAAATTTTAACAACAAGAACATAGTTTGAATGTTTTCAAACTTGTTTGCAAACTAAATAGATCCTTCTCACTTAACTTTTAAAATACTTCAAGACCTGTAATATATCATAAATATATGCTAATTTAACAAGGTATAACTTGGTTTTTCAAAGAACACCTTAAAAACTGAATTTACGACGTTGGAGTGCAACCGGGGGCTGTTTTGGGTTGGATAATTAAAAACCATCTTAAACTTTGAATTGGAGGTTTATTTTCTGGAAAAATGATTTTTACTATGAATATGATAACACATAAAAATTTCATGATTTAACTCAAAGTATAAGTATTTTTAGAAAAATAATCATTTAAGGTTGTTTACATGATGGAAAATGATTAACTTCATAAGTTTCACTAAAGTTTGACCTATGACCTGTGATTTCGAATACAAACTAAGGTATTTACAGTTCATAGTCTTAAAGAGGGACTCGATCCAAGGAAATGGCAAGTTGAATCAACGAAAACGGAGTTGTAACGAAGAAACTATGACCAAAACGAGATCGGATATCTAAGACTAGTTTAGCTACGAAAATAATTGGAGAAAATTAAATAAATCACATCTTTTTAAAATAACATGATATTTTATATATATGTACTCATAATTTAATTTTATATGGTTCAGGATCACCCGTAAACAATACGAGAAGATTAATCATAAGATCCCATGATTGTACGCAACACGTCATTTGACAACACCGGTACTTTATGTACGCAACACGTAATTTGACAACACCGGTACCGTGGGTCAAGATTAATCTCGACCAATACATATACGATGGGGGTTTTTATTTATTTCATTGGGGGTTTATTAAACACCTAAAAATGAACCATTAAAATTGAATTACTAACATCGGACTGCTAACTACGGACTAAGGAATTATTAAAAGTATTAAAAGTATTATAAGTATATATATGTGATGTTTGTTTAAAAAGAAAAGGTATTGATATATTATATATGGATAGGTTCGTGATATCAATCGGAGACCAAGTCAAAATTACATATCTTCAAGACGAAAGTGAGTATATAGTCCCACTTTTAAACTCTAAGTATTTCGGGATGAGAATACATGTATTTTATGTTTTACGTTATGGACACAAGTAACTGAAAAATATATTCTACGTTGAGTTGTACCACTGGCATACTTCCCTGTAGCTTGGTAACTGTTATTTACAGCGGTATTGTAAACGCGAATCCTGTTGATAGATCTATCGGGCCTGACAACCCCAACCGGACTGGACGACCAGTATTCAACGGTTGCACAGTACTTCGTTTCGTGACTACACTTGGTACGGTGTAGTAAGATTTCATAATAAAGGGAATATGCGACGTGATTAAATGTTAAGTATGGTTACCAAGTGCTCAACCACTTAGAATATTTTTATTAAAATGTTTACATATGAAATCTTGTGGTCTATATTTATATCGCTGCCGGCATTAAACCTATATCTCACCAACTTTATGTTGACGTTTTAAACATGTCTATTCTCAGGTGATAACTAAAAGCTTTCGCTGCAACATGTTGAATTTAAGCAAGATCTTGAGTATGCATATTTGTGTCAAAAATAAAACTGCATATCCGAGGAATTGTAATGTAAAATATGCTAGAAATCGTATTGTTATCATCACATGTAAAGTTTGTAAGTCTAAGATTATCGCTAAACGATAATCATCTTTATATTGTCTAAAGCTTGTATTAACATAAGAGTTATGGTTTGTAATGTAAAATAAATGCAGTTGTTCTTTTAAAAATGTCGCATATAGAGGTCAATACCTCGCAATGAAATCATACGTTATCTAACTCGTTGTTATGGTTAAGGACGGGTTATGACAATGGCCAAGTCTTTTGAAGAGTTATTTGAGTTGGCCCGGGGTTTCGAACCGGAGGTTCCAAAAAGAAGCGATTTCTCTTTCTCTAAGAGAAAATTCGAGGGTTCGAATCATTCGAACTTTTCCAACAAGAAAAACAAGAAGGGTTCTGAAAGTGTTAATAGCCTAAAGAATGGTGGTTTCAGGATTTTTATCCTTTCTTGCTACAATTGTGGGGTACGGGGTCATTTGTCTCAAGATTGTACAAAGCCTTCTTCGACCAACAAGCTCACTTGTTTTAATTGTAATAAGGAAGGACACCGAAGGTCGGAGTGTCCCAATTTGAGCACCGATCAAGCTAAGAGGTTAGAGAAGGCGGCGGGTATGGCTAGAGGATGAAACTATTTGACGACTAATGATGAAGCCAAACAATCGAATGAAGTCGTCTCAGGTACTTTCATGGTTAACTCTAATCCGGTAAGGATAGTTTTTGATAGTGGTGCTAATTTGTCGTTTGTGTCTCCGAGATTTGTGCCTAAACTTAATAAACCACTAGCTAAGTTAAGTCATCCAGTAGAAGTCAAAATAGCGGATGGTAAGACGGTGCTAGGGGTTGATATTTGTAAAGATAGTAATGTCGTATTTGGTGCCAAAACGTTTAAAATTGATCTCATTTCGATGACTTTGGGTGAGTTTGATATTGTTGTGGGTATGGATTGGCTCGATCGTTATATGGCTGATATTGCATGCCATGAAAAATCTATTCGTGTGAAGACCCCAAGTGGGGGAGAATTAATCATTCATGGCGAGAAACGAAGAAGACTTGTGCCATTATGCACTTATGCACGGACAAGTCATTTTCTTAGTAGTGGTGGTGTGGCTTTTCTTGCCCATGTAGTTGATACTCGTAAAGAGCCACCATCCATTCGTGAAATTTCGGTGGTTAAAGAATTTGAAGATGTGTTTCCGAACGAATTATCGGGTGTTCCAGCGAAAAGACAAGTCGAATTTCGCATTGAGTTGGTTCCGGGGGCTACTCCCATTGCTAAAACTCCTTATCGTTTAGCATCAACAGAAATGCAAGAGTTGTTAAATCAAACCCAAGAGTTGCTTGAAAAGGGTTTCATTCGACCGAGTGCCTTGCCATGGGGTGCTCTGGTTTTATTCATGAAGAAGAAGGATGGTAGTATGCGGATGTGTATCGATTATCGGGAGTTGAATAAAGTGACGATCAAGAATCGTTATCCATTGCCTCGGATTGACGATTTTTTTTACCAACTCTAAGGTGCTACGTATTTTTCTAAGATTGACTTACGGTCCGGCTATCACCAAATGCGGGTCCGGGAGGAAGATATTGAGAAAACGGCTTTTTGAACTCGCTATGGGCATTTTGAATTCGTGGTAATGCCTTTTGGTCTTACAAATGCACCGGCAGCATTCATGGATCTTATGAACCGAGTGTGCCAACCTATGTTGGAAAAGTCGGTAATTGTTTTCATCGACGACATTCTTGTCTATTCTAAGAGCATGAAGGAACACGAACGTCATTTGCGCGAAGTGTTGAAGACGTTGCGGAAGGAGAAGTTGTATGCTAAAATTTTAAAGTGTGAATTTTGGCTAAGGGAAGTTCAATTCCTTGGTCATATTGTGAACAAAGACGGTATTCAAGTAGATCCGGGGAAGATAGAGATGGTGAAGAGTTGGGAGCAACCGACTACACCTACGGAAATCTGAAGTTTTCTCGAACTGGCCGGTTATTATCATCGGTTTATCTAAGACTTTTCCAAGATCGCCTCTCCGTTAACAAAGCTGACAAGGAAGAACGTGAGATTTAATTGGGAGAACGAGCAAGAGATTGCTTTTCAACTGTTGAAAGAGAAATTGTGTCAAGCTACGGTATTAGTATTGCCAGAAGGTGTAGAAGATATGACGGTTTATTGTGATGCCTCATTAAATGGAATCGGGTGTGTTCTAATGCAAAGAGGTCAAGTCATCGCTTATGCCTCTCGACAATTAAAGGAGCACGAAAAGAGATACCCGACTCATGATCTTGAATTGCGGCAGTGGTTCATGCGTTGAAAATTTGATGCCACTACTTGTATGGTGTCAAGTGTACGATTTACTCGGATCATAAGAGTTTGAAACATCTCTTTAACCAACGAGATTTGAATTATCGTCAACGTAGGTGGATGGATGTGGTAAAGGATTACGATTGTGAAATACTTTATCATCCTGGTAAGGCGAATGTGGTCGCGGATGCATTAAGTCGAAAGAGTCAACATCCGGCGATACGGGTAGGATCGTTACACATGATTATTACTAACGATTTTCTTGTAAAGCTTGGTGACATTCAAATTGAAGCTTTTGTTAACAACAAACATGAGGAACGAATAATGGGGGTAAACAGAGTCTATTACCTTAGGCCCGCATGGTTTGTTGTCCTTTCAAGGAAGGGTGTGGGTACCTAGAATGGGAGATTACCGACAAGTTCTACTTGATGAAGCAGATAAGTCAAAGTATTCCATTCATCCGGGTGCGACAAAGATGTATCTTGATTTAAAGAAAGAATATTGGTGGCCCGGTATGAAGCGTGATGTTATTAAGTACGTTGAACAATGCATCACGTGTTTGCAAGTCAAGGCCGAACATCAAAAGCCGTATGGTATGTTACAACCGTTGGAAGTCCCGAAATGGAAATGGGAGCACATTACCATGGATTTCGTTACAAAATTACCAAAAATGGTGAGAACTCAATTTGATACGATATGGGTGATAGTTGATCGGTTGACGAAAAGTGCTCCGTTTCTTCCCATTCGGGAAACGATATCGTCGGAGACCTTGTCAAGGTTGTTTATCAAAGAAGTGATATCAAGGCATGGGGTTCCTATATCTATTGTTTCGGATCGAGATACTCGTTTCACTTCTCGGTTTTGGAATAAGTTTCATGAAGATATGGGTACTCAATTGAAGATGAGCACGGTGTATCATCCTCAAATGGATGGCCAAACCGAGAGTACGACTCAAACGTTAGAGGATATGTTACGGGTGTGTGTTATTGATTTCGGTGGTAGTTGGGATGAGCACTTATCATTGGTGGAATTTTCGTACAACAATAGCTATCATGCTACTATTGGAATGCCATCGTATGAGATGCTTTATGGGTGAAGGTGTCGAACTCCTATTTGTTGGGGTGAAGTGGGACAAAGGGAAATCGGGAGTACCGATTTGGTTTTAGAGACGAATAGTAAAATTGAGATGATTCGGGCTCGATTAAAGGCGGCGCAAGATAGACAAAAATCTTATGCCGATAAACGAAGGCGACCAATTGAGTTTCAAGAAGGTGACATGGTGATGCTTAAAGTTTCGCCTTAGAAGGGTGTTATTCGTTTTCGAAAATGGAGAAAGTTAGCTCCTCGGTTTATTGGTCCTTTTAAAATTTTGGCTCATGTTGGTGAAGTTGCTTATAGATTAGAGTTACCCGAAGAGCTTGCAAGAATTCATAACACATTCCATGTTTCCCATCTCCGTAAGTGTCTTGCGGATGACTCGACGTGGGTACTGTTAGATGAGATCGCTTTGAACAACAAATTAGAGTATGTGGAGGAGCCGATTGCAATTCTTGATGAAAAGGTTAAAATGTTGCGTAACAATGAGGTGAGGACTTTTAAAGTCCAATGGCGACATTGAAAGGGTTCCGAGTTTACGTGGGAATCCGAAGAGTTTGTTTTAGTGTATCTTCCTGCTTGTCATGCGGCTTGGATTGCGAGGACGCAATCCGAGTCAAGTGGGGGAGAGTAGTAAGACCCAAGTTCGAATGGTACATAATTGTGAATATAATAAAAGCTGCCAGCATCAGTTCCAGCAGGGGGCCGCGGCGCGACCAATAGGTCCGCGGCGCGACCAGTCTCAGATGCTGATTATTTTGCTTCATTTAAATTGAAGAAGGGTATTTTGGTACTTTCGCGTGATAGACGAATTTAAAGCACAAGATCAGATCTAGTGGTGTCATTACTCCATTTTCAACCACCTTATCTCTTCCACTTTAATCCTAGAGAGAGAGTTAGAGTTTTATAGTGAGAGAGCTCACTTTGGGGAAGAAGAAGACCGAATTTCGCCCGAGCACAAGTTTTAAAGTTGTTCCCTACGTCTCTAGCTACGATTTGATAGTGTTGGTAAGTCCCAACTCCGTGTTTTGAGTTTAATTTGATTTATGGCTAGGGTTTCGTCATTTAAGACATGTAAGACCCAATTGGGGGTTAAATGGGCGAAATTGGGTTGATATAAGAAAACCCTAAGGTGTTGTAATTTAGGGTTTGGTCTTGTGTTTTGTTGATTGTAGAGTTAATTGTGTTGTTAAACCCCTAATACACTTATGTGTTAGTGAAAGTTTTGTTAAAAGAGTTCAAGTTTGACCAAATGGCAGGTCTTGACTTTGAAATGGGTCAAATGTGTAATGATTGACCTAATTGGGCATGGTGGGTGTGAAATGCCCTAAGTTTGTGTTAGTTGGTGTTGTTAGACCTTAATCACCAGCTTTTAGTGATTAATGATGAGTCTTGGCCTCAAATGGGCGGTTTTGGTGTAAATGGGTCATTTAATGCAAATGGGTCATTAAATGCGCAATAGTAAATTGTTGGTGTTTAGTCCAATGAGTTGTATGTTAATAATATACATAATGTAATAGGTACTTTGCATTGAAGGTTGCGAGCTTGATTTCTAATTCACCAAAGGCTTTAAGGTGAGTGGAATAATTATATGTGTATGTATATGATTTATTTGCTTGTGGGGTATGGATTTAAAGTTCGATGTTGACAATGCCATACCACTATTGTTTGTTGGATGAGGGTTTAAAGTTCAGTGTTGATGATACCTCATGTATGGAGTTAAAGTTCGATGTTGACGATGCCATACCACCATTGTAGTGATTTGATGAGGGGTTAAAGTTTGATGTTGAGGATACCTCATATGTGGGTTTTAAGTTCGATGTTGACGATACCACATTAATTGGGATGGATGGGGTTTAAGTTCGATGTTGACGATACCATTCGTAGGGCTAGCCTTGGAATTTGATTACTAATGGATGTTGTGAACATCAATGTTTGTGTATTGTAGTGTGGCATATTATATTGCTCGAGTTATATGCTATTGTTATACTAGCTTGTGTTATCGGAGTTTTAGCATTATACTTTATGATGGTATGCTATTTATGTTGCTAGTATGTATGCGGAATTGGTGTAAGTGATTGCAAGTGAGTAAGTTATATATGTATATGTATAATTATTGCATTCACTAAGCGTTTGCTTACCCTCTCGTTGTTTACTCTTTTTAGGCTCCGGCGTGGACAAAGGAAAGGGTATACGTTTAGACTAGCGATCTCCCTTATCGATTATGCTAGAGAATAGCTTTTGAAGTTCGACCTAGGTTTGGGTAGTTTAATCCCAAACACCATGCTCGGATTTTGTTTGGTAATTAAACTTGTCGGTCGAAACTTATATTTTGAAGTGTAAATGGTTGAATGATGCCCGGTGGTCAAATACTTTAACGGGAGTCTTAAAACTTGTAAACTTTGCTTATTTATGTGGCGTGAAGCCCTTTTGAAATGTTTGTTATCGTATTCACGGAAATTGGCACTTGTGTAAATTTTGTTAAGCTAGAATCTGCTCCAGGGTGTTGCCGCGCCGCGACCCCTTTGGGGCGCGCCGCGACCTTTAACGCATTTTGGTAACAGATTTGTAACAACCCGACTTCGTTATACCAAAAATACGCCATAATTTTTTTTTTTCTGGACCTGTACATATGGACGGCGTCCAGATTCTTGGACGGCGTCCAGTACTGAGGGCCTGGACGGCGTCCAGCCTTTTGGGACGGCGTCCCATTTCACTGTCAGGGACTGATCCCCGTGCTCACTTACGTGAGCGGAAATCCCGCTTCCCGGCACTATTAAACGAAAACCTTTTTACAACATACCAATTTAAGTAAAACTAATAGATTTCCAACATCGAAACAAGTTTTACAAAACGGGACCCACATCGGCCGTTATACGAGTTTCGTACAAATCATGAGTTTCGACCACATTAGTGTAATTTCCAAACGACACTATGAGCATGGTGTTTGGGGGTTAAACTACCCAAGTCTCGGTCAAACTCCAAAAACTATCACATCCCAAAAGCGTCCCCTAAACAACAAGCGGGATCTCTAATCCAATCCAATGCCCTTACCCTTGTCAACGCCGGAGCCTATAAAAAGATAAACAACGAGAGGGTAAGCAAAGCTTAGTGAATGCAATAATTATACATATACATATAAAATATACCTACTTGCATACACTTACACACACACCACATATTCGCTAGTATTAACAATTAGCATACAAACTCCAAGTATAAGCTAATCACCTCCAATTACCACGACTAGCATGAATCAACATCATATACTCCATGACAATATAATATGCTACTTTACAACGTCAACATAAACATAAACAACTATATGGTTAACCGTTTTCGGGTCATGGTGCTACCAGCTCCGTGGTTCACACCATACGTAATGCTATGACGCTACCGGCTCCGTGGTTCACGTCACTACACATTTGAGTCATACTCTTTTATAGTGCTACCGGCTCCGTGGTTCACACTTTGGTGCTACCAGCTCCGTGGTTCACACCTAATTTTATAGTGCTACCGGCTCCGTGGTTCACATCTCATTTTATAGTGCTACCGGCTCCGTGGTTAACACTTTACAACTCGTGCTATAGTGTTACCGGATCCGTGGTTCACACTACAACACACGTACCATGATGCTACCGGCTCCGTGGTTCACATCATAATACACTCACACATACTATGGTACTACCGACTCCGTGGTTCATACCATAGCATACAAATAACTACACTATATACATACATGCATAATTACTCCACTCACCTTAACGCCGTCGGTGAATGTTAAAGCAAGCTCGCAACCTTTAACGTAACGCACCTATTACAATATGTATACAATTAATTAATCGCATAATCAAGTTGGTCAACCAACTCACTCAGCATTCTAAAGTCATTTTGACCCATGGTGCAATTTCGACCCATTTGCACACTTAACCCTAATATTGGGTCAACTTCGCCAAAAACCCTAACTCTAGCCATTTATGGTCTTAATACACATATAATCACAATGTTATCGCATTTTCACCCTAACAAGACAACTTAGGTCATCAAAGACCCGTTTTACCCATTCGAGGTTTCCACACCCATTCGGGTCACCACATACCCAAATAACACCCACTTACATAACATTTAGGTGTGCTAGTAGTTAACTAACCAATTTAAGACTCATAAACACATTTAGCATTTCAAAACCCTAGGTTAGTCATCCTTTGAGTCTTCATGACCCAAACTCACCTAAAAATCTCAAATCACTAACAAATGGGTTTTATACACATCACTAACCCAAACCCTAACCCTTAACAATTAATAGTAAGGAAATCAAGGTTAAGACTTACCACTACAATCAAAATGTAGCTAGTGAGGAGATGAACAACTTTAATGCTCGAGCTCTAACCCGAAACAAGCTTCTTCCACTTCGATTTGAGCTTTCTCACACTTGAATCACTCTCTCTCTCTCTAGAATTTTAGTGGAAGAGGTTTGGTGGTTGTAAATGGAGTAAATGAGGCTCCACAACTAATCTAGGGCCTTAAAGTCGTCCATAATATGAAATTACCAAGTTACCCCTTTTAAATATCAAAAACACAAAAGCTGGCTCGTCAGGTCATCTGAACGGCGTCCAGAATACTAGACGGCGTCCAGTCCTTCATACTGGGACGGCGTCCCACCTTTTTGGACGGCGTCCAACCTAACTGGAAAACAGGATCTTACAAGAATTTGATGGGTTCTGACCTTCAGTTTTCATTGTGGGCCGCGCCGCGGCCAGGATTACCGCGCCTTAGTAATTGCCTGACAGGCTTGGCCTATCCAAGTTTAAAAAAAAAAAAAATTACAATGTTTAACGGATTAGGTCGTTACATTCGGTAGGATTTGTAGGGGAATCCCAATTAAGAACAAATTCTACCTTGGAAGGATCAACCATAATACCATTAGCATTGATTACGTGTCCTAGAAATTGGACTTCCTGTAACCAAAATTCACATTTAGAAAATTTGGTAAATAATTGTTCTTTTCGTAATATTTCCAAAGTTTGTCTCAAATTTATTGCATGATCATTCTCACTTTTAGAATATATAAGAATATCATCAATGAATACGATTACTGATTTATCGAGCATAGGTCGGCATACTCGATTCATGAGATCCAGGCAGCTGGAGCATTAGTCAAACCGAATGGCATGACCATAAACTCATAATGACCATACTTAGTACGAAAAGCAGTCTTAGGTATGTCTTCCTCCTTTACTTTCAGTTGATGATAACCAGGACAAAGATCAATCTTAGAAAAGAAATTGGCTCCCTGCAATTGTTCAAGTAAGTCATTAATCCTAGGTAAGGGATGCCTATTCTTGATAGTAACCTTGTTCAACTCACGATAATCAATACACATTCGCATGGTACCATCTTTCTTTTTCACAAAAAGAACTGGAGCTCCCAAGGTGAACAGCTAGGGTGAATAAACCCTTTATCAAGAAGTTCCTGTAATTGTTTCATCATTTCCTGCATTTCGGATGGGGCTAACTGTTGAGTCCCCAAAATATTTAAAGATTTAATTATGACAAAACTGTAATTTATTTGCACTAAAGTGTTATGTGCAGTCAGCACAAGTTTGTTCATGTATAGAAAGTAGATGTAGCTATGTCGAGTGTTTAGTTTGCTGCTCAGTCTACCAGCACAAGGTAGACAGTGTTCTTCAATCAGCACAGGATGTGTACTCAGCAAATCAAGAACATGAAGTGGCTCAGCAATGAAGAACCAGCACAGCTGGAATGCAGCTCACTACACAAGACAGCTATGCTCCATTATAAGCATAGTCGTTTTCCCGAGTGGTCTACATCAATGGTACTATTCAACAGAAGTCAAAGACAAAGTTGAACAGAAAAGGACACGCGTCGGTGGCTGACAAGTGACCTTACAAGACCACGTGGGAATGCAGAAGGTTAACGCATGTGCAGACATGGGTTATACTTTTTCATCACCTAGGGAACACAACATTCTATTTGTTTAATCAAATAGTGGTGCCAAACCGAATTGGGGTGTTCCTGCAAATAGCTACCAAAGAGGAAAGAAGAGAGCATGCTCTCTGATATAGTTGTCTCCACAAGTACAGACATCCTATGTACCAGTGGACAATAGAACCATTACACGGTTAATAGGACTACTATAAATTGTTGTATCCACTATTGTTACAACTAGTGGTGTGGGTTTATTTTATAGAGTCAAAACGTGTAATATGTAGTGACCCGAACTTTTTCATGTTTATATATATTAATTGAGATTGATATTTACATGATTAAATGTTTCCAACATGTTAAGCAATCAAACTTGTTAAGACTTGATTAATTGAAATATGTTTCATATAGACAATTGACCACCCAAGTTGACCGGCGATTCACGAACGTTAAAACTTGTAAAAACGACATGACGATATATATATGGATATACATATGGTTAACATGAGATTATGATAAGTAAGTATCTCCATAAGTATATTAACAATGAGTTATATACATATAAACAAGACTACTAACTTAAGGATTTCGAAACGAGACATATATGTAACGATTATCGTTGTAACGACATTTAAATGTATATATATCATATTAAGATATATTAATATATCATAATATCATGATAATATAATAATTTAACATCTCATTAGATATAATAAACAATGGGTTAACAACATTAATTGAGATCGTTAACTTAAAGGTTTCAAAACAACACTTACATGTAACGACTAACGATGACTTAACGACTCAGTTAAAATGTATATACATGTAGTGTATTTAGATGTATTAAAATACTTTTGGAAGACTTCAAGACATATATCAAAACACTCATACTTAACAAAAATGGTTACAGTTACTTTTCCATTCTTTTCTTTCATCAAGAATTCTAGTCGTATTCTTACCCGTATTATACACAGCTTCAAAACGTACTTACTATGAGTATATACCAATAGGAACTAGCATGGGATTCCACTCTTGATTATGTCATGTATGACTAATCAATTTTAACTTCTACCATGAGCTAGTCAACTAACTAGAACTCCTTTTAACCCCACTCACCACTCACCAATTACCACTCATCATTCACTCCATTTCACTTCCAATTCTCTTTCTAATTCTCTCTCAACACACACACACTATTATGAACGTATTTTTCCAGTAGTTAATCATCATCTTCATCAAAAATCACTTCAATAATCAAGCTATAATCATCATAGGAAGAACACTTCAAGAACACTTCAAAAATCCCTTCAAGTTTACTAATTTACTTCCAAGCTTTCTAATCCATTCCAAGTAATCATCTAAAATCAAGAAACCTTTGTTATATACAGTAGGTTATCTTTCTTATTCAAGGTAATATTCATATTCAAACTTTGATTCAATTTCTATAACTATAAACTATCTTAATTCGAGTAAAAATCTTACTTGAACTTGTTTTTGTGTCATGATCCTACTTCGAGAACTTTCAAGCCATCCAAGATCCTTTGAAGCTAGATCATTTCTTGTCACTTCCAGTAGGTTTACCTACTAAACTTGAGGTAGTAATGATGTTCATAACATCATTCTATTCATATATATAAAACTATCTTATTGGAAGGTTTAAACTCGTAATCACTAGAACATAGTTTAGTTAATTCTAAACTTGTTCGCAAACAAAAGTTAATCCTTCTAACTTGACTTTTAAAATTAACTACACACATGTTCTATATCTATATGAAATTCTAACTTAATGATTTAAAACCTGGAAACACGAAAAACACCGTAAAACCGGATTTACGCCGTCGTAGTAACACCGCGGGCTGTTTTGGGTTAGTTAATTAAAAACTATGATAAACTTTGAGTTAAAAGTTGTTATTCTGAGAAAATGATTTTTATTATGAACATGAAACTATATCCAAAAATTATGGTTAAACTCAAAGTGGAAGTATGTTTTCTAAAATGGTCATCTAGACGTCGTTCTTTCGACTGAAATGACTACCTTTACAAAAACGACTTGTAACTTATTTTTCCGACTATAAACCTATACTTTTCTGTTTAGATTCATAAAATAGAGTTCAATATGAAACCATAGCAATTTGATTCACTCAAAACGGATTTAAAATGAAGAAGTTATGGGTAAAACAAGATTGGATAATTTTTCTCATTTTAGCTACGTGAAAATTGGTAACAAATCTATTTCAACCATAACTTAATCAACTTGTATTGTATATTATGTAATCTTGAGATACCATAGACACGTATACAATGTTTCGACCTATCATGTCAACACATCTATATATATTTCGGAACAACCATAGACACTCTATATGTGAATGTTGGAGTTAGCTATACAGGGTTGAGGTTGATTCCAAAATATATATAGTTTGAGTTGTGATCAATACTGAGATACGTATACACTGGGTCGTGGATTGATTCAAGATAATATTTATCAATTTATTTCTGTACATCTAACTGTGGACAACTAGTTGTAGGTTACTAACGAGGACAGCTGACTTAATAAACTTAAAACATCAAAATATATTAAAAGTGTTGTAAATATATTTTAAACATACTTTGATATATATGTATATATTGTTATAGGTTCATGAATCAACCAGTGGCCAAGTCTTACTTCCCGACGAAGTAAAAATCTGTGAAAGTGAGTTATAGTCCCACTTTTAAAATCTAATATTTTTGGGATGAGAATACATGCAGGTTTTATAAATGATTTATATACCTACTTGCATACACTTACACACACACCACATATTCGCTAGTATTAACAATTAGCATACAAACTCCAAGTATAAGCTAATCACCTCCAATTACCACGACTAGCATGAATCAACATCATATACTCCATGACAATATAATATGCTACTTTACAACGTCAACCTAAATATAAACAACTATATGGTTAACCGTTTTCGCGTCATGGTGCTACCGGCTCCATGGTTCACACCATACACAATGTTATGACGCTACCGGCTCCGTGGTTCACGTCACTACGCATTTGAGTCATACTATTTTATAGTGCTACCGGCTCCGTGGTTCACACTTTGGTGCTACGGGCTCCGTGGTTCACACCTAATTTTATAGTGCTACCGGCTCCATGGTTCACACTTCGATGCTACTGGCTCCGTGGTTCACATCTCATTTTATAGTGCTACCAGCTCCGTGGTTCACAATTTACAACTAGTGCTATAGTGCTACCGGCTCTGTGGTTCACACTACAACACACATACCATGATGCTACTGGCTCTGTGGTTCACATCATAATACACTCACACATACTATGGTACTACCGGCTCCGTGGTTCATACCATAGCATACAAATAACTACACTATATACATACATGCATAATTACTCCACTCACCTTAACGCCGTCGGTGAATGTTAAACTAAGCTCGCAACCTTCAACGTAACGAACCTATTACATTATGTATACAATTAATTAATCGCACAATCAAGTTGGTCAACCAACTCACTCAACATCCTAGAGTCATTTTGACCCATGGTGCAATTCCGACCCATTTGCACACTTAACCCTAATATTGGGTCAACTTTGCCAAAAACCCTAACTCTAGCCATTTATGGTCTTAATACACATATAATCACAATGTTATCGCATTTTCACCCTAACAAGACAACTTAGGTCATCAAAGACCCGTTTTACCCATTCGAGGTTTCCACACCCATTCGAGTCACCACATACCCAAATAACACTCACTTACATAACATTTAGGTGTGCTAGTAGTTAACTAACCAATTTAAGACTCATAAACACATTTAGCATTTCAAAACCCTAGGTTAGTCATCCTTTGAGTCTTCATGACCCAAACTCACCCAAAAATCCCCAAATCACTAACAAATGGATTTTATACACATCACTAACCCAAACCCTAACCCTTAATAATTAATAGTAAGGAAATCAAGGTTAAGACTTACCACTATAATCAAAATGTAGCTAGTGAGGAGATGAACAACTTTAATGCTCGAGCTCTAACCCGAAACAAGCTTCTTCCACTTCGATTTGAGCTTTCTCACACTTGAATCACTCTCTCTCTAGAATTTAAGTGGAAGAGGTTTGGTGGTTGTGAATGGAGTAAATGAGGCTCCACAACTGATCTAGGGCCTTAAATTCATCCACAATGTGAAATTACCAAGTTACCCCTTTTAAATATCAAAAAAACAAAAGCTGGCTCGTCAGGTCATCTGGACGGCGTCCAGAATACTGGACGGCGTCCAGTCCTTCATACTGGGATGGCGTCCTACCTTTTTGGACGACATCCAACCTAACTGGAAAACAGGATCTTACAACTCTCCCCCACTTGAAACGGATTGCGTCATCGCAATCCAAGCCGCATGACAATCAGGAAGATACACAAGAACAAACTCTTCGGGCTCCCAAGTAAACTCGGAACCTATACTACGACGCCATTGAACTTTAAAAGTTCTCACCTCGTTATTTCTCAATCTTTTCACTTTTTCGTCAAGTATAGCAACCGGCTCCTCAATACACTCATACTTGTTGTTTAGCTCAATTTCGTCTAATGACACCCACGAAGAATCATCCGCAAGACACTTACGGAAATGGGAAACATGAAATGTATTATGGATCCCCGCAAGTTCTTCGGGTAATTACAAACGATATGCAACTTCGCCAACACGAGCTAAATGGGCCAATAAACCGAGGAGCTAATTTTCCCCGTTTTCGAAACCGAATAATACCTTTCCATGGCGAAACCTTAAGCATCACCATGTCACCTTCTTGGAATTCGAACATTCACCTACATTTGTCGGCATACGACTTTTGTCTATCTTGAGCCTTTTTCAAATGAGCCCGAATCATATCAATCTTGCTATTCTTCTCTAAGACCAAATCGGTACTCCCAATTTCTCTTTGACCAATTTCATCCCAACAAATCGGAGTTCGGCACCTACGCCCATAAAGCATCTCGTAAGGTGGCATCCCGATACTAGTATGATAACTATTATTGTACGAGAATTCCACTAAAGGTAAGTGCTCATCTCAACTACTGCCGAAATCAATAATACACACCCGTAACATATCCTCTAAAGTTTGATTCGTACGTTCGGTTTGACCGTCCGTTTGAGGATGATACGCAGTGCTCAATTTCAATTGTGTGCCCATATCTTCATGAAACTTTTCCCAAAACCGTGATGTGAAACGAGTATCTCGACCCGAAATAATAGATATAGGAACCCCGTGTCTCGCTATCACTTCCTTGATAAACAACTTAGCCAAGATCTCCGACGATATCGCTTCCCGAATGGGAAGAAACAAAGCACTTTTCGTCAATCAATCAACTATCACCCAAATAGTATCAAATTGGGTTCTCGCCGTCTTAGGTAACTTCGTAATGAAATCCATGGTAATATGCTCCCATTTCCATTTTGGGATTTCTAACGGTTGCAACTTACCATACGGCTTTTGATGCTCGGCCTTAACTTGCAAACATGTAACACATTGTTCAACATACTTTACAACATCACGTTTCATGCCCAGCCACCAATAATCCTTCCTCAAATCAAGATACATCTTCGTTGCGCCCGAATGAATGGAATACTTTGATTTATGTGCTTCATCAAGTAGCACTCGTCGATGATCACCCATTTTAGGCACCCATACTCTTCCTTCAAAAGATAACAAACCATGCGGACCTAGGGTAATAAACTCCGTTTGTCCCACGATTTGTTCCTCATGCTTATTGTTAACAAAAGCTTCAATTTGAGTCTCGCCAAGCTTTACAAGAAAATCGTTAGTAATAATCATGCATAACGATCCTACTAGTATCGCCGGATGTTGACTCTTCCAACTCAACGCATCCGCGACCACATTCGCCTTACCCGGATGATAAAGTATTTCACAATCATAATCTTTTACCATATCCATCCATCTACATTGACGATAATTCAAATCTCTTTGATCAAAAATGTGTTTCAAACTCTTGTGATCCGAATAAATCGTACACTTGACACCATACATGTAATGGCGCCAAATTTTCAACGCATGAACAACCGCTGCCAACTTAAGATCATGAGTCGAATATCTCGTTTCATGTTCCTTTAATTGTCGGGAGGCATACGCGATGACTTTACCTCTTTGCATTAGAACACACCCGAGCCCATTTAAAGACGGGTCACAATAAACCGTCATGTCTTCTACCCCTTCCGGCAATACTAACACCGGAGTTTGACATAACTTCTCTTTTAACAATTGAAAAGCAATTTCTTGCTCGTTCTCCCAATTAAATCTCGCGTTCTTTCTTGTTAACTTCGTCAATGGAGAAGCAATCTTAGAAAAGTCTTGGATAAACCGACGATAATAGCCGGCCAATCCGAGAAAATTTCGGATTTCCGTAGGCGTAGTCGGTCGTCCCCAACTCTTCACCGTCTCAATCTTCCCTGGATCTACTTGAATACCATCTTTGTTCACAATGTGGCCAAGGAATTGAACTTCCCTTAGCCAAAATTCACATTTGGAGAATTTAGCATACAACTTCTCCTTCCGCAACGTCTTCAACACACCCTGCAAATGATGTTCATGTTCCTTCATACTCTTCGAATAGACAAGTATGTCGTTGATGAACACAATTACCGACTTGTCCAACATAGGTAGGCACACTCGGTTCATAAGATCCATGAATGCCGCTGGTGCATTCGTAAGACCAAAAGGCATTACTACAACTTCAAAATGCCCGTAACGAGTTCGAAAAGCCGTTTTCTCAATATCTTCCTCACGGACCCGCATTTGGTGATAGCCGGACCGTTGGTCGATTTTAGAGAAATACGTTGCACCTTGGAGTTGGTCAAACAAATCGTAAATCTGAGGCAATGGATAATGATTCTTGATCGTCACTTTATTCAACTCCCGATAATCAATGCACATCCGCATACTACCATCCTTCTTCTTCATAAATAAAACCGGAGCGCCCCATGGCGAAGCACTCGGTCGAATGAAACCCTTCTCAAGCAACTCTTGGGTTTGATTTAACAACTCTTGCATTTCCGTTGGCGCTAAACGATAAGGAGTTTTAGCAATGGGAGTAGCTCCCGGAACCAACTCAATGTGAAATTCAACTTGACTTTCTGCCGGAACACCCGGTAACTCGTCCGGAAAAACGTCTTCGAATTCACTAACCACCGGAATTTCACGAATGAGTGGTGGCTCATCACGAGTATCAACAACATGGGCAAGAAAAGCCATGCCACCACTAACAAGGAAACGACGTGCCCGTGCAAAGGTGCATATCGGCACAAGTCTTCTTCGCTTATCACCATGAATAATTAACTCTCCCCCACTTGGGGTCTTCACATGAATAAATTTTTCATGGCATGCAATATCGGCTCTATTATGATCGAGCCAATCCATACCAACAACGATATCAAAATCACCCAAAGTCATCGGGATGAGATCGATTTTCCAAACACAACATTACAATTTTTACACACATCAACCACTAGCACCGTCTTGCCATCCGCTATTTCAACTTCTATCCGACGACTTAACTTAGCTAACAGTTTATTAAGTTTATGCACAAATTTCAGTGACACAAACGACAAGTTTACACCACTATCAAAGAGTATCCTTGCCGGATTAGAATTAACCATGAAAGTACCTGAGACAACTTCGTTAGATTGTTTGGCTTCCTCATTGGTCATCAAATAATTGTGACCCCTAGCCGTACCCGCCACCTTCTTAAACTTCTTAACATGTTCACCCCATAAATCGGGGCATTCCGGCCTTCGGTGCCCATCTTTACCACAACTGTAACAAGTGAGCTTTGGTGTTGATGATGCATTTGTACAATCACGAGCCATGTGTCCTTGTCGTCTACAATTATAACATTTGGGTCCAAAGCCCCCGGACGCACCCTTCTTCACACTACCAACACTCTCACTAGCACCCTTACTCTTTTTGTTAGATTGACTAGTAGCTTCAAACTTCCTTTTGCCGAAAGTGAAACCACTCTTTCTCAACACTAGCGCCTCAAAACCTTTGGCCATATTAAACAACTCATCGAAGCTTTTCACCACGTTCACACTAATCTTCTCTTGATAACTATCATTCAAGATCCGATAGAAATTTTCTTTCAACATTTTATCATTCCCGACATACTCCGGGCAAAATTCGGTCTTGGACAAAAACACGGATTTGAGAGTGTTCAAATCCATCGACCCTTGCCTCAAGGAACGTAACTCGTCCTTAAGCCTAGTAAGATCGGCCGAAGTTCGGTATTCGTCAAAAAAGTCCTTCTTGAATTCATCCCAAGTGAATTCCATGCATTGTTCTTCGCCATAAAGTTGGATCTTCGCGTCCCACCACAATTTAGCATCGCCCCTCAACATACTACACCCGTAACTTGTCTTCTTATCGAGAGGAAATTCACAAGTACGGAAAGCCCCCTCCATATCGGAGATCCATCGGGAACTCTTAAGAGGATCTCTTTCACCTTCAAAGGTGGGAGGTTGAGAATCCTTGAAATTCTTATAGAAAAAGTCCCGTCTTCCCACATTATCTTCATGAAGAACGGCCTTAACTGGCTCCTTTACTACATTGACTAGTTGCTCATCAATCGTATCTAGAAACATTCTCTTAACATCCTCGAGGAACTCCGCCTTTTGACGTTTAAAGATGGCCTCAACTTTGGCCGTGAACTCAACGTACTCACTCGTACTTCCGTCATTGGTGTCGTGTCCATTTCTCATCTTCATTCTATAAAACGGAAAAGATTAAACAACGAAATGAAAGGACTTAACACACATGTGTGTGTGTGTGTGTGTGTATATAAATATATATATATATATATATATATATATATATACCACACTTCCCCATCTCACTCAACAATCATCGTACATTGCTTGTTTGACACGATTTGAACCTGTAACAATGGTAGCTAATCATTGTTACGCGAGCATGTCGCATTAACTTGCTAGTACAACGTCCATCTCGCTTGATGATTGCTAACACAACACAAAACAATTAGCGCAAGGTTAGATCACATAAACCTAAGCATTAACAATTCCCGATCCGACCCGTCTCCTACAAGTCCCGCATAAAGCGCATACACAAATAAATCTAAGTCTAGGTACCTATCTCAAGTCGCCTAAATCCCTTAGACCATGCTCTGATACCACTTGTAACAACCCGACTTCGTTATACCAAAAATACACCATAAATTTTTTTTTTCTGGACCTGTACATATGGACGGCGTCCAGATTCTTGGACGGCGTCCAGTACTGAAGGCCTGGACGGCGTCCAGCCTTTTGGGACAGCGTCCCATTTCACTGTCAGGGACTGATCCCCGTGATCACTTACGTGAGCGGAAATCCCGCTTCCCGGCACTATTAAATGAAAACCTTTTTACAACATACCAATTTAAGTAAAACTAATAGATTTCTAACATCGAAACAAGTTTTACAAAACAGGGCCCACATTGGCCATTTTACGAGTTTCGTACAAATCATGAGTTTCGACCACATTAGTTTAATTTCCAAACGACACTATGAGCATGGTGTTTGGGGGTTAAACTACCCAAGTCTCGGTCAAACTCCAAAAACTATCACATCCCAAAAGCGTCCCCTAAACAACAAGCAGGATCTCTAATCCAATCCAATGCCCTTACCCTTGTCAATGCCTATAAAAAGATAAACAACGAAAGGGTAAGCAAAGCTTAGTGAATGCAATAATTATACATATACATATATAATATACCTACTTGCATACACTTACACACACACACCACATATTCGCTAGTATTAACAATTAGGATACAAACTCCAAGTATAAGCTAATCACCTCCAATTACCATCACTAGCATGAATCAACATCATATACTCCATGACAATATAATATGCTACTTTACAACGTCAACATAAACATAAACAACTATATGGTTAACCGTTTTCGCGTCATGGTGCTACCAGCTCCGTGGTTCACACCATACGTAATGCTATGACGCTACCGGCTCCGTGGTTCACGTCACTACACATTTGAGTCATACTCTTTTATAGTGCTACCGGCTCCGTGGTTCACACTTTGGTGCTACCAGCTCCGTGGTTCACACCTAATTTTATAGTGCTACCGGCTCCGTGGTTCACATCTCATTTTATAGTGCTACCGGCTCCGTGGTTAACACTTTACAACTCGTGCTATAGTGTTACCGGATCCGTGGTTTACACTACAACACACGTACCATGATGCTACCGGCTCCGTGGTTCACATCATAATACACTCACACATACTATGGTACTACCGACTCCGTGGTTCATACCATAGCATACAAATAACTACACTATATACATACATGCATAATTACTCCACTCACCTTAACGCCGTCGGTGAATGTTAAAGCAAGCTCGCAACCTTTAACGTAACGCACCTATTACATTATGTATACAATTAATTAATCGCATAATCAAGTTGGTCAACCAACTCACTCAGCATTCTAAAGTCATTTTGACCCATGGTGCAATTTCGACCCATTTGCACACTTAACCCTAATATTGGGTCAACTTCGCCAAAAACCCTAACTCTAGCCATTTATGGTCTTAATACACATATAATCACAATGTTATCGCATTTTCACCCTAACAAGACAACTTAGGTCATCAAAGACCCGTTTTACCCATTCGAGGTTTCCACACCCATTCGGGTCACCACATACCCAAATAACACCCACTTACATAACATTTAGGTGTGCTAGTAGTTAACTAACCAATTTAAGACTCATAAACACATTTAGCATTTCAAAACCCTAGGTTAGTCATCCTTTGAGTCTTCATGACCCAAACTCACCTAAAAATCTCAAATCACTAACAAATGGGTTTTATACACATCACTAACCCAAACCCTAACCCTTAACAATTAATAGTAAGGAAATCAAGGTTAAGACTTACCACTACAATCAAAATGTAGCTAGTGAGGAGATGAACAACTTTAATGCTCGAGCTCTAACCCGAAACAAGCTTCTTCCACTTCGATTTGAGCTTTCTCACACTTGAATCACTCTCTCTCTCTCTAGAATTTTAGTGGAAGAGGTTTGGTGGTTGTAAATGGAGTAAATGAGGCTCCACAACTGATCTAGGGCCTTAAAGTCATCCACAATATGAAATTACCAAGTTACCCCTTTTAAATATCAAAAACACAAAAGCTGGCTCGTCAGGTCATCTGAACGGCGTCCAGAATACTAGACGGCGTCCAGTCCTTCATACTGGGACGGCGTCCCACCTTTTTGGACGGCGTCCAACCTAACTGGAAAACAGGATCTTACAAGAATTTGATGGGTTCTGACCTTCAGTTTTCATTGTGGGCCGCGCCGCGGCCAGGATTACCGCGCCGTAGTAATTGCCTGACAGGCTTGGCCTATCCAAGTTTTAAAAAAAAAAATTACGATGTTTAACGGATTAGGTCGTTACATTCGGTAGGATTTGTAGGGGAATCCCAATTAAGAACAAATTCTACCTTGGAAGGATCAACCATAATACCATTAGCATTGATTACGTGTCCTAGAAATTGGACTTCCTGTAACCAAAATTCACATTTAGAAAATTTGGTAAATAATTGTTCTTTTCGTAATATTTCCAAAGTTTGTCTCAAATTTATTGCATGATCATTCTCACTTTTAGAATATATAAGAATATCATCAATGAATACGATTACTGATTTATCGAGCATAGGTCAGCATACTCGATTCATGAGATCCAGGCAGCTGGAGCATTAGTCAAACCGAATGGCATGACCACAAACTCATAATGACCATACTTAGTACGAAAAGCAGTCTTAGGTATGTCTTCCTCCTTTACTTTCAGTTGATGATAACCAGGACAAAGATCAATCTTAGAAAAGAAATTGGCTCCCTGCAATTTTTCAAGTAAGTCATTAATCCTAGGTAAGGGATGCCTATTCTTGATAGTAACCTTGTTCAACTCACGATAATCAATACACATTCGCATGGTACCATATTTCTTTTTCACAAAAAGAACTGGAGCTCCCAAGGTGAACAGCTAGGGTGAATAAACCCTTTATCAAGAAGTTCCTGTAATTGTTTCATCATTTCCTGCATTTCGGATGGGGCTAACTGTTGAGTCCCCAAAATATTTAAAGATTTAATTATGACAAAACTGTAATTTATTTGCACTAAAGTGTTATGTGCAGTCAGCACAAGTTTGTTCATGTATAGAAAGTAGATGTAGCTATGTCGAGTGTTTAGTTTGCTGCTCAGTCTACCAGCACAAGGTAGACAGTGTTCTTCAATCAGCACAGGATGTGTACTCAGCAAATCAAGAACATGAAGTGGCTCAGCAATGAAGAACCAGCACAGCTGGAATGCAGCTCACTGCACAAGACAGCTATGCTCCATTATAAGCATAGTCGTTTTCCCGAGTGGTCTACATCAATGGTACTATTCAACAGAAGTCAAAGACAAAGTTGAACAGAAAAGGACACGCGTCGGTGGCTGACAAGTGACCTTACAAGACCACGTGGGAATGCAGAAGGTTAACGCATGTGCAGACATGGGTTATACTTTTTCATCACCTAGGGAACACAACATTCTATTTGTTTAATCAAATAGTGGTGCCAAACCGAATTGGGGTGTTCCTGCAAATAGCTACCAAAGAGGAAAGAAGAGAGCATGCTCTCTGATATAGTTGTCTCCACAAGTACAGACATCCTATGTACCAGTGGACAATAGAACCATTACACGGTTAATAGGACTACTATAAATTGTTGTATCCACTATTGTTACAACTAGTGGTGTGGGTTTATTTTATAGAGTCAAAACGTGTAATATGTAGTGACCCGAACTTTTTCATGTTTATATATATTAATTGAGATTGATATTTACATGATTAAATGTTTCCAACATGTTAAGCAATCAAACTTGTTAAGACTTGATTAATTGAAATATGTTTCATATAGACAATTGACCACCCAAGTTGACCGGCGATTCACGAACGTTAAAACTTGTAAAAATGACATGACGATATATATATGGATATACATATGGTTAACATGAGATTATGATAAGTAAGTATCTCCATAAGTATATTAACAATGAGTTATATACATATAAACAAGACTACTAACTTAAGGATTTCGAAACGAGACATATATGTAACGATTATCGTTGTAACGACATTTAAATGTATATATATCATATTAAGATATATTAATATATCATAATATCATGATAATATAATAATTTAACATCTCATTAGATATAATAAACAATGGGTTAACAACATTAATTGAGATCGTTAACTTAAAGGTTTCAAAACAACACTTACATGTAACGACTAACGATGACTTAACGACTCAGTTAAAATGTATATACATGTAGTGTATTTAGATGTATTAAAATACTTTTGGAAGACTTCAAGACATATATCAAAACACTCATACTTAACAAAAATGGTTACAGTTACTTTTCCATTCTTTTCTTTCATCAAGAATTCTAGTCGTATTCTTACCCGTATTATACACAGCTTCAAAACGTACTTACTATGAGTATATACCAATAGGAACTAGCATGGGATTCCACTCTTGATTATGTCATGTATGACTAATCAATTTTAACTTCTACCATGAGCTAGTCAACTAACTAGAACTCCTTTTAACCCCACTCACCACTCACCAATTACCACTCATCATTCACTCCATTTCACTTCCAATTCTCTTTCTAATTCTCTCTCAACACACACACACTATTATGAACGTATTTTTCCAGTAGTTAATCATCATCTTCATCAAAAATCACTTCAATAATCAAGCTATAATCATCATAGGAAGAACACTTCAAGAACACTTCAAAAATCCCTTCAAGTTTACTAATTTACTTCCAAGCTTTCTAATCCATTCCAAGTAATCATCTAAAATCAAGAAACCTTTGTTATATACAGTAGGTTATCTTTCTTATTCAAGGTAATATTCATATTCAAACTTTGATTCAATTTCTATAACTATAAACTATCTTAATTCGAGTAAAAATCTTACTTGAACTTGTTTTTGTGTCATGATCCTACTTCGAGAACTTTCAAGCCATCCAAGATCCTTTGAAGCTAGATCATTTCTTGTCACTTCCAGTAGGTTTACCTACTAAACTTGAGGTAGTAATGATGTTCATAACATCATTCTATTCATATATATATAACTATCTTATTCGAAGGTTTAAACTCGTAATCACTAGAACATAGTTTAGTTAATTCTAAACTTGTTCGCAAACAAAAGTTAATCCTTCTAACTTGACTTTTAAAATTAACTACACACATGTTCTATATCTATATGAAATTCTAACTTAATGATTTAAAACCTGGAAACACGAAAAACACCGTAAAACCGGATTTACGCCGTCGTAGTAACACCGCGGGCTGTTTTGGGTTAGTTAATTAAAAACTATGATAAACTTTGAGTTAAAAGTTGTTATTATGAGAAAATGATTTTTATTATGAACATGAAACTATATCCAAAAATTATGGTTAAACTCAAAGTGGAAGTATGTTTTCTAAAATGGTCATCTAGACGTCGTTTTTTCGACTGAAATGACTACCTTTACAAAAATGACTTGTAACTTATTTTTCCGACTATAAACCTATACTTTTCTGTTTAGATTCATAAAATAGAGTTCAATATGAAACCATAGCAATTTGATTCACTCAAAACGGATTTAAAATGAAGAAGTTATGGGTAAAACAAGATTGGATAATTTTTCTCATTTTAGCTACGTGAAAATTGGTAACAAATCTATTTCAACCATAACTTAATCAACTTGTATTGTATATTATGTAATCTTGAGATACCATAGACACGTATACAATGTTTCGACCTATCATGTCGACACATCTATATATATTTCGGAACAACCATAGACACTCTATATGTGAATGTTGGAGTTAGCTATACAGGGTTGAGGTTGATTCCAAAATATATATAGTTTGAGTTGTGATCAATACTGAGATACGTATACACTGGGTCGTGGATTGATTCAAGATAATATTTATCAATTTATTTCTGTACATCTAACTGTGGACAACTAGTTGTAGGTTACTAACGAGGACAGCTGACTTAATAAACTTAAAACATCAAAATATATTAAAAGTGTTGTAAATATATTTTAAACATACTTTGATATATATGTATATATTGTTATAGGTTCATGAATCAACCAGTGGCCAAGTCTTACTTCCCGACGAAGTAAAAATCTGTGAAAGTGAGTTATAGTCCCACTTTTAAAATCTAATATTTTTGGGATGAGAATACATGCAGGTTTTATAAATGATTTACAAAATAGACACAAGTACGTGAAACTACATTCTATGGTTGAATTATCGAAATCGAATATGCCCCTTTTTATTAAGTCTGGTAATCTAAGAATTAGGGAACAGACACCCTAATTGACGCGAATCCTAAAGATAGATCTATTGGGCCTAACAAACCCCATCCAAAGTACCGGATGCTTTAGTATTTCGAAATTTATATCATATCCGAAGGGTGTCCCGGAATGATGGGGATATTCTTATATATATGCATCTTGTTAATGTCGGTTACCAGGTGTTCACCATATGAATGATTTTTATCTCTATGTATGGGATGTGTATTGAAATATGAAATCTTGTTGTCTATTGTTACGATTTGATATATATAGGTTAAACCTATAACTCACCAACATTTTTGTTGACGTTTAAAGCATGTTTATTCTCAGGTGAATACTAAGAGCTTCCGCTGTTGCATACTAAAATAAGGACAAGATTTGGAGTCCATGTTTGTATGATATTGTGTAAAAACTGCATTCAAGAAACTTATTTCGATGTAACATATTTGTATTGTAAACCATTATGTAATGGTCGTGTGTAAACAGGATATTTTAGATTATCATTATTTGATAATCTACGTAAAGCTTTTTAAACCTTTATTTATGAAATAAAGGTTATGGTTTGTTTTAAAAATGAATGGAGTCTTTGAAAAATGTCTCATATAGAGGTCAAAACCTCGCAACGAAATCAATTAATATGGAACGTTTTTAATCAATAAGAAAGGGACATTTCAGTTGGTATCAGAGCGTTGGTCTTAGAGAACCATAAAATTTGCATTAGTGTGTCTTATCGAGTTTGTTAGGATGCATTAGTGAGTCTGGACTTCGACCGTGTTTTCTTTAAAAATGATTGCTTAACATTTTTGTTGGAAACTATATATTTTTAACATATGAATATTATGTGATATATTAATCTCTTAATGTGTTTGATATTATGTGATAGATGTCTACCTCTAGAACAAGTCCCATTGACTCACCTAATAATAATGAAGAGTCAAATGTAAATTGGAATGATTCATGGACTGATTCACAAGTTCCCGAAGAGGAACCGGAAGAAGAGTCGGAACCGGAAGAAGAATCGGAACCGGAAGAAGAATCGGAACCGGAAGAAGAAATAGAACTGGTGGGGGAAATAATAAAACGGTTAAGTAAAAGAGAATCCTCAACCAACCGACCAAGGTTAATTATGGTCAATGGTGTTTCCGCCAAGGAAGCAAAATATTGGGAGGATTACCAATTCTCCGATGAATCGGATTCCGGCGAGAATTCCGATGATGTTATAGAAATTACCCCAACTGAATTTAAAAAGGAAAAAGAAAATAATAAGGGAAAGGGCATAAAAATAGAGAAATCTAATTCCAACCCCGATGAACTTTATATGTATCGTCAACCCCCGAAGTCCTTAAGTTGTAACAATGACCCGGGAACCTCTAAACCACCAGGTTTTTCTAAACCAATGTGCACAATGACGGCTCGTATTAGGGGAACATCATATATCCCTAGAAACTTGGCAAAACGAACCAAAACCGAACAAGAAGAAATGAGCGAGTCAGAATAAGATAGTTGTATTCGTGTGGTGTAATATATGTAATATAGTGTGCTTATGCTTTATGATATATGTAAAAATTGCTTGTATTAATAAGTATTTTTTTTATGAATCTAACTCTTATCTATTTTACAGTATAAAAACACAAAATGGATAGACAACCCAATATTTTAAGAGACCTACCCGGAGACATGATTGATGAAATCTTGTCTAGAGTCGGTCAGAATTCCTCGGCACAACTATTTAAGGCGAGATCAGTTTGTAAGACATTCGAAGAACTTTCCAAGAATGCCTTGGTTTATAAAAGGCTTTCGTTCGAAAGATGGGGGATATCACATTGGGAAATCCATAAGTTACGATGTGTTTACTTTGACGCATATATTGCAGGGAACCCAAATGCTATTTTACGCAACGGGTTAAGAAATTATTTTGACTCAGTATATCCGAATATAGGACTTCGTGATTTATAAAAAGCGGGTAACATGCAACATAAAGAAGCATGTTATGCTTACGGGTTATTAATGTTCGCTTCTCACCAAAGTGAGAACAAGAACATCGGGCTACAACTATTAAACAAAACGTTCCCACAAGTGACGGAGTCGGTAATTGGGGTAAGAAATGAGGTTTTTAGGTTATTACGAGACTGTTGGTCATTACGTAACCCTCGTCCCTTTGACGACGTTACAACACGCTGTCTTATCAACGGCCATAACGGTTATGTTCCACAAGACCAAGGATGGGAAGTAGTCCTAGTAAAACCAGAATGCATGACTTGTTTCTGGACGTATGAATTACGTGTCTTTATTGCCTTTGCTGAACGACTTGTGTACTAGCTAGAATTATCTTCACAACTATCTTGTATCAAAGTTATTGTGTGCTATATTTCATGCTTTATGTAAAATAAGCGGTATTGTAAGTTTGTAAAATATTGTATAAAAGTTTGAACGCGAAATATTATTACAATCAGTTTTTCATATAGAATTGTAGTAGTTGAATTGTATATTAGCTACTAAGTATGAACTTAACGAGTAGGTACTACCCAAATTTAAACTTATAAAACGCTAATATGAAGAAAAAGCTTTTATAAATGAGTTCATATTATGCTACGAAATACTATTAACTACTCTTAATATTCTGTATGATTAACTTGTTCCATTTGACTATTTTGAAGGAAATGGCACCGACTACTCGACACACCGTGAATATGAATGAAGAGGAATTCTGTACTTTTCTAGCTTCAAACATAGCCGCAGTACAGGCTGCGCTACATACCAACAATAACCTTGGATCTGGCAGTACAGGAAATCGTGTAGGATGCACCTACAAAGAATTCACTGCCTGCAAACCTTTGGAATTCTATGGAACTGAAGGACCGATCGGATTGAAACGGTGGACCGAGAAGGTCGAATCGGTGTTTGCCATAAGTAAGTGTACTGAAGAGGAAAAAGTGAAGTACGCTACACATACCTTCACAGGTTCTGCGTTAACATGGTGGAATACCTATCTAGAGCAAGTGGGACAAGATGATGCGTACGGACTACCGTGGTCAGCATTCAAGCACTTGATGAACGAGAAGTATCGTCCCAGAACCGAGGTCAATAAGCTCAAGACAGAACTTAGAGGGTTACGAACCCAAGGATTTGATATTACCACGTACGAAAGACGATTCACAGAATTGTGCCTATTGTGTCCGGGAGCATTCGAAGATGAGGAAGAGAAGATCGACGCGTTTGTGAAAGGATTACCGGAAAGAATCCAAGAAGATATAAGTTCACACGAGCCCGTCTCCATACAACAGGCATGTAGAATGGCTCACAAACTAGTGAACCAGATTGAAGAAAGAATTAAAGATCAGACTGCTGAAGAGGCCAATGTGAAGCAAGTCAAAAGAAATTGGGAGGAAAACGGTGATAAGAATCACCAATACAACAACAACAGTAATTACAACAATAATCGCAACAATTATCCCAACAATCGCAACATCAATCGCAACTACAACAAACGGCCCAACAACAACAACAACAACAACAACAACAACAACAACTACAACAATCATCCCAACAACAATAATAACTGCAACAACAACAACAATCAGAAGCAGCTATGTCAAAGGTGTGAAAAGTATCACTCGGGGTTCTGCACCAAATTTTGCAACAAGTGTAAAAGAAATGGTCATAGCGCGGCGAAGTGTGAGGTCTACGGACCAGGGGTTAATAGAACGAAAGGAACAAATGGTGTCGGAACGAGTAATGGCGGAGAAAGTAGTGTCGGAGCAAGTTATGCCAATGTAGTTTGTTATAAATGTGGAAAACCGGGCCACATTATTAGAAATTGCCCGAACCAGGAGAACACGAATGGACAAGGCCGCGGAAGAGTTTTCAATATTAATGCGGCAGAGGCACAGGAAGACCCGGAGCTTGTTACGGGTACGTTTCTTATTGACAATAAATCTGCTTACATTTTATTTGATTAAGGTGCCGATAGAAGCTATATGAGTAGAGATTTTTGTGCTAAATTAAGTTATCCATTGACGCCTTTGGATAGTAAATTTTTACTCGAATTAGCAAATGGTAAATTAATTTCAGCAGATAATATATGTCGGAATCGAGAAATTAAACTGGTTAGCGAAACATTTAAGATTGATTTGATACCAGTAGAGTTAGGGAGTTTTGATGTGATAATCGGTATGGACTGGTTGAAAGAAGTGAAAGCAGAGATCGTTTGTTACAAAAATGCAATTCGCATTATACGAGAAAAAGGAAAACCCTTAATGGTGAACGGAGAAAAGGGCAACACGAAGCTACATATTATTAGTAATTTGAAGGCATAAAAACTTATAAGAAAAGGTTGCTATGCTGTTCTAGCACACGTCGAGAAAGTACAAACTGAAGAAAAGAGCATCAATGATGTTCCCATTGCAAAAGAATTTCCCGATGTATTTCCGAAAGAATTACCGGGATTACCCCCACAGCGATCCGTTGAATTTCAAATAGATCTTGTACCAGGAGCTGCACCAATAGCTCGTGCTCCTTACAAACTCGCACCCAGCGAGATGAAAGAACTGCAAAGCCAATTACAAGAACTTTTAGAGCGTGGTTTCATTCGACCAAGCACATCACCGTGGGGAGCTCCTGTTTTGTTTGTCAAGAAGAAAGATGGTACATTCAGGTTGTGTATCGACTACCGAGAGTTGAACAAACTTACCATCAAGAACCGCTACCCACTACCGAGAATCGACGACTTATTTGATTAACTACAAGGCTCGTCTGTTTATTCAAAGATTGACTTACGTTCCGGGTATCATCAAATGCGGGTGAAAGAAGATGATATTCCAAAGACTGCTTTCAGAACACGTTACGGTCATTACGAGTTTATGGTCATGCCGTTTGGTTTAACTAATGCACCAGCTGTGTTCATGGACCTTATGAACCGAGTGTGTGGACCATACCTTGACAAGTTTGTCATTGTTTTCATTGATGACATACTTATTTACTCAAAGAATGACCAAGAACACGGTGAACATTTGAGAAAGGTGTTAGAAGTATTGAGGAAGGAAGAATTGTACGCTAAGTTTTCAAAGTGTGCATTTTGGTTGGAAGAAGTTCAATTCCTCGGTCACATAGTGAACAAAGAAGGTATTAAGGTGGATCCGGCAAAGATAGAAACTGTTGAAAAGTGGGAAACCCCGAAAACTCCAAAACACATACGCCAGTTTTTAGGACTAGCTGGTTACTACAGAAGGTTCATCCAAGACTTTTCCAGAATAGCAAAACCCTTGACTGCATTAACGCATAAAGGGAAGAAATTTGAATGGAATGATGAACAAGAAAAAGCGTTTCAGTTATTGAAGAAAAAGCTAACTACGGCACCTATATTGTCATTGCCTGAAGGGAATGATGATTTTGTGATTTATTGTGATGCATCAAAGGAAGGTCTCGGTTGTGTATTAATGCAACGAACGAAGGTGATTGCTTATGCGTCTAGACAATTGAAGATTCACGAACAAAATTATACGACGCATGATTTGGAATTAGGCGCGGTTGTTTTTGCATTAAAGACTTGGAGGCACTACTTATATGGGGTCAAAAGTATTATATATACCGACCACAAAAGTCTTCAACACATATTTAATCAGAAACAACTGAATATGAGGCAGCGTAGGTGGATTGAATTATTGAATGATTACGACTTTGAGATTCGTTACCACCCGGGGAAGGCAAATGTGGTAGCCGATGCCTTGAGCAGGAAGGACAGAGAACCCATTCGAGTAAAATCTATGAATATAATGATTCATAATAACCTTACTACTCAAATAAAGGAGGCGCAACAAGGAGTTTTAAATGAGGGAAATTTAAAGGATGAAATACCCAAAGGATCGGAGAAACATCTTAATATTCGGGAAGACGGAACCCGGTATAGGGCTGAAAGGATTTAGGTACCAAAATTTGGAGATATGAGAGAAATGGTACTTAGAGAAGCTCATAAAACCAGATACTCAATACATCCTGGAATGGGGAAGATGTACAAGGATCTCAGGAAATATTTTTGGTGGCCGGGTATGAAAGCCGATGTTGCTAAATACGTAGGAGAATGTTTGACTTGTTCTAAGGTCAAAGCTGAGCATCAGAAACCATCAGGTCTAATTCAACAACCCAAAATCCCGGAATGGAAATGGGAAAACATTACCATGGATTTCATCACTAAATTGCCAAGGACTGCAAGTGGTTTTGATACTATTTGGGTAATAGTTGATCGTCTCACCAAATCAGCACATTTCCTGCCAATAAGAGAAGATGACAAGATGGAGAAGTTAGCACGACTGTATTTGAAGGAAGTCGTTTCCAGACATGGAATACCAATCTCTATTATCTCTGATAGGGATGGCAGATTTATTTCAAGATTCTGGCAGACATTACAGCAAGCATTAGGAACTCGTCTAGACATGAGTACTACCTATCATCCACAAACTGACGGGCAGAGCGAAAGGACGATACAAACGCTTGAAGACATGCTACGAGCATGTGTTATTGATTTCGGAAACAGTTGGGATCGACATCTACCATTAGCAGAATTTTTCTACAACAACAGCTACCATTCAAGCATTGAGATGGCGCCGTTTAAAGCACTTTATGGTAGAAAGTGCAGGTCTCCGATTTGTTGGAGTGAAGTGGGGGATAGACAGATTACGGGTCCGGAGATTATACAAGAAACTACCGAGAAGATCATCCAAATTCAACAACGGTTGAAAACCGCCCAAAGTCGACAAAAGAGCTACGCTGACATTAAAAGAAAAGATATAGAATTTGAAATTGGAGAGATGGTCATGCTTAAAGTTGCACCTTGGAAAGGCGTTGTTCAATTTGGTAAACGAGGGAAATTAAATCCAAGGTATATTGGACCATTCAAGATTATTGATCGTGTCGGACCAGTAGCTTACCGACTTGAGTTACCTCAACAACTCGCGGCTGTACATAACACTTTTCACGTCTCGAATTTGAAGAAATGTTTTGCTAAAGAAGATCTCACTATTCCGTTAGATGAAATCCAAATCAACGAAAAACTCCAATTCATCGAAGAACCCGTCGAAATAATGGATCGTGAGGTTAAAAGACTTAAGCAAAACAAGATACCAATTGTTAAGGTTCGATGGAATGCTCGTAGAGGACCCGAGTTCACCTGGGAGCGTGAAGATCAGATGAAGAAGAAATACCCGCATCTATTTCCAGAAGATTCGTCAACACCTTCAACAGCTTAAAATTTCGGGACGAAATTTATTTAACGGGTAGGTACTGTAGTGACCCGAACTTTTCCATGTTTATATATATTAATTGAGATTGATATTTACATGATTAAATGTTTCCAACATGTTAAGCAATCAAACTTGTTAAGACTTGATTAATTGAAATATGTTTCATATAGACAATTGACCACCCAAGTTGACCGGCGATTCACGAACGTTAAAACTTGTAAAAACGACATGACGATATATATATGGATATACATACGGTTAACATGAGATTATGATAAGTAAGTATCTCCATAAGTATATTAACAATGAGTTATATACATATAAACAAGACTACTAACTTAAGGATTTCGAAACGAGACATATATGTAACGATTATCGTTGTAACGACATTTAAATGTATATATATCATATTAAGATATATTAATATATCATAATATCATGATAATATAATAATTTAACATCTCATTAGATATAATAAACAATGGGTTAACAACATTAATTGAGATCGATAACTTAAAGGTTTCAAAACAACACTTACATGTAACGACTAACGATGACTTAACGACTCAGTTAAAATGTATATACATGTAGTGTATTTAGATGTATTAAAATACTTTTGGAAGACTTCAAGACATATATCAAAACACTCATACTTAACGAAAATGGTTACAGTTACTTTTCCATTCTTTTCTTTCATCAAGAATTCTAGTCGTATTCTTACCCGTATTATACACAGCTTCAAAACGTACTTACTATGAGTATATACCAATAGGAACTAGCATGGGATTCCACTCTTGATTATGTCATGTATGACTAATCAATTTTAACTTCTACCATGAGCTAGTCAACTAACTAGAACTCCTTTTAACCCCACTCACCACTCACCAATTACCACTCATCATTCACTCCATTTCACTTCCAATTCTCTTTCTAATTCTCTCTCAACACACACACACACACTATTATGAATGTATTTTTCCAGTAGTTAATCATCATCTTCATCAAAAATCACTTCAAGAATCAAGCTATAATCATCATAGGAAGAACACTTCAAAAATCCCTTCAAGTTTACTAATTTACTTCCAAGCTTTCTAATCCATTCCAAGTAATCATCTAAAATCAAGAAACCTTTGTTATATACAGTAGGTTATCTTTCTTATTCAAGGTAATATTCATATTCAAACTTTGATTCAATTTCTATAACTATAAACTATCTTAATTCGAGTAAAAATCTTACTTGAACTTGTTTTTGTGTCATGATCCTACTTCGAGAACTTTCAAGCCATCCAAGATCCTTTGAAGCTAGATCATTTCTTGTCACTTCCAGTAGGTTTACCTACTAAACTTGAGGTAGTAATGATGTTCATAACATCATTCGATTCATATATATAAAACTATCTTATTCGAAGGTTTAAACTCGTAATCACTAGAACATAGTTTAGTTAATTCTAAACTTGTTCGCAAACAAAAGTTAATCCTTATAACTTGACTTTTAAAATTAACTACACACATGTTCTATATCTATATGATATGCTAACTTAATGATTTAAAACCTGGAAACACGAAAAACACCGTAAAACCGGATTTACGCCGTCGTAGTAACACCGCGGGCTGTTTTGGGTTAGTTAATTAAAAACTATGATAAACTTTGAGTTAAAAGTTATTATTCTGAGAAAATGATTTTTATTATGAACATGAAACTATATCCAAAAATTATGGTTAAACTCAAAGTGGAAGTATGTTTTCTAAAATGGTCATCTAGACGTCGTTCTTTCGACTGAAATGACTACCTTTACAAAAACGACTTGTAACTTATTTTTCCGTCTATAAACCTATAATTTTCTGTTTAGATTCATAAAATAGAGTTCAATATGAAACCATAGCAATTTGATTCACTCAAAACGGATTTAAAATGAAGAAGTTATGGGTAAAACAAGATTGGATAATTTTTCTCATTTTAGCTACGTGAAAATTGGTAACAAATCTATTCCAACCATAACTTAATCAACTTGTATTGTATATTATGTAATCTTGAGATACCATAGACACGTATACAATGTTTCGACCTATCATGTCGACACATCTATATATATTTCGGAACAACCATAGACACTCTATATGTGAATGTTGGAGTTAGCTATACAGGGATGAGGTTGATTCCAAAATATATATAGTTTAAGTTGTGATCAATACTGAGATACGTATACACTGGGTCGTGGATTGATTCAAGATAATATTTATCGATTTATTTCTGTACATCTAACTGTGGACAACTAGTTGTAGGTTACTAACGAGGACAACTGACTTAATAAACTTAAAACATCAAAATATATTAAAAGTGTTGTAAATATATTTTAAACATACTTTGATAGATATGTATATATTGTTATAGGTTCGTGAATCAACCAGTGGCCAAGTCTTACTTCCCGACGAAGTAAAAATCTGTGAAAGTGAGTTATAGTCCCACTTTTAAAATCTAATATTTTTGGGATGAGAATACATGCAGGTTTTATAAATGATTTACAAAATAGACACAAGTACGTGAAACTACATTCTATGGTTGAATTATCAAAATCGAATATGCCCCTTTTTATTAAGTCTGGTAATCTAAGAATTAGGGAACAGACACCCTAATTGACGCGAATCCTAAAGATAGATCTATTGGGCCTAACAAACCCCATCCAAAGTACCGGATGCTTTAGTACTTCGAAATTTATATCATATCCGAAGGGTGTCCCGGAATGATGGGGATATTCTTATATATATGCATCTTGTTAATGTCGGTTACCAGGTGTTCACCATATGAATGATTTTTATCTCTATGTATGGGATGTGTATTGAAATATGAAATATTGATGTCTATTGTTACGATTTGATATATATAGGTTAAACCTATAACTCACCAACATTTTTGTTGACGTTTAAAGCATGTTTATTCTCAGGTGACTACTAAGAGCTTCCGCTGTTGCATACTAAAATAAAGACAAGATTTGGAGTCCATGTTTGTATGATATTGTGTAAAAACTGCATTCAAGAAACTGATTTCGATGTAACAAATTTGTATTGTAAACCATTATGTAATGGTCGTGTGTAAACAGGATATTTTAGATTATCATTATTTGATAATCTACGTAAAGCTTTTTAAACCTTTATTTATGAAATAAAGGTTATGGTTTGTTTTAAAAATGAATGCAGTCTTTGAAAAACGTCTCATATAGAGGTCAAAACCTCGCAATGAAATCAATTAATATGGAACGTTTTTAATCAATAAGAACGGGACATTTCATAATAGCTGTTAGTTTACCTCTTAGCTATAATCTAGGTAATCTGTATCAACCAACTATCATTCCGCCAAGGATAGTTGTGATTCTTTGTGATTCAATCAATAAAGAATAACTGTTGAAAATTACCTGTGACTCTATTTATTTGCATGCTTGAATACTAATTGAGTTTAACTGTTTAGTTAATTGAAAAGAAATTGTATTCAACCCCCCCCCCCCCTCTACAATACTCCTGTTGTTATCAAGGGACCAACAACTGGTATCAGAGCTTCAGTCTTGATAATTAATATCTTGGATCTGAATTCTCTCATGGCTGCATATACTAATACAGCTTACCTTGAAAATCGCTCATCCAATAGACCACCCAAATTTGATGAAGATGAGTATGAAACTTGAAAGGCAAGATTCATGATTCACCTTGAGTCTATTGACCCACTCATGCCTAGTATCGCCACAGATGGTCCATTTGTGCCTACTGAGACTATTAGTAGTGCACCAGCTACAGCTGACACTCCTGCTGTTCCTGGCAAAGAGGTTATTCTCACTCCTTCTAGATGGGATGCTGAGGATAAACGTCGTGTTGGACTTGACCCTAAGATTAGAACCTTGTTAGCTATAACTTTGCCTAACCCACTGTTCAAACTGATTAAGGGAAAATAAAATGTCAAGCTTATGTTGGACTATCTAGATGTTACCTATGAGGGTATGGGAGAAGTTAGGCAGAACAGAATGATTGCTTTAAAACGAGAATATGAAATGTTCTTTGCCTACAAAAACGAAATCCTTAAGCAAACCTTCATTAGGTTTTACTCCTTGATTGCTGACCTGATCACTCTGAATGTCACCTATACTGAGTTTGAACAAGTTAACAAATTCATATATTCACTGCCCACTAAATGGAAATCTGTTACTGACCCCTTAAGAATCACTCAGACCCTAAAGAACTTTAACATGTCTTCTCTCTACAGTTCACTTTGGAACCATGAGAAGGCAGAGGCTAAATTTGAACTTAACTTGAAAGAAAACTTTAGGTCTGCCCCCACCACTTCAAAATCTTCTAAAACAGATGATACTGCTCTTATTACTGCTGCTAAAAAGAAAGCTCACAAGGCTTTACTGGTTCAAAAGTTGCTGGCAGAAGAAGAGTCAGCTGGGAGTGATGTGGATAGTGGTACTGAGTCTGAAGAAAATAGTGATGATGAAAGTAATGCAGAAGGGTTTGCTGAAGGTATGGCTTTGCTGGCTAGGCAGTTCAAAAGGTTCAATCGTAATAGAACCAGCAAGTCATACGAAGAGAGTAAGAAACCGAGTGCTAGGTATAGCAGCAAGTCAGTCAAGGGTCCTAAATCTGAGTGTTATAATTGTGGAAAGGTTGGACATTTTGCTGCTGAATGCATGTCCAGGAAACCTTCAACTTCACATGCTAACTCTTTCTCAAAAGCTAACAAGTACAAAAACATGTACAAAGCTATGAAAGCTCAGATGAAGGAAAGTGCTAAGACTGATAAGAAGGGTAAAAAGCCAGAAAAGGTTCTAGTTGCTGAGCATCATGATTGGGATGAAACCAGCTCATCGTCTTCCTCTGATAGTGATACTGATGATGATGGTGCTGGTTATGCTCCAGAAAAGAAGCTGTGTTTAATGGCCAAGGAGGTCAAGGAGTCTGATGAGGATGATAGTGGTAGCAAGTTTTTGGCTGATATGAGGGAAGCTGATCAGAAAAGAGATTCTCCTCAATGGAAAACTGAATTGATGTATAACGTTGATAATTTTCGAACTTATACTGATGATGAAAAGGCCGAAATGTTTGACTACCTAAGAGTTGACTTATGTAGAGGCAGCAAACGTGAAGAAGTTTTGATATCTGACAACAAATCTTTAAATGAGAAACTTAAATGCAAAAATGATGAAGTTAAAATCTTGAAAGATGATATTTCAAAACTCGAAAAACAAAATTTTGCTTTAAGGTCTCTTCACGTTGAGGCAGCAGAAGTCAAGAACCAGCTGGATAATCTTAAAAAGGTTGTCGCTTCATGGTGTACATCTGCTCAACGCATAGCCAAGTGTGTTAACGAGCAGGTGCCTGCCCAAGTTGAAGCTTTCTTTGCTGGTGACTATGCTGCTACCGCTGCTATTGCAGAGGTTACTTTCATGGACCCAATTCTTGAAACAGATCCTGAAGCTGTCTTGTCAAATACTTTTGCCAAGATAGTTAAAGGTAAAAAGGTCTGGACAAATAAATTTGTTAGACCTGCTACTGTGTCCCCACCACCTGCCATGAAAGAGATTTTGGAGGATGAGGTTAGAGCAAGAGAAGCCAGTACCTCAATTGATGAGACTACTGACCCCTCAAGCATCTACTACATGACTCTAAAAGAAAGACGTATCAAAAGGGAAATCACTGAAAATAATCTTAGAAAAATTAAATCTACTGATTCTCCTTCGTGTTCGAGTTCCAATTGTGCCAAGCCAGCTGATGACAAACTTACTGGTCGACCAATAGCTGCAGACAAGCCAGTCAAACGTAATACTGGCAAGTCCAAGGCAGCAGGAAAAACATCTTCTAGTTCATCAGCTTCAGTAGACAAGCCAGTAACTTCTCACGCTGGCTCGTCAAATGATAAAGGCAAAGCAATACGTCATGACTATGGTACTGGTTCCAAGAAGAAAGCTGCCCTTAAGGGAAAAGCAAAAGTGGACTTGAATGAAGATCTGTCTATCACTGAGATTATGACAGTCAAGCTTGACTAGCTTATTGAGGCAGTAACCAAACATCGCCCCGATCCCCTTTACAATGTGTATGACCCATCACCGATACCAAATGTGAGAAAATTCTACAAATGTGGCAGTAAGTTTCACTTAGCCAACCGGTGTCCTTTTACCCCAACCCCGTCTGCTGATGCTTCTTCAAGCGAACCAGCTGATAGGAAGAGATCATCAAAGATGACCCTTCCAGAACCCATCCTTGGATGGGTTCCCAAAAAGAACTAATCTCTTAGCTACTGTGCAGGGCATTCAAAATAAGCAAATCTGATGAAATGTCCCGTTCTTATTGATTAAAAACGTTCCATATTAATTGATTTTGTTGCGAGGTTTTAACCTCTATATGAGACGTTTTTCAAAGACTGCATTCATTTTAAAACAAACCATAACCTTTATTTCATCAATAAAGGTTTAAAAAGCTTTACGTAGATTATCAAATAATGATAATCTAAAATATCCTGTTTACACACGACCATTACATAATGGTTTACAATACAAATATGTTACAACAAAATAAGTTTCTTGAATGCAGTTTTTACACAATATCATACAAGCATGGACTCCAAATCTCGTTCTTATTTAAGTATGCGACAGCGGAAGCTCTTAATAATCACCTGAGAATAAACATGCTTAAAACGTCAACAAAAATGTTGGTGAGTTATAGGTTTAACCTATATATATCAAATCATAATAATAGACCACAAGATTTCATATTTCAATACACATCCCATACATAGAGATAAAAATCATTCATATGGATTGAACACCTGGTAACCGACATTAACAAGATGCATATATAAGAATATCCCCATCATTCCGGGACACCCTTCGGATATGATATAAATTTCGAAGTACTAAAGCATCCGGTACTTTGGATGGGGTTTGTTAGGCCCAATAGATCTATCTTTAGGATTCGCGTCAATTAGGGTGTCTGTTCCCTAATTCTTAGATTACCAGACTTAATAAAAAGGGGCATATTCGATTTCGATAATTCAACCATAGAATGTAGTTTCACGTACTTGTGTCTATTTTGTAAATCATTTATAAAACCTGCATGTATTCTCATCCCAAAAATATTAGATTTTAAAAGTGGGACTATAACTCACTTTCACAGATTTTTACTTCGACGGGAAGTAAGACTTGGCCACTGGTTGATTCACGAACCTATAACAATATATACATATATATCAAAGTATGTTCAAAATATATTTACAACACTTTTAATATATTTTGATGTTTTAAGTTTATTAAGTCAGCTGTCCTCGTTAGTAACCTACAACTAGTTGTCCACAGTTAGATGTACAGAAATAAATCGATAAATATTATCTTGAATCAATCCACGACCCAGTGTATGCGTATCTCAGTATTGATCACAACTCAAACTATATATATTTTGGAATCAACCTCAACCCTGTATAGCTAACTCCAACATTCACATATAGAGTGTCTATGGTTGTTCCGAAATATATATAGATGTGTCGACATGATAGGTCGAAACATTGTATACGTGTCTATGGTATCTCAAGATTACATAATATACAATACAAGTTGATTAAGTTATGGTTGGAATAGATTTGTTACCAATTTTCACGTAGCTAAAATGAGAAAAATTATCCAATCTTGTTTTACCCATAACTTCTTCATTTTAAATCCGTTTTGAGTGAATAAAATTGCTATGGTTTCATATTGAACTCTATTTTATGAATCTAAATAGAAAAAGTATAGGTTTATAGTCAGAAAAATAAGTTACAAGTTGTTTTCGTAAAGGTAGTCATTTCAGTCGAAAGAACGACGTCTAGATGACCATTTTAGAAAACATACTTCCACTTTGAGTTTAACCATAATTTTTGGATATAGTTTCATGTTCATAATAAAAATCATTTTCTCAGAATAACAACTTTTAAATCAAAGTTTATCATAGTTTTTAATTAACTAACCCAAAACAGCCCGCGGTGTTACTACGACGGCGTAAATCCGGTTTTACGGTGTTTTTCGTGTTTCCAGGTTTTAAATCATTAAGTTAGCATATCATATAGATATATAATATGTGTTTAGTTTATTTTAAAAGTCAAGTTAGAAGGATAAACTTTTGTTTGCGAACAAGTTTAGAATTAACTAAACTATGTTCTAGTGATTACAAGTTTAAACCTTCGAATAAGATAGCTTTATATGTATGAATCGAATGATGTTATGAACATCATTACTACCTTAAGTTCCTTGGATAAACCTACTGGAAAAGAGAAAAATGGATCTAGCTTTAACGGATCCTTGGATGGCTCGAAGTTCTTGAAGCAGAATCATGACACGAAAACAAGTTCAAGTAAGATCATCTCTTGAAATAAGATTGTTATAGTTATAGAAATTGAACCAAAGTTTGAATATGATTATTACCTTGTATTAGAATGATAACCTACTGTAAGAAACAAAGATTTCTTGAGGTTGGATGATCACCTTACAAGATTGGAAGTGAGCTAGCAAACTTGAAAGTATTCTTGATTTTATGTAACTAGAACTTGTAGAATTTATGAAGAACACTTAGAACTTGAAGATAGAAATTGAGAGAGATCAATTAGATGAAGAAAATTGAAGAATGAAAGTGTTTGTAGGTGTTTTTGGTCGTTGGTGTATGGATTAGATATAAAGGATATGTAATTTTATTTTCATGTAAATAAGTCATGAATGATTACTCATATTTTTGTAATTTTATGAGATATTTCATGCTAGTTGCCAAATGATGGTTCCCACATGTGTTAGGTGACTCACATGGGCTGCTAAGAGCTGATCATTGGAGTGTATATACCAATAGTACATACATCTAAAAGCTGTGTATTTTACGAGTACGAATACGGGTGCATACGAGTAGAATTGTTGATGAAACTGAACGAGGATGTAATTGTAAGCATTTTTGTTAAGTAGAAGTATTTTGATAAGTGTATTGAAGTCTTTCAAAAGTATATAAATACATATTAAAACACTACATGTATATACATTTTAACTGAGTCGTTAAGTCATCGTTAGTCGTTACATGTAAGTGTTGTTTTGAAACCTTTAGGTTAACGATCTTGTTAAATGTTGTTAACCCAATGTTTATAATATCAAATGAGATTTTAAATTATTATATTATCATGATATTATCATGTATGAATATCTCTTAATATGATATATATATATACATTAAATGTCTTTACAACGATAATCGTTACATATATGTCTCGTTTAAAAACCATTAAGTTAGTAGTCTTGTTTTTACATATGTAGTTCATTGTTAATATACTTAATGATATGTTTACTTATCATAGTATCATGTTAACTATATATATATATCCATATATATGTCATCATATAGTTTTTACAAGTTTTAACGTTCGTGAATCACCGGTCAACTTGGGTGGTCAATTGTCTATATGAAACATATTTCAATTAATCAAGTCTTAACAAGTTTGATTGCTTAACATGTTGGAAACATTTAATCATGTAAATATCAATCTCAATTAATATATATATAAACATGGAAAAGTTCGGGTCACTACAGTACCTACCCGTTAAATAAATTTCGTCCCGAAATTTTAAGCTGTTGAAGGTGTTGATGAATCTTCTGGAAATAGATGCGGGTATTTCTTCTTCATCTGATCTTCATGCTCCCAGGTGAACTCGGGTCCTCTACGAGCATTCCATCGAACCTTAACAATTGGTATCTTGTTTTGCTTAAGTCTTTTAACCTCACGATCCATTATTTCGACGGGTTCTTCGATGAATTGGAGTTTTTCGTTGATTTGGATTTCATATAACGGAATAGTGAGATCTTCTTTAGCAAAACATTTCTTCAAATTCGAGATGTGGAAAGTGTTATGTACAGCCGCGAGTTGTTGAGGTAACTCAAGTCGGTAAGCTACTGGTCTGACATGATCAATAATCTTGAATGGTCCAATATACCTTGGATTTAATTTCCCTCGTTTACCAAATCGAACAACGCCTTTCCAAGGTGCAACTTTAAGCATGACCATCTCTTCAATTTCAAATTCTATATCTTTTCTTTTAATGTCAGCGTAGCTCTTTTGTCGACTTTGGGCGGTTTTCAACCGTTGTTGAATTTGGATGATCTTCTCGGTAGTTTCTTGTATAATCTCCGGACCCGTAATCTGTCTATCCCCCACTTCACTCCAACAAATCGGAGACCTGCACTTTCTACCATAAAGTGCTTCAAACGGCGCCATCTTAATGCTTGAATGGTAGCTGTTGTTGTAGGAAAATTCTGCTAACGGTAGATGTCGATCCCAACTGTTTCCGAAATCAATAACACATGCTTGTAGCATGTCTTCAAGCGTTTGTATCATCCTTTCGCTCTGCCCATCAGTTTGTGGATGATAGGTAGTACTCATATCTAGACGAGTTCCTAATGCTTGCTGTAATGTCTGCCAGAATCTTGAAATAAATCTGCCATCCCTATCAGAGATAATAGAGATTGGTATTCCATGTCTGGAGACGACTTCCTTCAAATACAGTCGTGCTAACTTCTCCATCTTGTCATCTTCTCTTATTGGCAGGAAGTGTGCTGATTTGGTGAGACGATCAACTATTACCCAAATAGTATCAAAACCACTTGCAGTCCTTGGCAATTTAGTGATGAAACCCATGGTAATATTTTCCCATTTCCATTCCGGGATTTTGGGTTGTTGAAGTAGACCTGATGGTTTCTGATGCTCAGCTTTAACCTTAGAACACGTCAAACATTCTCCTACGTATTTAGTAACATCGGCTTTCATACCCAGCCACCAAAAATGTTTCTTGAGATCCTTGTACATCTTCCCCGTTCCAGGATGTATTGAGTATCTGGTTTTATGAGCTTCTCTAAGTACCATTTCTCTCATATCTCCAAATTTTGGTACCCAAATCCTTTCAGCCCTATACCGGGTTCCGTCTTCCCGAATATTAAGATGCTTCTCCGATCCTTTGGGTATTTCATCCTTTAAATTTCCCTCTTTTAAAACTCCTTGTTGCGCCTCCTTTATTTGAGTAGTAAGGTTATTATGAATCATTATATTCATAGATTTTACTCGAATGGGTTCTCTGTCCTTCCTGCTCAAGGCATCGGCTACCACATTTTCCTTCCCCTGGTGGTAACGAATCTCAAAGTCGTAATCATTCAACAATTCAATCCACCTACGCTGCCTCATATTCAGTTGTTTCTGATTATATATGTGTTGAAGACTTTTGTGGTCGGTATATATAATACTTTGACCCCATATAAGTAGTGCCTCCAAGTCTTTAATGCAAAAACAACCGCGCCTAATTCCAAATCATGCGTCATATAATTTTGTTCGTGAATCTTCAATTGTCTAGACGCATAAGCAATCACCTTCGTTCGTTGCATTAATACACAACCGAGACCTTGCTTTGATGCGTCACAATAAATCACAAAATAATCATTCCCTTCAGGAAATGACAATATAGGTGCCGTAGTTAGCTTTTTATTCAATAACTGAAACGCTTTCTCTTGTTCATCATTCCATTCAAATTTCTTCCCTTTATGCGTTAATGCAGTCAAGGGTTTTGCTATTCTGGAAAAGTCTTGGATGAACCTTCGGTCGTAACCAGCTAGTCCTAAAAACTGGCGTATGTGTTTCGGAGTTTTTGGGGTTTCCCACTTTTCAACAGTTTCTATCTTTGCCGGATCCACCTTAATACCTTCTTTGTTCACTATGTGACCTAGGAATTGAACTTCTTCCAACCAAAATGCACACTTTGAAAACTTAGCGTACAATTCTTCCTTCCTCAATACTTCTAACACCTTTCTCAAATGTTCACCGTGTTCTTGGTCATTCTTTGAGTAAATAAGTATGTCATCAATGAAAACAATGACAAACTTGTCAAGGTATGGTCCACACACTTGGTTCATAAGGTCCATGAACACAGCTGGTGCATTAGTTAAACCAAAAGGCATGACCATAAACTCGTAATGACCGTAACGTGTTCTGAAAGCAGTCTTTGGAATATCATCTTCTTTCACCCGCATTTGATGATACCCGGAACGTAAGTCAATCTTTGAATAAATAGACGAGCCTTGTAGTTGATCAAATAAGTCGTCGATTCTCGGTAGTGGGTAGCGGTTCTTGATGGTAAGTTTGTTCAACTCTCGGTAGTCGATACACAACCTGAATGTACCATCTTTCTTCTTGACAAACAAAACAGGAGCTCCCCACGGTGATGTGCTTGGTCGAATGAAACCACACTCTAAAAGTTCTTGTAATTGGCTTTGCAGTTCTTTCATCTCGCTGGGTGCGAGTCTGTAAGGAGCACGAGCTATTGGTGCAGCTCCTGGTACAAGATCTATTTGAAATTCAACGGATCGATGTGGGGGTAATCCCGGTAATTCTTTCGGAAATACATCGGGAAATTCTTTTGCAATGGGAACATCATTGATGCTCTTTTCTTCAGTTTGTACTTTCTCGACGTGTGCTAGAACAGCATAGCAACCTTTTCTTATTAGTTTTTGTGCCTTCAAATTACTAATAAGATGTAGCTTCGTGTTGCCCTTTTCTCCGTACACCATTAAGGGTTTTCCTTTTTCTCGTATAATGCGAATTGCATTTTTGTAACAAACGATCTCTGCTTTCACTTCTTTCAACCAGTCCATACCGATTATCACGTCAAAACTCCCTAACTCTACTGGTATCAAATCAATCTTAAATGTTTCGCTAACCAGTTTAATTTCTCGATTCCGACATATATTATCTGCTGAAATTAATTTACCATTTACTAATTCGAGTAAAAATTTACTATCCAAAGGCGTCAATGGACAACTTAATTTAGCACAAAAATCTCTACTCATATAGCTTCTATCCGCACCCGAATCAAATAAAACGTAAGCAGATTTATTGTCAATAAGAAACATACCCGTAACAAGCTCCGGGTCTTCCTGTGCCTCTGCCGTATTAATATTGAAAACTCTTCCGCGGCCTTGTTCATTCGTGTTCTCCTGGTTCGGGCAATTTCTAATAATGTGGCCCGGTTTTCCACATTTATAACAAACTACATTGGCATAACTTGCTCTGACACTACTTGCTCCGCCATTACTCGTTCCGACACCATTTGTTCCTTTCGTTCTATTAACCCTGGTCCGTAGACCTCACACTTCGCCGCGCTATGACCATTTCTTTTACACTTGTTGCAAAATTTGGTGCGGAACCCCGAGTGATACTTTTCACACCTTTGGCATAGCTGCTTCGGATTGTTGTTGTTGTTGTTGTTGCGGTTATTATTGTTGTTGGGATGATTGTTGTAGTTGCTGCTGTTGTTGTTGTTGTTGTTGTTGTTGTTGGGCCGTTTGTTGTAGTTGCGATTGATGTTGCGATTGTTGGGATAATTGTTGCGATTATTGTTGTAATTGCTGTTGTTGTTGTATTGGTGATTCTTATCACCGTTTTCCTCCCACTTTCTTTTGACTTGCTTCACATTGGCCTCTTCAGCAGTCTGTTCTTTAATTCTTTCTTCAATCTGGTTCACTAGTTTGTGAGCCATTCTACATGCCTGTTGTATGGAGGCGGGCTCGTGTGAACTTATATCTTCTTGGATTCTTTCCGGTAATCCTTTCACAAACGCGTCGATCTTCTCTTCCTCATCTTCGAATGCTCCCGGACACAATAGGCACAATTCTGTGAATCGTCTTTCGTACGTGGTAATATCAAATCCTTGGGTTCGTAACCCTCTAAGTTCTGTCTTGAGCTTATTGACCTCGGTTCTGGGACGGTACTTCTCGTTCATCAAGTGCTTGAATGCTGACCACGGTAGTGCGTACGCATCGTCTTGTCCCACTTGCTCTAGATAGGTATTCCACCATGTTAACGCAGAACCTGTGAAGGTATGCGTAGCGTACTTCACTTTGTCCTCTTCAGTACACTTACTTATGGCAAACACCAATTCGACCTTCTCGGTCCACCGTTTCAATCCGATCGGTCCTTCGGTTCCATCAAATTCCAAAGGTTTGCAGGCAGTGAATTCTTTGTAGGTGCATCCTACACGATTTCCTGTACTGCTAGATCCAAGGTTATTGTTAGTATGTAGCGCAGCCTGTACTGCGGCTATGTTTGAAGCTAGAAAAGTACAGAATTCCTCTTCATTCATATTCACGGTGTGTCGAGTAGTCGGTGCCATTTCCTTCAAAATAGTCAAATGGAAAAAGTTAATCATACAGAATATTAAGAATAGTTAATAGTATTTCGTAGCATAATATGAACTCATTTATAAAAGCTTTTTCTTCATATTAGCGTTTTATAAGTTTAAATTCGGGTAGTACCTACCCGTTAAGTTCATACTTAGTAGCTAATATACAATTCAACTACTACAATTCTATATGAAAAACTGATTATAATAATATTTCGCGTTCAAACTTTTACACAATATTTTACAAACTTACAATACCGCTTATTTTACATATAGCATGAAATATAGCACACAATAAATTTGATACAAGATGGTTGTGAAGATAATTCTAGCTAGTACACAAGTCGTTCAGCAAAGGCAATAAAGACACGTAATTCATACGTCCAGAAACAAGTCATGCATTCTGGTTTTACTAGGATTACTTCCCATCCTTGGTCTTGTGGAACATAACCGTTATGGCCGTTGATAAGACAGCATGTTGTAACGTCGTCAAAGGGACGAGGGTTAAGTAATGTCCAACAGTCCCGTAACAATCTAAAAACCTCATTTCTTACCCCAATTACTGACTCCGTCACTTGTGGGAACGTTTTGTTTAATAGTTGTAGCCCGATGTTCTTGTTCTCACTTTGGTGAGAAGCGAACATTACTAATCCGTAAGCATAACATGCTTCTTTATGTTGCATGTTAGCCGCTTTTTCTAAATCACGAAGTCCAATATTCGGATATATTGAGTCAAAATAATTTCTTAACCCATTGCGTAAAATAGCATTTGGGTTCCCCTCAATATATGCGTCAAAGTAAACACATCGTAACTTATGGATTTTCCAATGTGATATCCCCCATCTTTCGAACGAAAGCCTTTTATAAACCAAGGCATTCTTGGAACGTTCTTCGAATGTCTTACAAACTGATCTCGCCTTAAATAGTTGTGCCGAAGAATTGTGACCGATTCTAGACAAGATTTCATCAATCATGTCTCCGGGTAGGTCTCTTAAAATATTGGGTTGTCTATCCATTTTGTGTTTTTATACTGTAAAATAGACAAGAGTTAGATTCATAAAAAAAATACTTATTAATACAAGCAATTTTTACATATATCATAAAGCATAAGCACACTATATTACATATATTACACCACACGAATACAACTATCTTATTCCGACTCGCTTGTTTCTTCTTCTTCGGTTTTGGTTCGTTTTGCCAAGTTTCTAGGGATATATGATGTTCCCCTAATACGAGCCGTCGTTTTCCACATTGGTTTAGAAAAACCTGGTGGTTTAGAGGTTCCCGGGTCATTGTTACAACTTAAGGACTTCGGGGGTTGACGATACATATAAAGTTCATCGGGGTTGGAATTAGATTTCTCTATTTTTATGCCCTTTCCCTTATTATTTTCTTTTGCCTTTTTAAATTCAGTTGGGGTAATTTCTATAACATCATCGGAATTCTCGTCGGAATCCGATTCATCGGAGAATTGGTAATCCTCCCAATATTTTGATTCCTTGGCGGAAACGCCATTGACCATAATTAACCTTGGTCGGTTGGTTGAGGATTTTCTTTTACTTAACCGTTTTATTATTTCCCCCACCGGTTCTATTTCTTCATCCGGTTCCGATTCTTCTTCCGGTTCCGATTCTTCTTCCGGTTCCGACTCTTCTTCCAGTTCCTCTTCGGGAACTTGTGAATCAGTCCACGAATCATTCCAATTTACATTTGACTCTTCATTATTATTAGGTGAGTCAATGGGACTTGTTCTAGAGGTAGACATCTATCACATAATATCAAACGCGTTAAGAGATTAATATATCACATAATATTCACATGTTAAAAATATATAGTTTCCAACAAAATTTGTTAAGCAATCATTTTTCAAGTAAACACGGTCGAAGTCCAGACTCACTAATGCATCCTAACAAACTCGATAAGACACACTAATGCAAAATTCTGGTTCTCTAAGACCAACGCTCGGATACCAACTGAAATGTCCCGTTCTTATTGATTAAAAACGTTCCATATTAATTGATTTCGTTGCGAGGTTTTGACCTCTATATGAGACGTTTTTCAAAGACTGCATTCATTTTAAAACAAACCATAACCTTTATTTCATCAATAAAGGTTTAAAAAGCTTTACGTAGATTATCAAATAATGATAATCTAAAATATCTTGTTTACACACGACCATTACATAATTTTTTACAATACAAATATGTTACAACAAAATAAGTTTCTTGAATGCAGTTTTTACACAATATCATACAAGCATGGACTCCAAATCTCGTCCTTATTTAAGTATGCGACAGCGGAAGCTCTTAATAATCATCTGAGAATAAACATGATTAAAACGTCAACAAAAATGTTGGTGAGTTATAGGTTTAACCTATATATATCAAATCATAATAATAGACCACAAGATTTCATATTTCAATACACATCCCATACATAGAGATAAAAATCATTCATATGGATTGAACACCTGGTAACCGACATTAACAAGATGCATATATAAGAATATCCCCATCATTCCGGGACACCCTTCGGATATGATATAAATTTCGAAGTACTAAAGCATCCGGTACTTTGGATGGGGTTTGTTAGGCCCAATAGATCTATCTTTAGGATTCGCGTCAATTAGGGTGTCTGTTCCCTAATTCTTAGATTACCAGACTTAATAAAAAGGGGCATATTCGATTTCGATAATTCAACCATAGAATGTAGTTTCACGTACTTGTGTCTATTTTGTAAATGATTTATAAAACATGCATGTATTCTCATCCCAAAAATATTAGATTTTAAAAGTGGGACTATAACTCACTTTCACAGATTTTTACTTCGTCGGGAAGTAAGACTTGGCCACTGGTTGATTCACGAACCTATAACAATATATACATATATATCAAAGTATATTCAAAATATATTTACAACACTTTTAATATATTTTGATGTTTTAAGTTTATTAAGTCAGCTGTCCTCGTTAGTAACCTACAACTAGTTGTCCACAGTTAGATGTACAGAAATAAATCAATAAATATTATCTTGAATCAATCCACGACCCAGTGTATACGTATCTCAGTATTGATCACAACTCAAACTATATATATTTTGGAATCAACCTCAACCCTGTATAGCTAACTCCAACATTCACATATAGAGTGTCTATGGTTGTTCCGAAATATATATAGATGTGTCGACATGATAGGTCGAAATATTGTATACGTGTCTATGGTATCTCAAGATTACATAATATACAATACAAGTTGATTAAGTTATGGTTGGAATAGATTTGTTACCAATTTTCACGTAGCTAAAATGAGAAAAATTATCCAATCTTGTTTTACCCATAACTTCTTCATTTTAAATCCGTTTTGAGTGAATCAAATTGCTATGGTTTCATATTTAACTCTATTTTATAAATCTAAACAGAAAAAGTATAGGTTTATAGTCGGAAAAATAAGTTACAAGTCATTTTTGTAAAGGTAGTCATTTCAGTCGAAAGAACGACGTCTAGATGACCATTTTAGAAAACATACTTCCACTTTGAGTTTAACCATAATTTTTGGATATAGTTTCATGTTCATAATAAAAATCATTTTCTCAGAATAACAAATTTTAAATCAAAGTTTATCATAGTTTTTAATTAACTAACCCAAAACAGCCCGCGGTGTTACTACGACGGCGTAAATCCGGTTTTACAGTGTTTTTCGTGTTTCCAGGTTTTAAATCATTAAGTTAGCATATCATATAGATATAGAATATGTTTTTAGTTGATTTTAAAAGTCAAGTTAGAAGGATTAACTTTTGTTTGCGAACAAGTTTAGAATTAACTAAACTATGTTCTAGTGATTACAAGTTTAAACCTTCGAATAAGATAGCTTTATATGTATGAATCGAATGATGTTATGAACATCATTACTACCTTAAGTTCCTTGAATAAACCTACTGGAAAAGGGAAAAATGGATCTAGCTTCAACGGATCCTTGGATGGCTCGAAGTTCTTGAAGCAGAATCATGACACGAAAACAAGTTCAAGTAAGATCATCACTTGAAATAAGATTGTTATAGTTATAAAAATTGAACCAAAGTTTGAATATGATTATTACCTTGTATTAGAATGATAACCCACTGTAAGAAACAAAGATTTCTTGAGGTTGGATGATCACCTTACAAGATTGGAAGTGAGCTAGCAAACTTGAAAGTATTCTTGATTTTATGTAACTAGAACTTGTAGAATTTATGAAGAACACTTAGAACTTGAAGATAGAAATTGAGAGAGATCAATTAGATGAATAAAATTGAAGAATGAAAGTGTTTGTAGGTGTTTTTGGTCGTTGGTGTATGGATTAGATATAAAGGATATGTAATTTTGTTTTCATGTAAATAAGTCATGAATGATTACTCATATTTTTGTAATTTTATGAGATATTTCATGCTAGTTGCCAAATGATGGTTCCCACATGTGTTAGGTGACTCACATGGGCTGCTAAGAGCTGATCATTGGAGTGTATATACCAATAGTACATACATCTAAAAGCTGTGTATTTTACGAGTACGAATACGGGTGCATACGAGTAGAATTGTTGATGAAACTGAACGAGGATGTAATTGTAAGCATTTTTGTTAAGTAGAAGTATTTTGATAAGTGTATTGAAGTCTTTCAAAAGTGTATAAATACATATTAAAACACTACATGTATATACATTTTAACTGAGTCGTTAAGTCATCGTTAGTTGTTACATGTAAGTGTTGTTTTGAAACCTTTAGGTTAACGATCTTGTTAAATGTTGTTAACCCAATGTTTATAATATCAAATGAGATTTTAAATTATTATATTATCATGATATTATCATGTATGAATATCTCTTAATATGATATATATATATATACATTAAATGTCTTTACAACGATAATCGTTACATATATGTCTCGTTTAAAAATCATTAAGTTAGTAGTCTTGTTTTTACATATGTAGTTCATTGTTAATATACTTAATGATATTTTTACTTATCATAGTATCATGTTAACTATATATATCCATATATATGTCATCATATAGTTTTTACAAGTTTTAACGTTCGTGAATCACCTGTCAACTTGGGTGGTCAATTGTCTATATGAAACATATTTCAATTAATCAAGTTTTAACAAGTTTGATTGCTTAACATGTTGGAAATATTTAATCATGTAAATATCAATCTCAATTAATATATATAAACATGGAAAAGTTCGGGTCACTACAACTGACATGCAAGAACAAGATAGTCCAATTCAGAAAGAAAATTGGCACTATTTTTGATAAGACAGGGAAGCCACTGCTGACTGCAAAACGTCATGAAAACATGTATCAAATTGACATGAACACAGTAGTCACAACAACTGATACTTGCTTCTATTCGAAGGCAGCAGACAACCTGAAATGGTTATGGCACAAGAGACTCTCACATCTCAACTTCAAAGATATTCACAAATTATTCAGTAGAAGTTTGATGTCTGGGCTACCCACCATGTCTTATGTAAAGGACAGACTGTGTCCTGGTTATGAAAAAGGAAAACATCACTATGCCTCATTCAAATCAAAGCAAATCTCATCTGTTGAGAAACCATTTCATTTACTTCATATGGATCTTTTTGGTCCTGTTAATGTGGCCAGCTGTAGTGGGAAGAAGTATACACTGGTTATTGTTGATAAATATTCCAGATACACCTGGGTATTCTTTTTGAAGCAAAAGAGTGAAGCTGCTGATGAAATTATCAATTTTATCAAAAGAATGGAGCTTTTAAATGGGCAACTGGTGAAACAGCTAAGAAGTGATCATGGTACAGAATTCAGAAATGCTACATTAGAAGAATTTTGTGCTGATAAAGGTATTTCATAGAACTTTTCTGCTGTGAGAACACCTCAACAAAATGGTGTTGCAGAAAGAAGAAACAGAACTCTCATTGAAGCAGCAAGATCTATGTTAGCTGAGTCTGGGCTGGAAAATTCATATTGGGCAGAGGCTGTGAACACTGCATGTTTTACCCAGAATAGATCTCTAATTGTGAAAAGACAACAGAAAACTGCTTATGAAGTTCTCAAAGGAAGAAAACCCTCAATCTCATTTCTTCATGTATTTGGCACTCCCTGTTTCATTCTAAACAATACGGATCAGTTGGGCAAGTTTGATGCTAAGGCTGATGAAGGTATATTCTTGGGATATTCCAACATGTTAAAGGCATATAGGGTTTTCAATAAAAGAAGGGGTTGTTTTGAAGAATTGATTAATGTTACATTTGATGAAACTGCCCCAGCCTCATCTTCCAGTCAAGAAGATGAAGAGTTATTGTTTGAAGAGCCTACTCAGCAAGGTCTCGATGATGAAGAGGAACCAGCTGCAAATCCCTCACCAATCCATGTTGATGGGTTCTCTGATGATGAGATGGAACACTCTGTTCCATCTGTGTGTAAACCAAGTGGACCTACTAGCTCTACTGAAGTCCTACAACTTGAGCATAGGTCTACTGGTTCTGAAGGATCACAAGCTGGTACTGGTTACAATAATACTGAACAGCTGTCTCCAATTGCTGCTCATACCTTTGAACCAGCTGATGATCAAGATGCTGTGTGTTCCACGACAAGCTCACCTGTTCATAACACTAGATGGACAAAAGAGCATCCAATTGAGCAAGTCATTGGTAATCTGGCTAGTGGTGTTAAAACAAGAAGGCATGCAACCAGCAATTTCTGTATGCATGTAAATTTTGTGTCTACCATTGAACCTAAATGTCCTGATGAAGTAATCAAAGATCCAAGCTGGGCAGGAGCTATGCAAGAAGAGATCTCCCAGTTTAATAGGAATAAGGTTTGGACATTGGTACCTAAACCTGATGATGAAACTAAGAAAATCATTGGTACCAAGTGGGTTTTCAAGAACAAGATGGATGAAGATGGGATTGTGATCAGAAATAAAGCTAGATTGGTAGCTCAAGGTTTCAAACAGGAAGAAGGATTAGATTATGGAGAGACTTATGCTCCAGTGGCTAGGATGGAAGCTATCAGACTGTTCTTGGCGTATGCTGCTAAGATGAACTTTAGGATATTCCAGATGGATGTTAAATTTGCATTTCTAAATGGGAAGCTGCAAGAAGAAGTTTATGTCAAACAGCCTCCTGATTTTGTAAGCAGTAAATATCCAGACCATGTCTACAAGCTAGATAAAGCTCTTTATGCCCTCAAACAGGCTCCAAGAGCATGGTATGAGACACTTCATGTGTATCTCACTGGTATAGGTTTTAAAGTTGGAACAATTGACACCACTCTGTTCTCAAAAGAGATAGATGGTGATCTCTTGCTGGTACAGATATATGTGGATGATATTATTTATGGTTCTAAAAATGAGAAACATTGTAAGATTTTTCAAAACTTATGTCAAAGACATATGAAATGAGCTTACAAAGAGACTTGCAATACTTTTTGGGATTGCAAATTAAACAACTTGATGATGGAATTTTTATAAGTCAGGATAAATATATCAAAGATATGCTAAAGAAATTTGGTCTGACCTGTTTAAAAGATATAGGGACTCCAATGGCAGCAACTATTAAAATAGATGCTGATCCCAATGGTGAACCAGTCAATATCACTGAATATAGAGGTATGATTGGATCCCTACTTTATCTCACAGCCAGCAGACCAGATATTATGTTTTCCACATGTCTATGTACCAAATATCAAGCTGATCCTAAAGAGTCACACTTGCTTGCAGTAAAAAGGATATTTAGGTATCTGAAAGCTACTACTAAACGTGGTCTTTGGTATCCCAAAGACCATGATTTTGAGCTAATTGGGTATTCAGATGCTGATTTTGCAGGGTGTAAAATAGACAGGAAAAGTACTACTGGTGGTTGCCATTTACTGGGTGGTGGGCTAGTCAGCTGGACGAGCAAAAAGAAAAATACTGTGTCCACATCTACTGCTGAGGCAGAATACGTTTCTGCTGGTAGTTGTACTGCTCAAGTACTGTGGATGCAAAGCCAGCTGAAAGACTATGGTGTTCATGTTACAAAGACTTCAATCGACTGTGACAACACAAGTGCAATAGCTATCACCAACAATCCTGTGATGCATTCAAGAACAAAGCACATTGACGTTCGATATCACTTCATAAGGGATCATGTTCAAAAAGGAGATGTGGAGCTACATTTTATTTCAACAGACCAGCAGTTAGCAGATCTATTCACAAAGCCCTTAGATGAGAACCGTTTTAACTATCTCATCTCTGAGCTGGGTATGCTTGAACTTTAAATAAAAGACAATTTTTGTTGGTGTGCTGGCTCTACAACATGTAGGGAAACCAGTAAGGCATTTTTGTTAATTTACTGCCTACATGTAAAACACTCAGCACAACAAGGTCTTTTATATTTTGGTTACTCAAAATATCTTTAATTGAAATAATAAATAGCTCACAAAATTAAATGATTCCTTAAATCTGAAACTCATTTACTTCCAATGATTTAAATTAAATTCATGACATATTAAATGTAACAAAGTATTTTGTATTTAATAAAAAACTTATTTTGTGGTTTTTAAATTTTTTTTAAAAAATTAAAACCTGCTGCATTTAATGTTGAATGGGAGGTATGAGTGTTCAAGCCGTATATACGTCAAATCATCAGTCTGTGTTCCCTCGAGTGTGCCAGTCTGTCACATCTGCCCACGCACCTGCTAATGGCAGTTGTCTTTTTCTCTCTCCTGCCTTTTTCACCCAATCACAACGGTTAAAAGAGTGTTTTATCTTCCATAATAACCTTCGGTTATTCAGTTTTCAAATTCACACTCTTCTCTCTAAAAATCCCCAAATCTTCAAATCAATTCATACATCCATCTTCTACGAAATCATCAATGGCAGAACAACAACAACATCAATCACCACCTGCTGCAAACCAGCCAGAGGAACAACAACCACATCAACAACAACAGGTAGCACCACAAAAACTGGAACAGCAACCACCACCGGTCATCGAAGAACAAGTGGTGCAGGGCCCTCTGTTCAACCTGCACCCAAGCCTTGTTAGGGCTGCAAATGCACCAGAACACTCTTCCATTCGCCTATCAAGAGGAAATGCTGCTCATGCCCTTTCAATTCCCAAAACCAAAGCCAACTTGGGTTATGATGCGCTTATTGATTACATAAGATAATCACCACTGGCTCGATCTATTACCGGCGTACCTTCTCGTCTTTATCCAGCTTGTTTGGCCAGATTCTGGTATACTGCCACCACGGCCACCACTCAACAGAACGTTCCATGTATTCGTGGCATGGTGACTGAAACCCTAGCCTGCTCCATCACTGTTGATGCCATCCGACGTGCTCTCCAATTACCCATTGGTCCGTTCGTTAATTCACCAATCAGTGATGAATTTAGAAGAGAGGTACTGGAGATTATAGGGTTTGATTGACCAGTGGCTCATACGCCCTTAAGGAGGCAGATGCCACCTCTGTAGAACTATTTCTTTGGCTTGCTGACTCATTGCATCAGTCAGAAGTCCGGGAGCTTTGATCAGTGCTCAGATTTTGAGCTGAAGATTGGTCATGGGATGCTGTTCAATCGAAATATTGATTATGCCGGTGAAATTTACTTAAGGCTAAGGGAAATGGTGCTTGCACCTAAACGAACACACTTAATCCCCTTTCCAAGGTTTTTGAGCCTTGTTTTTTAAAATGAGCTGGGTGAAGCTTACCAGCAGATTGCTGATGAATCATTCGACCTGCCACCAAAACAAGGGGGAATGCCAAAAGATGCTCCTGTTGCTCCATATAATATCCTGACACCAGGCATGCTTGAGTATCTTGCTGCTCGAGGTGGAGTGAACCAACCGGCTGCCTCTGGTGCTGCACCAGCTGAGGGGGAGGGACCTCAGTGAAAGCCAGCTGTAAAAAGGAATAAGCCAGCTACCTCAACTAGTACAGCCACCGTCTCACATACTGGTAAAGTAGTAGTTGTATTAGAATCTAGTACTCTCTGATCATAAAGAACGGCCCTAGTCTTATATACTGACTATCCACTTCTAGTATTGGAATCCGTTGCTTAACTATTTCTTGGTAACAGGCAAATCCAAACGAGCAAAAGCTGGCTCCAGGCTCACCACAGGGGAGATTGCACCAGTCTCAACTGCTGCTCCTGCAAAGGATGTGGCTATGGAACCTGGTGCGTTTCTAGACCAAACAGCAGAAAATTCTAACATGATTAAAAATCTTTTATCTGCTGACTTAAAAAATGAATGTGGAGTTCAAGGTATAACCCTGGCTCCCAAGCTGACTGGTTTTAAAACTAGTGTTAAGAAGAGTAGCAACCCGTACTCTTCTAGCCAGTCACTTCCACATTTTTCAAAATTGAACTTAATGCTATATCCTCTGCTGCCAGTACAATCAGCAGAGCACATACCTGACCCCCAAAGCAAACTTGAGCTGGGTCCTCATCGTGTTGAACCAGCTCAGGATACTGCACAGCCATTATGTTACTCGGATCATGATAAGAGTCTCACTCCTACATCTTTACCAACCAGATCTCTTACACTATCTGGGTCAACATGTATCGCCAATGAGTCAGCAGAGTCACAGCTGCACTTACAGACACCTTATTCTGTCTCATTCGAAGGGCTGACCAAATCACCAGTCTATCTCCAGAGACCAACAACAGATGCAATTGTTGAGTCAAATTTATTTGGTTCTACAGTTGTTAACATAAAATGTTCTATTGTTTCAGTTCTTAGTAGGGTAGATGAACAGGAAGAGGGGGAGCAAGTTAAAGATGATATTATTCCTACTGAGCAGATTGCTGCCTCTGCTACTGGTATTGGTGCTACTGTTTCTCCTAATGGTAGTGCTGATGCTAGTACTGTTGCTTCTACAGCTGCTGGTGTTACTGCTCCCAGTATTGCTGCTTCCACTACTGTACCCGAAGTGGAAGATGAAATCATAGTGGATCCTCCTGTTCTTAAAAAGGTAATTGACAATATTGTCAAGGATGTTCTACTTGATGAACCTGTCACTGAACCAAAGGGTGACATTGCGTCTGCTGCTGCTACCGATGCACAAAATGTTATCATGGAAGCTGGTACAAGTGCTACTTTTCCATCTGATGTTGTCATGGATGCTGGTAAAAGTGCTACTTTTCCATCAGATTCTGGTTCACAGGGTGATACTGTTCTGGAGGGTCTTGATTTTATTAATGCTGGCTATGTTGGCTATGTTCCCACAGAGCCAACGGTGGATACTGCTGCTACTACTGAGGATGCTGCTTCTTCACCTACTGCACAGTTACCTACCGCTGCTACTGGTTCTACGGAATCCGTTATGGATGCTGGTACCTCTGTTTCTACCACTACTGACTCTTCTCAGGCTATTGTTTCTGCTGAGAAGAAACCTTATGTGTGCCAGGTGCCAGATCCTGATGAAGTTGTCCCTAACTTCATCTATCGGGGAGCGTTTATTACTCCCAGAGTTGCTCTGCTGATGGATCAGCTAACTATTGATCCTCAAACTGCCATAGTCTCAGCCAGCAAATTGCCTCGCGAAGAGCTGACTGAACTATTGTCTCAGCTTGATCGACCAGCTAGAGAAGAAGTTTATGAGAGGTTGGCTACTTTAGAACAGATCAACGAGCAGCCATATTATCATTTTTTGGCATGGCTCCAGCTGCTTCTCCATGGCCTGGTACATGGAGGCCTCTTAAGTTCATCAGAGATCCCTCTACTGGTAAATATGTTATACAGAATATTCCTGATTCACCAGTACCTTCTGATTCATCAGCTTCTTCCTCATCATCATCTTCTTCTGATGGTGATGCTGATAAAGGTACTGGTAAGGATGAACCAGTCACTCATGATAATGTGACTGGTACCAAAGATAAACCAGTGGATCTTACTGATGATGCTGTTCATGATGCTGACAAGAATACCAGTGGTTCTAAACCTTCGGGTGAAGGTAAAAATGATGGTGATCATGGTGACGAGTCAGATTCTGACCTTCCACCTCCACCACCCCACGGAGGTAGTTCTGTGTTAGCTGCTTCTGACCACCCCTCAACCAGCTATGTTAAATTTAATGCTGATGAGGTGGCTGACATCTCCACCCTGGCTGTCTATAAGACACTCGCCGAGGTTACACATGATCTACAGGCCACCATTCGCACTGCTATTGCTGATAGTGTGACTGAAGCCATACGTAACGCTGGGCAAGTTACCACTTCTAACATTGAAGCCCAGCTCAAACAAGTATGTGCCTTTGCAGATCTTGCGGTGGCTGCCATTGTCAAACAACATGGAGAGGCGGAGGACTTAAAGAAACGAATCATATCTCACAATGAATATACTGAGGACATTGCCCGTCTTCAAGCTGATTTAGATGCTGCTAATCGCAGAATTCTTTTTCTTAACGAAGAAAATGCAGTGCTACATTAGAGATTGGATTCATAGGAGCAGCAAATGGCTAACATGATTCCTGCTTCTGCCTATGTTCAAATGGTTGAAAATATGCATCGACTGGCTACCCTACAGGGTGATGTTAGGGCCATGGTTGAGCAGATGGCTATGGGTGTTGCAAGGAATGAAGTTAGGTCTTCCAACCACCTTCTTCGACAATTTGGCGTGGATCCTGGTGCCCATCTTACTCCTGAAGTTGCTGACTGGAATAATTTTGCATTCTCTGTTCCAGATTCAGATAGTGACCTTGATGCACAGGTCTCCCCTGTTCACCTTTCTGCCCCCTGCTGATGACAAAAAGGGGGAGAAGAAATCTAAAAAGAAACTCAAAAAGAGAAAACAATCAGAGGGGGAGCATGAGCATGAAAAGGCTCCAAAACAACCAAGGAGAGATGGTGATGGTGATAGTGATGATGGTTCTACTGGTCAAGACTCTGGCACTAAGCCCAGCAACGCTCATACTGAAGCTGGTGTACAGGCAGCTGGTGAATCTCAACCCAGTGTATCTGCCACATCAGTGGATGATATTGGTTCTGGCAGTAAGCCCAGTGATGTTTCTGCACTGGCTGTTGCTGAAGCTTTTGTTGTTTCTCAAACTACTGAAAGAAGAATGAAAAGAAAACTGGAGAGACATCATAAGAGACAGCAAGAAATAAATGATGCCTTCAATGTCAAATGGGATGCCTATGTTGCTCTTAAACGCCACAGAATTGAGCATAGGAGATGGCTGACCCCGAAAAAGAGGGACATTGATCATGACCTGATTGGCATTGATAAATTCAAAAAGGATGCACGAAAAAGAAATGCCAAATTCATGGTCAAATACGACAAAAAGAGGGCAAAACTGTATGCTGAGCGAGCAGATAGGATCAAATGGATGACTCCCAAAGAAATGAAAGATTGTCTTGCATCTACTGAGTCAGGGAGAGGAGTTAGAGCTGACATTTTTATGAAGTGTTAGATGCTATGTTAGAAACTAGCTCATCTTCCTGCCCAACATCTTCTGCACAGCCAGCTACACAACATAAGCTAGCAGAAACAATCAATCTTGATGATGATGATATTCAGGGGGAGCATCTTGCTATCGTTCCCTACCTGCCTCCACTTGAGCCAGTATCAACACAAGAACCATCAGCTGAACCCATGCCCATAGATAAATAAAGGGTGAAATCTGCTCCTAGGGACAATCAGCCCCTAAGGAAAGGACCCTTATTTAAGGCAGCTGATGAAGATACTGAGGTAGTTGTACCAGCTGATACTAATCAGTCAGCTGGTACTGAAGACACAGCAAGGAGTGCTGTGAATGAAGACCCTGCCAGAAGTGTGCTGCTGGGTGTTACAAGTGTTGAAGACCCAGCCAAGGTGGTTGAGCTGGGTGCTAATCAAGATGATGATACGGTTAATCCTGCTGACTTTACAGTCTGGGGTAGTGGAGATCATTTATTTGTTCAATCACCTATCTCTCCCCAGACTCTCACTTATTTTAACAGAACAAAGGATAATCGTGTCAATCAGTTTCCAGTGAGTTCATCTGGCATAGGTGAATCAATCATGTATCCTCCATCTTCCCCAAAACGTCATGGTAAACACAGAACTTGGAAAGATGATTCAGTTACCCATGGTGAGCCAGACTTATTTAAAATGAATCCAGATGAAAGAGATGCTTACCGGCTGGAGATCACTGTACAGGAATTGCTTGAGCAAAGACAAGCTGCTATCAATGAAAGGATACGCCAAGTTAGGTTGCTGCATCATCCCCTTGATCAGCCACTCTACATCACTGCCTTGACTTATGGCATTGAAATTGGTGTATACTTAAACAACAGTGGTCAAAAGCTCTCTACTGATGAGGAGAAAGCTCAATTTCAAGAGGCTCACCGGCTGGGTATGGATCTAAGGAAGTATCGTGCTGCCCTTAGAATTGAAGAGGGTAGAAAGATGATTGAAACAGCAAAATCCCTGAAAATCACAGCCGACGAGTATTTGTTGGGTCTACAAGCTGAAATTCAAAGAAGGGAGGCTGCTGATGCTGAACTCGCTGAGAGGGTAAGGCTCCAGGATATAGAATACAAATTGGCTGCTGATAGAAAGCAAGAGGCTGAGTCCCTAGAATTAGCCAAAGCCATTGTCAAAGAACAGGATAAGGCATTTGATAAGATTGAAGCTGCTGAGAAAGCACCTACTACTGCTCCTATAGAATCTGTTCGTACCAGTGAATTTTCTGATCATTATTATAGAAGTAGGTATGGTGATGTGATGAATAGAAGATCCAATCCCAGCAGGATCATCAAAGTAAACAGAGGGTCAAAAAGAGCGTTCAATATTGTAAGGGAGAATAAAGTTCAAGAAAGAATAAACTATGATGAGTTAAGATCCCTTGAATTTAGTGAATGGATGGAGATCTTGGAGTATTTCATTGGTAAAGGTGAAAGTGCTATCAAAAATACACTTAAATCTGAACTCCAACAGCTCTTCAAGAAAGCAACAAGGTTTGGGAATGCACCAGTGGTGAATGTAGATGAAGTCCTCTCTCAAAAACCTAAAGGAAAGCAATCCACTGGTGAAGGACCAACCGAAAAAGGCCCCATCATTCTACCTCCTCATATCCCTGTGTTTGACCCTGCTGATGTACCTTATCTGTTCCCTGAAGCCTGGAGAATCAACAAGAGGAGCTATCTGAAGAAGAACGAGAAAAAGATAAAGATAGATAGTCTCCTATGTGCTCAAATTGTAGCTTTTGTTTAATTCACTTTTCATTCTGCTGTTGTTGTAATTACTGTACATATTGTGTTGCAATGAAAGTGAAATGAGTTTATCTTCAAAATCATATCAAATTATAAGATATGGATAACTCAGCAAAAGATCCCAAAACAAACTTAAAAAGGGACAAATTTACTGCCTATTTTTTTTTTGGTCCCTCCGTGCTGACTTTAGTGTTTTCTCTACATGTCATAGGTTTTGTCATCATCAAATAGGGGGAGATTGTTGAGTCCTCAAAATATTTAAGGATTTAATTATGACAAAACTGTAATTTATTTGCACTAAAGTGTTATGTGCAGTCAGCACAAGTTTGTTCATGTATAGACAGCAGATGTAGCTGTGTCGAGTGTTTAGTTTGCTGCTCAGTCTACCAGCACAAGGTAGACAGTGTTCTTCAATCAGCACATGATGTGTACTCAGCAAATCAAGAACATGAAGTGGCTCAGCAATGAAGAACCAGCACAGCTGGAATGCAACTCACTACACAAGACAGCTATGCTCCATTATAAGCATAGTCGTTTTCCCGAGTGGTCTACATCAATGGTACTATTCAACAAAAGTCAAAGACAAAGTTGAACAGAAAAGGACACGCGTCGGCGGCTGACAAGTGACCTTACAAGACCACGTGGGAATGCAGAAGGTTAACGCATGTGCAGACATGGGTTATACTTTGTCATCACCTAGGGAACACAACATTCTATTTGTTTAATCAAATAGTGGTGCCAAACCGAATTGGGGTGTTCCTGCAAATAGCTACCAAAGAGGAAAGAAGAGAGCATGCTCTCTGATATAGTTGTCTCCACAAGTACAGACATCCTATGTACCAGTGGACAATAGAACCATTACACGGTTAATAGGACTACTATAAATTGTTGTATCCACTATTGTTACAACTAGTGGTGTGGGTTTATTTTATAGAGTCAAAACGTGTAATAGCTGTTAGTTTACCTCTTAGCTATAATCTAGGTAATCTGTATCAACCAACTCTCATTCCGCCAAGGATAGTTGTGATTCTTTGTGATTCAATCAATAAAGAATAACTGTTGAAAATTACCTGTGACTCTATTTATTTGCATGCTTGAATACTAATTGAGTTTAACTGATTAGTTAATTGAAAAGAAATTGTATTCACCCCCCTCCCCTCCTCTACAATACTCCTGTTGTTATCAAGGGACCAACACTAACTGGTATGGAGCTTTTGCAATAGGAGCAGCTCCCGACATTGAATCAATTCGAAACTCTACCTGTCGATCAGGTGGAACACCGGGCAATTCATCTGGAAATACATCAGGAAATTCACAAACAACAGGAATATCTTTCAATTCATGAACAACTTTAAAAGTATCAACCACATGTGCTAGATAAGCCTGGCACCCGTGTGATAAGAATCGTTTAGCACGAGCATAAGAACAAATAGGGACGGCCAGTCGGGACTGTTCACCATAAATAATCATCTTTTTCCACTAGGAGCACGTAAACGATCAATCTTCCTATGACATTTGATAGTTCCTTTATGATCACCCAACCAATCCATACTGATAACAACATGAAACTCTCCCATTTTCTTAGGAATCAGATCCACTTTAAACTGCTCATCGTTAATTTTAATAATATAGCCCCTGTATATGTCACTAACAATCACCAACTTGCTATCGGCTATTTCAACTTCTAAAGGATAATCAAGCTTGCACATAGGTAAATTAAAACGTTCACAAAAAGAGAGTGACACAAAGGATTTAGTAGCTCCGGAGCCAAAGAGAACACATGCAGGCATATTTTTAACAATAAAAGTACCTGTCACAATGTCATGAGATTTCTTTGCCCAAATGCATAATCGAAAAGGACTCGAACAATCTCTGCCCAAATGCTCAGTACTGCCACAAACAAAACAAGACCTCTGTGTCGCACACATACCCAAATGTCGTTTGCCACACCGGTTACAGATAGGAGCATTTCCAATCCCGCCTTTAGACTGCTGAAATGGTTGTTGCTGTTGTGGTGGTTGGTATCGCTGCGGTTGCTGATACCTTTGCGACTGTGAAGGCCTATACTGCGTTTGTTGTTGCTGGGGTGACCTTTCATCGTATCTTGTTTTCTTTGATGGAGTATGATAAGATGAAGACGATACCTGCTCAGTCTTCCTCTTCTCAGCAATATAAGTGGATTTCCTTTTAAGTTCTCTTTCACTTTTTAAAGCTTTATTCATCATTTTAGACATGTTATCATAGAGAACGGAATGAATAAACTCGCTAATTTTGGGTTTCATGTGGCGGTGGTAATGATCACGTAACAACGTTGGATTAGAAGTGTACTCGGGACAAAAAAGAGATATGTCATTAAACAGACCCGTATATTCAGGAATAGACATCTCACCCTGATCAATGGCAAGAAATTCCTCCTTCAACTTCTGCATTAGGAACAAACTCTTCAACAAACATTTCCCTGAAAATATTCCAAGAAAATTTAGCGGCTGTCTGAAATCCATAAGTCTTAGTTTGAAGATCCCACCACTCATGAGCACGACCTTTCATTTGGTGAGTAGCAAATAACACTTTAAACCTTTCAGGACATTCACAGTTAATGAATGTCCCCTCTATCTCATCTATCCAGCGCATACTAATCATCAGATCCATCTCCCCATTAAATTTCAGGGGTTTACAATTTGCAAAATTTTTGAAATCAAACCTTTCTGTTTCTTTATTCATATCAAGATCAACTGTTTGACGTTCCGGACCTTTATCAGTACCTTGAATATAGGGTAGCATTGCACAAATTCATTAAGTTTAGAAGTTATGGTCTCTGTTACACGCGAGAGTAAGGTAGGTGCAAAACTCTCCAAAGCTAAAGCAACTTCCTGCTTAATAGCACCCCTGCTTGAAGGATCAGCATCATCAAAGGTATCCTCCTCATGATCAGGAGAATCTTCTAGGGTCTCTCAGTCTGCTTTTCCGCCATTAATCTTTCGGTATCACTAGCACCTTTCAGAGACGATTCGGATGCATCCATTTACTAGAAGATAACAAAAATTAGATAACGACAAATTTGTACTTATATTAATTTAGAGCTAATTACGCCCAACTTCTACCATTAAGGATAACCTACATTCGTCCCGTAATCAATTTAGAGTTGTTGAACCCTACATATGTCTTGGTGTAATATAACCACGTTGGCCAGGCGTCGTTATATTGCACTAAATACATACTTCATTTTCAACATTCCTAAACAAAGCTAAGTTTGAATGTCATTTCCCTTAATGTCACATACATTTACTTACAGCTTACCCACAATTTGGCAAATTTACAATCGACTATAATCTAAGGGGAAAGCATATTCGGCAGTTAAATCACAGTATGATATTTGACACTAAACATACGCAATCTAAATCCCTTAAACCACAACTCTGATACCAAGTTATAACGCCCATGATTTTGAGATTTTTTTTGTGTATACAGCCACTTTTCAACAGATTCCGGGTCCCACACAAGTAGATTTAAAACTTTAAACTACGACCATTGAAAATTACACTCTTCCACCTTTACATAGACAGCTTATTCATTAAAAACGGAGTAATGAGTTAAAAGTTATGATCTATCGTAAACAGCCCCGACTGAACTTTTTATAAGTGACCTGCTGTTGCTGCACAGAGGCAACTCAGCAGCAGCTGCAATACTCCGTTTTAACGTCCATTTAAAACCTGTTTACACTCACAATCACCAAACATATTATACACCGTTTTAAAGCTTGTCGCGAATACTTTTTATCCCAATTATTGGTTTTCATCCAAATTTACCGTTTTTAACTTATGAGCCCGCAAAATAGGCCTGAGAGTCGTTTTTAACACCTTTGCCCAAAATGACACCTAAATTGGTTGATAGCCCAAATTCTTATCCAACGCACCCGAGTGCCCCAAAATCAGTCCACAACCCTAGGATGACATTCTAAACATCTTAGAAGCTTCAGATTCCCAAATTAATACGAACGGGTCATAATGGACAATTGTGAACTAAATACATTATAATTTCCCACTATAAACAAAATATTTTTAAAACTCGTTTTTAAGATACCAAAACCTGCTAATACACTTAACATGACATTGTAGAAGTGTACAGATCTACAAATACTCATTTTGACACTACATAGTCCAAACGGGTCGAGGGGTCAAAATGGGCAGTTAAGACGCTTTTAATATACAACACTTGCTATTTCATTATAAAAGCTACAATTTAATATTTCAAACCAACAAACATACATTTACATACCGAAAGTGATCAAACCAAACCATACTACTAATATACGACAATACCAAAAACGACACTTTTAGTTTTAACTTCAAAAAGGGCGTGCACCAACATTAGTATCAACATAACTGTGATCAAAAGAGATGTAACCTACTGTCAAGATCATCCACGTTTCGACTTGACTACTTCTTTCCCAGGCCTTTTTCCCTTAGAACTTTCAGTACCTACAATATTAACGGCTTAAAAAGTAAGCTTTATGCTTAGTGAGTATACAAGAATAAAACAAATAACATACAACATTAATGTACATAAATAATCATTATGCACATCATTTAATACTGCAAGACTGCATAGCTGCATAGGATCCTTTCAGCGTATATAAACGGAATATAATCAGCTTTCATACGTTAATCGGCAATAATGGAAATAACGGCAATAACAGCAATAGTATAATATATGTATAACTACATAAATACTGCATAACTGCATTAGTCATATTAAATCTATTACACAATTGTAATCTGATTCATTATGACCCGGCTACCCTTTTTAAGTCCAGTATACGCACTTTAACTAGTTATAATTTTAACACGATCACGCCTTAGTCCTTAGCACCTAACAAACAACACAATAACAACTCATGAATATGTTATAACTAATTTAATGACTATATCAGACTATATCAACTATATCAGAATGTATAGTTTGACTTTTAAAGTCAAACTTCACTATATAATCTTGACTAAGACTATAAGCCTAATTAGTTTATTTATGTCAAAATTAAGTATTAATTCATCTGTAGTACATCTAATTGAACAATTCAGCAAAACCGCGAATTAATATCCTTTTTAACCAACTTCACCCTTTTCACCATCCAATTAACAGATTGATACATCCCAAATGTTTTATAACAACATAGGAACATAACCCTCCCTTAAATTTGATTAATCCTAACCCTAGTCATAATAAAGTTAGTCAATTTCTTTGTATTCAACCGATTAAATCAAGATTAAGGGATTACCTTGCGTTCTAGTAATGATTCTAGGTCGAATTGCAATCAAAACGGGCGAATTAGGCTTCAATTTGGCTGAACTAGGGTTGTGGGTGTTCTTCTATATGTATGGGAGGGAACCAAAAGAATTTTCTGAATGTTTGTGGATGTTTAAGAATGATACAGAGAATAAAAAAGCATCCTGATGTATTTTAACTACTTATTTATTATTTTCATTTTAAACCTTAAAGTTTTAGCTTCTTGCTCTTTTAGTCTCTCGAGTTTCATCAATTCTACACTTAACAAATTTCTAGATTTTTCGTATATAATTTGACGCAAACATATAAAAATCACTATACGGCTAGATAACGATAACAAAAATAATAAAATATTATTATTATTATTACCTTGAAAATTTGGGAAGAAAATATATATATATATATATATATATATATATATATATATATATATATATATATATATATATATATATATATATATATATATATATATATATATACTTATCCACACAAGTTTTCTCACATCTTTCTTTCGATTTTTGTAACCTTGCCTCTATTTATATAGGATATACATAACCTTAAGATATACTTTCACAATATATGTTGATACAAACAAGTTGAAAAGTCGCACATTGTGACGGCGGTTTAAATTTTCTAAAGAAAAAAGTTTAAAAAAACATTGGTAGAAAATGACAAAATGGCGGACATCATCATGACGTCAGATGACGTCAACCAAAAAGTTATTAATATTGATTTGATTTTTAATATTAGTATATATTATTATTATTATAATACATTAAATATTTGGATGATTTAGGAGGTATATATATATATATATATATATATATATATATATATATATATATATATATATATATATAAAGTATTTTGATGATGTGGAACCATTAGATTAAACCTTGATTTTTAAGAATAAAAGTTTCCTTAATTATTATTATTATATTATAAATTATAAATTATAAATATACTACATGAGGTGTGATTCTTGATCGTTTCATCAAGTGCAAAACAGCAACAACAACATAATTTTCATAAACATCCCCTCAATTAGTGTACAACCTATAAAATTTACAGGGTAAAAAATGTAAAATTATTAATTTATTTTAAAAATATAATAAAACTCCACCCGAATTTTTAACGGACCATATCTCCTTCTCAACGCGAGTTAAATTTTCCGCCATTACCGTTAAACTCGAAATAATTTTACGAACAAAACGAAATTACCTACGTTCGAAACGGACACTTTTTATAAAACGCTAAACACACCAACATCTAAAACGGGGTTTTACACATGGGCCGATTTTCTTTCTATAAATAAATAACGCTACATTAAATATGAATATACAAGCCGAAAAGCCTCGCCGCATCGCGCGGGACGATCTGGATCTCGTTATAATTAAATGTATGTATGTGTGTATATATATATATATATATATATATATATATATATATACACACACACACTAGATTTAAGAGCCCGTGCGTTGCACGGCACTACGGCAGCTCTATAAAATAGTATTTGAAAACGTTAGTATTGACAAAAAGATGAAGAGTTTAAAGAAGAGCACCACTAAGCTCAAATTGACCACCGGGTTCCATAGATATACTTTGTTTTCCCTAAATTAGTTTGAATATGATGTTATAAAGCAAAAAGTGGAAAGTTGTCCATAAATAAAGATTGGCAAGAGTATCGAAAACCAAACAGCTTAAATCATTTTTGACAAACACTTGTGTTTTTTGTTTCTGCTAACATCTGTTGTACCGATGAACTTCTTGTAAACCACTGTATCATGAGTGATGATTTATCTTCATTCTTTTGTCTTTTTTGACATTCCTTGTCATTACAGAGTTACAGACAATAAAAGTAGCAATGTTCTTTACACTCTTAGTAAATATTGGACTAATTGCAAGTTTAGATCCAAATGCTCCCAAAAGCTTCCTCGAGGGCTCGTTTCCTGCTTAATTCTAAGCTCCACCCTCCAGCCTTTCCGCCTGATTTTAGTCTCATCATTTCTTCGTCATCCATATGATAAGCATGCAGATCATCCCCGGATCCAACTGGAAGTGGTTGTGTGGGTCGAGGCTGCGGGATTATTCCTCCTGCAACTGCAGGGACATAATACCCTTCTGAAGTTGACACTCCGAATTGGGAGCTTGTGCCCATTATCTGTTTTAATCAAGATGCACATTATATTAAAATTAAATAGTTGAATGGGAAAAATAGCCTAAATGATGAATGATAGTTAGAGGTGTGTTTTCCATAGAGATGAACAATAATCATAACAAATGCTCAAACATGTGTTACACAACCCACCCAGTTTGTCACCTCTAGTTACATATCAATACGTGAAACTAAAAAGTAGTTATTTTTGCTCAATACATAAATATATTAAGTTAGTTTGACAAATAGAAGTCAAACTGATATATATACTGAATTTCACTTCTTGCTTGCAGGTTAACTTGTTTGTACTCAATCTCCTTCAATCCATGAGCTTGTAGTGAAACTAAGAGCCTGTAGTTTAAAAAAAAAAACAATGATAACTTATTTTAAAATAGTGACATTAACATAACCATATACCCAAACACTCATTATGAAAATGATAACATATTGATGTGTAGCTATTGAATAAAAATAATTAACACAATTGTTCATGGTAACAATTGCATATAGCCTGAATGTAAGAAAAAAAAAAGTAAAACTTACAATTATAGAACATCAAAATGCTCGAGTGACTTCGTCTTCAAAGTTCATGGTTGTTTGTGTGTGTTGCAAACCAAGGCTTATCACATGCTTCGAGTCCAAACCCTTTACTAACTTGTGATGCACCTTCCTTGTTACCAATAACTTTTTTTTTCCTTCAAATAATCTTTTCAGTGTCACTATAATCGGAGTATGCACCCTCCCTAAGACGAAATTTTGCAAACTTATTTTGTAATTTCCCAAGACTGCTGTTGATTTGGTTCAATATTGTCTCTCTCTAGTTGGTCAAATTAGTTAAATGAGTTGCTGTCTATAATTTAGATAAAATGTTTCATGTCAATTTCCCTCTATTGACGACAGTAAGGTTAATTTCCCTCTATTGACGACAGTAAGGTTACATTTTGAGTCTATGTAGAGACATTAGCTACTAAATCTATTGACCTAAAAATATATCTCATATTTTACTTATTTTAGCATGTTTATGAGATACAACAATTTCTTGTATTACCTATAACAGAGGAATGAGTAACTGTAGTCATCTATATATATAAGTTAACAACCTTTAAAAATATCACACCCCCAATTAGGGCCTGGGTGAATGTGACATTAATATCAAATAAACCAACATATTATAATATACGAGAATAATACTAAATGATAAGAACAAACTTTATTGAGTACGCAGCGGAAAATGAATGTCGTTACAATAATGGAAATTACAATAAAGTAATTGTTTCAAATGCAAGAATAGTAAATGCGATATCTCTTGATCCTAAGTCCAAGTAGCATCACATAAGAAGTAAGTAAATAAGCTTGATCAATCGGCACCTGAGACAAACATGCTAAAGTGTCAACCAAAAAGATTGAGTGAAGTTCATAGGTTTAACAAAAATGTTTGACCGTTGTTTTAGACCACAAGAATTAGTTTATAAAGTTGATCTTGCAGGGATCCAAAAGTTATGTCAGTTCGTGATATTTAGACTAAACGTTCAAAGTTTGCCCCAATGACAAGTTGTGTCTGTCCTTGTCGGTTTAATTTCATTATTAAGTAATACAATGACTTGGTCAAATGTATCGGGGACGCTACTCCCGATAGGCCTACCCCCAATAATTAAGCATGCATTCAACGAGCAATTAAAAATATCACTGTAGGGACTTAGTCGGACATAGCCGGGTATAGCATAGTTTAACAGTTGGTACTTGTGTCTAAATTGTAAATAGTAAAAGTAGCATGTGTCTCACCCCAAGAAGTTAAATAAGTTGTGCACAATATAAAGTGGGGCTATGAAATTCACCTTAGTAAGTAGAGAGAGATGGTTATTCCTCGGAATAGAAAGTTTGGATGAAAGTGAGCAGAAAGTCAACCTAATGACATTTAAGAGTAGTTAAATGTTTTGTCCATGTTTAAGTTTAGGTATGCAAGTGTTTTAAGTATAGTTCGTTTTACTAAGTTTCCATTCCTAGTAATTTTCCACTTTTAGAAAGTTTCCATTTTTAGTAAGTTTTCATTTTTAGTAAGTTAGTGTCGAACACTAGTGAGTTGTCCTTAATAAGTCTACCACCTATTAAGTGTGAAAATAACTAAGTGTATAATTATTATAGTCGGGTTTGACATTGTGCATCATACCCAAACATCTATGCCACCTCCGAGTCACTAGAATGACCAATTGTTACCGGTTGGCCCAGGATTTCTTGACCAAAATCTAAGTTTGGCATTCGTAATTCACAAGCATCCCATAGTGGTACCAAGGATCACCCTAGGCCTTAAGTAGCGTTGACGTTCGAGTAATCACACGTTATCGTGAATGACTAATGTAATCGTATAATATAATATAAGTAGTAGTATATTATATGTGTTAGTAATAATATAAGTGTATAGGTGTTAGTATTATATAATAGTATTAGGGTTTTAGTTAATTAAAGTAATATTTAACTTTAGGGTTTAATTAATGTATTAGGGTTTAATAAATTAGGGTTAGGTTTAATTAGTTAGGGTTTTAATATTTTAATATGTATATGTATATATAAATCGTGTGTATATATATATATATATATATATATATATATATATATATATATATATATATATATATATATATATATATAGTATTTTTACTTTTTTACAAATATGCATGGTGTATCTATTTATGGTATGTATATATATTGTTACCTTTTTTAAACATTAACAAATCTTCTAACCATTATCTAGGGTTTAAAGATCAAACATAAAAATTCTTTTTTTTTATAACCATAGGTATATGTATATGTATATATTTTTTTTTTTTTTTTTTATTTTTACAACATGAATATGATTATGAATATGATTAAGAACATGAACATAAACATGGATTAACAAGATGAAATTACAATAATATATATATATATATATATATATATATATATATATATATATATATATATATATATATAACTTTCCTTAATTACAATAAAATATATATATAACTTCCCTTAATTATAATTAATCATATATTCGATAGTAAAAATCAAAAGTGATCAACCCATTTAAGAAAATTTTCACCCATGGGCCATGGCTGGCATATTCATCAATAATAGTCAAGGTTGGAGATCGTTTGAATTTTTTTTTTTTAGAGAGATCTCGGCATCTTGGAATAATTTCGGGGAGATCTCGAACGTTGATTTACGTTAACTTTATATTTTTTTTTTAATAAAAATATACATAAAAACATAAATATTTGTATATTTATATACGTTTTTACGAGATTTTACAAAAATATCCAAAAAATGAGCTAGAAAATCTTAGAAATTACGAATTTTACAAGAAAATCTTACAGATTAGCAAGAAAATCTAAGAAATCGTTGCTTTGACTAAGTTTGACCCCGTTGACCGAGAATTCTCGGGAGATGAACATCTCGTCTCGATTGCCTTCTAAAAACGAGATCTCGGGGGAGATCTCGGGGGAGATCTCGGGGAGATCTCGGGAGATTTACAATACTGATAATAGTTAAGCATGCATCCACATATAAATGGATACATATTCATCGAACATAAATTTGAATTTATAAATTGACGATGCAAGCGTTATAATTGAATTGGCAACATGAAAGCTAGGTTCATCAGCCATGACATGTTATAATTAATAATTTTGAATGAAATAAATTAAGATATAGCAATTTTTTTATTTTTTTTATTTATTTATTTATTTTTTTTTGAAAATCAACCATTTTATTAAAAACCGAATGATACAAAAAGGATATTGCAACTACAAGGCAACAACCAAACACGAGGGAGGATACAATCAAAAAAAGATACAACGAAAATGATGCTAAGATTGCATCTACAAAACTAAATGACTAAATGAAATACACTTTAGGAACCGTAATCCAAACGTTCCACTCGATATCCAAATCAAATAAGAAGTAACCCACATGACCGCTTGGAGAGTTGTGGATCCTTTACTTGAGTTGCAATTTTGAGACGAAATATCTAACACTTCACGTAATGAATTGGATGAGAAACTACCAAGATTCTGAAATGTCCCGTTCATATTGATTATAAAGGTTCCATATTAATTGATTTCGTCGCGAAGTTTTGACCTCTATATGAGACGTTTTTCAAAGACTGCATTCATTTTTAAAACAACCATAACCTTTATTTTATCGATAAAGGTTTAAAAAACATTACGTAGATTATCAAATAATGATAATCTAAAATATACCATTTACACACGACCATTACATAATGGTTTACAATAAGAATATATTACATCAAAAATAAGTTTCTTGAATGCAGTTTTTACATAATATCATACAAGCATGGACTCCAAATCTTGTCCTTATTTTAGTATGCAACAGCGGAAGCTCTTAATAATCACCTGAGAATAAACATGCTTAAAACGTCAACAAAAATGTTGGTGAGTTATAGGTTTAACCTATATATTATCAAATCATAATAATAGACCACAAGATTTCATATTTCAATATACATCCCATACATAGAGATAAAATTCATTCATATGGTGAACACCTGGTAACCGACATTAACAAAATGCATATAAGAATATCCCCTATCATTCCGGGAAATCCTTCGGACATGATATAAACGAATTCGAAGTACTAAAGCATCCGGTACTTTGGATGGGGTTCGTTAGGCCCAATAGATCTATCTTTAGGATTCGCGTCAATTAGTAGATCGGTTTACTAATTCTTAGGCTACCAAGCAAAAGGGGCATATTCGGCTTCGATCATTCACCCATATAATGTAGTTTCATTTACTTGTGTCTATTTCGTAAAACATTTATAAAACTGCATGTATTCTCATCCCAAAATATTAGATTTTAAAAGTGGGACTATAACTCACTTTCACAGATTTTTACTTCGTTGGGAAGTAAGACTTGGCCACTAGTCGATTCACGAACCTATAACAAATATGTACATATATATCAAAGTATGTTCAAAATATATTTAAAAACATTTTTAATATGTTTTACTGTTTTAAATTTATTAAGTCAGCTGTCCTCGTTAGTAACCTAAAACTAGTTGTCCAAAGTTAGATGTACAGAAAAAAATTGATATATATTATCTTGAATCAATCCACGACCCAGTGTATACACGTCTCAGGCTAGATCACAACTCAAAGTATATATATTTTTGGAATCAACCTCAACCCCGTATAGCTAACTCCCACATTACTGCATATAGAGTGTCTATGGTTGTTCCAAATAATATATATACATGGGTCGATATGATATGTCAAAACATTTGCATACGTGTCTATGGTATCCCAAGATTATATAATATATTAGAATACATGTATAATACAATATATGTTAGCTAGGATATGATTTGTATAGATTTGTTAAACATTTCCCGTAGCTAAAATAATCAAAAAATATCCAATCTTGTTTTACCCATAACTTCTTCATTTTAAATCCGTTTTGAGTGAATCAAATTGCTATGGTTTCATATTGAACTCTAATTTAAGAATCTAAACAGAAAAAGTATAGGTTTATAGTCGGAAATTTAAGTTACATGTCAATTACTAAAGAGGTAGTCATTTTCGTCGAAAAAACGACATCTTGATGACCATTTTGGAAAACATACTTTCACTTTGAGTTTAACCATAATTTTTGGATATAGTTTCATGTTCATAAGAAAAATCATTTTCCCAGAAGAACAACTTTTAAATCAAAGTTTATCATAGTTTTTAATTAACTAACCCAAAACAGCCCGCGGTGTTACTACGAAGGCGTATGTCCGGTTTTACGGTGTTCTTCGTGTTTCCAGGTTTTAAATCATTAAGTTAGCATATCATATAGATATAGAACATGTGTTTAGTTGATTTTAAAAGTCAAGTTAGAAGGATTAACTTTTGTTTGCGAACAAGTTTAGAATTAACTAAACTATGTTCTAGTGATTACAAGTTTAAACCTTCGAATAAGATAGCTTTATATGTATGAATCGAATGATGTTATGAACATCATTACTACCTCAAGTTTTCTGGATAAAGCTACTGGAAATGAGAAAAATGAATCTAGCTTCAAAGGATCCTTGGATGGCTTGAAAGTTCTTGAAGCAGAATCATGACACGAAAACAGTTCAAGTAAGATTTTCACTCGAAATAAGATTGTTATAGTTGTAGAAATTGAATCAAATTTTGAATATGAATATTACCTTGAATTAGAAAGATAGCCTACTATAAATAACAAAGGTTCCTTGATCTTAGATGATTACTTGGAATGGATTAGAAAGCTTGGAAGTAGACTTGCAAACTTGGAAGTATTCTTGATTTTTATGAAACTATACTTATGAAATTTATGAAGAACACTTAGAACTTGAAGATGGAACTTGAGAGAGATCAATTAGATGAAGAAAATTGAAGAATGAAAGTGTTTGTAGGTGTTTTTGGTCGTTGGGATATGGATTAGATATAAAGGATATGTAATTTTGTTTTCATGTAAATAAGTCATGAATGATTACTCATATTTTTGTAATTTTATGAGATATTTCATGCTAGTTGTCAAATGATGGTTTTCACATGTGTTAGGTGACTCACATGGGCTGCTAAGAGCTGATCATTGGAGTGTATATACCAATAGTACATACATCTAAAAGTTGTGTATTGTACGAGTACGAATACCGGTGCATACGAGTAGAATTGTTGATGAAACTGAACGAGGATGTAATTGTAAGCATTTTTGTTAAGTAGAAGTATTTTGATAAGTGTCTTGAAGTCTTTCAAAAGTGTATGAATACATATTAAAACACTACATGTATATACATTTTAACTGAGTCGTTAAGTCATCGTTAGTCGTTACATGTAAGTGTTGTTTTGAAACCTTTAGGTTAACGATCTTGTTAAATGTTGTTAACCCATTGTTTATTAAATCAAATGAGATGTTAAATTATTACATTATCATGATATCATGATGTATTAATATATATTAATATTATATATATATACATTAAATGTCGTTACAACGATAATCGTTACATATATGTCTCGTTTCAAAATCATTAAGTTAGTAGTCTTGTTTTTACATATGTAGTTCAATGTTAATATACTTAATGATATGTTTACTTATCATAATATCATGTTAATTATATATATATATATATATATATATATATATATATATATATATATATATATATATATATATATATATATATATATCCATATATATGTCATCATATAGTTTTTACAAGTTTTAACGTTCGTGAATCACTGGTCAACTTGGGTGGTCAATTGTCTATATGAAACCTATTTCAATTAATCAAGTCTTAACAAGTTTGATTGCTTAACATGTTGGAAACACTTAATCATGTAAATATCAATTTCATTTAATATATATAAACATGGAAAAGTTCGGGTCACTACAGATTCCACCACTTAAAAATACGAGTCCAAATCTCACGAGCTCGGGTGCAAGTAATAATGGCATGATCCACCAATTCTATGTCATCATCGCATATTGGGCAACAGACACTATGTAAATCAATACCTCTTTTATCTAACTCGGCGCGGACCGAAAGTCTCTTTTTAAAGCCCGCCAAATAAAAATTTTGAATCTTTTTTGGTATTAAGGGATTACAAAGAGTTTCGGATCCAACCGATAAGCTATCTTCAAACATTTTGTCTTCAATAAATTGTGATAACTTCTTAACTGTAAATTTTCCATTAGATGTCGAACTCCATTTCCAAGAATCTGTGCGATCGGCAACCAAGGAAGTTGATTGAAGAATATTCGTGAGAACCTGCAATTCATTTAAAGTTCGACCAGAAGGGTCTCTAACCCATTCCCATCAAAAACTATCTAAAACAGTAGCAGCATCATTGGACGATCCTGCATTCTGAATTGTGGTAGCACCTGTGACATCAGCAATTTGGAGTGTGGCAGCACCTGTGACGTCAGCAATCGAAGGGACCTGATAAAGATCAACAACAGTAGCCGCAATACCTGCACTAGTTGGTGGCAGATCAGCAGCCTGAAAAAGAACAGCAGCAGCACAAAACCAATCTATCTCTAACAGTAGCATCTTTCCTTGCTTCCAAATGGAAAAGTCTCGGGAAAAGTGTTTTGAAGCAATTGTCACTGGCCCAATGATCGTTCCAAAACGAAGTAGAACTACCATTTCCAATGACCTTTACGAACGAAGATGTGAAAGGAACTTGAAGATCATCTATAAATTTTCCTGCACGAATGATGTTATTCCAAACGCCTAGGGCCGTACCATGAGCAAGCTCATAATCCGACCTAAGACAACCGTGGGAACCATAAATACTACGAATTAATTTAACCCACAATGATTCAGTTTCGGTTTTAAACCTCCACCACCATTTACCCAATAAAGAGAGATTTTTTGATTTAAGACACCCAATTTTTAAACCCCTCGCCCAATAAGGAGCAATGACACGCTCCCATTTGACCCATGATATTTTGGTACCCGACTCACCCCCGCCCCAAAAGAAATGACGTCTCAAACTCTCAAAAATTTTGATAACACTCGACGGGGCACGAAAAAGCGAGAAAAAGTACAACGGGAGGCTATTTAGAACCGATTTAACGAAGACCAATCTACCACCATATGACATCCGCGTTTTCCAATTTGATAATCTACTTTTGAATTTATCAATAACTAGTTGCCATGTTTTCAAACTATTCATCTTGGCACCAACCGGGATTCCAAGGTAAGTGAATGGAAACTTTCCGGCTTTACATCCCATTTTTCGGGCTAACCAATCAACCTCACTTTGATTTACTCCAACCCCATACACACAACTCTTGAACAAATTTACTTTAATCCCGGATGATAATTCAAAGCATTTGAGAATACCGATGAGATTAATTGCATTACATTACTCCACTCCCCGAAAAAATGGTGTCGTCCGCATATTGTAAATGAGAAATAGGGACCTTATCTTTGCGTACCTCAATACCTTTGAATAAGCCTTTATCACACGCCACTTTTGTAAGGATGTTCAACCCTTCCGCGGCAATAATGAATAAGAACGGGGAAAGGGGGTCACCTTGACGAACACCTTTACCTAATTTGAATTCCGTGGTAGGGGGCATTAATTAAAACTGAAATGGTAGACGTCTTAAGACATGTCATGATCCACTTTCTCCATTTTTCCCCGAACTCCATACACCTCATAACTTCTAACAAAAAAAATCCCAATTTAAACTATCAAAGGCCTTTCAAAATCTACTTTGAATATAATACCCTTCTTTTTCGTGATTTTTAAATAATTGATCGTTTCATTTGCTATGAGTGCACCATGAAGAATGAATCTACCCTTCAAGAAAGCCGATTGTTCTACCCCCACGAGATCGGGGATAACTTTCCTAAGTCGATTGAATAAGAGTTTCGCGATAATCTTGTAGTGGCTACAAATAAGACTTATGGGTCGAAAATCACATAGACCCAATGGGCTCGGTTTCTTGGGGATAAGGGTGATAAAAGAAGCATTGCATCCCCTAGAAATATCCCCGTGCTCCCAGAACCACGAGATGGCTGCAATGAGGTCGATCTTTATTATATCCCAGAATTTCTTGAAAAAAAAAAGTAAGTTGAAGCCATCCGGGCCCGGGGCTTTGTCGCTACCACAGTCATTAATAGCTTGAAAGATTTCTTTCTCATCAAAACAGCCCTCAAGGCTATCGGCTTGCTTAGTGGTAATGGAAGGGTAGACAAGATCTTCCATACTAGGTCTATTACCGTTGTTGCTTTCAAAAATACGAGAAAAATGACGATAAGCTTCATCCTTTATTTCTTGAGGTTCTTCACTCCATATTCCATTTATTGAAAGACCACGTATATTATCTCGATTGTAGTTATTCTTTATCAATGAATGAAAAAATTTGGAATTTTCATCACCCTCTAGCATCCAACGAACCCACGCCTTTTGCTTGAGCATGTTTGACTCAATTTTTTCCTTTTCTAACCAAGCTTTTCGAGAACATTTCCAACTTTCGAGTTCATTATCCGATAAAATTGTTTCCTACGCTTTCTGCTCAAGATTGATAGCGATGCACCGAGCATTATCAATCTCTTGCTCAAGCTGAGCAAATCCAATATCACACTTCGACTTTAGCACGAATTTTAGTCTTTTTAATTGTTTCTGAAATAACAGTCGGGCCGGTTTCCTTTTTGTAACTCTTCATCCCATGAATTCTTAATGTACCGGGAACATTCAACCATTCATCGAATACTTTGGTAGGCTTTGGACCAAAATTTTTATCAACATCTTTTAAAAGAATGGGGCAATGATCTGAAAGTTTTCTATCTAAGGCAACAACTGAGAGGTTACTCCATAGATGAGAGAAACTATCGGATATCAAGAATCGATCAAGTTTACTATGTTTAAGCCCATCGTCACTGATACGACTAAACTTACGCCCACCCATCGAGAGATCAATAAGTTCATTAGATGTAATAAAATCATTGAATCTTTTTGCTCGACTTGGAATAAATTCACAATTCAATCTTTCAAAGGGAGATCGAACTTCCTTAAAGTCTCCCCCAATAACACAAGCATCATCGCAATTTCTAAGTGTCGTCGAAAGTTGATCCCACATTTTTTGTGTATCACAATCATTATGAAGCCCGTACACATTCCTCATATGCCAATGAAAAAGTCACAAACAAAAGAGTCAGTACCATCCAAAGTATTTGTATCCCAAATAATTAATTGTCCACCTGACTTCCCAACCATTTCTTTTTGGACGAAATCACATTTATCCGATCCCATAAATCGAAAATCCAATTGTCAACAACATGATGAAGTTTAGTTTCTTGAAATGCTATGATGTAAGGTTGGATATCACGACATAATTTTTTAACATCCCCATATTTACAATTCTTCCCCATCCCGAACGTTCGAATATTAAGTGATAAAATCTTCATGATAACACTAATATAAAACGAAACGGAAAGGAACAACTTACATTGCCTGCTTGGCCTTCCATTTAAGGCCAAGTTTACTGCCAAACTCATGGATGTCTAATTGATCAGACGAATGAGACGAGCTACCCGTTGCTAACGATGACTGTACATTCACATTTTTGTTGTTCTCATCAACACTGGAAACACGTCTAGCAGCCGTTGAATTGTTCGAGAATGAAGACGTGGTATTCAACGAATGAGTAGCCCCTTTACAAGACGAACAAACTGACTTTAGACAATTAACATCTTGATTTCTAGCTACACTTTTTGCGTTTAAAATGCGAGATGACGTTTTCCATCGATTGATTTTCGACCAGCAACATCCATTTTTTCCCCTTTTCTTATGATGTGATATCAGAGATTTAATCGATCGAATGCATTTTACTCCTGTTTATTTCTAACCACTTTTAATATTTGTCAACACCGCGGGTTCTTAAACTCAAAAGCTTTTAAAATTTGTCAATACCACGGACTCTTAAACTCAAAAGACGTGCAACGCATGGACTCTAAATTTTATTTACTTTCGCTATTTACATACTTGAATAATGATATAATCTGTTACGGTTTTTGCACGACTTTTCCGTGCAACACACGGGCTCTAAAACCTAGTATATATATTTTGCACGACTTTTTACGCACCCGTACAACGCACGAACTCTAAAACCTAGTGTATATATATATATATATATATATATATATATATATATATATATATATATATATATATATATATATATATATATATATATATCACTATCTAAAAAAAGCTTATGTTGCATACTTATTAATTTTGAAAACTAAGCAAAAATCCAATGTGTCATTTTCATACTCTTTAAAAAAATTATTGCCACAAAAATTGTTAAAGGCCTCGATATATAAAATAAATATGTTGTTAGGAATTCGGTAGTGGACCCTAACAAGAACATGTGATTTACAATAATCACATAACCCACATATAACAAACGAATAAGCGATACGATAAATAAAACATAAACGACACAGGAATTTAACGTGGTTATATCCCAACTCCAAACACGGAGAATGGTTTATTCCACGGGCGCAAACCAGAGATCTTTTTCTATATTTTTTGTGCACAATATTACAGGTTACAATGAGGGTATTTATAGTGCAAATAACAAAACATGGAAAGATCTAGATTACTTGCTGAATACGAACATTGTCATGTTTCGCGACACTTTGTCGCGTTTCTCGACACTTTGTCGCGTTCCTTTACAAACTGCATCAGGACGTGACAAAGTGGTTCAGAACGTGACAACTTCTGACACTCACTTCTGCCATATTTGTCTCGTTTCAGTGCACTTTATCACTTTCCAGTCTTGTCGCATTTTGCGACAAACATCACTGGAACACGATAAACATCACCCGAACACGATAAACATCACCCGAACACGATAACTTCAGCTCATTCGTTTTGATCTTCTTTGCACCCAACAATTCTCCCACTCAAAGGAGAACAAAACCCAACCTTAACCTATACTCAATCAACACTTCGACTCTTGAACGTACCCGTCCATACCGCCAAGAAAGTTTCTTGGGACACGCACAATCTAACCAACAAGTTAGCAACTTTCGATAAATAGCACTTCAACTACACTTGTCAAAACGTAATCAACTTCACCTTTTACTTGTGTTAAACACCCACAACAACTCTAGATCACCCGATTATGGAACTCCATTTGAACACCGCCTAATAAACACCCGGGACACGCCGCACTTCCACGCCATGGGAAGGAAGACTTTCGACACTCAAATAGCTGAGTAATAATCTGATCTTCGTTGCTAGCTTGGGTCATCTCTCGATTTCTGCGCCACCATTGAAGTGTGCGAGACTTCAATCGTGGGATTTTAAACAGGAGACAAAACCGCCTCAACTCATCACTCTAGACACGCCCAATCCTGTCATTGACATGTCAATGATCACCCTCACATAGAATTTCTGTCTATCACTGATTTTCCTTCCCAGCAATCAGAAAATCTGACAAACGCCCTTGTAGACTATTCATCAAGGCTCCAGTGAGAACGCAGTCACAACCTCGAAAAAACTACACTTTCAACTTTCTACTTTCACGCTGGTACACTGATCCTCATAGCTATGAATTTCATGAACCCATCTTCTCAATCTCAAGCATGCTCCCATTGTACGAGTAAGAAAATAAAACGCTGCTACCCGAGAAGAATCTGTTTTGTGCCACCCGATCAGTTGCAAGTTTCTGTGCCATTGGAGAGTAAAAACAAGTACCCGAGTATCTAGTCGAAATCGACGCACTAACACTGTGAAAATCAGATAAACATATCGCACAACCATCTCTACAACTCCCACTAGTCGTCCAACTCCCACTTACCCGATACTTCCATCAGTTCCAAACTCACTCCGAGTTCTAGACACTCTCAACAATATCTTGAAATCTTCAAGTTCCAGGACTTACAAGATTATCCACTCCATCAATCACCTAAGAACTCCTAATTGGTAACCCTGAAAGAAAAAAGCTCGTTTGTTGAACCAAACATCACCCAAAACCCTGAGCACTGGTCGAACACGTTCTATCCGACACCCTTTGTCAACCAATCTCCTTAGTGAGAGAAGCTCTAACCCGCCTACATATTCCACACACTTTGGAATATCCAACCAATCTCTTTGGTCGTCCTGTTTCAAAACCGCAAGCATAAAACTTCGCCGATAACTTCCACTGTCGATAATAACCCGGATGTACCCAATGTTACCCAACCATGCCCAAACCTGAGAGAATCACCCTCGTGAGCTTCTGTAACAAACCAACATCCCATAATATCCAGCTCGTATCGCCCGAAGTTTCCCGAGACAAAACCATCTCGCACTCGCGTCATCAAAACCCGAAAAGTTCACCCTGAAAACTGCACAGATTAGAAAAATCGTATCTAAAAATTCAACGGTCCGATCGGACTCAAAATTTTACAACCACTGGATCTATGAGTCCTTTACATACAGTAAAATAATCAAGGTGATCCAACGGTTAACGAACCCGTTATGAATTTTCTTCTGCAGCTGCGCATGAACATCCGAATTTTGCTCAATCGTTCCTTCGTACATGATAACACGGAACAAGAACTCGATCCGTCACCTGGATCTTTCATAAAAAATCTCTATGTGTATCTTCTGCAACCAAACCCTATCGAACTTACCCCTTAGACTCCGTAACCCTTCGTGAATAAATCACCATCACGATGTAACCAGCGTCCTGTTTACATCATAACCCGCCAGAATCAGACCAATCCTGGTGTAATCAACTTCATGGATACATAGACATACCCCAAGTTCACCGCGATCAACTAAGTCTCTAGATCTCGACACAAGTTTCAAGACACACAACCCTAGATCTGTCGTTTCTTCTCTTGATGATAACCGAATCACCAACAATCATATACCTGCGTTTAATTCGCCATTGTGCCAGGTCTTCAAACCTTTAGCTCTTGATTCCACTTGTTAGGAATTCGGTAGTAGACCCTAACAAGAACATGTGATTTACAATAATCACATAACCCACATACAACAAATGAATAAGCGATACGATAAATAAAACATAAACGACACAGGGATTTAACGTGGTTATATCCCAACTCCAAACACGGAGAAGGGTTTACTCCACGGGCGCAAACAAGAGATCTTTTTCTATATTTTTCGTGCACAATATTACAGGTTACAATGAGGATATTTATAGTGCAAATAACAAAAGATGGAAAGATCTAGATTACTTGCTGAATACGAACATTGTCGTGTTTCGCGACACTTTGTCGCGTTCCCGTTCCGCGACAAACTGCATCAGGACGTGACAAAGTGGTTCAGAACGTGACAACTTCTGACACCCACTTCTGCCATATTTGTCTCGTTTCAGTGCACTTTATCACTTTCCAGTCTTGTCGCGTTTTGCGATAAACATCACTGGAACACGATAAACATCACCCGAACACGATAAACATCACCCGAACACGATAACTTCAGCTCATTCGTTTTGATCTTCTTTGCACCCAACATATGTCGCATATATAGTAATAAGATATAGTTTACCACTGAACATTTGGTTGCGTGGTAAAAAAGTCTCGGGTTTTTATCATATACACCCTTTCTAATCTCAATAATCACATGTTTACCCACCTAAAAATGATTATATCATATATGTTCATTCTCAACTTTTATATTTAACATATTTACCCACACTAAAATGATAATATCACATTTGTCCATCTTAAACTTTTAAATTCATCATATATACCCATTTATTTTAAATGGACTTCATATTTAGAACCTCTCTAATTGGTTTCTTACGAAACTGGAGCAATAATTTGTTAGTTTCTTTCCATGCGCATGAACTAATCATTTGGATGGAGTGGATGAAAGCACAAAAAGTTACGTAATGTTTAAAGCCTCTCAAATTAGTTTGTTAATTTTGATTGTTTTTCATATAAAAAAGTATTCACAATCTTCAGTGATGATTTTTGTTATTGGCAAATATGAAATTGGAAATGCTGAACTGTACGTATACATTTTCGATCACAATTTCACATTCACATTTCCTTAACTTCAACGTGTATAAACTGTTTAATTACGAAGATTATTCAGGTGTTCGACTCTCTAACTGGGTTCTTACGAGACTGGAGCAATAATTGGATTTTTTATATATGTATATATGTTGTAAACTGTTTAATTGGTTTCTTAATTATGAAGATTATGCAGGTGTTTGAATCATTTTACAGCCGGCTTTTATGAATATTATACATGTGTTCGACTCATTTGATGCACGAAGATGTACACGTGAAATTGTGATCCAAAATGTATACGTACAGTGTAGCTCGGGTAATGAGTAAAAGTTGTTAACCACCAACTGATCGTGAACTAATCTTTCACGTGTAGTTTCATTTCCCTGGCTGTTTTGACTCAATTAATTATATCAAGTACTCCATTCAAATGATTAGTTCATGGGCATGGAATGAAGCTAACGAATTATTGGTCCAGTTTAGTTATGATATCAATTTAAAAGGTTTTAAATATGAAGTCCTTTGAATTAATGGGTATGTAGGATGGATATAAATGTTTAAGATGGACATATATGATATTATCATTTTAAGTGAGTAAATATGTTATATATAAAGGTTAAGAATGGGCATATATGATATAATTATGTTTAGGTGGGTAAATATGTGATTATTAAGGTTATGCAGTTATATTACGGAGTAACAGTTTTGAAAAGGTGGGGACGAATATGGAAATTCGCATTTTCAAGATTTATAGTATTAAGACATTCTATCCCATTAAGTCAAAAACAAACACCATGCGATTTATTCAATTTTAAATTATTAAGTTATATTAAGTCTATTAAGTTCAAAACAAACGGACCATAATGTTTAAGACTCGAGATGAACAAGAAAAAAAAGAATAAGAAAAAAGCGAAATACCCTGCTGAATTTTTGTTGGGTGTTCGTCGCTTAAACATCTTCACATTCGTACCATGGAACTCTAAGTAAAGGTGATTGAATTATCAAAGACATAACCCTCATTTTAGTCCTTTTGAACTTCAAAAATATTACTCCGTAGAAACTTGTTATTAATAGAACAATTTTTAATATATTTGAAAATAAATATTTTATATATACGAATTTCTTAGAATGAATGGAAGCCATTATTATCTGTTTAAGAATTACGGAGTAATTGCTAAATAGTAAAAAAAAAATTAATAACCGACTAATTAACTTCAAATTACAATACAGAATTGATAACCTTCCATAGTTATTAAAACCGTTTGATTTAAAAAAAATAATTTACTTTAATTATAACAACATTTTCACTTATATAAAGGACCCTCTAGAAATGTTCACATATCATCATATCATCATTTCATTTAAACATAACAATTGAAGATTTGTCTTCATGGGATTCACATACAAAACACTTGTTTTTCTAACCATGTTCTTGGCTACTTCTTTAGGTAACTTATAGTTAAATTATTTAGAGTAATAATATTAATATTGTTTAGAGTAATAATGTTCATTGTGTATATTTTTTAAATAATTTAGAGAAATAATAATATTAATGTTTTGCAGCTTCCGAAAGAGGGTGGCGATCTTCTTCATCACCAGAATGCAACCCGCCCGATAATAACTATTGCACTAAGCTTTGCAAGACCAAAGGTGCTTATTGTGCCGATGAGAAAACGTGCATTTGTCATCCTGGACCTTCGAGGTTACAAGTAAATATCAAGGACCAGTCGGAATGCGAACCTGAAGTTTGCAAGATTGCGTGCGAGCCTCAAGATGGATATTGTAACAACGATAGGTGCATTTGTCATGCAAAGGCTAAAAGGATTGCTCGTAACTATCTAGGTTAATTAGTAATTAGCATTGTGTTAGGAATTAATGTTTTCTTAATTATGTTGAATGAATGAATTTGGTTTTGGTATTTAAATTCCTTTATTTATAGTCACAGTTACAATTACGATTGAAGTTACAACTTAGAATAATCATCAAACAAAATTGAAAAAAAAAAAAAAAATGAGTGGCTGGGCCATTATATATATTTAGCTATTCAAATATACGTACTCAAATTTGGCTAAACCATATATTGGGCTAAACAAAAGCTGTATTGGCTTTTAAAATTAAAAGATTTTTGACACACATTTGGTAAAAAGCATATTCAAATGGATACAAGTACAGGAAATATCAAATAGATGATATTTGAAGGTTGTGAGTTGGTAGTTGACATTTGGATTATTGGATATACTTTTTTTTAAGCAAAAGTATTATTATTAATTACTCGGAATATAACAGTACAAGTTCCTACACGCATCTATACAATGATATAAACAATGTCGTACAATCGGAGAAAAAATTGGAGCTAACTCTATAATGTATTAATCGGGAGCGACGTCGACTAATCAACATTATAAGGGAACGAACTTGCGAGAGCAAGCATGGAAGGAGGCGACAACCGTGCCGATCAAGCGGCGACAAAGTTACCAAACAACCAACCCTTTTAATCTACCCCTCATAAGCCAATTAGAGACAGAACACAACCCGATTTGTGTGATGCCATGTTAACCGATTCCCATTCGGTTTGGAGACGAAGCCCCGTAGAAGGAAGGGTTGAGAAGCCATTGATGCCATTCGATTGGTGCTTTTTTTCGCGAGCGGTTTGAGATCCAGCTAAAGCTTTGGGTTTGAATCTCGGAGATGATCATTGCAGGATTCCACACTTTACTTGAAAAAACATTTAGGTTCCTATGTTTCCATATAATGTAACACGCAATCCATTTAGTAGCTTGCCATAGGAAAAACCCAGTGGAGTTATGTGTGAATCCTTGGTTGGAGATGATGGCTTCATTGATGTTAGAGATTGTAATGTTGTTTTGGTTCCACCAATCGAGTAGTTGTGTCCAAATTGGAGACACTTTATGACAATTAACCAACGCATGTTCAATGGTTTCGGTATGGCTATCGCATAAAGGGACATAAGACGGTACGTAGGTCAATTCCTTTTTTGTCAAGTTCGCTTCTGACCGGGATTTTAAATTGGATGACTCTCCATGAGAATATGAAGACCTTTTGTGGAACATATTTGTTGCGAGATAATGATAGATTTCGAGAGTGGACTCCGTATTTTAGTGTATTATTCAAGTTTGACATTGCTGAAGTGGTGAAAGTGTCGGATGCATCAAGAGAGAATTTCCATGAATCGGGGCAATCAAAAATACTTATGGAAGATATTAGATTGTTGAGTTCCGTAAGATCATCTAATGCACGACCACTGGGAGACCGGGACCACTCCCAATTTTCGATCGAGATGGAGTTAAAGTTTGATATTCTTTCGGCCACTGTTGCTTCTTTATGGGATTCTAACATGAATAATCTATGAAATAGTGATTTGAGACTTTCGGAGCCGATTCATATGTCATGCCAAAAACTGATCGATGTGCCATTGCCTATGCGCTTTGAAAACGAAGATGTGAAGAAGGAGCCTAAGTTGTCTGCGACTTTTCCGGCTTTAATAATCTCTTTCTAGATGGTGCGACCTGAAATGTTCCTGCATAAAACATTAGTATCCAACCCCCCCCCCCCCGGGCCCATAAATACTTTTGATGATTTTTACCCATAAAGCATTATCTTCATTTTTAAAACGCCACCACTATTTACATAGTAGTGAAATGTTTTTAGCAAAAAGGGACCCTACGTTTAAACCCCCGTTTTCATATGGTAGAATTATTTGATCCCATTTAATCCAATTAATTTTGTTATCATTTGAAGAGCCCCCCCAAAAAAATTTCCGTCTTTTAGATTTAAGTACCTTAAGGATAGCGGCTGGTGCATGAAATAAGGAGAAGTAGTATAATGGGATACTACTTAAGATGTATTTGATGATCATTAGGCGACCCCCAAAAGAGATTGATTTGGCAGCCCAATCCGAGAGTCTTTTGTCAAATTTTTTGACGATTGGTTGCCAAGAAGAAGCGTGTGATGTAGGTACACCAATAGGGAGACCGAGATAAGTGAACGTGGTAGAGCCCGCGGAGCAGTTAATGTACCTAGCAATTTGCTCGGTTTCGATGGTGGATGTTCCAATACCATAAAGCTTACTTTTGCGAAAATTGACCTTGAGTCCCGAGATATTTTCGAAACACTTTAGGAGTTTGGAAATATATTTGGCGTTTCTCTTATTCCATTCTCCGAAAAAAATTGTATCGTCCGCGTATTAGAGATGTGTGATAACGAGGTTGTCATGTCCAATTTTTAGTCCTTGTAAATGACCATTGGATAATGCTCTTTTGACAAGTATGTTAAGACCTTCGGCGACGATGATAAATAGAAAAGGTGATATGGGATCACCTTGTCGAATTCCCCTTTCGGGAGCGAATTCTATGGTTGGTGAGCCGTTGATTAATATGGAGATAGAAGAAGAGGAAAGACATGCTCGAATGAAGCTAATCCATTTTGAACCAAAGCCCATGAATTGCATGGTTTTAAATAGAAAATCTCATTCAATGCAGTCAAATGCCTTTTCGAAGTCAACTTTGAAGATTAGGCCTTTTTGTTTTTTGCGTTTTAATTCGTCAATTATTACATTTGCAATTAAGACACTGTCTAGGATGTTACGGTCTTTAAGGAAAGCAGTTTGTTCAGCACCTATGACTTTGTGGATGACTTTGGCAAGGCGATTGGAGAGTAATTTGGTGAGAATTTTGTAGTAGCTACCTATTAGAGAGATTGGACGGTATTCGTTTAGACCGATAGGATTTGGTTTTTTTGGGATTAAAGTGAAGAAAGAAGCGTTACATCCTTTGGAGATTTTCGAGTTGGCCCAGAACCAATCAAGAGATTTAATGAGATCGCTTTTGATCAATTCCCAGTGTTTTTTAAAGAATTTCATATTGAACCTGTCTGGGCCAGGTACTTTGGAGCTGTCACAATTACATATGGCTTCCCATATTTTGTTTTCGTTAAATTCAGATTCTAGGAGCTGATTGTCCAGAGAGGTGATATAGTCAAGGTGTGTAACGTTATCGAAGAGGCATTCGTCACTGAGATGTTTGGATTGGAAGATGTTGTTAAAGTATGAATATGTTTCTTGTTTTATAGAATTAGGATCTCCGGACCATGTACCATTTATAGATATACCGTGGATATTATTTTTACTTGTTCTTCTTTTAATGTAGTTGTGGAAATATTTTGCGTTTTCGTCTCCCTCGAGTGCCCATTTAATTCTTGCTTTTTGTTTAAGCATGTTAGTTTTCTTTTTTTCTTTAACGATATGATGCATTTTTTCATCGATCCATTTTTGTTTTTCCGACTCAGTTAAAGGTCTGTTTTCAGCGGTTTGTTCCCAATTATTACATTCGGTTAGGTGATCACGGATTTGCGAGTCTATGTTATCGAGTTGGTTACTATGTTTTTTAAGTTCCATTTTAACATTTTTAAGTTTATTGCGGAAGATACAATCGGGTCTATTACCAATGATAGGGATCGCCCAAGCCCTTTCTATGACAGTGTCGGCATCTTTAAGATTGAGCCATGTGTCAAACACGCGGATAGGTTTAGGACCTGAGTCGATGGGGTTGTTCCTAAGGATGATGGGGCAATGATCAGAGTGGTCACGATCAAGAGTTTTGGAGGATGTGTTAGGCCAAATTGAAAATATGCCGTCAGAGACAAGAAAACGATCTAGTTTACTAAACTTCATTGTTTTTTCACATATCCTTGTAAACCTTTTACCACCTAGTGGGAAATCGATTAAACTCGAGTTGTTAATGAAATTATTAAAGTTATCAGCCCAGTGTTGGTTGTATTCTGAATTCATACGTTCTGTTTATTTCTAACTTCATTGAAATCGCCAAAAATAATGTGTGGGATGTTAAGGGAATTAATGAGGGAAGAAAGTTCGGTCCAGAGTCTTTGTTTTTTCGAATTGGAATGGGGGCCATATACGTTAACGAAAGCAATTTTAGAATCATAACCCGCACATGATCCGCAGATTGCAAAGAAGAATTCACCTTCAATAGCATAATTAAACGAAAAGATATTGGTATCCCAAATAGTTAAGATACCGCCTGAAGCACCAACCGAATCCTTTTGGACGAATTTAAAATCAGAATTTCCCCAGAAAGATTCAATGAAATTATCACGTGATTGACCGTATTTAGTTTCTTGTAGACCTAGAATTGTTGTGTGACGCCCTGTACAAAACCATCATGTACGGTTCATCAACAACAGGATCATTACAAGGTCAAACACTATATGATGTTTGAAAACCAGTTTTGCATTCATAAAAAGATAGCGTTTTACAAAAGATAACGTGATTCTTATGAACAGAAGCGTTAACATAAGTACGTGACCCAAAGGTCGTTACAAAACCATTATTTAAAAATAACATAAGTTACAAATGCAAAAGAAAAGTTTCATGTTTGAGACATCTCTAAGTAATGCAGCGGAAATCTAACACAGCAGGTCCATAACAGCAAGTCTAAAACACTAAGACAGCAATTCTAACAGCGGAAGCAACATCGTCTAAGCACATGAGAAATACACGCTTAAAAGTCAACACGAATGTTGGTGAGCTATAGTTTGTAATCAGTAAAGTAATGTAGACCACGAGATTTCAGTGCTTCAATCAGCAGTTTAAATCAGTATGAAAAGTATATGCTTAACCTTGGGCACCCGATAACTAGACTTAACGTATGTATATCACCCCCTAAAAGTGCACTTGGCGAGTGCGTTTGTCCTCGAAGTATTAAACACCCATTGTCTGCTAGCGCGACTAGCCCGAGTGGGGTTGTCAAACCCTATGGATCCATATCTAAGATTCGCGTTCACGGTTAGGAAACCAATGATTAAACGTTACCGAGCTAAGGGGAATCTTTGTGCCGTTTTGTAACTCACACATATATAAATTTTAAGTACTCGTGTATAGTATGTAAAACGTAAAAAGCGCATGTATTCTCAGTCCTAAAAATAGTAAAAAGTAGTAAGGGATGCTATAACTCACAGTGAATAAGTAGTAAAAGTCGATATGAAACGTATGCAGGTAGTAAGTCGGTCCGAAAGGTCGTCAACCTAAGTCAAAAGTCACTAGGTCAGTATGTTGCTCCCATAAGTTTAAAAGTGTATAAATTAAGTTTAAGTGTCATCATCATCATCATCATCATCATCATCATCATCATTCATCAATACTAAGGTAAGTTTAACAAGAATAGAGATAGAAACAAAAGGCTGAATTTGGACAGCTGTTACGACCTCTATACAAATTGAAAAGACGTATAGTTAGTAGGCATCGCTCCGTAAGTGAGTCCTCTAACCTCTAACCAATTTTTAGAACCTAACTCGTCTTCGTATGACCGTGGCGACGGTTTAAGTGCGAGTAGGTCAGAAATTTCAGCACAACGTTACAAAGGCGTAGTGACTTTCGGAAGGCTATAAATCCTAAACTGTGTATCGGATTAAGGCGAGGCCTAAACGAAAAGTCATCTAATCGAAACGAAATATCTGAAAATTAATTTTACAGAAGCCCAGAGAGTCTGATCAGACTCCAAAAAACAGCAAACAAGTGCTCCGGTGGGATTCTTGGTGCTTGATGCTCATCACTGTTCTCATCCTTGATGCTTGTAGCTTCAAGTGTACAATTCATGGATGTGTTAGCTTCACTTTGACCAAGATTCGACCATCAACACATAATATGTTAAGACCAAGTAAGAATACAACTCACTTAAGAGTTTTAGAAGGATGATGAACCAAGGTTACATCATATTCTTAGTCTTAACACAATTACAAGTTCTATTTACAACTAAAGCTACAAACTTTCCATCAATCAAACAAGTATGAACACAAACTTGATCAAATAAAGTAATGGAAACCTAAGCTAGAGAGCTTGGATCCTTTTCACACAAGTTATAAGATTACAAAGCTAGAAAGCTTGAATCTTTGGTGTTCTTGAAGATCTTGAAGCATAAAGCTTAGATCTTCAAATTACATGAAGATCATAAACATAAGTTTTGATCTTTATAACAAAATAATGAGATTATAAGTTAGAAAACTTAGATCTAACAAAAGAAATGAAGAATCAAAGCTAGAAAGCTTGAATCTTGGTTGTTCTTGAAGATCCTTGAAGCATGAAGCTAGATCTTCAAGTTACATGAAGATTACAAACACAAGTTTGAATCTTTACAACAAAATAAAGAGATTAAAAGCTAAATAGGTTTAGATCTACAAAATAAGTGAAGATTCAAAGCTAGAAAGCTTGCATCTTCCATGTTCTTGAAGGATTCAAATCCATGTTTGAATCTACAAGATGTAACAAGATCAAAAGCTAAAAAGCTTGATCCTTTAAATGATGATGATGATGTCGTGAATGAGAAGGGAAGAAGAAGAAGAAGAAGAAAGTTTAAAACTTACACTTTTTAGAGTGAGAAAGACTAGAGAGAGAATTAGAGAGTAAGTGTGTGTAAATTGTAAATGAAATCAAGTGTGAAATGGGATGAATAAGCTTGGTATTTATTGAAGGTGAGGGTGTGGGGAGGTGGTGGTGGCCGTGGGCTTTGGTGGGGGACAAGGGAGACACCTTTTTGCTTTTTAGTTAATGGTTGTCTAAAGTTGGTGTTTATGTTAGGATCCCATGCAACATTAAGGATAATGGTTAACAAAAATGATAGTATGTTCCCTCTAATAAATGGGCATTTGTCTTACATTAATATGGGTCACTAACTTATTAAAATTGGGCTAATTAAATAGTCCACTAGCTAGTGTAGGGTGGGCTAAAGTCCAACAAGGTAAAAAGTCCAACAAGACTAACTAGTGTGCTCTAGTAAATTACTAAGCGTAATTAAGCATCCAAAAACCCAAGTAATTGTTATTATGAAATAACAATTAGTATTTCGTAGTCATAATATTCTGGTTATGACCAAAGTTAAACGTGTACCGACAAACATAGCTCGTTCTAAACGTTAAGTGACACTAACGGTCGTAAAGGCTTCCGGGGATCAAGTTAAGTACCCTACGTAATTAATGACATGTTCTAACATATAAACGAAAGTAATCCACACGTAGTAAGATCCCAAAGTATAATATAGCACAATACGCACAAATACGTAGTTTCGTGAAAGCACAAAGCACAAAAGCAAGTCGAAAAAGTCGGGTCGTTACATTACCCACCTGTTAATGAAAATTTCGTCCCGAAATTTTAAGCTGAGGTAGATGGTAGAGTTGTGAAGAGGTGAGGATACTTCTGTTTCATCTGATCCTCTCGCTCTCAAGTAAACTCAGGTCCTCGTTTTGCATTCCATCAGACTCGGACGATCGGAATCTTGTTGCATTTCAAGGTCTTGACATCACGGTCCATAATTTCAACAGGTTCTTCCATGAAGTGGAGTTTGTCATTAATCGTAAGCTCCTCTAGTGGTATGACGAGTTTCGGTTCGGCAAGACATTTCTTCAGATTTGACACGTGGAAAGTGGGGTGAACAGCACTCAATTGAGTCGGAAGATCCAAACAGTAAGCAACGGGTCCAACACGCTTCAAGACTTCAAAAGGACCAATATATCGCGGATTCAACTTCCCACGTTTTTCGAAATGGATTACACCTTTCCAAGGTGCGACTTTCAACATAATGCGGTCGCCGATTTGAAATTCTCGATCTCCACGTTTAAGGTCGGCATAGCTCTTTTGACAATCACGGGCCGTCTTGAGCCTCTCTTGAAGTTGGACAATCTTCTCGGTTGTTTCATGGACGAGTTCGGGCCCGGTGAGTTATTTTTCACCTACTTCGGCCCAACAGATAGGAGAACGACATTTATGGCCATACAATGCTTCAAAAGGTGTGGCCTTAATACTTGCATGATAGCTTTTGTTGTAAGAGAATTCGGCTAAAGGAAAATGTCTCTCCCAAGCTTCCCCGAAATCAATAACACAAGCACGTAACATGTCCTCCAGGGTTTGAATCATGCGCTCGCTCTGTCCGTCGGTTTGTGGGTGATACGCTGTGCTCATATCTAGACATGTTCCCAAGGCTTCTTGTAAAGAACGCCAAAATCTGGAAGCGAAACGGGTATCGCGATCTAAGATAATCGATAAGGGTACACCGTGACGAGATACAATCTCCTTTATGTATAACTGCACCAGTCTCTCCATCGTATCAGTTTCCTTCATGGCTAGGAAGTGTGCCGATTTGGTAAGACGGTCAACGATAACCCAGATGGTATCATAACCGCCTACCATCTTCGGTAGCTTCGTGATGAAGTCCATTGTTATTCCTTCCCACTTCCATTGCGAGATTTCGGGTTGTTTAAGTAACCCAGACCACTTCTGATGTTCGGCTTTGATCTTGGAACAAGTTAAACACTTTCCAACATATACTGCAACATCCCTTTTGAGGTTTGGCCACCAATATTGAACTTTGAGGTCGTGGTACATCTTACCAGCTCCTGGATGAATCGAATACCTTGACTTATGAGCTTCGTCTAGAATAAGGCTCTGTAAATCTCCATAACTAGGCACCCAAATTCTTCCGGCAAAGTATCGGAGTCCAGTCTCCTTGACCTCAAATCGAGAAACGAGGATGTTCAAGTGCTCTTGAGAAATATTCTCCTCCTTGAGAGCCTCTTCTTGAGCTATGCGGATCTGGCTGTTGAGATTCGTCTGAATGGTGATGTTTAAGGAATGGACACGAAGAGGTACCGTTCTCTCCTTTCGGCTCAAGGCATCGGCTACAACATTTGCCTTGCCAGGGTGGTAGCGAAGTTCACAATCATAGTCGTTCAATATCTCAATCCATCGACGCTGTCTCATATTCAGTTGCTTCTGATCAAAGATGTGTTGGAGGCTTTTGTGATCAGTGAAGATAGTACTCTTGGTTCCATACAGATAGTGTCTCCACAGTTTGAGTGCAAAGACAACGGCTCCAAGCTCAAGATCGTGAGTAGTGTAGTTTTGCTCGTGAATCTTCAATTGTCGGGAGGCGTAAGCAATAACCTTCTTCCGTTGCATCAATACACACCTAAAATGTGATGCCCCATACAAAACCATCGTGTACGAATCATCAACAACAGGATCATTACAAGGTTAAGTACTATATGGTGTAATTAAAGAAGTTGCATTCACGATAAAAAGGTGATGTCATAACCGACATCAAATGTTTTACATTTCAAAAGCATGCTTCACTAAGTAGAAGCAAATAATAAGTGTATGTGACCACAATGGTCGTTACAAGTCATAGTTCAAAAGTACTAAAGTTTGAATGCAAGGTAAAGTAGTTCATGCGACGACAACTCTAAGCAGCGGGTGTCTACAGCACGACTAGTACACAGCGGAAGCTAACCTCAAGCACCTGAGAAAAACATGCTTAAAAACGTCAACACAAAGGTTGGTGAGCTATAGTTTAAGTATAACAGTATGTAAGGTAGGCCACGAGATTTCAGTGCTACAAAGAGCGTTTCAAAACAGTATGATAAAGTATATGTTAACCGTGGGCACTTGGTAACTAACTTAACGTTTATACCCCCTGAAAGTACACTTGGAAAGTGCGTATGTCTACGAAGTATTAAACACTCGTTAAATGCTAGCGCTACTAGCCCGAGTGGGGATGTCAAACCCTATGGATCCATATCTAAGATTCGCGTTCACCGGTTCAAAAACCAATGACTAAACGTTACCGAGCTAAAGGGAATGTTTCTGCTGTTATATAACCCACACATATATAAGTTTAAGTACTCGTACCTAGTATGTAAAACATAAAATCCGCATGTATTCTCAGTTCCCAAAATAAGTTAAAGTAAAAAGGGAATGCTATAACTCACAATGATAATGTAGTCGTAAAGTCGGTTCGGAAAAGGTGTGCAAGTAATCAGTCCGAAGGTCCTCAACCTAAGGAAAATAGTACTAAGTCAGTAAATCGTCTTAATAGGTTTAAAAGTATGTAAATAAGGTCTTAAGGGTCATCATCACTCATCATTTAACAAAAGGCGTAAAGTAGGTTTCGTTTATGAAAGTAGTTTAAAACAAAGGCTGACTTCGATCAGTCACCACGGCCTCTACCCTTACTGATTTAAGGTGAGACCAGTGACCATGGCTCCGTATATGAGTCCTTTAAGTGTGTTAAAATTTACAGAAGCAAACTCGTCTTCGTTTAACCGTGGTGACAGTTTAAGTGCGAGTAGGTCAGAAATTTCTGCACAACGTTAAAGGACATAGTGACGATCGGAGGGCCATAAATCCTAAACCGTAACTCGGATTAAGACGAGTCCTATATGAAAAGTTATCTACTCGAAAAGATATATTTGAAAATCATAATCACAACAGCCCAGGTCTACTGGTCTGTTACAGAAACAGCAGAACAGTAGACAGAGAACAGTAAGCAGAAAAATAATGGGTTCCGGTGGGTTTGGTGTTTGATGTTCATCATGGTTCTCATCCTTGATGCCTATAGCTTCAAGTGTACAACTCATTGATGTGTTTACATCATCTTTACCAAGTTTGGACCATCATAACCCTTGTGCAAGTCTAAGACATGTAGCACAACTTCACTTAAGAGTTGTAAGTGTTTTGATGAACCAAGGTTACATCAAAGTCTTAGATCTAACACATACATGAACTTTAAAACTAATAATAAGTTACAAACTTGAAAGTAAACTAACTAATCAAGATCTTAAGATGTAGAACATAGTTCTTAGTTAGATCTTGAAGATCCAAGACCCAAAAGTCTAGATCAAGCATAAGTATACAAAGTTATATTTAAAGAAAACTTATTTGTGTGTTCTTGAACTTTCAAAATTAACTTTTAGTTCAAGATTAATGAGATCAAGACTAACTTGTAGTACTTGACCATTTAAACTAATTACATGAAATTAAAGTGCATAAAATGAAGTGATAAACTAAGTAAACAAGTAACTTATTCATGGTTGTTCATACTTTAAAGATTCAAGCCTATGTCGTGATCTTTAGAAAGTAAACTTTTAAAGTTTACTTCATGAACTTCAAGTATGATTTCAACACATGAACATTAATCTTTTGATACTTTAAGTGTAGAACATAAACTAGAGAGTTTATGTTCTTGTTTTGTTCTTATAAATACAAGAAAAATGAAGAATAAACTACCAAGTTTGATTCTTCAAAACATGTAAGTAAAGAAAGATAACAACTAGTATGTAAGTAACAATAATCAAGTGAACAACTACAACTAACAAAAGACTATAACAAACAAGGAATGATGATGATATATGGATGCTTGGTTTCGGTTTAGGGACAAAGAAAGAAGAGAGAAAACTTCAAGTTACTTACAACTTGAGAGAGAAATGAGAGAAGGAGTTTGAGAGCAAATGAGTGTATGTGAGAAATGAGAGAAATGCTAGCAATATGTGATCAAATTTTGAAACAAAAAATGCACTACCAAGGCCATAAAGGCCACGGCCTGCAGTAGCAAAAGGAGAAGGGATGTATTCAATGGTTACAAGCATGTAAAGATGTCAAAAGTTGGTTAATAGAATGGTTATGCATGGGGATAAGTTGCTAACTAGATTCTAAAAGCCTTAACCAACTAGTTTCCATTTAACTTGGTACTTACACATGAAAGATTGGGCTAACTAAGTCCATTTAAAAGGTAGGGTGGGCTTATAAGTCTTATTCATGAGTCCATTAACTTTGTCAAGCCCAAGTTCAAGTATTTAACAAATAAATCCAATTAAAGCCCAAGTAACTAACTAATCACCATAGTTAATTAAAATGATTAATAAAACTAATCATGAATGTAAATAATATGTGAAAATATTATTCGTGTAAGTTTCGAGTGTCACAAAGACGTTTCGGGCATTTAAAGTCGAGTACGTTTAGTCATGGCAACATGTAAATGTAATAACATACATTCGTTTTATCACACGTATTAATAATAACAATTATTAATAAATAAACGTTGGAAATTCCAGGGTCGTTACATTACCCACCTGTTAAAGAAAATTTCGTCCCGAAATTTAAGCTGAGGTAGATGGAGGAGTCGGGAAAAGGTGAGGATACTTCCGCATCATTTGATCCTCTCGCTCCCAAGTAAACTCAGGTCCTTGTTTAGCATTCCATCGTACTCGGACGATCGGAATCTTGTTGCATTTCAAAGTTTTGATCTCACGATCCATAATTTCAACAGGTTCCTCCACAAAGTGGAGTTTGTCGTCAATGGTAAGTTCCTCAAGTGGTATGATAAGTTCAGGTGCAGCAAGACACTTCTTCAAGTTTGACACGTGGAAGGTAGGATGAACTGAGCTTAGTTGTGCTGGTAGATCCAAACGGTATGCAACGGGTCCAACAAGTTCCAAGATTTCAAAAAGACCAATGTATCGTGGGTTTAACTTTCCACATTTTCCAAAACGGATCACACCTTTCCAAGGTGCAACCTTTAACATTACACGGTCGCCCACGTTGAATTCAAAGTCCTTACGTTTAAGATCGGCATAACTCTTTTGACGATCGCTGGCAGTCTTAAGCCTAGCTTGAATCTGCGCAATCTTCTTCGTGGTTTCGTGGACTACCTCGGGACCTGTGATTTGCTTTTCGCCTACTTCGGCCCAACAAATAGGAGATCGGTACTTGCGGCCATACAATGCTTCAAAAGGTGCAGCATTAATGCTAGAGTGATAACTGTTATTGTACGAGAATTCGGCGAGTGGTAAATGGCTTTCCCAGGCCTTTCCAAAATCAATGACACATGCACGCAACATGTCTTCCAACGTCTGAATCGTTCGTTCACTTTGCCCATCAGTCTGAGGATGATAAGCAGTACTCATGTCAAGACGAGTTCCCATGGCTTCTTGCAAAGAACGCCAAAATCTAGAGGCAAAACGGGGATCGCGATCGGAGATGATCGATAAAGGTACACCGTGTCGTGATACAACCTCCTTAATGTATAATTGAGCAAGTCTTTCCATTGTATCCATTTCCTTCATCGCTAGGAAGTGTGCAGATTTGGTAAGGCGGTCAACAATAACCCAAATGGTATCGTATCCGCCCACTGTCTTCGGCAGCTTAGTAATGAAATCCATTGTGATCCTTTCCCACTTCCATTGTAGGATCTCCGGCTGTTGAAGTAACCTAGAAGGTCTCTGATGCTCGGCTTTAACCTTCGAGCAAGTCAAACACTTACCAACATAAGTTGCAATGTCCTTCTTAAGATTCGGCCACCAATACTGTTCTTTAAGGTCGTGGTACATCTTGCCCGCACCGGGGTGAATTGAATATCTCGATTTGTGTGCTTCATCAAGTATGAGGTTCCGTAGATCTCCATAAAAAGGTACCCAAATTCTTCCGGCATAACATCGGAGTCCAGACTCCCTAACCTCGAATCGAGAGACAAGTATGTTCAAATGTTCATGAGATATATTCTCCTCTTTGAGAGCCTCATCTTGGGCTACTCTGATCTGGCTGTTGAGGTTCGAATGGATGGTGATGTTCAGAGCCCTAACACGAAGAGGTGCCGTCCTCTCCTTTCGGCTTAAAGCGTCAGCTACAACATTGGCCTTGCCAGGCGTAGTCGTTGAGCGTCTCGATCCATCGACGCTGTCTCATATTCAGTTGCTTCTGATCGAAGATGTGCTGGAGACTCTTGTGATCGGTGAAGATAGTGCTCTTAGTTCCATACAAATAGTGTCTCCACAATTTGAGCGCAAAGACAACGGCTCCAAGTTCAAGATCGTGAGTAGTGTAGTTCCGCTCGAGAATCTTCAATTGGCGGGAGGCATAGGCAATAACCTTTGATCGTTGCATCAGTACACAACCAAAACCACTATTCGAAGCATCGCAATAAACAACGAAATCATCACTGCCATCGAGAAGTGATAGGATAGGTGCGGTGGTTAACTTCTTCTTCAAAGTTTGAAATGCTGATTTGTGTGCGGGTTCCCAAATGAACTTCTTGTCCTTGTGAGTCAGCGCGGTCAAAGGACGCGCAATCAGAGAGAAACCTTCGATAAACCTTCGGTAATAACCGGTGAGACCTATGAATTGGCGAATATGCGTTGGAGTAGTGGGGGTCTCCCACTTGCTGATAGCTTCAATCTTGGCGGGATCAACTTTGATACCCTGGTCGCTTACAACATGACCCGGAAACTGGACTTCCTTCAACCAAAATTCACACTTGGAGAATTTGGCGTAAAGTTGTTCTTGTCTCAAGAGTTCAAGTACTAGTCAGAGGTGTTGCTCATGCTCTTCTTCGCTCTTAGAGTAGATGAGGATATCATCTATGAAGACGATGACAAACTTGTCCAAGTAAGGCTTGCAGACACGATTCATGAGGTCCATGAACACGGCAGGTGCATTTGTCAAATCGAATGGCATCACGAGAAACTCATAATGACCATAACGGGTCCTGAATGCAGTTTTCATCACGTCACTTTATTTCACCCTCAACTGGTGATAATCGGATCACAAATCAATCTTTGAGTAGACACTCGATCCTTGTAGTTGATCAAAAAGATCGTCAATTCGTGGAAGAGGATACCGATTCTTGATAGTTAATTTGTTGAGTTCACGGTAGTCGATACACATACGGAAGGATCCATCCTTCTTCTTCACAAACAACACAGGTGCGCCCCATGGCAAGAAACTTGGTTGGATAAATCCACGGGCAAGTAGTTCTTGTAGTTGACTCTGTAATTCTTGCATCTCGGAAGGTGCGAGTCTATAAGGTGCGCGAGCTACAGGTGCAGCTCCTGGCACTAAATCAATCTGAAACTCTACTGCTCTCTGCGGCGGAAATCCAGGCAATTCCTCTGGGAAGACATCGGAAAATTCGTTCACAATTCGAACGTCATTCACGCTCTTCACCTCAGTTTCTACCACTTTCACATGTGCTAGGACAGCAAAACGTCCCTTCTTCATAATCTTTTGCGCTTTCACGCAACTAATGAGGTTCAACTTCGAGGTACATCTCTCTCCATAGATAACCAATGGCTCGCCATCTCCTTGTGGTATACGAAGAGATTTATCTCCACAAATGATATCGGCTCTTATCTTGCTCAACCAATCCATACCAACGATCACGTCAAAACTTCCCAGTTTGATAGGTATCAAGTCAATTTCGAAATCTGCACCAGCTATGTTGATAATAGCTCCACGACTAATATGGTCAACCTTTTCAAGTTTTCCATTGGCGACCTCGACAAGCATACTTTATTTTAACGGGACTAATGACCAATTAATCTTATCGCAAAAATGTCTACATACATAACTTCTATCTGCACCAGTATCAAACAAGACAGAAGCTAAAAGATTGTTGATTGTGAATATACCTGTTACCAAGTCGGGGTTATCGCGTGCATCCCTTGCATTAACATTAAAAGCTCTACCTCGCGGTGGTCCTCCGTCTTTTCGCTTGTTTGGGCACGCATTTCTGAAATGGCCCATCTGCCCGCATTCGTAACACTTCTTCGGCCCTGTGGGGTTCGGCTTCCCATTCAAGGTGGTGACCTTGCAGTGTTTTCCGATATGCCCAGCCCGTTCACACTTCTCACAGACAACATTGCAATATCCAGTATGGTGCTTGTAGCACCGCTTGCATTGTGGTAAGGTTCCTTTGTAGTTCGGGTTGGAGTTGGTGTTGTTGTTGGGGTTGGGGTTTCCACCATTGTTGTTTCCTCTGAAACCCTCATGTCGTTTCGCTAGGTTCTGATCATAGAATCTTCCCCTGTTGTTGTTGTTGTGGTTATCCCATTTGCGTTTCTCACTAGTACCCGCTTCAGACTTAGTTTTCTCCGGTTCATCGATGGTTATCCGATTCATCAAAGTATGCGCCATGCGCATCGCTTCGGGAACAGTTGAGGGTTTGGATGAGGTGACATTTCCTTTGATGCTCTTAGGGAGTCCCCAGAAGTATCTCTCCATTCGCTTGAATTCTGGGGTGACCATTGTCGGACACATCAGGGCTAGTTCAAAAATCTCCTGTTGTAGCTATCAAGGTCATTCCCAACGGCATTTAACTGCATGAATTCTATCTCCATCTTTTGTATTTCGGTTCTCGGACAATACTCCTCAATCATACCAGCTTTGAATTCCCCCATGGCGTAGCATATGCCTCATCAATGCCTTTCGATTGAGCTAACGAGTTCCACCACGTTAGCGCACTGTCAGATAGCGTGCACGAAGCAAACTTGGTCTTATTGTCCTCCGAACAGTTGCTAACTCGGAATACTGATTCAAGTTTCTCGAACCATCTGGTGAGACCAACCGGTCCCTCGGTTCCACTGAATTTATGTGGTTTGCAGCTCTGGAATTTCTTGTAAGTACACCCATTTCGAACGGGTGGGATAACTGGTGGTGGTGGCGGTGGAGCTTGGAGATTTCTTTCTGCTAGGGCTGCGGCTACGCGTTCTTGGATCATCTCTTCAATTTGGGCAGCAGTAGGTGTGGATCGACCGTTAGCCATGGTGTTCTATACAAGACTCAAGTCAAAATCCGGCATTCAATATATAATAATATAGTATATAACAACCAACATGTAAACAGCACAACACATGTTAATTAAGTAACGCAAGTTGATACAAGTACCGCAAAACACCATACAGTAACGTAAGTAGAACACTTGTGCAAAAAGTAACATCACAAAGTTTCCATTCATTAATAATAAGTTTCATACATCTGAATAAGTCCATACAATACATGAGTAATACAATAAACTACAACTAGATTACATAATGAAATCTAAATACAAAGGTCCTATGGTGAAGGTGGGTGTAGGATGTCCAAAACCTGAGCCAACTGCTCCTCGAGCTCAGTAACCCGAGCTCGGAGGATTCCCACCTCCTTAGTCAATTCCTCGACTGTGGGAGATGGTGGGGCAGGCGACGCTGGTGGTGCAGGTGGTGCCGGTGGTGCAGGTGGTGCCGGTGGTGCGGGTGGTGCGGGTGATGCTGGTGGAGCGGGTGGTGCAGACCGCACGAAGCGGGGTGCAGATGTCCCGGCTCCAGAAATAGTCAGCACATAACGAGGTGCCTTATGTATGAGTGGGTCGGCAGGGTACGACACAAGCCGCTTACGGGCAGTAACCCTCCGACGCCGACCAAAAGCTTCAGTGAAAGCACGACCCCCATTCACCCCTGGAATGACGGTACCATCAGGACGGTACCGCTTCTTAGGCGGGGTAGAGGGTGGCTGAATAGGTACATCAGCAGGGTCCTCGTCGTCACTGGAGTCTGATGAAGAATCATCTGATGAAGAATCGGCGGATGATGAGTCATCCGAATCATGTGGTGGTGACACGGGTGGCTGAACTGGCAGTCCGAAGGCGGCCAACATCTCTCTGTGTCTGAATGGCAGAATCGGCACTAAACGTCCATCTAGAGTGCGTCGGCACGGCATGCGCATATGGTTACGGAATGGCCCTTCCCCGAACTCCGCGGGGATCACAACACCACTGATGTGGGGCTGTGAATCCGAGGGTCCGGGAGCAGACAGAGCTGGAATCTCCGTAGGGCTCACGTGTCCATCAGAAGTAGCCACTGGTGCAGGCGGCTAGCTGCTAGTCCCGGAAGATGAAGCGCCGGGGTTACTCGTGCGTAGCGGGATCGGTGGATCGGCAACGGTGGTAGGTGGAGTAACTGAAGAGTCTAAACTGCCCAAAACGCTAGCAGGTGGTACATCCGACATCTGAACAAGGAAAAATAAATTTTCCATGTCACTAAGTCATAAAGCAAGCACGTATTAGGCCAACAGTTTAAATCATGTATAACAATAAGTAGCATGGCAATAACAGCAAATCGTACGAAGGTAGCATGCAATCGAAAGCAAGTAATAGCATGCAGTAGTGAAATCATGTAATAGCATACGGCATATAGCAGTAAAAGTAAGCATCAGCATGCATTAAGTTCAGCGGAAACAAGTAAACTAGCAAGTTGTAGATTAGTCCTATTAGTGAATCCTACTCGGGTCGATCTTAGACTCACTAATGCAACCTAATTCCCTACAACCAATGCCCTGATACCAAATGTGATGCCCCGTACAAAACCATCGTGTATGAATCATCAACAACAGGATCATTACAAGGTTAAGTACTATATGCTGTAATTAAAGAAGTTGCATTCACGATAAAAAGGTGATGTCATAACCGAAATCAAATGTTTTACATTTCAAAAGCATGCTTCACTAAGTAGAAGCAAATAATAAGTGTATGTGACCACAATGGTCGTTACAAGTCATAGTTCAAAAGTACTAAAGTTTGAATGCAAGGTAAAGTAGTTCATGCGACGACAACTCTAAGCAGCGGGTGTCTACAGCACGACTAGTACACAGCGGAAGCTAACCTCAAGCACCTGAGAAAAACATGCTTAAAAACGTCAACACAAAGGTTGGTGAGCTATAGTTTAAGTATAACAGTATGTAAGGTAGGCCACGAGATTTCAGTGCTACAAAGAGCGTTTCAAAACAGTATGATAAAGTATATGTTAACCGTGGGCACTTGGTAACTAACTTAACGTTTATACCCCCTGAAAGTACACTTGGCAAGTGCGTATGTCTACGAAGTATTAAACACTAGTTAAATGCTAGCGCTACTAGCCCGAGTGGGGATGTCAAACCCTATGGATCCATATCTAAGATTCGCGTTCACCGGTTCAAAAACCAATGACTAAACGTTACCGAGCTAAAGGGAATGTTTCTGCCGTTATATATCCCACACATATATAAGTTTAAGTACTCGTGCCTAGTATGTAAAACATAAAATCCGCATGTATTCTCAGTTCCCAAAATAAGTTAAAGTAAAAAGGGAATGCTATAACTCACAATGATAATGTAGTCGTAAAGTCGGTTCGGAAAAGGTGTGCAAGTAATTGGTCCGAAGGTCCTAAACCTAAGGCAAATAGTACTAAGTCAGTAAATCATCTTAATAGGTTTAAAAGTATGTAAATAAGGTCTTAAGGGTCATCATCACTCATCATTTAACAAAAGGCGTAAAGTAGGTTTCGTTTATGAAAGTAGTTTAAAACAAAGGCTGACTTCGATCAGTCACCAGGCCTCTACCCTTACTGAATTAAGGTGAGACCAGTGGCCATGGCTCCGTATATGAGTCCTTTAAGTGTGGTAAAATTTACAGAAGCAAACTCATCTTTGTTTAACCGTGGTGACGGTTTAAGTGCGAGTAGGTCAAAAATTTCTGCACAACGGTAAAGGACATAGTGACGATCGGAGGGCCATAAATCCTAAACCGTAACTCGGATTAAGACGAGTCCTATATGAAAAGTTATCTACTCGAAAAGATATATTTTAAAATCATAATCAAAACAGCCCAGGTCTACTAGTCTGTTACAGAAACAGCAGAACAGTAGACAGAGAACAGTAAGCAGAAAAATAATGGGTTCCGGTGGGTTTGGTGTTTGATGTTCATCATGGTTCTCATCCTTGATGCCTATAGCTTCAAGTGTACAACTCATTGATGTGTTTACATCATATTTACCAAGGTTGGACCATCATAACCCTTGTGCAAGTCTAAGACATGTAGCACAACTTCACTTAAGAGTTGTAAGTGTTTTGATGAACCAAGGTTACATCAAAGTCTTAGATCTAACACATACATGAACTTTAAAACTAATAATAAGTTACAAACTTGAAAGTAAACTAACTAATCAAGATCTTAAGATGTAGAACATAGTTCTTAGTTAGATCTTGAAGATCCGAGACCCAAAAGTCTAGATCAAGCATAAGTATACAAAGTTATATTTAAAGAAAACTTATTTGTGTGTTCTTGAACTTTCAAAATTAACTTTTAGTTCAAGATTAATGAGATCAAGACTAACTTGTAGTACTTGACCATTTAAACTAATTACATGAAATTAAAGTGCATAAAATGAAGTGATAAACTAAGTAAACAAGTAACTTATTCATGGTTGTTCATACTTTAAAGATTCAAGCCTATGTCTTGATCTTTAGAAAGTAAACTTTTAAAGTTTACTTCATGAACTTCGAGTATGATTTCAACACATGAACATTAATATTTTGATACTTTAAGTGTAGAACATAAACTAGAGAGTTTATGTTCTTGTTTTGTTCTTGTTAATACAAGAAAAATGAAGAATAAACTACCAAGTTTGATTCTTGAAAACATGTAAGTAAAGAAAGATAACAACTAGTATGTAAGTAACAATAATCAAGTAAACAACTACAACTAACAAAAGACTATAACAAACAAGGAATGATGATGATATATGGATGCTTGGTTTCGGTTTAGGGACAAAGAAAGAAGAGAGAAAACTTCAAGTTACTTACAACTTGAGAGGGAAATGAGAGAAGGAGTTTGAGAGCAAATGAGTGTGTGTGAGAAATGAGAGAAATGCTAGCAATATGTGATCAAATTTTGAAACAAAAAATGCACTACCAAGGCCATAAAGGCCACGGTCTGTAGTAGCAAAAGGAGAAGGGATGTATTCAATGGTTACAAGCATGTAAAGATGTCAAAAGTTGGTTAATAGAATGGTTATGCATGGGGATAAGTTGCTAACTAGATTCTAAAAGCCTTAACCAACTAGTTTCCATTTAACTTGGTACTTACACATGAAAGAGTGGGCAACTAAGTCCATTTAAAAGGTAGGGTGGGCTTATAAGTCTTATTCATGAGTCCATTAACTTTGTCAAGCCCAAGTTCAAGTATTTAACAAATAAATCCAATTAAAGCCCAAGTAACTAACTAATCACCATAGTTAATTAAAATGATTAATAAAACTAATCATGAATGTAAATAATATGTGAAAATATTATTCGTGTAAGTTTCGAGTGTCACAAAATGTTTCGGGCATTTAAAGTCGAGTACGTTTAGTCATGGCAACATGTAAATGTAATAACATACATTCGTTTTATCACACGTATTAATAATAACAATTATTAATAAATAAACGTTGGAAATTCCAGGGTCGTTACATAAAACCTTGTCGGGAGGCATCGCAATACACAACGAAATCATCACTGCCTTCGGGAAGGGATAGAATAGGAGCGGTGGTTAACTTCTGCTTCAGGGTTTGGAATGCCGACTCTTGTTCGGTTTCCCAAATGAACTTCTTCCCCTTGTGAGTTAACGCAGTCAAAGGACGCGCAATCAAAGAGAAACCTTCGATGAATCTACGATAGTAATCGACGAGGCCTAAGAATTGGCGGATATGAGTTAGAGTAATGGGGGTTTCCCACTTGCTGATAGCTTCGATCTTCACGGGATCGACTTTGATACCCTGATCGCTCACGATATGACCAAGAAATTGAACTTCCTTCAACCAAAATTCGCACTTAGAGAATTTGGCATAAAGTTGCTCTTGTCTCAAGAGTTCAAGCATGAGTCGAAGATGTTGCTCATGTTCTTCTTCGCTTTTGGAATAGATGAGGATATCATCTATGAAGACGATAACGAACTTGTCCAGGTACGGTTTTCATACGCGATTCATGATATCCATAAACACGGCAGGTGCATTGGTTAAACCGAATGGCATCACGAGAAACTCATAATGGCCATAACGAGTTCGGAACGCAGTCCTCAGCACATCGCTCTCCTTCACCTTCAACTGGTGATAACCTGATCGTAAATCAATCTTGGAGTAGACGCTGGATCCTTGCAGCTGATCGAAAAGATCGTCAATTCTTGGAAGGGGATACCGATTCTTGATCGTCAACTTGTTCAGTTCACGATAATCGATACACATGCAGAAAGATCCGTCCTTCTTCTTCACAAACAAAACAGGTGCGCCCCAAGGCGATGAACTCGGTTGGATAAATCCACGGTCTAGCAGTTCCTGTAGTTGACTCTGCAACTCTTGCAGTTCGGAAGGTGAAAGTCGATAAGGTGCGCGAGCTACAGGTGCAGCTCCTGGCACTAGATCGATCTGAAACTCCACTGATATCGGCGGCGGTAATTGTGACACCGCTAATTTTTTTTTAATACGTGGCGGAAGCATAATATTAATTAAATACGATATCAACAATTGTACAAACCGATGTCACATGTCATTAAAACAAATTACATATTAACAGGAAAAGAAGTAAATACATTATGTCTTCAAAATTACACGGTTCATATTCCAAAAGACCACATCAGAGTTAACCCTGTCAAACATAACATCATCATGCCCGTCTTCTCCCAAAAGCACTATCTACAAAAGCTAACAACCTGCAGGGAGGAGATGGAGGGGAATTAGCACGAAGCTAAGTGAGTACGAATAACTACAGGCCATAGCATACATAACTGTTATACTAATCATGTCACAATAGTCTAACACACAAACATCACCCAAGTGCCGTCTACAGAGACTCTGGCGGCTCGGCCAAACCATTAACCACCAGCTGATCGGACTGGGGCTTACCAGAAGTTCCTCCACCACCGTATTTATATACATAATCCACACGCGACGAACACGTCATTCACATATATATACACCACGGCTGTCTAGGCCACCACATGAGGAACCCAACCCGCAGGTTGATCTCTCTTACCGAGGCCACCACACAATAGGGACGCACTGGGCTCCAGCAGACAAGCATCAACCAACATGCAGTCATCACAATGTACTAACTATCCACAACAATAAGTATATCTAACAAGCATGGCAGTCATAATATAACATGCTACTATATACTATATTCTCCAGTTAGTCCCACTCACCGATTACCAGCAAACGAGAAGGTGTTCAGTTATCTAATCACTGAACCTTCTCTTTCTCCTTTTCTCCTGAGAAATACATATACACGAGTTAGTTTATGTCCATAAACACCAAATAACACAATACAGAAAATTTTGTCAGAAAACTGTCCGCTAAAAATTTTCTGCTTAACACTATGCACTTTCAAAATTTACATCATAAACATCAAAATACAAACGGGCAGCATAACGGCTAAAAATCAACACTTAGGTAAAATATTCTGCCCTGGACACTCAGTCGGTCGACTGACTCTTACAGTCGGTCAACTGACCTTACCGGTCGGTCGACCGACGGCCGAAAGTAAATCTCAGTCGGTCGGTTCACTCGCCAGTCGGTCGGTTATCTGTCAATCGGTCGGTCCACTACCTCAGTCGATCGACTGTCGACCGACAGTCGGCCGAGTGTGTTCATCTTTATCAGAAACTGAACAAAAGCTACGGACTTCACGATGAAATCCTCAAATCTCGATCTAGAGCTCGTTTTAAACACCAAAATCGACCACAACTTGTTCACTACTTGTTATAGACTCAAAACCCACAACAATTTGACCATAACAACACTTAAATCACTTGTTTTGACACAAATTTACACTTTTATGAAAACTAACACAAAAACTCCATTTTCTTGAAGATTAAAGCATGAAAAGCTATGAATCTTACCTTGTTGGAATCAACAAATCACAAGGAACACAATGATATGAACAATTTGAGCTCTAAAACAAGAATCAAGGATTAGGGTTTGAAGTAGGTGAGGGAGATGAAGAACGGGTGTGTTTGGGAATTTTCTAGAAATGGGAAGAAGAACACACAGACTAGTCACTTAATTTAGGTTAATTTCCCACACTGTACAAGACACGGGTATTTATCAGTTATCTGATATCTTTCGTAGATCATTTGGCAACCCAAACGAAGTCCAAATTAAATAAACAAACCTGTTCTGTGACCCTTGTCACAAACTGGTCCTAACCACATCATTATTTAATAATAAATATTAAATAAAAATAAAAGCATATAATAACGCAATACAACTTAAGGTCAATCTAGTAATCTTACATCTAGGCCCAATTGAGGATGTTACAAATCTACCCCCTTAAGAAGATTCCGTCCTCGGAATCTGGTCAAGGTCAAACAAATGAGGATAGCGCGCCCTCATTAACTCCTCGGTTTCCCACGTCAGGTTGGAACCTAAATTGTGCCGCCATTCCACTAACACCATAGGAATCTGTTTCTTTCTTAACTTGGTGACTTTCTTATCCACTATTCTAACCGGCTCTTCTACTAACTTCTTACTTAAATCCACTTTCAAATCCTTCAGCGGAAGAATCAAACTTTCGTCGTCTACTTTACACTTCCTTAAATAACACACATTGAATGTGTTGTGTATTCCTGCTAACTCTGATGGAAGATCTAAAACAACAGTCTGATCATTCAAAATTTCTTTGATCGGAAATGGCCCAATAAACCTCGGTGCTAGTTTACCATGCTTACCAAATCTGATCACCCCTTTCCACTGCGAAACTTTCAAATATACACGATCACCTACATTAAATATCACCGGACGTCTGCGCGAATCAGCATACATCTTTTGTCGGTCTCTGGCTACTTTCAATTTCTCACGTGCAATTTTGACCTTTTCTGCGGTTATCTGAACAATATCAGGACCTGCAAATTGTTTCTCACCTGCTTCTAACCAACATGTAGGAGTTCTGCATTTGCGACCATGCAACATTTCATACGGCGGCATTCCGATACTCGAATGATACGAATTGTTGTAAGCGAACTCTATCAGTGGAAGATGCGAATCCCAAGAACCAACATGTTCTAAGACACACGCTCTCAACATGTCTTCTAATGTCTGAATCGTCCATTCACTCTGACCGTCTGTCTGTAGATGATATGCTGTACTTAGATTCACACGTGTACCCAAATTTTGTTGTAAACTGTTCCAGAAGTTCGATACAAACCTAGTATCTCTATCGGAAACTATTGACAACGGTACACCATGTCGACTAACGATCTCTTTCAAGTACAACTCTGCCAAATCACTCAACGAAGCAGTTTCATGGGTAGCTAAGAAGTGAGCACTCTTTGTCAGATGATTCACTATTACCCAGATCATGTCGTGTCCTTTCTGGGTTCGGGGTAACTTGGTTACAAAATCCATCGTTATATGATCCCATTTCCACTGAGGAATTTCTAACTGTCTTAGAGATCCATACAGTTTCTGATGTTCTGCCTTAACTTGCGCACAAATATGACATTTTTCGACAAAATTTGCAACATCTGTCTTCATTGTCGGCCACCAATACAATGTTTTCAAGTCTCTATACATCTTTGTACTACCTGGATGCACTGATAATCTCGATTTATGCGCTTCAGTAAGGATTAAATCCCTTAAATCTCCAAGCATAGGCACCCAAATTCGGTCATTATAGGTATTTAATCCTCTAGAATCATTGCATAGGTCAAATTTTCTTTTAGTCATTTGTTCAGTTTTTAGGTTTTCATCATTCAAAGCTACTAACTGAACGGTTTTCAATCGATCAATCAAGTCTGAAACTATTTCAATTCTCATAAATCTAACATTTTTGACTGTTCTCTTGCGACTCAGAGCATCTGCGACCACATTTGCTTTACCCGGATGGTACTTAATCTCACAATCATAGACTTTAATCAATTCTAAACATCGACGTTGACGCATATTTAATTCTTTCTGCGAAAAGATATATTGAAGACTCTTATGATCTGTATAGATTTCACAATGTGTACCATACAAATAATGTCTCCAAAGCTTCAAAGCAAACACAACTGCAGTTAACTCTAAGTCATGTGTAGGGTAGTTTCGTTCATGATTCTTCAACTGTCGTGAAGCATACGCTATGACTTTATTTCTTTGCATCAAAACACAACCTAAACCTGCGTGTGACGCATCGCAGTAGACCACAAAATCTTCTGTTCCCTATGGTAAAGCTAAAACTGGCGCTTGACATAACAACTGTTTGAGAGTCTGAAAAGCCTTTTCTTGTTCATCAGTCCATCGAAAGGCTACATATTTTCTAGTTAACTTATTCAACGGACCTGCTATTTTAGAGAAGTCTTTGATAAATCGGCGGTAATAACCTGCTAAACCCAAAAAACTCTTAATTTCTGTCGGCATTTTCGGTGAGTTCCAATTCATTACGGCCTCTATCTTAGACTGATCCACTTTAATACCCTGTTCACAAATCACATGACCCAGAAACTGTACTTACCGCAACCAAAATTCACACTTAGAAAACTTGGCGTATAACTGGTCCTGTTTCAGAAGTTCTAACACTAACCTCAGATGCGTAGCATGATCCTTCTCGGTTTTCGAATATATCAAGATATCATCTATGAAGACAATTACAAACTTGTCAAGATACTGATGACACACCCTGTTCATTAAATCCATAAACACTGCTGGCGCGTTGGTTAACCCGAATGGCATAACTAAAAATTCATAATGACCATATCTAGTTCTGAACGCTGTTTTCGGTATATCACTCTCTGCAACACGTACCTGATGATACCCTGAACGTAAATCAATCTTTGAAAAGTAGGAAGCACCCTGTAACTGATCGAATAAATCATCTATTCTCGGTAAGGGATACTTATTCTTTATTGTTCTCTTATTCAAATCACGGTAATCTATACACATACGAAGCGACCCATCTTTCTTTTTCACAAACAACACAGGAGCACCCCACGGTGAAGAACTTGGTCGAATAAACCCCTTATCTTACAGTTCCTGAATCTGAGACATCATTTCTCGGATTTCTGACGGAGCTAATCTGTAATGAGCTTTTTCAACTGGTGTAGCACCTGGAACCAAATCAATTTTATACTCTACTTCACGTACTGGAGGTAACCCTGGTAAATCATCTGGAAATACTTCGGGAAATTCTGACAAAACGGGAATATCGGTCACCTGCTTCTTCTCTTTCTTAACATCAATCACGTAGGCTAAGAATGAATCACACCCTTTCGTTATTGCCTTCTGAGCTTTCATTAAGGAAACCATAGGGAAATTAAATCCACTGCGCTCTCCCCTAGCTATCACTCGGGATCCGTCGGCCAAACGGAAAGAAATCATCTTCTTATCACACTTAATATTAGCCCTATTAGCTCTTAACCAATTCATACCTATGACTACATCAAAACTAGGTATAGGCATCAACAAACAGGTTAAAGGAAAGGAATGGCCGTCGATTTCGATGGTAATTCCAGACACAGATGATGTGCATGGAACCATTTTACCATCAGCTACTTCTACTTCCAAAGGCTCATCTAACTTCCTAACAGGCAACTTCAACTTATCACAGAAGCCTAAGGACATAAAAGAACGATTCGCTCCAGAATCAAATAACACACGAGCTGGCAAGGAATTAACCAAGAACATACCGGTAATGACGTCATCGGTAGTGGTTGCAGCGTCTACCATCATCTGAAATGCCCTTGCCTCTACTGTTGAAGGATTCTTTCTCTTTTGCCCGGCAGTAGAAGCAGGAGATCCCCTGGAAGTAACTGACCTCGCCCCTGACCCTGCCCTAGAACCGGATCTTGACGCAGATGGACAATTTGCAGATCTATGCCCCTCTTGATGGCAACTCCAACAAACATTAGACTTAAAAGAACAAGCGGTTGATTCATGACCTAACACTCCACATTTTAAACATCTCCGGGTCATTGGAGAACATGGACCGCCATGAGTCGATTTACAAACATTACACCAACCAGACTGACTAGAACCCGATCCGCTCATACCAGACTTAATTTTCTATTTAAACCCACCTGACTTCTTACCACGAAAACCCGATTGCTTACTTGACTATTGAGTAGACTGACCACCAGATTGACCTTCTAATTTACCCCCAAAAGATCCACTTCTCGAACTTTCTCTTTTTGCTGCCATTATATCACCTTCAGTAATCTTCGCCATCTCATGAGCCTGTACCAATGTGGTTGCAAATCTCACAACTATTCTATATTCTGGCTTAATCACCCGCATAAAATGCTGAATCTTATCCTTTTCAGTCGGTACCCACTGTTGAACGAACCTTAGGTTAGATGTGAAATTTCTGAAAACCTCATCAATCGTCATACTTTATGTCATCTTCATACTCAAAAACTCGGTTTTCAATCTTTCCATCTCATACTCAGAACAATACTGCTCACGAACTTTAGCAGCAAATTGTTCCCAGGTAATTTGACTGATCTGTTCTTTAGGTAAATATGCAGTGATAGAGTCCCACCATTCCATTGCTTCACCTTTGAAAAGCCGACTAGCAAATAACACCATGGATTCTGGCTCACAAAAACATGCTTCTAATGCCCTCTCCACTTCTCTTAGCCAATTGAGGGTCATCGTAGGGTTTGTGTGTCCGCTGTACTCAGGAGGTTTGCAGTCCATAAACTGTTTATAGGTACACTTCTTTCTTGTCTAAGGGACTTGAAATAGGTACATCATTTGATTAGGAAAAGTCTGGTTAAACGGAAATGGCATTTGATAGTTCTGGTAGGTAGTTTGAGGAAACTGTGACTGAGAACTGCCACCAGCTTGATTATAAAAGTTAGGAGGAAAGGTTGTATTTAACGCAGTGGTATTAGGGTTCCATTGCGCCCGTTCTTGTTCCAATTCCTTAATTTTCTCCTGAGCTTCTAGTAACCGACTTTGAAGTTCTATTACTTCTTGAGAAGTTTCTTCTTCTGAAGATACATGTCCATCTTCGTCAGGGGCTCTAAAAGTACCAGTTCCAGGGACAGTAGGGCCAGTAGCGGTTGCTTCATTATCTGCCATTACTGCACTACCACAACACTCACACCAACGCTTAGTATAAATTCTGTTAGTACTAACAACTAACACATATCCTGTCCTAATACTCACTTAACCCATCCCCAGCATGTTATGTTTGACATGACTCTTCTAAGTTTGGGAACATGACATGTAGATCATAATGCACATGCTGCCAAAATCAGCTATGATACCAACTTGTGACACCGCTAAATTTTTTTTAATACGTGGCGGAAGCGTAATATTAATTAAATACGATATCAACAATTGTACAAACCGATGTCACATGTCATTAAAACAAATTACATATTAACAGGAAAAGACATAAATACATTATGTCTTCAAAAGTACACGGTTCATATTCCAAAAGACCACACCAGAGTTAAACCTGTCAAACATAACATCATCATGCCCGTCTTCTCCCAAAAGCACTATCTACAAAAGCTAACAACCTGCAGGGAGGAGATGAGGTGAATTAGCACGAAGCTAAGTAAGTACGACTAACTACAGGCCATAGCATACATAACTGTTATACTAATCATGTCACAATAGTCTAACACACAAACATCACCCAAGTGCCGTCTACAGAGACTCTGGCGGCTCGGCCAAACCATTAACCACCAGCTGATCGGACTGGGGCTTACCAGAAGTTCCTCCACCACCGTATGTATATACATAATCCACACGTGACGGACGCGTCATTCACATATATATACACCACGGCTGTCTAGGCCACCACATGAGGAACCCAACCCGCAGGTTGATCTCTCCTACCGAGGCCACCACACAATAGGGACGCACTGGGCTCCAGCAGACAAGCATCAACCAACATGCAGTCATCACAATGTACTAACTATCCACAACAATAAGTATATCTAACAAGCATGGCAGTCATAATATAACATGCTACTATATACTATATTCTCCAGTTAGTCCCACTCACCGATTACCAGCAAACGAGAAGGTGTTCAGTTATCTAATCACTGAACCTTCTCTTTCTCCTTTTCTCCTGAGAAATACATATACACGAGTTAGTTTATGTCCATAAACACCAAATAACACAATACAGAAAATTTTGTCAGAAAACTGTCCGCTAAAAATTTTCTGCTTAACACTATGCACTTTCAAAATTTACATCATAAACATCAAAATACAAACGGGCAGCATAACGGCTAAAAATCAACACTTAGGTAAAATATTCTGCCCTGGACACTCAGTCGGTCGACTGACTCTTACAGTCAGTCGACTGACCTTACCGGTCGGTCGACTTATTTGGTATTTCCACAATTGGCCGAAAGTAAATCTCAGTCGGTCGGTTCACTCGCCAGTCGGTCGGTCCACTACCTCAGTTGGTCGACTGTCGACAGACAGTCTGCCGAGTATGTTCATCTTCATCAGAAACTGAACAAAAGCTACGGACTTCACGATGAAATCCTCAAATCTCGATCTAGAGCTCGTTTTAAACACCAAAATCGACCACAACTTGTTCACTACTTGTTATAGACTCAAAACCCACAACAATTTGACCATAACAACACTTAAATCACTTGTTTTGACACAAATTTACACTTTTATGAAAACTAACACAAAAACTCCATTTTCTTGAAGATTAAAGCATGAAAAGCTATGAATCTTACCTTGTTGAAATCAACAAATCACAAGGAACACAATGATATGAACAATTTGAGCTCTAAAACAAGAATCAAGGATTAGGGTTTGAAGTAGGTGAGGGAGATGAAGAACGGGTGTGTTTGGGAATTTTCTAAAAATGGGAAGAAGAACACACAGACTAGTCACTTAATTTAGGTTAATTTCCCACACTGTGCAAGACACGGGTATTTATCAGTTATCTGATATCTTTCGTAGATCATTTGGCAACCCAAACGAAGTCCAAATTAAATAAACAAACCTGTTCTGTGACCCTTGTCACAAACTGGTCCTAACCACATCATTATTTAATAATAAATATTAAATAAAAATAAAAGCATATAATAACGCAATACAACTTAAGGGCAATCTAGTAATCTTACATCTAGGCCCAATTGAGGATGTTACAGTAATCCAGACAACTCTTCTGGAAAGACGTCGGGAAATTCGTTCACAATTCGTACATCAACCACGCTCTTCTCTTCAACTTCTAGCTTCTTCACATGTGCTAGAATAGCAAAACACCCCTTCTTCATAACCTTTTGTGCCTTCAAGCAACTAATAAGGTTCAACTTAGGACTACATCTATCTCCGTAAACAATCAGTGGCTCACCATCTTCGCGTGGTATACGAAGAATCTTCTCTCCGCAGATAACTTCGGCTCTTACCTTGGACAACCAGTCCATACCGACAATCACATCAAAGCTTCCCAAATTGATGGGTATTAGATCAATCTCAAAATCCACTCCGGCTAGGTTGATAATACCTCCTCGGCCAATTTGGTCAACTTTCTCATGTTTTCCATTGGCTACCTCAACAAACATACTCTCCTCCAAAGGTACTAACGACCAATCTATCTTAGAGTAAAAGTGTCTACATACATAACTCCTATCGACACCAGTATCAAATAGAACAGAAGCTAATAGGTTATTGATAGTGAATGTACCTGTAACTAAGTCAGGATTCTCACGGGCATCTCTTGTGTTCATGTTGAAGGCTCTTCCACGTGCTAGCCCACCATCCTTCTTCTTGTTGGGACATTCATTCCTGAAGTGGCCCTGCTGTCTGCACTCATAATACTTCCTTGGTCCATTTGGGTTTGTCCTCACAGCTGGGGCGGTGCTTTTACAGTCTCTGCCGATGTGTCCCATCATTTTGCACTTCTCACACACTACGTTGCATTGTCCAGTATAATGCTTGTAGCATCTCTTACACTGAGGAAGGGTGCCCGTGTAGTTAGAGTTTGAGCTAGGGTTCGGCTTTGGGTTCCTCCAATCGTTGTTCCCTTTGAAATTCTCATACCTCTTAACTGGGTTCTGGTCAAAACCTTTTCCCTTGTTTCCGTCCTACTTACGTTTCCCATTACTAGCTCCCGATTCTGATTTCACCTTCTCTGGCTCTTGACGGGTAATTTGATTCATCAGGGTGTGTGCCATACGCATAGCTTCTGGGATATTCGCTGGTTTCGATGAAGTGACATTTCCTTGAATGTCCTTGGGGAGTCCCCACAGATACCTCTCCATCCACTTGTACTCCGGAGTAACCATTGTGGGGCATAACAGGGCTAACTCCAAGTACCTTCGGTTATAGCCATCAAGGTCAGTTCCTACAACTTTCAGTTCCCAAAACTCCGCTTCCATTTTCTGAATTTCTGTTCTGGGGCAGCACTCCTCGATCATAGCCCTCTTAAACTCTTCCCATGGTGTAGCATAAGCTTCGTCAATTCCCTGAGCCTGGGCGAACGTATTCCACCAAGTCAAAGCGCCATTCAATAGAGTGCAGGATGCGAACTTAGTCTTATTCCCCTCGGAGCAGTTACTCACACGAAACACAGATTCCAACTTCTCGAACCATCTCCTCAGCCCAACTAGCCCTTCTGTTCCGCTGAAATTGTGGGGCTTGCAGCTCTGGAACTCCTTGTAAGTACACCCATTCTGAACAGCTGGCTTAGCCGGTGGAGCTGGAGCAGGGTTGGCATTCGCTATACCCGCGGCTACTCGAGTAGCTATCATCTCCTTGATCTGAGCTGCGGTGGGGATTTCTCGCGGACCTCTTCCATTAGCCATCGATCTTCCAAACAAAAATTTTGACTTAAGTCAAAATCCGATAACCGGTAACGTCATAGCATAAGGTAAACAGTACGGAAATAACACAATACACGAAAACTAAGCATGGCAACAAGCAGCAAGTAGCACAAAAGCCAACATGTAATAGAATTCCGTACAACAATTAAGCAACAGTAATTCCATTCATAATAAGAAAGTTACGTACAATGGCATGAGGTTCGTATATTACATTAATGAAAAATAGGAAACTACAAACGGAATACATAAGGAAATCTAATACAATAGTCCTAGGGCGAAGGTGGGTAAATGATGTCCATCAGGTGGGACATCTGGTCCTCGAGCTTAGTTACCCGAGCACGGAGGGCATGCACTTCCCTCGTCAGTTCCTCGATGACGGGGGATGATGGTGGGGTAGGTGGTGCAGATGGTGCAGATGGTGCAGGTGGCGTCGGTGGTGCAGATGGTCCAGATGATGCAGATGTAGACGGCACAGTGCGGGTGGTCTTATGCTCGAATGGATCGGCAGGATACGGTACGACCCGCTTACGGGCTGTGACCCTAACCAACTGTCCATGTGCGTCCACAAATGACCTTCCTCCGTTAACCCCTGGAATGACAATACCATCGAAACGATACCGCTTCTTCAGCGGGGTAGAGGGCGGCTGCACGGACTCCTCCTCAGGGTCCTCCTCAGAATCCTCCTCGCTAGAGTCGTCGGATGATGAACCGTCTGAATCGTTGGAAGGTAATGCAGGATCATCGCGGGTGGGAGAAAGTGTCTGGCCGGTGGTCATAAGTCGATATCTTCCTGGTGGAATCAGTACAACACGTCCATCAGCGGTGCGTCTAGCCTAATGCCTATGCTCGTTACGGAAAAGACCGTCTCCATTTTCCCCAGGGATCACAGTACCACCGGAATGGTGCTGTGGCTCCGGGAGTCTAGGGCTGGGTGGTGCTGGAATCATCTCAGGATCCTCGTCTCCATCTGAGATGTCCATTAGGTCAAGCACGAGTCCACTATCTCCAGAAGGCGAATCGCCAGAGTCATCAGAGGGTAGCGGTGTGTCAGCAACAATAGTAGGCGAGGCATCAGTCGTCTCTGAGTCACTCTCAAAGTCGAAGGTCATGGGCAGCATGTCTGACATCTGAACAAGGAAAAATAACTTTTTCCATTTCAGTAAGACATATAGCAAGCACATAATCAGGCACTACAGCATCCTAGCAGTACATGACATGGCAATGAAAACAGTTCTAAACAAAAGTAACATGCAAAAGCAGGTAGTAGCATGCAGTAACAAGAATAAGTAGCAGCATGCAGTAAGTTCACATAGCAGTAAGAGTAAGCAGTAGCATGCAGTGGTAGTAACAGTGACATGTAGTAATACAATATAGAAGCATGCAGCAGTCTCCCAGAAACAGGTAAACAAGCAAGTTGTAGATTAGTCCTATTAGCGAATCCTACTCGGTCTGGTCTAGACTCACTAATGCAACCTAATTCCCTACAACCAATGCTCTGATACCAAATGTGACGCCCCGTACAAAACCATCGTGTATGGTTCATCAACAACAGGATCATTACAAGGTCAAACACTATATGCTGTTTGAAAATCAGTTTTGCATTCATAAAAAGATAACGTGCTTCCTATGAATAGAAGAGTTAACATAAGTACGTGACCTAAAGGTCGTTACAAAACCATTATTTTAAATTAACGTAAGTTAATAAATGCAAAAGAAAATTTCCATGATTGAGACATCCCTAAGTAATGCATCGGAAATCTAACACAGCAGGTCCATAACAGCAAGTCTAAAACACCAAGACAGCAATTCTAACAGCGGAAGCAACATCGTCTAAGCACCTGAGAAATACACACTTAAAAGTCAACACGAATGTTGGTGAGCTATAGTTTGTAATCAGTAAAGTAATGTAGACCACGAGATTTCAGTGCTTCAATCAGTAGTTTAAATTAGTATGAAAAGTATATGCTTAACTGTGGGCACCCGGTAACTAGACTTAACGTATGTATATCACCCCCTAAAAGTGCACTTGGCGAGTGCATTTGTCCTCGAAGTATTAAACACCCATTGTCTGCTAACGCGACTAGCCCGAGTGGGGTTGTCAAACCCTATGGATCCATATCTAAGATTCGCCTTCAAGGTTAGGAAACCAAGATTAAACGTTACCGAGCTAAGGGGAATCTTTGTGCCGTTTTGTAACCCACACATATATAAAGTTTAAGTACTCGTGTATAGTATGTAAAACGTAAAAAACACATGTATTCTCAGTCCCAAAAATAGTAAAAAGTAGTAAGGGATGCTATAACTCACAGTGAATAAGCAGTAAAAGTCGATATGAAACGTATGCAGGTAGTAAGTCGGTCCGAAAGGTCGTCAACCTAAGTAAAAGGTCACTAGGTCAATATGTTATTCCCATAAGTTTAAAATTGCATAAATTAAGTTTAAGTGTCATCGTCATCATCATCATCATTCATCAATACTAAGGTAAGTTTAACAAGAATAGAGATCGAAACAAAAGGCTGACTTTGGACAGCTGTTAAGACCTCTATACAAATTGAAAAGACACGTAGTCAATGGCCATGGCTCCGTATGTGAGTCCTCTAACCGCTGACCAATTTTCAGAACCTAAATCGTCTTGGTTTGACCGTGGTGACGGTTTAAGTGTGAGTAGGTCAGAAATTTTCAGCACAATGTTACAAAGGCGTAGTGACTTTCGGAAGGATATAAATCCTAAACCGTATATCGGATTAAGGCGAGGCCTAAACGAAAAGTCATCTAATCGAAACGAACTACCTGAAAATAAATTTTACAGAAGCTCAGAGAGTTTGATCAGACCCCGAAAAACAGAAAACAAGTGCTCCAGTGGGATTCTTGGTGCTTGATGCTCATCACGGTTCTCATCCTTAATGCTTGTAGCTTCTAGTGTACAACTCATTGATGTGTTAGCATCACTTTGACCAAGATTCAACCATCAATACATAATATGTTAATACCAAGTAAGAATACAACTCACTTAAGAGTTTTAGAAGGATGATGAACCAAGGTTACATCATATTCTTAGTCTTAACACAATTACAAGTTCTATTTACAACTAAAGCTACAAACTTTCCATCAATCAAACAAGTATGAACACAAACTTGATCAAATAAAGTAATGGAACCCTAAGCTAGAGAGCTTGGATCCTTTTCACACAAGTTATAAGATTACAAAGCTAGAAAGCTTGAATCTTTGGTGTTCTTGAAGATCTTGAAGCATAAAGCTTAGATCATCAAGTTATATGAAGATCATAAATACAAGTTTTGATCTTTATAACAAAGCACAAAAGCAAGTTGAAAAAGTCGGGTCGTTACACGTTGGTTTTTCTTTATTGCATATACGTTTAAGCCAACTTATTTTACCCATTTGTCCAATTCCCCGAATATTTAAAGAAATCGTACATATGAGAAAACTTACATATAACGATGCAACGGAGGGTGGATTCATTGGATGTCGCGGCGGATCCCGATACATTTTCCGAATTCGTTCGTGTCCAAGCTGTTACTAGTAGAGGTGCCCAATTTATTAAATTTTTTGTTACATCCCGTGTCATTAAAGGAACCTCTAGAATAACCTGATGTGCTACCACTCGCAAGAGAAGATGATTTACAACGCTTAGCCAATTGTGAAATTCTAAGTTTTTGGTCACTTCTAGCAAGATGTTTAATATAAAGCATATTGGACCTTGGTCTTTTTTTATCATGGATATGGGAAGTGCTGTGTGGGATATTGAAGGAATCATCTCTACTAACTCTTTTGAAAGTATGAACCGTGTTTTTCAGTTTAGGGATAGGATTGACAACGGTGTTGATATTATTATTTTTTTCTTTTTAGCTATCGCGTTGTCAGTAAAAAGTAAGGCGTCTAGGTCGAAAGGATCGGAGGTGTCTTGTTGTATGTCATTTGGAGCGGGCATAAAATTAATCGGGGAGTTTGATTGGGGGGTTAATGGTGTTTTAGAGGAATCTTCAATGATGTTTTGAGGGGTATTTTGGTCGAGGACAGATTCCTTTTTCCTACTGATATCATGATTTAAGGAGTTTGAATCATGGTGTGTATCAATAATGCTGGGCTTGTTCACGGTATTGGGCCTAGGTGATACGGTATCATGAGAAAGATGGATTATTGGGCTGGATTCAACAAGGGTGGGTTGTGATGTATCAGTGGGTCTTGGTGAGCTATTTTCAGCATGAGTTGGTTTTGGGGTGGTGATATATGGTTCATGTCCATTAAAATCAGGAATGGGGGTGCTTCAGGTAATTCAGTTTCATTAGTTGGACAAGGCACTTGTTGTAGTGACCCGAACTTTTCCATGTTTATATATATTAATTGAGATTGATATTTACATGATTAAATATTTCCAACATGTTAAGCAATCAAACTTGTTAAGACTTGATAATTGAAATATGTTTCATATAGACAATTGACCACCCAAGTTGACCGGTGATTCACGAACGTTAAAACTTGTAAAAACTATATGATGACATATATATGGATATATATAGTTAATATGATACTATGATAAGTAAACATGTCATTAAGTATATTAACAATGAACTACATATGTAAAAACAAGACTACTAACTCAATGATTTTTAAACGAGACATATATGTAACGATTATCGTTGTAAAGACATTTAATGTATATATATCATATTAAGAGATATTCATACATGATAATATCATGATAATATAATAATTTAAAATCTCATTTGATATTATAAACATTGGGTTAACAACATTTAACAAGATCGTTAACCTAAAGGTTTCAAAACAACACTTACATGTAACGACTAACGATGACTTAATGACTCAGTTAAAATGTATATACATGTAGTGTTTTAATATGTATTTATACACTTTTGAAAGACTTCAATACACTTATCAAAATACTTCTACTTAACAAAAATGCTTACAATTACATCCTCGTTCAGTTTCATCAACAATTCTACTCGTATGCACCCGTATTCGTACTCGTACAATACACAGCTTTTAGATGTATGTACTATTGGTATATACACTCCAATGATCAGCTCTTAGCAGCCCATGTGAGTCACCTCACACATGTGGGAACCATCATTTGGCAACTAGCATGAAATATCTCATAAAATTACAAAAATATGAGTAATCATTCATGACTTATTTACATGAAAACAAAATTACATATCCTTTATATCTAATCCATACACCAACGACCAAAAACACCTACAAACACTTTCATTCTTCAATTTTCTTCATCTAATTGATCTCTCTCAAGTTCTATCTTCAAGTTCTAAGTGTTCTTCATATATTCTACAAGTTCTAGTTACATAAAATCAAGAATACTTTCAAGTTTGCTAGCTCACTTCCAATCTTGTAAGGTGATCATCCAACCTCAAGAAATCTTTGTTTCTTATAGTAGGTTATCATTCTAATACAAGGTAATAATCATATTCAAACTTTGGTTCAATTTCTATAACTATAACAATCTTATTTCAAGTGATGATCTTACTTGAACTTGTTTTCGTGTCATGATTCTGCTTCAAGAACTTCGAGCCATCCAAGGATCCGTTGAAGCTAGATCCATTTTTCACTTTTCCAGTAGGTTTATCCAAGGAACTTAAGGTAGTAATGATGTTCATAACATCATTCAATTCATACATATAAAGCTATCTTATTCGAAGGTTTAAACTTGTAATCACTAGAACATAGTTTAGTTAATTCTAAACTTGTTCGCAAACAAAAGTTAATCCTTCTAACTTGATTTTAAAATCAACTAAACACATGTTCTATATCTATATGATATTCTAACTTAATGATTTAAAACCTGGAGACACGAAAAACACCGTAAAACCGGATTTACGCCGTCGTAGTAACACCGCGGGCTATTTTGGGTTAGTTAATTAAAAACTATGATAAACTTTGATTTAAAAGTTGTTATTCTGAGAAAATGATTTTTATTATGAACATGAAACTATATCCAAAAATTATGGTTAAACTCAAAGTGGAAGTATGTTTTCTAAAATGGTCATCTAGACGTCGTTCTTTCGACTGAAATGACTACCTTTACAAAAACGACTTGTAACTTATTTTTCCGACTATAAACCTATACTTTTTCTGTTTAGATTCATAAAATAGAGTTCAATATGAAACCATAGCAATTTGATTCACTCAAAACGGATTTAAAATGAAGAAGTTATGGGTAAAACAAGATTGGATAATTTTTCTCATTTTAGCTACGTGAAAATTTGTAACAAATCTATTCCAACCATAACTTAATCAACTTGTATTGTATATTATGTAATCTTGAGATACCATAGACACGTATACAATGTTTCGACCTATCATGTCGACACATCTATATATATTTCGGAACAACCATATACACTCTATATGTGAATGTTGGAGTTAGCTATACAGGGTTGAGGTTGATTCCAAAATATATATAGTTTGAGTTGTGATCAATACTGAGATACGTATACACTGGGTCGTGGATTGATTCAAGATAATATTTATCGATTTATTTCTGTACATCTAACTGTGGACAACTAGTTGTAGGGTACTAACGAGGACAGCTGACTTAATAAACTTAAAACATCAAAATATATTAAAAGTGTTGTAAATATATTTTGAACATACTTTGATATATATGTATATATTGTTATAGGTTCGTGAATCAACCAGTGGCCAAGTTTTACTTCCCGACGAAGTAAAAATCTGTGAAAGTGAGTTATAGTCCCACTTTTAAAATCTAATATTTTTGGGATGAGAATACATGCAGGTTTTATAAATGATTTACAAAATAGACACAAGTACGTGAAACTACATTCTATGGTTGAATTATCGAAATCGAATATGCCCCTTTTTATTAAGTCTGGTAATCTAAGAATTAGGGAACAGACACCCTAATTGACGCGAATTCTAAAGATAGATCTATTGGGCCTAACAAACCCCATCCAAAGTACCGGATGCTTTAGTACTTCGAAATTTATATCATATCCGAAGGGTGTCCCGGAATGATGGGGATATTCTTATATATGCATCTTGTTAATGTCGGTTACCAGGTGTTCACCATATGAATGATTTTTATCTCTATGTATGGGATGTGTATTGAAATATGAAATCTTGTGGTCTATTGTTACGATTTGTTATATATAGGTTAAACCTATAACTCACCAACATTTTTGTTGACGTTTTAAGCATGTTTATTCTCAGGTGATTATTAAGAGCTTCCGCTGTCGCATACTTAAATAAGGACAAGATTTGGAGTCCATGCTTGTATGATATTGTGTAAAAACTGCATTCAAGAAACTTATTTTGTTGTAACATATTTGTATTGTAAACCATTATGTAATGGTCGTGTGTAAACAGGATATTTTAGATTATCATTATTTGATAATCTACGTAAAGCTTTTTAAACCTTTATTGATGAAATAAAGGTTATGGTTTGTTTTAAAATGAATGCAGTCTTTGAAAAACGTCTCATATAGAGGTCAAAACCTCGCAACGAAATCAATTAATATGGAACATTTTTAATCAATAAGAACGGGACATTTCACTTGTGATGGGCAATTATTTTTGGGAATTACAGGGGGTTCAGAAAGGTTATGTGAATTTGATGGACTTGGTGATATGTGAGGTTGGTTACAAATATTGTCGTGAAGGTTTAAAGTATCCATGCGTTGGGAGGAGTTAGTTGAAGAGTGTTTTTCAGGTGAGGTTGAATGACCAGGGCTGTGATAAGATGCATGAGTAATCTTTTCACCATTTCCTTCCACTATGTTGTCACAGTCCAAGTGTGATTCTACATCAGAAATATGATCATCCGAGAGGCTATCATCTTCCCAATTTGAATAGTAATCGATATCACCATATAAGTTAAACATAGAAAAGTTTTGGACCTCTGTGATATAAACCATTAATTGATTGGTGTCCCCTGGATTGACAATCGCTTGGCCGTTTATCGGGGAGAAGTTATTTGTTTTGACGATAACCGAACCATGGGATAAATCTTGATTGTTTTCGTTGGTGATCGAACAGTTAATTGTTTCAATTACCTCTCCCCAATTTTTTGCAATGCCGATGAAAGTGGATTCTAACCAACAAGTGATAGGAACCCCATAGATGTTAACAAAAGCAAGTCTACCAGAGGATTTATACACATCGGGATCCCAGAGGTTAATGTCCTCAAGCCATTTCCAAAGAGGGTGTTCCGAGTTGTTTATCAAATCAAGGGCCGGATTAGATTCCTCAAAGATAAGCATTATATCATGACCACCTAAGTATTTTATTGTAAAGCCACTAAGGTTTTTGCTTTCGCAAATTTCACTGAAAAATTCAAGATATTCAAGATCTCTGACTTTAGCAATAACGGCTTGTCTAAGGATTTGAATGAGTTCGAAATTAGAATTTACCTTAATTGATGGAATAGTATTGTTTGAGGCCTTCCTGTTGAGAATCACGTCTCTGAATTTTCTGTCGTCAATCGGTGAAAAGGAGGCTGTATTAACATTGCTACCAGGGCCTGATTTTGTAGCATTCTGATGCCCATCTTCTTTCTTAACATCGAAATCGTGTGCTTTGTAGACCTTAATCAGATGGTCACCTATTACAATGAGATTTAACCTTCTTGCAAGGGATTCTTTATGATATTCAGGAACATCAAGATATCTAACAAACCCGAATTTTCTTCCACTTTTTAGTTTCTTCTTAGGAATATAAACCTCATGAATGTTGCCATATTTTTTGAATATAACCCAGAAGTCGATAGAACACCAATCATCAGGGAAATTGTGAAAGAGATATGAGGTTAACCTTGACTTATCAATCGGTTTAGTAGTCTGCTTGTTATCAGGCTTTGCCGAATCAAAATTAGGGTATCCAAACCTTTTGATGAGATTGATAGATGATTCACGTTGTTTGAAGTTATTGTAGATCTGGTAGGAGGACGTATTTAGCCTAGAATTATTAGGGTTAGGGATCGGGATGTGACGGCCAAAGTGGGATGAATTATTTTGCAGGTAATGAGAATTAGGGTTAGGGTTTTTAGGTGGTGTTTTTTGCTTGTTTCGATCAACCATGACCCACACACCTTCATTGATCGGTTGGTAAGAGATATTGTGATTATCAGTGAAGGTGGTGCTATTCGAGTGGTTCTGAGGGTTCGATGGTGAGGGAGTGAAAGGGGATAAGGGGATGTGAGGCATGTTGAAATGGAGAATACTGTAATAAAAATCAAACGAGAAAGAAAAACAAACAAAAACGATGAAAGAAAAACAAACAAAAACGATGAAGATTAAGTGCAGGATGGCCGGAGAAGATTACCAGTCGTAGAAGATGAGGAGTCGAGAAGAGAGCATTTTTTATTGGATATACTTACTTTCTGACAAGTACTATATACATTTGCTAGGACTCAATAATACATCACAAAATGTATTGATTAGTGCTAGGGCTTAAGTGTAAAGGGTGTGGACTATTGGTGTATATATAGCTACTTACCCTCATAGTCTAGGGTTGATGTTCCTAGCCATTGTTCAAGAGAGGTGTGAAAAAGTCTCATTCTCATTTTTAGATTTCTTTCTCTAGGTTCATCACCTCACTTTCTCACTCTTGAATCAAATATCTCATCTTGTAGTCGAATCAATGTGAATTCGTGTGGAATAACAACATTAATCCTCACTAGCTCTTCAAAGTACTAAGATGTCAGCAGAGCTTAAGAGAGAACGATTTTGATGGAATAGTGAAGGGTATATATCATTTTGTCAAAAATATGATCTTACAATGATGAACTCAAGATATTGAAAGACGAATATTACCAATCAACTTTACTTCAGGTTTACATTTTTCAAACGGTTTTGAATATGATAATTCAAGAGTTTGGTGATCAATTTTAGTGAGGTAAGTGTTGAACAATGAATTCTCCGTGCCTTATTATTCATTATTGAATCGCTATTTATAGAGTTCATAGTAACACTATTGACTAACTAAACCTTAATGGACCCAAGCCCACAAACGGACTTGGGCCAATCTATATAATTCATCTAACACTCCCCGCAATTCGAACGGTGAAATCGCGAACAGTTCGGACTAGAAAGAAAACAATAAACAAAAAAAGAATAAATAATAACACAATTTTCTCTCTGATTTTCGTATCGAATTTATTGATATCGATGATTGGTTGCATTGCTTGAATGTGTTTCCTTTTTCGTAACGTTTTTTTTTTACGTCGTGGCTTGCTTGCCCAAGGATTGAGCAGAACTTGGGCTTTGAACTTTACCGTTGATACAATCTTCTTCAACGCTGCAAAACAAGAGAGTTTTTTTATTTTTATTTTTTATATTCTTTTTTTTTTTTTCGGGGTTTGGAACCTAGTCAGGCGGCTCAGCCTCACGCCGATTATCATCTATTGAAATCGGGATAATATTACAGATAAAATAGAAAAGAATAAAAATATATCTAAAAGATGATAAGGCGGTGGTGAGGTGATACAAGGATTTTTTTTTTTTTCTTTTTCTTTTTAATAACATGACGCAAGTAGGCTGGTTGTACTTTTGTTGAATAAGAGATTGAATTGAATTGGGTGAAAAAGAAGTAACAAACTAAAGACTGGTGGCATTCACCTATCGGAAAGAACAAATAGAATAAAATACAGCGGCTACTTCATCGATGGTTACAGCCGATGTAGAGAACGGCAAACATCAATAATTAGTTTTTATTTTCTAGAAAAAGGATAGTACAAAGGGGATAGATAAAAAGATTGACGGGCGGTAAAGAGACACCGGTTCAAGGCGGGCGATCGACCAACTAGGTCTCGGGATAAGACCTAAGCTATGATTACCATGTTGAACAATGAATTTCCCGTGCCTTATTATTCATTATTGAATCGCTATTTATAGAGTTCATATAACCCTAATGACCAACTAAACCCTAATGGACCCAAGCCCACAAACAGATTTGGGCCAATTTATATAATTCATCTAACAGTAAGCACCAAGTTGCTTATTACTTATTGTGGCTTTAAGCTCGCTTTATTTGTTTTGTATGTTTGATGCATCTACGTTAATGAAGTTGAGTGAGATGTATCCTATGGATGTTAATCAAGAGAAAATAGATCATCTTATGTAAACTTGACATCTGTTATGCAGTTCTGCATTGAGATCATGAATGATTTGCTAACATAAAAGGGATTTCCGACCTTACTAGATTGACGGTCGAAACTATTAAACACCTTTCATCGTTATGTCTATAGGTTATTAAAACTTGTTTAGGTTTTGCCTATTTCGACCAACAATTATTCATGTAATTACATATCGGATTTGACCTATGATAATGAGATTCCCCGATATCATGCTAAGAACAGTTAGAATTTTCGAAAGAAGATGCCTTTTGTTTAGTTTAGGGTTTACTTTTCTAATCATATAGAATACAGATATCGTAAATATATTTTAATTTCTCTCAAACTTGCACTTATGTTATAAGGTATGCATCAAAAGAATTCCAACACTGATCAATCTTGATGTTCGTTATCACTTTCAGAATCTGCAAAGGGGAAAACAAAGAAAATTAAATGAGTGAGACAATCTATTAAGCAGAGTAAACTATTTGTTACAACAAATTATTTGTTGGTTATCATATATCATTGGTTTGGGATACAAAGTCATAACAGAACAACTATATGCAATTAAGCATATCAATTAAGCATATCAATTAATCACAAAATCCATTTGATCAAAGTAACTCACCAGAACGAACATCGTCACTAAGTTTGCCTCTATTTTGGATTTGTTTAACGAGCATCCGGTACATTAACACCCACCAATATATGTGCATAACAAGCAAGCAGAAAAGTAGAGTGTTGAACACATAATAGTATACAGGTCCCTCTGTAGTTTGTTTCTCTTTATCCAGAATTTGAAGAACTTCATAACTAAAAAAAAAAAAAAAAAAAAAAAAACATAACTTCTTATGTTATGATCATGAAGTATATACATAAATGTGTTAGTTAATCATTATATTCTAACCTTGTACTCCAAAGGATCCAAAATGGGTAACAAATAAGGCGAAACACGACCCATGACAATACAAACATATTGAAAGAATAACTTGCAAGTTTTTCGGCTCCACTGTATTTAGACATCTTCCCTATTTCAAGAAACACATCAGTTGCATCATGAAGAGCCAGAACAATGGACCCAACACGAGCAAACCTGCAAAAAACATACACATTATTAAACAGAACGCACATGAAACAAATCAACAATCATGTGAAAATCGCGTTATCAGACGTACCTGCATATATATGATAATGCAATAAGAATAACAGATGCAAAATGATGGGCCATCGAAACACCAAAATCTGCTCGCTTTGTCTCCCAATAAATCAAAGCGAATATCGAGTATATGTAGAATCCCCCCGTATACATGTACAGAGCTTTCAGTTTTAATCTGAAAATCAAATTTAGACGTGAACGAATATATAATCGTCAATTTTTTATGTTTATGATCAAGATTTTGCTAACGTCAGCCCAGGCTGTCGTTAACACTCTTAAAATACTTGTACATTGGTAGTTAGTTATTAACTTTTAAGGTTGCGGTTACCTGATTGTACAAGTGTTTTAGCGTGTTAACGACAGCCTTTAGGGCTATTGTTAGCAAAAACCGTATGATTATGGTTATACTTGAAAGGATATCATACTTATATTTTTGATCGGGCCATCTCTGATCATCAGGACCTATCCAGAAGTTGGTCGTTTTAGTGAACCACGGCTCATTGTAAGTTACATCCAAGGCGATCATTTCCGATGATAGAAAATATACACATTTCCATGCCGATTCCTTAAATTTCCGTACCCTCTTGATCCTTTCATCTATATCTATATCCATTTTCGTGTTATATATTAACCGCCTTCCTACACGCTGCAATAATTCACGTTGTCTAGATCGAACTACGAAAAATCCAAAATTAAGCAATATATTTCTAACAAGAATCACAATGGCAATGGCTTGCAATTTATGTTTATATGCTTATTAATTGCTTATTTTGACATCAGGTTAGCAAATCTAAACCCTCTTATAAAAGCTACTCCGTACTTATCATGTTATTATACAAGGATCGAGTACTTCAAAATTAAATCATGTATACACCTACTTAATTCTTTAAGCAGATAACTTTTATTACTCCGTACTAAATTAGTGACCCATGATCAATTTTTTTCATTTAGACATCATCAAACACTTTATAAATATAAACTCATAGTATGATATTAAAAATGTTACGTCTTGAATAAAAATGTTTCTAAAGATTTGCTTGGTGAATTTAATTCGAGGTCTAGAATGAAGATGAACGTGGCTTCTACTTCGGGTATTTATAAGCTTAAAGATAATGTTGATGACTTTGATTATGGGAAAGCAATTCAAAACTTGTTTATGGGTCCTCAAGATGGTAAAGTAGACGGCTCATCGGCAATTGGGCGAGGTAATATGTCCGCGGAGGCTTTTGCGGCTTTCGATGTTATGATGACACATTTGGCCGGCGAGAGTGCACTAGGCGACGGTTCCACCAATGTGTTATCGTACAAGATAGAGAATCGGTCCGAGAAATTTTTTTTGAAAGAGACGGTTAACGGTTAACGGTAAATTAAATAGGGCGGGTCCTCGAGGTTGAGTGGTCGGGTTCGTTGTGATTCCTCTTTTCGTGTTGTAACCGGTTTGGTTTGGTTAGTTTGTCTTTATGGTTTTACGGGTTGTTAGAGAGGCTCGTTTATAGATAGTTTCGTTCGGATAGTTGCTTTTTAGGTACGAGCTTCCTCGTTTCCCCCGTCTTTTTTGTATTTCTTGTTGAGAGCGTTTTTCTTTTGAAAACGGTTTCGTTTCTACATGAGTATTCTTTTTTCGCCAAAAAAAAAATGATATTAATATGAAAAATAAGAAAGATGATCATTCATTGTGAAAGAAAGAAATAACAAAATCCACATTTCAAGATCCGGTAAAAATGCATGAGAGGTATGTGTGGAGACTTATATTTTCAAGACTACGATAATTTTTAACAAGTATTTTATTTAAAAACTTTTTTAGATTTAGAAAATAAAAACTATATGAACCACGCAGGCTTGACTGAGTGGTCACCCAGTTGCCCAATGAAGTACACTATCGGGTTTAATTCCTGGCTATGCCAAATTGTTCAGAAAGGGAGCGTGACCAGAGGGCGCGCATAATGCGCAATTCACCCGGTACCAGGTCTCGCGCTCGGGAGACTTGATTACCCGAAGTTTTACCATTTATGGATTAGCCAACTTGCTTCTTTGTAGGGGGTTTCATTGCTTACCAAAAATTAAATTATTAATCTATACATCTAAATGAGATATAGGAAATGAATAGTACATTTTATAACCTTTACACATCTACCCCGCACTTTTAATTTTTATAATTCAAACACAATTCTATATCTAAAAGGCAAAGGCCAAATGAATAGTACTATTCCTTTTTCCACTTCTCACAAACTTAACCCTCAACTTTCATTAAAATATAAATCGCAGCCCCACTTTATACTCTTATTAAAATACAAATCGCACCCCCACTTTATACGTATATTTTTTTCCCAAATTTCACAAACTTAACCCCTAACTTTTATTAAAATACAAATCGAACCCCCACTTTATTAACTTTTTTTTTTTTTACTAATATTCAATTTTCACAAACTTAACCCCCTAACCTAACTTTTATAGGCAAAGACCAAATGAATAGTACTATTCCTTTTTCCACTTTTCTCAAACTTAACCCCCAACTTTCATTAAAATACAAATCGCACCCCCACTTTATACTCTTATTCAACTTTTATTAAAATACAAATCGCACCCCCACCTTATACTCTTATTATAATACAAATCGCACCCCCACTTTATATGTATATTTTTTCCAAAATTTCACAAACTTAACCCCCTAACTTTTATTAAAATATAAATCGAACCCCCACTTTACTATTTTTTTTTTTTACTAATATTCAATTTTCACAAACTTAACCCCCTAACTTTTATTAAAATACAAATCGAACCCCCACTTTACTAACTTTTTTTTTAAATAAAACCCGAACGCTAAAAGAAGCAACTTTCACAAAAGGAACAACCCTTCAATGTTAGATGTCGAAAAAAATTCCTTTTTACAAAATAGATCAAGAATTTTTTTTAACTCGCATTCAAAACGGAGCCCCCGCCGCGAAGCGAGGGCTCCACAACTAGTTAAAACTATATGACATGCATCAACTAATGCTTAATGTGAGTAAATGCGTAATACGACGTCATCAAAACTTATCTTAAAAAATGACACGTCAATTTTATGACATTATCTCAACTACTCAAGTCTCATGGGTGATGATATATTCCCTCACTAAATTAATAGATTCACATGAAATACATAATATACCCTTAAATGATGGGTTACATAATTTTGATGTTTGAATTTCTTTAAGGGTATTACTGAAAAATAGTGGGAAACAAGTGTGGATCTATCAAAAGTTAATTTGAAAATATCACTACCCGTCATAAGCTAAAATTTTATCTGTAAAACTGTAAATATAAATCTATATACAAAGTTACAAACGTTACGGAGTAATGTTATTTAGTGTAATATATTGATACAAAGATTATAATGGTAGCGGTGGAGGGTTGGCTTGCCGTTTACCCGGGGTTTACCCGCTGCGGGGGGAGGGGGGGGGGGCAATGTGCCCGTTCGTAGTAGGGGTTCCTCGTAAAAAAAAAAAAAAAAAAAAAAAAAAAAAAAAAAAAGATTATAATGGTACCTCGAAAATGAGTCTATCGAGGAAAAATCTAACTGTCGGGAAGAAGATGGCAAAGAGAGGGAGAACTAAGAAATCTTGGTAACCTGGGAATGATTCTTGCTCCAAATCAATCAAACCCATGCCCTGAAAGAAGTTTTAATTTTAATTTCAAATCAATTTTATTTAATATAAATACAAAATATAATTAAAATCCAAACTGAATAGGATTAACCAATAAAGCATAATTTTATAGTATGTTCTAATGTACGTGCAGTTAGGGAATCGGTTGAAGTTAGGTTTCAAACTAAAACTCTGTTACATTTCTCTACAGCCAATTACTTTCTATTAGCTACGGTTTTTGAATATATAAATGAGGCAATATTTTACATCGTTATTTAATTTACTTAATTTATTAATTTTTATTTGCTGAACAATTTGAACGTATTGTTTTTTGTTGCTTTTACGGGTACTAAATTTAAGGAGTAATTCGTAGTTTCGTACACTATCATATTCATACACCAATTAACTATGTTTTAAAAATATATTATACAATTACTTTAAAAAAACATGTCTGGGTGAAAATGAGTAGTGTACGTAATAGTAGCAAGTTAATTTGCTAAGTTTATGAAGTTGTAACGTGGTCCAACGGTTGGTGGCCTACCTCCTTTAGGAAAAGTCGGGAGTTCGATCCCCGTTGACTACATATTAACTCATAATTTTATCACTGCCATGAAGTTCCACCCATTGTACATTTCCCACATCGCGTTGGAGAGGTAAAGGGGAGGGGGTTTTACAGTCCATGCCCCGTATGAGATTGGTGCGGGTTTTCTCCTGGATACGCAGTTGGGGGCGGGTATAATTGTGTAGGAGATGAACGCGTGGGTGATTACGTCTCACTAGGTGATCCTAACAGCTGTCAAAAAAAAAAAAAAAAATTGCTAAGTTTATTAGTCACAGAAAAGGAAAGTTTTATTATATTTTAATATATATTTTCTTCAAAACGAATTAATGGAACAGTTTATCAAAGAAATGAAATGACAGAGTATTGTATAAAATCTAGTATGATGTTAGTTTTGCATTGAAACCGTTGTGCATTATGCGTGATTGAATTTACGTGTTTGCTTTGATGAATTTACTAACTAACTACAACTCTGTAATTATTTATGTAACGACCCTGGATTTTTCAACGTTTATTTATTAATAATAATTATTATTAATACGTGTGATTAAACGAATGTATGTTATTACATTTACATGTTACCATGACTAAACGTACTTGACTTTAATTGCCCGAAACGTCTTTGTGACACCCGAGACTTACACGAATAATATTTTTAAATATTATTTACATTCATGATTAAGTTTATTAATCATTTTAATTAACTAAGGTTGTTGGTTAATTACTTGGGCTTTTGTTGGACTTTATTTGTTAATTAATTGAACTTGGGCTTTATTAGTGTAATGGACTCATGATATTGGGCTTATAAGCCCACCCTACATTTTAAGTAGACTAACTAGCCCACTCTTGCATGTAAGTATCAAATTAAATGGAAACTAGTTAGTTTAATGCTTAAGAATCTAGTTACAACTCTTTCTCATGAACACACCCCCTAATGACCAACTTTTAAAGCCTTTACATGAAGTAATCTAGTGGATTTTGGCCTCCTCCCTCCCCCACACCCAAACCGTCGGCTCACATGTATGGAGGGGAGTTTTTTTGTTTCAAATTTCATTACTACATACACTAGTATCCTCTCATTCAAACAAACACACAAACTTGCAATTACTTTCCTCTCAACTTTTCTCTCAAAGTGTGAGTTACTTTCAAGTTCTTTCTCTCTTCTTTTTCTCCCTAAAAACCGAATACATACATACATATCATCATCATCTTTTGTTCTTTGTTTGTTGTTTGATACTTACTAGTTGTTGTTACTTTGTTACTTGTTGTTATTACTTACTAGTTTCAAGAATCAAACTTACTAGTTTGATTCTTCATTTATCTTGTAATTTCAAGAACACACAAGAACTAAACTTACTAGTTTATGTTCTACATATATTGTTTCAAAAGATTGTAAGTTCATGTGTTGAAAGCATACTTGTGAATCATGTTTGTAAACTTTAAAGTTTACATTCTTAAAGATCAAACTTAGGCTTGAATCTTTAAAGTATGCAACACATGAACTTATTTACTTGTTTACTTAGTTTATGTCTTCATTTTATGCACTTTAATTTTGTGATTTTGGTTGTTGTTGGTCAAGTACTACAAGTTAGTCTTGATATCATTAATCTTGAACTAAAAGTTAACTTTGAAAGTTCAAGAACACACAAGTAAGATTTCTTTAATTATAACTTGTTACACTTATGTTAGATCTAGACTTTTGAGTCTTGGATCTTCAAGATCTAACTAAGAACTATGTTCTACAACTTAAGATCTTGTTTACATAAGTCTACTTTCAAGTTCATAACTTAATATTAGTTTTAAAGTTCATGTATGTGTTAGATCTAAGACTTTGATGTAACTTTGGTTCATCAAACTACATACAACTCTTAAGTGAGTTGTGCTTCATGTCTTAGACTTACACTAGGGTTATGATGGTCAAAACTTGGTAAAGATGATGTAAACACATCAATGAGTTGTACACTTGAAGCTATAGGCATCAAGGATGAGAACCATGATGAACATCAAGCACCAAACCCACCGGAACCCACTATTTTTCTGCTTTCTGCCTTCTACCTACTGTTGTTCTGTTTCTGTAACAGACCAGTAAACCTGGGCTACTGTAACCATGATTTTCAGATATATCTTTTCGAGTAGATAACTTTTCATATAGGACTCGTCTTAATCCGAGTTACGGTTCAGGATTTATGGCCCTCCGATCGTCACTATGTCCTTTTAACGTTGAGTAGAAATTTCTGACCTACTCGCACTTAGACCGTCACCACGGTCAAACGAAGACGAGTTTGCTTCTGTAAATTTTACCACACTTAAAGGACTCATATACGGAGCCATGGCCACCGGTCTCACCTTAATTCAGTAAGGGTAGAGGCCGTGGTGACTGACTGAACTCAGCCTTTGTCTTAAACTACTTTCATAAGCGAAACCTACTTTACACCTTTTGTTTGATGATGAATGATGATGACCTTTAAGACCTTATTTACATACTTTTAAATCTATTCGGACGATTTACTGACTTAGTACTATTTGACTTAGGTTGAGGACCCGTTTGGACAACCTTCATTACTTGCTTACTTTCCGAGTCATACTTTACCGCTACTTTATCATTGTGAATTATAGCATTCCCTTTTTACTTTAACTTATTTTGGGAACTGAGAATACATGCGGATTTTATGTTTTACATACTAGGCACGAGTACTTAAACTTTATATATGTGTGGGTTATATAACAGCAGAAACATTCCCTTTAGCTCGGTAACGTTTAGTCATTGGTTTTTGAACCGGTGAACGCGAATCTTAGATATGGATCCATAGGGTTTGACATCCCCACTCGGGCTAGTAGCGCTAGCATTTAATGAGTGTTTAATACTTCGTAGACATACACACTTGCCAAGTGTACTTTCAGGGGGTATAAACGTTAAGTTAGTTACCAAGTGCCCACGGTTAACATATACTTTATCATACTGTTTTGAAACGCTCTTTGTAGCACTGAAATCTCGTGGCCTACCTTACATTACTGTTATACTTAAACTATAGCTCACCAACCTTTGTGTTGACATTTTTAAGCATGTTTTTCTCAGGTGCTTAAGGTTATTTGCTTCCGCTGTCGTGCTAGTCTTGCCGTAGACACCCGCTGCTCTAGTGTTATCACCGCATGAACTGTTTAACCTGCATTCAGACTTTAATACATTTGAAACTATGTTTTGTAACGACTTAAAGGTCACATACATTTATTCGTGCTTGCTATTCGTAGAAGCATACTGTTGGTGTAAAACAATTGACGTCGGTTATGACGTCATCTTTTTTATCATGAATGCAACTTCTTTTATTACAGCATATAGTACTTAACCTTGTAATGATCCTGTTGTTGATGATTCGTACACGATGGTTTTGTACGGGGCATCACATTTGGTATCAGAGCATTGGTTGTAGGGAATTAGGTTGCATTAGTGAGTCTAAGACCGACCCGAGTAGGATTCGCTAATAGAACTAATCTACAACTTGCTAGTTTACTTGTTTCCGCTGAACTTACTGCATGCTGCTGCTTACTTTTACTGCTATATGCCATATGCTACTACATGATTTCACTACTATATGATATTACTTACTTTCGATTGCATGCTACTTCTGTACGATTCGTTATTATTGTCATGCTACTTATTGTTATACATGATTTAAACTGTTGGCCTAATACGTGCTTGCTTTATGACTTACTGTAATGACCCGGAATTTTCCGACCAAATTATACTTATGAGATTAATATTTACATAAATTAAACCATACCAACATGATAAGCAATCCAAATTGTTGAGACTTGTGTTTTTGAAAAGAGTTTTACACAACGTTTGACCGTCCAATATGACCGATGATATCACGAACTATATAACATACGATAATTATACGTTTATGTATATATATGTATTTATATATATTTAACATGATCTAAGGATGGTTTAACATCTCATTGTGTACTAATGACAATGAGTTACAAGTATATTTTGAAACTACTAACTTAAGTTTTCAAAACGATAACTATACGTAACATTCTTTGATATATATACTTATAATCTATAATGCTTATACATGTATCGTATATATAATGTATTTAATCACTTTTTAAGGACTTAAATACATAAAACAATATAAGTATATTCACAAAAGATAGCTATATTTGAATTCTCGTTCCGTTTCCTCAAGATTTCTATACGTATATCTAGGGTATATGTACCCGTATCATACCTAGCTTCTATACGTATTTACTATTGGTATATACACATCAAATCAACATCCTAATCAACATTATTACTGCCCTAGATATGAAGTAACTAGAATTTGTCAAGTAGTATGAATTATTAGTAAGAAAACAAAATTAGGAATCCTTTTCTTTCTTTATAAGCTAAAAACGTTTTTATAAATGAACACCATTTCTTCACTCCATTTTCTCATACCTACACCCTCATTTCTCTCTCAAAATACTCCTAACTTCATACTTGATCATCTCCAAGCATTTTCCCCATCATTTAGCTTCAATTACAAGCCTTAAACACCATAAGAAAACTCTTTCAAGAACATATCAAAATAACCACCCATTTGAAGAAGTTTACTTCCAACCTTTTGATCTAACTCCACCACTCTTTGATTCCAAGATTATTTCTTATCTTTTGCAGTAATTTTGTCCAAGTAACTTGAGGTAGTAACCTTGTTCATAATCTTATTCAATTCATATTCATATAGCTATCTTATTTTGTGGTATAAAATTTTAACAACAAGAACATAGTTTGAATGATTTCAAACTTGTTCGCAAACTAAATAGATCCTTCTAACTTGACTTTTAAAACACTTCAATACCATAATATATCATAATGATATGCTAACCTACCAAGATATAACTTGGTTTTATAAAGAACATCTTAAAAACTGAATCTACGTCGTCGGAGTGCAACCGGGGGCTGTTTTGGGTTGGATAATTAAAAACCATCTTGAACTTTGAATTGGAAGTTCATGTTCTGGAAAAATGATATTTCTTATGAATATGTTAACACATAAAAATTTCATGGTTTAACTCAAAGTGTAAGTATTTTTAGAAAAATGATCATTAAATGTTGTTTTTATGATGGAAAATGATCACTTTCATAAGTTTCACCAAAGTTTGACCTATAACCTATGATTTTGAATACAAACTAAGGTATTTTCAGTTCATATTCTTAAAATTTGACTCGATCCAAGGAAGTGGCAAGTTGAACCAACAAAAACGGAGTTGTAATGAAGAAACTACGACTAAAACAAGATTGGGTATCCGAAGCTAGTTTAGCTACGAAAATATTTGGAGAAAAAGTAAATTAATCATATCTTTTCTATTTAATATGATATTTTATATATAATTACTTATGATTTGATTTTATATATTTCAGGACCACCCGTAAACAACACGAGAAGATTAATCATAAGACCTCATGATTGTACGCAACACGTCATTTGACAACACGGTACTTTATGTACGCAACACGTCATTTGACAACATGGTACCATGGGTCGAGATTAATTCTGATCAATACGAATACGATGGGGTCTTTATTTATTTTATTTAAGCAACTAATTGTGGACCACTAACATCGGACTGCTAACTACGGACTAAGAAAATATTAAAAGTATATATATGAAACGATTACTTAAAAAGAAAATATGTTGATATATTATATATATATATGGTTAGGTTCGTGATATCTATCGGAGACCAAGTCGAATTAAATACCTTCAAGGCAAAAGTAAGTTTCATTTGCTCTCTTTTTAATTGCTTTTGCAATATATATTTTTGGGCTGAGAATACATGCGCTGCTTTTATAAATGTTTACAAAATAGACACAAGTACTTAAAAATATATTTTACGTTGAGTTGTACCACTGGCATATTTCCCTGTAGCTTGATAACTACTATTTACATGGGTATTGTAAACGCGAATCCTGTTGATAGATCAATCGGGCCTGACAACCCCAACCGGACTGGACGACCAGTATTCAACGGTTGCACAGTACTTCGTTTTGGTGACTACACTTGGTACGGTGTAGTGAGATTTTATAATAAAGGGAATATGCGACGTTGATTAAATGTTAAGTATGGTTACCAAGTGCTCAACCACTTAGAATGCTTTACATACACTTGCGAGTGTATTATGTTTATGATTATGAAATCTTGTGGTCTATTAACAAATTGAAATGATTGTTATGATAAACCTATGAACTCATCAACCTTTTGGTTGACACTTTAAAGCATGATTATTCTCAGGTACGAATTAAGTCTTTCGCTGTGCATTTGCTCAATATAAGGACATTACTTGGAGCCGATCATCGCAATGGGACCAAATGTTGATGACTTCGTCCAGGTGGATTAGGACGGGTCCTTTCAGTTGGTATCAGAGCGGTGGTCATAGCGAACCAGGTCTTGCATTAGTGTGTCTAACTAGTAGTTGTTAGGATGCATTAATGAGTCTGGACTTCGACCGTGTCTACATGTCAAAAGTTTTGCTTATCATTTCCAGTCGGAAATCATCTGCTTATTATCCTTAGGAAATTACCTGCTTATCATTCATAAGTCTAGACACGTTTTACTACATTTACTGCATTGATAGTGTATAGACGAATTCTTATCTTAGCATATCTGTTATTGCGAACTTTGACTGATATCTTTTCAAAGATTCTCCGTAATTTACGGGATTTTAGTATTATATATACATATGTAAATTATGTATTGAAGAGTACTAAATCTAACTCCTATAATCTATTCCATACCAAAAATTCATTTTCCCCATTATACGAGATGGATTCCGCATCTAGTTCGAATTATTCAGATTCTGACAGTTATGCCGATATGGATTTCCATTCGGGCTCCGAAAGCAGCGTCACCGGAATGGATCAACCAATTTCCCATCATCTATTCTGGATGAATTGGGGATGGGTTCGTAATATACTAAATCATTGGAGACAAGAAGAAGGTGATCCATTCCATCCACCAAATTGCCCTCTTGGCGATGAACCTGGAGCACTTACCAGCGAACCAATTCGAAACACCATTTTCTCTCTCATTTCTAGAGTATCTCGTCATGATTATATACTATCCCATATTACAAATCTTGTTCATTCGCTCGCTCCAACCGCCAATCATCCCGGTGTACTAGCAGAAGTTAACGAACTTCGCGCTCGCGTGACGGCTTTGGAGAACATGGTGCGAAGGTTGCAAACACCAGCAGCAGCACCATCAGCATAATCAGCACCACCATCAATAACATCAACAATACCATCATCACCACTAACAAACAACATTCGCATCACACGTCTCGACATCATAATCTGTCCCACAAACATCAACATCATACGCACCATAGATACCAAGGAGTACCAACAATAATGAACGATGAAGTATTGATCCATAACTTCATTGATATTCTGCGAAGAATATGTGGTTTCAAAAAGTTTTAGAGATTTCTTATTCTAGCTCAAACCGAAAAGCAAATGAGATTAATATCATATTAACTCATTAAATTCATGATTTCATCTGAAGAAAATATATATGTATATATGTTTTCATAAAGATTGTAATTAAAAGTTCTTTTGTACAAAATATTAATGGTGAAATTTTTTTTTAACGGGAAGGTAATACCCGAGGAATAATTAGATTTCATCTTAATAAGTTACATTGTACATTCGTCGAAGCTGATTCAACAGTCATTTACTATTCTACTTACAACCACCGATATACGTATCCGTTCACCGCAGAATAAACATTTTCATTCAATTTCATATTTGGATTTTGACTTCCCAGAATCCAACAAGTGGCATATGAAGAAAACATATGACAAAATAAAATCTGTTAGAAACAAACAAATTAACTATGAAAATTTTTGTTAAGAATCCACGCTAACTGTTCCAGCTAACTTTTCCTAGCTAACTGATTACATTTTATTTATCGCAGTTTATTTATCGCAATTTAATTATCGAACTTTTATTTATCGTCATTTAATTTCTGTAATTATTTTACGCACTTTAAATATCAGGACACGTATACAGTGTTTTGACTTATCATATCGATGCATCTATATATATTATTTGGAATCACCATAGACACTCTATATGCAGTAATGATCGAGTTCTCTATACAGGGTTGAGGTTGATTCTACAATAATATATATAGTTTGAGTTGTGATCGAGTCTGAGAGGTATACGGGTCACGACACGTATTAATTAATTCGTATATTATATATTAAACTATAAATGAATTATTGGACTGTTACTGTGGACTATCGACTGTGCACTAATGACATTGGACAATTAAAATGAATTAAAATATTGATTATAACATATGAAACTAAACATTTCTTCAAGATTGCCACTTGATATCATCTTAAACCTCATTGTATCTCGACGATTACAATCAGCGTTCAAATCTATCATGATTCTTAAAAACACCTCAATCGAGAGGATAAACCAACCGCACTTCATCTACGGAAGAAAAGATTGATGCATATAGTTATGCACCTGAAAAACCCTCGGAAACTGAGTAAACGTTTGACACGTATCTGTTCTAGTTCCTTTGACATTGTTATTACCGAAGATCGTTTTGCAATCCCTTTCCAAAGTAGCTAATTTTGTCACAGCTCCAGCAAGTCAACTCCGACTTTTCATCCGAAACAACTTTATTATAACCGCGATATATATGCGTACTCTTTATTGTTACTGGGGAACCTTTTATATTCCACAATATTACCATCAGCGATTAATCATTCTAAAAACACAATTCTCCTAAAACTACCTCGGTTTGATAACCGATGACCCAGATCAGTTAACTTTAAAAATGCTGACGAAGCAGCATGTTGTAAATGATCTTACTGGCCAAAAGTTTGATGATAAAGAAAGGAGTGTTAGGAACGCTCGATAGAAAATTTAGTACCGAAAAGCGGATTATGTGAAACTATGAAGAAAGCCGTGGACAAATCACAAAGAATAAGTTTGCCTTCAAAGAATCCAAATGATTCTGTGCCTGCTGAAATCGTTAGCAAACATCTTATTTCTCATTCTAAACCTTCACAGACAAATCTTCTTCATCATCCATTGATATTAGAAATTCTAAGATATTCTCGTATGTTCTATTATAAATATTCTCCATATTTCTGGCGATATTTTCACAACTATTCTTATCTGAGATCATTTATCTCTCCGTAATATCTGCAACATAAAAGAAACTGTGTTAGTTTCTAAATTCTGAAACCTTCGAGTTTAAAATATGAACGTTTTGAAGTAGTGTTGGGAACTGAAGCATGGATTAGTATAATATAATGACACTTGATCAACGTCATTATATTACAGTAAGTCATGCTGAGTTTCTAATGAAGCATGATGATTCACAGTACCGTCATCATGTGCCATTTACACGACTCTTACATTCTATCTAATCTCTAAACATATCAAGAGAATATTTTTCTGGATGACTCGGTCTTCTCCAGGGTATTCTGGTAATTTAACAAATCAAAATCGTTCTATTACCATTTTCTTCTTAGAGCATTAGCTATGTTCATTCTGAATTTCATATCTACGAATTCCGGACCATTACTCGCTTGACTCGAAGTCGGGAAGAGAAAACGAAAGCATGAAGCTCCGAAAAATAATGAAGAATATAAACTTCGATAATAACCCCGAAATTACAAACCATGTATATCGATGCAGATAGCAATATAGAGACATGGGAGAATTAGAAACACTATAAACACAAGAGTATAGTAGAAGTAAATAGATTCTTCTGGTGGTAGATGAAAAAGAAGAATGATAGATATAAAAGTTAGGAGTATATCAAGAATCAGGACTGGATGGAGCATATTGATGAATGCTTTAAAGTAAGAATCAAGGGAGAAAGAATAGAAGGTGTGAGTCGTGGAAAATAAGGAAACGAAGGGATGAATTTATAGTGAAATATCCGACAGAGCAATCGAAACAGATTATTGCATATAATCAAAGAAGTTCCTGATTTTCTTAATCACCAAAGAACCAAATCTTATTACGTAAGATTCTCTTTAAATCCATTAAATCCCGGAAATCAATCATAACTACGTCATCGGTTAAGACGGATATATTTTACTCATCTCACTCTTTTACGATAGTCTCATTTATATTCTTCGCATAATTGAATCGTTTTATCTACATTACTCAATGATGATAAAACTCCATTATCACCTTATATTTGTCATGAAAACCTTCTTATTGTTATCCATAACAACCTCTATCAAATTTCGGGGACGAAATTTCTTTAACAGGTAGGTACTGTAATGACCCGGAATTTTCCGACCAAATTATACTTATGAGATTAATATTTACATAAATTAAACCATACCAACATGATAAGCAATCCAAATTGTTGAGACTTGTGTTTTTGAAAAGAGTTTTACACAACGTTTGACCGTCCAATATGACCGATGATATCACGAACTATATAACATACGATAATTATACGTTTGTGTATATATATGTATTTATATATATTTAACATGATCTAAGGATGGTTTAACATCTCATTTTGTACTAATGACAATGAGTTATAAGTATATTTTGAAACTACTAACTTAAGTTTTCAAAACGATAACTATACGTAATATTCTTTGATATATATACTTATAATCTATAATGCTTATACATGTATCGTATATATAATGTATTTAATTACTTTTTAAGGACTTAAATACATAAAACAATATAAGTATATTCACAAAAGATAGCTATATTTTAATTCTCGTTCCGTTTCCTCAAGATTTCTATACGTATATCTAGGGTATATGTACCCGTATCATACCTAGCTTCTATACGTATTTACTATTGGTATATACACATCAAATCAACATCCTAATCAACATTATTACTGCCCTAGATATGAAGTATCTAGAATTTGTCAAGTAGTATGAATTATTAGTAAGAAAACAAAATTAGGAATCCTTTTCTTTCTTTATAAGCTAAAAACGTTTTTATAAATGAACACCATTTCTTCACTCCATTTTCTCATACCTACACCCTCATTTCTCTCTCAAAATACTCCTAACTTCATACTTGATCATCTCCAAGCATTTTCCCCATCATTTAGCTTCAATTACAAGCCTTAAACACCATAAGAAAACTCTTTCAAGAACATATCAAAATAACCACCCATTTGAAGAAGTTTACTTTCAACCTTTTGATCTAACTCCACCACTCTTTGATTCCAAGATTATTTCTTATATTTTGCAGTAACTTTGTCCAAGTAACTTGAGGTAGTAACCTTGTTCATAATCTTATTCAATTCATATTCATATAGCTATCTTATTTTGTGGTACAAAATTTTAACAACAAGAACATAGTTTGAATGATTTCAAACTTGTTCGCAAACTAAATAGATCCTTCTAACTTGACTTTTAAAACACTTCAAGACCTATAATATATCATAATGATATGCTAACCTAACAAGATATAACTTGGTTATACAAAGAACATCTTAAAAACTGAATCTACGTCGTCGGAGTGCAACCGGGGGCTGTTTTGGGTTGGATAATTAAAAACCATCTTGAACTTTGAATTGGAAGTTCATGTTCTGGAAAAATGATATTTCTTATGAATATGTTAACACATAAAAATTTCATGGTTTAACTCAAAGTGTAAGTATTTTTAGAAAAATGATCATTAAATGTTGTTTTTATGATGGAAAATGATCACTTTCATAAGTTTCACCAAAGTTTGACCTATAACCTATGATTTCTAATACAAACTAAGGTATTTTCAGTTCATATTCTTAAAATTTGACTCGATCCAAGGAAGTGGCAAGTTGAACCAACAAAAACAGAGTTGTAATGAAGAAACTACGACTAAAACAAGATTGGGTATCCGAAGCTAGTTTAGCCACGAAAATATTTGGAGAAAAAGTAAATTAATCATATCTTTTCTAATTAATATGATGTTTTATATATAATTACTTATGATTTGATTTTATATATTTCAGGACCACCCGTAAACAACACGAGAAGATTAATCATAAGACCTCATGATTGTACGCAACACGTCATTTGACAACACGGTACTTTATGTACGCAACACGTCATTTGACAACATGGTACCATGGGTTGAGATTAATTCTGATCAATACGAATATGATGGGGTCTTTATTTATTTTATTTAAGCAACTAATTGTGGACCACTAACATCGGACTGCTAACTACGGACTAAGAAAATATTAAAAGTATTAAAAGTATATATATGAAACGATTACTTAAAAAGAAAATATGTTGATATATTATATATATATGGTTAGGTTCGTGATATCTATCGGAGACCAAGTCGAATTAAATACCTTCAAGGCAAAAGTGAGTTTCATTTGCTCTCTTTTTAATTGCTTTTGCAATATATATTTTTGGGCTGAGAATACATGCGCTGCTTTTATAAATGTTTACAAAATAGACACAAGTACTTAAAAATATATTCTACGTTGAGTTGTACCACTGGCATATTTCCCTGTAGCTTGATAACTACTATTTACATGGGTATTGTAAACGCGAATCCTGTTGATAGATCTATCGGGCCTGACAACCCCAACCGGACTGGACGACCAGTATTCAACGGTTGCACAGTACTTCGTTTTGGTGACTACACTTGGTACGGTGTAGTGAGATTTTATAATAAAGGGAATATGCGACGTTGATTAAATGTTAAGTATGTTTACCAAGTGCTCAACCACTTAGAATGCTTTACATACACTTGCGAGTGTATTATGTTTATGATTATGAAATCTTGTGGTCTATTAACATATTGAAATGATTGTTATGATAAACCTATGAACTCACCAACCTTTTGGTTGACACTTTAAAGCATGATTATTCTCAGGTACGAATTAAGTCTTCCGCTGTGCATTTGCTCAATATAAGGACATTACTTGAAGCCGATCATCGCAATGGGACCAAATGTTGATGACTTCGTCCAGGTGGATTAGGACGGGTCCTTTCACTTACTGACATGGAAAATTTATTTTTCCTTGTTCAGATGTCGGATGTTCCACCTGCTATCGTTTTGGACAGTTTAGACTCGTCAGCCACCCCACCTTCTGCTGCTGCCGACACACCGATCCCGACACGTACCAGTGACCCCGGCGCTTCGTCTTCCGGAGCTAGTAGTAGTGCGCCGGCACCAGTGGCTACTATTGACGGACACGTGGACCCTACGGAGATTCCAGCTCCGTCTGCTCCCGGACCCTCAGAACCACAGCCCCGCATCAGTGGTGTTGTGATTCCCGCGGAGTTCGGGGAAGGGCCATTCCATAACCATATGCGCATGCCGTGCCGACGCGCTGCTAATGGACGTTTAGTGCCGATTCCTCCAGGCAGACACAGAGAGATGTTGGCCGCCTTCGGACTGCCAGTTCAACCACCCGTGCCACCACCACATGATTCGGATGACTCATCATCCGCCGATTCTTCATCAGATGACTCTTCCTCAGACTACTCCAGTGATGATGAGGACCCTGCCGATATACCTATTCAGCCACCCTCCACCCCGCCGAAGAAGCGGTATCGCTTCGACGGTACCATCATTCTGGGGATCCACGGAGGCCGTGCTTTCACTGACGCTTTTGGTCGGCGTCGGAGGGTTACTGCCCGTAAGCGGCTTGTGCCGTACCCTGCCGACCCACTCATACGTAAGGCACCTCGTTACGTGCTGACTATTTCTGGAGCAGGGACATCTGCACCCCGCTTCGTGCTGTCTGCACCACCCGCTCCACCAGCACCACCTGCTCCACCAGCACCATCCGCTCCACCGGCCCCACCTGCACCACCAGCACCGCCCGCCCCACCAGCTCCCACTGTCGAGGAATTGACAAGGGAGGTGGGAATCCTCCGAGCTCGGGTTACTGAGCTCGAGGAGCACTTGGCTCAGGTTTTAGACATCCTACACCCACCTTCACCGTAGGACCTTTTGTATTAGATTTCATGATGTAATCTAGTTGTAGTTTCATATTTCACTTATGTATTGTACGAATCTATCATGATGTATGAAACTTATTATTAATGAATGGAAACTTTGTGATGTTACTTTTTGCACAAGTGTTCTATTTACGTTACTGTATGGTGTTTTGCGGTACTTGTATCAACTTGCGTTACTTAATTAACATGCGTTGTGTTGTTTACATGTTGGTTGTTATATACTATACTATTATATATTGAATGCTGGATTTTGACTTGAGTCAAAATGTTTGTATAGAACATCATGGCTAACGGTCGATCCACACCTACTGCTGCTCAAATTGAAGAGATGATCCAAGAACGTGTAGCCGCAGCCATTGCGGAAATGCAACCCCAAGCTCCACCGCCACCGCCACCACCACCGGTTATTCAACCCGTTCGAAATGGGTGTACTTACAAGGAATTCCAGAGCTGTAAACCACATAACTTCAGTGAAACCGAGGGACCGGTTGGTCTCACCAGATGGTTCGAGAAACTTGAATCAGTATTCTGAGTTAGCAACTGTTCGGAGGATAGCAAAACCAAATTTGCTTCTTGCACGCTATCTGACAGCGCGCTCACGTGATGGAACACAATGGCACAGGCACAAGGCATTGATGAGGCGTATGCTACGCCATGGGAGGAATTTAAATGTGCCATGATTGAGGAGTATTGTCCGAGAACCGAAATCCAAAAGATGGAAATGAAATTCATGCAGTTAAAGGCCGTTGGGAACGACCTTGATGGTTACAACAGGAGATTTTTGGAACTGGCCCTGATGTGTCCGACAATGGTCACCCCAGAATTCAAGCGAATGGAGAGATACTTCTGGGGACTCCCTAAGAGCATTAAGGGAAACGTCACCTCATCCAAACCACCAAATGTTCCCGAAGCGTTGCGCATGGCGCATACTTTAATGAATCAAATAACCATCGATGAACCAGAGAAAACTAAGTCTGAAGCGAGTACTAGTGAGAAGCGCAAATAGGATAACCACAACAACAACAACAACAACAATAGGGGAAGAAACTATGAACAGAACCCGGCGAAACGATGAGGGTTTTAGAGGAAACAACAACGGTGGAAACCCCAACCCCAACAACAACACCAACTCCAACCCGAAATACAAGGGAACCCTACCTCAATGCAAGAGGTGTTACAAACACCACACTAGGTATTGCAATGTTATCTGCGAGAAGTGCCAAAGGTCTGGGCATGTTGGAAAAGACTGTAAGGTCACCACTTTGAATGGGAAGCCGAACCCCACAGGGCCAAGGAAGTGTTACGAATGCGGGCAGATGGGCCATTTCAGAAATGCGTGCCCAAACAAGCGAAAAGATGGCGGACCACCCCGCGCTAGAGCTTTTAATGTTAATGTAAGGGACGCAAGCGAAAACCCCGACTTGGTGACAGGTATATTCAAAATCAACAATCTTTTAGCTTCTGTCTTGTTTGATACTGGTGCGGATAGAAGTTATGTATGTAGACATTTTTGCGATAAGATTAATTGGTCTTTAGTCCCGTTAAAAGAGAGTATGCTTGTCGAGGTCGCCAACGGTAAACTTGAAAAGGTTGACCACATTAGTCGAGGAGCTAGCAACACCTCCGACTGGTACTTGAACTCTTGAGACAAGAGCAACTTTACGCCAAATTCTCCAAGTGTGAATTTTGGTTGAAGGAAGTTCAATTTCTGGGTCATGTTGTGAGCGACCAGGGTATCAAGGTTGATCCCGCCAAGATTGAAGCCATCAGCAAGTGGGAGACCCCCACTACTCCGACTCATATTTGCCAATTTCTAGGTCTCGCCGGTTACTACCGAAGGTTCATTGAAGGATTTTCTCTGATTACGCGTCCTTTGACCGCGCTGACTCACAAGGGTAAGAAGTTCATTTGGGAACCCACACACGAATCAGCATTCCAAACTTTGAAGAAGAAGTTAACCACTGCACCTATCCTATCACTTCCTGAGGGCAGTGACGACTTTGTTGTTTATTGTGATGCATCGAGGAGTGGTTTTGGTTGTGTACTGATGCAACGATCAAAGGTTATCGCTTACACCTCCCGCCAATTGAAGATTCACGAGCGAAACTACACTACTCACGATCTTGAACTTGGAGCCATTGTATTTGCACTCAAATTGTGGAGACACTATTTGTATGGAACTAAGAGTACTATCTTCACCGACCACAAGAGTCTCCAGCATATCTTTGATCAGAAGCAACTGAATATGAGACAGCGTCGATGGATCGAGACGCTCAACGACTACGATTGTGAACTCCGTTATCACCCTGGCAAGGCCAATGTTGTAGCTGACGCTTTAAGCCGAAAGGAGAGGATGGCACCTCTTCGTGTTAGGGCTCTGAACATCACCTCTTCGTGTTAGGGCTCTCAAGGAGGAGAATATATCTCACGAACATTTGAACATACTTGTCTCTCGATTCGAGGTTAGGGAGTCTGGACTCCGATGTTATGCCGGAAGAATTTGGGTACCTCTTTATGGAGATCTACGGAACCTTATACTTGTTGAAGCACACAAATCGAGATATTCGATTCACCCCGGTGCGGGCAAAATGTACCACGACCTTAAAGAACAGTATTGGTGGCCGAATCTCAAGAAGGACGTTGCGACTTATGTTGGTAAGTGTTTGACCTGCTCGAAGGTTAAAGTCGAGCATCAGAGAACTTCTGGGTTACTTCAACAGCCGGAAATCCCGTAATTGAAGTGGGAAAGGATCACAATGGATTTCATTACTAAGCTGCCGAAGACGGTGGGCGGATACGATACTATTTGGGTTATCGTTGAGCGTCTTACCAAATCTGCACACTTTCTAGCGTTGAAGGAAACAAATACAATGGAAAGACTTGCTCAATTATACATCAAGGAGGTTGTATCTCGTCATGGTGTACCTTTATCGATCATCTCCGATCGCGATCCCCGTTTTGCTTCTAGATTTTGGCGTTCTTTGCAAGAAGCCATGGGAACTCGTCTTGACATGAGTACTGCTTATCATCCTCAGACTGACGGGCAAAGTGAACGAACGATTCAGACCTTGGAAGACATGTTGCGTGCATGTGTCATCGATTTCGGAAAGGCCTGGGAAAGGCATCTGCCACTCGCCGAATTCTCGTACAATAACAGTTATCACTCGAGCATTAATGCCGCACCTTTTTAAGCGTTGTATGGCCGTAAGTGCCGATCTCCTATTTGTTGGGCCGAAGTAGGCGAAAAGCAAATCACCGAACCCCAGGTAGTCCACGAAACAACGGAGAAGATTGCTCAGATTCAAGCTAGACTTAAGACTGCCCGCGATCGTCAAAAGAGTTATGCTGATCTTAAACGTAAGGACTTTGAATTCAACGTTGGTGATCATGTAATGTTGAAGGTTGCACCTTGGAAAGGTGTGATTCGTTTTGGAAAACATGGAAAGTTGAACCCACGATACGTTGGTCCTTTTGAAATTTTATAACGTGTTGGACCCGTTGCTTACCGTTTGGATCTACCAGCACAATTGAGCTCAGTTCATCCTACCTTCCACGTGTCAAACTTGAAGAAGTGTCTTGCTGCACCTGAACTTATCATACCACTTGAGGAACTTACAATTGACGACAAACTCCACTTTGTGGAAGAACCAGTTGAAATTATGGATTGTGAGATCAAAACTTTGAAACGAAACAAGATTCCGATCGTCCGAGTGCGATGGAATGCCAAACGAGGACCTGAGTTTACTTGGGAACGAGAGGATCAAATGATGCGGAAGCATCCTCACCTTTTCCTGACTCCTCCATATACCCCAGCTTAAATTTCGGGACGAAATTTTCTTTAACAGGTGGGTAATGTAACGACCCTGGATTTTTCAACGTTTATTTATTAATAATAATTATTATTAATACGTGTGATTAAACGAATGTATGTTATTACATTTACATGTTACCATGACTAAACGTACTTGACTTTAATTGCCCGAAACGTCTTTGTGACACCCGAGACTTACACGAATAATATTTTTAAATATTATTTACATTCATGATTAAGTTTATTAATCATTTTAATTAACTAAGGTTGTCGGTTAATTACTTGGGCTTTTGTTGGACTTTATTTGTTAATTAATTGAACTTGGGCTTTATTAGTGTAATGGACTCATGATATTGGGCTTATAAGCCCACCCTACATTTTAAGTGGACTAACTAGCCCACTCTTGCATGTAAGTATCAAATTAAATGGAAACTAGTTAGTTTAATGCTTAAGAATCTAGTTACAACTCTTTCCCATGAACACACCCCCTAATGACCAACTTTTAAAGCCTTTACATGAAGTAATCTAGTGGATTTTGGCCTCCACCCTCCCCCACACCCAAACCGTCGGCTCACATGTATGGAGGGGAGTTTTTTTGTTTCAAATTTCATTACTACATACACTAGTATCCTCTCATTCAAACACACACACAAACTTGCAATTACTTTCCTCTCAACTTTTCTCTCAAAGTGTGAGTTACTTTCAAGTTCTTTCTCTCTTCTTTTTCTCCCTAAAAACCGAATACATACATACATACATATCATCATCATCTTTTATTCTTTGTTTGTTGTTTGATACTTACTAGTTGTTGTTACTTTGTTACTTGTTGTTATTACTTACTAGTTTCAATAATCAAACTTATTAGTTTGATTCTTCATTTATCTTGTAATTTCAAGAACACACAAGAACTAAACTTACTAGTTTATGTTCTACATATATTGTTTCAAAAGATTGTAAGTTCATGTGTTGAAAGCATACTTGTGAATCATGTTTGTAAACTTTAAAGTTTACATTCTTAAAGATCAAACTTAGGCTTGAATCTTTAAAGTATGCAACCCATGAACTTATTTACTTGTTTACTTAATTTATGTCTTCATTTTATGCACTTTAATTTTGTGATTTTGCTTGTTGTTGGTCAAGTACTACAAGTTAGTCTTGATCTCATTAATCTTGAACTAAAAGTTAACTTTGAAAGTTCAAGAACACACAAGTAAGATTTCTTTAATTATAACTTGTTACACTTATGTTAGATCTAGACTTTTGAGTCTTGGATCTTCAAGATCTAACTAAGAACTATGTTCTACAACTTAAGATCTTGTTTACATAAGTCTACTTTCAAGTTCATAACTTAATATTAGTTTTAAAGTTCATGTATGTGTTAGATCTAAGACTTTGATGTAACTTTGGTTCATCAAACTACATACAACTCTTAAGTGAGTTGTGCTTCATGTCTTAGACTTACACTAGGGTTATGATGGTCAAAAATTGGTAAAGATGATGTAAACACATCAATGAGTTGTACAATTGAAGCTATAGGCATCAAGGATGAGAACCATGATGAACATCAAGCACCAAACCCACCGGAACCCACTATTTTTCTGCATTCTGCCTTCTACCTACTGTTGTGCTGTTTCTGTAACAGACCAACAATCTTGAGCTACTGTAACCTTTATTTTCAGATAGATCTTTTCAAGTAGATAACTTTTCATATAGGACTCGTCTTAATCCGAGTTACGGTTTAGGATTTATGGCCCTCCGATCGTCACTATGTCCTTTTAACGTTGTGCAGAAATTTCTGACCTACTCGCACTTAGACCGTCGCCACGGTCAAATGAAGACGAGTTTGCTTATGTAAATTTTACCACACTTAAAGGACTCATATACGAAGCCATGGCCACTGGTCTCACCTTAATTCAGTAATGGTAGAGGCCGTGGTGACTGACCGAACTCAGCCTTTGTCTTAAACTACTTTCATAAACGAAACCTACTTTACACCTTTTGTTTGATGATGAATGATGATGACCTTTAAGACCTTATTTAAATACTTTTAAAACTATTTGGATGATTTAATGACTTAGTACTATTTGACTTAGGTTGAGGACCCGTTTGGACAACCTTCGTTACTTGCTTACTTTCCGAGTCATACTTTACCGCTACTTTATCATTGTGAGTTATAACATTCCCTTTTTACTTTAACTTATTTTGGGAACTGAGAATACATACGGATTTTATGTTTTACATACTAGGCACGAGTACTTAAACTTTATATATGTGTGGGTTATATAATGGCAGAAACATTCCCTTTAGCTCGGTAACGTTTAGTCATTGGTTTTTGAACCGGTGAACGCGAATCTTAGATATGGATCCATAGGGTTTGACATCCCCACTCGGGCTAGTAGCGCTAGCATTTAACGAGTGTTTAATACTTCGTAGACATACGCACTTGCCAAGTGTACTTTCAGGGGGTATAAACATTAAGTTAGTTACCAAGTGCCCACGGTTAACATATACTTTATCATACGGTTTTGAAATGCTCTTTGTACCACTGAAATCTCGTGGCCTACCTTACATTACTGTTATACTTAAACTATAGCTCACCAACCTTTGTGTTGACGTTTTTAAGCATGTTTTTCTCAGGTGCTTAAGGTTATTTGTTTCCGCTGTCGTGCTAGTCTTGCCGTAGACACCCGCTGCTCTAGTGTTATCACCGCATGAACTGTTTAACTTGCATTCAGACTTTAATACATTTGAAACTATGTTTTGTAACGACCTAAGGGTCACATACATTTATTCGTGCTTGCTATTCGTAGAAGCATACTGTTGGTGTAAAACAATTGACGTCGGTTATGACGTCATCTTTTTTATCATGAATGCAACTTCTTTTATTATAGCATATAGTACTTAACCTTGTAATGATCCTGTTGTTGATGATTCGTACACGATGGTTTTGTACGGGGCATCACAATTTAGTTAAAAAAAACTATACATAAATCAAGAAGTGAAATCCACATATTGAAAACAGTTCAAAAGGCAATGATGGAATATTGTGATAAGTCGTTTTTTTAGTTAATAAAGCCTTAGGAAATAAATATGAGAAATTGCATTTTTTTTTTTTTTAGATTTTTCTAAACAATTTTTTAGTTAAAACACTCACTAATAGTTAGGACATGCATTAATAACTTGTAACATGTTAGTAATTATCATTGATAACCACCTTACTAACTCTTTTGTACTATCATTTATGCACCAATTTTTATCGTAAAGATAGCCCTTAGGGTTAAAATTAGATAAATCTTTTTTTTAAAGGAAAATTTTACAAGCTAAGAACTCTAAGTCAACACCAAACGAAGCTAAATTCCATCTTAGAGGGACTTTTTCAAGCTCGAATCTCCACAAAAAAATGTTTTCTTTTCTTAGAATTAACTTATACCACGTAGTCACACTTGGGTTATAATGGTGTATCTTATCGTATACACGCATAAAAAGCATAATGATTGCATAAAAGTAGCATCAGGAAGACTGGAAACAACATTTTTGTGGAATTATCAGTCCAGCGTTATCCGCTGTACAGGCTGCTCCGTCATGCGTAAGCCCTGAAGGCCGCCTAGCGCGTAAGCCCTGGCCGGAGAACGCCACCTTCAGCGTAAATTTCGGATCGCAAGTAACAGAACATATCATCATCTGACACGTGTCCCCGAGCAATTTGGTGGATCTGACACTATAAATAGACCCCTTGGGTCGTCATTTTACACAGTTCAGTCATTCTTACAACTTTGAGAGCTAAGACTTCATTTCTCTCTCTCTCTACACTTTCTCTCACTAGAAGTCATCCGACTAGCACCTTTACGCTCTACGGACGACAGATTGATTAAGCCACCCCACAAGTTTCTACACTTGTGAACCGGGTCTGCAGGGATTATTTCCCAAGGGTAAACATCAATCGGCAACACTCCGCCTTCCTAAAGCTAGATAACTTCTAGTATTGTGTTGACATACTAAGCCTTACCTTATAAGGAAATAGGTGTTAACAATGGCGCCATCTACTAATGCAAAGAACAGACGAAACGAAAAAGGAACAAAAACAACTGAAGCTCCATTTGTACTTGAAACAGTCAACAATCCATCAACTGACGACATGATAACTGTTGAAGATGTACCTGTTCCACCATTAGATGGTACGATTGAAGAAACAGTTGCTGAAACTGCAGAAAGGCTTAAGCATTTGGCAACTAATTCGGAGAAAAGGCCAGTAATCGAAGAAACGACAACCAAAAGTGCAGAAAGACTTCCAAATTTTATTACTAATCCAGAACGACGACCATTGATGCAACCACGGCGATGTCCGTCATTTATACCTTTTCGGCGGATGGCGGATGGCAAAGACAAGCAAATCATGAAAAGGCAATCTATATCAAAATACAGGTTATCCAGGCTACTTGACAAGTTGGGCAGTCTTATTGATGACTCTGAAGATGATAATGATTTGAGCTATGTTAATAATGATTCTGATGATGAGGTTGATGGCAGAGATGAGTTCATGTCTGAGAAGCAGGCAGTGTTGCTTTTAAATGACATCCTTAAGCAGACAGCTCCGGTAAAATATAAGCAACGCTTAGCGCAGCCCGCCGTCCGTGCTGTGGCTGTAGATAATTTCTTCGCCCTCATTACTGGAGAGCAAGCTACAAAGCCACCAGCTATGGCAGAATCTACTCAGTGTTTCATTGATCGAATTGCTAACTATTCGTTACCCAGGAATCTTGGCATACCGACAATTGGAGTTTATGATGGTACAACAGATCCTGAGGATTTCCTCACCATGTTTGAAGGCGCTATGAGGTTGCAGCATTGGGATGACGGGGTAGCTTGTCATATGTTTCCAATGGTGCTGCAGAAAATGGCAAGGGAATGGTTTGCTAGCTTGCCGCCAAGAAGCATCACCAGTTATTTGGACCTCCGTGCAAAGTTTTTTATGCAGTATCAAAACCTTCGAAGCTGTACTTTGACACATCTTGATGCACATGAGATCACAATGCATCACAATGAACCCTTGAGTAATTTCATGAAGCGATACACACTTGAAGCACAGAAGATACCTGATTGTCCAGAATCTCAGCTAGTATCTGGTTTTATTTTTTTGTCTGGATCAGCGACGGTTTAGTGCACCTGTTCATGCGTTAAGGTATGACTTGCCAAAGACTCTACATCAGGCGTTGGAAGTTGCACAGAAGCATGTTCGAGCCGGTGAGCGGGGGATGAATAAGTTTGATGGCAGCAGCAGTAGCAAATCGCACAACGGAGGGTGGTACTTTGACAGAAATCAGAGGAGGAATGACAATTCTAATGGCGGATGGAGAGGCAACAACCATCCTAATGATTTTCATCACAATAGAAGGCCAATAGAGAGGCATCCGTTGATAATGGCGCTGAATAAAACTCCAAAAGAGATTCTTTTCACCGAACCAATCCGGACCACTTTCAATCCTCCGGCACCCATGGAGGAAAGAGAGGGTCTAAAAAGTGAACTATGGTGTGACTTTCATGAAGCATGGGGTCATGATACAGATAATTGCAAATCCCTGATGAGAGAGATCATCGCAAAGATCAAAGCAGGAGAGTTAAACCACTTGTTACCAGGTAAACAGTACAGGAGGAATGATCCTCGTAGGAAATTTGGGTGGCAAAGGAATGATGGTGGAAAAGGTCATCGAGGAAATAACAGAAGAAGGGAAGAGCATGGCGGAGGAGATAACAGAAACCAGTACGGAAATCGGATCACGGAGCGTGAGTCAACTCCATACGTTGTAATCAAAATGGTGTGGTTGAATGGAAGTCACTATGAGGACGGTGAGCAGTCGGATAACAATGTTGATAGCTGGAGATATGCTCCAATTATTTTTCAACCAATTCAAAATTGGGCTTTGTCCGTTCAGCCAGTGGTCATTTCAGCAGAAATTGCAAACAAGTTCATTAGCCATATTTACCCAGATACAGGCAGTGAGGCTGACATCATTTATTGGCATTGTTTCAAGGCTTTTCCAAGGCATGTGCAGGTAAGAGCTAGGCGGAAGAATTTGAAGGTTTCAGGGCTAACAGGAGCGCCAGTGAATGCAATGGGACAAATTCGTTTGGAAGTTGTTTTGGGAACATTTCCACTAATGAGAACAGAAACAATCGATTTCACTATCTTGGATGGCAATTCACGATTCAATGTCCTTTTTGGACGAGCAGCGTTAGCAAAATTTGGAGCGATAACATCAACGGCCCATGCAGAGATCAGATTCCCAACTCCTAACGGAGTAGCCGCCATACACTCACAGTATGTGGCACCAACAAGGAAACGATCAACATTCGCAAGCATACCAGAAGGCAATATGAATCAGAGGCGAAGAAATCGGTTGTTCAAGGAAGATGAGGTTCAGGAGTTTTTCATTCCATAATCAAGTATTTGGGCCGGATAGCGCTGGGCGCTCGGCGTGTGAAGAAGCAATTTGTTAGCATTTTTTATCAAGAGCAAAATTTATCATTTCAATAAACACAGTTTGTTAGCATTTTCTGAAGAGCAACGTGTATCAATTTACTGTAGACCATTGTGGTCATTTTTACAGTGCATGTATTCGCAATAAGCATACACTAAACATTCATGATGTACTAATTAGGCTTGATCCACCTAAATTCGTCATCAATCGTTTATGTATTGCTCAGTACTGATCAATAAATTTTATATTTTTCTTAAACAAAGTGCTACCCGTGACAAATGTAGAACATTGCATTTATATCCTGCCCACAGAAGGAGTGTATTTTTATACCTCTGATGGCGGAAGCTTTTGTGCCAGCCAGCAAAAGGCACAATGGATCGGCTAGAAAACGTTTAAGTTTTACTAGAACGCACCGAGGCATGATACAAAACTCAGATACTTGTCATGACAAACATTATAAAAAACTTACTTCACAGAACGAAGTTCTATATTTTATATGAAGGCAAAAATATTTAGCAATTCTTCCTCATATACTTTATGACGGAAGGCGTATGACGGACAAGTCACTAACTCAAAACTAATATTTATGTAATATTTCAAAAATTCTTCCTCATATACTTTATGACGGAAGGCGTACGGCAGAAAGATTATTTTATAATCACTCTTCAAAGAACACTCCATAACTATTCCTCATCAATTTGATGATGGAAGGCATGTAACATACTTTAAATATCCTATTAATTGTTTGAAGACATAATATTTGTAAAATGGGATTTCAATTTTGCATGTGTTATTCCTTTGGCAGAAGTTCACAGTGCAAAACGTTCAAAAACGAATTACCTTAAAAATGCTCTGTTCAGTTGTACAATACACAGTTGTACATAAAATTTTATGATATGCTTCGTGCATAGCAGATGCGTTATACATAACAAACATTAACGTATTTGGTGCAAGCACACAAGCAAAGTATAATCACTACAATAAGCGTATATTTGTGGCATTCAAGTTATCAATGTTTATTACAAACGGTTGCTCATCAAATGGTTACAAATTTATGAAAATTCAACATTGAGCACATCCTGAGCAGAGGACTCCTCTCTGCTGCATACTTCATCATAAACATCTATCTTCAGATTAATCAATCTGTCCCTAGCTTCATCAACCTTCTCCAGAGTTCCAGGAGGCATCAGATTCGTAATAGCAGCAGGGAGAGACTTGTTTGGAGCAAGGCATCTGGTTAATTTCTCTGTCACATCATTAATAGCATGGGTACGTATAGTATCAACATAATCATTGTAGGGATTCCCCACAAGACTGGATCCAAGCACCTTCGCTATCAAACCCGGTATACCCTTCTTAAGCTCGGCAAAGTTGCTCTCACCCTTCTCCGCCCTCTGGAGAAGCCCAGCAGACTTTTCCCTTTCTGCAGATAGCTGCTTTTCCAACTCAGCAATCTTCAACTGATCCTCCTCAACACTTTTCTTCTCAGCATCCACCAACTTGTCTTTCTCCTCTTGCAGGGCAGTAGCAGCATCTAGAGCATTTTTTAGCTCCGTCTCCTTAGCTTTTATTGTTTTCTGAGCGTCACTCAAGGCACGCTCAGCATCAGCAGCTCTCTTACGAGCATTTGCACCTTCAGCTATATCTTTACGGGCTATAGCAAGAATAGACTCCTGATGCTCCTGCAGTTGCAGGACGGACTCCAGGTGATTGGTTAGTAGCAAGTGAGTAGCAGCAGTTGATTCCCTGAGTTGTTCAGAACGGAGAGCGTTTAAATGAGGTTTTAACTCAGGGATAACACAACCCTGCAACAACAAAATATTATGATTAAATATTGCAAGATTGCATAAATAAATTGCAAGTACAGGCATACAGATGATTTAATCGTTAATACCTGAAGAGCAGTTGCAAAACCTTTGCTCTTAGTAGCAGGATAATCAATGAGTGCCTGCAACGTACTAACATGTGCAGAAACTTGTGGCACTTGCACATTTGATGATGTGACAGCAGGGTTGCCAGTGTTGGGAGGAGGAGAACGATAAGAGGCATCGTCCTCCGTCCTCTGTTCAAACTCAGATTCATTAAAGGGAGTGAAGTTGTAGTCCGGAGTTTTGAAACAACCCAACCCGTATTAAAACCGGCCCATAAAAATTTTTCCTTTTAATACGCGTTAAATAATACTTTAGGTCCCGTTACACATATTCCAAAACGTATTTGTTATCAAAGTAAGTTCATCGAACTTAAAACATACATTAATGATTTAAACTCCTTAATACAATGGTTCATTAATTAAATCGTAAACCGGTTATAATCATTATGACCCGACTAGTTACGTTTACACAAAACCGAGCATGGTGATTTGGGACTACGCTACCCAAATCCTAATCGAGTCCAAAAGCAAGATCTTCTAAAGCAACCTAGCCGAGATCTCTAATTCCCAAGCTTACCCGAGCCGCCAAGCATGCGAACCTATAAAAATATCAACAACGAGAGGGTAAGCTAACGCTTAGTGAGTGAGAATATACTACATACATATATATGCATAAAATGGACACGCCACAAATAGCAAATACCGCATACCGGAGCATCCAAACATAAAGGCAAGCTAGTCTAAGCATACCGTAAGATCACTAAGCAATGAGCTAAAGATACATCAACAAAATATAAGTTTGCCAACAACGATGTGAACAATGCCAATAAGCTACACCCGGAGGGTTAGCTACAACACGACAATACAACATTATATGTATACAATATATATGTATATATATATGTATATATCTCTCGAATAACATAATTTGCTTACGCTTACAACACAATAACCATGGTTAACCAAGTATACAAGAGAACGGTACATGTAAGTCCGTTGGAGTTCATAACATCCACTAGTGTTACTTATACAACGCGTAATCACTAGTCCCCCGGGTGATGTCTTAAACACCGCGACTAACTCACCCTTACAACAATGTGGCGTCTTAAACACCGCGATGAACCCACACTTCATTCAATACAATGAGTGGTGTCTTGAACACCGCGACACTTCCACTCTCACGACATTGTGGTGTCTTAAACACCGCGACAATCCCACAAGTCAATTACACAAGGAGTAGTGTCTTAAACACCGCGACAATACTACTCGTTCCTAGAATGTGGTGTCTTGAACACCGCGACACTTCCACATTCATACCACACAAATAAATACATTATATACGTTCTCGCATAATTATTCCACTCACAATATTAACCCTTCGCCATTGGGGTTATATAATCCACATCACACGCCCATGTGATAGAGTACACGCAAGGTGTGCACCTCGTCAAAGATGGTCAACCAAAACGCACAACCGTGCCAATTGGACCTACACACAAGTCCATCAATCCACCTATATGTGAAGTGAGCTCTATAACCGAGAACCACTTCACCCGACCCGCACCCATCCTACACATACATATGCATATAGGATATTAACACTCACCTTAAGCCTTGATGAATGCAACCAAGTAATCCGCAACTCATCAATGGAAAGTACCTATTCCATTATCACAAATTCAACAACACACTTAGATTGGATTTACAAACCAACCCAATTTGACACTTAGTGCAAATTCGACCCAAATGTAATTCCAAGTACAAACCGCGCCCAAACTAACCAATAATTACTAACACGGGTGAAAATGGTCCTAATATGCCAAGTAAACCCAAACACAAGTGTTAAACACATGTCTCACCCATTTTGACACCAAAACCCTAATTTTGACCTAATAAGTCAAAATCTCACCGTTTACAAGTCTTGACACCAAAACACATTTAACTCGGTTTAATACTTCAACTTAATCCATTTTAAGTTTATAAACCTTAATAAATCAACAATCGGGTCAAAATCATCCCCAAACCCTAATTTTGGCTCTAGTCAAAATTAGTCAACTCCAAGAACCCTAAATGTCCCCAAAACCTCAATAATCACTAATACTAGTGATTATACACCATTTACAAGTCTTACAAGCATGAACTTGCACACCAAACCCAGAACCCGACATTAACAACAAAAAAACCCGAATCTTGGTGTTAACCTTCAATTAACAACTAAATGGGTCTCACCTATGAATCATACAATCAAAAGCCCTAAACTTGAATGATGAACACGAAAATGAATTTCGGAGTTAGAGCTTACCACTAGTATCACCGTGTAGCTAAGAACGAGGAGAACACACTTGTCAACTACGCCAAGGATCAACTCCCGATCCTTCCTTTCCAAAAATCCCTTTGAAATCAAATGGGTGTTTGAGTTTGAGAGGAAAAATGAAAAGAAAAGGGAAATTAAAATGAGAAATGAAATGAATGGATGAGGTTAAATCCTCAAATCTGGCTCAAACGCTAAAAGACCAAATTGCCCTTGAACTTCATTTAAATTTACAAGAATCTGGTGCCAGTTCACACCATTCGCCGCGCCGCGGCCTAATTCGTCGCGCCGCGACGATTGCCTCGAACTGGTGACTTTGTTAACAAGCTTTCTGATCTGGATTTATTTGAAACGCCGCGTCGCGGCTCCCTTTGTCGCGCCGTGACACCCAACGTGGCCTGACACATTTTCTCGCACACAAGACTTTAACACCCAAACATGTATCGAACCCTTCATACGCCTGTCGTACATACACAATACACCTATAAATCATGTACGGGGAAAAACGGGGTGTTACAAGTTTTTAGTGTTTTATCTCCTTCACTCTCACGGTTTTCCTCCGGCACCCGTTCACCGCCCTCAGTAGCCTTCCCTTGGCTATCATCAGATTCTGCTAAAATCACTAACAAGAACAAATTAGCATTATGAACAAACATAACAGTTATAAGCAAAAACATGTGCATTATCAAGAAAGAGCAGAATGGACATACTTCTTCTGCGTTTCTGCTTTTGGCCCCCCTCTGTACTTTTCACCCTCTTAGAGCCTATGCTCTTCTTCCTTGTCTTTTGGGTTGGAGGGGGTGTGGGGTTTGTTTCACCCGTGATATCAACCGAACCAGATGTCTGCTGCTCGGCGGTAGTGGTGTCATCCGCTGTCCGTTCAGTGTCTGTTTGTTCAGACCCGGACTCACTATCAGAGCTGCTAACAACAATTCCTTCCACCTTTTCAGCAGCAGTAGCATCAGCAGCAGCTTTAGCCTCAGCTGCGGATCTCTCTAACTCTAGCTCTTCAGCAGTTTTGTCACGAGCAGTGACCTCCACTTTATCATCAAGATCAACGGATAAAAGAGTAGAACGAACCTGCATCACGGAGTTGGCTGCAAAAATTGAACATGAACAGCAATATAAGCAAACATGACAAGCAGTAGAAACGCATTTATATATATAATAGGATGATCATATCACATCCTACCATGGTTTTTCTCACGAAGTACTGGAACAGAAGTGCTCGGCCATTCTTGACTCACTTTGCACAGCACAAGAATTCCCTCATACCTCTCGTATGATCTAGGCGGAAGGCGGAGCTCTTTCAAGCTATTTACTATCCGCTGCTCTGCGGCAGAAATCTTAACACCCTTTCCTACACCAGCATCAATAGCACCCCATTCCCGGACAACGGAGTACTCCTCCGGAATAACAGTCTCATCAACAAAGAAAAATGGAGTTTTCCAGTCCTTCAAATTTGAAACTCTATTTGTACCAACAAAATGAGTATTTCGCTTACTATCAATAGTAAGCCAGCAGTCACTAATTGTGCGAATTCTAAATAAAGAGATAAAAACTTTAATGCGAGGCTTTATATTAGTAGCATTGCAGTACATTTCAAAAAGGATGATTTTTTGAAGGCCATGGGGATGCATCTGACTAAGACAGGCCTTATAATATCTAAGAAGATGAAGAAGAAAGTTAGTAAGGGGAACACGGAGGTTGCCGTGGGTAATTTGTAAAGTGTATAAAGTAATTTTTCCGTCAGGAGGGTTGTCAGCAGTTTGTTTGTTGGTGGGAAGAACATGGTTGTATTGATTAAGATGGCGGAAGGCAATCTTTAAGCCATCTAAGTATTCACTTTTCAATGATGAAGCCATCGTGCTAACTTCTGGAATGTCAGCGGTATTTGACGAAGAAGGCTTTGCATGTTCTTGGCCAGTACTTGGAGTAGAAGCCATGATAATACAGTAAAAAGATATCAACAAGAAGAAAATAGCAGAAGGATGAAGTATAACTGACCTTGAAAAGATGCTAAACCTTAAAAAGTTGAAAATTGAAGAATGCGATGAAGATTTGGGGAGAAATGTGCTTTTCAGATCTTGGCAAAGGTAAAAAAGTGAAGGTAAAAGGGTTATGACGGTTTATATAAGAGTTCATCGATGCAATTTTTATGGCCACGATTGAGACACGTGTACGAGCGAGTTTAAACGTGGAGTACAAAATAAAACTTTTTACAGCTGGAGGCGCGTGGAGGATCTCAACCGTGCAAAATTAATCATAACAGCTTCAGAAAAATTCGTCTGCATTTAATGCCTGTAATGTTTTCCCCGATGCAAATGGGCGATAAACAGGCTAGTTTGGCATGCGTTATCAAAAGTTTATCAACTTAATCATTTTTCAAACGCTTAAGTCATTAAAATGGGGGGACTTAATGGTGTATCCTATCGTATACACGCATAAAAGGCATAATAGTTGCGTAAAAGTAGCATCAGGAAGACTGGAAACAACAGTTTTGTGGAATTATCCATCCAGCGTTCTCCGCTGTACATGCTGCTCCGTCATGCGTAAGTCCTGAAGGCCGCCTAGCGCGTAAGCCCTGGCCGGAGAACGCCACCTTCAGCGTAAATTTCGGATCGCAAGTAACAGAACATATCATCATCTGACACGTGTCCCCGAGCAATCTGGTGGATCTGACACTATAAATAGACCCCTTGGGTCGTCATTTTACACAGTTAAGTCATTCTTACAACTTTGAGAGCTGAGACTTCATTTCTCTCTCTCTCTCTACACTTTCTCTCACTAGAAGTCATCCGACTAGCACCTTTACGCTCTACGGACGACAGATTGATTAAACCACCCCATAAGTTTCTACACTTGTGAACCGGGTCTGCAGGGATTATTTCCCAAAGGTAAACATCAATCGGCAACACTCCGCCTTCCTAAAGCTAGATAACTTCTAGTATTGTGTTGACATACTAAGCTTTACCTTATAAGGAAATAGGTGTTAACAGGTTAGAAAGTAGCAATTTTTTATCTGAATGTAAATCCCATATTCACTTGTCCTGATGGTCAGTCAAAACCAAGTGTTGAATTTCATTTTCGAGCAAATCAAGTTGTTGAGCATTTCTTGAACCAATTTGATCTCGAGACCATGTCCACTGCCACCTATTATTCACCCATTTTGCATCTACCATGTCATCCTTGTTAGCATCTAAATGATACAAACGGTTGAACCTCACAGCTAATGATGTAGATCTTGTCCAAATGTCGTGTCAGAATCGTACATTTTCCCCCATTCCCACTTGCCTTCTTGTAGCATTCGATGAAAACAAACCTTTTGATGTGGTCTTCATGCAAACCGAAACAATATTTGCCCAAGGACTATTTCGAGTTACATAATCAAATAAATTACCATGAATCAATTTTACCACTTGAACCCATAGATCACGCGTACATTGAGGAAGACACCATTTCTATTTATGTAACAAGGCGAGGTTAAATGCTTTTAAGCTCCCAATGTTCAAACCCCTTGACTAAATGAAGCTTAAACATTGTCCCATCTAACCCATGTCATCCGTCTCTTGTTATTCGTACCACCCCAAAAGAAACGGAAACAAATTACTTCAAGAGATTACAACAACAACAACAACAACAACAACAACAAAACCCAATACCACATGAGTGGTGTATGGGGGAGGTGAGATGTAGACAATCCTTTCCCTAACCGAGAATAAAAACAAGTCATTTTTCCACCCAGAGTGAAAAACACTCAAAAGTAGAGAAAGTCATATTTCTCTCTATTTGACGGATAAAGAGATTGCTTTCTAGAGGATCTCAGGCCAATAACTAGAAAATAAAAAAAGACGTTACATAACTCTAAGACTATTTGTAGTGGTAGGGAGCGTGGGTTGTTTTTTGTACTTTTTTGATGACTAGGATGTGTGGGTTAGTTGTGTGGAGTAGTGGTGGTGTGAGTTGGTGGTATGGGTGGGTTAGTGGAATGCTGATGTGGCATTTTATTTTTAATTTTTGTTGTGTTTTAATAATTTGTTTTATTTAAGTGAAAAAAAATGTAACATAATTTGAATAATTAAAAAGACATCTTCCATTATAAATTAAAAAATACATAATTAAATTCTTAAAAAAAGCTACATAAATTAAATTCATAAAACAAAGACGAAAAAACATAAACTAATCGGTATTCGGGATGTTGTCAATGTTCAAGTCATCCTTCAACTTGTCACGAATTATCTTTTTAAAATTTTGAAGACGTATCACGTCCTCCGGGTCTTCAAAATGAGCAGATGATTTCCCCAATATATCAAATTGTGTAAGTGCAGTTTGCATACTAACATATTCATTGAATTTATCAATCACACTTTTCTTTTCCACGGCTATATTAGACATTTGGTCCAAAAATTCGTCCACCCTTGACGAACTCGAACTCCTACCACGAGATGACGCTCCTGCGTCCGAAAAAGTTGATTTCTTTTGGGCTTTCTTTGCTTTATCACATCCCATTGGACGTGTCATCGGTACGTCCCCAACAACTCCGCCTCAAAGTCTTGGGAAAGTCGTACCAGATCTCCTTGACTTTCCCCTACCTCGTCAACATCCACAACATGTTTTTGAGCTCTTGCAACCGGATCATTAGGAACCTTCCACTTTGGATGTGTTTTCAAGAAAAAAATGCTTTCTTATGAAGTATGAAGTGAGGTTAGTATGTGAAATGTTTGGAATATATATATATATATATATATATATATATATATATATATATATATATATAGTAAATATAAATTATTATTATTTATTATTAATATTAATAAATTAAATGAATTACAACGGATATATATATATATATATATATATATATATATATATATATATATATATATATATATATATATATATATATATATATATCCGTTTGAAAAAAAGCTGGAAACTAGCAACCAATCAAATCCATCCACGTCTACTCCCACTCCGTTGCCTATCACGTTGCCAACCGACCCACACCTTCAATTTTGGTACTGGAACCGCCTGGATACGGCTGATTGGGGCGGCGCCGGGTGTCAAGTCACCCCCCAACACCGTTACTGCTATCCGATACAACAGGTCTAATAGATGTATTAGACTAATGACAACAGTGTAGACGTTGGGACTGTCTTTCACTTTTCTAAAAAGACATCGTAGGCATTTACACATTTTTGTCCATCATTTTTTAGCGTAATTTCAGTAAAGTCTTTTTGGAAAAGCATGAAGACAGGAACTTAGTGGGTCCAAGCATTATTTATTTACTCGTATATGTTTTAGATATATGTGGTGCTGTAGTGACTTGTGAGTGGGTTCAAGCATTATTTATTTATATGTTTTAGTAATATTGTGTTCCCATCATTCTATAAGGGGTAGTGATATATACACAACCAATTTTTACAAATACATAACCAAACATGTTTTACAGTGTTGTACTGTATAACACTGTAAAGCATGTTTGGTTGTGTATTTGTAAAATTTGGTTGTGTAGATATCATCACCCTTCTATAAGAAGTAATAAGTATATAATAGTTGGTAACGGTCGGTTTTTTTTTCTTTCAGTGTTTCTTAAAAAGTGTTTATGTGATATTGATATGACGGTTAGTCTTTCTAAAAAAACATGTTATAGTGGCAGTCAGTCTTTTACTTCACTCTTGTAACTTTCTTCTCTAGTTTTTGATCATAGAATAGAATATAAATTTAATTTTAAGTTATTAATGATTAAATCGGAACATTTCAGTGTGTTTCAATAATGTTTTTAGTAAAGAGAAATTGGTCAAAATGCTCTTATTTTGTGTTTGATTAAAAATTGTAATTGTAAAAATGCCTCCTAACCACACATCACGCACCACACATTATGTGTGTAACTTGGTGTGTGATGCGTGTTTACGAGATAATGACCAAAACATGCATTTTTCTTCGCAAACACGCACCACGCACGGTGCGTGGTGCATTGTAACACCGTCCAATTTTTTTTTAAATACACCGCGGAAACATTATACATATATTACTTACATAACCATAATTATGTTTTACAATATCATACGGTTATTATAAATCATCCGGTGTTACGTTATACAACTATTCTTATGTGATACAAAAGACATCAGAGTTTGTTCTTCAAAACATATCCGGCACAACAAGCTCCTCTCAAAACCCTAACATATAAATCTACCTGCAGGGGAGGAAGTGAGGGGTTAGCACAAGGCTAAGTGAATGGCACAGTCCTAACAGGTATAAGCATATAGCATCAAGCTAGCCAATACACAAATAAAGTCATGATTTGGTAGCTCACACGCACGGTTGGACACTTCACCCGTACGGGTGAGTGCCTAACTCGCACGGTTGAGCAAGTACAGCAGCATAACTGCAATTCGAGCTTTTTTCCACCCAACTTAAAGTTTGATTTCGTGTTTTAAAAACCTATCATTTGAAATTAAACCTCAAGACGATTCCAACGATAGTTTATTTGTCAAAAACGGAGTTACGGTTTGAAAGTTACACCCTTTTCAATTTTACCAAAAGCTCACCACTGCTCAACCGCGTGGCTGAGACCTCAAACGTACGGTTGAGCCCTCAACCGTGTGTTTGAGCCCTCAAAAGTGTGCTCAACTGCGTGGTTGAGCTATCAAACGTGTGGGAGCTGTAGAACAGTTTCAGCTCGCTGTTTTCGCGTTTTTTGACCCCAAAACTCGATTTTTGTTTGTTTTGGTCAATCTAATGCATGAAGAATACCACATAAGACATATAGAAACCATTTCTAACATCAATCAAGCATAAAAAACATATATAATCAAGAATAAAGCTCAAAAATCATCAAAACTCATTTTAACCCAAAACCCACTTTAAATTACACCAAATTCAATGATGTTTACCTTGTTTGATTACTTGAATCACAGAGAATCAGATACACAAGATCACTAGGATTGATTTGCACTTTTTAATTTCAAAGATTAGAGAGCAAGAGAAGTGTTTTAGGGTTTTTAGGTTTCTAAAATTAGTAATAATAGAACGTAAGTGTTATTTAAACAGATGAGGTTTCTTCATTGTGAGGAAACCCCATTCCCCACTACACACGGGTATTTATCAGTTATCTAAAACACAATGTACCTCATTAGGTGGCCCTAACGAGGTCCAATTCACATAACGAAACCTGTTCTGTGACCCTTGTCACAAAGCGCACACAACTAACTAATCAAATAATTATTAACCCATAATTTTTAAAATCACTAATATTAATAAATTAGTATTAACTAAGGGTAAAAAGTTCATTTACCGCTAGGCCCGATTCGAGGTTGTTACAAATCTACCCCCCTTAAGAAGCTTCCGTCCTCGGAATCTGGTCCATGTCAAACAATGGAGGGTATCTAGCTTTCATTAGCTCTTCCGTTTCCCAAGTCAAATTGAAATCCAAACTATGTTTCCATTCTACAAGTACCATTGGTATCTGTTTCTTACGTAGCTTGGTAACCTTTCTGTCAACAATCCTGACTGGTTCTTCAACCAACTTTTTATTCATGTCAACCTTTAAATCCTGCAATGGTAGAATCTGACTTTCGTCGTCTACCTCACACTTACGAAGATAACATATGTTAAACGTATCGTGAATGCTCGCTAACTCTGCAGGAAGATCTAGAATCACGGTTTGATCGTTCAATATCTGCCTGATGTTAAATGGATCTATATACCTTGGGGCTAGTTTTCTGCGTTTACTGAACTGAATTACACCTTTCCACGGTGATACTTTCAGGTACACACGTTCACCCACAGAAAATCTCGCTGGTCGTCGACGAGGATCTGTGTACATTTTCTGTCTATCTCTGGCAGCTTTTATCTTCTCTCAAGCTATTGCAACTTTATCAGTGGTTTGTTGTACAATTTATGGACCTGCAAACTGTTTCTCTCCGGCCTCTAACCAACAAGTCGGAGTTCTGCATCGTCTACCATACAACATCTCATAGGGTGGCATGCCGATACTCGAATGATACGAGTTATTGTATGCAAATTATATCAATGGTAAGTGAGAATCCCATGACCCACCATATTCTAATACACAGGCTCTTAACATATCCTCTAACGTTTGAATAGTTCGTTCACTTTGACCGTCCGTTTGAGGATGATACGCTGTACTAAGATTTACACGAGCACCCAAATGTTGTTGTAAACTCTGCCAGAAGTTAGATACAAATCTCGAATCTCTATCTGACACAATAGATAATGGTATCCCATGCCGAGCTACAACTTCATTTATGTACAACTGAGCCAATTTACTCAACGATGTCGTTTCACTAGCAGGCAAAATGTGTGCGCTGTTAGTTAATCGATCAACAATCACCCAAATCATATCACGTCCTTTCTGTGTTCGGGGTAACTTGGTTACAAAATCTATCGTTATATGTTCCCATTTCCATTCTGGAATTTCTAACTGACGTAACGATCCATAGGGTTTTTGATGTTCCGCTTTAACTTAGGCGCAGATATGACATTTTTCCACAAAATTAACGATGTCTTTCTTCATTGTTGGCCACCAATACAGGGTTTTCAAATCATGGTACATATTTGTACTTTCAGGATGGATAGATAATCTTGATTTATGCACCTCATTCATAATTAATTCCCTCAATTCTCCGAGTAAAGGAACCCATACTCCATTGTTGAAGGTTTTTAATCCCCGAGAATCGTCAATTAAATCCTCTTTTCTCTTAACTACAAGCTCGGATTTTAAGTGTTCATCCCTTAAGGCTTCTAACTGAGTTATTTTCAAGCGTTCGATCAGATCCGATACAATTTCTATTCGCATAAATTTCACATTGTCATTGGATCCTTTTCGGCTTAAAGCATCAGCGACTACATTTGCCTTACCCGAATGGTAGAGGATTTCACAATTATAATCTTTTATTAATTCTTGCCACCGTCTCTACCGCATATTCAACTCTTTCTAAGAAAAGATATATTGTAAACTCTTGTGATCTGTACAAATAACGCAGTGCGTACCATATAAATAATGTCTCCATAGCTTCAAAGCAAAAACCACAGCTGCCATTTCTAAGTCATGTACTGGATAATTCTTTTCAAGAGTTTTCAACTGCCATGAAGCATACGTAATAACCTTATCTCGCTGCATTAACACACAACCCAAACCCGCATATGACGCATCACAATATACCATAAAATCATCATTACCCTCGGGTAACACTAATATTGGAGCTTGACACAATAGCTGCTTCAATGTCTGAAATGCTTTCTCCTGTTCATCACCCCATTGAAAAGATACATCTTTTCTAGTTAACTTTGTTAATGGACCCGCAATTTTAGAGAAATCCTTGATAAATCTACGGTAATACCCTGTCAAATCCAGAAAACTCTTAATTTCAGTCGGAGTCTTCGGTGCATTCCAATTAATTACTGCTTCTATTTTGGATGGATCCACTTTAATACCCTCTTGACAAATAACATGACCCAGAAACTGAATTTCACGTAACCAAAATTCACATTTGGAAAACTTGGCGTATAGTTGTTCTCATTTCAACAATCCTAATACTTGACGTAGGTGATCAGCATGCTCAGACTCTGTCTTTGAATAGATCAGAATGTCATCAATAAATACTATGACAAACTTATCGAGAAACTGTCGACATACTCGATTCATTAAATCCATAAAAATTGCTGGCGCATTCGTTAACCCGAACGGCATCACCAAAAACTCAAAATGACCGTACCTAGTACGAAATGCTGTTTTCGGAATATTGGATTCCGTAACACGAACCTGATGATACCCGGAACGTAAATATATTTTCGAAAAGAACGAAGCTCCTTGAAGCTGATTGAATAAATCATCTATCCTCGGAAGAGGAAACTTATTCTTCACGGTTCTTTTGTTCAATTCCTGATAATCAATACACATTCGGAGCGTCCCGTCTTTCTTTTTCACAAACAACACTGGCGCACCCCATGGCGAAGAACTCGAACGAATAAACCCGCGGTCTAACAGTTCTTAAATTTGAGACATCATTTCACGTATCTCAGAGGGAGCCAACCTATACAGAGCTTTAGCCACTGGTGTAGATCCTGGCATCAACTCAATTCTGTACTCTACTTCCCTAACTGGTGGCAAACCTGGTAATTCATCTGGAAATACTTCTGGGAAGTCACGCACTACTGGGATATCAGCTACCATCTTTTTCTCTTTCTTAGCATCAATTACATAGGCGAAAAACGTATCACACCCCTTTACTATCGATTTCCTAGCCTTCATCATCGAAATCAAAGGACAACCAAACCCACCCCGTTCTCCCCGGGATATAACACGTGTCCCATCAGACAAAGGGAAAGAAAACAATTTCTTATGAGATTTTATACTTACCTTATGACAACTCAACTAGTTCATACCTAGAACTACATCAAAGCTAGGTATTGGCATCACTAAGCAAGTCACCGAAAATATACTCCCATTTATTTCTATACTTATTCCAGAGACAGATGTTGTGACTGGAATAGTCTTACCACTGGCTACTTCCACTTCTAAAGGTTCAGGTAACATACAAACAGGCAAGTTTAACTTATCACGGAATCTAGTAGCCATGAATGAACGATTGGCTCCGCAATCAAACAATATACGGGCAGGTGTGGAGTTAACCAAAAACATACCAGTGATAGCATCATCGGCAGTAGTAGCTGCATCTACCAACATCTGGAAGGCTCTTGCTTCAGGTCTTGGAGGAGTCTTACACTTTTGTCCATTTGACGAAGCTGAAAATCCCCCGACTGGCGATGTCCTTGCTCCTGCCCCTACCCCAGAACTTATCTTTCTCGCAGATGGACAATCAACTGACATGTGCCCTGATTTTTGACAATTCCTGCAAACATTTTCTTTGAATGTGAAAGCCTGGATATCATGACCCATTACACCACACCGCATGCACTTCTTTGTTAAATTGGTACAAGGAGCAGCATGCGTCGATTTACAACAATTTCACCACACCCTTCGGTTCGAAATACTACCACTTTGGGAAAATCTTCCCTTCTGTTGACCACCATGAGGCTTCTTTGATTTAAAACTACCTTGACTTGATGTTTGCTTGGGTTGCGTCACTGGTTTGTTTTGAATTTCTCTGGCCGCCTTAATGTATGCTTCCACCATCTTGGCTATTGCAAAAGCTTGAGTTAACGAACGTGCCATTCTTACCAATGATCTGTATTCTGGAAAGATCATTTGCATGAACTGATCAATCTTAGACTGTTTATTAGGAAGCCACTGTTATACAAAGCGAAGCTTGTCTGTGAACTTCTCAATCACTTCGTCAATTGTCATCTGTCTGGTCATCTTCAGATTCATAAATTCCCGCTTCATTCTTGAGATTTTATAAGGAGTGCAATACTGTTCGTACACCTTAGCTGTAAATTGTTCCCAAGTCACCCGGTTCAACATTTCCTTTGACATCTGAGAAGTTATTGAATCACACCAACCCATTGCTTTCTTTTTCAACAATCTACTGGCATAAGTTACACGTAATTCAGGCTCGCATTAACAGGCTTCCAATGCTCGGTCTACCTCACATAACCAATCAAAGGTTTCAGTCGGATTAGAACTACCGACATATTCTAGAGGCTTACAATCAAGGAATTGCTTGAACGTACACTTCTTCTTTGTTTCAGTTATTGGTGGTTTCCACATTTGGATTACATAAGGATACATAACTTGACCCGGATTTTGGTATCCCTGTTGAGGCTGTGACTGTTGCTGAGGTGGCATTTGAAACTGTGGAAATGGCAACAGAACTTGAAACTGTTGTGGTTGTGATGAAGTTCCCCCTGATGCGGACCTAAACTGAGGTACAGAAAACCCTGGAGGTGCAGTATCATCATTACCCATCGCAGTACCCGCAGAAACAATACCTTCTAGCTCAGTTATCCAGTCTCGGGCTTCTTTCAATCGACTCTCCATTCATTGAATATACTCTTGCTGATCAGGGTCTGAGTCTTCCCCTTCAGGTGGAGCTCTGAAGATTCCGGGGGAAGGTGGAGCTCGGACATCCTGCCTTTCGTCAGTCATCTTTCACCTGTACTACACATCATCTCACAAAAGCTTAGTGGATAATCCGTTAGCACCTACAGACTATCATACCATTCTCTACATTTACTTAGCATGTCTCCCAAGGATATGTTTGACACACTACCGAAGGTTTGGGAACATAACATCCATGTGTACATGTTGCCAAACCTACGCTCTGATAACAACTTGTAACACCGTTCAATTTTTTTTTAAATACACAGCGGAAACATTATACATATATTACTTACATAACCATAATTAAGTTTTACAATATCATACGGTTATTATAAATCATCCGGTGTTACGTTAAACAACTATTCTTATGTGATACAAAAGACATCAGAGTTTGTTCTTCAAAATATATCCGGCACAACAAGCTCCTCTCAAAACCCTAGCATATAAATCTACCTGCAGGGGAGGAAGTGAGGGGTTAGCACAAGTCTAAGTGAATGGCACAGTCCTAACAGGTATAAGCATATAGCATCAAGCTAGCCAATACACAAATAAGATCATGATAACAAGAGGATCGGTGGCCTGGCCGGGCCCTTAACTCCAACTGATCAGGCTAGAGTATACTGATAATATCAGTTACTGTCTCCCTCGCATAGTATCCTGATGCAGGGGGTGCATCGTTCAACTATACTACGTGAATAGTAACTCCTGAACCAGAAAGACTCATCCCTGCCTCTTACCCAACTTACAAATTTGGCATAGCTACAAAACCATAGTTTCCCCACATGTAAGCCAGTTGCGGCTACAAAACCCGCAATCAGCAATATCAATTACCGAACTACTAACCCGTAGTCGGCATCCAAGGTGGCCACAACAAGTCACACAATATAGCACAATATATCATATACTAATTATTCAGGTGAGTAAGCCAAGGTAAGAGTAGCATAACCCGCTACTAAATACTTATAAACATTAGGATAGTCCCACTCACCTGGAAATACAAGAACTCAGTAGTCTTATTTCACTGAGCCTTCACCTTTTCCTTTATCACCTGAGAATATCATTTCTCTAGTTAGTACCCATTTCAATCAGATTACACATCAGAAGAAATAAACACATCATTACAGTAAATGGGTCAGAATTACACTTGGCCCAAACATACATACACTATCACTCGCAAGAATGATTATGCTCACTCGTACGAATGAAAACCTACCCCCAAGAGTTACTTTAAAGTCCACCGGTATGATTTGGTAGCTCACACACACGGTTGGACACTTCACCCGTACGGGTGAGTGCCTAACTCGCACGGTTGAGCAAGAACAACAGCATAACTGCAATTCGAGCTTTTTTTCACCCAACTTAAAGTTTGATTTAGCATTTTAAAACCCTATCATTTGAAATTAAACCGCGAGACGATTCCAACGATAGTTTATTTGTCAAAAACGGAGTTACGGTTTGAAGGTTACACCCTTTTCAATTTTACCAAAAGCTGACCACTGCTCAACCGTGTGGCTGAGACCTCAAACGTACGGTTGAGCCCTCAACCATGTGGTTAAGCCCTCAAAAGTGTGCTCAACCGTGTGGTTGAGCTGTCAAATGTGTGGGAGCTGTAGAACAGCTTCAGCTCGCTGTTTTCACGTTTTTTGACCCCAAAACTCGATTTTAGCTTGTTTTGGTCAATCTAATGGATCAAGAATACCACATAACACATATAGAAACTATTTATAACATCAATCAAGCATAACAAACACATATAATCAAGAATCAAGCTCAAAAATCATCAAAACCCATTTTAACCCAAAATCCACTTTAAATTACACCAAATTCAATCATGTTTACCTTGTTTGATTACTTGAATCACAGAGAACCAGATACACAAGATCACAATGATTGATTTTCACTTTTTAATTTCAAAGATTAGAGAGCAAGAGAGGTGTTTTAGGGTTTTTAGGTTTCTAAAATTAGTAATAATAGGACTGTTGGATCATAAGATCAACATGAACACGATGAATGGAACGAATAGCCACAAAGTAATCAAGGAAGTTGAGAGAAAATGAGAATTTCTATTCCACGGCTTCCTTGATCTCATTACATTACATTGGCTATTGTTAACGTCTATGGAGTTCCTAGATCCTTTATATAGCCCTTATCTAAAGGATCTCTTAGGAGTATGATTGACTCATTCTCGGGTACTTAACAATCTCCCCTCATGAGGTAATCATACTTCCAAACGAACACTACATAGGATAAACATACAAAATTACATGAAAGAAACATGATATCGCTAACTAGCTCCCCTCACGAATCTTGCATGGCCGTTGAAGTAGATCTTCAATGTTGGAATTCTTCTACCTTCAATGGTCTTTGTGTTTGCACAGCGGAAATGCGTAGCCACATGGCATTCATCGTAGCATCACTTTATGTCGTTGAAGAATATAACTCCCCTCCAACACTTGCCTTGATTAGTAAGCTCGAAAAACTAGAGAAACTCCTCTCACAAAGAATATGGGGCACAACCGATCAAGTTTGATTTCAATCAAACACATGATCGTCTCATAAAGTGTGTAGATCGTTGGCTCCTTCGAAGTTCCTAATGTCTCAAATACTCCCCCAAGGATGTGGAAGTCGCTTTTCGTTTTCCTTTGTTCACTCGTCAAACAAGTAACGCAACGATTTTGTCTTCTTTAAAGTCCGAGTCCAATACCGTACGTGTATTGAAGTCACACGCACATCAACCATATCTATATCTCCCCCACAATGATGCTCGCATGAAGTAAGAGCTTCATTGTTTAAAATGGTTGACGTGCTCGGCAAATCCCCAAAATATCGTAGATAACGTGTATGAGAAAACACGTGTGAATCGGAGCCTCAAAAATATTGAAAAAATATGTTTCGGAGGTCCAGATTCGGTAAAGAACCATCTATGAAAAATCTGATAAAGTGCAGGGGCCAAAACTGACAAAATCTTAGTCAGATTCGGTAAAAGGACTGCCCTTGCAAATTCCTGAAACCTGTCAGGGACTAAAACTAAAAATAACCACCAGATTCGGTAGAGGACTAGTCTTATACAATCTTTAAAGTGGACAGGGGTTGTTCTTGTAACATACACAAAGTATCCAGACTTGAGTTGTTGGGCCTTTTAGATTCGGTAAGCCCAAGATGATACATGCTAGCCTAAATAAGCAAGAAGTCCAAAGTCACTCTGTACTGTAACAATAGATTCTGTACATTCTGTGACATCATCATAAACCAAGTTCATACCGAATGCAATACCGAAGCATATATAGAATCCATAAATTGATATGAATACCGAATGTATACCGAATCACCATCAAACATCCATACCGAATATGATTAAAGCAGCGATACCGAAGCTGATTCAACAGATACCGAATCTGTCATCTTCTTCAAACTCATGAGCATCAAACTCAATCATCTATGAATCGAACAAATTGAAGATGAAACCTGAATGAATTAGGTCCAATATGTAGCGACAAAACTATATTGTGAAGAATCTAGTCCAGAAACATCGCTATATCCACTGAATCAATGATGAACTGAGTCGTTGAAGATGATGAAGGCTTCAAAAATTAAAATCGATTTCTAGAATGATTTAGGCCTCAATTTCTTCTACAAAGTTGTTGAAAATGATCATTAGAACACTCGACAATGATCAGTTCATCCAGAAACATCATGATTCGATCCAATTAAAATGTTGACTTTTTCTCATGAATGTTTGACTTCATGAATCTGTGAACTGAGATGAATCTCCATTCTAATTGATGAGTCATGAAGCACAAATGATTGATAAGGAATATATAACCGCTTTCAGATCGACCTGAGGTGTTTTGAATCATCCGGAACTACTCGATTTCACTATTCGGTTATGAAAGAAGAACTCGGATCGAACTTGCTTGAATCTGTTGTTGTTAAGTTGAATTGATGATGAACGAATCTTAGATGTAGTTAAAGGATCAAGAATTTAATCTGAATTGGAGTTGAAGATCAACAGAAGAATAATTTGACATTTGAAGCTTCATGTTGCTCGATCACTGTAGCAACATCAAATGAATGTGAATTTAATTATTTTGTTTTTCTGATATTCTGAACTGATGTAAATGAATATGATAATTGATAATCGGAAATGTTTTGGTGAATTATGTTGTTGTGATTTGAATAAGTTTCGGTGTAATTTGAGAAGTGATTTGGATAAATTCAGTTTAGATTCGGTAAATGAGATTCGGTTTTGGTTGAATCTCATTTGAATGTGTTTGTGTTTGGATTGGATTCGGTAACGTGTTTGGAATAATTTCGTGTTTTCGGAAATTTTTTGGTTGAAGGTATGAAGATCTTCATGAAGATATGAAGATCTTCATGATGAAGGTTCGAAGATATGAATATCTTCAAGTTGAAGATATGAAGGTGTAAGGTGTCGGATATGAACATTCATCGACATTCATGCGGATCATCTTCGTTTCGTTGAAGATCCCACTCTAATACCACATGTTGGATCATAAGATCAACATGAACACGATGAATGGAACGAATAGCCACAAAGTAATCAAGGAAGTTGAGAGAAAATGAGAATTTCTATTCCACGGCTTCCTTGATCTCATTACATAACATTGGCTATTGTTAACTTCTATGGAGTTCCTAGATCCTTTATATAGCCCTTATCTAAAGGATCTCTTGGGAGTATGATTGACTCATTCACGGGTACCTAACAAAAACGTAAGTGTTATTTAAACAGATGGGGGTTTCTTCATTGTGAGGAAACCCCATTACCCACTACACACGGGTATTTATCAGTTATCTAAAACACAATGTACCTCATTAGGTGGCCCTAACGAGGTCCAATTCACATAACAAAACCTGTTCTGTGATCCTTGTCACAAAGCGCACACAACTAACTAATCAAATAATTATTAACTCATAATTATTAAAATCACTAATATTAATAAATTAGTATTAACTAAGGGTAAAAAGGTCATTTACCGCTAGGCCCGATTCGAGGTTGTTACAAATCTACCCCCTTAAGAAGATTTCGTCCACGGAATCTGGTCCAGGTCAAACAATGGTGGATATCTAGCTTTCATTAGCTCTTCCGTTTCCCAAGTCAAATTGGAACCCAAACTATGTTTCCATTCTACAAGTACCATTGGTATCTATTTCTTACGTAGCTTGGTAACCTTTCTGTCAACAATCCTGACTGGTTCTTCAACCAACTTTTTATTCATGTCAACCTTTAAATCCTGCAATGGTAGAATCTAACATTCGTCGTCTACCTCACACTTACGAAGATAACATATGTTAAACGTATCGGGAATGCCCGCTAACTCTGTAGGAAGATCTAGAACTACGGTTTGATCGTTCAATATCTGCCTGATGCGAAGTGGACCTATATACCTTGGGGCTAGTTTTTCGTGTTTACCAATCCGAATTACACCTTTCCACGGCGATACTTTCAGGTACACACGTTCACCCATAGAAAATGTCACTGATCATCGACGAGGATCTGCGTACATTTTCTGTCTATCTCTGGCAGCTTTTAAATTCTCTCGAGCTATTGCAACTTTATCAATGGTTTGTTGTACAATTTCTGGACCTGCAAACTGTTTCTCTCCGGCATCTAACCAACCAGTCGGAGTTCTGCATCGTCTACCATACAACATCTCGTAGGGAGGCATGCCGATACTCGAATGATACGGGTTATTGTATGCAAATTCTATCAATGGTAAGTGATAATCCCATGACCCACCATATTCTTATATACAGGCTCTTAACATATCCTCTAACGTTTGAATAGTTCGTTCACTTTGACCGTCCGTTTGAGGATGATACGCTGTACTAAGATTTACACGAGTACCCAAATGTTTTTGTAAACTCTGCCAGAAGTTAGATACAAATCTCGAATCTCTATCTGACACAATAGATAATGGTATCCCATGCCGAGCTACAACTTCATTTATGTACAACTGAGCCAATTTACTCAACGATGTTGTTTCACTATCAGGCAAAAAGTGTAGGCTCTTAGTTAATCGATCAACAATCAGCCAAATCATATCATGTCCTTTCTGTGTTCGGGGTAAATTGGTTACAAAATCCATCGTTAAATGTTCTCATTTCTATTCTGGAATTTCTAATTGACGTAACAATCCATAGGGTTTTTGATGTTCCGGTTTAACTTGGGCGCAGATAAGACATTTTTCCACAAAATTAGCGATGTTTTTCTTCATTGTTGGCCCCCAATACAGGGTTTTCAAATCATGGTACATCTTTGTACTTCCAGGATGGATAGATAATCTTGATTTATGCACCTCGTTCATAATTAATTCCCTCAATTCTCCGAGTAAAGGAACCCATACTCGATTGTTGAAGGTTTTTAATCCCCGAGAATCGTCATCTAAATCCTCTTTTCTGTTAACTAAACCTTGGATTTTAAGTTTTCATCCCTTTAGGCTTCTAACTGAGTTATTTTCAAGCGTTCGATCAGAACCGATACAATTTCTATTCACATAAATTTCACATTGTCAATGGATCCTTTTCGGCTTAAAGCATCAGCGACTACATTTGCCTTACCCGGATGGTAGCGGATTTCACAATCATAATCTTTTATTAATTCTTTCCACCGTCTCTGCCGCATATTCAACTCTTTATGAGAAAAGAGATATTGTAAACTCTTGTGATCTGTACAAATAACGCAGTGCGTATCTGATGTGTGCGAGGTGTAGTACGTAATACTATTAATTTTACTACGAAATAATATTAAATACGCTACAATTTTACACAAGTTATTTATTTATTTATTGAATGGATATACCTAAACCTTGCTACAACACTTATAGGCAGTGTACCTAATCGTAGAGTGGTGTAGTTTTTTGTAAGTCCGGTTCGTTCCACAGGGAGCTCACTAAGTTTAACGCTATATATATTTTAAACTATATTTGTGTATATATATATATATATATATATATATATATATATATATATATATATATAAAAGTATTATTATTATTATTATAAAAAGGGGGTTTTACCGTTTAATGACCGGTTTGTCGATTTTATGTCTTAAATCACAATTAAAACCTAATGTAAAATATTAATTATAAATATAACTTAATTTAAAGCGTAAAGTAAATGATGATAAATAAAAGTACAATAATTAAAAGTGCGATAATTTAAAGTACGATAAATAAAATGGCGGTAAATAAAATTGCGATGAGATATAAAATAAAGGAATTATGCTTATTTAAACTTCCGTAATCATGATGTTTGACGTGTTGATTTTAGTTTATTACCATGGGTTAATTGTCCTTTGTCCTGAATTATTCGATATGTCCATCTAGTTTTGTCCATAATAGTCCATCGGTCATAATTATAAAGTGCGAGAGTCTTCGCCAAATTAACCTTATACCCGAAGTCAAATATTCCATCTAATTGAGGATTCAAACTGTAACAAGGTCTTAATACTTTGTTTAATGAGTACACCAGGTTATCAACTGCGTGTAATCCAAGGTTTTAATACTTTGTTAACAATTACACCAATTACCCTTGAATGTAATCCACCCCAGTTTTAATGAGTCCAGTGACTATTAATCCATCCCCGTGTCCGGTCAAATGAATAATTATTAGTATTTATAGATATCCCGCCCACCGTACCCAGTCAAGCATATGTGGTTATATATAAACACGTCAAATTATAAATCTCTATATTAAATCAACGAGATATCATTTAATTAAAATCAAGTCCATTAATAGCACATAGTCTAGTTTCCACAAGTGTCGGTCTTTTGTCCAAACCCCAATTATGGTCCAAAGCCCAATAACCCCATCTTTAATATTTAGTCAAACATCACGATTACTTCGGCTTAAATAAACATAATAATAATTTTGCTACGAGACATTAATTTAAAAAGGTTGAACATAACTTACAATGAGTATTAATCGCGTAGTGTTACACGGACAGAATTTCGACTTACAAACTTAAAACATTCGCCACTATAACCTTATTATTATTAACTTAATATTAAAATTAAAATTATAATTAAAATATAAATATATTTGAGAGAGTGAGAGAGATCAGTGAATGAAGGTGTGTATAACTCGTCGCCCAAACTTGCAATTTATAGCACTTGGCCTAACTTTTTACTCCATGCGATCGCATGGAGTTTGTTCCTCCAGGCCATGCGATCGCATGGCCACCTGGGACAGCCCACATCTTTTTGTTTTCTTGTTTGCCGACGATTTTTAATAATATAATATATATAATTTTATATAATTATATATATATTATATTATATTCATGTGCATAGTTGACTTGTACTTTCAGTTCTGTTGAGTCGCGCGTTGATAGTTGGTTCATGTCCCGGTTTCAGATTTTTGAACGTCCTTTCGTACGATTTAATATCTTGTACTTTGCGGCTCGTACTCTTGTAACTTTTAGACGTTTCTCATCAATAAATTGAACCACTTGGATTGTACTTTGTACTTTTTAGCTTTTTGGTCGTTTGCGTCTTCAAATCATCGAATCTGTCTTTTGTCTTCACCCTTTATTATTTAAATGAATATCACTTGGAAATAGAACAATTGCAACTAAAAGCTTGTCTTTCTTGAAGGATAATGGTATGAAATATGTGTTCGTTTTTATCATTATCAAATATTCCCACACTTGAGCATTGCTTGTCCTCAAGCAATATAGAACTTGAATATAACTTTACTAGAATCACTTCTTTATTCTTCACACTTTGTACATCAGTGATTTTAATACGGCAGTATGAACAACGATAGTAACTTTGTGGTTTACAGTCCCACATGACTATGAAAATTTAGATCCTTAAGGAAATTAGATCTCTATGAAAACATTTGAGCTTTTGAAAATTCAATCTAGTTTTTATCCTAGATAAGTTTTCCAGAATAACCCTTCACCGGTGTTTGCAAAATGTTTTTGTGGGTTTTGTGGGTTTCATATTTTAAAATTTTAGCTCAAAACTTATGGTTTTGTGTCACCCACTTGCTAACCTTGTATTAGGAAAGCAACACGTCCAGTATACTTGCTCCGTATATTACCTTTCGGTAAACTACCGTCCGGTTGTAATGGAAAGCGTTGAACAAGCAACTGTTAAGGCAATGTCTAATGACATGCTTTTGATTATGGTCTATATCGTGTCGGATTCAATTACTGTCCTTTGTAGGAGCAATAGTAAAGATAACCCTATAGTTTTTCGGTCTGGCAAAAGGTCCTGTCTTCGATCATGCTATGCAACCACCGTTCTTACGGTTGACACCCGATTTGGTTCAGGTGACCTAATGAATTCCGGTGAATTCTTAGGATTTTACGTTCAATGGTAATGAACGCATTGAAAATGGGTTTTCAGAAAGCAAATCGGTTTTAATTTGATCAAAATATTTTCTCGTTCAAGCTCGAGTTTAGATATCATCGAATTCCATGAGTTTGAATTCTCAATCTTTAAGGTCAATCTCAAGGATTGAGTAATATTAGGCTTAAAAGCTGATTTTTAATCTTTAAGGAGATTATCCTTTCTGGGGATCTGATTCATTAGTCTTATAAGCTAATTTGCATGGTGCCCCCCATTGTATGAGACAGATCCTCTCATGGTTTGGATAAGTCTGACCACTTGGCGACCCTGTTTGATGCTGAGGTCCATGGATTTCCAGCTGATTTTCGAGAAAACTTTTCAAGGTTTTTCGTAGACTCTACAACTGGTCTGGATGACAACTTACTTACCGAAATCAAGAAGCACGTGTCTTTTTCTCGGAAGACTTTACTTCCTTTTACATTCCATTTATATTACAATAAACTAGGTAAAACTGATTAATATCGTCCAAAACAAAAGTATCTTCAATTATTTGTACAAAAATATGTGATATATGTTTTAAATAACTTGGTAAAATTTTTTTCACACTTGGCTTTTATTTTTCTTTCTTTGCCTTTTTATTCTATTCTATTCAATTTTAAATGAATTCAAGCGTTTTGGGTTGTTTCTCAATTTATGTCCTTTCCGAGGTAACAATAATTTCGGTGTTAACACCTAGTTTTATCGTTCATAAATATGTATAAACATGATTTTGAGTTCATTTAGTTGAAAATTTTTAAAAATTTTACTAGAAGTGGGTAGTCAGTATATAAGACTAGGGCTGTTCTTTATTATCAGAGAGCACTAGATTCTAATACAACTACTGCGTTACTAGTAAAGTTTAACGGTGACTATTAAACCAAGTGTATAAGAATTTTTTTTTTAAAACCGAAAGAATTTAATCCCTTCCCACACTTAAGATCTTGCAATGCCATCATTTGCAAGAAATCAGTAACAATTTAAATTATTAAGGGTAATTAGCGTAGAAAAATGATTAAATTTTACCAAAGTTTCCAAACATATTGTTGTTTGTTTGAATGATAAATCGTGCACATCATTTGTTTATTCCTGTAGTTGTTATTTCACATATATTTTGTATCTTGTCGTCAAAATTAGTTGCTTTTGCTGAACTTAATGGCAGTCTTTGAAAATGCACTGTTTTACCATGTTGTGTACATGAGATAAAATACATACAATACAAATATAAACATGCATGGTATTCTGAAATGGGACTTAATATCCCACTTTCAAATTACAAAAATGAAATATTAGTACAAAATAAAAAAATGTTAAACATTACATAAAAGTATCAAAATGTTAAATGTTTAACATAAATAGATAAAAATAATAAAAGATAAGAAATCACCAATGGAACACTATTGATTTGGATAGGGATTCCAATTCATATCATCGCTCGGGTTCCATGGTTGGTGATAGGTGTCCTGGTAGGCTTGATTGGGGTCGTACAGGTCAAAGGGTGGCCGCATGTCGGGCTGATGTGGTGGATAGTGTAACACCGGCCATTTTTTTTTTTAAATACACAGCGAAAGACTTTATTAACAAACACAATATAAGTCACGTCATTACGTTTAAGTTTACACAACGGTGTTACGTTATCACAAAACATTATTTATACAAAAGTCCACATCATAGTTGGGTTGTCAAACATGTCTTCTGCAATAGCACCCTTCCCGACTAGCAGTACCTAAACCTGCAAGGGGAGAATATGTGGGGGATTAGCGCACCGCTAAGTGAATGGAATCTATCTAACAGATATAGCTTAAGTCACACACAAGCTATATACTAACAACAATACATGTTAACGATCAACTAGCATACAATAAGACAATACGAGGATCGGCGGCTTGTACGAGCACACGACTCCCAGCTGATCGGGCCTGAGTCTACCGATAGTCCCTGCTACTCAATTCACAGTATAGTTATCCAGATGCAGGGGATGTATCATTCACACTATACTCTACAATCAGTAGCCTATGGACCCAACCTCCCCTAGGCACGGTTGACCTCATACGGACTCTAACCTCTCCTAGGCACGGTCTCGAGTCCCCAGTCTCCCTAGGCCCGACTGGTGCCATTCACACAGTGTACACATAATTCACATACAACATCAGGCATACTATATTATTCTAACATGGCAATTTCTACACTATGCATGGTAAAAGAGTCAACCACAGTAGCATGATATGCTACTTAAACTCTATCCGGAGATAGACCCACTCACCAATTACCAGCAACTGCTCAGTTATTATTTCTGAGCTTCTTCCTTGTCCTTATCTCATGAGAACAGCAAAAACCAAGTTAGAATAGTGTTCCCATCAAGATTAGACACACTGACAGCGAATTATAGCAAATTCATAAAAAAAATGCGTCCGCTAAAATTTTCATGCTTAACACTTCTGCACTTTCAAAATTTACATCCTGAACACCAAAATATAAACGGGCAGCATAACGGCTAGAAAAAGGCACTTTGGTAAAACATTCTGCCCTGTACACACAGTTGGTCGACTGACACTTACAGTCGGTCGACTGTCGACACAATCGGTCGACTGACCTGTCCAGTCGGTCGATTCATTGGGTAATACATCAATCGGCCGAAGGTAAATCTCAGTCAGTCGGTTCACTCGCCAGTCGGTCGGTTCACCCTCAGTCGGTCGACTGTCGTCCGACAATCGGCCGACTGTGTTCATCTTCCTCAGAAACTGAACAAAGGCTACGGACTTCATGATGAAATCCTCAAATCTCGATCTAGAGCTCGTCTTAAACACCAAAATCGACCACAACTTGTTCACTACTTGTTATAGACTCAAAACTCACAACAATTTGACCATAACAACACTTAAATCACTTGTTTTGACACAAATTCAAGCTTTTTACAAAACTCACACAAAACCAAGAATTTAACAACGAATTGAACACAAAAACACATGTTACTTACCTTGATAGACTCAGTAATCTGTAAGAAACAAGATGGTATGAACAATTTGAGCTCTAGAACACAATTTAGGAATTAGGGTTTGAAGAGGTGAAAGTTAGGTACGGGAGTGAAGAATGAATTTTCTAGAAATGGGAAGGAAATACAGTACACTAGTATCTTAGTTGGGTTTAATTCCCACACTGAGCAACACACGGGTATTTACCAGTTATCTGATATCTTTCGCACAAGATTAGGTAACCCAAACGAGGTCCAAATAAAATAAATAAACCTGTTCTGGGACCCTTGTCACAAACTAGTCACAACACAATTATAATAAAACACTAATAAAATAATTAAAATAAAAATCACTTAAGACTAAGCACAAACCCTAAGGGCAAAAATAGTCCACTTACAACTAGCCCGGGTTTCAGTCTGTTACAAATCCACCCCCCCTTAAGGAGATTCCGTCCTCGGAATCTGGTCTTGGTCAAACAAATGAGGGTAGCGGTTTCTCATCAACTCTTCCGTTTCCCACGTAAGATTAGAATCCAAACTGTGTTTCCACTCAATCAACACCATCGGTATCTCTTTATATCTCAACTTAGTCACCTTTCGGTCAACTACACGGACCGGCTCTTCCACCAATTTCTTATTCAAATCGACCCTTAAATCTTCTAAAGGAAGAAGTTGCGTTTCATCATCGACTTTACACTTACGAAGATAACACACGTTAAATGTATTATGAATACCGGCTAACTCTGGCGGAAGATCTAACACCACAGTCTGATCATTCAACACTTCACTGATCGGAAACGGACTAATAAATCTCGGTGCTAACTTACCACGTTTACCGAATCTGATAACCCCTTTCCACGGCGAAACTTTCAGATACACTCGTTCACCCACATTAAAGGTTACCGGACGTCTACGCGGATCAGCATACATTTTCTGCCTATCTCTAGCGGCTTTCAACTTTTCTCTCGCAATTGCAACTTTTTCGGCTGTCATTTGAACAATTTCGGGACCTGCAAACTGTTTCTCCCCTGCTTCTAACCAACAAGTCGGAGTTCTGCAACGACGACCGTATAACATTTCATAGGGCGGCATCCCTATACTCGAATGATATGAATTATTATACGCAAATACGATCAACGGCAAATGTGTATCCCACGAACCACCGTATTCTAACACACAAGCCCTTAACATATCCTCCAAAGTCTGTATCGTTCTTTCACTCTGACCGTCTGTCTGAGGATGATAAGATGTACTTAAATTCACACGTGTACCCAAATTCTGTTGAAGACTATTCCAAAAATTCGACACAAATCTGGAATCTCTGTCTGAAACGATCGATAATGGCACACCATGTCGACTAACTATCTCGTTTATATACAATTCGGCTAACTCACTTAACGAAGCTGTTTCACGAGTAGCAAGAAAATGAGCACTTTTAGTTAGGCGATCCACTATTACCCAAATCATATCATGTCTTTTCTGAGTTCGAGGTAATTTGGTCACAAAATCCATCGTTATATGTTCCCATTTTCACTCTGGAATCTGTAACTGACGTAGCAAACCATAAGGTTTCTGATGTTCTGCCTTCACTTGAGCACAAATATGGCACTTTTCGACATATCGGGCGATATCTGTTTTCATTGTCGGCCGCCAATACACTGTTTTCAAATCATGATACATCTTATTACTACCCGGATGTACTGTCAATCTGGATTTGTGAGCTTCTGTCATAATTAAATCCCTCAAATCTCCAAGCTTAGGCACCCAAACACAATTGTTTAAAGTCTTTAGTCCACGTGAGTCATCAATTAAGTCCACTTTTCGTTTGGTCATTTGTTCAGATTTAATATGTTCGTCCTCTAAAGCACAGCCCAGAATTGTTCTTAAGCTGTTAATCAAATCTAAAGTTATATTCAAACGAAGAAATTTCACATTATCACTTGACTTTTTACGACTTAGCGCATCTGCAACCACATTTGCCTTACCCGGATGATATTTAATTTCACAATCATAATCTTTGATCAACTCTTGCCACCGTCTCTGACGCATATTCAATTCTTTCTATGAGAAGATATATTGCAAACTCTTATGATCTGTACAAATAACACAATGAGTTCCATACAAATAATGTCTCCACGGTTTCAAAGCAAACACTACTGCAGCCATTTCAAGATCATGCACTGGATAATTCTTCTCATGAACTTTCAACTGTCGCGAGGCGTAGGCGATTACTTTATCTCTTTGCATTAATACACAACCCAACCCAGCATATGATGCATCACAGTATACCACGAAGTCGTCTGAACCTTCTGGTAAAGCTAACACTGGTGCCTGACACAGTAGCTATTTCAATATCTGAAAAGCCTTTTCCTGTTCATCAGTCCATCGAAAGGCTACATCTTTACGAGTCAACTTAGTCAATGGACCCGCTATTTTGGAGAAATCTTTGATAAATCTACGATAATAACCAGCCAATCCCAGAAAACTCTTAATCTCAGTCGGAGTCCTCGAAGAATTCCAATTCATTACCGCTTCTATCTTTATCGGATCAACTTTTATACCCTCGGTACAAATCACATGACCCAAAAACTGCACTTCACGTAACCAAAATTCACACTTTGAAAATTTTGCAAATAGTTGCTCTCGTTTTAACAAGTTCAAAACCAACCTCAGATGTTCAGCATGTTCACTCTCTGTTTTCGAATACACCAATATGTCATCAATAAACACAATCACAAACTTATCTAAGAATGGACGACACACTCTGTTCATTAGATCCATGAAGACTGCTGGCGCATTCGTCAACCCAAAATGCATGACAAGAAATTCATAATGACCATACCTTGTTCTGAACGCTGTTTTCGGTATATCTGATTCAGCAACACGAACCTGATGATATCCGGATCATAAGTCTATCTTAGAAAAGAATGAAGCACCCTGTAACTGATCGAACAAATCATCTATTCGAGGTAACGGATACTTATTCTTTACAGTTCTTTTGTTCAATTCACGATAATCAATACACATACGCATTGACCCATCTTTCTTTTTAACAAACAATACCGGAGCACCCCACGGTGAAGAACTCGGTCGGATAAACCCACGATCTAATAACTCTTGAATCTGTGACATCATTTCACGGATTTCAGACGGCGCTAATTGGTATGGAGCTTTTGCAACTGGAGTTGTTCCAGGAACCAACTCAATCTTATATTCGACTTCCCTTACCGGCGGCAGACCTGGTAACTCATCTGGGAACACTTCGGGAAATTCTGATACTACTGGAATATCGGCCACTGTTCTCTTTTCTTTCTTCGCATCAATCACATACGCAAGAAACGAATCACAACCCTTTTCCATCGACTTTTTCGCTTTCATCATGGTTATCAACGGAAAATTATACCCGCCCCGCTCCCCCGGGCCACAATACGGGTTCCATCGGTCAAACGAAAGGTAATCATTTTCCTATCGCACTTAATATTAGCCCTAAGCGAGCTCAGCCAATCCATTCCTAATATTACATCAAAGCTAGGAATAGGTAACACTAAACAAGTCACCGGGAAAGACTTCCCTTCAATTTCTATACAAACCCCAGACACATATGTTGTGACGGGTGTGATCTTACCATCGGCTACTTCTATACTAACCGGCTTGGGTAACACATTAGCTGGTAAATTCAACTTAGCACAGAAATCTAGGGACATAAAACACCTATTGGCACCACAATCCAACAATACACGAGCAGGTATTGAGTTGATTAGAAACATACCGGTGATCACTTCGTCGGTTGCCACAGCATTCTCAACTGACATCTGAAAAGCTCTAGCCTTTGCTGTTGGAGGGTTCTTCCTCTTCTGCCCACTCGAGGCAGTTGACCCTACGGCTGATGCTGAACGCGCCCCTGACCCTGCCCCAGAACTACCACTCTTCGACGGACAACTAATTGCACGATGCCCTGGTTTGTGACAACTCCAACACACACTATTCGGATACGGGCATGCTGAAGACTCATGCCCAACAACACCACACTTTAAGCATCTTCTTGTAGCCTCAGAACACTGACCACTGTGAGAAGATCGACACGTGTGACACCAATTCCCTTTACTTGATCCAGACCCAGAACTACTCTGACCACTTTTACCCTTCGATTTAAAACCACTAGACTTCTTGGATTTAGATCCTGATTGACCAGATACTTGCCCACCTTGTTGTAGCACATTACCAAACATTCTGTTTCTGGCGGCCTGAACATCACTTTCTACCATCTTAGCCATCACAACCGCTTGAGACAACGACGTAGCCGTTCTAACAAAAGTTCGGTACTCTGGCAAAATGATATTAACAAAATGCTGGATACGAGACGCTTCGTCTGGCACCCATTGTTGTACAAACCTCAGTTTATCCATAAACTTCTCTACTACCTCATCGATCGTCATTTGAGGTGTCATCTTCATTTCAAGAAACTCAGTCTTGATTCGGTTCATATCAAATGGATTACAATATTGTTCACACACCTTCCCATGAAACTGCTCCCATGTGATCATACTCACTTGCTCTTTTGGTATACTAGAAATCAAAGAATCCCACCAAATCATAGCCCAACCTTTCAACAGTCTACTAGCATATGTTACCTTCAGCTCGGGTTTACACTGACACGCTTCAAATACCCTTTCAACTTCTCGCAACCAATTGAGAGTTACAGTCGGATCAGTACTTCCAGAGAACTCAGAGGGTTTGCAATCACGGAAGTTCTTATAAGTACACTTTTTGGGTGTTTGCATGTAAGGTTGTTGGAACATTTGCATTTGGTACGGGTTCATCATCATGGGATTTTGGTAAGTAAAAGTGTTTTGCGGTGGCATATAATATTGGTTAGGTATTTGATTATGAAACTGGTTCTGGTGCACATTAGGTATCGTTTGGGATTGCGCGGTTGGGAATCCAGGTGGTGTATCATCATTTCCAGAATGCCTTGCCAATTCAAGCTCATTAATTTTATCCTCAGCCGCTTTTAGCTTACTTTCTAATTGAAGGATGTAACTACTCTGATCATCATCAGACTCAACACCCTCTTTTGGTGCTCTGAATGTTCCAGGGTTAGATGGGCCAGTTGCGTTTCTATCAGCCATACTTGTGCTACAAAACAGCTCACACAAAAGCTTAGTGGATAACAGTTAGTTCAATCATAACTAACACACGTATATCCTATTTTCACTTAGCCCCCACTTCCACAGACATGTTTGACTTGCCTCAGGGTTTGGGAACAAAATACGCGCACGTATTTGCTGCCAAACCATGCTCTGATACCAACTTGTAACACCGGCCATTTTTTTTTAAATACACAGCGGAAGACTTTATTAACAAACACAATATAAGTCACGTCATTACGTTTAAGTTTACACAACGGTGTTTCGTTATCACAAAACATTATTTATACAAAAGTCCACATCAGAGTTGGGTTGTCAAACATATCTTCTGCAATAGCACCCTTCCCGACTAGCAGTACCTAAACCTGCAAGGGGAGAATATGTGGGGGATTAGCGCACCGCTAAGTGAATGGAATCTATCTAACAGATATAGCTTAAGTCACACACAAGCTATATACTAACAACAACACATGCTAACTATCAACTAGCATACAATAAGACAATACGAGGATCGGTGGCTTGTACGAGCACACGACTCCCAGCTGATCGGGCCTGAGTCTACCGATAGTCCCTGCTACTCAATTCACAGTATAGTTATCCAGATGCAGGGGATGCATCATTCACACTATACTCTACAATCAGTAGCCTATGGACCCAACCTCCCCTGTAGTGACCCGAACTTTTCCATGTTTACATATATTAATTGAGATTGATATTTACATGATTAAATGTTTCCAACATGTTAAGCAATCAAACTTGTTAAGACTTGATTAATTGAAATATGTTTCATATAGACAATTGACCACCCAAGTTGACCGGTGATTCACGAACGTTAAAACTTGTAAAAACTATATGATGACATATATATGGATATATATATAGTTACAAGACTACTAACTTAATGATTTTTAAACGAGACATATATGTAACGATTATCGTTGTAAATACATTTAACGTATATATATATCATATTAAGAGATATTCATACATGATAATATCATGATAATATAATAATTTAAAATCTCATTTGATATTATAAACATTGGGTTAACAACATTTAACAAGATCGTTAACCTAAAGGTTTCAAAACAACACTTACATGTAACGACTCAGTTAAAATGTATATACATGTAGTGTTTTAATATGTATTTATACACTTTTGAAAGACTTCAATACACTTATCAAAATACTTCTACTTAACAAAAATGCTAAATTACATCCTCGTTCAGTTTCATCAACAATTATACTCGTATGCACCCGTATTCGTACTCGTACAATACACAGCTTTTAGATGTATGTACTATTGGTATATACACTCCAATGATCAGCTCTTAGCAGCCCATGTGAGTCACCTAACACATGTGAGAACCATCATTGGGAAACTAGCATGAAATATCTCATAAAATTACAAAAATATGAGTAATCATTCATGACTTATTTACATGAAAACAAAATTACATATCCTTTATATCTAATCCATACACCAACGACCAAAAACACCTACAAACACTTTCATTCTTCAATTTTCTTCATCTAATTGATCTCTCTCAAGTTCTATCTTCAAGTTCTAAGTGTTCTTCATATATTCTACAAGTTCTAGTTACATAAAATCAAGAATACTTTCAAGTTTGCTAGCTCACTTCCAATCTTGTAAGCTGATCATCCAACCTCAAGAAATCTTTGTTTCTTACAGTAGGTTATCATTCTAATACAAGGTAATAATCATATTCAAACTTTGGTTCAATTTCTATAACTATAACAATCTTATTTCAAGTGATGATCTTACTTGAACTTGTTTTCGTGTCATGATTCTGCTTCAAGAACTTCGAGCCATCCAAGGATCCGTTGAAGCTAGATCCATTTTTCTCTTTTCCAGTAGGTTTATCCAAGGAACTTAAGGTAGTAATGATGTTCATAACATCATTCGATTCATACATATAAAGCTATCTTATTCGAAGGTTTAAACTTGTAATCACTAGAACATAGTTTAGTTAATTCTAAACTTGTTCGCAAACAAAAGTTAATCCTTCTAACTTGACTTTTAAAATCAACTAAACACATGTTCTATATCTATATGATATGCTAACTTAATGATTTAAAATCTGGAAACACGAAAAACACCGTAAAATCGGATTTACGCCGTCGTAGTAACACCGCGGGCTGTTTTGGGTTAGTTAATTAAAAACTATGATAAAATTTGATTTAAAAGTTGTTATTCGGAGAAAATGATTTTTATTATGAACATGAAACTATATCCAAAAATTATGGTTAAACTCAAAGTGGAAGTATGTTTTCTAAAATGGTCATCTAGACGTCGTTCTTTCGACTGAAATGACTACCTTTATAAAAACGACTTGTAACTTATTTTTCCGACTATAAATCTATACTTTTTCTGTTTAGATTCATAAAATAGAGTTCAATATGAAACCATAGCAATTTGATTCACTCAAAACGGATTTAAAATGAAGAAGTTATGGGTAAAACAAGATTGGATAATTTTTCTCATTTTAGCTACGTGAAAATTGGTAACAAATCTATTCCAACCATAACTTAATCAACTTGTATTGTATATTATGTAATCTTGAGATACCATAGACACGTATACAATGTTTCGACCTATCATGTCGACACATCTATATATATTTCGGAACAACCATAGACACTCTATATGTGAATGTTGGAGTTAGCTATACAGGGTTGAGGTTGATTCCAAAATATATATAGTTTGAGTTGTGATCAATACTGAGATATGTATACACTGAGTCGTGGATTGATTCAAGATAATATTTATCGATTTATTTCTGTACATCTAACTGTGGACAACTAGTTGTAGGTTACTAACGAGGACAGCTGACTTAATAAACTTAAAACATCAAAATATATTAAAAGTGTTGTAAATATATTTTGAACATACTTTGATATATATGTATATATTGTTATAGGTTCGTGAATCAACCAGTGGCCAAGTCTTACTTCCCGACGAAGTAAAAAAAAAATCTGTGAAAGTGAGTTATAGTCCCACTTTTAAAATCTAATATTTTTGGGATGAGAATACATGCAGGTTTTATAAATGATTTACAAAATAGACACAAGTACGTGAAACTACATTCTATGGTTGAATTATTGAAATCGAATATGCCCTTTTTATTAAGTCTGGTAATCTAAGAATTAGGGAACAGACACCCTAATTGACGCGAATCCTAAAGATAGATCTATTGGGCCTAACAAACCCCATCCAAAGTATCGGATGCTTTAGTACTTCGAAATTTATATCATATCCGAAGGGTGTCCCGGAATGATGGGGATATTCTTATATATGCATCTTGTTAATGTCGGTTACCAGGTGTTCACCATATGAATGATTTTTATCTCTATGTATGGGATGTGTATTGAAATATGAAATCTTGTGGTCTATTGTTACGATTTGATATATATAGGTTAAACCTATAACTCACCAACATTTTTGTTGACGTTTAAAGCATGTTTATTCTCAGGTGAATATTAAGAGCTTCCGCTGTTGCATACTAAAATAAGGACAAGATTTGGAGTCCATGTTTGTATGATATTGTGTAAAAACTGCATTCAAGAAACTGATTTCGATGTAACATATTTGTATTGTAAACCATTATGTAATGGTCGTGTGTAAACAGGATATTTTAGATTATCATTATTTGATAATCTACGTAAAGCTTTTTAAACCTTTGTTTATGAAATAAAGGTTATGGTTTGTTTTAAAAATGAATGCAGTCTTTGAAAAACGTCTCATATAGAGGTCAAAACCTCGCAACGAAATCAATTAATATGGAACGTTTTTAATCAATAAGAACGGGACATTTCAGTTGGTATCCGAGCGTTGGTCTTCGAGAACCAGAAAATTTGCATTAGTGTGTCTTATCGAGTTAGTTAGGATGCATTAGTGAGTCTGGACTTCGACCGTGTTTTCTTTAAAAATGATTGCTTAACATTTTTGTTGGAAACTATATATTTTTAACATATGAATATTATGTGATATATTAATCTCTTAACGTGTTTGGTATTATGTGATAGATGTCTACCTCTAGAACAAGTCCCATTGACTCACCTAATAATAATGAAGAGTCAAATGTAAATTGGAATGATTCGTGGACTGATTCACAAGTTCCCGAAGAGGAACCGGAAGAAGATTCGGAACCGGAAGAAGAATCGGAACCGGAAGAAGAAATAGAACCGGTGGGGGAAATAATAAAACGGTTAAGTAAAAGAGAATCCTCAACCAACCGACCAAGGTTAATTATGGTCAATGGTGTTTCCGCCAAGGAAGCAAAATATTGGGAGGATTACCAATTCTCCGATGAATCGGATTCTGACGAGAATTCCGATGATGTTATAGAAATTACCCCAACTGAATTTAAAAAGGTAAAAGAAAATAATAAGGGAAAGGGCATAAAAATAGAGAAATCTAATTCCAACCCCGATGAACTTTATATGTATCGTCAACCCCCGAAGTCCTTAAGTTGTAACAATGACCCGGGAACCTCTAAACCACCAGGTTTTTCTAAACCAATGTGGACAACGACAGCTCGTATTAGGGGAACATCATATATCCCTAGAAACTTGGCAAAACGAACCAAAACCGAACAAGAAGAAACGAGCGAGTCGGAATAAGATAGTTGTATTCGTGTGGTGTAATATATGTAATATAGTGTGCTTATGCTTTATGATATATGTAAAAATTGCTTGTATTAATAAGTATTTTTTTTTATTTATGAATCTAACTCTTGTCTATTTTACAGTATAAAAACACAAAATGGATAGACAACCCAATATTTTAAGAGACCTACCCGGAGACATGATTGATGAAATCTTGTCTAGAGTCGGTCAGAATTCCTCGGCACAACTATTTAAGGCGAGATCAGTTTGTAAGACATTCGAAGAACGTTCCAAGAATGCCTTGGTTTATAAAAGGCTTTCGTTCGAAAGATGGGGGATATCACATTGGGAAATCCATAAGTTACGATGTGTTTACTTTGACGCATATATTGCGGGGAACCCAAATGCTATCTTACGCAATGGGTTAAGAAATTATTTTGACTCAATATATCCGAATATTGGACTTCGTGATTTAGAAAAAGCGGCTAACATGCAACATAAAGAAGCATGTTATGCTTACGGATTAGTAATGTTCGCTTCTCACCAAAGTGAGAACAAGAACATCGGGCTACAACTATTAAACAAAACGTTCCCACAAGTGACGGAGTCGGTAATTGGGGTAAGAAATGAGGTTTTTAGATTGTTACGGGACTGTTGGACATTACGTAACCCTTGTCCCTTTGACGACGTTACAACACGCTGTCTTATCAACGGCCATAACGGTTATGTTCCACAAGACCAAGGATGGGAAGTAGTCCTAGTAAAACCGGAATGCATGACTTGTTTCTGGACGTATGAATTACGTGTCTTTATTGCCTTTGCTAAACGACTTGTGTACTAGCTAGAATTATCTTCACAACCATCTTGTATCAAATTTATTGTGTGCTATATTTCATGCTATATGTAAAATAATCGGTATTGTAAGTTTGTAAAATATTGTGTAAAAGTTTGAACGCGAAATATTATTATAATTAGTTTTTCATATAGAATTGTAGTAGTTGAATTGTATATTAGCTACTAAGTATGAACTTAACGGGTAGGTACTACCCGAATTTAAACTTATAAAACGCTAATATGAAGAAAAAGCTTTTATAAATGAGTTCATATTATGCTACGAAATACTATTAACTACTCTTAATATTCTGTATGATTAACTTGTTCCATTTGACTATTTTGAAGGAAATGGCACCGACTACTCGACACACCGTGAATATGAATGAAGAGGAATTCCGTACTTTTCTAGCTTCAAACATAGCCGCAGTACAGGCTGCGCTACATACCAACAATAACCTTAGATCTAGCAGTACAGGAAATCGTGTAGGATGCACCTACAAAGAATTCATAGCCTGCAAACCTTTGGAATTTGATGGAACCGAAGGACCGATCGGATTGAAACGGTGGACCGAGAAGGTCGAATCGGTGTTTGCCATAAGTAAGTGTACTGAAGAGGACAAAGTGAAGTACGCTACGCATACCTTCACAGGTTCTGCGTTAACATGGTGGAATACCTATCTAGAGCAAGTGGGATAAGACGATGCGTACGCACTACCGTGGTCAGCATTCAAGCACTTGATGAACGAGAAGTACCGTCCCAGAACCGAGGTCAATAAGCTCAAGACAGAACTTAGAGGGTTAAGAACCCAAGGATTTGATATTACCACGTACGAAAGACGATTCACAGAATTGTGCCTATTGTGTCCGGGAGCATTCGAAGATGAGGAAGAGAAGATCGACGCGTTTGTGAAAGGATTACCGGAAAGAATCCAAGAAGATATAAGTTCACACGAGCCCGCCTCCATACAACAGGCATGTAGAATGGCTCACAAACTAGTGAACCAGATTGAAGAAAGAATTAAAGAACAGACTGCTGAAGAGGCCAATGTGAAGCAAGTCAAAAGAAAGTGGGAGGAAAATGGTGATAAGAATCACCAATACAACAACAACAGCAATTACAACAATAATCGCAAAAATTATCCCAACAATCGCAACATCAATCGCAACTACAACAAACGGCCCAACAACAACAACAACAACAACAGCAACAGCAACTACAACAATCAATCCAACAACAATAATAACCGCAACAACAACAACAATCAGAAGCAACTATGCCAAAGGTGTGAAAAGTATCACTCGGGGTTCTGCACCAAATTTTGCAACAAGTGTAAAAGAAATGGTCATAGCGCGGCGAAGTGTGAGGTCTACGGACCAGGGGTTAATAGAACGAAAGGAACAAATGGTGTCAGAACGAGTAATGGCGGAGCAAGTAGTGTCGGAGCAAGTTATGCCAATGTAGTTTGTTATAAATGTGGAAAACCGGGCCACATTATTAGAAATTGCCCGAACCAGGAGAACACGAATGGACAAGGCCGCGGAAGAGTTTTCAATATTAATGCGGCAGAGGCACAGGAAGACCCGGAGCTTGTTACGGGTACGTTTCTTATTGACAATAAATCTGCTTACGTTTTATTTGATTCGGGTGCGGATAGAAGCTATATGAGTAGAGATTTTTGTGCTAAATTAAGTTGTCCATTGACGCCTTTGGATAGTAAATTTTTACTCGAATTAGCAAATGGTAAATTAATTTCAGCAGATAATATATGTCGGAATCGAGAAATTAAACTGGTTAGCGAAACATTTAAGATTGATTTGATACCAGTAGAGTTAGGGAGTTTTGATGTGATAATCGGTATGGACTGGTTGAAAGAAGTGAAAGCAGAGATCGTTTGTTACAAAAATGCAATTCGCATTATACGAGAAAAAGGAAAACCTTTAATGGTGTACGGAGAAAAGGGCAACACGAAGCTACATCTTATTAGTAATTTGAAGGCACAAAAACTAATAAGAAAAGGTTGCTATGCTATTCTAGCACACGTCGAGAAAGTACAAACTGAAGAAAAGAGCATCAATGATGTTCCCATTGCAAAAGAATTTCCCGATGTATTTCCGAAAGAATTACCGGGATTACCCCCACATCGATCCGTTGAATTTCAAATAGATCTTGTACCAGGAGCTGTACCAATAGCCCGTGCTCCTTACAGACTCGCACCCAGCGAGATGAAAGAACTGCAAAGCCAATTACAAGAACTTTTAGAGCGTGGTTTCATTCGACCAAGCACATCACCGTGGGGAGCTCCTATTTTGTTTGTCAAGAAGAAAGATGGTACATTCAGGTTGTGTATCGACTACCGAGAGTTGAACAAACTTACCATCAAGAACCGCTACCCACTACCGAGAATCGACGACTTATTTGATCAACTACAAGGCTCGTCTGTTTATTCAAAGATTGACTTACGTTCCGGGTATCATCAAATGCGGGTGAAAGAAGATGATATTCCAAAGACTGCTTTCAGAACACGTTACGGTCGTTACGAGTTTATGGTCATGCCATTTGGTTTAACTAATGCACCAGCTGTGTTCATGGACCTTATGAACCGAGTGTGTGGACCATACCTTGACAAGTTTGTCATTGTTTTCATTGATGACATACTTATTTACTCAAAGAATGACCAAGAACACGGTGAACATTTGAGAAAGGTGTTAGAAGTATTGAGGAAAGAAGAATTGTACGCTAAATTTTCAAAGTGTGCATTTTGGTTGGAAGAAGTTCAATTCCTCGGTCACATAGTGAACAAAAAAGGTATTAAGGTGGATCCGGCAAAGATAGAAACTGTTGAAAAGTGGGAAACCCTGAAAACTCCGAAACACATACGCCAGTTTTTAGGACTAGCTGGTTACTACAGAAGGTTCATCCAAGACTTTTCCAGAATAGCAAAACCCTTGACTGCATTAACGCATAAAGGGAAGAAATTTGAATGGAATGATGAACAAGAGAAAGCGTTTCAGTTATTGAAGAAAAAGCTAACTACGGCACCTATATTGTCATTGCCTGAAGGGAATGATGATTTTGTGATTTATTGTGACGCATCAAAGCAAGGTCTCGGTTGTGTATTAATGCAACGAACGAAGGTGATTGCTTATGCGTCTAGACAATTGAAGATTCACGAACAAAATTATACGACGCATGATTTGGAATTAGGCGCGGTTGTTTTTGCATTAAAGACTTGGAGGCACTACTTATATGGGGTCAAAAGTATTATATATACTGACCACAAAAGTCTTCAACACATATTTAATCAGAAACAACTAAATATGAGGCAGCGTAGGTGGATTGAATTATTGAATGATTACGACTTTGAGATTCGTTACCACCCGGGGAAGGCAAATGTGGTAGCCGATGCCTTGAGCAGGAAGGACAGAGAACCCATTCGAGTAAAATCTATGAATATAATGATTCATAATAACCTTACTACTCAAATAAAGGAGGCGCAACAAGGAGTTTTAAAAGAGGGAAATTTAAAGGATGAAATACCCAAAGGATCGGAGAAGCATCTTAATATTCGGGAAGACGGAACCCGGTATAGGGCTGAAAGGATTTGGGTACCAAAATTTGGAGATATGAGAGAAATGGTACTTAGAGAAGCTCATAAAACCAGATACTCAATACATCCTGGAACGGGGAAGATGTACAAGGATCTCAAGAAACATTTTTGGTGGCCGGGTATGAAAGCCGATGTTGCTAAATACGTAGGAGAATGTTTAACGTGTTCTAAGGTCAAAGCTGAGCATCAGAAACCATCAGGTCTACTTCAACAACCCGAAATCCCGGAATGGAAATGGGAAAACATTACCATGGATTTCATCACTAAATTGCCAAGGACTGCAAGTGGTTTTGATACTATTTGGGTAATAGTTGATCGTCTCACCAAATCAGCACATTTCCTGCCAATAAGAGAAGATGAAAAGATGGAGAAGTTAGCACGACTGTATTTGAAGGAAGTCGTCTCCAGACATGGAATACCAATCTCTATTATCTCTGATAGGGATGGCAGATTTATTTCAAGATTCTGGCAGACATTACAGCAAGCATTAGGAACTCGTCTAGACATGAGTACTGCCTATCATCCACAAACTGATGGGCAGAGCGAAAGGACGATACAAACGCTTGAAGACATGCTACGAGCATGTGTTATTGATTTCGGAAACAGTTGGGATCGACATCTACCGTTAGCAGAATTTTCCTACAACAACAGTTACCATTCAAGCATTGAGATGGCGCCGTTTGAAGCACTTTATGGTAGAAAGTTCAGGTCTCCGATTTGTTGGAGTGAAGTGGGGGATAGACAGATTACGGGTCCAGAGATTATACAAGAAACTACCGAGAAGATCATCCAAATTCAACAATGGTTGAAAACCGCCCAAAGTCGACAAAAGAGCTACGCTGACATTAAAAGAAAAGATATAGAATTTGAAATTGGAGAGATGGTCATGCTTAAAGTTGCACCTTGGAAAGGCGTTGTTCGATTTGGTAAACGAGGGAAATTAAATCCAAGGTATATTGGACCATTCAAGATTATTGATCGTGTCGGACCAGTTGCTTACCGACTTGAGTTACCTCAACAACTCGCGGCTGTACATAACACTTTCCACGTCTCGAATTTGAAGAAATGTTTTGCTAAAGAAGATCTCACTATTCCGTTAAATGAAATCCAAATCAACGAAAAACTTCAATTCATCGAAGAACCCGTCGAAATAATGGATCGTGAGGTTAAAAGACTTAAGCAAAACAAGATACCAATTGTTAAGGTTCGATGGAATGCTCGTAGAGGACCCGAGTTCACCTGGGAGCATGAAGATCAGATGAAGAAGAAATACCCGCATCTATTTCCAGAAGATTTGTCAACACCTTCAACAGCTTAAAATTTCGGGATGAAATTTATTTAACGGGTAGGTACTGTAGTGACCCGAACTTTTCCATGTTTATATATATTAATTGAGATTGATATTTACATGATTAAATGTTTCCAACATGTTAAGCAATCAAACTTGTTAAGACTTGATTAATTGAAATATGTTTCATATAGACAATTGACCACCCAAGTTGACCGGTGATTCACGAACATTAAAACTTGTAAAAACTATATGATGACATATATATGGATATATATATAGTTAACATGATACTATGATAAGTAAACATATCATTAAGTATATTAACAATGAACTACATATGTCAAAACAAGACTACTAACTTAATGATTTTTAAACGAGACATATATGTAACGATTATCGTTGTAAATACATTTAATGTATATATATATCATATTAAGAGATATTCATACATGATAATATCATGATAATATAATAATTTAAAATCTCATTTGATATTATAAACATTGGGTTAACAACATTTAACAAGATCGTTAACCTAAAGGTTTCAAAACAACACTTACATGTAACGACTCAGTTAAAATGTATATACATGTAGTGTTTTAATATGTATTTATACACTTTTGAAAGACTTCAATACACTTATCAAAATACTTCTACTTAACAAAAATGCTAAATTACATCCTCGTTCAGTTTCATCAACAATTCTACTCGTATGCACCCGTATTCGTACTCGTACAATACACAGCTTTTAGATGTATGTACTATTGGTATATACACTCCAATGATCAGCTCTTAGCAGCCCATGTGAGTCACCTAACACATGTGGGAACCATCATTTGGCAACTAGTGAAATGTCCCGTTCTTATTGATTAAAAACGTTCCATATTAATTGATTTCGTTGCGAGGTTTTGACCTCTATATGAGACGTTTTTCAAAGACTGCATTCATTTTAAAACAAACCATAACCTTTATTTCATCAATAAAGGTTTAAAAAGCTTTACGTAGATTATCAAATAATGATAATCTAAAATATCCTGTTTACACACGACCATTACATAATGGTTTACAATACAAATATGTTACAACAAAATAAGTTTCTTGAATGCAGTTTTTACACAATATCATACAAGCATGGACTCCAAATCTCGTCCTTATTTAAGTATGCGACAGCGGAAGCTCTTAATAATCACCTGAGAATAAACATGCTTAAAACGTCAACAAAAATTTTGGTGAGTTATAGGTTTAACCTATATATATCAGATCATAATAATAGACCACAAGATTTCATATTTCAATACACATCCCATACATAGAGATAAAAATCATTCATATGGTGAACACCTGGTAACCGACATTAACAAGATGCATATATAAGAATATCCCCATCATTCCGGGACACCCTTCGGATATGATATAAATTTCGAAGTACTAAAGCATCCGGTACTTTGGATGGGGCTTGTTGGGCCCGATAGATCTATCTTTAGGATTCGCGTCAATTAGGGTGTCTGTTCCCTAATTCTTAGATTACCAGACTTAATAAAAAGGGGCATATTCGATTTTGATAATTCAACCATAGAATGTAGTTTCACGTACTTGTGTCTATTTTGTAAATCATTTATGAAACCTGCATGTATTCTCATCCCAAAAATATTAGATTTTAAAAGTGGGACTATAACTCACTTTCACAGATTTTTACTTCGTTGGGAAGTAAGACTTGGCCACTGGTTGATTCACGAACCTATAACAATATATACATGTATATCAAAGTATGTTCAAAATATATTTACAACACTTTTAATATATTTTGATGTTTTAAGTTTATTAAGTCAGCTGTCCTTGTTAGTAACCTACAACTAGTTGTCCACAGTTAGATGTACAGAAATAAATCGATAAATATTATCTTTAATCAATCCACGACCCAGTGTATACGTATCTCAGTATTGATCACAACTCAAACTATATATATTTTGGAATCAACCTCAACCCTGTATAGCTAACTCCAACATTCACATATAGAGTGTCTATGGTTGTTCCGAAATATATATAGATGTGTCGACATGATAGGTCGAAACATTGTATACGTGTCTATGGTATCTCAAGATTACATAATATACAATACAAGTTGATTAAGTTATGGTTGGAATAGATTTGTTACCAATTTTCACGTAGCTAAAATGAGAAAAATTATCCAATCTTGTTTTACCCATAACTTCTTCATTTTAAATCCGTTTTGAGTGAATCAAATTGCTATGGTTTCATATTGAACTCTATTTTATGAATCTAAACAGAAAAAGTATAGGTTTATAGTCAGAAAAATAAGTTACAAGTCATTTTTGTAAAGGTAGTCATTTCAGTCGAAAGAACGACGTCTAGATGACCATTTTAGAAAACATACTTCCACTTTGAGTTTAACCATAATTTTTGGATATAGTTTCATGTTCATAATAAAAATCATTTTCTCAGAATAACAACTTTTAAATCAACGTTTATCATAGTTTTTAATTAACTAACCCAAAACAGCCCGCGGTGTTACTACGACGGCGTAAATCCGGTTTTACGGTGTTTTTCGTGTTTTCAGGTTTTAAATCATTAAGTTAGCATATCATATAGATATAGAACATGTGTTTAGTTAATTTTAAAAGTCAAGTTAGAAGGATTAACTTTTGTTTGCGAACAAGTTTAGAATTAACTAAACTATGTTCTAGTGATTACGAGTTTAAACCTTCGAATTAGATAGTTTTATATATATGAATCGAATGATGTTATGAACATCATTACTACCTTAAGTTCCTTGGATAAACCTACTGGAAAAGAGAAAAATGGACCTAGCTTCAATGGATCCTTGGATGGCTCGAAGTTCTTGAATCAGAATCATGACACGAAAACAAGTTCAAGTAAGATCATCACTTGAAATAAGATTGTTATAGTTATAGAAATTGAACCAAAATTTGAATATGATTATTACCTTGTATTAGAATGATAACCTACTGTAAGAAACAAAGATTTCTTGAGGTTGGATGATCACCTTACAAGATTGGAAGTGAGCTAGCAAACTTGAAAGTATTCTTGATTTTATGTAACTAGAACTTGTAGAATATATGAAGAACACTTAGAACTTGAAGATAGAACTTGAGAGAGATCAATTAGATGAAGAAAATTGAAGAATGAAAGTGTTTGTAGGTTTTTTTGGTCGTTGGTGTATGGATTAGATATAAAGGATATGTAATTTTGTTTTCATGTAAATAAGTCATGAATGATTACTCATATTTTTGTAATTTTATGAGATATTTCATGCTAGTTGCCAAATGATGGTTCCCACATGTGTTAGGTGACTCACATGGGCTGCTAAGAGCTGATCATTGGAGTGTATATACCAATAGTACATACATCTAAAAGCTGTGTATTGTACGAGTACGAATACGGGTGCATACGAGTAGAATTGTTGATGAAACTGAACGAGGATGTAATTGTAAGCATTTTTGTTAAGTAGAAGTATTTTGATAAGTGTATTGAAGTCTTTCAAAAGTGTATAAATACATATTAAAACACTACATGTATATACATTTTAACTGAGTCGTTAAGTCATCGTTAGTCGTTACATGTAAGTGTTGTTTTGAAACCTTTAGGTTAACGATCTTGTTAAATGTTGTTAACCCAATGTTTATAATATCAAATGAGATTTTAAATTATTATATTATCATTATATTATCATGTATGAATATCTCTTAATATGATATATATACATTAAATGTCTTTACAACGATAATCGTTACATATATGTCTCGTTTAAAAATCATTAAGTTAGTAGTCTTATTTTTACATATGTAGTTCATTGTTAATATACTTAATGATATGTTTACTTATCATAGTATCATGTTAACTATATATATATATCCATATATATGTCATCATATAGTTTTTACAAGTTTTAACGTTCGTGAATCACCGGTCAACTTGGGTGGTCAATTGTCTATATGAAACATATTTCAATTAATCAAGTCTTAAGAAGTTTGATTGCTTAACATGTTGGAAACATTTAATCATGTAAATATCAATCTCAATTAATATATATAAACATGGAAAAGTTCGGGTCACTACAGTACCTACCCGTTAAATAAATTTCGTCCCGAAATTTTAAGCTGTTGAAGGTGTTGACGAATCTTCTGGAAATAGATGCGGGTATTTATTCTTCATTTGATCTTCATGCTCCCAGGTGAACTCGGGTCCTCTACGAGCATTCCATCGAACCTTAACAATTGGTATCTTGTTTTGCTTAAGTCTTTTAACCTCACGATCCATTATTTCGACGGGTTCTTCGATGAATTAAAGTTTTTCATTGATTTGGATTTCATCTAACGGAATAGTGAGATCTTCTTTAGCAAAACATTTCTTCAAATTCGAGACGTGGAAAGTGTTATGTACAGCCGCGAGTTGTTGAGGTAACTCTAGTCGGTAAGCTACTGGTCCGACACGATCAATAATCTTGAATGGTCCAATATACCTTGGATTTAATTTCCCTCGTTTACCAAATCGAACAACGCCTTTCCAAGGTGCAACTTTAAGCATGACCATCTCTCCAATTTCAAATTCTATATCTTTTCTTTTAATGTCAGCGTAGCTCTTTTGTCGACTTTGGGCGGTTTTCAACCGTTGTTGAATTTGGATGATCTTCTCGGTAGTTTCTTGTATAATCTCCGGACCCGTAATCTGTCTATCCCCCACTTCACTCCAACAAATCGGAGACCTGCACTTTCTACCATAAAGTGCTTCAAACGGCGCCATCTCAATGCTTGAATGGTAGCTGTTGTTGTAGGAAAATTCTGCTAACGGTAGATGTCGATCCCAACTATTTCCGAAATCAATAACACATGCTCGTAGCATGTCTTCAAGCGTTTGTATCATCCTTTCGCTCTGCCCATCAGTTTGTGGATGATAGGCAGTACTCATGTCTAGACGAGTTCCTAATGCTTGCTGTAATGTCTGCCAGAATCTTGAAATAAATCTGCCATCCCTATCAGAGATAATAGAGATTGGTATTCCATGTCTGGAGACGACTTCCTTCAAATACAGTCGTGCTAACTTCTCCATCTTGTCATCTTCTCTTATTGGCAGGAAGTGTGCTGATTTGGTGAGACGATCAACTATTACCCAAATAGTATCAAAACCACTTGCAGTCCTTGGCAATTTAGTGATGAAATCCATGGTAATGTTTTCCCATTTCCATTCCGGGATTTCGGGTTGTTGAAGTAGACCTGATGGTTTCTGATGCTCAGCTTTGACCTTAGAACACGTCAAACATTCTCCTACGTATTTAGCAACATCGGCTTTCATACCCGGCCACCAAAAATGTTTCTTGAGATCCTTGTACATCTTCCCCGTTCCAGGATGTATTGAGTATCTGGTTTTATGAGCTTCTCTAAGTACCATTTCTCTCATATCTCCAAATTTTGGTACCCAAATCCTTTCAGCCCTATACCGGGTTCCGTCTTCCCGAATATTAAGATGCTTCTCCGATCCTTTGGGTATTTCATCCTTTAAATTTCCCTCTTTTAAAACTCCTTGTTGCGCCTCCTTTATTTGAGTAGTAATGTTATTATGAATCATTATATTCATAGATTTTACTCGAATGGGTTCTCTGTCCTTCCTGCTCAAGGCATCGGCTACCACATTTGCCTTCCCCGGGTGGTAACGAATCTCAAAGTCGTAATCATTCAATAATTCAATCCACCTACGCTGCCTCATATTCAGTTGTTTCTGATTAAATATGTGTTGAAGACTTTTGTGGTCGGTATATATAATACTTTTGACCCCATATAAGTAGTGCCTCCAAGTCTTTAATGCAAAAACAACCGCGCCTAATTCCAAATCATGCGTCGTATAATTTTGTTCGTGAATCTTCAATTGTCTAGACGCATAAGCAATCACCTTCGTTCGTTGCATTAATACACAACCGAGACCTTGCTTTGATGCATCACAATAAATCACAAAATCATCATTCCCTTCAGGCAATGATAATATAGGTGCCGTAGTTAGCTTTTTCTTCAATAACTGAAACGCTTTCTCTTGTTCATCATTCCATTCAAATTTCTTCCCTTTATGCGTTAATGCAGTCAAGGGTTTGCTATTCTGGAAAAGTCTTGGATGAACCTTCTGTAGTAACCAGCTAGTCCTAAAAACTGGCGTATGTGTTTCGGAGTTTTCGGGGTTTCCCACTTTTCAACAGTTTCTATCTTTGCCGGATCCACCTTAATACCTTCTTTGTTCACTATGTGACCGAGGAATTGAACTTCTTCCAACCAAAATGCACACTTTGAAAACTTAGCGTACAATTCTTCCTTCCTCAATACTTCTAACACCTTTCTCAAATGTTCACCGTGTTCTTGGTCATTCTTTGAGTAAATAAGTATGTCATCAATGAAAACAATGACAAACTTGTCAAGGTATGGTCCACACACTCGGTTCATAAGGTCCATGAACATAGCTGGTGCATTAGTTAAACCAAACGGCATGACCATAAACTCGTAATGACCGTAACGTGTTCTGAAAGCAGTCTTTGGAATATCATCTTCTTTCACCCGCATTTGATGATACCCGGAACGTAAGTCAATCTTTGAATAAACAGACGAGCCTTGTAGTTGATCAAATAAGTCATCAATTCTCGGTAGTGGGTAGCGGTTCTTGATGATAAGTTTGTTCAACTCTCGGTAGTCGATACACAACCTGAATGTACCATCTTTCTTCTTGACAAACAAAACAGGAGCTCCCCACGGTGATGTGCTTGGTCGAATGAAACCACGCTCTAAAATTTCTTGTAATTGGCTTTGTAGTTCTTTCATCTCGCTGGGTGCGAGTCTGTAAGGAGCACGAGCTATTGGTGCAGCTCCTGGTACAAGATCTATTTGAAATTCAACGGATCGATGTGGGGGTAATCCCGGTAATTCTTTCGGAAATACATCAGGAAATTCTTTTGCGACGGGAACATCATTGATGCTCTTTTCTTCAGTTTGTACTTTCTCGACATGTGCTAGAACAGCATAGCAACCTTTTCTTATTAGTTTTTGTGCCTTCAAATTACTAATAAGATGTAGCTTCGTGTTGCCTTTTTCTCCGTACACCATTAAGGGTTTTCCTTTTTCTCGTATAATGCGAATTACATTTTTGTAACAAACGATCTCCGCTTTCACTTCTTTCAACCAGTCCATACCGATTATCACATCAAAACTCCCTAACTCTACTGGTATCAAATCAATCTTAAATGTTTCGCTAACCAGTTTAATTTCTCGATTCCGACATATATTATCTGCTGAAATTAATTTACCATTTGCTAATTCGAGTAAAAATTTACTATCCAAAGGCGTCAATGGACAACTTAATTTAGCACAAAAATCTCTACTCATATAGCTTCTATCCGCACCCGAATCAAATAAAACGTAAGCAGATTTATTGTCAATAAGAAACGTACCCGTAACAAGCTCCGGGTCTTCCTGTGCCTCTGCCGCATTAATATTGAAAACTCTTCCACGGCCTTGTCCATTCGTGTTCTCCTGGTTCGGGCAATTTCTAATAATGTGGCCCGGTTTTCCACATTTATAACAAACTACATTGGCATAACTTGCTCCGACACTACTTGCTCCGCCATTACTCGTTCCGACACCATTTGTTCCTTTTGTTCTATTAACCCCTGGTCCGTAGACCTCACACTTCGCCGCGCTATGACCATTTCTTTTACACTTGTTGCAAAATTTGGTGCAGAACCCCGAGTGATTCTTTTCACACCTTTGGCATAGCTGCTTCTGATTGTTGTTGTTGTTACGGTTATTATTGTTGTTGGGATGATTATTGTAGTTGATGTTGTTGTTGTTGTTGTTGTTGTTGTTGTTGGGCCGTTTGTTGTAGTTGCGATTGATGTTGCGATTGTTGGGATAATTGTTGCGATTATTGTTGTAATTGCTGTTGTTGTTGTATTGGTGATTCTTATCACCGTTTTCCTCCCACTTTCTTTTGACTTGCTTCACATTGGCCTCTTCAGCAGTCTGTTCTTTAATTCTTTCTTCAATCTGGTTCACGAGTTTGTGAGCCATTCTACATGCCTGTTGTATGGAGGCGGGCTCGTGTGAACTTATATCTTCTTGGATTCTTTCCGGTAATCCTTTCACAAACGCGTCGATCTTCTCTTCCTCATCTTCGAATGCTCCCGGACACAATAGGCACAATTCTGTGAATCGTCTTTCGTACGTGGTAATATCAAATCCTTGGGTTCGTAACCCTCTAAGTTCTGTCTTGAGCTTATTGACCTCGGTTCTGGGACGGTACTTCTCGTTCATCAAGTGCTTGAATGCTGACCACGGTAGTGCGTACGCATCGTCTTGTCCCACTTGCTCTAGATAGGTATTCCACCATGTTAACGCAGAACCTGTGAAGGTATGCGTAGCGTACTTTACTTTGTCCTCTTCAGTACACTTACTTATGGCAAACACCGATTCGACCTTCTCGGTCCACCGTTTCAATCCGATCGGTCCTTCGGTTCCATCAAATTCCAAAGGTTTGCAGGCAGTGAATTCTTTGTAGGTGCATCCTACACGATTTCCTGTACTGCTAGATCCAAGGTTATTGTTGGTATGTAGCGCAGCCTGTACTGCGGCTATGTTTGAAGCTAGAAAAGTACGGAATTCCTCTTCATTCATATTCACGGTGTGTCGAGTAGTCGGTGCCATTTCCTTCAAAATAGTTAAATGGAACAAGTTAATCATACAGAATATTAAGAGTAGTTAATAGTATTTCGTAGCATAATATGAACTCATTTATAAAAGCTTTTTCTTCATATTAGCGTTTTATAAGTTTAAATTCGGGTAGTACCTACCCGTTAAGTTCATACTTAGTAGCTAATATACAATTCAACTACTACAATTCTATATGAAAAACTGATTATAATAATATTTCGCGTTCAAACTTTTACACAATATTTTACAAACTTACAATACCGCTTATTTTACATATAGCATGAAATATAGCACACAATAAATTTGATACAAGATGGTTGTGAAGATAATTCTAGCTAGTACACAAGTCGTTCAGCAAAGGCAATAAAGACACGTAATTCATACGTCCAGAAACAAGTCATGCATTCTGGTTTTACTAGGATTACTTCCCATCCTTGGTCTTGTGGAACATAACCGTTATGGCCGTTGATAAGACAGCGTGTTGTAACGTCGTCAAAGGGACGAGGGTTACGTAATGTCCAACAGTCCCGTAACAATCTAAAAACCTCATTTCTTACCCCAATTACCGACTCCGTCACTTGTGGGAACGTTTTGTTTAATAGTTGTAGCCCGATGTTCTTGTTCTCACTTTGGTGAGAAGCGAACATTACTAATCCGTAAGCATAACATGCTTCTTTATGTTGCATGTTAGCCGCTTTTTCTAAATCACGAAGTCCAATATTCGGATATATTGAGTCAAAATAATTTCTTAACCCATTGCGTAAAATAGCATTTGGGTTCCCCGCAATATATGCGTCAAAGTAAACACATCGTAACTTATGGATTTCCCAATGTGATATCCCCCATCTTTCGAACGAAAGCCTTTTATAAACCAAGGCATTCTTGGAACGTTCTTCGAATGTCTTACAAACTGATCTCGCCTTAAATAGTTGTGCTGAAGAATTCTGACCGACTCTAGACAAGATTTCATCAATCATGTCTCCGGGTAGGTCTCTTAAAATATTGGGTTGTCTATCCATTTTGTGTTTTTATACTGTAAAATAGACAAGTGTTAGATTCATAAAAAAAATTACTTATTAATACAAGCAATTTTTACATATATCATAAAGCATAAGCACACTATATTACATATATTACACCACACGAATACAACTATCTTATTCCGACTCGCTTATTTCTTCTTCTTCGGTTTTGGTTCGTTTTGCCAAGTTTCTAGGGATATATGATGTTCCCCTAATACGAGCCGTCGTGATCCACATTGGTTTAGAAAAACCTGGTGGTTTAGAGGTTCCCGGGTCATTGTTACAACTTAAGGACTTCGGGGGTTGACGATACATATAAAGTTCATCGGGGTTGGAATTAGATTTCTCTATTTTTATGCCCTTTCCCATATTATTTTCTTTTGCCTTTTTAAATTCAGTTGGGGTAATTTCTATAACATCATCGGAATTCTCGTCGGAATCCGATTCATCGGAGAATTGGTAATCCTCCCAATATTTTGCTTCCTTGGCGGAAACACCATTGACCATAATTAACCTTGGTCGGTTGGTTGAGGATTTTCTTTTACTTAACCGTTTTATTATTTCCCCCACCGGTTCTATTTCTTCATCCGGTTCCGATTCTTCTTCCGGTTCCGATTCTTCTTCCGGTTCCGACTCTTCTTCCGGTTCCTCTTCGGGAACTTGTGAATCAGTCCACGAATCATTCCAATTTACATTTGACTCTTCATTATTATTAGGTGAGTCAATGGGACTTGTTCTAGAGGTAGACATCTATCACATAATATCAAACGCGTTAAGAGATAAATATATCACATAATATTCACATGTTAAAAATATATAGTTTCCAACAAAATTTGTTAAGCAATCATTTTTCAAGTAAACACGGTCGAAGTCCAGACTCACTAATGCATCCTAACAAACTCGCTAAGACACACTAATGCAAAATTCTGGTTCTCTAAGACCAACGCTCGGATACCAACTGAAATGTCCCGTTCTTATTGATTAAAAACGTTCCATATTAATTGATTTCGTTGCGAGGTTTTGACTTCTATATGAGACGTTTTTCAAAGACTGCATTCATTTTAAAACAAACCATAACCTTTATTTCATCAATAAAGGTTTAAAAAGCTTTACGTAGATTATCAAATAATGATAATCTAAAATATCCTGTTTACACACGACCATTACATAATGGTTTACAATACAAATATGTTACAACAAAATAAGTTTCTTGAATGCAGTTTTTACACAATATCATACAAGCATGGACTCCAAATCTCGTCCTTATTTAAGTATGCGACAGCGGAAGCTCTTAATAATCACCTGAGAATAAACATGCTTAAAACGTCAACAAAAATGTTGGTGAGTTATAGGTTTAACCTATATATATCAAATCATAATAATAGACCACAAGATTTCATATTTCAATACACATCCCATACATAGAGATAAAAATCATTCATATGGTGAACACCTGGTAACCGACATTAACAAGATGCATATATAAGAATATCCCCATCATTCCGGGACACTCTTCGGATATGATATAAATTTCGAAGTACTAAAGCATCCGGTACTTTGGATGGGGCTTGTTGGGCCCGATAGATCTATCTTTAGGATTCGCGTCAATTAGGGTGTCTGTTCCCTAATTCTTAGATTACCAGACTTAATAAAAAGGGGCATATTCGATTTTGATAATTCAACCATAGAATGTAGTTTCACGTACTTGTGTCTATTTTGTAAATCATTTATGAAACCTGCATGTATTCTCATCCCAAAAATATTAGATTTTAAAAGTGGGACTATAACTCACTTTCACAGATTTTTACTTCGTTGGGAAGTAAGACTTGGCCACTGGTTGATTCACGAACCTATAACAATATATACATGTATATCAAAGTATGTTCAAAATATATTTACAACACTTTTAATATATTTTGATGTTTTAAGTTTATTAAGTCAGCTGTCCTTGTTAGTAACCTACAACTAGTTGTCCACAGTTAGATGTACAGAAATAAATCGATAAATATTATCTTTAATCAATCCACAACCCAGTGTATACGTATCTCAGTATTGATCACAACTCAAACTATATATATTTTGGAATCAACCTCAACCCTGTATAGCTAACTCCAACATTCACATATAGAGTGTCTATGGTTGTTCCGAAATATATATAGATGTGTCGACATGATAGGTCGAAACATTGTATACGTGTCTATGGTATCTCAAGATTACATAATATACAATACAAGTTGATTAAGTTATGGTTGGAATAGATTTGTTACCAATTTTCACGTAGCTAAAATGAGAAAAATTATCCAATCTTGTTTTACCCATAACTTCTTCATTTTAAATCCGTTTTGAGTGAATCAAATTGCTATGGTTTCATATTGACCTCTATTTTATGAATCTAAACAGAAAAAGTATAGGTTTATAGTCGGAAAAATAAGTTACAAGTCATTTTTGTAAAGGTAGTCATTTCAGTCGAAAGAACGACGTCTAGATGACCATTTTAGAAAACATACTTCCACTTTGAGTTTAACCATAATTTTTGGATATAGTTTCATGTTCATAATAAAAATCATTTTCTCAGAATAACAACTTTTAAATCAACGTTTATCATAGTTTTTAATTAACTAACCCAAAACAGCCCGCGGTGTTACTACGACGGCGTAAATCCGGTTTTACGGTGTTTTTCGTGTTTCCAGGTTTTAAATCATTAAGTTAGCATATCATATAGATATAGAACATGTGTTTAGTTAATTTTAAAAGTCAAGTTAGAAGGATTAACTTTTGTTTGCGAACAAGTTTAGAATGAACTAAACTATGTTCTAGTGATTACGAGTTTAAACCTTCGAATAAGATAGTTTTATATATATGAATCGAATGATGTTATGAACATCATTACTACCTTAAGTTCCTTGGATAAACCTACTGGAAAAGAGAAAAATGGACCTAGCTTCAACGGATCCTTGGATGGCTCGAAGTTCTTGAATCAGAATCATGACACGAAAACAAGTTCAAGTAAGATCATCACTTGAAATAAGATTGTTATAGTTATAGAAATTGAACCAAAATTTGAATATGATTATTACCTTGTATTAGAATGATAACCTACTGTAAGAAACAAAGATTTCTTGAGGTTGGATGATCACCTTACAAGATTGGAAGTGAGCTAGCAAACTTGAAAGTATTCTTGATTTTATGTAACTAGAACTTGTAGAATATATGAAGAACACTTAGAACTTGAAGATAGAACTTGAGAGAGATCAATTAGATGAAGAAAATTGAAGAATGAAAGTGTTTGTAGGTGTTTTTGGTCGTTGGTGTATGGATTAGATATAAAGGATATGTAATTTTGTTTTCATGTAAATAAGTCATGAATGATTACTCATATTTTTGTAATTTTATGAGATATTTCATGCTAGTTGCCAAATGATGGTTCCCACATGTGTTAGGTGACTCACATGGGCTGCTAAGAGCTGATCATTGGAGTGTATATACCAATAGTACATACATCTAAAAGCTGTGTATTGTACGAGTACGAATACGGGTGCATACGAGTAGAATTGTTGATGAAACTGAACGAGGATGTAATTGTAAGCATTTTTGTTAAGTAGAAGTATTTTGATAAGTGTATTGAAGTCTTTCAAAAGTGTATAAATACATATTAAAACACTACATGTATATACATTTTAACTGAGTCGTTAAGTCATCGTTAGTCGTTACATGTAAGTGTTGTTTTGAAACCTTTTGGTTAACGATCTTGTTAAATGTTGTTAACCCAATGTTTATAATATCAAATGAGATTTTAAATTATTATATTATCATGATATTATCATGTATGAATATCTCTTAATATGATATATATACATTAAATGTCTTTACAACGATAATCGTTACATATATGTCTCGTTTAAAAATCATTAAGTTAGTAGTCTTATTTTTACATATGTAGTTCATTGTTAATATACTTAATGATATGTTTACTTATCATAGTATCATGTTAACTATATATATATCCATATATATGTCATCATATAGTTTTTACAAGTTTTAACGTTCGTGAATCACCGGTCAACTTGGGTGGTCAATTGTCTATATGAAACATATTTCAATTAATCAAGTCTTAAGAAGTTTGATTGCTTAACATGTTGGAAACATTTAATCATGTAAATATCAATCTCAATTAATATATATAAACATGGAAAAGTTCGGGTCACTACAACTAGCATGAAATATCTCATAAAATTACAAAAATATGAGTAATCATTCATGACTTATTTACATGAAAACAAAATTACATATCCTTTATATCTAATCCATACACCAACGACCAAAAACACCTACAAACACTTTCATTCTTCAATTTTCTTCATCTAATTGATCTCTCTCAAGTTCTATCTTCAAGTTCTAAGTGTTCTTCATATATTCTACAAGTTCTAGTTACATAAAATCAAGAATACTTTCAAGTTTGCTAGCTCACTTCCAATCTTGTAAGGTGATCATCCAACCTCAAGAAATCTTTGTTTCTTACAGTAGGTTATCATTCTAATACAAGGTAATAATCATATTCAAACTTTGGTTCAATTTCTATAACTATAACAATCTTATTTCAAGTGATGATCTTACTTGAACTTGTTTTCGTGTCATGATTCTGCTTCAAGAACTTCGAGCCATCCAAGGATCCGTTGAAGCTAGATCCATTTTTCTCTTTTCCAGTAGGTTTATCCAAGGAACTTAAGGTAGTAATGATGTTCATAACATCATTCGATTCATACATATAAAGCTATCTTATTCGAAGGTTTAAACTTGTAATCACTAGAACATAGTTTAGTTAATTCTAAACTTGTTCGCAAACAAAAGTTAATCCTTCTAACTTGACTTTTAAAATCAACTAAACACATGTTCTATATTTATATGATATGCTAACTTAATGATTTAAAATCTGGAAACACGAAAAACACCGTAAAATCGGATTTACGCCGTCGTAGTAACACCGCGGGCTGTTTTGGGTTAGTTAATTAAAAACTATGATAAACTTTGATTTAAAAGTTGTTATTCTGAGAAAATGATTTTTATTATGAACATGAAACTATATCCAAAAATTATGGTTAAACTCAAAGTGGAAGTATGTTTTCTAAAATGGTCATCTAGACGTCGTTCTTTCGACTGAAATGACTACCTTTATAAAAACGACTTGTAACTTATTTTTCCGACTATAAATCTATACTTTTTCTGTTTAGATTCATAAAATAGAGTTCAATATGAAACCATAGCAATTTGATTCACTCAAAACGGATTTAAAATGAAGAAGTTATGGGTAAAACAAGATTGGATAATTTTTCTCATTTTAGCTACGTGAAAATTGGTAACAAATCTATTCCAACCATAACTTAATCAACTTGTATTGTATATTATGTAATCTTGAGATACCATAGACACGTATACAATGTTTCGACCTATCATGTCGACACATCTATATATATTTCGGAGCAACCATAGACACTCTATATGTGAATGTTGGAGTTAGCTATACAGGGTTGAGGTTGATTCCAAAATATATATAGTTTGAGTTGTGATCAATACTGAGATATGTATACACTGAGTCGTGGATTGATTCAAGATAATATTTATCGATTTATTTCTGTACATCTAACTGTGGACAACTAGTTGTAGGTTTCTAACGAGGACAGCTGACTTAATAAACTTAAAACATCAAAATATATTAAAAGTGTTGTAAATATATTTTGAATATACTTTGATATATATGTATATATTGTTATAGGTTCGTGAATCAACCAGTGGCCAAGTCTTACTTCCCGACGAAGTAAAAAAAAATCTGTGAAAGTGAGTTATAGTCCCACTTTTAAAATCTAATATTTTTGGGATGAGAATACATGCAGGTTTTATAAATGATTTACAAAATAGACACAAGTACGTGAAACTACATTCTATGGTTGAATTATTGAAATCGAATATGCCCCTTTTTATTAAGTCTGGTAATCTAAGAATTAGGGAATAGACACCCTAATTGACGCGAATCCTAAAGATAGATCTATTGGGCCTAACAAACCCCATCCAAAGTACCGGATGCTTTAGTACTTCGAAATTTATATCATATCCGAAGGGTGTCCCGGAATGATGGGGATATTCTTATATATGCATCTTGTTAATGTCGGTTACCAGGTGTTCTCCATATGAATGATTTTTATCTCTATGTATGGGATGTGTATTGAAATATGAAATCTTGTGGTCTATTGTTACGATTTGATATATATAGGTTAAACCTATAACTCACCAACATTTTTGTTGACGTTTAAAGCATGTTTATTCTCAGGTGAATATTAAGAGCTTCCGCTGTTGCATACTAAAATAAGGACAAGATTTGGAGTCCATGTTTGTATGATATTGTGTAAAAACTGCATTCAAGAAACTGATTTCGATGTAACATATTTGTATTGTAAACCATTATGTAATGGTCGTGTGTAAACAGGATATTTTAGATTATCATTATTTGATAATCTACGTAAAGCTTTTTAAACCTTTGTTTATGAAATAAAGGTTATGGTTTGTTTTAAAAATGAATGCAGTCTTTGAAAAACGTCTCATATAGAGGTTAAAACCTCGCAACGAAATCAATTAATATGGAACGTTTTTAATCAATAAGAACGGGACATTTCATCCCCTAGGCACGGTTGACCTCATACGGACTCTAACCTCTCCTAGGCACGGTCTCGAGTCCCCAGTCTCCCTAGGCCCGACTGGTGCCATTCACACAGTGTACACATAATTCACATACAACATCAGGCATACTATATTATTCTAACATGGCAATTTATACACTATGCATGGTAAAAGAGTCAACCACAGTAGCATGATATGCTACTTAAACTCTATCCGGAGATAGACCCACTCACCAATTACCAGCAACTGCTCAGTTATTATTTCTGAGCTTCTTCCTTGTCCTTATCTCCTGAGAACAGCAAAAACCAAGTTAGAATAGTGTTCCCATCAAGATTAGACACACTGACAGCGAATTATAGCAAATTCATAAAAAAATGCGTCCGCTAAAATTTTCATGCTTAACACTTCTGCACTTTCAAAATTTACATCCTGAACACCAAAATATAAACGGGCAGCATAACGGCTAGAAAAAGGCACTTTGGTAAAACATTCTGCCCTGTACACACAGTCGGTCGACTGTCGACACAATCGGTCGACTGACCTGTCCAGTCGGTCGATTCATTGGGTAATACATCAATCGGCAGAAGGTAAATCTCAGTCGGTCGGTTCACTCGCCAGTCGGTCGGTTCACCCTCAGTCGGTCGACTGTCGTCCGACAGTCGGCCGACTGTGTTCATCTTCCTCAGAAACTGAACAAAGGCTACGGACTTCATGATGAAATCCTCAAATCTCGATCTAGAGCTCGTCTTAAACACCAAAATCGACCACAACTTGTTCACTACTTGTTATAGACTCAAAACTCACAACAATTTGACCATAACAACACTTAAATCACTTGTTTTGACACAAATTCAAGCTTTTTACAAAACTCACACAAAACCAAGAATTTAACAACGAATTGAACACAAAAACACATGTTACTTACCTTGATAGACTCAGTAATCTATAAGAAACAAGATGGTATGAACAATTTGAGCTCTAGAACACAATTTAGGAATTAGGGTTTGAAGAGGTGGAAGTTAGGTACGGGAGTGAAGAATGAATTTTCTAGAAATGGAAAGGAAATACAGTACACTAGTCTCTTAGTTGGGTTTAATTCCCACACTGAGCAACACACGGGTATTTACCAGTTATCTGATATCTTTCGCACAAGATTAGGTAACCCAAACGAGGTCCAAATAAAATAAACAAACCTGTTCTGGGACCCTTATCACAAACTGGTCACAACACAATTATAATAAAACACTAATAAAATAATTAAAATAAAAATCACTTAAGACTAAGCACAAACCCTAAGGGCAAAAATAGTCCACTTACAACTAGCTTGGGTTTCTGTCTGTTACAGATAGTGAGCAGGTCGAGTCGGGATATAGTTATTTGGTACCTGATATGATAGCTGGCTCATGATTTGGTGCTGATGAACTTGCCAGCTATTGTGTTGGCATCGCCTGGAGTTCTCATACTCATTCGCGGCTCTCCACTGCTCATACTGATGATGCCTAGCCTGGTTATTCATTTCCACCTCATCTACATACTGGAAGACATCAGTATAACTATCCCTAATGACATCCCTAATGTCATCTGCTTCCTCCATCTCCTCATCAGAATCCCTTTCTACCTGTGGATGGGTGCCCTGATATGGTATTGGCATATTATGCCTCCGTTTTAGTACCTTTACACCTTGATAAACCTGCAAGCCTATGCTCTCGGCTTGTTCCTCAATCTCTACCATCGGACCCACATGCTCTTTATCTACACCTAAGTACTCTCCAATGAGAGTAATAAAAATACCTCCCCCTATAATACTTCCTGCTTGCATACCCTCAACAACTTTAGACAAATTGTGGCCTACGCAATAAGAAATGTTAACAAAGCTCCCCGGGTCTCGAATACACTTAAGATAGAATAAATCGTTTAGGGTCATTTTTTCTTTATTTCTACCCCGTTGTGTAATCGAGTTCGCTAAGAATCTATGTATTATCCGAAGCTCTGCTATATCAATATCTAAGTAGGAGTGTCTTCCACCTCGCGTAAATTCCCTAAATTGTGACATACGCCTCCATATGGCGTTAGCGTCAAAATTCCTATCTACTCTTTCACCTTCAGTAATTAAACTATTACAATCAGGTGTAATAATCTCAGCGGGGGTGTAGATTAATAAAGCTCTAGCCATGTCCAAAATGGACATTCTGTACATTGTACCTCCTAAAAGAAATCTAATAAAACTTTTATCTCCTATCATAGTAACTTCATTATTTAACTCTATAGTGCTAAGCAATTCAACACACCATTCTCTATATATAGTTATACGTGTAGTAAATAAGCGGATCCAATCGTTAAATGTAGAGCTACCATACCTCTGGACTAGTAAATCCCTAACCGGTTCGGCTAGGTGAACCGCTTCCAAAGGCTCCCAATCATTACCCGAGGCATTTCAATATTTTTGTGGTAAAGAATGTGCATGTTCTTTTGAAATTTCGGGTATTCAATCCAACAACGATCGAATCTTAGGTTGGGATGTAACTGTTGGTCATCGATAAGTGGGTGCATAATCCTCGGGTGAGGCTGAAATTGATGATAATGAGTGTAAAACATTGGTTCTGGCTCATAATATTGCATATGTTGATCATAATGTTGTTGTTGTTCAGGTTGTGGTTTCGGTTGTAGTTTTTGATCAGGTTCTTGTTCAGGTTCTTGTTCATGTTGTCTAGACGATGATGCACCGTTCGTATCTGTATTTCTCTACAAAACACATTAAACACAAAATTTGTGCATCCAAATATGCATTAGTGTTAGCAAAATAACAATTTAAAACAATTACAATAACATATTTAATCCATATTAAACTTATACTAATTTTCATATTTTCTACAATTTTTCAAATAAGCATATATGAAAAGGTATACAAAGTTCATAAGCATTTTACTCAAATAACATGTTAAAATAACCATTACTAGCAATTAAACAAGTTTCAAATGGTAATTACATCAATTTAATCAAGTTCATGAATTTTAGACTTAAAAAGTCCACTTTGATTTTCAAAAATCATGTTTAGGATCAAAGTTTGGATCATTTAGTTACCTAAACATGTTACACTACTTAATTTAGCAATAATTCATAACAAAAATTGGCCATAACCTGATTATATCAAAAAGCCCCAAATTGCTCAAGAACACAAACTCTAGATTTCTAATTTTTTTTGAAGTTTAAGGCTTCAAATCATGACAAATAGCATCAATCTAGGTTATACAAGCATAATATACTAACAATTTAACTCTAATTAAGCTAGAAATTATCAAAATTAAATTAGGACAATTAATTATAATTATCACAAAAATTAGGAAATTTAGGAGTTTTAGGGGTGGAATCGTTACCTTCTTTGAAAAATTTCTGAACAAACGCATGATCAGAGCGGATTATAGCAAGAAATTTGGTGAATTTTGGTGAAAAAATGATGATTTTAGGGGTGTTTTGAGAGTATTTTCGGATGTATGTGTGTGTGTTTTGTGGAAGACAGAAGCAGCTCGCTGCTTTTATGAATCTGCTCTATCCAGGGTTCCCATGTGATCGCATGGGTTCCCAGTGCAAACCCCATGCGATCGCATGGGGTGTAATTTCTTTTTTTGTATATAAAAACTTTTTACTTATAAAAACAAATAAATGATTTATTTTAAATTTTGTTTTTCCTTTTTATTTAGGAAGAGGTCGTTTCGGTATGTTTACCTAGCTCGTCCCTCGACAAAATTTTAAAATTGTCATTTTAAAGCGATTGTTTTAAAAGCAAAGCTTTTTGGGTTTTTTAATGTTTTTGGCATACTTTAGATCAATAAGAATAAAAATAATGATAATAAAAATTTCTCGTCCCGCCCTTGGGTAAAGCAATTTCGGTTCAACGACCTAGTCTTCAACTCACGATGAATTTTAGATATCAAATTTTTAACTTAATGAAATAAAGTAAATTTTTGTTTTTAAATTCACACCAAACTTAAATTTTAAAATGCATAAAATTTCATATAAATATTATTAATATTTATATACATTAATTTTACAAACTTATATTTAAAAATAATATAGTTATATATTAGTTTTAAAAACTGGGTAAAAATAAAATAAAAATCTTTTTGGTCTTTTATCCCACTTTAATCAATCAAATATTTACAAAAATATACGTCCCTCTTTTGGGTAAAGTAATTTCGGCTATATTACCTAGTTTTACTCCTGACGAATTTCTGAAATATTTTGGATTGATTGATTGAAGATATTTATACCTTATGAATAAACGGTAAATTTTGCAGTGATGTAATAAATTTTTGTATGATATCAATAATTTCGGTTTCACATACCTAATTTTATTGAATATCAATTTAATACTTTATAGCGAACGATTCAGCGTTTATTATCAAAAGGTTAAAAGCAATAAATAAAAACAAAAAATTGTACATACTTACCTGTGAGAAAGAACTCTCAGAGACCTGCTTTAGCCGACTCATAAGAGAGTCGTTCGATTTGGTTTTCCATTGCTACATAAGCGTAACCTCGATTCTTCAATAACTTTTCTTCTAAACATATGAACGGTCCTTCTCTGCATAGAGTAACGAACTCGGTATTGGAATGTGTTTGATTGTTCGAACATTTCCCTTCGTGTGTCCATTTTTCCGCATTTATGGCATCTTTCAAGGTGTCGTGCTCTTCTTTTTGTTGCGAATTTTGATTTTCCTTTACCAAAATGTGTCTTATGATGATCTTTCCTGAGTTCTTACCTTACTTCGTCCATTTTTCCTCTTATGAATGATACCAGTTCACTCGGGAAAGTGTTATTATTACGTTTAGTAATCATAGCGTGTAGTAGTAGACCATGGGTCAGATCAAAGGAATTCTTCATCTCGTAAAACCTAAAAGAAATAAAAATTCAGAATGGAGGGAGAAGACTAGTTCTTTAGGGTCTGCTAGGGAAAGACCATTCGGATTCCATTCTCGAGAACTACACGAAAATAGAAAATCTAACCCTAGACAGAATTATATTATCCTTTAAAATATTTGAATCTCCCTACACTTAGTTAGCTGTGGTATCAACATTTTGATTAACTTCATTATTAACTTCAATTGGAACATCAACAACTTGCATATCTCTGACTTTTGCTTCAAACCATTTGTTGATTTCCTCTGTAACATTCACAAATTCAATTAACATCGCCTTTTATTTAGGCAAAAAATTGGATACTAATCTGTTACATAACATAAAGTTCCCCTTAATTTTAGCATATTGAATCCATTTATAAAGTTTCTTCGTTGCACTGTTAAACACGGGTTCATCTAATTTCGTATCAACAACAGGGTTCTTTGTTATCAGGTCATCATTGGGTGTTTCTTCATCTTCCCCACACATAGGCGTTTTTATTGGTTCAACAGTTTTGGTTGGTGGAGATTGAAACTTTCGATTCACAAAGGTGACCGATTTATCACCATCTCTAAGTGTCATTCTACCTTCTCTTACATCAAAGAACGCCTCGGTGGTTGCTAAAAATGGGCGACCTAAAATTAGAGGAATATCAAGGTCTTCCTCCATATTAATAACTATGAAATTTGCAACAAAGGTCAAACTTCCCACTTTAACAAGTAAATTATTGGCTATTCCAACCGGGTGTTTAATGGTTTGATCAAATGATTGAACACCTATTCTGGTTGATGTTATAGCGAGGGGGTACGTAATAGTTATTATTTTACTACGAAATAATATTAAATACGATACAATTTTACACAAGTTATTTATTTATTTAAAGAATGGATACACCTAAATCTTGGTACAACACTTATAGGCAGTGTACCTAATCGTAGAGTAGTGTAGTTTTTAGTAAGTCCAGTTCGTTCCACAGGGAGCTGATTGAAAACGTACTATATTTTTATACAACTATATTTATATAAATATATATAATTATATATAGGTAGTATTATTATTATTATAAAAAGGGGTTTTACCGTTTAATGACCGGTTTGTCGATTTTATATTTTTAGGTGTAAAGATAAATGACAATAATTAAAGTGCGTAAAATAAATAACGATAAATAAAATGCGATATATAAAATTGCGAGTAATAAAATGACGGTAAATAAAAGTACGATGAAATATGAAATAAAAGTATTATGCTTATTTAAACTTCTGTAATCATGATGTTCGATGTGTTGATTTTAATTTATTATCATGGGTTAATTGTCCTTTGTCCTGGTTTATTCGATATGTCCATACGGTTTTTTTCCATAACGGTCCATCGGTCATAAATATAAAGTACGAGTGTCCTCGTCAAATTAATCTTATACCCGAAGTCAAATATTCCAACTAATTAGGGATTCGAACTGTAACAAGGTTTTAATACTTAGTTTAATGAATACACCAGGTTATCGACTGCGTGCAATCCAAGGTTTTATTACTTTGTTAACAATTACACCAATTATCGTTGTATGTAATCCACACATGTTTTAATGAGATATGAATATTAATTTATCCAATTGATCAGTTTGAATAATCAATTACCCAACCCGAATAATTAATTAAATGATTGTAAAGGATGTCGTATAAACGTCACTAAATAGGACATTCGTAATCATTTTAATAATTATTAGATTAACTAATTTGAAGATAGGTTCGACAGATTCCAATGAGTTGTCGCTTGTCGCTCAATTAGACAATACCCCCCATCTATTAATAGTCATAGTCCAATGTCCACAAGTGTCGGTCTTTTGTCCAAACCCGAATTATGGTACAAAATCCAATAACCCCATCTTAATATTTAGCCCAACATCACGATTACTTCGATTTAAATAAGCATAATAATAACTTAGTTACGAGACATTAAATTAAAAAGGAAGAACATAGCTTACAGTGATTATTAATAGCGTAGCATTACACGGACAGAGTTTCGACTTACAAACTTAAAACATTCCTTACAATAACCCAACTAAACCATAACTTTATTATCAAAATTAACTTAAATTAAAATTATAATTATAATATATATAAATATAAATTGAGAGATAGATAGATCATGAGTATAAAAAAAAGGGTGCATTTGATCGTCTGAATTCGTTGGCTTTTATAGGCATTTTGGGACCAGGCAGCTCCGCGAGTGCGGAGGTTTTGTGCTTTAAACTCCGCGAGTGCGGAGGTCAGGAATCCAGCTCACCAATTGATTTAAACGTGGGCTGCTGTGAATATTATAATATATATATATATATATATATATATATATATATATATATATATATATATATATATATATATATATATATATATATATATATATATGTATAATTAATTATATAATATATAATATATATAATTAATTATATATTATATTATATTCTTGTGCAAAGTTGACTTAGAATTTTAGCTCCGTTGACTCGCGCGTTGATGCTCGGTTCATGTCTCGGTTCTGAATTTTCGAACGACTTTTTGTACGCTTAGATATCTTGTACTTTGCGTTTTGCGACTTGTACTCTTATCATTTTTAGACGTTTCTCATCAATAAATTGAACCACTTGGATTGTATCTTGTAAATTTGAGCTTTTTGGTCATTTGCGTCTTCAAATCTTCGTTTTCGCCTTTTGTCTTCACACTTATTTAATATAAATGATTATTACATAAAAATAGAACAATAGTAACTAAAAGCTTTACATATTGGAAGGATATTGATACTAAATATATGTTCATTTAGAGCACTATCAAATATCCCCACACTTGAACGTTGCTTGTCCTCAAGCAATATAGAACTTGAAATAAAATCTCACTTTACTCGAATCACTTTTTTATTCTCACACTTTATACATAAGTGATTTTGATACAGCGGTATAAACAATGATAGTAACGATGTGGTTTATAGTCCCACATGACTATGAAAATTTAGATCCTTTAAGGAAATTGGATCTTTATGAAAACATTTGATCTTTTGAAAATTCATTCTAGCTTTTACCCTAGATAAGTTTTCCGGAATAACCCTTCACCGGTGTTTGCAAAATATTTTTATGGGTTATGTGGGTTTCATATTTTAAAATTTTAGCTCAAAACTTGAGATTTTGTGTCACCCACTTGCTAACCTTGTATTAGGAAATCACACGTCCAGTTTACTTGCTCCGTATATTACCTTTCGGTAAACTACCATCCGGTTGTAAAGGAAAGCATTGAACATGCAACTGTTAAGGCAATGTCTAATGACATGCAGATGTTCATGGTCCACAACGTGTCGGATGCAATTGCTATCCTTTTTAGGAGAAATAGCAAAGATCACCCTATAATTTTTCGGTCTTGCACAAGGTCCTGTCTTCAACCATGCTATGCAACCACCGTTCTTACGGTTGACACCCGATTTGGTTCAGGTGACCTAATGAATTTCGGTGAATTCTCAGGATTTTACGTTCAATGGTAATGAACGCATTGAAAATAGGTTTTCAGAAAACAAATCGGTTTGTAATTTTGATCAAAATATTTTCTCGTTTAAGCTCGAGTTTAGATATCATTGAATTTCATGAGTTTGTAATTCTCAATCTTTAAGGTCAATCTCAAGGATTGAGTAATATCAGTCTTAAATGCTGATTTTTAATCTTTAAGGAGATTATCCTTTCTGAGGGTCTGATTCATAAGTCTTATCAAGCTAATTTTCATGGCGCCCTCCCCATTTTACGAGACAGATCCTCTCATGGTTAGGATAAGTCTGACCACATGGCGACCCTGTTTGATGTTGAGGTCCGTGGATTTCCTGCTGATTTTAGAGATGACTTTTCTAGATTTTTCGTCAACCTACAGCTGGTCTGGACGACAACTTCTTGACCTAAATCAAGAAGCGCGTGTCTTTTTCGGAAGACTTTACTTCCTTTTAATGATGAAATTGATTCATCGTGTAGATCTATCTTTCTTTCAAAAGTATTACAGTAAATCGGGTAAAACTGATTAGTATCGTTCAAAACAAAAGTACATGCAATAATCTTGTACAAAATATGTGATATATGTTTAAAAGAACTTGGTGAATTCTTCCCACATTTAGCTTTTATTTATCTTTCTTTGCCTTTTTATTCTCCTTTATTCGATTTTAAATGAATTCAAGCGTTTTGGGTTGTTTATCAATTTATGTCCTTTCCGAGGCAACAATAATTTCAGTATTAGCACATAGTTTTATCGTTCATAAATATGTATAAACATGATTTTGAATTCATTTAGTTGAAAATTTTTCAAATTTTCACAAAATTTGGCAATTAAACTAAGTGTAAACCCGAGAGAATTTATAACCCTTCTCCACACTTGAGATCTTGCAATGCCCTCATTTGCAAGAAATCAGTAAAAATTTAAATTCATGAGGGTGATTAGCGTAGAAAAATGATTAAAAATAGCAAGTTTGCAAACATATTGTTTAAATCACATTTGATATTTTACGTCTTTTCGTCAAAATTAGCATCTTTTGCTGAACTTAATGACAGTCTTTGAAAGTGCATTGTTTTACCATGTTTTGTACATAACATAAAATATAAACATATATATACATATTTTTGAAGTTAGGTATATTACCCCACGTTAAAAAATTTATAAAATCTAATATTTTTTTTTTTGGCATACTTTAGATCAATAATATTAAAATAATGATAACAAAATTTGTCGCCCCGCCCTTGGGTAAATCAATTTCGGTTCTACGACCTAGTGTTCAACTTACGATGAATTTTAGAAATCATTTTTTAAACTTAATGAAATAAAGTAATTTTTTTTTTGTTTTTAAATTCACACAAAACTTAAATTTAAAAATGCATATTAATTTTATACAAAACCTACAAAACAAAAATTCAGAATGGGGGGAGAAAACTAGTTCTTTAGTGTCTGCTAGTGGAAAAGACCAATCGGATTTCATTCTCGGAACTACACGAGAACAGAACAACTAACTTTAGACAGCGTTTTCTTTTAGAACATTTGAATCTCCCCACACTTAGGTAGCTGTGGTGTCAAAATTGTGATTAACTTCATTGTCAATTTCTTTTGGACCATAATCAACTTGCATATCTGTGACTTTTGCTTTAAGCCATTGGTCGGATTCCTGTGTAATATCCACAAATTCAACTAGTTTGGCCTTTTCTTTAGGCGATAGATTGGATACTACCCGGTTACATAACTTAAAGTTCCCCTTGGTTCTAGCATCGCGGATCCGTTTAATAAGTTTCTTCATTGAACTGTTAATAACGGGGTCATTTAATTTCGTATCAACAACGGGATTCTTTGTTATCAAATCATCATTAGGTGTCACTTCATCTTCCCCACAATTAGGCGTTTTATTATTGTTAAGCACTACCGTTGGAGTTGGTAAAACAATATGGTTCTTACCAATCGTTTTTAGTTCAACGGTTTTGGTTGGTGGAGATTTAGACTTTCGAATCACAAAGGTGACCGATTTGTCACCATCACTAAGTGTCATTCTACCCTTTCTTACATCAAATAACGCCCCAGTAGACGCTAAGAATGGTCGACCTAAAATTAGAGGAATGTTTGGGTCATCTTCTATGTCAATGACAATAAATTCGACTAAAAAGATTAAATTACCCACTTGAACGGGTAGGTTGTCAGCAATTCCAACTGGGTGCCTAATGGTTTGATCAAAGAGTCGAACACTCATTTCCGTTGGACTTAACTCACCTACTCCTAATCTCTTATATAATGAAAGAGGCATAACACTCACACTTGCACCTAAATCTGCTAGTGCATCATACATGACACAATCACTAAGTAGACAAGGAACAATAAATTCACCCGGATCACCCAATCTGGGTGGAACTTTTGGTGGAACTGTATTCACCGGGTTTATCTTTACGGTTTTTGTTTCTTGTACTTTCTTATTCTTCTTCTTCTTTCCAGAGGTATCACAAACTTTATTACCTATTACTTGCTTATACTTAACTCCTTTTCTTGGAAATGGGATGGGTGGTCTGTATGGTGTCACCACTGGCTTTACATACTCAGGTGGTGGTGGTGTTGTAACTTCTTCATTGTTACTCACATCTAAAACCTTCCCATCTTCTGATGCTGGTTTTTCAGAATTTGTTGACACCATATTAACATTCTCATTTCGAGGATTTACTTCAGTATTACTCGGTAGCTTTCCTTGTTCCCTCTCACTCATCATGCTAGCAAGAGTACCTACGTGTTTTTCTAGATTCAAAATGGAAGTTTGTTGAGTTCTTAGTGACTGATCAAACCTCTCATTCGTTTGGGTTTGAGATGTAATAAATTGTGTTTGAGAGTCCATTAGCTTTGCCATCATTTCTTCCAGATTTAGCCTTTTCTCTTAGGTTTGTTGTGGTGGTTTATACAAGCTAGGTCTTTGTTGATTGAAAGTGTTGTTTTGAGTTGGTTGGTTATTCAGACCTTGTTGGTTGTACGAGTTATTGTTGGGTCCATTTGGATAGTAAAGAATGTTTTGATTTCGATTAAAGTTTGGCCTTGGCGGTTGATAATTATTTTAATAATTATTTCCCGGCCTTTGGTTCATGTAGGAAACATTCTCACGTTGTTCCATCGTTTGCTCGATGTGACAATCTTTCGTTAAGTGTGGTCCACCGCATTGCTCACAACTGATTCGTATTGCGTGAATATCTTTAGTCATCTTTTCCATTCGTCTCTCGAAAGCATCTATTTTTGCGGAAACGGAATCAAAGTCATGGCTAGAATCGGCTCTAGCCGCTTTAGATGAACGAAAAATATCTTTTTCCTGATGCCACTCATGTGAGTGGGAGGCTGTGTTATCAATAATTTTATAAGCTCCAGTTGCGGTTTTCTTCATAATGGAACCACCAGCTACTATGTCGATGTCTTTTCGTGTAGTAATGTCGCATCCTTGGTAGAATATTTGTACTATTTGATAAGTGTCTAAACCTTGTTGAGGACATCCTCTCAACAACTTTCTGAATCTTGTCCACGCTTTATATAATGTTTCATTTGGCTTTTGCGCGAACGTAACAATTTCTCCCTGAAGTCTCATTGCTTTAGATGCCGGAAAGAATTGTTTAAGAAATTTTTCAACTAAAACATCCCATGTATCAATCGCCCCTTCAGGTAACGATTCTAACCAATCTTTGGATTCTCTCTTTAAAGTCCAGGGAAATAACATGAGATAGATCTGTTCATCCTCAACTTCTCTGATTTTGAATAGTGTACAGATCCTATTAAAGGTTCGAAGATGTTCGTTTGGATCTTCTTTTGGCGTACCACTATATTGGCATTGATTAGTTACCATGTGTAGGATTTGTCCTTTGATTTCATAATCTGGCGCATTAATGTCTAGCTTAATAATGGCGTGACCTTGGCCAGTGCGTGTGGCTCTCATTCGATCTTCCATACTTAGAGGTTCCATTATTTCCATATTTGAATTTGTTGAATACGAATCACTAGAAGATTCTGATTTAACTATTTGTGGTTCAGGAGGAATGATTATTGGTTCAGGATCTTGGAATTGTCCTTGAATATCCTCCGGGTTCTCAATTGTGAGGTCGGGTTCAAAAAATGGATTATCGGAAATTTGAATTGGAATACTTGGTCGACTTGATGATGATTCTAAAGAAAAATCAACGGCGAAAATATTGGCTAGATGTCTTGATCGAGTTACAGGTGGTGAACGTATGAAAGGTGGTGAACGTTTTGCTCGGTGCATTCACAGAATATCCTATTAGTTATAAAAAGATAGAAAAATTATATAAGTTATCAAATTAATAGACTTTTCTGCTTTTGCCCACGTTTCGAATAGCCAAAAGATGTAGCAGGGAGCCAGAACCCTTTAAATCGGAAGCTCACAACTCAGCCACTAACAAATCCAACTATTACTACGAAGCAGAAAATTTGGATGTCTATCAATTTAACCGCTTAAAATAATTTTTCGTTTTGAATTATTAGAGAAGAAATAGAGAAAATTCTAAGTCCTAAAAACTAGAGCGGCGAGAAATAAGAAAGAAAAAGAGTAGCGTCGAAAAACGTCGAAAAATAAAAAATTGAAAAATAAAATAAGAAAGTAGCGCGTCGAAACTTAAAATTCTAAAAATTAAATATTAAAAGTTGCGTCTAAATGTATTAAAACTTAAAAGAAATTCTATATCCAAAACGGCAATATCTTAATTAGGCACTAAATTTTATTAAATACTAAAACGATAAGCGACGTCGTAAAATTATAAAGCGCCTAAATTTTAGTCTAAAGAAAAAGTACTTAAGGGATTTTACGGCAAATCCTAAAAATCTAAAAGTATAAAAATAACTACGGCAAAAACTGTAACTTAAACCAATTACGAGCGAAAAATATAAATATTACGAATAAACGATTAAAAAGATACGAAATATAGAAATAATACTTAGAGTTATGAAAATACAATTTTTATAAAAATACAATTTTTATTATTGTATAAAAGTATTTATAAAACTAATTAACACTTAAAACTTAAAATACAACTTTAATTAAACTATGACTAATTAATATTAAATATAAACCCTATTTAGATTAATTAATAAAAATAATAATTAAATTAAACCCTAAAACGTAATTAATGCAGTCTGAGGTTCAGGCGTGTCAGGCAGCTCCGCGAGTGCGGAGGTCTGCTGCCCAAAAACTCCGCGAGTGCGGAGGATGCAGATTCAAACGAGCCGCATGCCCAAATTAAGCAGGTCCAGTTTTTTTTTTTTACTTTATAATCTTTACAAAATTAATATAAGTAATATTTATTAAAGTACACTTATGTTTTTAAGAACTAAAAAAAATACTTTTATACTTTATATAAATTATATAAAAATATATTTTCTTTTTTTTACTTGAACACTTAAATAGATATATATATTATTTTTTTTCTTTTTAATGTTTTTAACACTTATTATAAATACAAAATATTTTTACGAAATACGAAATAATATATTTTTACAAAAATATAGTTTACAAAAATATAGCGTTTTGCTTCGGCGTCCCCGGCAGCGGCGTCAAAAACTTGATGTTATAGCGAGGGGGTACGTAATAGTTATTATTTTACTACGAAATAATATTAAATACGATACAATTTACACAAGTTATTTATTTATTTAAAGAATGGATACACCTAAATCTTGCTACAACACTTATAGGCAGTGTACCTAATCGTAGAGTAGTGTAGTTTTTAGTAAGTCCAGTTCGTTCCACAGGGAGCTAATTGAAAACGTACTATATTTTTATACAACTATATTTATATAAATATATATAATTATATATAGGTAGTATTATTATTATTATAAAAAGGGGGTTTTACCGTTTAATGACCGGTTTGTCGATTTTATATTTTTAGGTGTAAAGATAAATGACAATAATTAAAGTGCATAAAATAAATAACGATAAATAAAATGCGATATATAAAATTGCGAGTAATAAAATGACGGTAAATAAAAGTACGATGAAATATGAAATAAAAGTATTATGCTTATTTAAACTTCCGTAATCATGATGTTCGATGTGTTGATTTTAATTTATTATCATGGGTTAATTGTCCTTTGTCCTGGTTTATTCGATATGTCCATACGGTTTTTGTCCATAACGGTCCATCGGTCATAAATATAAAGTGCGAGTGTCCTCGTCAAATTAATCTTATACCCGAATTCAAATATTCCAACTAATTGGGGATTCGAACTGTAACTAGGTTTTAATACTTAGTTTAATGAATACACCAGGTTATCAACTGCATGCAATCCAAGGTTTTAATACTTTGTTAACAATTACACCAATTATCGTTGTATGTAATCCACTCCTGTTTTAATGAGATATGAATATTAATTTATCCAATTGATCAGTTTGAATAATCAATTACCCAACCCGAATAATTAATTAAATGATTGTAAAGGATGTCGTATAAACGTCACTAAATAGGACATTCGTAATCATTTTAATAATTATTAGATTAACTAATTTGAAGGTAGGTTCGACAGATTCCAATGAGTTGTCGCTCAATTAGACAATACCCCCCATCTATTAATAGTCATAGTCCAATGTCAACAAGTGTCGGTGTTTTGTCCAAACCCGAATTATGGTACAAAATCCAATAACCCCATCTTAATATTTAGCCCAACATCACGATTACTTCGATTTAAATAAGCATAATAATAACTTAGTTACGAGACATTAAATTAAAAAGGAAGAACATAGCTTACAGTGATTATTAATAGCGTAGCGTTACACGAACAGAGTTTCGACTTACAAACTTAAAACATTCCTTACAATAACCCAACTAAACCATAACTTTATTATTAAAATTAACTTAAATTAAAATTAAAATTATAATATATATAAATATAAATTGAGAGATAGATAGATCATGAGTATAAAAAAAAGGGTGTGTTTGATCGTCCGAATTCGTTGGCTTTTATAGGCATTTTGGGACCAGGCAGCTCCGCGAGTGCGGAGGTTTTGTGCTTCAAACTCCGCGAGTGCGGAGGTCAGGAATCCAGCTCACCAATTGATTTAAACGTGGGCTGCTGTGAATATTATAATATATAATATATATAATTAATTATATAATATATAATATATACAATTAATTATATATTATATTATATTCTTGTGCATAGTTGGCTTATAATTTTAGCTCCGTTCACTCGCGCGTTGATGCTCGGTTCATGTCTCGGTTCTGAATTTTCGAACGACTTTTCGTACGCTTAGATATCTTGTACTTTGCATTTTAAGACTTGTACTCTTGTCATTTTTAGACGTTTCTCATCAATAAATTGAACCACTTGGATTGTATCTTGTACATTTGAGCTTTTTGGTCATTTGCGTCTTCAAATCTTCGTTTCCACCTTTTGTCTTCGCACTTATTTAATATAAACGATTATTACATAAAAATAGAACAATAGTAACTAAAAGTTTTACATATTGGAAGGATATTGATACTAAATATATGTTCATTTAGAGCACTATCACTGGTTGGTCTTAATTTACATACACCTAATCTTTTGTATAAGGAAAGAGGTATAACATTTGCACTCGCTCCTAAATCTGCGAGCCCATTATACATAGCACCATCATTAAGCATGCAAGAAATGATAAATTCACCTGGGTCTCCTACTTTAGTAAGTAGAGTTGGTTTATTAACTTTTTTCGGGTGATCTTTTCTTGGTTCTTTCACTTCTACTTGAACTTCTTGTTCACATTTTTCTTCGTTTCTTGGAATGGGAGGTTTATATAGAAATTCTTCTTCATCACTCCAATTTGAAGCCTTCCCGTCTTCCAATTTTGGTTTTTTCATATGTCGTTGATAACATATTTATGTTTACATTTTGAGGGTTTTCTTGGGTGGTGAAATTATGATTAACTTCATTGTCAACTTCCCTCGGACCATGAATATAGTGTTTAACTCTGTGACCATTAACTTTAAATTCAATCCCATTTGAATTTATTAACTCTATCGTTCCATATGGGAAAACTCTTTTGACTATAAATGGTCCAGACCATCTTGATTTCAATTTTCCAGGAAATAGCTTGAAACGTGAATTGAAAAGAAGAACTCGGTCTCCTTCCTTAAATTCTTTTGAACTTCTGATTCTTTTATCATGCCATTTCTTCGTTCTTTCCTTATAGATTAACGAATTTTCATATGCACCATGTCTCAATTATTCTAATTCGTTTAGCTGACTTAATCGTAGACGTCCTGCTTCAAGCAAATCAAGATTATATGTCTTCAAAGCCCAAAATGCTTTGTGCTCAATTTCTACTAGAAGGTGACATGCTTTTCTGTAAACGAGTTTTAAAGGTGTGGTTCCAATTTGAGTTTTGTAGGCTGTTCTAAAAGCCCAGAGTGCATCCTCCAATTTCATGGACCATTCCTTCGGATTTGATCCTACAGTTTTCTCTAGAATACATTTTAATGCTCGGTTGGTATTTTTAACTTGTCCACTTGTTTGTGGATGATAAGCGGTTGAGATTTTATGAGTTACTCCATATCTTTTGAGAACTTTTTCAAGTTGATTATTACAGAAATGAGTACCCCGATCACTTATTAAAGCTTTAGGTGTTCCGAACCTTGCAAAAAGACGTTTTAGGAAGTTGACTACAACTCGTGCATCGTTATTTGGGAGAGCTTGTGCTTCCGCCCATTTAGATACATAATCAATGGCAACGAGAATGTAGAGATTATTATGAGATTTTGGAAATGGACCCATAAAGTCAATACCCCAAACGTCAAATACTTCACATACTTGAATGACATTTTGTGGCATTTCATCACGTTGACTTATTTTTCCGGCCCTTTGACATGCATCACAGGATTTACAAAGAAGGTATGCGTCTTTGAAAATTGTAGGCCAATAGAATCCAGCGTCGTAGACTTTCCTTGTTGTAAGTTGAGGCCCATAATGCCCTCCTGTTGGTCCTGTGTGACAATGGCTTAAGATTTGACTAGCTTCATCCCCGAATACGCATCGGCATATTATTCCATCGGGACAACTTTTGAATAAATGTGGATCTTAACAAAAATAGTGTTTTATATCACTAAAGAATTTCTTTCGTTTTTGGTACGCAACCCTTTTTCAAGGAATCCACATACTAAGTAGTTTGCATAGTCTACAAACCATGGAATTTCATTATAATCGATTTTCAATAGATATTCATCAGGAAAGTTGTCTTGTATGGTCGATTCATTCAGAACTTCTAATTCGGGATTTTCAAGACGAGAAAGATTATCAGCGGCGAGATTTTCTGCTCCCTTTTTGTCTCGGATTTCAATATCGAATTCTTGTAAGAGTAAGATCCGACGGATTAATCGTGGTTTGGCATCTTGTTTTGAAAATAGGTATCTAAGAGCAGAGTGATCAGTATAGACCACCGTTTTAGCTAGAATGAGATATGAATGAAATTTGTCAAAAGCAAAGACAATAGCAAGGAGTTCTTTTTCAGTAGTTGTGTAATTCATTTGTGCTCCTTGTAACGTCTTACTAGCGTAATAAATAGGTTGAAATCGTTTTTCAATCCTTTGTCCTAAAACGGCTCCCATTGCAAAATCACTTGCATCGCACATGAGTTCAAATGGCAGATTCCAATTTGGAGTTATCATGATCGGTGCATTAATGAGTTTTTCTTTAAGAATATTAAAAGATTTGATACATTCATCCGAAAAGATGAATGGAGCATCCTTTTCTAGGAGTTTATTCATAGGAGTGGCAATTTTAGAAAAATCTCTTATGAAACGTCGGTAAAACCGGCATGCCTTAGAAAACTCCTAACTCCTCTAACATTGGTGGGATATGGAAGTTTAGCAATTACATCTACTTTAGCTCTATCCACTTCAATTCCTTTCTTTGAAATTTTATGACCAGGAACGATGCCTTCTTTAACCATGAAATGGCATTTCTCCCAATTAAGTGCTAGATTTGATTGCTCGCATCTATTAAGCATTCGTTCAAGATTAACTAGGCATGTTTCAAAAGTATCACCGAAGACTGAAAAGTCACCCATGAAAACTTCATGCATTCTTCTATCATATCGTGAAAAATCACCATCATGCACCTTTGAAGGGTTGCAGGGGTGTTGAATAGTCCAAATGGCATGCGTTTGTAAGCAAAAGTACCATAAGGGCACGTGAACATAGTTTTCTCTTGGTCCTCGGGTGCGATTGGAATTTGAAAGTATCCGGAGAAACCGTCAAGAAAACAATAGTAACTGTTCCCAGCTAACCTTTCCAACATTTGATCAATAAAAGGTAAGGGAAAGTAATCTTTTCTGGTGACGTCATTTAATTTTATATAATCAATACAGACTCGCCATCCTATTACAGTCCTAGTAGGAATAAATTCATCTTTTTCATTTGTGATGACTGTCATGCCACCCTTCTTAGGTACACATTGAACTGGGCTTACCCATGGACTATCAGAAATTGAATAAATTAAACCTGCATCGAGCAGTTTAATAATTTCTTTCTTAACAACATCTTGCATATTAGGATTTAGTCTTCGTTGGCGTTGCACATATGTTTTATGACCTTCTTCCATAAGGATTTTATGTGTGCAATACGAAGGACTTATACCTTTAATGTCATGAATCTTCCATGCAATAGCTGGTTTATGAGCTTTTAGCACAGAAATGAGTTGAGATTTTTCATTTTCCGTAAGAGAAGATGATATTATTACAGGTAATTCAGATTCACCATGTAAATAACCGTATTCCAAATGGTTCGGAAGTGGTTTTAACTCTAATATCGGTGGTTCTTCAATCGATGATTTGTATCGATATCTGTCTTCCTCTTTTAGCATTTGAAGTTCTTCTGTTGTTGGTTCGTATTCATTAGCCATGAGTACGGTTAACATTTCAGCTTCATCAATTGGTTCAGTTCCTTCTCCTAAAGAACATTCTCCTGTTCCTTGTAATTCTGGAAATTCTTTTAACAATTCTGCATGTGAATCTATAGTTTGAATATAATAACATGTATCATCTGCAGATTGCGGTTGTTGCATGGCTCTATCAACAGAAAAGGTAACACTCTCGTCCTCTATACTTAGGGTCAGTTTCTTACCAAACACGTCTATTATTACTTTAGCCGTGTTTAAGAATGGTCTTCCTAATATGAGAGGAACTCGAGAATCTTCTTCCATGTCCAGAATAACAAAATCTACTAGAAATACTAAAATACCAACTTTAACTAGCATGTTTTCCATTATCCCTCTAGAATATTTTACTGATCGATCGGCTAGTTGTATGCTTATTCTTGTTGGTTTCAATTCTCCAATGTCTAGTTTAGCGTATAGTGAATACGACATTAAATTTATACTAGCACCTAAGTCTGCCAATGCTTTTATTGAACTAAGACTACCCAGAAAACATGGAATTGTGAAACTTTCTGGATCAGAGAGTTTTTCTGGTAGTTTATTCAACAGCACTGCAGAACAATTAGCATTCATTGTAACAGTCGAGAGTTCTTTCATTTTCTTTCTATTTGTGATTAGATCTTTCGGGAATTTAGCATATCCTGGCATTCATGAAATTACATCAATGAAAGGAAGATTGACATTTATTTTTTTAAACATATCCAAGAATTTGGATTGCTCGGCTTCAAGTCTTTCTTTTCTCATTTTACTTGGGTAAGGAAGTGGTGGTTGGTATGGTTTAACATAAGGTTTCGCCTTAACTGTGTTATCTTCATTAACCTTTTCATCTACCGGTTCTATTTTCTTCTCTTGTTCAGATTGTGGTTCTTGTGTAGTAGGAATAGCGTCATCAGAAATTACAGGTATTTCAGGTGGTTTGAGTGTAATACCACTTCTTGTGGTAATGGCTTTAGCTGTTTCATTTCGGGGGTTAGCATTCGTATCGCTAGGTAGACTCCCCGGTTTTCTTTCACCTATCAGCCTTGCTAGGTTACTTACTTCTTGTTCCAGATTTTGAATAGAAGCTTGTTGATTTCTAAATGCTTGAGCATTTTGTTCATTAGTTTGTTTCTGAGATATGAAAAACTGCGTTTGAGATTCAACTAGCTTCGACATCATGTCTTCCAAATTTGGCTTTTTAACATCGGTTTGTGGTGGTTTAATTGGAAAAATAGGTCTTTGCTGGTTGTAAGAATTATTAGATACTTGTTGATTGCTAGGACCTTGTTGGTTGTTGTATGGAACATTTTGGTTATAATTCTGATTTTGATTGTAGTTTGGTCTTGGCGGTTGATAATTATTTTGATAATTATTTCCAGGCCTTTGGTTCATGTATGAAACATTCTCTCTTTGTTCCATTGTTTGTTCAATACTGAGACAATCTTTTATCAAATGTGGTCCTCCACACTGCTCACAACTAATTCGTATTGCGTGAATATCCTTAGTCATCTTTTCCATTCGTCTCTCGAAATTATCTAACTTTGCGGAAATGGAATCAAAGTCATGGCTAGAATCGGCTCTAGCCGCTTTAAATGATCTAACGATGTATTTTTCTTGATGCCACTCATGTGAGTGGGAGGCTGTGCTTTCAATAATTTTGTAAGCTTCAGTTGCGGTTTTCTTCATAATGGAACCACCAGTTGCTATGTTGATGTCTTTTCGTGTAGTAATGTCGCATCCTTGGTAGAATATTTTTACTATTTGATAAGTGTCTAAACCATGTTGAGGACATCCTCTCAACAACTTTCCAAATCTTGTCCACGCTTCATATAAAGTTTCATTTGGTTTTTGTGTGAACGTAACAATTTCTCCTTGAAGTCTCACGGCTTTAGATGCCGGAAAGAATCTTTTAAGAAATTTCTCAACTAAAACATCCTATGTGTCAATCGCCCCTTCAGGTAACGATTTTAACCAATCTTTGGCTTCTCCCTTTAAAGTCCATGGAAATAACATGAGATAGATCTGTTCATCCTCAACTTCTATGATTTTGAATAGAGTACAGATCCTATTAAAGGTACGAAGATGTTAGTTTGGATCTTACTTCGGCGTACCACTAAATTGGCATTGATTAGTTACAATGTGTAGGATTTGTCCTTTGATTTCATAATCTGGCGCATTAATGTCCGGTTGAGTAATTGCATGACCTTGGCCAGTGCGTGTAGCTCTCATTCGATCTTCCATACTTAGAGGTTCCGAATTTTCCATGATTGAGTTTGTTGAATCTGAATCACTAGAGGATTCTAATTTAATGGTTTCTTCCTCGACAATCTCTGGATGTACGATTTGTGGTTCAGGAGGAATGATTAGTGATTCGGGATCTCTGAATTATCCTTGAATATCCTCCGGGTTCTCAATTGTGAGGTCGGGTTCAAAAAATGGATTATCGGAAATTTGAATTGGAGTACTTGGTCGACTAGATGACGATTCTAAAGAAAAATCAACGGTGACAATATTGGCTAGATGTCTTGATCGAGTTACAGGTGGTGAACGTTTTGCTCGGTGCATTTACAGAATATCCTATTAGTTATAAAAATAAAAAATTATATAAGTTATCAAATTAATAGACTTTTCTGATTTTGCCCACGTTTCGAATAGCCAATAGATGCAGCAGGTAGCCAGGACCCTTTAAATCAGAAGCCCACAACTCGCCAATAACAAATCCAACTATTACTACGAACCAGAAAATTTTGGATGTCTATCAATTTAACCACTTAAAATAATTTTTCGTCGAAATTTAAAGAAAATTCTATGTCCTAGAAACTAGAGCGTCGAGAAATAAGAAAGAAAAAGAGTGCGTCGAAAAATGTCAAAAAATAAAAGGTCGAAAAATAAAAATAAGAAAGTAGAGCGTCGGAACTTAAAAGTCTAAAAACTAAATATTAAAAGTTGCATCTAAAGGTATTAAAGCTTAAAGGAATTCTATATCCAAAACGGCAATAACTTAAATAGGCACTAAAATCTATTAAATATTAAAGCGATAAGTGACGTCGTAAAATTCTAAAGCGCCTAAATCTAAATCTAAAGAAAAAGCACTTAAGGGATTCTACGGCAAAGCCTAAGAATCTAGAAATATAAAATAAATACGGCAAAAACTAAGTTTAAAACTAATTACGAACGATAAATATACAATTTACAAATTAAGAGATTAAAATATACAATTTATAAAAAGAGACAAAAAATGATAAAATTACTTATTTTTATAAAAATATTATTTTTATATTTATATAATATAAAAATATTAAACTATATAATTAATAATAATAATTAAACTTAAAATTACTAATTATATACTAAAACTAAAAACTAATAATTAATATTTAAAGTAAACCATAATAATAATAATTATTAAGAAATTAAAACCATAAATCAGCATTAATTACGTCCGAGGTTCAGCTGTCAGACCTACTCATGCGATCGCATGAGTTTTGGCATTGAAGCCATGCGGTCGCATGGAGTGCAGATTCAGAATTGGTATGCTGGTTAAGATTTGTTTTTTTTACTTTTTTTTTATAATCTTTACCAAATTAATATAAGTAATATTTATAAACTTATATTTTTAAGAACTAAAAAAATACTTTTATACTTTATATAAAAAAATATATTTTCTTTTTATTTAAACACTTATATATATATATATATATATATATATATATATATATATATATATATATATATATATATATATACTTTTTTTATGTTTTTATATTTTTGTATTTTTAACAAAATATTTTTACAAAATAAGAAATATTATATTTTTACAAAAATATCTTAAAAACTAATTTTTTTATAGCGTTTCGCTTCGGCGTTGTTGAGTTCCCCAGCAGCGGCGCCAAAAATACTTGATGTGTGCGAGGTGTAGTACGTAATACTATTAATTTTACTACGAAATAATATTAAATACGCTATAATTTTACACAAGTTATTTATTTATTTATTGAATGAATATACCTAAACCTTGCTACAACACTTATAGGTAGTGTACCTAATCGTAGAGTAGTGTAGTTTTTAGTAAGTCCGGTTCGTTCCACAGGGAGCTCACTAAGTTTAACGCTATATATATTTTAAACAAATTTTGTATAAATATATATATATATATAAATAATATTATTATTATTATAAAAAGGGGGTTTTACCGTTTAATGACCGGTTTGTCGATTTTATGTCTTAAATCACAATTAAAACCTAATGTAAAATATTAAATATAAATATAAGTTAATTTAAAGCGTAAAGTAAATGATGATAAATAAAAGTACAATAATTAAAAGTGCGATAATTTAAAGTACGATAAATAAAATGGCGGTAAATAAAATTGCGATGAGATATAAAATAAATGAATTATGCTTATTTAAACTTTCGTAATCATGATGTTTGACGTGTTGATTTTAGTTTATTACCATGGGTTAATTATCCCTTGTCCTGGATTATTCGATATGTCCATCTGGTTTTGTCCATAATAGTCCATCGGTCATAATTATAAAGTGCGAGAGTCTTCGCCAAAGTAACCTTATACCCGAAGTCAAATATTCCAACTAATTGAGGATTCAAACTGTAACAAGGTCTTAATACTTTGTTTAATGAGTACACCAGGTTATCGACTACGTGTAATCCAAGGTTTTAATACTTTGTTAACAATTACACCAATTACCCTTGAATGTAATCCACCCCTATTTTAATGAGTCCAGTGACTATTAATCCATCCCCGTGTCCGGTCAAATGAATAATTATTAGTTTATAGGTATCCCGCCCACCGTACCCAGTCAAGCGTATGTGGTTATATATAAACACGTCAAATTATAAATCTCTATATTAAATCAACGAGATATCATTTAATTAAAATAAAACCCATTAATAGCACATAGTCTAGTTTCCACAAGTATCGGTCTTTTGTCCAAACCCCAATTATGGTCCAAAGCCCAATAACCCCGTCTTTAATATTTAGTTAAACATCACGATTACTTCGGCTTAAATAAACATAATAATAATTTTGCTACGAGACATTAATTTAAAAAGGTTGAACATAACTTACAATGAGTATTAATCGCGTAGTGTTACACGGACAGAATTTCGACTTACAAACTTAAAACATTCGCCACTATAACCTTATTATTATTAACTTAATATTAAAATTAAAATTATAATTAAAATATAAATATATTTGAGAGAGTGAGAGAGATCAGTGAATGAAGGTGTGTATAACTCGTCGCCCAAACTTGCAATTTATAGCACTTGGCCTAACTTTTTACTCCATGCGATCGCATGGAGTTTGTTCCTCCAGGCCATGCGATCGCATGGCCACCTGGGACAGCTCACATCTTTTTGTTTTCTTGCTTGCCGATGGTTTTTAATAATATAATATAATATATATAATTTTATATAATTATATATATATATTATATTATATTATATTCATGTGCATAGTTAACTTGTACTTTCAGTTCCGTTGACTCGCGCGTTGATAGTTGGTTCATGTCCCGGTTCTGGATTTTCGAACGTCCTTTCGTACGATTTAATATCTTGTACTTTGCGTTTCACGGCTCGTACTCTTGTAACTTTTAGACGTTTCTCATCAATAAATTAAAACCACTTAGATTGTACTTTGTACTTTTTAGCTTTTTGGTCGTTTGCGTCTTCAAATCGTCGAATCTGTCTTTTGTCTTCACCCTTTATAATTTAAATGAATATCACTTGGAAATAGAACAATTGCAACTAAAAGCTTGTCTTTCTTGAAGGATAATGCTGTGAAATATGTGTTCGTTTTTAGCATTATCAGTACCATATAAATAATGTCTCCATAGCTTCTAAGCAAAAACCACTACTGCCATTTCTAAGTCATGTACCAGATAATTCTTTTCATGAGTTTTCAACTGTCGTGAAGCATACGCAATAACCTTCTCTCGCTGCATTAACACACAACCCAAACCCGCATATGACGCATCACAATATACCATAAAATCATCAGTACCCTCGGGTAACGCTAATATTGAAGCTTGACACAATAGCTGCTTCAATTTCTGAAATGCTTTCTCCTGTTCATCACCTCTTTGAAAAGATACATCTTTTCTAGTTAACTTTGTTAATGGACCCGCAATTTTAGAGAAATCCTTGATAAATCTATGGTAATACCCTGCCAAACCCAAAAAACTCTTAATTTCAGTCGGAGTCTTCGGTGCATTCCAATTCATTCTCGCTTCTATTTTGGATGGATCCACTTTAATACCCTCTTGACAAATAACATGACCCAGAAACTGAATTTCACGTAACCAAAATTCACATTTTGAAAACTTGGCGTATAGTTGTTCTCGTTTCAACAATCCTAATACTTGACATAGGTGATCAACATGCTCAGACTATGTCTTTGAATAGATCAAAATGTGGTCAATAAATACTATGACAAACTTATCGAGAAACTATCGACACACCCGATTCATTAAATCCATAAAAATTGCTGGCGCATTCGTTAACCCGAACGGCATCACCAAAAACTCAAAATGACCGTACCTAGTACGAAATGCAGTTTTCGGAATATCGGATTCCGCAACACGAACCTGATGATACCCGAAACGTAAATCTATTTTTGAAAAGAACGAAGCTCCTTGAAGCTGATCGAATAAATCATCTATCCTCGGAAGAGGATACTTATTCTTCACGGTTCTTTTACTCAATTCCTGATAATCAATACACATTCGGAGCATCCCGTCTTTCTTTTTCATGAACAACACTGGCGCACCTCATGGCAAAGAACTCGAACGAATAAACCCGCAGTCTAACAGTTCTTGAATTTGAGACATCATTTCACGTATCTCAGAGGGAGCCAACATATACGGGGCTTTAGCCACTGGTGTAGATCCTGGCATCAACTCAATTCTGTAGTCTACTTCCCTAACTGGTGGCAAACCCGGTAATTCATCTGGAAATACTTCTGGGAAGTCACACACTACTGGGATATCAGCTACCATCTTTTTCTCTTTCTTAGCATCAATTACATAGGCGAGAAACGTATCACACCCCTAACTACTATCGATTTCCTAGCCTTCATCATCGAAATCAAAGGACAACCAAACCCACCCCGTTCGCCCCGGGATATAACACGTGTCCCATCAGACAAAGGGAAAGAAAACAATTTCTTATGACATTTTATACTTGCCTTATGGAAACTCAACCAGTTCATACCTAGAACTACATCAAAGCTAGGTATGGGTATCACTAAGCAAGTCACCGGAAATATACTCCCATCTATTTCTATACTTATTCCAGACACAGATGTTGTGACTGGAACAGTCTTACCACTTGCTACTTCCACTTCTAAAGGTTCAGGTAACATACAAACAGGCAAGCTTAACTTATCACAGAATCTAGTAGCCATGAATGAACGATTGGCTCAGCAATCAAACAATATACGAGCAGGTGTGAAGTTTACCAAAAACATACCGGTGATAACATCGTCGGCAGTAGTAGCTGCGTCTATCGACATCTGTAAGGCTCTTGCTTCAGGTCTTGGAGGAGTCTTACGCTTTTGTCCATTTGACGAAGCTGAAGATCCCCCGACTGACGCTGTCCTTGCTCCTGCCCCTACCCTAGAACTTATCTTTCTCGCAGATGGACAATCAACTGACCTGTGCCCTGATTTGTGACAATTCTAGCAAACATTTTCTATGAATGTGTAAGCCTGGATATCGTGACCCATTACACCACATCGCATGCACCTCTTTGTTAAATTGGTACAAGGACCCGCATGCGTCGATTTACAATAATTTCACCACACCCTTTGCTTCGAACTACTACCACTTTGGGAAAATCTTCCCTTCTGTTGACCACCATGAGGCTTTGATTTAAAACTACCTTGACTTGACGCTTGCTTGGGTTATGTAAGTAACATTAGGATAGTCCCACTCACTTGGAAATACAAGAACTCAGTAGTCTTATTTCCCTGAGCCTTTACCTTTTCCTTTATCACCTGAGAATATCATTTCTCTAGTTAGTACCCATTTCAATCAGATTACACATCAGAAGAAATAAATAAATCAATACAGTAAATGAGTCAGAATTACACTTGACCCAAACATACATACACTGTCACTCGCACGAATGGGCTCTCACTCGTGCGACTGACTAGCTCACTCGTACGAATAAGTATGCTCACTCGCACGACTGACAACCTACTCCCAAAAGTGACTTTAAAGTCCACTCGCATGATTTGGTAGCTCACACGCACGGTTGGACACTTCACCCGTACGGGTGAGTGCCTAACTCGCACGGTTGAGCAAGAACAGCATCATAACTGCAATTTAAGCTTTTTTTCACCCAACTTAAAGTTTTAATTAGTGTTTTAAAACCCTATCATATGAAAGTAAACCTCAAGACGATTCCAACGATAGTTTATTTGTCAAAAACGGAGTTACGGTTTGAAAGTTACACCCTTTTCAATTTTACCAAAAGCTGACCACTGCTCAACCGCGTGGCGGAGACCTCAAATGTACGGTTGAGCCCTCAACTGCGTGGTTGATCCCTCAAAAGTGTACTCAACCGCGTGGTTGAGCTGTCAAACATGTGGGAGCTGTAGAACAGCTTCAGCTCGCTGTTTTCGCGTTTTTTGACCCCAAAACTCGATTTTTGCTTGTTTTGGTCAATTTAATGCATCAAGAATACCACATAACACATATAGAAACTATTTCTAACATCAATCAAGCATAACAAACACATATAATCAAGATTCAAGCTCAAAAATCATCAAAACCCATTTTAACCCAAAACCCACTTTAAATTACACCAAATTCAATGATGTTTGCCTTGTTTGATTACTTGAATCACAGAGAATCAGATACACAAGATCACAAGGATTGATTTGCACTTTTTAATTTCAAAGATTAGAGAGCAAGAGAGGTGTTTTAGGGTTTTTAGGTTTCTAAAATTAGTAATAACATGACGTAAGTGTTATTTAAACAGATGGGGGTTTCTTCATTGTGAGGAAACCCCATTCCCCACTACACACGGGTATTTATCAGTTATCTAAAACACTATGTACCTCATTAGGTAGCCCTAACGAGGTCCAATTCACATAACGAAATCTGTTCTGTGGCCCTTGTCACAAAGCGCACACAACTAACTAATCAAATAATTATTAACCCATAATTATTAAAATCACTAATATTAATAAATTAGTATTAACTAAGGGTAAAAAGGTCATTTACCGCTAGGCCCAATTCGAGATTGTTACATGCATGGTGCTTGGTCGTTGTTTGAAAAGAACTTTGAATGACCACATCTTCTAACTCATATATCTGATTTAGTCATCGTTTAATTTTTTAAAAGAGTGTATTTTTTGAGATCTATCTGTTGGAGCGCTTCTAAAGCAACTGAAATTAGACCTAATATGCAGCTGCATTTTTTTTTTTTAATTAGCCTACAAAATGCTCGATTTGTGAAATGTGACGTTTACTCATATTTATTAAGGGGTATCGTGTACTTTTTGTCAAAATTGGTGATAAGTTTAACGGATCATAAATTAGAATGTTCTATTGCAAGTTTTGAGCGATCTAAGTATGTTAACAAGTCAAAATAAACAAAAACGTTAAAATTGAAGGTCTTCGAGGCCAAATTTCGAAATTCTTTTTTGAGAAAACGCACCTTTGGCTGTTTGTCAACGGATATATCTCGAACAAAATACATGATTTCAAAAAAATGTGAATAAATTGGAGCCACAATTCAAAAGATACGGTAATTCAAAGTTCTTCCCCAACAAGCACTAAACACCAAGCACCGCGCACCGTGCGTTGTGTGTGTTCACGAGAAAAAAATGCATGTTTTGGTCATTATCACGTAAATACACATTACGCACTAGGTTACCTGCATCATGCATGGCGTGTGATGCGTGGTCAGACAATATTTTTGCGATTAGATTTTTTAAAGACATTTTGTCAAACACTTTTGAAAATAAGGCATTTTAACCAATTTCCCTTCGATAAGTGTAAACAAAACTCTTAGGGCATGTTTACTTTATTTTTCATTAAGTCTATTATGGATATAGATGGCAATATGGATAATAAATGGTTATATGAAGTAAGCAAATTATTAAAAGTGTTGTTTACTTTTTATGCTGAATAAATTGACTGAATAGTTTAAATTACCTTTTTGACCTTCCATCTAAATTCTTCTTCCCATTAGAATTAGAAAGAATTATGGAAATAAAGCAACATTCACCTACTTTTTTTTTACCTTGTCATGTGTTATTGAATTGTTAACACACTCCTTTTCCTACCACTATTCATCAAAGTCAAAACCAACACAAGAATTCAAATTCATCCAAATATTCACGAACCAGAAAGAGAACATTCAAATACATATCTTCAAAGCATAAAATAATTAAGAAAATCTATAATTAATGTTTCCCATCACCTACACATGCCAATTTTAGTAGTCTGTAAACAAGAAATCCAAATTACATATAAAAACCCAATTAAAACAAGAAACCTAGATTGTAAGATAAACAAAAAAAAAAAAAACCTTTAAATCGCAAGAAAAACTCAATTAAAGATAGATTGAGGCTAGTGATGACTGCCAGATCTTCAAGATGTGGTTGACGGAACTAGGAACGGTGGTGGCCGACAGAGCTGCAAATGGTGGCCGACGGAGCTGCAAATGGTGGCCGACGGAGCTATAAGTGGTGGCCGGCGGAGTTGCAATTGATGGTCGATGGAGTTTCACATTCTTTTCTTTTAGTGCACTTAAAGGAGAAGATGAAATTGAAAGGGGGTAATATGGTAACATGTACTTGCTGTCTGGATATGAGTGTCCGTTTTTGAATGACCAGAATGCTCTCAAGACAGTCATCTCATTAATTTAAACTACAAGTAAACAACCACCATGGATGACCGAATAATTCCTTCCCTCAATACAGCCCATTAAGCTGTAAATAAACAGGCCCTTAGTAATGGTCAACTATCTAGATTCGACATCCACATATCGATGATTGATCTTATTAAGCCCATTAAGGGCCAGTCCGGCCTGCCTAGCTTTAACCCGTGCTCACATTGATTGATTCTAATAAGCCCATTAAAACCAGACAAGCCCAAAATGCCTTTCAGCCCACATAGTGTATGGGAGGACAATGTGACTTTGCGAATTTTTTCCTTAAGCTAGACAAACAGTTTCGGTGTTTTTTTTTTTAATTTCTTATACTATTTTATACAAGAATCTATTTTTTTTACATGAGTTTGAGATCATCTAGGAGGACTAAACCACCCAACAATTATAAGTGCCCTTTACTCCTATTTCCCAAAAATGTCAACTTTTAAAAAAAAAATGTAATTCTTATGCTTATATAGAAAAAAACAGCCATACAGTGTTGCTGATAATCTTAACCCACTTAATATTCTTAGTAACTATAGTATGAAAATCACAACAATTCCTAACCACCAACATCTTAGAAAAGTGTGGAACATGCTGGAATTATTTACAGATTGCTTTAGGTAAAAAGGTGAAAGAACAAGAGTAAGTTTTAACTAGTAAAATTCATACTCCCTCTAAATTCTCCAAGAAAAAAGATTAACGGGTTTGTTCCAAACGAAGATTTGTTTGATGCTTATAGATATAAGGCGTTGAATGAGGCCTCCATAGATGAAACGTGTTCATCCAAGTTTGAGGTCACTACAAGAAAATGCATTATTAGGGACGCCATTTTCCGGCCTTTCGGCATGTCGTTCCGGATACGCTTTCCGGACGAATTCGTTTCCAAAACGTCGTCCCGGATACTTCTTGCGAAAAGTATTTCGGCACGACTTCCAATTTTTTCCGGGACGATTGTGGGTCCTACTTTGACTTTCTTCTATGACAACAGATACGATCGTCGTGGACGACTCTTTCGCGACGACGGTTTCTTTCAGTTTGTGGCCCCATTTTTCTTTCCGGGCAACCTTTTCGCGTCGAATATTCGTCCCAAAAGAAATAATATTAAATAATTATATATTATTGAAAAATTATATAAAATCCTGTATAAAGTTTTTGGGACGGCATCTTGGGGAACGGAATTTCGTCCCGAAAAAACTGTCATATTTTTGCAGGTATATTTGTGCTGCTTTTACCAGCCGTAAAAACGACACGTTTCAAAATAACAAACCTTCTGTACAATCATAACATAATTCACAAACACAAACAATATCATCAAATTAAAATTGTCTCCGAATCAAACATACAAGTCTCACGATTACATAAAACGTACTAGGACGACATCAAAGTTTACACATTATATGTCTTAGTTTACGAAACCAAACACAAACACTTACCCAATGTCGTCCCTAAAAGTGTCATCCATGTTTTACGTTTTTCTTGTAGTGGGTGGTTGCTCTGGCGAAGTCATGTTAATTGTTCGATGCCTAAAATGGTCGAGGGTAAGTTATTAAAGTCAAAAATATCCAGTAATGAAAGTCAGAGTTATGAAACTTCAAGGGTGAAAATGCAAAGAGGTTCATTGCATGGAAGTTAGATTGATATATACCAATGGAGTTCTTTGTTTCGCTATATCTAATGTCAGGGCCGTCTCAACAATTCGAAGGCCCTAGGCGAAAACAAAAATGGACCCTCACACACGTTTAATTTTTAATACATATAAAAAGATAATACTTAAATTTATCAATTTGTATATACTTGCAATGCATTTAACTATTTAAAATAACAATATTACAACTTTAATTGACAATTTTTTATTTAACTAAATAGAATATTTTGATATATATATATATATATATATATATATATATATATATATATATATATATATATAGTGGTAGGATCAAGAGGGAAGTAACCAATCGGGGGGAAACGGGGGGAAGCAAAAACTTTTTTTTTCCGTTTTTTGAAAAAACTTTGTTCACGAACATTATAGATGGGATGAAAATATGAACATTTAGTAGAGACACTTTGTGATAAATGTTTTTATTTTGGCGGGAAAACGCTCGAAGAAGTAATATATAACAATTATCGTGTTTTTCGAGCGTATTTTGAGGTTTTAGCTATTGGGGTTTAGATATTAGGGTTTAGATATTAGGGTTTATAGGGTTTAGATATTAGGGTTTAGAAATTTAGATTTAGGGTTTAGATTTAGGATTTAGATTGAGTTTTTAACACGAACGGTTTAGAGTTTAGGGTTTAGGGTTTAGGTTTTAGGGTTTGGTGTTTTGGGTTTATGGAATAAACCCAAAACACCAAACCCTAAACCCTAAACTCTAAATCGGGCTAAATTTTACTTCAAAAAACATGAAAAAAAACGTTCATATTCTTCACGAACAATATTATCTTGAATGTTATTTTTGTCGATCGTTTTCCCGCCTAAAGAATAACATTCATCACGAAGTATCTCTTCTAAATGTTCATATTTTCGTGTGATCTTGATGCCGGAAAAAAAAATTCCAAAAAAACGAAATTTTTTTTTTTTTTTGCTTCCCCCCGCTTCCCCCCGATTGGTTACTTCCCCATTGATCATGCCACTATATATATATATATATATATATATATATATATATATATATATATATATATATATATATATATATATATATATATATATATATATATTTTTGGGCCTTTCAAATTTTTTGGACCCTAGGCGGTTGCCTATCTTACTTATGTTCAAAGACGTCTCTGCTAATGGTTTGGTCATGGTTGGTTTATAGGTTTATTGTTTTTAGGTCTTTTTGAATGGGGCTTTCTTCAAGGGATTTTATAGATCAATAGACAATTTTTCTTTCCGTGGGTAAAAGGTCTCATGGTTCATTTCTCAATAAGCTTTTAAAATAGAGTTTGTTCGCTTTTGGTGTCTAGAAGGCAATTGCAGTTTTTGCAATCTCGGTCCTTGCAAGTGTCTTTCCAAATGTACCAAGTGGTTTGGCTCATGTCTTTCCAAGTCAGAGCAAGTGTTGTGGCTCATTTTCAAATCTGATATAGATGACATGTGTGTAATCCAAGTAGTGTTAGTCACATAGTTAGTTGCTTATTCCATTTCAATGTATTTGTCTAGTACAGTATCTTGCCAAGCGTAGCTATTTACGCTTCGGCTACAATGTCTTGTAATTTCAATTGAGACTTTTTCATTTTTTTGATGAAAAAGTTTCACTCTTTTCATATATTTAATTTCTTGTTTTTCATCAAAAAAATAAAAATTATTAGTCTTTTTTGTTCCTTTATAAATCATCATTTTTAAAATTAGAGTTATTTCTTTTTGTTTATATAATATATAATATATTATAATATTAAATTATATAATAACTGATAAAAATTATATCAATTAAAACATATTTTTAAAACATAATTCATTCATATAGTTTTCTTCATTATGTACATATACTAAAGAGTTAAAGTCATAAATAGGTCATATACTTTCATTTTTGTCCCAATGTAGGTTATATACTTCAAAAAATATCAATGTATGTTATATACTCTTAAAAGTTGTATCGATGTACACAAATTTAACAAGTTACCTGCTGAACCGGTAAAGTTAATTATTTAATATTTTTTTTTTTGCATTTTATATGGCTACAAATAGGTCATATACTTTCAGTTTTGTTCCGATGTAGGCTATATACTTTCAGTTTTGTTCCGATGTATCACCAACGTCATTCTCTACGTAGGATGTCACATCATCGTTTAGTTGTGTATCCAGTTAATAAGTTTTGTCCGTTTATATCAGTACACTTTATGAAAGTATATAGCCTACATTGGTATTTTTTGAAGTATATAACCTACGTTGAGACAAAAATGAAAGTGTATGACCTATTTATGGCTTTAACCCTATATTAAAATAGTTAAAGTCATAATTGAAAAAAAGATACTTCTAAAAATCAAAGTATGACATTTATAATATGATGTATAGAAAATTATTGGTGTTTGAATAAGTTCGTTTTTATATTTTATTTATTTATCTATTTACGAGTGGATTCAAAATAAGCCTCAACTATTCATTTATTTACTTTGCTTATTTAACGTGCGTTAAGTGCTTGCTGATTTAGGTAAAGGTGGTATATCCGTTGGTAGCTTAAAAGCTTTCAAATAGGCTCTACTCTAGAAATGGAGATGGCTTTCTTGCTAGCTCTCCCGACTCTATGTTGTCTAAAGTTTTTTTTCTTTTTTTTTTTCTTTATTTATTTTTTTGAATTGCATATTATTATTATTATATAACTCAAAACAAGCCTCCCTAGCAAGCAATTAGGAAAGGTGAAAGCAACTTATAAAGGCTTCATGAACCACGAGTTCCAACTCAAATTATAAGAGCTACACCTACGAATCCAATTGAAGAAACAATACAAATGGAATCAAAAATAAGTTTGGGGTTAACGAGTTCCAGCTTAAATTATAAGTATGTGGTCTAAAGTTATTCTAGAAAGTTTAGTAAATATGAAAGTAAATAACCTAGGCATTTGGGCTTCCATCCTGACATCTTATCGCATATTAGGCAAAGCTATGGATATCGGATTCCAAAAAGATCTTTAGAACGATTCTGATATTTTAATGAACAAGTTTAATCTACTTTTTCATTGAGAATGTCACTCTGAATGTAAATTTTATGATCGTCTCCAAGATGGTGAATGGACGTTCTGGCTTCACTCTGAATGTAAATTTCATTGAGAATAGCATAGCAGGAACTAGATCTATTAACGAAATAGGTGGCATCATACTTTCTAATGCGAAGTGATAGGATCGATATTCCAAACAACATGTCCTACACATAAGCCAAGAGTCCTTTAGTACTCTAAAACCAACTGGTAGTAAAGGAAGTCCCCTATGTAGGATTATGCGCAAGGTACACCACATAACTATATGGCCGAATTCATGTAAATCTTCGGGGTTCACACACAAATACATCTAGACGTCAATTATTATATTATAATATATATATATATATATATATATATATATATATATATATATATATATATATATATATATATATATATATATATATATATATATATATATATATATATATATATATATATATATATATATATATCGTTTATTTATATATTTATATTATACACAAGTATTGATAAACAAAAGGAGAGTTGGTTATAAAATAATTGGACTTGTCTTGGAAATTAATTTATGGACTAACGTATTAATTAAGTCCATTAAATAATTATTCAAATCCAAGCCTTTAACTTAATAGGGTTTTATTATTAATTATATTATATAAATAAAAGTAAGTGAACTACAAATTGGTGATTTTTGAGTAGCCGTGAAAATTAATCCTTATTTTTCCGATTCGTTTCATTCGTTAAAAATTAACACAAAATAGTTCCTCCTTTCTCTTTTGTTGTTGCCGTAAAATCAAAGGAGAACAAAAGGTCTTGTTACCTTTTGTTTTCTTGCTTGGATACATGTGACAGTAAGTCACAAATATTAAAAGTCAACCAAACATGTTTTGTTGAACTTCTGGTTTACGACTACGAATTAAAGTAACATAAACTGTGGTTTATTAATGAAATATTATACACAAAAGTCGTGTGATTTATTTCAATAAATTAACCAAGAGTTGGTTAATTTTACTTGTAATTCAATACTTGATGCGGGACTAGCACATCCATTTAACGTTGCTTGAAGTGTAGTGTAGATCAACATTAGTGACGATTGTACTTTCGATCGTAGGATCTCTCAATTACACGGTGGTTTTCAAAGAAGATTTTTCTCTATCTGTTTCATGGTCTTCAAAGAGAGGTATAATCTTTATCTATCTTTGTATTATTTATTTTTAACCGTATAATACATATGAATCCGGGTTTTGGTGATTGTTTATTTAAATGCTTCCGCTATATTATTCGATCTTTTATTATAAGCTTGTAACATGTTAATAACTGAATAGATTGAAAATTATTTTCTGAAAACCTTAAATCACAAACACCCTATACTTATATGCACACTTTTGTTTCTTCGCATATCCAATGTGGAACTTTCGTTTGCATCCTTACAAACCTCCCCTTAAACCTAAGTCCCTCTCCTAGGCCTCCCCTCGAACCTAAGTCCCTCTCCTAGGCCTCCCCTCGAACCTAAGTTCCTCTCCTAGGCCTCCCCTCGAACGATAGTTGAGTCCACTCATCATTGCTCTGAGGGGTGCACCACGTTGCTACACTGTGCGCCCAGGGGTACGCCCACTGCGCCGTCCACCACATTCGGACTATAACCTGACTCCGATACCACTGATAGGATGATAGCTCATACAACATGTCATACACTTTAAGAGTCCCTTAGTACTCTAAAACCAATTGGTAGTATAGAGATCCCCCTAGAGTTATATGCACACATTTGTTTCTTCTCATATCCGATGTGGGACTTTAATTAGCACTCTTGTAATATCCTGAAAAAATAAGGGGATGAAATGAGGCTGCGCGCCGCACACCCTCTATTTGCGCGTCGCGCACAGCCTGCGGGACAGAGGAGCTGTTTTTGTCATTTGTTTAACTTGTGACTTCAAGTGCAATTTTGTATGGGACGGGTTTTAGGCCATTAATTAGAATCCGGAACATCATTTTTTTTCATCTCATGCTTCAAGAAAACTCTCTCAACCCAGTGAGAGAGTAGAGTGAGAAAGTGAAGCTCTAGGTTGAAAATGGTGATGATTTCAACCCGAATTGGAACCCACTCTCTATGTTGTTGCCATCTAGCTCGATTTTGATCCTAAGGTAAAACCGTAATTCGGATTTTGATCTTTGATTTTGATTTAAGGTTAGGGTTTGGGTTGATGTTGTGTTATAAACTACATTTCCTTTGAAATTTGGGGGTTTTGGTGTAAGTTTGGGTATGTAAACCCAAATGTTATGGGATTAGGGTTTGGTGATGAAATTAGAAAATTTAGTCTTGGATTTTGGGTGTTAATCACTAGTTAACTTGTTTGTTGTTGTATAAAATGTTCATAAGAACATGTGTTGGGTCAAATTGGACGATGACTTGAAATGGGTCAATATTAGGGTTCATGACTTGATTTTGAGAAAGATAATAAGTACATAAGTACTTGGTGTTGATTAATTGTGATTAGGACCAAAATAACTAACCATTAGTGATTATGGGTGTTTTTGACTTGTGTCAATATGGGTCAAGTATATTTTGGGTCAAGTGTGGTGTTGTCACTAGTTTTGGTTAAATTTGTACTTAAGCACTTATGTTTAGTGTTCATGGGTGCCTTTTTAAAATTAATCACATGTGAGAAGTGATCTTGTCAAACTAGTGTTTAACACTTAATTTGGTGGAATAAGTACTTGATTTAATTGGTTAATTGGTGTTTGAGAACATAATCACCAGTAATAGTGATTATGGGTCAAGTTGTCTTGTTTTGGTTGGTTACGTACAATTAAGGTTAGAATTGTACTATTTGGAATGGGTTAAAATTACCACTCGTAGTGGTGATTTAGTTATGTCCATTTAGATGACTAAATGAGCGGGTTTTGGTGAGCTAGATGGAAACCCTAGGTTAAGGGTGTCGATGTCGGATTATCTTATATAGGGAATGGATGTTTATGTGTTTGTATGCCTATATTTATATAGGTGATTACTTGCTTAGATGTGGTGACGTTGTTATAGCCTACATGACTTATGGGTGCGCTCCAAGGTGAGTGGAATAATTATATGTATGTATATATAATTTATTTTCTTGCGGGTGAAGTGGCGAGTGATCTCCGTGCGTAAGAATTTACTCTTCGTCGGCCACTTGATGCAAAGTGGCAAGTGTTATCCAAAAGGATACGAATAATCCAGCCAAAAAGTAATAGGAATTAGACCTAACATGATTCCAAATAGAAATCAATCATTTCGATTTATTTGAGTCTTCGTTAGCCACTTAAGTGCAAAGTGGTAAGTGCTATCCGTAAGGATTCACTTTCCGTTGGCCACGTTTGCGATTGTGATGTGTGGCGAGTGTTACTCACTCTTCGTCATCCACACGTTGCGGTGAAATGTGGTAAGTGTCACCGAATGGTTTCACTTTTCGTCGGCCACATTCGTGTGTGTACGTGGTAGTGCCATCCGGAAGGCACTTTCGTCGGCCACACATGTGTTGAATAGTGTTATATCATTTGATGAATAACATTATTGTGTATGGTTAAACATATTTGTGTGTTTGTAGTGTAGCATATTACATTGTGATTATATCCGGTTGTGATGACATCTTGTATGAGGATTTGTGTGTAAGTATGTGCAAGGAAGTAGGTTATGTATGTATGCATATAACTATTGCACTCACTAAGCATGTTGTTTACTCCATCATTGTTTTTCTTTTTATAGGTACCTGTTGGATGTATTGGAGAATTCTAGTAGTTCGACTAGAATGTTAGGAGCTTGCTTGAGCTTGGCGGAATGACTTGTAGCCTTTGGACTTGGGTGGGGGATAGGTAAAATCCTCGAGATCATGCTCGTGATATTGGGTTGGGTTATTGAGTCAAAACCCGACGCCTTGTGTAATTGGGTTGAAATTATCATATCGGTTATGTAATGGGGCGTGTTAACTAAATGATGGTTGTAACCGTTTTAACTTGTTTAAAATGTCGGATTGCATGTATTAGAAGTGTTTCATATGTGCGACGCACACTAGCAAAAGTTGAAGCAGAATCCAAACAACATGAAGTGCGCGTCGCGCACAGCACACCTGTGCGTTGCGCAGGTTTAAAAAAATTGTGTCGTTTTTCGTAAATGAGTTGTAGTCGTTTTAACTCTTACACGAACGACACTTGGGCTTGGAAAATTGGTACAACATGTTTATTTCAAGCTCAATCCACTCATGTTCACATTGACAAAGCTATTCTCCCTTAAAACAGAAGATGGTTCGGAAAAATAACTCTACCTCGCAAAGCTATTTGGTGTCACATTCGGATACAAACTGATATCGTTATGTGCTACTACTTGCTACATCCACATCTGGTCTACAACTGTAGCTCTGATATCATTTGTAGGATTGTTTTAGCCCAAACAACATGTTCTACACATAAGCCCAAGAGTTTCATAGTACTATGAAACCAATCAGTTATAGAGAGAGGTTCTCAAGTGTTTATGAGCATACCTTATTTTGTTTTAGTTTTCTATGCGGGAATTTGTATTGCACCCATTAACCGATTATCTGCGACCGCATGCCAACAATTTTTTTGGTTCCTTTTCGGCAACAGACTAATCTCGAGGCGACAACCTACTTTGTAAACTGCCCGGAATCGTGCATGGTGAACCTTCGTGGCCATAAGGCGTTTTTTGATGCTCCATGGATTATGCCAACATTTTTGTATGGGAATTGTGGGAATACGTTATTTTTATGCATGGACTTGTTCAAGTCTTCAAAAGGATCGTACGCATGCCATCTTCGCTGTTGCTATATGGTTTATTTGGAGGCTCGGGAACAGTATCTTTTCAACCCTCAACCGTAAATGATTAAAGGATGAATCGGTTAGACAGTGTAGTGTGTACATCAGAGTAAACATACTTGTATTCTCTGATTAGCTTGAACAAAAAAAACTTTCTCACGAGTAATAGATTCAACCTTTGCAAGTATTCACAACAAAAAAGCACATGATGTCCATGTATTTTAGACGTTTATATCTCAATGAGTTTGCATTTTATTACTGATAATTTGATTGTACCCTTTTCGTGAATCTTCAAATCGAGTCGGTTATACCCCAGATTTGGGAATGATCTCCGGTCCCACACCAGACCCTCACTAGGTAGGCATTGGTCCACACCACACATGCAGTCCTATTGTACACATTAACTCAATCAGTTCCAGCCAAATCTTGGTATGAACCACTATTATTTGTCACTCCTAAATTGCATATTGTTTGATCTGAATGAAAATAATAATATAAATATTTACAAACAAACAAAATAAACAAGTTGTTCACTCAACTATTCAATTTAGAAAAAGCAAAATGCCCTTTTCAATGGATATCAAAAAGCCAAAAATCAGTGAGACTGAGACTCCAAATGATCAAATACATGCCCCTCCATTGTCTGGCTATAACACAGATAAGATGCTTCGACTGCGCGTTTAACGGGCTCTTTAAAGACTGGCAACTTCAATAGGCGTGTCCACTTACAATCCATTCATTTTAAACTACATTACTGTTATGAGTAAATTGGTAGTTAATTAATTTTAATATCAAATATCAATGACGCGTAAAACTTGAGTTACACAAGATGGTTTTTTTTTTTTTTTTTGGACAGCATTACACAAGATGGTTTAGTGAGTTAAATAAGGTATATGTGCACACAAGTGAAGATAAAGAAACCAGAGTTGGATATGGTTCTAAATGTACTGAAGAACTTACTCCTAATTTAAGTTCAACGACTTAGCGAGTTAACTCAGTTTTAATAACATTGGCATGACGCTTTATGCGGACACCTAACAAACATATTATTGTACGTATAGAGGCCTAATACAGTTTGTTCACTGCCGATTTCACCTTGAGATGATAAAAAGAAAATTGTTATTTTCCATGAAAAAAAAAAAAACTATAAGACTGGCTGTAACTCAAGTGCAATGGTTCAGTGAATCAAGTTGCTTAGACAATGAACGTAAAAGCACTTCATGTGGATACAAGAAAGACAGATGATATAAGAATTTTCCATTTTTTCCAAGTAGAATATTAGAATGTGTTGGAAAAAATTGGTTAAAGTGTTTGCACCATTGTTTGGGCACAAATATAAATAGATAATGGGTTGTGTAGACTCTAATGAGGGCTTACAACTAACTAAAGTTTGTCCAAAATAGACTAATGATGAATGAGATATCGAAACTTAAAGTCGCTTGGTTGGTGCAAAATCTAAAAGGATTTGTAAGTTTTTCTTTGGGTAAAGAGTTACCCCGACAAATATTATTAATAAAAATAATAAAAGAATGGTACAATGAAGAACAATTGGTGTTAGAACGTCTAACATCCAAGCAAACACGACCCACTAGCTACCACTACAGAAACGATAACTAGACAAAACATCCCAACATCGGAACCTTAGTACAAATGCCAATCTATTTTCAGTTGATTAACCAAACATGAATGCTTGAATCTGACTGTCATCATCTTTAAACGGATATTAGATCGAATAAGTTCAAACATTTGCTCCACTGTTTTATGCGTTCCATTGAAAATCCGATTATTCCTCTCCTGGCGGATAAAGTATATTGTAGCAGCAAAACATAATTTAGCCACCACAACACTAGATGAATTATGACCAGCAATTGGAGTCAGGATATCCTTACACGTTTTCCAATCATCACTATCCATATTGATACGAATTAAAGCACGGATACGTCTCCAAATATTAGGTGAAAACGCACACTTGAAGAACAAGTGCATATGTGAGTCCATATCGTCATTGCAAAAAAAAAAAAAAAAAACATTTTAGAACCGGGTTAGCACGCAAATCCCATATCCTTGCAAGGATTTGTAAGTTTGAAATTTGTCCCACATAGAAAGTGAGAACAAACTTAATGTTAAAGTTCCAACTATAAATGTGTGCCTTTAGAGTTGAAGAAGCACACACCAAAAACTAAAGTCACAATCACTATTAATTTTTCTTCTTAGCAACATGGTCTTCTTGTTTTGTTATCTTTTAAGCAACAACAGACGAAAAATCTATTTAAGTGATTTGTGCCAAACAGGAGCCCGGTTCTTTGACATATGCAACTACCAATTTCATCACATAATTAACTATTGTAACTAGATGCCTAACATGGGACTCATGGGCGGAACTTTGTGGAGACAAAAGGGGGCTATAGCACCCCAACATTTGAGTGTAATATTTTCGATTTGTAAGGGTAAAAGAATGTATTATAACATAAACATTTGAATGGCATATAGCATGCTTTATCAGGAAAAGCACAAGATTAACAATAAAACAATCAGGTAGTCTTTCGAGATGGTTATAGTTGGCGGCACTCGAGTGCAGTGACTCAACGAGTCGCCTCAACTAGAAAAATGACATAAACATGCTTTATGAAGACAGACTGGATTTGGTGAAACAAAAGACAAATATAGTTGGGTTACGTTCACTCCATTATGAAAAAAGGTGTGACCTTTATTCATGTCAAGACACAAGTACTAGGTGCCCATTTCAACTGAGTAATTGAGATGTGAATTAACAGGCAATTAATGACCATATGCCTTACCTCTTGAATGGGCTCCAATGCATCTCCCACTTCTAAAACTGATCTTTCATTCATCTAGCAAGTAAATATAAAATATAAAATATAATAAAAGTCAGGTGTTCTAAATGAATAAATAAAAAATGGTATTATATCTGTCCTGTTTATACTTCACAACAAATCCCTCCCATAACTTATATGTTGTTGCTGCCTTTACCCAAGTACTTGGACAAATATATATTGATGCTTAAAATTTTCATCACATCTTGAATTTAGACCACTCTCTATATTACCTACACTAATATTATCAAAACTTCAACTAAACTTTTTAAACAGCCAAATAAGGAAAGTAATTCAATCCCATTTGGATAAAGTAAGAAAGATGCAAGCTAGTTTCATTTGTGTACTAATACATTATACTTCACTCTAGAACATATATAAAGAAAAATGATGATATGCCTAAATGCAAATTAGATGAGTTTGAGACTACTATCTTAACTTGAGAGAAATGTTAAAAAATGGGTCACTAAATTAGAATAATTCCTGCACATCTCCTTCGCTTAACTTCGATCTCAACAATATCAAAATGATATGTTTCACATGTATAAAAAAATCTTAGATATTTAATATTTAATACGTTAAAACGACTGTTAATACAAGTGTCCTATTATTTTCTGTTTAGGCGATCATACTTAAACGTCACTTGACCACTTGACCACATGACCACCTACCGCCTCGCCCACTTGAGCTGAAGGCTATGCCCAAAGCTGTCATAAACAGATAGAAGCAAAAATTGGGCCTAATAGAAAAGGTCAAATTACAGTTGGATACTCTGTACAATCTCACATGAAAGGAAGCCATGTTGATGAAATAATGCAGGATCCTCTTCTTTTTTAGCCATTTATGATCATGTGACTTGGTACTTTTTCTCAAATGCAGAGTGGGGTTCCTTCACCACTTGCAATTACATCTAAAGCTAAACATTCTATGATGCTTACAAGTATATTAATATATTTCATTTCAAGTATATATATTCCAACTTCAACTATAATATTTTCTTGTGTAAATCAATATGGAATTTTCCAAATTCCTTGGAGTTGCAAATGAAGAGTGTAGTAGTAGTAATGAATCAGGATGGACTATGTACATTGTTTCTACCATGCCAGAAAACAACTACAATTATCATCATCATTGTCATGTTCGTGGTCATGGTCATGATCATGATCATGATCATGATCATGGTTTTGTTGATGTTGAAGAAAGTCATGGTAATTATAAAATGTACCATGATGTAGATAGTGATGATTCTATGGTTTCGGATGCTTCTTCAAGACCAAGTCGTGAAGCAAATGTGCGTAGAAGCTCTAAGAAACAAAGTGGATTGCGACGTGAGTTTAAGCATGCGGTGAATCAAAGACTAATGGAGAAGAAGTTATATGAAAAAAGGCAAAGATCGATGAAAGAGGACGAACACAAGAAAATAATTGATGTTAAGCCAAGGAAGACTATCAAAGGGCCATTGGCTTAGTGGTATCGAGGAACCCCTCCAATTAAGAGGTTGGGTTCAAGTTCAAGGGAGACATTTTGTACATATTCGTGTAAAATTCGTGTTAGGTGTGTGCGTTTGTCTTTGAGAAAAAAAGCCAAGGAAGACAAATTATAACTAGTTTGCATGAATTTGATTTGTTTTTGCAACTTTATCTGTTTGTAAGAAATTCAGCAGCCTAATATAAGGGTGCAATTCATGCACAGACATTTGTTTTTTTAACGTGAAATCAAAATGTTCAAGAATGGTGTCTAATGCATGTTTGATATGATATCGCTTAGAAGTGTGTGTTTGTGGTTAAGACCATTACTAATGCCCATCCTCGAGGGCTAGGTGTCGGAATAACGCAACTAGCATGCAAGTCACACGGCGTGATGGGTTCGAAAATGTGGGTGTGCTCGGTGGGTTCACGAAACCATTCACGAGCGGGTGGGGGCTTGGGTTGTGACGACCCGAAAATTTCTGACCAAATTTAATCTTAATCTTTATATGTTGTCGACACGATAAGCAAAGTCTATAATGTTGAGTCTCAAAAATTTTGAAACTATATTCATATATTCAATTAACCTTTGACTATTTCCGATGATTCACGAACCATTAATTGAAAATAGAAATGTATATATAAATAATTATATATGTAAATAATTATATATATTAAATTAACCTATTATGTGATTTAGTTATAATGAAAGATAACTTAAGATAATTTAAAATTGTTATTTTAAACTGTTAGTTAATTATAGAGAGTATACTAAAAAAGGTAAACAATTTGAACATAATTATCAACGTTAACAAAGTATTAAATGTATACTTTGAGTTTATTTGTTTCGATATATATAATTAATATACTTATTTATGTATTAAAATTAGATAAATAAAACATAATTATAGATATGGTAATTTGAAAATAAATGTTTATAAATTCTATACATAAATATTATTATATGTATATTGTAATATATGTACAAGGTATAAATATTAAATATTCAAATGAGTGATATCATACAAAATATTTTATATATATATATATATATATATATATATATATATATATATATATATATATATATATATATATATATATATATATATATATATATATATATATATATATATATATATATATATATATATATATATATATATATATATATTGTGTGTGATTACGAGTTAAAAATATTATTGTATATTAATATTATTATTACTTCATTGTTATTAACATTAATACTAATGCTAATATTAATGTCAGTACTATTAATATTACCATATAAGATATTTGATATGAAATTTGATAGGATTAAGGTGTTATAATTACTAAAATTACTAATATCATTGTTAATGTCATTATTAAAATAATTAGTAGAAAAATTATTATGATTATTATTATTACTAAAAATTATAAATCTTATTTAAAATTTATCATTATTACTTTCATCATTAGTCTTAATATTATGATTCTATTTTAACAAATATTATTATCATTATTTTGCTAGTATTTTTACTAGTATGAATAATAATATTAATATTGTTATTATTAATATAATTATTAATATAAAAAATAATATATATGTAAAAGCAGAATCTTACGCGTAATAGAGGAGATATATTTTTTTGTTTGTTTTCTTCTTCCTCTCGTTTTTCTTCTCTGAACCGTGAATTCTGTCCACAATCAACAACCTCACAAATAATTGGATCAATTATTATTTCAGTACAAATTATTCGATTACAGTATACAGATATCATCTACCACAAATTGAACTCAGCTGGAAATTTACATAAAACAACCACAGCCTTCGTTTTTTTTCTTCTTAAAACCCATTTAGCCTTTAAATTGATTCAAAAAGAATTGACAAGAAGTAGAAATGCAGAAGTGTCTTAGATTATGTCGTGATTGTTTCCTCAAATTCTCAGGTATCTATTCGCCTCAACGAATTCGAATTTGAAGAGTCAGAACTCGAATTCAAAAGTCAACAGAATTTTAATTTTTCAAATTCGAAATTTATAAACTGTTTTAGGTTCAATTAAGGGCACAGGTAGTTTCTAAAAGAATTTTGCAACCTATTTCATGTTGTAAGTTTAACCTAAAAGTGTCTAGATTTTTAAAACGCATTTTTAGCTCTGATATGTTTCTTCGAAGTCTGCTGCTGCTCAAAAGTTCTTTTCTATTTTAATTAATTCCTTGCACCAATACTGATAACTTCTGTTTCAATTGAGGAACCAAAATAAATTAGTTAATTAGTTGATTTCACCTTTGGTCGAGTTAATTGGTGAAGAAGAAGAAGAAGAAGATAAGGAAACAGAATGTAAAACGAGTTATATATATTTAGGTTGAGTTTAAAACAGATAAATAAAATCAGACGAGTGGATATTCTAGATGTATTTTGTTAATGTCGATTACCAGGTGTTCAATCCATATGAATGAATTTTAAACACTTGCGAGTGTATGATTATTGAACAAATGAAATCTTGTGGTCTATTAAAATTATGAAAATGATTGATTATGATAAACTAATGAACTCACCAATCTTTTGGTTGACACTTTAAAGCATGTTTATTCTCAGGTATGAAAGAAATCTTCTGCTGTGCATTTGCTCATTTTAGAGATATTACTTGGAGTCATTCATGACATATTTCAAAAGACGTTGCATTCGAGTCGTTGAGTTCATCAAGATTATTATTAAGTCAATTATACTTGGATATATTATGAAATGGTATGCATGCCGTCAACTTTCGATGTAATGAAAGTTTGTCTTTTAAAAACGAATGCAATGTTTGTAAAATGTATCATATAGAGGTCAAGTACCTCGCAATGTAACCAAAGGTAATGTATTCGTCCAGATGGATTAGGACGGGTCATTAGAGTTGGTATCAGAGCGTTGTTCTTAGCGAACCAGGTCTTGCATTAGTGTGTCTAACTGATAGTTATTTAGATGCATTAGTGGGTCTGGACTTTGACCGTGTCTGCATGTCAAAAGTTTTGCTTATCATTTCGTGTCGAAAATCATCTACTTATCATCCTTAAGAAATTACCTACTTATCATTCTTAGTCTAGACACTTCTTATTGCATTGATTGCATGAATAGTGTAGAGACAAAATTCATATCTTAGCGTGTCTGCTAATCCATATCTTAGCGTATCTGTTACTGTAGACTTTGTCTGACATGTTTTCTTAATTTCCTTCATAATTTACGGGATCTCCTGTACCATATATAGATATTCTATATGTAACGACCCGGATTTTTCCGATCGTTTTATACTTATGAGATTTATATTTACATAAAATAAACCTTACCAACATGATAAGCAATCCAAACTGTTGAGACTTATGTTTTTGAAAAGAGTTTCACACAACGTTTGACCGTCCAATTTGACCGATGATATCACGAACTATATAACACACGATAATTATACGATTATGTATATGTACATATCTATACATATTTAACATGATTTAAGGATGGTTTAACATTTCATTGTGAACTAACAACAATGAGTTATAAGTATACTTTGAGACCACTAACTTAGGTTATCAAAACGATAACTATATGTAACATTCTTTGACATATATACTTACAATATATAATGTGTTGGTGATCTATGTCACCAATATGATTTAAGTGTAATGCTATTAATTTGTAACCAAAATAATCTTGATAAATATCGAACAAGTTTGGGGAAGTGTGGAGTGCACACTTGTTTGAACTTATTTTGATTATGACGGGGGTTCGGGGGCAGCGCCCCCGATAAGCGGGGGCCAAGGGGTGGCAACCCCTGGCGGGGTCCAAGGGGCAGAGCCCCTGGCTGGGGTCGAGCTGACAGGTCAAAAATAAAAGCCCAGTTTTGAGCCTCTTTTACAGTTATAAACCCGTCCATATTTGAATTCTCGTTCTGATTCCTCAAAATTTCTACAAGTATATCTAGGGTATATGTAACCGTATCATACCCAGCTTCTATACGTATTTACTATTGGTATATACCAACAATAAACTTCAATGATCAGCCACTAGACATGATGTTACATGTGGGAACCAGCCATTTAACCTCATGTGTGACTTTTGTGCAAGAAAACAAACTAAATCTCCTATATATCCATCCCATAATCATGCTATTTTGCACACACACACACACACACATATAATTTCATTTCCAATTTTCTTTCAAGTTAATTCACTCCCTAATCTCTCTTCATTTACCTACTCAAGAACGTATCAATATAGTCATCCGATTTCAAGGAGATTACTTCCAATCTTTCAATCCCACTCCACCACTCTTTTGATTCCAAGATTTTTCTTACCTTTTCCAGTAGCTTTGTCCAAGTAACTTGAGGTAGTAACCTTATTCATAACCTTATTCGATTCATATTTATATAGCTATCTTATTTTGTGTTATAAAATTTTAACAACAAGAACATAGTTTGAGTGATTTCAAACTTGTTCGCAAACTAAATAGATCCTTCTAATTTGATTTTTAAAAACACTTCAAGACCTGTAATATATCATATTATGACAAAATCGGATTAATCATATCTTGGCTAATTAACATAATATTTAATATATATTTGCTTATGATTTTATTTTATATATTTCAGGACCACCCGTAAACAACACGAGAAGATTAATCATAAGACCTCATGATTGTACGCAACACGTCATTTGACAACACGGTACTTTATGTACGCAACACGTCATTTGACAACATGGTACCATGGGTCAAGATTAATTCTGATCAACACGAATACGATGGGGTCTTTATTTATTTTATTTAAGCAACTAATTGTGGACCACTAACATCGGACTGCTAACTACGGACTAAGAAAATATTAAAAGTATTAAAAGTATATATATATATATATATATATATATATATATATATATATATATATATATATATATATATATATATATATATATATATATATATATGTAACGATTACTTGAAAAGAAAATATGTTGATATATTATATATATGGTTAGGTTCGTGATATCTATCGGAGACCAAGTCGAGTTAAATATCTTCAAGACAAAAGTGAGTATATAGTCCCACTTTTAAACTCTAAATATTTCGGGATGAGAATACATGCATTTTATGATTTACGTTATGGACACAAGTGATTAAAAATATATATTCTAGGTTGAGTTGTACCACTGGCATACTTCCCTGTAACTTGGTAACTACTATTTACATGAGGTATTGTAAACGCGAATCCTGTTGATAGATCTATCGGGCCTGACAACCCCAACCGGACTGGACGACCAGTATTCAACGGTTGCACAGTACTTCGTTTCGGTGACTACACTTGGTACGGTGTAGTAAGATTTCATAATAAAGGGAATATGCGACGTTGATTAAATGTTAAGTATGGTTATCAAGTGCTCAACAACTTAGAATATTTTTATTAAAACGTTTATATATGAAATCTTGTGGTCTATATTCATAACGCTGCCGGCTTTAAACCTATATCTCACCAACTTTATGTTGACGTTTTAAGCATGTTTATTCTCAGGTGATAACTAAAAGCTTCCGCTGTAACATGTTGAATTTAAGCAAGATCTTGAGTATGCATATTTGTGTCAAAAATAAAACTGCATATCGGAGGATTTGTAATGTAAAATATGTTGGAGGTCGTATTGTTATTATCACATGTAAAGTTTGTAAGTCTAAGATTATCGCTAAACGATAATCATTATTAAGTTGTTTAAACCTTGTATTTGTAATAAAAGCTATGGTTTGTATTGTAAAAACGAATGCAGTTTTTGAAAAATGTCGCATATAGAGGTCAATACCTCGCGATGAAATCATATGTTATTGTATTCGTCCTTATGGTTAAGGTCGGGTTATGACATGTTTTTCCGTAACACCCCAGCTTAACATGACCACAATATTGTCCGCTTTGCCCGCAGGCGCACAGCTTTTTCTTGGCGACCACACACGAGAAGCACTTTTCCAGGAGGTCACCCATCCTGGTAGTGCTCTCGCCCGAGCACGCTTAACCACAACGTACTCGCACTTCTACTCAGCCTGTGATCCCAAAACGCGTTGTGTCATTTAAGCGTGAGTATTACCTTATAATCCCATGATCACTCATGTTCGTGGGCAATGTGGGATTTGCCTAGGGTGTTACATTCACCCCCCCTCAGGGACTCATCGTCCTCGATGAGGTTTGCCCCACCACCCCCAACGGCACATGAGTGGCTCTGATACCATTCCGTAACACCCTAGCTTAACATGACCACAATATTGTCCGCTTTGCCCGCAGGCGCACGGCTTTTTCTTGGCGACCACACACGAGAAGCACTTTCCCAGGAGGTCACCCATCCTGGTAGTGCTCTCGCCCGAGCACGCTTAACCACAACGTACTCGCACTTCTACTCAGCCTGTGATCCCAAAACGCGTTGTGTCATTTAAGCGTGAGTATTACCTTATAATCCCATGATCACTCATGTTCGTGGGAGATGTGGGATTTGCCTAGGGTGTTACACTATATAATCAGAATATCATACAATATCCGAAAAATCATTTCATATCAACATCCTTCAACTGATCGTGAGAGATGGATCCTACACCTAGCTTGGATTCCATTAGTTCCGGAAGCAATTTCGAAATGTATATTGAAGTAGACTCCAAAGTCAATGAACCTGAAGTATCTCTAGGACAACCCGGAAATTTCCGACTAAATTTAAACCTAAATTTTATATGATTCCGACGATTCACGAATAATTTTATGTATATATATATATATATATATATATATATATATATATATATATATATATATATATATATATATATATATATATATATATATATTAATTAAAAACGTTACGTGTTATAATAATTTCTATTATTTAAACGATTTTAAAATAAACTTTAAAATATAATTGATTTTGAAAAACTAAATATTAAATAAATATTTCAAATATATATTTCAAAATGAATATATATATATATATATATATATATATATATATATATATATATTAAATGTAATGAATTAGTAAAAAGAAAATAATACTTATCATGTAGTAAATGTAATAATAATAATAATAATAATAATAATAATAATAATAATAATAATAATAATAATAATAATAATAATAATAATGAGACTAAAAAGAATCCTAAACAAATACATCCTTATGTTGACTAAAAATAAATAAAAATAAAAAAAAGGAAAGTATAAACTAGTACATCCTTATGTTGACTAAAAATAAAATTATAAACTAGTATACATATAGTCAATTTTGGTACATAAAGTATGTATTTTTATATTGAAATTTTAGGCTATAAATACTCATGAATGCAAGCATTAAACTTGCACCATTTCTCACACTTACAAAGTGTTTCTTTCTTTCTTTCCATTATCATCTTTGTTCTTACACTTCATTATGAGTATTCTTAATCAAGAATCAAACCACTAAAGGTAGTTATAAGCCTACTGAATTATAACATATTATTATTTATGCATAAAATACTACGACGAAGTCATGAGCGGGTCATTTCAAAAAGGGTTTTATGAGCGGGATAGAGCTAAGGAAAGTATGGGTTATAGCTATGGAGGTTATGGGTATTGTTCGTGAGGTCAACCTAGCATTTGTAATGTTCGTTACATCTGCGTACTTTTTCCTGCAATATTGAGTCACAATATTGATACGTGAGTGATGTTTCCATTTTCAATTATTATTATTATTACTATCGTTATTATCACCAAGGTTATAATCAAGATAACGTGCACTATATATGAACCTCAACGCTACTTAAGGCCTAGGGTGATCCTTGGTACCATTATGGGACGCTTGTGGATCTCGAATGCCAAATATAGATTTTGGTCAAGAGATCCTTTGCCAACTGGTAACAACTGATCATTCAAGTGACTTGTATGATAGCAACAAGATTTGAGATTGTCGTACAACGTCTTGTTAAAGATTATAACCCGGACTTTCTATAATTGGAAAGTTACTAAAAGTGGAAAATTTCCATAGATAGTAACCTTTTAGAAAATGGAATTTCTTTCAGAAAACCATTATCATTGGTATAGTTACCATACTTATGTCTATTAGACAACATCTGATCGTACATTCTATCTCTAGGTTGAGATCCCGGTCACTTATTTCCATTCATTTCATTCCTTTCAAGGAATACTTCAACTGCTATTTAAGGTGAGTTTTCATAGTCCCCTTTTTTTAAACTGTTTAGTGAGTTTTCATAGTTCCATTTTTATCTATATTTTTGGGCTGAGAATACATGCGCTACTTTTATAACTGTTTTTATGAAATGAATACAAATACTAAAACTGATTTTTCGTGAGTTTATAGATCCCTTTTACTCTTTACATTTTTGGGCTAAGAATACTGAAATGTCTCGTTCATATTGATTATAACGTTCCATATTAATTGATTTCGTTGCGAGGTTTTGACCTCTATATGAGACGTTTTTCAAAGACTGCATTCATTTTTAAAATAACCATAACCTTTATTTTATCAATAAAGGTTTTAAAAACATTACGTAGATTATCAAATAATGATAATCTAAAATATACTATTTACACACGACCATTACATAATGGTTTACAATAGAAATATATTACATCGACATATGTTTCTTGAATGCAGTTTTTACACAATATCATAGAATCATGAACTCTAAATCTTGTTCTTATTTTAGTATGCAACAGCGGAAGCTCTTAGTATTTACCTGAGAATAAACATGCTTTAAACGTCAACAAAAATGTTGGTGAGTTATAGGTTTAACCTATATATATCAAATAATAACAATAGACCACAAGATTTCATATTTCAATACACATCCCATACATAGAGATAAAAATCATTCATATGGTGAACACCTGGTAACCGACATTAACAAGATGCATATATAAGAATATCCCCATCATTCCGGGACACCTTTCGGATATGATATAAATTTCGAAGTACTAAAGCATCCGGTACCTTGGATGGAGTTTGTTAGGCCCAATAGATCTATCTTCAGGATTCGCGTCAATTAGGGTGTCTGTTCCCTAATTCTTAGATTACCAGACTTAATAAAAAGGGGCATATTCGATTTCGATAATTCAACCATAGAATGTAGTTTCACGTACTTGTGTCTATTTTGTAAATCATTTATAAAACCTGCATGTATTCTCATCCCAAAAATATTAGATTTTAAAAGTGGGACTATAACTCACTTTCACAGATATTTCCTTCCTCGGAAATAAGACTTGGCCACGGATCGATTCACGAACCTATAAAAATATGTACATATATATCAAAGTATGATCAAAATATAATTACAACCATTTTTATTATGTTTTAAAGATTTGAGTGTATTAAGTCAGCTGTCCTCGTTAGTAACCTACAACTAGTTGTCCACAGTTAGATGTACAGAAATAAATCGATATATATTATCTTGAATCAATCCACGACCCAGTGTATATACGTCTCAGGCTAGATCACAACTCAAAGTATATATATTTTTGGAATCAACCTCAACCCTGTATAGCTAACTCCAACATTACTGCATATAGAGTGTCTATGGTTGTTCCAAATAATATATATACATGGGTCGATATGATATGTCAAAACATTTGAATATGTGTCTATGGTATCCCAAGATTACATAATATATTAGAATACATGTATAATACAATATAAGTTAGCTAGGATATGATTTGTATAGATTTGTTAAACATTTCCCGTAGCTAAAAAGATCAAAAATATCCAATCTTGTTTTACCCATAACTTCTTCATTTTAAATCCGTTTTGAGTGAATCAAATTGCTATGGTTTCATATTGAACTCTAATTTAAGAATCCAAACAAAAAAAGTATAGGTTTATAGTCAGAAATTTAAGTTACATGTCAATTACTAAAGAGGTAGTCATTTCCGTCGAAAGAACGACATCTTGATGACCATTTTGAAAAACATACTTTCACTTTGAGTTTAACCAAGATTTTTGGATATAGTTTCATGTTCATATGAAAAATCATTTTCCCAGAAGAACAACTTTTAAATCAAATTTTATCATAGTTTTTAATTATCCAAACCAAAACAGCCCCCGGTTTCACTACGACGGCGTATATCCGATTTTATGGTGTTCATCGTGTTTCCAGGTTTTAAATCATTAAGTTACCATATCATATAGATATAGAACATGTGTTTAGTTGATTTTAAAAGTCAAGTTAGAAGGATTAACTTTTGTTTGTGAACAAGTTTAGAATTAACTAAACTATGTTCTAGTGATTACAAGTTTAAACCTTCGAATAAGATAGCTTTATATGTATGAATCGAATGATGTTATGAACATCATTAATACCTCAAGTTTTCTGGATAAAACTACTGAAAATGATAAAAATGGATCTAGCTTCAAAGGATCCTTGGATGGCTTGAAAGTTCTTGAAGCAGAATCATGACAAGAAAACAGTTCAAGTAAGATTTTCACTCGAAATAAGATTGTTATAGTTGTAGAAATTGAATCAAAGTTTGAATATGAATATTACCTTGAATTAGAAAGATAAACTACTGTAAATAACAAAGGTTCCTTGATCTTAGATGATTACTTAGAATAGATTAGAAAGCTTGGAAGTAGACTTGCAAACTTGGAAGTATTCTTGATTTTTATGAAACTATACTTATGGAATTTATGAAGAACACTTAGAACTTGAAGATGGAACTTGAGAGAGATCAATTAGATGAAGAAAATTGAAGAATTAAAGTGTTTGTAGGTGTTTTTGGTCATTGGTATATGGATTAGATATAAAGGATATGTAATTTTGTTTTTATGTAAATAAGTCATGAATGATTACTAATATTTTTGTAATTTTATGAGATATTTCATGCTAGTTGCCAAATGATGGTTCTCACATGTGTTAGGTGACTCACATGGGCTGCTAAGAGCTGATCATTGGAGTGTATATACCAATAGTACATAAATCTAAAAGCTGTGTATTGTACGAGTACGAATACGGGTGCATACGAGTAGAATTGTTGATGAAACTGAACGAGGATGTAATTGTAAGCATTTTTGTTAAGTAGAAGTACTTTGATATGTGTCTTGAAGTCTTTCAAAAGTGTAAGAATACATATCAAAACACAACATGTATATACATTCTAATGAAGTCGTTAAGTCTTCGTTAGTCGTTACATGTAAGTGTTGTTTTGAAACCTTTAAGTTAACAATCTCAATTAATGTTGTTAACCCAATGTTTTTTATATCAAATTAGATGTTAAATTATTATATTATCATGATATTATGATGTATGAATATCTCTTAATATGATATATACATTAAAATATCGTTACAACGATAATCGTTACATATAAGTCTCGTTTCGTAATTCTTGAGTTAGTAGTCTTTTTTTACATATGTAGTTCATTGTTAACACACTTAATGATATATTTAAATATCATTTTATCATGTTAAATATAGTGTATCAATATCTTAATATGATACATATATATTTAGTAGACGTTATCATAACGATAATCGTTATATATATCATTTCGAGTTTCTTAACTTAGTAATCTCATTTCTTATGTATATCACACATTGTTAATATACTTAGTGCGATACTTACTCATCATAATCTTATGTCAACCATATATATATGTCTATATATACCACAACATGTAGTTTTTACAATTTTTGTAACGTTCGTGAATCGCCGGTCAACATGGGTGATCAATTGTCTATATGAAACTTATTTCATTTAATAAAGTCTTAACAAGTTTGATTGCTTAACACGTTGGAAACATTTAGTCACGTAAATATCAATCTCAATTAATATATATAAACATGGAAAAGTTCGGGTCACTACAGTACCTACCCGTTAAATAAATTTCGTCCCGAAATTTTAAGCTGTTGAAGGTGTTGACGAATCTTCTGGAAATAGATGCGGGTATTTCTTCTTCATCTGATCTTCATGCTCCCAGGTGAACTCGGGTCCTCTACGAGCATTCCATCGAATCTTAACAATCGGTATCTTGTTTTGCTTAAGTCTCTTAACCTCACGATCTATTATTTCGACGGGTTCTTCAATGAATTGAAGTTTTTCATTGATTTGGATTTCGTCTAACGGAATAGTGAGATCTTCTTTAGCAAAACATTTCTTCAAATTCGAGACGTGGAAAGTGTTATGTACAGCCGCGAGTTGTTGAGGTAGCTCTAGTTGGTAAGCTACTGGTCCGACACGATCTATAATCTTGAATGGTCCAATGTACCTTGGATTTAGTTTCCCCCGTTTACCAAATCGAACAACGCCTTTCCAAGGTGAAACCTTAAGCATGACTATTTCTCCAATTTCAAACTCTATATCTTTTCTTTTACTGTCCGCGTAGCTCTTTTGTCGACTCTGGGCGGTTTTCAATAGTTGTTGAATTTGGATGATTTTCTCGGCAGTTTCTTGTATTATGTCCGGACCCGTAATCTGTCTATCCCCCACTTCATTCCAACAAATTAGAGACCTGCACTTTCTACCATAAAGTGCCTCAAACGGCGCCATCTCAATACTAGAATGATAACTGTTGTTGTAGGAAAATTCTGCTAACGGTAGGTGTCGATCCTAACTGTTTCTGAAATCAATAACACATGCTCGTAGCATGTCTTCAAGCGTTTGTATCGTCCTTTCGCTCTGCCCATCAGTTTGTGGATGATAGGCAGTACTCATGTCTAGACGAGTCCCTAATGCTTGTTGCAATGTCTGCCAGAACCTTGAAACAAATCTACCATCCCTATCAGAGATAATAGAGACGGGTATTCCATGTCTGGAGACAACCTCCTTCAAATACAATCGTGCCAACTTCTTCATTTTGTCATCTTCTCTCATTGGCAGGAAGTGTGCTGACTTGGTGAGACGATCAACTATTACCCAAATAGTATCATAACCACTTGCAGTCCTTGGCAATTTAGTAATGAAATCCATGGTAATGTTTTCCCATTTCCATTTCGGGATTTCAGGTTGTTGTAGTAGACCTGATGGTTTCTGATGTTCAGCTTTGACCTTAGAACACGTCAAATATTCTCCTACATATTTAGCAATATCGGATTTCATACTCGGCCACCAAAAGTGTTTCTTGAGATCTTTATACATCTTCCCCGCTCCGGGATGTATTGAATATCTAGTTTTATGTGCTTCTTTAAGTACCATTTCTCTCACATCTCCAAACCTTGGTACTCAAATTCTATCAGCCCTATATCGGGTTCCGTCTTCCCGAATATTAATATGTTTCTCCGATCCTTTGGGTATCTCATTCTTCAACTTTCCTTCTTTTACAACCCCCTGTTGCGCCTCCTTTATTTGAGTAGTAAGGTTAGTACGAATAATTATATTCATAGCTTTTACCCTTATAGGTTCTCTGTACTTTCTACTCAAAGCGTCGGCTACCACATTCGCCTTCCCCGGGTGGTATCGAATCTCAAAATCATAATCATTCAACAGTTCAATCCACATGCGTTGTCTCATATTCAGTTGCTTCTGATTAAATATATGTTGGAGACTTTTGTGGTCTGTATATATAATACTTTTGACCCCATATAAATAATGCCTCCAAGTCTTTAATGCAAAAACAACAGCACCCAATTCTAAATCGTGAGTCGTATAATTTTGCTCGTGAATCTTCAATTGTCAAGACGCATAAGCAATCACCTTCGTTCGTTGCATTAATACACAACCGAGACCTTGCTTTGATGCGTCACAATAAATCACAAAATCATCATTCCCTTCAGGCAATGACAATATAGGTGCCGTAGTTAGCTTTTTCTTCAATAACTGAAACGCCTTCTCTTGTTCATCCTTCCATTCAAATTTCTTCCTTTTATGTGTTAATGCAGTCAAGGGTTTTGCTATTTTGGAGAAATCTTGGATGAATCTTCTGTAGTAACCAGCCAATCCTAAAAATTGACGTATATGCTTCGGAGTTTTTGGGGTTTCCCACTTTTCAAAGGTTTCGATCTTTGCTGGATCCACCTGGATACCTTCTTTGTTCACTATGTGACCGAGGAATTGAACTTCTTCCAACCAAAATGCACACTTTGAAAACTTAGCGTACAGTTTTTCTTTCCTGAATACTTCTAACACTTTTTTCAAATGTTCTTCGTGCTCTTGATCATTCTTTGAGTAAATAAGTATGTCATCGATGAAAACAATGACAAACTTGGCAAGATATGGCCCACACACTCGGTTCATAAGGTCCATGAACACAACTGGTGCGTTAGTCAATCCAAACGGCATAACCATAAACTCGTAATGACCATAACACGTCCTAAAAGCAGTTTTTGGAATATCATCCTCCTCTACTCGCATTTGATGATATCCAGAACGTAAATCGATTTTCGAATAAACCGACGAGCCTTGTAGTTGATCAAATAAGTCGTCAATTCTCGGCAGTGGATAACGGTTTTTGATGGTAAGTTTATCCAACTCCCTGTAGTCAATACACAACCTAAATGTACCATCCTTCTTCTTGACAAACAAAGCAGGAGCTCTCCATGGTGATGTGCTTGGTTGAATGAAACCATGTTCTAATAGTTCTTGCAGTTGGCTTTGCAGTTCTTTCATCTCGCTAGGTGCGAGTCTGTAAGGAGCACGAGCTATTGGTGCAGCTCCTGGTACAAGATCTATTTGAAATTCAACAGATCGATGTGGAGGTAGTCCCGGTAATTCTTTCAGAAATACATCGGGAAATTCTTTTGCGACGGGAACATCATTGATGCTCTTTTCTTCAGTTTGTACTTTCTCGACGTGTGCTAGAACAGCATAGCAACCTTTTCTTATTAGTTTTTGTGCCTTCAAATTACTAATAAGATGTAGCTTCGTGTTGCCTTTTTCTCCATACACCATTAAGGGTTCTCCTTCTTCTCGTACAATGCGAATTACATTTTTGTAACATACGATCTCTGCTTTCATCTCCTTCAGCCAGTCCATGCCAACTATTACATCAAAACTCCCTAACTCTACTGGTATCAAATCAATCTTAAATATTTTGCTACCCAGTTTAATTTCTCGATTCCGGCATATATAATCTGCTGAAATTAATTTACTGTTTGCTAATTCGAGTAAAAATTTACTATCCAACGGCATCAATGGACAACTTAATTTAGCACAAAAATCTCTACTCATATAGCTTCTATCCGCACCCGAATCAAATTAAACGTAAGCAGATTTCTTGTCAATAAGAAACGTACCCGTAACAAGCTCCGGGTCTTCCTGTGCCTCTGCCGCATTAATTTTGAAAACTCTTCCGCGGCCTTGTCCATTCGTGTTCTCCTGGTTCGGGCAATTTCTAATAATGTGGCCCGGTTTTCCACATTTATAACAAACTACATTGGCATAACTTGCTCCGACACTACTTGCTCCGCCATTACTCATTCCGACACCATTTGTTCCTTTCGTTCTGTTAACCCCTGGTCCGTAGACCTCACACTTCGCCGCGCTATGACCATTTCTTTTACACTTGTTGCAAAATTTGGTGCAGAACCCCGAGTGATACTTTTCACACCTTTGGCATAGCTGCTTCTGATTATTGTTGTTGTTGCGGTTGTTATTGTTGTTAGGATGATTGTTGTAGTTGTTGTTGTTGTTGTTGTGCTGTTTGTTGTAGTTGCGATTAATGTTGCGATTGTTGGGATAGTTGTTGTTGTTTTGGTGACTCTTATCACCGTTCTCCTCCCACTTTCTTTTGACTAACTTCACGTTGGCCTCTTCGGCCGCCTGTTCTTTAATTCTTCCCTCAATCTGGTTCACTAGTTTGTGAGCCATTCTACATGCCTTTTGTATGGAGGCAGGCTCGTGTGAACTTATATCTTCTTGGATTCTCTCCGGTAACCTTTCACAAATGCGTCGATCTTCTCTTTCTCATCTTCGAACGCTCTCGGACACAATAGGCACAATTCCGTGAATCGTCTTTCGTACAAAGTAATATCGAATCCCTGTGTTCGTAATCCTCTAAGTTCTGACTTGAGCTTATTGACCTCGGTTCTGGGACAGTATTTCTCGTTCATCAAGTGTTTGAATGATGACCACGGTAGTGCGTAAGCAGCATCTTATCCCACTTGCTCTAGATAGGTATTCCACCATGTTAACACAATACCTGTGAAGGTATGCGTAGCGTACTTCACTTTGTCTCCTTCAGCACACTTACTTATGGCAAACACCGATTCAAATTTCTCGATCCACCGTTTCAATCCGATTGGTCCTTCGGTCCCATCAAATTCTGAAGGTTTGCAGGCAGTGAATTCCTTGTAGGAGCATCCTACACGATTTCTTGCGCCGTTAGCTGTATTGCTAGATTCAGAGTTATTGTTGGTATGTAGCGTGGCCTGTACTGCGGCTATGTTTGAAGCAAGAAAGGCACGAAATTCCTCTTCACTCATATTCAAGGTGTGTCGAGTAGTCGGTGCCATTTCGTTCAAAATAGTCAAATGAAACAATTTAATCATACAGAATATTAAGAGTAGTCAATAGTATCTCGTAGCATAATATGAACTCATTTATAAAAGTTTTTCTTCATATTAGCGTTTTATAAGTTTAAATTCGGGTACTACCTACCCGTTAAGTTCATACTTAGTAGCTAATATACAATTCAACTACTACAATTCCATATGAAAAACTGATTATAATAATATATCACATACAAATATTCTTCAAACTTACAACTTAGCTATATTACATATAACATGAAATATAGTACACTATGATACAGGACAGTTTTGAAGATAAATCTAGTTAATACGCAAGTTGTTCAGCAAAGGAAATAAAGACACGTAATTCATAAGTCCAGAAACAAGTCATGCATTCTGGTTTTACTATGACTACTTTCCATCCTTGGTCTTGTGGAACATAACCGTTGTGACCGTTGACAAGACAGCATGTTGTAATGTCATCAAAAGGACGAGGGTTTTGTAATGTCCAACAGCCCCGTAATAATTTAAAACCTTGTTTCTCACCCCAACTACTGAATCCGTCACTTGTGGGAAGGTTTTATTTAAAAGTTGCAACCCAATGTTCTTTTTCTCAATTTGATGAGAAGCGAACATTATTAGCCCATAAGCATAACATGCTTCTTTATGTTGCATGTTAGAAGCTCTTTCCAACTCATGAAATCCTATGTTGGGATATGTTGAGTCAAATTAGGTTCTTAACCCGTAGCGTAAAATTGCATTTGGGTTCCCCGCATTTAACGCTTTAAAGAAAACACGGCGTAACTTACGGTCTCCCCAATGTGATATACCCCACCTATCAAAGGAAAGCCTTTTATAAACTAAGGCATTTCTGGAAAGTCTTTCTAATGTTTGACAAGTTAATTTTGCCATAACTAAATGTGCTGATGAATTCTGACCGACTCTAGACAAGATTTCCTCAATCATATCCTCTGGTAGGTCTTCTAAAATATTCGGTTGTATACCCTTAACGTCCATTTTGTTTTTATACTGTAAAATAGACAAGGATTAGATTCATAAAAGATAATTAACAAACAATAGAAGCAATTTTTACATAGAACATAAAAGTACAAGCACACTATATTACATATATTACACAACATGATTACAACTCTTTTAATCCGACTCACTCATTTCTTCTTCTTCGGACTTGGTTCGTTTTGCTAATTTCCTAGGGATATATGATGTTTCTCTAATACAATTTGTCGTTTTCCATATTGGTTTAGAAAAACTTGGTGGTTTAGAGGTTCCCGGGTTATTGTCACGATATTGATAATACGGGTGTTGACGGTACATATAAAGTTCATCGGGGTCGGAATCAGATTTCTCTATTTTGATGCCTTTTCCCTTATTATTTTCTTTTGCCTCATTAAATTGGGTCGGGGTAATTTCTATAACATCATCGGAATCCTCATCAGGATCCGATTCATCAGAAAATTGGTAATTTTCCTAATATTTTGCTTCCTTAGCGGAAACACCATTGACCATTATTAACTTTGGTCCATTGGTTGAGGATTTTCTTTTATTTGACCGGTTTTCTGTGGTTCCTACTATTCTCCCCTCCGGAACCTCTTCTTCTTCCGGTTCCTCTTCTTTTGGTTCCTCTTCTTCCGGTTCCGTTTCCTCTTCTTCCGGTTCTTCAGGAACTTGTGAATCTTGCCAATATATATTCGACTCTTCGTTATTATTAGGTGAGTCAATGGGATTTGTGCTAGAGGTAGACATCTATCATACAATATCAAACATGTTAAGAGATTAATATATCACATAATATTTACATGTTAATAATATATAGTTTCCAACAAAAATGTTAAGCAATCATTTTTAAAGAAAACACGGTCGAAGTCCAGACTCACTAATGCATCCTAACAAACTCGATAAGACACACTAATGCAAATTTTCTGGTTCTCTAAGACCAACGCTCGGATACTAACTGAAATGTCCCGTTCATATTGATTATAAACGTTCCATATTAATTGATTTCGTTGCGGGTTTTGACCTCTATATGAGACATTTTTCAAAGACTGCATTCATTTTTAAAACAACCATAACCTTTATTTTATCAATAAAGGTTTTAAAAACATTACTTAGATTATCAAATAATGATAATCTAAAATATACTGTTTACACACGACCATTACATAATGGTTTACAATAGAAATATATTACATTGACATATGTTTCTTGAATGCAGTTTTTACACAATATCATACAATCATGGACTCCAAATCTTGTCCTTATTTTAGTATGCAACAGCGGAAGCTCTTAGTATTTACCTGAGAATAAACATTCTTTAAACGTCAACAAAAATGTTGGTGAGTTATAGGTTTAACCTATATATATCAAATTGTAACAATAGACCACAAGATTTCATATTTCAATACACAACCCATACATAGAGATAAAAATCATTCATATGGTGAGCACCTGGTAACCGACATTAACAAGATGCATATATAAGAATATCCCCATCATTCCGGGACACCCTTCGGATATGATATAAATTTCGAAGTACTAAAGCATCCGGTACCTTGGATGGGGTTTGTTAGGCCTAATAGATCCATCTTTAGGATTCGTGTGAATTAGGTTGTCTGTTCCTAATTCTTAGATTACCAGACTTAATAAAAAGGGGCATATTCGATTTCGATAATTCAACCATAGAATGTAGTTTCACGTACTTGTGTCTATTTTGTAAATCATTTATAAAACCTGCTTGTATTCTCATCCCAAAAATATTAGATTTTAAAAGTGGGACTATAACTCACTTTCACAGATATTTCCTTCCTAGGAAATAATACTTGGCCACGGATCGATTTACGAACCTATACAAATATGTACATATATATCAAAGTATGATCAAAATATAATTACAACCATTTTTATTATGTTTTAAAGATTTGAGTGTATTAAGTCAGCTGTCCTCGTTAGTAACCTACAACTAGTTGTCCACAGTTAGATGTACAGAAATAAATCGATATATATTATCTTGAATCAATCCACGACCCAGTGTATACACGTCTCATGCTAGATCACAACTCAAAGTATATATATTTTTAGAATCAACCTCAACCCTGTATAGCTAACTCCAACATTACTGCATATAGAGTGTCTATGGTTGTTCCAAATAATATATATACATGGGTCGATATGATATGTCAAAACATTTGCATACGTGTCTATGGTATCCCAAGATTACATAATATATTAGAATACATGTATAATACAATATAAGTTAGCTAGGATATGATTTGTATAGATTTGTTAAACATTTTCCGTAGCTAAAAAGATCAAAAATATCCAATCTTGTTTTACCCATAACTTCTTCATTTTAAATCTGTTTTGAGTGAATCAAATTGATATGGTTTCATATTGAACTCTAATTTAAGAATCCAAACAGAAAAAGTATAGGTTTATAGTTGGAAATTTAAGTTACATGTCAATTACTAAAGAGGTAGTCATTTCTGTCGAAAGAACGACATCTTGATGACCATTTTGAAAAACATACTTTCACTTTGAGTTTAACCAAGATTTTTGGATATAGTTTCATTTTTATATGAAAAATCATTTTCCCAGAAGAACAACTTTTAAATCAAAGTTTATCATAGTTTTTAGTTATCCAAACCAAAACCACCCCCGGTTTCACTACGACGGCGTATATCCGATTTTATGGTGTTCATCGTGTTTCCAGGTTTTAAATCATTAAGTTAGCATATCATATAGATATAGAACATCTGTTTAGTGGATTTTAAAAGTCAAGTTAGAAGGATTAACTTTTGTTTGCGAACAAGTTTATAATTAACTAAACTATGTTCTAGTGATTACAAGTTTAAACCTTCGAATAAGATAGCTTTATATGTATGAATCTAATGATGTTATGAACATCATTACTACCTCAAGTTTTCTGGATAAAACTACTGGAAATGAGAAAAATGGATCTAGCTTCAAAGGATCCTTGGATGGCTTGAAAGTTCTTGAAGCAGAATCATGACACGAAAACAGTTCAAGTAAGATTTTCACTCGAAATAAGATTGTTATAGTTGTAGAAATTGAATCAAAGTTTAAATATGAATATTACCTTGAATTATAAAGATAACCTACTGTAAATAACAATGGTTCCTTGATCTTAGATGATTACTTGGAATGGATTAGAAAGCTTGGAAGTAGACTTATAAACCTGGAAGTATTCTTGATTTTTATGAAACTATACTTATGGAATTTAGGAAGAACACGTAGAACTTGAAGATGGAACTTGAGAGAGATCAATTAGATGAAGAAAATTGAAGAATTAAAGTGTTTGTAGGTGTTTTTGGTCGTTGGTATATGGATTAGATATAAAGGATATGTAATTTTGTTTTTATGTAAATAAGTCATGAATGATTACTAATATTTTTATAATTTTATGAGATATTTCATGCTAGTTGCCAAATGATGGTTCCCACATGTGTTAGGTGACTCACATGGGCTACTAATATCTGATCATTGGAGTGTATATACCAATAGTACATACATCTAAAAGCTGTGTATTGTACGAGTACGAATACGGGTGCATACGAGTAGAATTGTTGATGAAACTGAACGAGGATGTAATTGTAAGCATTTTTTTTAAGTAGAAGTACTTTGATATGTGTCTTGAAGTCTTTCAAAAGTGTAAGAATACATATCAAAACACAACATGTATATACATTCTAATGGAGTCGTTAAGTCTTCGTTAGTCGTTACATGTAAGTGTTGTTTTGAAACCTTTAAGTTAAAGATCTCAATTAATGTTGTTAACCCAATGTTTATTATATCAAATGAGATGTTAAATTATTATATTATCATGATATTATGATGTATGAATATCTCTTAATATGATATATACATTAAAATATCGTTACAACGATAATCGTTACATATAAGTCTCGTTTCGTAATTCTTGAGTTAGTAGTCTTGTTTTTACATATGTAGTTCATTGTTAACACAATTAATGATATATTTAAATATAATTTTATCATGTTAAATATAATGTATCAATATCTTAATATGATACATATATATTTAGTAGACGTTATCATAACGACAATCGTTATATATATCATTTCGAGTTTCTTAACTTAGTAATCTCATTTCTTATGTATATCACACATTTTTAATATACTTAGTGCGATACTTTCTCATCATAATCTTATGTCAACCATATATATATGTCTATATATACCACACCATGTATTTTTTACAATTTTTGTAACGTTCGTGAATCGCCGGTCAACATGGGTGATCAATTGTCTATATGAAACTTATTTCATTTAATCAAAACTTAACAAGTTTGATTGCTTAACACATTGAAAACATTTAGTCATGTAAATATCAATCTCAATTAATATATATAAACATGGAAAAGTTCGGGTCACTACAGTACCTACCCGTTAAATAAATTTCGTCCCGGAATTTTAAGCTGTTGAAGGTGTTGACGAATCTTCTGGAAATAGATGCGGGTATTTCTTCTTCATCTGATCTTCAAGCTCCCAGGTGAACTTGGGTCCTCTACGAGCATTCCATCGAATCTTAACAATCGGTATCTTGTTTTGCTTAAGTCTCTTAACCTCACGATCCATTATTTCGACGGGTTCTTCAATGAATTGAAGTTTTTCATTGATTTGGATTTCGTCCAATGGAATAGTGAGATCTTCTTTAGCAAAACATTTCTTCAAATTCGAGATGTGGAAAGTGTTATGTACAGCCGCGAGTTATTGAGGTAGCTCCAGTTGGTAAGCTACTGGTCCGACACGATCTATAATCTTGAATGGTCCAACGTACCTTGGATTTAGTTTCCCCCGTTTACCAAATCGAACAACGCCTTTCCAAGGTGAAACCTTAAGCATGACCATTTCTCCAATTTCAAACTCTATATCTTTTCTTTTACTGTCCGCGTAGCTCTTTTGTCGACTCTGGGCGGTTTTCAATAATTGTTGAATTTGGATGATTTTCTCGGCAGTTTCTTGTATTATGTCCGGACCCGTAATCTGTCTATCCACCACTTCATTCCAACAAATCGGAGACCTACACTTTCTACCATAAAGTGCCTCAAACGGCGCCATCTCAATACTAGAATGATAACTGTTGTTGTAGGAAAATTCTGCTAACGGTAGGTGTCGATCCTAACTGTTTCTGAAATCAATAACACATGCTCATAGCATATCTTCAAGTGTTTGTATCGTCCTTTCGCTCTGCCCATCAGTTTGTGGATGATAGGCAGTACTCATGTCTAGACGAGTCCCCAATGCTTGTTGCAATGTCTGCCAGAACCTTGAAACAAATCTACCATCCCTTTCAGAGATAATAGAGACGGGTATTCCATGTCTGGAGACAACCTCCTTCAAATACAATCGTGCCAACTTCTTCATTTTGTCATCTTCTCTCATTGGCAGGAAGTGTGCTGACTTGGTGAGACGATCAACTATTACCCAAATAGTATCATAACCACTTGCAGTCCTTGGCAATTTAGTAATGAAATCCATGGTAATGTTTTCCCATTTCCATTCCGGGATTTCAGGTTGTTGTAGTAGACCTGATGGTTTCTGATGTTCAGCTTTAACCTTAGAACACGTCAAACATTCTCCTACATATTTAGCAATATCAGATTTCATACTCGGCCACCAAAAGTGTTTCTTGAGATCTTTATACATCTTCCCCGCTCCGGGATGTATTGAATATCTAGTTTTATGTGCTTCTTTAAGTACCATTTCTCTCACATCTCCAAACCTTGGTACTCAAATTCTATCAGCCCTATATCGGGTTCCGTCTTCCCGAATATTAATATGTTTCTCAGATCCTTTGGGTATCTCATTCTTCAACTTTCCTTCTTTTACAACCCCCTGTTGTGCCTCCTTTATTTGAGTAGTAAGGTTAGTACGAATAATTATATTCAAAGCTTTTACCCGTATAGGTTCTCTGTCCTTTCTACTCAAAGCGTCGGCTACCACATTCGCCTTCACCGGGTGGTATTGAATCTCAAAATCATAATCATTCAACAGTTCAATCCACCTGCGTTGTCTCATATTCAGTTGCTTCTGATTAAATATATGTTGGAGACTTTTGTGGTCGGTATATATAATACTTTGACCCCATATAAATAATGCCTCCAAGTCTTTAATGCAAAAACAACAACACCCAATTCCAAATCGTGAGTCGTATAATTTTGCTTGTGAATCTTCAATTGTCTAGACGCATAAGCAATCACCTTCGTTCGTTGCATTAATACACAACCGAGACCTTGCTTTGATACGTCACAATAAATCACAAAATCATCATTCCCTTCAGGCAATGATAATATAGGTGTCGTAGTTAGCTTTTTCTTCAATAACTGAAACGCCTTCTCTTGTTCATCCTTCCATTCAAATTTCTTCCCTTTATGCGTTAATGCAGTCAAGGGTTTTGCTATTTTGGAGAAATCTTGGATGAATCTTCTGTAGTAACCAGCCAATCCTAAAAATTGACGTATATGCTTCGGAGTTTTTGGGGTTTCCCACTTTTCAACGATTTCGATCTTTGCCGGGTCCACCTGGATACCTTCTTTGTTCACTATGTGACCGAGGAATTGAACTTCTTTCAACCAAAATGCACACTTTGAAAACTTAGCGTACAGTTTTTCTTTCCTTAATACTTCTAACACTTTTCTCAAATGTTCTTCGTGCTCTTGATCATTCTTTGAGTAAATAAGCATGTCATCGATGAAAACAATGACAAACTTGTCAAGATATGGCCCACACACTTGGTTCATAAGGTCCATGAACACAGCTGATGCGTTATTCAATCCAAACGGCATAACCATAAACTCGTAATGACCATAACGCGTCCTAAAAGCAGTTTTTGGAATATCATCCTCCTCTACTCGCATTTGATGATATCCAGAACGTAAATCGATTTTCGAATAAACCGACGAGCCTTGTAGTTGATCAAATAAGTCATCAATTCTAGGCAGTGGATAACGGTTTTTAATGGTAAGTTTATTCAACTCTCTGTAGTCAATACACAACCTAAATGTACCATCCTTCTTCTTGAAAAATAAAACAGGAGCTCCCCATGGTGCTGTGCTTGGTCGAATGAAACCACGTTCTAATAGTTCTTGCAGGTGGCTTTGCAGTTCTTTCATCTCACTGGGTGCGAGTCTGTAAGGTGCACGAGCTATTGGTGCAGCTCCTGGTACAAGATCTATTTGAAATTCAACAGATCGATGTGGAGGTAGTCCCAGTAATTCTTTCAGAAATACATCGGGAAATTCTTTTGTGACGGGAACATCATTGATGCTCTTTTCTTCAGTTTGTACTTTCTCGACGTGTGCTAGAACAGCATAGCAACCTTTTCTTATTAGTTTTTGCGCCTTCAAATTACTAATAAGATGTAGCTTCATGTTGCCTTTTTCTCCATACACCATTAAGGGTTCTCCTTCTTCTCGTACAATGCGAATTGCATTTTTGTAACATACGATCTCTACTTTCATCTCCTTCAGCCAGTCCATGCCAACTATTACATCAAAACTCCCTAACTCTACTGGTATCAAATCAATCTTAAATATTTCGCTACCCAGTTTAATTTCTCGATTCCGGCATATATAATCTGCTGAAATTAATTTACCGTTTGCTAATTCGAGTAAAAATTTACTATCCAACGGCGTCAATGGACAACTTAATTTAGCACAAAAATCTCTACTCATATAGCTTCTATCCGCACCCGAATCAAATAAAACGTAAGCAGATTTATTATCAATAAGAAACATACCCGTAACAAGCTCCGAGTCTTCCTGTGCCTCTGCCGCATTAATATTGAAAACTCTTCCGCGGCCTTGTCCATTTGTGTTCTCCTGGTTCGGGCAATTTCTAATAATGTGGCCCGGTTTTCCACATTTATAACAAACTACATTGGCATAACTTGCTCCGACACTACTTGCTCCACCATTACTCGTTCCGACACCATTTGTTCCTTTCGTTCTGTTAACCCCTGGTCCGTAGACCTCACACTTCGCCGCGCTATGACCATTTCTTTTACACTTGTTGCAAAATTTGGTGCAGAACCCCAAGTGATACTTTTCACACCTTTGGCATAGCTGCTTCTGATTGTTGTTGTTGTTGTTGTTGTTGCAGTTGTTATTGTTGTTAGGATGATTGTTGTAGTTGTTGTTGTTGTTGTTGTGCCGTTTGTTGTAGTTGCAATTAATGTTGCGATTGTTGGGATAGTTGTTGTTGTTTTGGTGACTCTTATCACCGTTTTCCTCCCACTTTCTTTTGACTAACTTCACGTTGGCCTCTTCGGCCGCCTGTTCTTTAATTCTCCCTCAATCTGGTTCACTAGTTTGTGAGCCATTCTACATGCCTTTTGTATGGAGGCAGGCTCGTGTGAACTTATATCTTCTTGGATTCTCTCCGGTAACCCTTTCACAAATGCGTCGATATTCTCTTCCTCATCTTCGAACGCTCTCGGACACAATAGGCACAATTCTGTGAATCGTCTTTCGTATGAAGTAATATCGAATCCCTGTGTTCGTAACCCTCTAAGTTCTGACTTGAGCTTATTGACCTCGGTTCTGGGACGGTACTTCTCTTTCATCAAGTGCTTGAATGCTGACCACGGTAGCACGTAAGCAACATCTTGTCCCACTTGCTCTAGATAGGTATTCCACCATGTTAACGCAATACCTGTGAAGGTATGCGTAGCGTACTTCACTTTTTCTCTTTCAGCACACTTACTTATGGCAAACACCGATTCAACTTTCTCGGTCCACCGTTTCTGAAATGTCCCGTTCTTATTGATTAAAAACGTTCCATATTAATTGATTTCGTTGCGAGGTTTTGACCTCCATATGAGACGTTTTTCAAAGACTGCATTCATTTTAAAACAAACCATAACCTTTATTTCATCAATAAAGGTTTAAAAAGCTTTACGTAGATTATCAAATAATGATAATCTAAAATATCCTGTTTACACACGACCATTACATAATGGTTTACAATACAAATATGTTACAACAAAATAAGTTTCTTGAATGCAGTTTTTACACAATATCATACAAGCATGGACTCCAAATCTCGTCCTTATTTAAGTATGCGACAACGAAAGCTCTTAATAATCACCTGAGAATAAACATGCTTAAAACGTCAACAAAAATGTTGGTGAGTTATAGGTTTAACCTATATATATCAAATCATAATAATAGACCACAAGATTTCATATTTCAATACACATCCCATACATAGAGATAAAAATCATTCATATGGTGAACACCTGGTAACCGACATTAACAAGATGCATATATAAGAATATCCCCATCATTCCGGGACACCCTTCGGATATGATATAAATTTCGAAGTACTAAAGCATCCGGTACTTTGGATGGGGTTTGTTAGGCCCAATAGATCTATCTTTAGGATTCGCGTCAATTAGGGTGTCTGTTCCCTAATTCTTAGATTACCAGACTTAATAAAAAGGGGCATATTCGATTTCGATAATTCAACCATAGAATGTAGTTTCACGTACTTGTGTCTATTTTGTAAATCATTTATAAAACCTGCATGTATTCTCATCCCAAAAATATTAGATTTTAAAAGTGGGACTATAACTCACTTTCACAGATTTTTACTTCGTCGGGAAGTAAGACTTGACCACTGGTTGATTCACGAACCTATAACAATATATACATATATATCAAAGTATGTTCAAAATATATTTACAACACTTTTAAGATATTTTGATGTTTTAAGTTTATTAAGTCAGCTGTCCTCGTTAGTAACCTACAACTAGTTGTCCACAGTTATATGTACAGAAATAAATTGATAAATATTATCTTGAATCAATCCACGACCCAGTGTATACGTATCTCAGTATTGATCACAACTCAAACTATATATATTTTGGAATCAACCTCAACCCTGTATAGCTAACTCCAACATTCACATATAGAGTGTCTATGGTTGTTCCGAAATATATATAGATGTGTCGACATGATAGGTCGAAACATTGTATACGTGTCTATGGTATCTCAAGATTACATAATATACAATACAAGTTGATTAAGTTATGGTTGGAATAGATTTGTTACCAATTTTCACGTAGCTAAAATGAGAAAAATTATCCAATCTTGTTTTACCCATAACTTCTTCATTTTAAATCCGTTTTGAGTGAATCCAATTGCTATGGTTTCATATTGAACTCTATTTTATGAATATAAACAGAAAAAGTATAGGTTTATAGTCGGAAAAATAAGTTACAAGTCGTTTTTGTAAAGGTAGTCATTTCAGTCGAAAGAACGACGTCTAGATGACCATTTTAGAAAACATACTTCCACTTTGAGTTTAACCATAATTTTTGGATATGGTTTCATGTTCATAATAAAAATCATTTTCTCAGAATAACAACTTTTAAATCAAAGTTTATCATAGTTTTTAATTAACTAACCCAAAACAGCCCGTGGTGTTACTACGACGACGTAAATCCGGTTTTACGGTGTTTTTCGTGTCTCCAGGTTTTAAATCATTAAGTTAGCATATCATATAGATATAGATAATGTGTTTAGTTGATTTTAAAAGTCAAGTTAGAAGGATTAACTTTTGTTTGCGAACAAGTTTAGAATTAACTAAACTATGTTCTAGTGAGTACAAGTTTAAACCTTCGAATAAGATAGCTTTATATGTATGAATCGAATGATGTTATGAACATCATTACTACCTTAAGTTCCTTGGATAAACCTACTGGAAAAGAGAAAAATGGATATAGCTTCAACGGATCCTTGGATGGCTCGAAGTTCTTGAAGCAGAATCATGACACGAAAACAAGTTCAAGTAAGATCATCACTTGAAATAAGATTGTTATAGTTATAGAAATTGAACCAAAGTTTGAATATGATTATTACCTTGTATTAGAATGATAACCTACTGTATGAAACAAAGATTTCTTGAGGTTGGATGATCACCTTACAAGATTGGAAGTGAGCTAGCAAACTTGAAAGTATTCTTGATTTTTTGTAACTAGAACTTGTAGAATATATGAAGAACACTTAGAACTTGAAGATAGAACTTGAGAGAGATCAATTAGATGAAGAAAATTGAAGAATGAAAGTGTTTTTAGGTGTTTTTGGTCGTTGGTGTATGGATTAGATATAAAGGATATGTAATTTTGTTTTCATGTAAATAAGTCATGAATGATTACTCATATTTTTGTAATTTTATGAGATATTTCATGCTAGTTGCCAAATGATGGTTCCCACATGTGTTAGGTGACTCACATGGGCTGCTAAGAGCTGATCATTGGAGTGTATATACCAATATTACATACATCTAAAAGCAGTGTATTGTACGAGTACGAATACGGGTGCATACGAGTAGAATTGTTGATGAAACTGAACGAGGATGTAATTGTAAGCATTTTTGCTAAGTAGAAGTATTTTGATAAGTGTATTGAAGTCTTTCAAAAGTGCATAAATACATATTAAAACACTACATGTATATACATTTTAACTGAGTCGTTAAGTCATCGTTAGTCGTTACATGTAAGTGTTGTTTTGAAACCTTTAGGTTAACGATCTTGTTAAATGTTGTTAACCCAATGTTTATAATATCAAATGAGATTTTAAATTATTATATTATCATGATATTATCATGTATGAATATCTCTTAATATGATATATATACATTAAATGTCTTTACAACGATAATCGTTACATATATGTCTCGTTTAAAAATCATTAAGTTAGTAGTCTTGTTTTTACATATGTAGTTCATTGTTAATATACTTAATGATATGTTTACTTATCATAGTATCATGTTAACTATATATATATATCCATATATATGTCATCATATAGTTTTTACAAGTTTTAACGTTCGTGAATCACCTGTCAACTTGGGTGGTCAATTGTCTATATGAAACATATTTCAATTAATCAAGTCTTAACAAGTTTGATTGCTTAACATGTTGGAAACATTTAATCATGTAAATATCAATCTCAATTAATATATATAAACATGAAAAAGTTCGGGTCACTACAGTTTCAATCCGATTGGTCCTTCGGTCCCATCAAATTCTGAAGGTTTGCAGGCAGTGAATTCCTTGTAGGAGCATCCTACACGATTTCTTGCGCCGTTAGCTGTATTGCTAGATTCAGAGTTATTGTTGGTATGTAGCGCGGCCTGTACTACGGCTATGTTTGAAGCAAGAAAAGCACGAAATTCCTCTTCGCTCATATTCAAGGTGTGTCGAGTAGTCGGTGCCATTTCCTTCAAAATAGTCAAATGAAACAATTTAATCATACAGAATATTAAGAGTAGTCAATAGTATCTCGTAGCATAATATGAACTCATTTATAAAAGTTTTTCTTCATATTAGCGTTTTATAAGTTTAAATTCGGGTACTACCTACCCGTTAAGTTCATACTTAGTAGCTAATATACAATTCAACTACTACAATTCCATATGAAAAACTGATTATAATTGATAATGCTAAAAATGAACATATATTTCATAGCATTATCCCTCAAGAAAGACAAGCTTTTAGTTGCAATTGTTCTATTTACAAGTGATATTCGTTTAAATAATAAAAGGTGAACACAAAAGACAGATTCGACAAATTGAAGACGCAAACGACCAAAAAGCTCAAAAGTACAAAATACAATCAAAGTGGTTCCAATTATTGATAAGAAACGTCTCAAAATTACAAGAGTACAAGACGCAAAATGCAAAGTACAAGATATTAAATTATACGCAAGGATGTTCGAAAATCCGGAACCGGGACCAAAGTCAACTCTCAACGCGCGACGCAACGGAGCTAAAATTACAAGTCAACGGAGTACAAGAATATAATATATATATATATATATATATATAATTATATTTAATTATATATATTATATAATATAATAAATAAATAAGCAGCCCACGTTTTTAAAGACTTTTGAGCTCTCCCAGCTGGCCATGCGATCGCATGGCCTGGAAGAACAAAAATCATGCAATCGCATGGCCCTGAAATCTAGGCCTGGTCCTATAAAGTTCGCGAGTTTTGGACGAAATTTACACATCTTTCTTCTTCTTACTCATACGTAAACATATATATATATATATATATATATATATATATATATATATATATATATATATATATATATATATTATAATTTTAATTTTAATTTTAATTCTAATAATAAGGGTATGTTAGCGAATGTTGTAAGGGTGTAAGTCGAAATTCTGTCCGTGTAACGCTACGCTATTTTTAATCACTGTAAGTTATGGTTAATGTTATTTTTAAATTAATGTTTCGTAGCTAAGTTATTATTATACTTATTTAAAATGAAGTAATCATGATGTTGGGCTAAAATATTTAAAATTGGGTAATTGAGCTTTGTACCATAATTGGGGTTTGGACAAAAGAACGACACTTGTGGAAATTAGACTATGGGCTATTAATGGGCTTTATATTAACTAAATGATACCTCATTAATTTAATATATAGACTTATAATTTGACGTATTTATATATAACCACATACGCTTGACTGGGCACGGTGGGCGGGATATCTATAAATACCAATAATTGTTCATTTTACCGGACACGGAACTGGATTAATAGTTAATAGACTTGTTGAAACAGGGGTGGATTACATTCAAGGGTAATTGGTGTAATTGTTAACAAAGTAGTAAAACCTTGGACTATACGCAGTCGATAACCTGGTGTATTCATTAAACAAAGTATTAAGACCTTGTTACAATTCGAATCCCCAATTAGTTGGAATATTTGACTTCAGGAATAAGAATAATTTGGCGAATACTTCCGCATTTTATGATTTTGACTGATGGACTATTATGGACAAATCCGTATGGACATATTGAATAATCCAGGACAAAGAACAATTAACCCATGGGAATAAACTAAAAATCAACACGTCAAACATCATGATTATGGAAGTTTAAATAAGCATAATTCTTTTATTTCATATTTAATTGCACTTTTAATTATCGCACTTTTATTTATTGTCATTGTATTTAATTTCACTTTTAATTATCGTACTCTTTAATTATCGCAATTTTATTTTATCGCACTTTTATTTATCGCAATTTCATTATCGTTATTTACTTTACGCTTTAAATTAAGTTATATTTATTTTTAATATTTTACATTAGGTTTTAACTGCGACTAAAGTTTTAAAAATCGACAAATCGGTCATTAAACGGTAAAAACCCCCTTTTATAATAATAATATCACTTATATATATATTTGTATTTTAATAAATTTAAAACTAATATAGCGTTAAGCTTGTTTAAGAGTTCCCTGTGGACGAACCGGACTTACTAAAAACTACACTACTGTACGATTAGGTACACTGCCTATAAGTGTTGTAGCAAGGTTTAGGTATATCCATTCTATAAATAAATAAATATATTGTGTAAAATTGTATCGTATTTAATATTATTTCGTTGTAAAAATAATACTATTTTATATAAACCTCGCATAACATCAATAATAATATATCACATACAAATATTCTTCAAACTTACAACTTCGCTATATTACATATAACATGAAATATAGTACACTATGATACAGGACAGTTTTGAAGATAAATCTAGTTAATACGCAAGTTGTTCAGCAAAGGAAATAAAGACACGTAATTCATAAGTCCAGAAACAAGTCATGCATTCTGGTTTTACTATGACTACTTCCCATCCTTGGTCTTGTGGAACATAACCGTTGTGACCGTTGACAAGACAGCATGTTGTAATGTCGTCAAAAGGACGAGGGTTTCGTAATGTCCAACAGCCCCGTAATAATTTAAAACCTTGTTTCTCACCCCAACTACTGAATCCGTCACTTGTGGGAAGGTTTTATTTAAAAGTTGCAACCCAATGTTCTTTTTCTCAATTTGATGAGAAGCGAACATTATTAGCCCATAAGCATAACATGCTTCTTTATGTTGCATATTAGAAGCTCTTTCTAACTCATGAAATCCTATGTTGGGATATGTTGAGTCAAAATAGGTTCTTAACCCGTAGCGTAAAATTGCATTTGGGTTCCCCGCATTTAACGCTTTAAAGAAAACACGGCGTAACTTACGGTCTCCCCAATGTGATATACCCCACCTATCAAAGGAAAGCCTTTTATAAACTAAGGCATTTCTGGAAAGTCTTTCAAATGTTTGACAAGTTAATTTCGCCATAACTAAATGTGCTGATGAATTCTGACCGACTCTAGACAAGATTTCCTCAATCATATCCTCTGGTAGGTCTTCTAAAATATTCGGTTGTCTACCCTTAACGTCCATTTTGTTTTTATACTGTAAAATAGACAAGGATTAGATTCGTAAAAGATAATTAACAAATAATAGAAGCAATTTTTACATAGAACATAAAAGTACAAGCACACTATATTACATATATTACACAACATGATTACAACTCTTTTAATCCGACTCACTCGTTTCTTCTTCTTCGGACTTGGTTCGTTTTGCTAATTTCCTAGGGATATATGATGTTCCTCTAATACAATTTGTCGTTTTCCATATTGGTTTAGAAAAACCTGGTGGTTTAGAGGTTCCCGGGTTATTGTCACGATATTGATAATACGGGTGTTGACGGTACATATAAAGTTCATCGGGGTCGGAATCAGATTTCTCTATTTTGATGCCTTTTCCCTTATTATTTTCTTTTGCCTCATTAAATTAGGTCGGGGTAATTTCTATAACATCATCGGAATCCTCATCAGGATCCGATTCATCAGAAAATTGGTAATTTTCCCAATATTTTGCTTCTTTAGCGGAAACACCATTGACCATTATTAACTTTGGTCCATTGGTTGAGGATTTTCTTTTATTTGACCGGTTTTCTGTGGTTCCTACTATTCTCCCCTCCGGAACCTCTTCTTCTTCCGGTTCCTCTTCTTCTGGTTCCTCTTCTTCCGGTTCCTCTTCTTTCGGTTCCGTTTCCTCTTCTTCCGGTTCTTCAGGAACTTGTGAATCTTGCCAATATATATTCGACTCTTCGTTATTATTAGGTGAGTCAATGGGATTTGTGCTAGAGGTAGACATCTATCACACAATATCAAACATGTTAAGAGATTAATATATCACATAATATTTACATGTTAATAATATATAGTTTCCAACAAAAATGTTAAGCAATCATTTTTAAAGAAAACACGGTCGAAGTCCAGACTCACTAATGCATCCTAACAAACTCGATAAGACACACTAATGCAAATTTTCTGGTTCTTTAAGACCAACGCTCGGATACCAACTGAAATGTCCCGTTCATATTGATTATAAACGTTCCATATTAATTGATTTCGTTGCGAGGTTTTGACCTCTATATGAGACGTTTTTCAAAGACTGCATTCATTTTTAAAACAACCATAACCTTTATTTTATCAATAAAGGTTTTAAAAACATTACGTAGATTATCAAATAATGATAATCTAAAATATACTGTTTACACACGACCATTACATAATGGTTTACAATATAAATATATTACATCGACATATGTTTCTTGAATGCAGTTTTTACACAATATCATACAATCATGGACTCCAAATCTTGTCCTTATTTTAGTATGCAACAGCGGAAGCTCTTAGTATTTACCTGAGAATAAACATGCTTTAAACGTCAACAAAAATGTTGGTGAGTTATAGGTTTAATCTATATATATCAAATCGTAACAATAGACCGCAAGATTTCATATTTCAATACACATCCCATACATAGAGATAAAAATCATTCATATGGTGAACACCCGGTAACCGACATTAACAAGATGCATATATAAGAATATCCCCATCATTCCGGGACATCCTTCGGATATGATATAAATTTCGAAGTACTAAAGCATCTGGTACCTTGGATGGGGTTTGTTAGGCCCAATAGATCTATCTTTAGGATTCGCGTCAATTAGGGTGTATGTTCCCTAATTCTTAGATTACCAGACTTAATAAAAAGGGGAATATTCGATTTCGATAATTCAACCATAGAATGTAGTTTCACGTACTTGTGTCTATTTTGTAAATCATTTATAAAACCTGCATGTATTCTCATCCCAAAAATATTAGATTTTAAAAGTGGGACTATAACTCACTTTCACAGATATTTCCTTCCTCGAAAATAAGACTTGGCCACGAATCGATTCACGAACCTATACAAATATGTACATATATATATCAAAGTATGATCAAAATATTATTACAACCGTTTTTATTATGTTTCAAAGATTTGAGTGTATTAAATCAGCTGTCCTCGTTAGTAACCTACAACTAGTTGTCCACAGTTAGATGTACAGAAATAAATCGATATATATATTATCTTGAATCAATCCACGACCCAGTGTATACACGTCTCAGGCTAGATCACAACTCAAAGTATATATATTTTTGGAATCAACCTCAACCCTGTATAGCTAACTCCAACATTACTACATATAGAGTATCTATGGTTGTTCCAAATAATATATATACATGGGTCGATATGATATGTCAAAACATTTCCATACGTGTCTATGGTATCCCAAGATTACATAATATATTAGAATACAAGTATAATACAATATAAGTTAGCTAGGATATGATTTGTATAGATTTGTTAAACATTTCCTGTAGCTAAAAAGATCAAAAATATCCAATCTTGTTTTACCCATAACTTCTTCATTTTAAATCTGTTTTGAGTGAATCAAATTGCTATGGTTTCATATTGAACTCTAATTTAAGAATCCAAACATAAAAAGTATAGATTTATAGTCAGAAATTTAAGTTACATGTCAATTACTAAAGAGGTAGTCATTTCCGTCGAAAGAACGACATCTTGATGACCATTTTGAAAAACATACTTTCACTTTGAGTTTAACCAAGATTTTTGGATATAGTTTCATGTTCATATGAAAAATCATTTTCCCAGAAGAACAACTTTTAAATCAAAGTTTATCATAGTTTTTAATTATCCAAACCAAAACAGCCCCCGGTTTCACTACAACGACATATATCCGATTTTATGGTGTTCATCGTGTTTCCGGGTTTTAAATCATTAAGTCAGCATATCATATAGATATAGAACATGTGTTTAGTTGATTTTAAAAGTCAAGTTAGAAGGATTAACTTTTGTTTTCGAACAAGTTTAGAATTAACTAAACTATGTTCTAGTGATTACAAGTTTAAACCTTTGAATAAGATAGCTTTATATGTATGAATCAAATGATGTTATGCACATCATTACTACCTCAAGTTTTCTGGATAACACTACTGGAAATGAGAAAAATGGATCTAGCTTCAAAGGATCCTTGAATGGCTTGAAAGTTCTTGAAGCAGAATCATGACACGAAAACAGTTCAAGTAAGATTTTCACTCGAAATAAGATTGTTATAGTTGTAGAAATTGAATCAAAGTTTGAATATGAATATTACCTTGAATTAGAAAGATAAACTACTGTAAATAACAAAGGTTCCTTGATCTTAGATGATTACTTGGAATGGATTAGAAAGCTTGGAACTAGACTTGCAAACTTGGAAGTATTCTTGATTTTTATGAAACTATACTTATGGAATTTATGAAGAACTCTTAGAACTTGAAGATGGAACTTGAGAGAGATCAATTAGATGAATAGAATTGAAGAATTAAAGTGTTTGTAGGTGTTTTTGGTCGTTGGTATATGGATTAGATATAAAGGATATGTAATTTTGTTTTTATGTAAATAAGTCATGAATGATTACTAATATTTTTGTAATTTTATGAGATATTTCATGCTAGTTGCCAAATGATGGTTCCCACATGTGTTAGGTGACTCACATGGGCTACTAATATCTGATCATTGGAGTGTATATACCAATAGTACATACATCTAAAAGCTGTGTATTGTACGAGTACGAATACGGGTGCATACGAGTAGAATTGTTGATGAAACTGAACGAGGATGTAATTGTAAGCATTTTTGTTAAGTAGAAGTACTTTGATATGTGTCTTAAAGTCTTTCAAAAGTGTAAGAATACATATCAAAACACAACATGTATATACATTCTAATGGAGTCGTTAAGTCTTCGTTAGTCGTTACATGCAAGTGTTGTTTTGAAACCTTTAAGTTAACGATCTCAATTAATGTTGTTAACCCAATGTTTATTATATCAATTGAGATGTTAAATTATTATATTATCATGATATTATGATGTACGAATATCTCTTAATATGATATATACATTAAAATATCGTTACAACGATAATCGTTACATATAAGTCTCGTTTCGTAATTCTTGAGTTAGTAGTCTTGTTTTTACATATGTAGTTCATTGTTAACACACTTAATGATATATTTAAATATCATTTTATCATGTTAAATATAGTGTATCAATATCTTAATATGATACATATATATTTAGTAGACGTTATCATAACGATAATCGTTATATATATCATTTCGAGTTTCTTAACTTAGTAATCTCATTTCTTATGTATATCACACATTGTTAATATACTTAGTGCGATACTTACTCATCATAATCTTATGTCAACCATATATATATGTCTATATATACCACAACATGTAGTTTTTACAATTTTTGTAACGTTCGTGAATCGCCGGTCAACATGGGTGATCAATTGTCTATATGAAACTTATTTCATTTAATCAAGTCTTAACAAGTTTGATTGCTTAACACGTTGGAAACATTTAGTCATGTAAATATCAATCTCAATTAATATATATAAACAAGGAAAAGTTCGAGTCACTACAAATACATGCACAACTTTTATAACTGTTTTACACGCTAGACACAAGTACCAACTTTAAACTATGCTATACCCGACTATGTCTGACTAAATCCCTAACCGACAAGTATAAACACAACTTGTCTTTGGGGAAAGCTTATGAACAACTTTTGGATCCACGTGATCTACTAATTGGTCCCTGCGAGACCAAGCTTATGAATAAATTTTGGATCTACGTGATCTACTAATTGGTCCTTGTGAGACCAAGCTTATGAATAACTTTTGGATCTGCTTGATCTACTAATTGGTCCATGTGAGACCAAGCTTATGAACAACTTTTGGATCTACGTGATCTACTAATTGGTCCCTGCGAGACCAAGCTTATGAATAACTTTTGGATCTGCTTGATCTACTAATTGGTCCCTGCGAGACCAAGCTTATGAAAAACTTTTGGATCTGCGAGATCTACTAATTGGTCCCTGCGAGACCAAGCTTATGAACAAAAAATCTTGTGATCTAACACTATTACTGAAATCATTATTTATGACAAACCTACGAACTCACTCAACCTAGTGTTGACTTTTTAAGCATGTTTATTCTCAGGTACTTAAATATTGCTTCTGCTGTATATCTGCTGCTTTGATGATGATTGCTTGCCATGCTTGGAGTCATGCATTTCATATCATATCAATTAAAGACATTTAATGCATTGTTCATTAAATACAATGTAATCTATTTATCTTCCGCTGCAAAACTCAATAAAACGTCTCATATAGAGTCGTTCTCGTTTATACAATTGTGATTTGATATAATTAGTCACAAATACCCCAGGCCCTATTTGGGGGTGTGTCACAGATTGGTATCAGAGCAGTTTGTTGTAGAGAACCAGGATTGCATTTTATGTGTGCCTTATACAATTAGGTACCTTAGCAATGTAGGACTGCAACTTTCCTTGACTATAGTGCATTTAATTGTTGCCTTTAACTGTTAAATGCTACACTATACTTTAGAAACTTTACTTATCTTAGAATGCCGAGCCAACCTAAGAACTCTGCTCACTTTCTTAAGTATTATCCAATTACGCCACCGCATTTAAATGCAACACCATGATTTCAGAAATTCTTGACATTCCTATGTCATTTATCATGGTTTTATGTATTACATATGTATTACATGAAATATTATCCATGATTTTTGAAACTCCTATATTTGTTACTAATCATACTCAAACGTATATAACTCCCTGTTATATATCACGTACCTATATGCCTTATGCCTATATGCATCGGTTTGCGAACTGGAAAATGTCATTGGGCTATCACAGTATACGAATTGAAAGTCTTTAATCGAAAGATTATCAGATTACATACTTATCATTTTATGATCTCGACACGTCATACTGCCATTATTTGAGTATAGACACATCATATCTTATTATATCTTATCATATCTATCCCAATAGACTTTGTCTAACACTTTTCCTAAATTTCCTCCGTAAATTACGGAAATCTTTTTGCTATATATACTATTCGAGGAGACGAAGATATCATTTAATATTCAACACCCATTTCATATCAAACCCTATTCAAAACACATAATATGGATTCCTCGAACTCTTCGAGCTTCAATGGCAGCATAACCGGAATGAACCAACCAATTAGCCATCATCTATTTTGGATGAATTGGTGGTGGGTTCGTAGTCTACTTAATCAATAGAGAAGTGAAGAAGGTGATCCTTTTCACCCACCACATTGTCCTATTGGTGAAGAACCTGAAGCTCTTACCGGCGAAACCGTCCGGAACACTATTTTCACCCTCATTTCCAGGATATCCCGTCACGATTATATAATATCTAGAATTCTAGATCTTATTCGTCCCCTTGTCCGAACCGCCAATCATCCCAGTATAATAGAAGAAGTTAACGAGCTTCGCGCTCGAGTGGTGGCTCTGGAGAATATGGTGCAATATCTACAAGAATCAGTAGCACCAGCAGCATAACCAGCACCACCAGTACCATCGGCATCACCAACAACAGCATCAGCTTCAACAACAACATCCGCATTCCACGCCTTAACATCACACTCGGTACCTCGTATATCAACATCATACGCTCATAAATACCGAGGAATATTAGTAATAATGAGTTAAGATGTATTGACTCATTCTTCCCGAAGAATTATATATGTATACTATATATATATATATATATGGTTTAATAAATCATTTCGTACTAAGCTATTACGCGTGAATCTTAACTAGTATGTACTACTTGGTTAATTCATATCACTAATATGCTATGATGTACATCTTTTGTTAATAACTTAACAATCGTTAATCACTGCTTCAGCCCAATAAACTCCATTTCATAATAAACCAAGTGTATTACTCAAAGACATGATTGATTGTATACTTTCATTTTCGATGTACTCGAAACTTTCTAGAAAACATCATTAGTGCCTTATGAATTTCACAAGAATTCCACGAGCACCAACATCATATACCGAGGTATATCAATAACAATGAATGATGAATTATTGATTCATAACTTCATTAGCAAAATATTTCGCGACAATTATGAAATCTCTAAGGTTTTGGAGATTATTTATTCTCATTTCAACCGCAAATCAAATGAGTTTAATATTATATTAACTCATTAAATCCATGATTACATCTGAAGAATATATATATGAATATATATCTTCATAAAGATTGTAATTAAAAACTCTTTTGTACAAACTGTTAATTGTGAAGATATTTTAACGGGTAGGTAATACCCGAGAAATATTTATATTTCACATTAATATGTTACATTGTACATTCTTCAACTCTGATTCAATAATCAGTAACTATTCTACTTACATCCACAAATATATGTATATGTTCACCGAAGAACAACCGTTTTCATTCAAAAATTCAATTACATATTCTAATTTTGACATATCAGAATTCAAGTAAAGCTTTAGCAAGTGTTATCTTCCTAAAGATCACTACATTCATGAATTATATTCATTCGTATTCTATGATGAATTATCACATCAAACCACCAAAATTATCATTCATTACTTTTGAAATCAACAACGCCTATTCGTTAACCATTAGATCCATTGACGATTACAATCAGCGTTTAATCATCTAAAAATAAAATTTCTTGAAACCATCTCGGATTGATAATCAATGATTCAGACTCGTTAACCTTAATAATGCTGACGAAGCAGCATAAGCTATAGATGGTCTTAATAGCCAAAAGCTTGACAATAAAGAATTGTGTGTTGGAAAAGCTCAAAAGAAAAGCTAGTATTGAAAGACGAATTGAGCAAAATATGAAGGAAACTGTGGAAAAATCACAAGGAATAAAACCTATGCCCAAGGAATCCCGATGATTCAATTTCTGATGGAAATTACAGAAGACATATATGCTCCTTACTTATCTTAAATCCTTATAGAAGAATTTTTCTCATTATCATTCGATCTTAGAAATTCTAAGATATCATCATATCTTTCAGTATAAATATCCTCGATATTTCTGAAGATATTTTCGTAACTATTTTTGTCCGCAATTAATTATCTATTTGCGATATCATAAAGGAAACTATTTTAGTTTCTATATTTCTGTAACATTCAAGTATAAATTATGAATGTTTTGAAGAAGTGTTGGGATTTGAAGCATGAGTTAGTATAATATAATGACGTCAGGCCAACGTGATTATATTACAGTAAGTCATGCTAAATTTTTAATGGAAGATGATGATTCATAGACTTTATAATCATCATTTGCCATGTTACACGACTCTTACATTCTACTTAATCTCTGAACATATCAAGAAAATAGATTCTTGATAGTTCTATCCTTAGTAATTCTGGTAATTTAACAAGTCAAATCGTGCTACTACATTTCTTTCTGCTTAGTATATTATGATCATCCCAAAATTCATATCTACGAATTTTGGTCCATAACTCGCTTTAATTAAAGTCGAGAAGAGAAAACAAGAGCATAGAGCTTCGACATATAAGGGAAATTATAAAGCACGATAACAACACAGAAATTACAAACCGTGTATATCAATACATATTTCAACGTAAAGACATGGGAGAATTAAAAACATTATAACCCAAAGGGAATAGTAGAAGAAAACAAATTCCTCTGGTGGTAAATGAAAAAGAAGAATGACTGTATATATGGTCAATATAATAACAAGGATCAGAACTGGATTAAGCATTTCCTTAATCTTTTTGAATTTTGAATTGAGGAAGAAAGTATAGAAGTGGTAAAGATAATGGAACGGAAAAAGTTAATTTATAGCGAAATTCTTGGCACAACAATCGAAAAAAATTTACCGCATTTAATCAAAAAAAATCCCAATTTTCGTAATTACCATAGAATCAAATCTTATAAAGATTTACGAAGATTTCTTTAAATCCCTTAAATTCCGGAAGTCAACTATGACTACGTCAAAAGTTAAGACAAAACTTTATTACCTCATTTCACTCTTTTGTGATAGCTTCACTCGTACTCTTCGAGTAATTGAATTATTTTATCTATATTATTCAAAGGTGATAAAACTCTATTTTTCAACTCATATTCATCATTACAATATTCTTGTTGTAAACAATGACGATCTCTATCAAATTTAATGACTGTGATTTTCACGAACTCCTCTGTGTCTTATCTGCCCCAATATTGTGGCATAAACGTTCAAGGTTTTAAATGAGCTCAATACTATTCATAACACATTTCATGTGTTCAGTTTACTGAAATGCTTGTATAGCACCATCATCTCTTTTGAGGATAACCCGGTCAAATGACACTCTTGCTAATCCTTTAGATAACCTCCGCATTAATGATAAAATGCACTTCATAGAAGAATCTATAGAAATTATGGTTCGTATGATTTAAATGCTTGAAACAGAAAAATATTCTATCCTTTAGAATTCACGAAAGGCCCCGAGCATACCTGGGAACGTGAAGACCAAATAAAACGGAAATATCCTCACCTGTTTACAAACAACGCCGATTGATGGCAACAACTAAATTTCGGGACGAAATTTCTTTTAACGGGTAGGTACTATGACAACCCGAAAATTTTTGACTAAATTTAAACCTAACTTTTATATGATTCCGATGATTCACGAACAATTTTATGTATATATATATATATTACGTGTTATAATAATTTCTATTATTTAAACGATTTTAAAATAAACTTTAAAATATAATTGATTTTGAAAAACTAAATATTAAATAAATATTTCAAATATATATTTTGAAATGAATATATATATGTATATATATATATATATATATATATATATATATATATATACATATATATATATATATATATATATATATATATATATATATATATATATATTTCAATGTAATGAATTAGTAAAAAGAAAATAATACTTATCATGTAGTAAATATAATAATAATAATAATAATAATAATAATAATAATAATAATAATAATAATAATAATAATAATAATAATAATAATAATAATAATAATAATAATAATAATAATAATAATAATAATAATAATAATAATAATAATAATAATAATGAGATTAAAAAGAATCCTAAACAAATACATCCTTATGTTGACTAAAAATAAATAAAAATTAAAAAAAAGGAAAGTATAAACTAGTACATCCTTATGTTGACTAAAAATAAAATTATAAACTAGTATACATATAGTCAATTTTGGTACATAAAGTATGTATTTTTATATTGAAATTTTAGGCTATAAATACTCATGAATGCAAGCATTAAACTTGCACCATTTCTTACACTTACAAAGTGTTTCTTTCTTTCTCTCCATTATCATCTTTGTTCTTATACTTCATTATGAGTTTTCTTAATCAAGAATCAAACCACTAAAGGTAATTATAAGCCTACTGAATTATAACATATTATTATTTATACATAAAATACTACGACGAAGTCATGAGCGGGTCATTTCAAAACGGGTTTTATGAGCGGGATAGAGCTAAGGAAAGTATGGGTTATAGCTATGGAGGTTATGGGTATTGTTCGTGAGGTCAACCTAGCATTTGTAATGTCCGTTGCATCTGCGTACTTTTACCTGCAATATTGAGTCACAATATTGATACGTGAGTGATGTTTCCATTTTCAATTATTATTACTATCGTTATTATCACCAAGGTTATAATCAAGATAACGTGCACTATATATGAACCTCAACGCTACTTAAGGCCTAGGGTGATCCTTAGTACCATTATGGGACGCTTGTGGATCTCGAATGCCAAACATAGATTTTGGTCAAGAGATCCTGGGCCAACCGGTAACAACTGATCATTCAAGTGACTTGTATGATAGCAACAAGATTTGAGATTGTCGTACAACGTCTTGTTAAAGATTATAACCCGAACTTTCTATAATTGGAAAGTTACTAAAAGTGGAAAAATTCCATAGATAATAACCTTTTCGAAAATGGAATTTCTTTCAGAAAACCATTATCATTGGTATAGTTACCATACTTATGTCTATTAGACAACATCTGATCGTACATTCTATCTCTAGGTTGAGATCCCGGTCACTTATTTCCATTCATTTCATTCCTTTCAAGGAATACTTCAACTGCTATTTAAGGTGAGTTTTCATAGTCCCCTTTTTTTAAACTGTTTAGTGAGGTTTCATAGTTTCCTTTTTATCTATATTTTTGGGCTGAGAATACATGCGCTACTTTTATAACTATTTTTATGAAATGAATACAAATACTAAAACTGATTTTTCATGAGTTTATAGATCCCTTTTACTCTTTACATTTTTGGGCTAAGAATACATGCACAACTTTTATAACTGTTTTACACGCTAGACACAAGTACCAACTTTAAACTATGCTATACCCGGCTATGTCCGACTAAATCCCTAACCGACAAGTATAAACACAACTTGTCTTTGGGGCAAGCTTACGAACAACTTTTGGATCTACGTGATCTACTAATTGGTCCATGCGAGACCAAGCTTATGAACAACTTTTGGATCTACGTGATCTACTAATTGGTCCATGTGAGACCAAGCTTATGAATAACTTTTGGATCTACTTGATCTACTAATTGGTCCATGTGAGACCAAGCTTATGAACAACTTTTGGATCTACGTGATCTACTAATTGGTCCCTGCGAGACCAAGCTTATGAATAACTTTTGGATCTGCGTGATCTACTAATTGGTCCCTGCAAGACCAAGCTTATGAAAAACTTTTGGATCTGCGAGATCTACTAATTGGTCCCTGCGAGACCAAGCTTATGAACAAAAAATCTTGTGATCTAACACTATTACTGAAATCATTATTTATGTCAAACCTATGAACTCACTCAACCTAGTGTTGACTTTTTAAGCATGTTTATTCTCAGGTACTTAAATATTGCTTCCGCTGTATATCTGCTGCTTTGATGTTGATTGATTGCCATGCTTGGAGTCATGCATTCCATATCATATCAATTAAATACATTTAATGTATTGTTCATTAAATACAATGTAATCTATTTATCTTCCGCTGCAAAACTCAATAAAACGTCTCATATAGAGTCGTTCTCGTTTATACAATTGTGATTTGATATAATTAGTCACAAATACCCCAGGCCATATTTGGGGGTGTGTCACAATCTCCACCGTTTAGCTATTTCTCTTTCTGGAGGAAATGAGGGTGAGTCCGAGACTTACTCACTCGATGGAGGAATGAAGAAGGCGAGCCCTATCGTGAACCAAACTTACCTCCTTACATCGGAGAAAACGATGTACTCACCGGTGAACCTATACGCAACACTGTTTTCACCCTTCTTGCTAAAATATTCCCCCTCGAAGGTTGCATTACTGCAATCTCAGAAAATATTCAACCTCTACTTCCGAATACAAATCGAAGGGGAATATTAGAAGAAGTTAGGGAACTTCGAATTGATAATCAAGATCTATCGAATCAGATGAGTGGGTGGATAGAAATGATAGAGGGTAGGATAGAAACCCTGACAAGAATGGTGCGTGATTTACAAGCTATACTTATTACACCAACATCATCACCAACCTCAGCACCAACAACACTTGTATCACCGACAGCAACATCCACATCACCAGCCTCGACATCACCATCTGTACCGCGAGCATAATCTTCATTCTACCTATCATTCTATCTACTTTACATCGATTATCTTCGTTCTTCATGGCGATTATGTAATCTCTAAAGTCTTAGAGATAATGTATTCTAGTTCTAACAGTAAATCAGATGAGTTTAATATTATATTGACTCATTAAATCCATGATTACATCTGAAGAAAATATATATGCATATATGTTTTTCATAAAGATTGTAATTAAAAAGTCTTTTGTACAAACTGTTAATGGTAAAAATATTTTAACGGGTAGGTAATACCCGAGGAATATTTAGATTTCACATTAATAAGTTACACTGTACATTATTCTAATTTGATTCAACAGTCATTTACTATCCTACTTACATCCACAGATATACGAATCCGTTCACCACAGAATAACCATTTTCATTCAATTTCATATTTGGATTTTGACTTATTAGAATTCAACAAGTGGCATAATGAAGAAAACATTTGACAAAATAAAATTTGTTAGAAACAAACATATTAAATATGAGAAAATTTGTTAAGAATCCACGCTAACAAAATCCTAGCTAACTGTTAATTCCTTATTGTACATTTAATTATCGCAATTTATTTTATCGCAATTTAATTCTCGCAATTTTATTTATTGTCATTTACATTCTGTTATTTATTTTACGCACTTTAAATATCGGGATACGTACACAAGGTTTTGACATATTATATCGACGCATCTATATATATATTATTTGGAATAACTATAGATATTCTATATGTAGTAATGCTTGAGTTAGCTATACAGGGTTGAGGTTGATTCTATAATAATATATATACTTTGAGTTGTGATCGAGTCCGAGACATGTATATAATGGGTCACGACACGTATTAATTAATTTGATTATTATATATTAAACTATATATGAAATATTGAATTGCTGACTGTGGACTACCAACTGTGGACTACCAACATTGGACAATTAAAATAAATTAAAATATTAATTATAACATATGAAACTAAACATTTCTTCAAATTTGCCACTTGATTTCATCTTAAACCTCATTTGTATTTTGACGATTACTATCTTAGTTCAAACCTTTCATGATTCTTGAAAACACCTCAATCGAGAGGATGAACCAATCGCACTTCACCTACGGAAGAAAAGATTGATGCATATAGTTATGCACCTGAAAACATTTGGAACCTGAGTAAACGTTTAACATGTATCTGTGCTAACTCTTTTGGCATTGTTATTACCGAAAATAACTATACAATCCCTCTCCAATTAGCCAATTTTGTCACAGCTCCAGCAAATCAATTTCGACCTTTCACTCGGATTAGCCTTATTAAAATCTTATTATAAAGATTACCCCTTCATCATCGTTACCGGAGAACCGTTTATATCTCACCACATTAGCAGTAAACTTACCAGCAACTTCATTGATCTTTGACTTTCCGAAAAATCATTATCTTTATCGAAACCTTATCATGTACCCATCCGCACCTTGTAACGAGAATTGCCATACCAATTACCAAGAATCGGTAATCAGCATTTTGAATCTCGTAACGTTTCTACATCAACAGTTATATGTATACCTATAACAATTAGAATTACGATCTTCCATTCTGAAATTCTGAAAAGCACCCAGTCTGTGAATCAATTCTCGTAATGTTGAAAAAGCTGAATGAAGCAGCAAAAAATGTAAACGACTTTAACCATCAGAAGTTTGATGATAAAGAATAGTACGTTGGCAAAGCTCAGAAAAATTTGAAACTGAAAAACAGATTGAGCAAACCATGAAAGGAGACTCTGAACAAGTCACAAGGACTAAACTTGTATTTAAAGAATACTGATGATTCTGTTTCTGATGAAATCTTTAGCGAATACTTTGCTCCTTAATCGTTCTAAATCATCGTGAATGAATTTCTTCATCACAATTTGATTAAAAAATGTTAAGATATTATCGTATCTTTCATTATTAATATCCTCAATATTTCTGAAGATACCTTCATAAATATTCTCGTCCAATATTAATTATCTCTCCGCGCTATCTGTGATATATCATAAAAGGAAACTGTTTTAGTTCCTATATTCTGTAAACCTTCGAGTTTAAAATAAGAATGCTTTTGAAGTAGTGTTGGGAACTGAAGCATGAGTTAGTATAATATAATGACACTTGATCAACGTGATTATATTACAGTAAGTCATGCTGAGTTTCTAATGGAACGTGATGATTCACTGATCATACCGTCATCATGTGCCATGTTACACGACTCTTACATTCTATCTAATATATAAACATATCAAGAACATAATTTCTTGATAGTTTCTATCTTTTCTCTTGAATTTTGGTAACTTAACCAATCAAGATCATGCTATTACAATCTCTCTCTTAGAATATTAGTCATGTTCATTCGAAACGTCATACCTACGAATTCTGGACCATTATTTGTCTGACTTAAAGTTGGGAAGAGAAGACAAAAGGATGGAACTCCAAGATATAAAGGAAACAAAGGGAGTGGATTTATAGTGAAATATCTGACAGAGCAATCAAGACAGATTATCATAATTAATCAAAGAAGACCCTAATTTCTTTAAATACCGAAGAATCAAATCTTAAAACGAAGATTTTCTCTAAATCCCTTGAACTCCGAAAATCAATCCTATCTACGTCAAAAGATATGACGAATCTACGTTTATTCATTTCACACTTTTGTGATAACTTCACTCGTACTCTTCACAAAATCAAATTATTTTGTCTATATCACTCGATGATGATAAAAATCTAATTTTCAGCTTGTATGTGTCATGAAAACATACTTATTGTCAACCATGACCATCCCAATCAAATTTCGGGACGAAATTTCTTTAACGGGTAGGTACTGTGACGACCCGGAATTTCTGACCAAATTTAAACTTAATCTTTATATGTTGTCGACACGATAAGCAATGTCTATAATGTTGAGTTTCAAAAATTTTGAAACTATGTTCATATATTCAATTAACCTTTGACTATTTCTGATGATTCACGAACCATTAATTGTAAATAGAAATGTATATATAAATAATTATATATGTAAATAATTATATGTATTAAATTAACCTATTATGTGATTTAGTTATAATGAAAGATAACTTAAGATAATTAAAAATTGTTATTTTAAACTGTTAGTTAATTATAGAGAGTATACTAAAAAAGGTAAACAATTTGAACATAATTATCAACGTTAACAAAGTATTAAATGTATACTTTGAGTTTATGTGTTTTGATATATATAATTAATATACTTATTTATGTAATAAAATTAGATAAATAAAACATAATTATAGATATGGTAATTTGAAAATAAATGTTTATAAATTCTATACATAAATATTATTATATGTATATTGTAATATATGTACAAGGTATAAATATTAAATATTCAAATGAGTGATATCATACAAAATATTATATATATATATATATATATATATATATATATATATATATATATATATATATATATATATATGGTGTGTGATTACAAGTTAAAAATATTATTGTATATTAATATTATTATTACTTCACTGTTATTAATATTAATACTAATGTTAATATTAATGTCAGTACTATTAATATTACCATATAAGATATTTAGATATGAAATTTGATAGGATTAAGGTGTTATAATTACTAAAATTACTAATATCATTGTTAATGTCATTATTATAATAATTAGTAGAAAAATTATTATGATTATTATTATTACTAAAAATTATAAATCTTATTTAAAATTTATCATTATTACTTTCATCATTAGTCTTAATATTATGATTCTATTTTAATAAATATTATTATCATTATTTTGCTAGTATTTTTACTATTATGAATAATAATATTAATATTGTTATTATTAATATAATTATTAATATAAAAAAATAATATATATGTAAAAGCAGAATCTTACGCGTAATAGAGGAGATATTTTTTTTTATTTTCTTCTTCCTCTCGTTTTTCTTCTCTGAACCGTGAATTCTGTCCACAATCAACAACCCCACAATTAATTGGATCAATTATTATTTCAGTACAAATTATTCGATTACAGTATACAGATATCATCTACCACAAATTGAACTCAGCTGGAAATTTACATAAAACAACCACAGCCTTCGTTTTTTTTCTTTTTTTTTTTCTTAAAACCCATTTAGCCTTTAAATTGATTTAAAAAGAATTGACAAGAAGTAGAAATGCATAAGTGTCTTAGATTATGTCGTGATTGTTTCCTCAAATTCTCAGGTATCTATTCGCCTCAACGAATTCGAATTTGAAGAGTCAAAACTCGAATTCAAAAGTCAACAGAATTTTAATTTTTCAAATTCGAAATTTATAAAATGGTTTAGGTTCAATTAAGGGCACAGGTAGTTTCTAAAAGAATTTTTCAACCTATTTCATGTTGTAAGTTTAACCTAAAAGTGTCTAGATTTTTTAAAACGCATTTTTAGCTCTGATATGTTTCTTCGAAGTCTGCTGCTGCTCAAAAGTTCTTTTCTGTTTTAATTAATTCCTTGCACCAATACTGATAACTTCTGTTTCAATTGAGGAACCAAAATAAATTAGTTAATTAGTTGATTTCACCTTTGGTCGAGTTAATTGGTGAAGAAGAAGAAGAAGATGTCATAACCCGACCTTAACCATAAGGACGAATACAATAACATATGATTTCATCGTGAGGTATTGACCTCTATATGCGACATTTTTCAAAAACTGCATTCGTTTTTACAATACAAACCATAGCTTTTATTACAAATACAAGGTTTAAACAACTTAATAATGATTATCGTTTAGCGATAATCTTAGACTTACAAACTTTACATGTGATAATAACAATACGACCTCCAACATATTTTACATTACAAATCCTCCGATATGCAGTTTTATTTTTGACACAAATATGCATACTCAAGATCTTGCTTAAATTCAACATGTTGCAGCGGAAGCTTTTAGTTATCACCTGAGAATAAACATGCTTAAAACGTCAACATAAAGTTGGTGAGATATAGGTTTAATGCCGGCAGCGTCATAAATATAGACCACAAGATTTCATATATAAACGTTTTAATAAAAATATTCTAAGTTATTGAGCACTTGATAACCATACTTAACATTTAATCAACGTCGCATATTCCCTTTATTATGAAATCTTACTACACCGTACCAAGTGTAGTCACCGAAACGAAGTACTGTGCAACCGTTGAATACTGGTCATCCAGTCCGGTTGGGGTTGTCAGGCCCGATAGATCTATTAACAGGATTCGCGTTTACAATACCTCATGTAAATAATAGTTACCAAGTTACAGGGAAGTATGCCAGTGGTACAACTCAACGTAGAATATATATTTTTAATCACTTGTGTCCATAACGTAAATCATAAAATGCATGTATTCTCATCCCAAAATATTTAGAGTTTAAAAATGGGACTATATACTCACCTTTGTCTTGAAGGTATTTAACTCGACTTGGTCTCCGATAGATATCACGAACCTAACCATATATATAATATATCAACATATTTTCTTTTTAAGTAATCGTTACATATATATATATATATATATATATATATATATATATATATATATATATATATATATATATATATATATATATATACTTTTAATATTTTCTTAGTCCGTAGTTAGCAGTCCGATGTTAGTGGTCCACAATTAGTTGCTTAAATAAAATAAATAAAGACCCCATCGTATTCGTATTGATCAGAATTAATCTCGACCCATGGTACCATGTTGTCAAGTGACGTGTTGCGTACATAAAGTACCGTGTTGTCAAATGACGTGTTGCGTACAATCATGAGGTCTTATGATTAATCTTCTCGTGTTGTTTACGGGTGGTCCTGAAATATATAAAATCAAATCATAAGTAAATATATATTAAATATTATGTTAATTAGCCAAGATATGATTAATCCGATTTTGTCATAATATGATATATTACAGGTCTTGAAGTGTTTTTTTTTTAAATCAAATTAGAAGGATCTATTTAGTTTGCGAACAAGTTTGAAATCACTCAAACTATGTTCTTGTTGTTAAAATTTTACAACACAAAATAAGATAGCTATATAAATATGAATCGAATAAGGTTATGAATAAGATTACTACCTCAAGTTACTAGGACAAAGCTACTGGAAAAGGTAAGAAAAATCTTGGAATCAAAAGAGTGGTGGAGTGGGATTGAAAGATTGGAAGTAATCTCCTTGAAATCGGATGACTATATTGATACGTTCTTGAGTAGGTAAATGAAGAGAGATTAGGGAGTGAATTAACTTGAAAGAAAATTGGAAATGAAATTGTATGTGTGTGTGTGCAAAATAGCATGATTATGGGATGGATATATAGGAGATTTAGTTTGTTTTCTTGCACAAAAGTCACACATGAGGTTAAATGGCTGGTTCCCACATGTAACATCATGTCTAGTGGCTGATCATTGAAGTTTATTGTTGGTATATACCAATAGTAAATACGTATAGAAGCTGGGTATGATACGGTTACATATACCCTAGATATAGTTGTAGAAATTTTGAGGAATCGGAACGAGAATTCAAATATGGACGGGTTTATAACTGTAAAAGAGGCTCAAAACTGGGCTTTTATTTTTGGGTCAAACCGGGCCAAAATAAAATTTTAAGACATTTTTAATAAACCAATGTTAGCCCAGCTCGACCCCAGCCAGGGGCTCTGCCCCTTGGACCCCGCCAGGGGTTGCCACCCCTTGGACCCCGCTTATCGGGGGCGCTGCCCCCGAACCCCCGTCATAATCAAGATAAGTTCAAACAAGTGTGCACTCCACACTTCCCCAAACTTGTTCGATATTTATCAAGATTATTTTGGTTACAAATTAATCCCATTACACTTAAATCATATTGGTGACATAGATCACCAACACAATATAGATTGTAAATATATATGTCAAAGAACGTTACATATAGTTATCGTTTTGAAAACTTAAGTTAGTGGTCTCAAAGTATACTTATAACTCATTGTTGTTAGTTCACAATGAAATGTTAAACCATCCTTAAATCATGTTAAATATGTATAGATATGTACATATACATAATCGTATAATTATCGTGTGTTATATAGTTCGTGATATCATCGGTCAAATTGGACGGTCAAACGTTGTGTGAAACTCTTTTCAAAAACATAAGTCTCAACAGTTTGGATTGCTTATCATGTTGGTAAGGTTTATTTTATGTAAATATTAATCTCATAAGTATAAAACGATCGGAAAAATCCGGGTCGTTACAGAAGATAAGGAAAAAGAATATAAAACGAGTTATATATATTTAGGTTGAGTTTAAAACAGATAAATAGAATCAGACGAGTGGATAAGGGAATGTTGTGGGTGAACGAGTGGTCAGAGGATCGAATCTGGGCATAGGCTGCTATTTTTTTTTTTTGGGCATGTTTCCTTGAGGTAGTCTTTTGTTATTATTATTATTATAATAATAATAATAATAATAATAATAATAATAATAATAATAATAATAATAATTATTATTATTATTATTATTATTATTATTATTTTTATTATCATTTTTAATATTATTATTATTATTATTATTATTATTATTATTATTATTATTATTATTATTATTATTATTATTATTATTACTATTATTATTATTATTATTATTATTATTATTATTATTATTATTATTATTATTATTATTATTAGTATCATTATTATCATTATCATTATTTTTTTTACTAGTATTATCATTATTATAAGTATCATTATTTTTAATATATTATTATTATCATTATTATCATTACTACAAATAACATGACTAATATTATTATCAAAATTATTATTATCAATATCATTATTATATCTAATTTTAAGTATTATTATCTTTATCTTAGTATTATTATTACAATTATTAATTTTACAAACAAAAGAGATTTATATATAAAAGGTATATTACATACTATATTTTTATATGAAATGTTATTAACTATAATAATAACTAAATTACATATAGTGTATAAATATATTTTAAGATATTATAAGTAATAATATAAACACATATATAAGTATAAATATTAATTTTAATACATTATATATCCATAACAATAAGTCACAATTTAATAACATATTATAATAAATATATATACAACTTTGTTCGATTACAAATATATGTGTTAATATATATATATATATATATATATATATATATATATATATATATATATATATATATATATATATATATAAATGATATAGGTTCGTGAATCCGAGGTTAACCCTGCATTGTTCAATGTCATCATATGTATTTTTGCTACAAAATACATTATTGTGAGTTTCATTTGCTCCCTTCTTAAATGCTTTTGCAATATATATTTTTGGGACTGAGAATACATGCGTTTTTATAACTGTTTTACGAAATAGACACAAGTAACTGAAACTACATTCTATGGTTGAATTGTTTTACCGGATATCGCCCTTGTTGAACTTGGTAACCTAAGAATTGGTGTTTATTATAATTGCCACCAATTGACGCGAATCCTAAAGATAGATCTATGGGCCTTGACAAGTCGCAGTCAGAGAATTTGAACTGCTTTAGTACTTTGATGTTTATATATTTGGGGATATTCTAGATGCATTTTGTTAATGTCGGTTACCAGGTGTTCAATCCATATGAATGAATTTTAAACACTTGCAAGTGTATGATTATTGAACAAATGAAATCTTGTGGTCTATTAAAATTATGGAAATGATTATGATAAACTAATGAACTCACCAACTTTTTGGTTGACACTTTAAAGCATGTTTATTCTCAGGTATGAAAGAAATCTTCCGCTGTGCATTTGCTCATTTTAGAGATATTACTTGGAGTCATTCATGACATATTTCAAAAGACGTTGCATTCGAGTCGTTGAGTTCATCAAGATTATTATTAAGTCAATTATAGTTGGATATATTATGAAATAGTATGCATGCCGTCAACTTTCGATGTAATGAAAGTTTGTCTTTTAAAAACAAATGCAATGTTTGTAAAATGTATCATATAGAGGTCAAGTACCTCGCGATGTAACCAAAGGTAATGTATTCGTCCAGTTGGATTAGGACGAGTCATTAGATGGGTGGTGACGTGTCAGTTTGTAGCCGTTAGAACAAAAAAATTAAAATTTTCCCCAACGATAATATACACGTTTAATATAAAACATCTATATCTATATCTATCTATATATCTATAGTAATTGAGTTCTTAAAACTTAAGTATGGTGTAATAAATAAACTTTTATCTTTCTTTAAATTTATTAATGGTAAAAAAGTTAAAAAAAAACTTACCACAAAATATATATTTAATAATGGTAAAAGAGTAAATGGAATCATTAAATATTGTTAAATAATTAAAATTATACTGTTTATAGATAAATAAATAAATATATATATATATATATATATATATATATATATATATATATATATATATATATATATATATATATATATATATATATATATATATATATATATATATATATAGAGTCATAATCAAGAGGGAAACACTTTTTTAGGGGAAGGGGGAAGCCAATTATTTTTTTTTATTTTTTCGGTTTTGAAAAAACTTTGTTCACGAACATTATAGATTAGATGAAAATATGAACATTTAAAAAAGGCACTTTGTGATGAATGTCATTATTTTGGCGGGAAAACAATCGAATAAAAAAATTAAAACATATGCATTGAATGTTTTGCTGCTGAATTTATTTGCATCGTTTTGTTTTCATCTGGTGTGGAGTGTTTTTTTCGAATTTAACCCGATTTAGAGTTTAGGGTTTTGAGTTTTGGGTTTTGGGTTGAGTTCTTAAAACTTAAGTATGGTGTAATAAATAGACTTTTATCTTTCTTTAAATTTATTAATGGTAAAAATGTAAAAAAAAAAAAAAACTTACTACAAAATATATATTTAATAATGGTAAAAGAGTAAATGGAATCATTAAATATGGTTAAATAATTAAAATTATACTCTTTATAGATAAATAAATAGATAAATAAATAGATAAATATATATATATATATATATATATATAATATATATATATATATATATATATATATATATATATATATATATATATATATATATATATATATATATATATGTGGTCATAATTAAGAGGGAAGCACTTTTTTAGGGGAAGGGGAAGCAAATTATTTTTTTTTCGGTTTTGAAAAAACTTTGTTCACGAACATTATAGATTAGATGAAAATATGAACATTTAAAAAAGACACTTTGTGATGAATGTCATTATTTTGGCGGAAAAACGCTCAAATAAAAAAATTAAAACATTCAATGCATTGAATGTTTTGCTGCTGAGTTTATTTGCATCGTTTTGTTTTCATCTTGTGTGGAGTGTTTTTTTCGAATTTAGCCCGATTTAGAGTTTAGGGTTTAGGGTTTTCGGGTTTACTCCGTAAACCCTCAACCCTAAACCCTAAACCCTAAACCCGAAACTCTAAACCGTTCGTGTTAAAATATTCAATCTAAACCCTAAACTCTAAACCCTAAACCCTAATTTCTAAACCTAAAACCCTAATTTCTAAACCCTAATAGCTAAACCCTAATTTATAACCCCTTAATTTCTAACCCCTTAAAAAAAAACTCAGCAGCAAAACATTCAATGCATTGATTGTTTTTATTTTTTTTCTTCGAGCGTTTTTACGCCAAAATAATAACATTCATCACAAAGTGTCTTTTTTAAATGTTCATATTTTCATCTAATCTATAATATTCGTGAACAAAGTTTTTTCAAAAAACGAAAAAAATTACTTTCCCCCACTTTCCCTTAAAAAGTGTTTCCCTCTTGATTAAATCTCTATATATATATATACATATATATATATATATATACATATATATATATATATATATATATATACATATATATATATATATATATATATATATATATATATATATATATATATATATATATATATAACTTGACTCCTAGAGTCATAAATATGGCTTACTATAAATAATGGTAAAAACAATAAAAATGATTTAAACACATAGAAATAATTTATGCCTATCTATTTATATTTATATCTATTATGTCTATCTATTTATATTTATTTATTTATATCTATCTTATATATAAAAATTGATTCTTAAAGTCATAAATATGGTTTACCTCATGTAATTATAAATAATGGTAAAAATAATAAAAATGATTTAAACACATAGAGATAATTTATCTCTATCTATTTATATTTATATCTATATAAGAGATAATTTATGTATTTCTATTTATATTTATTTATTTATTTGTATTCTATATGGTTAAATAATTAAAATTATACTCTTTATATAGATATAGATAATAGATAAATACCTCTAAAATTGAGTCGTAGAGGGTATTTATGCTTTTTAACCACACTTAACTAATGATAAATAGTAAAAATGGTGATGATATAAAGGTAAAATAGTAAAAAGCAATAATAATAATAATAATAACAATAATAATAATAATAATAATAATTTAATCAAATCATATGTATTTAATGCTAAAAAAGTATATATAATCTACAATTAGTCCTAGATGTATTTATAAATATAAATTTTAACTACAACACATTAAATAATAGTAAAATAGTAAGAGTAAAGAATGGTTAATAGTAAGAGTAAAGAATGGTTAATAAAAACTTCAGTAAGGTGAACCTAGGGTAAATTTACAATTGAGTCAATTTTAAACATTTAATTTAAATTATAAAACATAATTAGAAGATGGAAGTTCACTAGATTGTAGACGTTTAAATAGTCCCTTACCATTCATATAATTCATATAATACTAAGTAGTATACTAATCGATGATGATTTTGAACATTAAAACTTAGCTTCACAATTAATGATGGGAGTTACGTCTAAATAAATTTAGTTGTCATTTAAATCTAGCAATGCCAAGAGTCCCTCATAAAATTATGTAATTGAAACAAACCATTTTCACATTATTTGCTATAAAACTGGGACAAAAAACCTTCATTTGTTTTAAAACTTAAGATGGGAATGAGAAATAATGTTTGTTTGATAAGCAAAATGTTTGGAAGAACCGAAATCAAAAGGTTTTTTCGAATAAAACTTGGAATTTGCCGGTTGCCCTCAATGAAATCCAAGTGAAAAGCTTTGACTGGGTCGCGAAGAGAAGCAAGGACAAGACGATCGATTGGCATAATTGGATTCACAACCCTCGGGTCTTTCTACAATAAGCAAAATGTCGCGAAGCTCATAAAACAAGTTGTCAACTTGACATCTTCATTTAACTATTCTGTGTCAATTTAATGTATATACATTTTGGGATACAGTGAGCTCCAATTACAGCTCATATGTTTTGTATTGTGACGTTTCTTTGAGTAATAAAATATGTTGCCTTTCAAAAAAAAAAAATAATAATGTTTGTTTGATAAACATATACTGTAATTATTTGTTCGTCAATTTATGAATAAAAGGTTGAGAATCAAACTATACATTGGTGGTACATATTATTAATTGTAGTTTAGTTTAATAGCTCATTCTCATACTAATCTTCTATCAATCTCATGTTGATCTTTACTTTCAAATTAACCGAAATCTCACTACCTAATGGTTATTTGAATTTTAAAAACTGTAGGAAATACGTCACGATAGACGCTCTTCCACAATAGTGGATGACGCCGTTCGATGACTACAAAGGAGATAGGGCAGACGCAAGATGTGGCATGTCAAGGTAATTATTTTTGTGGGACGGCTTCCATGTTCAAATTCATTTCCATTATTATATACAATACGATACGATTATGAATTTGTGCTGTAACTTGATAAAAATAAATGTTTATTTTTTAATTATGCGAATTTTCGATGATATAAGTGTTGTAATTCATAATAGTTCATGTTTATATTTTTAAAGTTTTTTTTTTTTTACCTCTACTCCAATTATCTATGTAGCTGGTAAGTTGTCACATGTAAAGTGACAAAAGAGACATTGATGAGATCTAATAGTAAATTACTAAATTTTAAAGGTGATACTTCTTTATATATATATATATATATATATATATATATATATATATATATATATATATATATATATATATATATATATATATATATATTATATATTGTATGTATTACAAATTACAATTACAATTGCAAATATATTGTATTAAGTTTTATAGTGTTTCCTCTATGTTACGAATTATGAATTGCTGGAGCAATTGCAAATTCAGTTAGTGTCTGAGATCTATTAGGCCATAAGGACGTTGCACATGAACATATTTCTTTTGAAATTTCTTTATACCAATATGCAAACAATATTAATCAACATTTTGTACACGAAAAAAGAAATCTAATCTAATTAGACAAATCATAAGTTGTGCATTTTAATTTTTATCGGAAACAATGATTGTTCCCAACTCTTGCCCTGACACTAACGGTTCGATACATAAATTTTAAAACATTAAAATTTGAGGCAAGACGTGCAATGCACGGGCATTGCCCACTAGTAAGAAAAAATAATTAATTACTACGTACTTTTATTTACCTTTGAATACCGCAATACGTCCACAAAACAATTCATTCACTTTTTATCTACATAGTGTTGGAATTATTATTTATTTCTACATTAATATGTCCTAACTAACCTATTTATGTGTAATAATTATTGATTTAATATTAATGGTCTAACTCTTTACTTTATATATCTTCGTTATGGTGTAACTTATATAACTTATAACTTATTAGGTACTATTTATTAGGGTTTAGGACCTAACAATAAGTGTGATATTCAGAAAAATCACTCATCTACAAAGACAAACGAAGCCAATAACAAAGAAAATATAAACGCGATATTTTTTTTTTTTAGAACATCAACAATTTTATTAAAACAACACGACACCCTCTAGGAATTCGCTATAGGGGACATCAAACTCAACGGTTACACCGGCTTAATAAGCCAATCGTTCCAATTTAAATTACATTTGCCTTTAGTAATACACCAAATAAAAGAAATACTACGAATACAATCAAATAACAAAGGTTTCTTCAAGTCTTCTCCAGGGAACACCACACTATTTCTGAACCGCCAAATGAACCAAAGCATGCCGCCACTATCGAGTACACTTTCTTCTTAGACTCTTCTCTTTCCCGCCAATCTTCGAACCAAGCCAAGAATTCGTCCAATTAGAGAAGATAGGAATGTTAGCATTGATCCACATCCTACATAAAATCCATAAGTTCGAAGCCAAATCGCATCCAAAGAATATGTGGTCCACATCCTCCGAAACCACTGAACATAACGGGCAATGAAGGCACAAAATATCCACCCCTCAACTAGCTAGATTCACCCGAGTCGGTAATCTATCTAGAGCCAAATGCCACAAAAAGACGTTAATCTTTTTAGGAATAAACTTGACCCATTTTGTCGGGATTAAGTTTGACGGTAGCATCTTGTCATCCATAGATTGCCTAGTCACGCTTACTGAAAAAACAGAATCATCGCCCAGAACCCATTTCCAAGTACCAGAATCACTAGAATGTGAGATAACACCAACCTCGTTAATCAAGTTCGTCAAAACAGCCCCATTCTGTGGTTATATGTAATCTTAGGATTGATTACTTTAATCCACAGACCAAACTAGAGAGATTTTATTGATAGAATTCGTGATACATGGTATGTGTTACATTAAGGTGTTTATATAGACATAACATAACAAGAAAACAACTTAGGGGCCAAGAAAACTCGATTTTGGAAACTTTGGCCCATCAAACCCTGTTTCGCGATCGTGAGGCTCACTAAGCATGTATTCTCGCGATCACGAGATATGCCCTGAGCAAATTCTCCAGCCGCAAATCCAGCTTTCCACTTCGCGAGCTTCTTCCTCTACAGACCTCGCGATCGCGACTTGCAAGCTCGCGGTCCCGAGTCTTGTGTTTCTCAGTTTTTGTTCAAGCTACTTCACTCCAACAATCTCCCACTTGAAGGAGACTTTAACAAAACTCAATCTTCATCAACCCAACACTAAACAAGATTGTCAAACCTCCACACATACCTCCAAAAAGCCATTTGGGACACACACGGTCTTCAACACTTCTTGTTAGACTCGAACCACCATCTCTCTATCTCTCTAGTAGGTCATCTTCTCTCTTTAATTCATGAAAAGACCGGTTGAGGCAAAGCAAAACCTCAACTTGTTCATCGTCACCACCTTAGTAAGCATATCTGCGGGATTCTTCGAACCAAGGACTTTCTGCAAGATTAAAGTACCATCTTTTATATGTTGTCGAATAAAATGATACCTCAACTAGATGTATTTCGTACACCGAATACTTCCCAAGATGAACCACACTTTAATTATCACAATACAAGACGCATTAGTCTTGTATTTTACCCAACTCACCCAAGAAGTCCTTCAACCACACAAGCTCTTTAGTAGCTTCCGCAATAGCCATGTATTCGGCTTCGGTTATTGATAAAGCAACACTTCTTTATAGTCAAGACATCCAACTAATCGTCGTCTTCCCTAATGTGAAAACATAACCCGTAGTGCTTTTCCCCGAATCATCACATCCACCTGAATTAGCATCCGCATAACCTCTAAGTATGATATTGCTTTTAGTGAAACACAATCTCATAGTAGAAGTAACTTTCAAGTAATGAAGCAACAATCTGACTGCTTCCTAATGCTCTTTCCACTGTTTAGACATATAACGGCTTACAACTCCCACTGAATGGGAAATATCCAATCTCGTACAAACCATGACATACATAACACTACCCACGGCCGATGCATACAGAACCTTCTCCATCTCCGCCTTGTCTTCTTCCATTTTTGTGATTGACTTTTTGATAACCTAATTGAGCTACCCAAAGGCATAAAACGAGCCTTTGAACTCTCCATGTCGAACCTCTCTACTATTTTCTCAATATATTTGGTTTGAGACAAATATAGAGTACCTTCACACGATCACGCACAATACTCATCCCACGTATTTGCCTAGCACCATCAAGGTCTTTCATATCAAACTCATGGAAAAGTAATCTCTTCAACTTGTTGATTTCGGACATGTTAGAACCCGCAAGAAACATATCATCAACATACAATAACAAGATGATTTAAGAAGACTTAAATTTCTTTAAGTAACAACAATGATTGGCTTCACATCTTAAGAAATTAATCTTCTTCATAAACTCATCAAATATCAAGTACCATTGCCGAGGTGCTTGCTTCAATCCATACAAACATTTCTTTAGCTTAAAACCCCACTTCTCTTTACCCTTTACCTCAAAGCCCTTGGGTTGCTTCATATAGATCTTTTCATGAAGATCTCTATGTAAGAATGCGGTCTTCACATATAATTGCTCAAGATGTAAGTCATTGGATGCAACTATAGAAAGTACTAACCGAATAGTAGTCATTTTAACTACCGGTGAAAATATCTCGTTGTAATCAACTTCTTCCTTTTGTTGAAAGCCTTTGACCAACAACCGAGCCTTGTACCTTTTCTTGCCATCCAACTCATTCTTGATCCGATACACCCATTTGTTTTGCAACGCCCTTTTATCATGAAGTAATTTCACTAGTGACCAAGTTTTATTCTTCTCAAGTGACCACATCTCTTCTTTCATGGAAAGCTTCCATTGTATGGATTCTTTCTATTATCTTGCCTCAAAGTAACTCTCGGGTTCACCATTCTTGGTATAGAGCAAGTATTTTGTTGATGAAGAATACCTAGGATTAGGTTTGGGCACTCCAGTAGAGCGTTTAAGTGTATGAGCAACCAGTATGGTTGAACCGGTTCCATTAGCATCCTCCTCATCACTAGAGCTCCTACTATGTTCGAAACTATCACCGCTTTTCGAACCATCTTCATCATTAGTACTTTGTGACACCTCACCATTATTCAAAAATTCATTATTACCCGAACTCCCACTAGAACCTGCAAGATCATCAATAGAAACATCATCAAAATAACATAATTCGGTTTAGAATTCCCCGTTTCTGGTTTGCCATACACGGAATCCTCATCAAAGTTAACATCACGAGAACAAATCACTTTTCTAGCCTCGTTATTCCAACATCGATAATCCATCTCATCTCATTATTAATAATTTACTATTATTAATTATTAATTATTATTATTATTATTATTATTATTATTATTATTATTATTATTATTATTATTATTATTATTATTATTATTATCAGCGGGGACCCGAGATATTCTTTGATCAAAGACTTTGTACTTGTCAGGAACTGGATTTGAATCAGCACTTTTTGGAGCAAAAGACATGCCCAACGAACTACCATTCATTTTGATGGCGACTTTATTTACCCAGTTTCAGGGGTGTTCATCGGTTCAGTTTTTGATTTTTCGGTTCGATTTTTTCGGTTTTGAAACTTATAAAATCAAAACCGAAAACTAAACCGAAAATCAAACTGAAACCAAATTTAAATATCAAAGCCATAAGCAAAACCGAAACGAAAATCCTAACCAGCATAAAGTTACATATAAATTGGGAATAACGGTTGTGGGATTAATTTAATTTTACAGGGTATATAACATGTTTATTGCTTAATAAAAATATAATAATACATCAAATATAATATAAATATATAAATAAAAATATGTTTCAATATGTTATTCATTTGAATTCGGTTTTTAATTCGGTTTTCGGTTAACTAAATTTAAAAGTTTCAAAATCGAAAACCAAATTACGAATTCGATTTTGATTTCGATCGATCTGAAAACCGTTTAAAAAATTCGGTTTGGTTTTTTTTTGTTTCAATTCAATTCGATATTCGATTTATTCGGTTTGAAATCAAATGGTGCACACCCCTACCCGGTTCCCCTTGCAGCTAAAGGGTTTATTATTATTATTATTAGTTTATAACCCGCGACTTCGCGGGATTATGCATAATGACTTTTGTAATTAGTTTGATTAAGTAACAAAATATGTCTAGCCGACTAATATTTGCATTGTATGAATATGGTGTACGTGTAGTTTATTGTATCTTAGTGATTTAATATAGCATATTTCATGTTATATATGTTGGTTGTCATTCTTGTTACTCATATTTTAAAATGATTTTATATGCCACTCGATTTCTTATTTTGATTTGACTAAAAAAACATTGGAAAAAAAAAATACTAAAATGACACAACTACATATGTTTTTATCAACAAACGTTCGTTATGTTGTTTTGATTTCTTTTATATACAAGAGAATTTGTGTTTTCTTTTACATATTTCCGATGTTATTAAGGCAATTTTGGTGTATATGGAACAATATAAAATTTTAAGTGGCCTAAAAATCGTTTTATTTATGGGTGGCTTACAAAAATAAAATGATATATTGGTGTAGCCTCCAGATATATAATCCAAATATAAAACATTAGTTATACATAATACAACATAACTATTCTTTTATTTTTTTTGAAAGATCAACTTTATTAATAAAAGGGGGAATTACATCAAAAATTTACAACAGAATAGGTGTGCCTATTACAAACATGAGAGCAACTAAACAATAAATTACAATGAGTATATCTCTAGCATTAGGAAGGGGAGGTGTGGTTCACCGGGAAAATACCCAAGGCATTCCTTCTAAAGCCAAAGTAAGGATGATACTTGGAAAGCAAGCAGAGCAGTCACGATGTACAGTGCTATCAACGTAGTGATAAAGCAAATCAAGACTACTCACTTTAACCCTACAACAGTAAAGAAGAAAAAGCCAAGGGCAAAAAACCTGGGACCATTAGCCGATGCCTTCCTTATCTCTAGGGTTTACATCGAAAACCATGGGATTGTGAAGCCAGCTTTGCCATTCAAGCTTCAGCTTGCTCTGCCGGCAAGATACCCACTCGAAATTTTTAGATTGGATATCGGCAATGATTTTAGGAGAACACATTTTTGGCTTCCCGAAAGTCAAGTCGTTTCTGTTTTTCCAAATAGAGTAACACGCTACCCAAATAACAGCTTGCCATATAGTTGCAACTGTATGCGTTTTGAGGTGAGAGTTTTGTGGTATTACCAAATCCGAGATGTTTGAAGAGTTGAGTTGGTTTAGATGCCACCATTTTCGGATTCTTTCCCATATGTCTTTTGCAAATGAGCAGTTTAGAAGAATGTGATCAAGGGTCTCAATGCCGTCATCACACACCGGGCATCTAGTAGAGTGTAGGTCAATACCACGTGCATCGAGTTCGGTCCTTACTGGGAGCTTATTTTGTGAAGCTCGCCAGATGAAGATACCAATCTTTTGAGGTAACAATTTGTTCAATTCGGTTGGGGCGAAAGAGGGACCATTTGAGGTTTCAAGATTACATAATAAGTCAATGAGAGATTTGGAGGTGTAGCATTTGTTATTTGCATAAAGCCACTGCCATTCGTCTTTCAATTTACCTGAAGTAACATAGGTGTTAAGGGCTTCGATAAGTTTAACGAGTTCAGTGTCAGCTCTCCACCTCGGTTCAGAAGCCCAGGCCCAACAATAAGGGATTGAAGGGTAATTACATACGGATACTTGTGGACATTCAGTAGCTGAGTCGCGATTAACATTCACGAGGGAGATTCTGTCTTCAAGCTGGGAAGCATCCGTAACAGGCTGGTTTGGAGGGTCAGAAGCAGCTGATTTCAAGAAAGGGGCACGCTCGGCAACCGTAGCATTTTTCTTCGTTTCCAGGCGAAAGAGTCTTGGGAATGATTCTTTCAAGGAGATGTTATTGCACCATTTCTCGTTCCAGAACGAAGTCTCACAACCTTTACCTATCACTTTATAAAACGCATTAGCAATGTCACACCCTAAATTGTTTAGGGTGTGTTCAACATGGATAATATTAAACTAAGTTCGTCCGGAGAACTTTTTTAAGGAGTTATCCGGTAATGAGAAGATACAATTTAAACCACCATTTTCACCATAAATGCTTTTTATAATCCGAACCCAAAAATCATTTTTGTTATTTAAAAATTTTCGCCACCATTTTATGAGAAGGGCAATATTTTTATATTTGAGAGAAACCATGTTTAACTCGCTCGAATCATATGGAAGTAGAATTCGACTCCACTTTACCCAAGCCATTTTCCTATTTTCCGACGACCCGCCCCAAAAGAAATTGCATCTTATGCTTTCAAGATCCTTAATAACACTTACCGGAGCTTTGAAGATGGAGAAAAAATATAGAGGTAAGCTACTTAAGACCGATTTGATCAAAGTAAGTCTACCACCGAATGAAATAGTGTTGGCTTTCCATTGTGCAAGACGTTTGCTAAATTTATCAATTATTGGTTGCCAATTTTGGTGAAGTTTGGGGTTTGTTCCAATCGGTAATCCGAGGTATAGAAAGGGAAAAGAACCCTCCGTACAACCGAACCAAGACGCTAACATACTTAATTCGCTTTTTGAAACACTAATACCATACACACAACTCTTGTTAAGATTTATTTTGAGGCCCGAGAGTTCCTCGAAACATTTGAGGATTTTTAAAACATTTTTTGCTTCCATCTTGTTCCATTTACCAAAAATAATCGTGTCATCCGCGTATTGTAGATGGAATACGATCACTTTATCTTTTCCTACCTCTACCCCTTTTGTTAAATTTTTCCTTTAGGGCTACATTAAGAAGGTAATTTAGTCCCTCGCTTGCAATAATGAAAAGGAACGGGGATAGAGGGTCACCTTGTCTAACGCCTCTCTTAGGAAAAAATTGGTCGGTAGGGGATCCGTTAACTAGAACGGATATGGAGGTCGAGTTTAGACATACAAAAATCCATTTTACCCATTTTTGTCCAAAACCCATGAATTTCATAATATCGGTAAGAAAATCCCAATCAATGCAATCAAGGCTTTTTCAAAGTCTACTTTAAAAATGAAACTTTTTTTATTGTTGGCTTTTAAGTCCTCGACAGTTTCACGAGCGATGAGAACACCATCAAGGATGTTTCTATCACTTATGAACGCACATTGTTCTTTTCCTATTAGTCTAGGGATAATTTTGCGAATTCGATTTGCTAGTAGTTTTGTGAGAATTTTATAGTAACTTCCAATTAGGCTAATAGGTCGAAAATGAGAAAAGTTTAGAGGGTCGTTTACCTTGGGTACGAGGGTGATGAAGGAGGCGTTGTAACCATTGGAGATGTTCCCGATTTCCCAGAATCAATTCAAAGCATCAATTAAATCCGTTTTTATGATGTCCCAGAACATGATGTAGAATAAAATGTTGAAACCGTCCGGGCCCGGAGCTTTGTTTTTCCCACAACTTTTTACAGCGTTAAGGATTTCTTGTTCCGAGAATCTAGCCTCTAGCCTTTCGGCATCATCATTTTCCAATCGATTCCCGTTCCATTTAGTGAGTTTATATCTTATATAGTTTGGTTTGTCAAAGAGGTTTTTAAAGTGTTCTCGAGCTTCAATTTTGATAGAATGTGGGGATGTTGTCCAGATGCCTGCAATGTTGATACCGTGGATGTTGTTTTTGTGTTGTCGTCTACGTATCATGGAGTGAAAGAAACTGCTATTCTCGTCCCCCTCTAGAGCCCACTTGAATCTTGATTTTTGTTTTACATTTCACTTCGAGACTTTTCTTTTTGCATAAGGGTTTCACGATCTTTTACCCATTTAAGACGTGAGTCTTCATCCGGGACCGATGTTTATGCTTTGATTTCCCACTCATTAATTGCTTTTTCGAGTTCTTCAATTTCGACGTTTAACTTACAATGGGATATGGAGAAGCACTTGCGTAATTCCCGTTTTACATTTTTCATCTTGTCACGCAAAATGCAATCTGGTTTATTACTAATAACACCGATTTTCCATGCTTTTTTGACAATTTCAAGTGCTTCTTTTTGTCTTAGCCATTCATCAAAAACTTTTATCGGTTTTGGCCCAAAGTCAATGTTGTCTTCTTTTAAGACCATCGGGCAGTGATCCGAGTGCTTTTTGTTGAGAATCATGGCGTTGAGGTTCGGCCATTGCGATAAGCAATTTTCTGATATAAGAAATCTGTCTATCTTACTAAACTTTAAACCATTATCGCTAATTCGTGTGTAGAGTCTACCTCCAAGAGGTACGTCGATTAATTCGTTCGATTTTATGAAGTCGTTAAACATGTTGGCTCTACTTTGGATGAAATCGGTGTTTTTCCTTTCGGTGCAAAATCTTACTTCGTTGAAATCACCAAGTAGAATCCACATTGCATCGTTACGATTCATGACCTCATTTATGTCAAGACCCGTCCTAATCCATCCGGACGAAGTCCATATCGATTATAAATGATTCACAACAGTTGGTTACATCGCTAGGTACTTGACCTCTATATGATACATTTTACAAACATTGCATTTGATTTTAAAAGACAATCTTTCTTTACAACGAAAGTTGACGACATGCATACCATTTCATAATATATCAAACTATAATTGACTTAATAATAATCTTGATGAACTCGACGACTCGAATGCAACGTCTTTTGAAATATGTCATGAATGACTCCAAGTAATGTTTCGAAAATGAGCAAATTCACAGCGGAAGATTTCTTTCGTACCTGAGAATAAACATGCTTTCAAGTGTCAACCAAAAGGTTGGTGAGTTCATTAGTTTAACATAAATATTCATTTCATCATTTTAATAAACCACAAGATTTCATATTTCCATTTCTCATAAACATACGTCCCATGCATAGAGACAAAAATATCATTCATATGGATTGAACACCTGGTAACCGACATTCACAATATACATATAAGAATATTCCCATCATTCCGGGATCCTCCTTCAGACATGATATAAATTTCGAAGTACTAAAGTATCCGGTACTTTGGATGGGGCTTGTTGGGCCCAATAGATCTATCTTTAGAGTTCGCGTCAATTAGGGTGTCTGTTCCCTAATTCTTAGATTACCAGACTTAATAAAAAGGGGCATGTTCGATTTCGATAATTCAACCATAGAATGTAGTTTCAATTACTTGTGTCTATTTCGTAAAACATTTATAAAAACAGCGCATGTATTCCCAGTCCCAAAAATATATATTGCAAAAGCATTTAAAAGGGGATTAATGAAACTCACGCATATAAATATTGTAAAACAGTTAATAAAGCATTTGCATGTATTCTCAGCCCAAAAATGTAAAGAGTAAAAAGGGCTTATGAAACTCACGCATATAAATATTGTAAAACAGTTAATAAAGCATTTGCATGTATTCTCAGCCCAAAAACGTAAAGAGTAAAAGGGCAAATGAAACTCACCTAATGTATTTTGTAGTAAAAATACATATTATGACATTGAATAATGCATGGTTGGCCTCGGATTCACGAACCTATATCATTTATGTATTCATTAATATATATATATATATATATATATATATATATATATATATATATATATATATATATATATATATATATAATCGTAATCGACTAAATATATATATTATTATTAGTGATGTAATTTTTATATTAGCAACTTATATATACTTCATTAATTAATTAAATGTATTCATTTTGTATAAAAATATTAATATACTTATATTAATATATATTTGGTTAATATTGTATTAAAATACTTAATTTATTATATATGAATATCTATATACAAATGTTAATAATAAAAAATTTATATTATGATTTATATATGATGACAACATATATTTATATAATAACTGTTACATTTTATATATAGCTTAGTTACTATCATTTTAACAAAAACATAGTGATATGTATTATTAATATTATTGTAATGTATTTTTTTATGAAAAAAATATATATTTATCATAATACTGATAATGATACTTATGATAATAATGATGGTGATAATAGTAGTAATAATGATAGTAACAATGTTGATTTTAGTATAAATGGTTGTTTTAGTAAAAAAAAATAATTTACTATAATAATATAATGATAAAAATAACAATGTTAATAATAATAATTAAATTTATCAAAAGATTCGTGTTCATAAACGTATTCATAACTGCACTTGTATTCCTATAATTATAACTATTTTCCATAATGTATCATATCACTTTTATTATTAGGTTCATTATATGAGTGTTGTTGACACGTTCATAATTATATTAATGATGATAACTACGATAATAATACTACTAATAATAATAATAATGTTAGTCATGATAATAATAAATTTTAATTGATAATACTAGTGATAATAATAATATCATACTTTACATTAATAATAACAATGATCCTATAATTAATAATAATAACAACTAACATAATGATAGCAATTAATAATAATAATAATAATAATAATAATAATAATAATAATAATAATAATAATAATAATAATAATAATAATAATAATAATAATAATAATAATAATAAAAATATGAGACTACCTTAATAAAAATCGGCCTAAAAAGAATATAGTCCTCCTAGGGACTCGAACCCCAGACCTCTCGAAACCCGCTAACACCCTACACCATTACTCTGTGACTGTCTTTCTATTTTAACTCCATTCGTTATTTATATAACCCGTATAACCCATTCATCTTCTTCCTCTTTGACAAACTTAAATCGATCAGAAGTTAAACCCATTATGAGAATCAATCACTGAAACATTTTTAGGACTAACAAATAATATATAAACGATCTATATGACTTTGAATTATTTGGAACCAATAAAAAAAAGAAATTAAAACAGCCTCTGCAGCTTACGGTATTGTTTTAAAAAAATTTTTGATTTTAAATTTGAGTACGAATTGGATTATGATTATATCATAAAATAGTTTGTAAATCATATTTATAAACTATTTCAATCCTCAATTACACTTAATTCGTAACAGAAAACACTAATTTAATTGAAGAACAAATGTTTAACTTTTTGACAATAAACTTTGACTCTCAAATTTGAAATCAATATGAAAAATTGAAGATTGAAACTTTCCATATTCCTTTAGTGAAAGATTTCTAACAAATCTGCATTTAAGGATTTTGAATTTCGATACAAAATTATGTTTTGAGCAAAAAGTGTTCTTAACAGAGGTTCACACCTTCTGTTATTGAAATTTCTGTTTTTATTTTTGAATTGCAAGCTGTAAAGGTTTTGTGTGTGTAATTGAATGATTTCCTTACCATTTTCATTTTAATCCGGGTTGTTTGTAGTGTGAGGTAGTCGACAATATCCTTAATTTGTACAGAAATTAAAATAAATAAAAAATATATAAAACAAAAATTTGATTTTGATGTTAAACAGATTTTGGCTTTGTGTATATGGACTGGAATCGTTTAAGAGACAAATTTTAGACAGAAGGACAATAAAATATCACATGATGTTGATTTTAAACAGATTATATGGAATACCAACTTGATATATCAATTTATTTATATTATAATTAATAATTAATAATAAATATATGTGATTAATAATAATTCTATTAATAAATTTAATAATAATAAGTTATGTCATAAAATCACACTTATATATCAATCTTTCATATTTGTATATATACTTTATATTAATTTTAATAATACAACCATTAATATTTAATATTAACACTAATAATGAGACTAATAATAATAATAATAATAATAGAAATATGCATATTAATATTATTAAGAATAATGATATTAATAACTTTAAATAAAATGATAGTTTTAATGATCAAGTTAATAGTAATACTTTTATCAATCATAATAATAATCAACATTATATAATAATGATATTAATAATAGTAATACTAATAAATATTATTAGTGATTCTAATAATAGTACTAATTATAATAATATCAATTTTATTAATATTATAATGATAATAATATAACAATTCATACATCTTAAATTTTATATCTACATATTATAAAGATATTAATAATACAATAATAATATTAATATTCATATTAATAATAATAATAATGAGAGTAATAATAATATTATTGATATAACATTTATATTTTAACTTGTAATTACAAATAATATATTAACTTTACACTATGTTATATAATAATATTTATTGAATATTATATATCACAATATATTAATAATTATTATTAGAATTCATATATATAAATTCATAATAATATATACGTATAATGGTAATTTATTTATTGTATTTATTATTTTAAATTTTAAATTCCTATTGCTTAAAGTATACCTTATTAGTTCAAAATATCATGTATATACATATAGTTATGTTTATGTGTTCTTATTTATTTACAACTAGTGTTCGTGAATCGTCGAGACTGGTCAAAGGTTAAATGAATTTATGTAAACTATTCCAAGAATCTTTGAGACTCAACATTACAGACTTTGCTTATCGCGTCAGAAATCATATGAAGATTAAGTTTAAATTTGGTCGGAAATTTCCGGGTCGTCACAATACCTACCCGTTAAAGAAATTTCGTCCCGAAATTTGAGTGAGGTGGTCATGGCTAACAATGAGAATGTTTTCTTGACGAATATGAGCTGATAACTAGAGTTTTATTACTGTTGAATAATATGGATAAGATAATTCGATTATTCAAAGAGTACGAGTGAAGCTATCACAAAATAATGGAATGAGTAAATGAAGTTCGTCTTAACCGGTGACGTAGTCACGGTTGATTTTAGAATTTAAGGTGCGTCTTAACTTTTGATGTTGTCTTGGTTGAATTCCGGAATTCAAGGGATTTAAAAGAAAATCTTGGAAATCTATAAGATCTGATTCTTCGGCGAATAAGGAAATTAAGATCTCTCTAATTAAATACGGTGATCTGCTTCGATTACTCTTGTCTGAAATTTCCATTATAAATTAAATTCTTTCGTTCCATTATTCTCACCATTCCTATACTTTCCTTCTTGTTTCAAACATCCAAAAGATTCTGAAAATGCTTAATCCAGTTCTAATCCTTGATATTTTCCTAATTATCATTTCTATCATCCTTCTTTTCAATCTTCCACCAGAAGAATCTGTTTACTTCTAGTATTACCTTGGGGGTGATACTATTCTTAATTATACCGTGTTTTTATATTGCTATTCGTATTAATATCCACGGTTTGTAATCTCTGTGTTGTTATTGGGCTTTATATTTTCTCTTATATTTTGAAATCTCTGCTTCCATTTTCTATAATCATTGTCATCCACAGTTAATGCTCTCTCCTATTTTGTTGCGATTTATACTCCAATTTTCTATTTCTTTTGGAGCTTTGTCCCTTCGTTTCTTCTTTTTACGATTGGACATCTCTGGTAATGGTCCAGAATTCGTAGATATGGAGTTTCGAATAAATTTAATGTTCTAAACAAGAAAGAATTTGTCAAATTACCAGAATCACTGAGAATAGAACTATCAAGAATATATTTTCTTGATATGTTTAGAAGTTAATAAGAATGAAAGAGTTATGTAACATGACACATGATGACGTTATAATCTGTGAATCATCATGTTCCATTTAGAAACTCAGCATGACTTACTGTAATATAATCACGTTGATCAAGTGTCATTATATTATATTAACTCATGCATCAGTTCCCAACACTACTTCAAAAACATTCATATTTTAAGCTTGAAAGTTTACAGAATATAGAAACTAACAGCTTCTATATGATGTAACACTGATAGCACGAAGAGATTATTGATTTCAGATAAAAATAATTATGAAAATATCTTCAGAAATATGGAGGATGTTTATAATGAAAGATACGATGATATCTTGGAATTTCTAATATCGATGGATGATGAAGAAGATTTATTCGTAAGGGTTTAGATTCGGAAGCAAGGTATTCACTAAAGATTTCATCAGAAACAGAATCATTTGGATTCTTTGAAGTCAAACTTATTCTTTGTGATTTGTCCACGGCTTCCTTCATAGTTTCGCATAATCCGTTTTTCGGTACTAAATTTTGTATTGAGTGTTTCCAAAACTCCATTCTTTATCATCAAATTTTCGACAGTTAAGGTCGTGTACAGTTTGTGCTGCTGTATTTCAGCTTTTTCAGAATTTCAGAATGGAAGGTCATAATTCTAAGAGATAAATTTTTATATGTATATAACTGTTGATGTAGTAACGCTGCGAGATTTCAAAATACTGATTGCTAATTCTCGGTAAATGGTAGGGCAATTATTGTTACAAGATGCGGATGAGTACTTGATGAGACTTCAATAGATAAATATAGTGATTTGTCGAAGAGATTTAAGCCAAGGAGCAACGAGGTTGTTGGTACGTCTGCTGGTAATATGATGGAATATAAAAGGTTCTCCGGAAACAATAAAAGAGCACGTATATATATCAAAGTTATAATAAGGTTGTTTAGAACGAAAAATCGAAGTTGACTTATTGGAGCTGTGACAAAATTTGCTAATTTGGAAAGGGATTGCAAAGTTATTTTGGGTAATAATAACACTAAGAATTTAGCATAGCTACGTTTTAAACGTTTACTCAGTTGCCGAGAGTTTCTCAGGTGAAAAGTTATATGCATCAATCTTTTCTTCCGTAGATGAAATGCGGTTGGTTCATCCTCTCGATTGAGGTGTTTTTAAGAATTACGAAAGGTTCGGACTCAGATTGTAATCGTCAAGATACAAATGAGATTTTAGGGTGAAATTAAGTGGCAAACTTGAAGATTTGTTTAGTTCCATATGTTATAATCAATATTTTAATTCATTTTAATTGTCCAATGTTGGTAGTCCTCGATTGATAGTCCACAGTTAGCAATTCAACAATTCATATATAATTTAATATATAATATTCAAATTAATTAATATATATCGTGACCCGTATTCGTCTCAGACTCGATCACAACTCAAACTATATATATTATTGTAGAATCAACCTCAACCCTGTATAGAGAACTCGATCATTATTTCATATAGAGTGTCTATGGTGATTCCAAATAATATATATAGATGCGTCGATATGATATGTCAAAACCTTGTATACGTGTCCCGATATTTAAAGTGCGTAAAATAAATAACAGAAAATAAATGACGATAAATAAAATTGCGAAAATTTAAATTGCGATAAATAAATTGCGATAAATAAATTGCAATAAATAAAATGTAATACGGAATTAGTTAGTTAGCTAGGAACAATTAGCTACGAACAGTTAGCGTGGATTCTTAACAAAATTTCTCATAGTTAATTTGTTTGTTTCTAACAATTTTTATTTTGTCAAATGTTTTCTTCATTATGCCACTTGTTGGATTCTGATAAATCAAAATCCAAATATGAAATTGGGTGAATATGGTTATTCTGTGATGAACGGATTTGTATATCGGTGGATGTAAGTAGGATGGTAAACGACTGTTGAATCAGCTTTGAAGAATGTACAGTGTAACTTATTAATGTGAAATCTGAATATTCCTCGAGTATTACCTACCCGTTAAAATATTTTCACCATTAACAGTTTGTACAAAAGAATTTTTAATTACAATCTTTATGAAAGTATACTTCCATATATATTTCCTTCAGATGTAATCATGGATTTAATGAGTTAATATAATATTAATCTCATTTGATTTACCGTTAGACTAGAATACGTAATCTCTAAAACATTAGAGATTACATAATCGCCATGAAGAACGAAGGTAATTGATGTAGAACGTCACGTAGAACGATAATTATACTCGAAGTACAGAATGAGATGTTGAGGCATGGTATGCGGATGTTGCTGTTACTGATGGTACTGTTGGTACCGGTGATGTTGCTGAAGCTGGTAAATTTTGCACCATATTCTTCAAAAATCATTACTCGGGTGTGAAGATCGTTGACTTCTTCGATTACTCTGGGATGATTGTCGGTAAGAACGAGCGAATGACTAATGTTTAGAATCTAAGATATTATGTAATCATGACGAGATATTCGGAAAATGAGGGTGAAAATGATATTTCAGACTGGTTCACCGGTAAGTGCTTCAGGTTCTTCGCCACTAGGTGAATTTGATTGATGGAAAGGATCACCTTCTTTTTGTTTCCAATGATTAAGTAGACTACGAACCCATCAAATGAATTGGGGATGGCTGTTTGATTGATTCATTCTGGTGACACCGCTTTCAGAGATTAGGTGAATATCCATGTCGGAATAGCTGTCGGAATAACTATCGGAATAGCTATCGAAATCTGATGGACTCGAACTGGTTGAGGGATTCATCTCGTACGATCAGATGAAGAATTTTCGATAAGAAAAAGATTATAGGATGTAGATTAGTACCCTGCAATACATAATTTACATATGCATATATAATACTAAAATCCCATAAATTACGGAGGAATCTACGAAAAATGTCAGGCAAAAGTTTACAATAACAGATACGCTAAGATATGAATTAGCATATATGCTAAGATATGAATTTTGTCTATACACTAATCGTGCAATTAATGTAATAAGATGTGTCTAGACTAAGAATGATAAGCAGATGATTTCTTAAGGATGATAAGCAGATGAGTTTCGACACGAAATGATAAGCAAAAATTTTGACATGCAGACACGGTCGAAGTCCAGACTCACTAATGCATCCTATCGACTTATCAGTTAGACACGCTAATGCAGACCTACTTCGCTAAGACCACCGCTCTGATACCAACTATCAATACAGTGGGGACAACCACCGTCCCACCCAGTGCGTTCCCAGCTAACAGCCTGGTGACCACTGAGTGTACCTCAGATACTGATTTTAGGGCCTGCCTCTCAGCAATTGCTTACCCTCGTAAGGGATCGCAAGGAGTAAGAGCCAATGCTTCGTCACGGGTAACACTGTGAGAACCTCCTTTACGACTAACCCGCCACACATGGATGGCGTTATACCATCTCTGATACCAACTATCAAGACCCGTCCTAATCCATCCGGACGAAGTCCATATCGATTATAAATGATTCACAACAGTTGGTTACATCGCGAGGTACTTGACCTCTATATGATACATTTTACAAACATTGCATTCGATTTTAAAAGACAATCTTTCTTTACAACGAAAGTTGACGACATGCATACCATTTCATAATATATCAAACTATAATTGACTTAATAATAATCTTGATGAACTCGACGACTCGAATGCAACGTCTTTTGAAATATGGCATGAATGACTCCAAGTAATATTTCGAAAATGAGCAAATGCACAGCGGAAGATTTCTTTCGTACCTGAGAATAAACATGCTTTCAAGTGTCAACCAAAAGGTTGGTGAGTTCATTAGTTTAACATAAATATTCATTTCATCATTTTAATAGACCACAAGATTTCATATTTCCATTTCTCATAAACATACGTCCCATGCATAGAGACAAAAATATCATTCATATGGATTGAACACCTGGTAACCGACATTCACAATATACATATAAGAATATCCCCATCATTCCGGGATCCTCCTTCGGACATGATATAAATTTCGAAGTACTAAAGCATCCGGTACTTTGGATGGGGCTTGTTGGGCCCAATAGATCTATCTTTAGAGTTCGCGTCAATTAGGGTGTCTGTTCCCTAATTCTTAGATTACCAGACTTAATAAAAAGGGGCATGTTCGATTTCGATAATTCAACCATAGAATGTAGTTTCAATTACTTGTGTCTATTTCGTAAAACAGTTATAAAAACAGCGCATGTATTCTCAGTCCCAAAAATATATATTGCAAAAGCATTTAAAAAGGGATTAATGAAACTCACGCATATAAATATTGTAAAACAGTTAATAAAGCATTTGCATGTATTCTCAGCCCAAAAATGTAAAGAGTAAAAAGGGCAAATGAAACTCACGCATATAAATATTGTAAAACAGTTAATAAAGCATTTGCATGTATTCTCAGCCCAAAAATGTAAAGAGTAAAAAGGGCAAATGAAACTCACCTAATGTATTTTGTAGTAAAAATACATATTACGACATTGAATAATGCAGGGTTGGCCTCGGATTCACGAACCTATATCATTTGTGTATTCATTAATATATATAATCGTAATCGAATAAATATATATATTATTATTAGTGATGTAATTTTTATATTAGCAACTTATATATACTTCGTTAATTAATTAAATGTATTCATTTTGTATAAAAATATTAATATATATTTGGTTAATATTGTATTAAAATACTTAATTTGTTATATATGAATATCTATATACAAATGCTAATAATAAAAAATTTATATTATGATTTATATATGATGACAACATATATTTATATAATAACTGTTACATTTTATATATAGCTTAGTTACTATCATTTTAACAAAAACATAGTGATATGTATTATTAATATTATTGTAATGTATCTTTTTTATGAAAAAAATATATATTTATCATAATACTGATAATGATACTTATGATAATAATGATGGTGATAATAGTAGTAATAATGATAGTAACAATGTTTATTTTAGTATAAATGGTAGTTTTAATGAAAAAAAATAATTTACTATAATAATATAATGATAAAAATAACAATGTTAATAATAATAATTAAATTTATCAAAAGCTTCGTGTTCATAAACGTATTGATAACTGCACTTGTATTCCTATAATTATAACTATTTTCCATAATGTATCATATCACTTTTATTATTAGGTTCGTTATATGAGTGTTGTTGACACGTTCATAATTATATTAATGATGATAACTACGATAATAATACTAATAATAATAATAATAATGTTAGTCATGATAATAATAAATTTTAATTGATAATACTAGTGATAATAATAATATCATACTTTACATTAATAATAACAATGATCCTATAATTAATAATAATAACAACTAACATAATGATAGCAATTAATAATAATAATAATAATTAATAATAATAATAATAATAATAATAATAATAATAATAATAATAATAATAATAATAATAATAATAATAATAATAATAATAATAATATGAGACTACCTTAATAAAAATCGGCCTAAAAAGAATATAGTCCTCCCAGGGACTCGAACCCCAGACCTCTCGAAACCCACTAACACCCTACACCATTACTCTGTGACTGTCTTTCTGTTTTAACTCCATTCGTTATTTATATAACCCGTATAACCCATTCATCTTCTTCCTCTTTGACAAACTTAAATCGATCAGAAGTTAAACCCATTATGAGAATCAATCACTGAAACATTTTTAGGACTAACAAATAATATATAAACAATCTATATGACTTTGAATTATTTGGAACCGATAAAAAAAAGAAATTAAAACAGCCTCTGCAGCATACGGTATTGTTTTAAAAAAAAATTGATTTTAAATTTGAGTACGAATTGGATTATGATTATATCATAAAATAGTTTGTAAATCATATTTATAAACTATTTCAATCCTCAATTACACTTAATTCGTAACAGAAAACACTAATTTAATTGAAGAACAAATGTTTGACTTTTTGACAATAAACTTTGACTCTCAAATTTGAAATCAATATGAAAAATTGAAGATTGAAACTTTCCATATTCCTTTAGTGAAAGATTTCTAACAAATCTGCATTTAAGGATTTTGAATTTCGATACAAAATTATGTTTTGAGCAAAAAGTGTTCTTAACAGAGGTTCACACCTTCTGTTATTGAAATTTCTGTTTTTATTTTTGAATTGCAAGCTGTAAAGGTTTTGTGTGTGTAATTGAATGATTTCCTTACCATTTTCATTTTAATCCGGGTTGTTTGTAGTGTGAGGTAGTCGACAATATCCTCAATTTGTACAGAAATTAAAATAAATAAAAAATATATAAAACAAAAATTTGATTTTGATGTTAAACAGATTTTGGCTTTGTGTATATGGACTGGAATCGTTTAAGAGACAAATTTTAGACAGAAGGACAATAAAATATCACATGATGTTGATTTTAAACAGATTATATGGAATACCAACTTGATATATCAATTTATTTATATTATAATTAATAATTAATAATAAATATATGTGATTAATAATAATTCTGTTAATAAATTTAATAATAATAAGTTATGTCATAAAATCACACTTATATATCAATCTTTCATATTTGTATATATACTTTATATTAATTTTAATAATACAACCATTAATCTTTAATATTAACACTAATAATGAGACTAATAATAATAATAATAATAATAATAGAAATATGCATATTAATATTATTAAGAATAATGATATTAATAACTTTAAATAAAATGATAGTTTTAATGATCAAGTTAATAATAATACTTTTATCAATCATAATAATAATCAACATTATATAATAATGATATTAATAATAGTAATACTAATAAATATTATTAGTGATTCTAATAATAGTACTAATTATAATAATATCAATTTTATTAATATTATAATGATAATAATATAACAATTCATACATCTTAAATTTTATATCTACATATTATAAAGATATTAATAATACAATAATAATATTAATATTCATATTCATATTAATAATAATAATAATGAGAGTAATAATAATATTATTGATATAACATTTATATTTTAACTTGTAATTACAAATAATATATTAACTTTACACTATGTTATATAATAATATTTATTGAATATTATATATCACAATATATTAATAATTATTATTAGAATTCATATATATAAATTCATAATAATATATACGTATAATGGTAATTTATTTATTGTATTTATTATTTTAAATTTTAAATTCCTATTGTTTAAAGTATACCTTATTAGTTTAAAATATCATGTATATACATATATTATGTTTATGTGTTCTTATTTATTTACAACTAGTGTTCGTGAATCGTCGAGACTGGTCAAAGGTTAAATGAATTTATGTAAACTATTCCAAGAATCTTTGAGACTCAACATTACAGACTTTGCTTATCGCGTCGGAAATCATATGAAGATTAAGTTTAAATTTGGTCAGAAATTTCCGGGTCGTCATAATTTAAGTCTGACCACATCGTCTTTTTGCTTCATCCGTGTGCGGGCCATAGATATTGATTACGATAAGTTCTTTTCCTGCACTTTTCCACATTCCTTTTATCACAATAAAGGATTCTTTTTCAACAAACTCGTTAGCATTAAAAATATTAGAATCCCAAACCGTTAATATCCCTCTCGAATTTCCTTTGGAGTATTTTACTGCAAAATTAAAACCATTATTTCCCCATATTTGCTCAGTCCAATTTTCAGGGATATTTTTACATTTAGTTTCCTGTAAGGCAATAATATTAGGTTTTTCACGAAGGCACATATTTTTAAACCAATCAGTTTTTGTTTTATCACCAATCCCTAATCCTCTAATATTGAGAGATAGTATCTTCATTGAAAACGATTATTAAATAACTCGAAAGGGTGCAAACCTGATTAAGTAGATGTCTTTTTGGCAAGTCCCAAAATAGTACCTACCTCTTCACAGTTTAACGAGATCTCAGACAGTGATTTTGAGCTTTTTGTCCTGCTACAATTCGAAGCTGTAGATTTGGGTTTACGATTATTTGTTTGCAATCTGGCTTTGGCTTTGAAGTTTAAGATCTTTGAAGAAGAGTTCCATCTCCTAAGCTTTGACCATGTGGTGGATCCTGAGACAGAAGAGGAAGGGTGTTCATGAGAGAGTTTCCTTTTCTTTGAAGCGATTTGCGATTTTGCTTGGTGTGATAGGAGGCAGGGTTAGGACAATTGTTTGAAGAGGCCGGAACACGAATTTTAGAGAATTTCCTGTTTACTTCTGGTTTATTGCTCTTCGAATTTGGGTGACTCGAGAGGAAAACAAAAGGTTTGTTTGATTTTGCTTGCGAAGGGAGGGGTTCTTTTCCAGGTTTAGAAGTGTTGCACTCTAGTTTGGGCTCGTTTACATGATTTGATAATATGTGAGTAAAACAAGGGTTTGCAAGGCCCAATAAAGTTTCTATGGGTTGATATATGGGTAGTGGGGTGGTATGGGAAAGTGGGGTGTTTTGGCTTGTTGGGCTGCTTGAAGGGGTTAATGGGCTGGAACGAAATAAAGAGTTTGTTTCAGGAATGGGCTTTGAAGTATCACACTGGTATGTTTGTGGATTAGGGCTAGATAGGTTATCACCCGAATTTGGTAGTCCCGAAGTGGAATTATTACTGTTAATCTCCTCACATGTTTTTTCTTTGGTAGTTGCAATGGGATTTAATTCGCTAGTCTTTGGAACCTGTTCAGATTCATTGACTTGGGAGGGGTTACCGTTAGGGGTTTGTGTATTTCCAAGATTGTAATTAATGCGGCTGTTGGTTGCTGACGTGTCCGAGGATTCACATATATCGGAATGTTTTTTCGGTGGGATTTCCGGTGGGGTTTGGTGAGCGGTATCGCCGTGGTTATGGCCAGGTGGGTTTTCTTCATCATCTGATTATTGTTTAGAACGATTGTCTTCCGATTGGACGTCAGAATCACTATTATTTTCGGAGAATCCTTCACCAGACTCTGCCTCTTCCATCTCAATTTCAACTATACCTTTAACTTCTTCAGTTTTTGCTTAACTCTTACTTCTATTATTGTATTCAACATTTCTCCCCATAATTTTACCAGAACTTTTGCAACTACAAGATTTTGGTTTCCCTGTAGTTCACAATTTTGACATTCATAAACCTTGCCATACCATCCTGCAATTTTTTTAAAATTTTTTTCTGTCCAACAGGAGAGTGGAACACCTTTAATATAGAGCCATGTAAGTCTTGAAGTTTGTATGCAATTATTTTCCAACTTTCTGACATTCTGTAACCAATTCCTTATGACATGATCCTTTGAAGTAAGAATGTTCGAGACCGTTGCAGGGTTGTCAAAAGTAAGGCAAAGTTCCGTGCCCCCCAGGTATTTTATGTTAAAATCCGACAGCCCTTCAGCCGAGCAAAGTGATGGGAATTGTTCAATTAGGTCAATATCAATGATTTCTCCAACTATGGCGTTGCTTAATTTCATAATATTTGATTCATCTTCATCGATGCTAAGTGATCTAGGTTTGTTTACAGCTGACTCATTTAGAGGTTTGTTCATAACAGCATCCGTGAAATTCCTATCATCACGAAAAGCGTTATTATGAGGTTGGTTGTGATGAGTAGAATTTTTTTCTTTGAATTGCTGCTGGTTGTTTGAAGGGTGTGGGGAGTGAGGTTTGGGGTTTTGTTTTTGCAGTTCAGGAACAAACTTTCTTGAGTTGTTTTTTTGTTGATTAGGTAAGGGGTTCTTTCTGTCATAGGCATGATACGCTCATAGCCAGTTTCCTTTGATAAATATTGTATTGAGCCTGCCAATGAGATAGCTTGAGTCTTGTATTCCTTCGAATCAAACAAATCCAAAGCTTTTACCGTTTCTTAGGACCTTGTTTTTTGGCATGTAGAGATCAATTATAGATCCGTATCTTTTGAAAAAAGCTCTTAAGTCAATATCAGACCAATCCTCCGGGTGGTTGAAGAACATAATGGATGTGGTGTGGTTGTTCTTTGTTTGGTGTTGGAGGGAGATATTGTTCGGGAAAGTAGCATGTTGATTGTAGGGTGAGGTTGTAGTTGCAGGTATTTGGTATGGGTACTTACCATAGTTCCTTACCATTTGGCGGAGTCTTTCAGTAAATGATTTTTGTTTGCGTTGAACCTTTACCCATACTCCCTCTTCAGGTTTGTTTTTGTTGTGCTCTTTTGGAGGATAGGTGGTTTTTGGGGTGAAAGTTGAAGGGAGTTTTCATGATCAAGGATTGTAAAGATTGATTGATTAGATTTAAGTTTGTTAATTGTAAGAAAAAGTTTTTGTTGCCGGAAAAGTTTAATCGGAAAAAACCATAATTAGTTGCCATAAAAAGAGAGGATATATCTGATATACATGATTACATGATACGTATGGATATAAGATTGGAATACAATAATACAACATAACTAACGTCTCTCTTCTAACATTTTTTTTTGTTCTCTCTCTTCTAACGTCTCTCTTTCTCTCTGTCTTGCTCCACCCCAAAAAGCAAACAACCACCTATTACATTTGAACTTAAATTGCTCTTAGCTTGGATCAAATTAGAAGCCGTCACCGGCACCATCAAAATCGCAGCAATTTACCGAACCTGAGAGTATAACTTTTGCCGGCAAACCTCTCACAACGCGCCACCACGCGCCGCCCACAGGTCGCCGGAATAGTTCCCGGTCACTTTTTTTTTCCTCGCAGGTAATATAACGGAGCCGGTAACAAAAGTCCTCGCGATCCAGAAACCTAGCTAAGTCGCTGTTTGCTGCTACCTCTTTGCCGTCGGGAGCCGCTGCTGCCGGAACTCCTTCATCCTTATAAGGCTGTGACGACCGGGAAATTTCCGACCAAATTTAAACTTAATCTTTATATGTTTCCGACACGATAAGCAAAAGTCTGTAATGTTGAGTCTCAAAATTTTTGAACTGTTTTCATACAAGCATTTAACATTCGACCATTCCCGACGATTCACAAACTTGTACTTGTAAATAAATAAGTGTATATATATATATATATATATATATATATATATATATATATATATATATATATATATATATATATATATATATATAATGTAATATATATAAAATGTATAAGTATCAAATATTTAAATAATGTTATCATATAATGAATGACATAATTACATAATTAATAGATTGTAATATTAATATATTAAATGTAGTTACAAGTTAAAAATATAAATGTTATACTAATATTATTATTACTTTCATTATTAATATAAAAATCAGTATTAGCTATTTTATTATTTTCAATATAAAATATATGAAAGTTAACACATGTAATTTGTTATATGATTATTAATACTAAAAATTATCAATTTTATTCCAAAATTATTATTATTATTATTATTATTATTATTATTTCTATTACTTTTAATCATTATTCTTATTAGTATTACTTGGATATTATTATTAATATACCTAATTATTGGGTAATACAAATTATATATAGTAATTAAATATAGATACAAAGATATGTATAGACAGATATATATACTGATTATACAGGTACACTATAGAAATCAGTATTATTGTATATACGAATTCAAAATCCAAATCTGTTACACATCTCAATCTAACTATATTTGATTATGATTGTTGTCTCCAATTTTGTACCAGATCAAATGCAATCACAGATACACAACAAAAGAAATTTGATAGAATCAAAACCAGATATAATGATTCAGTAAGATACAAAGATTTTGCTAGATATTAAATAGATGAAGAATCAAATTCAGTTAGGCATCAACATCAATCTTCTTGATATTTTATTTTTACTCGTCCTTCCTGTCTTCAACTTGTTACCCGTTCAAATTAACTTCTCAATACAAACAAGATGATCAAATCAAGTTGTCAGAGACCAATAGTAAATCGTACGAACCTGTTGACAATCACAATCTGCTTTTAATTATTTTCAATTTCTTCCTGAGCGAATATTTCATGTCGATCACAAATCTGCGACGAAACAAACTATAATCGAATCTTGTGCTGTATATATTGTACGAATCTGTTACACTTCATTTTCTACTTTATACATTTTTGTTTGTTCCTTTTGGAGTTGATTTTTCATATCGTTAACACGAGCATTATAAAATACCACGATCAATACCCAAGTCATCATCTTAAATTACCTTCGGTTCCTTGCTTCTTCTTCATTAAACCGTCATCTATATCTCCTCCCTTGAAGAATCTTGATGCTATTGTTGTTTTCTATCGACACACACAAACACAAACATACCACCTACGAACTACAATCGAATACCATGAACAACTACAAACCACCTTCACACCATGAAATCATTATATATATAAATACAAACATATACACATTAGATATATACATTTACATACCTTCACAACCCATCGTGAAACCACTGCTTTTAACTATCCGTTTCCTGATTCTGTTGATCATTAGCTGCTATTACTTCCTGTTATTGCAGCCTTCACCATCATAACCATGCTATGAACACCATTGAATAAAAACGTCGCTACTATTGATAATTTCTTTCTTTTGTCGGGCATTTTAATCAATTGAAATGGGTGGTATATGTTCTTTATTTAAAAGCTTGTCAACATGATATTATATATCATTACAGCATCCATGTGGCACAAATTGAAACTAAATGGCAGACAAAAGGAGCCACTTTAAAAACATGGGGAGATATTGATTATTAGCCACCGAAAATTTTGGTCATTTTTGTCGAGTTTCTTGTGGGAAAATCAAAGAAGATCACGAATACTTTTGAGGTAATAATGAGCTGTAAAGTTGGCTTGTTTCCATCCAACAAATAAGAGATTTTGCTTTTCCTTATGTGTTGGCCACTACTACTTTATGAGTACGGCCAAATTATTTATATATTTGTTTTGCTGTGATCGGGATTGACAGGAAAAGAAGGCAAGAAACCACAAAACTTTATGTTGAACATGGGCCGTGACATGTAGTGTTATTGAACTACTTTTATGTTTACGCCCCACTGTAAAAGAAACCCAAACCCCGCAAATCTACTTTTGATCAGACTGTTATGATTTTTTTTTGTTGGTGACGGTTTTGAAACATAAATGATAAAATGAGCACGAAACCGAAACCCACCTTGTTGGAAAGCCAACCACACATTCTCCTACAAGTCATCATCACCATCGTACCTGGTTGCTTGTTGTTTTTGTATGACACCAAAACACAACCACATTATCTTCTTTGTCCTTATTTTCGAATACCACCTTCAACAAATCATCACCCCAGGATACATATTAGTGTTGATTAATGGCTTCTATTTTTATGGTTTTTCGAACATCATCATAGTGCTTCCAGTTTCTTGCTATGGTTAATAATTATTTGTCCACGAACTAAAACCCTTTCACATCGACATTTTTTCTTTACTGTTGCTACATGCGTTGTCTGTTGCAGCTGCTATACTTGTTTCTTTATTTCCTTCTTTTGCCAACAAATACCAATCAATAACCCACTTGGTTCTAAAAGAAAAAGGAAGCCGATTTAAATAATTATGTGGACCTCATGTTCTTGGCCGACATATTCATAGCAATTAGTCACTTGATTTATTAAAGTGTTTACATGAAAGAAGATGACAAGTGGATGAGGATTGCGTTATTTTTTTTTCCTGCTGCTATCGGTTAAAAAAAAGAGAGGAAGTAAAAGCCGAATGTTTTGTTTGTGGGCAGAGACTTTATTTTTCAGTTGGGTCGAGTATTGCATTGTTGGACCGAGTTAATCATGAAATAAAATAAGAGTTCACTATAATTATTTTAAGATGATGGTTAAAAAGATTTGAACTGCGAGTTAATACAGAAAGGAATAAACAGATAGAGGGTTAAGGGTGTTGACTAGTTAGCGAGAGTTCGCGAGTTCAAGCCCGGGCTGCGACGTTATTTTTTTTGGAAGCTAGTTCTTTAAGGTAGTATACTTATTATTCTTACTATTATTATTTTTATTATTATTAATATAGGTATTATTATTATTAACATTAATATTATTATCATGATCATTATTATTTTTACTATTATTATTATTATTATTATTATTATTATTATTATTATTATTATTATTATTATTATTATTATTATTATTATTATTATTATTATTATTATTATTATTATTATAATTATTATTATTATTATTATTATTATTACAACTATATTATTATTATTATTATCATTATTTTTTTACTAATAATAACATTATTATTATTATTATAAATATTACTAAAAAATAATTTAAGTTTTAAATATATCTTGTATATAAAATATAACTATATTTTTAGGATCTTGAACTAAAAAAAATAGATATTATAAGTTAGATACAAACATTAGATATATAGAAGTATACATAATAAGTATACTACTTTTACTAATAAAATACTTTTTGTTCATTTACGTTTTAATATAACTCGAATTTATTAAAAATATTATCATATTAAAAATTATGAGTATTTAAAAATATTGATACTAAGTATTTATTCTAAATATATTAATAAAGTATATAAAATATTATAACCTAATGAAATATATAAAATAGAAATATTTAAGTAACTATAAATATTACATTTAATATCACAAGTATATTACTAATATAAAAATATATATTTATTTAAATATTATTATATGTGTTAATATGAATACTTGATATAGGTTCATGAATCCAAGGCCAACCTTGCATTGTTCAGTTTCGTCGTATGCATATTTTTACTACAAAATATCGTATTGTGAGCTCATTTGCTCCTTTTTACTCTTTACATTTTTGGGACTGAGAATACATGCGCTATTTTTACAACTGCTTTATTAAATACTTTTGAAATGTATTTTGAACTGCGAATACATGAAATGCTTTTATAAATGTTTGACGAGATAGACACAAGCAAAACATTCCTCGAATGAATAATGTGGATGTGATAATTGCCACCATTGAATTATGTGGACGTGATAATTGCCACCATTGATATGAATATTTTTCCCCTAATTATTATTGCTTGGTAACCTAAGAATTAGGGAACATCACTAATTTTGAGAATTAGTGCACGCCTAATTGACGCGAATTCTAAAGGTAGCTACCGGGTCTAACACCCCCACCCATAATGTTCACTAGACGGAAGGGCTAGTGGGCGTGGTGTTTAGTACTTCGAAGTTTATATGATTATTATACAGACGAAATGTTCTGTTTTGGGGATATTATTATGCGCATTATATGTTAAGGTCGGTTACCAAGCCAAGCAATGAAAGTAAAGTGAATGTTATGTATCGAGAGAATGATTTTTATACACAGGTTATGTGTATGTTATTTTTGTACACGGAATATGTGTACGGTTAATATGATTTATGAAAAATGGATTTCGTACACGAGAAATGTGTAATATATTTAAAAGATATCGCATGTACATTACAGGTGAGTATAGGATTCGGGCCCATTTGTACCATGCAGGATTTAAATCTTGTGGTCTATCAAAATAATGAATTTTATTGTTTTATGATAAATTTATGAACTCACCAACCTTTTGGTTAACACTTTAAAGCATTTTTATTCTCAGGTATGAAAGAAATCTTCCGCTGTGCATTTGCTCATATTACATGGAGTCGTTCATGGTATATAGAGGTCAGAACCTCGAAATGGGACCAACTGTTGAAGACTTCGTCCAGATGGATTAGGACGGGTCACTACAGGTGGTATCAGAGCGGTGGTCTTAGCGAACCAGGTCTTGCATTAGTGTGTCTAACTGATAGTTGTTTAGATGCGTTAGTAAGTCTGGACTTCGACCGTGTTTGCATGTCAAAAGTTTTGCTTATCGTTTCGTGTTGAAAATTACCTGCTTATCATCCTTAGGAAATTACCTGCTCATTATTCTTAGTCTAGACACATTTTACTGCATTGACTGCATGATTAGTGTATAGACAAAACTCATATCTTAGCGTATCTGCTAATTCATATCTTAGCGTATCTGTTACTGTAAAACTTTGCCTGACATATTCTGTAAATCCCCTCGTAATCTACGAAATCCTTTGTTCTATATATAGATATTCTATGTAATTAGAATACCATTCGATAGCCGGAACTCATTTCATATCAAAAATCCTTTATTCAATCGTACGAAATGGAACTCGTCACTAGTTCAAGTTCTTCAAAACCAGACAGCTATTCCAACATGGATGTTCACCTAAGCTCTGGAAGCAGCATCACTAAAATGAATCAACTAATCAGCCATCCCCAATTCATCTGATGGGTTCGTAGTCGACTTAATCAATGGAGGCGCGAAGAAGGCGATCCTATCCACCAACCAAATTGCCCTCTTGGCGAAAAACCTGAAGCACTTACCGGCGAACCTACCCGAAACACCATTTTCAGCCTCATTTCCAGAGTAGCTCGACACGATTATATTCTATCACAATTCTAAACCTTATTCATCCGCTCGTTCCGACCGGCAATCATCCCAGAATAATAGAAGAGGTCAACGAACTTCGCGCTTGATTAATCAATTTGGAGAATATGGTGCAAAACTTAACAGCTTCAGCAACATCTCCGGCACCAACAATACCACCAACATCCACACCAGTACCATCAACAATTCATGCCTCAACATCACATTCTATACCTTGAGCATAATCATCGTTCTACTTGACGATTATGTAATTTCTAATATTTTAGAGATTATGTACTCTAGTTCTAACCGTAAATCAGATGAGTTTAATATTATATTAACTCATTAAATCCACGATTATATCTGAAGGAAATATATATGTAAGTATATTTTTAAAAAAATTGTAATTAAAAATTCCTTTGTACAAACTGTTAATGATGAGAATATTTTAACGGGTAGGTAATACCCTAGAAATATTTAAATTTCACATTAATAAGTTACACTGTACATGCTTCAAATCCGATTCAACAATCATTTACTACCCTACTTACAACCACAGATATACGTATCCGTTCACCAAAGAATAACCATTTTTATTCAAATTTAATTTAATATTCCGATTTTGACCGATCAAAATCCAAGTCAAGATTTAATAGAAGACATCACTTTTAGATTCCTACATTTTTCAAAGCCATACTTTGAATTCAAAACTGTGCCAGATTCATTGGCGTGTTATTACCGAAAATAACTTTACAATACCTTTCCAAAATTAGCCAATTTTGTCACAGCTCCAGTAAATCAACTTCGACTTTCATTCGAATTAACCTTATTATAACTTTGATATATAAGTTTGCCACTTGATTTCATCCTAAACAATCATTCATATCTTGACGATTACCATCAGCGTTTAATCATATAAAAACACAATTCTCTTGAAACCACCTCGGATTGATAACCGATGATTCAGATATGGTAGCATTAAATGCAGAGGAAACAACAAAAGTGTAGATGATCTAAATGGCCAAGAGTTTGATGATAAAGAATGGAGTATTAGGAACGCTCGATAGAAAATTTGGTATTGAAAAATGAATTGAGCTATCCATGAAGGAGACCAAGGACTAATACAAGGACCAAACCCTATATTCAAAGAATCCAGGTAATTTCGGATCCGATGAAATCTTTAGAGAATATCTTGCTCCGTACCCATATTAAATCTTGTGGAAATTCTTACTTCATCAACCTTCGATCATAGAAATCCTGAAAATATCATCATAAATATCTTCGATATTTCTGAGGATATTTTCATAAATATTCTTGTCCGAAATTATTTATCTCTTCGTGCTATCTGTGTTACATCATAAAAGAAATTATATTAGTTTCTAAAATTCTAAAAAAAAAAATTGAGTTTGAATTATGAATGATTTTTGGAGAAGTGTTGAAAATTGAAGCATGAGTTAGTATAATATAATGCGCTTGGCCAACGTGGTTATATTACAGTAAGTCATGCTGAATTTCTAATGGAACGTGATAATAGTTCACATATCATACCGTCATCATGTGCCATGTTACATAACTCTTTCATTCTACTTAACCTTCGAACATATCAAGAAAATATATTCTTGATAGTTCTATCTTCCGTGGTTTCCGATAATCTACAAATCCAATCGTGCTATTACATTTCATTCCTGCTTAGCATCTTGATCATGTTCATCCGAACTTTAAACCTACAAAACTGAGACGTCTTGATCGGTTTACTTTAAGTCAGGAAGAAAACAGAAGCATGATGCTTCAAAATAGAAGGAAGTGGAGGAGTTGTGAAAATAATGGAATGGAAGAGATGAATTTATAGTGAAATATCAGACGTAGCAATCGAGGCAAATTAACGTATTTATTTAAAGAGGATCCTAATTTCCTTATTCACCGAAGAACAGAATCTTATTTAGATTTCAAAAATTATCTTTAAATTCCTTGAATTCCGAAAACCCACCGTAACTACGTCAAAAGTTAAAATCTCCATCTCAATCTTTTGTGACAGCTCCACTCGTACGCTTCACATAATTGAATTATTTTATCTACATCAATCAAAATGATAAAACTCTATTTATCAACTCATATTCGTCATGAAAACATTTTTATTGTTAGCTATGACAACCTCGATCAAATTTCGGGACGAAATTTCTTTAACGGGTAGGTACTGTGACGACCGGGAAATTTCTGACCAAATTTAAACTTAATCTTTATATGTTTCATACACGATAAGCAAAAGTCTGTAATGTTGAGTCTCAAAATTTTTGAACTGTTTTCATACAAGCATTTAACATTCGACCATTCCGACGATTCACAAACTTGTACTTGTAAATAAATAAGTATATATATATATATATATATATATATATATATATATATATATATATATATATATATATATATATATATATATATATATATATATATATATATATATATATATATATAAAATGTATAAGTATCAAATATTTAAATAATGTTATCATATAATGAATGACATAATTACATAATTAATAGATTGTAATATTAATATATTAAATGTAGTTACAAGTTAAAAATATAAATGTTATACTAATATTATTATTACTTTCATTATTAATATAAAAATCAGTATTAGCTATTTTATTATTTTCAATATAAAATAAATGAAAGTTAACACATGTAATTTTTTATATGATTATTAATACTAAAAATTATCATTTTTATTCCAAAATTATTATTATTGTTATTATTATTTCTATTAATTTTAATCATTATTCTTATTAGTATTACTTGGATATTATTATTAATATACCTAATTATTGGTTAATACAAATTATATATAGTAATGAAATATAGATACAAAGATATGTATAGACAGATATATATACTGATTATACAGGTACACTATAGAAATCAGTATTATTGTATATACGAATTCAAAATCCAAATCTGTTACACATCTCAATCTAACTATATTTGATTATGATTGTTGTCTCCAATTTTGTACCAGATCAAATGCAATCACAAATACACAACAAAAGAAATTTGATAGAATCAAAACCAGATATAATGATTCAGTAAGATACAAAGATTTTGCTTGATATTAAATAGATGAAGAATCGAATTCAGTTAGGCATCAACATCAATCTTCTTGATATTTTATTTTTACTCGTCCTTCCTATCTTCAACTTGTTACCCGTTCAAATTAACTTCTCAATACAAACAAGATGATCAAATCAAGTTGTCAGAGACCAATAGTAAATCGTACGAACCTGTTGACAATCACAATCTGCTTTTAATTATTTTCAATTTCTTCCTGAGCGAATATTTCATGTCGATCACAAATCTGCTACGAAACAAACTATAATCGAATCTTGTGCTGTATATATTGTACGAAACTGTTACACTTCATTTTCTACTTTATACATTTTTGTTTGTTCCTTTTGGAGTTGATTCTTCATATCGTTAACACGAGCATTATAAAATACCACGATCAATACCCAAGTCATCATCTTAAATTACCTTCGGTTCCTTGCTTCTTCTTCATTAAACCGTCATCTATATCTCCTCCCTTGAAGAATCTTGATGATATTGTTGTTTTCTATCGACACACATAAACACAAACATACCACCTACAAACTATAATCGAATACCATGAACAACTACAAACCACCTTCACACCATGAAATCATTATATATATAAATACAAACATATACACATTAGATATATACATTTACATACCTTCACAACCCATCGTGAAACCACTGCTTTTAACTATCCGTTTCCTAATTCTGTTGATCATTAGCTGCTATTACTTCCTGTTATTGCAGCCTTCACCATCATAACCATGCTATGAACACCATTGAATAAAAACGTCGCTACTATTGATAATTTCTTTCTTTTGTCGGGCATTTTAATCAATTGAAATGGGTGGTATATGTTCTTTATTTAAAAGCTTGTCAGCATGATATTATATATCATTACAGCATCCATGTGGCACAAATTGGAACTAAATGGCAGATAAAAGGAGCCACTTTAAAAACGTGGGGAGATATTGATTATTAGCCACCGAAAATTTTGGTCATTTTTGTCGAGTTTCTTGTGGGAAAATCAAATAAGATCACGAATACTTTTGAGGTAATAATGAGCTGTAAAGTTGGCTTGATTCCATCCAACAAATCAGAGATTTTGCTTTTCCTTATGTGTTGGCCACTACTACTTTATGAGTACGGCCAAATTCTTTATATATTTGTTTTGCTGTGATCGGGATTGACAGGAAAAGAAGGCAAGAAACCACAAAACTTTATGTTGAACATGCGCCATGACATGTAGTGTTATTGAACTACTTTTATGTTTACGCCCCACTTTAAAAGAAACCCAAACCCCGCAAATCTACTTTTGATCAGACTGTTATGATTTTTTTTGTTGGTGACAGTTTTGAAACATAAATGATAAAATGATCACGAAACCGAAACCCACCTTGTTGGAAAGCCAACCACACATTCTCCTACAAGTCATCATCACCATCGTACCCGGTTGCTTGTTGTTTTTGTATGACACCAAAACACAACCACATTATCTTCTTTGTCCTTATTTTCAAATACCACCTTCAACAAATCATCGCCCCAGGATACATATTAGTGTTGATTAATGGCTTCTATTTTTCTGGTTTTTCGAACATCATCATAGTGCTTCCGGTTTCTTGCTATGGTTAATAATTATTTGTCCACGAACTAAAACCCTTTCCACATCGACATTTTTTTCTTTACTGTTGCTACATGCGTTGTCTGTTGCAGCTGCTATACTTGTTTCTTTATTTCCTTCTTTTTCCAACAAATACCAATCAATAACCCACTTGGTTCTAAAAGAAAAAGGAAGCCGATTTAAATAATTTTGTGGACCTCATGTTCTTGGCCGACATATTCATAGCAATTAGTCACTTGATTTATTAAAGTGATTACATGAAAGAAGATGACAAGTGGATGAGGATTGCGTTATTTTTTTTCCTGCTGTTATCGGTTAAAAAAAAAGAGAGGAAGTAAAAGCCGAATGTTTTGTTTGTGGGCAGAGACTTTATTTTTCAGTTGGGTCGAGTATTGCATTGTTGGTGTAGTGACCCGAACTTTTCCATGTTTATATATATTAATTGAGATTGATATTTACATGATTAAATGTTTCCAACATGTTAAGCAATCAAACTTGTTAAGACTTGATTAATTGAAATATGTTTCATATAGACAATTGACCACCCAAGTTGACCGGTGATTCACGAACGTTAAAACTTGTAAAAACTATATGATGACATATATATGGATATATATATAGTTAACATGATACTATGATAAGTAAACATATCATTAAGTATATTAACAATGAACTACATATGTAAAAACAAGACTACTAACTTAATGATTTTTAAACGAGACATATATGTAACGATTATCATTGTAAAGACATTTAATGTATATATATCATATTAAGAGATATTCATACATGATAATATCATGATAATATAATAATTTAAAATCTCATTTGATATTATAAACATTGGGTTAACAACATTTAACAAGATCGTTAACCTAAAGGTTTCAAAACAACACTTACATGTAACGACTAACGATGACTTAACGACTCAGTTAAAATGTATATACATGTAGTGTTTTAATATGTATTTATACACTTTTGAAAGACTTCAATACACTTATCAAAATACTTCTACTTAACAAAAATGCGTACAATTACATCCTCGTTCAGTTTCATCAACAATTCTACTCGTATGCACCCGTATTCGTACTCGTACAATACACAGCTTTTAGATGTATGTACTATTGGTATATACACTCCAATGATCAGCTCTTAGCAGCCCATGTGAGTCACCTAACACATGTGGGAACCATCATTTGGCAACTAGCATGAAATATCTCATAAAATTACAAAAATATGAGTAATCATTCATGACTTATTTACATGAAAACAAAATAACATATCCTTTATATCTAATCCATATAACAACGACCAAAAACACCTACAAACACTTTCATTCTTCAATTTTCTTCATCTAATTGATCTCTCTCAAGTTCTATCTTCAAGTTCTAAGTGTTCTTCATAAATTCCAAAAGTTCTAGTTTCATAAAATCAAGAATACTTTCAAGTTTGCTAGCTCACTTCCAATCTTGTAAGGTGATCATCCAACCTCAAGAAATCTTTATTTCTTACAGTAGGTTATCATTCTAATACAAGGTAATAATCATATTCAAACTTTGGTTCAATTTCTATAACTATAACAATCTTATTTCAAGTGATGATCTTACTTGAACTTGTTTTCGTGTCATGATTCTGCTTCAAGAACTTCGAGCCATCCAAGGATCCATTGAAGCTAGATCCATTTTTCTCTTTTCCAGTAGGTTTATCCAAGGAACTTAAGGTAGTAATGATGTTCATAACATCATTCGATTCATACATATAAAGCTATCTTATTCGAAGGTTTAAACTTGTAATCACTAGAACATAGTTTAGTTAATTCTAAACTTGTTCGCAAACAAAAGTTAATCCTTCTAACTTTACTTTTAAAATTAACTACACACATGTTCTATATCTATATGATATGCTAACTTAATGATTTCAAACCTGGAAACACGAAAAACACCGTAAAACCGGATTTACGCCGTCGTAGTAACACCGCGGGCTGTTTTGGGTTAGTTAATTAAAAACTATGATAAACTTTGATTTAAAAGTTGTTATTCTGAGAAAATGATTTTTATTATGAACATGAAACTATATCCAAAAATTATGGTTAAACTCAAAGTGGAAGTATGTTTTCTAAAATGGTCATCTAGACGTCGTTCTTTCGACTAAAATGACTACCTTTACAAAAACAACTTGTAACTTATTTTTCCGACTATAAACCTATACTTTTTCTGTTTAGATTCATAAAATAGGGTTCAATATGAAACCATAGCAATTTGATTCACTCAAAACGGATTTAAAATGAAGAAGTTATGGGTAAAACAAGATTGGATAATTTTTCTCATTTTAGCTACGTGAAAATTGGTAACAAATCTATTCCAACCATAACTTAATCAACTTGTATTGTATATTATGTAATCTTGAGATACCATAGACACGTATACAATGTTTCGACCTATCATGTCGACACATCTATATATATTTCGGAACAACCATAGACACTCTATATGTGAATGTTGGAGTTAGCTATACAGGGTTGAGGTTGATTCCAAAATATATATAGTTTGAGTTGTGATCAATACTGAGATATGTATACACTGGGTCGTGGATTGATTCAAGATAATATTTATCGATTTATTTCTGTACATCTAACTGTGGACAACTAGTTGTAGGTTACTAACGAGGACAGCTGACTTAATAAACTTAAAACATCAAAATATATTAAAAGTGTTGTAAATATATTTTGAACATACTTTGATATATATGTATATATTGTTATAGGTTCGTGAATCAACCAGTGGCCAAGTCTTACTTCCCGACGAAGTAAAAATCTGTGAAAGTGAGTTATAGTCCCACTTTTAAAATCTAATATTTTTGGGATGAGAATACATGCAGGTTTTATAAATGATTTACAAAATAGACACAAGTACGTGAAACTACATTCTATGGTTGAATTATCGAAATCGAATATGCCCCTTTTTATTAAGTCTGGTAATCTAAGAATTAGGGAACAGACACCCTAATTGACGCGAATCCTAAAGATAGATCTATTGGGCTTAACAAACCCCATCCAAAGTACCGGATGCTTTAGTACTTCGAAATTTATATCATATCCGAAGGGTGTCCCGGAATGATGGGGATATTCTTATATATGCATCTTGTTAATGTCGGTTACCAGGTGTTCACCATATGAATGATTTTTATCTCTATGTATGGGATGTGTATTGAAATATGAAATCTTGTGGTCTATTGTTATGATTTGATATATATAGGTTAAACCTATAACTCACTAACATTTTTGTTGACGTTTAAAGCATGTTTATTCTCAGGTGAATACTAAGAGCTTCCACTGTTGCATACTAAAATAAGGACAAGATTTGGAGTCCATGTTTGTATGATATTGTGTAAAAACTGCATTCAAGAAACTGATTTCGATGTAACATATTTGTATTGTAAACCATTATGTAATGGTCGTGTGTAAACAGGATATTTTAGATTATCATTATTTGATAATCTACGTAAAGTTTTTTTTTAAACCTTTATTTATGAAATAAAGGTTATGGTTTGTTTTAAAAATGAATGCAGTCTTTGAAAAACGTCTCATATAGAGGTCAAAACCTCACAACGAAATCAATTAATATGGAACGTTTTTAATCAATAAGAACGGGACATTTCAGTTGGTATCCGAGCGTTGGTCTTAGAGAACTAGAATTTTGCATTAGTGTGTCTTATCGAGTTTGTTAGGATGCATTAGTGAGTCTGGACTTCGACCGTGTTTACTTGAAAAATGATTGCTTAACAAATTTTGTTGGAAACTATATATTTTTAACATGTGAATATTATGTGATATATTAATCTCTTAACGCGTTTGATATTATGTGATAGATGTCTACCTCTAGAACAAGTCCCATTGACTCACCTAATAATAATGAAGAGTCAAATGTAAATTGGAATGATTCGTGGACTGATTCACAAGTTCCCGAAGAGGAACCGGAAGAAGAGTCGGAACCGGAAGAAGAATCGGAACCGGAAGAAGAATCGGAACCGGATGAAGAAATAGAACCGGTGGGGGAAATAATAAAACGGTTAAGTAAAAGAAAATCCTCAACCAACCGACCAAGGTTAATTATGGTCAATGGTGTTTCCGCCAAGGAAGCAAAATATTGGGAGGATTACCAATTCTCCGATGAATCGGATTTCGACGAGAATTCCGATGATGTTATAGAAATTACCCCAACTGAATTTAAAAAGGCAAAAGAAAATAATAAGGGAAAGGGCATAAAAATAGAGAAATCTAATTCCAACCCCGATGAACTTTATATGTATCGTCAACCCCCGAAGTCCTTAAGTTGTAACAATGACCCGGGAACCTCTAAACCACCAGGTTTTTCTAAACCAATGTGGATTACGATGGCTCGTATTAGGGGAACATCATATATCCCTAGAAACTTGGCAAAATGAACCAAAACCGAAGAAGAAGAAACAAGCGAGTCGGAATAAGATAGTTGTATTCGTGTGGTGTAATATATGTAATATAGTGTGCTTATGCTTTATGATATATGTAAAAATTGCTTGAATTAATAAGTATTTTTTTTATTATGAATCTAACTCTTGTCTATTTTACAGTATAAAAACACAAAATGGATAGACAACCCAATATTTTAAGAGACCTACCCGGAGACATGATTGATGAAATCTTGTCTAGAGTCGGTCAGAATTCTTCGGCACAACTATTTAAGGCGAGATCAGTTTGTAAGACATTCGAAGAACGTTCCAAGAATGCCTTGGTTTATAAAAGGCTTTCGTTCGAAAGATGGGGGATATCACATTGGGAAATCCATAAGTTACGATGTGTTTACTTTGACGCATATATTGCGGGGAACCCAAATGCTATTTTACGCAATGGGTTAAGAAATTATTTTGACTCAATATATCCGAATATTAGACTTCGTGATTTAGAAAAAGCGGCTAACATGCAACATAAAGAAGCATGTTATGCTTACGGATTAGTAATGTTCGCTTCTTACCAAAGTGAGAACAAGAACATCGGGCTACAACTATTAAACAAAACGTTCCCACAAGTGACGGAGTCGGTAATTGGGGTAAGAAATGAGGTTTTTAGATTGTTACGGGACTGTTGGACATTACGTAACCCTCGTCCCTTTGACGACGTTACAACACGCTGTCTTATCAACGGCCATAACGGTTATGTTCCACAAGACCAAGGATGGGAAGTAGTCCTAGTAAAACCAGAATGCATGACTTGTTTCTGGACGTATGAATTACGTGTCTTTATTGCCTTTGCTGAACGACTTGTGTACTAGCTAGAATTATCTTCACAACCATCTTGTATCAAAGTTATTGTGTGCTATATTTCATGCTTTATGTAAAATAAGCGGTATTGTAAGTTTGTAAAATATTGTATAAAAGTTTGAACGCGAAATATTATTACAATCAGTTTTTCATATAGAATTGTAGTAGTTGAATTGTATATTAGCTACTAAGTATGAACTTAACGGGTAGGTACTACCCGAATTTAAACTTATAAAACGCTAATATGAAGAAAAAACTTTTATAAATGAGTTCATATTATGCTACGAAATACTATTAACTACTCTTAATATTCTGTATGATTAACTTGTTCTATTTGACTATTTTGAAGGAAATGGCACCGACTACTCGACACACCGTGAATATGAATGAAGAGGAATTCCGTACTTTTCTAGCTTCAAACATAGCCGCAGTACAGGCTGCGCTACATACCAACAATAACCTTGGATCTAGCAGTACAGGAAATCGTGTAGGATGTACCTACAAAGAATTCACTACCTGCAAACCTTTAGAATTTGATGGAACCGAAGGACCGATCGGATTGAAACGGTGGACCGAGAAGGTCGAATCGGTGTTTGCCATAAGTAAGTGTAATGAAGAGGACAAAGTGAAGTACGCTACGCATACCTTCACAGGTTATGCGTTAACATGGTGGAATACCTATCTAGAGCAAGTGGGACAGGACGATGCGTACGCACTACCGTGGTCAGCATTCAAGCACTTGATGAACGAGAAGTACCGTCCCAGAACCGAGGTCAATAAGCTCAAGACAGAACTTAGAGGGTTACGAACCCAAGGATTTGATATTACCACGTACGAAAGACGATTCACAGAATTGTGCCTATTGTGTCCGGGAGCATTCGAAGATGAGGAAGAGAAGATCGACGCATTTGTGAAAGGATTACCGGAAAGAATCCAAGAAGATATAAGTTCACACGAGCCCACCTCCATACAACAGGCATGTAGAATGGCTCATAAACTAGTGAACCAGATTGAAGAAAGAATTAAAGAACAGAGTGCTGAAGAGGCCAATGTGAAGCAAGTCAAAAGAAAGTGGGAGGAAAACAGTGATAAGAATCACCAATACAACAACAACAGCAATTACAACAATAATCGGAACAATTATCCCAACAATCGCAACATCAATCGCAACTACAACAAACGGCCTAACAACAACAACAACAACAACAACAACAACAGAAGCAACTACAACAATCATCCCAACAACAATAATAACCGCAACAACAACAACAATCAGAAGCAGCTATGCCAAAGGTGTGAAAAGTATCACTCGGGGTTCTGCACCAAATTTTGCAACAAGTGTAAAAGAAATGGTCATAGCGCGGCGAAGTGTGAGGTCTACAGACCAGGGGTTAATAGAACGAAAGGAACAAATGGTGTCAGAACGAGTAATGGCGGAGCAAGTAGTGTCGGAGCAAGTTATGCCAATGTAGTTTGTTATAAATGTGGAAAACCGGGCCACATTATTATAAATTGCCCGAACCAGGAGAACACGAATGGACAAGGCCGCGGAAGAGTTTTCAATATTAATGCGGCAGAGGCACAGGAAGACCCGGAGCTTGTTACGGGTACGTTTCTTATTGAAAATAAATCTGCTTACGTTTTATTTGATTCGGGTGCGGATAGAAGCTATATGAGTAGAGATTTTTGTGCTAAATTAAGTTGTCCATTGACGCCTTTGGATAGTAAATTTTTACTAGAATTAGCAAATGGTAAATTAATTTCAGCAGATAATATATGTCGGAATCGAGAAATTAAACTGGTTAGCGAAACATTTAAGATTGATTTGATACCAGTAGAGTTAGGGAGTTTTGATGTGATAATCGGTATGGACTAGTTGAAAGAAGTGAAAGCGGAAATCTTTTGTTACAAAAATGCAATTCGCATTATACGAGAAAAAGGAAAACCCTTAATGGTGTAAAGAGAAAAGGGCAACACGAAGCTACATCTTATTAGTAATTTAAAGGCACAAAAACTAATAAGAAAAGGTTGCTATGCTGTTCTAGCACACGTCGAGAAAGTACAAACTGAAGAAAAGAGCATCAATGATGTTCCCGTTGCAAAAGAATTTCCCGATGTATTTCCGAAAGAATTACCGGGATTACCCCCACATCGATCCGTAGAATTTCAAATAGATCTTGTACCAGGAGCTGCACCAATAGCTCGTGCTCCTTACAGACTCGCACCCAGTGAGATGAAAGAACTGCAAAGCCAATTACAAGAACTTTTAGAGCGTGGTTTCATTCGACCAACCACATCACCGTAGGGAGCTCCTGTTTTGTTTGTCAAGAAGAAAGATGGTACATTCAGGTTGTGTATCGACTACCGAGAGTTGAACAAACTTACCATCAAGAACCGCTACCCACTACCGAGAATCGACGACTTATTTGATCAACTACAAGGCTCGTCTGTTTATTCAAAGATTGACTTACGTTCCGGGTATCATCAAATGCGGGTGAAAGAAGATGATATTCCAAAGACTGCTTTCAGAACACGTTACGGTCATTACGAGTTTATGGTCATGCCGTTTGGTTTAACTAATGCACCAGCTGTGTTCATGGACCTTATGAACCGAGTGTGTGGACCATACCTTGACAAGTTTGTCATTGTTTTCATTGATGACATACTTATTTACTCAAAGAATGACCAAGAACACGGTGAACATTTGAGAAAGGTGTTAGAAGTATTGAGGAAGGAAGAATTGTACGCTAAGTTTTCAAAGTGTGCATTTTGGTTGGAAGAAGTTCAATTCCTCGGTCACATAGTGAACAAAGAAGGTATTAAGGTGGATCCGGCAAAGATAGAAACTGTTGAAAAGTGGGAAACCCCGAAAACTCCGAAACACATACGCCAGTTTTTAGGACTAGCTGGTTACTACAGAAGGTTCATCCAAGACTTTTCCAGAATAGCAAAACCCTTGACTGCATTAACGCATAAAGGGAAGAAATTTGAATGGAATGATGAACAAGAGAAAGCGTTTCAGTTATTGAAGAAAAAGCTAACTACGGCACCTATATTGTCATTGCCTGAAGGGAATGATGATTTTGTGATTTATTGTGACGCATCAAAGCAAGGTCTCGGTTGTGTATTAATGCAACGAACGAAGGTGATTGCTTATGCGTCTAGACAATTGAAGATTCACGAACAAAATTATACGACGCATGATTTGGAATTAGGCGCGGTTGTTTTTGCATTAAAGACTTGGAGGCACTACTTATATGGGGTCAAAAGTATTATATATACCGACCACAAAAGTCTTCAACACATATTTAATCAGAAACAACTGAATATGAGGCAGCGTAGGTGGATTGAATTATTGAATGATTACGACTTTGAGATTCGTTTCCACCCGGGGAAGGCAAATGTGGTAGCCGATGCCTTGAGCAGGAAGGACAGAGAACCCATTCGAGTAAAATCTATGAATATAATGATTCATAATAACCTTACTACTCAAATAAAGGAGGCGCAACAAGGAGTTTTAAAATAAGGAAATTTAAAGGATGAAATACCCAAAGGATCGGAGCAGCATCTTAATATTCGGGAAGACGGAACCCGGTATAGGGCTGAAAGGATTTGGGTACCAAAATTTGAAGATATGAGAGAAATGGTACTTAGAGAAGCTCATAAAACCAGATACTCAATACATCCTGGAACGGGGAAGATGTACAAGGATCTCAAGAAACATTTTTGGTGGCCGGGTATGAAAGCCGATGTTGCTAAATACGTAGGAGAATGTTTGACGTGTTCTAAGGTCAAAGCTGAGCATCAGAAACCATCAGGTCTACTTCAACAACCCGAAATCCCAGAATGGAAATGGGAAAACATTACCATGGATTTCATCACTAAATTGCCAAGGACTGCAAGTGGTTTTGATACTATTTGGGTAATAGTTGATCGTCTTACCAAATCAGCACACTTCCTGCCAATAAGAGAAGATGACAAGATGGAGAAGTTAGCACGACTGTATTTGAAGGAAGTCGTCTCCAGACATGGAATACCAATCTCTATTATCTCTGATAGGGATGGCAGATTTATTTCAAGATTCTGGCAGACATTACAGCAAGCATTAGGAACTCGTCTAGACATGAGTACTGCCTATCATCCACAAACTTATGGGCAGAGCGAAAGGACGATACAAACGCTTGAAGACATGCTACGAGCATGTGTTATTGATTTCGGAAACAGTTGGGATCGACATCTACCATTAGCAGAATTTTCCTATAACAACAGCTACCATTCAAGCATTGAGATGGCGCCGTTTGAAGCACTTTATGGTAGAAAGTGCAGGTCTCCGATTTTTTGGAGTGAAGTGGGGGATAGACAGATTACGGGTCCGGAGATTATACAAGAAACTACCGAGAAGATCATCCAAATTCAACAACGGTTGAAAACCGCCCAAAGTCGACAAAAGAGCTACGCTGACATTAAAAGAAAAGATATAGAATTTGAAATTGGAGAGATGGTCATGCTTAAAGTTGCACCTTGGAAAGGCGTTGTTCGATTTGGTAAATGAGGGAAATTAAATCCAAGGTATATTGGACCATTCAAGATTATTGATCGTGTCGGACCAGTAGCTTACCGACTTGAGTTATCCAAGGTATATTTGAAGAAATGTTTTGCTAAAGAAGATCTCACTATTCCGTTAGATGAAATCCAAATCAACGAAAAACTCCAATTCATCGAAGAACTCGTCGAAATAATGGATCGTGAGGTTAAAAGACTTAAGCAAAACAAGATACCAATTGTTAAGGTTCGATGGAATGCTCGTAGAGGACCCGAGTTCACCTGGGAGCGTGAAGATCAGATGAAGAAGAAATACCCGCATCTATTTCCAGAAGATTCGTCAACACCTTCAACAGCTTAAAATTTCGGGACGAAATTTATTTAACGGGTAGGTACTGTAGTGACCCGAACTTTTCCATGTTTATATATATTAATTGAGATTGATATTTACATGATTAAATGTTTCCAACATGTTAAGTAATCAAACTTGTTAAGACTTGATTAATTGAAATATGTTTCATATAGACAATTGACCACCCAAGTTGACCGGTGATTCACGAACGTTAAAACTTGTAAAAACTATATGATGACATATATATGGATATATATATAGTTAACATGATACTATGATAAGTAAACATATCATTAAGTATATTAACAATGAACTACATATGTAAAAACAAGACTACTAACTTAATGATTTTTAAACGAGACATATATGTAACGATTATTATTGTAAAGACATTTAATGTATATATATCATATTAAGAGATATTCATACATGATAATATCATGATAATATAATAATTTAAAATCTCATTTGATATTATAAACATTGGGTTAACAACATTTAACAAGATCGTTAACCTAAAGGTTTCAAAACAACACTTACATGTAACGACTAACGATGACTTAACGACTCAGTTAAAATGTATATACATGTAGTGTTTTAATATGTATTTATACACTTTTGAAAGACTTCAATACACTTATCAAAATACTTCTACTTAACAAAAATGCGTACAATTACATCCTCGTTCAGTTTCATCAACAATTCTACTCGTATGCACCCGTATTCGTACTCGTACAATACACAGCTTTTAGATGTATGTACTATTGGTATATACACTCCAATGATCAGCTCTTAGCAGCCCATGTGAGTCACCTAACACATGTGGGAACCATCATTTGGCAACTAGCATGAAATATCTCATAAAATTACAAAAATATGAGTAATCATTCATGACTTATTTACATGAAAACAAAATAACATATCCTTTATATCTAATCCATATACCAACGACCAAAAACACCTACAAACACTTTCATTCTTCAATTTTCTTCATCTAATTGATCTCTCTCAAGTTCTATCTTCAAGTTCTAAGTGTTCTTCATAAATTCCAAAAGTTATAGTTTCATAAAATCAAGAATACTTTCAAGTTTGCTAGCTCACTTCCAATCTTGTAAGGTGATCATCCAACCTCAAGAAATCTTTGTTTCTTACAGTAGGTTATCATTCTAATACAAGGTAATAATCATATTCAAACTTTGGTTCAATTTATATAACTATAACAATCTTATTTCAAGTGATGATCTTACTTGAACTTGTTTTCGTGTCATGATTCTGCTTCAAGAACTTCGAGCCATCCAAGGATCTATTGAAGCTAGATCCATTTTTCTCTTTTCCAGTAGGTTTATCCAAGGAACTTAAGGTAGTAATGATGTTCATAACATCATTCGATTCATACATATAAAGCTATCTTATTCGAAGGTTTAAACTTGTAATCACTAGAACATAGTTTAGTTAATTCTAAACTTGTTCGCAAACAAAAGTTAATCCTTCTAACTTGACTTTTAAAATTAACTACACACATGTTCTATATCTATATGATATGCTAACTTAATGATTTAAAACCTGGAAACACGAAAAACACCGTAAAATCGGATTTACGCCGTCGTAGTAACACCGCGGGCTGTTTTGGGTTAGTTAATTAAAAACTATGATAAACTTTGATTTAAAAGTTGTTATTCTGAGAAAATGATTTTTATTATGAACATGAAACTATATCCAAAAATTATGGTTAAACTCAAAGTGAAAGTATGTTTTCTAAAATGGTCATCTAGACGTCGTTCTTTCGACTGAAATGACTACCTTTACAAAAACAACTTGAAACTTATTTTTCCAACTATAAACCTATACTTTTTCTGTTTAGATTCATAAAATAGGGTTCAATATGAAACCATAGCAATTTGATTCACTCAAAACGGATTTAAAATGAAGAAGTTATGGGTAAAACAAGATTGGATAATTTTTCTCATTTTAGCTACGTGAAAATTGGTAACAAATCTATTCCAACCATAACTTAATCAACTTGTATTGTATATTATGTAATCTTGAGATACCATAGACACGTATACAATGTTTTGACCTATCATGTCGACACATCTATATATATTTCGGAACAACCATAGACACTCTATATGTGAATGTTGGAGTTAGCTATACAGGGTTGAGGTTGATTCCAAAATATATATAGTTTGAGTTGTGATCAATACTGAGATACATATACACTGGGTCGTGGATTGATTCAAGATAATATTTATCAATTTATTTCTGTACATCTAACTGTGGACAACTAGTTGTAGGTTACTAACGAGGACAGCTGACTTAATAAACTTAAAACATCAAAATATATTAAAAGTGTTGTAAATATATTTTGAACATACTTTGATATATATGTATATATTGTTATAGGTTCGTGAATCAACCAGTGGCCAAGTCTTACTTCCCGACGAAGTAAAAATCTGTGAAAGTGAGTTATAGTCCCACTTTTAAAATCTAATATTTTTGGGATGAGAATACATGCAGGTTTTATAAATGATTTACAAAATAGACATAAGTACGTGAAACTACATTATATGGTTGAATTATCGAAATCGAATATGCCCCTTTTTATTAAGTCTGGTAATCTAAGAATTAGGGAACAGACACCCTAATTGACGCGAATCCTAAAGATAGATCTATTGGGCTTAACAAACTCCATCCAAAGTACCGGATGCTTTAGTACTTCGAAATTTATATCATATCCGAAGGGTGTCCCAGAATGATGAGGATATTCTTATATATGCATCTTGTTAATGTCGGTTACCAGGTGTTCACCATATGAATGATTTTTATCTCTATGTATGGGATGTGTATTGAAATATGAAATCTTGTGGTCTATTGTTACGATTTGATATATATAGGTTAAACCTATAACTCACCAACATTTTTGTTGACGTTTAAAGCATGTTTATTCTCAGGTGAATACTAAGAGCTTCCGCTGTTGCATACTAAAATAAGGACAAGATTTGGAGTCCATGTTTGTATGATATTGTGTAAAAACTGCATTCAAGAAACTGATTTCGATGTAACATATTTGTATTGTAAACCATTATGTAATGGTCGTGTGTAAACAGGATATTTTAGATTATCATTATTTGATAATCTACGTAAAGTTTTTTTTTAAACCTTTGTTTATGAAATAAAGGTTATGGTTTGTTTTAAAAATGAATGCAGTCTTTGAAAAACGTCTCATATAGAGGTCAAAACCTCGCAACGAAATCAATTAATATGGAACGTTTTTAATCAATAAGAACGGGACATTTCAGTTGGGCCGAGTTAATCATGAAATAAAATAAGAGTTCACTATAATTATTTTAAGATGATGGTTAAAAAGATTTGAACTGCGAGTTAATATAGAAAGGAATAAACAGATAGAGGGTTAAGGGTGTTGACTAGTTAGCGAGAGGTCGCGAGTTCAAGCCCGGGCTGCGACGTTATTTTTTTGGAAGCTAGTTCTTTAAGGTAGTATACTTATTATTCTTACTATTATTATTTTTATTATTATTAATATAGGTATTATTAGTATTAACATTAATATTATTATCATGATCATTATTATTTTTACTATTATTATTATTATTATTATTATTACAACTATATTATTATTATTATTATCATTATTTTTTTACTAATAATAACATTATTATTATTATTATTATAAATATTACTAAAAATAATTTAAGTTTTAAATATATCTTGTATATAAAATATAACTATATTTTTAGGATCTTGAACTAAAAAAAATAGATATTATAAGTTAGATACAAACATTAGATATATAGAAGTATACATGATGTTTTGCGAGGTGTATATAAAATAGTTATTAATTTTAGCAGAAAACACTATTAAATACGATACAATTTTACACAAGATATTTATTTATTTATAGAATGGATATACTTAAACCTTGCTACAACACTTATAGGCAGTGTACCTAATCGTACAGTAGTGTAGTTTTTAGTAAGTCCGGTTCGTTCCACAGGGAAATCTTTAAACAAAGCTCAACGCTATATTAGTTTACTTTTATAAAAATACAAATATATATATAAGTAATATTATTATTATAAAGGGGGGGTTTTACCGTTTAATGACCGGTTTGTCGATTTTAAGACTTTAGTTGCAGTTAAAACCTAATATAAAATATTAAATAAATAAAAGACTTAATTCAAAGCGTAAAATAAATAACGATAATGAAATTGCAATAAAAGTGCGATAAAATAAACTTGCGATAATTAAAAGTGCAATTAAATAACAATAAATAAAAGTGCGATAATTAGAAGTGCAATTAAATATAAAATAAAGGAAATTAAATATGAAATAAAAGAATTATGCTTATTTAAACTTCCGTAATCATGATGTTTGACGTGTTAATTTTAGTTTTATGCCCATGGGTTAATTGTCCTTTGTCCTGGATTATTTAATATGTCCGTCTGGTTTTTGTCCATAACAGTCCATCAGTCATAAATATAAAGTGCGAGTGTCCTCGTCAAATTATTATTATACCCGAAGTTAAATATTCCAACTAATTGGGGATTCGAATTGTAACAAGGTTTTAATACTTTGTTTAATGAATACACCAGGTTATCGACTGCGTGTAAACCAAGGTTTTACTACTTTGTTAACAATTACACCAATTACCCTTGAATGTAATTTCACCCCTGTTTTAATTATTCTAGTGGCTATTAATCCATTCCCGTGTCCGGTTAAATGAACGATTATTCGTACATATAAATACCCCGCCCATCGTGTCCGATCGAGTGTATATGGTAATTTATAGGGACGCCCAATTGTAAATCTTTATATTAACATTAACAAACTTTCATTTAGTTAAACAAATATAAAGCCCATTAATAGCCCATAGTCTAATTTCCACAAGTGTCGTTCTTTTGTCCAAACCCCAATTATGGTACAAAGCCCAATTACCCAATTTTAGTAATTAGCCCAACATCATGATTACTTCGTTTTAAATAAGCATAATAATAACTTAGCTACGAGACATTAATATAAAAAGGTTGAACATAACTTACAATGATTTAAAAATAGCGTAGCGTTACACGGACATAATTTCGACTTACACCCTTACAATATTCGCTAACATACCCTTATTATTAGAATTATAATTAAAATTAAAATTAAAATATAAATTATATATATATATATTTTACGTATATATGAGAGAAGAGAGAAAATAGATTATGAATTGCGATCAGAATTCGGTTGCTTTTATAGGAAAAGTCGAAATTTGGGGCTCCGCGACTCGCGGCAAAATCCTCTTCAAACTCCGCGAGTCGCGGAGAATGAATTTACAGCTCACACCCTTGGAGTCTTTCTCTGCCGACGGGTTTATAATATATATATAATATATATATAATTAATATAATTAATTATATATTATATTATATTTATATACATAGTTAACTTGTAATTTTTAGTCCGTTGCGTCGAGCGTTAAGAGTTGACTCTGGTCCCGGTTCCGGATTTTTGAACGTCCTTGCGTACAATTTTATATTTTGTACTTTGCGTTTTGAATCTTGTACTCTTGTAATTTCGAGACGTTTCTTATCAATAATTGGAACCTTTTTGATTGTCTTTTGTACTTTTGAGCTTTTTGGTCGTTTGCGTCTTCAATTCGTCGAATCTGTCTTTTGTCTTCACCTTTTATTATTTAAACGATTATCACTTGTAAATAGAACAATTGCAACTAAAAGCTTGTCTTTCTTGAGGAATAATGCTATGAAATATATGTTCGTTTTTAGCATTATCAATACATAATAAGTATACTACTTTTACTAATAAAATACTTTTTGTTCATTTACGTTTTAATATAACTCGAATTTATTAAAAATATTATCATATTAAAAATTATGAGTATTTAAAAATATTGATACTAAGTATTTATTCTAAATATATTAATAAAGTATATAAAATATTATAACCTAATGAAATATATAAAATAGAAATATTTAAGTAACTATAAATATTACATTTAATATCACAAGTATATTACTAATATAAAAATATATATTTATTTGAATATTATTATATGTGTTAATATGAATACTTGATATAGGTTCGTGAATCCGAGGCCAACCTTGCATTGTTCAGTTTCGTCGTATGCATATTTTTACTACAAAATATCGTATTGTGAGCTCATTAGCTCCCTTTTACTCTTTACATTTTTGAGACTGAGAATACATGCGCTATTTTTACAACTGCTTTATTAAATGCTTTTGAAATGTATTTTAAACTGCGAATACATGAAATGCTTTTATAAATGTTTGACGAGATAGACACAAGCAAAACATTCCTCGAATGAATTATGTAGACGTAATAATTGCCACCATTGAATTATGTGGACGTGATAATTGCCACCATTGATATGAATATTTTTCCCCTGATTATTATTGCTTGGTAACCTAAGAATTAGGGAACATCACTAATTTTGAGAATTAGTGCACGCCTAATTGACGTGAATTCTAAAGGTAGCTACCGGGTTTAACACCCCCACCCAGAATGTTCACTAGACGGAAGGGCTAGTGGGCGTGGTGTTTAGTACTTCGAAGTTTATATGATTATTATACAGACGAAATGTTCTGTTTTGGGGATATTATTATGCGCATTATATGTTAAGGTCGGTTACCAAGCCAAGCAATGAAAGTAAAGTGAATGTTATGTATCGAGAGAATGATTTTTATACACAGGTTATGTGTATGTTATTTTTGTACACGGAATATGTGTACGGTTAATATGATTTATGAAAAATGGATTTCGTACACGAGAAATGTGTACTGTATTTAAAAGATATCGCATGTACATTACAGGTGGGTATAGGATTCGGGCCCATTTGTACCATACAGGATTTAAATCTTGTGGTCTATCAAAATGATGAATTTTATTGTTTTATGATAAATTTATGAACTCACCAACCTTTTGGTTAACACTTTAAAGCATGTTTATTCTCAGGTATGAAAGAAATCTTCCGCTGTGCATTTGCTCATATTACATGGAGTCGTTCATGGCATATAGAGGTCAGAACCTCGAAATGGGACCAACTGTTGAAGACTTCGTCCAGATGGATTAGGACGGGTCACTACAAAGGCTGTGTTTGTTTTCTCTGACCCTTAAATTTCTCTTCTCCATAACCTAACTTTTCTGTAGCCAACCTTACTGTACAATTTCTATTTGGTTTTCATAACTTAAACTTTTATGCTGTTTGTCTTTTTTTACGCCTTTACAACCTGTGCTTTCCCCGTATTACGAGTAATATTTTTGTAGCTATAGTATTTTAAGTTTCCATCTAATAGATTTTTTATAAATTTATTAAGTATTTTCCATTGGGTATAAATTCTTCTTATATATACATATATATATTTTTTTCCTTTCTTTCTCTCCTATTTGGCTATATTGGATTATATATTATTCTTATATTTATATACCGCCTAGTTGTAATTTATATTATAGTATAACTTACATTTATATATCCTTTTTTAGTTCTAAATATTATAATTTACAATTTATACGATTTTATCTTATTCATATTGTTTAGCTTGTACTTGGTCATCTTTTTAGTGCACATAGTAATATAGATCCTACGCATAGTTATGGTCACTTGAGGTCATGTTCTCCTGTTTTAGGGGCGGGTAGGCCTAGAGGGGTTAGAGGAGGTTGTAGGGTAGCCACCGTTGGTAGGATTAGAGTGGGTAGTTGGAATATAGGAACCCTGATTGGTAAGAGGATTGAGCTCGTTGATACCTTTCTTAAGAGTAAGGTAGACATAGTGTGTGTTCAAGAGACTAGATGGAAGGGTGAAGAGGCGATAGAGATTCAGGACTATAAGTTGTGGTACTCGGGTTCTAGGATAGCACGGAACGGGGTAGGTATCTTTTTAGGAAAACTACATAAAGATAACATTGTTGACGTGGGCAGGTTTAGCGATAGGATTATGTCGGTTAGTTTAATTATTAAGGAGGAGACTTTCACGGTCATTAGTGCATACGCACCTCATGCGGGTTTAGGTGATGCAGAAAAGAAGAGTTTTTGGGAATTGTTAGATGAGGTGGTGAGGGGGTGCCCAGCAGACCATCGACTAATTATAGGTGGTGATCTGAATGGACATATAGGAGTGGAGGCAGAAGGTTATGAGGGAGCCCATGGTGGCTTTGGGTTTGGTTCTAGAAATGAAGAGGGGCGCTCAATTGTTGAGTTTGCCATTGCCCACGAGTTGGTGGTAGCAAACTCTTTCTTCAAGAAGAGGGATGCTCAGTTAGCCACATTCCATAGCGGGGGTCGCAGCACCCAGATTGACTTTTTGCTTCTTCGTAAAGGGGAACTTAGGACATGTAGGGACTGTAAGGTCCTTTCAGCTTTGACGTGCTCCTCCCAGCACAGATTGCTGGTCATGGACCTAGTCACTAGGGGAAGAGTTGGCAGGAGGGCTAGGGCTGTACAACCTAGAATCCTTTGGAAGAACCTCTATGGAGCGAATGCGGAGACTTTCAGAGCGATTGTTGTTAATAGATTGAGTGTAGAAGAGGATTACGTTGGCCCTACGGACGCAGACCAGATATGGAATCGCATGGCGTCCATTATCAGAGATGTGGCAAAAGAGACCTTAGGAGTGGCTATAGGGACATCGAGAGCCCATAAGAGTAGAAGAGAGTCGTGGTGGCTTAGTGACGATGTCCAATCAAAAGTCACGTTAAAGCAGACGAGGTTTAGGGAGCTCATTACTCTTGGAGAAGGGACACCTGAAGAGAGAACTAGGGTAGAAGAAAGATATAAAGAAGCTAAAAGAGAAGCTAAGAAGGCCGTAGCAATTGCAAAAGACAAAGCATATGAAGACTTATATAGGAAACTAGACTCTAAAGAGGGAGCTAATGACATATATAGGATAGCCAAAGCTAGGGAGCGAGGAAGGAGGGACTTAGGTAACATCCAATATATCAAGGATGTAGCAGGTCAAAGTATAGTGAGAGAAGACCTTATTAGGAAAAGATGGGAAGAATATTTTGCATCCCTTTTCGGTAGGGGAAGACCAGAGCGGAACGGTGAACCTCACGAGGTTCAGGAGTTTCAAAAGAACTGTTTCTGCACGAGGTTTAGTCAGGAGGAAGTTAGATTGGCCCTACGAAAGATGGGGAGAAACAAAGCAGTAGGACCAGACCAAATTCCGATTGAGGCGTGGAAGTGCCTAGGAGGTGATGGGGTTAGATGGTTGACAAACCTTTTCAACACGACGTTTAGAAGCACAAATATGCCTATGGAATGGAGACTCAGTGAGGTTATTCCCATTTACAAGAACAAGGGAGATGCGCAATTATGTAGTAACTATAGAGGCATAAAGTTACTCAGTCATACTATGAAGCTTTGGGAAAGAGTGATCGAGACGAGGCTCAGACGCGAGACAAAGGTTTCAGAGAACCAATTCGGTTTCATGCCAGGATGCTCGTCGATGGAAGTGATTCAGATAGTTAGAAGCCTTATGGAGAAGTATAGGGAAAAGCAAAAGAACCTACACATGGCGTTCTTAGACTTGAAAAAAGCTTATGACTGTGTCCTGCGTTAGCTGATTTGAAAGACTCTTAATGCTAGGGGAGTCCCAAGTAGATATATAAGATCTATTAGAGATATGTACGAGGGGACGAAGACTCGTGTACGTACGACGGTAGGAAACACAGAGTTTTTCCCGGTAGAGGTTGGTTTACATCAGGGATCTGCCCTTAGCCCTTATCTTTTCGCTTTGATCCTAGACGAGTTGACTCATAGGATACAAGACAACATCCCATGGTGCCTGATTTTCGCCGACGATATTGTATTAGTTTCGGATTCTCAGGATGAGCTTAACAGGAGGCTAGAGCAATGGAGGATCGCCTTAGAATCAAATGGCCTACGGATTAGCAGACTTAAATCGGAGTACCTTAGATGCGATTTCAAGGGGGCGAAGAGGAACACAACGATATAGTGGATATCAGAATTGGGGATCAGATTCTACCCCCGCAAGAGTCCTTTAGATATTTAGGCTCGATGCTTCACATTTCGGGAAGGATAGATGAGGATGTGACGCATCGTATACGAGTAGGATGGTTGAAGTGGAGGGCTGCGAAAGGGGTGTTGTGCGACAAGAAGGTCCCACTTAAACTGAAAGGTAAATTCTTTAAGGTGGCAATTAGACCAGCCATGTTGTACGGATCAGAGTGTTGGCCAATGACGAAGGCCCAAGAGAGGAGGTGGAGGTGGCGGAAATGAGGATGCTTAGATGGACGTGTGGTAAGACCATGCTAGATATGATACCAAATGGAGTTTTTAGGGAGAAATTGGAAGTTGAGAACATCATCAACAAACTTAGGGAAGGACGACTTAGATGGTTTGGGCATGTTAGGAGGCGCCCACTTTTAGCCCTAGTTAGGAGAGTCGAGACCCTCGCCGTTGGCGGCGTAAGGAGAAGGGGTAGACCTAGACGTAGGATGGAGGATAGATTGAAGCTCGACATGAAAGAGCTCCTACTGACGGAGGACATGACTTCTGATAGGAGCCTGTGGAGGAGTAGAATTAGAATTATTGAGTAGTTTTTTTTTTTTTTCATTGTGTTAGTTACTTTTATTATACAACTACATATATAACTATAACTAGATATTCAATAACCACACTATTTATACCCCTCTACATGGTTTATATGCCTTTGTATCTATGTATATGTTTTTAGGCTATATATATGTACTGATGTATATGTTTGTATCTATATATGTATCTATGTATCTAAGTGCATGTATTGGTGTATGTATGTTTGTCTGTCTTGTATCTGTACCCAGGTATATATATCTACGAATGTATCTATATGTATTTATGTTTAAGCATGAGTTTTTTTTTTTTTTTTCATGCTTTCGTGTGGTATATATATATCGGTGTGTGTGTCTGTGTGGGTGGATATATATATATATATATATATATATATATATATATATATATATATATATATATATACATATATATACATATACATACATATGTATATGTATATGTATATGTATATGTATATGTATATGTATATGTATATATTTTGTTTGTCTGTATGTCTACCTGAAATTAAATGGTTATGTGCACTATTTTATTCATGCTCTTTGCCCTACTGTTGTGCATTACTGCTATATGTGTCCCCTTTATGGTTACTGTGTATGGTTGCTTCTTGCTAGGCGCTCATTACTCGTACAGGTACGTATCATTTGCCCTCTCTATTTCGTTCTTATGAGCTCTTCGGGCCGGAGGTCCTTTAGGAAGCAATCTCTTTTGCGCTAGAGTAGAGGGAGGGACGACCTTATCTAGGCGCGGGTTCTATACCCGCGGGTGGAGTAGTGACTTCCTTCTAATCTAGGGTACGAGGAATGATTGTCTACACTCACCTCTCCCATACCCCACTTTCGTTGGATTGGGTATTGTTGTTGCTGTTGTTGTAATATACTCAAAATTTTATAAGATCAACTTTACTACTCCGTATTTGTTTTCATTCAAGACAATGCGTGAATGATTAGATTTGGACAACATAAACCAATTTGTTTGTGAATTAAATACATCAAAATATGGCAACAATACTTTTTCTCTAGTGCATTAGTACAACTTTTTTCTTTTGAACAATGAGCATCGGTACAACTTAGAAACTCACCTGCGCAAGATTGTGATATATGATTTTGTACCATCAAATTAAAAAAGTATTACTTTTTTTTTAAACGATATTTATATTATAAAGCACCAAAGGCCCAGAGAAGGCTCACAATCAAAATGCAAAGCCTGCAAGGAGCAGGCGCAGCAAACTCCGAAGTCCAAACTAAATAAAACACCAATTAAACATTACATAGCTTAGATTAAAGTAATAAAACATGTAGCACCTAAATAGCAATTTTGACAGCTTCATGACTTCTTTAACCCTCTTGGATTGAACTTCCACTCCTCTAAAGATATCACCCATTTTTCCCTCCGAATGGTGATTCACAAATGCGCTAGAGCTTTAGTAGCTAATAGCATATCTTCGTTTAGAATTTCAAGTCGTCGATCAGCTGAGTGATGTTCTATGTGCTAACTTATTTCTCGACTGTTTTTAGATAGACCAAAGCAAAACGAATCTGGATGCTAGGCAACTCCATTTGGAATACCGACACTTGTTCCCCACCAACTGTTAAAACTCCTTCACGAAGGCATCACGAAGTGACGGGATGTAAATAAATGGTCAGCGTCTTCATCAACCCCTAAGCAAACGTACATGATGCGCTGCTAATATTCACACTTTTGTGGAAAGGGATGACCGAACTTTGTGCCATTTGGATTTCTAGAAAGTGAATATCATACCTTCACAAGCACAAGGAGGTTAACATTCTCTAATTATGACTCAATAACATCATTTGTACATCTGCACCATTGACCCATGCACAATCAAAAACCAAGTAGTCAATCTCCTAAAAATCGAACAAAATCTATCAAAATGCCAATTAGTATTAATTCAATGTGATCTAGCATACAAATACTTCTTTATGCAAGTATTAGGTCAACGTGAACCATGTGGTACTAAATTAGGTCAGGTAATCACATTAAGGCAAGATGGACTTTTGATATATTATTTTATAAACTCACAATATATAATATCTTTTAGCCCGAGTGTTTTGTATCAGTCGCACAAACTGTCATCACTCGTTACCGGACACATGTTTTACTACCACTTACCCAAATTACCACATGATTATTACTTTTTTCTTGCTGCTATTGCCCCCAATCAACTACACACTTGTCATCCAGCTACACACACATTATTAAGATGATATATTATCTCATTAGACATTAGCATTTAACATTTAAAATTATGACTATGACATCTAATTATTTACTTCATCGGTCATTAAATTGATAAGAGGTACCTTTGAAAGTTACATACTAACCATCATTGTTACTCCTTTGTTTTTATCCATCAACTTGCATTGGTTATCTTGTATCCGACTCAAAATGTTAATATGGTTTACATATATATTCATAGTTATACCATGCTCAACTCTTTTAAGGCACACATTAAGTACAATTTAGTTCTCATTTATCAAATTTTGTTTGCAGCTCTGTTGTTCAATCACGTATATATAAAAATGACTACAATAATTTTAAAAATCTAATTGTCAGATTTTAATTCTTCAATCACATGTTTCTTTTTTTACTTTTGCATACACACATGACCCGTTATTAGAAAAATATAACCAGAACTTATCCATTTTTAAAGATGCAACAATAAGGTATTTTAGATTACCTAAGCCCATCCCGATAGAGTCGGCTTGTTACAGAAGCTACCCATTTATGCAAAATCAAAGTTTTACAACTAAGGTATACAACGTATGAACTTTGTAACAGGTCACGTTACATATAACCTATTATCAAATCCAAACGTATAAATATGAAAGTAATAAGCAAATATGAAATACCTCTTTATACATTCCACCATTGTCTGTACATATGCTTTGTGTGCTTTGCAACTATCGTCCAAGTCTTGACAAGTTAAACATAGATAAACCTATCATCGGCAATATAAAGATTAAATTAAGATTAACGTGAAATGTTTGAAAAATACAACCTATAATTTAACGCAATACTTTATGATTAACATATAATATAACTAATCAGTTCTGCCCCATCTCAATCCATTAGCAATTCATAATGTTGAAGGTATACCAAATATTCATGTATATAATACCAACACATTTCACGATTAAGATAACATTAAAACCCAATAATATCTCAATTCCTCTTATTCTGTTTAACATGTACAATTGATGTACAATTGGAGTCAATTTCAAGTGAAACAAGATATGAACCAACAATTAATGTACAAATTAGTTTTAGATATAACTTGAAACCTATTTGATCTACAATTTAGTTTTTAACAGTCACTTCACATCACGTTTCACATTTATTTAGTATGATAACGACACAAACTTGAAACACATAAGTATACTTAAGAAAACCCATATTACCTGAAGTTTCCAATTGAAAACTCGATGATATATTTTCCGGGTTTACCTCTTTTAGTTTTCTTGTTCTGTTCATATTGTTGCAACAACGAACAATGGCGGTGTATGATACGATGGGCTTTCTTGTTCCATGTGGTGAAGGCATAAGTCAGATGATCACGAAGGATGTAAACCATCAATCAATCAAGCATATATAAGAAGAAAAAATAAAAACTTTATAAACAACCAATTACTAAAACCAATTCTTTTAAAAAATTAGAGCGGCTTATGTTTTCATGAACACAAAGTCAATCTACAAAATCAAAACATAATAATAATTCAGTCAATAAAAATTCGAATCCTCATATTAAAATCACTTATTATATCATCAAAACATAACAATTGAATAAAAGTCTATAATTTTTTCCACTACATAGCATCAATTATATCAAAATATCACTTCTAATTACGAACTTTTAATCGAACATCAAAAGGTACTGTAGTGACCCGAACTTTTCCATGTTTATATATATTAAATGAAATTGGTATATTTACATGATTAAATGTTTTTCAACATGTTAAGCAATCAAATTTGTTAAGACTTGATTATTTGAAATGTGCTTCATATAGATAATTGACCACCCAAGTTGACCGGCGATTCACGAACGTTAAAAATTTGTAAAAACTACATGATGATATATATATATATATATGGTTAACATGAGATTATGATAAGTAAGTATCTCACTAAGTATATTAACAATGAGTGATATACATAAAAATGAGTTTATTGAATTAAGAAACTCGAAACGATATATATAACGATTATCGTTATAACAACGTCTTACTAAATACATATGAATCATATTAAGATATTGATACACTATGTTTAACATGATAAAATGATAATTAAGTATATCATTAAGTGTGTTAACAATGAACTATATATGTAAAACAAGACTACTAACTTAAGAATTTCGAAACGAGGCATATATGTAAAGATTATCGTTGTAACAACATTTAACTGTATATATATCATACTAAGATATATTAATATATCATAATATCATGATAATGTAATAATTAAACATCTCTTTAGATATAATAAACAATGGGTTAACAACATTTAACAAGATCGTTAACCTAAAGGTTTCAAAACAACATTTACATGTAACGATTAACGATGACTTAACGACTCAGTTAAAATGTATATACATGTAGTGTTTTAATATGTATTCATACACTTTTGGAAGACTTCAAGACACTTATCAAAATACTTCTACTTAACAAAAATGCTTACAATTACATCCTCGTTCAGTTTCATCAACAATTCTACTCGTATGCACCTGTATTCGTACTCGTACAATACACAGCTTTTAGATGTATGTACTATTGGTATATACACTCCAATTGAAATGTCCCGTTCTTATTGATTAAAAACGTTCCATATTAATTGATTTCGTTGCGAGGTTTTGACCTCTATATGAGACGTTTTTCAAAGACTGCATTCATTTTTAAAACAAACCATAACCTTTATTTCATAAATAAAGGTTTAAAAAGCTTTACGTAGATTATCAAATATTGATAATCTAAAATATCCTGTTTACACACGACCATTACATAATGGTTTACAATACAAATATGTTACATCGAAATCAGTTTCTTGAATGCAGTTTTTACACAATATCATACAAACATGGACTCCAAATCTTGTCCTTATTTTAGTATGCAACAGCGAAAGCTCTTAGTATTCACCTGAGAATAAACATGCTTTAAACGTCAACAAAAATGTTGGTGAGTTACAGGTTTAACCTATATATATCAAATCGTAACAATAGACCACAAGATTTCATATTTCAATACACATCCCATACATAGAGATAAAAATCATTCATATGGTGAACACCTGATAACCGACATTAACAAGATGCATATATAAGAATATCCCCATCATTCCGGGACACCCTTCGGATATGATATAAATTTCGAAGTACTAAAGCATCCGGTACTTTGGATGGGGTTTGTTAGGCCCAATAGATCTATCTTTAGGATTCGCGTCAATTAGGGTGTATGTTCCCTAATTCTTAGATTAACAGACTTAATAAAAAGGGGCATATTCGATTTCAATAATTCAACCATAGAATGTAGTTTCACGTACTTGTGTCTATTTTGTAAATCATTTATAAAACCTGCATGTATTCTCATCCCAAAAATATTAGATTTTAAAAGTTGGACTATAACTCACTTTCACAGATTTTTACTTCGTCGGGAAGTAAGACTTGGCCACTGGTTGATTCACGAACCTATAACAATATATACATATATATCAAAGTATGTTCAAAATATATTCACAACACTTTTAATATATTTTGATATTTTAAGTTTATTAAGTCAGCTGTCCTCGTTGGTAACCTACAACTAGTTGTCCACAGTTAGATGTACAGAAATAAATCGATAAATATTATCTTGAATCAATCCACGACCCAGTGTATACGTATCTCAGTATTGATCACAACTCAAACTATATATATATTTTGGAATGAACCTCAACCCTGTATAGCTAACTCCAACATTCACATATAGAGTGTCTATGGTTTTTCCGAAATATATATAGATGTGTCGACATGATAGGTCGAAACATTGTATACGTGTCTATGGTATCTCAAGATTACATAATATACAATACAAGTTAATTAAGTTATGGTTGGAATAGATTTGTTACCAATTTTCACGTAGCTAAAATGAGAAAAATTATCCAATCTTGTTTTACACATAACTTCTTCATTTTAAATCCGTTTTAAGTGAATCAAATTGCTATGGTTTCATATTGAACTCTATTTTATGAATCTAAACAGAAAAAGTATAGGTTTATAGTCGGAAAAATAAGTTACAAGTCGTTTTTGTAAAGGTAGTCATTTCAGTCGAAAGAACGACGTCTAGATGACCATTTTAGAAAACATACTTCCACTTTGAGTTTAACCATAATTTTTGGATATAGTTTCATGTTCATAATAAAAATCATTTTCTCAGAATAACAACTTTTAAATCAAAGTTTATCATAGTTTTTAATTAACTAACCCAAAACAGCCCGCGGTGTTACTACGACGGCGTAAATCCGGTTTTACGGTGTTTTTCGCGTTTCCAGGTTTTAAATCATTAAGTTAGCATATCATATAGATATAGAACATGTGTTTAGTTGATTTTAAAATTCAAGTTAGAAGGATTAACTTTTATTTGCGAACAAGTTTAGAATTAACTAAACTATGTTCTAGTGATTACAAGTTTAAACCTTCGAATAAGATAGCTTTATATGTATGAATCGAATGATGTTATGATCATCATTACTACCTCAAGTTCCTTGGATAAACCTACTGGAAATGAGAAAAATAGATCTAGCTTCAAAGGATCCTTGGATGGCTTGAAAGTTCTTGAAGCAGAATCATGACACGAAAACAATTTCAAGTAAGATTTCCACTCGAAATAAGATTGTTATAGTTATAGAAATTGAATTAAAGTTTTAATATGATTATTACCTTGTATTATAAAGATAACCTACTGTAAGTAACAAAGGTTTCTTGATCTTGGATGATTACTTGGAATGGATTTAGAAAACTTGGAAGTAAACTTGCAATCTTGGAAGTATTCTTGATTTTATGAAACTAGAACTTTTGGAATTTATGAAGAACACTTAGAACTTGAAGATAGAACTTGAGAGAGATCAATTAGATGAAGAAAATTGAAGAATGAAAGTGTTTGTAGGTGTTTTTGGTCGTTGGTGTATGGATTAGATATAAAGGATATGAAATTTTGTTTTCATGTAAATAAGTCATGAATGATTACTCATATTTTTGTAATTTTATGAGATATTTCATGCTAGTTGCCAAATGATGGTTCCCACATGTGTTAGGTGACTCACATGGGCTGCTAAGAGCTAATCATTGGAGTGTATATACCAATAGTACATACATCTAAAAGCTGTGTATTGTACGAGTACAAATACGGGTGCATACGAGTAGAATTGTTGATGAAACTGAACGAGGATGTAATTGTAAGCATTTTTATTAAGTAGAAGTATTTTGATAAGTGTCTTGAAGTCTTTCAAAAGTGTATGAATACATATTAAAACACTACATGTATATACATTTTAACTGAGTCGTTAAGTCATCGTTAGTCGTTACATGTAAATGTTGTTTTGAAACCTTTAGGTTAACGATCTTGTTGAATGTTGTTAACCCATTGTTTATTATAATAAATGAGATGTTAAATTGTTATATTATCATGATATTATGATATATAATATATCTTAGTATGATGTATATACAGTTAAATATCGTTACAACGATAATCGTTACATATATGTCTCGTTTCGAAATCATTAAGTTAGTAGTCTTATTTTTACATATGTATTTCATTGTTAATACACTTAATAATATATTTACTTATCATTTAACATAATTAACCAAGTGTATCAATATCTTAATATGATTCATATGTACCTAGTAAGACGTTGTTATAACGATAATCGTTATATATATCGTTTTCGAGTTTCTTAAATTAATAGTCTCATTTTTATGTATATAACTCATTGTTAAAATACCTAATGAGATACATACTTATAATAAAATCATGTTAACTATATATATAACCATATATATGTCATCGTATAGTTTTTACAAGTTTTAACGTTCGTGAATCACCGGTCAACTTGGGTGGTCAATTGTCTATATGAAACCTATTTCAATTAATCAAGTCTTAACAAGTTTGATTGCTTAACATGTTGGAAACACTTAATCATGTAAATAACAATTTCATTTAATATATATATAAACATGGAAAAGTTCGGGTCACTACAGTACCTACCCGTTAAATAAATTTCGTCCCGAAATTTTAAGCAGTTGGAGGTGTTGACGTATCTTCTGGAAATAAATGCGGGTATTTCTTCTTCATCTGATCTTCTCGTTCCCAGGTGAACTTGGGTCCTCTACGAGCATTCCATCGAACCTTAACAATTGGTATCTTGTTTTGCTTAAGTCTTTTAACCTCACGATCCATTATTTCGACGGGTTCTTCGATAAATTGAAGTTTTTCGTTGATTTGGATTTCATCTAACGAAATAGTGAGATCTTCTTTAGCAAAACATTTCTTCAAATTCGAGACGTGGAAAGTGTTATGTACAGCCGCGAGTTGTTGAGGTAACTCAAGTCGGTAAGCTACTGGTCCGACACGATCAATAATCTTGAATGGTCCAATATACCTTGGATTTAATTTCCCTCGTTTACCAAATCGAACAACGCCTTTCCAAGGTGCAACTTTAAGCATGACCATCTCTCCAATTTCAAATTCTATATCTTTTCTTTTAATGTCAGCGTAGCTCTTTTGTCGACTTTGGGCGGTTTTCAACCGTTGTTGAATTTGGATGATCTTCTCAGTAGTTTCTTGTATTATCTCCGAACCCGTAATCTGTCTATCCCCCACTTCACTCCAACAAATCGGAGACCTGCACTTTCTACCATAAAGTGCTTCAAATGGCGCCATCTTAATGCTTGAATGGTAGCTTTTGTTGTAGGAAAATTCTGCTAACGGTAGATGTCGATCCCAACTGTTTCCGAAATCAATAGCACATGCTCGTAGAATGTCTTCAAGCATTTGTATCGTCCTTTCACTCTGCCCATCAGTTTGTGGATGATAGGCAGTACTCATGTCTAGACGAGTTCCTAATGCTTGCTGTAATGTCTGCCAAAATCTTGAAATAAATCTGCCATCCCTAACAGAGATAATAGAGATTGGTATTCCATGTCTGGAGACGACTTCCTTCAAATACAGTCGTGCTAACTTCTCCATCTTGTCATCTTCTCTTATTGGCAGGAAGTGTGCTGATTTGGTGAGACGATCAACTATTACCCAAATAGTATCAAAACCACTTGCAGTCCTTGGCAATTTAGTGATGAAATCCATGGTAATGTTTTCCCATTTCTATTCCGGGATTTCGGATTGTTGAAGTAGACCTAATGGTTTCTGATGCTCAGCTTTGACCTTAGAACACGTCAAACATTCTCCTACGTATTTAGCAACATCGGCTTTCATACCCGGCCACCAAAAATGTTTCTTGAGATCCTTGTACATCTTCCCCGTTCCAGGATGTATTGAGTATATGGTTTTATGAGCTTCTCTAAGTACCATTTCTCTCATATCTCCAAATTTTGGTACCCAAATCCTTTCAGCCCTATACCGGGTTCCGTCTTCTCGAATATTAAGATGCTTCTCCGATCCTTTGGGTATTTCATCCTTTAAATTTCCCTCTTTTAAAACTCCTTGTTGCGCCTCCTTTATTTGAGTAGTAAGGTTATTGTGAATCATTATATTCATAGATTTTACTCGAATGGGTTCTCTATCCTTCCTGCTCAAGGTGTCGGCTACCACATTTGCCTTCCCCGGGTGGTAACGAATCTCAAAGTCGTAATCATTCAACAATTCAATCCACCTATGCTGCCTCATATTCAGTTGTTTCTGATTAAATATGTGTTGAAGACTTTTGTGGTCGGTATATATAATACTTTTGACCCCATATAAGTAGTGCCTCCAAGTCTTTAATGCAAAAACAACCGCGCCTAATTCCAAATCATGCGTCGTATAATTTTGCTCGTGAATCTTTAATTGTCTAGACGCATAAGCAATCACCTTCGTTCGTTGCATTAATACACAACCGAGACCTTGCTTTGATGCGTCACAATAAATCACAAAATCATCATTCCCTTCAGGCAATGACAATATAGGTGCCGTAGTTAGCTTTTTCTTCAATAACTGAAACGCTTTCTCTTGTTCATCCTTCCATTCAAATTTCTTCCCTTTATGCGTTAATGCAGTCAAGGGTTTTGCTATTCTGGAAAAGTCTTGGATGAACCTTCTGTAGTAACCAGCTAGTCCTAAAAACTGGCGTATGTGTTTTGGAGTTTTCGGGGTATCCCACTTTTCAACAGTTTCTATCTTTGCCGGATCCACCTTAATACTTTTTTTATTCACTATGTGACCGAGGAATGGAACTTCTTCCAACCAAAATGCCCACTTTGAAAATTTAGCGTACAATTCTTCCTTCCTCAATACTTCTAACACCTTTCTCAAATGTTCACCGTGTTCTTGGTCATTCTTTGAGTAAATAAGTATGTCATCAATGAAAACAATGACAAACTTGTCAAGGTATGGTCCACACACTCGGTTCATAAGGTCCATGAACACAGCTGGTGCATTAGTTAAACCAAACGGCATGACCATAAACTCGTAATGACCGTAACGTGTTCTGAAAGCAGTCTTTGGAATATCATCTTCTTTCACCCGCATTTGATGATACCCGGAACGTAAGTCAATCTTTGAATAAACAGACGAGCCTTGTAGTTGATCAAATAAGTCATCGATTCTCGGTAGTGGGTAGCGGTTCTTGATGGTAAGTTTGTTCAACTCTCGGTAGTCGATACACAACCTGAATGTACCATCTTTCTTCTTGACAAACAAAACAGGAGCTCCCCACGGTGATGTGCTTGGTCGAATGAAACCACGCTCTAAGAGTTCTTGTAATTGGCTTTGCAGTTCTTTCATCTCGCTGGGTGTGAGTCTGTAAGGAGCACGAGCTATTGGTGCAGCTCCTGGTACAAGATCTATTTGAAATTCAACGGATCGATGTGGGGGTAATCCCGGTAATTCTTTCAGAAATACATCGGGAAATTCTTTTGCGACGGGAACATCATTGATGCTCTTTTCTTCAGTTTGTACTTTCTTGACGTGTGTTAGAACAGCATAGCAACCTTTTCTTATTAGTTTTTGTGCCTTCAAATTACTAATAAGATGTAGCTTCGTGTTGCCCTTTTCTCCGTACACCATTAAGGGTTTTCCTTTTTCTCGTATAATGTGAATTGCATTTTTGTAACAAACGATCTCTGCTTTCACTTCTTTCAACCAGTCCATACCGATTATCACATCAAAACTCCCTAACTCTACTAGTATCAAGTCAATCTTAAATGTTTCGCTAACCAGTTTAATTTCTCGATTCCGACATATATTATCTGCTGAAATTAATTTACCATTTGCTAATTCGAGTAAAAATTTACTATCCAACGGCGTCAATGGACAACTTAATTTAGCACAAAAATCTCTACTCATATAGCTTCTATCCGCACCCGAATCAAATAAAACGTAAGCAGATTTATTGTCAATAAGAAACGTACCCGTAACAAGCTCCGGGTCTTCCTGTGAAATGTCCCGTTCTTATTGATTAAAAACGTTCCATATTAATTGATTTCGTTGCGAGGTTTTGACCTCTATATGAGACGTTTTTCAAAGACTGCATTCATTTTAAAACAAACCATAACCTTTATTTCATCAATAAAGGATTAAAAAGCTTTACGTAGATTATCAAATAATGATAATCTAAAATATCATGTTTACACACGACCATTACATAATGGTTTACAATACAAATATGTTACAACAAAATAAGTTTCTTGAATGCAGTTTTTACACAATATCATACAAGCATGGACTCCAAATCTCGTCCTTATTTAAGTATGCGACAGCGGAAGCTCTTAATAATCACCTGAGAATAAACATGCTTAAAACGTCAACAAAAATGTTGGTGAGTTATAGGTTTAACCTATATATATCAAATCATAATAATAGACCACAAGATTTCATATTTCAATACACATCCCATACATAGAGATAAAAATCATTCATATGGTGAACACCTGGTAACCGACATTAACAAGATGCATATATAAGAATATCCCCATCATTCCGGGACACCCTTCGGATATGATATAAATTTCAAAGTACTAAAGCATCCGGTACTTTGGATGGGGCTTGTTGGGCCCGATAGATCTATCTTTAGGATTCGCGTCAATTAGGGTGTCAACTGAAATGTCCCGTTCTTATTGATTAAAAACGTTCCATATTAATTGATTTCGTTGCGAGGTTTTGACCTCTATATGAGACGTTTTTCAAAGACTGCATTCATTTTTAAAACAAACCATAACCTTTATTTCATAAATAAAGGTTTAAAAATCTTTACGTAGATTATCAAATAATGATAATCTAAAATATCCTGTTTACACACGACCATTACATAATGGTTTACAATACAAATATGTTACATCGAAATCAGTTTCTTGAATGCAGTTTTTACATAATATCATACAAACATGGACTCCAAATCTTGTCCTTATTTTAGTATGCAATAGCGGAAGCTCTTAGTATTCACCTGAGAATAAACATGCTTTAAACGTCAACAAAAATGTTGGTGAGTTATAGGTTTAACCTATATATATCAAATCGTAACAATAGACCACAAGATTTCATATTTCAATACACATCCCATACATAGAGATAAAAATCATTCATATGGTGAACACCTGGTAACCGACATTAACAAGATGCATATATAAGAATATCCCCATCATTCCGGGACACCCTTCGGATATGATATAAATTTCGAAGTACTAAAGCATCCGGTACTTTGGATGGGGTTTGTTAGGCCCAATAGATCTATCTTTAGGGTGTCTGTTCCCTAATTCTTAGATTACCAGACTTAATAAAAAGGGGCATATTCGATTTCAATAATTCAACCATAGAATGTAGTTTCACGTACTTGTGTCTATTTTGTAAATCATTTATAAAACCTGCATGTATTCTTATCCCAAAAATATTAGATTTTAAAAGTGGGACTATAACTCACTTTCACAGATTTTTACTTCGTCGGGAAGTAAGACTTGGCCACTGGTTGATTCACGAACCTATAACAATATATACATATATATCAAAGTATGTTTAAAATATATTTACAACACTTTTAATATATTTTGATGTTTTAAGTTTATTAAGTCAGCTGTCCTCGTTAGTAACCTACAACTAGTTGTCCACAGTTAGATGTACAGAAATAAATCGATAAATATTATCTTGAATCAATCCACGACCCAGTGTATACGTATCTCAGTATTGATCACAACTCAAACTATATATATTTTGGAATCAACCTCAACCCTGTATAGCTAACTCCAACATTCACATATAGAGTGTCTATGGTTGTTCCGAAATATATATAGATGTGTCGACATGATAGGTCGAAACATTGTATACGTGTCTATGGTATCTCAAGATTACATAATATATAATACAAGTTGATTAAGTTATGGTTGGAATAGATTTGTTACCAATTTTCACGTAGCTAAAATGAGAAAAATTATCCAATCTTGTTTTACCCATAACTTCTTCATTTTAAATCCGTTTTGAGTGAATCAAATTGCTATGGTTTCATATTGAACTCTATTTTATGAATCTAAACAGAAAAGTATATGTTTATAGTCGGAAAAATAAGATACAAGTCGTTTTTGTAAAGGTAGTCATTTCAGTCGAAAGAACGACGTCTAGATGACCATTTTAGAAAATATACTTCCACTTTGAGTTTAACCATAATTTTTGGATATAGTTTCATGTTCATAATAAAAATCATTTTCTCAGAATAACAACTTTTAAATCAAAGTTTATCATAGTTTTTAATTAACTAACCCAAAACAGCCCGCGGTGTTACTACGACGGCGTAAATCCGGTTTTACGGTATTTTTCATGTTTTCAGGTTTTAAATCATTAAGTTAGCATATCATATAGATATAGAACATGTGTTTAGTTGATTTTAAAAGTCAAGTTAGAAGGATTAACTTTTGTTTGCGAACAAGTTTAGAATTAACTAAACTATGTTCTAGTGATTACAAGTTTAAACCTTCGAATAAGATAGCTTTATATGTATGAATCGAATGATGTTATGAACATCATTACTACCTTAAGTTCCTTGGATAAACCTACTGGAAAATAGAAAAATGGATCTAGCTTCAATGGATCCTTGGATGGCTCGAAGTTCTTGAAGCAAAATCATGACACGAAAACAAGTTCAAGTAAGATCATCACTTGAAATAAGATTGTTATAGTTATAGAAATTGAAACAAAGTTTGAATATGATTATTACCTTGTATTAGAATGATAACCTACTGTAAGAAACAAAAATTTCTTGAGGTTGGATGATCACCTTACAAGATTGGAAGTGAGCTAGCAAACTTGAAAGTATTATTGATTTTATGAAACTAGAACTTTTGGAATTTATGAAGAACACTTAGAACTTGAAGATAGAACTTGAGAGAGATCAATTAGATGAATAAAATTGAAGAATGAAAGTGTTTGTAGGTGTTTTTGGTCGTTGGTGTATGGATTAGATATAAAGGATATGTAATTTTGTTTTCATGTAAATAAGTCATGAATGATTACTCATATTTTTGTAATTTTATGAGATATTTCATGCTAGTTGCCAAATGATGGTTCCCACATGTGTTAGGTGACTCACATGGGCTGCTAAGAGCTGATCATTGGAGTGTATATACCAATAGTACATACATCTAAAAGCTGTGTATTGTACGAGTATGAATACGGGTGCATACGAGTAGAATTGTTGATGAAACTGAACGAGGATGTAATTGTAAGCATTTTTGTTAAGTAGAAGTATTTTAATAAGTGTATTGAAGTCTTTCAAAAGTGTATAAATACATATTAAAACACTACATGTATATACATTTTAACTGAGTCGTTAAGTCATCGTTAGTCGTTACATGTAAGTGTTGTTTTGAAACCTTTAGGTTAACGATCTTGTTAAATGTTATTAAACCAATGTTTATAATATCAAATGAGATTTTAAATTATTATATTATCATGATATTATCATGTATGAATATCTCTTAATATGTTATATATACATTAAATGTCTTTACAACGATATTCGTTACATATATGTCTCGTTTAAAAATCATTAAGTTAGTAGTCTTGTTTTTACATATGTAGTTCATTGTTAATATACTTAATGATATGTTTACTTATCATAGTATCATGTTAACTATATATATATCCATATATATGTCATCATATAGTTTTTACAAGTTTTAACGTTCGTGAATCACCGGTCAATTTGGGTGGTCAATTGTCTATATGAAACATATTTCAATTAATCAAGTCTTAACAAGTTTGATTGCTTAATATGTTGGAAACATTTAATCATGTAAATATCAATCTCAATTAATATATATAAACATGGAAAAGTTCGGGTCACTACAGTACCTACCCGTTAAATAAATTTCGTCCCGAAATTTTAAGCTGTTGAAGGTGTTGACGAATCTTCTGGAAATAGATGCGGGTATTTCTTCTTCATCTGATCTTCACGCTCCCAGTTGAACTCGGGTCCTCTACGAGCATTCCATCGAACCTTAACAATTCGTATCTTGTTTTGCTTAAGTCTTTTAACCTCACGATCCATTATTTCGACGGGTTCTTCGATGAATTGAAGTTTTTCGTTGATTTGGATTTCATCTAACGGAATAGTGAGATCTTCTTTAGCAAAACATTTCTTCAAATTCGAGACGTGGAAAGTGTTATATACAGCCGCGAGTTGTTGAGGTAACTCAAGTCGGTAAGCTACTGGTCCGACACGATCAATAATCTTGAATGGTCCAATATACCTTGGATTTAATTTCCCTCGTTTACCAAATCGAACAACGCCTTTCCAAGGTGCAACTTTAAGCATGACCATCTCTCCAATTTCAAATTCTATATCTTTTCTTTTAATGTCAGCGTAGCTCTTTTGTTGACTTTGGGCGGTTTTCAACCGTTGTTGAATTTGGATGATCTTCTCGGTAGTTTCTTGTATAATCTCCGGACCCGTAATCTGTCTATCCCCCACTTCACTCCAACAAATCGGAGACCTGCACTTTCTACCATAAAGTGCTTCAAACGACGCCATCTCAATGCTTGAATGGTAGCTGTTGTTGTAGGAAAATTCTGCTAACGGTAGATGTCGATCCCAACTGTTTCCGAAATCAATAACACATGCTCGTAGCATGTCTTCAAGCATTTGTATCGTCCTTTCGCTCTGCCCATCAGTTTGTGGATGATAGGCAGTACTCATGTCTAGACGAGTTCCTAATGCTTGCTGTAATGTCTGCCAGAATCTTGAAATAAATCTGCCATCCCTATCAGAGATAATAGAGATTGGTATTCCATGTCTGGAGACGACTTCCTTCAAATACAGTCGTGCTAACTTCTCCATCTTGTCATCTTCTCTTATTGGCAGGAAGTGTGCTGATTTGGTGAGACGATCAACTATTACCCAAATAGTATCAAAACCACTTGCAGTCCTTGGCAATTTAGTGATGAAATCCATGGTAATGTTTTCCCATTTCCATTCCGGGATTTCGGGTTGTTGAAGTAGACCTGATGATTTCTGATGCTCAGCTTTGACCTTAGAACACGTCAAACATTCTCCTACGTATTTAGCAACATCGGCTTTCATGCCCGGCCACCAAAAATGTTTCTTGAGATCCTTGTACATCTTCCCCGTTCCAGGATGTATTGAGTATCTGGTTTTATGAGCTTCTCTAAGTACCATTTCTCTCATATCTCCAAATTTTGGTACCCAAATCCTTTCAGCCCTATACCGAATTCCGTCTTCCTGAATATTAAGATGCTTCTCCGATCCTTTGGGTATTTCATCCTTTAAATTTCCCTCTTTTAAAACTTCTTGTTGCACCTCCTTTATTTGAGTAGTAAGGTTATTATGAATCATTATATTCATAGATTTTACTCGAATGGGTTCTCTGTCCTTCCTGCTCAAGGCATCGGCTACCACATTTGCCTTCCCCGGGTGGTAACGAATCTCAAAGTCGTAATCATTCAACAATTCAATCCACCTACGCTGCCTCATATTCAGTTTTTTCTGATTAAATATGTGTTGAAGACTTTTGTGGTCGGTATATATAATACTTTTGACCCCATATAAGTAGTGCCTCCAAGTCTTTAATGCAAAAACAACCGCTCCTAATTCCAAATCATGCGTCATATAATTTTGTTCGTGAATCTTCAAATGTCTAGACGCATAAGCAATCACCTTCGTTCGTTGCATTAATACACAACCGAGACCTTGCTTTGATGCGTCACAATAAATCACAAAATCATCATTCCCTTCAGGCAATGACAATATAGGTGCCGTAGTTAGCTTTTTCTTCAATAACTGAAACGCTTTCTCTTGTTCATCATTCCATTCAAATTTCTTCCCTTTATGCGTTAATGCAGTCAAGGGTTTTGCTATTCTGGAAAAATCTTGGATGAACCTTCTGTAGTAACCAGCTAGTCCTAAAAACTGGCGTATGTGTTTCGGAGTTTTCGGGGTTTCCCACTTTTCAACAGTTTCTATCTTTGCCGGATCCACCTTAATACCTTCTTTGTTCACTATGTGACCGAGGAATTGAACTTCTTCCAACCAAAATGCACACTTTGAAAACTTAGCGTACAATTCTTCCTTCCTCAATACTTCTAACACCTTTCTCAAATATTCACCGTGTTCTTGGTCATTCTTTGAGTAAATAAGTATGTCATCAATGAAAACAATGACAAACTTGTCAAGGTATGGTCCACACACTCGGTTCATAAGGTCCATGAACACAGCTGGTGCATTAGTTAAACCAAACGGCATGACCATAAACTCGTAATGACCGTAACGTGTTCTGAAAGCAGTCTTTGGAATATCATCTTCTTTCACCCGCATTTGATGATACCCGGAACGTAAGTCAATCTTTGAATAAACAGACGAGCCTTGTAGTTGATCAAATAAGTTGTCGATTCTCGGTAGTGGGTAGCGGTTCTTGATGGTAAGTTTGTTCAACTCTCGGTAGTCGATACACAACCTGAATGTACCATCTTTCTTCTTGACAAACAAAACAGGAGCTCCCCACGGTGATGTGCTTGGTCGAATGAAACCACGCTCTAAAAGTTCTTGTAATTGGCTTTGTAGTTCTTTCATCTCGCTGGGTGCGAGTCTGTAAGGAGCACGAGCTATTGGTGCAGCTCCTGGTACAAGATCTATTTGAAATTCAACTGATCGATGTGGGGGTAATCCCGGTAATTCTTTCGGAAATACATCGGGAAATTCTTTTGCGACGGGAACATCATTGATGCTCTTTTCTCCAGTTTGTACTTTCTCGACGTGTGCTAGAATAGCATAGCAACCTTTTCTTATTAGTTTTTGTGCCTTCAAATTACTAATAAGATGTAGCTTCGTGTTGCCCTTTTCTCCGTACACCATTAAGGGTTTTCCTTTTTCTCGTATAATGCGAATTGCATTTTTGTAACAAACGATCTCTGCTTTCACTTCTTTCAACCAGTCCATACCGATTATCACATCAAAACTCCCTAACTCTACTGGTATCAAATCAATCTTAAATGTTTCGCTAACCAGTTTAATTTCTCGATTCCGACATATATTATCTGCTGAAATTAATTTACCATTTGCTAATTCGAGTAAAAATTTACTATCCAAAGGCGTCAATGGACAACTTAATTTAGCACAAAAATCTCTACTCATATAGCTTCTATCCGCACCCGAATCAAATAAAACGTAAGCAGATTTATTTTCAATAAGAAACGTACCCGTAACAAGCTCCGGGTCTTCCTGTGCCTCTACCGCATTAATATTGAAAACTCTTCCGCGGCCTTGTCCATTCGTGTTCTCCTGGTTCGGGCAATTTCTAATAATGTGGCCCGATTTTCCACATTTATAACAAACTACATTGGCATAACTTGCTCCGACACTACTTGCTCCGCCATTACTCGTTCCGACACCATTTGTTCCTTTCGTTCTATTAACCCCTGGTCCGTAGACCTCACACTTCGCCGCGCTATGACCATTTCTTTTACACTTGTTGCAAAATTTGGTGCAGAACCCCGAGTGATACTTTTCACACCTTTGGCATAGCTGCTTCTGATTGTTGTTGTTGTTGCGGTTATTATTATTGTTGGGATGATTGTTGTAGTTGATGTTGTTGTTGTTGTTGTTGTTGTTGTTGTATTGGTGATTCTTATCACCGTTTTCCTCCCACTTTCTTTTGACTTGCTTCACATTGGCCTCTTCAGCAGTCTGTTCTTTAATTCTTTCTTCAATCTGGTTCACTAGTTTGTGAGCCATTCTACATGCCTGTTGTATGGAGGCGGGCTCGTGTGAACTTATATCTTCTTGGATTCTTTCCGGTAATCCTTTCACAAACGCGTCGATCTTCTCTTCCTCATCTTCGAACGCTCCCGGACACAATAGGCATAATTCTGTGAATCGTCTTTCGTACGTGGTAATATCAAATCCTTGGGTTCGTAACCCTCTAAGTTCTGTCTTGAGCTTATTGACCTCAGTTCTGGGACGGTACTTCTCGTTCATTAAGTGCTTGAATGCTGACCACGGTAGTGCGTAAGCATCATCTTGTCCCACTTGCTCTAGATAGGTATTCCACCATGTTAACGCAGAACCTGTGAAGGTATGCGTAGCGTACTTCACTTTGTCCTCTTCAGTACACTTACTTATGGCAAACACCGATTCGACCTTCTCGGTCCACCGTTTCAATCCGATCGGTCCTTCGGTTCCATCAAATTCCAAAGGTTTGCAGGCAGTGAATTCTTTGTAGGTGCATCCTACACTATTTCTTGTACTGCTAGATCCAAGGTTATTGTTGGTATGTAGCGCAGCCTGTACTGCGGCTATGTTTGAAGCTAGAAAAGTACGGAATTCCTCTTCATTCATATTCACGGTGTGTCGAGTAGTCGGTGCCATTTCCTTCAAAATAGTCAAATGGAACAAGTTAATCATACAGAATATTAAAAGTAGTTAATAGTATTTCGTAGCATAATATGAACTCATTTATAAAAGCTTTTTCTTCATATTAGCGTTTTATAAGTTTAAATTCGGGTAGTACCTACCCGTTAAGTTCATACTTAGTAGCTAATATACAATTCTACTACTACAATTCTATATGAAAAACTGATTATAATAATATTTCGCGTTCAAACTTTTATACAATATTTTACAAACTTACAATACCGCTTATTTTACATAAAGCATGAAATATAGCACACAATAACTTTGATACAAGATAGTTGTGAAGATAATTCTAGCTAGTACACAAGTCGTTCAGCAAAGGCAATAAAGACACGTAATTCATACGTCCAGAAACAAGTCATGCATTCTGGTTTTACTAGGATTACTTCCCATCCTTGGTCTTGTGGAACATAACCGTTATGGCCGTTGATAAGACAGCGTGTTGTAACGTCATCAAAGGGACGAGGGTTACGTAATGTCCAACAGTCCCGTAATAATCTAAAAACCTCATTTCTTACCCCAATTACCGACTCCGTCACTTGTGGAAACGTTTTGTTTAATAGTTGTAGCCCGATGTTCTTGTTCTCACTTTGGTGAGAAGCGAACATTACTAATCCGTAAGCATAACATGCTTCTTTATGTTGCATGTTAGCCGCTTTTTCTAACTCACGAAGTCCAATATTCGGATATATTGAGTCAAAATAATTTCTTAACCCGTTGCGTAAAATAGCATTTGGGTTCCCCGCAATATATGCGTCAAAGTAAACACATCGTAACTTATGGGTTTCCCAATGTGATATCCCCCATCTTTCAAACGAAAGTCTCTTATAAACCAAGACATTCTTGGAACGTTCTTCGAATGTCTTACAAACTGATCTCGCCTTAAATAGTTGTGCCGAGGAATTCTGGCCGACTCTAGACAAGATTTCATCAATCATGTCTCCGGGTAGGTCTCTTAAAATATTGGGTTGTCTATCCGTTTTGTGTTTTTTAAACTGTAAAATAGACAAGAGTTAGATTCATAAAAAAATACTTATTAATACAAGCAATTTTTACATATATCATAAAGCATAAGCACACTATATTACATATATTACACATATTACACCACACGAATACAACTATCTTATTCCGACTCGCTCGTTTCTTCTTCTTCGGTTTTGGTTCGTTTTGCCAGGTTTCTAGGGATATATGATGTTCCCCTAATACGAGCCGTAATTTTCCACATTGGTTTAGAAAAACCTGGTGGTTTAGAGGTTCCCGGGTCATTGTTACAACTTAAGGACTTCGGGGGTTGACGATACATATAAAGTTCATCGGGGTTGGAATTAGATTTCTCTATTTTTATTCCCTTTCCCTTATTATTTTCTTTTACCTTTTTAAATTCAGTTGGGGTAATTTCTATAACATCATCGGAATTCTCGTCGGAATCCGATTCATCGGAGAATTGGTAATCCTCCAAATATTTTGCTTCCTTGGCGGAAACACCATTGACCATAATTAACCTTGGTCGGTTGGTTGAGGATTTTCTTTTACTTAACCGTTTTATTATTTCTCCCACCGGTTCTATTTCTTCATCCGGTTCCTCCTCTTCCGGTTCTGATTCTTCTTCCGGTTCTGATTCTTCTTCCGGTTCCGACTCTTCTTCCGGTTCCTCTTCGGGAACTTGTGAATCAGTCCACGAATCATTCCAATTTACATTTGACTCTTCATTATTATTAGGTGAGTCAATGGGACTTGTTCTAGAGGTAGACATCTATCACATAATATCAAACGCGTTAAGAGATTAATATATCACATAATATTCACATGTTAAAAATATATAGTTTCCAACAAAATTTGTTAAGCAATCATTTTTCAAGTAAACACGGTCGAAGTCCAGACTCACTAATGCATCCTAACAAACTCGATAAGCCACACTAATGCAAAATTCTGGTTCTCTAAGACCAACGCTCGGATACCAACTGAAATGTCCCGTTCTTATTGATTAAAAACGTTCCATATTAATTGATTTCGTTGCGAGGTTTTGACCTCTATATGAGACGTTTTTCAAAGACTGCATTCATTTTAAAACAAACCATAACCTTTATTTCATCAATAAAGGTTTAAAAAGCTTTACGTAGATTATCAAATAATGATAATCTAAAATATCCTGTTTACACACGACCATTACATAATGGTTTACAATACAAATATGTTACAACAAAATAAGTTTCTTGAATGCAGTTTTTACACAATATCATACAAGCATGGACTCCAAATCTCGTCCTTATTTAAGTATGCGACAGCGGAAGCTCTTAATAATCACCTGAGAATAAACATGCTTAAAACGTCAACAAAAATGTTGGTGAGTTATAGGTTTAACCTATATATATCAAATCATAATAATAGACCACAAGATTTCATATTTCAATACACATCCCATACATAGAGATAAAAATCATTCATATGGTGAACACCTGGTAACCGACATTAACAAGATGCATATATAAGAATATCCCCATCATTCCGGGACACCCTTCGGATATGATATAAATTTCGAAGTACTAAAGCATCCGGTACTTTGGATGGGGCTTGTTGGGCCCGATAGATCTATCTTTAGGATTCGCGTCAATTAGGGTGTCTGTTCCCTAATTCTTAGATTACCAGACTTAATAAAAAGGGGCATATTCGATTTCGATAATTCAACCATAGAATGTAGTTTCACGTACTTGTGTCTATTTTGTAAATCATTTATAAAACCTGCATGTATTCTCATCCCAAAAATATTAGATTTTAAAAGTGGGACTATAACTCACTTTCACAGATTTTTACTTCGTCGGGAAGTAAGACTTGGCCACTGGTTGATTCACGAACCTATAACAATATATACATATATATCAAAGTATGTTTAAAATATATTTACAACACTTTTAATATATTTTGATGTTTTAAGTTTATTAAGTCAGCTGTCCTCGTTAGTAACCTACAACTAGTTGTCCATAGTTAGATGTACAGAAATAAATCGATAAATATTATCTTGAATCAATCCACGACCCAGTGTATATGTATCTCAGTATTGATCACAACTCAAACTATATATATTTTGGAATCAACCTCAACCCTGTATAGCTAACTCCAACATTCACATATAGAGTGTCTATGGTTGTTCCGAAATATATATAGATGTGTCGACATGATAGGTCGAAACATTGTATACGTGTCTATGGTATCTCAAGATTACATAATATACAATACAAGTTGATTAAGTTATGGTTGGAATAGATTTGTTACCAATTTTCACGTAGCTAAAATGAGAAAAATTATCCAATCTTGTTTTACCCATAACTTCTTCATTTTAAATCCGTTTTGAGTGAATCAAATTGCTATGGTTTCATATTGAACTCTATTTTATGAATCTAAACATAAAAGTATAGGTTTATAGTTGGAAAAATAAGATACAAGTCATTTTTTTAAAGGTAGTCATTTCAGTCGAAAGAACGACGTCTAGATGACCATTTTAGAAAATATACTTCCACTTTGAGTTTAACCATAATTTTTGGATATAGTTTCATGTTCATAATAAAAATCATTTTCTCAGAATAACAACTTTTAAATCAAAGTTTATCATAGTTTTTAATTAACTAACCCAAAACAGCCCGCGGTGTTACTACGACGGCGTAAATCCGGTTTTACGGTATTTTTCGTGTTTTCAGGTTTTAAATCATTAAGTTAGCATATCATATAGATATAGAACATGTGTTTAGTTGATTTTAAAAGTCAAGTTAGAAGGATTAACTTTTGTTTGCGAACAAGTTTAGAATTAACTAAACTATGTTCTAGTGATTACAAGTTTAAACCTTCGAATAAGATAGCTTTATATGTATGAATCGAATGATGTTATGAACATCATTACTACCTTAAGTTCCTTGGATAAACCTACTGGAAAAGAGAAAAATGGATCTAGCTTCAATGGATCCTTGGATGGCTCGAAGTTCTTGAAGCAAAATCATGACACGAAAACAAGTTCAAGTAAGATCATCACTTGAAATAAGATTGTTATAGTTATAGAAATTGAACCAAAGTTTGAATATGATTATTACCTTGTATTAGAATGATAACCTACTGTAAGAAACAAAGATTTCTTGAGGTTGGATGATCACCTTACAATATTGGAAGTGAGCTAGCAAACTTGAAAGTATTCTTGATTTTATGAAACTAGAACTTTTGGAATATATGAAGAACACTTAGAACTTGAAGATAGAACTTGAGAGAGATCAATTAGATGAATAAAATTGAAGAATGAAAGTGTTTGTAGGTGTTTTTGGTCGTTGGTGTATGGATTAGATATAAAGGATATGTAATTTTGTTTTCATGTAAATAAGTCATGAATGATTACTCATATTTTTGTAATTTTATGAGATATTTCATGCTAGTTGCCAAATGATGGTTCCCACATGTGTTAGGTGACTCACATGGGCTGCTAAGAGCTGATCATTGGAGTGTATATACCAATAGTACATACATCTAAAAGCTGTGTATTGTACGAGTACGAATACGGGTGCATACGAGTAGAATTGTTGATGAAACTGAACGAGGATGTAATTGTAAGCATTTTTGTTAAGTAGAAGTATTTTGATAAGTGTATTGAAGTCTTTCAAAAGTGTATAAATACATATTAAAACACTACATGTATATACATTTTAACTGAGTCGTTAAGTCATCGTTAGTCGTTACATGTAAGTGTTGTTTTGAAACCTTTAGGTTAACGATCTTGTTAAATGTTATTAAACCAATGTTTATAATATCAAATGAGATTTTAAATTATTATATTATCATGATATTATCATGTATGAATATCTCTTAATATGTTATATATACATTAAATGTCTTTACAACGATATTCGTTACATATATGTCTCGTTTAAAAATCATTAAGTTAGTAGTCTTGTTTTTACATATGTAGTTCATTGTTAATATACTTAATGATATGTTTACTTATCATAGTATCATGTTAACTATATATATATCCATATATATGTCATCATATAGTTTTTACAAGTTTTAACGTTCGTGAATCACCGGTCAATTTGGGTGGTCAATTGTCTATATGAAACATATTTCAATTAATCAAGTCTTAACAAGTTTGATTGCTTAACATGTTGGAAACATTTAATCATGTAAATATCAATCTCAATTAATATATATAAACATGGAAAAGTTCGGGTCACTACATCCTGTGCCTCTGCCGCATTAATATTGAAAACTCTTCCGCGGCCTTGTCCATTCGTGTTCTCCTGGTTCGGGAAATTTCTAGTAATGTGGCCCGGTTTTCCACATTTATAACAAACTACATTGGCATTACTTGCTCCGACACTACTTGCTCCGCCATTACTCGTTCCGACACCATTTATTCCTTTCGTTCTGTTAACCCCTGGTCTGTAGACCTCACACTTCGCCGCGCTATGACCATTTCTTTTACACTTGTTGCAAAATTTGGTGCAGAACCCCGAGTGATACTTTTCACACCTTTGGCATAGCTGCTTCTGATTGTTGTTGTTGTTGTTGTTGTTGTTGTTGTTGTTGTTGTTGTTGTTGTTGTTGTTGTTGTTGTTGTTGTTGTTGTTGTTGTTGTTGTTGTTGTTGTTGTTGTTGTTGTTGTTGTTGTTGTTGTTGTTGTTGTTGTTGTTGTTGTTGTTGTTGTTGTTGTTGTTGTTGTTGTTGTTGTTGTTGTTGTTGTTGTTGTTGTTGTTGTTGTTGTTGTTGTTGTTGTTGTTGTTGTTGTTGTTGTTGTTGTTGTTGTTGTTGTTGTTGTTGTTGTTGTTGTTGTTGTTGTTGTTGTTGTTGTTGTTGTTGTTGTTGTTGTTGTTGTTGTTGTTGTTGTTGTTGTTGTTGTTGTTGTTGTTGTTGTTGTTGTTGTTGTTGTTGTTGTTGTTGTTGTTGTTGTTGTTGTTGTTGTTGTTGTTGTTGTTGTTGTTGTTGTTGTTGTTGTTGTTGTTGTTGTTGTTGTTGGGCCGTTTGTTGTTGTTGCGATTGATGTTGCGATTGTTGGGATAATTGTTGCGATTATTATTGTAATTGCTGTTGTTGTTGTATTGGTGATTCTTATCACCGTTTTCCTCCCATTTTCTTTTGACTTGCTTCACATTGGCCTCTTCAGCCGTCTGTTCTTTAATTCTTTCCTCAATCTGGTTCACTAGTTTGTGAGCCATTCTACATGCCTGTTGTATGGAGGCGGGCTCGTGTGAACTTATATCTTCTTGGATTCTTTCCGGTAATCCTTTCACAAACGCGTCGAATTTCTCTTCCTCATCTTCGAACGCTCCCGGACACAATAGGCACAATTCTGTGAATCGTCTTTCGTACGTGGTAATATCAAATCCTTGGGTTCGTAACCCTCTAAGTTCTGTCTTGAGCTTATTGACCTCGGTTCTGGGACGGTACTTCTCGTTCATCAAGTGCTTGAATGCTGACCACGGTAGTGCGTAAGCATCATCTTGTCCCACTTGCTCTAGATAGGTATTCCACCATGTTAACGCAGAACCTGTGAAGGTATGCGTAGCGTACTTCACTTTATCCTCTTCAGTACACTTACTTATGGCAAACACCGATTCGACCTTCTCGGTCCACCGTTTCAATCCGATCAGTCCTTCGGTTCCATCAAATTCCAAAGGTTTGCAGGCAGTGAATTCTTTGTAGGTGCATCCTACACCATTTCCTGTACTGTTAGATCCAAGGTTATTGTTGGTATGTAGCGCAGCCTGTACTGCGGCTATGTTTGAAGCTAGAAAAGTACAGAATTCCTCTTCATTCATATTCACGGTGTGTCGAGTAGTCGGTGCCATTTCCTTCAAAATAGTCAAATGGAACAAGTTAATCATACAGAATATTAAGAGTAGTTAATAGTATTTCGTAGCATAATATGAACTCATTTATAAAAGCTTTTTCTTCATATTAGCGTTTTATAAGTTTAAATTCGGGTAGTACCTACCCGTTAAGTTCATACTTAGTAGCTAATATACAATTCAACTACTACAATTCTATATGAAAAACTGATTATAATAATATTTCGCGTTCAAACTTTTATACAATATTTTACAAACTTACAATACCGCTTATTTTACATAAAGCATGAAATATAGCACACAATAACTTTGATACAAGATAGTTGTGAAGATAATTCTAGCTAGTACACAAGTCGTTCAGCAAAGGCAATAAAGACACGTAATTCATACATCCAGAAACAAGTCATGCATTCTGGTTTTACTAGGACTACTTCCCATCCTAGGTCTTGTGGAACATAACTGTTATGGCCGTTGATAAGACAGCGTGTTGTAACGTCGTCAAAGGGACGAGGGTTACGTAATGACCAACAGTCTCGTAATAACCTAAAAACCTCATTTCTTACCCCAATTACTGACTCCGTCACTTGTGGGAACGTTTTGTTTAATAGCTGTAGCCCGATGTTCTTTTTCTCACTTTGGTGAGAAGCGAACATTACTAACCCGTAAGCATAGCATGCTTCTTTATGTTGCATGTTAGCCGCTTTTTCTAATTCATGAAGTCCTATATTCGGATACATTGAGTCAAAATAATTTCTTAACCCGTTGCGTAAAATAGCATTTGGGTTCCCCGCAATATATGCGTCAAAGTAAACACATCGTAACTTATGGGTTTCCCAATGTGATATCCCCCATCTTTCAAACGAAAGTCTCTTATAAACCAAGACATTTTTGGAACGTTCTTCGAATGTCTTACAAAATGATCTCGCCTTAAATAGTTGTGCCGAGGAATTCTGACCGACTCTAGACAATATTTCATCAATCATGTCTCCTGGTAGGTCTCTTAAAATATTGGGTTATCTATCCATTTTGTGTTTTTAAACTGTAAAATAGACAAGAGTTAGATTCATAAAAAAATACTTATTAATACAAGCAATTTTTACATATATCATAAAGCATAAGCACACTATATTACATATATTACACCACACGAATACAACTATCTTATTCCGACTCGCTCGTTTCTTCTTCTTCGGTTTTGGTTCGTTTTGCCAAGTTTCAAGGGATATATGATGTTCCCCTAATACTAGCTGTCGTTTTCCACAACGGTTTAGAAAAACCTGGTGGTTTAGAGGTTCCCGGGTCATTGTTACAACTTAAGGACTTCAGGGGTTGACGATACATATAAAGTTCATCGGGGTTGGAATTAGATTTCTCTATTTTTATGCCCTTTCCCTTATTATTTTCTTTTGCTTTTTTAAATTCAGTTGGGGTAATTTCTATAACATCATCGGAATTCTCGTCGGAATCCGATTCATCGGAGAATTGGTAATCCTCCCAATACTTTGCTTCCTTGGCGGAAACACCATTGACCATAATTAACCTTGGTCGGTTGGTTGAGGATTTTCTTTTACTTAACCGTTTTATTATTTCCCCCACCAGTTCTATTTCCTCCTCCGGTTCCTCCTCTTTCGGTTCTGATTCTTCTTCCGGTTCCTCTTCGGAACTTGTGAATCAGTCCAATATATATTCGACTCTTCGTTATTATTAGGTGACTCAATGGGATTTGTGCTAGAGGTAGACATCTATCACACAATATCAAACATGTTAAGAGATTAATATATCACATAATATATACATGTTAATAATATATAGTTTCCAACAAAAATGTTAAGCATTCATTTTTTAAAGAAAACACGGTCGAAGTCCAGACTTACTAATGCGTCCTAACAAACTCGATAAGACATACTAATGCAAATTTTCTGGTTCTCTAAGACCAACGCTCGGATACCAACTGAAATGTCCCGTTCTTATTGATTAAAAACGTTCCATATTAATTGATTTCGTTGCGAGGTTTTGACCTCTATATGAGACGTTTTTCAAAGACTGCATTCATTTTTAAAACAAACCATAACCTTTATTTCATAAATAAAGGTTTAAAAATCTTTACGTAGATTATCAAATAATGATAATCTAAAATATCCTGTTTACACACGACCATTACATAATGGTTTACAATACAAATATGTTACATCGAAATCAGTTTCTTGAATGCAGTTTTTACATAATATCATACAAACATGGACTCCAAATCTTGTCCTTATTTTAGTATGCAATAGCGGAAGCTCTTAGTATTCACCTGAGAATAAACATGCTTTAAACGTCAACAAAAATGTTGGTGAGTTATAGGTTTAACCTATATATATCAAATCGTAACAATAGACCACAAGATTTCATATTTCAATACACATCCCATACATAGAGATAAAAATCATTCATATGGTGAACACCTGGTAACCGACATTAACAAGATGCATATATAAGAATATCCCCATCATTCCGGGACACCCTTCGGATATGATATAAATTTCGAAGTACTAAAGCATCCGGTACTTTGGATGGGGTTTGTTAGGCCCAATAGATCTATCTTTAGGGTGTCTGTTCCCTAATTCTTAGATTACCAGACTTAATAAAAAGGGGCATATTCGATTTCAATAATTCAACCATAGAATGTAGTTTCACGTACTTGTGTCTATTTTGTAAATCATTTATAAAACCTGCATGTATTCTCATCCCAAAAATATTAGATTTTAAAAGTGGGACTATAACTCACTTTCACAGATTTTTACTTCGTCGGGAAGTAAGACTTGGCCACTGGTTGATTCACGAACCTATAACAATATATACATATATATCAAAGTATGTTCAAAATATATTTACAACACTTTTAATATATTTTGATGTTTTAAGTTTATTAAGTCAGCTGTCCTCGTTAGTAACCTACAACTAGTTGTCCACAGTTAGATGTACAGAAATAAATCGATAAATATTATCTTGAATCAATCCACGACCCAGTGTATACGTATCTCAGTATTGATCACAACTCAAACTATATATATTTTAGAATCAACCTCAACCCTGTATAGCTAACTCCAACATTCACATATAGAGTGTCTATGGTTGTTCCGAAATATATATAGATGTGTCGACATGATAGGTCGAAACATTGTATACGTGTCTATGGTATCTCAAGATTACATAATATACAATACAAGTTGATTAAGTTATGGTTGGAATAGATTTGTTACCAATTTTCACGTAGCTAAAATGAGAAAAATTATCCAATCTTGTTTTACCCATAACTTCTTCATTTTAAATCCATTTTGAGTGAATAAAATTGCTATGGTTTCATATTGAACTCTATTTTATGAATCTAAATAGAAAAAGTATAGGTTTATAGTCGGAAAAATAAGTTACAAGTCGTTTTTGTAAAGGTAGTCATTTCAGTCGAAAGAACGACATCTAGATGACCATTTTAGAAAACATACTTCCACTTTGAGTTTAACCATAATTTTTGGATATAGTTTCATGTTCATAATAAAAATCATTTTCTCAGAATAACAACTTTTAAATCAAAGTTTATCATAGTTTTTAATTAACTAAACCAAAACAGCCCGCGGTGTTACTACGACGGCGTAAATCCGGTTTTACGGTGTTTTTCGTGTTTCCAGGTTTTAAATCATTAAGTTAGCATATCATATAGATATAGAACATGTGTTTAGTTGATTTTAAAAGTCAAGTTAGAAGGATTAACTTTTATTTGCGAACAAGTTTAGAATTAACTAAACTATGTTCTAGTGATTACAAGTTTAAACCTTCGAATAAGATAGCTTTATATGTATGAATCGAATGATGTTATGAACATCATTACTACCTCAAGTTCCTTGGATAAACCTACTGGAAATTAGAAAAATAGATCTAGCTTCAAAGGATCCTTGGATGGCTTGAAAGTTCTTGAAGCAGAATCATGACACGAAAACAATTTCAAGTAAGATTTCCACTCGAAATAAGATTGTTATAGTTATAGAAATTGAATTAAAGTTTGAATATGTTTATTACCTTGTATTAGAAAGATAACCTACTGTAAGTAACAAAGGTTTCTTGATCTTGGATGATTACTTGGAATGGATTTAGAAAACTTGGAAGTAAACTTGCAATCTTGGAAGTATTCTTGATTTTATGAAACTAGAACTTTTGGAATTTATGAAGAACACTTAGAACTTGAAGATAGAACTTGAGAGAGATCAATTAGATGAAGAAAATTGAAGAATGAAAGTGTTTGTAGGTGTTTTTGGTCGTTGGTGTATGGATTAGATATAAAGGATATGAAATTTTGTTTTCATGTAAATAAGTCATGAATGATTACTCATATTTTTGTAATTTTATGAGATATTTCATGCTAGTTGCCAAATGATGGTTCCCACATGTGTTAGGTGACTCACATGGGCTACTAAAAGATGATCATTGGAGTGTATATACCAATAGTACATACATCTAAAAGCTGTGAATTGTACGAGTACGAATACGGGTGCATACGAGTAGAATTGTTGATGAAACTGAACGAGGATGTAATTGTAAGCATTTTTGTTAAGTAGAAGTATTTTGATAAGTGTCTTGAAGTCTTTCAAAAGTGTATGAATACATATTAAAACCCTACATGTATATACATTTTAACTGAGTCGTTAAGTCATCGTTAGTCGTTACATGTAAGTGTTGTTTTGAAACCTTTAGGTTAACGATCTTGTTGAATGTTGTTAATCCATTGTTTATTATAACAAATAAGATGTTAAATTGTTATATTATCATGATATTATGATATATAATATATCTTAGTATGATGTATATACAGTTAAATGTCGTTACAACGATAATCGTTACATATATGTCTCGTTTCGAAATCATTAAGTTAGTAGTCTTATTTTTACATATGTATTTCATTATTAATACACTTAATAATATATTTACTTATCATTTAACATAATTAACCAAGTGTATCAATATCTTAATATGATTCATATGTACCTAGTAAGACGTTGTTATAACGATAATCGTTATATATATCGTTTTCGAGTTTCTTAAATTAATAGTCTCATTTTTATGTATATAACTCATTGTTAAAATACCTAATGAGATACATACTTATAATAAAATCATGTTAACTATATATATAACCATATATATGTCATCGTATAGTTTTTACAAGTTTTAACGTTCGTGAATCACCGGTCAACTTGGGTGGTCAATTGTCTATATGAAACCTATTTCAATTAATCAAGTCTTAACAAGTTTGATTGCTTAACATGTTGGAAACACTTAATCATGTAAATAACAATTTCATTTAATATATATATAAACATGGAAAAGTTCGGGTCACTACACCAATGATCAGCTCTTAGCATCCTATGTGAGTCACCTAACACATGTGGGAACCATCATTTGGCAAATAGCATGAAATATCTCATAAAATTACAAAAATATTAGTAATCATTCATGACTTATTTACATGTAGACAAAATTACACATCCTTTATATCTAATCCATATACCAATGACCAAAAACACCTATAAACACTTTCATTCTTCAATTTTCTTCATCTAAATAATCTCTCTTAAGTTCTATCTTCAAGTTCTAAGTGTTCTTCATAAATTCTACAAGTTCTAGTTTCATAAAATCAAGAATACTTCCAAGTTTACTAGCTCACTTCCAATCTTGTAAATTGATCATCCAACCTCAAGAAATCCTTGTTGTTTACAGTAAGATATCATTCTAAATCAAGGTAATACTCATATAAAAACTTTGATTTAATTTCTATAGCTATAACTATCTTAATTCGAGTGATAATCTTACTTGAACTTGTTTTCGTGTCATGATTCTGCTTCAAGAACTTTCAAGCCATCCAAGATCCTTTGAAGCTAGATCATTTCTTGTCACTTCTATAAGGTTTACCTACTAAACTTAAGGTAGTAATGATGTTCATAACATCATTCAATTCATATATATAAAACTACCTTATTCGAAGGTTTAAATTTGAAATCACTAGAACATAGTTTAGTTAATTTAAACTTGTTCGCAAACAAAAGTTAATCCTTCTAACTTGACTTTTAAAATCAACTAAACACATGTTATATATCTATATGATATGCTAACTTAATGATTTAAAATCGGGAAACACGAAAAACACCGTAAAACCGGATATACGCCGTCGTAGTAACATCGCGGGCTGTTTTGGGTTAGTTAATTAAAAACTATGATAAACTTTGATTTAAAAGTTGTTCTTCTGGTAAATTTTTTTTTCTTATGAACATGAAACTATATCCAAAAATCAGGGTTAAACTCAAAGTAGAAGTATGTTTTCCAAAATGGTCATCTAGACGTCGTTCTTTCGACTGAAATGACTACCATTACAAAAAAGACTTGTAACCTGTATTTCCGACTATAAACTTATACTTTTTCTGTTTAGATTCATAAACTTAAGTTCAATATGAAACCATAGCAACTTGAAACACTCAAAACGGATTTAAAACGAAGAAGTTATGGGTAAAACAAGATTGGATAATTTTTTCTTGTTGTAGCTACGTGAAAATTGGTAACAAATCTATATTAATCATATCCTAGCTAACTTATATTGTATTACATGTATTCTAATATATTATGTAATCTTGGGATACCATAGACACGTATGCAAATATTTTGACATATCATATCGACCCATGTATATATATTATTTGGAACAACCATAGACACTCTATATGCAGTAATGTTGGAGTTAGCTATACAGGGTTGAGGTTGATTCCAAAAATATATATACTTTGAGTTGTGATCTAGCCTGAGACATGTATACACTGGGTCGTGGATTGATCCAATATAATATATATCGATTTATTTCTGTACATCTAACTATGGACAACTAGTTGTAGGTTACTAACGAGGACAACTGACTTAATAAACTTAAAACATTAAAACATATTAAAAATGTTGTAAATATATTTTGAACATACTTTGATATATATATATATGTACATATTTGTTATAGGTTCGTGAATCGACCAGTGGCCAAGTCTTACTTCCCGACGAAGTAAAAATCTGTGAAAGTGAGTTATAGTCCCACTTTTAAAATCTATTATTTTTTTGGATGAGAATACATGCGATTCTATAAATGTTTTACAAAATAGACACAAGTAATCGAAAATACTTTCTATGTTGGATTATCGAACCGAATATGCCCCTTTTTAGCTTGGTAGCCTAAGAATTAGGGAAATGGCCCCTAATTGACGCGAATCCTAAAGATAGATCTATTTGGCCCAACAAGTCTCATCCGAGTTACGGATGCTTTAATACTTCGATTTATCATATTCGATGAGAGTCCCGGAATGATGGGGATATTCTATATGCATCTTGTTAAGGTCGGTTACCAGGTGTTCAACATATGAATGATTTTTATCTCTATGCAGTTTGCGAAATGCCTGATATGAGATGTGTTATAAAAATGAAATCCTGTGGTCTATTATTATGATTTGATAATATGTAGGTTAAACCTATAACGCACCAACAATTTTGTTGACGTTCTAAGCATGTTTATTCTCAGGTGATTATTAAGAGCTTCCGCTGTTGCATACTAAATTAAGGACAAGATTTGGAGTCCATGCTTGTATAATATTGTTTAAAAACTCCATTCGAAGACTTATGTTGATGTGTAATGTTATTGTAAACCATTATATAATGGTCGTGTGAAAAACGCTATATTTTAGATTATCATTATTTGATAATCGTAGTAATATTTTAAAGGTTATGGTTTGTTCTAAAATCGAATGCAGTCTTTGAAAAACGTCTCATATAGAGGTCATAACCTCGCAACGAAATCAATTAATATGGAACGTTTATAATCAATATGAACGTAACATTTCAGTTGGTATCCGAGCGTTGGTCTTAGAGAACCAGAAATTTGCATTAGTGTGTCTTATCGAGTTTGTTAGGATACATTAGTGAGTCTGGACTTCGACCGTGTTTTCTTTAAAAATGATCGCTTAACACTTTTGTTGGAAACTATATATTATTAACATGTAAATATTATGTGATATATTAACCTCATAATGTGTTTGATATTGTGTGATAGATGTCTACCACTAGTACAAATCCCATCGATTCACCTAATAATAAAGAAGAGTCGAATATATTTTGGGAAGATTCACAAATTCCCAAAGAGGAACCGGAAGAAGAGGAACCGGAAGAGGAGGAACCGGAAGAAGAAGAGGTTTCGGAGGAAGAAATATTGATACCTATAGTAAATCTATTAAATAAAAGAAAATCCTCAACCAACGGACCAAAGTTAATAATGGTCAATGGTGTTTTCGCCGAGGAAGCAAAATATTGGGAAGATTACCAATTTTCCGATGAATCGGATCCCGATGAGGATTCCGATGATGTTATAGAAATTACCTCGACCCAATTTAATAAAGCGAAAGAAAATAATAAGGGAAAAGGTATAAAAATAGAGAAATCCGATTCCAACCCCGATGAACTTTATATGTATCGGCAACATCCGTATTTCCTAAAATGTAACAATAACCCGGGAACCTCTAAACCACCAGGTTTTTCTAAACCATTGTGGAAAAATACTGCTCGTATTAGAGGAACACCATATATTCCTAGAAAATTAGGAAAACAAACCAAGTCCGAAGAAGAAGAAACCAGTGATTCAGATTAGAGGGTTGTAATTATGTTGTGTATTATATGTATTGTAGTGTGCTTGTATTTTTATGTTCTAGGTAAAAATTGCTTGTATTGTTTGTTAATTATCTTTTATGAATCTAACCCTCGCCTATTTTTACAGTATAAAAACACAAAATGGACGTTAAGGGTAGACAACCGAATATTTTAGAAGACCTACCAGAGGATATGATTGATGAAATCTTGTCTAGAGTCGGTCAGAATTCATCAGCACAATTAGTTATGGCGAAATTAACTTGTCAAACATTTGAAAGACTTTCCAGAAATGCCTTAGTTTATAAAAGGCTTTCCTTTGATAGGTGGGGTATATCACATTGGGGAGACCATAAGTTACGCCGTGTTTTCTTTAAAGCGTTAAATGCGGGGAACCCAAATGCAATTTTACGCTACGGGTTAAGAACCTATTTTGACTCAACATATCCCAACATAGGATTTCGTGAATTAGAAAGAGCTTCTAACATGCAACATAAAGAAGCATGTTATGCTTACGGGTTAGTGATGTTCGCTTCTTATCAAAGTGAGAAAAAGAACATCGGATTGCCACTTTTAAATAAAACCTTCCCACAAGTGATGGATTCAGTAGTTGGGGTGAGAAACAAGGTTTTTAGATTATTACGGGGCTGTTGGACATTACGAAATCCTCTTCCTTTTGACGACATTACAACATGCTGTCTTGTCAACGGTCACAACGGTTATGTTCCACAAGACCAAGGATGGGAAGTAGTCTTAGTAAAACCAGAATGCATGACTTGTTTCTGGACGTATGAATTACGTGTCTTTATTGCCTTTGTTGAACGACTTGCGTATTAACTAGAATTGTCTTCTCAACTGTTTTGTATCAGAGTTTTTATGTGCTATATTTCATGCTATATGTAAAATAGCGGTATTGTAAGTTTGCAATATATTGTATAAAAGTTTGAATGTGAAATATTATTATAATCAGTTTTTCATATAGAATTATAGTAGTTGAATTGTATGTTAGCTACTAGGTATGAACTTAACGGGTAGGTATTACCCGAATTAAAACCTATAAAACGCTAATATGAAGAAAAAGCTTTTTATAAATGAGTTCATATTATGCTACGGAATACTATTGACTACTCTTAATATTCTATATGATTAACTTAATTCTTTTGATTATTTTTGAAGGAAATGGCACCGACTACTCGTCAGAACTTGAACATGAGTGAGAAAGACTTCCGTGCTTTCCTTGCAGCAAATATAGCCGCAGTACAGGCTGCAATGCAAAACAACAATAACTCATGGTCTAGCAGTGGAGTTAACTCCACAGGAAACTGTGTAGGATGCTCCTACAAGGCTTTCACTGCCTGTAAACCTCTGGAATTCGATGGAACTGAAGGACCAGTCGGACTGAAACGAAGGACCAAAAAGGTCGAATCTGTGTTTGCTATAAGCAAATGTGCTGAGGAAGATAAGGTAAAGTACGCCATGCATACCTTCACAGGTACTGCGTTAACATGGTGGAATACCTATCTCGAACAAGTGGGACAAGATGCTGCTTACGCACTACCGTGGTCAGCATTCAAACACTTGATGAACGAGCAGTACCGTCCCAGAAACGAAGTCAATAAGCTCAAGACAGAGCTTAGAGAATTATGAACGAAGGGATTCGATATCACCACATACGAACGACGATTCACAGAGTTGTGTTTATTGTGCCCAAGAGTGTTCGAAGATGAAGAAGAGCAGATCAGTACATTTGCAAAGGGGTTACCAGAGAGAATTCAGGAGGATGTGAGTTCAAGCGCGCCCACTTCAATGCAAAAGGCAAGCCGAATGGCTCACAAACTTATAAACCAGATCGAGGAAAGGATTAAAGAATAGGCGGCCGAGGAGGCCAAAATGAAACAAGTCAAGAGAAAGTGGGAAGAACCCAGTGACAAGAGTCACAATTTCAACAATCAACACCACAATCACAACCACAATCGCACCATTTTTCGCAACAACAAACGCAACAAAAACCATTCCAACAACAACAACTACAACAATCATCCCAACAATAATACCAACCGCAACAACAAAAATCCCAACAACAATCTCAATAATAACACTGGTAATCAAAATCAGAAAATTCCGTGTCTGAGGTGTGAAGGGTACCATCCAACTACTTTTTGTCCAACAACATGTACTAAATGTAATAGAAAGAGTCATTATACAACGAAGTGTGAAATTTATGGACCATCGGGTAAAGGAACAAGTAATGCCCACAATATTTGTTTTGGATGCGGGAAGAAGGGCCACTACAAAACTGCGTGTCCAAACCAGGGAAATAATAATGGGCAAAGCCGTGGGAGAGTTTTCAACATTAATGCGGAAGAAGCGCAGGAAGACCCGGAGCTTGTTACGATTACGTTTCTTATCGATGAAAAACTTGGTTATGTTTTATTTGATTCGGGTGCAGATAGAAGTTATATGAGTAGAGATTTTTGTGCTAAATTAAGTGGTCCATTGACGCCTATGAATAATAAATTTTTACTCGAATTAGCAAACGGTAAATTAATTTCGGCAGATAAAATATGTCGGAATCGAGAAATTAAACTGGTTAGTGAAACGTTTAAGATCGATTTGATACCAGTAGAGTTAGGGAGTTTTGATGTGATAATCGGCATGGACTGGTTGAAAAAGAAGAGAGCAGAAATCGTATGTTACAAAAATGCAATTCGCATTGTACGAGAAAAAGGAAAACCTATAATGGTGTACGGAGAAAAGAGCAACGCGAAGCTAAATTTTATTAGTAATTTGAAGGCGCAAAAACTAATAAGAAAAGGTTTCTATGCCGTTCTAGCACACATCGAAGAAGTCAAACCCGAAGAAAAAAACATCAATGATGTTCCCGTCGCAAAAGAATTTCCCGATGTATTTCCTAAAGAATTACCGGAACTACCTCCACATCGATCTGTTGAATTTCAAATAGATCTCGTACCAGGAGCTGCACCAATAGCTCGTTCTCCATACAGACTCGCACCCAGTGAAATGAAAGAACTCCAAAGCCAACTAAAAGAACTTTTAGAGCGTGGTTTTATACGACCAAGCACATCACCATGGGGAGCTCCTATTTTGTTTGTCAAAAAGAAGGATGGTACATTCAGGTTGTGTATCGACTACCGAGAGTTGAACAAACTTACCATCAAGAATCATTATCCACTACCAAGAATCGACGACTTATTTGATCAACTACAAGGCTCGTCAGTTTATTCGAAGATTGATTTACGTTCTGGGTATCATCAAATGCGGGTGAAGGAGGATGATATTCCAAAGACTACTTTCAGGACGCGTTACGGTCATTACGAGTTTATAGTTATGCCGTTTGGGTTGACTAACGTACCAGCTGTGTTCATGGACCTCATAAACCGAGTGTGTAGACCATACCTTGACAAGTTTGTCATTGTTTTTATCGATGACATACTTATTTACTCAAAGAATGATCAAGAGCACGAAGAACATTTGAGAAAAGTGTTAGAGTTGTTGAGGAAAGAAAAACTGTACGCTAAGTTTTCAATGTGTGCATTTTGGTTGGAAGAAGCTCAATTTCTCGGTCACATAGTGAACAAAGAAGGTATTCAAGTGGATCCGGCAAAGATTGAAACCATTGAAAAGTGGGAAACCCCGAAAACTCCTAAGTATATACGCCAATTTTTAGGACTAGCTAGTTACTACAGAAGTTTCATCCAAGATTTTTCCAAAATAGCAAAACCCTTGACTGCATTAACGCATAAAGGGAAGAAATTTGAATGGAAGGATGAGCAGGAGAAAGCGTTTCAATTGTTGAATAAAAAGTTAACTACAACACCTATATTGTCATTGCCTGAAGGGAATGATGATTTTGTGATATATTGTGATGCCTCAAAGCAACTCCTCGGTTGTGTATTAATGCAATGAACGAAGGTAATTGCTTATGCGTCCAGACAATTGAAGATTCACGAGCAAAATTATACGACTCACGATTTGGAATTGGGCGCTGTTGTTTTTGCATTAAAGACTAGGAGGAACTACTTATATGGGGTCAAAAGTATCATATATACCGACCACAAAAGTCTCCAACATATATTTAATTAGAAACAACTGAACATGAGGCAGCGTAGGTGGATTGAGTTATTGAATGATTACGATTTCGAGATTCGTTACCACCCGGGGAAGGCAAATGTGGTAGCCGACGCTTTGAGTAGAAAGGACAGAGAACCAATGCGGGTAAAAGCTATGAATATAATTATTCGTACTAACCTTACTACTCAAATAAAGGAGGCGCAACAGGGAGTTGTAAAAGAAGGAAAGTTGAAGAATGAAATACCCAAAGGATCGGAGAAACATCTTAATATTCGAGAAGATGGAACCCGGTATAGGGCTGAAAGAATTTGGGTACCAAAGTTTGGAGATGTGAGAGAAAAGGTACTTAAGGAAGCACATAAAACCAGATATTCAATACATCTCGGAGCGGGGAAGATGTACAAAGATCTCAAGAAACACTTTTGGTGGCCGGGTATGAAAGCCGATATTGCTAGATACGTAGGAGAATGTTTGACGTGTTCTAAGGTCAAAGCTGAACATCAGAAACCATCAGGTCTACTTCAACAACCCAAAATCCCAGAATTGAAATGGGAAAACATTACCATGGATTTCATTACTAAATTGCCAAGGACTGCAAGTGGTTATGATACTATTTGGGTAATAGTCGATCGTCTCACCAAGTCAGCACACTTTCTGCCAATGAGAGAAGATGATAAAATGGAAAAGTTGGCGAGATTATACTTGAAGGAAGTTGTCTCTAGACATGGAAGACCAATCTCTATTATCTCTGATAGAGATGGCAGATTTGTTTCAAGGTTTTGGCAGACATTACAACAAGCATTGGGAACTCGTCTAGACATGAGTACTGCCTATCATCCACAAACCGATGGGCAGAGCGAAAGGAGGATACAGACTCTTAAAGACATGCTACGAGCATGTGTTATTGATTTTGGAAACGGTTGGGATCGACATCTACCATTAGCAGAATTTTCCTACAATAACAGTTACCACTCGAGTATCGAAATGGCACCGTTCGAAGCACTTTATGGTAGAAAGTGCAGATCTCCAATTTGTTGGAATGAATTGGGGGATAGACAGATTACGGGTCCGGAGATAATCCAATAAACTACAGAGAAAATCATCCAAATTCAACAACGGTTGAAAACTGCTCAGAGTCGACAAAATAGCTACGCGGACCTTAAAAGGAAAGATATAGAATTTGAAATTGGGGAGATGGTCATGCTTAAGGTTTCGCCTTGGAAAGGCGTTGTTCGATTTGGTAAAAGGGGGAAACTAAATCCAAGATACATTGGACCATTCAAGATTTTAGATCGTGTCGGACTAGTAGCCTACCGACTTGAATTACCTCAACAACTCGCCAATGTACATAATACCTTTCACGTCTCGAATCTGAAGAAGTGCTTAGCCAAAGAAGATCTCACTATTCCTTTAGACAAAATTAAAATCAATGAAAAACTACAATTCATTGAAGAACCCGTCGAGATAATGGATCGTGAGGTTAAAAGGCTCAAGCAAAATAAGATACCGATCGTCAAGGTTCGATGGAATGCTCGTAGGGGACCCGAGTTCACCTGGGAGCATGAAGATCAAATTAAGATGAAATACCCGTACCTATTTCCAGAAGATTCGTCAACACTTTCAACAGCTTAAAATTTCAGGACGAAATTTATTTAACGGGTAGGTACTGTAGTGACCCGAACTTTTCCATGTTTATATATATTAAATGAAATTGGTATATTTACATGATTAAATGTTTTTCAACATGTTAAGCAATCAAACTTGTTAAGACTTGATTATTTGAAATGTGCTTCATATAGACAATTGACCACCCAAGTTGACCGGCGATTCACGAACGTTAAAAATTTGTAAAAACTACATGATGATATATATATATATATATATATATATATATATATATATATATATATATATATATATATATATATATATATATATATATATATATATATGGATATATATATGGTTAACATGAGATTATGATAAGTAAGTATCTCACTAAGTATATTAACAATGAGTGATATACATAAAAATGAGTTTATTGAATTAAGAAACTCGAAACGATATATATAACGATTATCGTTATAACAACGTCTTACTAAATACATATGAATCATATTAAGATATTGATACACTATGTTTAACATGATAAAATGATAATTAAGTATATCATTAAGTGTGTTAACAATGAACTACATATGTAAAACAAGACTACTAACTTAAGAATTTCGAAACGAGGCATATATGTAACGATTATCGTTGTAACAATATTTAACTGTATATATATCATACTAAGATATATTAATATATCATAATATCATGATAATGTAATAATTTAACATCTCTTTAGATATAATAAACAATGGGTTAACAACATTTAACAAGATCGTTAACCTAAAGGTTTCAAAACAACATTTACATGTAACGATTAACGATGACTTAACGACTCAGTTAAACTGTATATACATGTAGTGTTTTAATATGTATTCATACACTTTTGGAAGACTTCAAGACACTTATCAAAATACTTCTACTTAACAAAAATGCTTACAATTACATCCTCGTTCAGTTTCATCAACAATTCTACTCGTATGCACCCGTATTTGTACTCGTACAATACAAAGCTTTTAGATGTATTACTATTGGTATATACACTCCAATGATCAGCTCTTAGCAGCCCATGTGAGTTACCTAATGTGATGACCCAGGAATTTTGGACCAAATTTAAACTTAATCTTTATATGTTTCCGACACGATAAGCAAAGTCTGTAATGTTGAGTCTCGAAAACTTTGAAACTAGGTTCATATATTCAATTGATCTTTGACCGATTCTGACGATTCACGAACATTGGTTGATAAGTAAATATGTATATACATATAATATAGTATATATAATAAATTGAAATTTTAAAATATAATTTAAACATTAAAACTAAATATGTAAGATAAGATACGAAATAATTAAGTTGTACTTAAAATGAATTTATATATAAATATAGGATTTCTATAGATAATTATGATAATATGGATATCATAATATATACACACACACACACACACATATATATATATATATATTATATATATATATATATATATATATATATATATATATATATATATATATATATATATATATATATATATATATATATATATATATGATTTTACTACACTTGTGGGATTGGGTATTGTTGTTACTATTGTAGTATATATATAAGAATTTAATACTTAATGTAAGTTACTATATATATAATCATTAAATTTAATAATTAATAAATTTTATATGTTAAATGTAAATACAAGTTAAGAATATGATCGTTATAGTAACTTTATTATTACTATCATTAGTAATGCCAATATTAATATCAATATCAATATTAGTTTCATGTATATATTATAATTGTAATTTAAATATTATCAGTTATAATAATTGTTATTATTATGTATTGTATTATAAGTAAATTTATAAATATTATAGAACTCTATAATATTTCATTCCACGTAAATAAGCTATGTGATAATATTATTTTGTTATATTAATATTATTATTATCTCCATATTAAGATTAACATTATCATTACTTCTATTATATTTTTATATCATTATTAATAACAATATTATTATTTTTATTAATTAATATATTAATATATCTATTTATTAGTACTAAATATATATAATGGGTAAAACAGATATTATTAGAGATATATATCATAATCTATTTTGTATTTTTTTTTTAAAAATGGCAGTTATGTATTAAATAAAATGTAACAACCCAAACCAAACCACGACAATTCCCGTTAAATTTTACAAAAAAAAAAAAAAAAAAAATTTGCTGACTGACCCAGTTGCGCGGCGCGCCAACAGGTTGCGCGGCGCGCAGAACCTGTCTGGCAGCCCGCTGTCCCGTTTTACTTAAAATGCCAAAATGTTTGACCCGTTCCCGATGTCTTTAGCCAAAACGCTTTTAACCATGAATTCATATATATAAAACTAGCACGTTTAATTAATAAAATTAAGTTTACGAAGTGGGTCCCACATTGACCCATTTTGCCACCTTAAGTACCGAAATACAACATTTGACCAAAAGACTTTTAATACAAACAAAGCCGAGCATGGCGATTGGGGATACACTACCCAATCCTAAACGATCCAAAAGCAAGTCACTAAAGCAACTATGCAAGTCTTCTAGTCCTCGCGCTTACCCGAGCCACCGTCCGCATCGTATCTATAAAAAGAGTCAACAACGAGAGGGTAAGCTAATGCTTAGTGAATGATAACATACTACATACATATATATGTATAAAATGAATACGCCACATAAAACAAATACCGCATACCGAAGCATCCAAGTATAAAGCATCTACACTAAGCATACCGTACGATCTAAGCAACGAGCTAATGATACAACACAAAAGATAGTCCGCCAACGACAAAGTAAACATCGCCAAATAGCTACACCCGGAGGGTTAGCTACAACACAACAACACATTAATATAATACAATAATAATAATACACAAGGTTAACCCCTTAACCTCAATCACACGAACATTGGCCGAACAACCCGAGCCTTGTGAATTCGCACAACCCGAAATTCACTTCTCAACCATAAGATGACCGAACAACCCGAGTCATCGTGAATCCGCACTACCCGAGATTCACTACCTCAAATAAGGTGACCGAACAACCCGAGTCACCATGAATCCGCACTACCCGAGATTCATTTCACAATACTAAAACCCACGGTCACGGGATTATAAAATCCACCACACAACCATATCAACCCTTCGCCATTAGGGTTATAACAACCAAATCACAACCAAGTGTGATAACGTGCACACAAACGTGTACTTCGCCAAAGATGGTCAACCAAGACGCACAAACATGCCAATTGGACTCATACACAAGTTCTTCAAATCCACCTATATGTGAAGTGAGCTCTATAACCGAGAATCACGTCACCCGACCCGCACTCATCCTACACATACATATGCATATAGGATATTATCACTCACCTTGAAGTCTTGAAGAAAGCTTCCAAGTGAATCCGCAACTTGCCAATGGAAGATACCTATTCCATTATCACAATTACAACAATACAATTAGGATGGATTTATAAACCACCCAATTCGACCCTTAGTGCAAATTCGACCCAAATGCACTTCCAAGTACAAACCGCGCCCAAAACTAACCAATAATCACTAACACGAGTGAGAAGGGTCCTAATACATCCATTAAACCCGAACACAAGTGCCAAACACGTGTCATACCCATTTTGACACTTAAACCCTAATTTTTGACCCATAAAGGTCAAAATCTCATCCTTTACAAGTTTTGACACCAAAACACATTTAACTTGGTTTAATACTTCAACTTAATCCATTTTAAGTTTACAAACCTCATTAAATCGCCAAATGGGTCATAATCACCACCAAACCCTAATTTGACCCAAAGTCACAACTAGTCAACCAAATTACCCTAAATGGGTTTCAACACTTCCATAATCACCTACTTAAGTGATTAAACTCAAATTAAACTTCTAAACATGGCTAATTAGTTCGCCAACTCAAAATCCACCAACAATTAACAACAAACCCGATTACTAGCTTCACTAAACCCATTTCATCACATAAAAGGGTTTTACAACTAATTAACTCAAAACCCTAACTTGAATATCAAATTAAATAAATGAAATTCGGAGTTTGAGCTTACCAATACTATCACCGCGTAGCCGAGAACGAAAGGAACAACTTTAAAACCCGAGCTTTTGCGAGAAATCCACTCCTTCTTCCCCAATCAAGCTCTCTCTCTCTAAACTCCCTTCTCTCTCTCTAGATGTAAGTGTGTGAGTGAAAGAGGTGAAAATGAAGATAAGATTGCCCATGGATCAGTTTTGTGGCTCAAAACCCGGCCACCAAGTGAAATACCCATTTTACCCTTTTTAAAACACTTAAAAGAAAAAGGGGTCTGCCAGCTCGATTCTGCGCGGCGCGCACCAGGACCGCGCGGCGCGCAACATGCCTGTTCCAGCTTCTTTTGCTTTTTAACTAATACAAATAGCCAATGCAACCAGAACTCGAATGTTATAAGTACATAAGTATGTAATATAAATATTTGGGTCTTACAACTCTCCCCCACTTAGACTCGATCACGTCCTCGTGATCCTCGTCACTTAACCCAACGGACCTCACCTCACGGTCCTCGACGTAAGTCCCAAACCGACTTTCCTAAGCAATTCTTTCCAACGAATCGCCTTCTACAACTTAATCGTCACCCGCGATTTCTCAAGTTCACAACCCGAGCACTAAACCATGCTCATTCCCCACCATCGAGGAAAACTCAACTAATCTCGTACCGGGATGTCAATCCCTTAGCATACTAATACCGAGTACAACTCTAAAAGCAACCAAGTCTCAACCTAAGGTCAACGACCCGAAACAATGAAGACCGAACCAAAAGAATCCTTACGGATACCACCAATCACGAATCATCCATTGTAGTGCGCAATACGACCCATACGCAACTACCGTAACAACACAATCCACGGTTAGAAACCGATAGCGCCCAAAGCGGCTATGGGAACACAAATCCCAAGGTGTACGAAATCGTCCATCGTCACACCCGTAACAAACATGTGAGCGAAACACGGCTATCGCATCACTAATCATACCACGTGGCCCTCACGACCCCACCATCGACGCATAAAACGACCGATAGTTCCCACAACATGGTCCTTACGACCCCACCATTGGTGTATCAAACAACCAATAGATTACAACTCAACATGGCCGAAACAACCCGAGCCAAAACACATATGGAGGATGGTCGAAACAACCCGAACCTTAGTGAATTCGCACAACCCGAAATCCACCAACCCAATCCATATATCTCACAACGAAATGACCGCACAACCCGAGTCATCGTGAATACGCGCAAACCGATATTCACTACTACCACCACATAGTATAACCGAGGATGGCCGTACAACCCGAACCTTAGTGAATCCGAACTACCCGACATTCACTACCTCAAACTATGAGCCCAACCAACAGGGACATTCGTACTACCCGAAATATTGTGAATACGAACAACCCGATATTCACGTCCCACAACACAACCCTCTTGATGAAGTCAGCGGACCCCGAAGGTCATGCTCCACCAATCTCATTATCGGATGAAGTCAGCGGACCCGAAGATCATGCTTCACCGATCTCAATACCGGATGAAGTCAGCGGACCCGAAGATCATGCTTCACCGATCTCAACACCACGCTCATGACGAAGTCAGCGGACCCTAAAGATCATGCTCCATTAATCACGTACTCCCATGATGAAGTCAGCGGACCCTAAAGATCATGCTCCATCACGCAACCATACTATAATGAAGTCAGCGGACCCCGAAAGTCATGCTTCATTAATCATCAATACCACGATGAAGTCAGCGGACCCCGATGGTCATGCTTCATCAACTACATACCATAATCGAGCAAGAACCACCTATATCAAACATAGGTACCGAACAAGAATTCTCCAAAAGAGAACCCGACACACACCTTCCTTAACCGAAGGATTTCACCTTGCTCACCAAACACGTCCATTATCTCTCAACGAGATTTACCACATTACCGCCTCGGTGGGATTCCAATCCAAACCATAAGTACAATTTATCCGAAATCGCACTCTACCACGAATCGACCCAAAACTAGGTCTCGGTAAAAATTCCAGATCTACCAAAATCATCATCCGAAATATCACACTAACACTTTCCTCGCGCAGGAGTGCGACTCCCCCACTTGGAAACACGTTCCTATATCACAACTCGTACACCCGTACGATGCTACCAAAGGTAGACTTTACCAACAATTGGGTACACACGACCCATCACCACACCTTGCTCTAACCTTGAGCACACGAAGGATTTCAATCAATCCTTAAACACTTCGAACGAAAAGTGTACCACGATTACACAAACCATACCCTCGCAATTATCCAATTGCTTTAGTTTGTCAAGTTTCACCTAGTCACTCATGTACCTACGGGTTTCTCCCGGTACCCTAAGTACAATGTAACCACAACACAATCGGAGTCGACACCACGCTAGTAGGTATAAAAGAGGCACCTAATGTCGCGTCATAAAGACTCCATTACCAACACACATCGAGATTTTAAACACTCGGCCTCAAAGGTTCCAATCACCCGACGAACCTCATGGTTCATCACTTCAACACCAAAAGCGAACACGCGCTAAACAATCGAACACCAAAACCATTTCCGTGGCTTGGTAGTAACATTCCCCAAATACTAAGGAATGCTTGGTTACACCAAGTCTTACGCCCTTCGTCCAACAACCAAACATCACCATAGGGTACTTCCGTTAGGAACGTCACCCTGAACCATAACATGCAAATCACTATGCAATTAACAAGTCCGAACATAAACGCCACATAAATAAATATTCAAAGACATATTTATCAAAACGAAACGTACCTCAACGTCTCCTTGCGGCATTCGCCGCCGCCAACTCGGGACAATCCGGCTTGCGATGTCCCTCTTTATGACAATAGTAGCACATTCCGCCTTCACTTCTCGGCATCGTGCATTCCCACAACTTGTGACCCCTAACGCCACAATTGAAACATCTAGGCGCACGAGATTCCACCGCGCCCTTTACCACTTTACTCGTACTCGCACTCGGACCCTTAGTCCTCTTACTCAGAGCACCATAAGAAACAACCCTTCCCTCACTTGAAGGTTCGCTCTTTTTCGATCGCGTATAAGACTCGAAACCTCTAGCCACCGCAAATAACTCCGCAAACGACTTCGCGTAACCCCGGCTAATTTTGCTTTTCAAGTCATCGCTCAAAGTTCGATAGAAATCCTCCATCAACAAACGATCGTTCCCCAAATATTCCGGGCAAAAACGAGCCTTCGACATAAAAGTCGTCTTTAAAGTATTCAAGTCCATAGAACCCTGTTGCAAATTTCGCAACTCACAACGCAATTCCGATAAATCGGCTGAAGTTCGGAACTCCTCGAAGAATTCCTCCTTAAATTCGCCCCACGATAACGTCATAAACGTTTCACCACCGACAAGATCAATCTTGCCATCCAACCAATCCTTCGCCCTACCCCGCAACAAACTAGTAGCGAGTCTCGTCTTTTTCTCGGGAGGGCATTCCATAGTACGAAAACACCCTTCGACATCCGAAACCCAAGTCGTACTCACCAAAGGATCCGATTTCCCATCATACATCGGGGGTCTAGTCCTCATGAAGCTCTTAAGACAACGCTCCATTTCACCCCTATTTTGGAATTCGGAATACTTCCCATCCATTTCTTCTCGAAACGCTCTCATTTGCTCCGCAACGGCGGCCGTAACTCTAGCGTTAAATTCCGTGTCATTCGTCTCGGTCTCGTTTCGCGTCGTCATTCTAAAGAATGCAAAACGATTAGTCCACGCACGTATAAAACGACACGCACAACACCACCCCATCTTGCTAAACACTCGTCGTACATCACTTGTTAGACACGATTTGCACCCGTAATAAGGTCTGCAAGTTCTTATTACGCACGCACGCCGCATCGACTCGTTAGTACAACGACCGCCTCGCTCGATGCTATAAACAAACACAAACAAAATTCTACGCGATAGAAGCACACGCGAGAATTACCCCACAACACAAATAATATATTAATAATATCCGCATTACTAATATAAACGTTAGTCAACCTATAAACAAGGCACTAACTAAACCCGTTCCTGACCCGTAATCCTACAAGTCCCGCAACAAATTACGCGCACACAAAAGTCTAAGTCTAGGCACTTATCTCAAGTCACCTAAATCCCTTAGACCATGCTCTGATACCACTTGTAACAACCCAAACCAAACCACGACAATTCCCGTTAAATTTTACAACAAAAAAAAAAAAAAAAATTTGCTGACTGACCCAGTTGCGCGGCGCGCCAACAGGTTGCGCGGCGCGCAGAACCTGTCTGGCAGCCCGCTGTCCCGTTTTACTTAAAATGCCAAAATGTTTGACCCGTTCCCGATGTCTTTAGCCAAAACGCTTTTAACCATGAATTCATATATATAAAACTAGCACGTTTAATTAATAAAATTAAGTTTACGAAGTGGGTCCCACATTGACCCATTTTGCCACCTTAAGTACCGAAATACAACATTTGACCAAAAGACTTTTAATACAAACAAAGCCGAGCATGGCGATTGGGGATACACTACCCAATCCTAAACGATCCAAAAGCAAGTCACTAAAGCAACTATGCAAGTCTTCTAGTCCTCGCGCTTACCCGAGCCACCGTCCGCATCGTATCTATAAAAAGAGTCAACAACGAGAGGGTAAGCTAATGCTTAGTGAATGATAACATACTACATACATATATATGTATAAAATGAATACGCCACACAAAACAAATACCGCATACCGAAGCATCCAAGTATAAAGCATCTACACTAAGCATACCGTACGATCTAAGCAACGAGCTAATGATACAACACAAAAGATAGTCCGCCAACGACAAAGTAAACATCGCCAAATAGCTACACCCGGAGGGTTAGCTACAACACAACAACACATTAATATAATACAATAATAATAATACACAAGGTTAACCCCTTAACCTCAATCACACGAACATTGGCCGAACAACCCGAGCCTTGTGAATTCGCACAACCCGAAATTCACTTCTCAACCATAAGATGACCGAACAACCCGAGTCATCGTGAATCCGCACTACCCGAGATTCACTACCTCAAATAAGGTGACCGAACAACCCGAGTCACCATGAATCCGCACTACCCGAGATTCATTTCACAATACTAAAACCCACGGTCACGGGATTATAAAATCCACCACACAACCATATCAACCCTTCGCCATTAGGGTTATAACAACCAAATCACAACCAAGTGTGATAACGTGCACACAAACGTGTACTTCGCCAAAGATGGTCAACCAAGACGCACAAACATGCCAATTGGACTCATACACAAGTTCTTCAAATCCACCTATATGTGAAGTGAGCTCTATAACCGAGAATCACGTCACCCGACCCGCACTCATCCTACACATACATATGCATATAGGATATTATCACTCACCTTGAAGTCTTGAAGAAAGCTTCCAAGTGAATCCGCAACTTGCCAATGGAAGATACCTATTCCATTATCACAATTACAACAATACAATTAGGATGGATTTATAAACCACCCAATTCGACCCTTAGTGCAAATTCGACCCAAATGCACTTCCAAGTACAAACCGCGCCCAAAACTAACCAATAATCACTAACACGAGTGAGAAGGGTCCTAATACATCCATTAAACCCGAACACAAGTGCCAAACACGTGTCATACCCATTTTGACACTTAAACCCTAATTTTTGACCCATAAAGGTCAAAATCTCATCCTTTACAAGTTTTGACACCAAAACACATTTAACTTGGTTTAATACTTCAACTTAATCCATTTTAAGTTTACAAACCTCATTAAATCGCCAAATGGGTCATAATCACCACCAAACCCTAATTTGACCCAAAGTCACAACTAGTCAACCAAATTACCCTAAATGGGTTTCAACACTTCCATAATCACCTACTTAAGTGATTAAACTCAAATTAAACTTCTAAACATGGCCAATTAGTTCGCCAACTCAAAATCCACCAACAATTAACAACAAACCCGATTACTAGCTTCACTAAACCCATTTCATCACATAAAAGGGTTTTACAATTAATTAACTCAAAACCCTAACTTGAATATCAAATTAAATAAATGAAATTCGGAGTTTGAGCTTACCAATACTATCACCGCGTAGCCGAGAACGAAAGGAACAACTTTAAAACCCGAGCTTTTGCGAGAAATCCACTCCTTCTTCCCCAATCAAGCTCTCTCTCTCTAAACTCCCTTCTCTCTCTCTAGATGTAAGTGTGTGAGTGAAAGAGGTGAAAATGAAGATAAGATTGCCCATGGATCAGTTTTGTGGCTCAAAACCCGGCCACCAAGTGAAATACCCATTTTACCCTTTTTAAAACACTTAAAAGAAAAAGGGGTCTGCCAGCTCGATTCTGCGCGGCGCGCACCAGGACCGCGCGGCGCGCAACATGCCTGTTCCAGCTTCTTTTGCTTTTTAACTAATACAAATAGCCAATGCAACCAGAACTCGAATGTTATAAGTACATAAGTATGTAATATAAATATTTGGGTCTTACATAAAAACTCAAAGTTCAATAAGGTTTTGACACAATATTGTGTCCATACAGTTGGCATCGCACAGTATAAGCAAAAATATTAAAAAAAAAAATGCTAATCTGTTTTGTATTTATCTATTTGCTTTTCTGACTTTCTTTCCCTTGCTCTTGAATGAGTGTAGGGTTAGTTTCTGCATAAAACAAGAAATCATCTTTTATTGGATAACAGGTCACTCGATTTTCTCTCATCTGTAACTAATATAAAAGTTATTAGCTAATATCATCTGTTTGATTCAAATGAAAATAATAGGAACAACTCTTTATCTCTGTTCGATTCTGTAGAGACCCGTCCTAATCTATCCAGACGAAGTCCATATCGATTATAAATGATTCACAATAGTTGATTACATCGCGAAGTACTTGACCTCTATATACATTTTACAAACATTGCATTCGTTTTTGAAAAGACAATCTTTCATTACATCGAAAGTTGATGGCGTGCATACCATTTTATAATATATCTAACTATAATTGACTTAATAATAATCTTGATGAACTCAATGACTCGAATGCAACGTCTTTTGAAATATGTCATGAATGACTCCAAGTAATATCTTTAAAATGAGCAATTGCACAGCAGAAGACTTCTTTCATACCTGAGAATAAACATGCTTTCAAGTGTCAACCAAAAGGTTGGTGAGTTCGTTAGTTTAACATAAATAATCATTTCATAATTTTAATAGACCACAAGATTTCATATTTCCATTTCTCCTAAACATACGTCCCATGCATAGAGACAAAAATATCATTCATATGGATTGAACACCTTGTAACCGACATTCACAATATGCATATAAGAATATCCCCATCATTCCGGGATCCTCCTTCGGACATGATATAAATTTCGAAGTACTAAAGCATCCGGTACTTTGGATGGGGCTTGTTGGGCCCGATAGATCTATCTTTAGAGTTCGCGACAATTAGGGTGTCTGTTTCCTAATTCTTAGATTACTAGACTTAATAAAAAGGGGCATATTCGATTTCGATAATTCAACCATATAATGTAGTTTTGATTACTTGTGTCCATTTCGTAAAACATTTATAAAAATTGCGCATGTATTCTCAGCCCAAAAATATAAAGGGTAAAAAGGCAAATGAAACTCACCATACTGTATTTTGTAGTAAAAATACATATGACTATATTGAACGACTGAACAATGCAGGGTTGGACTCGGATTCACGAACCTATATCATTTGTATATTTATTAATATATATAATTGTAATCGAACAATTATATATGTATTTACTATTAGTGATTTAACTTTTTATATTACTAATTTATATATATATCATTTGTTTGTCAAAACTAGTAATTGTAATAATACTTAAATTAATCTTTGTAATGGTAAAAATGATAGTACTTGTTATTACTAATAAAAATAATAATGTTTATGAAAAATAATAACATATTGTATTGTTTTCAAAATGGTAATGTTATTAATAATCCTAATTCTAATATTAATAATAATAATAATATTAATGATAAAAATAATACTTATAATAATATTAATAACAGTAGTTATTAATAAAAAAGTAAAGTTTACTAACCAAGATGATAAAAATAATAGTCTTGATAATAATACCTAATACTTAATGATAATACATAGTGATAACAATAATGATAAAAATATTGAGTTGTTTTAATGATAGTAACAATAAAAATGAACTTATCCCTAATAATAATAATAATAATAATGGTTTCAATACTTATAATTATGATAATAATACTAATAAATGTTATAATACTAATAACAAGAATAATATCAATAACAATAATAATAATCTTAGTAATAACATTATTAATAATAATAATATAAATGATAATTAAAATAATAATAATAATAATAATAGAAAATGAAACTACCTTCAAAGGAAATTGCCCCCAAAAAAATACTGTCCCATTGGGGACTCGAGCCCGTGACCATCAGCTCACCCCTCACGTCCCTTTACCACTGATCTATTCTTATTTATCTGTTTTATACTTGACCTAAATATATATATACATATATCACTCGATAAGTGTTTCATTTCCTTCTTTATACGCGGTCCCATATCATCACTCACTATCTTATTTTCGGCCCAATCAATATTACATGGCCCAAACTCGTGAAATGATCCACTTAAACCTTGATCCACTAAATAATAACCCATGGCTGTAATCGATTAACAACTATAAAGTTTATTTTAATATGTAAGATCATATTGGTAGACACAATGGCCAGAAATTTCGTTTCATCCTCATCACCAATATGTTATTTCCACCAACATCCTTATCATTGCTTCATCTTTTACGCGTGATTATTAGAAACCGTGTTGTAGTATCCTTCAACGGGTGTCAATGGTTGCAGCAAGGCTGCTGTAAACAGAAGAACCAAAGAAATTAATTAGCTGGTACAGCTAATAATTTTGTTTGAACAAGAAAAACTGTAGTAGCAACGTTACATGGTGATTGTGTTTATAAAACGCGAAGATGATTGTGGTTTGATCAAGAGTGGTCGGTGATGTTCTTCAAAATAAAACAGGAGGAAGATAAGGGCGATGATGGTGGAAATGGTTTACTTCAGAAACAGGAGACATGTACTAGATCATATATGGTGACGGTTGAGGTGGTTTTACGGTGATGGTTTGAAAAGGGACCAACGGTGGATTGTAGGTGAAGTAGGAGGTGGTGGAAGTGGGTTTGGTGACGGGTTTTTCATGGTGGTGATCGACAATATGGTTTAGTTTTTTGGTTGCAACTCAAATAGAAACCGAAGTACACCGAAACTAGTAATAGCAACCGGTGATTGAAGGGTTTTCGAAAAGAATAAAGTGTAAATGGGTTTCGAGTAACAAAGGTGGTGGGTGTCGCAGGTGGATTAGGGTGGCGGGTCATGGTGATTCAAGGGTGGCGGTTGATGGTAAGGGGTGGTGTTATCTGATGGTGGCGGTGTTCGTGAGGAATGGAGTAGCAAGAGGAAGATAGATATGTGTAAACATGTATATGTGTCTCCTCTCCCCTCTTCTATGACTAAGTATATATTTATATATATTTATCTAGTAAGTGGTAAAAGAAAAAAAAACACAGTAACAAACAAGTAATATGTGTCTTGATTCACTCAATCACTTGCGTACACAGAAATATATATAATTATTAATATAGTACTTTATATCAATTAAGAATTTAAAAGGAAATAGTGAAGCACAGTAATATCCCATTAATTCAACATTTAAAACAGTTTAGCAAATGGTTGTTTGTATCCGAGTAATATATTAATTAAATATAAGGAAAGAAAAACAAAACGTGTGATAAGCCTGGTTCTTTGGCTACACACTGCCGACGGATTAATGGGGAATATATCGTGGTCCGTTTTTAATCAGTGGGGAATAAAAAGTCTTTGGAAAAATCCCATATTTTTAAATTAAATAGTTTTATTTATTTTGGTCATTATGGCATAAAATTTAATCATTAATTTAATAAATAAAAATTACATCAACTGTCCCTCTCAATTCTGGGTAAAATATAAAAAGTGTTAAAACTTAATAACTAGGTCCTAAATATATTTTTTTTAGTAAGCCAAAAATTTATAGAACTCATTTTCGGATCATCTTTTATTTTAAAATTATATATGTTTGAATTTAACTTGCTTAATATATCAATCGGGACATCAACGAATATTACAATTGTTTAATATTTATTTTTAATATACTTTATTTATATATAGAGATATATATTAAATAATCATTATTTTAATATCCTATTTTTATTTTATTAATTTTTAATAACAACAATATATAACACTTCAAATTATATTTAGAATTATTATTTATATATACATACACATATATCTATTTACAATTAATTGTTCGTGAATCGTCGAGAGCAGTCGAAGGTCAAGTGAATATAAGAAACAGTTCAAAATTTTTGAGATTCAATTAAATAGACTTTGCTTATCATGTCGAAATCATATATAGATTAAGTTTAAATTTGGTCAGAAATTTCCGGGTCGTCACAGTACCTACCCGTTAAAGAAATTTCGTCCCGAAATTTGAGTGAGGTGGTCATGGCTAACAATAAAAATGTTTTCATGACGAATATAAGTTGATAAATAGAGTTTTATCATCATTGAGTAATAAGGATAAAACAATTCGTTTATGTGGAGAGTACGAGTGAAACTATCACTAAATAGTGAAATGAGAAAAATAAGTTTCGTCATAACTTTTGACGTAGTCATGGTTGAATTTAGAAAATAAGGTGCATCTTAACTTATGACGTTGCCTTAGTTGAATTCCGGAATTCAAGGGATTTAAAGAAAATCTTTGAAATCTAAAAGATTTGATTCTTCGGTAAATAAGGAAATTAAGATCTCTATAATTAAATACGGTGATCTGCCTCGCTTACTCTGTCTGATATTTCCATTATAAATTAAACTCTTCCATTCCATTATTCTCACAATTCCTATACTTTCTTTCTTAGTTCATACATCCAAAAGATTGTGAAAATGCTTAATCCAGTTCTAATCCTTGATATTTTTCTAATTATCATTTCTGTCATCCTTCTTTTCAATCTTCCATCAGAAGAATCTGCTTTCTTCTACTTTGCCCTTGGGGTTATAATGCTTTTAATCTTCCCGTGTCTTTATGTTCCTATAAACATTGATATGCAAGGTTTGTAATTTATGTGTTGTTATCGGGCTTTATATCTTCCCTTATACTTTGAAGCTCCATACTTTTATTTTTCTCTTCCCGATATCAAGTCAAGCGAATAATGGTCCAGAATTCATATGTATGAAATTTTGAATGATCACACTATACTAAGCAGAAGAATTGTAATAGCACGATTTAATTGGTTAAATTACCAGGATCACTGAGAATAGAACTATCAAGAATATACTTTCTTGATATGTTCAGAAGTTAAACAGAATGAAAGAGTTATGTAACATGACACATGATGACGTTATAATCTGTGAATCATCATGTTCCATTTAGAAACTCAGCATGACTTACTGTAATATAATCACGTTGATCAAGTGTCATTATATTATAATAACTCATGCTTCAGTTCCCAACACTACTTCAAAACATTCATATTTTAAACTCGAAGGTTTCAAAATTTAGAAACTAAAATAGTTTCTTTTATGATGTAACACAGATAGCGTGAAGAGATAACTAATTTCGGATAAGAAGAGTTATGAAAATATCCTCAGAAATATCGAAGATATTTATGATGATATTTTCAGAATTTCTAAGATCGAAGGTTGATGAAGAAAAATTTTCCACAAGATTTAATATGAGTATAGAGCAAGGTTTTCTCTAAAGATTTCATTGGATACAGAATTATCTGGATTCTTTGAATATAGAGTTTGGTCCTTGTATTTTGTCCTTGGCCTCCTTCATGGTTAGCTCAATCCGTTTTCCAGTTCCAACTTTTCTGAGCTTTTCCAACATACTATTCTTTATTATCAAACTTCTGGCTGTTAAGATCGTTTACAGTTTTTACTGCTTCATTTAGCTTTTTCAGCAATCCGAGTATTGATTTGTAGACTGGGTGCTTTTCAAAAATTTCAGAATGGAAGGTCATAATTCTAAGAGGTAAAGGTTATATGTATACCTATAACTGTTGTTGTAGAATTGTTGCGAGATTCAAAATACTGATTGCTGATTCCCGGTAATTGGTATGGCAATACTCGTTACAAGATGCAAACGAATATATGATAAGGTTTTAATGAACAAATATAATGGTTCTTCGAAGAGACTTAAGCCATTGAGTAATGAAGTTGCTGGTAAGTTTACTGCTAATGTGGCGGAATATAAAAGGTTCCCCGACAACGATAACGAAAGGTAGACTTATATATCAAGGCTATAATAAGGCTAATCCGAATGAAAGTCAAAGTTGATTTGCTGGAGCTATGACAAAATTGGCTAATTTGGAAAGGGATTGCAAAGTTATTTTGGGTAATAATAACACTAAAGGAATTAACATAGCTATGTGTTAAACGTTTATTCAGTTTCCGAGAGTTTTCAGGTGCATAAATATATGCATTAATCTTTTCTCCCGTAGATGAAGTGCGGTTGGTTCATCTTCTCGATTGAGGTGTTTTCAAGATTCATGAAAGGTTTGAACGTGGATTGTAATCGTCAAGATACAAATGAGGTTTAAGATAAAATCAAGTGGCAAACTTGAAGAAATTTTTAGTTTCATATATTATAATCAATATGTTAATTCATTTTAATTATCCAATGTCATTAGTCCACAGTCGATAGTCCACGGTTAACAGTCCAAAATTCATATATAGCTTAATATGTATTATTCGAATTAATTAATACGTATCATGACCCGTGTACATGTCTCAGACTCGATCACAACTCAAAGTATATATATTATTTGAGAATCAACCTCAACCCTGTATAGAGAACTCGATCATTACTGCATATAGAGTGTCTATGGTGATTCCAAATAATATATATATATATATATATATATATATATATATATATATATATATATATATATATGCGTCGATATGATATGTCAAAACCTTGTATTCGTGTCCCGATATTTAAAGTGCGTAAAATAAATACATAAATTAAATGACGATAAATAAAATGCGTAAAGTAAATAGCAGAAATTAAATGACAATAAATAAAATTGCGATAATGTAAATTGCGATAATTATATTGCGATAATTAAATTGCGATAAATAAATTGCGATGAATAAAATGTAATCAGTTAGCTAGGAACAGTTAGCTAGGATTTTGTTAGCGTGATTTCTTAACAAAATTTCATATTGTTAATTAGTCTGTTTCTAATCAATTTTTATTGTGTCCATTATTTCTTCATTATGCCACTTGTTGGATTCTGATAGGTCAAAATCCAAATATGAAATTGAATTTGAATGAAAATAGTTATTCTTTGGTGAACGGATACGTATATCGGTGGTTGTAAATAGGATAGTAAATGATCGTTGAATCAAATTTGAAGAATGTACAGTGTAACTTATTAATGTGAAATCTAAATATTCCTCGGGTATTACCTACCCGTTAAAATATTTTCACCATTAACAGTTTGTACAAAAGAATTTTTAATTACAATCTTTATGAAAACATATATACATATATATTTTCTTCAGATGTAATCATGGATTTAATGAGTCAATATGATATTAAACTCATTTGATTTACCGTTAGAACAAGAATATATAATCTCTAAACATTAGAGATTACATAATCGCCATGACAAACGAAGATAAATGATGTAGAATGATTCGTAAAACGATGATTATACTCGAGGTACAGAATGAGATGTTGAGGCATGGATTGTTGAAACTTGGGTTGTTGGTGGTACTGGTGCCATTGGTGCTGAGGCTGGTGATGTTACTGGTGTTGGTGATACTGCTGGTGCTTGCAAATTGTATACCGTGCTCTCTAAAGTTAATACTCGAGCTCGGAGTTCTCTAACTTCTTCTACTAACCCTGGTTGATTATCAGTGTGAGGTAGAGGTCGGATATCTTCTCTAGTTCCATTAATGATAGCTTCAAGATGAAAAATTCTTACAAATAGGGTATAAATGGTGTTGCGAACGGGTTCGCCGGTGAGCGGGTCAAGTACTCCAAGGTTAGGTGGTAGATTCGGTTCATGATATGGAGTACCTTCTTCCCTTCTCCATCGGGTGAGTAAGTCGCGAACCCACCCCCATTTTATCCAGTAATCACGGTAGTTGATTGGTTGGTGTGTTCCTGTCACGCTGTCTTCGGAGTCAGAGGAACGTGGTCGATTTGTAGAGGCCATCTTACGCGATCACAGAAAAGATTTTTGGTATGAAGAGTTTAGTGACAGTAATTGATAGTTGGATGGTATTTTCAATGCATAATTTGCATAGATATATATAGTACCAGGATCCCTTAAATTAAGGAGAAATTTATGAGAGATATCAGGCAAGGTCTACAGTAACAGATACGCTAAGATATGAATTGTCAGATACGCTAAGATATGAATTTTGTCTATGCACTATTCATGCAGTCAATGCAGTAAAACGTGTCTAGACTAAGAATAATGAGTAGGTAATTTCCTAAGGATGATAAGCAGATGATTTCCGACAAAAATGATAAGCAAAACTTTTGACATGCAGACACGGTCGAAGTCCAGACTCACTAATGCATCCTAATGACTATCAGTTAGACACACTAATGTAAGACCTGGTTCGCTAAGACCACCGCTCTGATACCAACTGTAGAGACCCGTCCTAATCCATCCGGACGAAGTCCATATCGATTATAAATGATTCACAACAGTTGATTACATCGCGAGGTACTTGATCTCTATATGATACATTTTACAAACATTGCATTCGTTTTTGAAAAGACAATCTTTCATTACATCGAAAGTTGACGGCGTGCATACCATTTTATAATATATCTAACTATAATTGACTTAATAATAATCTTGATGAACTCAACGACTCGAATGCAACGTCTTTTGAAATATGTCATGAATGACTCCAAGTAATATCTTTAAAATGAGCAATTGCACAGCGGAAGACTTCTTTCATACCTGAGAATAAACATGCTTTCAAGTGTCAACCAAAAGGTTGGTGAGTTCATTAGTTTAACATAAATAATCATTTCATAATTTTAATAGACCACAAGATTTCATATTTCCATTTCTCGTAAACATACGTCCCATGCATAGAGACAAAAATATCATTCATATGGATTGAACACCTGGTAACCGACATTCACAATATGCATATAAGAATATCCCCATCATTCCGGGATCCTCCTTCGAACATGATATAAATTTCGAAGTACTAAAGCATCCGGTACTTTGGATGAGGCTTGTTGGGCCCGATAGATCTATCTTTAGAGTTCGCGTTAATTAGAGTGTCTGTTTCCTAATTCTTAGATTACCAGACTTAATAAAAAGGGACATATTCGATTTCGATAATTCAACCATATAATGTAGTTTCGATTACTTGTGTCCATTTTGTAAAACATTTATAAAAATTGCGCATGTATTCTCAGCCCAAAAATATAAAGGGTAAAAAGGCAAATGAAACTCACCATACTGTATTTTGGAGTAAAAATACATATGACTATATTGAACGACTGAACAATGCAGGGTTGGCCTCGGATTCACGAACCTATATTATTTGTATATTTATTAATATACATAATTGTAATCGAACAATTATATATGTATTTACTATTAGTGATTTAACTTTTTATATTATTAATTTATATATATATATATATATATATATATATATATATATATATATATATATATATATATATATATATATATATATATATATATATATCATTTGTTTGTCAAAACTAGTAATTATAATAATACTTAAATTAATCTTTGTAATGGTAAAAATGATAGTACTTGTTATTACTAATAAAAATAATAATGTTTGTGAAAAATAATAACATATTGTATTGTTTTCAAAATGGTAATGTTATTAATAATCCTAATTCTAATATTAATAATAATAATATTAATGATAAAAATAATACTTATAATAATATTAATAACAGTAGTTTTTGATAAAAAAAGTAAAGTTTACTAACCAAGATGATAAAAATAATAGTCTTGATAATAATACCTAATACTTAATGATAATACATAGTGATAACAATAATGATAAAAATATTGAGTTGTTTTAATGATAGTAACAATAAAAATGAACTTATCCCTAATAATAATAATAATGGTTTCAATACTTATAATTATGATAATAATACTAATAAATGTTATAATACTAATAACAAGAATAATATCAATAAAAAATAATAATAATCTTAGTAATAACATTATTAATAATAATAATATAAATGATAATCAAAATAATAATAATAATAATAATAATAATAATAATAATAATAATAATAATAATAATAATAATAATAATAATAATAATAATAATAATAATAATAATAATAATAATAATAATAATAATAATAATAATAATAGAAAATGAAACTACCTTCAAAGGAAATTGCCCCAAAAAAATACTGTCCCATTGGGGACTCGAACCCGCGACCATCAGCTCACCCCTCACGTCCCTTTACCACTGATCTGTTCTTATTTATCTATTTTATACTTGACCTAAATATAAATATACATATATCACTCGATAAGTGTTTCATTTCCTTCTTTATACGCGGTCCCATATCATCACTCACTATCTTATTTTCGGCCCAATCAATATTACATGGCCCAAACTCGTGAAATGATCCACTTAAACCTTGATCCACTAAATAATAACCCATGGCTGTAATCGATTAACAACTATAAAGTTTATTTTAATATGTAAGATCATAGTGGTAGACACAATGGCCAGAAATTTCGTTTCATCCTCATCACCAATATCTTATTTCCACCAACATCCTTATCATTGCTTCATCTTTTACGCGTGATTATTAGAAACCGTGTTGTAGTATCCTTCAACGAGTGTCAATGGTTGCAGCAAGGCTGCTGTAAACAGAAGAACCGAAGAAATTAATTAGCTGGTACAGCTAATAATTTTGTTTGAACAAGAAAAACTGTAGTAGCAACGTTATATGGTGATTGTGTTTATAAAACGCGAAGATGATTGTGGTTTCATCAAGAGTGGCCGGTGATGTTCTTCAAAATAAAACAGGAGGAAGATAAGGGCGATGATGGTGGAAATGGTTTACTTCAGAAACAGGAGACACGTACTAGATCATATATGGTGACGGTTGAGGTGGTTTTATGGTGATGGTTTGAAAAGGGACCAACGGTGGATTGTAGGTGAAGTAGGAGGTGGTGGAAGTGGGTTTGGTGACGGGTTTTCATGGTGGTGATCGACAAGATGGTTTGGTTTTTTGGTTGCAACTCAAATAGAAACCGAAGTACACCGAAACGAGTAATAGCAACCGGTGATTGAAGGGTTTTCAAAAAGAATAAAGTGTAAATGGGTTTCGAGTAACAAAGGAGGTGGCTGTCACCGGTGGATTAGGGTGGCGGGTCATGGTGATTCAAGGGTGGCGGTTGATGGTAAGGGGTGGTGTTATCTGATAGTGGCGGTGTTCGTGAGGAATGGAGTAGCAAGAGGAAGATAGATATGTGTAAACATGTATATGTGTCTCCTCTCCCCTCTTCTATGACTAAGTATATATTTATATATATTTATCTAGTAAGTGGTAAAAGAAAAAAAAACACAGTAACAAACAAGTAATATGTGTCTTGATTCACTCAATCACTTGCGTACACAGAAATATATATTATTATTAATATAGTACTTTATATCAATTAAGAATTCAAAAGGAAATAGTGAAGCACAGTAATATCCCATTAATTCAACATTTAAAACAGTTTAGCAAATGGTTGTTTGTATCCGAGTAATATATTAATTAAATATAAGGAAAGAAAAACAAAACGTGTGATAAGCCTGGTTCTTTGGCTACACACTGCCGACGGATTAATGGGGAATATATCGTGGTCCGTTGTTAATCAGTGGCGAATAAAAAGTCTTCGGAAAAATCCCATATTTTTAAATTAAATAGTTTTATTTATTTTGGTCATTATGGCATAAAATTTAATCATTAATTTATTAAATAAAAATTACATCAACTGTCCCTCTCAATTCTGGGTAAAATATAAAAAATGTTAAAACTTAATAACTAGGTCCTAAATATTTTTTTTTAGTAAGCCAAAAATTTATAGAACTCATTTTCGGATCATCTTTTATTTTAAAATGATATATGTTTGAATTTAACTTGCTTAATATATCAATCGGGACATCAACGAATATTACAATCGTTTAATATTTATTTTTAATATACTTTATTTATATATAGAGATATATATTAAATAATCATTATTTTAATATCCTATTTTTATTTTATTAATTTTTAATAACAACAATATATAACACTTCAAATTATATTTAGAATTATTATTTATATATACATATACATATATCTATTTACAATTAATTGTTCGTGAATCGTCGAGAGCAGTCGAAGGTCAAGTGAATATAAGAAACAGTTCAAAATTTTTGAGATTCAATTAAATAGACTTCGCTTATCATGTCGAAACCATATACAGATTAAGTTTAAATTTGGTCAAAAATTTCTGGGTCATCACAGATTCACTCAAACAAATTGATCAAACTTGTATCATATTTCAAAAGCAAACGATATAGAAGTGATTTAAATTCAGGTAGTGATTCTTGCTGTAGTTTTTTTTTATTTTAACGAAATTAAACCAAAATATATATATATATCTGTCAACTGTATCTGTTATTCATATTTTTTTTTACAAAAGCTCGAACATTAATGAATTTTAAAAATCCATAAATACAGATGTGTTAGGAATCTCTTAAGTAATCTCTCTGTAAAGTTCCAAGATCAAATTCTAATTATCGAGCTTTAATTCCGAAGTCAAAGTTCTTGAAACAAAAAGTCAAACATTGTTCTTTAAACGAATTCGAGTTTTCTATTTTGATTCAAGTTTAATTGAGGATTCCATTCATTTCCATAAACAATTTACAAACTTTTTCATGTTATCATCATAAACTAAAACTTTCAAAATTGTACAATCAATTTTTTTTCCTTTCTATTCAGCGACGGCCAAAGGGACATATATTTTTTTTTTATTTTTTTTAAACTAATTAAACATAGATAAGTGTATAATTGATAACATTAAGTCTTAAACGATTATATAATACGCGGGTTTAATTTGGGATGAGTTTGAATTGAGTTCATTGATTGAGTTGTGAAGAAGATGGACAAGAACAGAAAATGATTTCGGGTTATATATTTATCAGTTCTATAATATTTCGGAAATTGGGTGTAGCCCAGCTGGTTTATGTGTGTGTCGGGGAAGCGTGAGGTCTTGGGTTCGAACCCGGTATGGGGCGTATTATTTTTGGACAAGTTTTTGAGGTAGTCTTTATATATTTAACTATCATTATTTATTATTATTATTATTCTTATTAACATGATTATTATTGTTATATTTATTAGTTATTAAGGTTATAATTATGATTATAAATTTGTTATTGTTACTAACATTATTATTATTAAAGTTATTACTAATAATACTAGTATTAACATTATAATTATTATTATAATTATTATCATTATTATTATGATTATTATTATCGTTATTAGGAAAACAATATGACATATTAATATTATTATTATTAGTATTAGTATTATAATTATTATTAATATAACAATTAACATTATAAGTACCATAAACATTATTATTGCTATCATTATAAGTATTATTATTATTAGTGTTATCATTAAAGTAATAGTTGTAGCACCAATATGATTAAAACCATTGTTTTAAGTATTATTGTTATTATCAAAGTTAGCATTTTTCTAAAAACTGTCGTTATTATTATTAGTATTATTACAAATAAACACTTTTTATATAAAAGAACATTACAAAAATATTAATATCACATATCACCATATTGTTAATGTTAGAATGATATTAGCCAAAGATATATAAAATATAATAACTAATATAAAGATATATTTTATCATATATAATCTTTAATATAAATTATTATTATTAATATAAATATTAAATGATAAATATTAGTTAGATAAATATATATGTATATATATATATATATGTATATATATATATATATATATATATATATATATATATATATGTATATATATATATATATGTATATATATATATATATATATATATATATATATATATATATATACTTGTTCGATTACAATTATGTATATTAATAAATAAACAAATGATATAGGTTCGTGAATCGAAGGCCAACCCTGCATTGTTCTGTTGTTCAATATCGTCATATGTATTTTTACTACAAAATACATTACTGTGAGTTTCATTTACCTTTTTACCCTTTATATTTTTGGGCTGAGAATACATGCGCAATTTTTATAACTGTTTTACGAAATAGACACAAGTAATCGAAATTACGTTCTATGGTTGAATGATCGAAACTGAATATGCCCCTTTTTAGTCTGGTAATCTAAGAATTAGGGAACAGACACCCTAATTGACGTGAATCCTAAAGATAGATCTATCGGGCCCAACAAGCCCCATCCAAAGTACCGGATGCTTTAGTACATCGAAATTTATATCATGTCCGAAGGAGGATCCCGGAATGATGGGGATATTCTTATATACAAATTGTGAATGTCGGTTACCAGGTGTTCAATCCATATGAATGATATTTTTGTCTCTATGCATGGGACGTATGTTTATGAGAAATGGAAATATGAAATCTTGTGGTCTATTAAAATTATGAAATGATTATTTATGTTAAACTAATGAACTCACCAACCTTTTGGTTGACACTTTAAATCATGTTTATTCTCAGGTATGAAAGAAACCTTCCGCTGTGCATTAGCTCATATTAGAGACATTACTTGGAGTCATTCATGGCATACTTCAAAAGACGTTGCATTCGAGTCGTTGAGTTCATCAAGATTATTATTAAGTCAATTATAGTTAGATGTATTATGAAATGGTATGCATACCTTCAACTTTTGTTGTAATCAAAGATTGTCTTTTCAAAAACGAATGCAATGTTTGTAAATGTATCATATAGAGGTCAAATACCTCGCGATGTAATCAACTGTTGTGAATCATTTATAATCAATATGGACTTTGTCCGGATGGATTAGGACGGGTCCTTTCAGTTGGTATCAGAGCAGTGGTCTTAGCGAACCAGGTCTTGCATTAGTATGTCTAGCTGATAGTCGTTAGGATGCATTAGTGAGTCTGGACTTCGACCGTGTCTGCATGTCAAAAGTTTTGCTTATCATTTCGTGTCAAAAATTACTTGTTTATCATCCTTAAAGTCTAGACATGTCTTACTGCCGCTATTGCATAGACAGTGTATAGATAAATTCATATCTTAGCATATCTGTTGTTGTTACTTTGCCTGACAGCTTCCGTAGATTCCTCCGTAACTTATGGGATTTTAGTATTATATATGCATATGTAAATTATGTATTGCAAGGTACTAATCTACATCTTATAATATATTTCTTATCGAAAATTCTTCATCTGATTGTACGGGATGAATCCTTCAACCAGTTCGAGTCCCTCGAATTCTGATAGCTATTCCGATAGTTATTCCGACAGCTATTCCGACGTGGACGTTCACCTAAGCTCCGAAAGCAGCGTCACCAGAATGAATCAACCAACCAACCATCCCCAATTCATATGATGAGTTCGTAGTCGACTTAATTAATGGAGACGAGAAGAAGGCAATCCTTTCCATCAACCAAATTCACCTCTTAGTGAAGAACCTGAAGCACTTACCGACGAACCACACCGAAACACCATTTTCACCCTCATTTCCCGAATATCTCACCACGATTATATTCTATCTAAAATTCTAAACCTTATTCATCCATTCGTTCCGACAGACAATCATCCCGGAGTAATATAAGAAGTCAACGAGCTTCGCGCCTGAGTTGTAGCCTTGAAAAATATGGTGCAAAATGTACCAGCTTCAGCAACATCATCAACATCAACGGTATCACCAACAACAACATCCGCATCCCAAGACTCAATTTCACAATCTGCCCCACGAACACCAACATCATACGCACCATAGATAACAAGGAGTACCAGCAGCAATGAACGATGAAGTATTGATCCATAATTTCATTAATATTCTGCGAAGAAAATGTGGATCCTAATAGTTTTAGAGATTACTTATTCTAGCTCAAATCTAAAATCAAATGAGTTTAATATTATATTGACTCATTAAATCCATAATTACATCTGAAGAAAATATATATGTATATATACTTTCATAAAGATTGTGATTAAAAATTCTCTTGTACAAACTGTTAATGGTGAAAATATTTTAACGGGTAGGTAATACCCGAGGAATATTTAGATCTCACGTTAATAAGTTACACTGTACATTCTTCAATTCAGATTCAACTGTCATTAACAACACTGCTCAAATTCACACATATACGTATCCATTCACCAAAGAACAACTATTTTCATCCAAGTTCAATTTCATATTTGGATTTTGACCTATCAGAATCCAACAAGTGGCATAATGAAGAAAACATTGTACAAAATAAAATTTGTTAGAAACAAACAAATTAACTATGAGAAATTTTGTTAAGAATCCACGCTAACTGTTTCCAGCTAACTGTTCCTAGCTAACTGATTACATTTTATTTATCGCAGTTTAATTATCGCAATTTTATTTATCGTCATTTAATTTCTGTTATTTACTTTACGCACTTTATTTATCGTCATTTAAATTCTGTTATGTATTTTACGCACTTTAAATGTCGGGACACGTATACAAGGTTTTGACATATCATATCGACCCATCTATATATATTATTTGGAATAACCATAGACACTCTATATGCAGTAATGCGGGAGTTAGCTATACAGGGTTGAGGTTGATTCTACAATAATATATATAGTTTGAGTTGTGATCGAATCTGAGACATGTACACGGGTCACGATACGTATTAATTAATTTGAATATTATATAGTAAACTATATATGAATTATTATTTGTACACTGCTAACTGTGGACTATCAACTGAGGACTATCAACATTGGACAATTAAAATGAATTAAAATATTAATTATAATATATGAAACTAAACAATTCTTCAAGTTTGCCACTTGATTTCATTCTAAACTTCATTAGTATCTTGACAACTCCATTCTGCGTTTAAAACTTTCATGATTCTTAAAAACACCTCAATTGAAAGGATGAACCAACCATCTATGGAAGAAAAGATGGACGCATATAGTTATGCACCTGAAAACTCCCGGACCCTAAGTAAAAGTTTAACACGTGTCTGTGTTAGCTCCTTTGGCATTATTATTACCGAAAATAACATTGCAACTCTTTTTCAAATTAGACAATTTTGTCACAGCTTCACAAGTCAACTTCGACTTTTCACTCGGATTAGCTTATTATAACCCTGATATATAAGTTGTCTTTCGTCATCGATACCGGGAAACCGTTTCTATCTCACCACATTAGCAGTAAATTTACCAACAACTCCGTTGATCTATGACTTTTCGAAAAATCACTATATTCAATGAAACCCTATCATTTACTCATTTACATCTTATAACAAGAATTACCATACCAACCATCGGGAATTAGCAATTAGTATTTTGAAATCTCGCAGCATGTCTACATCAATAGTTAAATGTATACTTATAACAATTATCTTCTATGATTACAATCTTTAATTCTGAAATTTTGAAAAGGCACCCAGCTTACGAATCAATACATTGAACTTTGAAAAAGCTGAATGAAGCAGCAGAAACAGTAGGCAACCGTAAACGACCTTAGTCATCGGAAGTTTGATGATAAAGAATAATACATTGGAAAAGCTCAGAAACGTTGGAACTAGAAAACGGATAGAGTTAATCATGAAGGATACTAAGGACAAATACAAGGACCATACCCTATATTCAAAGAATTCAGATAATTCTGGATCCGTTGAAATCTTTAGAGAATATCTTGCTCCGAAGTCATGTTTAAATCTTACGGAAAAATCTTTCTCCATCAACCATCGAACTTAGAAATTCCAAAATATCATCATCAATATCTTCGATATTTCTGAGGATATTTTCATAAATATTCTCGTTCGAAATTATATACCTCTTCGTGCTTCCTGTGTATCATTATAATGGAAACATTCAATAGAAAAATTTAGTACCAAAAAGCAGATTATGCGTAACTATGAAGGAAGCCGTGGACAAATCACAAAGAATAAGTTTGACTTCAAAGAATCCAAATGATTCTGTTTCTGATAAAATCTTTAACAAATATCTTGCTTCCGAATCTAAACCCTTATGGATAAATATTCTTCATCATCCATCGATATTAGAAATTCCAAGATATCATCGTATCTTTCATTATAAATATCCCTCCATATTCCTGAAGATATTTTCTTAACTGTTCTTACCTGAAATCATTAATCTCTTCGTACTATCAGTGTTACATCATATAGAAACTGTTAGTTTATATATTCTGTAAACTTTCGAGCTTAAAATATGAAAGTTATTGAAGTAATGTTGGGAACTGATGCATGAGTTAGTATAATATAATGACACTTGATCAACGTGATTATATTACAGTAAGTCATGCTGAGTTTCTAATGGAACGTGATGATTCACAGAACATACCATCGTCATGTGCCATTTACACTACTCTTACATTCTACCCAATCTCCAAACATATTAAGAACATACCTTCTTGATAGTTCTATCTTTTCGGATATTCTGGTAATTTACCAAATCAAAATAGTGCCATTACGATTTCTTTCTTATAACATTAATTATGTTCATCCGAAACCGCATACCTACGAATTCTGGATATTATTCGCTTGACTTGAAGTCAGGAAGAGGAGACAAAAGTATGGAACTTTTGAATATAAAAGAAAATATAAAGCACAATGACAACACCGAAATTACAAACCTTGGATATCAATACGTATGGCAATATAAAGACATGGGAGGATTATAAATAAAATAATCCCTAGAGCATCATAAAAATAAACATATTCTTCAGGTGGGAGTTGAAAAAGAAGAACGATCATTACGATAGTTAGAATAAGAACAAGGATCAGAACAGGGTTAAGCAGTTTCATAAATCTTTTGAATTTGGGAATTGAGTATAGAAGTGGTGGAAATTAATGGAACGGAAAAGGTACATTTATAATGGAAAAATCAGACGTAGTAATCTAGGCAGATCACCGTATTTAATTAAGAGATCTTAATTCCCTTATTCGCAGAAGAATAAAATCTTTTAGATTTCGAAGATTTTCTTTAAATTCCTTGAATTCCGGAATTCAACCAAAACAACGTCAAAAGTTAAGACGAACCTTATTTTCTAAATTCTACCATGACTATGTCAAAAGTTATGATACATCTTATTTTATAAAATCAACCATGATTATGTCATTAGTTAAGACGAACCTGCTTTTACTCATTCCATTCTTTTGTGATAGCTTCACTCGTACTCTTCGAATAATCGAATTGTTTTATCTTCATTACCCAATAATGATAAAACTCTAATTATTAATTCATATTCATCATGAAAACATTTTTATTGTTAGCCATGACGACCACACTCAAATTTCGGGACGAAATTTCTTTAACGGGTAGGTACTGTGATGACCCGGGAATTTTCGACCAAATTTAAACTTAATCTTTATATGTTTCCGACACGATAAGCAAAGTCTGTAATGTTGAGTCTCGAAAACTTTGAAACTAGGTTCATATATTCAATTGATCTTTGACCGATTCCGACGATTCACGAACATTGGTTGATAAGTAAATATGTATATACATATAATATAGTATATATAATAAATTGAAATTTTAAATATAATTTAAACATTAAAACTAAATATGTAAGATAAGATACGAAATAATTAAGTTGTACTTAAAATGAATTTATATATAAATATAGGATTTCTATAGATAATTATGATAATATGGATATCATAATATATATACACACACACACACACACACACACACATATATATATATATATATATATATATATATATATATATATATATATATATATATATATATATATACGATTTTACTACACTTGTGGGATTGGGTATTGTTGTTACTATTGTAGTATATATATAAGAATTTAATACTTAATGTAAGTTACTATATATATAATCATTAAATTTAATAATTAATAAATTTTATATGTCAAATGTAAATACAAGTTAAGAATATGATCGTTATAGTAACTTTATTATTACTATCATTAGTAATGCCAATATTAATATCAATATCAATATTAGTTTCATGTATATATTATAATTGTAATTTAAATATTATCAGTTATAATAATTGTTATTATTATGTATTGTATTATAAGTAAATTTATAAATATTATAGAACTCTATAATATTTCATTCCACGTAAATAAGCTATGTGATAATATTATTTTGTTATATTAATATTATTATTATCTCCATATTAAGATTAACATTATCATTACTTCTATTATATTTTTTATATCATTATTAATAACAATATTATTATTTTTATTAATTAATATATTAATATATCTATTTATTAGTACTAAATATATATAATGGCTAAAAAAGATATTATTAGAGATATATATCATAATCTATTTTGTATTTTTTTTTAAAAATGGCAGTTATGTATTAAATAAAAACTCAAAGTACAATAAGGTTTTGACACAATATTGTGTCCATACAGTTGGCATCACACAGTATAAGCAAAAATATATAAAAAAAAAAATGCCTAATCTGTTTTGTATTTATCTATTTGCTTTTCTGACTTTCTTTCCCTTGCTCGTGAATGAGTGTAGGGTTAGTTTCTACATAAAACAAGAAATCATCTTTTATTGGATAACAGGTCACTCGATTTTCTCTCATCTGTAACTAATATAAAAGTTATTAGCTGATATCATCTGTTTGATTCAAATGAAAATAATAGGAACAACTCTTTATCTCTGTTCGATTCACTCAAACAAATTGATCAAACTTGTATCATATTTCAAAAGCAAATGATACAGAAGTGATTTAAATTCAGGTAGTGATTCTTGCTGTAGTTTTTTTTATTTTAACGAAATCAAACCAAAATATATATATATATATATATATATCTGTCGACTGTATCTGTTATTCATATTTTTTTTTACAAAAGCTCGAACATTAATGAATTTTAAAAATCCATAAATACAGATGTGTTAGGAATCTCTTAAGTAATCTCTCTGTAAAGTTTCAAGATCAAATTCCAATTATCGAGCTTTAATTCCGAAGTCAAAGTTCTTGAAACAAAAAGTCAAACATTGTCCTTTAAACGAATTCAAGTTTTCTGTTTTGATTCAAGTTCAATTGAGGATTCCATTCGTTTCCATAAACAATTTACAAACTTTTTCATGTTATCATCATAGACTAAAACTTTCAAAATTGTACAATCAATTTTTTTTCTTTCTATTTAGCGACGGCCAAAGGGACTGATATTTTTTTTATTTTTTTTAAACTAATTAAACATAGATAAGTGTATAAATGATAACATTAAGTCTTAAACGATTATATAATACACGGGTTTAATTTGGGATGAGTTTGAATTGAGTTCATTGATTGAGTTGTGAAGAAGATGGACAAGAACAGAAAATGATTTCGGATATATTTATCAGTTCTATAATATTTTGGAAATTGGGCGTAGCCCAGCTGGTTTATGTGTGTGTCAGGGAAGCGTGAGGTCTTGGGTTCGAACCCGGTATGGGGCGTATTCTTTTTGGACAAGTTTTTGAGGTAGTCTTTATATATTTAACTATCATTATTTATTATTATTATTGTTCTTATTAACATGATTATTATTGTTATATTTATTAGTTATTAAGGTTATAATTATGATTATAAATTTGTTATTGTTACTAACATTATTATTATTAAAGTTATTACTAATAATACTAGTATTAACATTATAATTATTATTATAATTATTATCATTATTATTATGATTATTATTATCGTTATTAGGAAAACAATATGACATATTAATATTGTTATTATTAGTATTAGTATTATAATTATTATTAATATAACAATTAACATTATAAGTACCATAAACATTATTATTGCTATCATTATAAGTATTATTATTATTAGTGTTATCATTAAAGTAATAGTTGTAGCACCAATATGATTAAAACCATTGTTTTAAGTATTATTGTTATTATCAAAGTTAGCATTTTTCTAAAAACTGTCGTTATTATTATTAGTATTATTACAAATAAACACTTTTTATATAAAAGAACATTACAAAAATATTAATATCACATATCACCATATTGTTAATGTTAGAATGATATTAGCTAAAGCTATATAAAATATAACAACTAATATAAAGATATATTTTATCATATATAATCTTTAATATAAATTATTATTATTAATATAAATATTAAATGATAAATATTAGTTAGATAAATATATATAAATTAAAATATATTAAATATATTTATTTATATATATATATATATATATATATATATATATATATATATATATATATACTTGTTCGATTACAATTATGTATATTAATAAATAAACAAATGATATAGGTTCGTGAATCGAAGGTCAACCCTGCATTGTTCTGTTGTTCAATATCGTCATATGTATTTTTACTACAAAATACATTACTGTGAGTTTCATTTGCCTTTTTACCCTTTATATTTTTGGGCTGAGAATACATGCACAATTTTTATAACTGTTTTACGAAATAGACACAAGTAATCGAAATTACGTTCTATGGTTGAATGATCGAAACTGAATATGCCGCTTTTTAGTCTGGTAATCTAAGAATTAGGGAACAGACAACCTAATTGACGCGAATTCTAAAGATAGATCTATCGGGCCCAACAAGCCCCATCCAAAGTACCGGATGCTTTAGTACTTCGAAATTTATTTCATTTCCGAAGGAGGATCCCGAAATGATGGGGATATTCTTATATACAAATTGTGAATGTCGGTTACCAGGTGTTCAATCCATATGAATGATATTTTTGTCTCTATGCATGGGACGTATGTTTATGAGAAATGGAAATATGAAATCTTGTGGTCTATTAAAATTATGAAATGATTATTTATGTTAAACTAATGAACTCACCAACCTTTTGGTTGACACTTTAAATCATGTTTATTCTCAGGTATGAAAGAAACCTTCCGCTGTGCATTAGCTCATATTAAAGACATTACTTGGAGTCATTCATGGCATACTTCAAAAGACGTTGCATTCGAGTCGTTGAGTTCATCAAGATTATTATTAAGTCAATTATAGTTAGATGTATTATGAAATGGTATGCATACCGTCAACTTTCGATGTAATGAAAGATTGTCTTTTCAAAAACGAATGCCATGTTTGTAAATGTATCATATAGAGGTCAAATACCTCGCGATGTAATCAACTGTTGTGAATCGTTTATAATCAATATGGACTTTGTCCGGATGGATTAGGATGGGTCCTTTCACCTAACACATGTGAGAACCATCATTTGGCAACTAGCATGAAATATCTCATAAAATTACAAAAATATTAGTAATCATTCATGACTTATTTACATGTAAACAAAATTACACATCCTTTATATCTAATCCATATACCAACGACCAAAAACACCTACAAACACTTTCATTCTTCAATTTTCTTCATCTAAGTAATCTCTCTCAAGTTCTATCTTCAAGTTCTAAGTGTTCTTCATAAATTCTACAAGTTCTAGTTTCATAAAATCAAGAATACTTTCAAGTTTACTAGCTCACTTTCAATCTTGTAAATTAATCATCCAACCTCAAGAAATCCTTGTTGTTTACAGTAATATATCATTCTAAATCAAGGTAATACTCATATACAAACTTTGATTCAATTCCTATAACTATAACTATCTTAATTCGAGTGATAATCTTACTTGAACTTGTTTTCGTGTCATGATTCTTCTTCAAGAACTTTCAAGCCATCCAAGATCCATTGAAGCTAGATCATTTCTTGTCACTTCCAGTAGTTTTACCTACTAAACTTGAGGTAGTAATGATGTTCATAACATCATTCGATTCATATATATAAAACTACCTTATTCGAAGGTTTAAACTTGAAATCACTAGAACATAGTTTAGTTAATTCTAAACTTGTTCGCAAACAAAAGTTAATCCTTCTAACTTGACTTTTAAAATCAACTAAACACATGTTCTATATCTATATGATATGCTAACTTAATGATTTAAAACCGGGAAACACGAAAAACACCGTAAAACCGGATATACGCCGTCGTAGTAACACAGCGGGCTGTTTTGGGTTAGTTAATTAAAAACTATGATAAACTTTGATTTAAAAGTTGTTCTTCTAGGAAAATAATTTTTCTTATGAACATGAAACTATATCCAAAAATCATGGTAAAATTCAAAGTAGAAGTATGTTTTCCAAAATGGTCATCTAGACGTCGTTCTTTCGACTGAAATGACTACCTTTACAAAAACGACTTGTAACCTGTATTTCCGACTATACACTTATACTTTTTATGTTTAGATTCATAAACTTAAGTTCAATATGAAACCATAGCAACTTGAAACACTCAAAATGGATTTAAAACGAAGAAGTTATGGGTAAAACAAGATTGGATAATTTTTTCTTGTTGTAGCTACGTGAAAATTGGTAACAAATCTATATTAATCATATCCTAGCTAACTAATATTGTATTACATGTATTCTAATATATTATGTAATCTTGGGATACCATAGACACGTATGCAAATGTTTTGACATATCATATCGACCCATGTATATATATATTATTTGGAACAACCATAGACACTCTATATGCAGTAATGTTGGAGTTAGCTATACAGGGTTGAGGTTGATTCCAAAAATATATATACTTTGAGTTGTGATCTAGCCTGAGACGTGTATACACTGGGTCGTGGATTGATCCAAGATAATATATATCGATTTATTTCTGTACATCTAACTATGGACAACTAGTTGTAGGTTACTAACGATGACAGCTGACTTAATAAACATAAAACATTAAAACGTATTAAAAATGTTGTAAATATATTTTGAACATACTTTGATATATATATGTACATATTTGTTATAGGTTCGTGAATCGACCAGTGGCCAAGTCTTACTTCTCGACGAAGTAAAAATCTGTGAAAGTGAGTTATAGTCCCACTTTTAAAATCTATTATTTTTTTTGGGATGAGAATACATGCGATTCTATAAATATTTTACAAAATAGACACAAGTAATCGAAAATACTTTCTATGTTGGATTATCTAACCGAATATGCCCCTTTTTAGCTTGGTAGCCTAAGAATTAGGGAAATGGCCCCTAATTAACGCGAATCCTAAAGATAGATCTATTTGGCCCAACAAGCCTCATCCAAGTTACAGATGCTTTAGTACTTCGATTTATCATATCCGATGAGAGTCCCGAAATGATGGGGATATTCTATATGCATCTTGTTAAGGTCGGTTACCAGGTGTTCAACATATGAATGATTTTTATCTCTATGCAGTTTGCGAAATGCCTGATATGAGATGTGTTATAAAAATGAAATCTTGTGGTCTATTATTATGATTTGATAATATGTAGGTTAAACCTATAACTCACCAACAATTTTGTTGACGTTTTAAGCATGTTTATTCTCAGGTGATAATTAAGAGCTTCCGCTGTTGCATACTAAATTAAGGACAAGATTTTGAGTCCATGCTTGTATAATATTGTTTAAAAACTGCATTCGAAGACTTATGTTGATGTGTAATATTATTGTAAACCATTATGTAATGGTCGTGTGAAAAACGCTATATTTTAGATTATCATTATTTGATAATCGTCGTAATATTTTAAAGGTTATGGTTTGTTCTAAAATCGAATGCAGTCTTTGAAAAACGTCTCATATAGAGGTCAAAACCTCGCAACGAAATCAATTAATATGGAACGTTTATAATCAATATGAACGGGACATTTCAGGTACCATCAAGGCATCAACACATACATAATGTTGAGTGATGAATAGAATCAATGGCTATTATTGAAAGATAAAAGTTAATCTAATGGTCCTTTTTTTGCCATGTCAAATTTTTTAATCTTGATTAGCTAAAACCCACTTTGTTATTATAATCTGTCTGTGACGTGAGAGTGTCAGAATTTGACCCTCAATAACCCCTGTGTCCGATTTGAGTGTCAAATTCATGTGGGTTTTACCAGTTTTATATTTTCTTTTTGATTGAAAATGAATACAAAATATATTACATAAAATTAAATATATATAAAATACAAAAAAGTCATAAATTAATATTTCATAATATAATTCAACGATACATAATATTTAACCATTACATAACTTTAATAATACAATTTTAATTATAAAATAAACTAATTCATAGTGCGGAATGTGGACGAAAGCACTACTAGAAAATACATTTTTTGTGGCGCGAAAAATCGCCGCAATAAATAGGTTTTATCTCCGCAAAAGATCTTCTGTGGCGAGGTATCGCCGCTCTAAACCTCGACACCGTAAGTTCGCCGTCTTAAATCTTCTGGGGCCCACTTTTATTAAGAAAAAGAAAAAAGAAAATGGAAATTCTTTTTTGCGGCGACTTATTTGCGGCGAGTAGTGTGACAAAAAAAAAATTTCAGGTTTTGTTTTGCTGCGATCATCGCCGCTAAAAAGCTACCTGCACCAGAAACATGATTCTGCTGTATTTTCAGCATCCTACCCGAAATTCTGGGCGTTTTTCCGAAACCTGTTTCATACCATTTTATAGCAGCTAACAACATATAACACCAACAATAATAAACATCAAACAACACTAAGTTTTGTGCGGCTTGCTCACGATCTCTTGCAAAAAATGGTCGTCGTCTGTTCTCTTTTTTCTTGTAGTGAAGGTTTCAAATATGCTTGACTAAAATAATTCTTCCATAAGTTTTGTGCGGCTTGCTCACGATTTCTTGCAACATAAATTCGGGATATTGGAACACGCTCGGATTCGACTTCGGAATCTTCATCCTCTAATTCTTGAATTAGTTCAATAATCCACTCGTCTTTCGAATCGGATTCGGAATTAAGTAAATACGATGTCATTTAATTATAAAAATAGTAGGATTGAAAGTGCAAAAATTATAGAAAGTACTGTGTTGATGTATTAAAACTGAAAGTGTGTATGTGTTTATATAGATAATTATATAAATTATTTAAATAAATAAAAACTGAAAAATGGCACATAGCCGTTGCTCACCGGCTTTAAAATCGGACCAATCACAAGCTGCCACGTACATTTGACGATTTTTTTTTTCCGTTTAATTTTTAACTGACTCCTCAAAATCGTCACACGTGATGCCCCGTTAGAGGCGTCGAGGCGTCACCCGTCGCCAGCGCGTCTGACGAGACTCCGTGACGCTGCGTTAAAAATGTTCTAAAATTTTGTATAAATACAATAAAGCTCACGCTAGCCTATATACATGCATACATCATAAAAAAAAACCTTTATCTCTTTCTCTCCTATAAAACCTCTCCATTCCTTATCTTATGGTCTCCCAACACATTATCAACATCATCATCCTCATACAAACATGACAACAAACTGCACTCAATTTCACAATCTTCCCACCACCTTCCTTAAAGCCTTCAATTCACTACAGAACATCCCATCTTCTCTACATGATTACCACAAGGATAATCGAATTCCTGGTCTCGATTTCTCTCAACAAACATCTTGCAACAATTCAAGTACTTCAGATGAAGCAGAAGAGAACCACATGAGCATCATCAATGAAAGGAAGAAAAGAAGGATGGTATCGAATAGGGAGTCGGCTCGAAGGTCTAGGATGAGGAAACAAAGGCAACTCGATGAACTCTGCACCCAAGTACTCCGGCTCGGAAACGAGAATCATGGACTCATTAACGAGCTTAACCAATTTTTGGAAACTCATGTACAAATGGTCCAAGAAAATGATAGGCTTAAGAAAGAAATAATTGAGCTAAAACACTTGCTTAATGAAGCACAACTTGCTCCTACTTATACCAATCTTAAAGCTCTTCAAGATGATGATTGAATGAATCCACTTTTAGTTGATAATTACAAACAGATTATAGAAAAATTAATGGGTCATTTCTTTTTTTTTTTTTTCCTGTTATTTTCTGGGTTTGATTATGTTTCTAAGCACAATTAATCCATGTATCTGTTGGATTGAACCAGGTACAATGTAAAAAGAAACGAAAGAGATGCACAAGAACTGGGACAATTTTCTCTGGGTTTTATTTGCTTTAATCAACGATTACAATATAGAAAAGATACTGAAAGAAACTAATATTTGGATAACTTCTAAAGAAAAATTAACACCTATTAAATAGCAAACAAAACAATAACTGATCGGCCCATGATGCCCATGATCCGAATTATGCTCCACTTCCTTAATACTCGGTCCAAGCTTGACCCAATATTGAAAACAAACTTCACGTGCAGAATTATAATTCAACAGTATCTAACATATTTGATCCGACGAAATCATTCAAGAGTTATGTTCTGTCTTTCTATTTTAATATTTAGCTGTTAGATACTGGTGTGGTGATTACAAGTTATTTGATTTATCGTTAATAAATTATGTTGTTTTAACTTTGTTCTTTTTACTTCTTTGTGTTTGTTTATATACTTTCAGGGCATTACTTTGAAATTGATAAAAGTTTGGTGAGCTTTCTGGGATCATGAAGATTTCAGGGGGCGTTTCTATCCTTAGTAGCTTACTATTATACTACTTTTTGTTTCGGCCCCGGCTAAAATAACTAAAACTCTTGAGTCTTATTGTCGTGTTTTTTTTTTTTTTTTTTGGGGGGGGGGGGGGGGGGGGGGGGGGGGGGGGGAATGAATCGGGTAATAAACTTTGCTCGGTCAAGTGGGATCGGGTTTTAGTTATATATGACAATGGTGGCCTAAACATTGGCTCTACTCAATAAAACCTCGCATTAATTTACAAGTGGTGGTGGCGCTTTAAAAATGAAAATAACGCTTTTTGGGTTGATGTAATATCGAGCATATATGGGTCAAATGGTGGGCTGGAAAATATAGAAAATAGTCGGCTCATTAGTCGTCACACCACTTGGAACTGTATCATATAATCAGGCAAAATTATTGTTGAACTTGGTATCGATTTTACTTGCTCGTTCTCTAAAATTGTAGGTAACGGGAGAAGCATTGGTTGAACAGTTGAAAGCTCATAGATTCGCATAGTCAACTATACAACCTCGAAAGCAACAAAATGACAACCGTTGCTGAACGTATCTCAAACGTAAACTCAATGAATTTTGGACGTTTGTCATGGACCAGGCCCTCTCAGAGACGCACTGATGCTGAGCTCTATGATATTAAGTTATTAACCAACTCATCTCATCAACAACTATAAATGATAAAAATGACTCGTGAAAATGGTTATTGGACACAAGCGCTTTATTCACTACTAAATTTCTAGCTAGATTAATTGACAACATAAAACTCGCCTCCTCGTCATTAAAAGAAGAAACATCTCGAAATAAGGCATTACCTCAGAAAGTTGCTATATTCATTTGGAGAGCGAAAATGGTAGACTCCCCACCCGCTCAGAACTTGATAAACGTTATATCGATCTTGACACAATGCTATGTCCTATTTGTCGTAACAATGTTGAAACAATTAAACACATTTTAATAAATTGTCCATTCGTTCAAAATATTTGGATCCTATTACTCAAATGGTGCAATCTTCAATCTCAAAGTAGTACAAGTATTGGTGAAGCTTTCATGGAAGATCAAGGACTTGCTACAACATTGCTAGGTAAATTCATTTGGCAAGCATCGAAATGGATATGCAGATATACTATTTGGAAATTTATAAACGCAAAGGTATTTAGCAACAAATAATGGTCCCCCAATATGATCATCTCTGAAATTCAACTTCTAAGCTTCAATTTCATCTTAAAACGATTAAAGAAAGTGTCATTAGTTTGGCACCAATGGATTATTGTTGGAAAAATAATCTGATGAGTCAAAAACATTTTGCAGGTTTTTAGAGTCTGAAGTTGTAGAGTCTGAAGTTGCTGTAACGACCCGTCAAAATCGCTATTGACGCGGCACGTTAATCATTGATTCCACAGTGAGGTTTTGACCTCTATATGATACGTTTTGATAAAATATTGCATTCATTAAAATAAGTGACTTTCTAAACATAGAAAGTCATAAACATGTGGGCGAGTGCTTAGGTATAAGCAAAACCCCAAAATACATAAGTCTTTAATTTACAGGTTGACATCACAGTCCAATTATTTATTACACAACGCAGTTTTATTTTGAATGCAATAAACTTTGTACAAAGCATGAGAGACTCCATGCAGGCAACAAGCACATCACAGCGGAAGCATTCTAAGGACCTGAGAATAAAACATGCTAAAAAGTCAACACGAATGTTGGTGAGTTATAGGTTTAATTGCTCGAGTCATAAACATATATAAAGATAGACCACAAGATTTCATCAAAAGTTTATCAATAGATTCTACGTAACAGAGCACCCTGGTAACTAAACTTAACGCTATAGTTGAAATGTCCCGTTCTTATTGATTAAAAACGTTCCAAATTAATTGACTTCGTTGCGAGGTTTTGACCTCTATATGAGACATTTTTCAAAGACTGCATTCATTTTTAAAACAAACCATAACCTTTATTTCATAGATAAAGGTTTTAAAAAGCTTTACGTAGATTATCAAATAATGATAATCTAAAATATCCTGTTTACACACGACCATTACATAATGGTTTACAATACAAATATGTTACAACAAAATAAGTTTCTTGAATGCAGTTTTTACACAATATCATACAAGCATGGACTCCAAATCTCATCCTTATTTAAGTATGCGACAGCGGAAGCTCTTAATAATCACCTGAGAATAAACATGCTTAGAATGTCAACAAAAATGTTGGTGAGTTATAGGTTTAACCTATATATATCAAATCATAATAATAGACCACAAGATTTCATATTTCAATACACATCCCATACATAGAGATAAAAATCATTCATATGGTGAACACCTGGTAACCGACATTAACAAGATGCATATATAAGAATATCCCCATCATTCCGGGACACCCTTCGGATATGATATAAATTTCGAAGTACTAAAGCATCCGGTACTTTGGATGGGGTTTGTTAGGCCCAATTGATCTATCTTTAGGATTCGCGTCAATTAGGGTGTCTGTTCCCTAATTCTTAGATTACCAGACTTAATAAAAAGGGGCATATTCGATTTCGATAATTCAACCATAGAATGTAGTTTCACGTACTTGTGTCTATTTTGTAAATCATTTATAAAACCTGCATGTATTCTCATCCCAAAAATATTAGATTTTAAAAGTGGGACTATAACTCACTTTCACAGATTTTTACTTCGTCGGGAAGTAAGACTTGACCACTGGTTGATTCACGAACCTATAACAATATATACATATATATCAAAGTATGTTCAAAATATATTTACAACACTTTTAATATATTTTGATGTTTTAAGTTTATTAAGTCAGCTGTCCTCGTTAGTAACCTACAACTAGTTGTCCACAGTTAGATGTACAGAAATAAATCGATAAATATTATCTTGAATCAATCCACGACCCAGTGTATACGTATCTCAGTATTGATCACAACTCAAACTATATATATTTTGGAATCAACCTCAACCCTGTATAGCTAACTCCAACATTCACATATAGAGTGTCTATGGTTGTTCCGAAATATATATAGATGTGTCGACATGATAGGTCGAAACATTGTATACGTGTCTATGGTATCTCAAGATTACATAATATATAATACAAGTTGATTAAGTTATGGTTGGAATAGATTTGTTACCAATTTTCACGTAGCTAAAATGAGAAAAATTATCCAATCTTGTTTTACCCATAACTTCTTCATTTTAAATCCGTTTTGAGTGAATCAAATTGCTATGGTTTCATATTGAACTCTATTTTATGAATCTAAACAAAAAAAGTATAGGTTTCTAGTCGGAAAAATAAGTTACAAGTCGTTTTTGTAAAGGTAGTCATTTCAGTCGAAAGAACGACGTCTAGATGACCATTTTAGAAAACATACTTCCACTTTGAGTTTAACCATAATTTTTGGATATAGTTTCATGTTCATAATAAAAATCATTTTCTCAGAATAAAAACTTTTAAATCAAAGTTTATCATAGTTTTTAATTAACTAACCCAAAACAGCCCGCGGTGTTACTACGACGGCGTAAATCCGGTTTTACGGTGTTTTTCGTGTTTCCAGGTTTTAAATCATTAAGTTAGCATATCATATAGATATAGAACATGTGTTTAGTTGATTTTAAAAGTCAAGTTAGAAGGATTAACTTTTGTTTGCGAACAAGTTTAGAATTAACTAAACTATGTTCTAGTGATTACAAGTTTAAACCTTCGAATAAGATAGCTTTATATGTATGAATCGAATGATGTTATGAACATCATTACTACCTTAAGTTCCTTGGATGAACCTACTGGAAAAGAGAGAAATGGATCTAGCTTCAATGGATCCTTGGATGGCTCAAAGTTCTTGAAGCAAAATCATGACACGAAAACAAGTTCAAGTAAGATCATCACTTGAAATAAGATTGTTATAGTTATAGAAATTGAACCAAAGTTTGAATATGATTATTACCTTGTATTAGAATGATAACCTACTGTAAGAAACAAAGATTTCTTGAGGTTGGATGATCACCTTACAAGATTGGAAGTGAGCTAGCAAACTTGAAAGTATTCTTGATTTTATGTAACTAGAACTTGTAGAATATATGAAGAACACTTAGAACTTGAAGATAGAACTTGAGAGAGATTAATTAGATGAAGAAAATTGAAGAATGAAAGTGTTTGTAGGTGTTTTTGGTCGTTGGTGTATGGATTAGATATAAAGGATATGTAATTTTGTTTTCATGTAAATAAGTCATGAATGATTACTCATATTTTTGTAATTTTATGAGATATTTCATGCTAGTTGCCAAATGATGGTTCCCACATGTGTTAGGTGACTCACATGGGCTGCTAAGAGCTGATCATTGGAGTGTATATACCAATAGTACATACATCTAAAAGCTGTGTATTGTACGAGTACGAATACGGGTGCATACGAGTAGAATTGTTGATGAAACTGAACGAGGATGTAATTGTAAGCATTTTTGTTAAGTAGAAGTATTTTGATAAGTGTATTGAATTCTTTCAAAAGTGTATAAATACATATTAAAACACTACATGTATATACATTTTAACTGAGTCGTTAAGTCATCGTTAGTCGTTACATGTAAGTGTTGTTTTGAAACCTTTAGGTTAACGATCTTGTTAAATGTTGTTAACCCAATGTTTATAATATCAAATGAGATTTTAAATTATTATATTATCATGATATTATCATGTATGAATATCTCTTAATATGATATATATACATTAAATGTCTTTACAACGATAATCGTTACATATATGTCTCGTTTAAAAATCATTAAGTTAGTAGTCTTGTTTTTACATATGTAGTTCATTGTTAATATACTTAATGATATGTTTACTTATCATATTATCATGTTAACTATATATATATATCCATATATATGTCATCATATAGTTTTTACAAGTTTTAACGTTCGTGAATCACCGGTCAACTTGGGTGGTCAATTGTCTATATGAAACATATTTCAATTAATCAAGTCTTAACAAGTTTGATTGCTTAACATGTTGGAAACATTTAATCATGTAAATATTAATCTCAATTAATATATATAAAAACATGGAAAAGTTCGGGTCACTACAGTACCTACCCGTTAAATAAATTTCGTCCCGAAATTTTAAGCTGTTGAAGGTGTTGACGAATCTTCTGGAAATAGATGCGGGTATTTCTTCTTCATCTGATCTTCACGCTCCCAGGTGAACTCGGGTCCTCTACGAGCATTCCATCGAACCTTAACAATTGGTATCTTGTTTTGCTTAAGTCTTTTAACCTCACGATCCATTATTTCGACGGGTTCTTCGATGAATTGGAGTTTTTCGTTGATTTGGATTTCATCTAACGGAATAGTGAGATCTTCTTTAGCAAAACATTTCTTCAAATTCGAGACGTGGAAAGTGTTATGTACAGCCGCGAGTTGTTGAGGTAACTCAAGTCGGTAAGCTACTGGTCCGACACGATCAATAATCTTGAATGGTCCAATATACCTTGGATTTAATTTCCCTCGTTTACCAAATCGAACAACGCCTTTCCAAGGTGAAACTTTAAGCATGACCATCTCTCCAATTTCAAATTCTATATCTTTTCTTTTAATGTCAGCGTAGCTCTTTTGTCGACTTTGGGCGGTTTTCAACCGTTGTTGAATTTGGATGATCTTCTCGGTAGTTTCTTGTATAATCTCCGGACCCGTAATCTGTCTATCCCCCACCTCACTCCAACAAATCGGAGACCTGCACTTTCTACCATAAAGTGCTTCAAACGGCGCCATCTCAATGCTTGAATGGTAGCTGTTGTTGTAGGAAAATTCTGCTAACGGTAGATGTCGATCCCAACTGTTTCCGAAATCAATAACACATGCTCGTAGCATGTCTTCAAGCGTTTGTATCGTCCTTTCGCTCTGCCCATCAGTTTGTGGATGATAGGCAGTACTCATGTCTAGACGAGTTCCTAATGCTTGCTGTAATGTCTGCCAGAATCTTGAAATAAATCTGCCATCCCTATCAGAGATAATAGAGATTGGTATTCCATGTCTGGAGACGACTTCCTTCAAATACAGTCGTGCTAACTTCTCCATCTTGTCATCTTCTCTTATTGGTAGGAAGTGTGCTGATTTGGTGAGACGATCAACTATTACCCAAATAGTATCAAAACCACTTGCAGTCCTTGGCAATTTAGTGATGAAATCCATGGTAATGTTTTCCCATTTCCATTCCGGGATTTCGGGTTGTTGAAGTAGACCTGATGGTTTCTGATGCTCAGCTTTGACCTTAGAACACGTCAAACATTCTCCTACGTATTTAGCAACATCGGCTTTCATACCCGGCCACCAAAAATGTTTCTTGAGATCCTTGTACATCTTCCCCGTTCCAGGATGTATTGAGTATCTGGTTTTATGAGCTTCTCTAAGTACCATTTCTCTCATATCTCCAAATTTTGGTACCCAAATCCTTTCAGCCCTATACCGGGTTCCGTCTTCCCGAATATTAAGATGCTTCTCCGATCCTTTGGGTATTTCATCCTTTAAATTTCCCTCTTTTAAAACTCCTTGTTGCGCCTCCTTTATTTGAGTAGTAATGTTATTATGAATCATTATATTCATAGATTTTACTCGAATGGGTTCTCTATCCTTCCTGCTCAAGGCATCGGCTACCACATTTGCCTTCCCCGGGTGGTAACGAATCTCAAAATCATAATCATTCAATAATTCAATCCACCTACGCTGCCTCATATTCAGTTGTTTCTGATTAAATATGTGTTGAAGACTTTTGTGGTCGGTATATATAATACTTTTGACCCCATATAAGTAGTGCCTCCAAGTCTTTAATGCAAAAACAACCGCGCCTAATTCCAAATCATGCGTCGTATAATTTTGTTCGTGAATCTTCAATTGTCTAGACGCATAAGCAATCACCTTCGTTCGTTGCATTAATACACAACCGAGACCTTGCTTTGATGCGTCACAATAAATCACAAAATCATCATTCCCTTCAGGCAATGACAATATAGGTGCCGTAGTTAGCTTTTTCTTCAATAACTGAAACGCTTTCTCTTGTTCATCATTCCATTCAAATTTCTTCCCTTTATGCGTTAATGCAGTCAAGGGTTTTGCTATTCTGGAAAAGTCTTGGATGAACCTTCTGTAGTAACCAGCTAGTCCTAAAAACTGGCGTATGTGTTTCGGAGTTTTCGGGGTTTCCCACTTTTCAACAGTTTCTATCTTTGCCGGATCCACCTTAATACCTTCTTTGTTCACTATGTGACCGAGGAATTGAACTTCTTCCAACCAAAATGCACACTTTGAAAACTTAGCGTACAATTCTTCCTTCCTCAATACTTCTAACACCTTTCTCAAATGTTCACCGTGTTCTTGGTCATTCTTTGAGTAAATAAGTATGTCATCAATGAAAACAATGACAAACTTGTCAAGGTATGGTCCACACACTCGGTTCATAAGGTCCATGAACACAGCTGGTGCATTAGTTAAACCAAACGGCATGACCATAAACTCGTAATGACCGTAACGTGTTCTGAAAGCAGTCTTTGGAATATCATCTTCTTTCACCCGCATTTGATGATACCCGGAACGTAAGTCAATCTTTGAATAAACAGACGAGCCTTGTAGTTGATCAAATAAGTCGTCGATTCTCGGTAGTGGGTAGCGGTTCTTGATGGTAAGTTTGTTCAACTCTCGGTAGTCGATACACAACCTGAATGTACCATCTTTCTTCTTGACAAACAAAACAGGAGCTCCCCACGGTGATGTGCTTGGTCGAATGAAACCACGCTCTAAAAGTTCTTGTAATTGGCTTTGCAGTTCTTTCATCTCGCTGGGTGCGAGTCTGTAAGGAGCACGAGCTATTGGTGCAGCTCCTGGTACAAGATCTATTTGAAATTCAACGGATCGATGTGGGGGTAATCCCGGTAATTCTTTCGGAAATACATCGGGAAATTCTTTTGCAATGGGAACATCATTGATGCTCTTTTCTTCAGTTTGTACTTTCTCGACGTGTGCTAGAACAGCATAGCAACCTTTTCTTATTAGTTTTTGTGCCTTCAAATTACTAATAAGATGTAGCTTCGTGTTGCCCTTTTCTCCGTACACCATTAAGGGTTTTCCTTTTTCTCGTATAATGCGAATTGTATTTTTGTAACAAACGATCTCCGCTTTCACTTCTTTCAACCAGTCCATACCGATTATCACATCAAAACTCCCTAACTCTACTGGTATCAAATCAATCTTAAATGTTTCGCTAACCAGTTTAATTTCTCGATTCCGACATATATTATCTGCTGAAATTAATTTACCATTTGCTAATTCGAGTAAAAATTTACTATCCAAAGGCGTCAATGGACAACTTAATTTAGCACAAAAATCTCTACTCATATAGCTTCTATCCGCACCCGAATCAAATAAAACGTAAGCAGATTTATTGTCAATAAGAAACGTACCCGTAACAAGCTCCGGGTCTTCCTGTGCCTCTACCGCATTAATATTGAAAACTCTTCCACGGCCTTGTCCATTCGTGTTCTCCTGGTTCGGGCAATTTCTAATAACGTGGCCTGGTTTTCCACATTTATAACAAACTACATTGGCATAACTTGCTCCGACACTACTTGCTCCGCCATTACTCGTTCCGACACCATTTGTTCCTTTCGTTCTATTAACCCCTGGTCCGTAGACCTCACACTTCGCCGCGCTATGACCATTTCTTTTACACTTGTTGCAAAATTTGGTGCAGAACCCCGAGTGATTCTTTTCACACCTTTGGCATAGTTGCTTCTGATTGTTGTTGTTGTTGCGGTTATTATTGTTGTTGGGATGATTATTGTAGTTGCTGTTGTTGTTGTTGTTGTTGTTGGGCCGTTTGTTGTAGTTGCGATTGATGTTGCGATTGTTGGGATAATTGTTGCGATTATTGTTGTAATTGCTGTTGTTGTTGTATTGGTGATTCTTATCACCGTTTTCCTCCCACTTTCTTTTGACTTGCTTCACATTGGCCTCTTCAGCAGTCTGTTCTTTAATTCTTTCTTCAATCTGGTTCACTAGTTTGTGAGCCATTCTACATGCCTGTTGTATGGAGGCGGGCTCGTGTGAACTTATATCTTCTTGGATTCTTTCCGGTAATCCTTTCACAAACGCGTCGATCTTCTCTTCCTCATCTTCGAATGCTCCCGGACACAATAGGCACAATTCTGTGAATCGTCTTTCGTACGTGGTAATATCAAATCCTTGGGTTCGTAACCCTCTAAGTTCTGTCTTGAGCTTATTGACCTCGGTTCTGGGACGGTACTTCTCGTTCATCAAGTGCTTGAATGCTGACCACGGTAGTGCGTACGCATCATCTTGTCCCACTTGCTCTAGATAGGTATTCCACCATGTTAACGCAGAACCTGTGAAGGTATGCGTAGCGTACTTCACTTTGTCCTCTTCAGTACACTTACTTATGGCAAACACCGATTCAACCTTCTCGGTCCACCGTTTCAATCCGATCGGTCCTTCGGTTCCATCAAATTCCAAAGGTTTGCAGGCAGTGAATTCTTTGTAGGTGCATCCTACACGATTTCCTGTACTGCTAGATCCAAGGTTATTGTTGGTATGTAGCGCAGCCTGTACTGCGGCTATGTTTGAAGCTAGAAAAGTACGGAATTCCTCTTCATTCATATTCACGGTGTGTCGAGTAGTCGGTGCCATTTCCTTCAAAATAGTTAAATGGAACAAGTTAATCATACAGAATATTAAGAGTAGTTAATAGTATTTCGTAGCATAATATGAACTCATTTATAAAAGCTTTTTCTTCATATTAGCGTTTTATAAGTTTAAATTCGGGTAGTACCTACCCGTTAAGTTCATACTTAGTAGCTAATATACAATTCAACTACTACAATTCTATATGAAAAACTGATTATAATAATATTTCGCGTTCAAACTTTTATACAATATTTTACAAACTTACAATACCGCTTATTTTACATAAAGCATGAAATATAGCACACAATAACTTTGATACAAGATAGTTGTGAAGACAATTCTAGCTAGTACACAAGTCGTTCAGCAAAGGCAATAAAGACACGTAATTCATACGTCCAGAAACAAGTCATGCATTCTGGTTTTACTAGGACTACTTCCCATCCTTGGTCTTGTGCAACATAACCGTTATGGCCGTTGATAAGACAGCGTGTTGTAACGTCATCAAAGGGATGAGGGTTACGTAATGTCCAACAGTCCCGTAATAATCTAAAAACCTCATTTCTTACCCCAATTACCGACTCCGTCACTTGTGGAAACGTTTTGTTTAATAGTTGTAGCCCGATGTTCTTGTTCTCACTTTGGTGAGAAGCGAACATTACTAATCCGTAAGCATAACATGCTTCTTTATGTTGCATGTTAGCCGCTTTTTCTAAATCACGAAGTCCAATATTCGGATATATTGAGTCAAAATAATTTCTTAACCCGTTGCGTAAAATAGCATTTGGGTTCCCCGCAATATATGCGTCAAAGTAAACACATCGTAACTTATGGGTTTCCCAATGTGATATCCCCCATCTTTCAAACGAAAGTCTCTTATAAACCAAGACATTCTTGGAACGTTCTTCGAATGTCTTACAAACTGATCTCGCCTTAAATAGTTGTGCCGAAGAATTCTGGCCGACTCTAGACAAGATTTCATCAATCATGTCTCCGGGTAGGTCTCTTAAAATATTGGGTTGTCTATCCATTTTGTGTTTTTAAACTGTAAAATAGACAAGAGTTAGATTCATAAAAAAAATACTTATTAATACAAGCAATTTTTACATATATCATAAAGCATAAGAACACTATATTCCATATATTACAACACGAATACAACTATCTTATTCCGACTCGCTCATTTCTTCTTCTTCGGTTTTGGTTCGTTTTGCCAAGTTTCTAGGGATATATGATGTTCCCCTAATACGAGCCGTCGTTGTCCACATTGGTTTAGAAAAACCTGGTGGTTTAGAGGTTCCCGGGTCATTGTTACAACTTAAGGACTTCGGGGGTTGACGATACATATAAAGTTCATCGGGGTTGGAATTAGATTTCTCTATTTTTATGCCCTTTCCCTTATTATTTTCTTTTGCCTTTTTAAATTCAGTTGGGGTAATTTCTATAACATCATCGGAATTCTCGTCGGAATCCGATTCATCGGAGAATTGGTAATCCTCCCAATATTTTGCTTCCTTGGCGGAAACACCATTGACCATAATTAACCTTGGTCGGTTGGTTGAGGATTTTCTTTTACTTAACCGTTTTATTATTTCCCCCACCGGTTCTATTTCTTCATCCGGTTCCGATTCTTCTTCCGGTTCCGATTCTTCTTCCGGTTCCGACTCTTCTTCCGATTCCTCTTCGGGAACTTGTGAATCAGTCCACGAATCATTCCAATTTACATTTGACTCTTCATTATTATTAGGTGAGTCAATGGGACTTGTTCTAGAGGTAGACATCTATCACATAATATCAAACGCGTTAAGAGATTAATATATCACATAATACTCACATGTTAAAAATATATAGTTTCCAACAAAATTTGTTAAGCAATCATTTTTCAAGTAAACATGGTCGAAGTCCAGACTCACTAATGCATCCTAACAAACTCGATAAGACACACTAATGCAAAATTCTGGTTCTCTAAGACCAACGCTCGGATACCAACTGAAATGTCCCGTTCTTATTGATTAAAAACGTTCCAAATTAATTGACTTCGTTGCGAGGTTTTGACCTCTATATGAGACATTTTTCAAAGACTGCATTCATTTTTAAAACAAACCATAACCTTTATTTCATAGATAAAGGTTTTAAAAAGCTTTACGTAGATTATCAAATAATGATAATCTAAAATATCCTGTTTACACACGACCATTACATAATGGTTTACAATACAAATATGTTACAACAAAATAAGTTTCTTGAATGCAGTTTTTACACAATATCATACAAGCATGGACTCCAAATCTCATCCTTATTTAAGTATGCGACAGCGGAAGCTCTTAATAATCACCTGAGAATAAACATGCTTAGAATGTCAACAAAAATGTTGGTGAGTTATAGGTTTAACCTATATATATCAAATCATAATAATAGACCACAAGATTTCATATTTCAATACACATCCCATACATAGAGATAAAAATCATTCATATGGTGAACACCTGGTAACCGACATTAACAAGATGCATATATAAGAATATCCCCATCATTCCGGGACACCCTTCGGATATGATATAAATTTCGAAGTACTAAAGCATCCGGTACTTTGGATGGGGTTTGTTAGGCCCAATAGATCTATCTTTAGGATTCGCGTCAATTAGGGTGTCTGTTCCCTAATTCTTAGATTACCAGACTTAATAAAAAGGGGCATATTCGATTTCGATAATTCAACCATAGAATGTAGTTTCACGTACTTGTGTCTATTTTGTAAATCATTTATAAAACCTGCATGTATTCTCATCCCAAAAATATTAGATTTTAAAAGTGGGACTATAACTCACTTTCACAGATTTTTACTTCGTCGGGAAGTAAGACTTGACCACTGGTTGATTCACGAACCTATAACAATATATACATATATATCAAAGTATGTTCAAAATATATTTACAACACTTTTAATATATTTTGATGTTTTAAGTTTATTAAGTCAGCTGTCCTCGTTAGTAACCTACAACTAGTTGTCCACAGTTAGATGTACAGAAATAAATCGATAAATATTATCTTGAATCAATCCACGACCCAGTGTATACGTATCTCAGTATTGATCACAACTCAAACTATATATATTTTGGAATCAACCTCAACCCTGTATAGCTAACTCCAACATTCACATATAGAGTGTCTATGGTTGTTCCGAAATATATATAGATGTGTCGACATGATAGGTCGAAACATTGTATACGTGTCTATGGTATCTCAAGATTACATAATATATAATACAAGTTGATTAAGTTATGGTTGGAATAGATTTGTTACCAATTTTCACGTAGCTAAAATGAGAAAAATTATCCAATCTTGTTTTACCCATAACTTCTTCATTTTAAATCCGTTTTGAGTGAATCAAATTGCTATGGTTTCATATTGAACTCTATTTTATGAATCTAAACAAAAAAAGTATAGGTTTCTAGTCGGAAAAATAAGTTACAAGTCGTTTTTGTAAAGGTAGTCATTTCAGTCGAAAGAACGACGTCTAGATGACCATTTTAGAAAACATACTTCCACTTTGAGTTTAACCATAATTTTTGGATATAGTTTCATGTTCATAATAAAAATCATTTTCTCAGAATAAAAACTTTTAAATCAAAGTTTATCATAGTTTTTAATTAACTAACCCAAAACAGCCCGCGGTGTTACTACGACGGCGTAAATCCGGTTTTACGGTGTTTTTCGTGTTTCCAGGTTTTAAATCATTAAGTTAGCATATCATATAGATATAGAACATGTGTTTAGTTGATTTTAAAAGTCAAGTTAGAAGGATTAACTTTTGTTTGCGAACAAGTTTAGAATTAACTAAACTATGTTCTAGTGATTACAAGTTTAAACCTTCGAATAAGATAGCTTTATATGTATGAATCGAATGATGTTATGAACATCATTACTACCTTAAGTTCCTTGGATGAACCTACTGGAAAAGAGAGAAATGGATCTAGCTTCAATGGATCCTTGGATGGCTCAAAGTTCTTGAAGCAAAATCATGACACGAAAACAAGTTCAAGTAAGATCATCACTTGAAATAAGATTGTTATAGTTATAGAAATTGAACCAAAGTTTGAATATGATTATTACCTTGTATTAGAATGATAACCTACTGTAAGAAACAAAGATTTCTTGAGGTTGGATGATCACCTTACAAGATTGGAAGTGAGCTAGCAAACTTGAAAGTATTCTTGATTTTATGTAACTAGAACTTGTAGAATATATGAAGAACACTTAGAACTTGAAGATAGAACTTGAGAGAGATTAATTAGATGAAGAAAATTGAAGAATGAAAGTGTTTGTAGGTGTTTTTGGTCGTTGGTGTATGGATTAGATATAAAGGATATGTAATTTTGTTTTCATGTAAATAAGTCATGAATGATTACTCATATTTTTGTAATTTTATGAGATATTTCATGCTAGTTGCCAAATGATGGTTCCCACATGTGTTAGGTGACTCACATGGGCTGCTAAGAGCTGATCATTGGAGTGTATATACCAATAGTACATACATCTAAAAGCTGTGTATTGTACGAGTACGAATACGGGTGCATACGAGTAGAATTGTTGATGAAACTGAACGAGGATGTAATTGTAAGCATTTTTGTTAAGTAGAAGTATTTTGATAAGTGTATTGAATTCTTTCAAAAGTGTATAAATACATATTAAAACACTACATGTATATACATTTTAACTGAGTCGTTAAGTCATCGTTAGTCGTTACATGTAAGTGTTGTTTTGAAACCTTTAGGTTAACGATCTTGTTAAATGTTGTTAACCCAATGTTTATAATATCAAATGAGATTTTAAATTATTATATTATCATGATATTATCATGTATGAATATCTCTTAATATGATATATATACATTAAATGTCTTTACAACGATAATCGTTACATATATGTCTCGTTTAAAAATCATTAAGTTAGTAGTCTTGTTTTTACATATGTAGTTCATTGTTAATATACTTAATGATATGTTTACTTATCATATTATCATGTTAACTATATATATATATCCATATATATGTCATCATATAGTTTTTACAAGTTTTAACGTTCGTGAATCACCGGTCAACTTGGGTGGTCAATTGTCTATATGAAACATATTTCAATTAATCAAGTCTTAACAAGTTTGATTGCTTAACATGTTGGAAACATTTAATCATGTAAATATTAATCTCAATTAATATATATAAAAACATGGAAAAGTTCGGGTCACTACAATAGTGATAATTACCCCATTCGTTTTAATACGCGCAAACCAACGTGTCTTAAACTCAAATAACATACGTCCGTTAAAAGGCTAGCGCTCTAGCTCGGACGGGGATGTCAAGCCCTATGGATCCATATACAATTATTCGCGCCCACCAGTCCATATCCTATGTACTGGCAGCTACTAGTTACCAAAGCTAAGGGATTTTCGGTTTAACTCAGTGTAGAATTTTGTATGTACTTGTGTCTTATTGCGTTTAAAATAAATTGCATGTATTCTCAGCCCAAAAATATTTAAAGTATTTAAAAAGGGAGACTATAACTCACAGTTCAATATTGCGATTCAATATTGTAGGCAAATTGCGTAGACGTAATGATGGTAGATGACTGTATGGTTGGCCTTGGATTCAAGAATAATACCCCGAATAATACCTAATATTTCCTTAGCTTAAAGCGGTTTGAAACCCGAATTAAAAACACCCTCGTATATACCTTATTATTATTAAACTTAAATTTAAAATTATAATTATAATATAAATATAAATATTAAGAGAAATATGAAAAACATCGTCGAACAAACTGCGTATTTATATTACTTTTCGATTTACTGTAGCTCATGCGATCGCATGAGTTTTCAGTGTTTTTGCCATGCGATCGCATGGCCGCCTTTTCTGTTTCTGTTTGCTAGTTCGTCGACATCAAATAGTGTTTACTGTAGCAAATAGTGTTTACTGTAGCAAATAGTGTTTTACTGTAGCAAATAGTGTTTACTGTAGCAAATAGTGTTTACTGTAGCAAATAGTGTTTCACTGTAGCAAATAGTGTTTACTGTAGCAAATAGTGTTTTACTGTAGCAAATAGTGTTTACTGTAGCAAATAGTGTTTCACTGTAGCAAATCACTGTAGCAAACTCGCTTTCACTGTAGCACTGTAGCAAAATACGGTTTCACTGTAGCAATAGTGTTTTACTGTAGCAAATTAATTTTTACTGGAACAAATAGGGTTTTACTGTAGGAAAGTCGTTTTTACTTGTACATATATATATACATACATATAATTGTTCATGAATCGTCGAGAGTAATCAAAGGTAATTGTATATATGAAACAGTTCTAAAATTTTGAGACTCAATCTAACAGACTTTGTTTAGCGTGTTAAAATAATAAACCGTATAGAGAATTGGTTTAAATAAGTCAAAAATTTTCGGGTCATCACAGTTGCAGACTCTGATGTTTGGTGTAGTCAACGTTTTGGTTTTTTTGGTGACTAAGATAAGGAGGATTTTGGAGATATGTTTAAATATTTAGAAGATACATTTTTTTTCTGTCTTATCTCCAGAAGATAAACTTTTGAAGAGATTTGAATATTTGTTAAGTTTAGAGTTTATCTTTTCCTTATTATTAGTGAAGTTGTTTAGGAAACCAAATCTTCAGATTTGGTGTTAAAAGTGTATAAATAGAGGCTACGGTTTAGCCTTGTTATGTATCTTTTACACGATTAATATTATCTTTCATATATCTTCATATCGTGTTCTCTCAATTATTGTTCTTATAATTCATATTTATTATTCAATTGAGAGTCTGGTGTTCATAGATCAAATACTATGAACTAATAACTGGTATCAGAGCGGGAAAGGTGTAAATCCAACTTGGTAATCTATTAAAACGATCCATATATTGATCAAGATGTCTACCAGTACCATTCCAACCCCAGTTATGGCTGGAAAAGGCGTGCCAATATTCAATGGCACAGACTTTGCAACATGGAAACTGAAAGTTCTTTGGTTTTTGGGTTCCATTCATGAAGATGCTGAGCAAGTTATCACAACAGGACCTATTATTCCTGGTGCAATGGTTGATGCTGTTCCTGCCACAGATACTGTTGCTGCACAACCTGCTTACTTTCGTGAAACTCCAAGAGATAGATGGACAGAAGCACAAGCCATTAAATTTAAGCTTGATAGCAAGATAAGAAGTATTATAGGTAACGCTGTTACTGTTCCAATTCTAAGAAAGATCAGTCATGCCAAGACTTCTAAAGCTATGTGGGATCTTTTGCTTAATGACTATGAAGGAGTCACAGTTGTTAAGACTCAGAAGAAGAAGAATCTGATAAGATGTTATGAAAACTTTTCTGCTCAGCCTAAAGAATCTTTGAGTGATCTCCATTCAAGATTTCAGGTTCTAATTAATGATCTTGGAAGTGTTGGCGTAGAGAAAACACAACAGGTATTGTGTCAAAAGTTCATTGAATTGTTACCTTCAAATTTTGAGTCTGTGATTACATCCATGGTAATCAGTGAGAAGATAGACAACTATGAATTAAGTGAGCTGTTTGGCATACTATCAAATTTTGAAGAAACACAATTAAAGAACAAGATTAATGCTAAGAAGGTTGTTAAAGATCTAGAAGCTGCATTGGTGGCTACCAAAAAGAAGAATAAACAATTATTCTCCAGTTATTCTAGCAAGGTTGAATCTGAAAGTGATGAAACTTCTGATGATGATAGTGAGTCTGATGAAGATGAGGAGATTCAAGATCTGGAAGGGCAGGTGGCTCTTTTAACTCAAAGGATTGAGCAGAAAAGGTTTGGTTATAAGAAGGGTAAAGGTAAGAGTACTTTTGATTCAAAGAAAGCTAAATGTTTTAAGTGTGGCAAGATAGGTCACATAGCTGCAGATTGCTGGTCTAAGTGTGAAGGAGGTTCAAATACCAACAAGTCTGTTGACAAGGCAAGAAAGTATAAGCTCAAGTACATGAAGTTGAAGAGTGAAGCAGAAAAGTCAAAGAACAAAGATCAGGAGAAGGCTTTGTACACAGAAGCATGGGAGGATGAAGATTCATCATCTGATGAGGAAGAGGATAAGTGTCTAATGGCTATAATTGAAAGGGATAGTGGTTCTAGAAAGTTTGAGGAAGATTTGAAATCTATTGAAAAGATGGATAAAGACTCTACTTGTAATAAAGTTTCTGCTTATAAGGTACAAAACTTTGTAAACTATCTTGATAATGAAAAAGTGAGAATGTTTCAGTATTTATTACTTGACTTTAAGTGGTGCTTAGAAGATATTGATAGGTTAAGAACACAAATTTTTGATCTTAAAAACACCATCAAAAACAAAGATGCTGAAATTAAAGAATTAAAAGAATGTGAGGCAGAACTTGACACCTATAAAATGGCATACACAGAAGAAACTAAAAGGTTAAATACTGAATTAGGAAGATCAATTAAAAGGTCAAAATATTATGAAACAATTTGTAAATCTTGGTATGTATCTTCCAAAAAGAATTCTGATGCTATTGCCAAACAAATTCCAAATGATGTCAAAGCTATACTAGGTGAAAACTACATATTAAATAATAATGTGGAAGTTGATCCAAGTGTATTCAAACATGACATTCTACCAAACACATTTGTAAAATTTGATGGTGATAAAAAGATTTTAACTAATGCTTTTGTAAGATCTTTAGATCCTGTTAAACCTTCTGAGACTATAATACTTGAAAGCAGAAATCCACTAGAGTCTGAACTTTTGAAACCTTCAGACTCTAATAGTTTAGTCTCTCAAAATAATAGTGTATGTTCTGACCTAGAGTCTGACACCCAAGAGTCAAGTTGCAAGAGCAATTCTGAATCATCATCTGTCACTGACACTTGTCCAGATCCAAAAAGGTTAACTAAAAGAAGGTCAAAGTCAAAACAAGCTAAGACTATTCAAAAACTCAAAAGGAAAATTTCAAAACTCAATGAAAAAATCAAGAGTCAAGAAAAACCTTCAGTTAAGAGAACATTTTGTTTTCATAAGAAAATTGAGAAAGAATGGAAACCCAACGTTTGTGAAAATAAAAGTGTCTTGAAATCTGTTAAGGAAAAGTTGATCTGGATTGGGAACAAAGCTTTTATCTGGAGAGTGAAGGGTACTGCAATTGAACCCACTGAAAAGTGGGTTCACCTTAAAAACTAATCATTTTTCTTTGTTTGTGTCTTGTGTAGCAGGGTATTATGTGGTATCTGGATAGTGTCTGCTCAAGACACATGACTGGATGAAAAGAGCATCTTGTAGGGTTTGTTGAAGAAAAAGGTCCTTCTGTAAGATATGGAGATAATTCAGTTGCAAAGACTATTGGTTATGGTACTGTTATAGCTGGAAGTGTTTCATTTAAGAAAGTTGCTTTAGTTGAAGGGTTGAAGCATAATCTGCTAAGTGTGAGTCAAATTGCTGATGAAGATTGTGAGATCACATTAAGAAAGAAAGCTGGTATTATTTATGATCCTAAAGGAAGACCAACAGTTGTAGCCTGGAGATTTCAAAATGTATATATGCTGGATCTAGATTCTGTTGATGCTGGAATTGAAACATGTCTGTACTCTCAGACTGTTCCTGAACTTAATTGGCTTTGGCACAAAAGGCTTTCTCATCTCAATTTCAAAAACATTAATGAGCTTTCCAAAAAGAAGCTTGTAAGAGGTCTGCCTCAACAGCCTTTCAAGAAAGATAAACCTTGTTCTGCTTGTATTTTGGGTAAACAAACCAAGACAAAATTTCCCTCAAAAACCCTAGCTACTATTAGTGATCCACTTCATATGCTACACATGGATCTGTTTGGTCCAATGAACACTAGTAGTCTGGGTGGGAAACGATATACTCTGGTAATTGTTGATGAGTATTCTAGGTTTACTTGGGTTATTTTCTTAGCTGAAAAAAGTGATGCTCCTGAAGAAATCATCAATTTAATCAAGAGAGAGCAGGTTCAAAAAGGTGTTCTTGTTAAACAATTGAGAAGTGATCATGGCACTGAGTTCAAAAATGTTACTCTAATTGATTTTTGTGAAGAGTCTAGAATTTGTCAAAATTTCTCTGCTGTTAGAACTCCACAACAAAATGGAGTTGCTGAAAGAAGAAATAGAACACTTATAGAAGCAGCCAGAACTATGCTATGCCAATCAAATGTTGCACTCAGGTTCTGGGTAGAGGCAGTTAATACATCATGTTATACTCAAAATAGGTCCTTGATTGTGAAGAAACATGGCAAAACTCCCTATGAGTTATACCATAAAAAGGTGTCTACTATTCATTACTTCCATGTATTTGGGTGTAAGTGCTATATTTTAAATCAAAGAGATTAGCTTGAAAAGATGAGGCCAAAATCTGATGAAGGTGTGTTCATGGGATATTCTTCTGTATCTAAAGCTTATAGAGTATATAATCAGAGGAGAATGAAGATAGAAGAGTCCATTAATATTTATTTTGATGAAAGTTCTATAGAAATGGATAAGACATCTAGCACTGAGCAATCTGCACTTGGTGAATTATCAAATTTAATTTCTGGAAACAGTGTTCAGACTCTGGATTCAGAGTCTGAGTCAGATGAACATAATTTGTCTGGGTTGAAAAATGATTCTGCAGATAATTCTCATACAGAAGAAATTCCATAAGAAGATGAGTCTGTTGTTATTTAAGAGGGTGATCAGTCATCAAATACCACCTTGGATCCTGCTGTTCCTACTAGAAAATCATCTAGAAATATAGTTCTTCCAAAGCATCTTGAGAATTATGTTGTGGATCCTTTGGTTTGCCTAAACCTAGCTCTTCTTCTCGGACATCTATGTCTGACTTTGCTATTGCAAACTACTGCTTCTTTTCTTGTTTTCATTCACTAATTGAGCCTAAAGATGTATATGAAGCATTGGCTGACAATGATTGGGTTGAGGCTATGACTGAAGAGTTGACAGAATTTGAAAGGAATGATGTATGGGAGTTGGTTCCAAAACCTGATGGTAAAACTGCAATTGGCACTAAATGGGTTTACTGAAACAAGGTTGATAAAGATGGTATTGTGATTAGAAATAAAGCAAGGTTAGTGGCTCAAGGGTATAGACAAGAAGAAGGAATAGATTATGATGAGACTTTTGCTCCTGTTGCTAGAATTGAAGCTATTAGACTGTTTCTGGCATATGCTGCACACAAAGATTTTAAAGTGTTTCAAATGAATGTGAAGAGTGCTTTTCTGAATGGTAAATTGCAAGAAGAGGTGTATGTGAAACAACCTCCTGGTTTTGTAAGTAAGAAATTTCCTAAGCATGTTTACAGATTGAAGAAAGCATTGTGTGGTCTGAAGCAAGCTCCCAGAGCCTGGTATGATACCTTGTCAACATTTCTTCTAGAAAAGAATTTTTCCAGAGGAGCCATTGACAAGACTTTATTTATCAAAAAGGACAAAGGTGATGTGTTACTTGTTCAAATTTATGTTGATGACATTATTTTTGGGTCTACTAATTCACACTTAAGAAAATGGTTTTCTGACATTATGTCTGAAGAGTATAGAATGAGCAATTTATGTACTTTAAACTATTTTCTTGGGTTGCAAATTAAACAGAGTTCTGAAGGCATTTTTATTAACCAAAGTAACTACATTTCTGACATGTTAACTAAATTTGGTTTTAAAAATTGTTCTACTTTAAGAACTCCAATGAGTGTTTCTGAAAAGCTTGATAAAGATGAATCTGGAAAACTCACTTGTCAATCAACCTATAGAGGTATGATTGGATCTTTGCTATACTTAACTGCTAGTAGACCTGATATAATGTTTGCTACATGCCTTTGTGCACGTTACCAATCAGATCCTAGGGAGTCTCATTATAAAGCTGTGAAAAGAATTTTTAGGTACTTAAAAGGTACCCCTAACCTGGGTCTTTGGTACTCTAAAGACTCAGGGTTTGATCTAATTGGTTACACAGATGCAGACTATGCAGGTTGCAAATTAGACAGAAAGAGCACTTCTGGTGGATGTCAATTGCTAGGTGGAAAATTGGTCAGCTGGACTAGTAAAAAGCAGAATTCTGTGGCCACTTCCACAGCAGAAGCTGAATATGTTGCTGCAGGAAGTTGTTGTGCTCAATTACTGTGGATGCAACATCAATTTTTGGATTTTGGATTAACATTGACCAAAACTCCAATAATGTGTGATAATGAGAGTGCTATTGCTATTACTGAGAATCCAGTGTTTCACTCCAGAACCAAGCATATAGAGATCAGACATCATTTTATAAGGGATTGTGTTGAGAAGGGCAAAGTGTTTTTAAAGCATATTGGTACTAAAGATCAATTGGCAGATATTTTCACTAAAGCACTTCCTGAAGAAAGGCATTTTTATCTTCTTGGACAACTTGGAATGTTAAATCCATCAACTGAAATGTTGTCCAGTGATGATATTTCTTGAGTCTGAATTATTTTCTTAGAGTCTGGGTGACGTAATATTGTTCAGAGTCTGGGAAAGTTTACTCAAGTGTATTTTTGTGTATAAATTTGTTTCCTTCTTTCGTTAAATAAATATTTTTTTTAAAAAATTTCGTTTTTAGGTTAATTTTTTTTCTTTATTCTATTTCCTAAAATAAAAGGGTCAAATTTAGTATTAATGAAGGGAGTTAATGGTAACTTTTTAAAAATTTTTGTCAGGAGTATTAATTTGATAATGATTGTGTCAATCTTTTTGATAACTTTCTGTTATGATGCATTGGGTCAATCTTGGCCGTGCAGACTAACCTGCAGATTCTGAGCAATCGAAGTCTGAGTTGTTACCCCAGAATTGAATTGAATTGATTGTACAAATTGCCATTCTCGAGTATCTTTTCCGCCATACACCGACACCGGGTTTAGTTGGCTCGGTAATTTTACTCGACGTGTGGTTGTTTCGAAACAGGGAACAACTTTGAATACACAAGCTTGTAACCAGCGGATGAACCGCACACTAGAGCCTTATTGAGGATAAAACCAATAACGAGAGCCTTTTTGGTATCATTGGAATTAACGGTATACTCCACCCCATGATGTTACACATACAGAGCAGGCTGAAGACATGAATGAGGAAATCTCACCTCATTCTAACCCATCTTCTCCCGCTGCTACTGAACAAAATCTCCATTTAACCAACCTTATGAACTCACCAGTTCATATTGAGAATACCACCATACTTAAAACCCTAGATGTTACAGCACTTGTGAATTCACCTCAAAAATTCACTAGGCAAGGTGCTTCTAGTACTACTTCATCACCTCTGCTAGAGGTTGGTGAAGGCATTGCTTTGACCCAACCTAAACCTGATAGGATAGTAAACTTGGATACCCTCATTACAGTCACTGAAGAAACCCACTCAGTTGACTTATTTGAAGAAGTCCCAATCCTGGACTCAAATAACCAAATCCAAAAACCAGCTGCAATAACCAAGCCAACTGTTACCCCAGACTTAAGTCTGTCACTACCCATCCAAAATGTTCCATTCTTACACATTCTTGCACAGGCTTCCAATGTTTCATCCATGTCACAGGATGAAATACAGGTCTCAAACCCTTCTATGTCCAAGGATCGCCCTACTTTTCAACAGGAAGGTTGTGAGGACATGCCAACATTACCCCTAACCATTGGTAACATTTCACAGGCTGAGGCACCAGTCAATGTGGTTGGCCTGAACCAGGCTTTGACTACTTTGACTAAGAAGTTTGATGACAAGCTTTTGGGTGTGCAGTCTCAATTTGATAAATTTAATCTCCACTTGAATAATAATTTTGTTTCTAAGAATGAGATGATAGAGGTAAGGAGGATGGTTGGGGATATGCAGGGTTTGGGTGATTCAAGTAGTGCAGAGGGTGTGACTGCTATTGTTGACAGATTGACTGCTTTGGAAAAGAAAATGGCAGGTGTTGATGAAATTATGGGATGTTTTACAGGTTTTGCTTCAGATGTTAAGTCTCTTCAAGATCAACAAACTGAAATATGGAAGTTTTTGTCTACTCTCCCTTTGGATGATGTCAAAAAGGGGGAGAAAAGGAAAAGATTGGATGGTGAAGGCATTGAGGGGGAGCAATCAAAGAGAGCTCAAATTAAGGGGGAGCATCAGATTGAGGGAGAGAATATAACTGATAGGGGTGTTGGTGATACTCAAATAGTTGTTGTTGGTGGTGTTGGTGATACTCAAGGAAGCACTAGTGCTGTTGTGGTTGCTACTATGCAAGGTAATTTAAGAGCTCAGATGAACAAAAAATTTAGATTCAGAAGATATGAAGGTGATGTTGTCAAGGTTGAGGTTGATAAATCTGAATTTGAAGGTGTCACTTTATTGCTAACCATGACTCATTTACCTGATAGGAGGTTAAGAGTTAAGTTGAACCAAATTGTTCGTTTAGGGTTCTGTGAATGGAAAGGGTTAGCTGTGTGCATTCAGGAGTGTGCAGATGATCAAGATATAGTGCAAGAAGTGTTGAAGAGGGTATCTAGTTTGGTACACTTAGTATTTGAAGAAGGGTTTATAAGTTTCAAGGATTATGAGATATTTTGTGGGATGTTTGATCAAGAGATGAAGGAGAGGAGAGTTAAGGGTCATGTAGAAAGGTATGCTGTTCCAGAGCATTTAGAATTTGTTGATGAAAGGTATATTGAGTATTTAGATGCCTTAATGTTCAAAACAAATGAAAATCAAAGGATGACGATGAGAGTTGAACAGTTTGAAGGAGCTAGTATTGAGTTGTTGATTGGTTTGTTGACTAGATGTGTGACAGAGCAGACTTATCCTTTCAGAGTTAAATTGGTGAATCACTTGTATAGTAAACTTCCCATGTTGAAGAAAATTAAGTATATGAAGAGCAAGTGCAGGTTGATTGAAAGAGAGTTTGCAGAGTTAAACAAGTAGATGAACATGTGGTTTTGACATCATCAGATAGGGGGAGATTGTTGGAAAAATAATCTGATGAGTCAAAAACATTTTGCAGGTTTTTAGAGTCTGAAGTTGTAGAGTCTGAAGTTGCAGACTCTGATGTTTGGTGTAGTCAACGTTTTGGTTTTCTTGGTGACTAAGATAAGGAGGATTTTGGAGATATGTTTAAATATTCAGAAGATACGTTTTGTTTCTGTCTTATCTCCAGAAGATAAACTTTTGAAGAGATTTGAATATTTGTTAAGTTTAGAGTTTATCTTTTCCTTATTATTAGTGAAGTTGTTTAGGAAACCAAATCTTCAGATTTGGTGTTAAAACTGTATAAATAGAGGCTACGGTTTAGCCTTGTGATGTATCTTTTACACGATTAATATTATCTTTCATATATCTTCATATTGTGTTCTCTCAATTATTGTTCTTATAATTCATATTTATTATTCAATTGAGAGTCTGGTGTTCATAGATCAAATACTGTGAACTAATAATTATTAACCCCGACTCTTTCGTTTCATCATCTAATCATCATGCAGGGGTTGGATAACTGAGCTCAAATGTTTTTGATAACGTGGCTTGAATCTAAAGCAACGCAACAGAGACCAACAACGTTATTTTGTATTTGTGTGCATATTCATCTTTCATCTTGAGGTCACATGTAACTCACATAAGGGTATTTTGGTAATTTTTATTTCGTAAACCACATGGAACAACAACGTTATTTTGTATTTGCGTGCATATTCATCTTTCATCTTCACTATATCAAAACCCATTTCAATTTATCCACTCTCAACTCAAAACTTTCAGTTTTATTAGAGTGCTCCCAATAGTTGCTTCTTCCCAGCCGTCCTCCTCTTAGCCCTCAAGGACGCTGTTGGCAGCAATTAGTCCTACCTTCCGCCCAGCAATTAGTCTAGCCTTCCGCCCTTTTCCATGACCATTTCAATCATACTCGTGGACGGAGGGGAATGAATCGGGTAATAAACTTTGCTGGGTCAAGTGGGATCGGGTTTTAGTTATATATGCCAATGGTGGCCTAAACATTGGCTCTACTCAATAAAACCTTACGTTAATTTACAAGTGGTGGTGGCGCTTTAAAAATGAAAATAACGCTTTTTGGGTTGATGTAATATCGAGCATATATGGGTCAAATGGTGGGCTGGAAAATATAGAAAATAATCGGCTCATTAGTCGTCACACCACTTGGAACTGTATCATATAATCAGGCAAAATTATTGTTGAACTTGGTATCGATTTTACTTGCTCGTTCTCTAAAATTGTAGGTAACGGGAGAAGCACCTACTTCTGGAATGATGCATGGTTGAACAGTTGAAAGCTCATAGATTCGCATAGTCCACTATACAACCTCGAAAGCAACAAAATAACAACCGTTTCTGAACGTATCTCAAACGTAAACTCAATGAATTTTGGACGTTTGTCATGGACCAGGCCCTCTCAGAGACGCACTGATGCTGAGCTATATGATATTAAGTTATTAACCAACTCATCTCATCAATAACTATAAATGATAAAAATGACTCGTGAAAATGGTTATTGGACACAAGCGCTTTATTCACTACTAAATTTCTAGCTAGATTAATTGACAACATAAAACTCGCCTCCTCGTCATTAAAAGAAGAAACATCTCGAAATAAGGCATTACCTCAGAAAGTTGCTATATTCATTTGGAGAGCGAAAATGGTAGACTCCCCACCCGCTCAGAACTTGATAAACGTTATATCGATCTTGACACAATGCTATGTCCTATTTGTCGTAACAATGTCGAAACAATTAAACACATTTTAACAAATTGTCCATTCGTTCAAAATATTTGGATCCTATTACTCAAATGGTGCAATCTTCAATCTCAAAGTAATACAAGTATTGGTGAAGCTTTCATGGAAGATCAAGGACTTGCTACAACATTGCTAGGTAAATTCATTTGGCAAGCATCGAAATGGATATGCAGATATACTATTTGGAAATTTATAAACGCAAAGGTATTTAGCAACAAATAATGGTCCCCCAATATGATCATCTCTGAAATTCAACTTCTAAGCTTCAATTTCATCTTAAAACGATTAAACAAAGTGTCGTTAGTTTGGCACCAATGGATTATTAACCCCGACTCTTTCGTTTCATCATCTAATCATCATGCAGGGGTTAGATAACTGAGCTCAAATGTTTTTGATAACGTGGCTTGAATCTAAAGCAACGCTACAGAGACCAACATCGTTATTTTGTATTTGTGTGCATATTCATCTTTCATCTTGAGGTCACATGTAACTCACATAAGGGTATTTTGGTCATTTTTATTTCGTAAACCACATGGACCAACAACGTTATTTTGTATTTGCGTGCATATTCATCTTTCATCTTCACTATATCAAAACCCATTTCAGTTTATCCAATCTCAACTCAAAACTTTCAGTTTTATTAGAGTGCTCCCAATAGTTGCTTCTTCCCAGCCGTCCTCCTCTTAGCCCTCAAGGACGCTGTTGGCAGCAATTAGTCCTACCTTCCGCCCAGCAATTAGTCTAGCCTTCCGCCCTTTTCCATGACCATTTCAATCATACTCGTGGACGGAGGGGCATGGTCAAATGTGTGGTACTTTTTACTTCTTTACTTGTATATTTAAATAATTAATTAATATAGTGGATCCCAAATTATTTGAGTAAGTATGTCATTGTTGGTAGTGTTTAGTTCCGAGTTAGTCCTGTGAAGAAAATGCTGATGTGGCGCTGATATGGCAGCTAGTCCTGGAGAGAAAGTATGTCACCATTGAGAGCACTCTTTTGATATATATATATATATATATATATATATATATATATATATATATATATATATATATATATATATATATATATATATATATATATATATATATATATATATCAAAATCAATAAACAAAACCAATTTATTAATGATTTAGTAAGGAAAATCAGATTCTCATTTTATACGACCAGACTAGACTATCTGATGATACCAGAGTATCTATATTTTTCAGACTTGTAAGGAAAATCAGATTCTCACTTTATACGTTGATCAATTGAAGTGGGTTGAATTTAATATAAGGAGCCGAAAAGATCAATTTGAGCATACTCATGTTTTTTTAAAGTATTCAATTGATGTTATGGATATCACAAATTTCATGGAAATCGGTTTGATTTCAAGATCAAGAAATCAAAAGTAGGTTAAAACCGATTATAACCTAGTTTGACTTATATAAATAGAGTAGGCTAAATTACTTGTTTTTGTTTAGTTGCTCATTCTTGCAATCCAAACAATCATTTTATTTGTGTATTGAAAGATATATAATACATACAATTTATTAAGAAACGTTTATTCAGTGTTTAAATTCCCCACTTGTTATTGTTCGAACATTACTTTTAACTTTGTAATATTAATAGAATTGATTCTTAGTTAATTGGTCATTACTATGACCCGCTAATACTCATCTATGTATAAACATTAAAATAAAGTGTTCAAATTGAATTAAATATAACAAGTGAATGGTCAACGCATTCCGTCGCGTATGTGACATTTTTTTATTGTGACTATATATTTTCAATTAAAATATTTTAACGCTAAGATAAGAGAGTAGGATGATTGAAATTGAGGGAAAAAGGAGAAAAAAGGGATCAAACTGTAAATTAACAAAAAATTGTGAAAAGCTTAAATAAAATGGGGACATGACTCAAACCCGAGTCTAGGTAGTTAGACACATCCAATCGTAACCATTTGTGTAATGGTTGCATTTATTAGAGCACACGAAGTCGAGACACTGAACTTGGTAACTAATTTCAGTATCTTTCAAGACACTGAAATAAAACAGCGGAGGCAAAAGTAGAGAAATTATTTTTTGGTTTCTTTTAATATTATTTATATATTATAAATAACAAAAATAAACTAATAAAATAAAATAGAAATTGCATTAATAAAAAGAATTACAATGCTTAATAAATAATACAGGCGGTACTAAATAACAAAAAAACAAACTAAATTAAAAAGTATGTAATGTATAACTTTCTCAGTTAAACAATTATAACAACGATCGTGGCTAAACAATAAATACAAGATAGTGATTAAACCTTCTCGGCTTAAACTGGAACAAGAACCTTCACGGTTCAAAACCTTCTCGGTTGAAACTTTTATTCACGATAACCAAAAACAACACAAAACTGAGTTCCCGTGGTTTACAACCAAACACTTTATTTGCTAACAAAACAAAATAAAATTCCAACTAACAAAGAGATAAACTAGAGTTTGAACTAAATATTAATTACTCAAAGACTTGATCTTCAACTTGCTGCATACTCATCACTCCAGCCCAAGTCCATTTTTTGAAAATAAGCATCCAAGGTGACAGGCCCAACTTGCGGCCCAACAGTTGAGAAACCAAGCTGGCCCGTATCTACATCATCTCCTCCCCCTTTGGAGAGACTCGACCTCGAGTCAAAATCACCATCATCATCAACATAAGGTGAGAGGTCTGCCATATTAAAGGTAGCCGAGACATTGTAGTGGCCTGGAAGATCAATCTTATATGCAGTATCATTGATGCGCTCCAACACTCGAAACGGACCGTCGGCACGTGGATTAAGTTTACCATATCGACCCCCTGGAAACCGCTCCTTACGTAGGTGAATCCATACAAGGTCACCTTCTTGAAACACCACCTTTTTCTTTCGAACATCAGCCTTCTGTTTATAACCTGCATTATGAGTCGTAATGCGATCATGACCCTATTTGTGCAAAGCCTTTAATTGTTCAGCACGATCAACACCATCCGAAGGGCCTGCACAATTTATTGGTTGCGGCAACATGTCAAGGGGAGTCAGTGGGTTTTGGCCATTTAGTACCTCGAATGGAGTCTTGCCCGTAGTTCGATTAACCGAACAATTGAAGGCAAATTCAGCTTGTGGGAGGATCACATCCCACTGTTTAGGGTGGTCGCCAACAAGGCTACGCAAAAGATTACCCAAACTCCTATTTACCACTTCGGTTTGGCCATCCGTTTGTGGATGATGGGAGCTACTAAACTGTAATTTTGAACTGACACGAGCCCATAAAGTACGCCAAAAATGGCTCACAAACTTCACATCCCGATCAGATGTTAGTGTCTTCGGGATGCCATGCAACTTAACTATTTCAGCGAAATACAATCGGGTACTTGGCTGGCATCGAAAGTTCGGTGACACGGGACAAAATGCGCCATCTTGGAGAAACGATCGACTACAACCATGATGTAATCTTTGTGTCGTTGAGTTCTCGGTAACCCCAATACAAAATCAAGAGAAACATCCTCCCAAGGGCTATATGGGACCGGAAGTGGTGTGTACAAACCCGCAATGGTGCTATGTGTTTTGGCCATGTGACAAATTTGACAATGTTTGATGACCCGGTTAACGTCTTTCACCATGTGTGGCCAATAAAATTTATCTTGAATGAGTGCTAATGTTTTATTTAAACCAAAATGTCCACCAAGCCCACCACCATGACTTTCAAGAATAATGGCATCCCGTAATGACCCAATAGGAATGCACATGCGCTTACCTTTGAACAAATACCCCTGATGACGAAAATAGGAGAGAAAAGCCCCTTGTGAACATTTATCCCAAATAGTGCAAAAATCTTTATTAGTACTGTATAGATGTGTCCATTCAGTGAACCTTTGAACATTAAGTCGCATGGTAGACACAAGTGAATAACGCCTACTAAGTGCATCCGCAACTTGATTATTGGCGCCTGCTTTATGCTTAATGACAAACGAAAAGACTTGTAACGCTTCGACCCACCTGGCATGTCGTGGGCTTAACTTATGTTGCCCATTAATATATTTTAATGACTCGTGGTCAGAGTATAAAACAAACTCAGTCGGTAATAAATAATGTCTCCAATTTTCGAGTGTACGCACAATCGCATAGAATTCTCGATCATAAGTAGAATATTGCCTGCGTATGTCATTTAACTTCTCACTAAAATACGCAATGGGTCGTTTTTTTGTGTCAAAACACCGCCAATACCAACACCGGAGGAATCACACTCCACCTGAAAAACATCATTAAAATTAGGCAATGCGAGAATTGGTGCTTGAGTTACCTTAGCCTTCAGTGTATTGAATGCCACATCTGCAGCTTCTGTCCAACAAAAACCACCTTGTTTCATGCATTCGGTAACTAGTGCGATGATCGAACTAAAATCCCATATGAACCTTCGATAAAACGAAGCCAACCCGTGAAAACTTCGCAAGTCATGAATAGTTTTCGGGGTCGGCCAACCAGTTATTGCAGCGATCTTTACCTCATTCATTTTTATTCCGTCACCAGAAATAACATAACCTAAGAAGGTCACTTCATTTGTCAAAAAGTGACACTTCTTCTCATTAGCATAAAGTTGTTGGTCGCGAAGAACCTGGAATATTTCTCGAAGGTGTTCAAGGTGTTGTGCGTGCGAGAGACTACAGACTAATATATCGTCAAAATATACCACAACGAAATGCCCAATAAATGGTTTGAATACCTGGTTCATGAGTCGTATAAACGTGCTAGGTGCATTTGAGAGACCAAATGGCATAACCATCCATTCGTAGAGATCGTCATGTGTTTTGAATGCAGTTTTCCACTCGTCTCCGGGGAGCATTCGTATTTGATGATAGCCACTGCGTAAATCTATCTTGGAGAAAACTGTAGCGCCGTATAGTTGGTCAATGAGGTCATCGAACCGGGGTATAGGAAAACGATACTTAATTGTGATTTTGTAGACTGCTTGACTATCAATGCACATACGAAACGACCCGCCGTGCTTTGGGACCAACAAAGCGGGTATAGCACACGGACTAAGGCTCTCCCGAATCAACCCTTTAGCTAATAATTCGGAAACTTGGTGACGAAGTTCCTCAAATTCTTTCGGATTCATACGATAGGCAGGTTTATTAGGAATGGTTGCACCAGGTACGAAATCAACGCAATGTTGTATGTCATGCATCGGGGGTAATCCTGGAGGTATGTCATCAGGTAGTACATCTCTAAACTCGGTTAATAATGGTTGAACCTCCGGTGGGCTGTGCGTAATTATTTCATTAGGTTCCTCAACTACAAGTGTAAAAACCATGGAACATGCTTTAGTGGCTAACTGAAAGTCAGAGTAGTTGAAAAGCAAAGTGGAACCTGTGATGTCAGCTTTTCTTGTATCAAGTGGTGCAAGAACAATATTAATACCATCTTTGGTAAAAGTACATGTGTTTCGATAGCCATCGTGTGTAGTTTTTCGATCAAATTGCCATGGGCGCCCTAATAACAAGTGACAAGCCTCCATGGGGATCACTTCACACCATACCTCATCATGATATTTCTTACCAATTGAGAATTTGATCAAGCAATGTTTACTAACCTTCACGAAGTTGCCACGTTTAAGCCATGTGAGTTGATAAGGATGAGGGTGATCTTCTGTTGGGAGATCGAGCTTGTCACCATCTCCTTGGAGACTGCGTTTTCACAGCTCCCTCCATCTATAACCATGGTACATACTTTCCCTTTCGCTGTTACTTTGGTACGAAAAATGTTATTTCGTAGCCAAGAATGTTCGATTACTTGTTGATCAACTGAATTGCTAAGGACACGGCGAATAACGAGTGACTCTCCCTGGTTAGCATATATAATTTCATCTTGTTCATCGGTGTCTGTATAACAACCCTCAAATTTTCATACTTGAAATGACCATTTTACCCCTAGGGTTTCTGCATGCTTATTAATATTGAAATTAATAAGTAATTACTCTACTTTAATACAACGTTGACCAAATATTAATTTTTAGTCGACACATTTTGTTAATTAAAGTTTATATTATTTTTATAATATACTTTAGTTAATATTACAAGTATTAAAAATTAATGAGTGACTACGTGTTAGTACATTTCTACGTAAAACGATTATATTTCAATTAATCGTCTCGGTTTCCAATCCAGCGATTATAAATATTCGTGATATCCAAATCCGTTTTATATGACATTCCTATGTCATTCGAAATAGTAAAATATTCCTATATTTTATTTCTTGAATTATTATTCATCTCGCGTATTATAAATCGTGTAACGTTAATTTATTTCGAATCGCGTTCGTTTAATCGTTCGGGCCAATTTATTAACTCAAGTTACGAGCTTGGGCCTAACTTCAAGCCCAATTCGTCCAACCTATTATGATGGCCCATGGGTTATCCATTTTCATATAATTGTATTTTTCTAGCCCACTACTTAATTTAATTAATTAAGTTAATATAATTATAATTATAGATATAGATTAGATTGAAAAAAAAAGGAAAAAAATATTACTGTAATACTCTCTCGGCCGAACCCCATGAGGATTAAGCCAAAAATTTATTTCCTTGCTTTTGTTACTTCCTTGATTAGCATTGTATAAGTTATTTTTTTTTAAGAAAAAAAAACAATAATGATGTATACTCCGTATTTGAACTAGTCGGCCAAGAAATTAGGAGGATCACACCAAATTTTATCAATCTTTACAACTTGATAATATCTCATTAAAAAAAAAACTCGATACTTCCTCTTGTTCTCTTGCTGCACTCGTGAACTCCTCAAACCCCAAAACCATCGACTAATCTTCATCACCATATTTCTCCATCATCTCTCAAGTTGGTTTGCATATTTGTATTCCTCTCGATCCGTTCTACGTTTCTATCCGTCTCTTTTCTTGATTTGAGGTAGACCTAAACTTCATTTTTTTCAATTATTAATTATTATTATGTTATTTTAGTTATATGATTAGTTATAGTGCTTGTGGATAATTTTTATGGTGTTTGGATAATTAAAAGATGTTAAAAACATGATTTTTAATGATTAAATAATTTGGACAGAAATATAAATATTTTTTTTAGGCAGCTTGCCAATATTTTATGATGAAAATAACATGCTCATTGTGATCTCGTGAAGATTAGTGCAATTTACATATAAGATTTGCGTTAAACGGATGTATAGAACTCATGATAATAAATTTTGAAGTTTATATATACATTATGTATATATAATAATAAATACAGCAGCTTTTGTCTCGAAAAACGTGAGTGATCTGGACTGATCGGATATCACCATCATGTCGGGATCGATGTTGCGACTCAAAAATATATAAAGAGCGTTAAAATCTGATGAACGGTTTGTAAGATATGATTAAAACAAGTTTTGAAATAAAAATAAAAATATTAATAAATATGAAATCGACCAGGTCTGTTCGGGTTGTCTCGATATGTGTGCGACCTGATATCAAATTTCTGGGTTCATGAGTGTGTGTGTGTGTATTGAAAAATTAATAAGTTTGGACTCTTGATTCATGTCGTTTGCAATTTTTATGAATTAGATATGATTTTTCAAAGTTTGTAAAAATAAATTTCTTTAAAGAATGCTGATTGAGAAAATGAGTTTTTGTCGAAATCGTGTCGATCACCAAGGTCATTTAAACACTGTAAAAATCGTCAAATAAATCATGAAGTATCTTGATAGCAAGGGGAAGCTATTGGTTCTGCTCGTTTGTCAAACCGAATCCCGAGCGTCATTTTAAAAATTGTCAAAGTTGGTCACCTGAGCGCACTTGTACTTTTTCTGAAAAACTGAAACGAAATTACTGAAATGTCAAAACGACATCGGCTGCCACGAGTTGCTCAAATTGAGTTAGATCCTGAAAATTTTTTTTTAGTCTCTTTGTGGTAAAAAATAACACTTGGCATTGGCCATTTTTCAAGTTAGGTCCCACTGATTTTTATAAAAATTCCCAAAGTGGACAGTTTAGTCATTTTTACAATATTTTTTGAGTTTGTACTTTTTACGAGTCATTTAACTACCAAGACTAATATTGTGATAATATGATTTTAAAATGAGTATAAATAAGTTTTAAAGATTGTTTTGAGTCTTGTTGACTTTCAACGCTGATCGTTAACTTTTGGGTTGACTTTTCAGTTGACTTTCTCGTTTGACTTTTGTTTGACTTAAGTGGACTTTCTAAATAAAGAAACTTTTAAATAATAGAAACTTACTATAAAATGAAACTTTCTTAAAAAAAGAATATTTCTAAAAATAGGAACTCACTAAAAATAGAAAGTACGCGTAATACTTATTCAAAACTTTTGTCACATAACTCCAAAGCCACTTCAAGCACAAGGACTATCATACAATGACATGACATAAGTTTGATATATTCTGACCTATCGTATTACTTAGGTTGGGGTCTAGATCACTCTTGATCTTCTTCATTCATGTACTCGTTATATCTTCAATGCACTCTAAGGTGAACTTCATAGCCCAACTTTTTAACTTTCTCTATTACTTATTTTAAACTTTTGGGGTGAGACACATGCTTGCTTTTAAAACTGTTTTACACTTAGACACAAGTACTCAAAATGTTTAACTGTGCTGCCATGCTTTGTTTCATGCTAAATCCCTGCCATGATATCGTTAATTGCTACGTATAAACGCAAACTTAGTTATTGTGAGTAGGCCTATTGAGAGCGACATCTCTAACCAGTTGATCGTTGGTCTTTGGTTACATAATAATGATTTCAACGACACTGACAGTTCAAGGTGTCATGGGGTAACTTTGTTTAGTTTCGATATCATAACTTCAGCACTACTTTTGAACGATGTTGCTACATCAAACTTGATAACTAAATCTTGTGGTCTAAAACACTTTACTGGTTATTATTGATAAGCCTATGTTGTTCACTCAATCATTTTTGGTTGACACTTTTAAGCATGTTTTGTCTCAGGTACTTAGATATTATGCTTCCGCTGTAGAACTTTGCTGATACTTAGAAGTCAAGCCATGCACTGGGACCAGAGTTAACATTTGCGTCAATGTCGGTTTTGATGGGGTGTTACAGTTGGTATCAGAGTAGCGGTTGTAGGGAACTAGGCAGTCCTAATGTGGTCAACCATGAATAATAGGGTGCATTAGAGTCTAGTCTACAGCCGACCTATAGCTTTTGAATATTATTACTTACCTCAAACGATCATATCCACATCTCTCTCTTATATTCAGACTCCGGGAGGAACTCCCATTTGTGATTCAAAGTATTCTTTGACTCACGCGAGTTATTTTTATAAGACCACCTTAGTTAGTGAAACCATGGGATGTCACTCCTAACTTCTGTCATCTATCACAATCATGTACATGACATTCTTGTTATAATACGTACCTTTGTGCATTGGTTTGCTCACCATAAAAACGTCATTATCGACTTATACAAATTCTCGATAATTCAAAGACATTCTTATGTCATCATTCATATATATCACTCTTAGAAATTGTCTCCTCGTGCTATCCTTAGTACGCTGTATTAGAATCATCATTGATCACATATCCTGACCTTATGGGGTAATACTAAAATGAAAGTATGAATTAGTGCAATATAATGGCGTCTGGCCAACGGGAATATATTACAGTAATTCATATAGAAATTCCAATGTTGTGACATTAGGAATAGATAGTAAATCAAAGAAAATGCTCACACTATTCATTCCAAAATCCTAATGTTATTACATGAAGGATAATCACCATCTTTGAAGATATACGAAGAGCTCATTTTAACCAAATTATCTAGCTCATACCCATTAACAATCTCCCATATACCATAAAGGTTGTGAACAGGGGAACCCTAAAATTTTACATTCATTTTTCTTAAACGGAATATCTCCTTATCCTTGATAATTAATCATCACTTGTTGTATCCAGATTCACTCTGTTATTACACTTTTGGTGTAGATTTCCATATGATTTTTCGTGAACCCATTTCATTTGAACTCCCAAACGTCGATTTTATAAACACCATGTTCACTATTACATTCTCTATGCTGAGATGGTAAATATCTCATAGGCATAATCTTTTGAAGAATATAACCTCCCTACGGGTATCGTTTTGATTACCATAGTCAAGAAACTTTCGCACTCGTGCATTTATTTATAGTAGATCACTTGGCACCATGCAAGTAATGATGTTCTACTCAAATAATAATCAATCACTGTCAATTAGAAAATCAAAGGTGAGATACACCATCTTAAGTTCCTCCATTTCCCCGTGGGTTGCGGCTTGAGCTAAACTCATTACATCTGAAATCTTCTATAACAATTCAATTAATTCCATCATACTCTAACGTATCATCCTCTCGGGCCAGTTAAGGCTGAATTCAAACGATCACTACATAGTCGAAAGTCACTGCTTTAGCATGTCTTTATACTTGTCTATGTCACTGTCGGATTATCCATACCGAGATCTCGAACACGCACTATCACTCGAATGATTCAAAGTTGTAGATCTTATTTGATACTCTTTCTTACGCAACTCTAAATCCTAACTTATTCCAAGAGATTACTCATTTGATGATATTCACACTATCATACTTCTTACTTCAATATTATTCATATCGGTTTGGAATTTTGCAAAATCAATGGGTGATTAATCCTCATCCTTATACTCTACCATTCATATCTCACTTGTAAGCAACAGTTTCACACATGAACGTTTTAGATCCAAGAACTTATGCCCTGATATCAGTCAACAATCACATTTAATTCATTGGTTTTTCATTACCTCGTAACATTTGTTGCTCAACTGTCACCCGATAGTCCAAGGTCCTCCACTCGATCTTCAATCAATCTTTCTTAAACACATAACCTCTGAAATACAAATATCCTACTTTCCAAAATTTCTTACACATCATTTTGCTTTCAAATTATCTCAAAACTTATAGAAATTACTTTCATTTATGCGATTTATAAAATCATATATATTATATAAATAAATTTACCTTTACTTATTTTGACTAGTACATATCAAATTATACTTTCACTTTTACGAATCAATTCTTTTACATTTTAACTAATTCAAAAGATATTTTACTTAAAATAGTACACGGTGTAGATAACTCTAATTTTACTAAGAGCTTCGTTCCTTTTTATGTTATCACCTTAAACGAATCGAACTTTTATAAAATTTGCATTGCTTATTTATATATATATATATATATATATATATATATATATATATATATATATATATATATATATATATATATATATATATATATATTTCGTATTATTCTACACCACTGATGTCGTGCGAGGTGTATATAAAATAGCTATTAAATTTTTGCAGGAAAAACTATTAAATACGATACAATTTTACACAAGATATTTATTTATTTATTGAATGGATATACTTAAACCTTGCTACAACACTTATAGGCAGTGTACCTAATCGTACAGTAGTGTAGTTTTTAGTAAGTCCGGTTCGTTCCACAGGGAATCTTTTTAAACAAAGCTTAACGCTATATTAGTTTACTTTTATAAAAATACAAATATATATATATATATATAAGTAATATTATTATTATAAAGGGGGGTTTTTACCGTTTAATGACCGGTTTGTCGATTTTAAAACTTTAGTTGCAGTTAAAACCAAATGTAAAATAATAAATAAATACAAGACTTAATTTAAAGCGTAAAGTAAATAACGATAATGAAATTGCGATTAAAAAAAAATGCGATAAAATAAACTTGCGATAATTAAAAAGTACGATAATTAAAAGTGCAATTAAATAAAATAACAATAAAAATGCGATAATTAGAAGTGCAATTAAATATAAAATAAAGGAAATTAAATATGAAATAAAAGAATTATGCTTATTTAAACTTCCGTAATCATGATGTTTGACGTGTTGATTTTAGTTTTATGCCCATGGGTTAATTGTCCTTTGTCCTGGATTATTTAATATGTCCGTCTGGTTTTTGTCCATAACAGTCCATCAGTCATAAATATAAAGTGCGAGTATCCTCGTCAAATTATCCTTATACCCGAAGTTAAATATTCCAACTAATTGGGGACTTAAACTGTAACAAGATTTTAATACTTTGTTTAATAATTACACCAGGATGTCGACTGAGTGTAACCCAAGGTTTTAATATTTTGTTATCAATTATACCAAGTGTCCTTGTACATAATTTTACCCCTGTTTTAATTATTCTAGTGGCTATTAATCCATTCCCGTGTCCGGTTAAATGAACGATTATTCGTACATATAAATACCCCGCCCATCGTGTCCGATCGAGTGTATATGGTAATTTATAGGGACGCCCAATTGTAAATCTTTATATTAACATTAACAAACTATCATTTAGTTAAACAAATATAAAGCCCATTAATAGCCCATAGTCTAATTTCCACAAGTGTCGTTCTTTTGTCCAAACCCCAATTATGGTACAAAGCCCAATTATCCAAATTTTAGTAATTAGCCCAACATCATGATTACTTCGGATTAAATAAGCATAATAATAACTTAGCTACGAGACATTAAATTAAAAAGGTTGAACATAACTTACAATGATTAAAAATAGCGTAGCGTTACACGGACAGAATTTCGACTTACACCCTTACAACATTCGCTAACATACCCTTATTATTAGGATTAAAATTAAAATTAAAATTAAAATATAAATATAAATATATACAATATAGATAGAGAGATGGATATATTGATGATGAAAGATGATCAGAATTCGGTTGGCTTTATAGGGAGTTTCAGACTTTGGGGCTCCGCGACTCGCGGCCCATTTTGCCTTCAAACTCCGCGAGTCGCGGAGTTTGTAAATACAGCTCACCAGCTTTTGGCTCTTTGTTTGCCGACGATTTATTTTATAAATATAATATATATATAATTAATATAATTAATTATATATTATATTATATTTATATATATAATTAACTTGTAATTTTTAGTCCGTTGCGTCGAGCGTTGAGAGTTGACTCTGGTCCCGGTTCCGAATTTTCGAACGTCCTTGCGTACAATTTAATATCTTGTACTTTGCGTTTTGAATCTTGTACTCTTGTAATTTCGAGGTGTTTCTTATCAATAATTGGAACCTCTTTGATTGTCTTTTGTACTTTTGAGCTTTTTGGTCGTTTGCGTCTTCAATTCATCGAATCTGTCTTTTGTCTTCACCTTTTATTATTTAAACGAATATCACTTGTAAATAGAACAATTGCAACTAAAAGCTTGTCTTTCTTGAGGAATAATGCTATGACATATATGTTCGTTTTTAGCATTATCAAATATTCCCACACTTGAGCGTTGCTTGCCCTCAAGCAATATCGTCTTGAAATACTAGAATCACTTCTTTATTCTTCACACTTTGTACATCAGTGATTTCTATACGGCGGTATAAACAATGGTAGTAATGATATGGTTTACAGTCCCACATGACTATAAAAATTTAGATCCATTAAGGAAATTGGTTCTTTATGAAAACATTTGATCTTTTGAAAATTAAATCTAGTTTTTACCCTAGATAAGTTTTCCGAAATAACCCTTCACCAGTGTTTGCAAAATATTTTTGTGGGTTTGGTGGGTTCCAGATTTGAAAATTTTAGCTCAAAACTTATAGTTTTGTGTCACCCACTTGCTAACCTTGTATTTGGAAAGCAACACGTCCAGTTTACTTGTCCCGTATATTACCTTTCGGTAAACTACCGTCCGGTTGTAAAGGAAAGTGTTGAACAAGCAACTGTTAAGGCAATGTCACCTGACATGCTTTTAATTATGGTCTATAACGTGTCGGACGCAATTACTATCCTTGGTAGGAGCAATAGTAAAGCTCACCCTTATAATTTTTCGGTCTGGCACAAGGTCCTGTCTTTAACCACTATGCAACCACCATTCTTACGGTTGACACCCGATTTGGTTCAGGTGACCTAATGAATTCCAGGTGAATTCCTAGGATTTTACGTTCAATGGTAATGAACGCATTGAAAATAGGGTTTTCAGAAAACAAATCGGTTTGTAATTTTGATCAAAATATTTTCTCGTTCAAGCTCGAGTTTAGATATCATTGAATTCCATGAGTTTGAATTCTCAACCTTTAAGGTCAATCTCAAGGATTGAGTAATATCAGTCTTAAAAGCTGATTTTTAATCTTTAAGGAGATTATCCTTTCTGGGGATCTGATTCATTAGTCTTATCCAGCTAATTTGCATGGTGCCCCCCATTGTACGAGATAAATCCTTCTCATGGTTAGGATAAATCTGACCACTTGGCGATCCTGTTTAATGATGAGGTCCGTGGATTTTCTGCTGATTTTAGTGATGACTTTTCTAGATTTTTCGTCAACCTACAGCTGTTCTGGACGACAACTTCTTGACCTAAATCAAGAAGCGCGTGTCTTTTTCGGAAGACTTTACTTCCTTTTAATGATGGAATTGATTCATCGTGTAGATCCATCTCTTCTTTTCTTTCATCGGGTAAAACAGTTTAGTTTAGTCCAAAGCAAAAGTATTTTCAGTTATTTGTTACAGATATATGTGACATATGTTTAAGATAACTTGGTAAATTTTCCCACACTTGGCTTTTATTTTCCTTTTTATCGTCCTCTATTCCATTTTAAATGAATTTTAACATTTTGGTTTGTTTCTCAATTTATGTCCTTTCTGAGGTAACAATAATTTCGGTGTTAAAACCTAGTTTTATCGTTCATAAATATGTATAAACATGATTTTGAGTTCATTTAATTGAAAATTTTGAAAAATTTTACAAGAATTGGGTAGTCAGTATATAAGACTAGGGTTGTTCTTTATTATCAGAGAGCACTAGATTCTAATACAACTACTACTTTACTAGTATTTTTAATGGTAACCAAGTGTTTAAGATAAAAATTATAAAATCCGAAAGAATTTAACCCCTTCCCACACTTAAAATCTTGCAATGCCCTCATTTGCAAGAAATCAGTAACAATTTAAATTATTGAGGGTGATTTGTGTGAAAATGATTAAATTTTTACCAAAGTTTCCAAATATATTGGCGTTTGTTTGCTGAATGATAAATGGTGCACATCATTTGTTCATTCCGTCTTGTTGTTATTTCACATATATTTTGCATCTTGTCGTCAAAATTAGTTGCTTTTGCTGAACTTAATGCCAGTCTTTGAAAATGCATTGTTTTACCCTATTGTGTACATAAGATAAACTGCAAACATATATACATATTTTTGAAGTTTGGTATATTACCCCACATTTAAAAATTATTAAAATCTAAGAATAAAAGTTAGAAAATTATAAAAACTATTACAATATTAACATAAGTATTAAACGTATCAACATTACAAATTACAAAATAAATAAAACTAAGTAGACTAGGGATGATACTGGTACCAATAGGGGTTCCATGCATAACCATAGGTGCTATAAAATGCTTCGGCAGGGTTATACGTAGGATACGGTGGTTGCATCTCTATAGACCAGGGAGGGAATATGGGTTTCGGAGTAGGAATATAGTTTCTACCTATATGTTGGCAATGAGCTATGATTTAGTTTCTACCTGTGAAGCTATAAACCTTTGCATTTCTTGCATTTCATTTCCCCCTCCTACATTACCGTGCTGTTGGTTTCTCTCAACCTGTGGATGTCTACCATGGTATTGTACTGCGGCATTATTTCGCCTCTTCAAAACTTTCGCACCATGGTATACATTTAAACCTATAGTATCGCGGGGTTCTGGTTCTTCGACTAATAATCCCTCCCGACTTATATCCACACCGAGATATTCAGCAATCAAAGTAATAAAAATACCACATCCTATTATGCTATGCGGTCTCATCCCCCTAACCATAGCTGATAAATAATAACCCACACAATAAGGTATACTTACAGCACTTTGTGGGTCTCGAATACACATATGGTAAAACAAATCCTGTTCATTTACCTTTTCCTTGTTCTTACCTCTTTGTGTAATCGAATTAGCTAAAAACCTATGAATTACTCTTAATTCAGCTCTATCTATATCCAAATAAGAGTAATTTCCCCCTTTGAATCGGTGATGGCTTGTCATTTGACTCCATACACCGTGAGTATCAAAATTTTCATCTATCTTTCTACCATTTAGTATCAACCCTCTACAATCGGCAGATGCTAACTCCTCAGGCGTATATATACGTAAAGCCTGAGCCATGTCTAGTAAAGACATGTGGCGCATCGAACCTCCTAATAAAAATCTAATAAAAGATCGATCGGTTAAACTAGCTACCCGATCGTTTAATTCTATACTACACAACAATTCTTCACACCATACTTTATATACAGGTCTACGCATGGTGAATAAACGTACCCAGTCGTTAAAAGTAGAATTACCATACCTCTGTACAAGTAATTCCCTAATTGGCCCGGCCAATTCTACAGCTTCTAATGGTCCCCATTCTATGACCCTCGGTACCTCAACAACTTTAGAATGAAGAGTATGCAAACCCCTTTGGTATTTTGGATAATCTATCCAAAGTCTGTCAAATCTCAGGTTCGGGTGCAAATCTTCCAAGTGCATATCAGAAAATGTCATGACTGGATGAGGTATATCTTGTTTGTAGAAGCTATCCACCTCCTGTTGTTCCGCATTCTCAGCAGGAGCATTGCGAGCTTGGGATGAAGATTCACCCCTTTCAGTCTGCAAAACACATCAAACACAATTTTTGTGCATCCAAATATGCATTAGTGTCAGCAAAATCATCAATCAAAATAATTACAATGACATGATCAATTTATATCAAACTTAAGCTCATTTTCACATTTTTATCAAATCTACACTTTTTCAAATAAGCATATATGAAAATGTTCGCCAAGTTCATAAGCATTCAACTCAAATAACATGTCAAAATAATCATTACTAGCAATTAAACAAGTTTCAAATGGCATTATCTCTCAAAAATCAAGTTCATGAATTTTAGACTTGAAAAAGTCCACTTTAATTCTCAAAATCATGTTTAGGCTCAAAGTTTGGATCATTTAACTACCTAAACATGTTACACTACTTAATTTAGCAACAATTCATGACAAAAATTGGCCATAACCTGTTTATATCAAAAAGCCCCAAATTTGCTCAAGAACACAAACCCTAGATTACTCAAAATTTGAAGTTTAAGACTTCTAATCATGTTAAACAGCATCAATCTAGGTTATACAAGCATAATACATAAACAATTTAAGCCTAATTACACTAAAAAGCATCAAAATAAAATTGGGAAAAAAATTGCTCAAGAACACTAATTTTCGGATTAAATGGTGTTTAGGTGTAGAAATTTACTGTTTTTCTTGAGTAATTCCTTGATAGTATCCTTCTCAACATGATTTTAGTAAAAGATTTGATGATTAACGGTTAAAAATTGTGATTTTGGGGGTATTTTTGCGTGTTTTTTCGGCAGTTATTTTCGCAGTTTTGGTGTGTTTGTGGGTTGGGACTGATCTGTTCCAGCTCTTATATTTTTTTTCTGTAATTCGATACCTCCGCGAGTCGCGGTGTTTAAAGCTTCAAACTCCGCGAGTCGCGGAGTTTGCTTTTTTTTTTTTTAACATCTTATATTAATTAAAACAATTAAGTAATTAATTTTAAAATTTTGTTTCCCTTGTTATTTAGGACGAGGTCGTTTCGGATCGATGTCCTAGTACATCCTTCGACAAAATTTTAAAATTTGTCTTTTTGTAGCAATTGTTTTAAAAGCTAAGATTTTTGGGGTTTTTTAATGTTTTTGGCATACTTTAATTCAATAAGATTAAAAAAAAATAATGATAATAAAAGTTCTCGTCCCTCCCTCGGGTAAAGCAATTTCGGTTCAAAGACCTAGTCTTCAACTTACGACAAATTTTAAAAATCATATTTTTAACTTAATGAGATAAAGTAAATTTTTGTTTTTAAATTCACACAATTTAAATATAAAAATTCAAAATTAATATTAAAAATTCACACCAAACTTAAAATTTAAAATGCATAAAATTAAAAATTCATTTTTTAAAAATAAAAAATTTACACCAAACTTAATTTAAAAATTCATATTATAAATTCACACCAAACTTATATTAATTTTTCAAATATTTACAATTTTAAATATATTGATTTTACAAAGTTTACAATATTGATTTAAGATTTATATATTAATTTTAAAAACATGGTAAAAATAAAATTAAAAATCTTTTTGGCTTTTTATCCCACTTTAATCAATCAAATATTATCAAAAATATGCGCTCCTCTTTTCGGTAAAGTAATTTCGGTTCCAAGACCTAATTTAACTCATGACGAATTTTTGAAATATTTTGGGTTGATTGATTAAAGATATTTATACCTTAAGAATAAACGTTAAATTTCGCAGTGATGTAATAAATTTTTGAATGATATCAATAATTTCGGTCGCCAAACCTAATTTTATTCAATACCAATTTAATACTTTATAGCGAACAAATTAGCGTTTATTATCAAAGGGTTAAAAATAAAAATAAAAATAAAGACTGTACAGACTTACCTGTGAGATAGTATTCTTAGTTATATGATCTATCCAATTCATAAGATAGTCGGTTTAATTGGTTTTCCATAGCTACATAGGCGTAACCTCGAGCATTCAGTGTCTTTTCTTCTAAACATATGAACGGTCCGTCTCTGCATATAGTAACAAATTCGGTATTTGAATAGGTTTGATTATTTGAATATTTACCTCCATGTGACCATTTTCCGCATTTGTGACATCTTTCTAGGTGTCGTGCTCTTCTTTTCGCTGCGGATTTTGATTTTCCTTTACCAAATTATAACTTATTATCTTCGCATCTGGATTCTTTTCTAACTTCGTCCATTCTTTCTCTGATTACTGATACTATTTCACTCGGAAGTGTGTCATTATTACGTTTAGTGATCAAAGCGTGTAGCATTAGACCATGGTTTAGTTCACCGGCAGTCTTCATTTCCTAAAAAAATAAAAATTCAGAATGGGGGGAGAAGACTAGTTCTTTAGGGTCTGCTAGGGAAAGACCATTCGGGTTCCATTTTCGAGAACTACACGAAAACAGACAATCTAACTCTAACAGAAATACATATTATCCTTTAAAGACTTGATTCTCCCCACACTTAGTTAGCTGTGGTGTCGAAATTGTGATTAACTTCGTTGTCGACTTCCATCGGACTATCTATGTAGTGTTTAACTCTGTGACCATTAACTTTAAATTCAATCCCATTTGAATTTATCAATTCTACTGTTCCGTATGGAAAAACTCTTTTAACTATGAATGGTCCAGACCATCTAGATTTCAATTTTTCAGGAAATAGCTTGAATCGTGAATTGAAAAGAAGAACTCTGTCTCCTTCCTTAAATTCTTTTGAACTTCTGATTCTTTTATCATGCCATTTCTTCGTTCTTTCTTTATAGATTAACGAATTTTCGTATGCTTCATGTCTTAATTCTTCTAATTCGTTTAGTTGACTTAATCGTAGACGTCCGGCTTCATGTAAATCAAGATTACATGTCTTCAAAGCCCAAAATGCTTTGTGTTCAATTTCTACTGGAAGATGACATGCTTTTCCATAAACAAGTATAAAAGGTGTGGTTCCAATTGGAGTTTTGTAGGCTGTTCTAAAAGCCCAGAGTGCATCCTCCAATTTAATGGACCATTCCTTCGGATTTGATCCTACGGTTTTCTCTAGAATACGTTTTAAAGCTCGGTTGGTATTTTCAACTTGTCCACTTGTTTGTGGATGATATGCGGTGGAGATTTTATGAGTTACTCCATATCTTTTAAGAACTTTCTCAAGTTGATTATTACAGAAATGAGTACCCCGATCACTTATTAAAGCTTTCGGTGTTCCAAAGCTTGCAAAAAGACGTTTTAAAAAGTTGACTACAACTCGTGCATCGTTAGTTGGGAGAGCTTGTGCTTCCGCCCATTTAGACACATAATCAATGGCTACGAGTATATATAGATTATTATGAGACTTTGGAAATGGACCCATAAAGTCAATACCCTAAATGTCAAATACTTCACATACTTGGATGACATTTTGTGGCATTTCATCACGTTAACTTATTTTTCCGGCCCTTTGACAAGCATCACAGGATTTGCAAAGAAGGTGTGCGTCTTTGTAAATTGTAGGCCAATAGAATCCAGCATCATAAACTTTTCTTGCTGTTAGTTGAGGCCCATAATGCCCTCCTGTTGGTCCTGTGTGACAATGGTTTAAAATTTTACTAGCTTCATCTCCAAATACACATCGGCGTATTATTCCATCGGGACAACTTTTAAACAGATGTGGATCTTCCCAAAAATAGTATTTTATATCACTGAAGAATTTCTTTCGTCTTTGGTACGATAATCCTTTTTCAAGGAATCTACAAACTAAGTAGTTTGCATAGTCTGCAAACCATGGAATTTCTTTATAATCTACCTTCAATAGATATTCATCAGGAAAGTTGTCTTGTATAGCCGATTCATTTAGAACTTCTAACTCAGGATTTTCAAGACGAGAAAGATGATCAGCGGCGAGATTTTCTGCTCCTCTTTTATCTCGGATTTCAATATCAAACTCTTGTAAGAGTAAGATCCAACGGATTAATCTTGGTTTAGCATCTTGTTTTGAAAATAGGTATCTAAGAGCAGAATGGTCGGTATAGACCACCATTTTTGCTAGAACGAGATATGATCGAAATTTGTCAAAAGCAAAGACAATAGCAAGGAGTTCTTTTTCAGTAGTTGTATAGTTCGTTTGTGCTCCTTGTAACGTCTTACTAGCATAATATATAGGTTGAAATCGTTTTTCAATCCTTTGTCCTAAAACGGCTCCCATTGCAAAATCACTTGCATCGCACATTAGTTCAAATGGTAGATTCCAATTTGGTGTTATCATGATCGGCGCATTAGTGAGTTTCTCTTTAAGAATATTAAAAGATTTGATACACTCATCTGAAAAGATGAATGGAGCATCCTTTTCTAGGAGTTTATTCATAGGAGTGGCAATTTTAGAAAAATCTTTTATGAAACGTCGGTAAAAACCGGCATGCCCTAGAAAACTCCTAACTCCTCTAACATTGGTGGGATGTGGAAGTTTAGCAATTACATCTACTTTAGCTCTATCCACTTCAATTTCTTCTTTTGAAATTTTATGACCAAGAACGATGCCTTCTTTAACCATGAAATGGCATTTCTCCCAATTAAGAACTAGATTTGATTGTTCGCATCTAATAAGCATTCGTTCCAGATTAACTAGACATGATTCAAATGTATCACCGAAGACTGAAAAGTCATCCATGAAAACTTCCATGCATTCTTCTATCATGTCGTGAAAAATCGCCATCATACACCTTTGAAAGGTTGCAGGGGCGTTGCAAAGTCCAAATGGCATGCGTTTGTAAGCAAAAGTACCATAAGGGCACGTGAATGTGGTTTTCTCTTGATCTTCGGGTGCTATTAGAATTTGAAAATATCCGGAAAATCCATCTAGAAAACAATAGTAACTATTTCCGGCTAATCTTTCCAACATTTGATCAATGAAAGGTAAGGGAAAGTGATCTTTTCTGGTGGCGTCATTTAATTTTCTATAATCAATACACACACGCCATCCTGTTACAGTCCTAGTAGGAATAAGCTCATTTTTCTCATTTGTAATGACAGTCATGCCACCCTTCTTAGGCACGCATTGAACTGGGCTTACCCATGGACTATCAGAGATTGGATAAATTAGATCTGCGTCTAGCAGTTTAATAATCTCTTTCTTAACTACATCTTGCATATTAGGATTTAGTCTTCGTTAGCGTTGCACATACGTTTTATGACCTTCTTCCATAAGGATTTTATGTGTACAATACGAAGGACTTATTCCTTTAATATCATGAATCTTCCATGCAATGGCTGGTTTATGAGCTTTCAACACAGAAATGAGTTGTGATTTCTCATTTTCAGTAAGAGAAGACGATATTATTACAGGTAATTCAGATTCACCATGTAAATAAGCGTATTCCAAATGGTTTGGAAGTGGCTTTAACTCTAATTTTGGAGGTTCTTCTATCGATGATTTGTATCAAGATCTGTCTTCTTCTTTTAGCATTTGGATTTCTTCTGTTGTTGGTTCATATCCATTAGCTATAAGTGTAGCTAACATTTCAGCTTCATCAATTGGTTCATTAGCTTCTCCTAAAGAACATTCTCCTGTTCCTTGTAATTCTGGAAATTCTTCTAATAATTCTGCATGTGCATCTATAGTTTAAATATAATAACATGTATCATCTGCAGATTGTGGTTGTTGCATTGCTCTATCAACTGAAAAGGTAACACTCTCATCCTCTATACTTAGGGTCAATTTCTTACCGAACACGTCTATCATTGCTTTAGCCGTGTTTAAGAATGGTCTTCCTAATATGAGAGGAACTTGAGAATCTTCTTCCATGTCCAGAACAACAAAATCTACTGGAAATACTAAAGTACCAACTTTAACTAGCATGTTCTCCATTATCCCTCTAGGATATTTTATTGATCTATCGGCTAGTTGTATGCTTATTCTGGTTGGTTTCAATTCTCCAAGTTCTAGTTTAGCGTATAGTGAATACGGCATTAGATTTATACTAGCACCTAAGTCTGCCAATGCTTCTATTGAACTAAGACTACCCAGAAAACATGGAATTGTGAAACTTCCTGGATCAGATAATTTTTCTGGTATCTTATTCAACAGCACTGCTGAACAATTAGCATTCATAGTAACAGCCGAGAGTTCTTCCATTTTCTTTCTATTTGAGATTAGATCTTTCAAGAATTTAGCATATCTAGGCATTCCTGAAATCACATCAATGAAAGGAAGATTTACATTTATCTGTTTAAACATATCCAAGAATTTGGATTGTTCGGCTTCAAGTTTCTCTTTCTTCATTTTACTCGGGTAAGGAAGTGGTGGTTGGTATGGTTTAACATAAGGTTTATCCTTAACTGTGTTATCTTCATTAACCTTTTCAACTACCGGTTCTTTTTCCTTATCTTGATCAGGTTGTGGTTCTTGTGGAGTAGGAATAGCTTCATCAGAAGTTACAGGTATTTCAGGTGGTTTAAGTGTTGTACCACTTCTTGTGGTAATGGCTTTAGCTGTTTCATTCCGGGGGTTAGCATTTGTATCACTAGGTAGACTTCTCGGTTTTCTTTCACCTATTAACCTTGCTAGGTTACTTACTTCTTGTTCCAGATTTTGAATAGAAGCTTGTTGATTTCTAAATGCTTGAGCATTTTGTTCATTAGTTTGTTTCTGAGATGTGAAAAACTACGTTTGAGTTTCAACTAGCTTCGTCATCATATCTTCTAAATTCGACTTTTTATCATCGGTTTGTTGTGGTGGTTTGTTTTGAAAATTAGGTCTTTGCTGATTGTAATTATTATTGGATACTTGTTGATTGCTAGGACCTTGTTGGTTGTTGTATGGAATATTTCGGTTATAATTCTGGTTTTGATTGTAAATCGGTCTTGGCGGTTGATAATTATTCTGATAATTATTTCCAGGCCTTTGGTTTATGTATGAAATATTCTCTCTTTGTTCCATTGTTAATTCAATACTGAGACAATCTTTTGTCAAATGTGGTCCTCCACACTGCTCACAACTAATTCGTATTGAGTGAATATCTTTAGTCATCTTTTCCATTCGTCTCTCCACATCATCTATCTTTGCGGAAATGGAATCTAAGTCATGGCTAGAATCGGCTCTAGCTGCTTTAGATGATCTAACGATATCTTTTTCTTGGTGCCACTCATGTGAGTGGGAAGCAGTGTTATCAATAATTTTGTAAGCATCAGTTTCGGTTTTCTTCATAATAGAACCACCAGCTGCTATATCTATGTCTTTCCTTGTAGTGATGTCGCATCCTTGGTAGAATATTTGTACTATTTGACAGGTGTCTAAACCATGTTGCGGACATCCTCTTAACAACTTTCCAAATCTTGTCCACGCCTCATATAGAGTTTCATTCGGCTTCTGTGTAAACGTAACAATTTCTGCTTGAAGTCTTACGGCTTTAGATGCAGGAAAGAATTGTTTAAGAAATTTGTCAACTAAAACATCCCATGTATCAATCGCCCCTTCAGGTAACGATTCCAACCAATCTTTGGCTTCTCCCTTTAAAGTCCAGGGAAATAACATGAGATATATCTGTTCATCCTCCACTTCTCGGATTTTAAATAGTGTGCAGATCCTATTAAAGGTACGTAAATGTTCATTTGGATCTTCCTTCGGCGCACCACTAAATTGGCATTGATTAGTCACCATGTGTAGAATTTGTCCTTTGATTTCATAATCTGGCACATTAATGTCTGGATGAGTAATTGCGTGACCTTGGCCAGTGCGTTTAGCTCTCATTCGGTCTTCCATACTTAAAGGTTCCAGATTCTCCATAATTGAATTTGTTGAATCGGAATCACTAGAGGATTCTGATTTAATGGTTCGTTCCTCAACAATCTCTGTTTGAATGATTGGTGGTTCCGGAGGAAAGTTTAGTGGTTCAGGATCTACGAAACGTTCCTGAATATTCTCCGGATTCTCAATTGTGAGGTCGGGTTCAAAAAATGGATTATCGTAAATTTGAACTGGAGTACTTGGTCGACTGGATGACGATTCTAAAGAAAAATCAACGGCGGTAATATTTGTTAAATGTCTAGATCTAGTTACAGGTGGTGAACGTACAAAAGGTGGTGAACGTCTTGCTCGATGCATTCACTGAATATCCTATTAGTTTTTAAAAGGAAAGAAAAATTATAATAAGTTATCCAATCAATAGACTTTTCTGATTTTGCCCACGTTTCGAATAGCCAAAAGATGCAGCAGAGGGGCAGGATTCGTTTGGTCTCAATATAATTGAGGACTGTTTGGCTCCAATAACCCGGTCCACGTACAAATCCAATTATTACTACAAACCAGAAAATTTTGATGTCTATCAATTTAACCACTTAAAATAAATTTTCGTAATTTTAAGAAATTTAGATAAGAAGTAGAATAAAAATCTATGTCCTAAAACTAGAATAGCGAGAAATAAGAAAGAAAAAGAGTTCGTCGAAAAAGGTCGAAAAAGAAAAATGGTTGAAAAATAAAAGGTGACGGAAAAATAAAAGAAACTTATAAAACTTAAAAACAATTGACTAACCTAACCTTATTACTACAACTAACTTAAAATTATAATCGCAAATTGAGATTACTAATTGGAATGATAATTGATACATAGGTAAAAGTCGTCTAAAAATATTAAAGCTTACAGGAAAAACTAAATCCCAAATGGAAATAGCTTAAAAAGAAACTAAAACTTAAAAAGGCGTCGCAAAATTCTAGAGTACCTAAATCTTAGTCTAAAGAAAAAGCACTTAAGGGATTTTACGGCAAAGCCTAAAAATCTAGAAGTAAAAATAACTATGGCAAAAACTAAGTTTAAAACTAAATATGAGCTGAATATACAAATATTACGTTAAAACGATTAAAAAGGGACAAAATATAAAAATATACAAAAAGTTGTAAAAAGTTACAAATTATTATAAAAATATTATTTTTATATTATTTATTTATTAAAACTATTAATTTTACAATTTAATTAAACTAATTTAACTAAAATATAAATTAAATAAAAAGTAAAAATTTTAAAATAAAACTAATTATAATAATAATAATTATTTAGGGTTAATAATAATAATAATTAATAATTACCCGTAATTAATGCTGAATTAGGGTTCTGTCGTTGTCAGAGTATCTCCGCGAGTCGCGGTGCCCGAAGCAGAAAACTCCGCGAGTCGCGGGGTCCAGAATTCAACTCGGGTGCAGTTCAAAATTTGACGTTTTTTTTTTTTTCTGTTTTATAATTTTCTGTCTTATAATCTAAAATTTATATATAATAAAAACTTATATTTTTACAAACTAAAGATACTTTATAAAACTTAAATATTTAACAAAATCTTAAAAATATTTATATTTTTGTTTTTCTTTTTATATTTTTGAATATTTAAAACGTATTTTTATAAAAACGAATTTTAATAAAAGTAAACTAAATATCTTTTTTTTTATATTAGCGTTGCGCTTCCGGCGTTTAAGCGAGATCCCCGGCAGCGGCGCCAAAAATAACTTGATGTCGTGCGAGGTGTATATAAAATAGCTATTAAATTTTTGCAGGAAAAACTATTAAATACGATACAATTTTACACAAGATATTTATTTATTTATTGAATGGATATACTTAAACCTTGCTACAACACTTATAGGCAGTGTACCTAATCGTACAGTAGTGTAGTTTTTAGTAAGTCCGGTTCGTTCCACAGGGAATCTTTTTAAACAAAGCTTAACGCTATATTAGGTTACTTTTATAAAAATACAATATATATATATATATATATATATATATATATATATATATATATATATATATATATATATATATAAGTAATATTATTATTATAAAGGGGAGTTTTTACCGTTTAATGACCGGTTTGTCGATTTTAAAACTTTAGTTGCAGTTAAAACCAAATGTAAAATAATAAATAAATACAAGACTTAATTTAAAGCGTAAAGTAAATAACGATAATGAAATTGCGATTAAAAAAAATGCTATAAAATAAACTTGCGATAATTAAAAAGTACGATAATTAAAAGTGCAATTAAATAAAATAACAATAAAAATGCGATAATTAGAAGTGCAATTAAATATAAAATAAAGGAAATTAAATATGAAATAAAAGAATTATGCTTATTTAAACTTCCGTAATCATGATGTTTGACGTGTTGATTTTAGTTTTATGCCAATGGGTTAATTGTCCTTTGTCCTGGATTATTTAATATGTCCGTCTGGTTTTTGTCCATAACAGTCCATCAGTCATAAATATAAAGTGCGAGTATCCTCGTCAAATTATCCTTATACCCGAAGTTAAATATTCCAACTAATTGGGGACTTAAACTGTAACAAGATTTTAATACTTTGTTTAATAATTACACCAGGATGTCGACTGAGTGTAACCCAAGGTTTTAATATTTTGTTATCAATTATACCAAGTGTCCTTGTACATAATTTTACCCCTGTTTTAATTATTCTAGTGGCTATTAATCCATTCCCGTGTCCGGTTAAATGAACGATTATTCGTACATATAAATACCCCGCCCATCGTGTCCGATCGAGTGTATATGGTAATTTATAGGGACGCCCAATTGTAAATCTTTATAGTAACATTAACAAACTATCATTTAGTTAAACAAATATAAAGCCCATTAATCGCCCATAGTCTAATTTCCACAAGTGTCGTTCTTTTGTCCAAACCCCAATTATGGTACAAAGCCCAATTACCCAAATTTTAGTAATTAGCCCAACATCATGATTACTTCGGATTAAATAAGCATAATAATAACTTAGCTACGAGACATTAAATTAAAAAGGTTGAACATAACTTACAATGATTAAAAATAGCGTAGCGTTACACGAACAGAATTTCGACTTACACCCTTACAACATTCGCTAACATACCCTTATTATTAGGATTAAAATAAAAATTAAAATTAAAATAAAAATATAAATATAAATATATACGATATAGATAGAGAGATGGATATATTGATGATGAAAAATGATCAGAATTCGGTTGGCTTTATAGGGAGTTTCAGACTTTGGGGCTCCGCGACTCGCGGCCCATTTTGCCTTCAAACTTCGCGAGTCGCGGAGTTTGTAAATACAGCTCACCAGCTTTTGGCTCTTTGTTTGCCGACGATTTATTTTATAAATATAATATATATATAATTAATATAATTAATTATATATTATATTATATTTATATATATAATTAACTTGTAATTTTTAGTCCGTTGCGTCGAGCGTTGAGAGTTGACTCTGGTCCCGGTTCCGAATTTTCGAACGTCCTTGCGTACAATTTAATATCTTGTACTTTGCGTTTTGAATCTTGTACTCTTGTAATTTCGAGACGTTTCTTATCAATAATTGGAACCTCTTTGATTGTCTTTTGTAATTTTGAGCTTTTTGGTCGTTTGCGTCTTCAATTCGTCGAATCTGTCTTTTGTCTTCACCTTTTATTATTTAAACGAATATCACTTGTAAATAGAACAATTGCAACTAAAAGCTTGTCTTTCTTGAGGAATAATGCTATGAAATATATGTTCGTTTTTAGCATTATCAACCACATATTAATTACAATTCCTCTCGCCCTCCGAAACTTAATATTAAGTTCATCAATCAAAACTCTCTGTTCTCATCAACTTTTCCCTTTTAAGGTTGACTGTTTAGAAGTTTCTACTTTCGATATATCACAGCTAAACCACAACACCCTCGTAAACGTCAATTCTATGATTTAATATCTTTTTGGCACAAGAAAGCATTTTTGGAGATTTTCTCACCTGGTGTAAACTATTCCTTATAACCAATGATTCTCATTTCTTCTCATCCGCACTTAAACCCATGAGTGAGAATGAATCCTAGATCGACTCGCCGTCTGTGCGAGGACGTCGTTTGTAGTGACCCGAACTTTTCCATGTTTATATATATTAAATTAAATTGTTATTTACATGATTAAGTGTTTCCAACATGTTAAGCAATCAAATTTGTTAAGACTTGATTAATTGAAATAGGTTTCATATAGACAATTGACCACCCAAGTTGACCGGTGATTCACGAACGTTAAAACTTGTAAAAACTATATGATGACATATATATGATTATATATATAGTTAACATGATATTATGATAAGTAAGTATCTCATTAGGTATTTTAACAATGAGTTATATACATAAAATTGTGTTTATTGAATTAAGAAACTCAAAACGATATATATAACGATTATCGTTATAACAACGTCTTACTAATTACATATGAATCATATTAAGATATTGTTACACTATGTTTAATCATGATAAATGATAAGTAAACATGTCATTATGTATATTAACAATGAACTACATATGTAAAAACAAGACTACTAAATTAAGGATTTCGAAACGAGACATATATGTAACGATTATCGTTGTAACGACATTTAAATGTATATATATCATATTAAGATATATTAATATATCATAATATTATGATAATATAATAATTTAACATCTCATTAGATATAATAAACATTGGGTTAACAACATTTAACAAGATCGTTAACTTAAAGGTTTCAAATCAACATTTACATGTAACGACTAGCGATGACTTAACGACTCAGTTAAAATGTATATACATGTAATGTTTTAATATGTATTCATATACTTTTGAAAGACTTCAAGACACTTATCAAAATACTTCTACTTAACAAAAATACTTACAATTACATCCTCGTTCAGTTTCATCAACAATTCTACTCGTATGCACCCATATTCGTACTCGTACAATACACAACTTTTAGATGTATGTACTATTGGTATATACACTCCAATGATCAGCTCTTAGCAGCCCATTTGAGTCAACTAACATATGTGGGAACCATCATTTGGCAACTAGCATGAAATATCTCATAAAATTACAAAAATATGAGTAATCATTCATGACTTATTTACATGAAAACAAAATTACACATCCTTTATATCTAATCCATATACCAACGACCAAAAACACCTACAAACACTTCCATTCTTCAATTTTCTTCATCTAAGTAATCTCTCTCAAGTTTTATCTTCAAGTGCTAAGTGTTCTTCATAAATTCTATAAGTTCTAGTTTCATAAAATCAAGAATACTTCCAAGTTTTCTAGCTTACTTCCAATCTTGTAAAGTGATCATCCAACTTCAAGAAATCTTTCTTATTTACAGTAAGATATCTTTCTAATACAAGGTAATACTCATATTCAAACTTTGATTCAATTTCTATAACTATAACAATCTTATTTCAAGTGGAAATCTTACTTGAACTTGATTTCGTGTCATGATTCTGCTTCAAGAACTTTCAAGCCATCCAAGGATTCTTTAAAGCTAGATCTATTTTTCTCATTTCCAGTAGGTTTATCCACAAAAACTGAGGTAGTAATGATGTTCATAACATCATTCGATTCATATATATAAAACTACCTTATTCGAAGGTTTAAACTTGAAATCACTAGAACATAGTTTAGTTAATTCTAAACTTGTTCGCAAACAAAAGTTAATCCTTCTAACTTGACTTTTAAAATCAACTAAACACATGTTATATATTTATATGATATGCTAACTTAATGATTTAAAACCGAAAAACACGAAAAACACCGTAAAACCGAATATACGCCGTTGTAGTAACACCGCGGGCTGTTTTGGGTTAGTTAATTAAAAACTATGATAAATTTTGATTTAAAAGTTGTTCTTCTGGGAAAATGATTTTTCTTATGAACATGAAACTATATCCAAAAATCATGGTTAAATTCAAAGTGGAAGTATGTTTTCCAAAATGGTCATCTAGACGTCGTTCTTTCGACTGAAATGACTACCTTTACAAAAACGACTTTTAACCTGTAATTCCGACTATAAACTTATACTTTTTCTGTATATATTCATAAACTTAAGTTCAATATGAAACCATAGCAATTGGATTCACTCAAAACGGATTTAAAACGAAAAAGTTATGGGTAAAACAAGATTGGTTATTTTTGCTTGTTGTAGCTACGTGAAAATTGGTAACAAATCTATATTAATCATATCCTAGCTAACTTATATTGTATTATACATGTATTCTAATATATTATGTAATCTTGGGATACCATAGACACGTATGCAAATGTTTTGACATATCATATCGACCCATCTATATATATTATTTAGAACAACCATAGACACTCTATATGCAGTAATGTTGGAGTTAGCTATACAGGGTTGAGGTTGATTCCAAAAATATATATAGTTTGAGTTGTGATCTAGCCTGAGACGTGTATACACTGGGTCGTGGATTGATTCAAGATAATATATATCGATTTATTTCTGTACATCTAATTATGGACAACTAGTTGTAGGTTACTAACAAGGACAGCTGACTTATAAAACTTAAAACAGTAAAACGTATTAAAAATGTTGTAAATATATTTTGAACATACTTTGATATATATGTACATATTTATTATAGGTTCGTGAATTGACCAGTGGCCAATTCTTACTTTCCGATGAAGTAAAAATCTGTGAAAGTGAGTTATAGTCCCACTTTTAAAATCTAATACTTTGGGATGATAATACATGCAGTTTTATAAATGTTTTATGAAATAGACACAAGTAAATGAAACTACATTATATGGGTGAATGATCGAAGCCGAATATGCCCCTTTTGCTTGGTAGCCTAAGAATTAGTAAACCGATCTACTAATTGACGCGAATCCTAAAGATAGATCTATTGGGCCTAACGAACCCCATCCAAAGTACCGGATGCTTTAGTACTTCGAATTCATTTTTATCATGTCCGAAGGATTTCCCGGAATGATAGGGGATATTCTTATATGCATCTTGTTAATGTCGGTTACCAGGTGTTCACCATATGAATGATTTTATTCTCTATGTATGGGATGTATATTGAAATATGAAATCTTGTGGTCAATTATTATGATTTGATAATATATAGGTTAAACCTATAACTCACCAACATTTTTGTTGACGTTTTAAGCATGTTTATTCTCAGGTGATTATTAAGAGCTTCCGCTATTGCATACTAAAATAAGGACAAGATTTGGAGTCCATGCTTGTATGATATTATGTAAAAACTGCATTCAAGAAACTTATTTTGGATGTAATATATTCTTATTGTAAACAATTATGTAATGGTCGTGTGTAAACGGTATATTTTAGATTATCATTATTTGATAATCTACGTAATGCTTTTTAAACCTTTATAGATAAAATAAAGGTTGTGGTTGTTTTAAAAATGAATGCAGTCTTTGAAAAACGTCTCATATAGAGGTTAAAACCTCGCAACGAAATCAATTAATATGGAACGTTTGTAATCAATATGAACGGGACATTTCAGTCCTCTCGTTAAGAGATCACACCGTTCGTACGGTTCCCTTTCGAAAATGTAATATAAATTATTTTAATCTATGATCCTCGCTATCCTCTCTGAAGGGGAAACCTTAAACATTTAATACATTGATGTGTCTGCTCTTCCTTCATTGACTACAACTAGGTGTCATCCTAGTCAAATTTCAACCTCTGTAACTGAAATCATAATCATATAGCTATATTCTGCAAATGTGCTTTTAAAAATTCTTTCCAACAATAAGTTCACAGGTATTATAGTATACTAAACGATATCTTTTTCGCTCTGACAATTCTGAGGGCATTTTAATTGTGGCTTACTTTGCATATAAGCCTGATTAGTGATTCTTCAGCTGCCATCTCGTCTCATTTATTCACATTAGACATCATGTCTATGGTTACCTTCCGGAATTAAAAATTTGTACAAACACATGCCATGCATCAAACTACATGGTCGTAATCTCCACGTACTCCTACCTGTTTGTATGCCCTGGTATTGTGGCATAAACACTCGAGGTTTTGAGCCTAGTAATGTTCATGCCGCATTTCATGCACCCAGCTTACTAAAAAGCTCGTATGGCATCATCATCTCTTTTGAGGAAACCTAGTCAGATGATACTCTTGTTATTCCTTTGAATGACCTTCGCATTGATAATAAAATGCACATCATAGAAGAACCGGTAGAAGTTATGGATCGTAAGATTCAAATGCTTGAAACAGAACAATATTCTTATATTAAAAAAATCCATTGGAATTCACGACATGGCCCCGAGTATACCTGGGAACGTGAAGACCAAATGAAATAGAAAATATTCCCATCTCTCTCTTCTCAACCGCTGATGCATCCGAGAAGTCTACCTAAAACTTCGGGACGAAGTTTCCATTAATAGGGGGATACTATAACAACCCTCAAATTTTCATACTTGAAATGACTATTTTACCCCTAGGGTTTCTGCATGCTTATTAATATTGAAATTAATAAGTAATTACTCTACTTTAATACAACGTTGACCAAATATTAATTTTTAGTCGACACATTTTGTTAATTAAAGTTTATATTATTTTTATAATATACTTTAGTTAATATTACAAGTATTAAAAATTAATGAGTGACTACGTGTTAGTACATTTCTACGTAAAACGATTATATTTCAATTAATCGTCTCGGTTTCCATTTCAGCGATTATATATATTCATGATATCCAAATCCGTTTTATATGACATTCCTATGTCATTCGAAATAGTAAAATATTCCTATATTTTATTTCTTGAATTATTATTCATCTCGCGTATTATAAATCGTGTAACGTTAATTTATTTCGAATCGCTTTCATTTAATCGTTCGGGCCAATTTATTAACTCAAGTTTTGAGGTTGGGCCTAGCTTCAAGCCCAATTCGTCCAACCCATTATGATGGCCCATGGGTTATCCATTTTCATATAATTGTATTTTTCTAGCCCACTACTTAATTTAATTAATTAAGTTAATATAATTATAATTATAGATATAGATTAGATTGAAAAAAAAAGGAAAAAAATATTAATACTATCTCGGCCGAACCCCATGAGGATTAAGCCAAAAATTTATTTCCTTGCTTTTGTTACTTCTCTGATAAGCATTGTATATAAGTTATTTTTTTTTTAGAAAAAAAAAATATAATGATGTATACTCCGTATTTGAACTAGTCGGCCAACAAATTAGGAGGATCACACCAAATTTTATCAATCTTTACAACTTGATAATATCTCATTTAAAAAAAACTCGATAATATCTCATTTAAAAAAAAACTCGATACTTCCTCCTGTTCTCTTGCCGCGCTCGTGAACTCCTCAAACCCCAAAACCATCGACTAATCTTCATCACCATATTTCTCCATCATATCTCAAGTTGGTTTGCATATTTGTATTCCTCTCGATCCGTTCTACGTTTCTATCGGTCTCTTTTCTTGATTTGAGGTAGACCTAAACTTCATCTTTTTCAATTATTAATTATTATTATGTTATTTTAGTTGTATGATTAGTTATAGTGCTTGTGGATAATTTTTATGGTGTTTGGATAATTAAAAGATGTTAAAAACATGATTTTTAATGATTAAATAATTTGGACAGAAATATAAATATTTTTTTTGGGCACCTTGTCAATATTTTACGATGAAAATAACTTGCTCATTGTGATCCTCGTGAAGAGTAGTGCAATTTACATATAAGATTTGCGTTAAACGGATGTATAGAACTCATGATAATAAATTTTGAAGTTTATATACATTATGTATATATAATAATAAATACAGCAGCTTTTTTCGCGAAAAACGTGACTGATCTGGACTGATCGGATATCACCATCATGTCGGGATCGATGTTGCGACTCAAAAATATATAAAGAACGTTAAAATTTGATGAACGGTTTGTAAGATATGATTTAAACAAGTTTTGGAATAAAAATATTAATAAATATGAAATCGACCAGGTCTGTTCGGGTTGTCTCGATATGTGTGCGACCCGATATCAAATTTTTGGGTTCACGAGTGTGTGTGTATAGAAAAATTAATAAGTTTGGACTCTTGATTCATGTCGTTTACAATTTTTATGAATTAGATATGATTTTTCTAAGTTTGTAAAAATAAATTTCTTTAAAGAATGCTGATTGAGAAAATGAGTTTTTGTCGAAATTGTTTCGATCACCAAGGTCATTTAAACGCTGTAAAAATCGTCAAATAAATCATGCAGTATCTTGATAGCAAGGGAAGCTATTGGTTCTGCTCCTTTGTCAAACCGAATCCCGAGCGTCGTTTTAAAAATTTTCAAAGTTGGTCACCTGAGCGCACTTGTACTTTTTCTGAAAAGCTGAAACGAAATTACTGAAATGTCAAAACGGCATCGGTTGCCACGAGTTGCTCAATTTGAGTTGGATCCTGAAAATTTTTGTTTAGTCTCTTTGTGGTAAAAAATAACACTTGGCATTGGCCGTTTTTCAAGTTAGGTCCCACTGATTTTTATAAAAATTCCCAAAGTTGACAGTTTAGTCATTTTTACAATATTTTTTGAGTTTGTACTTTTTACAAGTTATTTAACTACCAAGACTAATATTGTGATAATATGATTTTAAAATGAGTTTAAATAAGTTTTAAAGATTGTTTTGAGTCTTGTTGACTTTCAACGCTGATCGTTGACTTTTGGGTTGACTTTTTAGTTGACTTTCTCGTTTGACTTTTGTTTGACTTAAGTGGACTTTCTAAATAAAGAAACTTTTAGATAATAGAAACTTACTATAAAAAGAAACTTTCTTAAAAAAAAGAATATTTCTAAAAATAGAAACTCACTAAAAATAGAAAGTACGCGTAATACTTATTCAAACCTTTTGTCACATAATTCTAAAGCTACTTCAAGCACTAGGACTATCATACAATGACATGACATAAGTTTGATATATTCTGACCTATCGTATTACTTAGGTTGGGGTTTAGATCACTCTTGATCTTCTTCATTCATGTACTCGTTATATCTTCAATGCGCTCTAAGGTGAACTTCATAACCCCACTTTTTAACTTTCTCTATTACTTATTTTAAACTTTTGGGGTGAGACACATGCTTGCTTTTAAAACTGTTTTACGCTTAGACACAAGTACTCAAAACTGTTTAATTGTGCTGCCATGCTTTGTTTCATGCTAAATCCCTGCCATGATATCGTTAATTGCTACGTATAAATGCAAACTTAGTTATTGTGAGTAGGTCTATTGAGAGCGGCTTCTCTAACCAGTTGACTGTTGGTCTTTGGTTACATAATAATGATTTCAACGACACTGACAGTTCAAGGTGTCATGGGGTAACTTTGTTTAGTTTCGATATCATAACTTCAGCACTACTTTTGAACGATGTTGCTACATCAAAGTTGATAACTAAATCTTGTGCTCTAAAACACTTTACTGGTTATTATTGATAAACCTATGTTGTTCACTTAACCATTTTTGGTTGACACTTTTAAGCATGTTTTGTCTCAGGTACTTAGATATTATGCTTCTGCTATAGAACTTTGTTGATACTTAGAAGTCAAGCCATGCACTGGGACCAGAGTTAACATTTGCGTCAATGTCGATTTTGACGGGGTGTTACAGTCTGAATGCGCCAATTCGTCTTCCTGATCGAATTGTGGTTCGTGTCCATCGTCCCACATTGTAATTGAACGTTTATTTGGACATTCACGTGCATAATGGCCCTTTCCTTGGCACTTATAACATGTAGGAGGTTTGCTAATCGATGTGGTTTGTGGTGTTGGTATACACGTTTCTCCCTTCTGTTTTTCATTTGAGATAACATGAGGTTTTGGAGTTGTTGTATTTCACATAAAAGAAGTCCGAGATTTACCTTTTTGCAGTTGTTTTTCGACTTTAAGAGTAAGCTGACAAACATATGTGTATGTCCAGTATGGTTGCAAGATGACAATATCAGCGATTTCAGGCTTGAGTGCACCAAAAAATCGTGCGATAAGTTGTTCCTCCGTCTCGTTAACATCACATCGCATGCGAAGTCTGTCAAATTCATTGATTAATTCCTCAACGCTCATGGACCTTTGTTGAATGTTATGATATTCTAGAAAAGCATCTTGACCATGGTTTTCGGGTAAGAACTTTCCCCGCATCAACTTTTTCATTTTCTCCCATGTATCCACTTTAGATTTGCGAGCATGAGCCCGTTGTTTCGTGACATGGTTCCACCAAAGTGAGGCATGTTTTTTGAGCTTAAGTGCGACAAGTTTCACTTTCAACTTCTCGGGAATATCCTTGATGTCAAACACACGCTCCACTGTGCTTAACCAATCAAGAAATTCATCGGGATGTACTGCGCCAGTAAACTCGGGGATCTCTAATTTCATCCCAATACTACGTAAAGGATCTTCCTGATGACCTCGTCGGAATCCGTTCAACGTATCAGAGAAAGGATTCGTGTCAGACTGATCATTGGAGCGATCCGAATTACTTCCTACAAAATCATGATCACGGTTGAATTCTAGTTCAACAATTCTTCTTTGCAATCGCTCAATTTCAACATACGGGTCTTGATAGCGGTTGCCACCTCGATAATTTTGTTCAGCCAGCCCTGAACTCCTGATACCAAATAATGTATAACTTTCTTAGTTAAACAATTATAACAACGATCATGGCTAAACAATAAATACAAGATAGTGATTAAACTTTCTCGGCTTAAACTTGAACAAGAACCTTCACGGTTCAAAACCTTCTCGGTTGAAACTTTTATTCACGATAACCAAAAAAAAAAAAACTGAGTTCCCGTGGTTTACAACCCCACACTTTATTTGCTAACAAAACAAGATAAAATTCCAACTAACAAAGAGATAAACTAGAGTTTGAACTAAATATTAATTACTCAAAGACTTGATCTTCAACTTGCTGCACACGCATCACTCCAGCCCAAGTCCATTTTTTGAAAATAAGCATCCAAGGTGACATGCCCAACTTGCGGCCCAACAGTTGAGAAACCCAGCTAGCCCGTATCTGCATCAGTATGTAAACGACTACATTTGTCGATTAACCCAAAGATGTTCAACCAAATCCGATCGTATCCCTTCATGCATATCCATACCACGTAATTCATTTGACCATCTTTTGTGTGTTTCACACCTCTCGATCCAAGTTGTTTGCATATTAGCAATAGGTTCATAAACCCAATCATTTTCGAAAATGTTATACCCCGTTATCTTTAACAATTATATTATGTAAGATGATACACGTATACATTAGCAGTTGCATATCATTAATGTTATAAGCCATTTACGGTTGTTATAATATATGGCAAAGCCCTTGTAAAATAACAAAATTTCTCTCAATATCCTTGCATGCCCCAACTTGTTTCTTTAAAAAGTAAGTACGTTTTTCATCATGTACATTGAAAAAGCCTTAACAAATGATGACCATCTGAGGTAAATTCAGTCAGCTAGCTAATATCCCCTTTTGTACTCAACAACGTTTGCATGAAAATGTATGTCTTCAATTTCCTCACCAAGCATTGAATAGATTAGTAGTGTTCAGCACGTTCAAGTCGTTATTTGACCCCGCAACCCCAAAGAAAGCATGTCAAATACAATTTTTATATGGGGCTACGGATTCAAGCATAATAGTTGGAAATTTGTGATCGCATCGAGTAAATTGGTCTTTCCATGCAACGAGACATTTCCCCATTCCCAATGCATACAATCTATGATGTAGAGCATTCCCAGAAAACCTTGAATTTCCTCATGAGCCTCATACAATCACAACATATCATATTTTGTAGGATCTCACATATAATCACATATGTACAAATCAATAATACACTTAATGGAATTTATAAGCGATTCATGGCATGTTTGTTCCGACATTTGCATATACTCGTCAAAAAGATCTGTTGTATCACTGTATGCCAATTAAAGTAGTGCGACCGTAATTTTTAAATATGGACTAATACTCAATTCGCCATGTGCATAACCTAAAATAATTAGGTAGCGGTTGTGCCAAGTAACTGAGAATATCTTCCATAAATCTCAGAAATACACGTCTTCTCATCCGAAACCTCATTTTGAATTTTTTATCGTGATCTTTTCAATCTTCAGCAAAATGTCCTTATCAAGACATAGGTGTGCAATTTCATGTTCACTTTGTATGTAACAACGTGTGTATAAACTTTCTGCCTTTCCATTTCATCATCGTCTAGTATATCAAGCATTTGCATTATATACGTATCATTAGAGGAAGATGTTGAAGACATTGTTTTTAATTGTGTGGAAATCTTAGAGAGAATAGTTAGATGAATGAATTGTGTTGTGTATAGTGTATGCGTTATAAAAAAGAAAAAATTCAATATTAAAAAAATATTTACTAAAATATATCCGTTTTTAATGAATATATGTAGAAATTTTCAAACAAATTCATTGCATTTGCAACATCGCGTATTTAACACCGAACGCTGACTGGAAATGGAGACGCCGGTTTAACGTCGGCACGGAATCGCCAATGCTGAAAACCCGACGTCGATTGTGCTTAACGGCAAAAAAATAAAATGACCTCGGGTGCTCTTAAATCTATATGTGATTAAATTATTAAGGGGATAATGATTTTAGAAATTTAATATAAAAAAATTGAAATATGGAAGTTGTTGGCTTAGTTATCAACAGTAACCGCCACACGCAATGGCTCGTTAGAGCCACCACCACCCACCGCCACCTGTCTCACCCCACCACCACCGAACCGCCACACCACCCGCCAGCCACCCCCTCACCCTTCTAACGGTCGATTTGTGGGGCCCACGTCCTATTTTTTTTCTTTTTCTTTTCTTTTTTGCAACGGCTACTAGATTTTTTTTCCCAACCCATTTCATATATATATATATATACACCATTACACTCTCAAATTTTTACACTTTCAAACCCATTTCACTCTCAATTTTTATTTTTCCAACCCATTTCACACTCAAATTTTTATACACAAAAATGGTTACCCTAAACATTGTTACGTTCGAAATTCACGGCGGCGGTTTGTTTTTCGATGACATGGACCGCTACGTCGGTGGGCGGGTCGATTATGTAGATGTGCCGGTCAGTGGGCTTCGAGCTGACGAAATGTTTGATTATTTAAGGCGAAACGCGCACTGCGATGAGATTTCGCAGTTTGCATACTGGAATCCCGAGAACAAGGTATTCGAGTGGCTTCTGGATAACGATAAATGGGCGTGGCTACTCGGAACCGTAATAATCAAATCCACAAATGTCGTGTTGTATACCAAACATATTTGGGACGATCTTCCTCACGAAACTGATGGTAGTGCAGATGGTTATTATACCGATTAATCGGTATTTAGTTTATGTACGAGTTTTTTTTTATGTAATCTTTTTTTTGTAATCGTTTTTTTTTATACTCGTAGTTTAAATTTAATGTAAGCATATTTTTATTAATTAATGTAATCAGCTTTTTTATTATTATTTTTCGAATTCGTATTTTTTTTTTGTTTTTTAGTTTATAAATGTTATTTATATTTATATTTTAAATTTTAAATAATAATAAAAAAATGGGTAAAGTGGGGTGATAAAGTTTATGATTGTGAGTGTTTAGTGAAAGAAATGTGAAAGAGTTTGTGCTGATGTGACACTGATGTGACGGGTAAAATGAGTGTTAAAGAATCAAACCATTGCATGTGGCCCGACATTGTATATGTCAATCATATCCTAGCAATGGTCCCGAGTCCATTTCTCTAAATAATTATATATAAATTAAAAATTTGCTGTTTTAGTTGATTCGGTTTCCTAATATTACTCATAGAATTATTTTATCATTTATTATTAATTGATATTTAGTTAAATATTTGAGGTGTGTTATTCATTTTGAAATCTCCTTCGACAAATAATAACTAATCATTGACATAAATTTTATTCAATTGTGAAGATTTAATTTTGTAAATAATTTAAAGGGAATAATGAAAGTGGTTGATGTTGGTAGCGGTATTTTGGTGTTCTTTTGTTGTAATTTCATGTACATGTTGTTTGGTTTTGTTCTTGCCCTTTATATTTGTTTGTTGGGTTATTAGTTTGTCGGTTTGGTTTAGGTTGTTAAGTTGTTACGTTGTTAGTTTGTTGCGGTGGCTCGCAGTTTGATAGCATTTAGTTAGTTTGTTCCGTTCTAGCTACGAGGCCGCCGGTGTTGTTTGTTAATTCTCGGTTTTGATACATGCTTTCCATTAATAGAGTTTAGGTTCTTATAAAGTTTAACTTTTTTGCAAAAAAAAAAAAAAAAAAAAAAAAAAAAAAAAAAAAAGATATAGATTATTATTATTATTATTATTATTTTTATTATTATATTATATTATATTATATTATATTATATTATTATTATTATTATTATTATTATTATTATTATTATTATTATTATTATTATTATTATTATTATTATTATTATTATTATTATTATTATTATTATTATTATTATTATTATTAAACAGAAATAGTTTTATAAAAGAGAAGTCAAAATAATATACGCGTTTGTTTTATTTAAATATATATATTGTAAGTAAATAGAGGGGGGGTGAATAGTTACTTAGTGGTTTCTTAAAACTTTTTCGAAATCTTTAACAATCAAAACATAAGTTTTAAGTGTGGAAGCGTTTGTGTTTGTTAATACAAGTATGTAAAGAATGTAAGTGCACAAACACAAGGATTTATAGTGGTTCGGGTGGATGTTAACTAATCCACCTTGATTCACTCCCCAATTCTACGAATTGATAGTTTTCTTCACTATGATACCCCAAACCCGGTGGAGTGTTCGAATACAACACTAGCTCCTCGATAAGCCGCTACTTATTAACCCTTACGTCCCTTTGAAAAATTCACAAACACCAAATGCTCTTACCACAAGATCCTAATGCCCTAGCCTAGTGAAATCACAACTACCTTCTAGATCCCTTTAAGAAGATAGCTTACAAGTAAACTTATAGCTAAGCTTACAATCACTCATAGTTCTTCAATAGGTCACACCAACTTACTTCCCAATGGAATTGATCAACTTCCTAGATCCCTTTAAGGAAGTTGAATCATTAAGTGAGATGGTGTTTCCTATCATAAGAACTATCTAACTTCCTTGACTCCCTAAGGAAGTGTCTTACAAAGTAAAGTTAAAGATACAAATGATAAGTACAAAGTTTACATTTCAATTCTACTTAGTGTAAGTAGAATCGCTCTTTCTCTCTTATAATCTCTCCATTGATATGTGCTTGAGGCTTGGGAGATCAGTAGATATGACTTTGAAAGAATGTTGGAAAGAGGTGGTCTTCTAGTTTGGCAAAGTGGTGTATTTATATTTCAAGAAAATATTGACAGACAAAACTGTGGTTGCACCACGGTCGACCTTGCATGTGATGCCCCGTACAAAACCATCGTGTACGAATCATCAACAACAGGATCATTACAAGGTTAAGTACTATATGCTGTAATTAAAGAAGTTGCATTCACGATAAAAAGGTGATGTCATAACCGACATCAAATGTTTTACATTTCAAAAGCATGCTTCACTAAGTAGAAGCAAGTAAATAAGTGTACGTGACCCCAAAGGTCGTTACATAACATAGTTTCAAAAGTAAATAAGTTTGAATGCAAGATAAGTAGTCATGCGATAACAACTCTAAGCAGCGGGTTCTACAGCACGACTAGTACACAGCGGAAACAACCTCAAGCACCTGAGAAATACATGCTTAAAAACGTCAACACAAAGGTTGGTGAGCTATAGTTTAAGTATAACAGTATGTAAGGTAGGCCACGAGATTTCAGTGCTACAAAGAGCGTTTCAAAACAGTATGATAAAGTATATGTTAACCGTGGGCACTTGGTAACTAACTTAACGTTTATACCCCCTGAAAGTACACTTGGCAAGTGCGTATGTATTACGAAGTATTAAACACTCGTTAAATGCTAGCGCTACTAGCCCGAGTGGGGATGTCAAACCCTATGGATCCATATCTAAGATTCGCGTTCGCGGTTCAAAAACCGATGATTAAACGTTACCGAGCTAAAGGGAATATTTATGCCGTTGTATAACCCACACATATATAAGTTTAAGTACTCGTGCCTAGTATGTAAAACATAAAATCCGCATGTATTCTCAGTTCCCAAAATAAGTTAAAGTAAAATGGGAATGCTATAACTCACAATGATAATGTAGTCGTAAAGTCGGTCCGGTAAAGGTGTGAAAGTAAATGGTCCGAAGGTCCTCAACCTAAGGCAAATAGTACTAAGTCAGTAAATCGTCTTAATAGGTTTAAAAGTATGTATTTAAGGTCTTAAGGGTCATCATCAATCATCATTAAACAAAAGGCGTAAAGTAGGTTTCGTTTATGAAAGTAGTTTAAAACAAAGTCTGACTTCAGTCAGTCACCACGGCCTCTACCCTTACTGAATTAAGGTGAGACCAGTGGTCATGGCTCCGTCTATGAGTCCTTTAAGTGTGGTAAAATTTACAGAAGCAAACTCGTCTTGGTTTGACCGTGGCGACGGTCTAAGTGCGAGTAGGTCAGAAATTTCTGCACAACGTTAAAGGACATAGTAACGATCGGAGGGCCATAAATCCTAAACCGTAACTCGGATTAAGATGCGTCCTATATGAAAAGTTATCTACTCGAAAATTTCTATCTAAAAATCAAGGTTAGAACAGCCCAGGTCTACTGGTCTGTTCCAGAAGCATCAGGTCAGTAGGTTTTGGACAGAACAGTGAGTTTAAAAGGGTTCCGGTGGTCTTGGTGCTTGATGTTCATCATGGTTCTCATCCTTGATGCATATAGCTTCAAGTGTACAACTCATTGATGTATCTACATCATCTTAACCAAGTCTTGACCATCATAACCCATGTGCAAGTCTAAGACATGAAGCACAACTCACTTAAGAGTTGTATGAAGTTTGATGAACCAAAGTTGCATCAAGGTCTTAGATCTAACACATACATGGACTTTAAAGCTAATAACAAGTTACAAACTTGAAAGTAAACTAACTAATCAAGATCATAAGTAGTAGAACATAGTTCTTAGTTTGATCTTGAAGATCCAAGACTCAAAAGTCTAGATCCAAAGTTATATTTAAGGAAAACTTATTTGTGTGTTCTTGAACTTTCAAAGTTAACTTAATTTGTTCAAGAGATATGAGATCAAGACTAACTTGTAGTACTTGACCATATAAACTAACTACATGAAATTAAAGTGTATAAAATAAAGAAACAAGTTAATTAAACAAGTAATTAGTTCAAGGGTTGCTCATACTTTAAAGATTCAACCAAAGTTGATCTTTAAGTAAAGTAAACTTTAAGTTTACTTCCATGACTTACAAGTATGATTTCAACAACAATGAACTTATATCTTTTGAAACAATATATGTAGAACATAAACTAGTAAGTTTAGTTCTTGTGTTCTTGATGAATACAAGATATTATGAAGAATCAAGACTAGGAAGTTAGATTCTTGGAACTAAGTAAGATTAACTAACAATTTCATGAAACAAACTAACAAGTAAACAACAACAAACAAAGATTGATGATGAAGAGGTGTTCTTGAATTCGGTTTTATTCAAGAGAAAAGGAAGAGGATTAGTTCATAAAACTTACAAGGAAGTAGAGAAAAGTGAGAGAGAATGGTTGAGAGAAAATGAGAGATGAATGTGTGTTTGAATTGTGAAGTGAATACAAGTTAGAGTAGTAAGTAAAAAAGAAATTTTAACTCCCCATCCCCCATGAAAAGTGACGGCCAGCAGCAACCTCAAAGGGGGAGGGTGTTGTTTGGTGGATACTAGCATGAAAAGTTCATAAAAGGTGGTTAAAGGATGGCTATGCATGGGGATTAAGACATAACTAGATTCCTTTTGTAAATGACTAACTAGTTACACTTTGAAACTAATACTTACATGTAGTATGGGCTAACTAAGTCCACTAGTAGTGTTGGGTGGGCTTGAAAGTCCAATAACATGAGTCCATTACACTAACAAAGCCCAAGTTCAAATAAATCACAAGTTAAACCAATTAAAGCCCAAGTAACTAACTAATAGCCTTAGTTAATTAAAATGATTTATAAATTTAATCATGAATGTAAATAATATCTAAAAATATTATTCGTGAAAGTTCCGGGTGTCACAAAGACGTTTCGGGTAATTAAAGTCAAGTTCGGGCAATCATGGCAACATGTAAATGTAATAACGTACATTCGTTTAATCACACGTATTAATAATAATAATTATTAATAAATAAACGTTGGAAATTCCAGGGTCGTTACATTACCCACCTGTTAAAGAAAATTTCGTCCCGAAATTTAGGCTGAGGTAGATGGAGGAGTCGGGAAAAGGTGAGGATACTTTCGCATCATTTGATCCTCTCGCTCCCAAGTAAACTCAGGTCCTCGTTTGGCATTCCATCGCACTTGGACGATCGGAATCTTGTTGCGTTTCAAAGTTTTGATCTCACGATCCATAATTTCAACAAGTTCCTCTACAAAGTGGAGTTTGTCATCAATTGTAAGTTCTTCCAGTGGTATGATAAGTTCTGGTGCAGCAAGACACTTCTTCAAGTTTGACACATGGAAGGTAGGATGAACTGAGCTCAATTGTGCTGGTAGATCCAAACGGTATGCAACGGGTCCAACACGTTCCAAGATTTCAAAAGGACCAATGTATCGTGGGTTCAACTTCCCACGTTTTCCAAAACGGATCACACCTTTCCAAGGTGCAACCTTTAACATTATACGATCACCAACGTTGAATTCAAAGTCCTTACGTTTAAGATCGGCATAGCTCTTTTGGCGATCACGGGCAGTCTTAAGTCTAGCTTGAATCTGAGCAATCTTCTCTATGGTTTCATGGACTACCTCGGGTCCGGTGATTTGCTTTTCACCTACTTCGGCCCAACAAATAGGAGATCGGTACTTACGGCCATACAATGCTTCGAAAGGTGCGGCATTAATGCTCGAGTGATAACTGTTGTTGTACGAGAATTTGGCGAGTGGCAAATGTCTTTCCCAAGCCTTTCCAAAATCAATGACACATGCACGCAACATGTCTTCCAATGTCTGGATCGTTCGTTCACTTTTCCCGTCAGTCTGGGAATGATAAGCAGTGCTCATGTCGAGACGAGTTCCCATGGCTTCTTGCAAAGAACGCCAAAATCTAGAAGCAAAACGGGGATCGCGATCTGAGATGATCGATAAAGTTACACCATGACGAGATACAACCTCTTTGATGTATAACTGAGCAAGTCTCTCCATTGTATCAGTTTCCTTCATCGCTAGAAAGTGTGCAGATTTGGTAAGGCGGTCAACAATAACCCAAATAGTATCGTATCCGCCCACCGTCTTTGGTAGCTTGGTGATGAAATCCATTATTATCCGTTCCCACTTCCATTGTGGGATTTCTGGTTGTTGAAGTAACCCAGAGGGTCTCTGATGCTCGGCTTTAACCTTCGAGCAAGTCAAACACTTACCAACATAAGTCGCAACGTCCTTCTTAAGATTCGGCCACCAATACTGTTCTTTAAGGTCGTGGTACATTTTGCCCGCTCCAGGATGAATCGAATATCTCGATTTGTGTGCTTCATCAAGTATAAGGTTATGTAGATCTCCATAAAGAGGTACCCAAATTCTTCCGGCATAACATCGGAGTCCAGACTCCCTAACCTCGAATCGAGAGACAAGTATGTTCAAATGTTCATGAGATATATTCTCCTCCTTGAGAGCCTCATCTTGGGCTACTCTGATCTGGCTGTTGAGGTTCGAATGGATGGTGATGTTCAGAGCCTCATCTTAAAGCGTCAGCTACAACATTGGCCTTGCCAGGGTGATAACGGAGTTCACAATCGTAGTCGTTGAGCGTCTCGATCCATCGACGCTGTCTCATATTTAGTTGCTTCTGATCAAAGATGTGCTGGAGACTCTTGTGGTCGGTGAAGATAGTGCTCTTAGTTCCATACAGATAATGTCTCCATAATTTGAGCGCAAAGACAACGGCTCCAAGTTCAAGATCATGTGTAGTGTAGTTCCGCTCGTGAATCTTCAATTGGCGGGAGGCATAGGCAATAACCTTTGATCGTTGCATCAGTACACAACCAAAACCACTCTTCGATGCATCACAATAAACAACAAAGTCGTCACTGCCTTCAGGAAGTGATAGGATAGGTGCGGAGGTTAACTTCTTCTTCAAAGTTTGAAATGCTGATTTGTGTGCGGGTTCCCAAGTGAAGTTCTTGCCCTTGTGAGTCAGCACGGTCAAAGGACGTGCAATCAGAGAAAATCCTTCGATGAATCTTCGGTAATAACCGGCGAGACCTAGGAATTGGCGAATATGCGTTGGAGTAGTGGGGGTCTCCCACTTGCTGATGGCTTCAATCTTGGCAGGATCAACTTTGATACCCTGGTCGCTTACAACATGACCCAAAAATTGTACTTCCTTCAACCAAAATTCACACTTGGAGAATTTGGCGTAAAGTTGCTCTTATCTTAAGAGTTCAAGCACTAATCGGAGGTGTTGCTCATGTTCTTCTTCGCTCTTAGAGTAGATGAGGATATCATCTATGAAGACGATAACAAACTTGTCCAAGTAAGGCTTGCAGACACGATTCATGAGGTCCATGAACACGGCAGGTGCATTTGTCAAACCGAATGGCATCACAAGAAACTCATAATGACCATAGCGGGTTCTGAATGAAGTTTTCATCACGTCACTTTCCTTCACCCTCAACTGGTGATAACCGGATCGCAAATCGATCTTTGAGTAGACACTCGATCCTTGTAGTTGGTCAAAAAGATCGTCAATTCGTTGAAGAGGATACCGATTCTTGATAGTTAATTTGTTGAGTTCACGATAGTCGATACACATACGGAAGGATCCATCCTTCTTCTTCACAAACAGAACAGGTGCGCCCCAAGGCGAGAAACTTGGTTGGATAAATCCTCGGTCAAGTAGCTCTTGTAGTTGACTCTGTAATTCTTGCATCTCAGAAGGTGCGAGTCTATAAGGTGCGCGAGCTACAGGTGCAGCTCCTGGTACTAAGTCAATATGAAACTCTACTGCTCTCTGCGGCGGTAATCCAGGCAATTCTTCTGGGAAGACATCGGAGAATTTGTTCACAATTCGAACGCCGTTCACGCTCTTCACCTCAGTTTCTACTGCTTTCACATGTGCTAGGACAGCAAAACGTCCCTTCTTCATAATCTTTTGCGCTTTCACGCAACTAATGAGGTTCAACTTCGAGGTACATCTCTCTCCATAGATAACCAGTGGTTCGCCATCTCCTTGTGGTATGCGAAGTGCTTTATCTCCACAGATAATATCGGCCTTTATCTTTCTCAACCAATCCATACCAACGATCAGTCAAAACTTCCCAGTTTGATAGGTATCAAATCAATTTCGAAATCTGCACCAGCTATGTTGATAATAGCTCCACGACTAATATGGTCAACATTTTCAAGTTTTCCATTGGCGACCTCGACAAGCATACTCTCTTTTAACGGGACTAATGACCAATTAATCTTATCGCAAAAATGTCTACATACATAACTTCTATCCGCACCAGTATCAAACAAGACAGAAGCTAAAAGATTGTTGATTTTGAATATACCTGTCACCAAGTCGGGGTTATCGCGTGCATCCCTTGCATTAACATTGAAGGCTCTACCTCGGGGTGGTCCTCCATCTTTTCGCTTATTTGGGCACGCGTTTCTGAAATGGCCCGTCTGTCCACATTCGTAGCACTTCTTAGGTCCATTGGTGTTCGGCTTCCCATTTAAAGTAGTGACCTTGCAGTCCTTCCCGATGTGCCCAGCCCGTTGGCACTTCTCACAGACAACATTGCAATACCCAGTGTGGTGTTTGTAGCACCGTTTGCATTGTGGTAAGGTTCCTTTGTAGTTAGGGTTGGTGTTGGTGTTGTTGTTGGGATTAGGGTTTCCACCATTGTTGTGCCTCTTGGCGGGGGTTTGATCGTAGTTTCTCCCCCTGTTGTTGTTGTTGTTGTTGTGGTTGTTGTTGTGGTTGTTGTGGTTGTTATGGTTGTTGTCCCATTTCCTCTTTTCACTACTACCGGCTTCAAACTTAGCCTTCTCCGGCTCGTTAAGGATGATTTGATTCAGGAGAGTATGTGCCATGCGCATTGCTTCGGGAACATTCGGTGGTTTGGATGAGGTAACATTACCCTTGATGGACTTAGGAAGTCCCGAGAAGTATTTCTCCAAGCGCTTAAATTCGGGGGTGACCATGGTCGGACACATAAGAGCCAACTCCAAAAACCTACGGTTGTAACTGTTAAGGTCGTTCCCTACGGCCTTTAACTACATAAATTCGATTTCCATCTTCTGAATTTCAGTTCTCGAACAATACTCATCAATCATAGCCGCCTTGAATTCCTCCCATGGCGTAGCATACGCCTCATCGATACCTTTCGCTTGAGCTAACGTGTTCCACCACGTTAGCGCGCCGTCTGATAGCGTGCAAGATGCAAACTTGGTCTTATTGTCCTCCGAACAGTTGCTAACTCGGAATACTGATTCAAGTTTTTCGAACCATCTGGTGAGACCAACTGGTCCATCGGTGCCGCTGAAGTTATGCGGTTTGCAGCTCTGGAATTCCTTGTATGTACACCCATTTCGAATGGGTGGAATAACTGGTGGTGGTGGCGGTGGAGCTTCGAGATTTCTTTCTGCTAGGGCTGCAGTGACCCGTTCGTTGATCATGTCCTCAATCTGGGCGGCGGTAGGTGTGGATCTTCCGTTAGCCAAGGTATTCTAAACAAAAATTTTGACTCAAGTCAAAATCCAGTATGCAAGTAGTAATAATACAGTATATAGTGACCAACATGGAATCAAAACATCACATGTTATTAAATAATGCATCTAGGTACAAATACCACAGAATCATCGTACAGCAATGTAAATAGAACATCGTGCAAGAATTAAATAACGCAAAGTTTCATTCATTAATAATAATAAGTTTCATACATCTGAATAAGTTCGTACAATACATATGAAATACATGAAACTATAGCTAGATTACATCATGAAATCTAAATACAAAGTCCTACGGTGAAGGCGGGTGAACTGCTCCTCGAGCCAACTGCTCCTTGAGCTCAGTGACTCGAGCTCGGAGAGTCTCAATCTCCCTCATCAGTTCCTCGTTAGAGGGAGCTGGTGGGGCAGGCGGTGCAGGTGGGGCGGGTGGTGCGGGTGGTGCCGGTGGTGCTGATATAGATGGTCCGGCTCCGGATGTAGACGGTACGTCCCTAGATGTAAGTGGTCCGTATCTAAATCTAGGTGGTACGGTTCCAGGAATAGTCAATACGTAACGGGGAACCTTACGTATCTGTGGGTCGGCAGGGTATGGCACAACTCGTTTACGAGCAGTAACCCTACGACGATGGCCAAAAGCGTCAGTAAAAGCACGACCTCCATTCACCCCTGGAATGATGGTGCCGTCAGAACGGTACCGCTTCTTCAGCAGGGTGGAGGGTGCTTGAATAGGTCTATCAGCAGGATCCTCATCATCGCTGGAGTCGTCTGATGATGAAGAATCGGCGGATGACGAGTCATCCGAATCGTGTGGTGGTGACACTGGTGGCTGAGCTGGTAATCTGAAGCGTCCGAAGGCGGCCAACATCTGTCTGTGTCTACCTGGCGGAATCACGACTAAACGTCCATCGGGAGTGCGTCGGCAAGGCGTGCGCATGTGGTTACGAAACGGCCCTTCCCCGAACTCCGCGGGGATCTCAATACCACCAATGCGGGGCTGTGACCTCGAGGGTCTGGGAGCAGACACTGGGGCAGGTGCACTAGTACCAGCTCCGGAAGTGGAAGCGCCGGGATCACTAGTGGGTGTCGGGGCCGGTGTATCGGCAGTAGCAGCAGCAGGTGTAGCAGTAGGTAGGGCGACGGGGTCTGAGTCTGTACTACCCGAAATGCCAGCAGGTGGAACATCCGACATCTGAACAAGGAAAAATAAATTTTCCATGTCAGTATGTCATAAAGCAAGCAAATAATAGGCCAACAGTTAAAATCATGTATAACGGTAACTAGCATGGCAATAACAGCAATTCGTATGAAAGTAGCATGCAGTCAAAAGCAAGTAGCATCATGCAGTAGTGAAATCATGTAGTAGCATACGGCATATAGCGGAAAAAAGTAAGCAGCAACATGCAGTAAGTTCAGCGAAAACAAGTAAACTAGCAAGTTGTAGATTAGTTCTATTAGTGAATCCTACTCGGGTCGGTCTTAGACTCACTAATGCAACCTAATTCCCTACAACCAATGCTCTGATACCAAATGTGATGCCCCGTACAAAACCATCGTGTACGAATCATCAACAACAGGATCATTACAAGGTTAAGTACTATATGCTGTAATTAAAGAAGTTGCATTCACGATAAAAAGGTGATGTCATAACCGACATCAAATGTTTTACATTTCAAAAGCATGCTTCACTAAGTAGAAGCAAATAAATAAGTGTACGTAACCCCAAAGGTCGTTACATAACATAGTTTCAAAAGTAAATAAGTTTGAATGCAAGATAAGTAGTCATGCGATAACAACTCTAAGCAGCGGGTTCTACATCACGACTAGTACACAGCGGAAGCAACCTCAAGAACCTGAGAAATACATGCTTAAAAACGTCAACACAATGGTTGGTGAGCTATAGTTTAAGTATAATAGTATGTAAGGTAGGCCACAAGATTTCAGTGCTACAAAGAGCGTTTCAAAACAGTATGATAAAGTATATGTTAACCGTGGGCACTTGGTAACTAACTTAACGTTTATACCCCCTGAAAGTACACTTGGAAAGTGCGTATGTATTACGAAGTATTAAACACTCGTTAAATACTAGCGCTACTAGCCCGAGTGGGGATGTCAAACCCTATGGATCCATATCTAAGATTCGCGTTCACGGTTCAAAAACCGATGATTAAACGTTACCGAGCTAAAGGGAATGTTTATGCCGTTGTATAACCCACACATATATAAGTTTAAGTACTCGTGCCTAGTATGTAAAACATAAAATCTGCATGTATTCTCAGTTCCCAAAATAAGTTAAAGTAAAAAGGGAATGCTATAACTCACAATGATAATGTAGTCGTAAAGTCGGTCCGGTAAAGGTGTGCAAGTAAATGGTCCGAAGGTCCTCAACCTAAGGTAAATAGTACTAAGTCAGTAAATCGTCTTAATAGGTTTAAAAGTATGTATTTAAGGTCTTAAGGGTCATCATCAATCATCATTAAACAAAAGGCGTAAAGTAGGTTTCGTTTATGAAAGTAGTTTAAAACAAAGTCTGACTTCAGTCAGTCACCACAGCCTCTACCCTTACTAAATTAAGGTGAGACCAGTGGCCATGGCTCCGTCTATGAGTCCTTTAAGTGTGGTAAAATTTACAGAATCAAACTCGTCTTGGTTTGACCGTGGCGACGGTCTAAGTGCGAGTAGGTCAGAAATTTCTGCACAACGTTAAAGGACATAGTAACGATCGGAGGGCCATAAATCCTAAACCGTAACTCGGATTAAGACGAGTCCTATATGAAAAGTTATCTACTAGAAAAGTTCTATCTAAAAATCAAGGTTAGAATAGCCCAGGTCTACTGGTCTGTTCCAGAAGCATCAGGTCAGTAGGTTTTGGACAGAACAGTGAGTTTAAAAGGGTTCCGGTGGTCTTGGTGCTTGATGTTCATCATGGTTCTCATCCTTGATGCATATAGCTTCAAGTGTACAACTCATTGATGTATCTACATCATCTTAACCAAGTCTTGACCATCATAACCCATGTGCAAGTCTAAGACATGAAGCACAACTCACTTAAGAGTTGTATGAAGTTTGATGAACCAAAGTTGCATCAAGGTCTTAGATCTAACACATACATGGACTTTAAAGCTAATAACAAGTTACAAACTTGAAAGTAAACTAACTAATCAAGATCATAAGTAGTAGAACATAGTTCTTAGTTTGATCTTGAAGATCCAAGACTCAAAAGTCTAGATCCAAAGTTATATTTAAGGAAAACTTATTTGTGTGTTCTTGAACTTTCAAAGTTAACTTAATTTGTTCAAGAGATATGAGATCAAGACTAACTTGTAGTACTTGACCATATAAACTAACTACATGAAATTAAAGTATATAAAATAAAGAAACAAGTTAATTAAACAAGTAATTAGTTCAAGGGTTGCTCATACTTTAAAGATTCAACCAAAGTTGATCTTTAAGTAAAGTAAACTTTAAGTTTACTTCCATGACTTACAAGTATGATTTCAACAACAATGAACTTATATCTTTTGAAACAATATATGTAGAACATAAACTAGTAAGTTTAGTTCTTGTGTTCTTGATGAATACAAGATATTATGAAGAATCAAGACTAGAAAGTTAGATTCTTGGAACTAAGTAAGATTAACTAACAATTTCATGAAACAAACTAACAAGTAAACAACAACAAACAAAGATTGATGATGAAGAGGTGTTCTTGAATTTGGTTTTATTCAAGAGAAAAGGAAGAGGATTAGTTCACAAAACTTACAAGGAAGTAGAGAAAAGTGAGAGAGAATGGTTGAGAGAAAATGAGAGATGAATGTGTGTTTGAATTGTGAAGTGAATACAAGTTAGAGTAGTAAGTAAAAAAGAAATTTTAAATCCCCATCCCCCATGAAAAGTGACGGCCAGCAGCAACCTCAAAGGGGGAGGGTGTTGTTTGGTGGATACTAGCATGAAAAGTTCATAAAAGGTGGTTAAAGGATGGCTATGCATGGGGATTAAGACATAACTAGATTCCTTTTGTAAATGACTAACTAGTTACACTTTGAAACTAATACTTACATGTAGTATGGGCTAACTAAGTCCACTAGTAGTGTAGGGTGGGCTTGGAAGTCCAATAACATGAGTCCATTACACTAACAAAGCCCAAGTTCAAATAAATCACAAGTTAAACCAATTAAAGCCCAAGTAACTAACTAATAGCCTTAGTTAATTAAAATGATTTATAAATTTAATCATGAATGTAAATAATATCTAAAAATATTATTCGTGAAAGTTCCGGGTGTCACAAAGACGTTTCGGGCAATTAAAGTCAAGTTCGGGCAATCATGGCAACATGTAAATGTAATAACGTACATTCGTTTAATCACACGTATTAATAATAATAATTATTAATAAATAAACATTGGAAATTCCAGGGTCGTTACATTGCAGGTAGCCGTACAACTTCTGTCAGCATTTCAACATATCCGTTGAAGCTCCATTTTCTTTGAATTTTTGGCTTCTTTACCTAATAGAGAGCCTTCAAAATATGCTTAATACACCTAGAATTTTTGGCCTCATACCCATGTCTTCACCAACTTGTCTTTTCCTTTATGGAATTGTGACAACCCGGAAATTTCCAACCAAATTTAAACTTTATCTTTATATTATTCCGACACAATAAGCAAAGTTTGTTAAGTTGAATCTCAAGAATTTTCAACTGTGCTCATGCATTCATTTAACCTCGACCAAATTCTGACGATTCACGAACCATTATATAAATGGATATGTTTATATATATATATATATATATATATATATATATATATATATATATATATATATATATATATATATATATATATATATATATATATATATATATATATTATAACTTGAGAATGTTAACAAAGTATTAAACATATAATACTTTACATGAACATATTGTTTCAATATAAGTTTAATATATTTATCGACATAATTAAAAGATAATATTAAATGATTGAATTATCAGATACAATGTGATATGATTACGGGTCTATGTTATGAGGTCCACTGTGATTTAAGAAATCTATTCTTTTTGACAACATTCGGAAAATGGTAAAGTGATTTATAAGTAAGAACAAATGTGTCAATTAACGGGAACTAGACAAGGGTTAGTGGAAATTCCTGTTTAATTTCCAATTTATGTTTTATAATATTTTCCTAGTGACCTTGATAAGATAACTATGTTAACCTTCATTTTATTTAATGTGAAAGTAAGAACGTGGAGTATAAATAACTTAGATGTTGGATATCGACAAGTTAAGTAACTCGACATTTTTCATTAAGATGATTTCATACGTTTATTTAACCTTTGAACTTCATCCCATGCTTCACCAACAGACTGTAATTTAAAAACTTGAAACCTATTATGAATATATATAATTCTATTTTTCTAAAACGTTTTATGATATAACGATTTTCATTATTTTAACCTTTTAACAAAATAATTCTTAAATATATTTAGTTTTGGAAAACAAAATTATCATATTTATTTGATTTAGTTTCAAACGTACAAAAACGTTTTCAATTTAAAAAGAACTTTATTATTAAAATGTATATAACTTTTATAAATATCTAGAACCACTTTTGACAACTCATTTCTTAACCAGTATGATAAAGATAGCGATATTTATATTTTATTTTATTAAATATACATAACGATTTAAATTAATATTATATATATTTATACGCGTATTATACATACATAGTATTATACTTTTACTATACTTTAACTTTACCTTATCTTTTCGTTAACTTTACTTTTACTTTACTTTAACTTTAATAATTCACTTTAATAATTCACTTTAATAATTCATACTTTAATAATTCACTTTAATAATTCATACTTTAATAATTCATACTTTAATAATTCACTTTAATAATTTATATTTTAATAATTAACTTTAATAATTCAAAAATCTATTATAAATATAATTCAATAGGTTTTATTATTTCATAGAAACTTGAAAATATATTTCTCTAAACTCTCTTAATCGATTTACATATATATATTTACTCAGTATTATTTTAAGATATTATTAGTATACATAAAATACTACGACGGAGTTATGTTCAGGCGATTTCAAAATAAGTTTTCAAACGAGATAGAGCTAAGGAAATTATGGGTTATAGCTATGGAGGTTATGGGTATTGTTCGAGGGTATTGCTCGTTAGGTCAACCTAACGTTTATCATTTTCGTTGCGTCTACGTACTTTCCTGCAATATTGAATCACAATATTGATACGTGAGCATTCATATCTTATCTTTTATATATAAATAGTGTATCCCTGACTAGTGTTCGAGTATATATGATTATGCATGCTTATATGTTTAGTTCTTCGATTAATAGTTTATGATAAATCAAGAATTTAATACATATGCTACTAAGATAAGGTATATGATATGCATGTCGTTGGAAAGCTGGCGAAAAATTAATAACTTTTCATTTAGAAAGCGTATGGTTTCGATGAACGGATTAAAAGATAGAGTCAACTGAATTATCATTTTGTATTATTATTAAAATGAATATTATTATTACTATTGTCGTTATTATCGTCGTTATTATTATTATCTAAACAATATTATTATTATTATTATTATTGTTATTATTATTATTATTATTATTATTATTATTATTATTATTATTATTATCATTATCGTTATTAATATAAATATTATCATTAAAAATTGTTATTGTTATTATTATTACTATCGTTATTATCATTAAGGTTATAATTAATATTATTATTATAATTATTATTATAATATTTATTATTATTAGTATCATTATCATTAAAACTAATATTAGTATCATCTAACTATTAAGATTACTATTATTATCATTATTATGAATATGATATAAAAGAGGACTAAAAGCTATTAAACAAATCGATTTAGGAAATAATAAGTATAAGTATCATGATGAAATTAAAATATTGTAAGATATTGATTTAGATAAAAATATCGTTTTCATTAATTTTTATCATTATTATTATTATTAAAAGTATCATCAATATTAAAACTATCATTTTTATTAAAATTATCATTTTAATAGAAATATCATTGTTATTATAGAATATCATTATTATTATTATCATTTTAGTATTATTATTAAAAATTATTATTTTATTATAATTAATATCGTCATTAGTAAATAAATATTGTTATTATTATGATTAGTAGAATAATAATAATAATTATTATTATTACAAAATAATACAACTTTTACTCATTATTATTATTATCAATATTATTTTATCAAATAAATATGTGATACAAATATATTTTTATTACATTAATAATACATACCACTATATATATTAAGTGAACTTTATAAATTTTATTACTTAAGATATATAAAAGTATATTTTTATCATATATAAATTTAATATAAATATTTATTTATTAATAAAAGTACTTGTATTATTTACTCTAATAATATCTGATAAATATATTTAAATATATAAAACGACTATACTTAAGTTATATAATAAACATGTATAGATTTTGGAAGCCTTTTTGGGTCAAGTTGACTTTTGTTGACTTTTGCATATCGGTCTCGAGCATTAGGATTGTGATACATTACGACTTGACCTAAATTGTTAGACATATATTGACCAACATATAAATATATATACTTAATATAGGTTCATGAATCCGAGGCCAACTCTACACTTGTTCAATGCCGTCATATGTATTTTTACTACAAAATACAGTATTGTGAGTTTCATTTGCTCCCTTTTTAAATGCTTTTGCAATATATATTTTTGGGACTGAGAATACATGCACTTTTATAAATGTTTGAAGAAATAGACACAAGTAATCGAAACTACATTCTATGGTGGAATTTTTATACCGGATATCGCCCTTGTTGTACTTGGTAGCCCATGAATTAGTGTTTATTATAATTGCCACTAATTGACGCGAATCCTAAAGGTAGATCTACGGGCTTTGACACGCCCCAGTCAGAGATTTTGAACTGCTTTAGTACTTCGATTTTTCTCTACAGACGAGTGGTTCTGTTTTGGGGATATTCTAGATGCATTTTGTTAATGTCGGTTACCAGGGGTTCAATCCATATGAATGATTTTTATGCAGATGCATGATGTTTATGAGAAATGAAAATGAAAATCTTCTAGTCTATTAAATTAATGGAAATGATTGTTTATGATAAACTAATGAACTCACCAACCTTTTGGTTGACACTTGAAAGCATGTTTATTCTCAGGTTTGAAAGAAATCTTCCGCTGTGCATTTACTCATTTTAGAGATATTGCTTGTAGTCATTCATGGCATATTTCAAAAGACGTTGCATTCGAGTCGTTGAGTTCAACAAGATTATTATTAAGTCATTGATAGTTTGATATATTATGAAATGGTATGCATGGCTGTCAACTTTCGATGTAATGAAAGTTTGTCTTTTAAAAACGAATGCAATATTTGTAAAATGTATCATATAGAGGTCAAATACCTCGCAATGAGATCAATTATTATGTAACATTTATAATCAATATAAACGGAACATTTCAGTTGGTATCAGAGCGGTGGTCTTAGCGAACCAGGTCTTGCATTAGTGTGTCTAACTGATAGATATTAAGATGTATTAATGAGTCTGGACTTCGACCGTGTCTGCATGTCAAAAGTTTTGCTTATCATTTTTGTCGGAAATTACCTACTTATCATCTTAAGTCTAAACGCGACTTACTGCATTCATTGCATAGATAGTGTATAGACAAAATTCATATTTTAGCGTATCTGTTACTGTAAACTTTGCCTGATATATTCCGTAAATTCCTCTGTAATCTACGAAATCTCTTACTCTATATATTTAGATATTCTATGTAATTAGAATAGCATCCAATAGCCGGAAATCATTTCATATAAAAAATCCTTTATTCAATCGTACGAAATGGAACTCGCCACTAGTTCAAGTCCCTCGGATTCCGATATGGAGTTTCACTCGAGCTCCGAAAGCAGTGTAATCGGATCAACCAATTAGCCATCATCTATTCTGGATGAATTGGAGATGGGTTCGTAGCCTACTTAATCATTGGAGACAAGAAGAAGGCGATCCCTTCCATCCACCAAATTTCCCTCTTGGCTAAGAACCTGAAGCACTTACCGGCGATCCTGTTCGTAATACCATTTTCTCTCTTATTTCCAGGGTATCTCGTCATGACTATATATTATCTCGAATTTTAGATCTTATTCATCCAATCGTCCGAACCGACAATCACCCCGGTGTAATAGAAGAAGTTAACGAACTTCGCGCTCGGGTAGTGGATTTGGAGGATATGGTGCGAAGATTACGAGCACCATCATCAACACCAGTACCACCAACAACATCTACATCGCAAGCCTCAATACCGCGAACACCAGCATCAACAGTACCACCATCAGCAACATCAACGGTACCAATACCACCACCAACAACAACCTCCGCACCCCACACTTCAACATCACAATTTGTACCTTGAGCATCAACATCATACGCACTGTAGGTACCAAGGAATACCAACAACAATAACCCATGAAGTATTGATTCATAACTTCATTGAAAAAACATTTTGTGGCGATTATGTAATTTCTAAAGTCTTAGAGATTATCTAATCTAATCTTAACCATAAATCATATGAGTGGACCGAAATGATAGAAGGAAGAATAGAAACCCTGACAAGAGTGGTGCGTGATTTACAAGCTAGTCTTGTTATACAAGCGCCACCGGTAGTACCACCAGCATCACTATCAGTATCACCAACGCCAGCAACACATGTAGCACCACAAGCTACACCAGCTCCATAACTATCAACGATATCGACACCACAATCATCAACGGATATATTGTATCAACGAGTTATGAAGTATTAACTCATTCCCCCTGAAGAAATTTTATGTATATTTAATATATATATTTTGAGATCAAAATAAATCTTTTTGTACTAAGCTATTATATATGAATTGAAAAAGGGTAGATACTACTCGGTTAAATTCATATTACTAATATGCTATGATGTACATCCTTCGTTAACAACTTAACCATCATTAACTACAATCTATGTTTCAATTCAATGAATTCCGTTTCATAATAAACTAAGTATATTATTCAATTATATATTTGATTTACACTTTAATCTTCGATGTACCCGAAACTTTCTATGAAAACATTATTCGTACCTTACAAAGTTCACAAGAATTCCACGAACACCAATATCATTCACCGAGAAATATCAATAAGAATAAATAATGAAGTATTGATACTCCGTGAAGATTATGTAATCTCTAATGTTTTAGAGATTATCCATTTCTAGTTTCAGCCAAAAATCAAATGAGTTTAATTTAATATTAACTCATTAACTATGTATTACATCTGAAGAAAATATATGTATATCTTCATAAAGACTGTAATGAAAATTCTCTTGTATAAAATATTACTTGTGAAACTTTTAACGGGTAGGTAATACCCGAAAGATATATAAATTCACAATTAATATGTTACATTCTTCTATTCTGATTCCACAAATCATCAACTATACTCACTATCTACACAACAATATACATTCTATCATAGAAATCAAAACAACCATACTCAATCAAATCCAATTACATATTCTGATTTTAACAAATCAGAATTCAATTTGAGATATAACCGATATCATCACTGTTAGATCCCTAAAACTTTCAAAGCTATACTTTGACTTCAAAACTGTTCTAGAACATCAGTTCTATTCATAAAACTCAGAAAAATATTTGTATCATTCAAAATTCTAGGACATCATATGTATATTGACGATTACAATCTGCGTTTAAACCCTTCATCAATCTTGAAAGAACCTCAATTAAGAAACAATCGAGAAGATGATCCAACCACACGTTATCTATGAAAAGAAGAACTTATGCATACAGTCATACACCTGGAAAACTCCCGGAACCCAAGTAGAAGCTTAACACGTATCCGTGTTAGATCCTTTGGCATTTATTACCAAAAATAACCTTTCAATCCCTTTTTAAAATTGACAGTTTTGTCACAGCTCCAGCAAATCAACTTCAATTTTTCATTCGAATAAGCCTTATTATAACAATTACCCCTTCATTATTGTTACCGGAGAACCTTTTATATCTCGCCACAAGTAAACTTACCAACAACTTCATTGATCTTTGACCTTCCGAAAAATCATTATACTCATTGAAACTCTATCACGTACTCATCCTCATCTTGTAACAATAATTGCCATACCAACTACAGGGAATTAGCAATCAGTATTTCGAATTTCGCAGCAATTCTACGCTGTAACGACCCAAAAATTTCCGACCAAATTTAAACCCTAATCTCTATATGTTTCCGACACGATAAGCAAAAACCCTAATGTTGAGTCTAGAAAGTTTGAAATCTATATTCGGATAATCAGTTACCCTTTGACCAAGCCTGACGATTCACGAACTAATGGTTGTAAATAAATATGTATATATTATATAAATATGTATATGCTATTATAAACCTATCATGTCTGTTAAATATATATAAAATATATATTAGCTAATCATTAAATGTTAACATATAATATAATACCACATAAATAATAAATGATATTACATTAAATTACAAGGTTGAATATAATTGATATATATTAATATTAAATTATTTTTTTATCATTATCATAATTAACAAAAGTGTTATTTCTATTAAAATTATCATTTTCATTTATAAATATTATTATCATTTTTCTTACTTTCATGATTATTCCTATTGTTATTATTTTCAAAATTATTATTATTAGTATTAATATTTTTTTAACATTTATATTATTAAAAAAATCATTATTAATGATATTTATATTATTAGTAATAATAACAGAATTATTATTAATATATTTATAATTATTAATTATCAAATTAAAATATAAGATCAAAATAATCGAATTGGGCATATTCTTTACTAAGATTTTATTTTCTTTCAATCTGTCCACTCAAGCATTTTTTTTTTTGGTCGATTACAAACACTAAAAACCAATTGTTGATTGATTCTTATCACTGTATCCATTGTAAAAGTCGTTCCCTTTCACTATCTGCTACATACTCTTTTTATTATTTTATGTTTCTGATTGAAACCGCTGTCGATCACACTTGGTTATATAACAATCGATTAACTCAAGATATCAGACAGGAGTTACTCGGTTTTCCAATCACCTTATCAATTAAAAACTATTATAGTCGTTATTGGATTGAATTCAACAGAAAAGTAATAGAAACCAAGACGGTTCCCTGTTCTTTCTTCAAAACTCATCGGTCCCATTAATTCCTGCCATCCGTTTCGATTACAAACCCAAACACCATCGAGCTTTAACACCCATGGCAACCCATCACCACAGTGAGCCACCCAAACTGACCTGTTGTATCGTTGGAATTATCCTATAACCACACCTCCATCCCATCGTGACCCTCTCCACCTTTTTAATCACCATCCCAAACACTCTTCAAAATATCCCTGCTATATACGATTGAATAACCATGAACTCATCATCATCATCAATCGAAACCCACAATTTAACCTACAACCAGCTACTCACCGTTTCTGTTGAAATTCAAAATACGAATAAATAATGAAAACAATGATAAACAACGATAATGATAAATTGATGACCGGATCATACCTGAGTTTTTGTGAAATCAATCGATTGATTAAAAGGGTCGAAGGCCTATGGAATTGTTCTGTGATCTTGCTGCTGCCTTCCTCGATCTGTTTGAAACAAACAACAGAAATAAATAATTCCCTTTCACTTTTTAATTTAATTGCAAACCTAATCCCAGACTTGTTAGTATCGGGCTACGAAATCAGTTTTTCTTTGGGCCGTTATATCTAAAACTGTTGGGCCGAGTTTTTCAGTTGGTGTGTTGGGCCGTCGGGTAGTTTTAAGATGAATTTGAAAACAGTAGAAAAACCGGGTTATATAAATTTCGGTAGTAGAATTAAATAGAAAGACAGTCTGGAATGAATGGTTATAAGGGGTTAGCGGTGACCGAGAGGTTCTGGGTTCGAGTCTTGGCATGGGCAACTCTTTTTAGAAAAGATTTCTAAGGGTATACCTTTTTATTACTAACTTTATTATTATTATTATTATTATTATTATTATTATTATTATTATTATTATTATTATTATTATTATTATTATTATTATTATTATCAATATTATCAATATTATCATTATCATTATTATTAAAAAATTATTAATATTTTTTTAAAAGAAAAAAAAATAAATAATAAATAATAACATTACTGTAAAAGTTATCATTATAATTAAAATTATCATTTTTAATTAAAAGTATCATCGGAAGTATCATTATTATTATTTTTATTATTATCATTAGATATAATTTTGTTAATATTATTATTATTAATAATATTATCATTATTTTTATCATTATTATAAGTATCATCATTTTAATATATATTATCATCACTATTATTTTGACAATAATACTATTATTTTTATACTATTATTATTATTATTATTATTGTAAAATAAAACAAATTTTTATTTATTATTATTATCAATATTATTTTATCAAATAGCTATTAGTTATACAAAACTGTATTTACTGCATATAACATAATTATATTAATACCTTTATAATAAATATTAATAAATGTAACTAAATAGGTTATTAATGAAACAGATTAATTAAAATCACAATTAATTCATTAATAATACATAATTTTGTTCGATTACAATTCTATGTGTTAATAAATATATGAATAATATAGGTTCGTGAATCCAATGCCAGCCTTATACGTGTTCAATGATGTTATATGTATTTTTACTACAAAATACATTAGGTGAGTATATAGTCCCTTTTAAACTCTAAATATTTTTGGGCTGAGAATACATGCGCTGTTTTTTATAGATTGATTTACGTTATGGACACAAGTGATCAAAAAATAAAATCTACGTTGAGTTGTACCATGGCATATTTCTTTATACTTGGTAGCTAATATTTACGTGAGGAGCGTAAACGCGAATCCTGTTGATAGATCTATTGGGCCTGACAACCCCAACCGGGCTGGACGACCAGTTTTAAACGGTTGCACAGTACTTCGTTTCGTTACTACACTTGGTACGGTGTAGGGTTTATTTAAGAATATGCTGCTGTGATTTAAATGTTAAGTATGGTTACCAAGTGCTCAACGACTTTTTCATACACGAGGAGTGTATTATGTATAACATGAAATCTTGTGGTCCATAGTTATAATGCTGCTAGCATCAAACCTATATATCTCACCAACTTTATGTTGACGTTTTAAAGCATGTTATTCTCAGGTACGAATTAAGTCTTCCGCTGTGCATTTGCTCAATTGAAAGATATTATTTGGAGTCGATCATCGCAATGAGACCAACTGTTGAAGACTTCGTCCGGGAGGATTAGTTTCGGATTCTTACAGTTGGTATCAGAGCAGTGGTCTTAGCGAACCAGGCCTTGCATTAGTGTGTCTGACTAGTAGTTGTTAGGATACATTAGTGAGTCTGGACTTTGACCGTGCCTACATGTCAAAAAGTTTTGCTTATCATTTCTAGTCGGAAACCATCTGCTTATCATCCTTAGGGAATTGCCTGCTTATCATTCATAAGTCTAGACACGTCTTACTGCAGTTACTGCATCGATAGTGTATAGACAAAATTCATATCTTAGCGTATCTGATAATTGCTATCTTAGCGCATCTGTAGATTTGCCTGACATATGCCGTAAATTCCTCCGTAGCCTACAAAATCTTTAGTACTATATACATAGATATTCTATGAAGTTAGAATATCATCCTATATTCGAAAATCATTTCACGACGAAGATCCTTTCCACCCACCGAATTGCTCTTTTGTCGATGAACCTGAAGCGCTTACCGGCGAACCTGTTCGAGAAACCATTTTCTCTCCCCTTTTCCGAGTACCTCGTCACGAATACATATTTCATCCGCTCGCTCCAACCGCCAATCATCCAGATGTACTAGCAAAAGTTAACGAACTTCGCGCTCGCGTGACGGCTTTGGAGAACATGATGCGAAGGTTGCAAACACCAGCAGCAGCACCAGCAGCATAATTCGTATCACCATCATCAACGCCAACAGTACCCTCATCACCCTCAACCACAACCGCGTCGTAAACCGCAACATTACAATCTGTACCTCGGATATCAACATCACACGCCTCAATATTACCATCTGTACTTTGAGTATGATCTTCGTTCTACATATCGTTCTACATCGACTATCTTCGCTTTACGTATCATCCTACCTCATTTATCCTCGCTCGACATGACAATTATGTAATCTCTAATGCTTTAGAGATTATGTAATCTAGTATTAACGATAAACCAAATGAGTTTAATATCTTATTGACTCATTAAATCTATGATTACATCTAAAGAAAATATATATGCAAGTATATTTTCATAAAGATTGTAATTAAAAATTCTTTTGTACAAACTGTTAATGATACAAATATTTTAACGGGTGGGTAGTACCCGAGGAATATTTAGAATTCACATTAATAAGTTACACTGTACATTCTTCGAATCTGATTCAACGGTTATCTATTATCTTACTTACAACCACCGATATTCGTACCCGCTCACCCCAAAATAACCAATTCCATTTAAATTTCATATTTGGACTTTGACTTATCAGAATCCAACAAGTGGCATAATGAAGAAACATTGGACAAATTAAAAATTGTTAGAAACACGCGAATTAACTAATTGAAAATCTGTTAAGGATTCCACGCTAACTGTTCCGGCTAACTATTCCCAGCTAACTGATTAACATTTAATTTATCGCAATTTACATTCTCGCAATTTTAATTACTGCACTGTACATACTGTCTGGACACATGTACAACAATACGTCGGATTAATTCTGAGACAACACGTTGTATAATGGGTCATGATATATATTTATTTATTTTACGCATTTTAAATAACGGGACCCGTATGCAAGGTTTCGACTTATCATATTGACCCATCTATATATATATATTTTGGAACAACCATAGACACTCTATATGTGAAGGTGGGAGTTGGCTATACAGGGTCGGAGTTGATTCCAAAATATATATATACTTTGAGTTGTGATCGACACTGAGACCGGTACACGGGTCACGATACGTATTAATAATGTATATTAAATTATATATGAATATATTGAACTGTTGAACTATTGGACCATTGGACAATCGGATTAATAGACTGCTAACTAAGGACAAGTAAAATGAGATAAAATGATGATTATAACATATGAAACTAAACAATTCTTCAAGTTTGCCACTTGATTCTATCTTAAACCTCATTCGTATCTTGGCGAATACAATTCACATTCACAACTTTTCATGATTCTTGAAAACACCTCGATCGGAAAGATGAACCAACCGCACTCCATCTATGGGAGAAAAGATGTATGCATACAGTTATGCACCTGAAGAACTCTCAAATCCAAATTCATAGTTTAACACATATCGTGTTGAATCCTTTGCCATTTATTAGCAAAAACAACTCTACAATTTCTTTTCAGGAAGCTAATTTTGTCACAGCTCCACTTCGACTTCTCAGTGAGACTACTCCTATTATAATCTCGATATTTATACCTTGTCCTTTCGCCGTTGTTACCGGAGAACCTTTTATATTTTACAACATCATCAGCAGATGTACTAGCAACTCGTTATCTCTTTGGCAAAATCCGCAATCAGTATTTTGAAAATCTTGTATAAATTCTCCCAGTTATACCGAAAACGTCTATCCCTAAGAATTTCATACTCCAAATGTGAAGTTCTGAAAAACATCTTGAACTACAGGTTATTCTTTAAATGCTGATGAAGCAACAAAAACTGTAAACGACTTTAACAGTCAAAAGTCTGATGACAAAAAAATAGTATGGTGGTAAAGCTGAAAAAAAGAGAAGGTTTGGGAATTGAAAAACGGATTGAGTAAAGTATGAAGGAGGCCGTGGGCAAATCATAAAAACTAAACCTGACTTCAAAGAATCCAAACGATTCAGTGCCTGCTGATACCGTTAGTAAGAACCCTACTCCTTATTCTAAACCTTCCCAGATGATATACTTCATCATCATCTTATCCTAGATATTATAAGATATCTTCATATCTTTCGTTATACATATTCTCCATATTTCTGGAGATATTTTCACAACTATTCCTATCGAAGATCATTTATCCTTCCGTAACTTCTGCGTTACAATACCAAGGAAACTGTGTTAGTTTCTAAGTTCTAAAAATTTCGAGTTTAAAATAGGAATGTTCTGAAGCAGTGTTGGGAACTGATGCATGAATTAGTATAATATAATGAAACTTGATCAACTTCATTATATTATAGTAAGCCATGTTAAGTTTCTAATGGAATGTGATGATTCACAGTACCGTCATCATGTGCCATGTTACACGGCTCATACATTCTATCCAATTCTGAAACGTATTAAGAACAAATCATCTTGATAGTTCTATTTTCCTGGATATTCTGGTAATTTGACAAATAGAAATCGTGCCATTACCATTCCTTTCTGAGAACATTAGCTACGTTCATTCCAAAACTTATACCTACGAATTCTGAACCATTGCTCGCTTGGCTTGATGACGGGAAGAGGAAATGAAAGAATGAAGCTCCAAAATAGAAATTAGAGTATAAATCGCAGCATATAGGAGAAGGCATTAACTGCGGATGACAGATGTGAAAATTAAGAATATATCAAGGATTAGAATAGGATGGAGCATATTGGCAAATATCTTTAAGTAAGAATTAAGGAGAAAGAGTAGAAGATGTGGGATATGGAAATAAGGGAACGAAGGGGGTAGTTTTATAAGTGAAATATCCGACAAAGAAATCACAACAGATTTGCCGCATTAAATCAAAGGAGATCCTGATCGCCGAAGAATCAAATCTTATCACGTAAGATTTTCTTTAAATCCCTTAAATCCCGGAAATCAATAATAACTACGTCATCGGTTAAAACAATTTCCTATTTACCCATTTCACTCTTTTGTGATAGCTTCACTCGTACGCTTCACATGATTGAATCGTTTTATCCATATCTTCCAATAATGATAAAACTCTATTATTACCTCATTTTCGTCATAAAAACATTCCTATTGTTATTTATGACAACCTCTACCAAATTTCGGGGACGAAATTTCTTTAACGGGTGGGTACTGTAACGACCCGAAAATTTCCGACCAAATTTAAACCCTAATCTCTATATGTTTCCGACACGATAAGCAAAAACCCTAATGTTGAGTCTAGAAAGTTTGAAATCTATATTCGGATAATCAGTTACCCTTTGACCAAGCCTGACGATTCACGAACTAATGGTTGTAAATAAATATGTATATATTATATAAATATGTATATGCTATTATAAACCTATCATGTCTGTTAAATATATATAAAATATATATTAGCTAATCATTAAATGTTAACATATAATATAATACCACATAAATAATAAATGATATTACATTAAATTACAAGGTTGAATATAATTGATATATATTAATATTAAATTTTTTTTTTATCATTATCATAATTAACAAAAGTGTTATTTCTATTAAAATTATCATTTTCATTTATAAATATTATTATCATTTTTCTTACTTTCATGATTATTCCTATTGTTATTATTTTCAAAATTATTATTATTAGTATTAATATTTTTTTAACATTTATATTATTAAAAAAATCATTATTAATGATATTTATATTATTAGTAATAATAACAGAATTATTATTAATATATTTATAATTATTAATTATCAAATTAAAATATAAGATCAAAATAATCGAATTGGGCATATTCTTTACTAAGATTTTATTTTCTTTCAATCTGTCCACTCAAGCATTTTTTTTTTGGTCGATTACAAACACTAAAAACCAATTGTTGATTGATTCTTATCACTGTATCCATTGTAAAAGTCGTTCCCTTTCACTATCTGCTACATACTCTTTTTATTATTTTATGTTTCTGATTGAAACCGCTGTCGATCACACTTGGTTATATAACAATCGATTAACTCAAGATATCAGACAGGAGTTACTCGGTTTTCCAATCACCTTATCAATTAAAAACTATTATAGTCGTTATTGGATTGAATTCAACAGAAAAGTAATAGAAACCCAGACGGTTCCCTGTTCTTTCTTCAAAACTCATCGGTCCCATTAATTCCTGCCATCCGTTTCGATTACAAACCCAAACACCATCGAGCTTTAACACCCATGGCAACCCATCACCACAGTGAGCCACCCAAACTGACCTGTTGTATCGTTGGAATTATCCTATAACCACACCTCCATCCCATCGTGACCCTCTCCACCTTTTTAATCACCATCCCAAACACTCTTCAAAATATCCCTGCTATATACGATTGAATAACCATGAACTCATCATCATCATCAATCGAAACCCACAATTTAACCTACAACCAGCTACTCACCGTTTCTGTTGAAATTCAAAATACGAATAAATAATGAAAACAATGATAAACAACGATAATGATAAATTGATGACCGGATCATACCTGAGTTTTTGTGAAATCAATCGATTGATTAAAAGGGTCGAAGGCCTATGGAATTGTTCTGTGATCTTGCTGCTGCCTTCCTCGATCTGTTTGAAACAAACAACAGAAATAAATAATTCCCTTTCCCTTTTTAATTTAATTGCAAACCTAATCCCAAACTTGTTAGTATCGGGCTACGAAATCAGTTTTTCTTTGGGCCGTTATATCTAAAACTGTTGGGCCGAGTTTTTCAGTTGGTGTGTTGGGTCGTCGGGTAGTTTTAAGATGAATTTGAAAACAGTAGAAAAACCGGGTTATATAAATTTCGGTAGTAGAATTAAATAGAAAGACAGTCTGGAATGAATGGTTATAAGGGGTTAGCGGTGACCGAGAGGTTCTGGGTTCAAGTCTTGGCATGGGCAACTCTTTTTAGAAAAGATTTCTAAGGGTATACCTTTTTATTATTAACTTTATTATTATTATTATTATCATTATTATCAATATTATCATTATCATTATTATTAAAAAATTATTAATATTTTTTTTAAAAGAAAAAAAATAAATAATAAATAATAACATTACTGTAAAAGTTATCATTATAATTAAAATTATCATTTTTAATTAAAAGTATCATCGGAAGTATCATTATTATTATTTTTATTATTATCATTAGATATAATTTTGTTAATATTATTATTATTAATAATATTATCATTATTTTTATCATTATTATAAGTATCATCATTTTAATATATATTATCATCACTATTATTTTGACAATAATACTATTATTTTTATACTATTATTATTATTATTGTAAAATAAAACAAATTTTTATTTATTATTATTATCAATATTATTTTATCAAATAGCTATTAGTTATACAAAACTGTATTTACTGCATATAACATAATTATATTAATACCTTTATAATAAATATTAATAAATGTAACTAAATAGGTTATTAATGAAACACATAAATTAAAATCACAATTAATTCATTAATAATACATAATTTTGTTCAATTACAATTCTATGTGTTAATAAATATATGAATAATATAGGTTCGTGAATCCAATGCCAGCCTTATACGTGTTCAATGATGTTATATGTATTTTTACTACAAAATACATTAGGTGAGTATATAGTCCCTTTTAAACTCTAAATATTTTTGGGCTGAGAATACATACGCTGTTTTTATAGATTGATTTACGTTATGGACACAAGTGATCAAAAAATAAAATCTACGTTGAGTTGTACCATGGCATATTTCTTTATACTTGGTAGCTAATATTTACGTGAGGAGCGTAAACGCGAATCCTGTTGATAGATCTATCGGGCCTGACAACCCCAACCGGGCTGGACGACCAGTTTTAAACGGTTGCACAGTACTTCGTTTCGTTACTACACTTGGTACGGTGTAGGGTTTATTTAAGAATATGCTGCTGTGATTTAAATGTTATGTATGGTTACCAAGTGCTCAACGACTTTTTCATACACGAGGAGTGTATTATGTATAACATGAAATCTTGTGGTCCATAGTTATAACGCTGCTAGCATCAAACCTATATATCTCATCAACTTTATGTTGACGTTTTAAAGCATGTTATTCTCAGGTACGAATTAAGTCTTCCGCTGTGCATTTGCTCAATTGAAAGATATTATTTGGAGTCGATCATCGCAATGGGACCAACTGTTGAAGACTTCGTCCGGGAGGATTAGTTTCGGATTCTTACATACGCCAACAGTTATATATACATATAACGTCTATCTCCTAGACTTACATACTTCGAATGTGAAGTTTCTGAAAAACACCCTAAATTGCGAACTAGTTCTTCAAATTTTGGAAAAATACTGATGAAGCAGCAAAAACTGTAAACGACCTTAACAGTCAAAAGTTTGATGATAAAGAATAGTGTGTTGGCAATGCTCAAAAAAAGAGAAGGTTTGGAACTGGAAAACGGATTGAGCAAACCATGAAGGAGGTTGTGGACAAATCACAAAGACTAAATCTACCTTCAAAGAATCCAAATGATTCAGTGTCTGCTGAAGTCTTTAGCGAATACCTTACTCCTTACTCAAAACCCTTGTGGACAATATTCTTCATCATCCTCTGATCTTAGATATTCTAAAATATCATCATATCTTTCATTATAAATATCTTCGATGTTTCTGAAGATATCTTCATTACTATTGTTATCCGAAATCATTTACATCATAAAAGAAACTGTTTTAGTTTCTAAATTTTGAAACCTTCGAGTTTAAATTATGATTGTTTTTGAAGTAGTGTTGAGAACTGAAGCATGAGTTAGTATAATATAATGACACTTGATCAACGTGATTATATTACAGTAAGTCATGCTGAGTTTCTAATGGGACATGACGATTCACAGACTATACCGTCATCATGTGCCATGTTACACGACTCTGGTATTCTATTTAACCTCTAAAAATATCAAGAAAATATTTTTTGATGATTCAGTCTTTTTCGGATATTCTGGTAATTTGACAAATCAAATCGTGCTACTACTTGTTTCTTTCTACTTTGTATATTATGATAATTCGAAACTCCATACCTACGAATTCTGGACCATTACTAGCGAAAAGAAAATAAAAGCATGAAGCTCCGAAATGGAAATGGGGTATAAATCGCAGCAAACGGAAAAGATCATTAACCGTAGATGTCAATGATGATAGAAAGACAGAAGCAGAGACATCGAAATATAAGGGAAGATATAAAACCCAACAAAAACTCAGAAATTACAAACCGTATATATCGATGCATATAGCAATATAAAGACACGGGAGGACTAAAAATACTATAAACCCAAGAGTATAATAGAAGTAAATAGATTCCTCCAGCGGCAGATGAAAAAGAAGAATGACAGATATGAAAGTTAGGAGTAAATCAAGAATCAGAACGGGATGGAGCATATTGACGAATGCTTTAAAGTATGAATTGAGGAAGAAGGAATAGAAAGTGTAAGTTGTGGAAATAAGGAAAACGAAGGGGGTGGATTTATAGTGAAATATCCGGCAGAGCAATAAATATAGATCATCGCATTTAACCAAAGAGGATTCTAATTTCCTTAATTACCGAAAAATCAAATCTTATTACGAAGATTTTCTCTAAATCCCTTGAACTCCGAAAATCAATCCTATCTATGTCAAAAGATATGACGAATCTACACTTACTCATTTCACTCCTTTGTGATAGCTTCACTCGTACTCTTCACATAAACAAATTGTTTTATCCATATTACTTAATGACGATAAAACTCTAATTTCCAACTCATAAGAGTCACGAAAACATACTTATTGTCAGCCATGACCATTCTAATCAAATTTCAGGACGAAATTTCTTTAACGGGTAGGTACTGTGACAACCCGGAAATTTCCAACAAAATTTAAACTTTATCTTTATATTATTCCGACACGATAAGCAAAGTTTGTTAAGTTGAATCTCAAGAATTTTAAACTGTGCTCATGCATTCATTTAACCTCAGCCAAATTTCGACGATTCACGAAACGTTATATAAATGGATATGTTTATATATATATATATATATATATATATATATATATATATATATATATATATATATATTATAACTTGAGAATGTTAACAAAGTATTAAACATATAATACTTTACATGAACATATTGTTTCAATATAAGTTTAATATATTTATCGACAGAATTAAAAGATAATATTAAATGATTGAATTATCAGATACATTGTGATATAATTACGGGTCTATGTTATGAGGTCCACTGTGATTTAAGAAATCTATTCTTTTTGAAAACATTCGGAAAATGGTAAAATGATTTATAAGTAAGAACAAATGTGTCAATTAAAGGGAACTAGACAATGGTTAGTGGAAATTCCTGTTTAATTTCCAATTCATGTTTTATAATATTTTCCTCGTGACCTTGATAAGATAACTATGTTAACTTTTATTTTATTTAATGTGAAAGTAAGAACGTGGAGTGTAAATAACTTAGATGTTGGATATGGACAAGTTAAGTGTGACGACCCGAAAATTTTCGACCAAATTTAAACTTTAATCTTTATATTATTCCGACACGATAAGCAAAGTTTGTTAAGTTAAATCTCAAGAATTTTAAACTGTGTTCATACATTCATTATAACCTCGACCAAATTCTGACGATTCACGAACCGTTATATATAAATAGATATGTATATGTATATATATATTATAACTTGAGAATATTAATAAAGTATTAAACGTATAATACTTTACCCGAACGTATTTATTTCAATATGATTTTTGACGAAATTAAAAAATATATATTAAATGATTGAATTATCAGAAATATTGAATTATGATTACAAGTCTCTATTGAGAGGTCCACTATGATTTGAGAAAATCTATTCCTCTTAACGATATTCAGAATAATTTGTAAAGTTATTTATAAATAAAAACATAAAGTGTCATTTACGAAAGTTAGACAAAAGTTAGTGGAGAATTGGTTTCCATAATATTCTATTAATCTATTTTCAAACGTACAAAGACGTTTTCAATTTAAAAAGAACTTTATTATTAAAACGTATATAACTTTTATAAATATCTAGAATCACTTTTGACAACTCATTACTTAACCAGTATGATAAAGATAACGATATTTATATTTTATTTTATTAAATATATATAACGATTTAAATTAATATTATATATATTTATACGCGTATTATACATACATAGTTTTTATACTTTTACTATACTTTAACTTTACCTTTACTTTACTTTACTTTTACTTTACTTTAACTTTAATAATTCATACTTTAATAATTCACTTTAATAATTCATACTTTAATAATTCACTTTAATAATTCATACTTTAATAATTCACTTTAATAATTCACTTTAATAATTTATACTTTAATAATTCACTTTAATAATTCAAAACTCTATTATAAATCGAATTCAATAGATTTCATTTTTTCATAGAAATTTGAAAAATATATTTCTCTAAACTCTCTCAATCGAATTACATATATATATTTTCTTTGTATTATTTCAAGATATTATTAGTATACATAAAATACAACGACAGAGTTATACTCAGACGATTTCAAAATAAGTTTTCAAACGGGATAGAGCTAAGGAAATTATGGGTTATAGCTATGGAGGTTATGGGTATTAATCGAGGGTATTGCTCGTGAGGTCAACCTAACGTTTATCATTTTCGTTGCGTCTACGTACTTTCTTGCAATATTGAATCACAATATTGATACGTTCGTGAATCCGAGACAAACCCTGCACTTGTTCAGTGCCGTCATATACATAATTGCTACGAAATACAGTATTGTGAGTTTCATTTGCTCCCTTTTATATATATTTTTGGGACTGAGAATACATGCGATGTTTTTATAAATGTTTTACGAAATAGGCACAAGTACTAAAACTAATTCTACGTGGGTTTAAACCAGAAATATACCCTTAGCTTGGTTACATTAAACTACTTGTCTATGTACGGTAGGCGCGAATCCTAAAGATAGATCTATTGGGCCTGACAAACCCCATCCTGACTATGGGATGCTTTAGTACTTCGAGGTTATTTTAAACACACCTGATCTGGTGTACTTCAGAGGGTAAAACATGAACGTTAAGGCTTGTTACCGGGTGCCTACAACTTATAGAATACTTTTATACACTTGCGAGTGTACATATATTTATAAACGGAAATCTTGTGGTCTATTAATATATTGAAATGATTGTTATGATAAACCTGTGAACTCACCAACCTTTTGGTTGACACTTTAAAGCATGTTTATTCTCAGGTATTAAAGAAATCTTCCGCTGTGCATTAGCTCATTTTAAGGATATTACTTGGAGTCATTCATGGCATATTTTGAAAGACGTTGCATTCGAGTCATTGAGTTCATCAAGATTATTATTAAGCCAATTATAGTTGGATGTATTATGAAATGGTGTGCATGCCGTCAACTTTCGTTGTAAAGAAAGTTTGTCTTTTAAAAACGAATGCAATGTTTGTAAAATGTATCATATAGAGGTCAAATACCTCGCGATGTAATCAACTATTGTGAATCGTTTATAATGTATATGAACGGGTCCTTTCAGTTGGTATCAGAGCGGTGGTCTTAGCGAACCAGGTCTGCATTAGTGTGTCTAACTGATAGTCGTTAGGATGCATTCGTGAGTCTGGACTTCGACCGTGTCTGCATTTCAAAAGTTTTGCTCATCATTCTTGTCGGAAATTACCTGCTTATCATTCTTAGTCTAGACACATCTTATTGCATTGATTGCATGAATAGTGTATAGACAAAATTCATATCTTAGCGTATCTGCTAATTCATATCTTAGCGTATCTGTTACTGTAAACTTTGCCTGACATATTCCGTAAATTCCTCCGTAATCTACGAAACCTTTTGCTCTATATAATTAGAATACCACCCGATAGCCGGAAAATCATTTCATATCGAAAAATTATTTATTCAATCGTACGAAATGGAATTCGTCATTAGTTCAAGTCCCTCGGATTCCGAAATGGAATCCCACTCAAGTTCCGAAAGCAGTGTGACTGGAATGGATCAACCAATTAGTCATCATCTATTCTGGATGAATTGGGGATGGGTTCGTAGCCTCCTTAATCATTGGAGACAAGAAGAAGGTGATCCCTTCCATCCACCACATTGCCCTCTTGGCGAAGAACCTGAAGCACTTACCGGCGAACCTATCCGAAACACCATTTTCTCTCTTATTTCTAGAGTATCTCGTCACGATTACATACTACACCAAATTCTAGATTTTATTTATCCGATCGTCCGAACCGACAATCACCCCGGTGTAATGGAAGAAGTCAACGAGCTTCGCGCTCGGGTAGTGGCTTTGGAGAATATGGTGCAAAGGTTACAAACACCAGCACCAGCACCAGCACCAGCAGCATAAACAGTACCACCATCAGCAACACCAACAGTACCATCACCACCACCAACAACAACATCCACATCCCACACCGCAACATCACAATATGTATCTCAAACATCAACGTCATACGCCCTGTAAATATCCAGGAATATCAACAACAACAAACGATGAAGTATTAATTCATAAACTTCATTGAAGAGATATCTCTGCGGCAGTTATGTAATCTCCAAAATCTTAGAGATTATTTAATTCTGACCGTAAATTGGATGAGTGAACGGAGATGGTAGAGTAGAAACTTTGATCGAAAATGGTGTACGATTTACAAGCTAGAATTGTTTTACCAACAGCATCAACAGGACCGTAGCATCATCAACACAGTCAGTGCCGTCAGTATCGTCAGAATCAACAGCACCTGTAACATCACAAACTCTGTCAGTTCAAGAATCGTTGTGGACATCATTACGAATCAACAACAAATATATTGTATCAACGCGTTATGAAGTATTAACTCATTTCCAATCGAAAGATTTATATGTATATTTTATATGTATAAATTTTTAAACCAAAATAAATCTTCCCGTACTAAGCTATTATGTGTGAATCTTAACTACTCAGTTAATTCATATTACAAATATGCAATGATGTACGTCCTTCGTCCGCAACTTAACAATCGTTAATTACAATCTCTGTCTCAATTCAATAAAAAAATCCAATTTATAATAAATCAAGTGTATTATTCGAATATATGTTTGATTTTACGCTTTCATCATCGATGTACTCGAAACTTTTCAAATAACATCATTCGTACCTCGCGAAGTTCACAAGAATTTCACGAAAACCAACAAATAACAAAGTAATGATTCATAATTTCAATATTATTGAAGAAATACTTATGCAATTTATAAAGTTTTAGGGATTACTCAATTCTAGTTCCAACCATAAAACAAATGAGTTTAATTTAATATTAACTCATTAAATCTATATTACATCTAAAGAAAATATACACATATATTTTCATAAAGACTGTAATAAACTTCTTTTGTACAAAATATTAATTGTGAAATTTTTTTTTTAACGGGTAGGTAATACCCGAGAGATATATAAATTCACAATTAATATATTACATTTTTCGAAACTGATTCAGCAATCATCAACTATACTCCCTACTTTCACAACAATATCCATTCTTTCATATAAATCAAAACAATCATACTCATTCAAATTCAATTACATATTCTGATTTTGAAATCGCATAATTCAATTCGAAATATAACCAGTATCATCACTCTTAGATTCCTATATCTTTCAAAGCTATACTTTGACTTCAAAACTGTGTTAGAACATCATATGTATTAACGATTACAATATGTGCTCAAACCCTTCGAAATTCCTGAAGACACTTCAACTAAGGAACAATCGAGATGATGATCCAACCACATGTTACCCACAGTTATACACCTGGAAAAACTCTCAAAACCCAAGTCATAGTTCGACACGTATCCGTGTTAGACCCTTTGGCATTTACTAGCTAAAATAACTTTTCAATTCCGTTTCAAAATAGACAGTTTTGTCACAGCTCCAGCAAACCAACTTCAATTGTTCATTCGAATAAGCCTTATTATAATGATTACCCCTTCATCATTATTACCGGGGAACCTTTCATATCTCGCCACATTAGCAGTAAACTTATTAACAACTTCATTGATCTTTGAATTTCCGAAAAATCTTTATATTTATCAAAACCCCATCATTTACTCATCTGCATCTTGTAACGAGAATTGCCATACGAATCATCGGAAATTAGCAATCAGTATTTTGAAGTCTCGCAGCATGTCTACGCCAACAATTATATGTGTCTATCTTCTGAACTTATATACTTTGAATGTGAAGTTTCTGAAAAACACCCTAAACTGCGAACCAGTTCTCAAAATTTTGAAAAATGCTGATGAAGCAGCAAAAACTGTAAATGATCTTAACAGTAAAAAGTTGGATGATAAAGGATAGTATATTGGCAAAGCTCAGAAAAAGAGAAGCTTTGGAACTGGAAACGGATTGAGCAAAGTATGAAGGAGGCAGTGGACAAATCACAAAGGTTGAACCTGCCTTCAAAGAATCCAAATGATTCAGTACTTGCTGAAGTCATTAACGAATACCTTGCTCCTGACTCTAAACCCCTGCGGACAATATCCTTCATCATCCTCTGATATTAGACATTCTAAGATATCATCGTATCTTTCATTATAAATATCCTCCATATTTCTGAAGATATTTCCATAATTATTCTTATCTGAAATCATTTACCTCTTCGTGCTGTCTGTATTACATCATAAAAGAAACTATTTTAGTTTCTAAATTCTGAAACTTTCGAATTTAAAAAAAGAATATTTTTGAAGTAGTATTGGGAACTGAAGCATGAACTAGTATAATATAATGACACTTGATCAACGTGATTATATTACAGTAATTCATGCTGAGTTTCTAAATGGAACATAATGATTCACAGATCATAACGTCATCATGTGCTATGTTACACGACTCTTATATTCTCTTTGATCTCTAAATATCAAAAAAATATTTCTTGATGATTCGGCCTTTTTCGAGGTATTCTGGTAATTTGACAAGTCAAGATCGTGCCATTACAATTTCCTTCCTAGAACATTAATAATGTTCATTCTGAAATTTATATCTGCGAATTCTGGACCATTACAAGCGGTGCTTAATCGCAAGAAGAAGAAACGAAAGGACAAAGCTCCGAACTAGAAATGGGAGTATAAATCATAGCAAACAGAAGAGAGCATTAACTGTGGATGACAATGATTATAGAAGAAGCAAGGACTTTGAAATATAAGGGAAGATATAAAACCCAACAACAACCCAGAAATCACAAACCGTATATATCAATGCATATAGCAATATAAAGACACGGGAGAACTAAAAATACTATAAAACCAAGAGTATAGTAGAAGTAAATAGATTCTTCCAGAGGCAGATGAAAAAGAAGAGCGACAGATATGAAAGTGAGGAGTATATCAAGAATCAGCACTGGATGAAGCGTATTGACAAATAATTTTAAAGTAAGAATTGAGGAAGAAAGAATAGAAGGTGTGAATTAAAAGGAAATGAAAGAGGTGGATTTATAGTGAAATATCCGACAGAAAAATCGAGATGAATCAACGCATTAAATTGAAGAGGATCATAATTTCCTTAATCATCGAAGAATCAAATCCTATATAGATTACAAAGATTTTCTTTAATCCGGAGATCAACTGTAATGATGTCAAAATATAAGACGAATCCCTATTTTCTCATTTCACTCTTTTACGATAGCTTCACTCATACGTTTCGAGTAATCGAATTATTTTATCCATATTTCTCAATCATGATAAAACCCTATGAATCAACTTATATTCATCATAATAACATTCTTATTGTTAGCCATGACGACCTCGATCAAATTTCGGGACGAAATTTCTTTAACGGGTAGGTACTGTGACGACCCGAAAATTTTCGACCAAATTTAAACTTTAATCTTTATATTATTCCGACACGATAAGCAAAGTTTGTTAAGTTAAATCTCAAGAATTTTAAACTGTGTTCATACATTCATTATAACCTCGACCAAATTCTGACGATTCACGAACCGTTATATATAAATAGATATGTATATGTATATATATATATTATAACTTGAGAATATTAATAAAGTATTAAACGTATAATACTTTACCCGAACGTATTTGTTTCAATATGATTTTTGACAAAATTAAAAAATATATATTAAATGATTGAATTATCAGAAATATTGAATTATGATTACAAGTCTCTATTGAGAGGTCCACTATGATTTGAGAAAATCTATTCCTCTTAACGATATTCAGAATAATTTGTAAAGTTATTTATAAATAAAAACATAAAGTGTCATTTACGAAAGTTAGACAAAAGTTAGTGGAGAATTGGTTTCCATAATATTCTATTAATCTATTTTCAAACGTACAAAGACGTTTTTAATTTAAAAAGAACTTTATTATTAAAACGTATATAACTTTTATAAATATCTAGAATCACTTTTGACAACTCATTACTTAACCAGTATGATAAAGATAACGATATTTATATTTTATTTTATTAAATATATATAACGATTTAAATTAATATTATATATATTTATACGCGTATTATACATACATAGTTTTTATACTTTTACTATACTTTAACTTTACCTTTACTTTACTTTACTTTTACTTTACTTTAACTTTAATAATTCATACTTTAATAATTCACTTTAATAATTCATACTTTAATAATTCACTTTAATAATTCATACTTTAATAATTCACTTTAATAATTCACTTTAATAATTTATACTTTAATAATTCACTTTAATAATTCAAAACTCTATTATAAATAGAATTCAATAGGTTTCATTTTTTCATAGAAATTTGAAAATATATTTCTCTAAACTCTCTCAATCGAATTACATATATATATTTTCTTTGTATTATTTCAAGATATTATTAGTATACATAAAATACAACGACAGAGTTATACTCAGACGATTTTAAAATAAGTTTTCAAACGGGATAGAGCTAAGGAAATTATGGGTTATAGCTATGGAGGTTATGGGTATTAATCGAGGGTATTGCTCGTGAGGTCAACCTAACGTTTATCATTTTCGTTGCGTCTACGTACTTTCTTGCAATATTGAATCACAATATTGATACGTTCGTGAATCCGAGACAAACCCTGCACTTGTTCAGTGCCGTCATATACATAATTGCTACGAAATACAGTATTGTGAGTTTCATTTGCTCCCTTTTATATATATTTTTGGGACTGAGAATACATGCGCTGTTTTTATAAATGTTTTACGAAATAGGCACAAGTACTAAAACTAATTCTACGTGGGTTTAAACCAGAAATATACCCTTAGCTTAGTAACGTTAAACTACTTGTCTATGTACGGTAGGCGCGAATCCTAAAGATAGATCTATTGGGCCTGACAAACCCCATCCTGACTATGGGATGCTTTAGTACTTCGAGGTTATTTTAAACACACCTGATCTGGTGTACTTCAGAGGGTAAAACATGAACGTTAAGGCTTGTTACCGGGTGCCTACAACTTATAGAATACTTTTATACACTTGCGAGTGTACATATATTTATAAACGGAAATCTTGTGGTCTATTAATATATTGAAATGATTGTTATGATAAACCTGTGAACTCACCAACCTTTTGGTTGACACTTTAAAGCATGTTTATTCTCAGGTATTAAAGAAATCTTCCGCTGTGCATTAGCTCATTTTAAGGATATTACTTGGAGTCATTCATGGCATATTTTGAAAGACGTTGCATTCGAGTCATTGAGTTCATCAAGATTATTATTAAGCCAATTATAGTTGGATGTATTATGAAATGGTGTGCATGCCGTCAACTTTCGTTGTAAAGAAAGTTTGTCTTTTAAAAACGAATGCAATATTTGTAAAATGTATCATATAGAGGTCAAATACCTCGCGATGTAATCAACTATTGTGAATCGTTTATAATGTATATGAACGGGTCCTTTCATTAAGTAACTCGACATTTTTCATTAAGATGATTTCATACGTTTATTTAACCTTTGGACTTTATCCCATGCTTCACCAACAGACTGTAATTTAAAAACGTGAAACTTATTATGAATATATATAATTCTACTTTTCTAAAATGTTTTATGATATAACGATTTCCGTTATTTTAACCTTGGGACGATTGCTCCAAATCTATATGGACGAACACGTCATTCATCAATTTCATTGCGAGGTATTTGACCTCTATATGATACGTTTTGTAAACATTGCATTCTTTTGAAAAGGCACACCATAAATGAATATTTAAATCAAAGGTTTTCGACATCTGATGATTTCTACATATAGACAATCATCGTAAATAATAGTTTACAATAATACTTCCGTTGACAATGCAGTCAAAATAAGATACATGGTGATGATTTGGTGAATGCAACATTTCCTTGAAAAATATGTCATGTAAGACTCCATGCACATAGCTTGTCTAACATATAAGTAAACAGCGGAAGACTTCTAGGAAACCTGAGAATAAACATGCTAACAAGTGTCAACACAAAGGTTGGTGAGTTCATAGTTTTAGTGTTGCACATAATCTGTATATAAAAGTGGATCACAAGATTTCAGTTGTTTCATCCAGAAACGTTTATCAAAATATTCTACAAGATTGAGCACCCTGGTAACTAAACTTAACGTATATATAATTTGTACCCTTTGTATAATCATCTTAATATTACACGCAAACCAACGTGTACGCTTCTCAAATAGCATACGTCCGTTAAAAGGCTAGTGCTCTAGCTCGGATGGGGATATCAAGCCCTATGGATCCATATACTACTACTCGCGCCCACCAGTTCTTATAACTGGCAGTTACTAGTTACCAAAGCTAAGGGATTTTCGGTTCAAACTCAGTATAGAATTTAGTATGTACTTGTGTCCATTGTTTAAAATAAAGTGCATGTATTCTCAGCCCAAAAATATATATTGCAAAAGCATTTAAAAGGGGAGCAAATGAAACTCACCTTAGTAGCATATAAAGTCGTTCACCAAAATGTGATCGAAACTCGGATTACCAAATAACCGTAGATCTCAACCTAGAGAACATATGTTGGTCAATAAATGTCTATCAAGCTAGGTCAGGTCATAGTGTATAACAATCCTAATGCTCGAGATCGACATACAAAATTTGTCCAAAGTCGTTTCAAAAAGTCAATTTTGACAATAATTCAACAAAACGAGACGTGCCTTATATATGGATTCATTTACTTGGCTGGTAATATTCAAAAATCCAATTTATCATTCTTACAAACAAGTTTCAAAAGCAATTTCAATCAATGTCAATCATAATTTAGTTGAACATATCTTTTAATTCGTTCACCGAAATTACGCGATTTCTAAATGAAAAGTTATTGATCTTTCGCTAGCTTTCCAAAAACATGCATATCATATACCTTTTATCAGTAATATATGTATATACTTCGTGATTCATCATAACTGTTTAACGACAAAATTTAGCATACAAGCATGCATAAATATATATACTCGAGCGCTAGACATGGATACACCATTAATGTATAAAAGATAAAATATGAGTGCTTATGTATCAATATTGAGATTCAATATTGTAGGAAAGTACGTAGACACAACAGAGATGATAAACACTAGATTTAATTCACAAATATACCCTCGAACATTACCGATAACCTCCTTGGCAATAACCCATAATTTCCTTAGCTCTATCCCGCTCAAAAACCCATTTTGAAGGTGACACGCTCATAACCTCGTCATAGTATTTTAGGTATATATGCTACTAATAATAATATTATAATAAGATTAATAATAATAATATTAATCTTAATAATAGTAATAATAATAATAATAACAATAATAATAATAATAATAATAATAATAATAATACGGAGGAATGAATCGAGCTTTTATAGTATGTGGCATGCTACAGTACCTCATGCGATCGCATGAGTTTTCAGTGTTTTTGTCATGCGATCGCATGGCCGCCTTATCCATTTTTGTTTGCTAGTTCGTCAACATCAAATAGTGTTTACTGTAGCAAATACTGTTTACTGTAGCAAACAGCTGTAGCAAAGTCATTTTCACTGTAGCATTGTAGCAAAATACGGTTTCACTGTAACAAATAGTGTTTACTGTAGCAAATAGTGTTTTACTGTAGCAAAGTCATTTTACTGTAGCAAATACTGTTTTACTGTAGGAAAGTCGTTTTTACTTGTACATATATATATACATACATATAATTGTTCATGAATCGTCGAGAGCAGTCAAATGTAATGAAACAGTTCTAAAATTTTAAGATTCAACTTCATAGACTTTGCTTATCGTGTCGAAAACGTTAAATCATTTAAAGATAAAGTTTAAATTTGGTCAAAAATTTCCGGGTTGTCACAGTACCTACCCGTTAAAGAAATTTTGTCCCGAAATTTGAGTGAGGTCTTCATGGCTGACAATAAAAATGTTTTCATGACGAATATGAGTTGATAAATAGAATTTTATCACCATTGAATAACACGGATAAAACAATCCGATTACTCGAAGCGTATGTGAGAAGTTATCTTAATAGAGTGAAATGGAGAATAGAGATTCGTCTTATCTCTTGATGTAGTAACGATTGATTTTCGGAATTTAAGGAATAGAAAATATTCATAATTTAAATAAGATTTGATTCTTCGGAATTTAAGGAAATTTGGATTTCCTTTGATTAAATGCGTAATCTTCCTCGATTGCTATGTCTGATATTTTGCTATAAATTAACCTCTTTCGTTTCATTTATTCTCACCACTCCTATAATCTTCTTTCTTATTTCATACTTACAAAAGATTCGTGAAAATGCTTCATCCAGTTCTGATTCTTGATATTTTCTTGGCTATCATATCATTCATTCTTCTTTTTCATCTGCCACAAGAGGAAGTTATTTTCTTCTACCATTACCTTGGGGTTATTGTGTTTTTCATTCTCCCGTGTCTTTATATTGCTATACGCATTAATACACACGGTTTGTAAATTTCGGGGTTGTTATCGGGCTTATATTCTCCTTTATATTTCGGAGCTTCATGCTTTCGTTTTCTCTTCCCGACTTTAAGTCAAGCGAATATGGTTCAGAATTTGTAGGTATGAAATTTTGGATAAACAATACTAACGTTCTAAGAAAGAAATTGTAATGACACGATCTTGATTTGTCAAATTACCAGAATATCTGGAAAAGACCGAATCATCAAGAAAAATATTTTCTTGATATGTTTAGAGATTAGAATGTAAGAGTCGTGTAACATGGCACATAATGAGGGTGGAATCTGTGAACCCTTATCACGTTCCATTAAAAACTCAGCATGACTTACTGTAATATAATCACGTTGATCAAGTGTCATTATATTATACTAATTCATGCTTCAGTTCCCAACACTACTTTAAAACATTAAATTTTTTTCGAATTTTTCAGATGTTAGAAACTAAAATAGTTTCTTTTATGTTATAACACAGATAGCGCGAAGAGATGAATGATTTCAAATAAGAATGGTTATGAAAATATCTTCAGAAATATCGAGGATATTTATAATGAAAGATATGATGATATCTTAGAATATTTAAGATAATGATGATTATGAAGAATATTGTCCACAAAGGTTTTAGAGTAAAGAGCAAGGTATTTACTAAGGATTTCAGCCGACACTGAATCATTTGGATTCTTTGAAGGCAGGTTCAGTCTTTGTGATTTATCCACAGCCTCCTTCATACTTTGCTCAATCCGTTTTCTAGTTCCAAACCTTCTCTTTTTCTCAGCTTTACCACCATACTATTCTTTATCATTAAACTTTTGACTGTTAAGGTCGTTTACAGTTTTTGCTGCTTCTTCAGCATTGTTCCAATTTCAGAGAACTAGTTCATAGTTTGGGATGTTTTTCAGAAACTTCGCATTCGAAGTATGTAAGTCTAGAAGATAGACATTATATGTATATATAACTGTTGACGTAGAATTGCTGCGATATTCAAAATACTGATTGCTAATTCCCGGTAGTTGATATGGCAATTATTGTTACAAGATGTGGATGAGTACATGATACAGTTTCAATGAGTATAAGGATTTTTCGGAAGGTCAAAGATCAATGAAGTTGTTGGTAAATTTACTGCTAATGTGGTGAAACATGAAAGGTTCCCCAGTAACGAAAACGTATATGCCAAAATTACAAGTCTGAAAGGTCGTCGTTGATTGGTTGAATGGTTGATAATACTGGATACTTTGAAAAGGAATTGCAAGGTTATTTTTGGTAAAAACAATGCTAAAGGATCTTGCATAGTTTTGAAGTCAAAGTATAGCTTTGAAAGATGTAGAGATCTAAGAATGATGTCACCGGTTCAGAGTTATGGCTTGGATTCTGATCCGTCGATATCAGAATATGTGATTGAATTTGTATGAAATGATTATGTATCATTGTGAAGATAGTGAGTATAGTTAATGATTTTTGAATCAAAATTGAAGAATGTACAGTGTAACATATTAATTGTGAACTTAAATATTTCTCGAGTAGTACCTACCCGTTAAAGATTTCACAATTAATACTTTGTACAAAAGAATTTTTATTACCGTCTTTATGAAAATATATGTATGTATATTTTTTTTTCAAATCTAATACAGATTTAATGAGTTAATATCATATTAAGCTCATTTGATTTTCGACTTGACTTAGAAATGATTAATCTCTAAAACATTAAAGATTACATAATCTTTGCAGAGTATTTCGCTAATGTAATCGATACTTCATTATTTATTCTTATTTCTCGGTGAAGGATGTTGATGCTTGTGGAATCTTTGTGAACCTTACAAGGCACAGATGATGTTTTCTGGAAAGTTTTGAGTACATCGAAAATGAAAATGTAAAATCAATTATGTAATTGAATAATACACTTGGTTTATTATGAAATGGAATTCATTAAGTTGAAACAGAAATTGTAGTTAACAATGGTTAAGTTGTTAAGGAAGGATGTACATTATTGCATATTAGTAATATGAACTAACCGAGTAGTACCTACCAGTTAAGATTCACACGTAATAGCTTAGTACGAAAAGATTTATTTTGATTTCAAAATTCATATATATTAAATATACATAAAATTTCTTCAGGGGAAATAAGTTAATACTTCATCGGTTATTGTTGCTGGTATTTCTTGGTAACTACGATGCGTATGACATTGATGTTCAAGGTACATATTGTGATGTTGAGGCTTGCGGTGCGGATGTTGTTGGTGGTGGTAATGGTACTGTTGGTGTTGTTGTCGGTGGTACTGTTGATGCCGGAGATTCTGCTGGTGCTTGTAACCTTTGCACCATATTCTCCAAAGCCACTACCCGAGCGCGAAGCTCGTTGACTTCTTCTACTACACCGGGATGATTGGCGGTTTGGACGAGCAGATGAATAAGATCTAGAATTTTAGAGAGTATATGATCATGACGAGATATTTTGGAGATGAGACAGAAAATGGTATTACGAACAGCTTCGCCGGTAAGTGCTTCAGGTTCTTCGCCAAGAGGGCAATGTGGTGGATAGAAGGGATCGCCTTCTTCTTGTCTCCAATAATTAAGTAGGCTATGAACCCATCCCCAATTCATCCAGAATAGATGATGGCTAATTGGTTGATCCATTTCGGTTACACTGTCTTCGAAATTCAGGTGAATATCCATATCGGAATAGCTGTAAGAGTTTAAGGAATTTGAACTAGATACGGGATCCATCTTGTATAATTAGGGAGATGATTTTTGATATGAATTAGATTATAGAATTTAGTTTGGTATTCTTCAATACATAATTTACATATGTATATATAATACCAAATTCCATAAATCACGGAGAAATTTTCGAAAGATGTCAGAAAAAGTTTACAGTAACATATACGCTAAGATATGAATTTTGTCTATACACTATTCATGCAATCAATGCAGTAAAACGTGTCTAGACTAGGAATGATAAGCAGGTAATTTCTAACAAGAAATGATAAGCAAAACTTTTAACATGCAGACACGGTCGAAGTCCAGACTTACTAATGCATCCTAACAACTATCAGTTAGACACACTCATGCAAGACCTGGTTCGCTAGGACCAACGCTCTAATACCAACTGTGACGATCGCTCCAAATCCATATGGACGAACACGTCATTCATCGATTTCATTGCGAGGTATTTGACCTCTATCTGATACGTTTTGTAAACATTTCATTCTTTTGAAAAGGCACACCATAAATGAATATTTAAATCAAAGGTTTTCGACATCTGATGATTTCTACATATAGAAAATCATCGTAAATAATAGTTTACAATAATACTTCCGTTGACAATGCAGTCAAAATAAGATACATGGTGATGATTTGGTGAATGCAACGTTTCCTTGAAAAATATGTCATGTAAGACTCCATGCACATAGCTTGTCTAACATATAAGCAAACAGCGGAAGACTTCTAGGAAACCTGAGAATAAACATGCTAACAAGTGTCAACACAAAGGTTGGTGAGTTCATAGTTTTAGTGTTGCACATAATCTGTATATAAAAGTGGATCACAAGATTTCAGTTGTTTCATCAAGAAACGTTTATCAAAATATTCTACAAGATTGAGCACCCTGGTAACTAAACTTAACGTATATATAATTTGTACCCTTTGTATAATCATCTTAATATTACACGCAAACCAACGTGTACGCTTCTCAAATAGCATACGTCCGTTAAAAGGCTAGTGCTCTAGCTCGGATGGGGATATCAAGCCCTATGGATCCATATACTACTACTCGCGCCCACCAGTTCTTATAACTGGCAGTTACTAGTTACCAAAGCTAAGGGATTTTTGGTTCAAACTCAGTATAGAATTTAGTATGTACTTGTGTCCATTGTTTAAAATAAAGTGCATGTATTCTCAGCCCAAAAATATATATTGTAAAAGCATTTAAAAGGGGAGCAAATGAAACTCACCTTAGCAGCATATAAAGTCGTTCACCAAAATGTGATCGAAACTCGGATTACCAAATAACCGTAGATCTCAACCTAGAGAAAATATGTTGGTCAATAAATGTCTATCAAGCTAGGTCAGGTCATAGTGTATAACAATCCTAATGCTCGAGATCGACATACAAAAGTTATCCAAAGTCGTTTCAAAAAGTCAATTTTGACAATAATTCAACAAAACGAGACGTGCCTTATATATGGATTCATTTACTTGGCTGGTAATATTCAAAAATCCAATTTATCATTCTTACAAACAAGTTTCAAAAGCAATTTCAATCAATGTCAATCATAATTCAGTTGATCATATCTTTTAATTCGTTCACCGAAATTACGCGATTTCTAAATGAAAAGTTATTGATTTTTCGCCAGCTTTCCAAAAACATGCATATCATATACCTTTTAGCAGTAATATATGTATTTACTTCGTGATTCATCATAACTGTTTAACGACAAAATTTAGCATACAAGCATGCATAAATATATATACTCGAGCACTAGACATGGATACACCATTAATGTATAAAAGATAAAATATGAGTGCTTACGTATCAATATTGAGATTCAATATTGTAGGAAAGTACGTAGACGCAACAGAGATGATAAACACTAGATTTGATTCACAAATATACCCTCGAACATTACCGATAACCTCCTTGGCAATAACCCATAATTTCCTTAGCTCTATCCCGCTCAAAAACCCATTTTGAAGGTGACACGCTCATAACCTCGTCGTAGTATTTTAGGTATATATGCTACTAATAATAATATTATAATAAGATTAATAATAATAATATTAATCTTAATAATAGTAATAATAATAATAATAATAATAATAATAATAATAATAATAATAATAATAATAATAATAAAATAATAATACGGAGGAATGAATCGAGCTTTTATAGTATGTGGCCTGCTACAGTACCTCATGCGATCGCATGAGTTATCGGTGTTTTTGTCATGCGATCGCATGGCCGCCTTATCCGTTTTTGTTTGCTAGTTCGTCGACATCAAATAGTGTTTACTGTAGCAAATACTGTTTACTGTAGCAAATAGCTGTAGTAAAGTCGTTTTCACTGTAGCATTGTAGCAAAATACGGTTTCACTGTAGCAAATAGTGTTTTACTGTAGCAAAGTCATTTTACTGTAGCAAATAGTGTTTTACTTGTACATATATATATATACATACATATAATTGTTCATGAATCGTCGAGAGCGGTCAAATGTAATGAAACAGTTCTAAAATTTTGAGATTCAACTTCATAGACTTTGCTTATCGTGTCGAAAACGTTAAATCATTTAAAGATAAAGTTTAAATTTGGTCAAAAATTTCCGGGTTGCCACAAACCTTTTAACAAAATGATTCTTAAATATATTTAGTTTTGAAAAACAAAATTATCATATTTATTTGATTTAGCTTCAAACATACAAAAACGTTTTCAGTTTAAAAAGAACTTTATTATTAAAACGTATATAACTTTTATAAATATCTAGAACCACTTTTGACAACTTATTTCTTAACCAGTATGATAAAGATAGTGATATTTATATTTTATTTTATTAAATATATATAATGATTTAAATTAATATTATATATATTTATACGCATATTATACGTACTTAGTTTTATACTTTTACTGTACTTTAACTTTACTTTAACTTTAATAATTCACTTTAATAATTCATACTTTAATAATTCACTTTAATAATTCATACTTTAATAATTCACTTTAATAATTCATATTTTAATAATTTACTTTAATAATTCAAAAATCTATTATAAATAGAATTCAATAGGTTTCATTATTTCATAGAAACTTGAAAATATATTTCTCTAAACTCTCTCAATCCATTTACATATATATATTTACTCGGTATTATTTCATGATATTATTAGTATACATAAAATACTACGACGGAGTTATGTTCAGGCATTTTTAAAATAAGTTTTCAAACGGGATAGAGCTAAGGAAATTATGGGTTATAGCTATGGAGGTTATGGGTATTGTTCGAGGGTATTGCTCGTGCGGTCAACCTAACGTTTATCATTTTCGTTGCGTCTACGTACTTTCCTGCAATATTGAATCACAATATTGATACGTGAGCATTCATATCTTATCTTTTATTTATTAATAGTGTATCCCTGACTAGTGCTCGAGTATATATGATTATGCATGCTTGTATGTTTAGTTCGTCGATTAATAGTTTATGATAATTCATGAATTTAATACATATGCTACTGCGATAAGATATATGATATGCATGTCGTTGGAAAGCTGGCGAAAAATTAATAACTTTTCATTTAGAAAGCGTATGATTTCGATGAACGGATTAAAAGATATAGTCAACTGAATTATCATTTTGTATTATTATTAAAATGAATATTATTATTACTATCGTCGTTATTATCGTCATTATTATTATTATCCAAAAAATATTATTAGTATTATTATTATTATCATTATCGTTATTAATATAAGTATTATCATTAAAAATTGTTATTGTTAGTATTATTACTATCGTTATTATTATTATTATTATTATTATTATTATTATTATTATTATTAATATTATTATAATATTTATTATTATTAGTATCATTATCATTAAAACTAATATTAGTATCATCTAACTATTATGATTACTATTATTATCATTATTATGAATGCGATATAAAAGAGGACTAAAAGCTATTAAATAAATCGATTTAGGAAATAATAAGTATAAGTATCATGATGAAATTAAAAAATTGTAAGATATTGATTTAGATAAAAATATCATTTTCATTATTTTTTATCATTATTATAATTATTAAAAGTATCATCAATATTAAAACTATCATTTTTATTAAAATTATAATTTTTAAAGGAAATATCATTGTTATTATAAAATATCATTATTATTATCATTTTAGTATTATTATTATTAAAAATTATTATTTTATTATAATTAATATCATCATTAGTAAATAAATATAGTTATTATTATGATTAGTAGAATAATAATTATTATTATTATTACAAAATAATACAACTTTTACTCATTATTATTATTATTATCAATATTATTTTATCAAATAAATATGTGATACAAAAATATTTTTATTACATTAATAATACATACCACTATATATATTAAGTGAACTTTATAAATTTTATTACTTAAGATATATAAAAGTATATTTTTATCATATATAAATTTAATATAAATATTTATTTATTAATAAAAGTACTTGTATTATTTACTCTAATAATATCTGATAAATATATTTATATATATAAAACGACTATACTTAAGTTATATAATAAACATGTATAGATTTGGAAGTCATTTTAGGTCAAGTTGACTTTTGTTGACTTTTGCATATCGGTCTCGAGCATTAGGATTGTGATACACTACGACTTGACCTAAATTGTTAGACATATATTGACCTACATATAAATATATATACTTAATATCGGTTCGTGAATCCGAGGCCAACCCTACACTTGTTCAATGCCGTCATATGTATTTTTACTACAAAATACAGTATTGTGAGTTTCATTTGCTCCCTTTTAAATGCTTTTGCAATATATATTTTTGGGACTGAGAATACATGCACTTTTATAAATGTTTGACGAAATAGACACAAGTAATCGAAACTACATTCTATGGTTGAATTTTTATACCAGATATAGCACTTGTTGAACTTGGTAGCCCATGAATTAGTGTTTATTATAATTTCCACTAATTGACACGAATCCTAAAGGTAGATCTACGGGCTTTGACACGCCCCAGTCTGAGATTTTGAACTGCTTTAGTACTTCAATTTTTCTCTACAGACGAGTGGTTCTGTTTTGGGGATATTCTAGATGCATTTTGTTAATGTCGGTTACCAGGGGTTCAATCCATATGAATGATTTTATGCAGATGCATGATGTTTATGAGAAATGAAATTGAAAATCTTGTGGTCTATTAAATTAATGGAAATGATTTTTTATGATAAATTAATGAACTCGCCAACCTTTTGGTTGACACTTGAAAGCATGTTTATTCTCAGGTTTGAAAGAAATCTTCCGCTGTGCATTTGCTCATTTTAGAGATATTATTTATAGTCATTCATGGCATATTTCAAAAGACGTTGCATTCGAGTCGTTGAGTTCAACAAGATTATTATTAAGTCATTGATAGTTTGATATATTATGAAATGGTACGCATGCCTGTCAACTTTCGATGTAATGAAAGTTTATCTTTTAAAAACGAATGCAATGTTTGTAAAATGTATCATATAGAGGTCAAATTCCACGCAATGAAATCAATTATTATGTAACGTTTATAATCGATATGAACGGGGCATTTCAGGAAGTATCTTGCTCTTTGGAACATTGTTACATCTCAAATGAACTAGTTTGAATCTAGTTGAAACTTAATGATCCTTGTTACAATCTTGACTAGCTTGAACTAATTACATTTACATATATACAATGGTACATAAAATTAATGGCAGAGCACCTCTTTAATTGGGACTTTAATGACCATTATTAGTATGTTTAAATGACACTATGTAATAAGATAAAAAGATATAACACTTGTGTATTTAATCTTATTTCAAGTTAGATCATCATTAAGGTGTCATTAGGTGTGATTAATCAAGATTAACATCTTTTGGTTCAAAACTCTTTTGAAATCAAAGAAGGCAACTATTATAAGTATGTTTAAAAAGGTTTTGTAAATTATAGATGTCTCAAAGTGGTCTAACTTAAAGTGGATGAATTTGGTTACAGGGAAAACTGTGGTCGATCCACGGTCGGCCGTGAGGTTGACCATAGATCAACAGTTTTGTAAAATGGTGCAGCCGTTGGAATAGGACATCTACAGTCAGACCCGCGATCTACCGTGGTGCAGCCGCATATCAGTTTTTACCAAGTTAATCATTTATGTATTGGTCTTTTGCTAGAGATAGTGTAGGCTTGTGAACTTGTGTTGTTCAATACGTGGTTTAAGCACACAAGACTTGGTGTCATCATCAAAACAAAGTGGTTAACATTTGAATATTAATATTGGATCACTAGTCAACATTCTCCCCCTTTTTGATGATGACAAACATATGTAAGTGTGCTTAAGCGTATAATACAACACATGTGTTAACATCACTTACCATACACTTTCTCCCCCTTTTGTCGAAGCAAAAAGGTTAGCTCCCCCTAGAACTAAGTGCGCCCTAGATTAATGCTCCCCCTTGAATCTTACATAGCGGTAGATGATATAGCTCCCCCTTGAAATATGCAATATAAGACTCATAGAAAAGGGGATTAGTCCACAAATAAGACATAATATCAATTAAGGCGTGTTATGAACTCAACGAGCTGGATAAACCTTCAATCAAGGGTTAGTGCACACACATAATCATATATAGCAAGCATAAGACTCATTGTGTGTCATTGATAACAAAGATAGTGGAGTGAGGACTTTGACCAATATATGTGATCATTAGAGAGCATGTAAGATCAAAAGCACGTATGAACCACCACATATCAAGGTTAATTAATAGTATAGCATGAATGTGCGATATAACAGGTAGTGAGCAGAACCCTTAGTGTATCATGCAACATTATCATTAAGTACCAACATCACCTCACTAGTTCTACCAATTTCAGGCATGTATAGAAGCAAGTAGGGTTAGGCAAGCATGTAGAACCATATAGGATAGCATGGTATACATATTGCACATAGCACAATGTGGAAACATAAGTGAGAGTAGCATGCAAAAGCTAATATACATGAGATCAATTGTCAAGCAAAAAAATCATGCGTAACAATCATATTCATAAGCTTAGATGCTAGATCATGTATGAAAGAAAGTAGGTTCAAACAAGCATGTTAAAACACAAGAATAATATAGCATGGCAAACAAGTAAGAGTAGCACACATAATCATATCATGTAACACTATAAATATTATCATAGTAGTTTCAAACAAGCATGTAAGGACACAAGCATGGCATACATATGGCACATATCATAAGCATAGCATGTTAAGCATATTGCACATAATATAAGCATATCATGTTGAATACATATTGTAAGAATACAAGTAAGAGTAGCATGATGAAGCTAATATATGGATAACGATCTAATTTATATATAAGTTTAAAACATGCATGAGGCACATCTATTTAACATTATGAGCATATTAGTTGAAGCATGTCAAGAAATGGTGATCAATAGGGCCGATATGATAATTCAAAACATTATCCACATGATAAGTGATCATTTAAAAAATCATTAACTAAGTTTCAGGTTATTCAACTAAGAGCATATCTCTTGGTATACTTAGTGATGAACATATTTACAACCTAAGCATATATATCAGGTTAATATTTCACTTATATGTAATGATTAAAGCTAAATTGGTGTTCAAATAATCACCTATTAGGTTGACTAGTCCAATTTTAGCAAGAGGATGCACACACATATGAGTTTCGGAAGAAGTGGTACCTTAATCGAGGAAAGTTTGTTTCCTCATTAAGCCTTGAGCACATGATCTTTCAATTGCTATAAACTCGACTTTGTTAGTAGAGAGAGAGCTACAAGTGTTTGTTCCTTTGAGAGCCAAGAGATTATGCATAAACCAACTAATGCATATACACCACTCTTCTAAATAGTAACTATCCATCATTATCCGAATCTCCAAGGCACATGATATTCATGATGCATAGAACCCTTTAGAATTCTATAAAGATCCTTTTAACGGCTCAAAAGTGTGACATTTCGGGACTTTCCTTTGCATGGGTAATAAGCATAACAATGCGTTGAACTCTTGCATGTATTGTTAGAAATATATGCATGCATAGGATTCAAGAATAATATTCATCATAGTAATCACATGTCACATCAAAACAAGCTCAATTAAAATTCATACTACAAGTGAGTAGCAATCATGCATAACAAGTAAGTAATCATGATAGTCAAATATATGCATGTTCCATAGTATGAATATTGATGAGAAAATGCATAAACTAAATAACTATATTAAGTAGGTATTTGACTTATAAATTACGTTCAACATGATATATGTTAAGTCACTACTTATTTAGTCATTTAATCAAATATAGCTCAAGATTGCACTTAAATGATATAGCATAAAAAGCAATCACATAACTCATGGTAAGCTAGCTAATATAAAAGTATTATTTAGCACTCAATAAATATGATTTAAGAGAATTATCATCATGCAGAGATATGTTAACTTGACTACGTATAATGTTAACTAGTTAAAATTTTCGTTGTATCATAGTTAACAATTTGGAGTGTTATATTGGATCGTGAGTATAAAAACATTCATGCATAATTTTTCAACATGTTAATAAATCATAAGCATGTAAGCACATTAGCATGATGAAAAATATAGGGCATGTTAGATGTAGCAAATATTAAGTACAATGCCCTCACAAATAAGATTCAATTAGCAAGTTAATGAGCCTAAAGTGTGTAGTATAACAACTAACAAGGTGATTTTGACCAACATTGGTTCGAAAGAGATAACTCAAGTTGTCAAGCATGAAGATCATATGAGCATGCGAGTATGACAAGTAGATTTGCATATACACGAACACATAAGCATACAAATATGGCATGTAGATGTTGCATACAAACTTATACAAGCAATGAACACATATATGGCACATATAAGAGATGTAGTTTACACCTAGTGTATAATGAGCGAAAGCCTAGAGTTAAGTCTAGAGTGTAAAGCATACCATAAAGCATTTCAAGTATATTTCAAACTTATCATCCATGAGTTCAAAGAACTTGTCACAAGGAAAATGGTTGATTGGATCAATAACCAAGTCATTAACATTTTATTCTCATGCTTCTTAGCAAATAATGTATTGCAAACTTTTACCATTTCACACACATGATCAAGCAAGTATGTCCTAAGTCTATCAAGATTTTCAAGATGTAAAGATATAGCCTTTTCATGTATCTTCGATTAATCCTTAAAACTACTCGGACGTCTATTTAGACCTAGTTAGGTTTTACTTTCTAAAGTGTATCCTAGAGACGTACCTACCTTTAGAGTCACACCTACATCTTTGAGTGAAAATCTAGAATTCATTTCCATAGGTGTGTTTAATACCTTAACACTTATCATACCAAAACTTTAAGTGTATTCATTAGGTTGATTTATAAGAATGCTATCTTAGAGTTACATTGATTCATGAGTTGAGTAAGGCTTTCAGAACACTCATCATTCTTTCATTAATCTCATTGCGTGTAAGTTTAAGACTTAAGACAATAGTTTAAATAAACATTTGTGTGGGGTTAGATTATCTAACTCTTTGAAGTATAAAAGGTTGGAGAAACTTTTCATTTAACTCATTTGTTCTAGGTGTTCCTTTGACACAAACCTAATCCTAGTTTAGAATTTAAGAGCACGAATCATTCTTAAAGTTTTCTAACCTCATTCATCCTAATATGTCTAAGTGTGTTTTAAATACTTCAACAACTCAACAAACGCTTATGCATTTAGCTAACAATTTTTATCAATGACTACTATTCTAGCAATTTGAACAAGAATAATATCTTATAAGTGTTAGCCTAGAATGAGTTCTATCATCAAAAATGTTTCTCATTAAGCATAGATGATAGAAATCATATACAACCCATTTAGTAAGACTACAAAGTTGAACTTTGGAAATCTATACTATACCTAGAAAACGGAGAACTTAGACTACATACTTAAAATCTAATTTGACTCCTATTGATGTCTCCTAAGATTTGTTTAACACGATTCTCTTTGCTATCATTGTTTATCAAATATTCACTTTATTGAAGCAAACTATTGAGAATGATCTTTTTAACACTTTAGCTCACTTAGTGATCATCATATATTGCTTTTAGGTAGATCTCTAATGATTAGTTTCATGGTCGTGTGATCTAATCTTTTATGCCATCAAATTGAAAAACATACGTTGACATATTTTTATCTTTTCACCAATTTTACTTGTAAGCATCTAAGACATTCTATCTAATTGTAACATGTTTTCTTAAATGGAATATGACTTTAACTAGCATGTTAAGATATTTGCATATTAAAAACTTATAGAGATCAAATAGCACACTTTTAAGACTATCTCATTTGTAAGTAAAGTTACCTCCACCGATGATCATTCCTCAAATATGTCCATCCAATATTACGTCACCATCATCATGTTCTTTGTGCTTGGTGTGACATATTTATCATGGACATGTGTTTTGAGTGCTTGTGATTGCATCATCTTCCACCACACTTGTTAACAAACCTACAACTTGTTAGAGACACAAACATGGTACCTAATGTTTGTTGGGTCCGAGATTGTTAGCATCAAATATTCTCACGATAACTCATCTTTGTACCTTTCTCAAAGAGTAGACTATTGTTCTTTTAGACATGTTTATATTTTAAATTACGACAAACCAATTTCATGTCTTGATTGAGAATAATTGATCTTGTACGCTTATAGTTGTTTGAAAGTCACTAATACTTGCGGGTTGAAAACTTGACCTTTTAAACGAGTGTCATTTAATGACGATAATTAGCTTCACATTAGCAAATGTTTAAATATTACCAATAAACAATGTAAAACTAATATTATAAAAATGATTCAACCTCTAAAAGTGTCATACCATGATCGATCTTAAAATTACGAATGCTCATTTTGATCAGAGCATGTGCGGTCAATCCACGGTCGACCGTAGGTTCGACCGCCTACAGGTTTGACACTATGTTGAGTTTTGAGAATACTTGTTGAGATGCTTAAAGTCTAATCTTAGATATTATGTCTATCACTTAAGGCTGTAAGATGTGTGACAACCTACGTATTCTATCATGTAAGATCAATTTATCAATCACACATTAAGCAATAACTATTTGTCATTTTTCATGCAAGGATTCAAGACACAAGTAATTTCAATTATCACATACATTGCATAGACCTAAGTTTCATGGCAAGTTTAAATGTGCTTCTATTATGCACACTATAGTTGTGATTTTAACCCAGCCCCACATTTTTCTTTACATTCTTTAATTTTCAAAAATTAACTTTGTTTAAAAAAATGTTTCTTTGTTCAAGCTTTTTTTTAATATCAATCATAGTTTTGTTAATTATCACAACATTTAGAGTACACAAATATTAAAAAGACTAAATACAAGCAAACTTACCTCACCATGTGAATGGTGGTATTTTTCCTCAAAGTAATGGATGTAAGTTTGAGCATTCGGGTTCGATCCTTGACTCCACATCACACGAGTGTCTTGAAGTTGCTTCTCATATGAAAATTTTCATCACGATTTAAGACTAACTTATCCAAAATCTCTTTTGCATTCTCCAAACAAGTAGAGATTAGTTCCAAGATCTTTGACTCGAGTTTTTGCACAAAATAGGTTTTCGACGTGACAAAAATGTTTTTTTTAGCAAAGATTAGAGCAACCACTCTGATACCAATTGTAAGTAACTAGAGGGGGGTGAATAGTTACTTAGTGGTTTCTTAAAAATTTTTCGAAATCTTTAACAATCAAAACATAAGTTTTAAGCGTGGAAGTGTTTGTGTTTGTTAATGCAAGTATGTAAAGAATGTAAGTGCACAAACACAAGAATTTATAGTGGTTCGGGTGGATGTTAACTAATCCACCTTAATCCACTCCCCAATTCTATGAATTGAGAGTTTTCTTCACTATGATACCCCAAACCCGGTGTAGTGTCCGGATACAACACTAACTCCTCGATAAGCCGCTACTTATGAACCCTTACGTCCCTTTGAAAAATTTACAAACACCAAATGCTCTTACCATAAGATCCTAATGCTCTAGCCTAGTGAAATCACAACTACCTTCTAGATCCCTTTAAGAAGATAGCTTACAAGTAAACTTATAGCTAAGCTTACAATCACTCATAGTTCTTCAATAGGTCACACAAACTTAATTCCCAATGGAATTGATCAACTTCCCAGATCCCTTTAAGGAAGTTGAATCATTAAGTGAGATGGTGTTTCCTATCATAAGAACTATCTAACTTCCTTGACTCCCTAAGGACGTGTCTTACAAAGTAAAGTTAAAGATACAAATGATAAGTACAAAGTTTACATTTCAATTCTACTTAGTGTAAGTAGAATCTCTCTTTCTCTCTTATAATCTCTCCATTGATATGTGCTTGAGACTTGGGAAATCAGTAGATATGACTTTGAAAGAATGTTGGAAAGAGGTGGTCTTCTAGTTTGGAAAAGTGGTGTATTTATATTTCAAGAAAATATTGACATACAAAACTGCGGTCGAATCACAGTCGACCTTGCAGGCAGCCGTTGTGACGACCCGAAAATTTCCGACCAAATTTAAACTTAACCTTTATATGTTTCCGACAAGATAAGCAGAATTTGTAATGTTGAATCTCAAAAAGTTTGGAACTACATTCATGTAATCAATTACCCTTTGACCGTGTTCGACGATTCACGAACAATTATGAGTATATAGATATGTATATATAATATATAATATTAACTAAAAACATTAACAAAGTATTAGATATATGATACTTTACATGAACGTATTTGTTTCGATATATTTATCGACAGAATTAAGAGATAATATCAAATGATTGAATTATCAGATACATTATGATATGATTACGGGCCTATGTTATGAGGTCCACTGTGATTTAAGAAATCTATTCTTTTTGACAACATTAGGAAAATGGTAAAGTGATTTATAAATAAGAACAAATGTGTCAATTAACGGGACTAGACAAGGGTTAGTGGAAATTCCTGTTTAATTTCCAAGACATGTTTTATAATATTTTCCTCGTGACCTTGATAAGATAACTATGTTAACTTTAATTTTATTTAATATGAAAATAAGAACGTGGAGTGTAAATAACTTAGATGTTGGATATCGACAAGTTAAGTAACTCGACATTTTTCATTAAGATAATTTCATACGTTTATTTAACCTTTGGACTTTATCCCATGCTTCACCAACAGACTGTAATTTAAAAACTTGAAACCTATTATGAATATATATAATTCTACTTTTCTAAAATGTTTTGTGATATAACGATTTCCATTATTTTAACCTTTTAACAAAATGATTCTTAAATATATTTAGTTTTGGAAAACAAAATTATCATAATTATTTGATTTAGTTTCAAAAGTACAAAAAACGTTTTCAGTTTAAAAAGAACTTTATTATTAAAACGTATATATCGTTTATAAATATCTAGAACCACTTTTGACAACTCATTACTTAACCAGTATGATAAAGATAACGATATTTATATTTTATTTTATTAAATATATATAACGATTTAAATTAATATTATATATATTTATACGCGTATTATATGTATATAGTTTTATACTTTTACTATACTTTAACTTTATCATTACTTTACTTTTATTTTACTTTAACTTTAATAATTCATACTTTAATAATTTACTTTAATAATTCACTTTAATAATTCATACTTTAATAATTCACTTTAATAATTCACTTTAATAATTCATACTTTAATAATTCATTTTAATAATTCACTTTAATAATTCATAATTTAATAATTCACTTTAATAATTCACTTTAATAATTCATACTTTAATAATTCAACTTAATAATAATTCATACTTTAATAATTCACTTTAATAATTCAAAAATCTATTATAAATAGAATTCAATAGGTTTCATTATTTCATAGAAACTTGAAAATATATTTCTCTAAACTCTCTTAATCGAATTACATATATATATTTTCTTTGTATTATTTCAAGATATTATTAGTATACATAAAATACTACGACGGAGTTAAACTCAGACGATTTCAAAATAAGTTTTCAAACGGGATAGAGCTAAGGAAATTATGGGTTATAGCTATGGAGGTTATGGGTATTGATCGAGGGTATTGCTCGTGAGGTCAACCTAACGTTTATCATTTTCGTTGCGTCTACGTACTTTCCTGCAATATTGAATCACAATATTGATACGTTCGTGAATCCGAGACAAACCCTGCACTTGTTCAGTGCCGTCATATATATAATTGCTACGAAATACAGTATTGTGAGTTTCATTTGCTCCCTTTTTAATTGCTTTTGCAATATATATTTTTGGGCTGAGAATACATGCGCTGTTTTATAAATGTTTTACGAAGTAGGCACAAGTACTAAAACTAATTCTATGTGGGTTTAAACCAGAAATATACCCTTAGCTTGGTAACATTAAACTACTTGTCTATGTACGGTAGGCGCGAATCCTAAAGATAGATCTATTGGGCCTGACAAACCCCATCCTGACTATAGGATGCTTTAGTACTTCGAGGTTATTTTAAACACACCTGATCTGGTGTACTTCAGAGGGTAAAACATGAACGTTAAGGCTTGTTACCGGGTGCCTACAACTTATAGAATACTTTTAAACACTTGCGAGTGTACGGATATTTATGGAAACTGAAATCTTGTGGTCTATTACTATTACAGAAATGATTGATTATGATAAACTAATGAACTCACCAACCTTTTGGTTGACACTTTAAAGCATGTTTATTCTCAGGTATTAAAGAAATCTTCCGCTGTGCATTAGCTCATTTTAAGGATATTACCTGGAGTCATTCATGACATACTTTGAAAGACGTTGCATTCGAGTCGTTGAGTTCATCAAGATTAATATTAAGTCAGTTATAGTTGGATGTAATATGAAATGGTATGCATGCCATCAATTTTTGATGTAAAGAAAGTTTGTCTTTTAAAAACGAATGCAATGTTTGTAAAACATATCATATAGAGGTCAAATACCTCGCGATGTAATCAACTATTGTGAATCGTTTATAATGTATATGAACGGGTCCTTTCAGTTGGTATCAGAGCGGTGGTCTTAGCGAACCAGGTCTTGCATTAGTGTGTCTAACTGATAGTTGTTAAGATGCATTAGTGAGTCTGGACTTCGACCGTGTCTGCATGTCAAAAGTTTTGTTTATCATTTTTAGTCAGAAATCATCTACTTACCATCCTTAGGAAATTACCTGCTTATCATTATTAGTCTAGACACGTCTTGCTGCATTGATTGCATGAATAGTGTATAGACAAAATTCATATCTTAGCGTATCTGCTAAATCATATCTTATCGTATCTATTACCGTAAACTTTGCCTGACATATTCCGTAAATTCTTTCGTAATCTATGAAATCTTTTGATCTATATATATAGATATTCTATGTAGTTAGAATACCACCCGATAGCCGGAAAATCATTTCGTATCGAAAAATCCTTTATCAAATCGTACGAAATGAAATTCGTCATCAGGTCAAGTTCCTCGGATTTCGAAATGGAATCCCACTCAAGCTCCGAAAGCAGTGTGACTGGAATAGATCAACCAATCAGCCATCATCTATTCTGGATGAATTGGGGATGGGTTCGTAGGCTCCTTAATCATTGGAGACAAGAAGAAGGCGATCCTTTCCATCCACCACATTGCCCTCTTGGCAATGAACCTGAAGCACTTATCGGCGAACCTGTTCGAAACACCATTTTCTCTCTCATTTCCAGAGTATCTCGTCATGATTATATACTACACCAAATTCTAGATCTTATTTATCCGCTCGTCCGAACCAACAATCACCCCGGTGTAATAGAAGAAGTCAATGAGCTTCGCGCTCGGGTAGTGGCTTTGGAGAATATGGTGCAAAGGTTACAAACACCAGCAGCAGCACCAGCAACATAACCAGTACCACCATCAACAACATCAACAGTACCATTAACACCAACAACAACAACCGCATCGCAAACCTCAACTTCACAATCTATCCCATGAGCATCGACGTCATACGCCCTGTAGATACTAAGGAATACCACAACGATGAAGTATTGATTCATAACTTCATTGGGAAAACATTCTACAACGATTATGTAATTTCTAAAGTTTAGAAATTATCTATCCTAGCCTTAACCATAAATCAAGTGAGTTTAATTTAATATTAATGTCATAACCCGTCCTTAACCATAAGAACATGTTAGATAACGTATGATTTCATTGCGAGGTATTGACCTCTATATGCGACATTTTTAAAAGAGAAACTGCATATATTATACATTACAAACCATAACCATTATTTTTGTTACAAGCTTTAGACAATAAAAAGATGATTATCGTTTAGCGATAATCTTCGACTTACAAACTTTACATATAATGATAACAACACGATTTCGAGCATATTTTACAACACAAATCCTTGGGTATGCAGTTTTATTTTTGACACAAATATGCGTACGCAAGATCCTGCTCAAATTCAACATAATGCAGCGGAAGCTTTAGTAATCACCTGAGAATAGACATGTTTTAAAAGGTCAACATAAAGTTGGTGAGATATAGGTTTAATGCCGGCAGCAATATATATATATATAGACCACAAGATTTCGTATATAAACAGTTTAATAAAAATATTCTAAGTGGTTGAGCACTTGGTAACCATACTTAACATTTAATCACGTCGCATATTCCCTTTATTATGAAATCTTACTACACCGTACCAAGTGTAGTCACGAAACGAAGTACTGTGCAACCGTTGAATACTGGTCGTCCAGTCCGGTTGGGGTTGTCAGGCCCGATAGATCTATCAACAGGATTCGCGTTTACAATACCGCTGTAAATAACAGTTACCAAGCTACAGGGAAGTATGCCAGTGGTACAACTCAACGTAGAATATATTTTTCAGTTACTTGTGTCCATAACGTAAAACATAAAATACATGTATTCTCATCCCGAAATATTTAGAGTTTAAAAGTGGGACTATATACTCACTTTCGTCTTGAAGATATATATATAATTTGACTTGGTCTCCGGTTGATATCAGGAACCTATCCATATATACTATATCAATACCTTTTCTTTTTAAACAAACGTCACATATATATACTTGTTATACTTTTAATACTTTGAATAATTCCTTAGTCCGTAGTTAGCAGTTCGTTATTAGTAATTCAATTTTAATGGTTCATTTTTAGATGTTTAATATACCCGCAATGAAATAAATAAAACCCCCAACGAAATAAATAAAACCCCATCGTATATGTATTGGTCGAGATTAATCTTGACCCACGGTACCGGTGTTGTCAAATGACGTGTTGCGTACATAAAGTACCGGTGTTGTCAAATGACGTGTTGCGTACAATCATGGGATCTTATGATTAATCTTCTCGTGTTGTTTACGGGTGATCCTGAACCATATAAAATTGAATTATAAGTACATATATATAAAATATCATGTTAACTTAAAAAGATGTGATTTATTTAATTTTTCCCAATTATTTTCGTGGCTAAACTAGTCTTGGATATCCGATTTTGTTTCGGTCATAGTTTCTTCGTTACAACTCCGTTTTCGTTGATTCAACTTGCCATCTCCTTGGATCGAGTCCCTCTTTAAGACTATGAACTGTAAATACCTTAGTTTGTATTCAAAATCACACGGCATAGGTCAAACTTTAGTGAAACTTATGAAGTTAATCATTTTCCATCATGTAAACAACCTTAAATGATTATTTTTCTAAAAATACTTATACTTTGAGTTAAATCATGAAATTTTTATGTGTTATCATATTCATAGTAAAAATCATTTTTCCAGAAAATAAACCTCCAATTCAAAGTTTAAGATGGTTTTTAATTATCCAACCCAAAACAGCCCCCGGTGGCACTCCGACATCGTAAAAACAGTTTTTAAGATAATCTTTGAAAAACCAAGTTATACCTTGTTAAATTAGCATATATTTAAGTTATATTACAGGTCTTGGAGTATTTTAAAAGTTAAGTTAGAAGGATCTATTTAGTTTGCAAACAAGTTTGAAAACATTCAAACTATGTTCTTGTTGTTAAAATTTTATACCACAAAATAAGATAGCTATATATATATGAATCGAATAAGGTTATGAACATAGATTCTACCTCAAGTTCCTTGGACAAGGTTGTTGTAAAAGAGGAGTAAGAACCTAGAACCAAAAGGGTGATGGAAGTGGATGAAAGATTGGAAGTAAGTTGGTGTTCTTGGAAGGATTTCTTGAAGTGTTTTTGTAAGGTTTTCTTATGAGGTTTAAGTGTTGTTTTTGAAGCTAAATGATGGGGAAAATGCTTGGAGATGATCAATTATGAAGTTAAGAGTATTTTGAGAGAGAAATGGAAGTGTAAGTATGAGAAAATGGGGTGAAGAAATGGTGTGCATGCATAAAAACGTTTTTAGGTTATAAAGGAAAAAAAAGATACCTAACTTTGTTTTCTTGCTAAATAATTCATGCTACTTGACAAATGGTTGGTTCCACATGTTTCTTAATCATTTAAGGCTGCTAAGGAGCAGATTTTTATTGGTATATACCAATAGTAAATACATCTAGAAGCTGCGTATGATACGGGTACATATACCCTAGGTATACGTATAGAAATCTTTGAGAAAACGGAACGAGGATTCAAATATAGTTATCTTTTGTAAATATACTTATATTGTTTTATATATTTAAGTCTTTAAAAGTAATTAAATACATTACTTATACGATATATGTATAAACATTATAGGTCATAAGTATTTAAGTCAAATAACGTTACGTATGGTTATCGTTTTGAAAACTTAAGTTAGTAGTTTCAAAATATACTTATAACTTATTGTTATTAATACAAAATGAGATATTAAAACATTCTTAGGTCATGTTAAATATGTATATATACATATATATACACAAACGTATAATTATCATATATTGTATAGTTCGTGATATCATCGGTCAAACTAGACGGTCAAACGTTGTGTAAAACTCTTTTCGAAAAACATAAGTCTCGACAATTTGGATTGCTTATCATGTTGGTAAGGTTTAATTTATGTAAATATTAATCTTAAAAGTATAGAACGATCGAAAAAGTGCGGGTCGTTACATTACCTCCCCGTTAAATAAATTTCGTCCCGAAATTTTAAAATTGTACCTATTTTGCGTCATCGAGAAACAAGTGTGGATACTTTTGTTTCATCTGATCCTCCCGTTCCCACGTAAAATCGGGACCTCTTCGAGCATTCCAACGAACCTTAACGATCGGTATGTTGCTCTGCTTGAGCTGTTTAACTTCACGGTCCATGATTTCGATTGGTTCTTCGACGAATTGTAGTTTCTCGTCGACATGGATTTCTTCAAGAGGAATGGTGAGGTCTTCCTTTGCAAGACACTTCTTAAGGTTCGAGACGTGAAAGGTATTATGTACTCCGGCGAGTTGTTGCGGTAACTCGAGTCGATAAGCTACCGGTCCAATGCGTTCGATGATCTTGAACGGGCCTACATATCTTGGGTTCAGTTTACCCCTTTTTCCAAAACGTATCACACCTTTACAAGGTGACACCTTTAGCATAACCATGTCACCGATCTGAAACTCTAATGGTTTCCTTCGGACATCGGCGTAGCTCTTTTGGCGACTACGGGCTGTTTTCAATCTCTCCTTGATTTGTACTATATTCTCAGTCGTTTCGTGTATGATCTCGGGACCAGTTAAATGTCGATCTCCTACCTCATTCCAACAGATAGGAGATCTACACTTCCTTCCATACAATGCTTCGAATGGTGCAGCTTTAATGCTCGCATGATAACTATTATTATACGAGAATTCTGCTAACGGTAAATACTTATCCCATCCGTTTCCAAAATCGATCACACATGCCCTGAGCATGTCTTCAAGAGTCTGAATTGTTCTTTCACTCTGCCCGTCGGTTTGCGGATGATATGCGGTACTCATATCCAGACGAGTTCCTAGTGCCTCCTGTAGTGATTGCCAAAACTTTGAGGTAAATCTACTATCACGATCAGATATAATGGAAATAGGTATTCCATGCCTTGAAACAACTTCCTTTATATACAATCGTAATAGTTTCTCCATTCTATCCGTTTCCTTTATAGGCAAGAAATGTGCAGACTTGGTGAGACGATCAACAATCACCCAAATGGTGTTGTAACCCCAGGCAGTCTTTGGTAACTTCGTGATGAAATCCATGGTGATACCATCCCATTTCCATTCTGGGATTTCTGGTTGTTGAAGTAACCCTGACGGCTTCTGGTGTTCTGCTTTGACCTTGGAACAAGTTAAACACTCCCCAACATATGTTGCTACGTCTGTCTTTAAATTAGGCCACCAATAACGTGTCTTAAGATCTTGATACATCTTTCCAACTCCAGGATGTATCGAGTATCTTGTCTTATGTGCCTCGTTCAATATCAACTTCCTTAATCCACCCAACTTCGGTACCCAAATACGATTTGCAAAATATCGAATTCCGTCTTCCCGTATAACGAGTTGCTTCTCATACTTCTTCATTATTTCATTTCTTATGTTTTCTTTATTGAGTGCTTCTTGTTGAACCTCTTTGATTTGTGAGTTGAGATTCATGCGAATTTTTATGTTCATTGCTCGAACTCGGATTGGTTCTCGTTCCTTTCTGCTTAGAGCATCGGCCACTACGTTCGCTTTCCCGGGATGATAGCGAATTTCACAATCATAGTCGTTTATTAACTCGACCCACCTACGTTGCCTCATGTTCAATTGTTTCTGATCAAAAATATGTTGAAGGCTTTTATGATCAGTAAACACAGTGAATTTAACCCCATACAAGTAGTGTCTCCACATCTTCAATGCAAACACAACTGCTCCCAATTCTAGATCATGCGTCGTATAATTCCGCTCGTGAATCTTCAATTGTCGGGATGCGTATGCAATAACTCTCTTCCGTTGCATAAGAACGCAACCAAAACCTTGTCGTGAAGCGTCACAATATATTTCAAAATCATCGTTCTCTTCTGGTAACGATAAAATAGGCGCCGTAGTTAACTCCTTCTTTAGTATTTGAAATGCGTTCTCCTGCTCAGAGGTCCATTCATATTTCTTCCCTTTTTACGTTAACGCTGTCAACGGCTTAGCTATTCGGGAAAAATCTTGAATAAACCTTCTATAATAACCGGCTAAACCCAAAAATTGGCGTATCTGCGTTGGTGTCTTAGGAGTCTCCCATTTTTCAATGGCTTCAATTTTTGCTGGATCAACCTGAATTCCTTTGCTACTAACAACGTGGCCAAGAAATTGCACTTCTTTCAACCAGAAAGCACATTTAGAAAATTTAGCATATAGCTGTTCTTTTCTTAACAACTCTAATATCAACCTTAAATGCTGCTCATGCTCTTGCTCACTCTTGGAATAGATAAGAATATCATCAATGAAAACGATAACAAACTTATCTAAATATGGACTACAAACTCGATTCATGAGGTCCATGAATACAGCTGGCGCATTTGTTAACCCAAACGGCATGACCAAAAATTCATAATGACCATAACGTGTCCGAAAAGCAGTTTTCAGTATATCTTCTTCTTTGACACGTAATTGATGATAGCCCGATCTTAGGTCAATTTTCGAGTACACACATGATCCTTGGAGTTGATCAAATAAGTCGTCAATTCTCGGTAGTGGATACCGATTCTTGATAGTTAACTTATTTAATTCACGATAATCTATACACATTCGGAAAGATCCGTCTTTCTTCTTGACGAATAAAATTGGAGCTCCCCACGGTGAAGTACTTGGTCGTATGAATCCACGATCCAGTAATTCTTTTAACTGACTCTGAAGTTCTTTTAACTCGGACGGTGCAAGTCTATATGGAGCACGGGCAACCGGTGCAGCTCCTGGTACAAGATCTATTTGAAATTCTACAGATCTAAATGGAGGTAATCCCGGCAACTCTTCCGGAAATACTTCAGGAAAATCTCTTGCCACAGGCACGTCATTGATTCACTTCTCTTTTTCTTTCTTTTCGACTTTATTAACATGTGCTAAGATAGCATAGCACCCTTTCTTCAAGCACTTTTGAGCTTTTAAATAACTAATGAGTTTTAGCTTTGAGTTACCCTTCTCTCCATAAATCATTACTGGCGTTTTATTCTTACGAGGAATGCGAATTGCCTTCTTGGCGCACACAACTTCAGCTCCTATTTTGGATATCCAGTCCATGCCGACTATTACATCAAAACTTCCTAATTCTACGGGTATCAAATCAATCTTAAATGTTTCTCCGGCTAAATTTATTTTACAATCACGGCAAATTTTATCGGCTTTAATTAGTTTACCATTAGCTAACTCAATCATGTACTTAGCATCTAGAGGTAATGATGAACAATTCAATTTAGCGTGAAAGTCTCTACACACGTAACTTCTATCAGCACCAGTATCAAATATAATAGATGCGGATAAGTTATTAATGGTAAACGTACCCGTAACAAGCTCCGGGTCTTCACATGCCTCTCTAGCATTAATAACAAATGCTCTCCCACGTGCAGGTCCGATATTCTTCTCTGGATTCGGGCACTGGCTCTTATAGTGACCTTGTTTTCCACACCCAAAACAAGTAATGGTAGCCAAAGCAGTTCTATTTGCATTGGTGGCAAGAGTCTTGGTACCATTTGTATTTGTAACGAGAGCCCTACAATCTTCAGCAAGATGACCCTTTCGATTACATTTGTTGCATACCACATTACAGTAACCAGAGTGATGTTTGTGGCATCGGTTGCATAAAGGATTTTGTCCTTTATAACCAAAGCTTAAACCACTACCCGCACCTTGCGTGTTTTCTTGTTTCTTAAAAGATTGTTGTTGGTTACCTCGATCATAATTTTCATTCCACTTTCTTTTGTTACCTGATACCTTCACATCAGTATTGGATACTTTCTTATCCATGATGACCTGATCCATTAGCTCGTTTGCCATGGTTATAGCTTCATGAATTGTCTTAGGTTTCGATGCTGTAACATTTGCCTTGACCTTTTTGGGCAAACCATCTTTGTACATTTCAATCTTCCGTTCTTCGGTTGGAACCAATTCAGGACATAGCAAAACTAATTCCATGAATCGCTGATTGTAGTTGGTGATTTCAGTACCAATAACCTTCAGACTTCGTAACTCATCTTCCAACTTCCTAACCTCGTTCCTTGGACAATATTCGTTGATTAACATTGTTTTGAATTCTTCCCACGGAGTATCATAAGCTACATCTCCTCCTACAGCCTTCACATAATTTTTCCACCACGTGAGTGCACTATCTTGTAAAGTGCACGATGCATACTTGGTCATGTCCTTTTCAACACAACCACTGATTTTAAACACAGTCTCCATCTTTTCTATCCACCGGGTTAAACCGATTGGTCCTTCTGTTCCACTGAATGATGAGGGCTTGCAAGCTTGAAAAGTTTTGTAAGTGCACCCCACACGAGGATTTGGGTTAACTGCAGCACCTCTTGCAGCCTCGACCCATAACATTCTGTCGTTCACTCGCTGATTGATGAGTTCCTGGATTTCTTGTTCCGTCATTCGATTCAATCGCGCCATTTCCTAATGAAAGAAAATAATTATTCACATGGATTATTATAGATGTAGTGTGTATTTATAGTACATTATAGCTTGTTAATAATATGAACCAGGTGTTATTATAAAAGCCTTTTCTTCTTATTAACGTTTTATAATTATATCTAGGGTAGTACCTACCCGTTAATGTCCATACTTAATAGCTTAGTACATAATCAATTACTACCATCTAAATAATACTTAACCATGGAAAATTATTGCATTTCACACTTCACTATTTTACATATGCTTATCTTACATCGAACATTAAGCAAACCACACTAATAATATTATACAAAACATTATATGATCCCATGGTTTAATACGGCAGAACATCGTTTGGTCTATTTTCTAGGACGTTTAGGTTCAAAGAATCGCTTAACGCTTATCCTGGCTGTCTGCCTATATTTTGGCTGTGGGACTGAAGAACTGGATGCCGGGATAGAACGAATAGGAATAGCGGGAATAGGGGTGGTAGTGTCTAGTGGAGTTGGTGCCACATCATCCTTACTAAACTCGGGATTTGAATTTTCTAATTCATTAGCCTTTCGTTTCTTTCCTAGTTCGAACTCGTCTTTTGTAATTTCCTGTATTTCTTCCTCGGGTTCACTTTCCTCCTCGGGTTCACTTTCCTCCTCGGGTTCACTTTCCTCCTCGGGTTCACTTTCCGGGTTCTCTATAGTCGGTTCATCCGGAATTTGTGAGTCTTCCCCAAAGATATTATTTTCGTCATCGGATAGGTTAATGACTGGAACACCATCTGAAGATTCTGGTTCGGAGTCGCTGAACGTGATGACAAGTTTTGAGCCCGACATCTATCACACAACAACTAACCCATTAGTACTACATAATATTTACATATAAATTTTAACCAACAATGATAAGCAATGGTTTTTAAATCAGACCCGGTCAAAGTCCAGACTTACTAATGTATCCTAACGACTTATCAGTTAGACACACTAATGCAAACCTGGTTCGCTAAGACCACCGCTCTGATACCACATGTCATAACCCGTCCTTAACCATAAGAACGTGTTAGATAACGTATGATTTCATTGCGAGGTATTGACCTCTATATGCGACATTTTTAAAAGAGAAACTGCATATATTATACATTACAAACCATAACCATTATTTTTGTTACAAGCTTTAGACAATAAAAAGATGATTATCGTTTAGCGATAATCTTCGACTTACAAACTTTACATATAATGATAACAACACGATTTCGAGCATATTTTACAACACAAATCCTTGGGTATGCAGTTTTATTTTTGACACAAATATGCGTACGCAAGATCCTGCTCAAATTCAACATAATGCAGCGGAAGCTTTAGTAATCACCTGAGAATAGACATGTTTTAAAAGGTCAACATAAAGTTGGTGAGATATAGGTTTAATGCCGGCAGCAATATATATATATAGACCACAAGATTTCGTATATAAACAGTTTAATAAAAATATTCTAAGTGGTTGAGCACTTGGTAACCATACTTAACATTTAATCACGTCGCATATTCCCTTTATTATGAAATCTTACTACACCGTACCAAGTGTAGTCACGAAACGAAGTACTGTGCAACCGTTGAATACTGGTCATCCAGTCCGGTTGGGGTTGTCAGGCCCGATAGATCTATCAACAGGATTCGCGTTTACAATACCGCTGTAAATAACAGTTACCAAGCTACATGGAAGTATGCCAGTGGTACAACTCAACGTAGAATATATTTTTCAGTTACTTGTGTCCATAACGTAAAACATAAAATACATGTATTCTCATCCCGAAATATTTAGAGTTTAAAAGTGGGACTATATACTCACTTTCGTCTTGAAGATATATATATATAATTTGACTTGGTCTCCGGTTGATATCACGAACCTATCCATATATAATATATCAATACCTTTTCTTTTTAAACAAACGTCACATATATATACTTGTTATACTTTTAATACTTTGAATAATTCCTTAGTCCGTAGTTAGCAGTTCGTTGTTAGTAATTCAATTTTAATGGTTCATTTTTAGATGTTTAATAAACCCGCAATGAAATAAATAAAACCCCCAACGAAATAAATAAAACCCCATCGTATATGTATTGGTCGAGATTAATCTTGACCCACGGTACCGGTGTTGTCAAATGACGTGTTGCGTACATAAAGTACCGGTGTTGTCAAATGACGTGTTGCGTACAATCATGAGATCTTATGATTAATCTTCTCGTGTTGTTTACGGGTGATCCTGAACCATATAAAATTGAATTATAAGTACATATATATAAAATATCATGTTAACTTAAAAAGATGTGATTTATTTAATTTTTCTCAATTATTTTCGTGGCTAAACTAGTCTTGGATATCCGATTTTGTTTCGGTCATAGTTTCTTCGTTACAACTCCGTTTTCGTTGATTCAACTTGCCATCTCCTTGGATCGAGTCCCTCTTTAAGACTATGAACTGTAAATACCTTAGTTTGTATTCAAAATCACACGTCATAGGTCAAACTTTAGTGAAACTTATGAAGTTAATCATTTTCCATCATGTAAACAACCTTAAATGATTATTTTTCTAAAAATACTTATACTTTGAGTTAAATCATGAAATTTTTATGTGTTATCATATTCATAGTAAAAATCATTTTTCCAGAAAATAAACCTCCAATTCAAAGTTTAAGATGGTTTTTAATTATCCAACCCAAAACAGCCCCCGGTGGCACTCCGACGTCGTAAAAACAGTTTTTAAGATAATCTTTGAAAAACCAAGTTATACCTTGTTAAATTAGCATATATTTAAGTTATATTACAGGTCTTGGAGTATTTTAAAAGTTAAGTTAGAAGGATCTATTTAGTTTGCAAACAAGTTTGAAAACATTCAAACTATGTTCTTGTTGTTAAAATTTTATACCACAAAATAAGATAGCTATATATATATGAATCGAATAAGGTTATGAACATAGATTCTACCTCAAGTTCCTTGGACAAGGTTGTTGTAAAAGAGGAGTAAGAACCTAGAACCAAAAGGGTGATGGAAGTGGATGAAAGATTGGAAGTAAGTTGGTGTTCTTGGAAGGATTTCTTGAAGTGTTTTTGTAAGGTTTTCTTATGAGGTTTAAGTGTTGTTTTTGAAGCTAAATGATGGGGAAAATGCTTGAAGATGATCAAGTATGAAGTTAAGAGTATTTTGAGAGAGAAATGGAAGTGTAAGTATGAGAAAATGGGGTGAAGAAATGGTGTGCATGCATAAAAACGTTTTTAGGTTATAAAAGAAAAAAAGATACCTAACTTTGTTTTCTTGCTAAATAATTCATGCTACTTGACAAATGATTGGTTCCACATGTTTCTTAATCATTTAAGGCTGCTAAGGAGCAGATTTTTATTGGTATATACCAATAGTAAATACATCTAGAAGCTGCGTATGATACGGGTACATATACCCTAGGTATACGTATAGAAATCTTTGAGAAAACGGAACGAGGATTCAAATATAGTTATCTTTTGTAAATATACTTATATTGTTTTATGTATTTAAGTCTTTAAAAGTAATTAAATACATTACTTATACGATATATGTATAAACATTATAGGTCATAAGTATTTAAGTCAAATAACGTTACGTATGGTTATCGTTTTGAAAACTTAAGTTAGTAGTTTCAAAATATACTTATAACTTATTGTTATTAATACAAAATGAGATATTAAAACATTCTTAGGTCATGTTAAATATGTATATATACATATATATACACAAACGTATAATTATCATATATTGTATAGTTCGTGATATCATCGGTCAAACTAGACGGTCAAACGTTGTGTAAAACTCTTTTCGAAAAACATAAGTCTCGACAATTTGGATTGCTTATCATGTTGGTAAGGTTTAATTTATGTAAATATTAATCTTATAAGTATAGAACGATCGAAAAAGTGCGGGTCGTTACAATTAACTCATTAAATCTATATTACATCTGAAGAAATATACACATATAATTCCATAAAGACTGTAATAAAATTCTTTTGTACAAAATATTAATTGTGACATTTTTTTTAACGGGTAGGTAATACCCGAGAGATATATAAATTCACAAATAATATGTTACATTCTTCGAATCTGATTCAGCAAATCATCCATTATACTCCCTACTTTCACAACAATATACATTCTTTTATAGAAATCAAAACAACCATACTCATTCAAAAATCTAATTACATATTCTGATTTTAAAATCGCCGAATTCAATTCAAGTTATAACCGGTATCATCACTCTTAGATTCTTACATTTTTCAAAGCTATACTTTAACTTCAAAACTGTGTTAGAACATCGTATGTATATTAACGATTATAATCTGTGTTCAAGCCCTTCGAAATACCTGAAGACACTTCAAATAATGAACAATCGAGATGATGATCCAACCATATGTTATCCACAGTTACGTACCTAAAAAAAAACTCTTGAAACCAAAGTCATAATTTAACATGTATCCATGTCAGACCTTTTGGCATTTACTAGCTAAAATAACTTTTCAATCCCTTCTAAAAATAGACGGTTTTGTCACAGCTCCAGCAAACCAACTTTAATTGTTCAATCGAATAAGCCTTATTATAATGATTACCCCTTCATCATTATTACCGGGGAACCTTTCATATCTCGCCACATTAGCAGTTAACTTATTAACAACTTCATTGATCTTTGACTTTTCGAAAAATATTTATATTTATCAAAACCCCATCATTTACTCATCTGCATCTTGTAACGAGAATTGCCATACGAATCATCAGAAATTAGCAATCAGTATTTTGAAATCTCGCAGCATGTCTACGCCAACAATTATATGTGTCTATCTTCTGGACTTATATACTTTGAATGTGAAGTTTCTGAAAAACACCCTAAAATGCGAACTAGTTCTCGAAATACTGATGAAGCAGCAAAAACTATAAACAACCTTAACAGTAAAAAGTTTGATGATAAAGAGTAGTGTGTTCGCAAAGCTCAGAAAAAGAGAAGATTTGGTACTGAAAAATACGGATTGAGCAAACCATGAAGAAGGCTGTGGATAAATCACAAGGACGAAATCTATCTTCAAAGAATTCAAATGATTCCGTGTCTGCTGAAGTCATTATCGAATACCTTGCTCCTGACTCTAAACCCTTACGGACAATATTCTTCATCAACCTCTGATATTAGAAATTTTAAGATATCATCGTATCTTTCATTATAAATATCCTCCATATTTCTGAAGATATTTCCATAATTATTCTTATCTGAAATCATTTACCTCTTCGTGCTGTCTGTATTACATCATAAAAAAAACTATTTTAGTTTCTAAATTTTGAAACTTTCGAATTTAAAATAGGAATATTTTTGAAGTAGTGTTGGGAACTGAAGCATGAACTAGTATAATATAATGACACTTGATCAACGTGATTATATTACAGTAAGTCATGCTGAGTTTCTAAATGGAACGTGATGATTCACAGATCATAACGTCATCATGTGCTATGTTACACGACTCTTGTATTCTCTTTAACCTCTAAAATATCAAGAAAATATTTCTTGATGATTCGGCCTTTTCTGAGGTATTCTAGTAATTTGACAAGTCAAGATCGTGCCATTACAATTTCCTTCTTAGAACATTAACAATGTTCATTCTAAAATTCATATATGCGAATTCTGGACCATTACAAGCGGTGCTTAATCGCAAGAAGAAGAAACGAAAGGACAAAACTCTGAAATAGAAATTGGGGTATAAATCGCAGCAAATAAAAGAGAGCATTAATTGGGGATGACAATGATTTTAGAAGACAGAAGCAGGGACATCGAAATATAAGGGAAGATATAAAACTCAACAACAACCCAGAAACTATAATCCGTATATATCGATGCATATAGCAATATAAAGACACGGGAGAACTAAAAACACAATAAAACCAAGAGTATAGTAGAAGTAAATAGATTCTTCCGGAGGTAGATGAAAAAGAAGAACGACAGATATGAAAGTGAGGAGTATATCGAGAATCAGCACTGGATGAAGTATATTGACGAATAATTTTAAAGTAAGAATTGAGGGAGAAAGAATAGAAGGTGTGAATTAAAAGGAAACGAAGGAGGTGGATTTATAGTGAAATATCCGACAGAAAAATCGAGATGAATCATCGCATTAAATCGAAGAGGATCATAATTTCCTTAATCACCGAAGAATCAAATCCTATATAGATTACAAAGATTTTCTTTAATCCGGAGATCAACCGTGATGACGTCAAAAGATAAGACGAATCCCTATTTTCTCATTTCACTCTTTTACGATAGCTTCACTCATACGTTTCGAGTAATCGAATTATTTTATCCATATTTCTCAATCATGATAAAACACTATGAATCAACTTATATTCGTCATAATAACATTCTTATTGTTAGCCATGACGACCTCGATCAAATTTCGGGACGAAATTTCTTTAACGGGTAGGTACTGTGACGACCCGAAAATTTCCGACCAAATTTAAACTTAACCTTTATATGTTTCCGACAAGATAAGCAGAATTTGTAATGTTGAATCTCAAAAAGTTTGGAACTACATTCATGTAATCAATTACCCTTTGACCGTGTTCGACGATTCACGAACAATTATGAGTATATAGATATGTATATATAATATATAATATTAACTGAAAACATTAACAAAGTATTAGATATATGATACTTTACATGAACGTATTTGTTTCGATATATTTATCGACAGAATTAAGAGATAATATCAAATGATTGAATTATCAGATACATTATGATATGATTACGGGCCTATGTTATGAGGTCCAATGTGATTTAAGAAATCTATTCTTTTTGACAACATTAGGAAAATGGTAAAGTGATTTATAAATAAGAACAAATGTGTCAATTAACGGGACTAGACAAGGGTTAGTGGAAATTCCTGTTTAATTTCCAAGACATGTTTTATAATATTTTCCTCGTGACCTTGATAAGATAACTATGTTAACTTTAATTTTATTTAATATGAAAATAAGAACGTGGAGTGTAAATAACTTAGATGTTGGATATCGACAAGTTAAGTAACTCGACATTTTTCATTAAGATAATTTCATACGTTTATTTAACCTTTGGACTTTATCCCATGCTTCACCAACAGACTGTAATTTAAAAACTTGAAACCTATTATGAATATATATAATTCTACTTTTCTAAAATGTTTTGTGATATAACGATTTCCATTATTTTAACCTTTTAACAAAATGATTCTTAAATATATTTAGTTTTGGAAAACAAAATTATCATAATTATTTGATTTAGTTTCAAAAGTACAAAAAACGCTTTCAGTTTAAAAAGAACTTTATTATTAAAACGTATATATCGTTTATAAATATCTAGAACTACTTTTGACAACTCATTACTTAACCAGTATGATAAAGATAACGATATTTATATTTTATTTTATTAAATATATATAACGATTTAAATTAATATTATATATATTTATACGCGTATTATATGTATATAGTTTTATACTTTTACTATACTTTAACTTTATCTTTACTTTACTTTTATTTTACTTTAACTTTAATAATTCATACTTTAATAATTTACTTTAATAATTCACTTTAATAATTCATACTTTAATAATTCACTTTAATAATTCACTTTAATAATTCATACTTTAATAATTCATTTTAATAATTCACTTTAATAATTCATAATTTAATAATTCACTTTAATAATTCACTTTAATAATTCATACTTTAATAATTCAACTTAATAATAATTCATACTTTAATAATTCACTTTAATAATTCAAAAATCTATTATAAATAGAATTCAATAGGTTTCATTATTTCATAGAAACTTGAAAATATATTTCTCTAAACTCTCTTAATCGAATTACATATATATATTTTCTTTGTATTATTTCAAGATATTATTAGTATACATAAAATACTACGACGGAGTTAAACTCAGACGATTTCAAAATAAGTTTTCAAACGGGATAGAGCTAAGGAAATTATGGGTTATAGCTATGGAGGTTATGGGTATTGATCGAGGGTATTGCTCGTGAGGTCAACCTAACGTTTATCATTTTCGTTGCGTCTACGTACTTTCCTGCAATATTGAATCACAATATTGATACGTTCGTGAATCCGAGACAAACCCTGCACTTGTTCAGTGCCGTCATATATATAATTGCTACGAAATACAGTATTGTGAGTTTCATTTGCTCCCTTTTTAATTGCTTTTGCAATATATATTTTTGGGCTGAGAATACATGCGCTGTTTTATAAATGTTTTACGAAGTAGGCACAAGTACTAAAACTAATTCTATGTGGGTTTAAACCAGAAATATACCCTTAGCTTGGTAACATTAAACTACTTGTCTATGTACGGTAGGCGTGAATCCAAAAGATAGATCTATTGGGCCTGACAAACCCCATCCTGACTATAGGATGCTTTAGTACTTCGAGGTTATTTTAAACACACCTGATCTGGTGTACTTCAGAGGGTAAAACATGAACGTTAAGGCTTGTTACCGGGTGCCTACAACTTATAGAATACTTTTAAACACTTGCGAGTGTACGGATATTTATGGAAACTGAAATTTTGTGGTCTATTACTATTACAGAAATGATTGATTATGATAAACTAATGAACTCACCAACCTTTTGGTTGACACTTTAAAGCATGTTTATTCTCAGGTATTAAAGAAATCTTCCGCTGTGCATTAGCTCATTTTAAGGATATTACCTGGAGTCATTCATGACATACTTTGAAAGACGTTGCATTCGAGTCGTTGAGTTCATCAAGATTAATATTAAGTCAGTTATAGTTGGATGTAATATGAAATGGTATGCATGCCATCAATTTTTGATGTAAAGAAAGTTTGTCTTTTAAAAACGAATGCAATGTTTGTAAAACATATCATATAGAGGTCAAATACCTCGCGATGTAATCAACTATTGTGAATCGTTTATAATGTATATGAACGGGTCCTTTCAGCCGTACAACTTCTGTCAGCATTTCAACATATCCGTTGGAGTCTCTTTTTCTTTGAATTGTTGACTTCTTTACCTAATAGAGAGCCTTCAAAATATGCTTAATGCACCTAGAAGTTAACTCCATCACCCCTTTGATCTTGGACATATGCATGGAGGTTCACATGTGCTAGCTAAAGAGGAAAGTCTAATGTCCTTGGGTATTGTTATTGATTTCCTTAAAAGGTAAATGCAGATTTTTGTCCCTTGGGAATCCACTAGCATCCAAACTTCATTCCCCAAATCTTTAAACCCTTGTCTTCATCTTTGATGGAAGTATCTTGCCCATTGGAACCTTGTTACAACTCCATTGAACTAGTTTGAGAACACTTTGACTAGTTGCACTAATCACAAAGATACATCACTACATTCCAAACCTCATACCCTTATCTTCACCAACTTGTGTTTTTCTTGATGGAAGTATCTTGCTCTTTGGAACATTGTTACATCTCAAATGAACTAGTTTGAATCTAGTTGGAACTTAATAATCCTTGTTACAACCTTGACTAGCTTGAACTAATTACATTTACATACATACAATGGTACATAAAATTAATGGGAGAGCACCTCTTTAATTGGGACTTTAATGACCATTATTAGTATGTTTAAATGACACTATGTAATAAGATAAAAAGATATAACACTTATGTGTTTAATCTTATTTCAAGTTAAATCATCATTAAGGTGTCATTAGGTGTGATTAATCAAGATTAACATATTTTGGTTCAAAAATCTTTTGAAATCAAAGAAGGCAACTATTATAAGTATGTTTAAAAAGGTTTTGTAAATTGTAGATGTCTCAAAGTGGTCTAACTTAAAGTGGATGAATTTGGTTACAGTGAACACTGCGGTCGATCCACGGTCGGCCGTGAGGTTGACCGTAGATCAACAGTTTTGTAAAATGGTGCAGTCGTTGGAACAGGACATCTACGATCAGACCCGCGGTCGACCGTGATGCAGTCGCATATCAGTTTTTACCAATTTAATCATTTATATATTGGTCTTTTGCTAGAGATAGTGTAGGCTTGTGAACTTGTGTTATTCAATACGTGGTTTAAGCACACAAGACTTGGTGTCATCATCAAAACAAAGTGGTTAACATTTGAATATTAATATTGGATCACTAATCAACATATATATATATATATATATATATATATATATATATATATATATATATATATATATATATATATATATATATATATATATATATATATATATATATATAGGTGATCCTCACACATCAATTTTTGATCATGTACACTTTTGTCTCATAAACTTACAATTATATCACAGATTAATCTAAGAAGTTGAGCTCATATAATTATTCTTTTTTTTTTTGGAACGGCAAATATATATTATACAACAAAAAACTAACCCTCGAGTATGATGTTAGAAAGGTATTACAAGGGGCTTAAAAGCCAATCATTCCAATTTACACAACGCTTAGCTCTAAACTTAAGCCAAGCAAAAGAAAAAAAACTTAATCGAATCAACAACGGTACATTTTTTAACGGATTTATCATTAAACACTAAGCAATTCCTGAGTCACCAAAGCATCCATAAAGTCGCAACAACGATGGTGAACACACAATCCTTCGAAGCCATATTACCATTCTAAGTATAATTAAGGGTATAATAGGTAATTAGGTGTACATGGATAAAAAAGTGGTGTGTGAGGATCATCCCATATATATATATATATATATATATATATATATATATATATATGAGCTCAGTATGTGAGTTCAATAGGTTCTCCCATACCCTTAGTTCTCTCTGGATAATATATATATATATATATATATATATATATATATATATATATATATATATATGTGTGTGTGTGTGTGTGTGTGTATACATACATATATATATATACAATATATATACACACAAACATCTATATACACACACAAACACACACACACATACACATATATATGTGTGTGTGTGTGTGGTTGTGTGTGTATATATATATGTGTGTGTATATATATGTATATATATATATATATTGTAAATATATGTATGTATACACACACACACACACACACACACATATATATATATATATATATATATATATATATATATATATATATATATATATATATATATATATATATATATATATATATTGAAATGATCCAGAGAGAACTAAGGGTATGAGAGAACCCATTGAACCCACATACTGAGCTCAATCTGCACACAGATTGACCTCAATATGCACACAGATTGAGTCAATCTGCACGCAGATTGAGTCAATCTGGACATAAATTGAGCTCAATCTGCACACAGATTGAGTTTAGACTTTGAGTTTTCTCCTATCATTGGTTCTCTTTGGATCCAGATTGACTATATATATATATATATATATATATATATATATATATATATATATATATATATATATATATATATATATATATGGTCACCATCATGAGGGAAGCATTTTCTTGGGGTAAGGGGGAAGTAAGTTTTTTATTTTTATTTTTGTTTGTTTTTTCGATTTTAACATTAAGATCACATGAAAATATGAACATTTAAAAAAGACACTTTGTGATGAATGTTATTATTTTGGCAGGAAAACGCTCGAAAAAATAAATGATAACATACATCATGAGTAATGTTTTAATTAAACTTTTTATTCATCGTTTATTTTTTATCTTATGTGAAGTTTTTTTCAAAATTTAGTACGATTTTAAGTTTAAGGTTTAAGGTTTAGTATTTTGAGTTAAGTCTCTAAACCCAAAACCATATACTCTAAACCATTCGTACTAAAAATTCAATCTAAACCCTAATTTCAAAACCTAAACCCCAAACTATAAACCCTAACTTCCAAATCATAATTTTTAAACCCTAATTTCTGAAGCCTAATTTATGAACCCAAATTTTTAAACCCATAAAAAACTCTAATTCAAAAATTACTCACGATGTATATTATCATTAATTTCTTCGAGCATTTTCCCGCTAAAATAATAACAGTTATCACAAAGTGTCTTTTTTAAATGTTCAAATTTTCATGCGATCTTAATGTTTGTAAAAAAAATCAAAAAAATTATCTCCCCCCAAATAAGTGCTTCCCTAGCTCTTGATTAAAACACTATATAGGAGTTTCCTTCTAGCGTGTGTGGGTGTAAATGATGAGGATCGTTAAAATAAATGATCCACTGATGCAAATTTGTCGTTCATATATATATATATATATATATATATATATATATATATATATATATATATATATATATATATATATATATATATATATATATATATATATATATATATATTTATATTTAATCAAGTGGGAAGCACTTTTTTAGAGGGAAGTGGGGGAAAGTAAATTTTTTTTAGGCATCAAGATCACATTAAAATATGAACTTTAAAAAAGACACTTTGTGATGAAAACATGCATCATGTGTAATATTATGCTTCTGAGTTTTTTTAGGGGTTAAAAATTAGGGTTTAGTAATTAGAGTTTAGAAATTAGGGGGTTAAAAAGTAGGGTTTAGCTATTGGGCTTTAGAAATTAGGGTTTAGGATTTAGTAACTAGGGTTTAGATTGAATTTTTATCACGAACGGTTTAGAGTTTAGAGTTTAGGGTTTAGGATTTAGGGTTTTGGGTTTAGGGACTAAACCCAAAATACCTAAACCCAAAACCCAAAATCCTAAACCCTAAACTCTAAATTGGTCTAAATTTTGAAAAAAAAACTTCATATAAGATAAAAGAAAACAACGTTTCAAAATTATTATTAGGAATAACATTACTCATGATGAATGTTATTAATTATTTTTTCGATCATTTTCCTGCCTAAATAATAACATTCATCACAAAGTGTCTTTTTTAAATGTTCATATTTTCACCTAAACTTGATGTCTGAATTTTTTTTTCGAAAAAACGAAAAAAATTTACTTACTCCCAAAAAAGTGATTCCCTCTTGATTATGACCCCATATATATACGTTAAGCATTTGTCCATTTGTCATTCATCCCATGATTTAAGGGCCACATATGAGAGAAGTTTGTCTCACAAAAACCTATACATATACACTATTTTTTGCTATTTTTTTTACCTCACACCAAACCTATACATATGAATACATACACCACATCACCATCCCATATGGCCCAAGAAAATCTCATCAGATTTAAATTTCAATTTTTAGTGCCCTTTTATTTAATTATTTAAATTGTCTAAGTGCATGGGGAAGCTACCAAGACTTACTTTTTATGACACATGTCTATCACCATGTGACCAAAGAGTATTTTTTTAAACATAACACATTTACGAAAGATCTTTTTAATATCTTTTTTATTTAAAAAACCACTCAAGTACACACATCTACCAAGAAATTTTAATATCAAAAAGTTTAATTAAAACTTTAAATTAAAGTTTAATTGAAAAGATGGTAGTGGTAAAACAAGTTGTACTGCTTAACTTGCTATGAATTTTGTAAATAAATTGTGCTCTTACACGTTCTTCAAACTTAGTTATTGAATTTACACATATAATAAAACATAAACTTATGGATAGTCGAGTACCACTTTTGTTCTTTTTATAATACTTATAATTAACAACCTATATTAAAATATTGTCTCCTTTGAACTTTTATCATAGGTTATAGGTATATGATGCAATTCAAAGTGTTCATAAATGTTACTCGCAATCCAAAGTGGCGTGAAATTGTCCGTTTCTTAGACAATCAGAATTTTAGACCCGAGGTCATACCCAAAATATTATGTAGGCTAATTGAAATGAAGCTAGAAAATATGATAAAAGAATTCAAAGAGAATCATGTATTTGACGAGGTTGAAACATGTATTTTCAATCAATATCTTCATATATATATATATATATATATATATTCACTAAAACTCTAATTTTTTTAAATGAACTCTAATTAACGTTTTCATTGCAGATGTTTACACAACTAAATTTCAAAAACGTGGCTTCCCCCATGCACATATATGTCTATTTTTGAAGTCTACTGAAGATTAAGAAGAAATGTATCAATACAAAAGTTATCGAAAACTAATTTGTATGATATCTATGAACTATAATGTATGTTTAATGTTTTTTTTTAAATATTTGAAGTATATTTCATTATTATGATATCCATCAAGTATAATCTATTTTTTAAAAATGTTTCATTCTCATCAGATATATGATTTGAAATTTGAAATGTATTAGGCAATTGTATTTCATTGTTCAGATTGTATTGAACATATCTGTTATGTGTGATGTACACAATATTGTTCAACTAATACTATTAAGTATAATGTTTTCTATGTAATATATAATGTAAGACTATAAAGTTATATCTATACATAACAAATTTAATATCGTTATTTACATACCAAAATGACCTGCAAATTCCTTTTATTGCACGATTTTTTACACATTCGTGCAACGCACTGGCTCAAAAAATGTTGTATACAAATAAGTCAGCAACACTTATAGACTTAAGTTTTAAATTTGTTTTAAATAATTTTCATTTGTATGATATATATGAACTATAATGTATGTTTAATGTTATTTTTTTTTTAATATTTGAAGTATGTTTTATTATTATGAGATACATCAAGTATAATCTATTTTTTAAATATGTTTTATTTGTATCATATATATGACACATAATATAAGTTTTAATGTTATGTTACTAATATTATACGTACACAATCTTTAAAATAATATTAAATCCAACGTGCAAGACACGGACACTTAAACTATATATATATATATATATATATATATATATATATATATATATATATATATATATATATATATATATATATATATATATATATATATATATATATATATATATATATATATAACTAATACGGATTAATATAAATATTCCAATAAGATAGAATAATTTTTTAATTTCCCATTAAAATATGGTTGTGGTTTGTGGGGATACATGTTTGGAATTGAATTTGATCACATCAACTTGAGCTATTGAAAATATATGAACATATTTATTCTAAATTAAATCCAGATTTAGTGTTTAGAGGACTCGAAATCTCTAAAAAGAGACTCAAGTTTAATTCCTACCAACTACACTTTATTTTCAAATATATATATATATATATATATATATAAAGCGTACAAAAGAGATGCACGAGGAACGTGTCCGTCACACCTCGAAAGCATATTTCAACTTAAAATCATGGTGAGAGACATTAGTTAGTCATTACTTTATGTTTATAGAGAATCCAACTTTTTTCTATATACGATGTGAGACGGCTTCAGTGGAGAATTTAAGTAGAGACCCGTAGGGTCAAAGAACACCGCTAGTTTGAAATTTTTTAATAGAAAATACAATGTGAATTGTATAGGACACCACTAAATTTAAATGTATGACCCCATATATTTTTCAAATATATTGTTTTTCTTTTTAATTGTATAGAACACCACTAAATTATACTACTCGGACCACATATATTTGTCGAATTTATAATTTTTTGAAGGTAAACTATCACTAAAATAGCATTCTAATATAATTAGTACTGAAAAAAATTCAGAACCTCATTGAATTATAATCCTGAACTCTCCACTTGACGACTTGTTACAAACTCCCCCGCTAAAACTCTTGTTTTCCTCGTTAGGCCAAATTATAATCAATACTAAAGATGCATACCCAATGAGATGTTCGAGTTGTATTTTTGTCACGCCCCTCGAGGATACCTAATAGATATATGAGCCATACACTTCCAAGGGTTGTGGCTCTGATACTAACTGAAATGACCCTCAAAGTGGATCCAAGAGATGCACGAGTACGTGCCTATTACACATCAGGAGTCTATCGCCCCTCATAGTTAAAGTAATGGATTAACTGTATATCTATAGATTTCAATTAATAACAATTGTGGAAGATATTAATTAACCACTACTTTAAACTTACATGGGACTACTACAACCTTTTTCCCTTATCTGAAACAAATTGTTACACACACGCACACACAGACACACACACTGTCACGACCCTACTTTTTCCGTTATCTTTTACTGTTTGTTATTTAACGTCCGTTAATTTTTATTCATGTCACGTCATTTCTCTGACTTATATTATTATTTTAGTAATAATATATTATTTATTATGTGTTATATGAATATTTGTATTCATATTTAAAATTGTACGTTTCTACGTGTCGTGGATTTCTATCCGGCGAATCATTTCGGTTTTCAAACCAAAGGTTAGACTTTTGAGATTTTTGAATCCAAATTATTTTAATTATGATATTTTTATATCATATGAGTATATAAAGTATTTTTGTACTTTATTTTTCGCGTGTGCGTGATTCCTCCGTCGCGTAACAGCATTTTCACGTTTCGGGCTTCGTTCGGGCATTCGGGCCAAAAGCTATTAGTCATTTAACAAAATTGGCCCACTAAGGGGCCCACTCTACCCATTTTTGGCCGGATCCTCTTTAGAGAGGGGGTAATGTGTGATTTTTGCATACTATTGCCTTTTAGTCAAAAAATTCACTACTACATTCATTTTAATCAAAACCTAAAGGCTTCTTCTCCTCTCCTCTCATCTTGCACGACCTCTACAGCCCCATCATCATCATTTTCAGTTTTCTTCATCAACATATCAATTATTCATCATCTATAAAGATCAATTTCATCAACGGGTTCTCCATCTCGCGATCTACAACATCCTTCTTCTTGATTTTTGATTAAGGTATAAACCCTAACCCTAGCTTTTTCAATTTCAATTATTTTTACTGATTTTATGTGTATCATGCTGTTATAGTACTTGTGTATGATTGTAACGACCCGGATTTTTCCGATCGTTTTATACATATGAGATTAATATTTACATAAATTAAACATTACCAACATGATAAGCAATCCAAATTGTTGAGTCTTGTGTTTTTGAAAAGAGTTTTACACAACGTTTGACCGTCCAATTTGACCGATGATATAACGAACTATATAACATATGATAATTATACAATTGTGTACATATACGTATTTATACATATTTAACATGATCTAAGGATGGTTTAACATATCATTATGTACTAATAACAATGAGTTATAAGTATACTTTGAGACTACTAACTTAAGTTTTCAAAACGATAACTATATGTAACGTTCTTTGACATATATACCTATAACTTATAATGCTTATACAAGTATCGTATAAATATGTATTTAATCACTTTTAAAGGGTTTATATACATAAAACAATATAAGTATATTTACAAAAGATAGCTATATTTGAATCCTTGTTCCGTTTTCTCAAGATTTCTACAAGTATATCTAGGGTATATGTACCCGTATCATACCCAGCTTCTATACGTATTTACTATTGGTATATACACATCACAATCACTTTATTAGCAGCCATGAGTCAGCAAATTTTGGATCTTAGCATGCATGATTAATCAATTTGGCATATTACAAGACTTTTACACAATATTACAAACTTATACATCATTTCACCACCATTTATAATCCATTCCATTTTCATTTTTACTACACATTTTCTCTAGCTAAAAACACCTACTTGTAACATTCATTCACCTCTAATAAATCCAGCAAAAACTCTATTAAGAATCACCTTAATAACCATCATATTAAGATCAAACAAGAACACTACAAGATACTACAAGATACTACTTTCATTTCAAGTCTATATTCTAAGTTTACTTCCAATCTTTCAATCCAACTTCACCACTCTTTAGGATCAAGAGTTATACTTCCTTTCCAGTAGCTTTATCCAAGTAATTTGAGTAGTAACCTTATTCATAATCTTATTCGATTCATATTTATATAGCTACCTTATTTTGAGTTATAAATTATAACAACAAGAACATAGTTTGAATGATTTCAAACTTGTTCGCAAACTAAATAGATCCTTCTAACTTGACTTTTAAAACACTTCAAGACCTGTAATATATCATAATGATATGCTAACTTAATAAGATACAACTTGATTTTACAAAGAACACCTTAAAACTGAATCTACGTCGTCGGAGTGCAACCGGGGGCTGTTTTGGGTTGGATAATTAAAAACCATCTTAAACTTTGAATTGAAAGTTTATATTCTGGAAAAATGATATTTATTATGAATATATTTACATATAAAAATCTCATGGTTTAACTCAAAGTGTAAGTATTTTTAAAAATGATCATCTAGATGTTGTTTTTATGATGGAAATGATCACTTTCATAAGATTCACCAAAGTTTGACCTATAACCTATGATTTTGAATGCAAACTAAGGTATTTACAGTTCATATTCATAAATAATGGCTCGATCCAAGAAAGTGACAAGTTGAACCAACAAAAACGGAGTTGTATTGAAGAAACTACGGCTAAATCAAAATCGGGTCTCCGAAGCTAGTTTAGCTACGAAAATAATTTGACTAAAACCAAACTAATCATATCTTGGCTAATTAACATGATATTTTATATATATTTAATCATGATTTAATTTTACATATTTCAGGACCACCTGTAAACAATACGAGAAGATTAATTATAAGACCTCATGATTGTACGCAACACGTCATTTGACAACACGGTACTTTATGTACGCAACACGTCATTTGACAACACGGTACTATGGGTCGAGATTAATTCCGATCAATACGAATACAATAGGGTCTTTATTTATTTTATTGAGCAACTAATTGTGGACCACTAACATCAGACTGCTAACTACGGACTAATAAATATTAAAAGTATTATAAGTATATATGTAACGATTATTTGAAAAGAAAATATGTTGATATATTATATATATGGTTAGGTTCGTGATATCTATCGGAGACCAATTCGTGTTAAATATCTTCAAGGCAAAAGTGAGTATATAGTCCCACTTTTAAACTCTAAATATTTCGGGATGAGAATACATGCATTTTATGATTTACGTTATGGACACAAGTGATTAAAAATATATATTCTACGTTGAGTTGTACCACTGGCATACTTCCCTGTAACTTGGTAACTACTATTTACATGCGGTATTGTAAACGCGAATCCTGTTGATAGATCTATCGTGCCTGACAACCCCAACCGGACTGGACGACCAGTATTCAACGGTTGCACAGTACTTCGTTTCGGTGACTACACTTGGTACGGTGTAGTGAGATTTCATAATAAAGGGAATATGCGACGTTGATTAAATGTTAAGTATGGTTATCAAGTGCTCAACCACTTAGAATATTTTTATTAAAACGTTTATGTATATTAAATCTTGTGGTCTATATTTATAACGCTGCTATCATTAAACCTATATCTCACCAACTTTATGTTGACGATTTAAGCATGTTTATTCTCAGGTGATAATTAAAAGCTTCCGCTGCATTATGCCGAATTTAAGCAGGATTTGGAGTATGCATATTTGTGTCAAAAATAAAACTGCATACAAAGATTTGTAATGTGAAATATATTGGAAATCGTATTGTTATTATCAAATGTAAAGTTAGTAAGACTAAGATTATCGCTAAACGATAATCATTATTATGTTGTTTAAGCCTTTTGTTATAATAAAAGTTATGGTTTGTATCATAAAAACGTATGCAGATTTTGAAAAATGTCACATATAGAGGTCAATACCTCGCAATGTCACCAATAAGTACGTGACGTTTATAATCGATATGAACGGGACACTGCAGGTGGTATCAGAGCGTTGGTCTTAGAGAATCAGAAAATTTGCATTAGTGTATCTTATCGAGTTTGTTAGGATGCATTAGTGAGTCTGGACTTTGACCGTGTTTGATTTTGAAAACTATTGCTTATCCTTGTTGGTTAAAAATTAAAATGTAAATATTATGTTGTACTAACGTGCTAGTTGTTGTGTGATAGATGTCTGGCTTAGAACTTGTTATCACATTCAGCGTCTCCAAACCAGAATCCTCATATAGTGTTCCAGTCATTAACCTATCCGATGATGAAAACGACACCTTTGGGGAAGACTCACAATTTCCGGATGAATCAATTGAAGAGGAACCGGAAAGTGATCCTGAGGAGGAAGAAATACAGGAAATTACGAAAGATAAGTTTGAACGAGGAAAGAAACGAAAGGCTACTGAATTGGAAAATCCAAATCCCGAGTTTAGTGAGGATGTTGTGGCACTGATAAGGCTAAAAAGGAACATATATTTAATAGCAATATCCCTCCTAAATAATAGGTTTTCATATGTAATTGTATTATATTTTTATTGTAATTGTTTAAATAAATAAGTGCGAAGATAAAAGGCGAAAACGAAGATTTGAATACAAAAACGTCCAAAAAGCTCAAATGTACAAGATACAATTCAAGAGGTTCAATTTATTGATGAAAAACGTCTAAAAATGACAAGAGTACAAGTTACAAAACGCAAAGTACAAGATATTAAATTGTACGCAAGGACGTTCGAAAATCCGGAACCGGGACATGAGTCAACTATCAACGCCCGACGCAACGGACCAAAAATTACAAGTCAGTTATGCACAAGAATATAATATAATATATAAATAATTATATTAATTATTTATATTTTATATTTATATATTTATTATGTCGACAAGCTAGGAGCCAAAAGTTTGTGAGCTGGATTTTCAAACTCCACGACTCGCAGAGTTTGAAGGCCAAAAACTCCACGACTCGCGGAGCTGCCAAATTCCAAAATGCCTATAAAAGGTCACGAATTCTGCGAGTAAAAATAACTTAATAATAATAATACTCCGTAGTATAATATAAATAAATAAATAAATAAATAAATAAATAAATATATATATATATATATATATATATATATATATATATATATATATATAGTATAGATTAGTGTTATATTAGATTAGTTTGGGTTATGTAAAAGTTATTTTTACGAGTTTTAAAGTCGGAGCTCTGTCCGTGTAACACTACGCGATAAATAATCAATGTAAGCTATGTTCTCCTTTTTAAATTAATGTCTCGTACTTAAGTTATTATTATGCTTATTTGAGCCAAAGTAATCATGATGTTGGACTAAATATTAAAGACTGGGTAATTGGGCTTTGTACCTTAATTGGGGTTTGGACAAAAGAACGACACTTGTGAAAATTAGACTATGGGCTATTAATGGGCTTTATATTTGTTTAACTAAATGATAGTTTGTTAATTTTAATATAAAGATTTACAATTGGACGTCCCTATAAATAACCATATACACTCGATCGGACACGATGGGCGGGATATTTATATGTACGAATAATCGTTCATTTAACCGGACACGGGAATGGATTAATAACCACTAGACTTGTTAAAACAGGGGTGAAATTATGTAAAAGGACACTTGGCATTAATTGATAACAAAGTATTAAAACCTTGGGTTACACTCAGTCGACATCCTGGTGTAATTATTAAACAAAGTATTAAAATCTTGTTACAGTTTAAGTCCCCAATTAGTTGGAATATTTAACTTTGGGTATAAGGATAATTTGACGAGGACACTCGCACTTTATATTTATGACTGATGGACTGTTATGGACAAAAACCAGACGGACATATTAAATAATCCAGGACAAAGGACAATTAACCCATGGGCATAAAACTAAAATCAACACATCAAACATCATGATTACGGAAGTTTAAATAAGCATAATTCTTTTATTTCATATTTAATTTCCTTTATTTTATATTTAATTGCACTTCTAATTATCGCATTTTTATTGTTATTGTATTTAATTGCACTTTTAATTATCGTACTTTTTAATTATCGCAAGTTTATTTTATCGCACTTTTATTATTCGCAATTTCATTATCATTATTTACTTTATGCTTTAAATTAAGTCTTTTATTTATTTAATATTTTACATTAGGTTTTAACTGCGACTAAAGTTTTAAAATCGACAAACCGGTCATTAAACGGTAAAAACCCCCCTTTATAATAATAATATTACTTATATATATATATTTGTATTTTTATAAAAGTAAACTAATATAGCGTTAAGCTTTGTTTAAAAAGATTCCCTGTGGAACGAACCGGACTTACTAAAAACTACACTACTGTACGATTAGGTACACTGCCTATAAGTGTTGTAGCAAGGTTTAAGTATATCCATTCTCTAAATAAATAAATATCTTGTGTAAAAATGTATCGTATTTAATAGTATTTTCTGCTAAAATTTAATAGTATTTTATACCCCTTAGCTTTGACATCAAGTATTTTTGGCGCCGCTGCCGGGGAACAATCTAGCTTAAAAGCCGGAAGCGTAACGCTAAATTTAAAAAAAAAAGATTTTTATTTTTAGTTTACTTTTATTAAAATTCACTTTTGTAAAAATACGTTTTTAATTATTCAAAAATATAAAAAGAAAACCAAAATTTATATATTTTTTAAGATTTTGTTAAATATTTAAGTTTTATAAAGTTTCTTTATTTTTATTTTATAAAAATATAATTTTTATTTAAATATTTTTATTTAAAACATAAAAAAAACCGAAATTTTTTTTTAATATATATATAAATCTATTTTTAAGATATTTTTAAAATTATAAAGTAGTTCTATTTTTATTTTAGTTTTTAAATATAAGTTTTTATTATATAAATATTTTTATTTAAACAGAAAATATAAAACAGAATAAAAAAAAACGCGTCGAATTTTAATCAACCTGTCATCTGAAAATTGGAACCCCGCGACTCGCGGAGTTTGCAGCTTCGAATACCGCGACTCGCGGAGACACTCTGACACGCCGACAGAAACCCTAATCAGGCATTAATTACTGGGTATTATTAATTATTATTATTATTTAACCCTAATTACTTTATTATTATTATTATTATTTAGTTTAAGTTTTTAAATTAATTAGTTATAATTAATTATATTTAGTTTTAATATATAAAAAATTAATACTTTTATAAAATATGAAAATAAAAATATAAAAATAATATTTTTTTATAAAAATAAGTAATTTTATCACTTTTTATAATTTGTATCCTTTTATTTAGTGTAATCATAATATTTTATATATTTTTTGTTCGCAATTAGTTTTAAAATTAGTTTTTCCGTAGTTATTTTATATGTATAGATTCTTAGGCTTTGCCGTAAAATCCCTTAAGTGCTATTTGTTTAGAATAAGATTTAGGTGCTTTAGAATTTTGCGACGATTTTAAAATGTTAGTGCCTTTTAAGTCACGACTCGCTACTTTCTTATTTTTATTTTTCGACATTTTTTGACGCGCATTCTTTTTCTTTCTTATTTCTCGACGCTTTAGTTTTTAGGACTTAGAAATTTTCTCTATTTCTTATCTACTATCTCAAATGGAAAGAAAAATTATTTAAGTGGTTAAATTAATGGACGTTGACAATTTTCTGCTTCGTAGTAATAGTTGGATTTGTTAGTGGCTGAGTTGTGAGCTTCCGATTTAAAGGGTTCTGGCTCCCTGCTGCATCTTTTGGCTATTCGAAACGTGGGCAAAAGCAGAAAAGTCTATTTATTGGACAACTTATATAAGTTTTTCTATTTTTATAACTAATAGGATAATTAGTAAATGCACCACATTGTAGCTAAAATTTGGCCATCGCAATAAAATGGAAAATTTTGAAAACAAGGCTATGGAAACTCTTTTTGATATCCAAAATCAATTAAATCAATACTCTCAAACGGGTGTTGATGACAATTCGTTCGGTCAATCTTGGATCACGAATGACGAAACAATAACTGGTTGTGAAATCTGTGGAGATTATCACTCAACATGGGAATGTTATTATTACGTTCCTATGGAAAATTACGCACCCACGGAACCGGAATGAAATGATTATGAAGAATACAATTCAAATTTGGATTATTCCCAAGAATATTTCCAAACTCAACAACCAGTAGACGAGGAAAATTACGTGTCTGAAAATTTATTAGACAATATGAAAATCAAACTTGAAGAACTCAATGCTCAAAATGAACAAATGAGAGAGTTTGTAAACCGGAAAGTTGAAACTCTATCAGACTACACACCTGTTGATCTGAGGAGTATTGTTCAAGAAAATCTCATATCATCGAATTTTGATGAATTCGAGAGCTCCGAAATCACCAATTATCCCGATGATACTTTTTATTCAGTCTTACCAATTTCACAACATATCGACACATTAGCCTCTACCGACAAAATCATTGATCCATCAATGGATAAAGAAGAAGTAAGGGTGACAAATTGGTACTCTCGGGAATACGATAACGTTGAAAATTTTACCCCCGAGGCCAAACTGAACTTCACCATTCCACAACCTTCCAACCCAATATTCTTAATAGACGAGTCATCCACCGGAAATGAACTACGAGCTGTAATAGATAATGACACCTCGAATTTCACTCAATTGGATAATAGAGGTGAAAACTTTGATCCTGAGAATAAAAGGAAGGAAATATTAGGAATTGTCCACCCTATAGAAATAAGTATGTCGGTGTATATCGATCCATTTGACCAAGAACCAGAAAAGAGACATATCCATTTACTAAAAGCTACACTTAAAAAAGAATTAAGTAGTGACGATCTGGTGAGTCTAAACTTTAAACCCATTGATAAATTATACACCACCCGAAATGTAAATAACTGGCTCACTACTCTAATTCGTGGAACTCATTCTACCGACTTCACATGTCATCAGCTAAGTGTGGGGAAGTCTAACCCCACTTAACGTTAAATTAGGGGTTCGGGTTAGTGCATAACTCGTTAATAAAAATCCACAATTAGGATAAAAGACGCATTTTCAAATATTAGCAAACAGTTTAGAAAAGCAACTGTTTTTGAAGAAAACATGTGTGAAATAACAAAAGAAGGAATGAACGATGAGGCGCGCCATCTATCATTCGACGAGCTTTGTAATTACAAACTGGGTATTTTTAATTACTTTTCTACACTAATCAACCTCATGAATTTATAATTATAGTATGATTTTCATGCAAATGAGGGCATTGCATGATCTCAAGTGTGGGGAAGGGTTATAAATTCTCTCGGGTTTATACTTGGTTTATTTGCCAAATTTTATGAAAATTTGAAAAATTTTCAACTAAATGAATTTAAAATCATGTTTATATATATTTATGAACGGTGAAAACTAGGTGTTAATACCAAAATTATCGTTACCTCAGAAAGGACATAAATTGAGAAACACCCTAAAACGCTTGAATTCATTTAAAATGGAATAAAGGAGAATAAAAAGGCAAAGAAAGAAACTAAGTGTGGGGAGAATGTACCAAGTTATTCAATTAAAAACTATCTATCACATGTTTCTGTAAAGTTTATTGCAGGTGCTTTTGTTTTGGACTAAATTAACTGTTTTACCCGATTTACTGTAATGAAAGATGGATCTACACGATGAATCAATTCCATCATTTAAAGGAAGTAAAGTCTTCCAAAAAAGAAACGCGCTTCTTGATTTAGGTCAAGAAGTTATCGTCCAGACCAGCTGTAGGTTGACGAAAAATCTAGAAAAGTCAACACTAAAATCAGCAGAAAATCCACGGACCTCAGCATAAAACAGGGTCGCCAAGTGGTCAGACTTATCCTAACCATGAGAGGATCTGTCTCGTAAAATGGGGAGGGCGCCGTGCAAATTAGCTTGATAAGACTAATGAATCAGATCCACAGAAAGGATAATCTCCTTAAAGATTAAAAATCAGCTTTTAAGACTGATATTACTCAATCCTTGAGATTGACCTTAAAGATTGAGAATTACAAACTCATGGAATTCGATGATATCTAAACCCGAGCTTGAACGAGAAAATATTTTGATCAAAATTATAAACCGATTTGTTTTCTGAAAAACCATTTTCAATGCGTTCATTACCATTGAACGTAAAATCCTAGGAATTCACCTGGAATTAATTAGTTCACCTGAACCAAATCGGGTGTCAACCGTAAGAACGGTGGTTGCATAGCATGGTCGGAGACAGGACCTTGTGCCAGACCGAAAAACTATAGGGTGAGCTTTACTATTGCTCTTATAAAGGATAGTACTAGCATCCGACACGTTTATAGACCATAATCAAAAGCATGTCATTAGACATTGCCTTAACAGTTGCTTGTTCAACGCTTTCCTTTACAACCGGATGGTAGTTTGCCGAAAAGTAATATACGGGACAAGTAAACTGGATGTGTTGCTTTCCTAATACAAGGTTAGCAAGTGGGTGACACAAAACCATAAGTTTTGAGCTAAAATTTTCAAATCTGAAACCCACAAAACCCACAAAAATATTTTGCAAACACCGGTGAAGGGTTATTCCGGAAAACTTATCTAGGGTAAAAGCTAGATTGAATTTTCAAAAGATCAAATATTTTCATAAAGATCCAATTTCCTTAAGGATCTACATTTTCATAGTCATGTGGGACTGTAAACCGCCTTTCAAATGTGCACTTTGCTTTGAAAACCGAAAGTAAATCGGCTATTTGATTGCAAGTGTCGTTGACCTAAACCCGAGGCAACTGTGGATGACACACCCACCTTTAACTATGGTTCTATCGTTATTATCATTGTTTATACCACCATATCAAAATCACTGATGTACAAAGTGTGATGAATAAAAAAGTGATTCATGTATGTTTTTATTTCAAGTTCTGTATTGCTTGAGGACAAGCAACGCTCAAGTGTGGGGATATTTGATAAGGCTAAAAAGGAACATATATTTCATAGCAATATCCCTCCTAAATAATAGGTTTTCATATGTAATTGTATTATATTTTTATTGTAATTATTTAAATAAATAAGTGCGAAGATAAAAGGCGAAAACGAAGATTTGAATACAAAAACGTCCAAAAAGCTCAAATGTACAAGATACAATTCAAGAGGTTCAATTTATTGATGAAAAATGTCTAAAAATGACAAGAGTACAAGTTACAAAACGCAAAGTACAAGATATTAAATTGTACGCAAGGACGTTCGAAAATCCGGAACCGGGACATGAGTCAACTATCAACGCCCGACGCAACGGACCAAAAATTACAAGTCAGTTATGCACAAGAATATAATATAATATATAAATAATTATATTAATTATTTATATTTTATATTTATATATTTATTATGTCGACAAGCTAGGAGCCAAAAGTTTGTGAGCTGGATTTTCAAACTCCACGACTCGCGGAGCTGCCAAATTCCAAAATGCCTATAAAAGGTCACGAATTCTGCGAGTAAAAATAACTTAATAATAATAATACTCCGTAGTATAATATAAATAAATAAATATATATATATATATATATATATATATATATATATATATATATATATATATATATATAGTATAGATTAGTGTTATATTAGATTAGTTTGGGTTATGTAAAAGTTATTTTTACGAGTTTTAAAGTCGGAGCTCTGTCCGTGTAACACTACGCGATAAATAATCAATGTAAGCTATGTTCTCCTTTTTAAATTAATGTCTCGTACTTAAGTTATTATTATGCTTATTTGAGCCAAAGTAATCATGATGTTGGACTAAATATTAAAGACTGGGTAATTGGGCTTTGTACCTTAATTGGGGTTTGGACAAAAGAACGACACTTGTGAAAATTAGACTATGGGCTATTAATGGGCTTTATATTTGTTTAACTAAATGATAGTTTGTTAATTTTAATATAAAGATTTACAATTGGACATCCCTATAAATAACCATATACACTCGATCGGACACGATGGGCGGGATATTTATTTGTACGAATAATCGTTCATTTAACCGGACACGGGAATGGATTAATAACCACTAGACTTGTTAAAACAGGGGTGAAATTATGTAAAAGGACACTTGGCATTAATTGATAACAAAATATTAAAACCTTGGGTTACACTCAGTCGACATCCTGGTGTAATTATTAAACAAAGTATTAAAATCTTGTTACAGTTTAAGTCCCCAATTAGTTGGAATATTTAACTTTGGGTATAAGGATAATTTGACAAGGACACTCGCACTTTATATTTATGACTGATGGACTGTTATGGACAAAAACCAGACGGACATATTAAATAATCCAGGACAAAGGACAATTAACCCATGGGCATAAAACTAAAATCAACACATCAAACATCATGATTAAGGAAGTTTAAATAAGCATAATTCTTTTATTTCATATTTAATTTCCTTTATTTTATATTTAATTGCCCTTCTAATTATCGCATTTTTATTGTTATTGTATTTAATTGCACTTTTAATTATCGTACTTTTTAATTATCGCAAGTTTATTTTATCGCACTTTTATTATTCGCAATTTCATTATCATTATTTACTTTATGCTTTAAATTAAGTCTTTTATTTATTTAATATTTTACATTAGGTTTTAACTGCGACTAAAGTTTTAAAATCGACAAACCGGTCATTAAACGGTAAAAACCCCCCTTTATAATAATAATATTACTTATATATATATTTGTATTTTTATAAAAGTAAACTAATATAGCGTTAAGCTTTGTTTAAAAAGATTCCCTGTGGAACGAACCGGACTTACTAAAAACTACACTACTGTACGATTAGGTACACTGCCTATAAGTGTTGTAGCAAGGTTTAAGTATATCCATTCTCTAAATAAATAAATATCTTGTGTAAAAATGTATCGTATTTAATAGTATTTTCTGCTAAAATTTAATAGTATTTTATACCCCTTAGCTTTGACATCAGGCACCAACTCCACCAGACACTTCCACCCCTATTCCCACTATTCCTATTAGTTCTATCCCGGCATCCAGTTCTTCGGCCCCTCAGCTAAAACGTAGGGAGACAGCTAGGATTAGCATTAAGCGATTCCCTGAACACAAACGTTTTGGGATATAGGCTAAATGATGCGCTGTTGTTTTAAACCATGGGATCATATAACGTTTTGTATAATATTACTAGTGTGGTTTGCTTGATGTTTGATGTAAGATAAGCATATGTAAAAGAGTGAAGTGTGAAATGCAATAATTTTCCATGGTTGAGTATTATTTGGGTGGTAGTAATTGATTTCCGTACTAAGCTATTAAGTATGAACTTTAACGGGTAGGTACTACCCTAGATATAATTATAAAATGATAATAAGAAGAAAAGGCTTTTATAATAATAACTGGTTCATATTATTAATAAGCTACGATATACTGTAAATACACACTACATCTATAATATTCCATGTGAATAATTATTTTTTTTCATTCTTATTGAAGAATATGGCGCGATTGAATCGAATGACGGAACAAGAAATCAAGGAACTCATCAATCAACGAGTGAACGATAGAATGTTATGGGTCGAGGCTGCAAGAGGTGCTGCAGTTAACCCAAATCCTCGTGTGGGATGCACCTACAAAACTTTTCAAGGTTGCAAGCCCTCATCATTCAGTAGAACAGAAGGACCGATCGATTTAAGCCGGTGGATCGAAAAAATTGAGTCTGTGTTTAAAATCAGTGGTTGTATTGAGAAGGACATGACCAAGTATGCATCATGCACCTTGCAAGATAGTGCACTCACGTGGTGGAAAAACAATGTGAAGGCCGTAGGAGGAGATGTAGCTTATGATATTCCATGGGAAGAATTCAAAACAATGCTAATCAACGAGTATTGTCCAAGGAACGAGGTTAGGAAGTTAGAAGCTGAACTACGAAGCCTGAAAGTTGTTGGTACTGAACTCACCAACTACAATCAGCGATTTATGGAATTAGCTTTGCTATGTCCCGAATTGGTACCAACCGAAGAACGGAAGATAGAACTATACAAAGATGGTTTGCCTAAAAATGTCAAGGCAAATGTTACAGCATCGAAACCTAAGACTATTCATGAAGCCATCACCATGGCAAACGAGTTGATGGACCAGATTATTCTGGATAAGAACTCCGATGTCAAGACATTAGAAAACAAAAGAAAGTGAGAAGGTAATCATCCACAATCCAACAAGAAACAAGAAACCACGCAAGGTGCGGGTAGTGGTTCAAGCTCAGGTTACAAGGGACGAAATCCTTTATGTAACAGATGCCACAAACATCACTCTGGTTATTGTAATATGGTGTGCAACAATTGTAATCGAAGGGGTCATCTTACTGAAGATTGTCGGGTTCCCGTTACAAATGCAAATGGCACCAAGACTCCTGCCACCAATGCAAATGGAAATGCCTTGGCCACTGTTACCTGTTATGGGTGTGGGAAACAGGGTCATTATAAGAACCAGTGCCCGAATCCAGAGAAGAATAATAGATCTGCATGTGGAAGAGCATTTATTATTAATGCTAGAGAGGCGTGTGAAGACCCGGAGCTTGTTACGGGTACGTTTACCATTAATAACTTATCAGCATCTATTATATTTGATACTGGTGCTGATAGAAGTTACGTGTGTAGAGACTTTTACGCTAAATTGAATTGTTCATCATTACCTCTAGATGCTAAGTACATGATTGAGTTAGCTAATGGTAAACAAATTAAAGCCGATAAAATTTGCCGTGATTGTAAAATAAATTTAGCCGGAGAAACATTTAAAATTGATTTGATACCTGTAGAATAAGGAAGTTTTGATGTAATAGTCGGCATGGACTGGATGTCCAAAATAGGAGGTGAAGTTGTGTGTGCCAAGAAGGCAATTTGCATTCCTCGTAAGGATAAAACGCCAGTAATGATTTATGGAGAGAAGAGTAACTCAAAGCTAAAACTCATTAGCTATTTGAAAGCCCAAAAGTGCTTAAAGAAAGGGTGATATGCTATCTTAGCATATGTTAATAAAGTTGAAACAAAGGAAAAACAGAAGAGCATCAACGACGTGCCTGTAGCAAAAGATTTTCCTGAAGTCTTTCCGGAAGAGTTGCCAGGATTACCTCCATTTAGATCTGTAGAATTTCAAATAGATCTAGTACCAGGAGCTGCACCAGTGGCTCGTGCTGCATACAGACTTGCACCATCTGAGATGAAAGAGTTACAAAGCCAGTTACAAGAATTACTGGACCGTGGTTTCATTCGACCAAGCACTTCACCGTGGGGAGCTCCGATTTTATTCGTCAAAAAGAAAGATGGATCCTTCCGAATGTGTATAGATTACCGTGAATTAAATAAGTTAACTATCAAGAATCGGTATCCACTACCGAGAATTGATGACTTATTTGATCACCTGCAAGGATCATGTGTTTACTCGAAAATCGACCTAAGATCGGGCTATCATCAACTACGCGTCAAAGAAGAAGATATTCCGAAAACTGCTTTCTGTACACGCTACGGTCATTACAAATTTTTGGTCATACCGTTTGGATTGATGAATGCGCCCGCTGTATTCATAGACCTCATGAATCGAGTTTGTAGTCCGTATTTAGATAAGTTTGTTATCATTTTCATTGACGATATTCTCATCTATTCTAAAAATGTGCAAGAGCGTGAGCAGCATTTAAGGTTGGTATTAGAATTGTTAAGAAAAGAACAGTTACACGCCAAATTTTCTAAGTGTGCGTTTTGGTTGAAAGAAGTGCAATTTCTTGGCCACGTTGTTAGTAGCAAAGGAATTCAGGTTGATCCAGCTAAAATTGAGGCCATTGAAAAATGGGAGACTCCTAAGACACCAACACAAATACGTCAATTTTTGGGTTTAGCCGGTTATTATAGAAGGTTTATTCAAGATTTTTCCCGAATAGCTAAACCATTAACAGCGTTAACGCAAAAAGGGAAGAAGTACGAATGGACTTCTGAGCAGGAGAGTGCATTTCAATTACTGAAGAAGAAGTTGACTACAGCGCCTATTTTATCGTTACCTGAAGGGAACGATGATTTTGAGATATATTGTGACGCTTCGCGACAAGGTTTCAATTGCGTCCTTATGCAACGAAAGAAAGTTATTGCGTACGTATCCCGACAATTGAAGATTCACGAGCGAAATTATACGACGCATGATCTAGAACTGGGAGCAGTAGTGTTTGCATTGAAGATATGGAGACACTACTTATATGGGGTTAAATGCACTGTGTTTACCGATCATAAAAGCCTTCAACATATTTTCGATCAAAACAGCTGAACATGAGGCAACGTAGGTGGGTCGAGCTGATAAACGACTATGATTGTAAGATTCACTATCATCCTGGGAAAGCGAATGTAGTGGCTGATGCTCTAAGCAGAAAGGAACGAGAGCCAATTCGAGTACGAGCGATGAACATAAAAATTCGCATGAATCTCAACTCACAAATCAAAGAGGCTCAACGAGAAGCTCTTACTAAGGAAAACATAGGAAATAAAATAATGAAGAAGTATGAGAAGTAACTCGTTATACGGGAAGACGGAATTCGATATTTTGCAAAACGTATTTGGGTACCAAAGTTGGGTGGATTAAGGAAGTTGATATTGAACGAGGCACATAAGACAAGATACTCGATACATCCTAGAGTTGGAAAGATGTATCAAGATCTTAAGACGCATTATTGGTGGCCTAATTTAAAGACAGACGTTGCAACATATGTCGGGGAATGTTTAACTTGTTCCAAAGTCAAACTAGAACACCAGAAGCTGTCAGGGTTACTTCAACAACCAAAAATCTCAGAATGGAAGTGGGACAGTATTACCATGGATTTCATCACGAAGTTACCCAAGACTGCATGGGGTTATGACACCATTTGGGTAATAGTTGATCGTCTCACCAAATCTGCACATTTCTTGCCTATAAAAGAAACGGATAGAATGGAGAAACTATTACGATTATACATAAAGGAAATTATTTCAAGGCATGGAATACCTATTTCCATTATATCCGATCGTGATAGTAGATTTACATCAAAGTTCTAGCAGTCACTACAGGAGGCTCTGGGAACTCGTTTGGATATGAGCACCGCATATTATTCGCAAACTGACGGGCAGAGTGAAAGAACAATTCAGACTCTTGAAGACATGCTCAGGGCATGTGTGATCGATTTTGGAAACGGATGGGATAAATATCTACCATTAGCAGAATTCTCGTATAATAATAGTTATCATGCGAGCATTAAAGCTGCACCATTTAAAGCACTGTATGGAAGGAAGTGTAGATCCCCTATCTGTTGGAATGAATTAGGAGATCGACGATTAACTGGTCCCGAGATCGTACACGAAGCTACTGAGAAGATAGTACAAATCAAGGAGAGATTGAAAACAACCCGTAGTCGCCAAAAGAGCTACGCCGATGTCCGAAGGAAACTATTAGAGTTTTAGATCGGTGACATGGTTATGCTAAAGGTGTCACCTTGGAAATGTGTAATATGTTTCGGCAAAAGGGGTAAACTGAACCCAAGGTATGTAGGCCCGTTCAAGATCATCAAACGCATTGGACCGGTAGCTTATTGACTTGAGTTACCACAACAAATTGCCAGAGTACATAATACGTTTCACGTTTCAAACCTTAAGAAGTGTCTTACAAAGGAAGACCTCACCATTCCTCTTGAAGAAATCCAAGTCAACGAGAAACTACAATTCATAGAAGAACCAGTCGAAATCATGGACCGTGAAGTTAAACAGCTCAAGCAGAGCAACATACCAATTGTTAAGGTTCGTTGGAATGCTCGAAGGGGTCCCGAGTTTACTTGGGAACGAGAGGATCAGATGAAACAAAAGTACCCACATTTGTTTCCCGAGAACGCAAAATAGGTACAACTTTAAAATTTCGGAACGAAATTTATTTAACGGGTAGGTACTGTAACGACCTGGATTTTTCCAATCGTTTTATACATATGAGATTAATATTTACATAAATTAAACATTACCAACATGATAAGCAATCCAAATTATTGAGTCTTGTGTTTTTGAAAAGAGTTTTACACAACGTTTGACCGTCCAATTTGACCGATGATATCACGAACTATATAACATACGATAATTATACAATTGTGTACATATACGTATTTATACATATTTAACATGATCTAAGGATGGTTTAACATATCATTGTGTACTAATAACAATTAGTTATAAGTATACTTTGAGACTACTAGCTTAAGTTTTCAAAACGATAACTATATGTAACGTTCTTTGACATATATACCTATAACTTATAATGCTTATACAAGTATCGCATAAATATGTATTTAATCACTTTTAAAGGGCTTATATACATAAAACAATATAAGTATATTTACAAAAGATAGCTATATTTGAATCCTCGTTCCGTTTCCTCAAGATTTCTACAAGTATATCTAGGGTATATGTACCTGTATCATACCCAGCTTCTATACGTATTTAATATTGGTATATACACATCACAATCACTTTATTAGTAGCCATGAGTCAGCAAATTTTGGATCTTAGCATGCATGATTAATCAATTTGGCATATTACAAGACTTTTACACAATATTACAAACTTATACATCATTTCACCACTATTTATACTCCATTCTATTTTCATTTTTACTACATATTTTCTCTAGCTAAAAACACCTACTTGTAAGCTTCATTCACCTCTAATAAATCCAGTAAAAACTCTCTCAAGAATCACCTTAATAACCATCATATTAAGATCAAACAAGAACACTACAAGATACTACAAGATACTACTTTCATTTCAAGTCTATATTCTAAGTTTACTTCCAATCTTTCAATCCAACTTCACCACTCTTTAGGATCAAGAGTTATACTTCCTTTCCAGTAGCTTTATCCAAGTAATTTGAGGAAGTAACCTTATTCATAATCTTATTCGATTCATATTTATATAGCTACCTTATTTTGAGTTATAAATTATAACAACAAGAACATAGTTTGAATGATTTCAAACTTGTTCGCAAACTAAATAGATCCTTTTAACTTGACTTTTAAAACACTTCAAGACCTGTAATATATCATAATGATATGCTAACTTAAAAAGATACGACTTGAATTTACAAAGAACACCTTAAAACTGAATCTACGTCGTCGGAGTGCAACCGGGGGCTGTTTTGGGTTGGATAATTAAAAACCATCTTAAACTTTGAATTGGAAGTTTATATTCTGGAAAAATGATATTTCTTATGAATATGTTAACATATAAAAATCTCATGGTTTAACTCAAAGTGTAAGTATTTTTAAAAATGATCATCTAGATGTTGTTTTTATGATGGAAATGATCACTTTCATAAGATTCACCCAAGTTTGACCTATAACCTGTTATTTCGAATGCAAACTAAGGTATTTAAAGTTCATATTCATAAATAATGGCTCAATCCAAGGAAGTGGCAAGTTGAACCAACAAAAACAGAGTTGTATTGAAGAAACTACGGCTAAAATAAAATCGGGTATCCGAAGCTAGTTTAGCTATGAAAATAATTTGACTAAAACCAAACTATTCATATCTTGGCTAATTAACATGATATTTTATATATATTTAATCATGATTTGATTTTACATATTTCAGGACCACCCGGAAACAATACGAGAAGATTAATTATAAGACCTCATGATTGTACGCAACACGTCATTTGACAACACGGTACTTTATGTACGCAACACGTCATTTGACAACACGATACCATGGGTCGAGATTAATTCCGATCAATACGAATACGATGGGGTCTTTATTTATTTTATTGAGCAACTAATTGTGGACCACTAACATCAGACTGCTAACTACGGACTAATAAATATTAAAAGTATTATAAGTATATATGTAACGATTATTTGAAAAGAAAATATGTTGATATATTATATATATGGTTAGGTTCGTGATATCTATCGGAGACCAATTCGTGTTAAATATCTTCAAGGCAAAAGTGAGTATATAGTCCCACTTTTAAACTCTAAATATTTCGGGATGAGAATACATGCATTTTATGATTTACGTTATGGACACAAGTGATTAAAAATATATATTCTACGTTGAGTTGTACCACTGACATACTTCCCTGTAACTTGGTAACTACTATTTACATGCGGAATTGTAAACGTGAATCCTGTTGATAGATCTATCGGGCCTGACAACCCCAACCGGACTGGACGACCAGTATTCAACGGTTGCACAGTACTTCGTTTCGGTAACTACACTTGGTATGGTATAGTGAGATTTCATAATAAAGGGAATATGCGACGTTGATTAAATATTAAGTATGGTTATCAAGTGCTCAACCACTTAGAATATTTTTATTAAAACGTTTATGTATATTAAATCTTGTGGTCTATATTTATAACGCTGCTAGCATTAAGCCTATATCTCACCAACTTTATGTTGACGATTTAAGCATGTTTATTCTCAGGTGATAATTAAAAGCTTCCGCTGCATTATGCCGAATTTAAGCAGGATTTGGAGTTTGCATATTTGTGTCAAAAATAAAACTGCATACCGAAAGATTTGTAATGTGAAATATGTTGGAAATCGTATTGTTATTATCAAATGTAAAGTTTGTAAGACTAAGATTATCGCTAAACGATAATCATTATTATGTTGTTTAAGCCTTTTGTTATAATAAAGGTTATGGTTTGTATCATAAAAACGTATGCAGATTTTGAAAAATGTCACATATAGAGGTCAATACCTCGCAATGACACCAATAAGTACGTGACGTTTATAATCGATATGAACGGGACACTACAGTGATTGTCATTATTATGCGTAAAATTGCTCGATTTCATGTGTTTTCGGATGATCAAAAAGTGGACAGCCTATATAATTTTAAAATCAATACACTTAACGTATGTTTTGGGTTAAATAAAGTGATTAGATGAGTTCCTCTCATCAAGATAATAATTTTAGGCTTTGGATTCATGTTGTTTTGAGTTTCGGATCAAATGTTATGCCCGATTTAGGGTTTTGATGGAATTAAAATGTAAAAACTTGTGTGTTGAAATGTCCCATTCATATCGATTATAAACATTTCATATTAATTGATTTCCTTGCGAGGTATTGACCTCTATATGAGACATTTTTCAAAGACTGCATTCGATTTTTAAAACAAACCATAACCTTTTTTTTATCGATAAAGGTTTAAAATATTTTGATGTTTATCAAACAATGATAATCTAAAATATAGTGTTTTCACATGACCATTACATAATGGTTTACATTAATATTACACAACAATATAAGTCTTCGAATGCAGTTTTTAAATAATATTATACAAGCGTGCAGACTCCAATCTTGTCTTTATTTAGTATGCAACAGCAGAAACTCTTAATAATCACCTGAGAATAAACATGCTTTAAACGTCAACAAAAATGTTGGTGAGTTATAGGTTTAACCTATATATTTATCAATTCGTAATAATAGACCACTGATAATGCTAAAAACGAACATATATTTCATAGCATTATTCCTCAAGAAAGACAAGCTTTTAGTTGCAATTGTTCTATTTACAAGTGATATTCGTTTAAATAATAAAAGGTGAAGACAAAAGACAGATTCGACGAATTGAAGACGCAAACGACCAAAAAGCTCAAAAGTACAAAAGACAATCAAAAAGGTTCCAATTATTGATAAGAAACGTCTCGAAATTACAAGAGTACAAGATTCAAAACGCAAAGTACAAAATATAAAATTGTACGCAAGGACGTTCGAAAATCCGGAACCGGGACCAGAGTCAACTCTCAACGCTCGACGCAACGGACTAAAAATTACAAGTTAACTATGTATATAAATATAATATAATATATTATTAATTATATTAATTATATATATATTATATATATATATTATAAACCGTCGGCAGAGAAAGACTCCAAGGGTGTGAGCTGTAAATTCATTCTCCGCGACTCGCGGAGTTTGAAGAGGATTTTGCCGCGAGTCGCGGAGCCCCAAAATTCGACTTTTCCTATAAAAGCAACCGAATTCTGATCACAATTCATAATCTATTTCTCTCTTCTCTCATATATACGATATATATATATATGTATATATATATATAATTTATATTTTAATTTTAATTATAATTCTAATAATAAGGGTATGTTAGCGAATATTGTAAGGGTGTAAGTCGAAATTCTGTCCGTATAACGCTACGCTATTTTTAAATCATTGTAAGTTATGTTCAACCTTTTTACATTAATGTCTCGTAGCTAAGTTATTATTATGCTTATTTAAAACGAAGTAATCATGATGTTGGGCTAATTACTAAAATTGGGTAATTGGGCTTTGTACCATAATTGGGGTTTGGACAAAAGAACGACACTTGTGGAAATTAGACTGTGGGCTATTAATGGGCTTTATATTTGTTTAACTAAATGATAGTTTGTTAATGTTAATATAAAGATTTACAATTGGGCGTTCCTATAAATTACCATATACACTCGATCGGACACGATGGCCGGGGTATTTATATGTACGAATAATCGTTCATTTAACCGGACACAGGAATGGATTAATAGCCACTAGAATAATTAAAACAGGGGTGAAATTACATTCAAGGGTAATTGGTGTAATTGTTAGCAAAGTAGTAAAACCTTGGTTTACACGCAGTCGATAACCTGGTGTATTCATTAAACAAAGTATTAAAACCTTGTTACAATTCGAATCCCCAATTAGTTGGAATATTTAACTTCGGGTATAATAATAATTTGACGAGGACACTCGCACTTTATATTTATGACTGATGGACTGTTATGGACAAAAACCAGACGGACATATTAAATAATCCAGGACAATGGACAATTAACCCATGGGCATAAAACTAAAATCAACACGTCAAACATCATGATTACGGAAGTTTAAATAAGCATAATTCTTTTATTTCATATTTAATTTCCTTTATTTTATATTTAATTGCACTTCTAATTATCGCACTTTTATTTATTGTTATTTAATTGCACTTTTAATTATCGTCCTTTTTAATTATCGCAAGTTTATTTTATCGCACTTTTATTATTCGCAATTTCATTATCGTTATTTACTTTACGCTTTAATTTAAGTCTTGTATTTATTTTATATTTTACATTAGGTTTTAACTGCGACTAAAGTCTTAAAATCGACAAACCGGTCATTAAACGGTAAAAACCCCCCTTTATAATAATAATATTACTTATATATATGTTTGTATTTTTATAAAAGTAAATTAATATAGCGTTGAGCTTTGTTTAACGATTTCCCTGTGGAACGAACCGGACTTACTAAAAACTACACTACTGTACGATTAGGTACACTGCCTATAAGTGTTGTAGCAAGGTTTAAGTATATCCATTCTATAAATAAATAAATATCTTGTGTAAAATTGTATCGTATTTAATAGTTTTTCCTAGTAAAATATAAACTATTTCGTATACACCTCGCATAACATCAAGTATTTTTGGCGCCGCTGCCGGGGAATCTCTTAAATGCCGGAAGCGCAACGCTAATATAAAAAAAAAAAAAAAGATTTTTAGTTAACTTTTATTAAAATTCATTTTTGTAAAAATACGTTTTAATTATTCAAAAATATAAAAACAAAAACAAAAATATAAGCATTTTTAAGATTTTGTTAAATAATTAAGTTTTATAAGTTTCTTTATTTTTATTTTAGTTTATAAAAATATAAGTTTTATTAACTATCTTTTATTTATAGAAAAAATTAAAAACAGAAAATAAAAAAAAAATAAAGAAAAAACACGTCGAATTTAAAGCTGTCATCTGAATTTTTGAACCCCGCGACTCGCGGGGTTTTCTTTAATAAATACCGCGACTCGCGGAGGGTACCTGACACACGAACAGAAGCCCTAATTCAGCATTTATTACGGTAATTATTAATTAATTATTATTAAACCCTAATTATTATTATTATTATAATTAATTTTACTTTAACTTTAACTTTTTATTTAATTTATTTAGTATTAATAAGTTAAATTAAATTGTAAAATTAGTAGTTTTATTAAATAAATAATATAAAAATAATATTTTTATAAAAATTGCACTTTTTACAACTTTTTGTATATTTTTATATTTTGTCCCTTTTTAATCGTTGTAGCATAATATTTGTATTTTTAGCTCATATTTAATTTTAAACTTAGTTTTTGCTATAGTTATTTTTACTCCTAGATTTTTAGGCTTTGCCGTAGAATTCCTTAAGTGCTTTTTCTTTAGACTAAGATTTAGGTGCTTTAGAATTTTGCGACGCCTTTTTAAGTTTTAGTTTCTTTTTAAGTTATTTCCATTTGGTATTTAGTTTTCCCTGTAAGCTTTAGTATTTTTTTAGACACCTTTTACTATGTATCAATTATCATTCCAATTAGTAATTTCAATTTGCGATTATAATTTTAAGTTAGTTGTAGTAATAAGGTTAGGTTAGTCAAGTATTTTTAAGTTTTTATAAGTTTCTTTTATTTTTCCGTCACCTTTTATTTTTCAACCATTTTTCGTTTTTCGACCTTTTTCGACGAACTCTTTTTCTCTCTTATTTCTCGCTATTCTAGTTTTAGGACATAGATTTTTATTCTACTTCTTATCTAAATTTCTTAAAATTACGAAAATTTATTTTAAGTGGTTAAATTAATAGACATCAAAATTTTCTGGTTCGTAGTAATAGTTGGATTTGTACATGGACCGGGTTATTGGAGCCAAACAGTCCTCAATTATATTGAGACCAAACGAATCCTGCCCCTCTGCTGCATCTTTTGGCTATTCAAAACGTGGGCAAAATCAGAAAAGTCTATTGATTGGATAACTTATTATAATTTTTCTTTCCTTTTTAAAACTAATAGGATATTCAGTGAATGCACCGAGCAAGACGTTCACCACCTTTTGTACGTTCACCACCTGTAACTAGATCAAGACATTTAGCAAATATAACCGCCGTTGATTTTTCTTTAGAATCGTCATCCAGTAGACCAAGTACTTCAGTTCAAATTTCCGATAATCCATTTTTTGAACCCAACATCACAATTGAGAATCCGGAGAATATTCAGGAACGGTTCGTAGATCCTGAACCATTAAACTTTCCTCCGGAGCCACCAATCATTCAAACAGAGATTGTTGAGGAACGAACCATTAAATCAGAATCATCTAGTGATACCGATTCAACAAATTCAATTATGGAGAATCTGGAACCTTTAAGTATGGAAGACCGAATGAGAGCTAAACGCACTGGCCAAGGTCACACAATTACTCATCCAGACATTAATGCGCCAGATTATGAAATCAAAGGACAAATTCTACACATGGTGACTAATCAATGCCAATTTAGTGGTGCGCCGAAGGAAGATCCAAATGAACATCTACGTACCTTTAATAGGATCTGTACACTATTCAAAATCCGAGAAGTGGAGGATGAACAGATATATCTCATGTTATTTCCCTGGACTTTAAAGGGAGAAGCCAAAGATTGGTTGGAATCGTTACCTGAAGGGGCGATTGATACATGGGACGTTTTAGTTGACAAATTTCTTAAATAATTCTTTCCTGCATCTAAAGCCGTAAGACTTCAAGCAGAAATTCTTACGTTTACACAGAAACCAAATGAAACTCTATATGAGGCGTGGACAAGATATGGAAAGTTGTTAAGAGGATGTCCGCAACATGGTTTAGACACCTGTCAAATAGTACAAATATTCTACCAAGGATGCGACATCACTACAAGGAAAGACATAGATATAGCAGCTGGTGGTTCTATTATGAAGAAAACCGAAACTGATGCTTACAAAATTATTGATAATACTGCTTCCCACTCACATGAGTGGCACCAAGAAAAAGATATCGTTAGATCATCTAAAGCAGCTAGAGCTGATTCTAGCCATGACTTAGATTCCATTTCCGCAAAGATAGATGCTGTGGAGAGACGAATGGAAAAGATGACTAAAGATATTCACTCAATACGAATTAGTTGTGAGCAGTGTGGAGGACCACATTTGACAAAAGATTGTCTCAGTATTGAATTAACAATGGAACAAAGAGAGAATATTTCATACATAAACCAAAGGCCTGGAAATAATTATCAGAATAATTATCAACCGCCAAGACCAATTTACAATCAAAACCAGAATTATAACCGAAATATTCCATACAACAACCAACAAGGTCCTAGCAATCAACAAGTATCCAATAATACTTACAATCAGCAAAGACCTAATTTTCAAAACAAGCCACCACAACAAACCGATGATAAAAAGCCGAATTTAGAAGATATGATGACGAAGCTAGTTGAAACTCAAACGCAGTTTTTCACATCTCAAAAACAAACTAATGAACAAAATGCTCAAGCATTTAGAAATCAACAAGCTTCTATTCAAAATCTGGAACAAGAAGTAAGTAACCTAGCAAGGTTAATAGGTGAAAGAAAACCAGGAAGTCTACCTAGTGATACAAATGCTAACCCCCGGAATGAAACAGCTAAAGCTATTACCACAAGAAGTGGTACAACACTTAAACCACCTGAAATACCTGTAACTTCTGATGAAGCCATTCCTACTCCACAAGAACCACAACCTGATCAAGATAAGGAAAAAGAACCGGTAGTTGAGAAGGTTAATGAAGATAACACAGTTAAGGATAAACCTTATGTTAAACCATACCAACCACCACTTCCTTACCCGAGTAAAATGAAGAAAGAGAAACTTGAAGCCGAGCAATCCAAATTCTTGGATATGTTTAAACAGATAAATGTAAATCTTCCTTTCATTGATGTGATTTCAGGAATGCCAAGATATGCTAAATTCTTGAAAGATCTAATCTCAAATAGAAAGAAAATGGAAGAACTCTCGGCTGTTACTATGAATGCTAATTGTTCAGCAGTGCTGTTGAATAAGATACCAGAAAAATTATCTGATCCAGGAAGTTTCACAATTCCATGTTTTCTGGGTAGTCTTAGTTCAATAGAAGCATTGGCAGACTTAGGTGCTAGTATAAATCTAATGCCGTATTCACTATACACTAAACTAGACCTTGGAGAATTAAAACCAACCAGAATAAGCATACAACTAGCCGATAGATCAATAAAATATCCTAGAGGGATAATGGAGAACATGCTAGTTAAAGTTGGTACTTTAGTATTTCCAGTAGATTTTGTTGTTTTGGACATGGAAGAAGATTCTCAAGTTCCTCTCATATTAGGAAGACCATTCTTAAACACGGCTAAAGCAATGATAGACGTGTTCGGTAAGAAACTGACCCTAAGTATAGAGGATGAGAGTGTTACCTTTTCAGTTGATAGAGCAATGCAACAACCACAATCTGCAGATGATACATATTATTATATTCAAACTATAGATGCACATGCAGAATTATTAGAAGAATTTCCAGAATTACAAGGAACAGGAGAATGTTCTTTAGGAGAAGGTAATGAACCAATTGATGAAGCTGAAATGTTAGCTACACTTATAGCTAATGGATATGAACCAACAACAGAAGAAATTCAAATGCTAAAAGAAGAAGACAGATATCGATATAAATCATCGATAGAAGAACCTCCGAAATTAGAGTTAAAGCCACTTCCAAACCATTTGGAATACGCTTATTTACATGGTGAATCTGAATTACCTGTAATAATATCGTCTTCTCTTACTGAAAATGAAAAATCACAACTCATTTCTGTGTTAAAAGCTCATAAACCAGCCATTGCATGGAAGATTCATGATATTAAAGGAATAAGTCCTTCGTATTGCACACATAAAATCCTTATGGAAGAAGGTCATAAAACGTATGTGCAACGCCAACGAAGACTAAATCCTAATATGCAAGATGTAGTTAAGAAAGAGATTATTAAACTGCTAGATGCAGGTTTAATTTATCCAATCTCTGATAGTCCATGGGTAAGCCCAGTTCAATGCGTACCTAAGAAGGGTGGCATGACTGTCATTACAAATGAGAAAAATGAGCTTATTCCTATTAGGACTGTAACAGGATGGCGTGTATGTATTGATTATAGAAAATTAAAAGACGCCACCAGAAAAGATCACTTTCTCTTACCTTTCATAGATCAAATGTTGGAAAGATTAGCCGGAAATAGTTACTATTGTTTTCTAGATGGATTTTCCGGATATTTTCAAATTCCAATAGCACCCGAGGACCAAGAGAAAACCACATTCACGTGCCCTTATGGTACTTTTGCTTACAAACGCATGCCATTTGGACTTTGCAACGCCCCTGCAACCTTTCAAAGGTGTATGATGGCGATTTTTCACGACATGATAGAAGAATGCATGGAAGTATTCATGGATGACTTTTCAGTCTTCGGTGATACATTTAAATCATGTCTAGTTAATCTGGAACGAATGCTAATTAGATGCGAAAAATCAAATCTAGTACTTAATTGGGAGAAATGCCATTTCATGGTTAAAGAAGGCATCGTTCTTGGACATAAAATTTCAAAAGAAGGAATTGAAGTGGATAGAGCTAAAGTAGATGTAATTGCTAAACTTCCACATCCCACCAATGTTAGAGGAGTTAGGAGTTTTCTAGGGCATGCCGGTTTTTACCGACGTTTCATAAAAGATTTTTCTAAAATTGCCACTCCTATGAATAAACTCCTAGAAAAGGATGCGCCATTCATCTTTTCAGATGAATGTATCAAATCTTTTAATATTCTTAAAGAAAAACTCACTAATGCGCCAATCATGATAACACCAAATTGGAATCTACCATTTGAACTAATGTGCGATGCAAGTGATTTTGCAATGGGAGCCGTTTTAGGACAAAGGATTGAAAAACGATTTCAACCTATATATTATGCTAGTAAGACATTACAAGGAGCACAAACAAACTATACAACTACTGAAAAAGAACTCCTTGCTATTGTCTTTGCTTTTGACAAATTTCGATCATATCTCGTTCTAGCAAAAACGGTGGTCTATACCGACCATTCTGCTCTTAGATACCTATTTTCAAAACAAGATGCTAAACCAAGATTAATCCGTTGGATCTTACTCTTACAAGAGTTTGATATTGAAATCCGAGATAAAAGAGGAGCAGAAAATCTCGCCGCTGATCATCTTTCTCGTCTTGAAAATCCTGAGTTAGAAGTTCTAAATGAATCGGCCATACAAGACAACTTTCCTGATGAATATCTATTGAAGATAGATTATAAAGAAATCCCATGGTTTGCAGACTATGCAAACTACTTAGTTTGTGGATTCCTTGAAAAAGGATTATCGTACCAAAGACGAAAGAAATTCTTCAGTGATATAAAACACTATTTCTGGGAAGATCCACATCTGTTTAAAAGTTGTCCCGATGGAATAATACGCCGATGTGTATTTGGAGATGAAGCTAGTAAAATTTTAAACCATTGTCACACAGGACCAACAGGAGGGCATTATGGGCCTCAACTAACAGCAAGAAAAGTTTATGAAGCTGGATTCTATTGGCCTACAATTTACAAAGACGCACACCTTCTTTGCAAATCCTGTGATGCATGTCAAAGGGCCGGAAAAATAAGTCAACGTGATGAAATGCCACAAAATGTCATCCAAGTATGTGAAGTATTTGACATTTGGGGTATTGACTTTATGGGTCCATTTCCAAAATCTAATAATAATCTATATATACTCGTAGCCATTGATTATGTATCTAAATGGGCGGAAGCACAAGCTCTCCCAACTAACGATGCACGAGTTGTAGTCAACTTTTTAAAACGTCTTTTTGCAAGGTTTGGAACACCGAAAGCTTTAATAAGTGATCGGGGTACTCATTTCTGTAATAATCAACTTGAGAAAGTTCTTAAAAGATATGGAGTAACTCATAAAATCTCCACCGCATATCATCCACAAACAAGTGGACAAGTTGAAAATACCAACCGAGCTTTAAAACGTATTCTAGAGAAAACCGTAGGATCAAATCCGAAGGAATGGTCCATTAAATTGGAGGATGCACTCTGGGCTTTTAGAACAGCCTACAAAACTCCAATTGGAACCACACCTTTTAGACTTGTTTATGGAAAAGCATGTCATCTTCCAGTAGAAATTGAACACAAAGCATTTTGGGCTTTGAAAACATGTAATCTTGATTTACATGAAGCTGGACGTCTACGATTAAGTCAACTAAACGAATTAGAAGAATTAAGACATAAAGCATACGAAAATTCGTTAATCTATAAGGAAAGAACGAAGAAATGGCATGATAAAAGAATCAGAAGTTCAAAAGAATTTAAAGAAGGAGACAGAGTTCTTCTTTTCAATTCACGATTCAAGCTATTTCCTGGAAAATTGAAATCAAGATGGTCTGGACCATTCATAGTCAAAAGAGTTTTCCCATACGGAACGATAGAATTAATAAATTCAAATGGGATTGAATTTAAAGTTAATGGTCACAGAGTTAAACATTACATACATGGTCCGATGGAAGTCGACAACGAAGTTAATCACAATTTCGACACCACAGCTAACTAAGTGTGGGGAGAATCAAGTCTTTAAAGGATAATATGTATTTCTGTTAGAGTTAGATTGTCTGTTTTCGTGTAGTTCTCGAAAATGGAACCCGAATGGTCTTTCCCTAGCAGACCCTAAAGAACTAGTCTTCTCCCCCCATTCTGAATTTTTATTTTTTTTAGGTTTTTACAAAATGAAGACTGCCTGTGAGCTAAACTATGGTCTAATGCTACACGCTTTGATCACTAAACGTAATAATGACATACTCCCGAGTGAAATAGTATCAGTAATCAGAGAAAGAATGGACGGAGTTAGAAAAGAATCCAGATGTGAAGATAATAAGTTACAATTTGGTAAAGGAAAATCAAAATCCGCAGCGAAAAGAAGAGCACGACACCTAGAAAGATGTCACAAATGCGGAAAATGGTCACATGGAGGTAAATGTTCAAATAATCAAACCTATTCAAATACCGAATTTGTTACTTTATGCAGAGACGGACCGTTCATATGTTTAGAAGAAAAGACACTGAATGCTCGAGGTTACGCCTATGTAGCCATGGAAAATCAATTAAACCGACTATCTTATGAATGGGATAGATCATATAACTAAGAAATCTATTTCACAGGTATGTCTGTACAGTTTTTATTTTTATTTTTATTTTTAACCTTTTGATAATAAACGCTAATTTGTTCGCTAAAAAGTATTAAATTGGTATTGAATAAAATTAGGTTTGGCGACCGAAATTATTGATATCATTCAAAAATTTATTACATCACTGCGAAATTTAACGTTTATTCTTAAGGTATAAATATCTTTAAACAATCAACCCAAAATATTTCAAAAATTCGTCATGAGTTAAATTAGGTCTTGGAACCGAAATTACTTTATCGAAAAGAGGGGCGCATATTTTTGATAATATTTGATTGATTAAAGTGGGATAAAAAGACAAAAAGATTTTTAATTTTATTTTTACCATGTTTTTAAAATTAATATTTAAATCTTAAATTAATATTGTAAACTTTATAAAAACAATATATTTAAAATTGTAAATATTTGAAAAATTAATATAAGTTTGATATGAATTTTTGAATTTTTAAATTAAGTTTGGTGTGAATTTTTAATTTTTAAAATATAAATTTTTAATTTTATGCATTTCAAATTTTAAGTTTGGTGTGAATTTTTAATATTAATTTTGAATTTCATATTTAAGTTGTGTGAATTTAAAAACAAAAATTTACTTTATCTCATTAAGTTAAGAATATGATTTTTAAAATTCGTCGTAAGTTGAAGACTAGGTCTTTGAACCGAAATTGCTTTACCCGAGGGAGGGACGAGAACTTTTATTATCATTATTTTTAATCTTATTGATTTAAAGTATGCCAAAAACATTAAAAAACCCAAAAATCTTAGCTTTTAAAACAATCGCTACAAAAAGACAAATTTTAAAATTTTGTCGAAGGACGACTAGGACATCGATCCGAAACGACCTCGTCCTAAATAACAAGGGAAACAAAATTTTAAAATTAATTACTTAATTGTTTTAATAAGTTAATGATTATAAAAAAAAAATAAAAAAAAATAAAATATATACCAAACTCCGCGACTCGCGGAGTTTGGAGGGTAAATCCCCGCGACTCGCGGAGGAGTCGGATTACAGAAAAAAAAATAAGAGCTGCAACAGCTCAGTTTCACACTCCACAAACTCAAAAACTGCTGCGAAAAAACTCCGAAAAACCACCCAAAAACACCCCAAAAATCACAATTTTTAACCGTTAATCACCAAATCTTTTGCTAAAATCATGTTGAGAAGGATGCTATCTAAGAATTACTCAAGAAAAACGGTAAATTTCTACACCTAAACACCATTTAATCCGAAATGTAGTGTTCTTGAGCTATTTTTTCCCCAATTTGATTTTGATGCTTTTTAGTGTAATTATGCTTAAATTGTTTATGTATTATGCTTGTATAACCTAGATTGATGCTGTTTAACATGATTAGAAGCCTTAAACTTCAAATTTTGAATAATCTAGGGTTTGTGTTCTTGAGCAAATTTGGGGCTTTTTGATATAAACAGGTTATGGCCGATTTTTGTCATGAATTGTTGCTAAATTGAGTAGTGTAACATGTCTAGGTAGTTAAATGATCCAAACTTTGAGCCTAAACATGATTTTGAGAATTAAAGTGGACTTTTTCAAGTCTAAAATTCATGAACTTGATTTTTGAAAGATAATGCCATTTGAGACTTGTTTAATTGCTAGTAATGATTATTTTGACATGTTATTTGAGTTGAATGCTTATGAACTTGGCGAACATTTCCGTATATGCTTATTTGAAAAAGTGTAGATTTGATAAAAATGTGAAAATGAGCTTAAGTTTGATATAAATTGATAATGTCATTGTGTTTGATGTGTTTTGCAGAATGAAAGGGGTGAATCTTCATCCCAAGCCCGCAATGCTCCTGCTGAGAATTTGGAACAACAGGAGGTGGATAACTACTACAAGCAGGATATACCTCATCCAGTCATGACCTTTTCCGATATGCACTTGGAAGAATTGCACCCGAACCTGAGATTTGACAGACTTTGGATAGATTATCTAAAATATCAACGGGGTTTGCATACTCTTCATTCTAAGGTTGTTGAGGTACCAAGGGTCATAGAATGGGGACCCTTAGAAGCTGTAGAATTGGCCGGACCAATTAGGGAATTACTTGTACAGAGGTATGGTAATTCTTCTTTTAATGACTGGGTACATTTATTCACCATACGTAGACCTGTATATAAAGTATGGTGTGAAGAATTGTTATGTAGTATAGAGTTGAATGATCGGGTAGCTAGTTTAACCGATCGTTCTTTTATTAGATTTTTGTTAGGCGGTTCGATGCGCCACATGTCTTTACTGGACATGGCTCAGGCTTTACGTATATATATGCCTGAGGAGTTAGCGTCTGCCGATTGTAGAGGATTGATACTAAACGGTAGAAAGATAGATGAAAATTTTGATACACACGGTGTGTGGAGTCAAATGACAAGCCATCACCGTTTCAAAGGGGGAAATTACTCTTATTTAGATATAGATAGAGCCGAATTAAGAGTGATACATAGATTTTTAGCTAATTCGATTACACAAAGGGGTAAGAACAAGGAAAAAGTAAATGAACAAGATTTGTTTTACCATATGTGTATTCGAGACCCACAAAGCGCTGTAAGTATACCATATTGTGTGGGTTATTATTTATCAGCTATGGTTCGGGGGATGCGACCGCATAGCATAATAGGAGGTGGTATTTTTATTACTTTGATTGGTGAATATCTCGGTGTGGATATAAGTCGGGGGGGATTATTAGTAGAAGAACCAGAACCCGGCGATACTATAGGTTTAAATGTATACCATGGTGCGAAAGTTTTGAAGAGGCGAAATAACGCCGCAGTACGATACCATGGTAGACATCCACAGGTGGAGAGAAACCAACAACAAGGTAATGTAGGAGGGGGGAATGAGATGCAAGAAATGCATAGGTTTATAGCTTCTCAGGAATACGAAAATGCTAGACAGAGAGCATTTGAAGATTGGCAAGTTCATCAGAACCAGATCATAGCTCATTGCCAACATATAGGTAGAAACTATATTCCTACACCGAAACCCATCTTCCCTCCTTGGTCTATAGAGATGCAGCCACCATATCCTACGTATGACCCTGCCGAAGCATTCTATAGCACTTATGGTTATGCCTGGAACCCCTATTGGTACCAATATCATCCTTAGTTTACTTTTTTTTTTTATTTTGTAATTTGTAATTATTGATACATTTAATATTTTTGTTAATATTGTAATCATTTTTATAATTATCTAACTTTTATTCTTAGATTTTAATAATTTTTTGAATGTGGGGTAATATACCAAACTTCAAAAATATGTATATATGTTTGCAGTTTATCTTATGTACACAACAGGGTAAAACAACGCATTTTCAAAGACTGGCATTAAGTTCAGCAAAAGCAACTAATTTTGACTACAAGATGCAAAATATATGTGAAATAACAACAAGACGGAATGAACAAATGATGTGCACCATTTATCATTCAGCAAACAAACGCCAATATATTTGGAAACTTTGGTAAAAATTTAATCATTTTCACACTAATCACCCTCAATAATTTAAATTGTTACTGATTTCTTGCAAATGAGGGCATTGCAAGATCTTAAGTGTGGGAAGGGGTTAAATTCTTTCGGATTTTAAAATTTTTATCTTAAACACTTGGTTACCATTAAAAATACTAGTAAAGCAGTAGTTGTATTAGAATCTAGTGCTCTCTGATAAAAAAGAACAGCCCTAGTCTTATATACTGACTACCCAATTCTAGTAAAATTTTTCAAAATTTTCAATTAAATGAATTCAAATTATGTTTATACATATTTATGAACGATAAAACTAGGTTTTAACACCGAAATTATTGTTACCTCGGAAAGGACATAAATTGAGAAACAAACTAAAATGTTAAAATTCATTTAAAATGGAATAGAGGACGATAAAAAGGAAAATAAAAGCCAAGTGTGGGAAAATTTACCAAGTTATTTTAAACATATGTCACATATATCTGTAACAAATAACTGAAAATACTTTTGCTTTGAACTAAACTAAACTGTTTTACCCGATGAAAGAAAAGAAGAGATGGATCTACACGATGAATCAATTCCATCATTAAAAGGAAGTAAAGTCTTCCGAAAAAGACACGCGCTTCTTGATTTAGGTCATGAAGTTGTCGTCCAGACCAGCTGTAGGTTGACGAAAAATCTAGAAAAGTCATCACTAAAATCAGCAGGAAATCCACGGACCTCAGCATTAAACAGGGTCGCCAAGTGGTCAGATTTATCCTAACCATGAGAAGGATTTATCTCGTACAATGGGGGGGGCACCATGCAAATTAGTTGGATAAGACTAATGAATCAGATCCCCAGAAAGGATAATCTCCTTAAAGATTAAAAATCAGCTTTTAAGACTGATATTACTCAATCCTAGAGATTGACCTTAAAGATTGAGAATTACAAACTCATGGAATTCGATGATATCTAAACTCGAGCTTAAACGAGAAAATATTTTGATCAAAATTACAAACCGATTTGTTTTCTGAAAACCCTATTTTCAATACGTTCATTACCATTGAACGTAAAATCCTAGGAATTCACCTGGAATTCATTAGGTCACCTGAACTAAATCGGGTGTCAACCGTAAGAACGGTGGTTGCATAGTGGTCAAAGACAGGACCTTGTGCCATACCGAAAAATTATAAGGGTGAGCTTTACTATTGCTCCTACCAAGGATAGTAATTGCGTCCGACACGTTATAGACCATAATTAAAAGCATGTCAGGGGACATTGCCTTAACAGTTGCTTGTTCAACGCTTTCCTTTCAACCGGACGGTAGTTTACCGAAAGGTAATATACGGGACAAGTAAACTGGACGTGTTGCTTTCCAAATACAAGGTTAGCAAGTGGGTGACACAAAACCGCAAGTTTTGAGCTAAAATTTTCAAAATCTAAAACCCACCAAACCCACAAAAATATTTTGCAAACACCGGTAAAGGGTTATTCCGGAAAACTTATCTAGGGTAAAAACTAGATTTCAAAAGATCAAATGTTTTTATAAAGATCCAATTTCCTTAATGGATCTAAATTTTTATAGTCATGTGGGACTGTAAACCATATCGTTACTACCATTGTTTATACCGCCGTATAGAAATCACTGATGTACAAAGTGTGAAGAATAAAGAAGTGATTCTAGTATTTCAAGACGATATTGCTTGAGGACAAGCAACGCTCAAGTGTGGGAATATTTGATAATGCTAAAAACGAACATATATTTCATAGCATTATTCCTCAAGAAAGACAAGCTTTTAGTTGCAATTGTTCTATTTACAAGTGATATTCGTTTAAATAATAAAAGGTGAAGACAAAAGACAGATTCGACGAATTGAAGACGCAAACGACCAAAAAGCTCAAAAGTACAAAAGACAATCAAAAAGGTTCCAATTATTGATAAGAAACGTCTCGAAATTACAAGAGTACAAGATTCAAAATGCAAAGTACAAAATATAAAATTGTACGCAAGGACGTTCGAAAATCCGGAACCGGGACCAGAGTCAACTCTCAACGCTCGATGCAACGGACTAAAAATTACAAGTTAACTATGTATATAAATAAAATATAATATATAATTAATTATATTAATTATATATATATTATATATATATATTATAAACCGTCGGCAGAGAAAGACTCCAAGGGTGTGAGCTGTAAATTCATTCTCCGCGACTCGCGGAGTTTGAAGAGGATTTTGCCGCGAGTCGTGGAGCCCCAAAATTCGACTTTTCCTATAAAAGCAACCGAATTCTGATCGCAATTCATAATCTATTTCTCTCTTCTCTCATATATACGATATATATATATATATAATTTATATTTTAATTTTAATTATAATTCTAATAATAAGGGTATGTTAGCGAATATTGTAAGGGTGTAAGTCGAAATTCTATCCGTATAACGCTACGCTATTTTTAAATCATTGTAAGTTATGTTCAACCTTTTTACATTAATGTCTCGTAGCTAAGTTATTATTATGCTTATTTAAAACGAAGTAATCATGATGTTGGGCTAATTACTAAAATTGGGTAATTGGGCTTTGTACCATAATTGAGGTTTGGATAAAAGAACGACACTTGTGGAAATTAGACTATGGGCTATTAATGGGCTTTATATTTGTTTAACTAAATGATAGTTTGTTAATGTTAATATAAAGATTTACAATTGGGCGTTCCTATAAATTACCATATACACTCGATCGGACACGATGGGCGGGGTATTTATATGTACGAATAATCGTTCATTTAACTAGACACGGGAATGGATTAATAGCCACTAGAATAATTAAAACAGGGGTGAAATTACATTCAAGGGTAATTGGTGTAATTGTTAGCAAAGTAGTAAAACCTTGGTTTACACGCAGTCGATAACCTGGTGTATTCATTAAACAAAGTATTAAAACCTTGTTACAATTCGAATCCCCAATTAGTTGGAATATTTAACTTCGGGTATAATAATAATTTGACGAGGACACTCGCACTTTATATTTATGACTGATGGACTGTTATGGACAAAAACCAGACGGACATATTAAATAATCCAGGACAAAGGACAATTAACCCATGGGCATAAAACTAAAATCAACACGTCAAACATCATGATTACGGAAGTTTAAATAAGCATAATTCTTTTATTTCATATTTAATTTCCTTTATTTTATATTTAATTGCACTTCTAATTATCGCACTTTTATTTATTGTTATTTAATTGCACTTTTAATTATCGTCCTTTTTAATTATCGCAAGTTTATTTTATCGCACTTTTATTATTCGCAATTTCATTATCGTTATTTACTTTACGCTTTAATTTAAGTCTTGTATTTATTTTATATTTTACATTAGGTTTTAACTGCGACTAAAGTCTTAAAATCGACAAACCGGTCATTAAACGGTAAAAACCCCCCTTTATAATAATAATATTACTTATATATATGTTTGTATTTTTATAAAAGTAAATTAATATAGCGTTGAGCTTTGTTTAAAGATTTTCCTGTGGAACGAACCGGACTTACTAAAAACTACACTACTGTACGATTAGGTACACTGCCTATAAGTGTTGTAGCAAGGTTTAAGTATATCCATTCTATAAATAAATAAATATCTTGTGTAAAATTGTATCGTATTTAATAGTTTTTCCTAGTAAAATATAAACTATTTCGTATACACCTCGCATAACATCAACCACAAGATTTTCAATTTCCATTTCTCAATAACATGCAAACTGCATAAAAATCATTCATATGATGAACACCTGGTAACCGACCTTAACAGGATGCATATAGAACATCCCCATCATTCCAGGACTCTCATCGAACATGATAAATTGAAGTACTAAAGTATCCGTAACTCGGATGAGGCTTGTTGGGCCAAATAGATATATCTTTAGGATTCGCGTCAATTGGTGGCAATTATAAACACCAATTCTTAGGCTACCAAGCTAAAAAGGGACATATTCGGTTCGATAATTCAACATAGAATGTAATTTTTTTATCACTTGTGTCTATTTCATAAAATATTTATAAAACTGCATGTATTCTCATCCCAAAAATAATAGATTTTAAAAGTGGGACTATAACTCACTTTCACAGATTTTTACTTCGTCGGGAAGTAAGACTTGGCCACGGGTTGATTTACGAACCTATAAAAAATGTATACATATATATCAAGGTATGATTGAAATATATTCACAATATTTTTTATTACGTTTTAACGATTTAAGTTTGTTAAGTTAGCAATCCAACGTTAGTAATCTACAACTAGTTGTCCACAGTTAGATGTACAGAAAATAAATCAATATATATTATCTTGAATCAATCCATGACCCAGTGTATAGAAGTCTCAGGCTAGATCACAACTCAAAGTATATATATTATTTTGGAAACAATCTCAACCCTGTATAGCTAACTCGAGCATTACTGCATATAGAGTGTCTATGGTTGTTCCCAAATGATATATATATAGATGGGTCGATATGATATGTCAAAATATTGTATACGTGTCTATGGTATCCCAAGATTACATAATATATGTTAGAATACATGTATAATTCAATATAAGTTAGTTAAGTTATGATTTGTATAGATTTGTTACAAATTTCACGTAGCTACAACAAGCAAAATTATCCAATCTTGTTTTACCCATAACTTCTTCGTTTTAAATCCGTTTTGAGTGATTCAAGTTGCTATGGTTTCATAATGAACTAAAATTTATGAAACTAAACAGAAAAAGTATAAGTTTATAGTCATAAATACAGGTTACAAGTCAATATTGTAAGAGGTAGTCATTCCAGTCGAAAGAACGACGTCTTGATGACCATTTTTGAAAAACATACATCCACTTTGAGTTTAACCATGATTTTTGGATATAGTTTCATGTTAATAAGAAAAATCATTTTCCCAGAAGAACAACTTTTAAATCAAAGTTTATCATAGTTTTTAATTAACAAACCCAAAACAGCCCGCGGTTTTACTACGACGGCGTATGTCCTGTTTTACGATGTTCATCGTGTTTCCAGGTTTTAAATCATTAAGTTAGCATATCATATAGATATAAAACATGTGTTTATTTGATTTTAAAATTCAAGTTAGAAGGATTAACTTTGTTTGCGAACAAGTTTAGAATTAACTAAACTATGTTCTAGTGATTACAAGTTTAAATCTTCGAATAAGATAGTTATATATATGAATCGAATGATGTTATGAACATCATTAATGCCTCAATTTTAGTAGATAAACCTACTGGAAGTGACAAAAATTGATCTAGCTTCAAAGGATCGTGGATGGCTTGAAAGTTCTTGAAGTAGAATCATGACACGAAAACAAGTTCAAGTAAGATTATCACTCGAATTAAGATTGTTATAGTTATAGAAATTGAATCAAAGTTTGAATATGAGTATTACCTTGATTTAGAAAGATATCTACTGTAAATAACAAAGATTTCTTGAGATTGGATGATCACTTAAAATGGAATTGCAAGATTGGAAGTAAGCTAGTAACCTTGAAAGTGTTCTTGATGTGTTCTTGAGTTGTTGTTTTGTAAGTTGTTTTATGTTTGGATTTTTGAGCTAGATTGAGCTAGATTTTGATGAAGATGATGAAGAACACTTAGAACATCAAGAGAGAACTTGAGAGAGGTGAGTTTGATGCATGAAAATTGAAAAATGAAAGTGTTAGGATTGGTGAAGGTTCACGTGAAAATGGGGAGTCAATATAGGCTCCATTAGTTTGTAATTTTGTGAGATATTTCATGCTAGTTGCCAAATGGTTGGTTCCACATGTTTGTTGACTATCTAGGGCTGCTAAGAGCTGAATTATTATGTATATATACCAATAGTATATATGTCTAGGAGTTGGGTATTGTACGAGTACAAATACGGGTGCATACGAGTAGAATTGTTGATGAAAATGAATGAGAATGAAATTGTAAGCATTTTTGTTAAGTAGAAGTACTTCGATATGTGTCTTAAAGTCTTTCAAAAGTGTACTAATACATCTTAATATACATGTATATACATTTTAACTGAGTCGTTAAGTCATCGTTAGTCGTTACATGTAAGTGTTGTTTTGAAACCTTTAAGTTAACGATCTCATTTAATGTTGTTAACCCATTGTTTATTATATCTAATGAGATGTTAAATTATTACATTATCATGATATTATGATGTATGAATATATCTTAATATGATATATATACATTAAAATGTCGTTACAACGATAATCGTTACATACATGTCTTGTTTCGAAATTCTTAAGTTAGTAGTCTTGTTTTACATATGTAGTTCATTGTTAACATACTTAATGATATATATAATTATCATTTTATCATGTTAAATATAGTGTAACAATATATTAATATGATACATATGTATTTAATAAGACGTTGTTATAACGATAATCGTTATATATATCATTTCGAGTTTCTTAACTTAGTAGTCTCATTTTTATGTATATAACTCATTGTTAATATACCTATTGAGATACTTACTTATCATAATATCATGTTAACTATATATATATACATATCCATATATATATCATCATATAGTTTTTACAAGTTTTAACGTTTGTGAATCGCCGGTCAACTTGGGTGGTCAATTGTCTACATGAACCCTATTTCAATTAATCAAGTCTTAACAAGTTTGATTGATTAACATGTTGGAAACATTTAATCATGTAAATTATCAATTTCATTTAATATATATAAACATGGATAAGTTCAGGTCACTACATGTGTTCGGTATTAGTTTGACTTTGTAACTATTTTTGGAGTCTCTAGGGTGTACTAGTGGATTAGGATTGATGATTGGATGAACATTCATGTTCGGGTCCTCGAAATCAGAGCCACGGATCACCCGGAATAGCTAAAACAAGATTTAAAAGTGGATTAATGTTCTAAGTTGGTTCATGGCTGTTTTTCATGACTCATGAACTGACCTTAGGGGGTTCTTGAGTGCACTAATGTGTAGGGTTGATTGGTTAGATGAAGATATATATAAAATTCGTCGAAAACCGACACCCGAGGCTCAAGTTATGACCCGGCGAACTTTTAATTAAACTTATGGTAATAAAATTTGAACTTATGTTATAAATAATGATTTTCATTATTATTAAATTACGTATGATATAAAAGTAATTATTTTTAATTAAGACTTATGATATATATATTTATTATATCATTTAATAATTACATTATTATTTAATTATTCTTATAATTAAAACTTATGATTAATAATACTTTCATTATTAATGAAAAATACTATGATAAGTAGTAAACTTATGTTATGAGATTATTACATTAAGACTTATAATAAAGATTAATTAATTATTTAATTATCATAAGGCTTAGTTATTATTTAATTATAATTTGATTATTAAATACTTATGGTTTAATAATTATAATTAAATACTTATGATATGATTAATAATTTATTATTAATTAATAATACTTATGATATGATTAAAAATTTATTATTAATTAATAATACTTATTTTATGATTAATATTTAATAAATTAATTAAATACTTATGTTATGCTCCCTCCGTCCCACTTAAAATGTCCGCATTTCTATTTTGGGACGTCCCATATCAAGTGTCCACTTTGTGTTTCAACCAATCAGAAGAGGTTATTCTGGAGAGACAAAATTTCTGATTGGTGGAGAATAAAGTTAGTGAAATTTCCTAAAATTGTGTGCAAAAAGTAAGTGAACACATGTAATGGGACGGAGGGAGTATTAATTATATCATTTAAACTTATGTTAACTTTATAATTCAAATTAATTTAATTAAACTTATGATATGACATGATATACATATATGACTTTAAATAACATTATAACTTATATTATTAATATAATATACACTTTAAAATTCAATGTTGACTATGTTTGACTAAGGTTGACTTTTGAGTTGACTTTGATTTTCAGTTGACTTTTGTTGACTTTCTAATTAAGGAAACTTTCTTAAGTTAAAAACTTTCCAAAAATAGAAACTTTCTAGAAATAGAAACTTTTAAAAAATGGAAACCTGCTAAAAATAGAAACTTTCTATAAATAGAAAGTACGTGTTATACGTTGTCTTGATCATACCGAAACATACTGAGTGCTGCTCTATGCTTATCTGCAACAAGTACTATAGCTATCATACTAAGACTTGACCTAAGTTAGTTATTTATATCAACATGCTTTATTTATAGGTCGGAATTGTGATCATTCTTGATCACTTTACCATTTGCTGTTCGCATTTCTTTGTTGTTGCTTCGTTTACGTTAAGGTGAGTTATAGTCCTATTTTTCTATTTTAAATCTTTTGGGATGAGAATACATGCAATTTATTTTACCTATTGGACACAAGTGGAATTTGGTTTAAATTATTCATTGTGAGTCAAAAATATTCCCTAATCTGGTAATTTTAATCACTGGTTTCTACTAGTGAACGCGAATCCTATGGATAGATCTATCGGGCCTGACAGCCCCATTTCATGCTAGTCACGCTAGCAGTTATAGAGAGAATGTATTAGTACTTCGTATTTTGGAAGATACACCTGTTCAGTGTATATTGTTATATTATTTTTTGTTAAGGGTAAGGAGTTGTTAAGTGAATTACCAGGTGGCTCACGGGTTAATGGAATAATGTTTATATATGTTTTTGAGCATATAATTTTGTGGTCCAAGATGAATCTTTATGTTTTCAAACATAATTTTTATGGTTTAAATTAATTATTGTTGCAATATTAAACCTATAATTCACTCAACATTTTTGTTGACAGTTTACTCGCATGTTTTATTTTCAGGTTCATGATTGATTGTTTCTGCTGTGCTTAGGGAGTCTGCATATTTATGATGGCAGCTTTTGCTAAACATTAACTTACATTCTATTTTGATACATTAAATTGTGGGTGTTTGTTGACTTTGTTTTGGTCAACTTTTGATTAAGTATTTATGTATGGCTTTTCTAAACTGACATATTTTGGTAGGTTTCTTTTATAGGAAATCATTTTTAAATAAAGAATGCAAGGTTATTTATTAAATTCATTTAGAGTTATGATCAAGTTGTGGGACCAAGATAACGATGGTCGTCAAATGTACTTTCACGGGTAGTTAAAGACACACATGCATACACACACACACACACACACACACACACACACACACACACATATATATATATATATATATATATATATATATATATATATATATATATATATATATATATATATATATATATATATATATATATGTGTGTGTGTGTGTGTGTGTGTGTATTATGTATATTGAAAGGACCCGTTCATATACATTATAAACGATTCACAATAGTTGATTACATCGCGAGGTATTTGACCTCTATATGATACGTTTTACAAACATTTCATTCGTTTTTAAAAGACAAACTTTCTTTACAACGAAAGTTGACGGCATGCACACCATTTCATAATACATCCAACTATAATTGGCTTAATAATAATCTTGATGAACTCAATGACTCGAATGCAACGTCTTTCAAAATATGCCATGAATGACTTCAAGTAATATCCTTAAAATGAGCTAATGCACAGCGGAAGATTTCTTTAATACCTGAGAATAAACATGCTTTAAAGTGTCAACCAAAAGGTTGGTGAGTTCATAGGTTTATCATAACAATCATTTCAATATATTAATAGACCACAAGATTTCCGTTTATAAATATATGTACACTCGCAAGTGTATAAAAGTATTCTATAAGTTGTAGGCACCCGGTAACAAGCCTTAACGTTCATGTTTTACCCTCTGAAGTACACCAGATCAGGTGTGTTTAAAATAACCTCGAAGTACTAAAGCATCCCATAGTCAGGATGGGGTTTGTCAGGCCCAATAGATCTATCTTTAGGATTCGCGCCTACCGTACATAGACAAGTAGTTTAATGTTACCAAGCTAAGGGTATATTTCTGGTTTAAACCCACGTATAAAAGGGAGCAAATGAAACTCACAATACTGTATTTCGTAGTAAAAATACATATAACGTCATTTAACAAGTGCAAGGTTGGCCTCGGATTCACGAACGTATCAATATTGAGATTCAATATTGCAGGAAAGTACGTAGACGCAACGGAGATGATAAACACTAGATTGACCTCACGAGCATACCCATGAACCATACCCATCACCTCCATAGCTATAACCCATAATTTCCTTAGCTTCGACTCATTCAAAAAAACTATTTTGAAATCACTCGGACATCACTCCGTCGTAATATTTTATGTATACTAATAATATCTTGAAATAATACAGAGCATATATATATATATATATATATATATATATATATATATATATATATATATATATATATATATATATATATATATATATATATATATATATATATATATATATATATATATATATAAATCGATTGAGAGAGTTTAGAGAAATATATTTTCAAGTTTCTATGAAATAATGAAACCTATTGAATTCTATTTATAATAGATTTTTGAATTATTAAAGCGAATTATTAAAGTATGAATTATTAAAGTGAATTATTAAAGTATGAATTATTAAAGTGAATTATTAAAGTATGAATTATTAAAGTGAATTATTAAAGTATGAATTATTAAAGTGAATTATTAAAGTTAAAGTAAAGTAAAAGTAAAGTAAAGGTAAAGTTAAAGTATAGTAAAAGTATAAAAACTATGTATGTATAATGCGCGTATAAATATATATAATATTAATTTAAATCGTTATATATATTTAATGAAATAAAATATAAATATCGATTATATTTATTATACTGGTTAAGTAATGAGTTGTCAAAAGTGATTCTAGATATTTATAAAAGTTATATAAGTTTTAATAATAAAATTCTTTTTAAACTGAAAACGTCTTTGTACGTTTGAAAATAGTTTAATAGAATATTATGAAAACCAATTCTCCACTAACTTTTGTCTAACTTTCGTAAATGACACTTTTTGTTTTTATTTATAAATAGCTTTACAAATTATTCTGAATATCGTTAAGAGGAATAGATTTTCTCAAATCATAGTGGACCTCTCAACAGAGACTTGTAATCATAATTCAATATTTCTGATAATTCAATCATTTAATATATTTTTTTTAATTTCGTCGAAAATCATATTGAAACAAATACGTTCGTGTAAAGTATTATACGTTTAATACTTTATTAATATTCTCAAGTTATAATATATATATACATATACATATCTATTTATATATAACGGTTCGTGAATCGTCGGAATTTGGTCGAGGTTATAATGAATGTATGAACACAGTTTAAAATTCTTGAGATTTAACTTAACAAACTTTGCTTATCGTGCCAGAATAATATAAAGATTAAAGTTTAAATTTGGTCGGAAATTTTCTGGTCGTCACATATATCAATTGAATATGTTAATAAAGATTAATTTATTTATTATCACAATGGGACCCGATAATTTTGAGGTGTTCATCAATTTGGTTTTCTCTTTTTTATGTTTATTCATTTTTAAAAAATTTTGAAGGTAAAACCGAACATGTTTCGATTATAGTAAAAGCAACACACAGAAATCATAATTTAACTAAAAACATAGCAAATCGATTTTAAATTGGACTTTTGATAAGTTTTTTTTTTTTTTTTGCTTATTTATGTTAATATTAATATTAATAATTGAATATATATTTCTTACATCAGTTTGGGATCACTCAGGGGGACTAAATCACCCACGAGTTCATCTCCCGTAATTGCGTAATCCGTCCACAACTACTGCCCTAGAAAGTAAAGTTGTAACCCGAACTAAAAACATAAATCAAATGTGCATAATCCGTGGTTGCATTTGTATACGTACGGATGCACATGGCATCCGTGCGGTTACACAGACAGTAAGTAATTTAACATTAATTGCAAATAATCAATCGTAAACGTAATACTAAACGTAATAAACCACACGACCAATTGTCCACGTACCTACATTGTCTAAATAAACACGAACACACTATAATGAACTAGGGACTTACGTTTATGCACTAACAAACTCCCCCTAAGACCTAGTTCATTACACACAAAAAATCAATTCAAAAAATCAAATCAGTTTATTACAACCATCATTGAAATAGTTAAAACGTTCAAGTTCATAGTGATCAAAAAAGTTCAAAATATTAAAAGTAAACCATTAAGTACACAAGTTATAAGCATAACACGTCCGAACAGCACGATTGAACTTAATAGCCTGCTCCATGTTGTGAAGCTCATGAAAAATCAGGTGTTGTCTCAACACTTTAATATCAGCTTTACACATGTTTCTGATCCACCTCTGATCAAATATCCTTATTTGATTCAGTTTAGTTCGGGACTCCAAAATGATCATTGCGTCCTCTATTCAACCATTGTAATACCACCACTTGAATTTCTTACCAAAGTTCGGTGGCATCTTACGAACCGGAGCATATCTCATTGTTCTCACACACTTATATCTAACAACCTTTATTGCTTTATTTATACATAATTTTATTTGCAAAATCGGTTTCTTTATGTTGGTTTTCGATTACAAGTTGAAGAATTTATGAAGATATTTGTTAAAGTTCGAGTTTTAGATTGATTAATGGGAATTGAAGAATTGTGATGTTTTGGATTTATTTTGGGTAGTGATTCCTGTGTTTTCAAGTAAAAAATCGAAGAAAGGATCAACGGTTCACAATATTAAAGTTCGAAGTACAAAAACTTTTCAAAAATATGCAACTCACGGCCATAATCTTCATCATCGCGGTCGTGAGGATAGGTGGTTCTCGCGAAAAAGGGTGTTACGCAAGCGAGATGTTTACAGAAGTTCAAGTTTTTCAAATGTGATCTCGCACCCGTAAGAGTGTGTATCGCACTCGCGAAGTTTTTCAGGGGTAGCGATCGCGAGGAATGTCTCGCGGTCGCGAGAATGGCTAACGACTCAGTTTTTTTTATTTCATCTATAATTAGCCGAATTTTTCTCCTAGTTAGGGTATTCAGTTTCAGTTACTAATTTTAGCCTACCAGCAAGTTTAGTTACGAATTTCTTAGTCTTTCTACATACTTTAGAGGGTTTATGCAATTGAATCAATCTTGGTTAGTTTTAATCTTGGAATCACTTTAATTCTTATTCAATTTAATATCTTCAATTGTTTATCTCTTATCTTTCATTGTTTCTTGCATTAATATGAGTAGTTAAATTCATAATATCTGCTTAGATGATTGAACTGAGGTGAAAGATTGTTATCTTTATGCTTTAGATGATTAATCTTGTTACTTAGATCTTTTTTAGCTTAAGAACCACTGTTATTGAGGTTAATTAACTAGTTGAAGTTGTGGAGATTATCAACCATTCAACGAGAGTTGAATTAAGTTGTTATCTTTACTAGGTTATTGAACGTGAATAATTTAAGCCTTCGGATAATTGTATGCGGGACACCAGTATAATAAGACGATTAGCAATTAAACTGTGATAGACTTTGATAATTGTGGAATTGTGTAGGGACACCAAAGCAATTCAAGTTAGATTATTATCTTGAGTAATAACTTGGTGATTAGATTAGAAAACTAGAATCAACGAGAGTTGAGCTAGGGATTTAATTAATAATCTGTAAAAATCGAGAGATAATTATAGTGTCACTGAAAGGACCCGTTCATATACATTATAAACGATTCACAATAATTGATTTCATCGCGAGGTATTTGACCTCTATATGATACATTTTACAAACATTGCATTCGTTTCTAAAAGACAAACTTTCTTTACAACAAAAGTTGACTGCATGAATACCATTTCATAATACATCCAACTATAATTGACTTAATAATAATCTTGATGAATTTCAACTACTCGAATGCAACGTCTTTCAAAATATGCCATGAATGACTCCAAGTAATATCTCTAAAATGAGCAAATGCACAGCGAAAGATTTCTTTAACACCTGAGAATAAACATGCTTTAAAGTGTCAACTAAAAGGTTGGTGAGTTCATTAGTTTATCATAAACGATCATTTTCATCATTTTAATAGACCACAAGAATTTCATTTCCAGTTCTCATAATATACGTCCCATGCATAGAGACAAAAATCATTCATATGGATTGAACACCTGGCAACCGACATTAACAAGATGCATATAAGAATATCCCCTATCATTCCGGAAAATCCTTCGAACATGATAAAAATGAATTCGAAGTACTAAAGCATCCGGTACTTTGGATGGGGTTCGTTAGGCCCAATAGATCTATCTTTAGGATTCGCGTCAATTAGTAGATCGGTTTACTAATTCTTAGGTTACCAAGCAAAAGGGGCATATTCGGCTTCGATCATTCAACCATATAATGTAGTTTCGGTTACTTGTGTCTATTCCATAAAACATTTATAAAAATTGCGCATGTATTCTCAGCCAAAAAATATAAAGGGTAAAAAGGCAAATGAAACTCACCATACTGTATTTCGTAGTAAAAATACATATAACGTCATTGAACAAGTGCAAGGTTGGCCTCAGATTCACGAACCTAAATTAAGTATATATATTTATATGTTGGTCAATATTTGTCTAACAAATTAGGTTATGTCATAGTGTACCACAATCCTAATGCTCGAGATTAATATGCAAAAGTCAACAACAGTCAATTTGGCTCAAAATGATTTCCAAAATTATACATGATTATTATATAGTTTAAATATCGTCGTTTTATATTTTTAAATATTTTCAAAAGCTTTATTAGAGTAAATAATATTATTCATTTATCAATAAATAAAACTTTATAAAAAAAATATACTTTTATATATCTTAAGTAATAAAATTTTTAAAGTTCATAAAAATATTATGATAAATCTTATTAAGGTAATTATATTATTTGTATTAAATATTTATTTGATAAAATAATATCTATAATAATAGTAAGTAAAAGTTGTATTATTTTGTAATAATAATTATTATCATAAAAAATATCAATATTTATAATTACTAAGAGGACATTATGGTAAAATGATAATTTTAATTATGATAACTTTAATATTTACGATACTTTTTAATATTAACTTTAAAATAATAATTCTATTTAAAATGATAATAATAGTGATATTTTATAATAACAATGATATTTCTATTTAAAATGATAATTTTTGTTAAAATGATAGTTTTAATACTAACTATACTTTTAATAATAATAGTAATGAAAAAAAAAATAAGAACGATAATTTTATCTAAATCAATATCTTATAATATTTTAATTTCATCATGATACTCTTACCCATTATTTCCTAATCGTTTCGTTTAATAGCTTTTAATCGTCTTTTATATCGTGTTCATAATAATGATAATAATAGTAATCAAAATAATTAGGTGTTACAAATATTTGTTTTAATTACACTAATATTAATAATGATAGTTACTATAACATTATTAACGATAATACTAATAATTATCTTAATGACAATATAGTAATAATAATAATAACAATAACAATAACCATTTTTAAATAATGATATATATATTAATATTGATAATAATAATAATACCAATAATAATAATAATAATAATAATTGGATAATAATAATACTAATTATAACTTTAACGATAATAACGATAGTAATAATAATAAAAAAAATAACAATTTTTAATGATAAATCTCTTTTATTGATAAAGATAATAATAATGATAATAATAAGATAAAACTAGAACGACGATAAAAACGACGATAATAATAATCATTTTTAATAAAAATATCGAAAATTCAATTGATTATAACTTCTAATCCATTCATCGAAACCATTCGATATCTAAAGGAAAAGTTCTTAATTTTTCGCTAGCTTTCCAAGGACATGCATATCTTATACCTTATCTCAACCGTAGGGGTAACTAATTCAAGATTCAACATAACCTATCTAAGGGCAATATCAAAAGTACAAGTATGCATAATCCTATTTTCTCGAGCACTAGTCAGGGATACACTATTAATATGTAAAAATTAATTTACGAGTACTCACGTATCAATTTTGAGATCCAATATTGCAGGAAAGGTACGTAGACGCAACGGGGATGATAAACACTAAATTAACCTCACGAGCATACCCATGAACCATACCCATAATCTCCATAGCTATAACCCATAATTTCCTTAGCCCTATACTACTCAAAAACCCATTTTGAAAATAATGCGACCATGACCTCATCGTAATATTTTATGTATAATATTACTAATAATAATAATATTATTAGTCTTAATAATGATAATAATAAAATTAATAATAATAATATTAATAATAATAATTAATAATAATAATAATATATATAATACATATATATCGTGAGAGAGATAGAGTGTTTTGGAAAGTTTGCACAAACTGAACCAGAATCGAGTACTTAAAGGATGTTGAGCCACCTACCCACCTCATGCAATTGGATGAGGTTTGTGAGGAGAAGTCATGCACTTGCATGAGGACCTTTTTCAATTCATAATGCATCAACAAGCTGCCGACATACTCTCTTATTTATATTTTATATTTATATTTATATTTAATCTATCTAAATAATTATATATTATATTATATTTACGCTCATGGTAAAAATATAATTTTTACAAAAATGACACGGTCGTGGTCTCACGACTTATGTACCACTTTCGGTTTTTCGAGCGCACTCTCGTGCGTTTGTAAAACTAGCCTTTTACGTTACGCGACGCGTACCCTTATTAATAATTTGATTTTCTTATCAACAAATTACTTTATAAAAAATGTAGCTTATGTAATTGAGTGTTGTAGACATTTACTTCTATAAATTAGTCTCTCGTTGTTTTTCAAAATATTTTATTTTAAATCAGGACGTTTTATGACTAGTTAAAATAAATATATATATATATATATATATATATATATATATATATATATATATATATATATATATATATATATATATATATATATATATATATATATATATATATATATATATGTTTGAAATATTTATCTAATAGTACTATATCTAGATTTTCAAAACTAACCATATTTCAAAGTATAATTTAAGGTCGTTTACCTAATCGAAAGTAACATTTATGCTTTAAAAATTAATTTGATATAATTCCTTTATACACCAACTTTTATTTTAATTACCTTAAACTTTCTAAATAATATATCTTAAAATCGATCGAATCAAATAAAGATGCTTCTATCGTTTACACAACTAATTTGAAATCGTATATATATTTAATATTCATAAACACGTTTTAAATACACGTTGCACGTTATTTATATATTTAACAACCAATCTTTCAATTTATGTTATCTAAAGAAGACATTTTAATATACAAGTTCTATTATATTGAAAAACGTTTTCGCACATTTGAAAATAGATCAATCAAGCATTATGAAATCCAATTAACCACTATCTTTTGTCTAACTTTCGATAAGTGACACTTTGTTCTCATTTGTAAATTACTTTACCAATATTTCCAAATACTGTTAAAAATAAGAGTTTCCTAATTCAAAGTGGACCTCATGACAGAGACTCGTAACCATAATTCAATGTACCTGATAATTCAATCATATGATATTATCTTTTAATCTTGTCGATAACTCTAATATCTTATATCGAAACAATACGCTCATGTAAAGTATTATCCATTCACTATTTTATTATTGTTTTCGAGTCGTAAATAGATCTCATAACTTATATTCATATTAACTAAACCGTTAAATGTTTTACTAATATATCTCAATCTAATAACCATACATATGTATATATATACATATATATCCATTTACACATAATTTTTCGTGAATCGTCAGGCATGGTCAAAGGGTAATTGATTACATGAATATTGATTTCAAAAATTTTGAGACTCAACATTACAGATTTTGCTTATCGTGTCGGAAACATATAAAGATTAAAGTTTAAATTTGATCGAAAATTCCCGGGTCATCAAAGTACCTACCCGTTAAAAGAAATTTCGTCCCGAAATTTGATAGAGGTCGTCATAGATAACAATAAGAATGTTTTTATGACGAATATGAGTTGATAAATAGAGTTTTATCATCATTGAGTAATATAGATAGAACAATTTGATTACGCGAAGAGTATAAATGAAGCTATCGCAATAGAGTGAAATGAGTAACGTATATTCGTTTTAACCGATGACGTAGTTGCGATTGATTTCCGGAATTCATGGGATTTAAAGAAAATCTTAGTAATAAGATTTGGTTCTTCGGCGATTAAGGAAATCAAGATCTTCTTTGATTAAATGCGATAATCTGTTTCGATTGCTCTGTCGGATATTTCACTATAAATCCACCTTCCTCGTTTCTTTATTTTCCACAACTCATACCTTTTATTCTTTCTCCTCAACTCATACTTTAAATTATTCATTAATATGCTCCATCCCATTCTGATCCTTGATATACTCTTAACTTTCATATCCATCATTCTTCTCTTTCATCTACCACCAGAAGAATCTATTTACTTCTATTATATTCTTGGGTTTATAGTGTTTCTAGTCCTCCCGTATCTTTATATTGCTATATGCATCGACATATACGGTTTATAATTTCTGGGTGGTTGTTGGGTTTTATATTTTCCCTTATATTTCGATGTTCCTGCTTCTGTCTTCAACAATCATTGTCATCCACAGTTAATGTCCCCTCCTATTTGCTGCGGTTTATACACCAATTTCTATTTCAGAGTTTTGTCCTTTCGTTTCTTCTTCTTGTGATTAAGCATCGCTTGTAATGATCTAGAATTTGCAGATATGAATTTCGGAATGAACATTGTTAATGTTCTAAGAAGGAAATCGTAATGGCACGATCTTGATTTGATAAATTATCAGAATATCCCAGAAAAGACCGAATTATCAAGAAAAATATTTTCTTTATATGTTTAGAGATTAGATAGAATGTAAGAGTCGTGTAAATGGCACATGATGACGGTATGTACTGTGAATCATCACGTTCCATCAGAAACTCAGCATGAATTATTGTAATATAATCACGTTGATCAAGTGTTATTATATTATAGTAACTCATGCTTCAGTTCCCAACATTACTTCAAAACATTCATATTCGAATTTTTCAGAATTTAGAAACTAACACAGCTTCTTTTATGTTGCAGATATTACGGAAAGATAAATGATTTCAGATAAGAATGCTTATGAAAATATCTTCAGAAATATCGAGGATACTTATAATGAAAGGTACGATGATATCTTAGAATATTTAAGATATGATGATAATGAATAATATTGTCCGCAAAGGTTTAGAGTCAGGAGCAAGGTATTCGTCTCGTCAGAAACAGAATCATCAAGATTCTTTAAATACAGACTTTGGTCCTTATATTTGTCCTTGGTCTCCTTCACGGTCTGCTCAATCCGTTGTTCAGTACCAACTCTTTTCTTTTTTTGGGCTTTACCAATACATTATCCTTTATCATCAACTTTTGACTGTTAAAGTCGTTTATGGTTTTTGCTGCTCCTTTAGCATTTCGAGAACTAGTTCATAGTTTGAGATGTTTTTCAGAAACTTCACATTCGAAGTGTGTAAGTTTAGGAGATAGACGTTATAGATATATATAACTATTGAAGTAGAAACGCTACGAGATTTCAAAATACTGATTGCTGATTTTCAGTAATTAGTATGGCAATTCTTGTTGCAAGATGCGGATGAGTAAAAGATGGAGTTTCAATGAATAAGTATAGTGACTTTTTGGAGAGGCTAAAGTCAAAGGGTAATGAAGTTGTTGGTACATCTGCTAATAATGTAGTGGAATGTAAAAGGTTCCCTGGTAACGATGGTGTATATCTCAAGGTTATAATAAGGTTAGTCTGACTGAAAAGTCAAAGTTGACTTGCTGGAGCTGTGACAAAACTGGCTACTTTGAATAGGAGTCGCAAAGTTATTTTTGCTAATAAATGCCAAAGAATCTGACGCGGATACGTTGTTTAAACTTTTACTTTGGTTTTAAGAGTTTTTCGGGTACATAACTGTGGGTAACATGTGGTTGGATCATCATCTCGATTGCTCATCATTCGAAGTGTCTTCAGAAATTTTCGAAGGGTTTGAACACAGATTGTAATCGTTAACATACATTTGATGTTCTAACACAGTTTTGAAGTTAAAATATAGCTTGTGAATGATGTAAGGATCTAAGAGTGATGATTTTGGTCATATCTCGAGTTGAATTTTGAGATTTCAAAATCAGAATATGTAATTAAATTTTGAATGAGTATGGTTGTTTTGATTTCTATAAAAGAATGTATACTGTTGTGAAAGTAGGGAGTATAATGGAGATTTCTGGCACGTGGCACCGCACTCGCGGAGTCGTCTGACAGGTCAAACCCTCATCATGCATTTATTACGAAATTAGGGTTATAATTTAATTATTATTAATTATAATTAGGGTTAATTAAAATATTAATTAGTTTATCTTAGTTTTATTTTTAGTTTTAATTAGTAATATTAAGTGTAATTTTTATTATTAATTATATAAATTAATATCTTTTATAAAATAAGAATATAAAAATAATATTTTTATAAAAATAAGTAATTTTATCATTTTTGTATCTTTTTATTATTTAGTACGTAGTTTATATTTATCGTTCGTAATTAGTTTTAAGATTAGTTTTTGCCGTAGTATTTTATATTCCTAGTTTTTTTTAGGCTTTGCCGTAAAATCCCTTAAGTGCTTTTTCTTTAGATTAAGATTTAGGCGGTTTAGAATTTTACGACGTCGCTTATCGCTTTAATATTTAATAGATTTTAGTGCCTATTAAGTTATTGCCGTTTTGGATATAGAATTCCTTTTAAGCTTTAATACCTTTAGATGCAAGTTTTAATTTTTAGTTTTTAGACTTTTAAGTTCCGACGCTTTACTTTCTTGTTATAATTTTTCGATCTTTTATTTTTCGACGCACTCTTCTTCTTTTTCATTTCTACGCTCTAGTTTTTAGGACCTAGAATTTTCTATATTTTCTTTAAATTTCGACGAAAAAAATTATTTTAAGCGGTTAAATTGATAGACATCCAAATTTTTCTGGTTCGTAGTAATAGTTGGATTTGTTAGTGGCGAGTTGTGGGCTTCCGATTTAAAGGGTCCTGGCTATCTACTGCATCTATTGGCTATTCGAAACGTGGGTAAAATCAGAAAAGTCTATTAATTTGATAACTTATATAATTTTTTATTTTTATAACTAATAGGATATTCTGTGAATGCACCGAGCAAAACGTTCACCACCTTTCATACGTTCACCACCTATAACTCGATCAAGACATCTAGCCAATATTGTCGCCGTTGATTTTTCTTTAGAATCGTCATCTAGTCGACCAAGTACTCCAATTCAAATTTTCGATAATCCATTTTTTGAACTCGACCTCACAATTGAGAACCCGGAGGATATTCAAGGCCAATTTAGAGATCCTGAACCACTAATCATTCCTCCTGAACCACAAATCCTTCAACCAGAGATTGTAGAGGAAGAAACCATTAAATCAGAATCCTCTAGTGATTCAGATTCAACAAATTCAATCATGGAAAATCAAGAACCTCTAAGTATGGAAAAACCAATGAGAGGTACACGCACTGGCCAAGGTCACGACATTACTCAACCAGACATTATTGCACCAGATTCTGAAATCAAAGGACAAATCCTACACATGGTAACTAATCAGTGCCAATATAGTGGTACGCCGAAGGAAGATCCAAACGAAAATCTTCGTACCTTTAATAGGATCTGTACTCTATTCAAAATTAGAGAAGTTGAGGATGAACATATCTATCTCATGTTATTTCCCTGGACTTTAAAGGGAGAAGCCAACGATTGGTTAGAATCATTACCTGAAGGGGCGATTGATACATGGGATGTTTTAGTTGAGAAATTTCTTAAAAGATTCTTTTCGGCATCTAAAGCCGTGAGACTTCAAGGAGAAATTGTTACGTTCACACAAAAGCCAAATGAAACTTTATATGAAGCATGGACAAGATTTGGAAAGTTGTTGAGAGAATGTCCTCAACTTGGTTTAGACACTTATCAAATAGTACAAATATTCTACCAAGGATGCGACATTACTACACGAAAAGACATCGACATAGCAGCTGGTGGTTCCATTATGAAGAAAACCGAAACTGAAGCTTACAAAATTATTGATAACACAGCCTCCCACTCACATGAGTGGCATCAAGAAAAAGACATCGTTAGATCATCTAAAGCGGCTAGAGCCAATTCTAGCCATGACTTTGATTCCATTTCCACAAAGTTAGATGCTTTTGAGAGACGAATGGAAAAGATGACTAAAGATATTCACGCAATACGAATTAGTTTTGAGCAGTGTGGAGGACCACATTTGACAAAAGATTGTCTCAGTATTGAACAAACAATGGAACAAAGAGAAAATGTTTCATACATGAATCAAAGGCCTGGCAACAAGTATCTAACAATACTTACAACCAGCAAAGACCTATTTTTCTAAATAAACCACCACAAACCGATGATAAAAAGCCAAATTTAGAAGATATGATGTCGAAGCTAATTGAATCTCAAACTCAATTTTTCACATCTCAGAAACAAACTAATGAACAAAATACTCAAGCATTTAGAAATCAACAAGCTTCTATTCAAAATCTGGAATAAGAAGTAAGTAACCTAGCAAGGTTGATAGGTGAAAGAAAATCGATGAGTCTACCTAGCGATACAAATGCTAACCCCTGGAATGAAACAGCTAAAGCCATTACCACAAGAAGTGGTATTACACTTAAACCACCTGAAATACCTGTAATTTCTGATGACGCTATTCCTACTACACAGGCACCACGACCTGAGCAAGATAAGGAAAAAGAACCGGTAGTTGAAAAGGTTAATAAAGATAACGCAGTTAAGGAAAAGCCTTATGTTAAACCATACCAACCACCGCTTCCTTACCCAAGTAAAATGAGAAAAGAAAGACTTGAAGCCGAGCAATCCAAATTCTTGGATATGTTTAAACAAATAAATGTCAATCTTCCTTTCATTGATGTGATTTCAGGAATGCCAAGATATGCTAAATTCCTGAAAGATCTAATCACAAATAGAAAGAAAATGGAAGAACTCTCGGCTGTTACTATGAATGCTAATTGTTCTGCAGTGCTGTTGAATAAACTACCAGAAAAATTATCAGATCCAGGAAGTTTCACAATTCCATGTTTTCTGGGTAGTCTTAGTTCAATAGAAGCATTGACAGACTTAGGTGCTAGTATAAATTTAATGCCGTATTCACTATACGCTAAACTAGACCTCGGAGAATTGAAACCAACACGAATAAGCATACAACTAGTCGATCGATCAGTAAAATATCCTAGAGGGATAATGGAGAACATGCTAGTTAAAGTTGGTACTTTAGTATTTCCAGTAGACTTTGTTATTCTGGACATGGAAGAAGATTCTCGAGTTCCTCTCATATTAGGAAGACCATTCTTAAACACAGCTAAAGCAATAATAGACGTGTTTGGTAAGAAACTGACCCTAAGTATAGAGGACGAGAGTGTTACCTTTTCTGTTGATAGAGCCATGCAACAACCGCAATCTGTAGATGATACATGTTATTATGTTCAAACTATAGATTCACATGCAGAATTGTTACAAGAATTTCCAGAATTACAAGGAACATGAGAATGTTCTTTAGAAGAAGGAACTGAACCAATTGATGAAGCTGAAATGTTAGCTGCACTTATGGCAAATGAATACGAACCAACAACAGAAGAACTTCAAATGCTAAAAGAGGAAGACAAGTATCGATACAAATCATCGATAGAAGAACCACCGATATTAGAGTTAAAGCGACTTACAAACTATTTGGAATATGCTTATTTACATGGTGAATCTGAATTACCTGTAATAATATTGTCTTCTCTTACTGAAAATGAAAAATCTCAACTCATTTCTGTGCTAAAAGCTCATAAACCAGCTATTGCATGGAAGATTCATGACATTAAAGGCATAAGTCCTTCGTATTGCACACATAAAATCCTTATGGAAGAAAGTCATAAAACATATGTGCAACGCCAACGAAGACTAAATCCTAATATGCAAGATGTTGTTAAGAAATAAATTATTAAACTGATCGATGCAGGTTTAATTTATCCAATCTCTGATAGTCCATGGATAAGTCCAGTTCAATGTGTACCTAAGAAGGGTGGCATGACTGTCATCACAAATGAAAAAGATGAGCTTATTCCTACTAGAATTGTAACAGGATGGCGTGTTTGTATTGATTATAGAAAACTAAATGACGCCACCAGAAAAGATTACTTTCCCTTACCTTTCATTGATCAAATGTTGGAAAGGTTAGCTGGGAATAGTTACTATTATTTTCCTGACGGTTTCTACGGATACTTTCAAATTCCAATCGCACCTGAGGATCAAGAGAAAACCACATTCACATGCCCTTATGGTACTTTTGCTTATAAACGCATGCCATTTGGACTTTGCAATGCCCCTGCAACCTTTCAAAGGTGCATGATGACAATTTTTCATGACATGATAGAAGAATGCATGGAAGTTTTCATGGATGACTTTTCAGTATTCGGTGATACTTTTGAAACATGTATAGTTAATCTTGAACGAATGCTTATTAGATGCGAGTAATCAAATCTAGTACTTAATTGGGAGAAATGCCATTTCATGGTTAGAGAATGCATCATTCTTGGTCATAAAATTTCAAAGGAAGGAATTGAAGTGGATAGAGCTAAAGTAGATATAATTGCTAAACTTCCACATCCCACCAATGTTAGAGGAGTTAGGAGTTTTCTAGGGCATGCCGATTTTTACCGACGTTTCATAAAAGACTTTTCTAAAATTGCCACTCCTATGAATAAACTCCTTGAAAAAGATGCTCCATTCATCTTTTCAGATGAATGCATCAAATCTTTTAATATTCTTAAAGAAAAACTCACTAATGCGCCGATCATGATAACTCCAAATTGGAATCTACCATTTGAACTCATGTCCGATGCAAGTGATTTTGCAATGGGAGCCGTTTTAGGTCAAAGGATTGAAAAATAATTTCAACCTATCTATTACGCTAGTAAGACGTTACAGGGAGCACAAACGAATTATTCAACTACTGAAAAAGAGCTCCTTACTATTGTCTTTACTTTTGACAAATTTCGTTCATATCTCGTTCTAGCTAAAACGGTGGTCTATACCGACCATTCTGCTCTTAGATACCTATTTTCAAAACACGATGCCAAACCACGATTAATCCGTTGGATCTTACTCTTACAAGAGTTCGATATTGAAATCCGAGACAAAAAGGGAGCAGAAAATCTTGCCGCTGATCATCTCTCTCGCCTTGAAAACCCTGAATTAGAAGTTCTAAATGAATCGGCTATACAAGATAACTTTTCTGATGAATATCTATTGAAAATCGATTATAATGAAATTCCATAGTTTGCAGACTATGCAAACTACTTAGTATATGGATTCCTTGAAAAAGGGTTGTCGTACCAAAAACGAAAGAAATTCTTTAGTGATATAAAATACTATTTCTGGGAAGATCCACATTTATTCAAAAGTTATCCCGATGGAATAATACGCCGATGTATATTTGGGGATGAAGCTAGTCAAATCTTAAACCATTGTCATAAAGGACCAACAGGAAGGCATTATGGGCCTCAACTCACAGCAAGAAAAGTCTACGATGCTGGATTCTATTGGCCTAAAATTTTCAAAGACGCGCACCTTCTCTGTAAATCCTGTGATGCTTGTCAAAGGGCCGGAAAAATAAGTCAACATGATGAAATGCCACAAAATGTCATTCAAGTATGTGAAGTATTCAACGTTTGGGGTATTGACTTTATGGGTCCATTTCCAAAATCTCATAATAATCTCTACATTCTCGTTGCCATTGATTATGTATCTAAATGGGCGGAAGCACAAGCTCTCCCAACTAATGATGCACGAGTTGTAGTTAACTTTTTAAAACGTCTTTTTGCAAGGTTCGGAACACCGAAAGCTTTAATAAGTGATCGGGGTACTCATTTTTGTAATAACCAACTTGAGAAAGTTCTCAAAAGATATAGAGTAACTCATAAAATCTCAACCGCTTAACATCCACAAACAAGTGGACAAGTTAAAAATACCAACCGAGCTTTAAAACGTATTTTAGAGAAAATCGTAGGATCGAATCCAAAGGAATGGTTCATGAAATTGGAGGATGCACTATGGGCTTTTAGAACAGCCTACAAAACTCTAATTGGTACCACACCTTTTAAACTTGTTTACAGAAAAACATGTCACCTTCCAGTAGAAATTGAGCACAAAGCATTCTGGGCTTTGAAGACATGTAATCTTGATTTGCATGAAGCTGGACGTCTACGGTTAAGTCAATTAAACGAATTAGAAGAATTAAGACATGATGAATATGAGAATTCATTAATCTATAAGGAAAGAACGAAAAAATGGCATGATAAAAGAATCAGAAGTTCAAAAGAATTTAAGGAAGGAGACAGAGTTCTTCTTTTCAATTCACGATTCAAGCTATTTCCTGGAAAATTGAAATCTAGATGGTCTGGACCATTCGTAGTTAAAAGAGTTTTCCCATATGGAATAATAGAGTTAATAAATTCAAATGGGATTGAATTTAAAGTTAATGGTCACAGAGTTAAACATTACATACATGGTCCGATGGAAGTTGATAATGAAGTTAATCATAATTTCACCACCCAAGAAAACCCTCAGAGTGAAAACATAAATATGTTTTCAACAACATATGATAAACCAAAATTGGAACATGGGGAAGCTTCAAATTGGAGTGATGAAGAAGAATTTCTATATAAACCTCCCATTCCAAGAAACGAAGAAAAATATGAACAAGAAGTTCAAGTAGAAGTGAAAGAACCAAGAAAAGATCACCCGGAAAAGGTTAAAAAACCAACTTTACTTACTAAAGTAGGAGACCCAGGTGAATTTATCATTTCTTGCTTGCTTAATGATGGTGCTATGTATAATAGGCTCGCAGATTTAGGAGCGAGTGCAAACGTTATGCCTCTTTCCTTATACAAAAGATTAGGTGTGAGTAAATTAAGACCAACCAGAATAGGTGTTCAATTATTTGATCAAACCATTAAACACCCAGTTAGAATAGCCAACAATTTACTTGTTAAAGTGGGAAGTTTGACCTTTGCTGCAAATTTCATAGTTATTAATATGGAGGAAGACCTTGATATTCCTCTAATTTTAGGTTGCCCATTTTTAGCAACCACCGAGGCGTTCTTTGATGTAATAGATGGTAGAATGACACTTAGGCATGGTGATAAATCGGTCACCTTTGTGAATCGAAAGTTTCAATCTCCACAAACCAAAACTGTTGAACCAATAAAAATGCCTAAGTGTGGGGAAGATGAAGAAACACCTAAAGATGACCCGATACCAAAGAACCCCGTTGTTGATACAAAATTAGATGGACTCGTTTTTAACAGTTGAACGAAGAAAATTTATAAACGGATTCAAGATGCTAGGACTAAGGGGAACTTTAAGTTATGTAACCGATTAGCATCCAATTTGTCACCTAAAGAAAAGGCGATGTTAATTGAATTTGTGAATGTTACAGAGGAAATCAACAAATGGCTTGAAGCAAAAGTCAGAGATATGCAAGTTGTTGATGTTCCAATTGAAATTAATAACGAAGTTAATCACAAGTTCGACACCACAGCTAGCTAAGTGTGGGGAGATTCAAATGTTTTAAAGGATAATATAATGATGTCTAGGGTTAGATTTTCTATTTTCGTGTAGTTCTCGAGAATGGAATCTGAATGGTCTTTCCCCAGCAGACCCTAAAGAACTAGTCTTCTCCATTCATTCTGAATTTTTATTTCTTTTAGGTTTTACGAGATGAAGAATTCTTTTGACTTGAACCATGGTCTACTACTACATGCTATGATTACTAAACGTAATATTAACATCTTCCCGAGTGAACTGGTATCATTCATAAGAGGCAAAATGGATGAAGTGAGGAAAGAACTCAGGAAGAATCATCATAAGACACATTTTGGTAAAGGAAAATCAAAATCCGCAACAAAAAGAAGAGCACGACACCTTGAAAGATGTCATAAATGCGGAAAATGGTCACACGAAGGGAAATGTTCGAACAATCAAACACATTCCAATTCTGAATTTGTTACTTTATGCAGAGAAGGACCGTTCATATGTTTAGAAGAAAAGTTATTAAAGAATTTAGGTTACGCTTATGTAGCAATGGAAAACCAAATCGAACGACTCTCCTATGAGTCGGCTAAAGCAGGTCTCTGAGAATTCTATCACACAGGTAAGTATGTACAGTTTTTATTTATTTTTATTTATTGCTTTTAACCTTTTGATAATAAACGCTGAATCTTTCTCTATAAAGTATTAAATTGATATTCAATAAAATTAGGTATGCGAAACCGAAATTATTGATATCATATAAAAATTTAATGCATCACTGCGAAATTTACCGTTTATTCATAAGGTATAAATATCTTTAATCAATCAATTCAAAATATTTACGAAATTCGTCAGGAGTAAAACTAGGTAATATAGCCGAAATTACTTTACCCAAAAGAGGGACGTATATTTTTGTTAATATTTGATTGATTAAAGTGGGATAAAAGACCAAAAAGATTTTATTTTTATTTTTACCTTGTTTTTAAAAAAATTAATATATAACTATATTATTTTTAAATCTAAGATTGTAAAAATATTAATATTTATATGAAATTTTATTTTATGAAGTTTAAATTTAAGTTTGGTGTGAATTTAAAAAAAAAATATACTTTATTTCATTAAGTTAAAAATATGATTTCTAAAATTCATCGTGAGTTGAAGACTAGGTCGTTGAACCGAAATTGCTTTACCCGAGGACGGGGCGACAAATTTTGTTATCCTTATTTTTAATCTTATTGATTTAAAGTATGCCAAAAACATTAAAAAAACTCAAAAAAAATCTTTTCTTTTAAAACAATGCTTTTGAAATGACAAATTTTAAAATTTTGTAGAGGGACGAACTAGGTGAACGTACCGAAACGCCCTCAATCTAAAAAGAAACAAAATTTTAAATTAATTAATTAATTGCTTTAATAGTTAAAGGATTTTTATATAAATATAAATATAAATATATATATATATATATATATATATATATATATATATATATATATATATATATATATATCCGCAGTCGTGGAGGTTTGTGTGACCCCACATCCGCAGTCGCGGAGCAATGAAAATCCAGACCAGTTAAACTGGTCGACAGACCAGTCCCCAAAACACCACACCCACAATTTTCTGCGAAAATACCCACAAAAACACTTTCAAATTCGCGATTTTTCACCGTTAATCATCAAATTTTTTGCTAAAATCACGTTGAGAAGAATCCTACCAAGAATTTTTTCAAGGAGATCGGTAATTTCTACATCTAAACACTCTTTAATCCGAAATTTTAGTGTTCTTGAGCATAATTTTACCTAATTTGATATTGATGATTTCTAGTTTAATTGTGCTTAAATTGTTTGTATATTATGCTTGTATAACCTAGATTGATGCTATTTAACATGATTAGAAGCCTTAAACTTCAAATTTTTTACAATCTAGGGTTTGTGTTCTTGAGCAAAATTGGGGCTTTTTGATATAAATGGGTTATGGCCGAATTTTATTGTTAGTTCATGCTTAATTAAGTAATGTAACATATTTAGGTTGCTAAATGATCAAAACTTTGATCCTAAATATGATTTTTGAGCATTAAAGTTGACTTTTTAAGTCAAAAATGCATGAACGAGGTTATTTTGATATGAATGCCATTTGAGAACTCATTTAATCGCTATAATAATTATTTTTGACATGTTTTAGAAGTTAAATGCTTATGAACATTGTGTACATTTTAATATATGTTTATTTGAAAAAGTGTAGAATTGGTAATATTATGAAAATGCATACAAGTTTAATATGGATTAAACATGTCATTATGATTGTTTTGATTTATGATTTTGATAATACTAATGCATATTTGGATGCACAAAAATTGTGTTTAATGTGTTTTGTAGACCGAAAGGGGTGAATCTTCATCCGCTTCCCAGGCTCACAATGCTCCTCCTGAGAATGCAGACGAACAGGAGATTAACGACCAATACAGACAAAATCTACCGCATCAATTCATTTCATATTCAAATATACAATTGGCAGATTTACACCCTAATTTAAGATTTGACAGACATTGGATAGATTATCCAAAATATCAGAGGAACTTACACATTCTTCAGTCAAAGGATGTTGAAGTACTCAGGGTGATAGATTGGGAACCGTTAGAAACAGTGGGATTAGCCGAACGAATCAAGGAATTACTTTACCAAATGTATGGTAATTCTACTTTTAACGATTGGGAACGTTTATTCACCATACGTAGGCTTGTATATAGAGAATGGTGTGTAGAATTATTAAGTAGTGTTGAAATAAATAATCGGGTAACTAGCTTAACAGATCGAAGTTTTATTAGATTTTTGTTAGGAGGTGTGATGCGCCATATGTCTCTACTATATATGGCTCAGGCTTTGTGTATATATATATGCCTGAGGAACTAGCATCTACTGATTGTCAAAGGTTAATAATTAATGGTAGAAGGGTTGATGAAAATTTTGATATGAATGGAAATGGAGTAGAATGACTAGCCATAACCGATTTCGTGGGGGATCTTACTCTTATACTGATATTAATAGAGCTGAGCTTAGAGTGATCCATAGGTATTTAGCAAACTCGATTACACAACGAGGTAGGAATAAAGAAAAGGTGAATGAAAATGATCTATTTTACCTCATGTGTATTCGAGACTCACAGAGCGTTGTGAACATACCTTATTGTGTGGGTTATTATTTATCGGTAATGGTTAGGGGTATGCAGCATAATAGTATAATAGGAGGTGATATCTTTATTACTTTAATTGTTGAGTATCTCAATGTGGATAGAAGTCAGGGGGATTATTAATTGCAGTACCAGAACCCCGTGATAGAATAGATTTACGTGTGTATCATGGTGCAAAGGTTTTAAAGAAACGACATAACGCTGCAGTACCATATGATGGCGCGCATCCACAGGTAGAAAGAGATCAGGAGCAAGGTAATTCGGGAGGAGGGAATCAGATGACAGAAATGCAAATTTTATTGGCCCAAAATGAGTATGAAATGGCTAGACAACGAGCATTTGCAGATTGGCAATATCATCAAAGCCAAATCATAAGCCATTGTGCCTACATAAATACAAACTACATTTCTACTCAACCGGCCATATTTCCTCCCTGGACTATACAGACCCGACCACCGTTCCCTACATATAACCCAGCTCAAGCATTCTACAGCACTTACGGCTATGAATGGAATCCCTACTGGAACCATCCTCATCAACCGTAATTTTCTTTTATTCCTATTTTTATTTATTTTGTAACTTGTAATTTTATACTTTTAATACTTCTTTTGATACTGTAATAGTTTTTATAATTTTCTAACTTTTATTATTAGATTTTAATAATTTTTTAATGTGGGGTGATATTCCAAACTTCAAAAATATGTATATATGTTTTTAGTTTATCTCATGTACAAAACAGGGTAAAACAGAGCACTTTCAAAGACTGGCATTAAGTTCAGCAAAAAGCAACTAATTTTAACGATAAGATGCAAAATAAATGTGATATAACAACTGCAGGAATGAACAAATGATGTGCACCTTTATCATTCAAACAAACAACAATATATTTGGAAACTTTGGTAAAATTTAATCATTTTTCTACGCTAATCACCCTCAATAATTTAAATTGTTACTGATTTCTTGCAAATGAGGGCATTGCAAGATCTTAAGTGTGGGAAGGGATTAAATTCTTTCGGATTTTAAAGGTTTGACTTATACACTTGGTTTAATAGCCACCGTTAAAATACTAGTAAAGCATTAGTTGTATCAGAATCTAGTGCTCTCTAATAATAAAGAACAGCCCTAGTCATATATACTAACTACCCACTTCTAGTAAAATTTTTAAAAATTTTATAACTAAATGAACTCAAAATAATGTTTATACATATTTATGAACGATAAAACTAGGTGTTAACACCGAAATTATTGTTACCTCAGAAAGGACATAAATTGAGAAACAACCCAAAATGCTTGAATTCATTTAAAATGGAATAGAAGAGAATAAAAAGGCAAAGAAAGAAAAATAAAAGCGTTTTACCCAGTTTATTGTAATATAAATGGAATTTAAAAGGAAGTAAAGTCTTCCGAGAAAAAGACACGCGCTTCTTGATTTAGGTCAGGAAGTTGTCGTCCAGACCAGTTGTAAAATCTACGAAAAATCTTGAAAAGTTTTCTCAAAAATCAGCTGGAAATCCACGGACCTCAGCATCAAACAGGGTCGCTAAGTGGTCAAACTTATCCTAACCATGAAAGGATCTGTCTCGTACAATGGGGGGCACCATGAAAATTAGCTTATAAGACTAATGAATCAGATCCCCAGAAAGGATAAACTCCTTAAAGATTAAAAATCAGCATTTAAGAGTAATATTACTCAATCCTTGAGATTGAACTTAAAGATTGAGAATTCAAACTCATGGAATTCGATGATATCTAAACTTGAGCTTGAACCGGAAAATATTTTGATCAAATTACAAACCGATTTGTTTTCTGAAAACCCATTTTTAATGCGTTCATTACCATTGAACTTAAAATCCTAGGAATTCACCTAGAATTCATTAGGTCACCTGAACCAAATCGGGTGTCAACCATAAGAACGGTGGTTGCATAGCATGGTCGAAGACAGGGCCTTGTGCCAGACCAAAAAAACTATAGGGTGATCTTTACTATTGCTCTTACAAAGGATAGTAATTGCATCCGACATGATATGGACCATAATCAAAAGCATGTCATTAGACATTGCCTTAACAGTTGCTTGTTCAACGCTTTCCTTTACAACCGGACGGTAGTTTACTGAAAGGTAATATACGAAGCAAGTATAATGGACGTGTTGCTCTCTTAATACAAGGTTAGCAAGTGGGTGACACAAAATCGCAAGTTTTGAGCTAAAATTTTAAAATCTGAAACCCACAAAACCCACAAAAACATTTTACAAACACCGGTGAAGAGTTATTCCAGAAAACTTATCTAGGGTAAAAGCTAGATTGAATTTTCAAAAGATCAAATGTTTTCATAAAGATCCAATTTCCTAAAGGATCTAAATTTTTATAGTCATGTGGGACTGTAAACCACATCATTACTATCATTGTTCATACCGCCGTATCAAAATCATTGATGTACAAAGTGTGAAGAATAAAGAAGTGATTCTAGTAAAGTTATATTCAAGTTCTATATTGCTTGAGGACAAGCAACGCTCAAGTGTGGGAATATTTGATCATGCTAAAAACGAACATATATTTCATAGCATTATCCTTCAAGAAAGACAAGCTTTTAGTTGCAATTGTTCTATTTACAAGTGATATTCGTTTAAATAATAAAAGGTGAATAAAAAAGACAAAATCGACGATTTGAAGACGCAAATGACCAAAAAGCTAAAAAGTACAAAGTACAATCCAAGTGGTTCAATTTATTGATGAGAAACATCTAAAAATTACAAGAGTACAAGTCGTAAAACGCAAACTACAAGATATTAAATTATACGAAAAGGCGTTCGAAAATCCGGAACCGAGACATGAACCAATTATCAATATACGAGTCAACGGACCTAAAATTACAAGTCAACTATGCACAAGAATATAATATAATATATAATTAATTATATATATTATATATTATAATATATATATTATATATTATATATAAAGCCGCCCACGTTTTGGAGTTGTGTGATGAGCTGTAAATCGAAGCTCCGCAGTCGCGGAGCTCTACAGTCAAAAATGGACCTATAAAAGGCCACGAATTCTGCTCGATCAATAACCCCTTTTTCATAATCAATCTCTCTTCTCTCCGTATAATATATATATATATATATATATATATATATATATATATATATATATATATATATATATATATATATATATATATATATAATATAGTTTAGTTTTATATTAGTTTAGTTTGGGTAATGTAAAGGTTATTTTACGGGTTTTAAAGTCGAAACTCTGTCTCCGTAACACTACGCGATTAATAATCACTGTAAGCTAAATTCTCCCTTTTTAATTATGTATCGTACTTAAGTTATTATTATGTTTATTTAAGCCGAAGTAATCGTGATGTTGGACTAAATATTAAGATTGGGTTATTGGGCTTTGGACCATAATTGGGGTTTGGACAAAAGACCGACACTTGTGGAAATTGAGCTATGTGCTATTAATGGACTTTTTATTTGATTAATATAGAGATTTACAATTTGACGTAACTGTAAATAACCACATACGCTTGATCGGGTACGGTGAGCGGGATATTTATAATACTAATAATTGTTCATTTGACCGAACAAGGGGATGGATTAATAGTCAATGGACTTATTAAAATAGGGGTGGATTACATTCAAGGGAAATTGGTGTAATTGTTAATAAAGTATTAAAACCTTGGGTTATACGCAGTCGATAACCTGTGTAATCATTAACAATGTATTAAAACCTTATTACAGTTTAAGTCCCCAATTAGTTGGAATATTTGACTTCGGGTATAGGGTTAATTTGGCGAAGACCCTCGCACTTTATAATTATGACCGATGGACTATTATGGACAAAACCAGATGGACATATCAAATAATCCAGGACAAAGAACAATTAACCCAGGGTAATAAATCAAAATCAAAATGTCAAACATCATGAGTACGGAAGTTTAAATAATCATAATATATTTTATTTCATATTTCCTCGTACTTTTATTTATTGTTATTTTAATTATTGTGATTTATTTTATCGTTAGTTAAATATCGTCATTTACTTTACGCTTCGCTTAAAATATAAAATCGATAAACCAGTCATTAAACGGTAAAACCCCCCTTTTATAATAATAATACTTATATATATATATATATATATATATATATATATATATATATATATATATATATATATACATATATATATATATACATATATATATATATATATATATATATATATATATATATATATATATATATATATATATATATATACACACAAATATAAGTTGTAAAAAAATATAGTGTAAAATAAGCCATCTCCCTATGGAACGAACCGGACTTACTAAAAACTATACTACTCTACGATTAGGTACACTGCCTATAGTGTTGTAGCAGAGTTTAGGTATATCCCATTTGTAAATAAATAATTAAAACTTGTGTAATTGTATCGTATTTCGTAGTAAAAATATAGTATATTTCGTACACCACCGCTGCACACATCAACCAGCATGTTGTTGTTCCTGCCAACTTGGAGTTCATTGTTGTGTTCGAAAGCTTTCTTTGACCTGGACTTGGTCACCCTCTAAGCTTTAGGAACCTTCTCAGCAGCAGTCCTCTGAGTACCACTATCAGAACCGGAACCGGCAGCCTCAGTAGTTAGAACAGTACCAGTAGGAGTTCCAGACATTATGAATCTCAAATAAAACGTTAGTTCTTACAAAAACAAACACTTAAATAAAAAATAAAAAATTAGGTTTTTTCCATTACATCCGTACGATTCCATAATGTGGATATACGGTTACAAACCAACACACATGGATACACAACAAAACTTTAAAATTTGAAAACTTCGTGTAACCGTGCGGTTGTACTCAAAAGAACATAGATACACTGGTTGTGTTCTTCGAACCTGTTTAGGGTTTTAAAACCCAAAATCCCATTAATGTGTTTTGATCATCGAAAAAGTGATTGATTAAGTAACTAATACCTCCGAATAACTAGTTTCAATCAACAATTTCAACAATAACAACCCCATTTGACCTGTATTGACCTAGGTTTTAGTGAAAATTAAAAATCAATAAACCAAGAGATTTAGAGCTCGAATTAATACCTTGTTTGGATTAATAGAATCACAGCACCAAGTAGAGTATGAAAATCAAAAACAACTTAGCACTTCTCAATTTTAGATGAATTCAAAAACTCGATAATATGATAGCACAAGTTTACCCGGATCTGTTTTTGGGTATTTATACCCACCCTTCAACCGTGCGGTTGTGATATCGGCCAAAAAGTCACGTTTTTAGCATCGATATTAAGCCGTAAATCAATAAAGTTCCAAACTTTATCGCCAAAATAATTCCTTTGTCAGTTAATTTTGTAGATTAAGTAATTACAAAGGCGATGCAAAAAGAATCAAGTAAAATGGAGCTAAAATGAAGATTCTAGAGCAAAAACTGTGACGATCGCTCCAAATCCATATGGATGAACACGTCATTCATCGATTTCATTGTGAGGTATTTGACCTCTATATGATACGTTTGGTAAACATTGCATTCTTTTGAAAAGGCACACCATAAATGAATATTTAAATCAAAGGTTTTCGACATCTGATGATTTCTACATATAGACAATCACCGTAAATAATAGTTTACAATAGTACTTCCGTTGACAATGCAGTCAAAATAAGATAGATGGTGATGATTTGTGAATGTAACATTTTCTCAAATAAAGCATGTATGACTCCATCCACATATCTTGTATAACATATAAGCAAACAGCGGAAGACTTCTAGAGAACCTGAGAATAAACATGCTAACAAGTGTCAACACAAAGGTTGGTGAGTTCATAGTTTTAATGTTGCGCATAATCTGTATATAAAGGTGGATCACAAGATTTCAGTTGTTTCATCCAGAAACGTTTATCAAAATATTCTACAAGATTGAGCACCCTGGTAACTAAACTTTAACGTATATATAATAAGTACCCCTGTTTTAACATACATGCAACCAACATGTACAATACACGCAATCCAACGTGTACTAAACTCAAATAGCATACGTCTATTTTATAGTTCAGGCTAGGGTTTCTATACCTAGAACAGACGGGGATGTCAAGCCCTATGGATCCATATACTACTACTCGCGCCCACCAGTTCTTATAACCGGCAGTTACTAGTTACCAAAGCTAAGGGATTTTCGGTTCAAACTCAGGATAGAATTTAATATGTACTTGTGTCCATTGTGTTTAAAATAAAGTGCATGTATTCTCAGCCCAAAAATATAGATTGCAAAAGCAATTAAAAAGGGAGAAAATAAACTCACCTTAGCAGCACATAAAGTTGTTCACCGAAATGTGACCGAAACTCGAAATACCCAAAAAACCGTAGATCTCAACCTAGAGAACATATGTTGGTCAATAAATGTTTAACAAGCTAGGTCTGGTCATAGTGTATCACAATCCTAATGCTCGAGATCGACATACAAAAGTTATCCAAAGTCATTTCAAAAGGTCAATTTTGACAATAGTTCAACGAAACGAGACGTACCTTATATAAGGATTCATTTACTCGGTTGGTAATATTCAAAAATCCAATTTATCAATCTTACAAACAAGTTGTTTCAATATTAATTGCAGATTCAAAAGCAATTCCAATTAACGTCAATCATAATTCAGTTGAACATATCTTTTGATTCGTTCATCGAAATTACGCGATTTCTAAATGAAAAGTTATTGATTTTTCGCCAGCTTTCCAAAAACATGCATATCATATACCTTTTATCAGTAATATATGTATTTAATTCGTGATTCATCATAAACTGTTTAACGATGAAATTTAGCATACAAGCATGCATAAATATATATACTCGAGCACTAGACATGGATACACAAATAATATATAAAAGATAAGATATGAATGCTCACATATCAATATTGTGATTCAATATTGCAGGAAAGTACGTAGACGCAACAGAGATGATAAACACTAGGTTTGACTTGCGAACAGTACCCATGAATATTACCCATAACCACCATAGCTATAACCCATAGTTTTCTTAGCTCTATCCCACTTGAAAACCCATTTTGAAATCATTTGGACATCACTCCGTCGTAATATTGTATGTATATTATTATTTTTGTATCGTAAAAATAATAATACTAATACTATTAATAATAAGATTAATAATAATAATAATAATAATAATAATAATAATAATTAATAATAATAATAATTAATAAAATAAATACGGAGTAAAATGAATTGAATCAGAAGTAGAAATAGTCGAGCTTTTATAGTGTTGGCCTGAAATTGCCTGCCATGCGATCGCATGACATGCGATCGCATGGCCACCTGTCTCCAGCTCACATATTTTTGTTTCTTTGTTCGTCGACATAATTTTATAATATATATAATATAAATAATTTAAATTAATTAATTATATATTATATTATATTCTCGTGTATAGGTGACTTGTAATTTTTATTCCGATGTCTTGTACGTTTACGTTCGACTTATGTCCCGCTTCCGATTTCTCGAACGCATTTTCATACGCTTAGAAAACTAGTACTTTTAAACTAGTACTTTTCGTTACGCGACGTGTACCTTTATCAAAAATTAAACTTAATCATTGATAAACTATGTCACTCGAAGTGTAGCTTTAATCAATTAAGTGTTTTGGTTATTTGCTTCTATAAATCATCATCTCGTAGTATATACATATACATATATACATTTCCATTTTGAAATAGTGTTTACTGCAGCAAAGTTTTTTTTTACTGTAACAAATAGTGATTTTCGAAAACACTGTAGCTTTTCGGGTACTGTAGCAATTCAAAAATACTGTAGCAAATTAGTGTTTTATTGGTTCATCTTAAACGTTTTAGGTAACTTATCTAAATATCAATCGAATCAATAATCGAATGTTACTATCGTTTACTAAATAACTTGAAATCATATATATATATATATATATATATATATATAACTTAATGTGCATATATTATTCGTGAATCTTCGAGAACAGTCAAAGAATAATTGATTACATGAATATAGTTCTAAAACTTTCGTGACTCAACATTACAGACTTTTCTTATCGTGTCGAAAACATTAAATCATTTAAAGATAAAGTTTAAATTTGGTCAAAAATTTCCGGGTTGTCACAGTACCTACCCGTTAAAGAAATTTCGTCCCAAAATTTGGTTGGGATGGTCATGGATGACAATAAGTATGTTTTCATGACTCATACGAGTTGAAAATTAGAGTTTTATCATCATTGAGTAATATAGATAAAACAATTCGATTTTGTGAAGAGTACGAGTGAACTTATCACAAAAGAGTGAAATGAATAAATATAGATTCGTCATATCTTTTGACGTAGTCACGGTTGATTTCCAGAATTTAAGGAATAGAAAATTTTCATAATCTGAATAAGATTTGATTCTTCGGTAATTGCGAAAATTGGGATTTTCTTTGATTAAATGCGTAATCTGCTTTGATTGCTATGTCTGATATTTTGCTATAAATTGACCTTTTCCGTTTCATTTTGTAATACCCCGTCAGAATCCACTAACGGAATATTAACTCCTGGTCCTACCGTTTAGCGATCACGCCCTCTATATGAGACGTTTCCTAAAAGTATTCGCATTAATCATGAAAACAAGTCATTTATTTAAGAAAATGTAACTGGAAACATTTGACATCAATGACTAAAGTATATGAACCCAAAACATCAGAGAAAACTGTTTAAATGCGAATATTTGTTCTTGAAAATAAAAATTAGAAATCATGCTGGACGCCATCCAGTTCTAGCAGCAAACAGCACATAACTTCAAATAAAGCGGAAGCACTAGCTCTATGTACCTGAGATGAAACATGCAAAATGTCAACGAAAAATGTTGAGTGAATCTACAGGTTTAGTAAATCATTTCGTAAGTTAGGCCATAAGATTTTCTTGGAAAAAATCATAGGAAAAGTATACATTATCATGAGCACTTGATTATAAAACTTTAACCTTTGCGTAGGCCGAGCCCACGTCTTTTGTTTACCCTATACTGGCGATACACCGATCAAGTGTACGTGTAACAACTACATAAAACATGTTTAACGTTGCGGTGAGGTTTGTCAAACCTAACGGTACCGTCCCTATAAGTCGAGCTTACAAAGTAATTAATATAATCAAGCTAAGGGATTTTTGATCTGAACTCATATGTATAATCTTAGTAAGTTACTTGTGCCAAACACGTAAAACATTTGTAAAAAGCATGCATCTCATCCCTGTAAAAACATAGTAGGGACTGTAGACTCACCTTAGCAAAAGCACTCGTAAAGATCTTAGCAAACTGTTGATGTGTGCGAGGGGTACTAGGAAATAGTTATTATTTTTACTACGAAATACGATACAAATAACACAAGTTTTAATTATTTATTTACAGATGGGATATACCTAAACCTTGCTACAACACTATAGGCAGTGTACCTAATCGTAAAGTAGTATAGTTTTTAGTAAGTCTGGTTCGTTCCACAGGGAGATGGCTTATTTCACACTATATTTTAATTAACTATATTTGTACAAAATGTATATAATTATATATAATAATATGTAAAAGGGGGTTTACCATTTAATGACCTGTTTGTCGGTTTTATATTTTAAGTCACAATTAAAACCTAATGCAAAATATAAATGACGATAATCTAAGTGCGTAAAATAAATAACAATATAATAATTATGCTTATTTAAACTTCTGTAACCATGATGTTTGACGTTTTGATTATTTATTACCCTGGGTTAATTGTCCTTTGTCCTGGATATAATTGAAACCTATCTGGGTTTTGCCCATAATAGTTCATCGGTCATAATTATAAAATGCTCGGCAAATTTAACCTTATACCCGAAGTCAAATATTCCAACTAATTGGGGATTTCGAACTGTAACAAGGTCTTAATACTTTGTTTAATGAATACACCAGGTTATCGACTGTGTGTAATCCAAGGTTTTAATACTTTGTTAACAATTACACCAATTACCCTTGAATGTAATCCACCCCTGTTTTAATGAGTCCATTAACTATTAATCCATCCCCGTGTCCGGTCAAATGAACAATAATTCGTACTTATAAATATCCCGCCCATCGTGTCCGATTAAGCGTATATGGTTATATATAGATATGTCAAATCATAACCTTTATATTAAATTAACGAGGTATCGTTAATTTAATATAAAGCCCATTAATAGCCCATAGTCTAATTTCCACAAGTGTCATTCTTTTGTCCAAACCCCAATTATGGTACAAAGCCCAATAACCCCATCTTTAATATTTAGTCTAACATCACGATTACTTTGGCTTAAATAAGCATAATAATAACTTAGTTACGAGACATTAATTTTAAAAAAGGAAAACATAACTTACATTGAGTATTTATCGCGTAGTGTTACATGGACAAAATTTCGACTTCAAAACCCGTAAAATAACCTTTACATAACCCAAACTAATCTAATATAAAACTAAACTAATATATATATATATATATATATATATATATATATATATATATATATATATATATATATATATATATATATATATATATATATATATCTTACAGAGGGAGTAATATATTTATGGTATATATTTCGGCCAGAATTCTGTGGCTTTTATAGACCTGACCAAACTTTTGGGGCCATGCGATCGCATGGCTCCCCTTTGTTATTTCCATACGATCGCATGGCATAGAAATCCAGCTCACATTGCCTTGGACACTAGCTTGTCGACATGATATATAAATATATAATATATATATATATAATTTATATAATTATATATATATTATATTATATTCTTGTGCATAGTAGACTTGTAATTTTTGGTCCGTTGAGTCGGGCGTTGATAGTTGGCTCAGGTCCCGGTTCTGGATTTTCGAACGTCCTTTCGTATAATTTAATATCTTGTACTTTGCGTTCCGCAACTTGTACTTTGGTCATTTTTAGACGTTTCTTATCAATAAACTGAACCACTTGAATTGTATCTTGTACATTTGAGCTTTTTTTGTCATTTGCGTCTTCAAATCGTCGTTTTCGCCTTTTGTCTTCGCACTTATTTAATATAAACGATTTCAACTTAAAATAGGACAATTACAACTAAATAATTTACATATTGGGAGGATATTGCTACTAAATATATGTTCATTTGGAGCACTATCAACTGTACTGTAGTCGAACACTCTCGACTGAACAACGCAACCTAAATAAGTAAATCATCTTAAGTATACACTAATAGGTCAAACTTAGTCAACCCATGGTGTATGTAAAGTCCTAGAGCTCAGACTGACTCAACAAACATTGAAAAGTCAACTAATCCAAGCAAGTCAACGAAAGTCAACCAAAGTCAAACCAAAAGTCAACTCGGTCAAATAGGTCAACTAAAGTCAAACATCTCAGTAAGTCATGCAAACATAGTCAACGAATCATACTTAAGTCATATAACATGTTATCGCTCGTAATTTAGTAAATCGCATTTTCCATATCTTAAAGTAAACCTTCGAAAATCATACGTCATAAAGAAATACACTCATAGCGCATAGCACATAATTCATAAAATTATGATCAAATCCAGATCTTAACTAGACTTAAAATCAATTCTAAAAATTCCAGCCAGGGCCTCATACGATAAATAAAAGTCCAATATCAGAAAGGCTCAAGTTCAGGTTCATTACAGAAAATTCTGCTCGCGCGTCAGTGTTTAAACATTTTTCATAAAATATAGAAAATATATTTTAATGAACGGCCAATGGGTGTCATCTCAATACATCTCAAAATTTAAGTGATAAAATAATCAGAAGCATTGCTTTAGCCAATTCGTACAGATTTGCAAAACATTACAGACTCATCAGTTTTTGACCATCAATCGAACATATCATTTGGCCGAGCATTTATCTCATGGAAAATCACATTATCGCAAGTTCGCATACAAATGAAACATGTCAAGGAAAATCTAAAGTAATATATTACAGAAGCTCAAAGTCTAAAACAATTCCTAGTTCATTCTAGCAATTTTTATGTAAACTTAAAAACGGATTCACCATTCTTTACGAACCAAAACTTCGTTTAATCATATCGGAAGCATTACTTAACCTTTTAATGCAAATATTTAGTCTAAATTGCATAACTTTTCACAAGGAATACAGTAGCACAACTTTCATAAGCTAAAACATATAGTATGCAACGCAGAAAATTCAGATTTCATGCAAACCCTAACGTAAACTTCGATTACGCATATCTTGAGCATACGATAACGAAATCACGCAACATCGGAGTCTAAAATTAATAACTTTTCGATATCTTTCTAATTAAATATTTTACAAAGTCAGATCTCATATCAATTTAATCAGATCATCAATAAACAAATTTGTTTTTCAATCATACGACGTTAATTTCGCAATCAATCAACAATTAGCAATGCTAGACACCATTAATTGAGCACTAGACTCCAATACACTATGTAATTGATCAAAAAACTGAATTAATGAAATTAGGGTTAACAATTATACCTCAAACAATCAAATTGCTTATACTATTGCGTAGAGAACAACGATTCGAACAACGTTCGTGTACAAGCTTTCTTCTAATTTTGAGTTTTGAATGTGTGTGTGTGTGTGTGTGAAGGCCAACGGCCAAGAGAGGGGAGGGAGGAGGGAGATGTCGACTTCTATTTGTGATTTGTGAGGGTTTACAAGTTTCTTTTTTCTTTTATATCCTAGTTTAGGGCCTTAATCTAATCCACTAATTAATTACATAGCCCAAATAAGAAATTAAAAGTCCAAAAGGGGTGCCCATGGGGTATTCGGCCGAATGGGGCCCTATAGGGGTGTCCTGGGCTCGTTTTGCTAATTTACTTGTAGGCGCGTGGTCCGTTTCGTTGCCGTTAATCGTACTGGGTCTCCGGAACATTAACTAGTCGTTGAAACGCAATCACCGAGTTTAATTCATTAAATAAATAATAAACTAAAAATAATTTTCTTAAAGTCAATAATTATCGAAAATAATTATTGTGTTGTTTTTCTGAGTTCCGTAAACTGAAAAGCTTTCTAGATGATAAACTTAGTCGTAACGTTTCTAGTTCTTTCGCTATCCGAAATAAATCGTAAATTAATATAACATATTAATTCAAACATTTCTCTATTAAGTATGTATTTAATTTAATTAAACACACAAGTCTAAGTAACCACCGTTAAATACTTAACGGACAACTAACGATAGTAAACGGAAAAAGTCGGGTTGTTACATTACCCACCTGTTATAAAAAAATTTCGTCCCGAAATTTTAGTGGTCATCCGCCGTAGTCGTCTCCTCGGGAAACAGTTGCGGATACTTAAGTCTCATCTGATCTTCACTCTCCCACGTGAATTCTGGTCCTCTTCGGGCATTCCATCTAACCTTAACCAATGGAATTCTGCTTTGCTTTAGTTGCTTAATCTCGCAATCCATAATCTCAGCAGGTTCTTCAATGAAATTAAGCTTAGGATCTACTTGCACTTCATCTAATGGAATCACTAAACTTACATCTGATAAGCATCTCTTCAAATTGGAAACATGAAAAGTATCGTGAACCTCGCTAAGTTCCTGCGGTAGTTTCAATCTATATGCTACCTGTCCAATTCGTTCGGTAATCTCAAACAGTCCAATATACCTCGGACTTAACTTTACTCTTTTTCCAAAGCGCACTACACCTTTCCAGGGTGACACTTTAAGCATAACCTTGTCTCCAACCTGAAATTCCAAATCTTTCCTTTTAAGATCTGCATAGCTCTTTTGACGATCTCGTGCTATTTTCATTCTTTCTCAAATCTGCACGATTTTCTCAGTGTTTCATGTACAATCTCCGGACCAGTTAACTGACTATCTCCTAACTCCATCCAACATAAAGGCGATCTACACTTTCTGCCATACAGTGCTTCAAAAGGCGCTGCCTTTATACTCGCATGATAACTATTGTTATAGGAAAACTCTACTAATGGTAGATGTCTATCCCATCCAATTCCAAAGTCAATCACATAAGCTCTTAACATGTCCTCTAGTGTCTGAATCATTTTCTCACTTTGACCATCAGTCTGAGGATGGTATGCAGTACTCATGTCTAAACGAGTTTCCATAGCTTCTTGCAAAGCTTGCCAAAATCTGGACGTAAATCTACTGTCTCTGTCGGAAATAATAGATAGCGGCACTCCATGTCGTGAAACTACTTCCTTTATGTAAATCTGTGCCAACCTCTCCATCTTATCCGTTTCCTTAATCGGTAGAAAATGAGCAGACTTCGTACGACGATCCACGATAACCCATATCGTGTCATAACCTCCTACTGTTTTAGGCAACTTAGTGATAAAATCCATCGTAATATTCTCCCACTTCCATTGGGGAATCTCTAGTTGTGTCAGTAGTCCTGACGGCTTCTGATGCTCTGCCTTAACTTTAGCACAAGTCAAGCACTTACCAACATAAGTAGCGATTTCAGCTTTTTTATTAGGCCACCAATACAGGGCCTTAAGATCTTGGTACATCTTGCCAGATCCAGGATGAATAGAATACCTTGTCTTATGTGCCTCTTCTAGCACTAGCTCCCTTAATCCACCAAATTTCGGTACCCATATTCTGTCGATAAAATACCGGGTTCCATCATCTCGAGTGACAAACTTCTTATCAATTCCTCGAAGTGATTCGGTAGCAACATTTTCTTCTTTCAACGCTTCTAGCTGTGTGTCACGTATCTGGGAAGTAAGGTTCCTTCGAATAGTCAAGTTCAATGCTCTAACTCGAATAGGCTTAATTATCTCCTTCCTACTCAAAGCATCTGCCACTACATTAGCCTTACCATGATGATAGCTAATGTCGCAGTCGTAATCGTTTAACAACTCAATCCAACGTCTCTGTCTCATATTAAGCTGTTTCTGATCGAAAATATGTTGCAAACTCTTGTGATCCGTGAATACAGTGAACTTCGTACCATACAAATAGTGTCTCCACATCTTCAATTCAAAAACTACAGCACCAAGTTCTAGATCATGAGTCGTATAATTCAATTCGTGTATCTTCAATTGTCGGGATTCATATGCAATCACTTTCGTACGTTGCATTAACACACAACCATAACCTTGCCGTGAAGCATCGCAGTAAACTACGAAATCCTCGGTTCCTTCAGGTAAAGAAAAAATCGGCGCAGTCGTTAACTTCTCCTTTAACAACTGAAATGCAGCTTCATGAAATTCTGTCCACTCATACTTCTTACCCTTGTGAGTCAAAGTGTTAATGGTCGGGCAATAGTAGAAAATCCCTCTATGAATCTCCTATAGTAACCAGCAAGACCTAAAAATTGTCATATCTGAGTTGGCAACTTAGGAGTCTCCCATTTCTTCACTGTCTCTATCTTTGCAGGATCAACTTGAATACCATTGACACCTACAATATGACCCAAAAATTACACTTCTCTCAACCAAAAGTCACATTTTGAAAACTTCGCGTATAACTGCTCCTTCCTGAGCATCTCTAATAACAAACGGAGATGTTGTTCATGTTCTTTCTCACTTTTAGAATATACCAGTATATCATCGATAAATACTATAACAAACTTGTCTAGATATGGCTTACACACACGGTTCATGAGATCTATGAACACAGCCGGTGCGTTCATCAATCCAAACAGCATTACTGTAAATTCATGATGACCATAGCATGTCCTAAACGCTGTCTTCGGTATATCTGATTCCTTCACTCTCATTTGATGATAAACTGACCTTAGATCGATCTTAGAATAACATGCTGATCCTTGCAATTGATCAAACAAGTCATCAATCCTCGGCAACGGATATCTATTCTTGATAGTCAACTTATTCAACTCTCTATAATCAATACAGAGTCTCATAGATCCATCCTTCTTCTTCACAAATAGTACTGGAGCTCCCCACGGTGATGAGCTCGGTCAAATGAATCCTTTATCTAAAAGCTCTTGCAGTTGACTAGATAATTCTTGTAATTCAGGTGGTGCAAGTCTATACGGCGCACGCGCTACTGGTGCCGTTCCGGGAACTAAATCATCTGGAACTCTACATCTCTATATGGAGGTAATCCGGGTAACTCATCTGGAAAAACATCTGGAAATTCTCTAACAATGGCCACATCTTCGAGTTTCTTGCCTTCAGATTCAGTTTTACTCACATGAACTAACATAGCAAGACAACCCTTCCTCATGCGTTTTTGCACCTTCAAACAATTAATAAAATGTAACGGCGTATTTCTTCGCTCTCCATACACCATTAAAGGTTCACCTTTAACAACAGGAATACGAATCGCTTTCTAATGACAGACAATGTTGGCTCTATTCTCGGCTAACCAATCCATTCCAACCACAAGGTCGAAACTTCCTAGCTTAATAGGTATCACATCTATCTTAAATGACATTCCAGCCAAAGTCAAAGTACAATCACGGTAAACCTTATCCGCACTCATTAGATTACCATTACCTAGCTCTATAGAATATAAATTTTCTAATGACGATACAGTATTTTTAAGATTATGGCAAAAATCTCTAGACACAAAGCTTCTATCAGCTCCGAAATCGAAAAGTACATAAACTTGTTGATTATCGAGAAGAAACGTACCCGTGACTATCTTAGGATCATCACGAGCTTCACTAGAGTTAATGTTGAAAGCCCTTCCTCTTGCAGGTTCATTAGTCTTACTAGCAGTTGGCCAATCCTTCTAGAAATGACCTTCTTTTCTGCACCCATAACACATATTCGTACTAGTCTTACACTCGGCAGCCAAATGTCCATTCCTCTTACACTTATCACACTTTTTCAAACAATCCCCCGGATGATGCCTATTACACTTAGCACACAATGGGAACTTTCCCTTATAACCAGAATTAGAATTTGGGATTGCAGCATTACTCTTAGCAGTATCTTGTTTCTTAAAGGGCTGCTGATTGTAATTCTTCCCTGAGTTATTGTTATTATTCCATTTCCTCTTGTTATCATGAGTTTTAGTCTCATTTGAGGCAGGAGCCTTTCCTCGCTGTTCGGCCTGATCGATTAACTCACTAGACATCTCAACAGTTTCTTGTATAGTTCTCGGCTTCAAAGTAGTTACACCACTTTGAATCTTCTCGGTCAAACCGTTCGCATAAAGAGTGATCTTGTGACGTTCGGGAGTAACCATATGTGGACACATAAGGGCAAGTTCAAAGAATCTCTTATTGTAACTAGTCAAATCAGTACCCACTAGCTTCAGGTTTTGGAGTTCTCGCTCCATCTTAATAGTTTCGGCGTAAGGACAATACTCTGCAATCATTCGTCATTTCAAATCCTCCCATGAGGTCTCAAGTGCTCGATCCATACCTACTGAGTTTGCATAGGTATTCCACCATGTCAACGCACCATCAGATAGCTTACTAGACACAAACTTCGTTTTATCCGCCTCTCTACAACCACTGATACAGGAAAACTGACTCAAGCTTCTCAAACCAACAAGTCAAATCAACTGGACCTTCGGTGCCATTAAATGAGTGTGGTTCACAACTCAAGAAAGTCTTGTACGTACACCATACTTGTCCATTGTTTTGAGTATTAGTCGTATCTTGATTTCGCTGATTTGTAGCGTTTACATTGTTACTATTAGTTCCGTTTCAGAGTTCTGCCACAGCTTCGGTTATTCCTTCGGAAATCCATCGACGAACATCATCTTGGGAAACTGGCTTGGGCGGCATTATCTTTCTGGTCAAGATAACACATTCGGTTAGTGTCAATGAAATCGACATATAAAATATACTAGCAACGGAACGATGCATAGTAACTAATATTAAATCGTAGCGATTCTAGTAGTACTATTGATATATAATAGCTATACATAACGTCTAATAGTAACAATAGTAAGAACAATGTACACTAGTAACATTATCACTAACACAAATTGCCATTAGTAAACCAACACTTAAAGAAATAAACTTCTTGTTCCAAAATTCATGCATAACCAGTAAAAGTAACATATTCCTCATGTCATAAGTAAAACCACATAAGCAAAGCCACAACTAGTAATGTATGTGTGAACATCATATAATAAACAGTAATAATCAAATAATGTTTGATTTGCGTGGAAAAATCTAGTTGATCGATCTCTATTTTCGTTTCTGGAGTTCCTTCAATAAGTACTCGACCATTTTATCCAAATTTTCAACTCGCACGTAGCAGCAGTGGAGGTACTAGGCTTAGGAGTAGACGTAGAAGCATCAGAGGGATGAAAATGGCGACATATCTCAAGTGACTGATTATCATAACGAAAACTCTTATAAAATGGGTTATTACGCCGAGCAGGTCCTTTCGGTATCCTACGGTGGCCTCTCGCTCCATAGCGGTTAACATAATTGGGTTTAACAATAGGTGTTTGGGGTGAATCGGGTACATCAGATTCGGATTCAGATTCGGGTTCCGATTCTTCTCCGGAATCCTCTGCTAGTTCCTTTCCTTTAGGCTTATTCTCATGCTCGGTCTCCATCTTGGGTTCCGATTCGGTATCATCCACAAACTCGAGTATCGTGTTTCGTTGCGCTTGCATGGTTTCCTCGGATTCCGTGTTGGAGTCGGTAAGAATGATAGGATTAGAAGAAGTCATCTAGCACTCAAAGAAAACACAAAGTTAGTCACATAGTAATCATATCATATTAGATACCAAGTAATCATAGCAATTTCGTCTACTAGGGTTCATGCAACTTAACGAGTCTACGGTTATAGTCTAGATGCACAAGTTGTCCTAACGTTCGACTCTCTAATGCAGCCTAGTCCTAGGTAACCGATCTGCTCTGATACCAAATGTAATACCCCGTCAGAATCCACTAACGGAATATTAACTCCTGGTCCCACAGTTTAGCGGTCACGCCCTCTATATGAGACATTTCTGAAAAGTATTCGCATTAATCATGAAAACAAGTCATTTATTTAAGAAAATGTAACTAAAAACATTTGACATCAATGACTAAAGTATATGAACCCAAAACATCAGAGAAAACTGTTTAAATGCGAATATTTGTTCTTGAAAATAAAAATTAGAAATCATGCTGGACGCCATCCAGTTCTAGCAGCAAACAGCACATAACTTCAAATAAAGTGGAAGCACTAGCTCTATGTACCTGAGATGAAACATGCAAAACGTCAACGAAAAAAGTTGAGTGAATCTACAGGTTTAATAAATCATTTCGTAAGTTAGGCCACAATATTTTCTTGGAAAACATCATAGGAAAAGTATACATTATCATGAGCACTTGATTATAAAACTTTAACCCTTGCGTAGGCCGAGCCCACGTCTTTCGTTTACCCTATACTGGCGATACACCGATTAATTGTACATGTAACAACTACATAAGCACCTGTTTAACGTTGCGGTGAGGTTTGTCAAACCTAACGGTACCGTCCCTATAAGTCGAGCTTACAAAGTAATTAATATAATCAAGCTAAGGGATTTTTGATCTGAACTCATATTTATAATCTTAGTAAGTTACTTGTGCCAAACACGTAAAACATTTGTAAAAACCATGCATCTCATCCTTGTAAAAACATAGTAAGGACTGTAGACTCACCTTAGCAAAAGCCATCGTAAAGATCTTAGCAAACTGTACTGTAGTCGAACACTCTCGACTGAACAACGCAACCTAAATAAGTAAATCATCTTAAGTATACACTAATAGGTCAAACTTAGTCAACCGATAGTGTACGTAAAGTCCTAGTGCTCAGACTGACTCAACAAACATGCAAAAGTCAACTAATCCAAGCAAGTCAACCAAAGTCAAACCAAAAGTCAACTCGGTCAAATAGGTCAACAAAAGTCAAACATCTCAGTAAGTCATGCAAACATAGTCAATGAATCATACTTAAGTCATATAACATGTTATCGCTCGTAATTTAGTAAATCGCATTTTTCACATCTTAAAGTAAACCTTCGAAAATCATACGTCTTAAAGAAATACACTCATAGCGCATAGCACATAATTCATAAAATTATGATAAACTCCAGATCTTAACTAGACTTAAAATTGATTCTAAAAAGTCCGGCCAGGGCCTCATACGATAAATAAAAGTCCAATATCAGAAAGGCTCAATTTCAGGTTCATTACAGAAAATTCTGCTCGCGCGTCAGTTTTTAAAATTTTTTCATAAAATATAAAAAATAGATTTTAAAATTTAAGTGATAAAATAATCAGAAGCAATGCTTTAGCCAATTCGTACAGATTTGCAAAACATTACAGACTCATCAGTTTTTGACCATCAATCGAACATATCATTTGGACGAGCATTTATTTCATGGAAAATCACGTTCTCGCAAGTTCACATACAAATGAAACATGTCAAGGAACATCTAAAGTAACATATTCCAGAAGCTCAAAGTCTAAAACAATTCCTAGTTCATTCAAGCAATTTTTATGTAAACTTAAAAACAGATTCAGCATTCTTTACGAACCAAAACTTCGTTTAATCATATCGAAAGCATTACATAACCTTTTAACGCAAATCTTTAGTCTAAATTGCATAAATTTTCACAAGGAATACAGTATCACAACTTTCATAAGCTAAAACACATAGCATGCAACTCAGAAAATTCGGATTTCATGCAAACCCTAACGTAAACTTCGATTACGCATATCTTGAGCATACGATAACGAAATCACGCAAAATCGGAGTCTAAAATTAATAACTTTTCAATATCTTTCTAATTAAACATATTACATGTGACGACCCGGAAATATTCGACTAAATTTAAACTTTATCTTTATATTTTTCTGACACGATAAGCAATGTTTGTTAAGTTAAATCTCAAGGATTTTAAACTATGTTTATACATTCATTTAATCCTCGACCAAATTCCAATGATTCACGAACCAATAAATGAACATGTATGTATATGTATGTATATGTGTATATATTATAAATTGAAAATGTCAACAAACTATTTAAACGTATAATGCTTTATATGAACGTATTTGTTTCAAAATGATTATCGAAGAAATTAAAAATATATATATATTAAATGATTGAATTATCAGAAACATTGAATTATGATTACAAGTCTCTGTTGAGAGGTCCACTATGATTTGAGAAAATCTATTCATCTTAATGATATTCGGAATATTTTGTAAAGCTATTTATAAATAAAAACAAAAAGTGTCATTTACGAAAGTTAGACAAAAGTTAGTGGAGAATTGGTTTCCATAATATTCTATTAATCTATTTTCAAACGTACAAAGACGTTTTCAGTTTAAAAAGAACTTTATTATTAAAACGTATATAAATTTTATAAATATCTAGAATCACTTTTGACAACTCATTACTTAACCAGTATAATAAATATAACGATATTTATATTTTATTTCATTAAATATATATAACGATTTAAATTAATATTATATATATTTATACGCGTATTATACGTACATAGTTTTTATACTTTTACTATACTTTAACTTTACCTTTACTTTACTTTTACTTTACTTTAACTTTAATAATTCATACTTTAATAATTCATACTTTAATAATTCACTTTAATAATTCATACTTTAATAATTCACTTTAATAATTCATACTTTAATAATTCATACTTTAATAATTCACTTTAATAATTCAAAAATATATTATAAATAGAATTCAATAGGTTTCATTATTTCATAGAAACTTGAAAATATATTTCTCTAAACTCTCTCAATCGATTTATATATATATATATATATATATATATATATATATATATATATATATATATATATATATATATATATATATATATATATATATTTGCTCTGTATTATTTCAAGATATTATTAGTATACATAAAATATTACAACGGAGTGCTGTCCGAGTGATTTCAAAATAGTTTTTTTTAATGAGTCGAAGCTAAGGAAATTATGGGTTATAGCTATGTAGGTGATGGATATGGTTCATGGGTATGCTCGTGAGGTCAATCTAGTGTTTATCATCTCCGTTGCGTCTACGTACTTTCCTGCAATATTGAATCTCAAGATTGATACGTGAGCACTCATAACTTAACTTTTATATATCAATAGTGTATACCTGACTAGTGCTCGAGTATATAGGATTATGCATGCTTGTACATTCGATATTGTCCTTAGATAGATTTTTTAAATCCTAAATTAGATACATATGCTACTGAGATAGGGTATATGATATCCATGTCGTTGGAAAGCTAGCGAAAAATTAAGAACTTTTCATTTAGATATCGAATGGTTTCGATAAACGGATTAGAAGTTATAGTCAACTGAATTTTAATATTATTGTTAAAATGATTATTATTACTATCGTCGTTATTATTTTAATAGAAATATCGTTGTTATTATAAAATATCATTATTACTATTATGTTAGTATTATCATTTTATCATAATAACATTTTTAGTAAATATAAATATTGTTATTTTTTTATAGAATAATAATTATTATTATTACAAAATAATACAACTTTTACTTATTATTATTATGATCAATATTATTTTATCAAATAAATAGGGGATACAAAGATATTTTTCACCACGCGTAATATAATTACATTAATAATACTTACCACTATAGTTTTACGATATTAAGTGAACTTTATAAATTTTACTACTTAAGATATATAAAAGTATATTTTATCATATATAAACGTTAATATAAATTTTTATTAATAAATTACTTTTATTATTATAAAATCTAATAAATATATTTAAATATATAAAACGACTATAGTTAAGTTATATAATAAACACGTATAAATTTTAGAAGTCATTTTGGGTCAAGTTGACTTTGTTGACTTTTGCATATTAGTCTCGAGCATTAGGATTGTGGTACACAATGACTTGACCAAAAATTGTTAGACAAATATTGACCAACATATAAATATATATAATTAATATAGGTTCGTGAATCCGAGGCCAACCTTGTACTTGTTAAATGACGTTATATGTATTTTTACTACGAAATACAGTATGGTGAGTTTCATTTGCTCCCTTTTATATATATTTTTGGGACTGATAATACATGCGCTGTTTTTATAAATGTTTTACGAAATAGGCACAAGTACTAAAACTAATTCTACGTGGGTTTAAACCAGAAATATACCCTTAGCTTGGTAACATTAAACTACTTGTGTATGTACGGTAGGCGCGAATCCTAAAGATATATCTATTGGGCCTGACAAACCCCATCCTGACTATGGGATGCTTTAGTACTTCGAGGTTATTTTAAACACACCTGATCTGGTGTACTTCAGAGGGTAAAACATGAACGTTAATGCTTGTTACCGGGTGCCTACAACTTATAGAACACTTTTATACACTTGCGAGTGTACATATATTTATAAACGGAAATCTTGTGGTCTATTAATATATTGAAATGATTGTTATGATAAACCTATGAACTCACCAACCTTTTGGTTGACACTTTAAAGCATGTTTATTCTCAGGTATTAAAGAAATCTTCCGCTGCGCATTAGCTCATTTTAAGGATATTACTTGGAGTCATTCATGGCATATTTTGAAAGACGTTGCATTCGAGTCATTGAGTTAATCAAGATTATTATTAAGTCAATTATAGTTGGATGTATTATGAAATGGTGTGCATGCTGTCAACTTTCGTTGTAAAGAAAGTTTGTCTTTTAAAAACGAATGCAATGTTTGTAAAATGTATCATATAGAGGTCAAATACCTCGCGATGTAATCAACTATTATGAATCGTTTATAATGTATATGAACGGGTCCTTTCAGTTGGTATCAGAGCGATGGTCTTAGCGAACCAGGTCTGCATTAGTGTGTCTAACTGATAGTCATTAGGATGCATTAGTGAGCCTGGATTTCGACCGTGTCTGCATGTCAAAAGTTTTGCTTATCAATTTTGTCGGAAATTCCCTGCTTATCATTCTTAGTCTAGACACGTCTTACTGCATTGATTGCATGAATGGTGTATAGACAAAATTCATATCTTAGCGTATCTGCTAATCCATATCTTAGCGTATTTGTTACTATAAACTTTGCCTGACATATCACGTAAATTCCTCCGTAATCTTTGAAATCTTTTGCGCTATATATATAGATATTCTATGTAATTAGAATACCACCCGATAGCCGGAAAATCATTTCATATCGAAAAATCCTTTATTCAATCGAACGAAATGGAATTCGTCATTAGTTCAAGTCCCTCGAATTCCGATATGGAATCCCACTCAAGCTCCGAAAGCAGTGTGACCGGAATAGATCAATCAATTAGCCATCATCTATTCTGGATGAATTGGGGATGGGTTCGTAGCCTCCTCAATAATTGGAGACAAGAAGAAGGTAATCCCGTCCATCCACCACATTACCCTCTTGGCGATGAACCTGAAGCACTTACCTACGAACCGGTCCGAAACACCATTTTCTCTCTCATTTCCAGAGTATCTCGTCACGATTATATACTACATCAAATTCTAGATTTTATTTATCCGCTCGTCCGAACCGACAATCACCCCGGTGTAATTGAAGAAGTCAACGAGCTTCGCGCTCGAGTAGTGGCTTTAGAGAATATGGTGCAAGGGTTACAAACACCAACAGCAGCACCAGCAGCATAACCAGTACCACCATCAGCAACACCAACAGTACCATCACCACCACCAACAGTAATATCCGCATCCCACACTTCAACATCACAACCTATATCCCACGAGTACCAATGACATACACTCTATAGATACCAAGGAATACCAACAACAACAACAAACGATGAAGTATTGATTCATAACTTCATTGGAGAAACATTTTGAGATGATTATGTAGTCTCTAAAGTTTTAGAGATTATCTATTCTAGCCCTAACCATAAATTAGATGAGTGAACCCAAATGATAGAAGGAAGAGTAGAAACTCTGACAAGAATGATGTGTGGTTTACAAGCTAGACTTGATTTACCAACAGCATCAACAGTACCATGAACATCACCAGTACAGTCAGTGCCATCAGCGTTGTCAGAATCAGCAGCACCTATAACATCACAAACTCCGTCAGTTCAAGAATCACCGTGGACATCATTATAAATCAACAACAAGTATGTCAAATCAATGAGTTATGAAGTATTAACTCATTTCCACTGAAGGATTTATATGTATATCTTATATATATATATAAATTTTTAGACCATAATAAATATTTCCGTACTAAGCTATTATGTGTGAATCTTAACTACTCGGTTAATTCATGTTACTAATATGCAATAATGTACGTCCTTCGTCCACAACTTAACCATCATTAACTACAATCTCTGCCTCAATTCAATAAATCCCAATTCATAATAAATCAAATGAATTATTCAAATATAAGTTTGATTTTTCACTTTCATCGTCGATGTACTCGAAACTTTTCAAATAACATTATTCGTACCTTGCGAAATTCACAAGAATTCCACAAACACCAACAAATAATGAAGTATTAATTTATAATTTCAATTTTATTGAATAAATACTCCGTAAAAGTTATGTAATTTCTAAAGTCTTTAGGGATTATTCAGTTCTAGTTTCAACCGTAAATCAAATGAGTTTAATTTAATATTAACTCATTAAATCTATGTTACATCTGAAGAAAATATGCACATATATTTTCATAAAGACTGTAATAAAATTCTGTTGTATAAAATATTAATTGTGAAAAAAAAATTTAACGGGTAGGTAATACCCGAGAGAGATATAAATTCACAATTAATATGTTACATTTTTCGAATCTGATTAAGCAAATCATCAACTATACTCCCTAATCTCACAACAATATACATTCTTGTATAGAAATCAAAACAACCATTCTCACCCAAATTTGATTACGCATTCTGATTTTGACAAATCAAAATCCAAGTCATGATTTAACAGAAGACATCACTCTTAGATTCCTACATCTTTCAAAGCTATACTTTGACTTCAAAACTGTGTTAGAACATCATATGTATATTAACGATTACAAAATGTGTTCAAACTCTCCGAAGTTTTCGAAGACACTTCAAACAATGAACAATCGAGATGATGATCCAACCACATATTACCCACAGTTATGTACCTAAAAAGCTCTCGAAGCCAAAGTCATAGTTCGACGCGTATCCGTGTCAGACCCTTTGGCATTTATTAGCTAAAATGACTTTTCAATTCCTTTTCAAAGTAGCCAGTTTTGTCACAGCTCCAGCAAGTCAACTTCGACTTTTCAGTCGGACTAGTCTTATTATAACCTCGATAGATACGTTGCCCTTTCGTCATCGTTACTGGGGAACCTTTCATATCTCGCCACCTTAGCAATAAACTTACCAATAACTTCCCTTATCTTTGACTTTCAAAAAATCATTATATTTATTGAAATCATATCATTTACTCATTCGCATCTTGTAACGAGAATTGTCATACGAATCATCGGAAATCAGTAAACAGTATTTTGAAATCTCGCAGCATGTCTACGCCAACAGTGATATGTGTACGTAAAATGTCTATCTCCTGGACTTACATACTTTGAATGTGAAGTTCTGAAAAATATTTTGAACTGCAAACTAGTTCTTGAAATGCTGACGAAGCATCAAAAACTGTAAACGATCTTAACAGTAAAAAGTTTGATGACAAAGAATAGTAAGGTGGTAAAGCTGAGAAAAAGAGAAGGTTTGGAACTGGAAAATGGATTGAGCACAGTGTGAAGGAGGCTGTGGACAAATCACAAGGACGAAATCTACCTTCAAAGAATCCAAATGATTCAGTGTCTGCTGAAATCCTTAACAAATACTGAAATGTCCCGTTCTTATTGATTAAAAACGTTCCATATTAATTGATTTCGTTGCGAGGTTTTGACCTCTATATGAGACGTTTTTCAAAGACTGCATTCATTTTTAAAACAAACCATAACCTTTATATCATAAATAAAGGTTTAAAAAGCTTTACGTAGATTATCAAATAATGATAATCTAAAATATCCTGTTTACACACGACCATTACATAATGGTTTACAATACAAATATGTTACATCGAAATCAGTTTCTTGAATGCAGTTTTTACACAATATCATACAAACATGGACTCCAAATCTTGTCCTTATTTTAGTATGCAACAGCGGAAGCTCTTAGTATTCACCTGAGAATAAACATGCTTTAAACGTCAACAAAAATGTTGGTGAGTTATAGGTTTAACCTATATATATCAAATCGTAACAATAGACCACAAGATTTCATATTTCAATACACATCCCATACATAGAGATAAAAATCATTCATATGGTGAACACCTGGTAACCGACATTAACACGATGCATATATAAGAATATCCCCATCATTCAGGGACACCCTTCGGGTATGATATAAATTTCGAAGTACTAAAGCATCCGGTACTTTGGATGGGGTTTGTTAGGCCCAATAGATCTATCTTTAGGATTCACGTCAATTAGGGTGTCTGTTCCCTAATTCTTAGATTACCAGACTTAATAAAAAGGGGCATATTCGATTTCGATAATTCAACCATAGAATGTAGTTTCACGTACTTGTGTCTATTTTGTAAATCATTTATAAAACCTGCATGTATTCTCATCCCAAAAATATTAGATTTTAAAAGTGGGACTATAACTCACTTTCACAGATTTTTACTTCGTCGGGAAGTAAGACTTGGCCACTGGTTGATTCACGAACCTATAACAATATATACATATATATCAAAGTATGTTCAAAATATATTTACAATACTTTTTAATACATTTTGATGTTTTAAGTTTATTAAGTCAGCTGTCCTCGTTAGTAACCTACAACTAGTTGTCCACAGTTAGATGTACAGAAATCAATCGATAAATATTATCTTGAATCAATCCGCGACCCAGTGTATACGTATCTCAGTATTGATCATAACTCAAACTATATATATTTTGGAATCAACCTCAACCCTGTATAGCTAACTCCAACATTCACATATAGAGTGTCTATGGTTGTTTCGAAATATATATAGATGTGTCGACATGATAGGTCGAAACATTGTATACGTGTCTATGGTATCTCAAGATTACATAATATACAATACAAGTTGATTAAGTTATGGTTGGAATAGATTTGTTACCAATTTTCACGTAGCTAAAATGAGAAAAATTATCCAATCTTGTTTTACCCATAACTTCTTCATTTTAAATCCGTTTTGAGTGAATCAAATTGCTATGGTTTCATATTGAACTCTATTTTATGATTCTAAACAGAAAAAGTATAGGTTTATAGTCAAAAAAATAAGTTACAAGTCGTTTTTGTAAAGGTAGTCATTTCAGTCGAAAGAACGACGTCTAGATGACCATTTTAGAAAACATACTTCCACTTTGAGTTTAACCATAATTTTTGGATATAGTTTCATGTTCATAATAAAAATAATTTTCCCAGAATAACAACTTTTAAATCAAAGTTTTTTATAGTTTTTAATTAACTAACCCAAAACAGCCCGCGGTGTTACTACGACGGCGTAAATCCGATTTTACGGTGTTTTTCGTGTTTCCAGGTTTTAAATCATTAAGTTAGCATATCATATAGATATAGAACATGTGTTTAGTTGATTTTAAAAGTCAAGTTAGAAGGATTAACTTTTATTTGCCAACAAGTTTAGAATTAACTAAACTATGTTCTAGTGATTACAAGTTTAAACCTTCGAATAAGATAGCTTTATATGTATGAATCGAATGATGTTATGAACATCATTACTACCTCAAGTTCCTTGGATAAACCTACTGGAAATGAGAAAAATAGATCTAGCTTCAAAGGATCCTTGGATGGCTTGAAAGTTCTTGAAGCAGAATCATGACACGAAAACAATTTCAAGTAAGATTTCCACTCGAAATAAGATTGTTATAGTTATAGAAATTGAATTAAAGTTTGAATATGATTATTACCTTGTATTAGAAAGATAACCTACTTTAAGTAATAGGGGTTTCTTGATCTTGGATGATTACTTGGAATGGATTTAGAAAACTTGGAAGTAAACTTGCAATCTTGGAAGTATTCTTGATTTTATGAAACTAGAACTTTTGGAATTTATGAAGAACACTTAGAACTTGAAGATAGAACTTGAAAGAGATCAATTAGATGAAGAAAATTGAAGAATGAAAGTGTTTGTAGGTGTTTTTGGTCATTGGTGTATGGATTAGATTTAAAGGATATGTAATTTTGTTTTCATGTAAATAAGTCATGAATGATTACTCATATTTTTGTAATTTTATGAGATATTTCATGCTAGTTGCCAAATGATGGTTCCCACATGTGTTAGGTGACTCACATGGGCTGCTAAGAGCTGATCATTGGAGTGTATATACCAATAGTACATACATCTAAAAGCTGTGTATTGTACGAGTACGAATACGGGTGCATACGAGTAGAATTGTTGATGAAACTGAACGAGTATGTAATTGTAAGAATTTTTGCTAAGTAGAAGTATTTTGATAAGTGTCTTGAAGTCTTTTAAAAGTGTATGAATACATATTAAAACACTACATGTATATACATTTTAACTGAGTTGTTAAGTCATCGTTAGTCGTTACATGTAAATGTTGTTTTGAAACCTTTAGGTTAACGATCTTGTTGAATGTTGTTAACCCATTGTTTATTATATCAAATGAGATGTTAAATTGTTATATTATCATGATATTATGATATATAATATATCTTAGTATGATATATATACAGTTAAATGTCGTTACAACGATAATCGTTACATATATGTCTCGTTTCGAAATCATTAAGTTAGCAGTTTTATTTTTACATATGTATTTCATTGTTAATACACTTAATAATATATTTACTTATCATTTAACATAATTAACCAAGTGTATCAATATCTTAATATGATTCATATGTACCTAGTAAGACGTTGTTATAATGATAATCGTTATATATATCGTTTTCGAGTTTCTTAAATTAATAGTCTCATTTTTATGTATATAACTCATTGTTAAAATACCTAATGAGATACATACTTATAATAAAATCATGTTAACTATATATATAACCATATATATGTCATCGTATAGTTTTTACAAGTTTTAACGTTCGTGAATCACCGGTCAACTTGGGTGGTCAATTGTCTATATGAAACCTATTTCAATTAATCAAGTCTTAACAAGTTTGATTGTTTAACATGTTGGAAACATTTAATCATGTAAATATAGTTTTCATTAAACATATAATCATAGAAAGGTTCGGAAAAGTTCGGGTCACTACAGTACCTACCCGTTAAATAAATTTCGTCCCGAAATTTTAAGCGATTGGAGGTGTTGGCTCATCTTCTGGAAATAAGTTCGGGTACTTCTTCTTCATCTGATCTTCTCATTCCCAGGTGAACTCGGGTCTTCTACGAGCATTCCATCAAACCTTAACAATCGGTATCTTATTTTGTTTAAGTCTCTTAACTTCACGATCCATTATTTCAACGGGTTCTTCAATGAATTGAAGTTTTTCATTGATTTGGATTTCATCCAACAGAATAGTGAGATCTTCTTTAGCAAAACATTTCTTCAAATTTGAGACGTGGAAAGTGTTATGTACAGCCGTGAGTTGTTGAGGTAACTCAAGTCGGTAAGCTACTGGTCCGACACGATCAATAATCTTGAATGGTCCAATATACCTTGGATTTAATTTCCCTCGTTTACCAAATCGAACAACACCTTTCCAAGGTGCAACCTTAAGCATGACCATCTCTCCAATTTCAAATTCTATATCTTTTCTTTTAATGTTGGCGTAGCTCTTTTGTCGACTTTGGGCGGTTTTCAACCATTGTTGAATTTGGATGATCTTCTCAGTAGTTTCTTGTATTATCTCCGGACCCGTAATCTGTCTATCCCCCACTTCACTCCAACAAATCGGAGACCTGCACTTTCTACCATAAAGTGCTTTAAACGGAGCCATCTCAATGCTTTAATGGTAGCTATTGTTGTAGGAAAATTCTGCTAATGGTAGATGTCGATCCCAACTGTTTCCGAAATCAATAACACATGCTCGTAGCATGTCTTCAAGCATTTGTATCGTCCTTTCACTCTGCCCATCAGTTTATGGATGATAGGCAGTACTCATGTCTAGACGAGTTCCTAATGCTTGCTGTAATGTCTGCCAGAATCTTGAAATAAATCTGCCATCCCTATCAGAGATAATAGAGATTGATATTCCATGTCTGGAGACAACTTCCTTCAAATACAGTCGTGCTAACTTCTCCATCTTGTCATCTTCTCTTATTGGCCGGAAGTGTACTGATTTGGTGAGACGATCAACTATTACCCAAATAGTATCAAAACCACTCGCAGTCCTTGGCAATTTAGTGATGAAATCCATGATAATGTTTTCCCATTTCCATTCTGGGATTTCAGGTTGTTGAAGTAGACCTGATGGTTTCTGATGCTCTGCTTTAACCTTAGAACACGCCGAACATTCCCCTACGTATTTAGCAACATCGGCTTTCATACCTGGCCACCAAAAATTTTTCTTGAGATCCTTGTACATCTTCCCCGTTCCAGGATATATTGAGTATCTGGTTTTATGAGCTTCTCTAAGTACCATTTCTCTCATATCTCCAAATTTTGGTACATAAATCCTTTTAGCCCTATACCGGGTTCCATCTTCCTGAATATTAAGATGCTTCTCCGATCCTTTGGGTATTTCATTCTTTAAATTTCCCTCTTTTAAAACTCCTTGTTGCGCCTCCTTTATTTGAGTAGTAAGGTTATTGTGAATCATTATATTCATAGATTTTACTCGAATGGGTTCTCTGTCCTTTCTACTCAAGGCGTCGGCTACCACATTTGCCTTCCCCGGGTGGTAACGAATCTCAAAGTCGTAATCATTCAACAATTCAATCCACCTACGCTGCCTCATGTTCAGTTGTTTCTGATTAAATATGTGTTGAAGATTTTTGTGGTCGGTATATATAATACTTTTGACCCCATATAAGTAGTGCCTCCAAGTCTTTAATGCAAAAACAACCGCGCCTAATTCCAAATCATGCGTCGTATAATTTTGCTCGTGAATCTTCAATTGTCTAGACGCATAAGCAATTACCTCCGTTCGTTGCATTAATACACAACTGAGACCTTCTTTGAGGCGTCACAATATATCACAAAATCATCATTCCCTTCAGGCAATGACAATATAGGTGCCGTAGTTAGCTTTTTCTTCAATAACTGAAACGCCTTCTCTTGTTCATCCTTCCATTCAAATTTCTTCCCTTTATGCGTTAATGCAGTCAAGGGTTTTGCTATTTTAGAGAAATCTTGGATGAATCTTCTGTAGTAACCAGCCAATCCTAAAAATTGACGTATATGCTTCGAAGTTTTTGGGGTTTCCCACTTTTCAACGGTTTCGATCTTTGCCGGGTCCACCTGGATACCTTCTTTGTTCACTATGTGACCGAGGAATTGAACTTCTTCCAACTAAAATGCACACTTTGAAAACTTAGCGTACAGTTTTTCTTTCCTCAATACTTCTAGCACTTTTCTCAAATGTTCTTCGTGCTCTTGATCATTCTTTGAGTAAATAAGTATGTCATCGATGAAAACAATGACAAACTTGTCAAGATATGGCCCACACACTCGGTTCATAAGGTCCATGAACACAGCTGGTGCGTTAGTCAATCCAAACGGCATAACCATAAACTCGTAATGACCATAACGCGTCCTAAAAGCAGTTTTTGGAATATCATCCTCCTTTACTCGCATTTGATGATATCCAGAACGTAAATCGATCTTCGAATAAACCGACGAGCCTTGTAGTTGATCAAATAAGTCGTCAATTCTCGGCAGTGGATAACGGTTTTTGATGGTAAGTTTGTTCAACTCTCTTTAGTCAATACACAACCTAAATGCACCATCCTTCTTCTTGACAAACAAAACAGGAGCTCCCCATGGTGATGTGCTTGGTCGAATGAAACCACGTTCTAATAGTTCTTGCAGTTGGCTTTGTAGTTCTTTCATCTCGCTGGGTGCGAGTCTATAAGGAGCACGAGCTATTGGTGCAGCTCCTGGTACAAGATCTATTTGAAATTCAACAGATCGATGTGGAGGTAGTCCCGGTAATTCTTTCGGAAATACATCGGGAAATTCTTTTGCGACGGGAACATCATTGATGCTCTTTTCTTCAGTTTGTACTTTCTCGACGTGTGCTAGAACAGCATAGCAACCTTTTCTTATTAGTTTTTGTGCCTTCAAATTACTAATAAGATGTAGCTTCATGTTGCCCTTTTCTCCGTACACCATTAAGGGTTCTCCTTCTTCTCGTATAATGCGAATTGCATTTTTATAACATACGATCTCTGCTTTCACCTTCTTCAGCCAGTCCATGCCAACTATTACATCAAAACTCCCTAACTCTACTGGTATCAAATCAATCTTAAATATTTCGCTACCCAGTTTAATTTCTCGATTCCGGCATATATTATCTGCTGAAATTAATTTACCGTTTGCTAATTCGAGTAAAAATTTACTATTCAACGGCATCAATGGACAACTTAATTTAGCACAAAAATCTCTACTCATATAGCTTCTATCCGCACCCGAATCAAATAAAACGTAAGCAGATTTATTGTCAATAAGAAACTTACCCGTAACAAGCTCCGGGTCTTCCTGTGCCTCTGCCGCATTAATATTGAAAACTCTTCCGCGGCCTTGTCCATTCGTGTTCTCCTGGTTCGGGCAATTTCTAATAATGTGGCCCAATTTTCCACATTTATAACAAACTACATTGGCATAACTTGCTCTGACACTACTTGCTCCACCATTACTCGTTCCGACACCATTTATTCCTTTCGTTCTGTTAACCCCTGGTCCGTAGACCTCACACTTTGCCGCGCTATGACCATTTCTTTTACACTTGTTGCAAAATTTGGTGCAGAACCCCGAGTGATACTTTTCACACCTTTGGCATAGCTGCTTCGGATTATTGTTGTTGTTGCGGTTGTTATTGTTGTTGGGATGATTGTTGTAGTTGCTGTTGTTGTTGTTGTTGTTGTTGTTGTTGGGCCGTTTGTTGTAGTTGCGATTGATGTTGCGATTGTTGGGATAGTTGTTGCGATTATTGTTGTAATTGCTATTGTTGTTGTATTGGTGATTCTTATCACCGTTTTCCTCCCACTTTCTTTTGACTTGCTTCACATTGGCCTCTTCAGCCGTCTATTCTTTAATTCTTTCCTCAATCTGGTTCACTAGTTTGTGAGCCATTCTACATGCCTGTTGTATGGAGGCGGGCTCATGTGAACTTATATCTTCTTGGATTCTTTCCGGTAATCCTTTCACAAACGCGTCGATCTTCTCTTCCTCATCTTCGAACGCTCCCGGACATAATAGGCACAATTCTGTGAATCGTCTTTCGTACGTGGTAATATCAAATCCTTGGGTTCGTAACCCTCTAAGTTCTGTCTTGAGCTTATTGACCTAGGTTCTGGGACGGTACTTCTCATTCATCAAGTGCTTGAATGCTGACCACAGTAGTGCGTACGCATCATCTTGTCCCACTTGCTCTAGATAGGTATTCCACCATGTTAACGCAGAACCTTTGAAGGTATGCGTAGCGTACTTCACTTTGTCCTCTTCAGTACACTTACTTATGGCAAACACCGATTCGACCTTCTCGGTCCACCGTTTCAATCCGATCGGTCCTTCGGTTCCATCAAATTCCAAAGGTTTGCAGGCAGTGAATTCTTTGTAGGTGCATCCTACACGATTTCATGTACTGCTAGATCCAAGGTTATTGTTGGTATGTAGCGCAGCCTGTACTGCGGCTATGTTTGAAGCTAGAAAAGTACAGAATTCCTCTTCATTCATATTCACGGTGTGTCGAGTAGTCGGTGCCATTTCCTTCAAAATATTCAAATGGAACAAGTTAATCATACAGAATATTAAGAGTAGTTAATAGTATTTCGTAGCATAATATGAACTCATTTATAAAAGCTTTTTCTTCATATTAGCGTTTTATAAGTTTAAATTTGGGTAGTACCTACCCGTTAAGTTCATACTTAGTAGCTAATATACAATTCAACTACTACCATTCTATATGAAAAACTGATTATAATAATATTTCGCGTTCAAACTTTTATACAATATTTTACAAACTTACAATACCGCTTATTTTACATAAAGCATGAAATATAGCACATAATAACTTTGATACAAGATAGTTGTGAAGATAATTTTAGCTAGTACACAAGTCGTTCAGCAAAGGCAATAAAGACATGTAATTCATACATCCAGAAACAAGTCATGCATTCTGGTTTTACTAGGACTACTTCCCATCCTTGGTCTTGTGGAACATAACTGTTATGGCCGTTGATAAGACAGCATGTTGTAACGTCGTCAAAGGGACGAGGGTTACGTAATGACCAACAGTCTCGTAATAACCTAAAAACCTCATTTCTTACCCCAATTACCGACTCCGTCACTTGTGGGAACGTTTTGTTTAATAGTTGTAGCCCGATGTTCTTTTTCTCACTTTGGTGAGAATCGAACATTGCTAACCCATAAACATAGCATGCTTCTTTATGTTGCATGTTAGCCGCTTTTTCTAAATCATAAAGTCCTATATTCGGATACATTGAGTCAAAATAATTTCTTAACCCGTTGCGTAAAATAGCATTTGGGTTCCCCGCAATATATGCGTCAAAGTAAACACATCGTAACTTATGGGTTTCCCAATGTGATATCCCCCATCTTTCAAACGAAAGTCTCTTATAAACCAAGACATTCTTGGAACGTTCTTCGAATGTCTTACAAACTTATTTCGCCGTAAATAGTTGTGCCGAAGAATTCTGACCGACTCTAGACAAGATTTCATCAATCATGTCTCCGGGTAGGTCTCTTAAAATATTGGGTTGTCTATCCATTTTGTGTTTTTATACTGTAAAATAGACAAGAGTTAGATTCATAAAAAAAATACTTATTAATACAAGCAATTTTTACATATATCATAAAGCATAAGCACACTATATTACATATATTACACCACACGAATAAAACTATCTTATTCCGACTCGCTCGTTTCTTCTTCTTCGGTTTTGGTTCGTTTTGCCAAGTTTCTAGGGATATATGATGTTCCCCTAATACGAGCTGTCGTTTTCCACAACGGTTTAGAAAAACCTGGTGGTTTAGAGGTTCCCGGGTCATTGTTACAACTTAGGGGTTTCGGGGGTTGACGATACATATAAAGTTCATCGGGGTTGGAATTAGATTTCTCTATTTTTATGCCCTTTTCCTTATTATTTTCTTTTGCCTTTTTAAATTCAGTTGGGGTAATTTCTATAACATCATCGGAATTCTCGTCGGAATCTGATTCATCGGAGAATTGGTAATCCTCCCAATATTTTGCTTCCTTGGCGGAAACACCATTGACCATAATTAACCTTGGTCGGTTGGTTGAGGATTTTCTTTTACTTAACCGTTTTATTATTTCCCCCACCGGTTCTATTTCCTCCTCCGGTTCCTCCTCTTCCGGTACTGATTCTTCTTCCGGTTCTTCTTCGGGAACTTGTGAATCAGTCCAATATATATTTGACTCTTCGTTATTATTAGGTGAGTCAATGGGATTTATGCTAGAGGTAGACATCTATCACACACTATCAAACATGTTAAGAGATTAATATATCACATAATATATACATGTTAATAATATATAGTTTCCAACAAAAATGTTAAGCAATCATTTTTAAAGAAAACACGGTCGAAGTCCAGACTCACTAATGCATCCTAACAAACTCGATAAGACACACTAATGCAAATTTTCTGGTTCTCTAAGACCAATGCTCGGATACCAACTAAAATGTCCCGTTCTTATTTATTAAAAACGTTCCATATTAATTGATTTCGTTGCGAGGTTTTGACCTCTATTTGAGACGTTTTTCAAAGACTGCATTCATTTTTAAAACAAACCATAACCTTTATTTCATAAATAAAGGTTTAAAAAGCTTTACGTAGATTATCAAATAATGATAATCTAAAATATCCTGTTTACACACGACCATTACATAATGGTTTACAGTACAAATATGTTACATCGAAATCAGTTTCTTGAATGCAGTTTTTACACAATATCATACAAACATGGACTCCAAATCTTGTCCTTATTTTAGTATGCAACAGCGGAAGCTCTTAGTATTCACCTAGAATAAACATGCTTTAAACGTCAACAAAAATGTTGGTGAGTTATAGGTTTAACCTATATATATCAAATCGTAACAATAGACCACAAGATTTCATATTTCAATACACATCCCATACATAGAGATAAAAATCATTCATATGGTGAACACCTGGTAACCGACATTAACACGATGCATATATAAGAATATCCCCATCATTCCTGGGACACCCTTCGGATATGATATAAATTTCGAAGTACTAAAGCATCCGGTACTTTAGATGGGGTTTGTTAGGCCCAATAGATCTATCTTTAGGATTCGCGTCAATTAGGGTGTCTGTTCCCTAATTCTTAGATTACCAGACTTAATAAAAAGGGGAATATTCGATTTCGATAATTCAACCATAGAATGTAGTTTCACGTACTTGTGTCTATTTTGTAAATCATTTATAAAACCTGCATGTATTCTCATCCCAAAAATATTAGATTTTAAAAGTGGGACTATAACTCACTTTCACAGATTTTTACTTCGTCGGGAAGTAAGACTTGGCCACTGGTTGATTCACGAACCTATAACAATATATACATATATATCAAAGTATGTTCAAAATATATTTACAATACTTTTTAATACATTTTGATGTTTTAAGTTTATTAAGTCAGCTGTCCTCGTTAGTAACCTACAACTAGTTGTCCACAGTTAGATGTACAGAAATCAATCGATAAATATTATCTTGAATCAATCCATGACCCAGTGTATACGTATCTCAGTATTGATCACAACTCAAACTATATATATTTTGGAATCAACCTCAACCCTGTATAGCTAACTCCAACATTCACATATAGAGTGTCTATGGTTGTTCCGAAATATATATAGATGTGTCGACATGATAGGTCGAAACATTGTATACGTGTCTATGGTATCTCAAGATTACATAATATACAATACAAGTTGATTAAGTTATGGTTGGAATAGATTTGTTACCAATTTTCACGTAGCTAAAATGAGAAAAATTATCCAATCTTGTTTTATCCATAACTTCTTCATTTTAAATCCGTTTTGGGTGAATCAAATTGCTATGGTTTCATATTGAACTCTATTTTATGAATCTAAACAGAAAAAGTATAGGTTTATAGTCTGAAAAATAAGTTACAAGTCATTTTTGTAAAGGTAGTCATTTCAGTCGAATGAACGACGTCTAGATGACCATTTTAGAAAACATACTTTCACTTTGAGTTTAACCATAATTTTTGGATATAGTTTCATGTTCATAATAAAAATCATTTTCCCAGAATAACAACTTTTAAATCAAAGTTTATCATAGTTTTTAATTAACTAACCCAAAACAGCCCGCGGTGTTACTACGACGGCGTAAATCCGATTTTACGGTGTTTTTCGTGTTTCCAGGTTTTAAATCATTAAGTTAGCATATCATATAGATATATAACATGTGTTTAGTTGATTTTAAAAGTCAAGTTAGAAGGATTAACTTTTATTTGCGAACAAGTTTAGAATTAACTAAACTATGTTCTAGTGATTACAAGTTTAAACCTTCGAATAAGATAGCTTTATATGTATGAATCGAATGATGTTATGAACATCATTACTACCTCAAGTTCCTTGGATAAACCTACTGGAAATGAGAAAAATAGATCTAGCTTCAAAGGATCCTTGGATGGCTTGAAAGTTCTTGAAGCAGAATCATGACACGAAAACAATTTCAAGTAAGATTTTCACTCGAAATAAAATTGTTATAGTTATAGAAATTGAATTAAAGTTTGAATATGATTATTACCTTGTATTAGAAAGATAACCTACTGTAAGTAATAAAGGTTTCTTGATCTTGGATGATTACTTGGAATGGATTTAGAAAACTTGGAAGTAAACTTGCAATCTTGGAAGTATTCTTGATTTTATGAAACTAGAACTTTTGGAATTTATGAAGAACACTTAGAACTTGAAGATAGAACTTGAGAGAGATCAATTAGATGAAGAAAATTGAAGAATTAAAGTGTTTGTAGGTGTTTTTGGTCGTTGGTGTATGGATTAGATATAAAGGATATGTAATTTTGTTTTCATGTAAATAAGTCATGAATGATTACTCATATTTTTGTAATTTTATGAGATATTTCATGCTAGTTGCCAAATGATGGTTCCCACATGTGTTAGGTGAATCACATGGGCTACTAAGAGCTGATCATTGGAGTATATATACCAATAGTACATACATCTAAAAGCTGTGTATTGTACGAGTACGAATACAGGTGCATACGAGTAGAATTGTTGATGAAACTGAACGAGGATGTAATTGTAAGCATTTTTGTTAAGTAGAAGTATTTTGATAAGTGTCTTGAAGTCTTTTAAAAGTATATGAATACATATTAAAACACTACATGTATATACATTTTAACTGAGTCGTTAAGTCATCGTTAGTCGTTACATGTAAATGTTGTTTTGAAATCTTTAGGTTAACGATCTTGTTGAATGTTGTTAACCCATTGTTTATTATAAAAAATGAGATGTTAAATTGTTATATTATCATGATATTATGATATATAATATATCTTAGTATGATATATATACAGTTAAATGTCGTTACAACGATAATCGTTACATATATGTCTCGTTTCGAAATCATTTAGTAGTCTTATTTTTACATATGTATTTCATTGTTAATACACTTAATAATATATTTACTTATCATTTAACATAATTAACCAAGTGTATCAATATCTTAATATGATTCATATGTACCTAGTAAGACGTTGTTATAACGATAATCGTTATATATATCGTTTTCGAGTTTCTTAAATTAATAGTCTCATTTTTATGTATATAACTCATTGTTAAAATACCTAATGAGATACATACTTATAATAAAATCATGTTAACTATATATATAACCATATATATGTCATCGTATAGTTTTTACAAGTTTTAACGTTCGTGAATCACCGGTCAACTTGGGTGGTCAATTGTCTATATGAAACCTATTTCAATTAATCAAGTCTTAACAAGTTTGATTGCTTAACATGTTGGAAACATTTAATCATGTAAATATAGTTTTCATTAAACATATAATCAAAGAAAGGTTCGAAAAAGTTCGGGTCACTACAAATACCTTGCTCCTTACTCTAAAATCCTTGCGGATAATATTCTTCATCATCCTCTTATCTTAAATATTCTAAGATATCATCGTATCTTCCATTATAAATATCCTTCATATTTCTGAAGATATTTTCATAATCATTCTTATCTGAAATCATTTATCCCCTCGCGTTATCTATATCACATCATAAAGGAAACTGTTTTAGTTTCTAAATTCTGAAACCTTCGAGTATAAAGTATGAATGTTTTGAAGTAGTGTTGGGAACTGAAGCATGAATTAGTATAATATAATGACACTTGATCAACGTGATTATATTACAGTAAGTCATGCTGAGTTTTTAAATGAAACGTGATTATTCACTGATCATAACATCATCATGTGCCATGTTACACGACTCTTGTATTCTATTTAACCTCAAAAATATCAAGAAAATATTTCTTGATGATTCGGTCTTTTCCAGGGTATTCTGGTAATTTAACAAATCAAGACCGTGCCATTACCATTTCCTTCTTAGAACATTAACAATGTTCATTCCGAAATTTATATCTGCGAATTATGGACCATTACAAGCGATGCTTAATCGCAAGAAGAAGAAACGAAAGGACAAAGCTCCAAAATAGAAATTGGAGTATAAATCGCAGTAAATAGGAGGGAGTATTAACTGTGAATGACAATGATTATAGAAGACAGAAGCAGGGACTTTGAAATATAAGGGAAGATATAAAACCCAACAACCACCCAAAAATTATAAACCGTATATATCGATGCATATAGCAATATAAAGACACGGAAGAACTAAAAACACTATAAAACCGAGAGTATAGTAGAAGTAAATAGATTCTTCCGGAGGCAGATGAAAAAGAAGAATGACAGATATAAAAGTGAGGAGTATATCGAGAATCAGTACTGGATGAAGCATATTGACAAATACTTTAAAATATGAGTTGAGGGAGAAAGAATAGAAGGTGTGAGTTGTAAGGAAACGAAGGAGGTGGGTTTATAGTGAAATACCCGACAGAGAAATCAAGATGGATTAGCTTATTAATTCGAAGAGAATCATAATCTCCTTAATCACCGAAGCATCAAATCCAATATAGATTACAAATATTTTCTTTAAATTTGGAGATCAATTGTGATGACGTCAAAAGATATGATAAATCACTATAATCTTATTTCCTTCATTTATGATAACTTCCCTCATACGCTTCGAGTAATTGAATTATTTTATCCATACTTCTTAGACATGATAAAACTTTATAATCGTCATAATAACATTCTCATTGTTAGCCATGACGACCTCTATCAAATTTCGGGGACGAAATTTCTTTAACGGGTAGGTACTGTGACGACCCGGAAATTTTCGACTAAATTTAAACTTTATCTTTATATTATTCTGACACGATAAGCAATGTTTGTTAAGTTAAATCTCAAGGATTTTAAACTATGTTTATACATTCATTTAATCCTCGACCAAATTCCAATGATTCACGAACCAATAAATGAACATGTATGTATATGTATGTATATGTGTATATATTCTAAATTGAAAATGTCAACAAAGTATTTAAACGTATAATGCTTTATATGAACGTATTTGTTTCAATATGATTATCGAAGAAATTAAAAAATATATATATATTAAATGATTGAATTATCAGAAACATTGAATTATGATTACAAGTCTCTGTTGAGAGGTCCACTATGATTTGAGAAAATCTATTCATCTTAATGATATTCGGAATAATTTGTAAAGCTATTTATAAATAAAAACAAAAAGTGTCATTTACGAAAGTTAGACAAAAGTAAGTGGAGAATTGGTTTCCATAATATTCTATTAATCAATTTTCAAACGTACAAAGACGTTTTCAGTTTAAAAAGAACTTTATTATTAAAACGTATATAACTTTTATAAATATCTAGAATCACTTTTGACAACTCATTACTTAACCAATATAATAAATATAACTATATTTAAATTTTATTTCATTAAATATATATAACGATTTAAATTAATATTATATATATTTATACGCGTATTATACGTACATAGTTTTTATACTATTACTATACTTTAACTTTACCTTTACTTTACTTTTACTTTACTTTCACTTTAATAATTCGTACTTTAATAATTCACTTTAATAATTCATACTTTAATAATTCACTTTAATAATTCACTTTAATAATTCATACTTTAATAATTCACTTTAATAATTCATACTTTAATAATTCATACTTTAATAATTCACTTTAATAATTCAAAAATATATTATAAATAGAATTCAATAGGTTTCATTATTTCATAGAAACTTGAAAATATATTTCACTAAACTCTCTCAATCGATTTATATATATATATATATATATATATATATATATATATATATATATATATATATATATATATATATATATATATATATATATATATATTTGCTCTATATTATTTCAAGATATTATTAGTATACATAAAATATTACGACGGAGTGCTGTCCGAGTGATTTCAAAATAGTTTTTTTTAATGAGTCGAAGCTAAGGAAATTATAGGTTATAGCTATGTAGGTGATGGGTATGGTTCATGGGTATGCTCGTGAGGTCAATCTAGTGTTTATCGTCTCCGTTGCGTCTACGTACTTTCCTGCAATATTGAATCTCAAGATTGATACGTGAGCACTTATAACTTAACTTTTATATATCAATAGTGTATCCCTGACTAGTGCTCGAGTATATAGGATTATGCATGCTTGTACATTCGATATTGTCCTTAGATAGGTTTGTTGAATCCGGAATTAGATACATATGCTACTGAGATAGGGTATATGATATGCATGTCGTTGGAAAGCTAGCGAAAAATTAAGAACTTTTCATTTAGATATCGAATGGTTTCGATAAACGGACTAGAAGTTATAGTCAACTGAATTTTAATATTATTATTAAAATGATTATTATTACTATCGTCGTTATTATTTTAATAGAAATATCGTTGTTATTATAAAATATCATTATTACTATTATGTTAGTATTATCATTTTATCATAATAACATTTTTAGTAAATATAAATATTGTTATTTTTTATAGAATAATAATTATTATTATTACAAAATAATACAACTTTTACTTATTATTATTATGATCAATATTATTTTATCAAATAAATAGGGGATACAAAGATATTTTTCACCACGCGTAATATAATTACATTAATAATATTTACCACTATAGTTTTATGATATTAAGTGAACTTTATAAATTTTACTACTTAAGATATATAAAAGTATATTTTATCATATATAAACGTTAATATAAATTTTTATTAATAAATGACTTTTATTATTATAAAATCTAATAAATATATTTAAATATATAAAACGACTATAGTTAAGTTATATAATAAACACGTATAAATTTTAGAAGTCATTTTGGGTCAAGTTGACTTTTGTTGACTTTTGCATATTAGTCTCGAGCATTAGGATTGTGGTACACTATGACTTGACCAAAAATTGTTAGACAAATATTGACCAACATATAAATATATATAATTAATATAGGTTCGTGAATCCGAGGCCAACCTTGCACTTATTAAATGACGTTATATGTATTTTTACTACGAAATACAGTATGGTGAGTTTCATTTGCTCCCTTTTATATATATTTTTGGGACTGATAATACATGCGCTGTTTTTATAAATGTTTTACGAAATAGGCACAAGTACTAAAACTAATTCTACGTGGGTTTAAACCAGAAATATACCCTTAGCTTGGTAACATTAAACTACTTGTCTATGTACGGTAGGCGCGAATCCTAAAGATAGATCTATTGGGCCTGACAAACCCATCCTATCTATGGGATGCTTTAGTACTTCGAGGTTATTTTAAACACACCTGATCTGGTGTACTTCAGAGGGTAAAACATGAACGTTAATGCTTGTTACCGGGTGCCTACAACTTATAGAACACTTTTATACACTTGCGAGTGTACATATATTTATAAAAGGAAATCTTGTGGTCTATTAATATATTGAAATGATTGTTATGATAAACCTATGAACTCACCAACCTTTTGGTTGACACTTTAAAGCATGTTTATTCTCAGGTATTAAAGAAATCTTCCGCTGTGCATTAGCTCATTTTAAGGATATTACTTGGAGTCATTCATGGCATATTTTGAAAGACGTTGCATTCGAGTCATTGAGTTAATCAAGATTATTATTAAGTCAATTATAGTTGGATGTATTATGAAATAGTGTGCATACTGTCAACTTTCGTTGTAAAGAAAGTTTGTCTTTTAAAAATGAATGCAATGTTTGTAAAATGTATCATATAGAGGTCAAATACCTCGCGATGTAATCAACTATTGTGAATCGTTTATAATGTATATGAACGGGTCCTTTCATTACAAAGTCAGATCTCATATCAATTTAATCATATTATCAATAAACAAATTTGTTTTTCAATCATACAACGTTAATTTCGCAATCAATCAATAATTAGCAATACTAGACACCATTAATTGAGCACTAGACTCCAATACACTATGTAATTGATCAAAAAACTGAATTAATGAAATTAGGGTTAACAATTATACCTCAAACAATCAAATTACATATACTATCGCATAGAGAACAACTATTTGAACAACGTTCGTGTACAAGCTTTCTTCTAATTTTGAGTTTTGAATGTGTGTGTGTGTGCGTGTGTGTGAAGGCCGACGGCCAAGAGAGGGGAGGGAGGAGGGAGATGTCGACTTCTATTTGTGATTTGTGAGGGTTTACAAGTTTCCTTTTTCTTTTATATCCTAGTTTAGGGCCTTAATCTAATCCACTAATTAATTACATAGCCCAAATAAGAAATTAAAAGTCCAAAAGGGGTGCCCATGGGGTATTCGGCCGAATGGGGCCCTATAGGGGTGTCCAGGACTTGTTTTGCTAATTTACTTGTACGTGCGTGGTCCGTTTCGTTGCCGTTAATCGTACTGGGTCTCCGGAACATTAACTAGTCGTTGAAACGCAATCACCGAGTTTAATTCATTAAATAAGTAATAAATTAAAAATAATTTTTTAAAGTCAATAATTATCGAAAATAATTATTGTGCCGTTTTTCTGAGTTCCGTAAACTGAAAAGCTTTCTAGACGATAAACTTAATCGTAACGTTTCTAGTTCTTTCCCTATCCGAAATAAATCGTAAATTAATATAACATATTAATTCAAACATTTCTCTATTAAGTATGTATTTAATTTAATTAAACACACAAGTCTAAGTAACCACCGTTAAATACTTAACGGACAACTAACGATAGTAAACGGAAAAAGTCGGGTTGTTACACATTTATTTTCACCACTCCTATAATCTTCTTCCTTATTTCATACTTCCTAATAGATTGTGAAAATGCTTAATCCAGTTCTGATTCTTGATATTTTCCTGGCTATCGTATCCTTCATTCTTCTTTTTCATCTGCCACCAGAGAAAGTTATTTTCTTCTACTATTACCTTGGGGTTATAGTGTTTTTCATTCTCCCGTGTCTTTATATTGCTATACGCATTGATATACAGGGTTTGTAATTTCGGGGTTGTTATCGGGCTTTATATTTTCCATTATATTTCGGAGATTCATGCTTTCATTTTCTCTTCCCAACCTTAAGTCAAGCGAATAATGGTCCAGAATTCGTAGCTATACATTTCGGAATGAACATAGCTAATGTTCTAAGAAAGAAATTGTAATGGCACGATCTTGATTTGTCAAATTACCAGAATATCTGGAAAAGACCGAATCATCAAGAAAAATATTTTATTGATATGTTTAGAGATTAGATAGAATGAAAGAGTTATGTAACTTGGTTTATGATGAGGGTTGTGACGACCCGGAAATTTGCGACCAAATTTAAACTTGATCTTTAGAGGTTTCCGACACGACAAGCAAAGTCTATAATGTTGAGTCTCGAAAACTTTGAAACTATGTTTATGTATTCAATTACCATTCGACCATTACCGACGATTCACGAACAATTAAGTTACAAATAAATATATATAGATACATAAATAAGTGTGTGTGTGTGTGTATATATATAGGTATATATCTACATATATATATATATAAATATAAATATAAACAAAAGTATATATGATAGTTTGAAATAATAAAAATACAATATAATCAATTGAAATTAAAAATGTAAACTAATGAACAGAATAATTAAGTTGCTATGAATATATATATTTTATGAAACCTATATATAAGTAATGGTATATATAGTAATATAGTAATGTATATATATATATATATATATATATATATATATATATATATATATATATATATAATTTATAAATATACAGTATATGTTATCATATAATATATTAAATGTAATCACAATTTAAAAATATATTATTTAAAAATATATTTGTTACAATTGCTTTTATTATTACTAATAACAATATTGATATTATTAATATTATTATGTAAAAATGAAAACACGTAACTTGTTATACCTTCATTATTACTAGATATTATTATTATTATTATAATATTCATTATTATATAATATATATTATATAGTTATATTATATAATCTATAAATTGTAATATTAATAGATTAAATATAATTATTATAATAATACTGTTAATACTTTTAAAAATAATATCGATACTAGTGTTATTAATATAAATATGAGATTTAATGCATTTTATTTGTTATAATATTATTAATGCTAATATTATAGTTATCATTATTATTTATTATTATTAAACTTATTATTTCCATTAAAATTCTCATTTTTATTATATTATTGTTATTATTATTATTATTATTATTATTATTATTATTAGCAAATAATAAAATTTATTTTTATTATCATTAATAATATCAGTATTATCATTTTTATTCTTTTTAGTATCATTATTATTTAATATTATTATAAATGTAATTATTATTATTATTATTAATATATTTTAATTATTAATATTAATTTAATTAAATAAAATATAAAAAGGATGATAATTGGTATGATCTTGTTACACATATCTTTCACTACTGTGTTAAATTTTTATCCTGTCGATTTATTACCAGTCACTCTCAATTATGATTAAACAAAAATCTAACATTATATGTATATCACACTCTGAAATTTAGCTAAGGAATTAAACCGGACAATTTATAAAAAGAAAGAGATAGTCTCTGTTGTTGAGTCAGATTTCAAAAGCTTCAAAAACGATTAGGATTTCAAAATTCTTAAATGCAGTTTTGTTAGGATTCTCATACTCAAACTATCTGCAAAATATCAAGTTTCAATTCGTTATATCGAGCTTGAATTTTCGAGTCAAAGTTATGAAGTTAAAAGTCAACCAAATCGTTCATGGTAAAATTCGAACTTGTCTTTATGTTTTAAGTTTAATTGATGATCCAGAAAGTTTCCAAGGATCATTTAGAACATATTTCATGTAGGAATCTTTATCTAAAACAATCTTAATTTCATAATCAAAAATTTGAGTTTATGTTCTTGAACTCAAAATTTAAAAAGCTCGAATTCGAAATAAATTTCAAAATGTATTAATGCAGTCTTGTTAGGAATCCTTTACTTAAACTTTCTTCAAAATTTCAAGTTCCAATTCCTCAAAACGAATTCGAATTTCGAAGTCAAAGTTTAATTTCAAAAAGTTAACTGTTTCTTCTTCCTTCAAATTCATGAATTATATGTTGTTTTCAGTTCAATAGATAGTTCCTGAGTGTTATAATGGTGATTTGGAAAATATTTCATGAAGAGGTAGTAGTCTAAAAAGTTCTAAAAATCAAAAATCAATAATGTTTTTTTTCCTTGTTGCTCGTCGAACAGCAATACCAACAGACTATATATAATTTTTTTTTAAATAATACAATCACTTAATATTTACTAATTATGAATATTTTGAAGAGTAAAAATCATTTTTAATAACAATATGAATTCTTGGGCCGATTGATTATTATTTTTTTCTCGAAGAAGAAGATGGATATAGAAAGATATATTAGGTATATAGCTGTAGGTTGAGTATATGTTCCGAAAAATAGGGCAGAGGGAATGGTTAAGGGATGTTTGGTCTATTCAGGAGATCTTGGGTTCGAACCTTGCTCGGGACAAATTTTTTTAGAAAGGCTTTCTGAAGGTAGTTTTTTTTATACAAAAATTATTACTATTATTATTATTGTTATACTGATTATTATTATGATTACTAACATTATTATTAATATGATTTTGATTATTATTGTTATTATTAGTATTAGTATTATTAATATTATTAAGATTATGATTATTATTATCATTGTGATTAAGTATTAGTAAGTAATGTCATTATTGATAATATTATTATTATTAAATATTCATAATGTGTTTATCATTAATAATATTATCATTTAAGTATTGCTATCATTATTATTATTATCATTTTATAAATATTAGAACTCTTATTATTAACATTAGTATATTATTAGTATTAATATCATTTTAGAGTTATTATTATTAGTATCATTAAAAATTATCATTTTCATTTCCTTTCTATTAGTATTATCATTATTAATAAAGTTATTATTATTATTAGTAGTAAAACAATATTTTATAGATCATCATTTTAACAAATAAATCTTTTGTACACTATATATACTTACTGCATATACTAGGATTGTATTAATAATTCACATAACAAACTAATAATATTTCATAAATACAATACTAATCCTAGATATATGTATATAGATATATTAATATCACTAATTGTATAAATATTAATCATTATAAATATATATACATAAAATCGATATATATATAAAATATAATTTAAGATATAATATAAGTATACGTTTTAAAATGGAATTTAGTATAAATTCTATATAACTATAAATATATAAATAAGACATATTAATAAATGAAATTTTGTGATTTACATTATACGTATTAATAAATATGCAATTGATATAGGTTCGTGAATCCGAGGCCAACTTTGCATTGTTCAGTTCCGTCGAATGCATATTTTTACTACAAAATATCATATCGTGAGTTCATTTGATTCCCTTTTACTCTTTACATTTTTGGGACTGAGAATACATGCGCTACTTTTACAAATGCGTTATTAAATGCTTTTGAAATACATTTTGAACTGCGAATACATGAAATGCTTTTATAAATGTTTGACGAGATAGACACAAGCAAAACATTCCTCGAATGAATTATGTGGACGTGATAATTGCCACCATTTAATTATGTGGACGTGATAATTGCTACAATTGATATGAATATTTTTCCCTGATTATTATTGCTTGGTAACCTAAGAATTAGGGAACATCACTAATTTTGAGAATTAGTGCACGCCTAATTGACGCGAATCCTAAAGGTAGCTACTGGGTTTAACACCCCCACCCAGAATGTTCACTAGACGGAAGGGCTAGTGGACGTGGTGTTTAAAACTTCGAAGTTTATATGATTATTATACAGACGAGATGTTCTGTTTTGAGAATATTATTATGCGCATTATATGTTAAGGTCGGTTACCAAGCCAAGCTATGAAAGTAATGAAAAGTGAATGTTATGTATCGAGAGAATGATTTTATACATAGGTTATGTGTATGTTATTTTTGTGCACAAGATATGTGTACGGTTACTAAGATTTATGAAAGATGATTTTGTACACGAGAAAGGTGTACTGTATTTAAAAGATATCGCATATACATTACAGGTGGGTATAGGATTCGGGCCCATTTGTACCATGCAGGATTTAAATCTTGTGGTCTATCAAAATGATGAATTTTATTGTTTTATGATAAACCTATGAACTCACCAACCTTTTGGTTGACACTTGAAAGCATGTTTATTCTCAGGTATTAAAGAAATCTTCCGCTGTGCATTTGCTTATATTAGAGACATTACTTGGAGTCATTCATGACATATTTCAAAAGACGTTGCATTCGAGTCGTCGAGTTCATCAAGATTATTATTAAGTCAATTATAGATGGATATATTATGAAAGGGTATGCATGTCGTCAACTTTTGACGTAAATGAAAGTTTGTCTTTTAAAAACGAATGCAATGCTTGTAAAATGTATCATATAGAGGTCAAGTACCTCGCAATAAAATCAACTATTGTGAATTGTTTATAATGTATATGAACGGATCCTTTTAGTTGGTATCAGAGTGGTGGTCTTAGCGAACCAAGTCTTGCATTAGAGTGTCTAACTGATAGTTATTTAGATGCATTAGTGGGTCTAGACTTCGACCGTGTCTGCATGTCAAAAGTTTTGCTTATCATTTAGTGTCCAAAATTATTTGCTTATCATCCTTAAAGTCTAGACACATCTTATTGCCTCTATTGCATAGACAGTGTATAGATAAATTCATATTTCAGTGTATCTGTTATTGTTACCTTTGCCTGACAGCTTCCGTAGATTCCTCCGTAACTTATGAGATTTTAGTATTATATATGCATATATAAATTATGTATTACAGGATACTAATCTACATCCTATAATCTATTTCTTATCAAAAATCCTTCATCTGATCGTACGAGATGAATCCCTCAACCAGTTCGAATTTCTCGGATTCCGACAGCTATTCCGATATGGAATTCCACCTAAGCTCCGAAAGCAGTGTCACCAGAATAAATCAACCAATTCATCTGATGGGTTCGTGATCTACTTAATCATTGGAAACAAGAAGAAGATGATCCTTTTCACCCACCAAATTTCCCTCTTGGTGAAGAACCTGAAGCACTTACTGGCGAACCTATCTGAGACACCATTTTCAGCCTCATTTACAAGGTAGCTCTTCACGATTATATTCTATCCACAATTCTAAACCTTATTCAGCCGCTCGTTCCGACCGACAATCATCCCGGAATAATAGAAGAAGTCAATGAACTTCGCGCTCGAGTAAATCAATTTGGAGAATATGGTGCAAAATTTACCAGCTTCAGCAACATCACCAGCACCAACATCAATACTAGTACCACCAACAACCCAAGTTTCAACATCACATGCCTCAACATCGTAATCTATACCTCGAGCATAATTTTTGTTCTACATCTTGTCCTACATCGATTATCTTCGTTCTACATATCATTCTACATCCTTGATCTTCGTTCTACATGACGATTATGTAATTTCTAATGTTTTAGAGATTATGTATTCTTGTTCTAACGGTAAAGCAAATGAGATTAATATCATATTAACTCATTAAATCCATGATTACATCTGAGGAAAATATATATGTAAGTATATTTTCATAAAGATTGTAATTAAAAATTCTTTTGTACAAACTATTAATAGTGAAAATATTTTAACGGGTAGGTAATACCCTAGAAATATTTAGATTTCACATTAATAAGCTACATTGTACATTCTTCGAATCTGATTCAATAGTCATTTACTATCCTACTTACAACCACAGAAGTACGAATCCGCTCATCACAGAATAACCATTTTCATTTAATTTCATATTTGGATTTTGACCTATCAGAATCCAACAAGTGGCATAATGAAGAACACATTTGACGAAATAAAAATTTGATAGAAACAAACAAATTAACTAAGAAAAATTTTGTTAAGAATCCACGCTAACTGTTTCCAGCTAACTGTTCCTAGCTAACTGATTACATTTTATTTATCGCAGTTTATTTATTTATCGCAATTTATATTCTCGCAATTTTATTTATTGTCATTTAATTTCTGTTATTTATTTTACACACTTTATTTATCGTCATTTAAATACTGTTATTTACGCATTTAAATATCGGGACACGTATACAAAGTTTTGACATATCATATCGACGCATCTATATATATTATTTGGAATAACCATAGACACTCTATATGCAGTAATGTTGGAGTTAGCTATACAGGATTAAGGTTGATTCTACAATAATATATATACTTTGAGTTGTGATCGAGTCTGAGACATGTATACGTGTCACGACACATATTAATTTATTCGAATATTATATATTGCTAACTGTGGACTATCAACTGAGGACTACCAACATTGGACAATTAAAATGAATTAAAATATTGATTATAACATATGAAACTAAACAATTCTTCAAGTTTGCCACTTGATTTCATCCTAAACCTCATTTGTATCTTGACGATTACGATCTGCGTTCAAACCTTTCATGATTCTTGAAAACACCTCAATCGAGATGATGATCCAACCATATGTTATCCACATTCATGCACCTGGGAAAATTACTGGAACCCAAGTAGAAGTTTAACACGTATCTGTGATAGCTCCTTTGGCATTGTTATTACCGAAAATAACATTGCAATTCTTTTTCAAATTAGCCAATTTTATCACAGCTCCAGCAAATCAACTTCAATTTTTCATTCGAATAAGCCTTATTATAACAATTACCCTTTCCATCATCATTATCGGGGAAACTTTTATATTCCATCATATTACCAGCAGACGTACCAGCAACCTCGTTACTCCTTGGCTTAAATCTCTTCGACAAATCACTATATTTATCTATTGAAGCCCTATCATATACTCATCCGCATCTTGTAACGAGAACTGACATACCAATTACCGAGAATCAGCAATCAGTACTTTGAAAACTCACTGCATATCTACATCAACAGTTATATGTATAACATTTATCTCTTAGAATTATGATCTTTCATTCTGAAATTCTGAAGAGTACCCAGCCTACAAATCAATACTCTGAATGTTGAAAAAGTTGAATGAAGCAGCAGAAACCGTAGACAACCGTAAACGACCTTAATCATCGGATGTTTGATGATAAAGAATATTATGTTGGAAAAGCTCAGAAAAAAATTTGGAACTGGAAAACGGATTGAGCTAACCACGAAGGAGACCAAGGACAAATACAAGGACCATACCCTATATTCAAAGAATTCAGGTAATTCTGAATCCGTTGAAATCTTTAGAGAATATCTTGCTCCGAGGTCATGTTAAAATCTTGCGAAAAAATTTTTCTTCATCAACCTTCGAACTTGGAAATACCAAAATATCATCATAAAAATCTTCGATATTCCTGAGGATATTTTCATAAATATTCTCGTTCAAAATTATATACCTCTTCGTGCTTCCTGTGTTTCATTATATTGGAAACTTCTGTAAAATCTAAGTTTAATTTATGAATGAATTCTTGAGAAATGTAAAGAAATTGATGCATGAGTTAGTATAATATAATGACACTTGATCAATGTGATTATATTACAGTAAGTCATGCTGAGTTTCTAATGGAATGTGATGATTCACAGATCATAACGTCATCATGTGCCATGTTACATGACTCTTACATTCTATCTAATCTATAAACACATCAAGAACATATTTTCTTGATAGTCCTATCTTTTCCCTTGAATTCTAGGAATTTGACAAATCAAATCGTGTGATTACGTTCTTTCTTGTTTAGAACATTAGGTTCATTCGAAGTTCCATACTTACGAATTATGGACCATTACTTGCGGAAAAAAAACAAAAGCACGAAGCTCCAAAATAGAAAGGGGGTATAAATCGCAGCAAATAGGAGAGAGCATTAACTGTGGATGACAATGATTATAGGAGACAGAAGTAGAGACATCGAAATATAAAGGAAGATATAAACCCAACAACAACGCAGAAATTACAAACCGTATATATCGATGCATATAGCAATATAAAGACACGGGAGAACTAAGAACACTATAAAACCAAGAGTATAGTAGAAGTGAATAGATTCTTCCGGTGGCAGATGAAAAAGAAGAATGATAGATATGAAAGTTAGGAGTATATCAAGAATCAGAATTGGATGAAGAATATTAACGAATGCTTTAAAGTATGAGTTGAGGAAGAAAGAATAGAAGGTATAAGCTGTGGAAATAAGGAAACGAAGAGGGTGGATTTATAGTGAAATATCCGACAGAGCAATCAAAACAGATTATCGCATTTAACCAAAGAGGATCCTAAATTTCCTTAATTACCGAAGAATCAAATCTTATATAGATTTCGAAGATTATCTCTAAATTCCTTGAATTTCAGAAATCCACCGTGACTACGTCAAAAGTTAAATCTCTATCTCAATCTTTTGTGATAGCCTCACCCATAAGCTTCAAGTAATCGAATTGTTTTATCTATATTACTCAATAATAATAGAACTTTATTTATCAGCTCATATTCGTCATGAAAACATTTTTATTGTTAGCCATGACGACCACATTCAAATTTCGGGACAAAATTTCTTTAACGGGTAGGTACTGTGACGACCCGAAAATTTGCGCCCAAATTTAAACTTGATCTTTATAGGTTTTCGACACGATAAGCAAAGTCTATAATGTTGAGTCTCGAAAACTTTGAAACTATGTTTATGTATTCAATTACCATTCGACCATTACCGACGATTCACGAACAACTAAGTTACAAATAAATATATATAGATACATAAATAAGTGTGTGTATATATATAGGTATGTATATATATATATATATATATATATATATATATATATATATATATATATATATATATATATATATATATATATATATATATATATATATATATATATATATATATATATATATATATATATATAAGTATAAACAAAAGTATATATGATAGTTTGAAATAATAAAAATACAATTTAATCAATTGAAATTAAAAATGTAAACTAATGAACAGAATAATTAAGTTGCTATGAATATAAATATTTTATGAAACCTATATATAAGTAATGGTATATATATATATATATATATATATATATATATATATATATATATATATATATATATATATATATATATATATATAATTTATAATTATTCAGTATATGTTATCATATAATATATTAAATGTAATCACAATTTAAAAATATATTTGCTATAATTGCTTTTATTATTACTAATAGCAATATTGATATTATTAATATTATTATATAAAAATGAAAACATGTAACTTGTTATACCTTCATAATTACTAGATATTATTATTATTATTATAATATTCATTATTATATAATATATATTATATAGTTATATTATATAATCTATAAATTGTAATATTAATAGATTAAATATAATTGTTATAATAATACTGTTAACACTTTTAATAATAATATCGATACTAGTGTTATTAATATAAATATGAGATTTAATGCATTTTATTTGTTATAATATTATTAATGCTAATATTATAGTTATCATTATTATTTATTATTATTAAACTTATTATTTCCATTAAAATTATCATTTTTATTATATTAATGTTATTATTATTATTATTATTAGTAAATAATAAAATTTATTTTTATTATCATTAATAATATCAGTATTATCATTTTTATTCTTTTTAGTATCATTATTAGTTAATATTATTATAAATGTAATTATTATTATTAGTATTAATATATTTTAATTATTAATATTAATTTAATTACATAAAATATAAAAAGGATGATAATTGGTACGATCTTGTTACACATATCTTTCACTACTGTGTTAAATTTTTGTCCTGTCGATTTGTTACCAGTCACTCTCAATTACGATTAAACAAAAATCTTACATTATATGTATATCACACTCTGAAAATTAGCTAAGGAATTAAACCAGACAATTTATAAAAAGAAAGAGATAGTCTCTGTTCTTGAGTCAGATTTCAAAAGCTTCGAAAACGATTAGGAATTCAAAATTCTTAAATGCAGTTTTGTTAGGATTCTCATACTCAAACTATCTGCAAAATATCAAGTTTCAATTCGTTATATCGAGCTTGAATTTTCGAGTCAAAGTTATGAAGTTAAAAGTCAACCAAATCGTTCATGGTAAAATTCGAACTTGTCTTTATGTTTTAAGTTTAATTGATGATCCAGAAAGTTTCCAAGGATCATTTAGAACATATTTCGTGTAGGAATCTTTATCTAAAACAATCTTAATTTCATAATCAAAAATTTGAGTTTATGTTCTTGAACTCAAAATTTAAAAAGCTCGAATTCGAAATAAATTTCAAAATGTATTAATGCAGTCTTGTTAGGAATCCTTTACATAAACTTTCTTCAAAATTTCAAGTTCCAATTCCTCAAAACGAATTCGAATTTCGAAGTCAAAGTTTAATTTCAAAAAGTCAACTGTTTCTTCTTCCTTCAAATTCATGAATTATATGTTGTTTTCAGTTCAATAGATAGTTCCTAAGTGTTATAATGGTGATTTGGAAAATATTTCATGAAGAGGTAGTAGTCTAAAAAGTTCTAAAAATCAAAAATCAATAATGTTTTTTTTTCCTTGTTGCTCGTCGAACAGCAATAACAACAGACTATATATAATTTTCTTTAAATAATACAATCACTTAATATTTACTAATTATGAATATTTTGAAGAGTAAAAATCATTTTTAATAACAATATGAATTCTTGGGCCGATTGATTATTTTTTTTCCTCGAAGAAGAAGATGGATATAGAAAGATATATTAGGTATATAGCTGTAGGCTGAGTATATATTAGGTATATAGCTGTAGGTTGAGTATATGTTCAAAAAAATAGGGCAGAGGGAATGGTTAAGGGATGTTTGGTCTATTCAGGAGATCTCGGGTTCGAACCTTGCTCGGGACAAATTTTTTTAGAAAGGCTTTCTGAAGGTAGTTTTTTTTATACAAAAATTATTACTATTATTATTATTGTTATAATGATTATTATTATGATTACTAACATTATTATTAATATGATTTTGATTATTATTGCTATTATTAGTATTAGTATTATTAATATTATTAAGATTATGATTATTATTATCATTATGATTAAGTATTAGTAAGTAATGTCATTATTGATAATATTATTATTATTAAATATTAATAATGTGTTTATCATTAATAATATTATCATTTAAGTATTTCTATCATTATTATTATTATTATCATTTTATAAATATTAGAACTCTTATTATTAACATTAGTATATTATTAGTATTAATATCATTTTAGAGTTATAATTATTAGTATCATTAAAAATTATCATTTTCATTTCCTTGCTATTAGTATTATCATTATTAATAAAGTTATTATTATTATTAGTAGTAAAACAATATTTTCTAAATCATCATTTTAACAAATAAATCTTTTGTACACTATATATACTTACTGCATATACTAGGATTGTATTAATAATTCACATAACAAACTAATAATATTTCATAAATACAATACTAATCACAGATATATGTATATAGATATATTAATATCACTAATTGTATAAATATTAATCATTATAAATATATATACATAAAATCGATATATATATATATATATATATAAAATATAATTTAAGATATAATATAAGTATACGTTTTAAAATGGAATTTAGTATAAATTCTATATAACTATAAATATATAAATAAGACATATTAATAAATGAAATTTTGTGATTTACATTATACGTATTAATAAATATGCAATTGATATAGGTTCGTGAATTCGAGGCCAACTTTGCATTGTTCAGTTCCGTCGAATGCATATTTTTACTACAAAATATCATATCGTGAGTTCATTTGATTCCCTTTTACTCTTTACATTTTTGGAACTGAGAATACATGCGCTACTTTTACAACTGCGTTATTAAATGCTTTTGAAATACATTTTGAACTGCGAATACATGAAATGCTTTTATAAATGTTTGACGAGATAGACACAAGCAAAACATTCCTCGAATGAATTATGTGGATGTGATAATTGCCACCATTGAATTATGTGGACATGATAATTGCCACAATTGATATGAATATTTTTCCCCTGATTATTATTGCTTGGTAACCTAAGAATTAGGAAACATCACTAATTTTGAGAATTAGTGCACGCCTAATTGACGCGAATCTTAAAGGTAGCTACTGGGTTTAACACCCCCACCCAGAATGTTTACTAGACGGAAGGGCTAGTGGGCGTGGTGTTTAGTACTTCAAAGTTTATATGATTATTATACAGACGAGATGTTCTGTTTTGGGGATATTATTATGCACATTATATATTAAGGTCGGTTACCAAGCCAAGCTATGAAAGTAATGAAAAGTGAATGTTATGTATCGAGAGAATGATTTTATACACAGGTTATGTGTATGTTATTTTTGTGCACAAGATATGTGTACGGTTACTAAGATTCATGAAGGATGATTTCGTACACGAGAAAGGTGTACTGTATTTAAAAGATATCGCATGTAAATTACAGGTGGGTATAGGATTAGGGCCCATTTGTACCATGCAAGATTTAAATCTTATGGTCTATCAAAATAATGAATTTTATTGTTTTATGATAAACCTATGAACTCACCAACCTTTTGGTTGACACTTGAAAGCATGTTTATTCTCAGATATGAAAGAAATCTTTCGCTGTGCATTTGCTTATATTAGAGACATTACTTGGAGTCATTCATGACATATTTCAAAAGACGTTGCATTGGTGTCGTCAAGTTCATCAAGATTATTATTAAGTCAATTATAGATGGATATATTATGAAAGGGTATGCATGCCGTCAACTTTCGATGTAAATGAAAGTTTGTCTTTTAAAAATGAATGCAATGTTTGTAAAATGTATCATATAGAGGTCAAGTACCTCTCAATGAAATCAACTATTGTGAATCGTTTATAATGTATATGAACGGGTCCTTTTAAGGGTGCAAACTGTGAACCTTTATCACGTTCCATTAGAAACTCAGCATGACTTACTGTAATATAATCACGTTGATCAAGTGTCATTATATTATACTAACTCATGCTTCAATTCCCAACACTACTTCAAAAACATCCATTTTTTTCGAAATTTTCAGAATTTAGAAACTAAAATAGCTTCTTTTATGATGTAACACAGATAGCGCGAAGAGATAAATAATTTCGGGTAATAATAGTTACGAAAATATCTTCAGAAATATCGAGGATATTTATAATGAAAGATTCGATGATGTTTTAGAATTTTTAAAATATCTGGAATCAAAGGATGGTGCAGAAAATTTGTCTGTGAAGGTTTAAAATAAGGAGTAAGGTGTTCGCTAATGATTTCAGCAGAAACTGAATCATTTGGATTCTTTGAAGGTAGATTTCGTCTTTATGGTTTGTCCACAGCCTCCTTCATGGTTTGTTTAACTGTTTTTCAGTACCAAATTTTCTCTTTTTCCGTTCTTTTCAAACACACTACTCTTTATTACAAACTTTCGACTATTAAAGTCGTTTACAGTTTTTGCTGCTTCATCAGCATTTTTCCAAAATTCGGAGAATTAGTTTCGCAGTTTGGGGTGTTTTTCAGAAACTTCACATTCGAAGTAAGTAAGTTTAGGAGATAGACATTATATGTATATATATAACTGTTGGCGTAGAATTGCTGCGAAATTTAAAATACTGATTGCTAATTCCCGGTAGTTGGTATAGCAATTATTGTTACAAGATGTGGATGAGTACATGATAGGGTTTCAATGAATAATTATAATGGTTTTTCGGAGAGACTTAAACCAATGAGTAATGAAGTTGCTGGTAAGTTTACTGCTAATGTGGTGGAACATGAAAGGTTCCCCGGTAACAAGAACGTATATGTCAAAGTTACAATAAGGCTAATCTGAAAAGTCGAAGTTGACTGGTTGGAAGTGTGATAAAACTGGATACTTTGAAAAGGGATTGCAAGATTATTTTCGGTAATAACAATGCTAAAGGATCTTGCACAGTTTTGAAGTCAAAGTATAGCTTTGAAAGATGTAGAGATCTAAGAATGATGTCACTTGTTAAATCTTGACTTGGATTCTGTTCTGTCAGAATATATAATTGAATTTGCATGAAAACGATTGTATATCGCTGTGAGCATAGTTAATAATTTTTGAATCAAAGTTGAAGAATGTACAGTGTAACATATTAATTGTGAACTTATATACTTCCCGAATATTACCTACCCGTTAAAGATTTCACAAGTAATATTTTGTACAAAAGAATTTTTATTACAATCTTTATGAAAATATATGTATGTATATTTTCTTCAGATGTAAAATAGATTTAATGAGTTAATATCATATTAAGCTCATTTGATTTTTGGCTTGAATTATAAATGAAAACTCTCTAAAACATTAGAGATCATATAATCTGCGCGGAATATTTCACTAATGAAATCATACTTCATTATTTATTCTTATTGATATTCCTTGGTGAAGGATGTTGTTGTCGTGGATTTTTTTATTTTTTTTGTGAACCTTACAAGGCACAGATGATGTTTTCTGGAAAGTTTCAAGTACATTGAAAATGAAAGTGTAAAATCAATCATGTATTTGAATAATACACTTGATTTATTATGAAATGGAATCTATTAAGTCGAAGCAGAGATTATAGTTAATGATTGTTAAGTCATTAACGAATGATGTATAGCATATTAGTAACATGAACTAACCGAGTAGTACCTACTAGTTATGATTTACATGTAATAGCTTAGTACGAAAAGATTTATTTTGATTTCAAATTTCACATATATATATTTAAAATATACATATAATTTCTTCAGGGGAAATGAGTTAATACTTCATAACTCGTTGATACAATATACTCGTTGTTGATTTGTGATGATGTTGGTGATTATGAAATTGGCGGAACTTGTAGTGCTACAGGTTTTGCCGGTGTTGGTGATACTGACGGTACTGTTGATGCTGCTGGTAAAACAAGTCTAGCTTGTAAATCGTGCACCATTCCGGTCAGGGTTTCTACTCTTCCTTCTATCATTTTGGTCCACTCATTTGATTTATGGTTACGGCTGGAATAGATTATCTCTAAGACTTTAGAGATTACATAATCGCCTCATAATATTTCTCCAATGAAGTTATGAATCAATACTTCATCGGTTATTGTTGTTGGTACTCCTTGGTATCTATGGTGCGTATGACGTTGATGTTCAAGGTACATATTGTGATGTTGAGGCTTGCGATGCGGATGTTGTTGGTGGTGGTAACGGTACTGTTGGTGTTGTTGTCGGTGGTACTGTTGATGCCGGTGATTCTGATGGTGCTTGTAACCTTTGCACCATATTCTCCAAAGCCACTACCCGAGCGCGAAGCTCGTTGACTTCTTCTACTACACCGGGATGATTGGCAGTTCGAACGAGCTGATGAATAAGATCCAGAATTTGAGAGAGTATATGATCATGACGAGATATTCTGGAGATGAGAGAGAAAATGGTATTATGAACAGGTTCGCCGGTAAGTGCTTCAGGTTCTTCGTCAAGAGGGCAATGTGGTGGATGGAAGGGATCGCCTTCTTCTTGTCTCCAATGATTAAGTAAGCTATGAACCCATCCCCAATTCATCCAGAATAGGTGATGGCTGATTGGTTGATCCATTCCGGTTACACTGTCTTCGAAATTCAGGTGAATACCCATATCGGAATAGCTGTCGGAGTTTAAGGAATTTGAACTAGATGCGGGATCCATCTTGTATAATTAGGGAATTGATTTTTGATATGAATTAGATTATAGAACTTAGATTGATATTCTTCAATACATAATTTACATATGTATATATAATATCAAAATCCCATAAATTACGGAGAAATTTTCGAAAGATGTCAGGAAAAGTTTACAGTAACAGATACGCTAAGATATGAATTTTTGTCTATACATTATTTATGCAATAAATGCAGAAAAATGTGTCTAGACTTAAGAATGATAAGCATGTAATTTTCGACAAGAAATGATAAGCAAAACTTTAACATGCAGACACGATCGAAGTCCAGACTTACTAATGCATCCTAACAACTATCAGTTAGACACACTCATGCAAGACCTGGTTCGCTAGGACCAACGCTCTGATACCAACTGTGACGATCGCTCCAAATCCATATGGACGAACACGTCATTCATCGATTTCATTACGAGGTATTTGACATCTATATGATACGTTTGGTAAACATTGCATTGTTTTGAAAAGGCACACCATAAATGAATATTTAAATCAAAGGTTTTCGATATCTGATGATTTTCACATATAGACAATCACCGTAAATAATAGTTTACAATAGTACTTCTGTTGACAATGCAGTCAAAATAAGATAGATGGTGATGATTTGTGAATGCAACGTTTTCTCAAATAAAGCATGTATGACTCCATGCATATATCTTGTATAACATATAAGCAAACAGCAGAAGACTTCTAGGGAACCTGAGAATAAACATGCTAACAAGTGTCAACACAAAGGTTGGTGAGTTCATAGTTTTAATGTTGCGCATAATCTGTATATAAAGGTGGATCACAAGATTTCAGTTGTTTCATCCAGAAACGTTTATCAAAATATTCTACAAGATTGAGCACCCTGGTAACTAAACTTTAACGTATATATAATAAGTACCCCTGTTTTAACATACATGCAACCAACATGTACAATACACGCAATCCAACGTGTATTAAACTCAAATAGCATACGTTTGTTTTATAGTTCAGGCTAGGGTTTCTATACCTGGAACAGACTGGGATGTCAAGCCCTATGGATCCATATACTACTACTCGCGCCCACCAGTTCTTATAACCGGCAGTTACTAGTTACCAAAGCTAAGGGATTTTCGGTTCAAACTCAATATAGAATTTAATATGTACTTGTGTCCATTGTGTTCAAAATAAAGTGCATGTATTCTCAGCTCAAAAATATAGATTGCAAAAGCAATTAAAAAGGGAGCAAATGAAACTCACCTTAGCAGCACATAAAGTTGTTCACCGAAATGTGACCAAAACTCAGAATACCCAAATAACCGTAGATCTCAACCTAGAGAACATATGTTGGTCAATAAATGTTTAACAAGCTATGTCTGGTCATAGTGTATCACAATCCTAATGCTCGAGATCGACATACAAAAGTTATCCAAAGTCGTTTCAAAAGGTCAATTTTGGCAATAGTTCAACAAAACGAGACGTACCTTATATAAGGATTCATTTACTCGGTTGGTAATATTCAAAAATCTAATTTATCAATCTTATAAACAAGTTGTTTAAATATTAATTTTAGATTCAAAAGTGAAGGTATTTCGTATGCCCGAGAGACATATTAAATTAACGTGGCTAATATGTTTTGATCCAAGTCGGGTCATACCCAATAACAAGCTTACCGACACCTTATACGTATTTAATCTTAACGATTGGATCATTGATTAAATACGCGACACTTGAACTTTGATAAAAATGGTTTTCTGGAATATTACTTGATGCGTACATATACATATATATATATATATATATATATATATATATATATATATATATATATATATATATATATATATATATATATATATATATATATATATATATATATATATATATATATATATGAATTATGGAATAATTTATATAATATGGATTTAATTATTTATAGGTTAAATAATTAATTAATTTATGTTACATTTTATATATAAATTGGTTTTATATAATAAAATGTATATATATAAATTAGAATGGAAGTTTTATGAAATAGTTTTATAAAAATTTATCTTTTTATAAAACTTATTTTATAAACTAAATTGGAAGTGGCCTTGGAGTTACAACACACATGCTAGAGATTCCATCTAGTTGGCCATACTTTTCCTTTAATCCATATACATGTTCCTTGACTCCTTGGAACATACACAAGCAATTATTCTTCAAAAAAAAACTGCACAAAAACACTCTCTTTGAGCTGCTGAAAGCCGTGGGTTTTAGAGAGCAAGAAAGGGTTCTTAATTTGTTTTTGCAAGTCCATTTCAAGTGTTGATTAAATCCTAACCAAAGTACAAGGTGTTGGTGGTTGCCTTGGGGTATAACTACTTGAGGTTTCATATTTTTGGAGCTCCATTCATCATCATCATCTTCATCATACATTATCAAGCTTGGAGAAGGTATAACCTCTTTATTCTTTCTTGTAGTTTGTAAGCATGTTTCATAACTTGATCCTAATTGGGATTTAACTTTAATTGGTTAAAGATTAACATGTTCTAAAATGGTAATTACATGCTTCCGCTTTTAATTGATTCTTAAAATGTTTTATACATAATGGAACTTGTTAAATCCCAACAAAAAGCAATTCCAATTAACGTCAATCATAATTCAGTTGACCATATCTTTTGATTCGTTCATCAAAATTACGCGATTTCTAAATGAAAAGTTATTGATTTTTCGCCAGCTTTCCAAAAACATGCATATCATATAGCCTTTATCAGTAATATATGTATTTAATTCGTGATTCATCATAAACTGTTTAACGACGAAATTTAGCATACAAGCATGCATAGATATATGCTCGAGCACTAGACATGGATACACAAATAATATATAAAAGATAAGATATGAATGCATCAATATTGTGATTCAATATTGCAGGAAAGTACGTAGACGCAACAGAGATGATAAACACTAGGTTTGACTTGCGAACAGTACCCATGAATATTACCCATAACCTCCATAGCTATAACCCATAGTTTCCTTAGCTCTATCCCGCTTGAAAACCCATTTTGAAATCATTTAGACATCACTCCGTCGTAATATCTTATGTATATTATTATTTTTGTATCGTAAAAATAATAATACTAATACTATTAATAATAAGATTAATAATAATAATCATAATATTAATAATAATAATAATAATAATAATAATAATAATAATAATAATAATAATAATAATAACTAATAATAATAATAATAATAATTAATAAAATAAATACGGAGTAAAATGAATTGAATCAGAAGTAGAAATGGTCGAGCTTTTATAGTGTTGGCCTGAAATTGCCTGTCATGTGATCGCATGGTTTACTAGGCTTTTGGCCATGCGATCGCATGGCCACCTGTCTCCAGCTCACATCTTTTTGTTTCTTTGTTCGTCGACATAATTTTATAATATATATAATATAAATAATTTAAATTAATTAATTATATATTATATTATATTCTCGTGTATAGGTGACTTGTAATTTTTATTCCGATGTCTTGTACGTTTACGTTCGACTTATGTCCCTCTTCCAATTTCTCGAACGCATTTTCGTACGCTTAGAAAACTGGTACTTTTCGTTATGCGACGTGTACCTTTATCAAAAATTAAACTTAATCATTGATAAACTAGGTCACTCGAAGTGTAGCTTTAATCAATTAAGTGTTTTGGTTATTTGCTTCTATAAATCATCATCTCGTAGTATATACATATACATATATACATTTTCATTTTGAAATAGTGTTTTACTGTAGCAAAGTTTTTTTACTGTAGCAAATAGTGATTTTCGAAAACACTGAAGCTTTTCGGGTACTGTAGCAATTCAAAAATACTGTAGCAAATTAGTTTTTTATTGGTTCATCTTAAACGTTTTAGTTAACTTATCTAAATATCAATCGAATCAATAATCGAATGTTACTATCGTTTACTAAATAACTTGAAATCATATATATATATATATATATATATATATATATATATATATATATACATATATATATAGATATATATGCACATTAAGTTATATATATATATATATTGTTCGTGAATCTTCGAGAACAGTCAAAGAATAATTGATTACGTGAATATAGTTCCAAAACTTCCGTGACTCAACATTACAGACTTTGCTTATCGTGTTGAAAACATTAAATCATTTAAAGATAAAGTTTAAATTTGGTCAAAAATTTCCGGGCTGTCACAAAAACGGTGAAAGATAAGTTACGACCCCGGAAACCAAGTTACGATCCCGAGAACGAGCAAGTCAATCCATGCAAAACAGCAGACCAGCCCAGGCACCGGCCACCAATTCCGGCTTACCACTTTGGCGCCGGCCTGTTAAATCATCCGTCACCTGGCACCAGGAACGGGCTGGGTAAACGGATTACCTGGCACCGACCTCCCACACCGGCCTGTGGCGCAGGCTTGCCAGGCTGGCTTGCCAGCCGTTCCCAGCCAAAAATTTCTCTATAAAAGGGGACTTTTGGGCTCATTTTTACACACACTCAATTTTCTACTTCAATTTAGATTTAAATATTATTAGTTAGTTTTTAGTAGTAGCTACCTTAGCTTCTATTTTCCGAAGGATATCCCAGCGAGTTACTGCGATGTCGGGCAGATTTCTTCGGCCTTTTCAGGTTTTTATCTGAAACACTTGTCTTGTTAATTAAACATGTATTGTTATCATTAATGTTTAAAGATGCGTTTTGATATTACCATATTAGCATAATTAATCTGTATGTTGCCATGATAGATGTTTGGGTTAGCGTAGTTATGTTAAATTAGTACGATTACTATTTTTATACTGAATCTGTGACGCCGATAGATTTGTACGCTAGCATCTTAAGAATTGACCAACCTAATTTGTGATCAGGACTTATCCACCTATAAGAACTTAGCTACTTCATAGGACTAAGACCCCTGGTTATACTATACCTAAAGATTCTATGAACTCGGTATTGTCATTGTTCCCGAGAGGTAACTAATACGCTTTTAGGACACGGAACTTAGGAATTGAGACATGAATGACCTAGTATGATTATTAATTGTTCCAAGGAGACCTCTTAGGAGCCTTTAAGATCTAGTTAGTGCCATAACTGTGTGACCCAAACCTATTACATGTTCTTATTTGATTGTTGCCTTAGGATTAAATCATATCAACTGTCTCAGGTACTTATTAGGTTTCTATCTGCTTACTTTCAGTATATCAACTGTAATGCTGTATAATGTTCAGATTAGTATGACCTCATTAGTATGATGAAATGGTTGTTAGTTTACATTAATGTTTTGTCAACATGGCCCGACGGACTCCTTCCTTCTGTGATCAGTGTTCACTCAACACGACCCACTGTTATTCAGTTCCCTAAACTGATAATGAGGGTTAGGATTAGAACTCAACTCACTAATAAACCTAGTACTATGCTAAGGATAACCTCCGAGGTATAGATACCCTTTAATTATACAACCAAGTGACATGCTTCTCACTGCTCAACGAGAACTCTGAGAGTCTAGAGATAAGTAGGTTTGTGCAATTGGCTCATCCAACCAGATCTACATTATTCTAATCATAGCTTTAACAAAAACATAATTACCTTTTCCTAGCCTAAACTGATATCTTAGTCAACATCTCCCAGTTCTGCATACTCCGGATATCCCTCCATTTCCTTTACCTTTTCGTAATTAGGATTATTAGCTTAAAACCAACTAATATCTTTTACCTAGATAATTTAACCAAAGATAATTATCCACTTGATTTTTTCAATTCGTTAAACTATTCAAAAACACGACCCTAAATTAACTTACACTTTCTACCCCAGAAAGTTTAAAAGTGAATTTAGGCCCCACAAAATATAAATACTATAAAGAGGAAACCCTATTGATAAGTTCATACTGCCACCTTGCGACCTAACGACACCGCATAAATAAAACCGTCCAGTTTAGACATATCAGGTTACAGGTATATAACCGGCCTCAAATTTTGCAACCGTTCGGGTGCAGTGTGTACCCGTACGGATGCAAGTTCCATCCAAAAACCATTTATCCACCCATAACCGTACGGTTACAGGTTGTATCCATGCGGATACATGTTGTATTCGTACGAATGCACATCAATTTGAAATTTTTAACTTTTAAGTCCAAATTTCACATGGTATCGAAAAATGCCAATGCATCTCAAATACACAAAAACAAGCTCAACAAGTTCACACATATCTTCAAAAGCTCACTTATTTCACGAAATCCAATCACTTAGAGAAAAGAGTTAAGTAACTAAATACCCGATCATTAACATTTTACCTAAGCTACTGATCTATCAAGCTTTATAACTCCCCCTATTATGCACATTCGAAGATATAGAAATAACCATCAACTATCAAACAAAAATAAAACAACGCATGTTTGTATTTTCTAAGATAAATGCTAAAACACACTAAAATCTTTATATATTTTTCATAATGATGCAAACTATCTAAATGCAAATGAAGATGCCATATGCAAACTAAACAATATAAAAAAAATTATTGAACTAATCAACTCGCTACGAATAAAACATAACTAAGACAATTTTATCAACTATTAAAACATAAAAACAACATAAACACATATTTTTTGTGAGAAAGTGGTTTTCTTTTTCTGAGGATCAGAACTGAACCATATTTGCAGTTTTAACATCGTTTATTCTTATCAACTTGATTAAGTACCTACACTTTTAGTCTTTGAACATCAATAGACTCTTTAGATTTTCCTTTTAGACTTTTTGAGGATCACGTTTGCATTAATTACTTGAACATATTTCTATGTCTGCTTAAATCATACACTCAGCCATCACGATTTATTGAACAGCAATATTCTCACGGTGTTTATAGCAAACCTGGCAGCCATGAACTTCTACCTTAAACTCATACTTTTCATTTCGGAAAGCTTTGCTTGTCTCAATTTTATTGAATACTCTGAAAGAAAGCATTTAGGTACCAATGGCTATAAATCCCATGCTTTAGCATAAAAAGTATAATGATGAATGATATGATATATTTGGGAGTGATGGAATTCTAAGTCAGAATATCCTCTAGAACATGTCCCCATCTATCTAGGTCAATCGGCACAAACCCATACCACATGCAATAGATGCGCAGTCCTACTGGGTATTAGCGTCATGGACAAAATGATTTGAGTTCTCTAGATGTGATAACCCTCTCCCCCTCGAATTTAGATAACTTAATTCATTTTGATAGCTCTTTGCTTGATAACATCTCTTGTCTCAAACATAGATAGCGTATGATCTTTGACATTGTATTTAGTTCTGAATCCTTGACTTCTTGATGTGTGTGGTGCACCATCTTTATTTACAAGCACATAAACTCATTTTTTTAGATTTTTTGATGTTGCTCTTTTAACTTTTGCAGATAAATAAACATGTAATGAAAAATATAAATACAGATATGATGATGCACCACTGTCTTCGATTTAAGATGAATCACACTTAGAATATAGCTTTACTCTTTGCCGTTAAAGTAGTCTCCTTCCATTGATGTCACATACTCGAATCATTCATTGTCTGTGATGCAGAATTGCACTTTTTTACACGTTCATAGTGAGTACACTCCCCTTTAGATACCTAACTAACCTACGAGTAAAGTTTCGGCCCAAGCATTAAGAGTAAATAGAAACTGGTATGCATTCTAGACAGAGTAAACTCACCTTGTGTACTTACTTAGCAATCCTTCTCTACCGAGTATAAATCATAGTAAGGGAGACCTCTACCGTCTGTTGAGTTGCTGAACAATTATTTCTCGATACATTCTCAGCAATAATTAGGTGACTACCCTCAACCGCAGTGAATCTTTCCATATTTTCCTTGTCATGATATTTACTTTGTATTTGTGTGATTATCTCATTCAAAAATTCAATCGTCTAAGCCTATTAACTTATCATTGACTAATCATGCATTACTTACTTTATACGCAAAATGATAAGCATGCAAGTTCAGTTATACAATCATTTCTCATTAACATAACAACTTCTCATTATTATGTTTTTCAACTTTTTATGGTTTTTCATTTTATCATTTTTGTTTTTTTAATCGTATTTTCTGATGTTGCCATATTTCCCCCTAAAATACTAAAAACAAAAATCTTTTTAGTTTTTCAAATTTTATCTAATCTAAACATAAGAAAATAAGTAAAACAGAAAATAAAATGATCATGCAAAGCATGAAATATTCTAACTAAATATTCAAACTAAATATTCAAACCTATGCAACATGCAGATGCAAAATTGTACAGATGTTACATGATAGTTGGTTACTTCAAAAGCTCCTTATTAGATACAACCTCTTCCCTATCTTTTACCCCTAGTACAGTTAATAGGTATTGTAAACGAGGTCGTTCAAAAGCCTTAGTAAACAAATCAGCACGTTGGGTTGTAGTACCTATCTGCGGGACATCTATTAATTTCTTTTCATAGCAGTCCCTAATAAAATGATACTTGATCTCTATATGTTTGGTCTTAGAATGGTTAACAGGGTTCTTAGTCACATCAATATCAGAAGTATTATCAACATAAATAGGAGTGTTAAAAATATGCAAACCGTAATCGCGCAGTTGTTGTTGAATCCCGACAACCTAGGAGGTACAACTTGCAGCAGAAATATATTCAGCTTCACACATTGATTGTGCAACAGCAGTCTATTTCTTACACTGCCAGCTAACTAATCTGATACCCAGAAATTGACAGCCACTAGAGGTAGATTTTTAGTCTCTTTTGCATCCTCCTTAGTCAGAATCACTAAAAGCTGTTAACTCAAACTCATCTTTCCGAGGATACCATAAGCCCAAACTAGGAGTACCCTTGAGATACCGCATGATTTTCTTTGCTGCTAGCATATGGTTCACGTTTGGATTCGCCTGATAACGAGCACACAGGCATGTGACGATCATGATGTCAGGGCGTGATGCTGTAAGATACATAAGGGAACCAATTATAGCTCTATATAAGGTCTGGTTGACTTTCTTCCTTGATTTTCCGGCGTAATCCTGTGATTTACCAATAAAGGATTCTTGGTAACGCATTCTTCTTCCATCTTGAACCGGCTCAAGATGTTAGCTACATATTTTGTTTGATGTAGAAAGATGCCCTTTTCCGTTTGATAAACCTGCAACCCTAGAAAGAAACTAATAGTACCCAGTGAACTCATCTTGAATCTTTTCTGCATTACATCTTGAAATTCATCCCATTTTTTTGATCTGTAAATCTAAAGATGATATCGTCCACATAACTGAACCAGCATAATATCATCACCCTTTTCCTTAATGAACAGAGTCTGCTCGATGACTCCTTTTCTGAAACCTTTCTCTATTATCTAGTTTGACAGAGTAGCATACCAAGCTCTCATAGCTTGATGAAGACCATATAGCGCTTCTCTAGGAGATACACCTTCTTTGGTTGATGTGGATCAACAAAACCTGATGGCTGAGCCACATACACTATTTCTTGTAGAGTGCCATACAAGAATGCACTCTTAACATTCATCTGATACAACTCATCATAATCAATCTCTGGAATCTGCTGATAACCTCTAACAACCAGTCTAGCTTTAATTCGAATCACAATCCCTTGATCATCTTTCTTGTTTTTCAAAACCCACTTCAGGCCATATGGTTTACAGCCTTTCGGTGGAATCACTAGATGCCAAACACCGAAATGATTGAATTGAAGTAGTTCTTCTTGCATAGCTGTAACCTACTCATCATAGTGCAGTGCCTCTTTGACATCTTCAGGTTCAACTTGTGACACAACGCAGGAGTGCGCATTCCTGAATATTCTTCCGGAATGATTTAAATGAGTATAAAAAGCTGTCACAACATTAGCATAGGGTGTAGCTCTATTGTCTGATGTAGAAGATCCATCTTCTATAGCACCTAAAACATCTGCAGGATCAAGCAGAACGTTTGGGGAGAGATACCTTTTTAGAAAACCATTTTTGTTTTTAGAAAGGGAAAACGAGTCAAGTTGTGAAACAAGACAAGTTTTTCGAAAATTTTAGTTTCAAAGCTTTGTGCATCCAAAGTCATCCCGGTTTTGGGATAACCGCACAGATAGCTATTGCCCCGGTATATCAACGAAGTGAACTACCTTCTTGTGTTGAATGCGATGAGACAATAACTATCTTGGGCTCAAAAGGTTGTGTGCACACAAGCCACCCCGGTGGTGGGATGACCGCACGGGTAGCTACTTCCCCATAAACATACTATTCGGTGTCAATAGCGATGAGAAAGTAACTACCTTGGGTATGAGTGGTTCGGTGGGTCTATTGCGTGATACTTAGAAGACTTTACTTCCAAGCTTAGGTCTTTTGTTACCCAACTTAACTTGGAAGGCTTTACTTCTAAGTTTGGAAGACTTGACTTCCAAAACAACAAAAGTGAGGACTCGTCTCTCCTGAAAGTATCAAAGCTCAAGGCTTTTATTCACTTGACTACTTCCCACATAACAAGCTTTTATGCTTATGTTTAGAAAGGGTAGGAAGTAGGAACTAACCCTCCGTTAATTGATAGAACAAGGGTGCCATAGCTTTTGCCTATGATGTGTGTTGTCTAAACAACACTAGCACGAAGCCATTGCTCTTAAAGAGGATAGCACATTGTGAAGCTCGGTGGCTCCTCTTCCCTTGGTATGATACATCGGTATGAAACATCGTGAAATGATGAATCAATCAATGTCAATATGAAATGGTGTGGGTTAGGAAGTATTCCACACTAAGTAAGGTGACATTTGGGAGACTTGACTCCCTTTAATGGATGGACTTGAGTCACCCAGAAGTGTTAAAGCTTGATGCTTTAAACACTTGAGTTTTGAAACACACATGGAAGACTTTACTTCCATGCAACAATTGATTATTTTTAAATGTTTACATTAAGTACACTTTGATTGTACCAAATGGAAGACTTTACTTCCACAAAAAGGGTGGAGTTGATTCACCCCAAAAGGTAAAGTTATGGCTTTATTTGACCAAAGATTTTCAATTAATTCCACATGTTACTTGGAAAAAATTTAAAATTAGGTCATAATTTTATAAAAATAAGTCCATGAGAATTTATCTCTCCCCCCACACTTGAGATCATGTAATGCCCTCATTACATGGAATCGAAATAAAATACTAAATTCGAGAGGACAATATTAAAAAGTGGAAGAGAAATAGAGATACCCGATAACAAAAGTCATTTGCACAAGTATTCGTCAAATTGCATGAAATTCTCTTGACATATCCGCATTTCCAAACTTCCTTCTTGATTTTGATTAACGAGTCTTTATCTAGAGTCACCCCTGTCTTCTCAACATTCCTTATTGGGGTGGTTCTCCCCCACACTTTATCGGACGGCATGTGAAATCGGTGGAAAAAGTTCCAAGAATCAAGAGAGTGAGCCAATCATTAACCCTTCAGGTGGTGTATAAGAAGAGAATAACCTTCTTCATTTGCATGAAGAAGATTGAACCAACCTGAGAGTCAACAAAAGACTCTCTTCCAAACATGGTTTTAAACACAAGGTTTTCTTTCTTAATCGGCTCACACAAACACGAATCATCAACCTCGGGTTGCAAAACCTCCTTAAAATCATCTATACCATACCCGAGAGGATTGTTATACACTTTGAAAGTTTCAGGTATGATATTCTTAACCTCACTTCCTTCATCATCATCATTATCTTCACTATCATCATCACTATCATACTTGTCATCACCAAGTGGATTATCATGGATTGTAAAAATGTTGGGTGTTGGAGAAGTTTCACTCACTTCATCATCTTCCTCATCACTCTCACTAACTTCTTCATCATACTCCTTACCATCATTTTCACCTTTATCATTATCCTTATCATCATCTTCATTCTTCTCTTCATCATTGGTTATCGAAGATTCGGGTACTTGTGCAATCTCCACTACTGTAGTTTTGGCATAAAAGCTTACATCATCATCATCATCATCATAAAAGACCCAATCTCTTGATCGAGAAGTAGAGACTACAGGTAAGGTGGGTGGTGAAATGGTAGTGGATACAAAATCTTCAACTAAAGGGAGCATGGAACTCACGGTTTTCTCTAAGCTTTGAAATGAAGCTTGTTGAATTTCTAACATTTCCCTTAAATCTCTTCTCATTCCCTTAAATCTCTTCTCTCTTGAATTAGAGCCTCCATACGGTTAAGGTGGGTTCTCACAATGTTTGAGAATAACTATAGTAAATTCGAATCGATCTCCTCTTGTTGTTGATTTTGAAATTGAAATTTAGGAGAATCCCATGTCGAGTTATCCCCCTCATAAAAATAGTCCAATGGTTGACCAAAAGAGTCAAAATTAGAAATGGGACCATTATCACAAGGTTGATTCATAGGGGAAAAATCATTCATAGAATTGTAATCATAATCCCCGATTGGATAACTCCCATCATAAGTATCACAATAACCATTCGGCCCGAAATTAGCTTGCCGTTGATTCATGTAACCGTTGTTGTTCATAATACTCATTATAATGATTACCCATGTAACCATCATTCACATACCCATAATCATCATTCATACCCATATAATCTTCATTGTTCATGCCCATGTACCCGTTATCATCATTCATTCCCAAATAACCATTATCCAAACCTATATGACTTGAGTCTCCCATCAATTGTTGATCATAATTCGTGATTCTTGACATCAAGTAGTCACACAAAGCATCACTCCGCCATCTAGCTTAATCACACCACAAACAAGCAAGCATTTTTTGAATACAAGCAAATATAAATAAAAAATAACTTTTGCAAGAATGAAATTCTTACAAAAGGATCGAACAACTACTAGCAAATATTTTAAAATCCAATTAAAAACCACTCCCCGGAAGCGGCGCCAAAAAGTTGATGTGACATTTTAGTGTTCTCAACTTATAATAATATAAAAACAATGATCAAACACTTAACCAATTAACCCAAACGCCCGAGCAACAATAACCCGATCATTATAGCAACTAGCAAGTATTTAAACAAGGTTCGTTCCACAGGGAGCAATTTACATGAATATCAAAACACTAGTAATTATCCTAAGTTGGTTGGGGGGTTTTAAGAAAGATTTGATTGTTGATTAAACTAATATTAAACTAAAAGAGAGATTAACAATTAATAGAGAAAATGACCACTTGATTATTCCACCTTTTGCCATAATTTACCCAACTCATTACACAATAATGTTTAAACATATAGTTTCATTTTCATTCGTCAACTTCCATAAAATCTCAATCAAATAAAATTCGTTAACTCACGTAGACTCATTTCAAAGATCAAACTATGTTTTGAGTGAAATCATTGTGAGATTGGTTTTGGATTAAAATCTCTTAAAATACTTTAATTATCAAAATCCCTTAAAATAATGACACTACCATGTGAATAAAAGCCAATTGAAAACCAAACCAAAGCAAGAACCCAATCCCTTGAAATCCTCAATTTGTTTGTCTAGATCACCAATGGTGTTGAAGTACAAATTGCTTCACTAATCAAATCCCTAAGAAAAGCTAGGCGACTTATATAATCAAAGTAAAGCTTTCAACAATCAAAGTAATGGATCTTCAACCTAGCATAATAATCATCAACTCATTCAAACACCCAATTCATAAATTAGGGCAAAATCCAAGCATCAAGTTTACAAATCAAGTGAACACAAGTAATCTAAGCTATAATCATTGCATAAGCAAGAAATAAATCAAAGAAATAACAATCATTCATCACTACAATAAAAATGGAGAAAAGTTACTACCAAAATGGAGAAGAAACACTAAAATGGAGGATGGATGATGGAAATGGAGCTTCAATCTTCATGTAATTAGAGTTGGGAGCTTGAAATTAGCCTTCATCTTGATAGAATCATGATTGGAACCCTTTTAGGGCTCCAAAATGGCCTAAGGAAGCAGCTCTCTCAACTAAAAACCCCTAAAATTGTTTTTATAGTTGAGATGAGTTTTTGGCTAAGTATATGCCTGGAACGACGTTCCGGAAGGTGGAACGACGTTCCTAAAGGTGGAACGACGTTCCTAAAAGTGGAACGACATTTCGGATAGTTGAACCACATTCCTGAAACCCTCCAGAAAGTCTGAAAACTTTCTGACTTCGATTTCCCATTTTCAAGTGCTGCGGAATGACGTTCGGGCCATTTCGAACGCCATTCCTGCTTGAAACTTGGCTTTTTAACCCCAAAATTTCACTTGATTCATTCCTCATGTCAAAGTATTGAATCTCATGCATAAATATGATCTTTTGGACCACTTTTATCCCGAAATGACCATATACCACAAACCGCTCACTAATCATCACAAATTGTATTGAAACACCACGAATGTAGGGAGATATTACGAAGATAACTATGTATATTTTGAGCAATATCAACTTCCTCCCCCTCAGATTCTAAGACAGTCTCCTCCAATTTTGGAAAAGAATCATCAGAATCTGATTCACCATTATTAGGCCCATGCTCAGGAGTACTTGTCTCAGCTTCTATCAGAATATCAGATTGCACTAGCACATCATATGCATTCTCAGAAGAGATACGCATGTTATACATCATTTATGTAGCAATCTAATCATCAGAGTTCACATCAGAAAGATGGAATGAATCAAACAGTTCAACATAGTCAAACTGCCATTGATAACCTTTACCGGCCAGAATAGGAGCATGTCTTTGAATATAAATTTCAATACGTTCTTCAAAACACCGAGAGTCAAGATTGAATACCCTTTTACACGCATTTTCGTAACCCAAAAATCTCCCTGTAACTGCCTTTGGATTGAATTTACCCCCAGTATCCCGAATCATAATGGCACAAGGAGCACCAAATGGTTCAAGATGCTTGATGTTCAGTTTTATTTTAAGCAGTGGCTTATAGCTTGTCTTGTCATGTCGTTTGACAACAAGTACTCTATTCATCGTGTAGCGTGCCTTAGAAACTGCTTCACTCCAGAAAGTAACAGGTAATTCAGGGTCAGCCAACATTGTCCTACAGTCTCAATTAGAGTTATATTCTTTCTTTCAGCAACACCATTCATTTGTGGAGTATAAGGAGAACTAAACTGTTGATGAATGCCTTTTTCATTACAGAGGTCTTCCATCTTCTGATTCTTAAACTCGGTCTCATGGTCAGTATGGATTCTTCTTACCTTCAACATGTATAGAGTCTCAATTCTTGTGATTCGCAGTTTGATTTGGTCAAAGGTATCAGCTTTACTTTTCAACATTACTACCCACGTAAAACGTGGGTACTCATTAGTAACCACCAAGCAGTAAGAGTTTCCAGTGATACTCTTCTTGTTTATTGGACCAAAAAGATCCATATGAAGAAGCTCAAGAGGAGTATCAATGGAATGATGTATCTTGACTTTGTGAGGCTTATTTGTTTGCTTTGCTTTCTTACACAGCAGACACCCTTCTGAAACATGAAAACCTTTACCATTTACTCCTTCAACCAAGTTGTTGTAAACTAAATGGTTCATCTTCCTGAAGCTTAGATGACCCATCCGTTTATGTCATGGGACAGATTCTTGCTCAGTAGCTTTGGACATAAAGGCTTGATGCCCTGTAGCTGATTTGACGTAAGCCTTTGACATATCCAGAATATATAGGTCTTAACTTTATGGTGCTGTCATAAGAATCATCTCTTCCTAAATCTTGTAATCTTTTCTCATAATATAATACTGATGTTCATCGAATAAAACTTTATGCCTTTTATCACACACTTGAGAAACTGAAAGCAGGTTATTCGTCATCTCCTTAACATAGCTGACTTTATCAATACTAATCGAGGAATTTGAAATCATTCCTTGAGTAGTAATAAAACCACCCTGATCACCTGTGCATGAAACTGGTCCTCCTTTAATTAGTTTTACATCTTAAAGAAAGACATGTTTCCTGTCATGTGTCGGGATGCTTCACTATCAATAATCCAGGTATTGGTGTGTGGACTGTAGGTGACCTGCATAGAAATAGTAAACAATTAGTTTGATTAGGATACCCATGCCTTGTCAGCAATGAGTTTCCCGTCGACACCAACTATGTGACGCCCCGTACTAAATCATCATGTACGGACCATCATCAACAGGATCATTACAAGGTTAAGTACTATATGCGTTTTCAAAACAGAGTTTACATTCATAATAAAAGTGACGTCATAACATACGTCAATTGTTTTACAAATCAAAAGTATGCTTCGCTAAGTAGAAGCATTAAATAAGTGTACGTGACCATAATGGTCGTTACATAACATAAATTCATAAGTAAAAAGTTTGAATGCAACATAAGTAGTCATGCGATAACAACTCTAGGCAGCGGGTTCTACAGCACGACTAGTAAGATAGCGGAAGCGACTTCAAGCACCTGAGAAAATACATGCTTAAAAAGGTCAACACAAAGGTTGGTGAGCTATAGTTTAAGTATAACAGTAATGTAAGTAGGCCACGAGATTTCAGTGCTACAACGAGCGTTTCAAAAGTATGTAAAAGTATATGCTTAACCGTGGGCACCCGGTAACTAACTTAACGTTTAATGTACCCCCTTAAAGTGCACTTGGCAAGTGCGTATAACCTCGAAGTATTAAACACTCGTTAAATGCTAGCGCTACTAGCCCGAGTGGGGATGTCAAACCCTATGGATCCATATCTAAGATTCGCGTTCACGGTTCAAAAACCAATGATTAAACGTTACCGAGCTAAAGGGAATGTTTCTGCCGTTATATAACCCACACATATATAAAGTTTAAGTACTCGTGCCTAGTATGTAAAACATAAAATCCGCATGTATTCTCAGTTCCCAAAATAAGTTAAAGTAAAAAGGGAATGCTATAACTCACAATGATTAGTAGTAATGGTAAGGTAGTAGTCGGAAAGTGGTGTGCAAGTAACGGTCCAAACGTCCTCAACCTAAGTCAAATAGCACTAAGTCAATAAGTCGTCTCAAAAGGTTTACAAGTACGTAATTAAGGTCATAAGGGTCATCATCAATCATTATTAAACAAAAGGTAACAAGTAAGACTCGTTTATGAAAGTCGTTTAAAACAAAGGCTGACTTCGGTCAGTCACCACGGCCTCTACCCTTACTGAATTAAGGTGAGACCAGTGGTCATGGCTCCGTCTATGAGTCCCTTAAGTGTGGTAAAATTTACAGAAGCAAACTCGTCTTGGTTTGACCGTGGCGACGGTCTAAGTGCGAGTAGGTCAGAAATTTCTGCACAACGTTAAAGGACATGGTAACGATCGGAGGGCCATAAATCCTAAACCGTAACTCGGATTAAGACGAGTCCTATATGAAAAGTTATCTACTCGAAAAGTTCTATCTAAAAATCAAGGTTAGAACAGCCCAGGTCTACTGGTCTGTTCCAGAAGCATCAGGTCAGTGGGTTTTGGACAGAACAGTGGGTTTTGGAGAGTTCCGGTTGTCTCGGTGCTTGATGTTCATCACGGTTCTCATTCTTGATGCGTATAGCTTCAAGTGTACAACTCGTTGATGTGTTAACATCATTTTGACCAACGTTTGTCCATCATAACTCAAGTGCAAGTGTTGTAAGTGTTTGATGAACCAAGGTTACATGTAAGTTTATGAACAAGTTCATGAACACTAAGAAAGATCACAACCAAGTGTTGGATCCATGATACTTGCACCAAAGTGTAAGCTCTTGTTGGTTTCATGTCCTTGTTCAAATGTGTAGTAAGCAACTAACAATAAGAAGTAAATAAAAATGAAATGATAAGCCTAAACCAACCATGAAGGTGGTATTCTAGTAACATACAACAAACAAGAACACAAGTAACAATTATAAAGATTATAAACTTTAAATCTTTTGAAACAAAATATGTAGAACATAACTAGATAGATTATGTTCTTGGATGTTCTTGATAATACAAGATATTATGAAGAATCAAAACTAAGAAGTTTGATCTTGTAACATGAAAGTAAGTAAGTAAACAACTTAGTATCTTACAAGTAATTAACTTTAAACAAGAACAAGTAACAAAAGTTTTAACAACAAAGATTGATGATGATTATGTGATGTAGAAATCAGTTTTTACCAACAAAGAAAAGAAGAAAAGAAGTTGTTACTTACAAGAAAGAAAGAAGAACTTGAGAGAAAGATAAGAGAAAAGATGAAGCAAGTGTGTGTGTGTATATGAGAAATGAGTGAGCAAGTGAGAGTAATGAAGGAAAATGAAATCAAAACTCCACTAAATGGGGTACATGGATTCGGCATTCAGCTGAATTGGGAGGGGGAGGACAAAGTTCTTTGGTTATTAGGGTGTTAAAGCTTCAAAAGTTGGTTAAAGAGTGGTTATACATGGGGATTATGGCATGACTAGATTCCAAATGTTCAAACCAACTAGTTACAAGTCCTAAGTAATACTTACACTTTGAAAGAGTGGGCTAAAGGTCCATTAATAAATGTAGGGTGGGCTTACACAAGTCCATTAACACTAAAAGGCCCAAGTTTGCAAGTAGTTAGCAAGTAATCCAATAAAAGTCCAACTTAAGCCCAAGTAACTAACTAATAGCTTTAGTTAATTAAAATGATTAATAAAATTAATCATGAATGTAAATAATATCTTAAAATATTATTCGTGCAAGTTCCGGGTGTCACAAAGACGTTTCGGGCATTTAAAGTTCAAGTACGGGCAATCAAAGCAATATGTAAATGTAATAACATACATTCGTTTAATCACACGTATTAATAATAATAATTATTAATAAATAACGTTGGTAAAACCAGGGTCGTTACATTACCCACCTGTTAAAGAAAATTTCGTCCCGAAATTTAAGCTGAAGTAGATGGAGGAGTCGGGAAAAGATGAGGATATTTCCGCATCATTTGATCCTCTCGCTCCCAAGTAAACTCAGGTCCTCGTTTGGCATTCCATCGTACTCGTACAATCGGAATCTTGTTGCGTTTCAAAGTTTTGATCTCACGATCCATAATCTCAACAGGTTCCTCCACAAAGTGGAGTTTGTCATCAATAGTAAGTTCTTCCAAAGGTATGATGAGTTCGGGTGCAGCAAGACACTTCTTCAAGTTTGACACATGGAAGGTAGGATGAACTGAGCTCAATTGTGCTGGAAGATCAAGACGATAAGCAACGGGTCCAACACGTTCCAAAATTTCGAAAGGACCAATGTATCGTGGGTTCAACTTTCCACGTTTTCCAAAACGGATCACACCTTTCCAAGGTGCAACCTTCAACATTACACGATCACCAACATTAAATTCAAAGTCTTTCCGTTTAAGATCGGCATAGCTCTTTTGGCGATCACGGGCAGTCTTAAGTCTAGCTTGAATCTGAGCAATCTTCTCCGTCGTTTCGTGGACTACCTCGGGTCCGGTGATTTGCTTTTCGCCTACTTCGGCCCAACAAATAGGAGATCGGCACTTACGACCATACAATGCTTCAAAAGGTGCAGCATTAATGCTAGAGTGATAACTGTTGTTGTACGAGAATTCGGCGAGTGGCAAATGCCTTTCCCAGGCCTTTCCAAAATCAATGACACATGCACGCAGCATGTCCTCCAAGGTCTGAATCGTTCGTTCACTTTGCCCGTCAGTCTGAGGATGATAAGCAGTACTCATGTCAAGACGAGTTCCCATGGCTTCTTGCAAAGAACGCCAAAATCTGGAAGCAAAACGGGGATCGCGATCGGAGATGATTGATAAAGGTACACCATGACGAGATACAACCTCTTTGATGTACAGCTGAGCAAGTCTTTCCATTGTATCAGTTTCCTTCATCGCTAGGAAGTGTGCAGATTTGGTGAGGCGGTCAACAATAACCCAAATAGTATCGCATCCGCCCACCGTCTTCGGCAGCTTAGTAATGAAATCCATTGTGATCCTTTCCCACTTCCATTGTGGGATTTCCGGCTGTTGAAGTAACCCAGAAGGTCTCTGATGCTCGGCTTTAACCTTCGAGCAAGTCAAACACTTACCAACATAAGTCGCAACGTCCTTCTTAAGATTCGGCCACCAATACTGTTCTTTAAGGTCGTGGTACATCTTACCTGCACCGGGGTGAATCGAATATCTCGATTTGTGTGCTTCATCAAGTATCAGGCTTCGTAGATCTCCATAGTAAGGTACCCAAATTCTTCCGGCATAACATCGGAGTCCAGACTCCCTAACCTCGAATCGAGAGACAAGTATGTTTAAATGCTCGTGAGATATGTTCTCCTCCTTGAGAGCCTCAACTTGGGCTACTCTGATCTGGTTGTTGAGGTTCGAATGGATGGTGATGTTCAGAGCCCTAACACGGAGAGGTGCCGTCCTCTCCTTTCGGCTTAAAGCGTCAGCTACAACATTGGCCTTGCCAGGGTGATAACGGAGTTCACAATCGTAGTCGTTGAGCGTCTCGATCCATCGACGCTGTCTCATATTCAATTGCTTCTGATCGAAGATGTGCTGGAGACTCTTGTGATCGGTGAAGATAGTGCTCTTAGTTCCATACAAATAATGTCTCCACAATTTGAGTGCAAAGACAACGGCTCCAAGTTCAAGATCATGTGTAGTGTAGTTCCGCTCGTGAATCTTCAATTGGCGGGAGGCATAGGCAATAACCTTTGATCGTTGCATCAGTACACAACCAAAACCACTCTTCGATGCATCGCAATAAACAACAAAGTCGTCACTGCCTTCAGGAAGTGATAGGATAGGTGCGGAGGTTAACTTCTTCTTCAAAGTTTGGAATGCTGATTCGTGTGTGGGTTCCCAAATGAACTTCTTGCCCTTGTGAGTCAGTGCGGTCAAAGGACGCGCAATCAGAGAAAATCCTTCTATAAACCTTCGATAATAACCGGCGAGACCTAGAAATTGGCGAATATGCGTTGGAGTAGTGGGGGTCTCCCACTTGCTGATGGCTTCAATCTTGGCGGGATCAACTTTGATACCCTGGTCGCTCACAACATGACCCAAAAACTGTACTTCCTTCAACCAAAATTCGCACTTGGAGAATTTGGCGTAAAGTTGCTCTTGTCTTAAGAGTTCAAGCACTAGCCGAAGGTGTTGCTCATGTTCTTCTTCGCTCTTAGAGTAGATGAGGATATCATCTATGAAGACGATAACAAACTTATCCAAGTAAGGCTTGCAGACACGATTCATGAGATCCATGAACACGGCAGGTGCATTTGTCAAACCGAATGGCATCACGAGGAACTCATAATGACCATAACGGGTCCTGAATGCAGTTTTCATCACGTCACTTTCCTTCACCCTCAGCTGGTGATATCCGGATCGCAAATCGATCTTTGAATAAACGCTCGATCCTTGTAGTTGATCAAAAAGATCATCAATTCGTGGAAGAGGATATCGATTCTTGATAGTCAATTTGTTGAGTTCACGGTAGTCGATACACATACGGAAGGATCCATCCTTCTTCTTTACAAACAACACAGGTGCGCCCCAAGGCGAGAAGCTTGGTTGGATAAACCCTCGATCTAATAGCTCTTGTAGTTGACTCTGTAATTCTTGCATCTCGGAAGGTGCGAGTCTATAAGGTGCGCGAGCTACAGGTGCAGCTCCTGGCACTAAGTCAATCTGAAACTCTACTGCTCTCTGCGGCGGTAATCCAGGCAATTCCTCTGGGAAGACATCAGAAAATTCGTTCACAATTCGTACGTCGTTCACGTTCTTCACCTCAGTTTCTACCGCTTTCACATGTGCTAGGACAGCAAAGCGTCCCTTCTTCATAATCTTTTGCGCTTTCACGCAACTAATGAGGTTCAACTTCGAGGTACATCTCTCTCCATAGATAACCAGTGGTTCGCCATCTCCTTGTGGTATGCGAAGTGCTTTATCTCCACAGATAACATCGGCCTTTATCTTGCTCAACCAATCCATTCCGACGATCGCGTCAAAACTTCCCAGTTTGATAGGTATCAAATCAATTTCGAAATCTGCACCAGCTATGTTGATAATAGCTCCACGACTAATATGGTCAACCTTTTCAAGTTTTCCATTGGCGACCTCGACAAGCATACTTTCCTTCAAAGGAACTAACGACCAATCTAACTTATCACAAAAATGTCTACACACATAGCTCCTATCGGCACCAGTATCAAATAGGACAGAAGCTAAAAGATTGTTGATCTTGAATATACCTGTCACCAAGTCGGGGTTGTCGCGAGCGTCTCTTGCATTAACATTGAAGGCTCTAGCACGTGGTGGTCCGCCATCCTTACGCTTGTTAGGACACTCGTTTCTGAAATGGCCCGTCTTTCCACACTCATAACACTTCTTAGGCCCATTGTTGTTGTGGTTTGGCTTCACATTCAAAGTGGTAACCTTGCAATCCTTGCCAACATGTCCAGATCGTTGGCACTTCTCACAGATAACATTGCAATACCCAGTGTGGTGCTTGTAGCACCTATTGCATTGTGGTAAGGTTCCTTTGTAGTTCGGATTGGTGCGGTTGTTGTTGTTGGGGTTGGTGTTGTTGTTGTGCATGTTGTTGTTTTGCCTGAACCCTTCATGTCGTTTTGCCGGGTTTTGATCATAGTTCCTACCCCTGTTGTTGTTGTGGTTGTTGTCCCATTTCCTCTTTTCACCACTAACAGTTTCAAACTTAGCCTTCTCCGGCTCGTCAAGGATGATTTGATTCAAGAGAGTATGCGCCATGCGCATTGCTTCGGGAACACTTGGTGGCTTGGATGAGGTAACATTACCCTTGATGGACTTAGGAAGTCCCGAGAAGTATTTCTCCAAACGCTTAAATTCGGGGGTGACCATGGTTGGACACATAAGAGCCAATTCCAAAAACCTACGGTTGTAGCTGTTAAGGTCGTTCCCTACGGTCTTCAATTGCATAAATTCGATTTCCATCTTTTGAATCTCGGTTCTCGGACAGTATTCCTCGATCATAGCACATTTAAATTCTTCCCAAGGCGTAGCATACGCCTCATCAATTCCTTTCGCTTGGGCCATGGTATTCCACCATGTGAGCGCGCCATCAGACAGCGTGCAAGATGCAAATTTCGTTTTGTTAGCCTCAGAACAATTGCTAACCCTGAATACCGATTCCAACTTTTCGAACCATCTGGTGAGACCGACGGGTCCCTCAGTGCCACTGAAGTAGTGTGGCTTGCAGTTTTGGAATTCCTTGTAAGTACACCCATCTCGGACGACAGGTGGATTGACAGGCGGTGGTGGTGGAACTTGGGGTTGTCTGTCAGCTAGTGCAGCAGCGACACGTTCGTTAATCATGTCCTCAATCTGGGCGGCGGTAGGTGTGGTTCTTCCGTTGGCCATGATGTTCTATACAAACATTTTGACTCAAGTCAAAATCCATTATGCAAATAATAATAATATAGTATATAACAACCAACATGAAAACAGCACAACACATGTTGATTAAGTAATGCAAGCATATATAAGTACCACAAAACCATGATATGATAACGTAAGTAGAACACTTGCGCACAAAGTAACAACACAAATTCCATTCATTAATGATAATAAGTTCATACATTACAATAAGTTCGTACATTACATAAGTGAAATATGAAATTACAAAAAGAGATTACAATACAGAATCTAGTACAAAGTCCTACGGCGATGGTGGGTACAAGATGTCCAAAACATGAGTCATCTGCTCCTCGAGCTCAGTAACTCGAGTCTGGAGAATCTCAATCTCCCGCCTCATTTCCTCATTAGAGGAAGATGGTGGGGCAGGTGGTGCTGGCGGTGCAGGTGGAGCCGGTGGTGCTGAAGTGGATGGTCTGGCTCTGGGTGGAGACGGTAATATCAGTGGGTCGGCGGGGTACGGCACCAGCCGTTTACGAGCAGTGATCCTACGACGCCGACCATAAGCGTCAGTGACAGTACGACCAGGAATTATGCCAGCGAAGCGATACCGCTTCTTCGGCGGGGTAGAAGGTGCCTGAATCGGTCGGTCAGCGGGATCCTCCTCATCACTGGAGTCGTCAGATGAGGTGTCGTCTGAAGAAGCATCGGTGGAAGAACCGTCGTCTGAATCATGCGGTGGTGGCGCGGGTGGCTCAACGTATCCGAAAGCGGCCAACATCTGTCGGTGTCGGCCTGGCGTAATCACGGCTAAGCGGCCGTCGGCAGTGCGTCGGCAAGGTGTGCGCCAGTGGTTACGGAAGGGACCTTCCCCGAACTCCGCGGGGATCTCCATGCCACCAATGCGAGCCAGTTGCCTCAGGGGTCTGGAAGAAGACGCCGGGATAGGCACACTAGAGCTAGCTCCAGAACTAGAGGCGCCGGGGTCGCCAGCGGGTGTCGGGGCCGGAATGTCGGCAGCGGCAGCAGCAGCAACAGGTGCAGCAGTGGGAGGAACAACGGGGCCTGAGCCGCTCGGGATGTCAGTAGGTGGTACGTCCGACATCTGAACAAGGAAAAATAAATTTTCCATGTCAGTATGTCATAAAGCAAGCAAATAATAGGCCAACAGTTTAAATCATGTATAACAATAAGTAGCATGGCAATATCAGTAATCGTACGAAACTAGCATGCAATCGAAAGCAAGTAATAGCATGCAGTAGTGAAATCACGTAGTAGCATACGGCATATAGCAGTAACAGTAAGCAGCAGCATGTAGTAAGTTCAGCGGAAACAAGTAAACTAACAAGTTGTAGATTAGCCCTATTAGTGAATCCTACTCGGGTCGGTCTTAGACTCACTAATGCATCCTAATTCCCTACAACCAATGCTCTGATACCAAATGTGACGCCCCGTACTAAATCATCATGTACGGACCATCATCAACAGGATCATTACAAGGTTAAGTACTATATGCGTTTTCAAAACAGAGTTTACATTCATAATAAAAGTGACGTCATAACATACGTCAATTGTTTTACAAATCAAAAGTATGCTTCGCTAAGTAGAAGCATTAAATAAGTGTACGTGACCATAATGGTCGTTACATAACATAAATTCATAAGTAAAAAGTTTGAATGCAACATAAGTAGTCATGCGATAACAACTCTAGGCAGCGGGTTCTACAGCACGACTAGTAAGATAGCGGAAGCGACTTCAAGCACCTGAGAAAATACATGCTTAAAAAGGTCAACACAAAGGTTGGTGAGCTATAGTTTAAGTATAACAGTAATGTAAGTAGGCCACGAGATTTCAGTGCTACAACGAGCGTTTCAAAAGTATGTAAAAGTATATGCTTAACCGTGGGTACCCGGTAACTAACTTAACGTTTAATGTACCCCCTTAAAGTGCACTTGGCAAGTGCGTATAACCTCGAAGTATTAAACACTCGTTAAATGCTAGCGCTACTAGCCCGAGTGGGGATGTCAAACCCTATGGATCCATATCTAAGATTCGCGTTCACGGTTCAAAAACCAATGATTAAACGTTACCGAGCTAAAGGGAATGTTTCTGCCGTTATATAACCCACACATATATAAAGTTTAAGTACTCGTGCCTAGTATGTAAAACATAAAATCCGCATGTATTCTCAGTTCCCAAAATAAGTTAAAGTAAAAAGGGAATGCTATAACTCACAATGATTAGTAGTAATGGTAAGGTAGTAGTCGGAAAGTGGTGTGCAAGTAACGGTCCAAACGTCCTCAACCTAAGTCAAATAGCACTAAGTCAATAAGTCGTCTCAAAAGGTTTACAAGTACGTAATTAAGGTCATAAGGGTCATCATCAATCATTATTAAACAAAAGGTAACAAGTAAGACTCGTTTATGAAAGTCGTTTAAAACAAAGGCTGACTTCGGTCAGTCACCACGGCCTCTACCCTTACTGAATTAAGGTGAGACCAGTGGTCATGGCTCCGTCTATGAGTCCCTTAAGTGTGGTAAAATTTACAGAAGCAAACTCGTCTTGGTTTGACCGTGGCGACGGTCTAAGTGCGAGTAGGTCAGAAATTTCTGCACAACGTTAAAGGACATGGTAACGATCGGAGGGCCATAAATCCTAAACCGTAACTCGGATTAAGACGAGTCCTATATGAAAAGTTATCTACTCGAAAAGTTCTATCTAAAAATCAAGGTTAGAACAGCCCAGGTCTACTGGTCTGTTCCAGAAGCATCAGGTCAGTGGGTTTTCGACAGAACAGTGGGTTTTGGAGAGTTCCGGTTGTCTCGGTGCTTGATGTTCATCACGGTTCTCATTCTTGATGCGTATAGCTTCAAGTGTACAACTCGTTGATGTGTTAACATCATTTTGACCAACGTTTGTCCATCATAACTCAAGTGCAAGTGTTGTAAGTGTTTGATGAACCAAGGTTACATGTAAGTTTATGAACAAGTTCATGAACACTAAGAAAGATCACAACCAAGTGTTGGATCCATGATACTTGCACCAAAGTGTAAGCTCTTGTTGGTTTCATGTCCTTGTTCAAATGTGTAGTAAGCAACTAACAATAAGAAGTAAATAAAAATGAAATGATAAGCCTAAACCAACCATGAAGGTGGTATTCTAGTAACATACAACAAACAAGAACACAAGTAACAATTATAAAGATTATAAACTTTAAATCTTTTGAAACAAAATATGTAGAACATAACTAGATAGATTATGTTCTTGGATGTTCTTGATAATACAAGATATTATGAAGAATCAAAACTAAGAAGTTTGATCTTGTAACATGAAAGTAAGTAAGTAAACAACTTAGTATCTTACAAGTAATTAACTTTAAACAAGAACAAGTAACAAAAGTTTTAACAACAAAGATTGATGATGATTATGTGATGTAGAAATCAGTTTTTACCAACAAAGAAAAGAAGAAAAGAAGTTGTTACTTACAAGAAAGAAAGAAGAACTTGAGAGAAAGATAAGAGAAAAGATGAAGCAAGTGTGTGTGTGTATATGAGAAATGAGTGAGCAAGTGAGAGTAATGAAGGAAAATGAAATCAAAACTCCACTAAATGGGGTACATGGATTCGGCATTCAGCTGAATTGGGAGGGGGAGGACAAAGTTCTTTGGTTATTAGGGTGTTAAAGCTTCAAAAGTTGGTTAAAGAGTGGTTATACATGGGGATTATGGCATGACTAGATTCCAAATGTTCAAACCAACTAGTTACAAGTCCTAAGTAATACTTACACTTTGAAAGAGTGGGCTAAAGGTCCATTAATAAATGTAGGGTGGGCTTACACAAGTCCATTAACACTAAAAGGCCCAAGTTTGCAAGTAGTTAGCAAGTAATCCAATAAAAGTCCAACTTAAGCCCAAGTAACTAACTAATAGCTTTAGTTAATTAAAATGATTAATAAAATTAATCATGAATGTAAATAATATCTTAAAATATTATTCGTGCAAGTTCCGGGTGTCACAAAGACGTTTCGGGCATTTAAAGTTCAAGTACGGGCAATCAAAGCAATATGTAAATGTAATAACATACATTCGTTTAATCACACGTATTAATAATAATAATTATTAATAAATAACGTTGGTAAAACCAGGGTCGTTACAAACTACCTTTTCATCCCCCATTTGTTCCTTCACACCCTCAGCAGTTCCTGAACTGCTAGCACCATTTACCTCCCCTTTTGTTTTCCACATTTGATTTTTATGTAAAAGTTTCTTAAAATAATCGTTATTCTGACCAACCTTAAAATCATTTGTTGATTTAGATGGATGTGGAGGAATCACTTATTTTTCAGACTTACTAGAAGTAGATTTAGAAGACATTTGACTCTTTTGAGGAGAAACTAATACGCTTTTTCGAAAAACATTTTGATGGACTCAATTCAATTCTCCTACGGGGTGCTGTAAACTTCTAGAACAATTAAAAGCCCTATGACTTCCCATCCGTGAAATCACGTATGTGTTTCTAAGTCATTCCCCTGGTAGTTCGATTCAAACCTAGGGTTATGTCTATTCAGGGATATAGGTCTTTGAGATCTAGGTGGGGACCTATTTGTCACAGGTGTTCTAGCAGGTGTTTTAACCGGAGACCTTCTAGCAGGAGGAACATACTTTGGTGGTGTATTACATGGGGGTTTCAAGAAGTCCTCCTCCTCATAATTAGGGCCCTTAACAAATTTAATCGGGCATCTATTCTTAATTCTGATTGGTCTCTGATTCAAAGGGTTCTTTAAAATAGTAATGGGCTCGGGATCCGTTTTTCCATTACCCTCTATGCTTTGCTCATCCCCATTCACAACCTCTCCTACCACTAACTTAGGAGTCTCAGTCTTAACTACCTCTTTCCCCTTGTCTCTTTCAGTCACGATCGATGAAGGTTTAAGGTAATCTTCTCCAAACTGATTCGCAGGTGGTGTCACACTATAGTCATGTTTAAATGAAGGTGGACACTCATTATACTCAACTCCTCCCATCTTTTCTACTTTTTTCTGACAGTATTTTAACACAAAAGTCTTCCGCTTAAAAATAAATACCTAATCTCTTTCAGTTTCATAGCTAATCCTAAAGGATTCTTTTTCTCTCTTAAGGGTATCTATCTCAGCAATATACTTCATGATAGTTTGTGTATTCAACATTATGTTAGAGTTCAGATCTGTCACCTGATCTTCTAGGGTCTTAATAACTTCCCTAAATTCGATCTCCCTACTCTTATAGAACACATTATCATCATATTGCCTCCTAAGTGTCTTAAAACTTTTCTTGAGAAAAGCATTTTCCTGTTCTAGGGTAGCACACTTATCACACTTAAGGAAAATTTCAGTTAACTGTTTAACCTGCTTCCAGTGTAGCACACTTATCACAAGCAGAAACAGATTCACTAAGGTTCTTAAGCTGTTGTTCTAAACTAACACAATTTTCACAAAAAGTATTAGGTTCAGATTATACCTTGGATTTATTCGAAGAATCTGCAATGAAAGCATAGAGATGCGTTACTTTTTCACCTTCTGGTCCAGATTTTGATTTGGATTTCGACTCTGATTCTGAACTAGAGATGTCTGACCTAATTCCCAAGCTTTCGAACCTTTTACCATCAACCGCATCAACGGCCTTATTTACCTTACCATCGCCAACTTCTGAGTCACTACATGATGATGAGTCTTCTTTCCCAAACAATTTCCATGGCTCCTCAACTGACGATTAAGAATCACTCTCATCGGTCCACACATCACCATCATTGTGCATATCCCACTTGAATTATTTAGTTACTCTTTTGTTCACTATCCCTTGACGCAAATAATTTATGAAGTAACAAGCTCGCTCAATACGTTCTTCCATCTTGCAGACATAACTTTTGCAGCATTTCTCTTTTCCGACACATCCAACTCTCTATCTTTCAGCCTTCTCCTTTTCTACCTCCTCTTATGTTTTTTAAACTCTCACTACATTAACATGATGATCATAAGCATCTGTCACATCTATTGACCAGTCATACACCCCGTCCTCATACGTTGCAGCTAAGGCTTTGGTAGACTCATCAACGATTGGGATATTCATTTTGCTCTTGGGTTCTCTGCTCTGATTATGAAATGGGTTATGATAACCTAGCTGTTTTAGCTTATTATAGTTTCTCTTGAAATGACCCAATTCATTGCAATTGTGGCACTTCACCTTGTTCATATTGAAGCCAAACTTGGTATTCTTATTAACACCTAAAGTTTTCTCACCAGTCTTCTGCAGATACTTCTTCGCTCTTCGAATGACACTGCCCCTTGCCCAAAGGATATCCATTTTCTCCATCTCATTCTCGTCAATTTGCTCATAATCTTTAGCTTTCAATTGAGTGTTTCCAATCCATTCAGCAGATCATTGTATGAGTTCACAACCATTACAACTAATGACATGTCCTCTTCTACCCCCTTAATCGTCCTTAAATGAATATTGTTAGTTTTGAGAATCTCATAATTATCGTCCTTACTTGAAGAAGTATGATGAAGAACACTCTAAGGAGCAGGAGTGACATAACTGGAGGTTAGGATCTGACTGTTAGTAGTAAACACAGTCTGAGGTGGAGCATATGTCTTTCTAGAACCTATAGCAGGGGATTTGTAGAGTTTTGGGTTTTGTGCTAACTCCAGTCTCTTCAACCGTTCTTGTAGTTCAAGCTCCTTAGCCTGTAACTTGGTCATAAAACTACTGAAGGGATTATCCGCTATAACACAAGTAGTCTCAATCTGTTGAACAATTAGATCCCACCGGCAAACCTTCACAGAAACACTTCATTATCTCCTTGTTGGTCAAAGTGATGTCAAACCTGTTTGGTTCTGACAACAAATGAAGATACTTAGCCACAGCCGCTTCTAAACTTTCATCAGGTTGGACAGCAAATTGCTTCCACTCTTTCTTCAAAACCTTACCTTTTTTCTTTCTGTACTCAACATTGCCCTAAACTACAGTCTCAATAGCATTCCAAATTCCGTATGAGGTCGTGTGTGTCTCAAATTGATGGAAAACTTCCTTAGAGAGACCATGAGTAAGATGACTGTAGGTCGTGCATTCCAGACTATAAGTTTCTCTTTCTGTAGCAGTAAGCTCTAGTGGAGTCTTAGGTTCTCAGGTGTTTTCTCAGGTTATTTGTATTCCTCTTTCAAACAGTTGGACATCCTGGTGTCAATTCCATTAAGGATAATGAGGAATCTCGGTTTCCATTCGGCATAGTCATCTAAAGATTCGAGTCTAGGAACCCTAGTCAAACTCCCTATTTCATTCTCAGTCTGTAATATCTTATGAAGACCAGAGGAAGATGCACCGACTAAAGCTGAATGAGTTTTAAAAAGTCATTAGTTTCTGACATTGTATCTGTGCGGTTGTAGGACACGGTTGCAACAAAAGTACATGGATGCAAAAAGTAACACGGATACAGAAACACGTGTGCAAATTTCACGAATGCAAGTTGATTCTGATAAAGATTGTACGGTTACAGGATTCTATACGGTTGTAGTACACGGATGTTAGGTATCTAGGTTACAAGTCACGGTTTCAATGTTATACGGATGCAGATGTGAAACCGTATGATTGAAGTATCCGGGTGATGTATCTATACGGTTACAGTGTGTAACGGTGTGGTTGTGTTCTTGATGAATTCGGGGCAGAAAGTTGCACCAAAATTAGGGTTTAAGGAAAGGATAGATCTAGCACTTCAATTATGATCAGAAAGCATTTACGTTCAAAACACAGATTATGATCTTGTAAACACACTGGATTAACACAAACAAGATTTTAACGTAAAAATTTTCAATTTTGTTGATTTCTTTCAAAACCACCAAAAACCAAAAACACAATTTTGACACTAAAACCGGTCGGTTAATGATACCAAAAGCTCTGATACCGCTTGTAGGAATGATTAAACGGTATTAATCGATCTAATCTTCAATATCGAGTGCGGAAGAAATCGATATTGGGTTTTATATCAAAATAACTTAATAACCAATGATCTAATTGATTAAAATGACTTTAGAATGAAATAGATCTATAAACCAAAGTGCTAAACCTTCAGGGAATCGAAATCACGGCTAGGGAAGAGTATAGGTTCGTAACCCTTACAATGAACCCGTAATACACATATATAAGGTCTGCATGTGTAACCGTGCGGTTGCAGTGTGCAACCGTGCGGTTGCACTGTGCAACCGTGCGGTTGCACTGTGCAACCGTGCGGTTGCACTTGTATCTGTACGGATGCATTCTGCATCCGTGCGGTTATACAGACAGTAAGTAGTTTAACATTAATTGCATACAATCAATCGTAAATGTAATAGTAACGTAATAAACCACACAACCAATTATCCACGTACTTACATTGTCTAAATAAACACGAACACGGTAGAATGAACTAGGGACATATGTTTATGCACTAACAAAAAGATTCATATAATCATTGAGCATGTTTTTAAGTTAAAAATAAGAATAAGAATATGTTGTTGGTACATGCATGCAAATAAAACTATATTTCAAAAAGTTTGGCTAACTTGTACTTAGAGGCACATGTCACGAATTGTTAATTGTTATCAAAGTTTTTAATTATGTTACATAATTCATTTAATAAACTTAAACTTATTATTTTCTTTTATAGTTGCATGTTACTCGTAATTACAATTTTACATATGCTTGACCAAAGTTTGACTATCCCTTTTGTTTGAAACCCTTCACCGTTTCTCCCCGCATCCCAAACCCTAATTACCCCACATTTTTTCAGTTGGCATCTGTTTTCTTTCTCTCCAACTTACCTTGTTTGTGGAGCTCTTCCTTCTCCTTATTTCTCATAGCGTTGTTTCTATCTTCTCTAGCAACTTGCGGTTCCTGCCCGATTATTTCCACCTTCGGCCACCGACATCTCACCGGTGGTCTGGAGGGTCATCTCCTCGCTCGATGTAATTTACTTTATCCTTTTTACAGTGAGTATCATTTTCTTTTCTTCTTACCTTTTATTCTTTTAGTTCCGACGGATTAAGGTGTTGTCTGGTGGTTGATGAGTTACACCAGCGACTTAAACCTTTTTTTATCGATTTTCACGCGATAGGTAGTGTTTACGTTGATATATGCTCTTACTCTGGTGTGGTAATTCCTCGATCTTCCATTGTTTTTCCTTTTTACGGCAGTTGCGAAGTGGCAGTGCTTTATCTGGGGACAAAGATCCTAGAGCTATCGACAGCTATGATGGATGGTGATTATGTTGTCCTGTTAGTGGTTGCGTCTGGCTACAATAGACGTGTGGTGGATTTCCTTCCATCTCCTCTTCGAGTGTCGGTGCAGGTGGTCGGTGGTGGTTACCACCCTATTAGTAGTGACCACCAGAATTTGGTTGTTCGCGGTGGTGATTGAATTTTCCTCCATCGACCAATTTTGGAGGTCTACCACGTAGTTGGTGGTGGCTATCTGCTGCTTATATAGGTGTATGGAGGTGGTGGCTATTGTGTTTGTGGTCATGTGATGGATTGTACTTGTTGTAGTGGGTATGCCTTAAGTCCTTTACTTCCTGGCGTTGCCTTCAGGTTTGGAGTATACGATGATCTCCGTATTGGAGATATGGTATGATTTGGGGGAGGGTTCGGTGGTTTGTGTGGTTAGGATCATCTAGAGATGGCTTGTGCTGCTTAGTAGATGCTGGTATTGTTCAGTTTTCTGATTTTTGATTGCTCAACGAATCTTCGCGTTCTCCCGATGTTTCGTTTCTATAGTCAGGGATGGTTTGATTGTTTTTGAGGCGGTCGGTTTTATCTCAATCATTATTGTTGTTTATTTACTGCTTTCTTAGTGCAAGTGTTACTTAGAGTATCCTATGTTGGCGTTTAAGACATGTTTTTCTTCTTAGTCAAGTGTGTTCCACCATGTTTGTGGGACCCTTGATTTAGAGTCGTAGTGCGCTTGTTTGACTAGTTTTGAATTTCCTTTTGTATCGATTAAACTTATTTATTTTCGGATAAGTTTTAATATTGTTACAATATTTCGAAATCTTTTTTAGAAATTTACATATTTATAAGATTTATACGTGAGTTAGTGTTCACTAAACACTCTTACCATATTTGTTTTTTTAATTTACATGCGGAAGATACTAAACCAACAGTATACATTTCGTATACATATTAAAACGAATCATTAACGTCCACAACGTAGAACCAATGTTACGTTTTCAAAACACGTTAATAACTTTAATATGGACATCAGAGTTAGGGCGTGTCAAATATAACATATCATAAGGAATCCTTCTCCCGTCCCTAAGAATGCAAAACATCCTAACATGTAGGGGAGAAGGTGTGTGGGATTAGCACCAAGTTAACGAAACAATCCAACAAATAACAGCATACAACATCAAGCTACACTATGTCAAGCATACATATAAAAATAGCAATTACAACAAAAGGACAAGCGACCTGTACGGCTCAACAACCACTAGCTGATCAGGCTCGAGCTTACCGGTAGTCCTTGCTACTGAATCATCAGTATAGTCTTCTAGACGCAACACATCTATCATTCTGAATATACTACTCAGACAATAGCAGTTGAATCCAACCACATTCGACTATGGTTGACCTCTTTCCGCCAAGGCTCCCACACGACGGGTAAGAGTATGTGCACATAAACATTATGCATCATCACATTATGCATTATCATTATCATATAACATAACATTATGATTAACAATATAAGGTGCACCTAATCATTTAGACTTATCACACATCATGGAAACAGTAGCATAACACGCTACTGTATACTAATATCCGAAAAGATAGTCCGACTCACCTAAAAACATAAAGAGCCCAGAATACTAACTTTATTGAGCCTTCTCTTTTTTTCTCATAAGTACACATTGATCATATTATATCTGTTAGATCAATTAACAAGAGAAAAGCAATCATTTCTACACTTCTATCTGAATTGCACATAACCTGTAAACCGCCAGCACTTATCCGTATGGTTGGAGCACCTATTCGTACGGTTTCAGCAACACTGATCCGTACGGGTGCAACACTAATCCCGGCGGATGCAGCACTGATCTGGACGGATGCAACACTGATCCGGACAGATGTAATTCATTAGTGACTGCAACATTTTTTCATGTTTTTAACCCGGATTCGTTTTGGAAATGTTTTTGACCTCGAATCAATTCAGATCACACACATAACACATATATGAACTATTACTAACATTAGAGACGGAGATAAGGGGATGCATGTGGATGCTTTGTCACCCTCAAATGAATCAATTATAGTGTATTCACAACAGCTATTATCCATAAACTATATTTGAGACCCATTATTTATTTGACAACCTCCTCTTATTCTTGAATCCTGACTTCGCCTCTAACTAACATCAGTTTGACTAAACTAACACTTTAAAGGTAACATTTGGGACAAACCTCATTTTGACGACAAACTTTACAAAACTATAAATTATACAAGGACACCGTTACACAACTTTGATTGCCCAAAACGAACGATAATCAAATTAGAATTAGAGTTTAGGATTAGGATGCGTTTGTGTGAGTATATGTGTGTGATATTTTCAAAAGAGGAAATGAAATAGAATACATGGTATATATTCAAGTCAGGTTTCCTTCCTTTAAGGAAATCGACTCCACTTATCACACGAATATACTCGTTATCTAAATTACGACGCACATTGTTAAGCAGCTCTAACTAAGTCCAAATCAAATAAACATATAAGTTCTGCGACTCTTGTCGCAACACGAAATCAACTAAGCAGTCAACAATTGATAAAAATAAATATTAAATCACTAGTATTATTTTTATTTATTAACATTAAATTAAGGGCAAAAAGGTCAATAGTAGGTTCAATTCTAGGGTGTTACACTAAGTTTTTCCCTTTATGATTTTGTTAATTCAAGCCAAGACACTCATGGAATTTTCCAATAGCTTTCTTATGTGATACTTAAAATAGAATTCTAGGACTTTAGAGTTAGGATCTTCAGTCGAACAGAAAAAAAAAAAAGTTACTTCGAAAATTTATCTACCATTCGAATACCATTGAAACAAACGGTTGATTGTCTCTTGCTAAACATGAAGAGTTTTATGTTTTTACGAGAATGCTCGAAAGCATATATAAATTATAGTGTATAACTAGTATACGATAATGATTAAAGTCGTCGCTTCCTATGATATGTGAATTTAACATGCATATTTTGAGGTAGCGTCATAAGATGGAAGTACTTACGAACATGTCACCGCGTCTGGAAAAAATGAAAATATCACCACTTTATAATTTTGATATTCACAAAAATATCATCACCTACTTATTAAATGTAACCTGACAATGATGCCCGTCACAGTTTTTTCATAACACGCTTCATGATCAAACTACTTTAATACAGGAAAATGAAGCGTCCACTTGCTTGTTACAAAAAGGCAGAAATGTATCAAACATCTAACAGAAAATCAAAAGTAATATGAAAAATAAATGTATAAGATTAAAAAAAAACAAAAGTAAAACCGATCATCAGGAAGCCCCGGCCCTCGCTGAATGGTCCATCGACAAACACAAGAAACGTAAATCATGTGTAACTTATGGTTAAAGGGACGGTTTAGGTCTGAGGCCACCGCTTTATATGGCATGTCACCCAACTACTAAACTACCATCCCGGGGCACAAATTTATAATTAGTAATATCAACTTAATAAGTTACTAATATTTGGCGAAATGTTAGCAACTTGTATTGCATCAAGCTTATTCCGAATATCAGTTGTCTCTTCCTTTAACCTCGCATTTTCTTCAATAACCCTTTCATGGCTCTCTACTAAGAGGTTGAATTGCTCCATGAGACTTAAATTATCAACTCTGAGACGACTTAATTGCAGTAGAAGCTCGTCGAGTTGCTTTTGTTTCCTTATTCTTGCTCTTCTAGCAGACTCTCTATTTGATATCATTCTTCTACGTTTTCTCTCGGTTATGATGTCAGTTTGTAGCTCATCAGCTTCATCGGAAGTTGAGTTGTTGCTAAGAGATGAAGGGTGTGAAGAAAAGTAGTTAGGGCTATTGGTTAAGAAATTGGTCATATTTAGCACAGAAATGGGATCATGGATGCTAAAGTTGGCAGGAGCCAAGTATTTGAATTGTGATACTTGTGGTGTCATTATTGGTTATTAATCAGTTTTTTTTTTTTTTTACTATGTAGATGATGATTAAGGTGAGAAGGTATGAGAGAAAGGAGTTAGTTTTATAGGGAACTAATGGCTAATAAAGTCAGCTAGCTGATCAATTACAACAATAGATTTTTTAATTTGTATATGGGCTAATGAACCGTGATGCTGAAGTGTATTCAGTTGAAAGAAAAAGTGGATTATTGGTTAATAACTGAAAAAGTGGATTATTGGTTGTGATATAACAATGAAGTTAAATAGTGGTAAATGTTAAATTTAAGTAAAAAGATTTTGAGTATTGTGATAAAATATTATTTGAAGTTGTTATATAATAAATAAGTTAATAATAATATATATATATATATATATATATATATATATATATATATATATATATATATATATATATATATATATATATATATATATATATATATATATATATATATATATATATAGTGGTAGAATCAAGAGGGAAGTAATCATTCGGGGGGAAGCGGGGGGAAGCAAACACTTTTTTTTTCGTTTTTTGAAAAAACTTTGTTCACGAACATTATAGATGAGATGAAAATATGAACATTTAGTAGAGACACTTTGTGATAAATGTTTTTATTTTGGCGGAAAAACGTTCGAAAAGTAATATATAACAATTATCGTGTTTTTCGAGCGTATTTTGAGGTTTTAGCTATTGGGGTTTAGATATTAGGGTTTAGATATTAGGTATTAGGGTTTAGAAATTTAAGATTTAGGGTTTAGATTTAGGGTTTAGATTTAGGATTTAGATTGAGTTTTTAACACGAACGGTTTAAGGTCAAAAGAGTTTAGGGTTTAGGGTTTAGGGTTTGGTGTTTTGGGTTTATGGAAAAAACCCAAAACATCAAACCCTAAACCCTAAACTCTAAATCGGGCTAAATTTTACTTCACAAAACATGAAGAAGAAAAAAACGTTCATATTCTTTACGAACAATATTATCTTGAATGTTATTTTTGTCGATCGTTTTTCCACCTAAATAATAACATTCATCACGAAGTGTCTCTTCTAAATGTTCATATTTTCATGTGATCTTGATACCGGAAAAAAAAAATTCAAAAAAAACGAAAAAAATTTTTTTGCTTCCCCCCGATTGGTTACTTCCCCATTGATCCTGCCCCTATATATATATATATATATATATATATATATATATATATATATATATATATATATATATGAAATCTAATGGTAGGTTCTGATTGGCTAAAAAAACTTGCGTTAGTTTTATAACGTCAATTTGGTGGCTGACGCCCCTAAGGCGTTAGGGGGCATCAGGGTTAAGGGCGTCAAATATTGTGGCACTTCACATGTCACATCAGATTTTTAGGCGTTTCTTTTGTGATATGACGTCGGTTAAAAAGAGTCTAACTAGAAAAAATGGTAGTCCTGTTCGAAAAAGAAGAAGATAAAATAAAAACTAAAAAAAAAAAAAAATCAAAACATTTGACGGTACTGCCAACATCATCGCGAATTGAGTTCCTCCTAATGCGTGTGTGGGTGACAAATCAGAGCATTCATGTCGATATCTTCGTTAAAAAAACGAAAACATAGTACAAAGAATAAAAATGTGCCGGTCTAACATAAAAATTCAGAGTAACATACAAGTCCATAGTAAAGCACAAAATAAAGAAATGATTTATCCTGTGAATAGTGCATAACGACATCATATCCCTTTTTCTCTCACAAAATTCCTAAAACGGATGTGTTATAGGTAAATTCTACATGTAAGAGAGAATTTTTAAGGTTCAGGAATGGTGGATGTTTAAATTTGTTTTAAATAAATCGACATTCCTAGTCACCTATAAGAAAAAAATACAAAATACCAAAGGGTATATTTTATGATGACGCTTATCATCGCAGAATGGCGATTGTACGACAGAAGTACTATATTTGACTTTGACTTTAATTTTCAGAATATTTTGCGACGATAATCATCACAGATGATGTTTATGAATGTTATCGATCTCTTCTTTCCATTAATGATGACCTTTTTTTCAAACTTCTTGCGATGACAGTCATCGTTAAATGTCAATATAGTTACATCTCCATCAATACTTATACATCAATACTTATACATGTAGACGCAGAAAGTAGATAAGGGTTAAGTACATGTTATTGAATGTGTTTAACTTTTTTTTTTTTAATGTGCTAAACTTACGTGTGACATTTCACATTTCGTAGTGTGTACTCAACTACTTGGATGTATAATATGAGTACATTTTTATTGTTACTTAGTTTTTATATACCAGGCCCGTTTAATTTTTTTCTTATTAAGTTCTGAATCTAAACGGATATATGATGTTTGTGAGAAATAAGTGATGAATAAATAATTAGTGTTTGTTTTATGTGCTGAAAAGTTGTCTGAATAATTATAATTAATTAAAATTATTAAATTAACCCTATATATGAGCAGTTATAAGAGCAGTTATTAAAAAAACAAGAATTTAAATGAAAATTCACACTTAATTCAGTTTTCTTATTAAGTCGTGTCTTATTTGATAAGTTAAAAACAAACACCTCTTCATGACTTTTTAAATTAAGTTTTAAACCATTAAACTAATTAAGTCAAAAACAAACATGGCCTAACTGGCGTAAAAACTTGATCGTTGTTATATGTGTAACTACGACGTCATTTGATGTTTTTTTTAAACCATGTGATCGCCAGCCTCTTTTTTATTTTTCTTTTCTAATTTTTATGAAAAATATTTATTTCTAAATTTTTTTACTCTTACTTGATAAAAGTTTTTATTTTAATTTTCAATATACGTATTGTAAACTATCAAAAAAGTATTAATGCATATAGCATAATCATTTATTTCTGCAAACGATGTCTCCCCACAATTCACAACTTGTCTTTACTAATGAAACAATTTTTAAGTTATTGAGCGCAATAAATTTTTTCAGCAATGCACCTGCTAATCTTCTTCTGTTTTTTGCTAAAGTAACGATGACATTAAAGGAAAGTCCTCTCAACAATAGATGAAAAAGACGAACAAAGATAAAAAAAAAAAACGAACCAAAAGCATTGCAAGGCTCGAAAGCAAAACGTTCCCTATAACTAAACAAAGAGCAAAAGCTAACTAAACCCAAATCTTGAGCCACCGGATAACTAAAACGAACCCGGAACACAATCAAATACAAAAACCGAAACAATAACTCAAATCTAACAAACATACAACACATATACAACAAAACCGCTCACAAACTACCTGACAACTGCTTTACCTTTCTAAATGATAATATATAATAGCTAATAGATATGTATTTCTTTTACATGAAGTGTACGACCGAATAGAGAATACATAAAAATAAGTAACATTATGTTAATATGCATAAAAATAATTAACATTATATTGATTTATGAAGTTTTCATAGAAAAAAAGTAAGATAACGTATAACATTATATTTTTATTAAGGATTTTGCTAACGACAATCATAAAAGTTGTTGTTAACAAAATCCCTTTTTAGAGGCTATGAATTCATTAGACTTAAAAATTGGTAGATGCGTTACATAGCGTTTGATTACTGTTTTCTTAATTTCTGTGGCTTTATAAAATAAAAGAAATAAAATTTTACGCTACAAAACTCTATCATTCAATATGTGTGGATCATATAATAAACAATTTTAGCTGAATTCGTGATAAAATGCTAAGAAAATACTGACAATGGGCTTTATATAGTTATAACCATTTTAATTATGTTTATCCTTCTTACCAACTACTATCTATTTCTTAATCAAATTGCTTATAATCTAGCAGTATTCGAGTTCAACTAAATAGGTTGAGGGTTCAAGCCTCATCGTCGACATATTTATATATAAATTCATGTTGGATGTGTGAGTTGTTTTTCAAAAAAACTATCCATTTCTTAATCATATTCGAACATTGAGTGTAGCGAAGTGGGGTCCGAGTGTCGGACTATCGACTTCCGATATAGTTCTAGTGATTAGGATCCTCTCAAATTTTGAGATAATTTGATAAACCATCTCATAGTTTTTGCGAAGAAAATATTGTTAGATGTTAGAAACCTGGAACAAAGAAGCAACAACAACTTAATCAAATTACCTTTTTGGTAATTTGACTTTAGGATCAAGAGTTTTTGACTTCATCACTTAATTTTTAAGCATGTCACAATCTGCCAATCCAACGGTTCAAACTAAAGCAACAAAACAGCAGATTTCCTCATTTGTACATGGGGGTTCCAAAGTTGTCTTGGAGCCATCCCATAATTAGAAATAGCTGTTAGAATATTTGTGTATAAAATGAAACTCTTAACCATTATGTTCATATTTGTATCAATTTAACATGGTATCAGAGCTGGCGGTGAAGATCTAGGATCAATTCACTCGTTTTTAATGTCTCAATCATTTACCAAAAATCTGGCCACCATGTATAAAATTGACGGTAGCTCATGATTAAACCAAGCTACCATGTCAATTTTATACGGCAGCCCAACACACAATGGAAAGAGTTACTTGGATGCTATGTGTCACAAACAAGAAAAGATCACCACTGTTTCCGGAAGAGAAAACATCACCATCAACTACTACAACAGTTAAGTTGTGTTTATTGTGAAAAGCAACGACACACAATAATCCAATGCTTCAAGCTAATCGGTTATCCCAAGTGGTGGAACAAACAAGAACACGATGGACTGGTAATGGCAATAGCAGAGGTGGCCGACAATGGCAGCACGAGATCCAGACCTCAAATCGAACGATCAACAAGAGGTACTTCATATTTATTGCCTCAATCTTATAAATCGACTAAATGGGTGAGGGCTAAACCCTCAAACCCTAAATTCGTTGAACCCGTTCATAGAACAGTGAAAAAGGGAAAGTCTGAAGACTTTAACCCTAGTGCTTCGACCAAAGGGAAATGGAAAAATCCCTGTGTTCAATCGACCAAAAATAGAAACCCTTGGTTCCCTGATCGAACTCATTCAATCATCCCAATAGATTCAAGTGTTTGCAAACAATTGAAGAAAAAGGATTAAAACCTTCTCTTCAATCGATATCATCATCACCAGATAAAGATGAAAGGAACTCTGAACCCAATCATATGAATGATAGAGAAAGGTGTGTCAAACACGGACACATTAACCCTAATTTGGGTGTAACTGGGAATAAAAGGGAGCGAGTAATGGGTAAAAAGGGATTGGATCACTTTAATCTAGCCCAAAGTGTTATTACCAAAAATCAGGCCCAAGTACCTAAGAGTTTTGGTAACCAAGCCCAAAACTCAAAAAGGGTTATTAAAGAGGCCCAAATAAAATATGACAAACATTCTAAACAGGCCCAAAATCTTTTTCAGGCCCAAGACAGGCCCAAAACCTTTTTAGAAAATAATAATTCTCGTTTTACCGAAAAAGCGAATGTAATTACAAACGAAATAAAGAGTAATGAATGGATTTTTGATTGTGGTGCTACTCACACTATGACCTTTGAAAAATCGAATTTTTGTTCAAAATCAAAACCACGAGTTAATAAAATTCAAACGGCCAATGGGGACATTGTTCAAGTAGAAGGGGGTGGTAGAATTGAGATTACTCCGACTATGAAATTGTCGAATTGTTTTTATTTTCCAAACTTATCTCACAAACTTTTATCTATTAGTCACGTTACAAAAGAGTTAAATTGTTCCATTTTATTACACCCCACTTTCTGCATCCTTCGAGATATCAGGATTGGAGTGATTATTGGACGTGGTACCGAACGGGGTGGGTTGTACTATGTGAACGAAGTAACCCAACAAAAGACTGTGATGCTTGCTCATGGAACACCTACGAGGGAAGCTTGGTTATGGCATAGGAGGTTGGGTCACCCATCTGTCGGATATTTACATGCTTTATTTCCAAGTCTTTTTCCGTCCAATGTTACTTTAAATTGTGAAACTTGCATTTTGGCTAAAAACCACCGAAGTACTTTTAAGCCTAGTAATACATGGAAAGATGTACCTTTTGCTTTGATCCATTCGAATGTATGGGGTCCTGCACCGGTTTTTGGGGGGAAAATTCCGATATTTTGTCTTATTTATTGACGACCATTCACGCATGACTTGGATTTATTTTTTGACTCACAAATCTGAAGTGTTTGAAGAGTTTTCCCATTTTTATAAAATGATACAAACTCAATTTAACAAAAATATACAAATTTTGAGATCCGATAATGGGTCAATGAAACAATTTTGCGAAGAAAATGGGATTATTCACCAAACATCTTGTGGTCACACCCCCGAACAAAATGGAGTAGCCGAACGAAAAAATCAACTACTCTTAGAAATGACAAGAGCTTTATTAATTGAATCTAAAGCTCCGAAGAGTTTTTGGCCCGAAGCTCTTGCTTCCGCTACCTATCTTATCAACTGTATACCTACTAAAGTTTTGGGCACAAAAACCCCTAAAGATACCCTTTCCCAATTCCATACCCTCCCGACTTCATTTAGCATTGAACCTCGAATATTTGGGTGGTCGGTCTTTGTCCATATTCCAAAATATGAGCGCAACAAACTTGATCCTTGTGCGAAAAAATGTGTCATGGTTGGCTATGGAATAAACCAAAAAGGATATCGGTGCTATAGTCCCAAAAGACGTCATGTCATTACTACGATGAACTGTGACTTTGTCGAAACCGAATATTTTTATGATACCCAACTCACGAGTGAGGGGGGAGAAAGAGGATAATGACACTCTCAGTTGGATAACCTGGATACCTAAACCTGGTAACATTCAAACATCAAAACCAAATCCTGATCCCGAATCATCAAACCCTGATCCCAAATCACCAAATCCTGATCCCGAATCATCAAATCCTTGTCTCGAATTACCTAACATTGAACCAAATGAAATCTCCTCAAGTAATGAAGTTCAAGAGGAATTGATGTGGTAGCACGGGGTTACGAAATAGTGTATATTTTTAATACGGAATGCTACAAAATTTAACAAGTTTTAATTAAATATTTACAAAATGGATATACCAAAACCTTGCTACAACACAATAGGCAGTGTACCTAGTCGCGAAGTAGTATAGTTTTTAGTAAGTCCGGTTCGTTCCACAGGGAGACGGGCTTATGAAACACTTTATTTTTATATAACAATATATAAATATAAATATAAAAAGGGGGGTTTTACCGTTTAATGACCGGTTTGTCGATTTTAAAACTTTAGTCGCAGTTAAAACCTAATGTAAAATATAAAATAAATACAAGACTTAAATTAAAGCGTAAAGTAAATAACGATAATGAAATTGCGAATAATAAAAGTGCGATAAAATAAACTTGCAATAATTAAAAAGTACGATAATTAAAAGTGCGATTAAATAACAATAAATAAAAGTGCGATAATTAGAAGTGCAATTAAATATAAAATAAAGAAAATTAAATATGAAATAAAAGAATTATGCTTATTTAAACTTCCGTAATCATGATGTTTGACGTGTTGATTTTAGTTTTATGCCCATGGGTTAATTGTCCTTTGTCCTGGATTATTTAATATGTCTGTCTGGTTTTTGTCCATAACAGTCCATCAGTCATAAATATAAAATGCGAGTGTCCTCATCAAATTATTCTTATACCCGAAGTTAAATATTCCAACTAATTGGGGATTCGAATTGTAACAAGGTTTTAATACTTTGTTTAATGAATACACCAGGTTATCGACTGCGTGTAAACCAAGGTTTTACTACTTTGTTAACAATTACACCAATTACCCTTGAATGTAATTTCACCCCTGTTTTAATTATTCTAGTGGCTATTAATCCATTCCCGTGTCCGGTTAAATGAACGATTATTCGTACATATAAATACCCCGCCCATCGTGTCCGATCGAGTGTATATGGTAATTTATAGGGACGCCCAATTGTAAATCTTTATATTAACATTAACAAACTTTCATTTAGTTAAACAAATATAAAGCCCATTAATAGCCCATAGTCTAATTTCCACAAGTGTCGTTCTTTTGTCCAAACCCCAATTATGGTACAAAGCTCAATTACCCAATTTTAGTAATTAGCCCAACATCATGATTACTTCGTTTTAAATAAGCATAATAACAACTTAGTTACGAGACATTAATTTAAAAAGGAGAACATAGCTTACATTGATTATTTATCGCGTAGTGGTACACGGACAGAGCTCCGACTTTAAAAACTCGTAAAAATAACCTTTACATAACCCAAACTAATCTAATATAACACTAATCTATACTATATATACATATATATATTTATATTATGGAGTATTATTATGTATATGTGTGTGGTGTGTTTTAAAACGAACGAAAACTGGCAAATTTATAGACCAGGCCTGATTCTGATCCTCATGCGACTCGCATGGGAAATAGGCATAAATCCATGCGAGTCGCATGGCCATCAGAATCCAGCTCAATCATTTTTGTTTTCTTGTTCGTCGACATAATTTAAAATAAATATAAATATATAAATAATTAATATAATTATTTATATATTATATTTTATTCTTGTGCATAGTAGACTAGATATTTTTGGTCCGTTGCGTCGGGCGTTTCTTCTTGGCTCGGGTCCCGGTTCCGGATTTTCGAACGTCCTCTCGTACTATTTTATATCGTGTACTTTGTGTTTCGCAACTTGTACTTTTGTAATTTTGAGACGTTCCTCATCAATAAATTGAACCTTTTTAATTGTATCTTGTACATTTGAGCATTTTGGACCTTTGCGTCTTCAATTCTTCGTTTTCGCCTTTTGTCTTCGCACTTATTAAATATAAACGAATATTACTTGAATATGGAACAATTACAACTAAATAATTTACATATTGGGAGGATATTGCTACTAAATATATGTTCATTTGGAGCACTATCAAATATCCCCACACTTGAACGTTGCTTGTCCTCAAGCAATACATAACTTGAAATTATAATACATCACACGAATCACTTCTTTATTCTTCACACTTTGTACATCAGTGATTTTGATATGGCGGTATAAATAATGATAGTAACGATAGAACCATGGTTAAAGGTGGGTGTGTCATCCACAGTTGCCTCGGGTTTAGGTCAACGACACTGGCAATCAAATAGCCGATTTACTTTCGGTTTCCAAAGCAAAGTGCACATTTGAAAGGCGGTTTACAGTCCCACATGACTTATAAAAATGTAGATCCTTAAGGAAATTGGATCTTTATGAAAACATTTGATCTTTTGAAAATTCAAGCTAGATTTTATCCTAGACAAGTTTTCTGATTTAATCCATTCTTTGGTGTTGCAAAATATATTTGTGGATCATTATTTTGGCTTAAAACTTTTAGGTTCGTGTAATCCACTGCTATCCTGGTATCGGAAAGCACACATCCAGTTTACTTGTTCCGTATATTACCTTTCGGTAAACTACCGTCCGGTTGTAAAGGAAAGCGATGAACAAGAAACTGTTAAGGCAATGTCTTGTGACATGCAGATGATTATGGTCTTATTAACGTGTTGGATGCTAGAACTATCCTTGGTAGGAGCGATAGTAAAGATCATCCTATGATTTTTCGGTCTGGCACAAGGTCCTGTCTTTGACCATGCTATGCAACCACCGTTCTTACGGTTGACACCCGATTTGGTTCAGGTGACCTAATGAATTCCAGGTGAATTCCTAGGATTTAACGTTCAATGGTAATGAACGCATTGAAAATGGATTTTCAGAAAACAAATCGGTTTGTATTTTTGATCAAAATATTTTCTCGTTCAAGCTCGAGTTTAGATATCATTGAATTCCATGAGTTTGAATTCTCAATCTTTAAGGTCAATCTCAAGGATTGAGTAATATCAATCTTAAAAGCTGATTTTTAATCTTTAAGGAGATTATCCTTTCTGGGGATCTGATTCATTAGTCTTATCAAGCTAATTTGCACGGTGCCCCCCCATTGTACGAGATAAATCCTTCTCATGGTTAGGATAAATCTGACCACTTGGCGACCCTGTTTGATGCTGAGGTCCTTGGATTTCCAGCCGATTTTAGTGATGACTTTTCTAGATTTTTCGTCAACCTACAGCTGGTCTGGACGACAACTTCATGACCTAAATCAAGAAGCGCGTGTCTTTTTCGGAAGACTTTACTTCCTTCTAATGATGGAATTGATTCATCGTGTAGATCCATCTTTCTTTCAAAAGTATCACAATAAACCAGGTAAAACTATTAATTTAGTTCAAAACAAAAGCACCTGCAATAACTTTACAGAAACATGTGATAGATAATTTTTAATTGAATAACTTGGTACATTCTCCCCACACTTAGTTTATTTCTTTGCCTTTTTATTCTCTTCTATTCCATTCTTAAATGAATTCAAGCGTTTTGGGTTGTTTCTCAATTTATGTCCTTTTTAAGGTAACGATAATTTCGGTATTAACACCTAGTTTTCATCGTTCATAAATATGTATAAACATGATTTTAAATTCATTTAGTTGAAATTTTTTTCAAATTTTCACAAAATTTGGCAAATAAACCAAGTGTAAACCCGAGAGAATTTATAACCCTTCCCCACACTTGAGATCATGCAATGCCCTCATTTGCATGAAATCAGACTCTAATTATAAATTCATGAGGGTGATTAGTGTAGAAAAGTGATTAAGAATACCTAGTTTGTACTTACAAAGCTCGACGAATGATAGATGGCGCGCCTCATCGTTCATTCCTTCTTGTATTATCACACATGTTTTTCTTCAAAAATGGTTGCTTTTCTGAACTGTTTGCTAATCTTTGAAAATGCATCTTTTACCCTAATTTATTATGCATGTTTATTAACGAGTTATGCACTAACCCGAACCCCTAATTTAACGTTAAGTGGGGTTAGACTTCCCCATACTTAGCTGACGACATGTGAAATCGGTGGAATAAGTTCCACGAATTAAAATAGTGAGCCAGTTATTTGCATCTCGGGTGGTGTATAATATATCAATGGGTTTAAAGTTTAGACTCACCCGATCGTCACTACTTAATTCTTTTTTAAGTGTAGCTTTTAGTAAATGGATATGTCTCTTTTCTGGTTCTTGGTCAAATGGATCGATATACACCGACATACTTATATCTATAGGGTGGCCAATTCCAAAAGTGTCCTTCCGTTTATTCTCGGGATTAAAGTTTTCACCTCTATTACCCAATTGGGTGAAATCCGAGGTGCCATTATCTATTACAGCTCGTAGTTCATCTTCAGTAGATGACTCGTCTATTGAGAATATTGGGTTGGAAAGTTGTGGGATGGTAAAGTTCGGTTTGGCCTCGGGGGTAAAATTTTCAACGTTATCGTTTTCCCAAGAGTACCAATTTGTCACCCTTTCTTCTTCTTCATCCTCCATTGATGGATTGATTATTTCGTCGGTAGAGGCTAATGTGTCGATATGTTGTGAATTTGGTAAGACTGAATAAAAAGTATCATCGGGATAGTTGGTGATTTCGGAGCTCCCGAATTCATCAAAATTCGATGATTTGAGATTTTCTTGCACACGACTCCTCAGATCAACAGGTGTGTAATCTGATAGAGTTTCAGCTTGCCGGTTTACAAACTCTCTCATTTGTTCCTTTTGAGCATCAAGTTCTTCGAGTTTGATTTTCATATTGTCTAAAGAATTTTCGGACACGTAATTTTCCTCGTCTTCTGGTTGTTGAGTTTGGATATATTCTTGGGAATAATCCCAGTTTGAATTGCATTCTTCATAATCGTTCCATTCAGGTTCTGTGGGTACGTAATTTTCCATAGGAACGTAATAATAACATTCCCATGTTGAGTGATAATCTCCACAGATTTCACAACCAGTTATTGTTTCGTCATTTGTGATCCAAGATTGACTGAACGAATTGTCATCAACACTCGGTTGAGAGTATTGATTTAATTGATTTTGGAGTTCAAAAAGAGTTTCCAAGGCTTTGTTTTCAAATTTTTCCATTTTATTGCGATGGCCAAATTTTAGCTACAATGTGGTGCATTCACGAATTATCCTATTAGTTATAAAAAATAGAAAAACTTATCTAAGTTGTCCAATTAATAGACTTTTCTGATTTTTGCCCACGTTTCGAATAGCCAAAAGATGCAGCAGGTAGCCAGGACCCTTTAAATCGGAAGCCCACAACTAGCCACTAACAAATCCAACTATTACTACGAACCAGAAAAATGTCAACGTCCATTAATTTAACCGCTTAAATAATTTTTCTTTCTGTTTGAGATATTAGATAAGAAATAGAGAAAATTCTAGGTCCTAAAAACTAGAGTGTCGAGAAAATAGAAAGAAATAGATTGCGCGTCGAAAAACGTCGAAAAATAAAAATAAGAAAGAAAAACGTCGAAACTTAAAAGTCTAAAAACTAAATCTAAAAAGTTGCGCCTAAAAGTCTAAAGGTAAATGCAATTCTAAAGGAAAAACGGCAATTTATTAGGCACTAAAATCTATAAACGGCGTCGCAAAATTCTAAAGCGCCTAAGTCTTAATCTAAAGAAAAAGCACTTAAGAGATTTTACGGCAAAGCCTAAGAATCTAGAAATATAAAATAATTATGGCAAAAAAAACTAGACTAAAAACTAACTACGAACGATAAAAATACAAATATTACGCTAAACGATTAAAAAATACAAAATAGAAAAAGAAATAAAAAGTTATAAAATTATATATTTTTATAAAAATATTATTTTTATATTTTAAATTATAAAAGTATTAATTTTATATATTTAATAAACTAATTATAAGTAAATATTATAAATTAATAAAACTAAATAATATTAAACAAATAACCTAAATAGGGTTTTAATAATAATAATATAATATTACATCGTAATTAATGCGTAACTAGGGTTGTATGTGGCCCTGTCAGACCCCTCATGCGACTCGCATGGGGTTCAGGCTAAGAGTCATGCGAGTCGCATGACCTCCAGAGCCGGTTCAAATGAGGGGGGTCAAATGACAGGTTCAGTTTGTATTATATTTATATTTATTTTATTTTCTGTTTTAAAAAATAAGATATTTATAAACATATAATTTAAATAAAAACTTAATTTTTAAAAACTAAAATAAAATAAAAAGACTTAATAATTTTATAAATAATAAAAACTTAAAAATAGATTTTAATATATATTTTTTTTTCGGTTTTAATAGATTTTATATTATTTATTTTTTTTTTTTTAATTTTATATTGTTTTTCTAAAAATCATAAATAATGTTTTGCCGACTCCCCGGCAGCGGCGCCAAAAACTTGATGTGGTAGCACGGGGTTACGAAATAGTGTATATTTTTAATACGGAATGCTACAAAATTTAACAAGTTTTAATTAAATATTTACAAAATGGATATACCAAAACCTTGCTACAACACAATAGGCAGTGTACCTAGTCGCGAAGTAGTATAGTTTTTAGTAAGTCCGGTTCGTTTCACAGGGAGACGGGCTTATGAAACACTTTATTTTTATATAACAATATATAAATATAAATATAAAAAGGGGGGTTTTACTGTTTAATGACCGGTTTGTCGATTTTAAAACTTTAGTCGCAGTTAAAACCTAATGTAAAATATAAAATAAATACAAGACTTAAATTAAAGCGTAAAGTAAATAACGATAATGAAATTGCGAATAATAAAAGTGCGATAAAATAAACTTGCAATAATTAAAAAGTACGATAATTAAAAGTGCGATTAAATAACAATAAATAAAAGTGCGATAATTAGAAGTGCAATTAAATATAAAATAAAGAAAATTAAATATGAAATAAAAGAATTATGCTTATTTAAACTTCCGTAATCATGATGTTTGACGTGTTGATTTTAGTTTTATGCCCATGGGTTAATTGTCCTTTGTCCTGGATTATTTAATATGTCTGTCTGGTTTTTGTCCATAACAGTCCATCAGTCATAAATATAAAATGCGAGTGTCCTCATCAAATTATTCTTATACCCGAAGTTAAATATTCCAACTAATTGGGGATTCGAATTGTAACAAGGTTTTAATACTTTGTTTAATGAATACACCAGGTTATCGACTGCGTGTAAACCAAGGTTTTACTACTTTGTTAACAATTACACCAATTACCCTTGAATGTAATTTCACCCCTGTTTTAATTATTCTAGTGGCTATTAATCCATTCCCGTGTCCGGTTAAATGAACGATTATTCGTACATATAAATACCCCGCCCATCGTGTCCGATCGAGTGTATATGGTAATTTATAGGGACGCCCAATTGTAAATCTTTATATTAACATTAACAAACTTTCATTTAGTTAAACAAATATAAAGCCCATTAATAGCCCATAGTCTAATTTCCACAAGTGTCGTTCTTTTGTCCAAACCCCAATTATGGTACAAAGCTCAATTACCCAATTTTAGTAATTAGCCCAACATCATGATTACTTCGTTTTAAATAAGCATAATAACAACTTAGTTACGAGACATTAATTTAAAAAGGAGAACATAGCTTACATTGATTATTTATCGCGTAGTGGTACACGGACAGAGCTCCGACTTTAAAAACTCGTAAAAATAACCTTTACATAACCCAAACTAATCTAATATAACACTAATCTATACTATATATACATATATATATTTATATTATGGAGTATTATTATGTATATGTGTGTGGTGTGTTTTAAAACGAACGAAAACTGGCAAATTTATAGACCAGGCCTGATTCTGATCCTCATGCGACTCGCATGGGAAATAGGCATAAATCCATGCGAGTCGCATGGCCATCAGAATCCAGCTCAATCATTTTTGTTTTCTTGTTCGTCGACATAATTTAAAATAAATATAAATATATAAATAATTAATATAATTATTTATATATTATATTTTATTCTTGTGCATAGTAGACTAGATATTTTTGGTCCGTTGCGTCGGGCGTTTCTTCTTGGCTCGGGTCCCGGTTCCGGATTTTCGAACGTCCTCTCGTACTATTTTATATCGTGTACTTTGTGTTTCGCAACTTGTACTTTTGTAATTTTGAGACGTTCCTCATCAATAAATTGAACCTTTTTAATTGTATCTTGTACATTTGAGCATTTTGGACCTTTGCGTCTTCAATTCTTCGTTTTCGCCTTTTGTCTTCGCACTTATTAAATATAAACGAATATTACTTGAATATGGAACAATTACAACTAAATAATTTACATATTGGGAGGATATTGCTACTAAATATATGTTCATTTGGAGCACTATCAGGAATAAAACAGTCAAACTCAAGATGTACCACTTGACAACAATTCCACTTCTGCTGAAACCACAGAAAGATATGTTCTACCACAAAGATCCAATAGAGGAGTACTACCAAAGAGATACTCTCCAGAAAAAGAAGCTCAAAGATCAAGATACCCAATTGCAAATATTGTACACGAGAATCTATCAAATGAAGCAGATAAATTCAATTCTGCTTTATACTCTGAAGAAATTCTAGCTACAGTTGATCAAGCAATGAAATCTAACAAATGGAGAAAGGCCATGGAAGAAGAAATGGAAGCACTCAAGAAAAGTGACACATGGGAAAAATGTGTCATTCCTCAAGGAAAAAACCAGTAAGAAATTGATGGGTGTTTACAATAAAATACAAACCAGATGATAACATTAAAAGATACAAAGCTCGACTAGTTGCCAAGGGATATACTCAAACATATGGAATAGATTATTCTGAGACTATCTCACCAGTTGCGAAGATTGATACCATCAAGGTCCTTTTCTCAATTGATGCATATGAAGAATGACCACTTCACCAATTTGATGTGAAGAATGCCTTTCTTCATGGCGAACTAAAGGAAGAAGTCTACATGGAAGCTCCTCCAGGATTCTCCAGAAACTTCAAAAATGGGGAAGCTTGTCGACTTAAGAAAGCTTTATATGGGTTAAAACAATCCCCACGGGCTTGGTTTGGGAGATCTACTTTATTTATGAAAAAAATATGATTTCAAATAAAGTAACTCGGATCATACTCTCTTTTTTAAACGAAAAGGAAATTTAATTACATGCTTAATCATTTATGTTGATGATATGATAATAACAGGAAATGATAAAGAGTAAATTTCTAACTTAAAAATGAACTTATTTAAAGAATTTGAAATGAAAGACTTTGGCAGACTTAAATATTTTTTTGGGGATTGAGGTATTACTATCCCAATAGGAGATATTTATGTCAAAAGAAGTATGTTCTTGATTTTCTTGCAGAAACAGGTATGATTGATTGCAAACCAGCTGATACTCCAATGATTCCAAACCAGAAACTATATATGGAAGATGAAGCTGATCTTACTGATAAAGGGCAATATCAAAGGATGGTGGGAAAACTCGTCTATCTTGCTCACACTCGACCTGATATAGCACATGCAGTTGGAGTTGTGAGTCAATTCATGCATCAACCACAGGTTCACCATATGGAAGCTGTAATGAGAATCATCAGATATTTGAAGAAAACAGCGGATCATGGAGTTGTTTTTAAAAGACATGGACACCTAAAGTCTCAAATATATACAGATGCAAGCTGGACTGGAGAAAAAGGGGATAGAAAATCTACATTCGGATTCTTCACACTTGTCGGGGTTAATTTAGTTGCATGGAGGAGTAAGAAACAAAAGATTGTCTCACTCTCAAGTGCAGAATCAAAATTTAGAGGGATAGCAAAAGGAGTAGTTGAAGCCTTATGGATCAAAAAGTTGATGACAGAGATTGGTTTTGCACCACAAGAAGCTATTAATATTTTCTGCCACAATGAAGCAGCAATTGCGATCTCAGAAAACCCCGTTCAACATGACCGCACCAAACATGTTAAAACATGTTAAAATAGATAGACATTTTATCAGAGAAAAGCTAGATAATGAAATTATTTCTCTTCCTTCAATCAGATCAGAAGATCAACTAGCTGACATTCTCACCAAATCATTCAACGGAAGACTCTTCAGCGAAGTTTTCGGCAAGTTGAATATTGGAAACCCCACTATTCAATTTGAGGGGGAGTGTTAGATGTTAGAAACCTGGAACAAAGAAGCAACAACAACTTAGTCAAATTACCTTTTTTGGTAAAAGGTAATTTGACTTTAGGATCAGAAGTTGTTGACTTCATCACTTCCTTTTTAAGCATGTCACAATCTGCCAATCCAACGGCTCAAACTACAGCAACAAAATAGCAGATTTCCTCATTTGTACGTGGGGGTTCCAAAGTTGTCTTGGAGCCATCCTATATTTAAAAATAGCTGTTAGAATATTTGTGTAGAAAATGAAACTCTTAACCATCGTAAAGAAATTAATTCAAGTGAAATTAAAAACTCACTGATCAATATCAATTTAATCAATACAACAAATTCTGTTCATATTTTTATCAATTTAACAAATGTATGGGATAGTTGTTTTAATTTTACTTTATTTAATTTTTATATTATATTTCATTACTTTCATAACAGTTACAACTTTATCGGTCAACTTATAATATATCCTAACAGAAACTTAAGACATAGTTCTAGTTCTCCAATAGTTGTAAACATGATCAGTACAACATGATCAGTTTACTCGTCTTCCCTAAACGTTATTTAATTTTAATATTAAGTGACAAATGAAAATAAAAGATAAAATGTGAAATGACAAATGAGTTAAAGTGAACATTAGTCCGGGTATTGCCATTTAGAATATAGGAGTAATATTAAATAAGTAGAGTAAATTTACGGTGTGTTTGGAAGAACTAGTTGCAACTTGAAGTTAAGGTTTATTTTTCAAGCTGGGAATTGAATTATATTTTTTTTAAGTGTTTAATAAAGTGGTTGAGACTGAAAATTTATTATTGTGAAATAACTTCAAAAGATAAAGTTTTAAATTATAAAATAAATATTGAAGGGCTTTTTAATACTTTATTGTTTAATAAGCCCTATTTTTCTATAAGCTAGTTGAGAAGACTTATTTAAGATCTACAACATTAGATAAGCTCTATTTTTTTATTTGCCAAACAATGCTTGAAATCATAAGTTCCTTAAAATCATAAAATCTACTTTTTAAGCTTATTTAAACTCTACTTTGGTGTCATCCAAACACACCCATACGATTCTTATATAAAAATGAATAAAGAAAATATAGTGTCGTTGTACATATGAGCTTATAAGACAAATACCTCAAGATCAGATTATTTTAATGCTTTTCTTTTAAAATAAAATTATTTTGATTGTTCTATAGCATTTTCAAGATTACATATTTATCTGAAACAATAAAATTTAAGTTGATCCATGTCATTTGTAAAATATACTAAAAATACTTAGAGTGTTTGGATTAAACTAGTTGGAGCTTATAGCACTAGAGCTTGTGGCTAGAGTTGGATCTGAAACTTATTTTTGAAGATAGTAACTGGATGTTGAAAATTATTATTTTTTATACGTGTTTGATAAACTATCTGAAGCTTATAATACTTTACTTAAAAGACAATAATAATATGTAAATGTAAATTAATATAATAAAGGACATCTTAGTAATCATGCAGCTCATGAACTCTACATTTTTCATAAACTGGTTATGAGGAGATTATTTTTAAGACCTTATGATTTTCATAAGCTCTACTATTTATTCGTGTGTTGCTGCGAAAAATCATATGCAGTAATTTTTTAAAATACGCATATTGACGATTGGTAAAAAGTTATGTGTTTCTCACTTAACTATTTATACAATTATATGTAGTGAGCCTAACGTGAGAAAAAAAGTACACTGATTCAACCGTTAATTTATGACAAAATTTCATTCCTCGTCCCTGGACTTTACATCGATTTTGACTCCCTATCCTTTTTTTTTTTTGTGCATTCCTCGTCCCTAAACTATGAAAAGAGTACATCCCTCGTCCTCCCGTCTACTTTCTGTCAAAACCTGCCGTTACCCCTTATCACGTGCATGTCATGTGAGGGTATTTTGTCATTGTTTTTTCTTCTTCTATCATAAAAACCCCCAATTCTTCACAATTCATTCTTGTAGCCCGCGTCCCCAAATTAGGGTTCTCTCTTTCTTAAAATCGAGCACCAAGGTCGTCCTCATCGTAAGCAATTAACGATGGTTTATTGTAATTGTGGTATACTTGCAGCTCAACGAACGTCAACAACACGAAAGAATCCATATAGGCGTTTCTTCATATGTCGAAATCAGCTTTTCTTTTTGACTAATTTTGTTTTAATTTTTTTCTGATGTCGAATCCAGAAATGAGTTTTGATTAAATGCTTTGTAATCTTTTATATTTGCAGTCTTCAGATTGTGGTTTCTTTTGTTGGATTGATCCACCTATGAGGGTTGACGCTATCAGGGATGAGCCACAACAAGATTTTCTTCAATTGGAAAAGGATAAAACAAGAAGACTAAAGTGGATTATATTTCTTCATTGGGTTGGAATTATATTGTACTTTATTGTATTTTAAGTTGTCAATGGTGTTGTTTCCGATTGTAAAATGTTGGTAATGTATGCAAAAAAAGCAATGTGCCAATGTTGTGTTTTAACATCAATAAACATCAATGTTTTGATTCTTTCTTATTGTGTTTGCAAAATAACATCAATTAGCAAGACAAGTACCAAATGACAAGTACCAAATTACCAAAAGACAAGTACTAAATAAAGCAATTCATTGTTTATTACACAAGTACCAAATAACCAAAAGACATTACATTAGATTGTTCATTATACTAATACCAAATACGAAATAACATTGTTCTAAAGACAATTAACACAAACCAAAAGACAATAAAACAAACACATTCAAGGACCACCTTTTCTAGTTTTTGATTTCTTGTTGCTACCTTTACCACTTGATTTCTTATTGGCACCTTTACCACTTGCTTGCTTTCTTTTCAACCCTTCACCTCCATTAGGGCAACCCCTTACATTATGACCATATGTTCCACACCTTGAACATTTAATACTTGTACCCTTCTTTGACAGCTTTCCTTTAGTAACCATGTCATCCTTTTCTTCAAGGGATTTCCTCCTGTTTTTCTTAGGACGACCTGCAATTGGAATTTTTTTAGACATACCAAAGTTGTTGGCACTGGAGACTTGACCCACTCAGATTTTCCTTTCACAGGGTTAATGGTATGAGAATAAGTTTTTTCTCAAGTAGATAACCAATAAACAGGATGAACATTTGACTCTAAAACAACATCTTGACTATAAACAGACATGTTCAACATTGCAGCTACTGCATGCTTACAAGGCATGCCTGTAAGCTCCCATTTTCTACAGCTGCAATTTCTCAAAGTCATGTCAACCACACATTGGTCATTATGATGACCATTTACCTGATACTTATCATCCCCATTTCAAATAACATCACATTTCATTGCTTCTTTCTTAATGTTGTCAAACATCTTAGTGGCAGGTGGTGTAAGTGGCCCTTGAGACTTTGAGATTGTTGTTCTAACATTAGCAATTATTTTCATCATATATGTTCTGATATACTCCAAACCAGTAATGATTGGCTTGTCTCTAGCCTCACATAGCCATCTATTTAGCACTTCACAATGATTGTTTAACAATATGTCTGAATGTGCACGGCCTATGGAACAGAATATATAAAACATTCTTAAAATCTGACAATTGTAAATGGTACCAAACTTTAAATCTAAATGAAGTAAAGACCAATTTTACCTGTAAAATGACTTCTTGCCCATTGTGCAGGTTGAATTTTAGAAAGATACAGATGTGCAGGTTCACTAAACTCTTTAAACTCAGCCATTTTCCTTTCAAACTGAGGCACAGTGGTGGCACTTGCACAAGCCCACAAATGATTCTTAAATGCAACCCCACTCCAATATTTCTTCATATTCTGTTGAATATGCCTCAAACAGAATCTATGTTCAGCCACAGGAAAAAATTTACCAACAGCAGCTATTAGTCCCTGTAACCAAACTATATATATCAGACATTTATTCAAAAAAATATATGACATAAATGGTATAAATGGTACCTTCTGCCTATCACTTATGAAAGTGAAATTAGACATCTCAGTTAGATCCAAATCTCTAGCCAATAATTCAAGAAACCACAACCAAGAACTGTAGCATTCTGATTCCACAATTGCATAAGCAAGAGGATAAATTCCATTATTGGAGCCAAGACCAACAGCTGTTAACATAAAACCATGTTGGTCCCTTGATAACAACAGGAGTATTGTAGAGGGGGGTGAATACAATTTCTTTTAATTAACTTAACAGTTAAACACGATTAGTATTCAAACATGTAAATTAAATAGAGTCACAGGTAATTTTCAACGGTTATTCTTTATTGATTGAATCACAAAGAATCACAACTATCCTTGGCGGAATGATAGTTGGTTGATACAGATTACCTAGAATATAGCTAAGAGGTAAACTAAAAGCTATTACACGTTTTTGACTCTAAATAAATAAACCCACACCACTAGTTGTTACAATAGCGGATACAACAATTTATAGTAGTCCTATTAACCGTGTAATGGTTCTATTGTCAACTGGTACATAGGATGTCTGTACTTGTGAGGACAACTGCATCAGAGAGGATGCTCTCCTCTTTCCTCTTTGGCAGCTATTTGTAGGAACACCCCAAATCGGTTTGGCACCACTATTTGATTAAACAAATAGAATGTTGTGTTCCCTAGGTGTTGACAATGTATAACCCATGTCTGCACATGCGTTAAACTTCTGCATTCCCACGTGGTCTTGTAAGTTCACTTGTCAGCTGTTACGCGTGTCCTTTTCTGTTCAACTTTGTCTTTGACTTCTATTGAATAGTACAATTGATGTAGACCACTCGAGAAACTACTATGCTTATAATGGAGCATAGCTGCCTTGTGTAGTAAGCTGCATTCCAGCTGTGCTGGTTCTTCATTGCTGAGACACTTGATATTCTTGAACTGCTGAGTACACATCATGTGCTGATTAAAGAACACTGTCTACCTTGTGCTGGTAGACTGAGCAGCAAACTACACTCGACACAGCAATATCTGCTGTCTATACATAAACAAACTTGTGCTGGCTGCACATAACATTTTAGCGCAAATAAATTACAGTTTTTTCATAATTAAATCCTTAATTATTTTGGGGACTCAACAATCTCCCCCTATTTGATGATTACAAAACCTATGACATATAGAGAAAACACTAAAGCTAGCACTGAGGGACCTAATGAAAAATAGGCAGTAAATTTGTCCCTTTTTAAGTTTGTTTTTGGGATCTTTTGCTGAGTTATCTATATCTTATAATTTGATATGATTTTGAAGATAAACTCATTTCACTTTCATTACAGCAGAGTATATACAGTAATTACAAGAACATCATAATGAAAAATGAAATAAATAAAAGATACAATTTGAGCACTAGAGGGATATCTATCTTTATCTTTAGCTAATTCCTCTTCAGATAGCTCCTCTTGTTTGATTTTCCAGGCTTCAGGAAAGAGGATAGGTATATCAGCAGGATCAAATACAGGGATATGAGGAGGTAGAATGATGCGATCTCTTCTTTGTGGGCCTTCACCAGTAGATTTCTTTCCTTTAGGTTTTTGAGAAAGTACTTCTTCTACGTTTACTACTGGTGCATTCCCAAATTTTGTAGCTTTGTTGAAGAGGTCTTGGAGTTTTGGCTTCAATGCCTTTTTAATACCACTTTCAGCTTTACCAATGAAGTATTCCAATATCTCCATCCATTCACTGAATCCTAAGAATCGTAACTCGTCATAATTTATCCTTTCTTGAACATTATTCTTCCTGCTAACATTGAAAGCTCTTTTTGAGCCTCTGTGCACCTTGATGATCTTATTGGGATTTGATCTTCTGTTCATCACATCACCATATCTGCTCCTATAATAATGATCAGATAGTTCTATGGTTCGAGCAGTTTCTATAGGAGCAATAGCAGGTGCTTTCTCAGCAGCTTCTAGTTCATCAAGGGCCTTATCCTGTTCCTTGACAATTGCTTTAGCTAATTTGAGGGACTCAGCCTATAGCTTTCTATCAGTAGCCAATTTGTCTTCTATTTCCTGAAGCCTTACCCTCTCAGCGAGTTCAGCATCAGCAGCCTCCCTTCTTTGCATTTCAGCTTCTAAGCCCAACAGATAATCATCGGCAGTAATTTTCAGGGACTTTGCTATTTCAATCATCTTTTTACCCTCTTCAGTTCTAAGGGCAGCACGATACTCCCTTAGATCCATACCCAGCTGGCGAGCCTCTTGAAATTGAGCTTTCTCCTCATCAGTAGAGAGCCTTTGACCACTGTTATTTAAGTATACACCAATTTCAATGCCATAAGTCAAGACAGTGATGTAGAGTGGCTGATCAAGAAGATGATGCAACAATCTAACTTGGCGTATCCTTTCATTAATAGCTGCTTGTCTTTGCTCAAGCAATTCTGGTACAGTGATCTCTAGCCTGTAAGCATCTCTTTCATCTGGATTCATTTTAAATAGATCTGGCTCACCACGGGCAACTGAATCATCTTCCCAAGTTCTGTGTTTACCATGATGTTTTAGGGAAGATGGAGGATACATGATTGATTCACCTATGCCAGATGAACTCACTGGAAACTGATTAACACAATTATCCTGTGTTCTGTTAAAATAAGTGAGGGTCCGGGGAGAGATAGGTGATTGAACAAATAAGTGATCTTCACTACCCCAGACTGTAAAGTCAGCAGGATTAACCGTATCATCATCTTGATTAGCACCCAGCACATCCACCTTTGCTGGGTCTTCAACACTTGTTTCACCCAGCAGCACACTACTGGCTGGGTCTTCATTCACATCACTCCTTGCTGTGTCTTCAGTACCAGCAGACTGATTAGTATCAGTTGGTACAACTGCCACAGTATCTTCATCAGCTGCCTCAAATAGGGGTCCTTTCCTTAGCGGCTGGTTGTCCCTAGGGGCAGATTTCACCCTTTGTTTGTCAATTGGCTTGGGTTCAGCTGATGGTTCTTGTGTTGATATTGGTTCTTGTGGTGGCAGATAGGGAACAATAGCATGATGCTCCCCCTGAACATCAACATCTACTGGCTATTGTTGTATAGCTGACTGAGTAGACGATAATGGTCAAGAAGATGAGCTGGTTTCTAATATTGCATCTAGCCATTTCATAATTACATCAGCTCTAACTCCTCCTGACTCAGTAGAAGCTAAATAATCTTTCATCTCTTCAGGAGTCATCTTCTTTATTCTATCTGCTCGCTCAGCATACAACTTGGCTTTCTTTTTATCATACTTGATCATGAACTTAGCATTTCTTTTCAGGGTAGCCCTTTTATATTCTTCAATGCTGATCAGATCATCATCAATTTCACGCTTATCAGGAGTGAGGGTTCGTCTACGCTCCATTTTAAGTCTTTTTAGAGCAGCATAGGCCCCAAACTTAGCGTTGAAAGTAGCATCTAATTCTTGCTGTCTCTTCTGATGTCTCTCCATTTTTCTTTTCAATTTACGTTCAATGGTTTGAGAGACAGCAAAAGATTCAGCAACAGCCAATTCAGAAACATCACTGGGCTTACTGCCAGAACCAATATCATCCACTGATGTGGCAGACACACTTGGTTGAGATTCACCAGCTGCCTGTACACCAGCTTCAGTATGAGCGTTGCTGGGCTTAGTGCCAGTACCATCACCACCATCATCACCATCTCTCCTCTGCTGTTTAGGAGCCTTTTCATGCTCATGCTCTCCCTCAGATTGTTTTCTCTTTTTGGACTTTTTCCTAGACTTCTTCTCCCCCTTTTTATCATCGGCAGGGGCAGAAGAGTGAGCAGGGGAGACCTGTGCATCAAGGTCACTATCTGAGTGAGGAACAGAGAAAGCAAAATTGTTCCAGTCAGCATCAGTAGGAGAAATATGGGCACCAGGATCTACACCATATTGTCTTAGGCGGAGGTTGGAAGTTTGAACTTCATTTCTAGCAACACCCATGGCCATATTTTGGACATCAACCCTGACACCAGCTTAAAGATCAGCCATGCGTTACATTACCTCCATCATTTGAACATAAGCTGAGGCAGGAATCATAGTAACCATTTGCTGTTCCTGCGAATCCAATCTCTCTTCTAACACCCTATTTTCTTCATTAAGGAAAAGAATTCTGCGATTAGCAGCATCCAAATCAGCTTGAAGACGGGCAATATCCTCAGTATACTCATTGTGAGAGATGATTCGCTTCTTTAAATCCTCCTCCTCTTCATGTTGTTTGACAATGGCTTCCACCGTAAGATCTGCAAAGGCACACACTTGTTTGAGCTTGTTCTCAATAGAAGAAGTGGTAACCTCCCCAGCTGTGCGTACTGCTTCAGACACTCTATCAACAATAGCAGAACGAATGGTGTTTTGTAGATCCGGTGTGACTTCAGCTAATGTCTTATAGACAGTCAAAGTGGAGATGGCAGCCACCTCATCAGCATTAAACTTAGTATAGCTAGTTGAGGGGCGATCACTAGCAGCTAACACAGGAGTACCTCTGTGGGGTGGTGGAGGTGGAAGGTCAGAGTCTGACTCGTCACCATGATCACCATCATTTTTAGCTTCACCCGAAGGTTTAGAACCACTGGTATCCTTGTCAGCATCATTAGTGAGATCCACTAGTTTATGTTTGGAGCCAGTCACATTATCATGAATGACTGGCTCTTCCTTACCAGTACCTTTATCAGCATCACCATCAGATGAAGAAGATGATGAGGAAGAAGCTGATGAATCAGAAGGTACTGGCGAATCAGGAAGTTGTTGCATGATAAATTTACCAGTAGTAGGATCTCTGATGAACTTGAGAGGCCTCCATGTACCAGGCCATGGAGAAACAGCTGGAGCCATACCAAAATAGTGATAGTATGGCTGCTCATTGATCTGTTCTAAAGTGGCCAGCCTCTCATATACCTCTTCTCTTGCTGGTCGATCAAGCTGAGACAGCATTTCAGTCAACTCTTCCCTAGGTAGTTTACTGGCTGACACCAGAGCACTTTGGGGATCAATAGTCAGCTGATCCACCAGTAAGGCAACTCTGGGAGTGATGGAGCACTATCAAATATTCCTACACTTGAACGTTGCTTGTCCTCAAGCAATACAGAACTTGAAATTAAAATCACACTTCACTTGAATCACTTTTTTATTTTCACACTTTATACATCAGTGATTTTGATACGGTGGTATACACAATGATAGTAACGATGTGGTTTACAGTCCCACATGACTATTAAAAATTTAGATCCTTTAAGGAAATTGGATCTTTATGAAAACATTTGATCTTTTGAAAATTCATTCTAGCTTTTACCCTAGATAAGTTTTCCGAAATAACCCTTCACCGGTGTTTGCAAAATGATTTTGTGGATTTTGTGGGTTTCAGATTTGAAAATTTTAGCTCAAAACTTGCGGTTTTGTGTCACCCACTTGCTAACCTTGTATTAGGAAAGCAACACGTCCAGTATACTTGCTCCGTATATTACCTTTCGGTAAACTACCGTCCGGTTGTAAAGGAAAGCGATGAATAAGAAACTGTTAAGGCAATGTCTAATGACATGCAGTTAATCATGGTCCACAACGTGTCGGATGCAATTATATCCTTTGTAGGAGCAATAGTAAAGATCACCCTAAAAATTTTCGGTCTGGCACAAGGTCCTGTCTTCGACCATGCTATGCAACCACCATTCTTACGGTTGACACCTGATTTGGTTCAGGTGACCTAATGAATATCAGGTGAATTCCTAGGATTTTACGTTCAATGGTAATGAACGCATTGAAAATGGGTTTTCAGAAAACAAATCGGTTTTAATTTGATCAAAATATTTTCTCGTTCAAGCTCGAGTTTAGATATCATTGAATTCCATGAGTTTGTAATTCTCAATCTTTAAAGTCAATATCAAGGATTGAGTAATATCAGTCTTAAAAGCTGATTTTTGATCTTTAAGGAGATTATCCTTTCTAGGAGTCTGATTCATTAGTCTTATCAAACTAATTTGTACGGCGCCCTCCCCATTTTACGAGACAGATCCTCTCATGGTTAGGATAAGTCTGACCACATGGCTACCCTATTTGATGCTGAGGTCCATGGATTTCCTGCTGATTTTAGAGATGACTTTTTTAGATTTTTCGTCAACCTACAGCTGGTCTGGACGACAACTTCCTGACCTAAATCAAGAAGCGCGTGTCTTTTTCGGAAGACTTTACTTCCTTTTAATGATGGAATTGATTCATAGTGTAGATCCATCTTTCTTTCAAATATATTACAGTAAATCGGGTAAAACTTATTAGTTTAGTCCAAAACAAAAATACCTGCAATAATCTGTGATATATGTTTTAAAGAACTTGGTGCATTCTTCCTACACTTAGCTTTTATTTATTCTTTTCTTTGCCTTTTTATTCTCTTCTATTCCATTTTAAATGAATTCTAGCGTTTTGAGTTGTTTCTCCATTTATTTTCTCTCCGAGGTAACAATAATTTCGATATTATAACCTAGTTTTATCGTTCATAAATATGTATAAACATGATTTTGAATTCATTTAGTTGAAAATTTTTCAAATTTTCACAAAATTTGACAATTAAACTAAGTGTAAACCCGCGAGAATTTATAACTCTTCCCCACACTTGAGATCTTGCAATGCCCTCATTTGCAAGAAATTAGTAAAAATTTAAATTCATGAGGGTGATTAGTGTAGAAAAATGATTAAAAAAACCGAGTTTGCAAACATATTATTTTATATCACATTTGATATTTTACGTCTTGTCGTTAAAATTAGTAGCTTTTGCTGAACTTAATGTCAGTCTTTGAGAGTGCGATGTTTTACCCTGTTTTATACATAAGATAAACTACAAACATACATAATATTTTTATTATTATTTTTTTTTTATAAAATCTTTATTTATTAAAACAATTTAAATGAATAATTTTTTTAAAATTTTGTTTCCTTTTACTTTAGGTAGTTTCGGTATGTTTACCTAGTCCATCCCTCGACAAAATTTAAAATTTATCGTTAAAGCGATTGTTTTAAAAGAAAGGATTTTTGGGTTTTTTAATTTTTTTGGTATACTTTAGATCAATAAAATTAAAAAGAATGATAACAAAATTTTTTGCCCCGCCCTCAGGTAAATCAATTTCGGTTCTATGACCTAGTCTTCAACTTACGATGAATTTTAGAAATCATTTTTTAAAATTAATGAAATAAAGTAAATTTTGTTTTTAAAATTCACACAAAACATAAATTTAAAAATGCACATTAATTTAATGAAAAAAACTAGAAAACAAAAATTCAGAATGGGGGGAGAAAACTAGTTCTTTAGTGTCTGCTAGCGGAAAAGACCAATCGGATTCCATTCTCGGAACTACACGAGAACAGAACAATTAACTCTAGACAGCATTTTCTTTTTAGAACATTTGAATCTCCCCACACTTAGGTAGCTGTGGTTTTGAAATTGTGATTAACTTCATCGTCAATTTCTCTTGGACCATAATCAACTTGCATATATGTGACTTTTGCTTTAAGCCATTGGTCAGATTCCTGTGTAATATCCACAAATTCACCTAGTTTCGCCTTTTCTTTAGGCGATAGATTGGATACTAACCGGTTACATAACGTAAAGTTCCCCTTGGTTCTAGCATCGCGAATCCGTTTAATAAGTTTCTTCATTGAACTGTTAATAAAGGGATCATTTAATTTCGTATCAACAACGGGGTTCTTTGTTATCAGGTCATCATTAGGTGTTACTTCATCTTCCCCGCACTTAGGCGTTTTATTATTGCTAAGCACTACCGTTGGAGTTGGTAAAACAACATGGTTCTTACCAATCATTTTTGTTGGTTCAACGGTTTTGGTTGGTGGAGATTTAGACTTTCGACTTACAAAGGTGATCGATTTTTCATCATTACTAATTGTCATTCTACCCTTTCTTACATCAAATAACACCCCGGTGGACGCTAAGAATGGTCGACCTAAAATTAGAGGAACGTTTGAGTCCTCTTCTATGTCAATGACAATAAATTCGACTAGAAAGGTTAAATTACCTACTTGAACGGCTAGGTTGTCAGCAATTCCAACTGGGTGCTTAATGGTTTGATCAAAGAGTCGAACACTCATTTCCGTTAGACTTAACTCACCTACTCCTAATCTTTTATATAATGAAAGAGGCATAACACTTACACTCGCACCTAAATCTGCTAGTGCATCATACATGACACAATCACTAAGTAGACAAGGAACAATAAATTCACCCGGATCACCCAACCTGGGTGGAGGTTTCGGTGGAACTGTCTTTACCGGGTTTACTTTTACGGTTTTTATTTCTTGCACTTTCTTATTCTTCTTCTTCTTTCCAGAGGTATCACAAACTTTATTACCTATTACTTGCTCATACTCAACTCCTTTTCTTGATAACGGGATGGGTGGTCAGTAGGGTGCCACCACTGGTTTTACATACTCGGGTGGTGGTGGTGGTGGTGTTGTAACTTCTTCATTGTTACTTACATTGAAAACCTTCCCATCTTCTGATGCTGGTTTTTCAGAATTCGTTGATACCATATTAACATTCTCATTTCGAGGATTTATTTCAGTATCACTCGGTATCTTTCCTTGTTCCCTCTCACTCATCATGCTAGCAAGAGTACCTACGTGTTTTTCTAGATTCAAAATGGAAGCTTGTTGAGTTCTTAATGACTGATCAAACCTCTCATTTGTTTGGGTTTGAGATGTAATAAATTATGTCTGAGATTCCATTAGCTTTGCCATCATTTCTTCTAGATTTGGCTTTTTCTCTTCGGTTTGTTGTGGTGATTTATACATGCAAAAGAAATACCCTCACTTGTTCCCGGTTCCAGAAACGCAAGATCCCGAGGAAGAAACAACGACTACTACGCCTACTTAAATTTCGGGACGAAATTTCTTTTAAGGAGTAGGTAATGTACCATCCCGCCTTTTTCCGTTTACTTTTCCGTTTAATTATTTAAAGTCCGTTATATGATTATAACATCCCTCATTAATACGCATTTTAAAAATATCTCGTTTAGGTAAATCACGCACCCGCAACCGAACTCGAGGGACTAGTTTTGCCAAAGTGCTAAAGAGGTGACTAGCATTTGACTAGTCAACCCCACCTCCCATCTTTTTTTTCATTTACATTTTCCTTTTATTTTACTACTTCCCTATTTTCTTTCAATTCTCCAATTTGAAGATTCATCATCTAAATCCGTTCAAGCGAGAATCAATCAAAACAAATTACATATTTGGAATCCTTGTAACCTCCTCTTCGATTCCATACCGATTTCATTACATTTGGGTAACTTTCTAAAATCACTAGATTTTGTGTTCTTAATGTTTTTAACTTATAAAGTTGTTAATTAGTGTCTATGGCTCAAGTCTAACATGAATATATGATTTATATGTTCGATCTTGTTATTTTGGTAACTAGCATGAACTTGAAACTTTGGTGTGTTTGATTTGGTGATTTGGTTGTTTGAATGATGTTAAATGTTATAAATGCATGTATTAAATATGTTCCTAACATCACTAGCTTCAATTTGATGTGTAGGTTGCTTGAGAAAACTCCATAAACTTGATTAGTGATTTTGGTGAATTTGGGTTAGGGTTTGATAAGCTTGAAATGAATATTTGATACATTGAATGCCATGAATTATTGTTAGTAAGTAGTTAGTTGTATTGTATGCTTGATTATCTACAAAACGGCATGTGTTATGTATGCACTAAATGCCCGAATCATATATGTGCACTTGTAAAATTTGAAGCATTAAATGTGTGCATTGATTGATCATTTGATTTGAAAAGTCGGTTATTGCAAATAATGTTTTCGGTTGGTGAAATGTGTTTAGTTGGGTTCCTTGTCAAATTACCTTTCTAACGATATAAGATACGAGTTCTAAGTGTTAGCGGTTTGTGATTTACGCTAGAAAGAGTTTTGATTTGAGACGTGGACATTTGAGACTGACCGGGTACCAGTACACGTTAAATGCCGCGGCGCGGCAGTCTTGGGTCGCGGCGCGACCTAAGGCGTGTCCAGGTTCTGACCTACATGGTCAAAATATGAAAAATGTTTGGCACGCTATGGACCTCCGATTCACATGTAACTTGTTCTAGCATGCTTATATATGAATAAAAACCTCAGAAAAATAGTTCGGGACCCGACCCGAACATGTTGACTTTTTCGTTGACTTTGACCGACTAAAGTTGACTTTTAATCAAACTTAACCAAATGTTTGTGCAGTCATTCTAACATGCTTTTATACTTGTACCTTACATGAAACATGACAATTTGATTCACATGCTATTATGATCGAGTCTTAACGAGCCATAGGACTAATTAAACACTTTGACCTATTGTGTTTACCGTTATTGATACAAACCTATTTGTTTAGGTCAAGACTAGCATTCGTTCTTGCACACGTTTACTTGTTGAAGTACTTTTACATACGTGCACTCAAGGTGAGATCATAGTCCCACTTTTACTCTTTTGAACTTACATTTGGGATGAGAAAACATAAACGTCTCTTTTTACTAAGTGAACACAAGTACAGGAAAACAAACATTCTACATACGAGTTTGAACAAAAATCCTCAATTCGATTATCATTAGTTACACTTGTCGGGTGTAAGCGAGAACTTATGTTATATGGCCATATGGGTTTGACAAACCCTCATTCAAACGGTTCGCTACCGTTTACGAATGAAATATATTTTCAAGAAACAGTGTATGTTCTAACACTATTATGATGAGGTTCTATGGAAGGAAAGTTAAGCATTGATAATTGGGTGCTCGTGAAACAAACTTTTGGAATGTATTACTATTATATCAATGTTACAAATCTTGTGGTTCACTTGTACTTACTTACTTAAACCTATGATTTCACCAACGTTTTCGTTGACAGATTTCTATGTTTTTCTCAGGTCCTTGAACGTTTTGTGATACATGCTTCTGCTCATTACTTTTGATACTTGCTTGGATGTCGAGTATATACATGCATACATGGAGCATCTTTTGGCTACTTTTAAATCGTGTCGCATAGATTTCAATTGTACTTATAACTTTGTAACGTAACTTTTGGATGAACGATTCTTGTAAACTTGGGAACAAATCTTAACTTTTGAAATGAATGCGACATATTTTCGGTCAAAAGTCATTTTAAAGACTTATGACCACGTAATGGGACCTAAGTAGTCGGCGCTGTCAATGACGATTTTGTCGGGTCGCTACAGATGGTATCAGACCATTGGTTGTAGGGATTTAGAGTTCATTGGTGTCAACCCCTAGTCATAGGGTACATTAGTGAGTCTAGATTACAACCGGCATATAGACTTGAAGTAGGAATTACTTGACTACTTGTGCATTTATACTCGAACGTTTCTACTCATATCTACTCTTTGTTCATCTTAATCTCACGTTGTTAAATTTGATTGACACGCCACCTTGACTATATGAAATGATGTCGAATGCACATATGAATCAGGGTAATATAATTTCCGGGATTATATTACGGTGACTCATATGAACGTTCCGACATTGTGGCATAAAGAATTTAAGGCGAGTCAAGGAAAATTTTTCTCTCTATCCTTATTCCATATCATGATTAGTATTATTGAAAATACTAATCAACGGTATTCTTGCGTTTTGAAGGAACAGTGCCTCCTCGTCGTGTGCCACGCCATGAGACTCCTGAACAAGCTCTACAACGAATAATAGCCACCGCCGTGGATGCGGCCATGGCCGGTCACTCCTCCAACAACAACAATAATAACAACCACAACAACAACAATCAAGGGGTCGGTAACTCAAGCGAAGGGTGCTCCTACAAAGCCTTCATGGGGTGCAAACCTCATACTTTTGATGGGACCAGGGGACCGGTTACTCTCACTTGATGGTTCGAACAAACGGAGGCCGTCTTTAGCATAAGCGGTTGTCGGGACCAAGATAAGGTCAAATACTCCACTCAGACTTTTGCCGGTGTTGCCCTCACATGGTGGAACACCTATGTACAATCGGTGGGTACCGATAAAGCTCACGCCCTCTCTTGGGCCGACTTAAGGGAAAAGATGATCGTCGAATATTTCCCTCGTGAAGAAACCCGAAGGCTCGAACAAGAGCTAAGAACTTTAAAGGCGGTCGGGAATGATCTCAAGGCTTATAATCAACGATTTTCCGAACTAGCCTTGATGTGCCCAAACCTTGCGAACCCCGAAGCTTTAAGGGTTGAACTTTACATGGATGGTCTTCCAAAGAGCATCAAACACGGGGTAATGTCATCCAAACCCACTAATCATCAAGAAGCTTTGAACATGGCCCGCAAGTTGATAGAAACGGTGGACGAAATTGTAGTACCGGCACCTAAAGCCGAGGATAAGTCGGGTAACAACAAAAGAAAATGGGAATCCCCTCAATCAAGCAACAACAATTTTGCCAAGAAGCCTTTCACCTCCGACGGCAAGAAGGGTTATGCTGGAAACCTACCTCTTTGCAACTAATGCAACAAACATCACTTTGGTGAATGTGGCAAGCTAATTTGCCATCGGTGCCAAGGAGTTGGTCATAAGGCCAATGAGTGTAAAAGTGTCACCCTCATCGCTCGAAAGGGGCCCAATGCACCAAAAACGGGCACTTGTTACGAATGTGGCCAAACGGGCCATTATAGAAATGCATGCCCGAAGAAGAAAGATAACCCCAATACGCACGGCCGAGCTTTTAACATCAACACCGAGGAAGCCCGAGATGACAATGAATTAGTCACGGGTACGTTTCTTCTCAACAACACTTATGTTACTTGTTTATTCGATTCGGGTGCCGATAAATGCTTTGTATCCAAGACTTTAATTCATTCTTTTAGCACTCCACCACTCCCACTAGATACCACTTATACCATTGAAGTGGCCAACGGGAAACTATTGAGTGCCGACACATATTACCGGGGGTGTACGTTAAACATTTTGGGTAATGAGTTTGAAATTGACTTGATACCCATGGAACTAGGAAGCTTCGATGTAATAATCGGTATGAATTGGTTAGCCAAAATGAAATCTCACATCCTTTGTGATCTTAACGCAATCCGAATTCCTATCGAGAACGGCGAACCTTTGATCGTCTATGGCGATAAGAGTTGCACCGGACTCAACCTCGTTTCATGCATTAAAGTTAGAAAACTACTCCGTAAGGGTTGTTTTGCGATCCTTGCTCACGTTAAGAAAGTCGAGTCCGATGAGAAGCGCATCGATGATGTGCCAATTGTTAGTGACTATTCCGATGTATTTCCCGACGAATTGCCGGATCTTCCACCTCATCGACCGGTTGAATTCTAAATCGATCTTATTTCGGGAGCCGCACCCGTAGCACATGCACCATATAGACTCACTCCATCTGAAATGCAAGAATTGCAAAGTCAAATCCAAGAACTACTTGATCGTGGTTTTATCCAACCTAGCCATTCACCTTGGGGCGCTCCGATTTTGTTTGTTAAAAAGAAAGACGGATCCCTACGAATGTGCATTGATTATCGTGAACTAAACAAATTGACGGTTAAGAACCGATATCCTCTTCCGCGCATCGATGACCTCTTTGATCAACTACAAGGGTCTTGTGTATATTCGAAAATCGATCTCCGCTCGGGTTATCATCAATTAAGGGTTAAGGGGGAAGATGTCTCCAAAACCGCCTTCCGGACTCGTTATGGTAGTTATGAATTTCTTGTAATGCCATTTGGTCTCACTAACGCACCGGCGGTGTTCATGTATCTTATGAACCGCGTGTGCAAACCGTATCTTGACAAATTCGTTATCGTGTTCATCGATGATATTTTGGTTTATTCTAAAAGCGAATAAGAACACGAGGAACACCTCCGACTTGTGCTTGAACTTTTAAGACAAGAACGACTCTATGCCAAGTTCTCCAAGTGTGAATTTTGGTTGAAGGAAGTTCAATTTCTTGGTCACGTTGTAAGTGACCAAGGTATTAAAGTCGATCCATCAAAAATTGAAGCCATTAGTAAATGGGAGACTCCTACTACTCCTACTCACATTCGTCAATTCTTGGGTCTCGCCGGATACTATCGTAGATTCATCAAAGATTTCTCTTTGGTCGCTCGTCCTCTAACCGCGTTAACTCATAAGGGAAGAAAATTTATTTGGAAGACCGAACATGAATCCGCATTTCAAATCTTGAAAATGAAGCTAACCACCGCTCCTATCTTGTCACTTCCCGAAGGAAACGATGATTTTGTTGTGTATTGCGACACCTCGAAACATGGTTTTGGGTGTGTGTTGATGCAACGAACGAAAGTCATTGATTACGCTTCTCGACAACTCAAAATTCATGAACGAAACTACACGACACATGATCTCAAACTCGGAGCCATTGTCTTCGCACTTAAAATGTGGAGACACTATCTTTATGGAACCAAAAGTACCATCTTCACCGATCACAAAAGCCTCCAACACATCTTCGATCAAAAGCAACTAAACATGAGACAACGATGGTGGATTGAAACTTTAAACGACTATGATTGTGAGCTTCGTTACCATCCCGGGAAGGCAAACGTAGTAGCCGATGCCCTAAGTCGAAAGAAAAGAGCGGTGCCTCTTCATGTCCGAGCTTTAAACATCACCATTCACACCAACCTCAATAGTCAAATTCGTGTAGCCCAAGACGAGGCTCTCAAGGACGAAAACATCTCTCTCGAACACTTGAACATCCTCACCTCTCGATTCGAAGTTAAAAAAACCGGACTCCGATATTTCACCGGAAGAATTTGGGTGCCTAGTTATGGGGACTTGCGAAGCCTTATTTTAGATGAAGCCCATAAATCAAGATATTCGATTCACCCCGGTGCCAATAAGATGTACCACGACCTCAAAGAACAATATTGGTGGCTGAACATTAAAAACGGCGTTGCTACTTATGTTGGAAAGTGCCTAACTTGCTCCAAAGTCAAAGCCGAACATCAAAGACCGTCCTGACTACTTCAACAACCCGAGATCCCGCGATGGAAGTGGGAAAGGATAACGATGGATTTTATCACCAAACTACCAAGGACGGTTGGTGGTTATGATACTATTTGGGTTATTGTTGACCGACTCACCAAATCCGCGCACTTCCTAGCCATGAAGGAAACCGATAAAATGGAGAAACTTGCACAACTTTACATTAAGGAGATCGTAACCCGACACGTGTACCGTTATCAATTATCTCCGACCGAGATGGCCGTTTTGTTTCTAGATTTTGTCGTACTCTACAAGAAGCATTGGGAACGCGTTTAGACATGAGCACCGCATACCATCCGCAAACCGACGGACAAAGCGAACGCACAATTCAAACCTTGGAAGACATGCTACGAGCTTACGTTGTCGACTTTGGAAAATCTTGGGATAAGCACTTGCCTCTCGCCAAATTCTCCTACAATAATAGTTATCACGCAAGTATTAATGCTGCACCATTCGAAGCTTTATATGGCCGAAAATGTCGTTCACCTCTTTGTTGGGCCGAAGTAGGCGATGTAGTGACCCGAACTTTTCCATGTTTATATATACTTATTGAGATTGATATTTACATGATTAAATGTTTCCAACATGTTAAGCAATCAAACTTGTTAAGACTTGATTAATTGAAATATGTTTCATATAGACAATTGACCACCCAAGTTGACCAGTGATTCACGAACGTTAAAACTTGTAAAAACTATATGATGACATATATATGGATATATATATAGTTAACATGATACTATGATAAGTAAACATATCATTAAGTATATTAACAATGAACTACATATGTAAAAACAAGACTACTAACTTAATGATTTTTAAACGAGACATATATGTAACGATTATCGTTGTAAAGACATTTAATGTATATATATCATATTAAGAGATATTCATACATGATAATATCATGATAATATAATAATTTAAAATCTCATTTGATATTATAAACATTGGGTTAAAAACATTTAACAAGATCGTTAACCTAAAGGTTTCAAAACAACACTTACATGTAACGACTAACGATGACTTAACGACTCAGTTAAAATGTATATACATTTAGTGTTTTAATATGTATTTATACACTTTTGAAAGACTTCAATACACTTATCAAAATACTTATACTTAACAAAAATGCTTACAATTAAATCCTCGTTCAGTTTCATCAACAATTCTACTCGTATGCACCCGTATTCGTACTCGTACAATACACAGCTTTTAGATGTATGTACTATTGGTATATACACTCCAATGATCAGCTCTTAGTAGCCCATGTGAGTAACCTAACACATTTGGGAACCATCATTTGGCAACTAGCATGAAATATCTCATAAAATTACAAAAATATGAGTAATCATTCATGACTTATTTACATGAAAACAAAATTACATATGCTTTATATCTAATCCATACACCAACGACCAAAAACACCTACAAACACTTTCATTCTTCAATTTTATTCATCTAATTGATCTCTCTCAAGTTCTATCTTCAAGTTCTAAGTGTTCTTCATAAATTCTGCAAGTTCTAGTTACATAAAATCAAGAATACTTTCAAGTTTGCTAGCTCACTTCCAATCTTGTAAGGTGATCATCCAACCTCAAGAAATCTTTGTTTCTTACAGTAGGTTATCATTCTAATACAAGGTAATAATCATATTCAAACTTTGGTTCAATTTCTATAACTATAACAATCTTATTTCAAGTGATGATCTTACTTGAACTTGTTTTCGTGTCATGATTCTGCTTCAAGAACTTCGAGCCATCCAAGGATCCGTTGAATCTAGATCCATTTTTCTATTTTCCAGTAGGTTTACCCAAGGAACTTAAGGTAGTAATGATCTTCATAACATCATTCGATTCATACATATAAAGCTATCTTATTCGAAGGTTTAAACTTGTAATCACTAGAACATAGTTTAGTTAATTCTAAACTTGTTCGCAAACAAAAGTTAATCCTTCTAACTTGACTTTTAAAATCAACTAAACACATGTTCTATATCTATATTATATGCTAACTTAATGATTTAAAACCTGGAAACACGAAAAACACCGTAAAACCGGATTTACGTCGTCATAGTAACACCGCGGGCTGTTTTGGGTTAGTTAATTAAAAACTATGATAAACTTTGATTTAAAAGTTGTTATTCTAGGAAAATTATTTTTATTATGAACATGAAACTATATCCAAAAATTATGGTTAAACTCAAAGTGGAAGTATGTTTTCTAAAATGGTCATCTAGACGTCGTTCTTTCGACTGAAATGACTACCTTTACAAAAATGAATTGTAACTTATTTTTCTGACTATAAACCTATACTTTTTCTGTTTAGATTCATAAAATAAGGTTCAATATGAAACCATAGCAATTTGATTCACTCAAAACGGATTTAAAATGAAGATGTTATGGGTAAAACAAGATTGGATAATTTTTCTCATTTTAGCTACGTGAAAATTGGTAACAAATCTATTCCAACCATAACTTAATCAACTTGTATTGTATATTATGTAATCTTGAGATACCATAGACACGTATACAATGTTTCGACCTATCATGTCGACACATCTATATATATTTTGGAACAACCATAGACACTCTATATGTGAATGTTGGAGTTAGCTATACAGGGTTGAGGTTGATTCCAAAATATATATAGTTTGAGTTGTGATCAATACTGAGATATGTATACACTGGGTCGTGGATTGATTCAAGATAATATTTATCGATTTATTTCTGTACATCTAACTGTGGACAACTAGTTGTAGGTTACTAACGAGGACAGCTGACTTAATAAACTTAAAACATCAAAATATATTAAAAGTGTTGTAAATATATTTTGAACATACTTTGATATATATGTATATATTGTTATAGGTTCGTGATTCAACCAGTGGCCAAGTCTTATTTCCCGACGAAGTAAAAATCTGTGAAAGTGAGTTATAGTCCCACTTTTAAAATCTAATATTTTTGGGATGAGAATACATGCAGGTTTTATAAATGATTTACAAAATAGACACAAGTACGTGAAACTACATTCTATGGTTGAATTATCGAAATCGAATATGCCCCTTTTTATTAAGTCTGGTAATCTAAGAATTAGGGAACAGACACCCCAATTGACGCGAATCCTAAAGATAGATCTATCGGGCCCAACAAGCCCCATCCAAAGTACCGGATGCTTTAGTACTTCGAAATTTATATCATATCTGAAGGGTGTCCCGGAATGATGGGGATATTCTTATATATGCATCTTGTTAATGTCGGTTACCAGGTGTTCACCATATGAATGATTTTTATCTCTATGTATGGGATGTGTATTGAAATATGAAATCTTGTGGTCTATTATTATGATTTGATATATATAGGTTAAACCTATAACTCACCAACATTTTTGTTGACGTTTTAAGCATGTTTATTCTCAGGTGATTATTAAGAGCTTCCGCTGTCGCATACTTAAATAAGGACGAGATTTGGAGTCCATGCTTGTATGATATTGTGTAAAAACTGCATTCAAGAAACTTATTTTGTTGTAACATATTTGTATTGTAAACCATTATGTAATGGTCATGTGTAAACAGGATATTTTAGATTATCATTATTTGATAATCTACGTAAAGCTTTTTAAACCTTTATTGATGAAATAAAGGTTATGGTTTGTTTTAAAATGAATGCAGTCTTTGAAAAACGTCTCATATAGAGGTCAAAACCTCGCAACGAAATCAATTAATATGGAACGTTTTTAATCAATAAGAACGGGACATTTCAGTTGGTATCCGAGCGTTGGTCTTAGAGAACCAGAAAATTTGCATTAGTGTGTCTTATCGAGTTTGTTAGGGTGCATTAGTGAGTCTGGACTTCGACCGTGTTTACTTGAAAAATGATTGCTTAACAAATTTTGTTGGAAACTATATATTTTTAACATGTGAATATTATGTGATATATTAATCTCTTAATGCGTTTGATATTATGTGATAGATGTCTACCTCTAGAACAAGTCCCATTGACTCACCTAATAATAATGAAGAGTCAAATGTAAATTAGAATGATTCGTGGACTGATTCACAAGTTCCCGAATCGAAACCGGAAGAAGAGTAGGAACCGGAAGAAGAGTCGGAACCGGAAGAAGAGTCGGAACCGGAAGAAGAATCGAAACCGGATGAAGAAATAGAACCGGTGGGGGAAATAATAAAACGGTTAAGTAAAAGAAAATCCTCAACCAACCGACCAAGGTTAATTATGGTCAATGGTGTTTCCGCCAAGGAAGCAAAATATTGGGAGGATTACCAATTCTCCGATGAATCGGATTCCGACGAGAATTCCGATGATGTTATAGAAATTACCCCAACTGAATTTAAAAAGGCAAAAGAAAATAATAAGGGAAAGGGCATAAAAATAGAGAAATCTAATTCCAACCCCGATGAACTTTATATGTATCGTCAACCCCCGAAGTCCTTAAGTTGTAACAATGACCCGGGAACCTCTAAACCACCAGGTTTTTCTAAACCAATGTGGAAAATGACGGCTCGTATTAGGGGAACATCATATATCCCTAGAAACTTGGCAAAACGAACCAAAACTGAAGAAGAAGAAACAAGCGAGTCGGAATAAGATAGTTGTATTCGTGTGGTGTAATATATGTAATATAGTGTGCTTATGCTTTATGATATATGTAAAAATTGCTTGTATTAATAAGTATTTTTTTTTTTATGAATCTAACTCTTGTCTATTTTACAGTATAAAAAAACACAAAATGGATAGACAACCCAATATTTTAAGAGACCTACCCGGAGACATGATTGATGAAATCTTGTCTAGAGTCGGTCAGAATTCTTTGGCACAACTATTTAAGGCGAGATCAGTTTGTAAGACATTCGAAGAACGTTCTAAGAATGCCTTGGTTTATAAAAGGCTTTCGTTCGAAAGATGGGGGATATCACATTGGGAAATCCATAAGTTACGATGTGTTTACTTTGACGCATATATTGCGGGGAACCCAAATGCTATTTTACGCAATGGGTTAAGAAATTATTTTGACTCAATATATCCGAATATTGGACTTCGTGATTTAGAAAAAGCGGCTAACATGCAACATAAAGAAGCATGTTATGCTTACGAATTAGTAATGTTCGCTTCTCACCAAAGTGAGAACAAGAACATCGGGCTACAACTATTAAACAAAATGTTCCCACAAGTGACGGAGTCGGTAATTGGGGTAAGAAATGAGGTTTTTAGATTGTTACGGGACTGTTGGACATTACGTAACCCTCGTCCCTTTGACGACGTTACAACACACTGTCTTATCAACGGCCATAACAGTTATGTTCCACAAGACCAAGGATGGGAAGTAATCCTAGTAAAACCAGAATGCATGACTTGTTTCTGGATGTATGAATTACGTGTCTTTATTGCCTTTGCTGAACGACTTGTGTACTAGCTAGAATTATCTTCACAACCATCTTGTATCAAATTTATTGTGTGCTATATTTCATGCTATATGTAAAATAAGCGGTATTGTAAGTTTGTAAAATATTGTGTAAAAGTTTGAACGCGAAATATTATTATAATCAGTTTTTCATATAGAATTGTAGTAGTTGAATTGTATATTAGCTACTAAGTATGAACTTAACGGGTTGGTACTACCCGAATTTAAACTTATAAAACGCTAATATGAAGAAAAAGCTTTTATAAATGAGTTCATATTATGCTACGAAATACTATTAACTACTCTTAATATTCTGTATGATTAACTTGTTCCATTTGACTATTTTGAAGGAAATGGCACCGACTACTCGACACACCGTGAATATGAATGAAGAGGAATTCCGTACTTTTCTAGCTTCAAACATAGCCGCAGTACAGGCTGCGCTACATACCAACAATAACCTTGGATCTAGCAGTACAGGAAATCGTGTAGGATGCACCTACAAAGAATTCACTGCCTGCAAACCTTTGGAATTTGATGGAACTGAAGGACCGATCGGATTGAAACGGTGGACCGAGAAGGTCGAATCGGTGTTTGCCATAAGTAAGTGTACTGAAGAGGACAAAGTGAAGTACGCTACGCATACCTTCACAGGTTCTGCGTTAACATGGTGGAATACCTATCTAGAGCAAGTGGGACAAGACGATGCGTACGCACTACCGTGGTCAGCATTCAAGCACTTGATGAACGAGAAGTACCGTCCCAGAACCGAGGTCAATAAGCTCAAGACATAACTTAGAAGGTTACGAACCTAAGGATTTGATATTACCACGTACGAAAGACGATTCACAGAATTGTGCCTATTGTGTCCGGGAGCATTCGAAGATGAGGAAGAGAAGATCGACGCATTTGTGAAAGGATTACCGGAAAGAATCCAAGAAGATATAAGTTCACACGAGCCCGCCTCCATACAACAGGCATGTAGAATGGCTCACAAACTAGTGAACCAGATTGAAGAAAGAATTAAAGAACAGACTGCTGAAGAGGCCAATGTGAAGCAAGTCAAAAGAAAGTGCGAGGAAAACGGTGATAAGAATCACCAATACAACAACAACAGCAATTACAACAATAATCGCAACAATTATCCCAAAAATTGCAACATCAATCGTAACTACAACAAACGGCCCAACAACAACAACAACAACAACAACAACAGCAACTACAACAATCATCCCAACAACAATAATAACCGCAACAACAACAACAATCAGAAGCAGCTATGCCAAAGGTGTGAAAAGTATCACTCGGGGTTCTGCACCAAATTTTGCAACAAGTGTAAAAGAAATGGTCATAGCGCGGCGAAGTGTGAGGTCTACGGACCAGGGGTTAATAGAACGAAAGGAACAAATGGTGTCGGAAAGAGTAATGGCGGAGCAAGTAGTGTCGGAGCAAGTTATGCCAATGTAGTTTGTTATAAATGTGGAAAACCGGGCCACATTATTAGAAATTGCCCGAACCAGGAGAACACGAATGGACAAGGCCGCGGAAGAGTTTTCAATATTAATGCAGCAGAGGCACAGGAAGACCCGGAGCTTGTTACGGGTACGTTTCTTATTGACAATAAATCTGCTTACGTTTTATTTGATTCGGGTGCGGATAGAAGCTATATGAGTAGAGATTTTTGTGCTAAATTAAGTTGTCCATTGATGCCTTTGGATAGTAAATTTTTACTCGAATTAGCAAATGGTAAATTAATTTCAGCAGATAATATATGTCGGAATCGAGAAATTAAACTGGTTAGCGAAACATTTAAGATTGATTTGATACCAGTAGAGTTAGGGAGTTTTGATGTGATAATCGGTATGGACTGGTTGAAAGAAGTGAAAGCAGAGATCGTTTGTTACAAAAATGCAATTCGCATTATACGAGAAAAAGGAAAACCCTTAATGGTGTACGGAGAAAAGGGCAACACGAAGCTACATCTTATTAGTAATTTGAAGGCACAAAAACTAATAAGAAAAGGTTGCTATGCTGTTCTAGCACACGTCGAGAAAGTACAAACTGAAGAAAAGAGCATCAATGATGTTCCCATTGCAAAAGAATTTCCCGATGTATTTCTGAAAGAATTACCGGGATTACCCCCACATCGATCCGTTGAATTTCAAATAGATCTTGTACCAGGAGCTGCACCAATAGCTCGTGCTCCTTACAGACTCGCACCCAGCGAGATGAAAGAACTGCAAAGCTAATTACAAGAACTTTTAGAGCGTGGTTTCATTCGACCAAGCACATCATCGTGGGGAGCTCCTGTTTTGTTTGTCAAGAAGAAAGATGGTACATTCAGGTTGTGTATCGACTACCGAGAGTTGAACAAACTTACCATCAAGAACCGCTACCCACTACCGAGAATCGACGACTTATTTGATCAACTACAAAGCTCGTCTGTTTATTCAAAGATTGACTTACGTTCCGGGTATCATCAAATGCGGGTGAAAGAAGATGATATTCCAAAGACTGCTTTCAGAACACGTTACGGTCATTACGAGTTTATGGTCATGCTATTTGGTTTAACTAATGCACCAGCTGTGTTCATGGACCTTATGAACCGAGTGTGTGGACCATACCTTGACAAGTTTGTCATTGTTTTCATTGATGACATACTTATTTACTCAAAGAATGACCAAGAACACAGTGAACATTTGAGAAAGGTGTTAGAAGTATTGAGGAAGGAAGAATTGTACGCTAAGTTTTCAAAGTGTGCATTTTGGTTGGAAGAAGTTCAATTCCTCGGTCACATAGTGAACAAAGAAGGTATTAAGGTGGATCCCGCAAAGATAGAAACTGTTGAAAAGTGAGAAACCCCGAAAACTCCGAAACACATACGCCAGTTTTTAGGACTAGCTGGTTACTACAGAAGGTTCATCCAAGACTTTTCTAGAATAGCAAAACCCTTGACTGCATTAACGCATAAAGGGAAGAAATTTGAATGGAATGATGAACAAGAGAAAGCGTTTCAGTTATTGAAGAAAAAGCTAACTACGGCACCTATATTGTCATTGCCTAAAGGGAATGATGATTTTGTGATTTATTGTGACGCATCAAAGCAAGGTCTCGGTTGTGTATTAATGCAATGAACGAAGGTGATTGCTTATGCGTCTAGACAATTGAAGATTCACGAACAAAATTATACGACGCATGATTTGGAATTAGGAGCGGTTGTTTTTGCATTAAAGACTTGGAGGCACTACTTATATGGGGTCAAAAGTATTATATATACCGACCACAAAAGTCTTCAACACATATTTAATCCGAAACAACTGAATATGAGGCAGCGTAGGTGGATTGAATTATTGAATGATTACGACTTTGAGATTCGTTACCACCCGGGGAAGGCAAATGTGGTAGCCGATGCCTTGAGCAGGAAGGACAGAGAACCCATTCGAGTAAAATCTATGAATATAATGATTCATAATAACCTTACTACTCAAATAAAGGAGGCGCAACAAGGAGTTTTAAAAGAGGGAAATTCAAAGGATGAAATACCCAAAGGATCGGAGAATCATCTTAATATTCGGGAAGACGGAACCCGGTATAGGGCTGAAAGGATTTGGGTACCAAAATTTGGAGATATGAGAGAAATGGTACTTAGAGAAGCTCATAAAACCAGATACTCAATACATCCTGGAACGGGGAAGATGTACAAGGATCTCAAGAAACATTTTTGGTGGCCGGGTATGAAAGCCGATGTTGCTAAATATGTAGGAGAATGTTTGATGTGTTCTAAGGTCAAAGCTGAGCATCAGAAACCATCAGGTCTACTTCAATAACCCAAAATCCCGGAATGGAAATGGGAAAACATTACCATGGATTTCATCACTAAATTGCCAAGGACTGCAGGTAGTTTTGATACTATTTGGGTAATAGTTGATCGTCTCACCAAATCAGCACACTTCCTGCCAATAAGAGAAGATGACAAGATGGAGAAGTTATCACGACTGTATTTGAAGGAAGTCGTCTCCAGACATGAAATACCAATCTCTATTATCTCTGATAGGGATGGCAGATTTATTTCAAGATTCTGGCAGACATTACAGCAAGCATTAGGAACTCGTCTAGACATGAGTACGGCCTATCATCCACAAACTGATGGGCAGAGCGAAAGGATGATACAAACGCTTGAAGACATGCTACGAGCATGTGTTATTGATTTCGGAAACAGTTGGGATCGACATCTACCGTTAGCAGAATTTTCCTACAACAACAGCTACCATTCAAGCATTGAGATGGCGCCGTTTGAAGCACTTTATGGTAGAAAGTGTAGGTCTCCGATTTGTTGGAGTGAAGTAGGGGATAGACAGATTACGGGTCCGGAGATTATACAAGAAACTACCGAGAAGATCATCCAAATTCAACAACGGTTGAAAACCGCCCAAAGTCGACAAAAGAGCTACGCTGACATTAAAAGAAAAGATATAGAATTTGAAATTGGAGAGATGGTCATGCTTAAAATTGCACCTTGGAAAGGCGTTGTTCGATTTGGTAAACGAGGGAAATTAAATCCAAGGTATATTGGACCATTCAAGATTATTGATCGTGTCGGACCAGTAGCTTACCGACTTGAGTTACCTCAACAACTCGCGGCTGTACATAACACTTTCCACGTCTCGAATTTGAAGAAATGTTTTGCTAAAGAAGATCTCACTATTCCGTTAGATGAAATCCAAATCAACGAAAAACTTCAATTCATCGAAGAACCCGTCGAAATAATGGATCGTGAGGTTAAAAGACTTAAGCAAAACAAGATACCAATTGTTAAGGTTCGATGGAATGCTCGTAGAGGACCCGAGTTCACCTGGGAGCGTGAAGATCAGATGAAGAAGAAATACCCGCATCTATTTCCAGAAGATTCGTCAACACCTTCAACAGCTTAAAATTTCGGGACGAAATTTATTTAACGGGTAGGTACTGTAGTGACCCGAACTTTTCCATGTTTATATATACTTATTGAGATTGATATTTACATGATTAAATGTTTCCAACATGTTAAGCAATCAAACTTGTTAAGACTTGATTAATTGAAATATGTTTCATATAGACAATTGACCACCCAAGTTGACCGGTGATTCACGAACGTTAAAACTTGTAAAGACATTTAATGTATATATATCATATTAAGAGATATTCATACATGATAATATCATGATAATATAATAATTTAAAATCTCATTTGATATTATAAACATTGGGTTAACAACATTTAACAAGATCGTTAACCTAAAGGTTTCAAAACAACACTTACATGTAACGACTAACGATGACTTAACGACTCAGTTAAAATGTATATACATGTAGTGTTTTAATATGTATTTATACACTTTTGAAAGACTTCAATACACTTATCAAAATACTTATACTTAACAAAAATGCTTACAATTAAATCCTCGTTCAGTTTCATCAACAATTCTACTCGTGTGCACCCGTATTCGTACTCGTACAATACACAGCTTTTAGATGTATGTACTATTGGTATATACACTCCAATGATCAGCTCTTAGCAGCCCATGTGAGTCACCTAACACATGTGGGAACCATCATTTGGCAACTAGCATGAAATATCTCATAAAATTACAAAAATATGAGCAATCATTCATGACTTATTTACATGAAAACAAAATTACATATCCTTTATATCTAATCCATACACCAACGACCAAAAACACCTACAAACACTTTTATTCTTCAATTTTATTCATCTAATTGATCTCTCTCAAGTTCTATCTTCAAGTTCTAAGTGTTCTTCATAAATTCTACAAGTTCTAGTTACATAAAATCAAGAATACTTTCAAGTTTGCTAGCTCACTTCCAATCTTGTAAGGTGAACATCCAACCTCAAGAAATCTTTATTTCTTACAGTAGGTTATCATTATAATACAAGGTAATAATCATATTCAAACTTTGGTTCAATTTCTATAACTATAACAATCTTATTTCAAGCGATGATCTTACTTGAACTTGTTTTCGTGTCATGATTCTGCTTCAAGAACTTCGAGCCATCCAAGGATCCGTTGAAGCTAGATCCATTTTTCTCTTTTCCAATAGGTTTATCCAAGGAACTTAAGGTAGTAATTATGTTCATAACATCATTCGATTCATACATATAAAGCTATCTTATTCGAAGGTTTAAACTTGTAATCACTAGAACATAGTTTAGTTAATTCTAAACTTGTTCGCAAACAAAAGTTAATCCTTCTAACTTGACTTTTAAAATCAACTAAACACATGTTCTATATCTATATGATATGCTAACTTAATGATATAAAACCTGGAAACACGACAAACACCGTAAAACCGGATTTACGCCGTCATAGTAACACCGCGGGCTGTTTTGGGTTAGTTAATTAAAAACTTTGATAAACTTTGATTTAAAAGTTGTTATTCTAGGAAAATTATTTTTATTATGAACATGAAACTTTATCCAAAAATTATGGTTAAACTCAAAGTGGAAGTATGTTTTCTAAAATGGTCATCTAGACGTCGTTCTTTCGACTGAAATGACTACCTTTACAAAAATGACTTGTAACTTATTTTTCTGACTATAAACCTATACTTTTTCTGTTTAGATTCATAAAATAAGGTTCAATATGAAACCATAGCAATTTGATTCACTCAAAACGGATTTAAAATGAAGAAGTTATGGGTAAAACAAGATTGGATAATTTTTCTCATTTTAGCTACGTGAAAATTGGTAACAAATCTATTCCAACCATAACTTAATCAACTTGTATTGTATATTATGTAATCTTGAGATACCATAGACACGTATACAATGTTTCGACCTATCATGTCGACACATCTATATATATTTCGGAACAACTATAGACACTCTATATGTGAATGTTGGAGTTAGCTATACAGGGTTGAGGTTGATTCCCAAATATATATAGTTTGAGTTGTGATCAATACTGAGATACGTATACACTGGGTCGTGGATTGATTCAAGATAATATTTATCGATTTATTTCTGTACATCTAACTGTAGACAACTAGTTGTAGGTTACTAACGAGGACAGCTGACTTAATAAACTTAAAACATCAAAATATATTAAAAGTGTTGTAAATATATTTTGAACATACTTTGATATATATGTATATATTGTTATAGGTTCGTGAATCAACCAGTGGCCAAGTCTTACTTCCCGACGAAGTAAAAATCTGTGAAAGTGAGTTATAGTCCCACTTTTAAAATCTAATATTTTTGGGATGAGAATACATGCAGGTTTTATAAATGATTTACAAAATAGACACAAGTACGTGAAACTACATTCTATGGTTGAATTATCGAAATCGAATATGCCCCTTTTTATTAAGTCTGGTAATCTAAGAATTAGGGAACAGACACCCTAACTGACGCGAATCCTAAAGATAGATCTATCGGGCCCAACAAGCCCCATCCAAAGTACCGGATGCTTTAGTACTTCGAAATTTATATCATATCCGAAGGGTGTCCCGGAATGATGGGGATATTCTTATATATGCATCTTGTTAATGTCGGTTACCAGGTGTTCACCATATGAATGATTTTTATCTCTATGTATGGGATGTGTATTGAAATATGAAATCTTGTGGTCTATTATTATGATTTGATATATATAGGTTAAACCTATAACTCACCAACATTTTTGTTGACGTTTTAAGCATGTTTATTCTCAGGTGATTATTAAGAGCTTCCGCTGTCGCATACTTAAATAAGGACGAGATTTGGAGTCCATGCTTGTATGATATTGTGTAAAAACTGCATTCAAGAAACTTATTTTGTTGTAACATATTTGTATTGTAAACCATTATGTAATGGTCGTGTGTAAACAGGATATTTTAGATTATCATTATTTGATAATCTACGTAAAGCTTTTTAAACCTTTATTGATGAAATAAAGGTTATGGTTTGTTTTAAAATGAATGCAGTCTTTGAAAAACGTCTCATATAGAGGTCAAAACCTCGCAACGAAATCAATTAATATAGAACGTTTTTAATCAATAAGAACGGGACATTTCAGGTGACACATAAATCACCGGACCCGAACTCATTCACGAAACAACCGAGAAAATCGTTCAAATCCGAGATAGGCTTAGGACGGCCCGAAGTCGTCAAAAGAGCTATACCGACAAACGACGCAACGACCTCGAATTTCAAGTCGGTGATCGCGTAATGTTAAAAGTCGCACCTTGGAAAGGTGTAATCCGTTTTGGGAAACGCGGGAAGCTAAATTCGCGGTATATTGGTCCTTTCGAAATCTTGGAGCGTATTGGAACCGTTGCTTATCGTTTAGATCTTCCACCTCAATTGAGCTCTGTTCATCCTACCTTCCATGTATCTAACTTGAAAAAGTGTCTTGCCGAACCCGATATCGTCATCCCTCTCGAGGAACTTACTATTGATGACAAACTTTATTTTGTGGAGGAACCGGTTGAAATTGTGGACACCTCCGTCAAGACATTGAAACAAAGCCGAATTCCAATTGTAAAAGTCTGTTGGAACGCCAAAAGAGGACCCGAGTTTACTTGGGAAAGGCAAGATCAAATGCAAAAGAAATACCCTCACTTGTTCCTGGTTCCGGAAACGCAAGATCCCGAGGAAGAAACAACGACTACTACGCTTACTTAAATTTCGAGACGAAATTTCTTTTAAGGAGTAGGTAATGTAACATCCCGCCTTTTTCCGTTTACTTTTCCATTTAATTATTTAAAGTCCGTTATATAATTATAACATCCCTCGTTAATACGCGTTTTAAAAATATCTATTTTACGTAAATCACGCACCCGCAACCGAACTCGAGGGACTAGTTTCGCCAAAGTGCCAAAGAGGTGACTAGCATTTGACTAGTCAACCCCACCTCCCATCTTTTTTTTTTCATTTACATTTTCCTTTTCTTTTACTACTTCCCTATTTTCTTTCAATTCTCCAATTTGAAGATTCATCATCTAAATCCGTTCAAGCAAGCATCAATCAAAACAAATTACATATTTGGAATCCTTGTAACCTCCTCTTCGATTCCATACCGATTTTATTACATTTGGGTAACTTTCTAAAATCACTAGATTTTGTGTTCTTAATGTTTTTAACTTATAAAGTTGTTAATTAGTGTCTATGGCTCAAGTCTAACATGAATATATGATTTATATGTTCGATCTTGTTATTTTGGTAACTAGCATGAACTTGAAACTTTGGTGTGTTTGATTTGGTGATTTGGTTGTTTGAATGATGTTAAATGTTATAAATGCATGTATTAAATATGTTCCTAACATCACTAGCTTCAATTTGATGTGTAGGTTGCTTGAGAAAACTCCATAAACTTGATTAGTGATTTTGGTGAATTTGGGTTAGGGTTTGATAAGCTTGAAATGAATATTTGATACATTGAATGCCATGAATTATTGTTAGTAAGTAGTTAGTTGTATTGTATGCTTGATTATCTACAAAACGGCATGTGTTATGTATGCACTAAATGCCCGAATCATATATGTGCACTTGTAAAATTTGAAGCATTAAATGTGTGCATTGATTGATCATTTAATTTGAAAAGTCGGTTATTGCAAATAATGTTTTCGGTTGTTGAAATGTGTTTAGTTGGGTTCCTTGTCAAATTACCTTTCTAACGATATAAGATACGAGTTCTAAGTGTTAGCGGTTTGTGATTTACGCTAGAAAGAGTTTTGATTTGAGACTTGGATATTTGAGACTGACCAGGTACCAGCACACGTTAAATGCCGCGGCGCGGCAGTCTTGGGTCGCGGCGCGACCTAAGGTGTGTCCAGGTTCTGACCTACATGGTCAAAATATGAAAAATGTTTGGCACGCTATGGACCTCCGATTCACATGTAACTTGTTCTAACATGCTTATATATGAATAAAAACCTCAGAAAAATAGTTCGGGACCCGACCCGAACATGTTGACTTTTTCGTTGACTTTGACCGACCAAAGTTGACTTTTAATCAAACTTAACCAAATGTTTGTGCAATCATTCTAACATGATTTTATACTTGTACCTTACATGAAACATGACAATTTGATTCACATGCTATTATGATCGAGTCTTAACGAGCCATAGGACTAATTGAACATTTTGACCTATCGTGTTTACCGTTATTGATACAAACCTATTTGTTTAGGTCAAGACTAGCATTCGTTCTTGCACACGTTTACTTGTTGAAGTACTTTTACATACGTGCACTCAAGGTGAGATCATAGTCCCACTTTTACTCTTTTGAACTTACATTTGGGATGAGAAAACATAAACATCTCTTTTTACTAAGTGAACACAAGTACAGGAAAACAAACATTCTACATACGAGTTTGAACAAAAATCTTCAATTAAATTATCATTAGTTACACTTGTCGGGTGTAAGCGAGAACTTATGTTATATGGCCATATGGGTTTGACAAACCCTCATTCAAACGGTTCGCTACCGTTTACGAATGAAATATATTTTCGTGAAACAGTGTATGTTCTAACACTATTGTGATGGGGTTCTATGGAAGGAAAGTTAAGCATTGATAATTGGGTGCTCGTGAAACAAACTTTTGGAATGTATTACTATTATATCAATGTTACAAATCTTGTGGTTCACTTGTACTTACTTACTTAAACCTATGATTTCACCAACGTTTTCGTTGACAGATTTCTATGTTTTTCTCAGGTCCTTAAACGTTTTGTGATACATGTTTCCGCTCATTACTTTTGATACTTGCTTGGATGTCGAGTATATACATGCATACACGGAGCATCTTTTGGCTACTTTTAAATCGTGTCGCATAGATTTCAATTGTACTTATAAGTTTGTAACGTAACTTTTGGATGAACGATTCTTGTAAACTTGGGAACAAATCTTAACTTTTGAAATGAATGCGACATATTTTCGGTCAAACATCATTTTAAAGACTTATGACCACGTAATGGGACCTAAGTAGTCGGCGCCGTCAATGATGATTTTGTCGGGTCGCTACAATCTTTTCCATTCGTCTCTCGAAAGCATCTATTTTTGCGGAAATGGAATCAAAGTCATGGCTAGAATCGGCTCTAGCTGCTTTAGATGAACGAAAGATATCTTTTTCCTGGTGCCACTCATAAGAGTGGGATGCTGTGTTATCAATAATCTTGCGAGCTTCTTTAGCGGTTTTCTTCATAATGGAACCACCAGCTGCTGTGTCGATGTCTTTTCGTGTAGCGACGTCGAGACCTTGGTAGAATATTTGTACTATTTGATAAGTGTCTAAACCGTGTTGAGGACATCCTCTCAACAACTTTCCGAATCTTGTCCACGCCTCATATAATGTTTCATTTGGCTTTTGCGCGAACGTAACAATTTCTCCTTGAAGTCTTACGGCTTTAGATGCCGGAAAGAATCTTTTAAGAAATTTCTCAACTAAAACATCCCATGTGTCAATCGCTCCTTCAGGTAACGATTCTAACCAATATTTGGCTTCTCCCTTTAAAGCCCAGGGAAACAACATGAGATAGATCTGTTCATCCTCAACTTCTCTGATTTTGAATAGAGTTCAAATCCTATTAAAGGTTCGAAGATGTCGTTTGGATCTTCTTTTGGCGTACCACTATATTGGCATTGATTAGTTACCATGTGTAGGATTTGTCCCTTGATTTCATAATCTGGCGCATTAATATCTGGCTTAATAATGGCGTGACCTTGGCCCGTGCGTGTGGCTCTCATTCGGTCTTCCATACTTAGAGGTTCCGTTATTTCCATATTTCAATTTGTTGAATACGAATCACTAGAAGATTCTGATTTAACGATTTATGGTTCAGGAGGAATGATTATTAGTTCAGTATCTTGGAATTATCCTTGAATATCCTCCGGGTTCTCAATTGTGAGGTCGGGTTCAAAAAATAGATTATCGGAAATTTGAATTGGAATACTTGGTCGACTTGATGATGATTCTAAAGAAAAATCAACGGCGACAATATTGGCTAGATGTCTTGATCGAGTTACAGGTGATGAACGTATGAAAGGTGGTGAACGTTTTGCTCGGTGCATTCACTGAATATCCTATTAGTTATAAAAATAAAAAAAATTATATAAGTTATCAAATTAATAGACTTTTCCGATTTTGCCCACGTTTCGAATAGCCAATAGATGCAGCAGGTAGCCAGGACCCTTTAAATCGGAAGTCCATAACTCGCCACTAACAAATCCAACTATTACTACGAACCAGAAAATTTTGGATGTCTATCAATTTAACCGCTCAAAATAATTTTTTGTCGAAATTTTGAAGATAAAATCCATGTCCTAAAAACTAGAGCGTCGAGAAATAAGAGGAAGAAAAAGAGTGCGTCGAAAAACGTCGAAAAATAAAAAGTCAAAAAATAATAATAAGAAAGTAAAGCGTCGAAACTTCAAAGTCTAAAAACTAAATATTAAAAGTTGCGTCTAAAGGAATTAAAGCTTAAAAGGAATTCTATATCCAAAATGGCAATAACTTAATAGGCACTAAAATCTATTAAATATTAAAGCGATAAGCAACGTCGTAAAATTCTAAAGCGCCTAAATCTTAATCTAAAGAAAAAGCACTTAAGGGATTTTACGGAAAATCCTAAGAATCTAGAAATATAAATTAACTACGGCAAAAACTAATCTTTAAACTGATTACGAACGAAAAATATACAAATTATGAATAAACGATAAAAATATAAAATTTATAAAAAGAAACAAAAAAAATGATAAAATTACTTATTTTTATAAAAATATTATTTTTATATTATTATTTTATAAAAGTATTAATTTATATAATTAATAATAATATTAAAAATTAATATTACTAATTATAAATTAAAACTAAAAACTAAATACTAATTAAATAAATCAAAACCTAATTAGGTTAATAATAATTAATTAAATTATTAAAACCCTAATCAGCAATTAATGCGTACAAGGTTGCAGGTGTCAGACAGCTCCGCGAGTGCGGATGCTTGATGCCCAAAAGTCTCCGCGGTTGCGGAGTTTGTAGATTCAGATTTCGTGCAGGCCAAATTCATGCAGGTTCAGTTTTCTTTTTTTTTTTAAATAAAATAAACTTATATTTTAAAAATTAGAAATAAAACTAAAAATACTTTTTAATTTTATATATATTAAACAAACTCTTAAAAATATATTTTTTTTTCTTTTTTATATTATTATTATTATTTTTTTAATATATTTTTTTAAAAATATAGCGTTTTACCGCTCCCCGGCAGCGGCGCCAAAAACTTGATGTGTGTGAAAGTGTATACGAAATACTATTATTTTTACTACGAAATATTATACGATATGATACAAGTTTTAATTAATTTACGGATGGGATATACCTAAACCTTGCTACAACACTATAGGCAGTGTACCTAATCGTTAGAGTAGTGTAGTTTTTAGTAAGTCCGGTTCGTTTCACAGGGAGCTAGTGATACGTACTATATTTTTATAAACTATATTTGTATAAAATATATATAATTATATAAGTAGTAATATTATAAAAAGGGGGTTTTACCGTTTAATGACCGGTTTGTCGATTTTAAATAAAGCGTAAAGATAAATGACAATAATTAAAGTGCGTAAAATAAATAACAATATATAAAGTTGCGATAATTAAAATTGCGAATAATAAAATGACAATAAATAAAAGTACGATGAGAAATATAATAAAACAATTATACTTATTTAAACTTTCGTAATCATGATGTTTGACGTATTGATTTTAATTAATTGTTACCCGGGTTAATTGTCCTTTGTCCTGGTTTATTTGATACCTATCTGGATTTTGTCCATAATAGTCCATCGGTCATAATTATAAAATGCTCGTCAAATTAACCTTATTCCCGAAGTCAAATATTCCAACTAATTAGGGATTTAAACTGTAACAAGGTTTTAATACTTTGTTAATAATTACACCATGTTATCGACTGCGTGTAATCCAAGGTTTTAATACTTTGTTAACAATTACACCAATTATCCTTGTATGTAATCCACCCCTGTTTTAATTAGTCCATGATACATTAATTTATTCACTTGGCCATAATGAATAATCAATTACCCAATCTAATTGATTAATTAAATGATTGTAAACGATGTCGTATAAACGTCACTAAATAGGACATTTGTAATCAATTTAATAATTATTATATTAACTAATTTGAAGATAGGTTCGACAGGTTCCAATGAGTTATCATTCAATTAGACAATACCCCCTACCTATTAATAGTCAATAGTCCAATGTTCACAAGTGTCGGTCTTTTGTCCAAACTCTAATTATGGTACAAAATCCAATAACCTCGTCTTAATATTTAGCCCAACAACATGATTACTTTGGCTCAAATAAGCATAATAATAACTTAGTTACGAGACATTAATTTAAAAAGGAAGAACATAGCTTACAGTGGTTATTAATCGCATAGCGTTACACGGACAGAGTTCCGACTTTAAAACCCGTAAAACATTTCTTACAATAACTCAACTAAACCATAACTTTATTATTAAAATTAACTTAAATTAAAATTATAATATAAATATAAATTACATTGATGAAGGAAAAGAAAAAGATGTGTAGAATTCGAGCAGAATGCGTGAGCTTTTATAGGCCCACTTTGAACTGTACAGCTCCGCGAGTGCGGTACTTTTTGTGCCTTACAGCTCCGCGAGTGCGGAGCTTCGGATTCCAGCTCACCAAATTGAGTTAAACGTGGGCTGCTGAAGATTATAATATATAATATAATAATATATAATTATATATAATTATATATATATATATATATATATATATATATATATATATATATATATATATATATATATTATATTCTTGTGCATAGTTGACTTGTAATTTTAGCTCCGTTGAGTCGTACGTTGATACTCAGTTTATGTTTCGGTTCCGGATTTTCGAATGCCTTTTCGTACGCGTAGATATCTTGTACTTTGCGTTCCGCGACTTGTACTCTTGTCAATATTTAGACGTTAATTATCAATAATTGGAACCACTTGGATTGTAACTTGTACATTTGAGCTTTTTGGTCATTTGCGTCTTCAAATCGTCGTTTTTGTCTTTTGTCTTTGCACTTATTTATTTAAACGAATATTACATAAAAATAGAACAATTGCAACTAAAAGCTTTACATATTGGAAGGATTGATCCATGTAGCTTCCCTTTATCAATTGTATGGCTTTTTGAAGTGCCCTAAAAGCTTTATGTGGATGTATTTTGACCTCCAAATCCTTCTCTAATTGGGCTTTCACTGCTTTCACTGGGATTTCTGGGTTTGTTTGTAAATGATCAACCAACTGTTTAGAAAGTAACTTTGATGTACATTGCCTAATTATTCTTGATTCTAAACAATCATGTCGATCTTTGTATGTTTTAACCACCTATGTATCTGCATTAGGTTCCTTGGACACATGTAAAATCCAGTCACATTCAATGTGCTTGGCCCTATGATGTGATTTTTTATTCTTAACTTTATTGGTTGAAGTGCTTTTTATTTTCTTTTCCTTGGGTGTAGTGGATGTATTTGTCTTTTTGCCTTTATTTCTCACCTTTAATTTGGTCCCACTAGTCTCACCTACCTCCACATCTTTTGAAGTTTGACCAGACTCTTTCCAAACAACACCCTCACATCTTGCCCTCACTCTAATCCTGTCATTTTTCACTATTACCAGATTCCTTCTACTCTCAACTGCATGCAAATTTATTGCTTCAGTAACCTCTGCCTTAGTTCCAAACTCTTGACCATGAATGAACCTAATAGTACCAACTCCAGTTGGTCTTTCCTGCTCTCTTGTGCCTTCAATTCTTTAATTTTTTTTTCCTCATAAAAGCAGGGTCATCCTCATCACCAATATCACTATCAAATTGATCAATACTAAAATCTTCATTATCAACATTGTCATCCTTTTGTGCTTCAGTTGGTTGTTTGTTTGAATTTCCCATGTATTCAACATCAATATCAATATTGTTAACAAATTCTCTCATGTCAACAAACTCATCAAATATATCATTCACTTCATCTACAATAAACTCAGCATCATCTTCATCATCATTATCACTTTCATTTCATGCCTCAGGTTCATCATCTTCATCACCTTCTTCCCTAACTACTGGAACTTCACTGGATAGGACCAATGGTTCATCATCTTCAACATTATTAGCTTCTTCCCTAACTACTGGAACTTCACATGCAGGGACCAATGGTTCATCATCTTCAACATTAATATCACACTCCCTAATTACTGGAACTTCACTAGATAGCACCAATGGTTCATCATCTTCAACATTATTACCACAATCCCTAACTACTGGAGCTTCACTAGATAGGACCAATGGTTCATCATCTTCAACAATTACTTTACCTTTTAACCCTTCAGCTCCTTTTACAACTAGTTTCTTAGCAACTTTACCTTTTGGTTTATTCTTAACTGTTATTTGCTCTTCCTCATCTATCTCCTTTAAAACAAATTTACTTCTACCAGCTGGACTAACAAACTCAGGCACAATCACCTTTGGGTTGAGTTCATGTTCTGTGTAAACAGACATTTCCACAATCCTATTCTTCTTCCTACTTTTTTTGACATATTTAAGCATATTTCTAACATCATCATCTGAACCTAATGGTTCTAAACCAAAATCAAGGTCACTATCAGGCCTAAGAAAGTGATATACTATCACCTTAAAACCATCATATCCCAGGTCCTGAATGAGATGGTCAAGCTTATGTATTGAAAACATATCCATGTCAATAAAATCAATGTAACTTACTTTCCCATTCACATATTCCCTTCCTGGAGCATCACTAAACTCTCCACCATGATGAATCTTTAGTGTAAAGAGTAAATCATCACATCCTGTTAAAAATAAAAGACAAAATAAAATATAAAAAATTAGGGTTTAAAAGGATATCGAGTGTGAAATTACAGGAAAAAAAATGCAATTAAGATACACAGACACTCACCATAAATAAATCTAAGATCGTAATCAGGATCTTTAGGTCGAATTGTGTAATCCATCGAATACGAGCCTCAGGATCGTTTAAAGAAGAACTTGACCTAATTTGGGGACGAGGAATACAAGAATGAATTGTGAAGAATTGAGGGTTTTTATGATAGAAGAAGAAAAAACAATGACAAAAATACCCTCACATGACATGCACGTGATAAGGGGTAACTGCAGGTTTTGACAGAAAGTAGACGGGGGGACGAAGGATGTACTCTTTTCATAGTTTGGGGACGAGGAATGCACAAAAAAAAGAAAAAGGATAGGGAGTAAAATCGATGTAAAGTTCAGGGACGAGGAATGAAATTTTGTCTTAATTTATATATATAAATAATTGGTTATTAATTTCGTATATATTTGATTTTATAAAAACCAAAATAAAGTAAGAATAAGACAGAATGAAAAAAAAAAAAAAAACAGTTTGAAACCTTGAAGAATAAACAATCACCATTTATGTGGCTATTAGTATATAAGAATTAATTTATATGGCTATTAGTATATAAGAATTAATTAATTTAAGTTTTTGGAAATTATTATATTTAAAAATTTTGGTTATCAATTTGCATTTTTTTATCATAAATATTTTTAAAACATATACGTATATTATTGTACCTCATTCATTTTTATTCAGTTGTTCAATACTCGTATCTGGGTCATACCAGATTAATTTTTTTAAGTTGTTCAATTATATTGTATAATATTATTTTTTGAGATCTACCAAATTAATAGTTAACATGTAACTTCTAGTAAAAAGTCACGTTAACAAAATGGTGCATCCAGGTTGAAGAAAGCAACTCGAATTTGGAAAAAGACCGAAGAAAGAAAAATGGGCGCCACAGTGAAATGGGGGCATTTAGGTAATTTTAAACCTTTCACAATTTTTTTAGTGAAAAGAAAGACTTTTATACTCATAGAAAGTTTCAACAAAAATGTAACTCCTACAACATACAAACCCGAGCAAACAATCGAGCTCGATACACGACTCAACCAAAACAAGAGCTCACACCTAAGACGACGAAACAAAGGTTTGCGAGCAGCGGCGGAACTTGAACCCGACTACAGAGGGGGCGAGTCTAAAAATTTAATAAATTTTTCATTGTCAGCAGGGGCGAACACTAAAAAAAACTTATTTTTTGGTAAATTTTTTTTTTTAGTGTACATTTTTTTTTCCCGTTAAATCCAGGGGGGGCGGATACCCCCTTTGGGTTGCTCTATGTTCCGCCATTGTTTGCGAGTACAATAAAGGCTTACAAACGAAACTAGCATATCATATATAGAGTAATATTTATTATAGTTTTAAATCAATCAACGATATTCATTATCATGACATGCTCATCTTATTACTACCTACGAACTAGCATATAATACTAATAATTCATTATTTAAAAATCACAAGATTAACTTGTGTGAAACCTTAAACAAATGATAAAGATTTTGTGAATCTTTTTGATGAATTAGAGCCACAAGCTAACTCCTATGAATCGAAGCAACCAATGGTAAAGTGACACAATCATGTCAAAAACTTTGTGGTCATGGAAGTGATCAATAGAACTTATAATTTTGCTCACCATCTTTTAGCCTAACTCAAAACATGGACTAATTATATTACCTAAAACTTGTCATCTTTCATCTTTTTGCAAACCCATTAATTCTATTAGCTTATGTCATACAATAAAGAGCACTTGGAAGCACCTAAAGTTACTCAAAATTTCATGTTTGTGAGCCACTACTGGCTACTTTGGTTTGCTTAAGAGGTGCAATCTTTATCAAATAATATCAAATAATATGCACTCATTTGTTGGTTTGTGGATAAATTATGTGGCTATTAGAAAAGAATTAATCCACTCAAAGTTAATGCGTGTTATTGGTAATTACTTTCTAACCCTGTTGTAATTTTAAATTAAGAACCAAATGTCAAACATGTTTATCTAATGCGATTTCAAACTTTACTTACACCTTTAACGAACATAAATGACATATATCATCTTTAAAAAAATGTGCTTCATGACTAAATTATGCCTTACATGGATTAAAAAAATTATATAAAGATAAGATTGCTTTAAAAAATTCCACCCATTTCAGTGGGAAAAATATTCTTGTTACTAACATATCCAATACGCCGTAGTTAATCGTAATAAAGGGTGATTTTTGATAATGATGATGAACCTCATTAGGATGATGATTGCATATAGCAATAAATAGTATATGTATCCTTCTGTTAATTCAATATAGTTATGATTTATAAGCATTTGCTTAACTTGGGAAAAATAACAATTTATTTTATAATTACAAACTAAAATAATTGAGGATTTGAATATGATACCGATAGTAGTTTGAAATTGTTCATTCTCGACACTATATTATATAATTAAATCTTAAATTTATTCATTTAGGTTGAAATCACTATTTATATCTAATTAAGTTTTTTAAAAAGATATATGAATATGAATATAGAAGCTCTTTAAAATTTGAACATTTTGAATTTTAAATCAACTAAATTAGAGTCCATATAAAAAAGTTGTGACTAAAATGGTGTGAAGGTTTGTTGATTCTGCGAACTATCACCGTTTTCAGCATATCTTCTTAATACTAACTCCAATTTAGTTGATTTAAATGCTCAATTGCTTGTAACTTAGCAGGCTACGAAATTCATTTTTGTTTGTGGGAGGTGGGGGCAAAGGCCCTCCCTTTCCTTACAAAGTTTCGTCCTTGATTGATACGATTACTACAAGAGTATTTGAAGAGTCCCTTCGGGGACATATGACAAAATTGAAACGATCATAGAAGATTGAGATGGCCTTCCTCAAAGATGACACTCATAAATCGAGAAATGGTCTAAAAGAAGTGAGAGTATTTGTAGAAGTTTACTTAATAAATAATCCTGAGATGAATGTCGTACGAAACTGACGAGAATTTGAAAAGCCAAAGAGCAACAAAAATTATACCAATACTTGAAAGATGCAAGTCAAAAATAACTAGAATTATCATTGGAAATATTTCAAATCTACTACTGATAATAAGTGAAAATATGTATCTCGAGATATATAATTATGCATATTTTTTGCGCATTCTCGAATTTTTTTTTTTATAATGGGAAAAGTAGTAAAAAACAATCATTTTTTATTTTTATTTTCATTGGTTGGAAACGTAGATTAAAAAATATTCTATAGCCATACATTCGAATGGCTTAATATCTACAATGGCCCAGCCCAATCATTTTACCTATATCGATTAATTATTGAAGTTGCCCGAATATGAAACATCTCACCATCATTCGGATCGGGTTTGGGCAACACATCTTCAATGTGTCGATCACGAAACAATTCATGAACATGCAAGGCAATGGTATTCAAGGCAACATCTTCCAAATCTCTAAATCACGAACTTCGTTATAGCCTGGACCGAGGTCTCCTAACCGGATAGACCCCAGATTATTAACACAAGCAGGAGGTGAATACAGAGTGTTCGACTTCGCCAACGCCTCTTGAATAAAGTCTAATTGCCAAACAATAACCCCCGAAACCGAAAGACACCCTCCTTGACACCAAAAACGCTGCAAGGCTTTAAAACAAAAGACTGGGCCGAATAATCGACACCCACATAGCCACCCGAGACCCCTGAAACATTAAGAACTGAAACCAACCCCAAAATAACAAACTTATAATTTGGTAAAACTTTAAAGAGTAATGATACATCATACATGCTCGGACTATTTGTATAAAATAAGTTATAAACAAAAGTTGTACCAAGGAGAGAAAACAATGAGGAAAAAAGATATACATTTTATTAGTCCACATCATTTTGTGAAAACTATGTGATGAATGATTAAAAAAATTTATCATTCATGACCTCATTTTATATCATTTATCACTCACAAAGTTATTATTCATCTTGTTTTTAATCATTCAATACCTCCTATTATCATTCATTTTGTTTTTTATCATTCATCACCTCATTTTATATCATTCATCACTCGAGCCACTCATCAATCTACAAGAAGCAAAAAAAAACTCAGAATCAAATTATTTATACTAAAAGAGACGAATTGGGTGGGTCAAGCTGGTCTTTAACGGGTCAAAACGGTAGTGGAGTTTCGACCCATTTCAAATTTAGAACGTTTTATATTTTATCCATGTCAGAGAGAATATAAAACCTTATAGACAACTTGAAAACAAATGGGTCAAAATTGAACTTGTATCTCTAATCATATCCGTAAACCCTCACCCCAAAACCCTAAACCCTAGACTCTAACGTAAACCCTCAACCCAAAACCCTAAACTCTAAACCCTAAACCCTAAACTCTAAATCGGGCTAAATTCGAAAAAAACACTTCACACAAGATGAAAACAAAACGATGCAAATAAACTCAGCAGCAAAACATTCAATGCATTTAATGTTTTTATTTTTTTCTTCGAGCGTTTTTCCGCCAAAATAATGACATTCATCACAAAGTGTCTTTTTTAAATGTTCATATTTTCATCTAATCTATAATGTTCGTAAACAAAGTTTTTTCAAAAAACGAAAAAAAAAAAAAAAAAAATTTGCTTCCCCTTTCCACCAAAAAATAAGTGTTTCCCTCTTGAGTTACGGAGTATTAAATAATCATATTCATGAACATCAACACAAAGAAATTAACACTAATAATATACAATCAATCTAGTCATCATCAAAGTCGAACTCGAGCACTAACAATCAATATTCAACATCACATTTAGCCTACTTATACATTTTGAAATAAACAAATTCAAAATTTAGTACGTATAAGATAAATTGATTTATACCTTTAAATGTTCAACTACGACTGTTTCATCATGAACATCAAGTTCAGACCAAATATTCCATACTACGACCTTTTGGTGGTTATGAGTACTCGTAATACTTGATTATAGGTAGCTGTTGAAAAAATCGTTGATGCAGATTCACTACTTCAGTTGTTAAACAATTAAAGCGCCAGTAAGGCGTCGCAGACCGCTAAGACCACCAGCGAACCCCTAATTTTTATTGGTCCGAAATCAGAGAGTAGAAGCATAGCAGATCGCTAAAATTGTCAGGCGTACAAACCTTAGCTTTTTCTATCGGATTTGAAAGAGAAAGAGGCATAAGAACATAAGCATCGCACATCGCCAAAATCGCCAGATGTACAACCCCCCAATTTTTTTGCTTTCATCGGCTTTGAAAAGGAAAGAGGCGTAAGTGGAGGAAGAAAACCGTGGTGAGTGGCCTTCAAAGGTACAATCGAAGGACAAACCATCTGGTAGGTGAGGCGGTAGGGACGAATTTGAAGAGGTAAACATCGGCGAAACCCACCATGGAAACCTGCTGAGTGAAGCACCGGAGCCCTAAAAAAAACGTGAATATGATGTTGAGTTTGTATGCAGAATGACCAAGTTACCCTCGAAAATATTGTGAAGGGACAATCAAGGACGAATGAAACAGTAATTTTAGAGGGATAATAGTGATTATGATGATTAGTATATAGAGATAATAATGTGTTGGTAATATTTATATTTATATATGTTTAATCTACGGACAAACCCTAACAAAATTTGTAATTGTTGTACACTTTTTTATTCTTGTTGTCGTCTTGAGTCTTTTAATTATTAACCTTTTTTCCGACTCGCTTTGCAAAGCACATAATCACAGGGAGACAACACTTTATAGGTAGCTCGGATTTATCGCTAGTGAACCTCCATAGTCACGAAAGTAATATATTTTTTACTCTAAAATTTTATACCCTTATAAAACATGTGATTGCTTTCAGGATATAAAACCTATGAACTGATTTTTCAACTATTTCAAGATTCCCAATGATGTTTAAAACCAAATAGGCAATGGAACAAGGATCGAAATTTTGAATAGGTTCAAAACCCAAATTGAATTTATTTTGGACATCACATTTCAGAAGGCTGTAATCCAGATTTGGGTCAGGCCTTATTATTAATTGAGGCAACTAGTTTTAGCAAATAATCCAACTTTTTACTACTTTGCACATATAACTCGGATGTAGGGTAATGTCATCACTTGAGTAAATATAGATATAAAGAAGACAATAGACATAAGGTATGAGAGGTGCATAACTTGATAATACATTCTTATGTTCCTTAAACAACACAATCTTTTCATACTCCAAACACCGGTCTTTTATAAGAAAGAAAGATCATTAACTAAAAAGGACAACTTCAAATCAAAAATAAGAATCTAGCATACGCAAGCTGGTACTCATCTAGGCCACGAGAGTGCTAGCAGTGGTTGACTCGCTGCAAACAACAAAAGTCCGAGTAAGCAACACAAAATGAAATGAAGGAAAAAAGCTACGATACTAAAGACACGTAAAAAAAATTAATGCCAACTAGAGCAATGAATCTCGTAATCAATATGAACCTCGTAACAAATTGTGATACATTCAAACCAACATCTACAAATATCATCAAGAAGTAAATCATTCAGCCAAAAACATGTCACCCAATTTAATTCTAACATACTAGCACATTGTTAAGCAAATACGGTTTTCCCTGTTATCCTGACAAATATGCGGCCTATCCATAACCTGACCACTTCCGACCCTTTTCCCTATCCACTCCAGTATAAGATGGTAGTGAGGTTTAAATTTGAGACCTATTGTTCAGTGTATTCTATCATACATGTGGTTATATATTAACATCAAAACTTTACAAAACAATAGTTGTTAGTTGATGTATGCCTATGAATCAAACTATGATCAAAGTTAAGATAAACTGGAAGCTAAAGTAACAACATTAAACTCGAAAATCACCTAATCGAGCTGATGGAACATATAGAGACCAGGACAAAACACAAACTATTATATGAAAAGCAATTGCAGCAAAACTGATGATATTAAAAAAGATTACATAAAAAGATAGAAAACGTACTATTTCCAGACTGGTGGAAGCTTCTTGGTCTTCTTGTAGTAACGGGCAAGTCGATGAATCCTGCTCTCAACAAGAATCAACCGAAACTTGGAATCTTTGTCCTTCCTGTTCCTCTCCAAATGCTTTCTGATAGCAACTGCCTTTTTGATCAAATGATATAAATCCTCTGGGATTTCAGGAGCTAGCCCTGTCAATTCATAAACAAAGAATTTAAAACAATACCACATAAAAAACCTGTTTATAAAGAGAAAAAGTGAAGATGATACTGCATACCATGTGCCTTGAGGATTCTGAGGATTTTGCTACCAGTAACGCTGTTCACCTGAGCAATACCATGAGAATCACGAAGAATAACACCAATTTGAGATGGTGTCATACCCTTTTTTGCAAACTTGCAGATATTTTCTTGAACCTGATTTTTATATTAAAAGAATCAATCTCAAATTTTGAACTCAAGAAAATCACAATGTTCAACAGAAATTAAAAAACATCTAAAAAATATACATTGCAGGGTCAATAACAGAAAAATTAATAATATGCAACCAAAACAATTCACAAAAAATACTTACATAAAAATGAATCAAGACTTTCAAATTTGACAGTTTCCAAATTATTTATGTTCAATGACATCAGAACATAGAATGGTTGCAAGTCAAAAGTCTCAATAACAATATCAAAATCATAAAGAGATTGCAAATATTAAAATGTTATCTAGGTGCTACCTAAGCTAATATCCAGTACTAATAATAAGTTAAAAATTCTTAATGACTCAGAAACCAAATGAATCATATATCATATATAATAATAAATAATAATACTAATAATTAATAATACTAAAATATATCATAAAAATCAATAAGCTAATAACTCTAAAATGCTCAGATCAAAACAACATTAAAGAGAAATCATACATCCTGAGCTGAGATCTTCAACCAGCTAGGTGGAGTCCTCTTGTATGGCTTAGCTGATGCCGATATACCCTTTCTGTCAAATTAAAATTAAAAAACTTAATCATCATCATATATATTATATAATATATCTAACCTAAAAACATAACTGGATTTTCAGATATTCGGTACAAATCGGTAATTAAACACCAGAAACAACTCCAAAAACGTTGAAGACATAAAAGACTATTAGATCATATAAACAGTAGAAATTGAATGAAATAGAATCAGAAATGTACCCTTTGCTGTGCATACGACCCATGATTACTGAGTTGTCGTTCGCCGCAACTTGCTGCCGTATAGGTTGGCTGTAAACTGATTGAAAACCTAACCCTAATTTAAGCAGAAGTTGTGGATCGCTATTTGTATTGTGCGGAGTATATGCGGTTAGGGCTAATCTGGTATTAGCCCATTAGAAATGAGTTGGGCTTCTAAGTTACTTCAACTTACTGGGCTCGTAAAATTGAGTGAATACAAACTCAAATAGAAAATAGAAATTAGAAATAAAAAATTAAAGATTTTTTTAACTGCGGTTAGGAGTCGCTGACAGAGGTACAAACGCAATGTCAGAATCTACCCCTGATCATTTCCAGGTCGAACATTAAATTCCTACCGTCCCTCAAGAAGAAACTCTCACGCCAAATACATAGGAACGTCGAGTGTGGTCAGGGTCGTCTCAACAATTCGACGGCCCTACGTGAAAATAAAAATGGGCCCTCATTTTTAAATCGAATAAATTATTTAATACTTAAAATTTTCTATTTATTACTTAAAATGTATTTAACTATTTAAAATTATAGCATTATAACTTTGATTGACAATTTTTATTGAATTTAATTGAAAATTTTTGAGAAATGTATATACATATTCAAAATTTTTGGGTCCTTCAAAATTTTTGGGCCATAGGCGATTGTCTACCCTGCCTTTGTCCAAAGACGCCTCTGTGTGTGGTAAAACCTCCCCCTCGGGTGAGGCTCAAATGTCTGAAACCTCCGAGACCCGTGCATTATGCGAGTAATCACAATGGAAATATTTTTGCAGCACATGGAAGTTAAACCTCTTACCTCCCTTCTGGAAAGTTAGGTAAATACCAATGCACCAATACATCGCGGTTAGAAATTAGAATTAGAAATTTAGAAATGGAGATAAAACGAAATAAAACAGATGCTTGTTAATTAGTAGCATTCGATATTTGATATTAATCAGAACATAGAATGGATATAAACGTTAAAATGGATAGATTCAATGCCGCACTTAGTATAGGCTTTTATATACACGTATACCCAATACTCAATATGTGTGACCATGTCTCACGAATGAATTAGAAATGATAGTTCGACAAAGCTGTAAAGCTAAACAAATAACGTTTATCGAATTTGAATTGACAGTACCCTAAGTTGAACCCCACCCCATACCACTCGTGGTTAAACAAATAACTTTTGCATCAAGAACAAACGATTTCGTCACTTATAATAAACGTGAATCAACCTGATAAAAAAAAAAAAATTCGATTGGTCCAGTTTATTTATGACATTCAACAATATGCAACATGGTATAACCTATTATGATGTTAATGTTCTTATTGGAGTTCATCTTTTTACCACCAAAACCTGATTCAAAATATATTTGTATCGCACATGTTTTTCTTTTTAGTTTATCAATTTTACGGCAATGATCAGATTAAATGTACGTTGATAGCATTCGAAATCTTTATAGCCACTTATACAAAAGCATGTTGATTTTTACTTGCCATTTATGGAAATATGGAACACAATTTCAACATTTCAACAAAACATTAACTCGTGATTAAATTTTGAAATAACTTTCACGTACCTACTTTCTACTCATTAATTAACATCTCATATTTTCACCTATTTCGTTATATTATATTTATATATAAATACCATGTACCCAACGACTCAAAGAAAATATAACTAGGTGCTACTTAGCTTGTTTATTTAAAATATATATCTCAAGATTTTGGTCATTACCATACTTTCCAAAATGGTGAAGGTTCTCATGAAGATATGCTTCATACTATTGATTTGTGTATCAACATCAGGTAATGGAATGAAAACACTATATAGTATATAACTTTAACTATTAACATGAAACATCGGCTCTATTTTTGAGTCAACAGCAAGCGTCGATTTATTGGCGTATTAACTGTCATTGAGAGCCTAAATTGAATTCCAGACTAGATATAAAATCCATGGAAATTTGATTCTACCATTTTAATGGCGTCTCAATTTCATTTTTAATTTTATTTTTAATTTAATTTTACTATTTTTTTAAAAGAATTTTCCTATTTATTGGCTGGAGGTCCACTCGGAAGCAATCTTTTTATCTGTCGAATAGCGAGAGGGGTGGATTTCTCTACTTTCGAGAGTGTTTCAGTCTAGGTGAAGGAATGACTTATTTTTATTCTCGGACAGGGAAGGATTGTTTACAACTCACATCCACATACACCACTCATGTGGTATTGGGTTTTTGTTGTTGTCGTTGTTGTATTAACATGAAACATAACACATCAAAACTATGTATGCTAATGATTTATTTTCTTTACCGTGATCAGTTCGTTCAGATATATCATTTCCGTCCAAGCCAAAGGGCCAACCGACTCCTCCAGGAGGGCCATCAGCTCCCGGCTTTCCATGCAACTCAGTCGGTCAGTGTCACAATGTGTGTAGCTGTGGTGTTGATCTAAGTTGTAAGAATCATCGATGTTATTGTAGGAACTTTCTTTGCTAAGTTTCTTAATGTACATATGCAATGATGGATATAAGTATTGTAATTAATTAGCAATCATCTAAATAAAGTTAGATATTTATTGCTAATGACCATGAATTATGAATAACATCTATAGGGGTTGTTTATATTTATTTAATAACAATAACAAACATTTGACAGTAATATAACAGATTGATCAACTAATTCATGTTTCATTTATGGTTTATCTGAATCAGATCCATAATACTTACTTGAGCATCTGATACTAACAGTGTTTAATCAACCATTTTCTTCACATGTGCTAGTGACGAATCCAGGATCAAAACGCAAGAAACTATAAATATTGGAAATATATGGAGTACTCTAGTAAAATTTAGTGATGTCCTGTAAAAATTTGAAATGTAATTCGTACAATAAATTTCCAAGCTAGCTAGTGGTGTCACGGGGCCCCAGGGGCGGATCTACTTTAGGCCAGTGGTTGCACGGGACACCACTGAAATACGCGATGTACTGCAAAAAAATTTGAGTTTTTAACTACTGACACCACTGGATAGTATACATTTTTCTGAGTGACACCATTAAAATAAGACATCTAATATAAAAAAAATTTAAATATTTACCTGTGACACCAGTGACTACCAATCCTAGATCCGCCACTGACGGGACCCCTTTGCTCATTAACTAAACTCGCCACTGCATGTGCTCTATATTATCCAAACTGTCCACATTCATAGATGAAAATCAAAAATCATGTTGAAAATCAAAAAAATGGATTAAGTTGGATCAATTAATTCAATCAAGTGAAGAATCATATGTTATCGCCCGATTTGGAATTTCTTTAAATGTGATATTTTTATGTAATGACAATGAGTGTGTTTCGCATACAAGCTTTTAAGGGTTTATGAGCGGTGACGGATCTATGAATAGTAGTCACTGGTATCACTCGTAAAATACTTAAAAAAATTTCTACTAGATTGTTTATTTCAATGGTGTCAATAATTAAAATTTACACTATCCATTTGTGCCACTAGTTAAAAACCTAAAAAAAAATTCACTACATTGCGTATTTTACTGGTGTCCCGTGCTACCACTCCACACAAGGTAGGTCCGCCCCTGCCTATGAGCTTAAGCTTATAATATAAGTATGCTCTAAGTCATAATTTTAATAGCTAAATATTTTCGTGAATCAGTTGTCAAGTACCTTACAAGCGCGAGATTGAATATTGTTGTTGTTGTTATTGTGGTAGTTGTCAAATGACTTGATTCATATAGTGATGTATATACACTTGGGGTATGCTTGGTTAGAAGCTTTTTGAAACTTTTAGTTTCTAGCTTATATGAGGAAATTCTTTGAACTAAAGAACTGAATAATTGAACAACCACATCAATAGTAAACCAAAGGATTGAACAGTTGAACGTTGAACGACCACATTATCATAATGAATTTCAACAAAAGTAAAGTGAAGAACTGAACAAAGCTATGACCACATTATCATCACGACGAGATTTTCTTTGAGATATGGAAGAAAACTGAACACTTTCGTCAGAAAGAGATTGTAGTAAATAAGAAAGATGGCAAAGAGTAGTATATTGTGAAATGTGATCGAATTTTTAAAGTTGTGTATGTGATTGATATAATTATTTATTTATCTTTTGCCGAAAAAACAATAAACATTATAATTATTCGGGGAAAACTTAATGAAGGCCCAAATAAACATATATAGAGATTGTAGTAATTGTGTTTGGAAATATTGTACGTTTCTGAAGTAGAACATGTGTTAAAAAAAGTACAAAGAAAAACATGATATGAACCGTTTACATTTTTTTTAATAAAGTAGTTGTTAATAAATAGAGGTTGCATGCATGCTTGCGGCACACACAAGACGTGCGCATGTCTTGCGTAGAACCTGAGTGAAGGACGGATCACCCTAGGACGTGATTGTGCCAATCCATATTTGGCAGTGGCGGAACTTGAACAAAACTTTTGAGGGGGCAAAATTTTGACGTGTAAAATATATGTTTTAAATGGTCATTGGTTAAACGGTATTTAGGTTAGCCTCCAATCAAAAAGTTGTGAGTTCGAACTCCATAGGTAAACATTTTTATATTATTGTGATTTTTCTAAGTGTAATATGCCTTAAAAAAATATATATTAAAACAATCATTTCTTTATGATTTTAAGCTACACAACTTTTATAAGTATCAATATCAACAAGCTAGACTGCTTAAAAATGTTTTAATTATAAAATCAACTAGTACTAAGCCACATGACTTTAACTTAAAAAAAAATTATATATGACGTTCTAGTTATACAATTAAGTAGTAATAGTAATTTATATTACCCAAATAGAAGTTGGAAAACTAAAGATTTTTATTTTTATTTTAATAATAATAACTAGTAAATAGTACTGTAATAACTAGTAATAAGTAGTAACATTGGAAAGAAAAAAAGTTAAAAGATAATGGTGCTACTAATACAAACTTTAACCACTATCCACAAGCAAATAATGTAAACATAGTTAAAACTGTTACTATATATTCAAAACTTAGTAGAGGCAGATACCCATTCCCACCCCAACTATGTTCCGCCCCTGATCCTTGGAGAGAGAATAACACCTCAATAGAAAAATGCCGGTTGTAGAGACGTCTTAAAAGGTGTGTAAGATAGAAAATCTCATGGGGCCTAAATTTTTGAAGACCTTCATTTTAAAAAAAAAACTTACATATACATGTTTCATTAAAATTAAGTCAACGTTATAATTTAGGAGTTTATAACTACTTTTAGTGACTTAATTATTGACTATAGACTACTAATATTTAGAGAAGAAAGGAATATGAAATATTTATTAAAATAATTCATGTGTATCCTTACAACCCAATTGCTTATTTATACTACCGAATGATTAGGTGAAAGAGTAATAATAATATAAAATAATGTCATCCAATATTGACTTTAATGTTACAACACTCCCCCTTGGATGACAATTTTATTAAGAGAGCAACTAGTACTGCCTCATTAAAAACTTTGCTAAAAAAAACCCAGTGGGATAAAAACTTTAGCTAAGGGAAAAAGAGTGCAGTATAAGGTTGACTCCCCCTCAAGTAGACATCGTTGAGTCGTCACATCTTTTGAACTTGACTCATGCCAACATTGTGAACGTGTGTTCTGAAAATAGCAGTTGACAGTGCTTTGGTATAAAGATCAGCAGAGTTGTTGATTGAACGTATCTCATTTCAATTTGGTTGGCCTTTATGAGATCTTGAGTATATGAGAAGAATCTGAGGTTTTCATCTGAAACTGTATCATCTAAATCTTTTATTTACAAGTTTAGCCCGTGTGATTTGTCTACAGTCTCCTTCATGGTTAGCTAAACGTTGTTTAAATTTATATTTGTCATAACCCGTCCTTAACCATAAGAACGTGTTAGATAACGTATGATTTCATTGCGAGGTATTGACCTCTATATGCGACATTTTTAAAAAGGAAAACTGCATATATTATACATTACAAACCAAACCATTATTTTTGTTACAAGCTTTAGACAATAAAAAGATGATTATCGTTTAACGATAATCTTCGACTTACAAACTTTACAAATGATAATAACAACACGATTTCTAGCATATTTTACAACACACGTCCTCGGATATGCAGTTTTATTTTTGACACAAATATGAGTACGCATGATCCTGCTTAGATTCAACATAATGCAGCAGAAGCTTTAATTATCACCTGAGAATAAACATGTTTAAAAACGTCAACATAAAGTTGGTGAGATATAGGTTTAGTGCGCAGCAATATATATATATAGACCACAAGATTTCGTATATAAACATTTCAATAAAAATATTCTAAGTGGTTGAGCACTTGGTAACCATACTTAACATTTTCACGTCGCATATTCCCTTTAATATGAAATCTTACTACACCGTACCAAGTGTAGTCACAAAACGAAGTACTGTGCAACCGTTGAATACTGGTCGTCCAGTCCGGTTGGGGTTGTCAGGCCCGATAGATCTATCAACAGGATTCGCGTTTACAATACCGCTGTAAATAATAGTTACCAAGCTACAGGGAAGTATGCCAGTGGTACAACTCAACGTAGAACATATTTTTCAGTTACTTGTGTCCATATCGTAAAACATAAAATACATGTATTCTCATCCCGAAATATTTAGAGTTTAAAAGTGGGACTATATACTCACTCTTGTCTTGATGATATATATATTTTGACTCGGTCTTCCGGTTGATATCACGAACCTATCCATATATAATATATCAATATGTTTTCATTTTAAAACAAACGTTATATATATATATACTTGTTATACTTTTAATATTTTGAATATTTCCTTAGTCCGTAGTTAGCATTCCGATGTTAGTAATTCAATTTTTAATGGTTCATTTTTAGATGTTTAATATACCCGCAATAAACAAAACCCCCAACGAAATAAATAAAACCCCATCGTATATGTATTGGTCGAGATTAATCTTGACCCATGGTACCGGTGTTGTCAAATGACGTGTTGCGTACATAAAGTACCGGTGTTGTCAAATGACGTGTTGCGTACAAACACGGGATCTTATGATTAATCTTCTCGTATTGTTTACGGGTGATCCTGAACCATATAAAATTGAATTATAAGTACATATATATAAAATATCATGTTATCTTAGAAATATGTGATTTATATCATTTTTTTCCAATTGATCCCGTAGTTGAAATGATCTAGGATAACCAATTTTGTTTCGGTCATAGTTTCTTCGTTACAAATCCGTTTTCGTTGATTCAAATTGCCATCTTCTTGGATCGAGTTCTTCTTTAAGACTATGAACTGTAAATACCTTGGTTTGTATTCAAAATCATACGGCATAAGTGAAACATTAGTGAAACATATGAAGTTAAACATTTTTGTTACAACAAAATCATTTAATGACCATTTTTCTAAAAATACTTATACTTTGAAAAAACCAAGTTTTACCTTGTTAAATTAGTATATACATAAGTTATATTACAGGTCTTGAAGTATTTTAAAAGTTAAGTTAGAAGGATCTATTTAGTTTGCAAACAAGTTTGAAAACATTCAAACTATGTTCTTGTTGTTAAACTTTTGTACCACAAAATAAGATAGCTATATATATATGAATCGAATAAGGTTATGAACATAGATTCTACCTCAAGTTCCTTGGATAAGTTTGCTGTAAAAGAGAAGTAAGAAGCTAGAATCAAAAGGGTGATAGAAGTGGATGAAAGATTGGAAGTAAGTTGGTGTTCTTGGAGGGTTTTCTTGAAGTGTTTTTGTATGGTTTTCTTATGGTGTTTTAGTATGGTTTTTGAAGCTAGATCTTTATGGAACTTTGCTGGATTGTTATGGAGTTTAGAGAGTAAGAAAGAGTGTGTGTTTTTAGTTAAGAGATTGAAGTAAAAATGAATCAAAAATGATGATACATATATACTCCTAAAAATGTGATCTTTAAGGATAACATGACAAAATTCTAGTTTGTATTTTTGTAATTAGTCTTGCAATGATTCAAAAGTAATTACCTAGCTCTAAGGGCATGAATAATGGCTGGTTAGGTGGTGATTTTGATGTGTATTTACTATTAGTAAATACGTATAGGAGCTAGGTATGATACGAGTACAAATACTCTAAATATACGTATAGAAATTTTGTGAAAAATGGAATGAGGATTCAAATATAGCTATCTTTTGTGAATACACTTATATGATTTTATGTATTTAAGTTCTTAAAAGTGATTAAATACATTACTTATACAATATATGTATAAACATTATAGTCTTAAGTATTTAAGTCAAATAACGTTACGTATAGTTATCGTTTTGAAAACTTAAGTTAGTAGTTTCAAAATATACTTATAACTTGTTGTTATTAATACAAAATGAGATATTAAAACATTTATTAATCATGTTAAATATGTATATATACATTTATATACACAAACGTATAATTATCATATATTGTATAGTTCGTGATATCATCGGTCAAACTAGACGGTCAAACGTTGTGTAAAACTCTTTTCGGAAATATAAGTCTCGACAATTTGGATTGCTTATCATGTTGGCAAGGTTTAATTTATGTAAATATTAATCTTATAAGTATAGTATGATCGAAAAAGTGCGGGTCGTTACATTACCTCCCCGTTAAATAAATTTCGTCCCGAAATTTTAAAATTGTACCTATTTTGCGTCATCGAGAAACAAGTGTGGATACTTTTGCTTCATCTGATCCTCTCGTTCCCAAGTAAACTCGGGACCTCTTCTAGCATTCCAACGAACCTTAACAATCGGTATATTGCTCTGTTTGAGCTGTTTAACTTCACGGTCCATGATTTCAATTGGTTCTTCGACGAATTGTAGTTTCTCGTCGACATGGATTTCTTCAAGAGGAATGGTGAGGTCTTCCTTTGCAAGACACTTCTTCAGGTTTGAGACGTGAAAGGTATTATGTACTCCAGCGAGTTGTTGCGGTAACTCGAGTCGATAAGCTACCGGTCCAATGCGTTCGATGATCTTGAACGGGCCTACGTACCTTGGGTTCAGTTTACCCCTTTTGCCGAAACGTATTACACCTTTCCAAGGTGACACCTTTAGCATAACCATGTCCCCAACCTGAAACTCTAATGGTTTCCTTCGAACATCGGCGTAGCTCTTTTGGCGACTACGGGCTGTTTTCAATCTCTCCTTGATTTGCACTATCTTCTCAGTCGTTTCATGTATGATCTCGGGACCAGTTAAATGTCGATCTCCTACTTCATTCCAACAGATAGGAGATCTACACTTCCTTCCGTACAATGCTTCGAATGGCGCAGCTCCAATGCTCGCATGATAACTATTATTATACGAGAATTCTGCTAACGGTAGATATTTATCCCATCCGTTTCCAAAATCGATCACACATGCCCTGAGCATGTCTTCGAGAGTCTGAATCGTTCTCTCACTCTGTCCATCGGTTTGTGGATGATATGCGGTACTCATATCCAACCGAGTTCCTAGTGCCTCCTGTAGTGATTGCCAAAACTTTGAGGTAAATCTACTATCACGATCGGATATAATGGAAATAGGTATTCCATGCCTTGAAACAACTTCCTTTATATACAATCGTAATAGTTTCTCCATTCTATCTGTTTCCTTTATAGGCAAGAAATGTGCAGACTTGGTGAGACGATCAACAATCACCCAAATGGTGTCGTATCCCCAGGCAGTCTTTGGTAACTTCGTGATGAAATCCATGGTAATACCGTCCCATTTCCATTCTGGAATTTCTGGTTGTTGAAGTAACCCTGACGGCTTCTGGTGTTCTGCTTTAACCTTGGAACAAGTTAAACACTCCCCAACATATGTTGCAACGTCTGTTTTTAAATTAGGCCACCAATAATGCGTCTTAAGATCTTGGTACATCTTTCCAACTCCAGGATGTATCGAATATCTTGTCTTATGTGCCTCGTTCAATATCAACTTCCTTAATCCACCCAACTTCGGTACCCAAATACGATTTGCAAAATATCGAATTCCATCTTCCCGCATAACGAGTTGCTTCTCATACTTCTTCATTATTTCATTTCCTATATTTTCTTTAGTAAGTGCTTCTCGTTGAACTTCTTTGATTTGTGAGTTGAGATTCATGCGAATTTTTATGTTCATCGCTCGTACTCGAATTGGTTCTCGTTCCTTTCTGCTTAGTGCGTCAGCCACCACATTCGCCTTCCCGGGATGATAACGAATTTCACAATCATAGTCGTTTATTAACTCGACCCACCTACGTTGCCTCATGTTCAATTGTTTCTGATCAAAAATATGTTGAAGGCTTTTATGATCAGTAAACACAGTGAATTTAACCCCATACAAGTAGTGTCTCCACATCTTCAATGCAAACACGACTGCTCCCAATTCTAGATCATGCGTCGTATAATTTCGCTCGTGAATCTTCAATTGTCGGGATGCGAATGCAATAACTTTCTTCCGTTGCATAAGAACACAACCAAAACCTTGTCGCGAAGCGTCACAATATATTTCGAAATCATCGTTCCCTTCTGGTAACGATAATATAGGTGCCGTAGTTAACTTCTTCTTCAGTATTTGAAATGCGTTCTCCTGCTCCGAGGTCCATTCGTATTTCTTCCCTTTTTGCGTTAATGCTGTCAAAGGCTTAGCTATTCGAGAAAAATCTTGAATAAACCTTCTATAATAACCGGCTAAACCCAAAAATTGGCGTATCTGCATTGGTGTCTTAGGAGTCTCCCATTTTTCAATGGCTTCAATTTTTGCTGGATCAACCTGAATTCCTTTGCTACTAACAACGTGACCAAGAAATTGCACTTCTTTCAACCAGAAAGCACACTTAGAAAATTTAGCATACAGTTGTTCTTTTCTCAACAACTCCAGTATCAACCTTAAATGCTCTTCATGCTCTTGCTCACTCTTGGAATAGATAAGAATATCATCAATGAAAACGATAACAAACTTATCTAAATACGGACTACAAACTCGATTCATGAGGTCCATGAATACAGCTGGCGCATTCGTCAATCCAAACGGCATAACCAAAAATTCGTAATGACCATAACGTGTCCGAAAAGCAGTTTTCGGAATATCCTCTTCTTTGACGCGTAGTTGATGATAGCCCGATCTTAAGTCGATTTTTGAATAAACACATGATCCTTGCAATTGATCAAATAAGTCATCAATTCTCGGTAGTGGATACCGATTCTTGATAGTTAACTTATTTAATTCACGATAATCTATACACATTCGGAAAGATCCGTCTTTCTTCTTGACAAACAAAATTGGAGCTCCCCACGGTGAAGTACTCGGTCGTATGAATCCACGGTCCAGTAATTCTTTTAACTGACTTTGAAGTTCTTTTAACTCGGACGGTACAAGTCTATATGGAGCACGAGCCACTGGTGCAGCTCCTGGTACTAAATCTATTTGAAATTCTACCGATCTAAATGGAGGTAATCCCGGCAATTCTTCCGGAAAAACTTCAGGAAAATCTCTTGCCACAGGCACGTCGTTGATGCACTTTTCTTTCTTTTCGACTTTATTAACATGTGCTAAAATAGCGTAACATCCCTTTTCTAAACACTTCTTGGCTTTCAAACAGCTAATGAGTTTTAGCTTTGAATCACCCTTCTCTCCGTAAATCATCACCGGCATTTTATCCTTACCAGGAACACGAATTGCCTTCTTGGCACAAACAACTTCCGCTCCTATTTTGGACATCCAGTCCATGCCAACTATTACATCAAAACCTCCTAATTCTACGGGTATTAAGTCGATTTTAAACGTTTCTCCGGCTAGATTTATTTCACAATCACGACAAATTTTATCGGCTTTAATTAGCTTACCATTAGCTAACTCAATCAAGTACTTAGCATCTAGAGGTAATGATGAACAATTCAATTTAGTGTAAAAATTTATACACACGTAACTTCTATCGGCGCCAGTATCAAATAAAATAGATGCTGATAAGTTATTAATGGTAAACGTACCCGTAACAAGCTCCGGGTCTTCACGTGCCTCTCTAGCATTAATAACAAACGCTCTTCCACGTGCAGGTCCGCCATTCTTTTCTGGATTCGGGCACTGACTCTTATAATGACCTTGTTTTCCACACCCAAAACAAGTAACGTTAGCCAAAGCAGTTCTATTTGCGTTGGTAGCAGGAGTCTTGTTACCATTCGTAACGAGAGCCTTACAATCTTCAGCAAGATGACCCTGTCGATTGCATTTGGTGCACAACACACTACAGTAACCAAAGTGATGTTTGTGACAACGGTTGCATAAAGGACTTTGTCCTTTGTAACCAAAGCCTGAACCGCTACCCGCACCTTTCGTGGTTTCTTGTTTCTTATAAGGTTGTTGTTGGTTACCTTGATCATAACCTCCATTCCACTTTTTCTTGTTCCCCAATACCTTCACCTCAGTATTGAATGCTTTCTTGTCCAAAATGACCTGATCCATTAGCTCGTTTGCCATGGTTATAGCTTCATGAATTGTCTTAGGTTTCGATGCTGTAACGTTTGCCTTGACCTTTTTGGGCAAACCACCTTTGTACATTTCAATCTTCCGTGCTTCGGTTGGAACCAATTCAGGACATAGCAAAACTAATTCCATGAATCGCTGGTTGTAGTTGGTGATTTCAGTACCAACCACCTTCAAACTTCGTAACTCATCTTCTAACTTAATAACCTCATTCCTTGGACAATACTCGGTGATTATCATTGCTTTGAATTCTTCCCATGGAGTATCATAAGCTACATCTCCTCCTACCGCCTTCACATAATTCTTCCACCATGTGAGTGCACTATCTTGTAAAGTGCATGATGCAAACTTGGTCATGTCTTTTTCATCACAACCGCTGATTTTGAACACCGTCTCCATCTTTTCTATCCATCGGGTTAAACCGATAGGTCCTTCCGTTCCACTGAATGATGATGGCTTGCAAGCTTGGAACGTCTTGTAGGAGCATCCTACACGAGGATTTGGATTAACTGCAGCAGCTCTTGCAGCCTCAACCCATAACATTCTGTCGTTCACTCGCTGGTTGATGAGTTCCTCGAGTTCTTGTTCCGTCATTCGATTCAATCGCGCCATTTCCTAATGAAAGAAAATAATTATTCACATGGATTATTATAGATGTAGTGTGTATTTATAGTACATTATAGCTTATTAATAATATGAACTAGGTATTATTATAAAAGCCTTTTCTTCTTATTAGCGTTTTATAATTATATCTTGGGTAGTACCTACCCGTTAATGTTCATACTTAATAGCTTAGTACAGAATCAATTACTACAATCTAAATAATACTTAACCATGGAAAATTATTGCATTTCATACTTCAATATTTTACATATGCTTATCTTACATCGAACATTAAGCAAACCACACTATTAATATTATACAAAACATTATTCGGTTCCATGGTTTGACACAGCAGCGCATCATTTGATCTATTTTCTAGGACGTTTAGACACAAAGATTTGCTTAACGCTTATCCTAACTGTCTGCCTATATTTTGGCTGTGGGACTGAAGAACTGGATGCCGGGACAGAACGAATAGGAATAGCGGGGATAGGGGTGGTAGTGTTGAGTGGAATTGGTGCCACATCATTCTCATTAAACTCGGAATTTGGATTTTCTAATTCATTAGCCTTTCGTTTCTTTCCTAGTTCGAACTCGTCTTTTGTAATTTCCTGTATTTCTTCCTCGGGTTCACTTTCCTCCTCGGGTTCACTTTCCTCCTCGGGTTCACTTTCCGATATTTCTATAGTTGGTTCATCCGAAAATTGTGAGTCTTCCCCAAGGATATCATTTTCGTCATCGGACAGGTTAATGACTGGAACGCCATCTGAAGATTCTGATTCGGAGTCGTTGATTGTGATAACAATTTTTGAGCTCGACATTCTTCACACAACAACTAACCCATTAGTACTTATATAATATTTACATATAAATTTTAACCAACAGTGATAAGCAATGGTTTTTTTTTTTTTTTTTTTTTAAATCAGACCCGGTCAAAGTCCAGACTTACTAATGTATCCTAACGGCTTCTCGGTTAGACACACTAATGCAGACCTGGTTCGCTAAGACCAACGCTCTGATACCACATGTCATAACCCGTCCTTAACCATAAGAACGTGTTAGATAACGTATGATTTCATTGCGAGGTATTGACCTCTATATGCGACATTTTTAAAAAGGAAAACTGCATATATTATACATTACAAACCAAACCATTATTTTTGTTACAAGCTTTAGACAATAAAAAGATGATTATCGTTTAACGATAATCTTCGACTTACAAACTTTACAAATGATAATAACAACACGATTTCTAGCATATTTTACAACACACGTCCTCGGATATGCAGTTTTATTTTTGACACAAATATGAGTACGCATGATCCTGCTTAGATTCAACATAATGCAGCGGAAGCTTTAATTATCACCTGAGAATAAACATGTTTAAAAACGTCAACATAAAGTTGGTGAGATATAGGTTTAGTGCGCAGCAATATATATATATAGACCACAAGATTTCGTATATAAACATTTCAATAAAAATATTCTAAGTGGTTGAGCACTTGGTAACCATACTTAACATTTTCACGTCGCATATTCCCTTTAATATGAAATCTTACTACACCGTACCAAGTGTAGTCACAAAACGAAGTACTGTGCAACCGTTGAATACTGGTCGTCCAGTCCGGTTGGGGTTGTCAGGCCCGATAGATCTATCAACAGGATTCGCGTTTACAATACCGCTGTAAATAATAGTTACCAAGCTACAGGGAAGTATGCCAGTGGTACAACTCAACGTAGAACATATTTTTCAGTTACTTGTGTCCATATCGTAAAACATAAAATACATGTATTCTCATCCCGAAATATTTAGAGTTTAAAAGTGGGACTATATACTCACTCTTGTCTTGATGATATATATATTTTGACTCGGTCTTCCGGTTGATATCACGAACCTATCCATATATAATATATCAATATGTTTTCATTTTAAAACAAACGTTATATATATATATACTTGTTATACTTTTAATATTTTGAATATTTCCTTAGTCCGTAGTTAGCATTCCGATGTTAGTAATTCAATTTTTAATGGTTCATTTTTAGATGTTTAATATACCCGCAATAAACAAAACCCCCAACGAAATAAATAAAACCCCATCGTATATGTATTGGTCGAGATTAATCTTGACCCATGGTACCGGTGTTGTCAAATGACGTGTTGCGTACATAAAGTACCGGTGTTGTCAAATGACGTGTTGCGTACAAACACGGGATCTTATGATTAATCTTCTCGTATTGTTTACGGGTGATCCTGAACCATATAAAATTGAATTATAAGTACATATATATAAAATATCATGTTATCTTAGAAATATGTGATTTATATCATTTTTTTCCAATTGATCCCGTAGTTGAAATGATCTAGGATAACCAATTTTGTTTCGGTCATAGTTTCTTCGTTACAAATCCGTTTTCGTTGATTCAAATTGCCATCTTCTTGGATCGAGTTCTTCTTTAAGACTATGAACTGTAAATACCTTGGTTTGTATTCAAAATCATACGGCATAAGTGAAACATTAGTGAAACATATGAAGTTAAACATTTTTGTTACAACAAAATCATTTAATGACCATTTTTCTAAAAATACTTATACTTTGAAAAAACCAAGTTTTACCTTGTTAAATTAGTATATACATAAGTTATATTACAGGTCTTGAAGTATTTTAAAAGTTAAGTTAGAAGGATCTATTTAGTTTGCAAACAAGTTTGAAAACATTCAAACTATGTTCTTGTTGTTAAACTTTTGTACCACAAAATAAGATAGCTATATATATATGAATCGAATAAGGTTATGAACATAGATTCTACCTCAAGTTCCTTGGATAAGTTTGCTGTAAAAGAGAAGTAAGAAGCTAGAATCAAAAGGGTGATAGAAGTGGATGAAAGATTGGAAGTAAGTTGGTGTTCTTGGAGGGTTTTCTTGAAGTGTTTTTGTATGGTTTTCTTATGGTGTTTTAGTATGGTTTTTGAAGCTAGATCTTTATGGAACTTTGCTGGATTGTTATGGAGTTTAGAGAGTAAGAAAGAGTGTGTGTTTTTAGTTAAGAGATTGAAGTAAAAATGAATCAAAAATGATGATACATATATACTCCTAAAAATGTGATCTTTAAGGATAACATGACAAAATTCTAGTTTGTATTTTTGTAATTAGTCTTGCAATGATTCAAAAGTAATTACCTAGCTCTAAGGGCATGAATAATGGCTGGTTAGGTGGTGATTTTGATGTGTATTTACTATTAGTAAATACGTATAGGAGCTAGGTATGATACGAGTACAAATACTCTAAATATACGTATAGAAATTTTGTGAAAAATGGAATGAGGATTCAAATATAGCTATCTTTTGTGAATACACTTATATGATTTTATGTATTTAAGTTCTTAAAAGTGATTAAATACATTACTTATACAATATATGTATAAACATTATAGTCTTAAGTATTTAAGTCAAATAACGTTACGTATAGTTATCGTTTTGAAAACTTAAGTTAGTAGTTTCAAAATATACTTATAACTTGTTGTTATTAATACAAAATGAGATATTAAAACATTTATTAATCATGTTAAATATGTATATATACATTTATATACACAAACGTATAATTATCATATATTGTATAGTTCGTGATATCATCGGTCAAACTAGACGGTCAAACGTTGTGTAAAACTCTTTTCGGAAATATAAGTCTCGACAATTTGGATTGCTTATCATGTTGGCAAGGTTTAATTTATGTAAATATTAATCTTATAAGTATAGTATGATCGAAAAAGTGCGGGTCGTTACAATATTCCCTTTCAGTCTTTTTCTAAGCTTTGCCTACATACCGTTCTTTCCCATCAAACTTATGACCGCTAAGACCGTCTATGGCTTTAGCATCTTGTCTGCATTTATGTTTTGTTCTGTCACTTTTGATACTCTTCTTTCATTTGTACTATGCAAGCTGCATTATCTTCATACATGATTGTTAGACTTTTATCGCGTTCTAGTCCACAAGAATCAGTAATGAGTTGTGTCATTGATCTCGACCAAAAACATTTCCGAGTAGCTTCATGTAATGCAATCACTTCAGCATGATTTGATGATGTTGCAACAAGTGTTTGTTTTTTAGAACGCCATGATATTGCAGTACCTCCATTTAGGAATACATATCCATTTTGAGATTTAGCTTTATGTAGATCAGATAAATAACCTGCATCTGCATAACCAACCAAATCTTATTTTGATTTGTTAGAATAAAATAATCCTAAATCAGTAGTTCCTCGAAGGTATCGAAATATGTGTTTGATCCCATTCCATTGTCTTTTGGTATGAGCTGAGCTGAACCTTGCCAACATATTAATTGCAAAAGAAATGTCAGGTCATGTACAATTTGTAAGATACATAAGAGCTCCAATTGCACTAAGATATGGTACTTCTGGTCCCAGGATATTTTCATGATCTTCACATGGACGAAATGGATCAGCTTCAACATTGAGTGATCTAACAACCATAGGAGTACTTAATGGTTTTTTCTTGTCCATATTGAAACGTTTCAAAATCTTTTCAGTATATGTTGTTTGATGTACAAGTAAACCATCAGTCATATGCTCAATTTGTAAACTAAGGCAATACTTAGTTTTTCCGAGATCTTTTTATTTTAATTTCTTTCTTTTAGTAGTTGAATGGTTTATGGATCTCTTTATTTGTCCTTATGATGTTAAGATCATCAACATAAACAAATATGATCACATATCTGATTGTTGTTTTCTTAATGAAAACATATGGGCAAATAGGATTATTTGCATACCATTTGCTTATCAAGTAATCACTTAATCAATTATACCACATACGACTCGATTGTTTCAACCCATATAAAGATCTTTGTAATTTAACCGAATACATTTCATTAGGTTTTGCATTTGATGCTTCTAATACCTTAATCATTCGTGTATATTTATGTATATATCACTATCAAGTGATTCATTTAAATAAGTAGTAATAACATCCATGAGATGCATTTCTAAATTTTTAGAAACTGCCAAGCTGATTAAGTAATTTCATCCATAACAGGAGATTAAGTTTCCTCATAATCAATTTCTGGTCTTTGGGAGAAATCTTGAGTTACAAATCTAGCTTTACCTTGCAACTTCATTTTTCTCATTTCTTTTTGGGATAAAAATTTATTTGTATTCCATACGTTTCACATCTTTAGGTGTGAGAACGATAGATCCGAAAACTTTTCTTTTATTGAGCGATTCAAATTCAGCTCGTATTGCTCTTTTCCAATTGAGTCCAATCATGTCTATTTTGACATGCAATGACAGATTTTGGTTCCAGATTATCATATTTATTCATGATGTCATTGTAAGATTATATGAAAAATCAATATTTGTCATTTTGTTTCGGTTCCATAATATTGCATAATTTATTGCAATTTATGTATTTACATCGTCAATATCCTCTGCAAAAGGAATATTGATTTGTGGTTCTTCATGAACACCTTTTTTTTTTACCTCATTATCAGCTCAGCTGATTTTCCTTTTCGAGGATTTTTATTTTTGGAACTAATTTGTCTTCCACGTTTCAGACGTGACAAAAGACTCATGAGTGACATTATTGACAGCTTTTGGAATTTCAATTCTTGCTAGAGCATTTACTGCTAATATATATGATTTGGTCACTCTTTTTGCATCTGTAAATGCATCGGTCAATTTATTCGCAAGTTCTTGCATATGCATTATATTTTTTTTTTTTTTTGAATTTTTTTTTGTTTCGCATTCTTTTGTGCGAGTATCAAGATACCTTAATTGATGTTCACATCATAAAACATCATTTTATTTTTATTTTTCATTTCTCCCCCTAATCTATGGAACAATTTTTCATTAAAATGACAATCAGCAAAAACGTACTGTAAAAACATCACCCGTTATGGATTCCATATATCTTATGATTGAAGATGTTTCATATCTAACATATATTTCAATCCTTCTTTGAGGAACCATTTGTTGTGATGGTGCAATTAAAAATACACTGCACAACCAAATGTTCTAAGATGGAAAATATTTGGCTCTCGACCAAAATTAAGTTGGTAATGGAGAATATTTATGACTTGCACTTGTTTTAATGTGAATTAATGTCGCATCATGTAAATTTACATGTTCCCATATAAATATTGAGAGTTTTGTACTCATTACCAATTGTCTAGTTATTAGCTGTAAGCGTTTATCTATTGATTCAGCTAAACCAATTTTGTGTATGCACATGAGCAACTGGATGTTCAACAACAATCCCTGTAGACATATAATAATCATTAAATGCTTGAGATGTTAACTCACCAGCATTATCAAGTCTCATCCTTTTAATGGTGTAATCAGAATAATGTGTTCTCAATTTAATAATTTGTGCAAAAAACTTTGCAAATGCCATATTACGGCTTGATAACACACAAACATGAGACCATCCGCTAGATGCGTCTATTAGAACCATGAAATATCAAAATGGTCCGCATGATGGATGAATTGGTCCATATATATAACCTTGAATTCTTTCAAGAAACATTGGTGAATCTTTCTCAATATTCTTTTCATTAATCACTATATGTGCTTTTCATTAATCACCATATGTGTTTTTTCATTAATCACCATATGTGCTTTTCATTAATCACCATATGAGCTTTTCATTAATCACCATATGTGCTTTTTCATTAATCACCATATGTGCTTTTTCATTAATCACTATATGCGCTTTTCATCATATATCCTTTTCACCATATGCGCTTTTAATCATATGCGCTGCGCTTTTTCATCATATGCACTTTTCATCATATGCGCTTTTAATCATATGCGCTGCGTTTTTCATCATATGCACTTTTCATCATATGCGCTTTTAATCATATGCGCTGCGCTTTTAATCATATGCACTTTTCATCATATGCGCTTTTAATCATATGCGCTGCGCTTTTAATCATATGCACTTTTCATCATATGCGCTTTTAATCATATGCGCTGCGCTTTTAATCATATGCACTTTTCATCATATGCGCTTTTAATCATATGCGCTGCGTTTTTCATCATATGTACTTTTCATCATATGCGCTTTTAATCATATGCGCTGCGCTTTTCATCATATGCGCCTTTTATCATATGCGCTTTTAGTCATATGCGCTGCGCTTTTCATCATATGCGCTTTTCGGTGCTACATAGGTATTTCTCATTTCCGGTTATCATTGACTGATAATCATATCCATTATGATATATATCAGAGAAACTTAACAAATTTCTCTTTGATTTGGGAGAAAGCAAAGCATTATTTATCAGAAAATTCGTACCATTTGGTAATATGAATTTTTGCCTTTTCCGTTCCTTATATCAAGTTTGCAAGACCTGATATAGTATTTATAATTCCTTCATTTGATTTAAATCAATGAAATATTTCTTAAAATTTGATCATAGTGTGTATGTTACCACTATCTGCAATACATAGATCTTTACCATTTAATTGATGTTGTATTTCAGCAGGATTCATACTAAAACTTCAAATAAGATAAGCAAATAATGAGTTATATTTCAGCAAGATAATCAAATTATATTACCTGCAAACAAGTTACAATCTGAAGTACATAAAAGATAACACTTAATAAACATATGTGTTATGGTCTAAAACCATTTATTTATGAGTGATACATAACAAGCTAGGCATCTTAGAAAATTCAAACCATTCAAGTCTTAAGGTAGCTCAGGGTTTATTTAATCAAGATTTTTCAACAGATTCATTCTCGTTTTCTTTTCTTTTGGGACTTATATGTAGAGATAAACAAGATGTTCATGTATTCAAGAAATACTAGACTGATGATCCATGTTACCAGATCATTAATAAGAATCTATGGGATTCTTATAAGAGCGTCTAATAACATCTTCAATTTTATTCTTTCATGTATCACCGTTATTTCTTGATAATTAATATCGTATCTATCTTTGAGTATTTTCCATAATACACTTGGATCTTCGATCATATAATATATAGATTCTAAGGACTCGTCAATATGTTTGCTAAGAAAAATACTTGCTATTGCTTCCTCTTGTTCGGAACAATTGTTATTTTCATTCGGAGTTTCTAAAAGACCGATTGATTCGAGATGTTTTTCTACATTCATAACCCATGTTAAGTAGTTATTCCCACTTGATTCTAAATGAGCAAATATAAGCCTTTTCAAATTCGACATTTTCTGTTATAAAAAAAATGAACAACATAAATCATAATCATAATCAACTTCTATTTATAGACAAATAATAAAATAAAATTAGAATCATTTTAAATTCATAAGTAGCAAAAAACAGAATAATGGCATGATTACAAATGATAAAACCACAAGAGCAGGATAGAATATAGGTTCACCCGATAGTATATTAGCAACAATGATGATAGTTAGTATGACCAATACAATAGGAAAAATCATCCTTGTGTAAATCATCTTTACAAAAAACTTTTTTTTTAGAATGTTAATTTGAGAAATTGAAGATTGATTTGTGAAAATGTGAAAACGGAGATGTTTATTTTATATTTGAAAAAAAATATAGTCGTTGTAACGTCATCAGTTGACGTTAACAACCGTTATGTATATATGAGCGTTGTAACGTCGTTAGTTGACGTTAACGACTGTTATGTACTCGTTGTATTAATAATAATTTTAATAAAAGAATTTTATTAGTACAAATACGATTACTATAAATACATTTAGTATAAATACGTTTAGTATAAATACGAAGATTAAGAGAATAAACATATTATGCATAAATAATAAATTTTAAGAATAAACATTAGTATGCATGAAATAAATAATGATTAATTACATAAGTAATTATAAATGTTAGATAACATAAATATAAATGTTAGTGAAGTTAATAAGTGTTATATTATAGAAATATAATTCAGGCGGTATAACCGATCATATATAACTTAAATAACATAAATATAAATGTTAGTGAAGTTAATAAAAGTTAGATTACAGAAATATAATTCAGGCGGTATAACCGACCATATATAACTTAAATAATATAAATATAAATGTTAGTGACGTTAATAAAGGTTAGATTACATAAATATAATTCAGGCGGTATAACCGACCATATATAACTTAAATAACATAAATATAAATGTTAGTGACGTTAATAAAAGTTAGATTACATAAATATAATTCAGGCGGTATAACCGACCTTATATAACTTAAATAACATAAATATAAATGTTAGTGAAGTTAATAAAAGTTAGATTACAGAAATATAATTTTACTTATGATGATAATAATATTTACCTTACTAATAAATAATAAAAGATATCGTTAAAGAATTTCTTACCTTGATTAATGACTTGTGCTTGCTTAGATAAACCTTGATTATACGGAGCACTTCGTACTGATAACGTGTTATAATTTAGGAGTTTATAACTACTTTTAGTGACTTGATTATTGACTATAGACTACTAATATTTAGAGAAGAAAAGAATATGAAATATTTATTGAAGTAATTCATGTGTATCCTTACAACCTAATTGCTTATCTATACTACTGGATGATTAGGTGAAACAGTATTAATAATATAAAATAATGTCATCCAATATTGACTTTAATATTACAACAGTCAAATATTTATATCATTTTGGATTGAATAAGAATTGACCTTAAATAATTAAATATTTTGTTAGACTATATTAAAGGCCAATGAAATAGGCGTAAGAGAGTTTTAGGTTATATACTTAAATATTTGTTTTTATTATATATAGTTAAATAATTGATCTTTTTTTTAACTTTTTTTAAGCATAATGAGATAGTGATTATTTAAGAGTAGTAGACTTTGCTATAGTTGATTTGAGCACTTTTTATTTACAATGACAACTGTTCAGTGGTATTATTTTTTATATGTATTGAAAATTTAACGTTTAATCATTTACAAGGTCATATTGGGTTTTATAAATTAATGAAACGCTCATGGTTGGTTGTATGGGTGATAGTGTTTACACGACTATTATGTAACTTCACTAAATATTAACTTGTATATTAATAGCTGCATTTTGTTAATAAAGTGAAAAATTATTGTTGTTCTCGTAACATACGTTAATGTATATTTAATTAACTCATAATTATTGTATTTATAATTTATAATTAATAATTATTAGACACATAAAATGATAAATATTAAACTGAATTAATGACTATTGTATATAAATGATAATATATTGTGAAATTCGATTTCATTAAAATAAATTTTAACGTATATCGTGGGGCGTTAGCAAAACCCTACATAAGCAACTATATGAAAGGATGGTAAAATTCTAAATGTCTATAACCACCTAAGATCACTCCACCCATGACATTTTCATAATACACAATTGCCAACCATAACATACTTTATTATTATTATTATTATTATTATTATTATTATTATTATTATTATTATTATTATTATTATTATTATTATTATTATTATTATTATTATTATTATTATTAACTAAACTGACAAATAAATAATAATTATTATACATGTAATAATTTGTTTTTGAACAACACATTTATTAAATAACAAAGATACGGTTACAATTTTTTTTAAAGACATAAGTAAAAATAAAATTACATTAACTAAATAATTAAAATTATTCTTCGTCGGATAAGTCAAACGCATTTTGGTATTTTCTTTGGATTTTTAATCGGGCTTTCAATACCAAATCACGTTTTTCGGGAGTCAAGTCGGGTACACATGGTTGGGTCAGAAACGTTATAGTATCCAACATTACACGGGTCTCAGTCGCGTCATATATCTTGTCCATAGTCCGTCTTGTAGCATAGGTGGTTTCGATCAACGATATACGGGCTTCCTCGGACGATAAACGCGAGGCCGCATCGGATGACCCCGAACTCCTTTGACTCTTAGTACTTGCATGACCCGGTGGACGACGTAGAGGTTCTTCTCGAAATAAACTCTGAAACTGACTTGGATCCGCACCTTGACCTTGGTTTGCACCTTGACCTTGGTTCGCAGTTTCACCCGATCAACTCTCAACTGGCGGGGGTAATTCGATCGGGTACTTTCTCTTTTTGACGACGCCCTCAAATGTTAGAAATTTTGGACAATCTTTGATAACTTTCCATGCATCCTTGTAAAGAAATTTACTACCCGTTTGTTCCTTAAATGTGTGTCGTGTACTTGTGATGATATTGGCATCGTTGTTCCCACTTTGGCAAAATTTTTCATGCTTTATGTAATGGCCAATAAAAAACTTGACATCTTTCGACATTTTTCTCCATTTTCCCGAGATTCGATCGACTCAACGTTTTTTCTGCACTTGCGAATTGTATGTTTCTCGAATATAACCCCAAAATGAATCTTTTGTGTGACCGATTCCCGTTAGTTCGGAGGATTGCATCCATACCCTAGCCAAAATTGCACTTTCCTCATCCGACCACGCCACTTTTTTGCATCTCACTTTTTTCCCTTTTCCTTTCGGATCACTTTCAATTTCTTCTTCATATTCATCAGGTTGTGAATGGCTTCTACTTCTTCATCATCAGATTCAGTATCTATTGGAATTTGTGTTGGAACTCGATTTAGTGTTTGTTGAAAGATAGGTTGTCGAATTGTTGGTTGGGATTGTTGTTGAGGGAATTTATGGTGAGAATACTGTAGTGACCCGAACTTTTCCATGTTTATATATATTAATTGAGATTGATATTTACATGATTAAATGTTTCCAACATGATTAAGCAATCAAACTTGTTAAGACTTGATTAATTGAAATAGGTTTCATATAGACAATTGACCACCCAAGTTGACCGGTGATTCACGAACGTTAAAACATGTAAAAACTATATGATGACATATATATGGTTATATATATAGTTAACATGATATTATGATAAGTAAACATATCATTAAGTATATTAACAATGAACTACATATGTAAAAACAAGACTACTAACTTAATGATTTTGAAACGAGACGTATATGTAACGATTATCGTTGTAACGACATTTAATATATATATATATATCATATTAAGAGATATTTGTACATCATAATATCATGATAATATAATAATTTAAAATCTCTTTTGATATTATAAACATTGGGTTAACAACATTTAACAAGATCGTTAACCTAAAGGTTTCAAAACAACATTTACATGTAACGACTAACGATGACTTAACGACTCAGTTAAAATGTATATACATGTAGTGTTTTAATATGTATTCATACACTTTTGAAAGACTTCAAGACACTTATCAAAATACTTCTACTTAACAAAAATGCTTACAATTACATCCTCGTTCAGTTTCATCAACAATTCTACTCGTATGCACCCGTATTCGTACTCGTACAATACACAGCTTTTAGATGTATGTACTATTGGTATATACACTACAATGATCAGCTCTTAGCAGCCCATGTGAGTCACCTAACACATGTGGGAACCATCATTTGGCAACTAGCATGAAATATCTCATAAAATTACAAAAATATGAGTAATCATTCATGACTTATTTACATGAAAACAAAATTACATATCCTTTATATCTAATCCATACACCAACGACCAAAAACACCTACAAACACTTTCATTCTTCAATTTTCTTCATCTAATTGATCTCTCTCAAGTTCTATCTTCAAGTTCTAAGTGTTCTTCATAAATTCCAAAAGTTCTAGTTTCATAAAATCAAGAATACTTTCAAGTTTGCTAGCTCACTTCCAATCTTGTAAGGTGATCATCCAACCTCAAGAAATCTTTGTTTCTTACAGTAGGTTATCATTCTAATACAAGGTAATAATCATATTCAAACTTTGGTTCAATTTCTATAACTATAACAATCTTATTTCAAGTGATGATCTTACTTGAACTTGTTTTCGTGTCATGATTTTGCTTCAAGAACTTTGAGCCATCCAAGGATCCATTGAAGCTAGATCCATTTTTCTCTTTTCCAGTAGGTTCATCCAAGGAACTTAAGGTAGTAATGATGTTCATAACATCATTCGATTCATACATATAAAGCTATCTTATTCGAAGGTTTAAACTTGTAATCACTAGAACATAGTTTAGTTAATTCTAAACTTGTTCGCAAACAAAAGTTAATCCTTCTAACTTGACTTTTAAAATCAACTAAACACATGTTATATATCTATATGATATGCTAACTTAATGATTTAAAACCTGAAAACACGAAAAACACCGTAAAACCGGATTTACGCCGTCGTAGTAACACCGCGGGCTGTTTTGGGTTAGTTAATTAAAAACTATGATAAACTTTGATTTAAAAGTTGTTATTCTGAGAAAATGATTTTTATTATGAACATGAAACTATATCCAAAAATTATGGTTAAACTCAAAGTGGAAGTATGTTTTCTAAAATGGTCATCTAGACGTCGTTCTTTCGACTGAAATGACTACCTTTACAAAAATGACTTGTAACTTATTTTTCCGACTATAAACCTATACTTTTCTGTTTAGATTCATAAAATAGAGTTCAATATGAAACCATAGCAATTTGATTCACTCAAAACGGATTTAAAATGAAGAAGTTATGGGTAAAACAAGATTGGATAATTTTTCTCATTTTAGCTACGTGAAAATTGGTAACAAATCTATTCCAACCATAACTTAATCAACTTGTATTGTATATTATGTAATCTTGAGATACCATAGACACGTATACAATGTTTCGACCTATCATGTCGACACATCTATATATATTTCGGAACAACCATAGACAATCTATATGTGAATGTTGGAGTTAGCTATACAGGGTTGAGGTTGATTCCAAAATATATATAGTTTGAGTTGTGATCAATACTGATATACGTATACACTGGGTCGTGGATTGATTCAAGATAATATTTATCGATTTATTTCTGTACATCTAACCGTGGACAACTAGTTGTAGGTTACTAAAGAGGACAGCTGACTTAATAAACTTAAAACATCAAAATATATTAAAAGTGTTGTAAATATATTTTGAACATACTTTGATATATATATGTATATATTGTTATAGGTTCGTGAATCAACCAGTGGCCAAGTCTTACTTCCCGACGAAGTAAAAATCTGTGAAAGTGAGTTATAGTCCCACTTTTAAAATCTAATATTTTTGGGATGAGAATACATGCAGGTTTTATAAATGATTTACAAAATAGACACAAGTACGTGAAACTACATTCTATGGTTGAATTATCGAAATCGAATATGCCCCTTTTTATTAAGTCTGGTAATCTAAGAATTAGGGAACAGACACCCTAATTGACGCGAATCCTAAAGATAGATCTATCGGGCCCAACAAGCCCCATCCAAAGTACCGGATGCTTTAGTACTTCGAAATTTATATCATATCCGAAGGGTATCCCGGAATGATGAGGATATTCTTATATATGCATCTTGTTAATGTCGGTTACCAGGTGTTCACCATATGAATGATTTTTATCTCTATGTATGGGATGTGTATTGAAATATGAAATCTTGTGGTCTATTGTTACGATTTGATATATATAGTTTAAACCTATAACTCACCAACATTTTTGTTGACGTTTAAAGCATGTTTATTCTCAGGTGAATATTAAGAGCTTCCGCTGTTGCATACTAAAATAAGGACAAGATTTGGCGTCCATGTTTGTATGATATTGTGTAAAAACTGCATTCAAGAAACTGATTTCGATGTAACATATTTGTATTGTAAACCATTATGTAATGGTCGTGTGTAAACAGGATATTTTAGATTATCATTATTTGATAATCTACGTAAAGCTTTTTAAACCTTTATTTATGAAATAAAGGTTATGGTTTGTTTTAAAAATGAATGCAGTCTTTGAAAAACGTCTCATATAGAGGTCAAAACCTCGCAACGAAATCAATTAATATGGAACGTTTTTAATCAATAAGAACGGGACATTTCAGTTGGTATCCGAGCGTTGGTCTTAGAGAACCAGAATTTTGCATTAGTGTGTCTTATCGAGTTGTTAGGATGCATTAGTGAGTCTGGACTTCGACCGTGTTTAGTTGAAAAATGATTGCTTACCAAATTTTGTTGGAAACTATATATTTTTAACATGTGAATATTATGTGATATATTAATCTCTTAACGCGTTTGATATTATGTGATAGATGTCTACCTCTAGAACAAGTCCCATTGACTCACCTAATTATAATGAAGAGTCAAATGTAAATTGGAATGATTCGTGGACTGATTCACAAGCTCCCGAAGAGGAACCGGAAGAAGAGTCGGAACCGGAAGAAGAATCGGAACCGGAAGAAGAATCGGAACCGGATGAAGAATCGGAACCGGTGGGGGAAATAATAAAACGGTTAAGTAAAAGAAAATCCTCAACCAACCGACCAAGGTTAATTATGGTCAATGGTATTTCCGCCAAGGAAGCAAAATATTAGGAGGATTACCAATTCTCCGATGAATCGGATTCCGACGAGAATTCCGATGATGTTATAGAAATTACCCCAACTGAATTTAAAAAGGCAAAAGAAAATAATAAGGGAAAGGGCATAAAAATAGAGAAATCTAATTCCAACCCCGATGAACTTTATATGTATCGTCAACCCCCGAAGTCCTTAAGTTGTAACAATGACCCGGGAACCTCTAAACCACCAGGTTTTTCTAAACCAATGTGGAAAATTACGGCTCGTATTAGGGGAACATCATATATCCCTAGAAACTTGGCAAAACGAACCAAAACCGAAGAAGAAGAAACGAGCGAGTCGGAATAAGATAGTTGTATTCGTGTGGTGTAATATATGTAATATAGTGTAACGACCCGCACTTTTCCGATCGTTCTATACTTATGAGATTAATATTTACATAAATTAAACCTTACCAACATGATAAGCAATCCAAATTGTTGAGACTTATGTTTTTGAAAAGAGTTTTACACAACGTTTGATCGTCTAGTTTGACCGATGATATCACGAACTATACAATATATGATAATTATACATACATATTTAACATGATCTAAGGATGTTTTAATATCTCATTTTGTATTAATAACAAAAAGTCATAAGTATATTTTGAAACTACTAACTTAAGTTTTCAAAACAATAACCTACGTAACGTTATTTGACATAAATACTGATGATTTATAATGTTTATACATATATCGTATAAGTAATGTATTTAATCATTTTTAAAGGGCTTTTATACATAAAACAATATAAGTATATTTACAAAAGATAGTTATATTTGAATTCTCGTTCCGTTTCCTCAATAATCCTATACGTATATCTAGGGTACTATACACAGCTTCTAGAAGTATTTACTATTGGTATATACCAATAGAAATCTTCAATTATTGGAATAATATGTCATTCATGACATAATAAATTTTAACTTATCTTAGATATTTTCACTAAAAACCAAATTTTCAAGCCTATAAATAAGCACCATTTCTAACTCATTTTTACACATTCATTTTCCAAATTTTACTTCCAATTTTCACACACACTTGCAAGAAATCTCTCAACTTTTATTTTACTACTTCTTTCCAGCAACTTTACATTTTAAACTTGAGGTAAAAACTCTACTTCAACTCTTTTTCAATTCATATATTTAAAGCTATATATATAAGAGTTTATAAACTAGAACATAGTTTGAATGATTTCAAACTTGTTCGCAAACTAAATAGATCCTTCTAACTTAACTTTTAAAATACTTCAAGACCTGTAACATATCTTAATTATATGCTAACTTAACAAGGTATAACTTGGTTTTCCAAAGAACACCTTAAAAACTGAATTTACGACGTCGGAGTGCAACCGGGGGCTGTTTTGGGTTGGATAATTAAAAACTATCTTAAACTTTGAATTGGAGGTTTATTTTCTGGAAAAATGATTTTTACTATGAATATGATAACACATAAAAATTTCATGATTTAACTCAAAGTATAAGCATTTTTAGAAAAATAATCAGTTGAGGTTGTTTACATGATGGAAAATGATTAACTTCATAAGTTTCACTAAAGTTTGACCTATGCCGTGTGATTTTGAATACAAACTAAGGTATTTACAGTTCATAGTCTTAAAGAGGGACTCGATCCAAGGAGATGGCAAGTTGAATCAACGAAAACGGAGTTGTAACGAAGAAACTATGACCGAAACAAAATCGGATATCCAAGACTAGTTTAGCCACGAAAATAATTGGGAAAAAATTAAATAAATCACATCTTTTTAAGTTAACATGATATTTTATATATATGTACTTATAATTCAATTTTATATGGTTCAGGATCACCCGTAAACAACACGAGAAGATTAATCATAAGATCCCATGATTGTACGCAACACGTCATTTGACAACACCGGTACTTTATGTACGCAACACGTCATTTGACAACACCAGTACCATGGGTCAAGATTAATCTCGACCAATACATATACGATGGGGTTTTATTTATTTCGTTGGGGGTTTTATTTATTTCATTGCGGGTATATTAAACATCTAAAAATGAACCATTAAAATTGAATTACTAACAACGAACTGCTAACTACGGACTAAGGAATTATTCAAAGTATTAAAAGTATAACAAGTATATATATGTGACGTTTGTTTAAAAAGAAAAGGTATTGATATATTATATATGGATAGGTTCGTGATATCAACCGGAGACCAAGTCAAATTATATATATATCTTCAAGACGAAAGTGAGTATATAGTCCCACTTTTAAACTCTAAATATTTCGGGATGAGAATACATGTATTTTATGTTTTACGTTATGGACACAAGTAACTGAAAAATATATTCTACGTTGAGTTGTACCACTGGCATACTTCCCTGTAGCTTGGTAACTGTTATTTACAGCGGTATTGTAAACGCGAATCCTGTTGATAGATCTATCGGGCCTGACAACCCCAACCGGACTGGACGACCAGTATTCAACGGTTGCACAGTACTTCGTTTCGTGACTACACTTGGTACGGTGTAGTAAGATTTCATAATAAAGGGAATATGCGACGTGATTAAATGTTAAGTATGGTTACCAAGTGCTCAACCACTTAGAATATTTTTATTAAACTGTTTATATACGAAATCTTGTGGTCTATATATATATATATATATATTGCTGCCGGCATTAAACCTATATCTCACCAACTTTATGTTGACCTTTTAAAACATGTCTATTCTCAGGTGATTACTAAAGCTTCCGCTGCATTATGTTGAATTTGAGCAGGATCTTGCGTACGCATATTTGTGTCAAAAATAAAACTGCATACCCAAGGATTTGTGTTGTAAAATATGCTCGAAATCGTGTTGTTATCATTATATGTAAAGTTTGTAAGTCGAAGATTATCGCTAAACGATAATCATCTTTTTATTGTCTAAAGTTTGTAACAAAAATAATGGTTATGGTTTGTAATGTATAATATATGCAGTTTCTCTTTTAAAAATGTCGCATATAGAGGTCAATACCTCGCAATGAAATCATACGTTATCTAACACGTTCTTATGGTTAAGGACGGGTTATGACATGTGGTATCAGAGCGGTGGTCTTAGCGAACCAGGTTTGCATTAGTGTGTCTAACCGATAAGTCGTTAGGATACATTAGTAAGTCTGGACTTTGACCGGGTCTGATTTAAAAACCATTGCTTATCATTGTTGGTTAAAATTTATATGTAAATATTATGTAGTACTAATGGGTTAGTTGTTGTATGATAGATGTCGGGCTCAAAACTTGTTATCACATTCAGCGACTCCGAACCAGAATCTTCAGATGGTGTTCCAGTCATTAACCTATCCGATGACGAAAATAATATCTTTGGGGAAGACTCACAAATTCCGGATGAACCGACTATAGAGAACCCGGAAAGTGAACCCGAGGAGGAAAGTGAACCCGAGGAGGAAAGTGAACCCGAGGAGGAAAGTGAACCCGAGGAAGAAATACAGGAAATTACAAAAGACGAGTTCGAACTAGGAAAGAAACGAAAGGCTAATGAATTAGAAAATTCAAATCCCGAGTTTAGTAAGGATGATGTGGCACCAACTCCACTAGACACTACCACCCCTATTCCCGCTATTCCTATTCGTTCTATCCCGGCATCCAGTTCTTCAGTCCCACAGCCAAAATATAGGCAGACAGCCAGGATAAGCGTTAAGCGATTCTTTGAACCTAAACGTCCTAGAAAATAGACCAAACGATGCGCTGCCGTATTAAACCATGGGATCATATAATGTTTTGTATAATATTATTAGTGTGGTTTGCTTAATGTTCGATGTAAGATAAGCATATGTAAAATAGTGAAGTGTGAAATGCAATAATTTTCCATGGTTAAGTATTATTTAGATGGTAGTAATTGATTCTGTACTAAGCTATTAAGTATGGACATTAACGGGTAGGTACTACCCTAGATATAATTATAAAACGCTAATAAGAAGAAAAGGCTTTTATAATAATACCTGGTTCATATTATTAATAAGCTATAATGTACTGTAAATATACACTACATCTATAATATTCCATGTGAATAATTATTTTCTTTTCATTCTTATAGAAGAATATGGCGCGATTGAACCGAATGACGGAACAAGAAATCCAGGAACTCATCAATCAACGAGTGAACGACAGAATGTTATGGGTCGAGGCTGCAAGAGGTGCTGCAGTTAACCCAAATCCTCGTGTGGGGTGCACTTACAAAACTTTTCAAGCTTGCAAGCCCTCATCATTCAGTGGAACAGAAGGACCAATCGGTTTAACCCGGTGGATAGAAAAGATGGAGACTGTGTTTAAAATCAGTGGTTGTGTTGAAAAGGACATGACCAAGTATGCATCGTGCACTTTACAAGATAGTGCACTCACGTGGTGGAAAAATTATGTGAAGGCTGTAGGAGGAGATGTAGCTTATGATACTCCGTGGGAAGAATTCAAAACAATGTTAATCAATGAATATTGTCCAAGGAACGAGGTTAGGAAGTTGGAAGATGAGTTACGAAGTCTGAAGGTTATTGGTACTGAAATCACCAACTACAATCAGCGATTCATGGAATTAGTTTTGCTATGTCCTGAATTGGTTCCAACCGAAGAACGGAAGATTGAAATGTACAAAGATGGTTTGCCCAAAAAGGTCAAGGCAAACGTTACAGCATCGAAACCTAAGACAATTCATGAAGCTATAACCATGGCAAACGAGCTAATGGATCAGGTCATCATGGATAAGAAAGTATCCAATACTGATGTGAAGGTATCAGGTAACAAAAGAAAGTGGAATGGAAATTATGATCTAGGTAACCAACAACAATCTTTTAAGAAACAAGAAATCACACAAGGTGCGGGTAGTGGTTTAAGCTTTGGTTATAAAGGACAAAATCCTTTATGCAGCCGATGCCACAAACATCACTCTGGTTACTGTAATGTGGTATGCAACAAATGTAATCAAAAGGGTCATCTTGCTGAAGATTGTAGGGCTCTCGTTATAAATACAAATGGTACCAAGACTCCTGCCACCAATGCAAATAGAACTGCTTTGGCTACCATTACTTGTTATGGGTGTGGAAAACAAGGTCACTATAAGAGCCAGTGCCCGAATCCAGAGAAAAATATCGGACCTGCATGAGGGAGAGCATTTGTTATTAATGCTAGAGAGGCGTGTGAAGACCCGGAGCTTGTTACGGGTACGTTTACCATTAATAACTTATCCGCATCTATTATATTTGATACTGGTGCTGATAGAAGTTACGTGTGTAGAGACTTTCACGCTAAATTGAATTGTTCATCATTACCTCTAGATGCTAAGTACATGATTGAGTTAGCTAATGGTAAACTAATTAAAGCCGATAAAATTTGCCGTGATTGTAAAATAAATTTAGCCGGAGAAATATTTAAGATTGATTTGATACCCGTAGAATTAGGAAGTTTTGATGTAATAGTCGGCATGGACTGGATGTCCAAAATAGGAGCCGAAGTTGTGTGCGCCAAGAAGGCAATTCGCATTCCTCGTAAGAATAAAACGCCAGTAATGATTTATGGAGAGAAGGGTAACTCAAAGCTAAAACTCATTAGTTATTTGAAAGCTCAAAAGTGCTTGAAGAAAGGGTGCTATGCTATCTTAGCACATGTTAATAAAGTCGAAAAGAAAGAAAAAGAGAAGTGCATCAATGACGTGCCTGTGGCAAGAGATTTTCCTGAAGTATTTCCGGAAGAGTTGCCAGGATTACCTCCATTTAGATCTGTAGAATTTCAAATAGATCTTGTACCAGGAGCTGCACCGGTTGCCCGTGCTCCATATAGACTTGCACCGTCCGAGTTAAAAGAACTTCAGAGTCAGTTAAAAGAATTACTGGATCGTGGATTCATACGACCAAGTACTTTACCGTGGGGAGCTCCAATTTTATTCGTCAAGAAGAAAGACGGATCTTTCCGAATGTGTATAGATTATCGTGAATTAAATAAGTTAACTATCAAGAATCGGTATCCACTACCGAGAATTGACGACTTATTTGATCAACTCCAAGGATCATGTGTGTACTCGAAAATTGACCTAAGATCGGGCTATCATCAATTACGTGTCAAAGAAGAAGATATACCGAAAATTGCTTTTCGGACACGCTACGGTCATTACGAATTTTTGGTTATGCCGTTTGGATTGACGAATGCGCCAGCTGTATTCATGGACCTCATGAATCGAGTTTGTAGTCCATATTTAGATAAGTTTGTTATCGTTTTCATTGATGATATTCTTATCTATTCCAAGAGTGAGCAAGAGCATGAGCAGCATGTAAGGTTGATATTAGAGTTGTTAAGAAAAGAACAGCTATATGCTAAATTTTCTAAATGTGCTTTCTGGTTGAAAGAAGTGCAATTTCTTGGCCACGTTGTTAGTAGCAAAGGAATTCAGGTTGATCCAGCAAAAATTGAAGCCATTGAAAAATGGGAGACTCCTAAGACACCAACGCAGATACGCCAATTTTTGGGTTTAGCCGGTTATTATAGAAGGTTTATTCAAGATTTTTCCCGAATAGCTAAGCCGTTGACAGCGTTAACGCAAAAAGGGAAGAAATATGAATGGACTTCTGAGCAGGAGAGTGCATTTCAATTACTGAAAAAGAAGTTGACTACGGCACCTATTTTATCGTTACCAGAAGGGAACGATGATTTTGAAATATATTGTGACGCTTCGCGACAAGGTTTTGGTTGTGTTCTTATGCAACGAAAGAAAGTTATTGCATACGCATCTTGACAATTGAAGATTCACGAGCGGAATTATACGACGCATGATCTAGAACTGGGAGCAGTCGTGTTTGCGTTAAAGATATGGAGACACTACTTATATGGGGTTAGATGCACTGTGTTTACTGATCATAAAAGTCTTCAACATATTTTTGATCAGAAACAGCTGAACATGAGGCAACGTAGGTGGGTCAAGTTAATAAACGACTATGATTGTGAAATTCGTTATCATCCCGGGAAAGCGAATGTGGTGGCTGACGCACTAAGCAGAAAGGAACGAGAACCAATTCGAGTACGAGCGATGAACATAAAAATTCGCATGAATCTCAACTCACAAATCAAAGAAGTTCAACGAGAAGCACTTACTAAAGAAAATATAGGAAATGAAATAATGAAGAAGTATGAGAAGCAACTCGTTATACGGGAAGATGGAATTCGATATTTTGCAAACCGTATTTGGGTACCGAAGTTGGGTGGATTAAGGAAGTTGATATTGAACGAGGCACATAAGACAAGATACTCGATACATCCTGGAGTTGGAAAGATGTATCAAGATCTTAAGACACATTATTGGTGGCCTAACTTAAAGACAGACGTTGCAACATATGTTGGGGAGTGTTTAACTTGTTCCAAGGTCAAGGCAGAACACCAGAAACCATCAGGGTTACTTCAACAACCAGAAATCCCAGAATGGAAATGGGATGGTATTACCATGGATTTCATCACGAAGTTACCAAAGACTGCCTGGAGATACGACACCATTTGGGTGATTGTTGATCGTCTTACCAAATCTGCCCATTTCTTGCCTATAAAGGAAACGGATAGAATGGAGAAATTATTACGATTATATATAAAGGAAATAGTTTCAAGGCATGGAATACCTATTTCCATTATATCTGATCGTGATAGTAGATTTACCTCAAAGTTCTGGCAATCACTGCAGGAGGCACTAGGAACTCGTTTAGATATGAGTACCGCATATCATCCGCAAACCGACGGGCAGAGTGAAAGAACGATTCAGACTCTTGAAGACATGCTCAGGGCATGTGTGATCGATTTTGGAAACGGATGGGATAAGTATCTACCGTTAGCAGAATTTTCGTATAATAATAGTTATCATGCGAGCATTAAAGCTGCACCATTCGAAGCATTGTACGGAAGGAAGTGTAGATCTCCTATCTGTTGGAATGAAGTAGGAGATCGACAATTAACTGGTCCCGAGATCATACATGAAACTACTGAAAAGATAGTACAAATCAAAGAGAGATTGAAAACAGCCCGTAGTCGCCAAAAGAGCTACGCCGATGTCCGAAGGAAACCATTAGAGTTTCAGATCGGTGACATGGTTATGCTAAAGGTGTCACCTTGGAAAGGTGTAATACGTTTCGGTAAAAGAGGTAAACTGAACCCAAGATATGTAGGCCCGTTCAAGATCATCGAACGCATTGGACCGGTAGCTTATCGACTCGAGTTACCGCAACAACTCGCCGGAGTACACAATACCTTTCACGTCTCAAACCTTAAGAAGTGTCTTGCAAAGGAAGACCTCACCATTCCTCTTGAAGAAATCCATGTCGATGAGAAACTACAATTCATCGAAGAACCAATCGAAATCATGGATCGTGAAGTTAAACAGCTCAAGCAGAGCAACATACCAATCGTTAAGGTTCGTTGGAATGCTCGAAGAGGTCCTGAGTTTACTTGGGAACGAGAGGATCAGATGAAACAAAAGTATCCACACTTGTTTCTCGATGACGCAAAATAGGTACAATTTTAAAATTTCGGGACGAAATTTATTTAACGGGTAGGTACTGTAACGACCCGCACTTTTCCGATCGTTCTATACTTATGAGATTAATATTTACATAAATTAAACCTTACCAACATGATAAGCAATCCAAATTGTTGAGACTTATGTTTTTGAAAAGAGTTTTACACAACGTTTGATCGTCTAGTTTGACCGATGATATCACGAACTATACAATATATGATAATTATACATACATATTTAACATGATCTAAGGATGTTTTAATATCTCATTTTGTATTAATAACAAAAAGTCATAAGTATATTTTGAAACTACTAACTTAAGTTTTCAAAACAATAACCTACGTAACGTTATTTGACATAAATACTGATGATTTATAATGTTTATACATATATCGTATAAGTAATGTATTTAATCATTTTTAAAGGGCTTTTATACATAAAACAATATAAGTATATTTACAAAAGATAGTTATATTTGAATTCTCGTTCCGTTTCCTCAATAATCCTATACGTATATCTAGGGTACTATACACAGCTTCTAGAAGTATTTACTATTGGTATATACCAATAGAAATCTTCAATTATTGGAATAATATGTCATTCATGACATAATAAATTTTAACTTATCTTAGATATTTTCACTAAAAACCAAATTTTCAAGCCTATAAATAAGCACCATTTCTAACTCATTTTTACACATTCATTTTCCAAATTTTACTTCCAATTTTCACACACACTTGCAAGAACTCTCTCAACTTTTATTTTACTACTTCTTTCCAGCAACTTTACATTTTAAACTTGAGGTAAAAACTCTACTTCAACTCTTTTTCAATTCATATATTTAAAGCTATATATATAAGAGTTTATAAACTAGAACATAGTTTGAATGATTTCAAACTTGTTCGCAAACTAAATAGATCCTTCTAACTTAACTTTTAAAATACTTCAAGACCTGTAACATATCTTAATTATATGCTAACTTAACAAGGTATAACTTGGTTTTTCAAAGAACACCTTAAAAACTGAATTTACGACGTCGGAGTGCAACCGGGGGCTGTTTTGGGTTGGATAATTAAAAACTATCTTAAACTTTGAATTGGAGGTTTATTTTCTGGAAAAATGATTTTTACTATGAATATGATAACACATAAAAATTTCATGATTTAACTCAAAGTATAAGCATTTTTAGAAAAATAATCAGTTGAGGTTGTTTACATGATGGAAAATGATTAACTTCATAAGTTTCACTAAAGTTTGACCTATGCCGTGTGATTTTGAATACAAACTAAGGTATTTACAGTTCATAGTCTTAAAGAGGGACTCGATCCAAGGAGATGGCAAGTTGAATCAACGAAAACGGAGTTGTAACGAAGAAACTATGACCGAAACAAAATCGGATATCCAAGACTAGTTTAGCCACGAAAATAATTGGGAAAAAATTAAATAAATCACATCTTTTTAAGTTAACATGATATTTTATATATATGTACTTATAATTCAATTTTATATGGTTCAGGATCACCCGTAAACAACACGAGAAGATTAATCATAAGATCCCATGATTGTACGCAACACGTCATTTGACAACACCGGTACTTTATGTACGCAACACGTCATTTGACAACACCGGTACCATGGGTCAAGATTAATCTCGACCAATACATATACGATGGGGTTTTATTTATTTCGTTGGGGGTTTTATTTATTTCATTGCGGGTATATTAAACATCTAAAAATGAACCATTAAAATTGAATTACTAACAACGAACTGCTAACTACGGACTAAGGAATTATTCAAAGTATTAAAAGTATAACAAGTATATATATGTGACGTTTGTTTAAAAAGAAAAGGTATTGATATATTATATATGGATAGGTTCGTGATATCAACCGGAGACCAAGTCAAATTATATATATATCTTCAAGACGAAAGTGAGTATATAGTCCCACTTTTAAACTCTAAATATTTCGGGATGAGAATACATGTATTTTATGTTTTACGTTATGGACACAAGTAACTGAAAAATATATTCTACGTTGAGTTGTACCACTGGTATACTTCCCTGTAGCTTGGTAACTGTTATTTACAGCGGTATTGTAAACGCGAATCCTGTTGATAGATCTATCGGGCCTGACAACCCCAACCGGACTGGACGACCAGTATTCAACGGTTGCACAGTACTTCGTTTCGTGACTACACTTGGTACGGTGTAGTAAGATTTCATAATAAAGGGAATATGCGACGTGATTAAATGTTAAGTATGGTTACCAAGTGCTCAACCACTTAGAATATTTTTATTAAACTGTTTATATACGAAATCTTGTGGTCTATATATATATATATTGCTGCCGGCATTAAACCTATATCTCACCAACTTTATGTTGACCTTTTAAAACATGTCTATTCTCAGGTGATTACTAAAGCTTCCGCTGCATTATGTTGAATTTGAGCAGGATCTTGCGTACGCATATTTGTGTCAAAAATAAAACTGCATACCCAAGGATTTGTGTTGTAAAATATGCTCGAAATCGTGTTGTTATCATTATATGTAAAGTTTGTAAGTCGAAGATTATCGCTAAACGATAATCATCTTTTTATTGTCTAAAGTTTGTAACAAAAATAATGGTTATGGTTTGTAATGTATAATATATGCAGTTTCTCTTTTAAAAATGTCGCATATAGAGGTCAATACCTCGCAATAAAATCATACGTTATCTAACACGTTCTTATGGTTAAGGACGGGTTATGACATATAGTGTGCTTATGCTTTATGATATATGTAAAAATTGCTTGTATTAATAAGTATTTTTTTTTATGAATCTAACTCTTGTCTATTTTACAGTTTAAAAACACAAAATGGATAGACAACCCAATATTTTAAGAGACCTACCCGGAGACATGATTGATGAAATCTTGTCTAGAGTCGGTCAGAATTCCTCGGCACAGCTATTTAAGGCGAGATCAGTTTGTAAGACATTCGAAGAACGTTCCAAGAATGTCTTGGTTTATAAGAGACTTTCGTTTGAAAGATGGGGGATATCACATTGGGAAACCCATAAGTTACGATGTGTTTACTTTGACGCATATATTGCGGGGAACCCAAATGCTATTTTACGCAACGGGTTAAGAAATTATTTTGACTCAATATATCCGAATATTGGACTTCGTGATTTAGAAAAAGCGGCTAACATGCAACATAAAGAAGCATGTTATGCTTACGGATTAGTAATGTTCGCTTCTCACCAAAGTGAGAACAAGAACATCGGGCTACAACTATTAAACAAAACGTTTCCACAAGTGACGGAGTCGGTAATTGGGGTAAGAAATGAGGTTTTTAGATTGTTACGGGACTGTTGGACATTACGTAACCCTCGTCCCTTTGACGACGTTACAACACGCTGTCTTATCAACGGCCATAACGGTTATGTTCCACAAGACCAAGGATGGGAAGTAGTCCTAGTAAAACCAGAATGCATGACTTGTTTCTGGACGTATGAATTACGTGTCTTATTTGCCTTTGCTGAACGACTTGTGTACTAGCTAGAATTATCTTCACAACTATCTTGTATTAAAGTTATTGTGTGCTATATTTCATGCTATATGTAAAATAAGCGGTATTGTAAGTTTGTAAAATATTGTGTAAAAGTTTGAACGCGAAATATTATTATAATCAGTTTTTCATATAGAATTGTAGTAGTTGAATTGTATATTAGCTACTAAGTATGAACTTAAAGGGTAGGTACTACCCGAATTTAAACTTATAAAACGCTAATATGAAGAAAAAGCTTTTATAAATGAGTTCATATTATGCTACGAAATACTATTAACTACTCTTAATATTCTGTATGATTAACTTGTTCCATTTGACTATTTTGAAGGAAATGGCACCGACTACTCGACACACTGTGAATATGAATGAAGAGGAATTCCGTACTTTTCTAGCTTCAAACATAGCCGCAGTACAGGCTGCGCTACATTCCAACAATAACCTTGGATCTAGCAGTACAGGAAATCGTGTAGGATGCACCTACAAAGAATTCACTGCCTGCAAACCTTTGGAATTTGATGGAACCGAAGGACCGATCGGATTGAAACGGTGGACCGAGAAGGTCGAATCGGTGTTTGCCATAAGTAAGTGTACTGAAGAGGACAAAGTGAAGTACGCTACGCATACCTTCACAGGTTCTGCGTTAACATGGTGGAATACCTATCTAGAGCAAGTGGGACAAGACGATGCGTACGCACTACCGTGGTCAGCATTCAAGCACTTGATGAACGAGAAGTACCGTCCCAGAACCGAGGTCAATAAGCTCAAGACAGAACTTAGAGGGTTACGAACACATGGATTTGATATTACCACGTACGAAAGACGATTCACAGAATTGTGCCTATTGTGTCCAGGCGCATTCGAAGATGAGGAAGAGAAGATCGACGCGTTTGTGAAAGGATTACCAGAAAGAATCCAAGAAGATATAAGTTCACACGAGCCCGCATCCATACAACAGGCATGTAGAATGGCTCACAAACTAGTGAACCAGATTGAAGAAAGAATTAAAGAACAGACTGCTGAAGAGGCCAATGTAAAGCAAGTCAAAAGAAAGTGGGAGGAAAACGGTGATAAGAATCACCAATACAACAACAACAGCAATTACAACAGTAATCGCAACAATTATCCCAACAATCGCAACATCAATCGCAACTACAACAAACGGCCCAACAACAACAACAACAACAACAAAAACAACAACAACAACAACAGCAACTACAACAATCATCCCAACAACAATAATAACCGCAACAACAACAACAATCAGAAGCAGCTATGCCAAAGGTGTGAAAAGTATCACTCGGGGTTCTGCACCAAATTTTGCAACAAGTGTAAAAGAAATGGTCATAGCGCGGCGAAGTGTGAGGTCTACGGACCAGGGGTTAATAGAACGAAAGGAACAAATGGTGTTGGAACGAGTAATGGCGGAGCAAGTAGTGTCGGAGCAAGTTATGCCAATGTAGTTTGTTATAAATGTGGAAAACCGGGCCACATTATTAGAAATTGCCCGAACCAGGAGAACACGAATGGACAAGGCCGCGGAAGAGTTTTCAATATTAATGCGGCAGAGGCACAGGAAGACCCGGAGCTTGTTACGGGTACGTTTCTTATTGACAATAAATCTGCTTACGTTTTATTTGATTCGGGTGCGGATAGAAGCTATATGAGTAGAGATTTTTGTGCTAAATTAAGTTGTCCATTGACGCCTTTGGATAGTAAATTTTTACTCGAATTAGCAAATGGTAAATTAATTTCAGCAGATAATATATGTCGGAATCGAGAAATTAAACTGGTTAGTGAAACATTTAAGATTGATTTGATACCAGTAGAGTTAGGGAGTTTTGATGTGATAATCGGTATGGACTGGTTGAAAGAAGTGAAAGCAGAGATCGTTTGTTACAAAAATGCAATTCGCATTATACGAGAAAAAGGAAAACCCTTAATGGTGTACGGAGAAAAAGGCAACACGAAGCTACATCTTATTAGTAATTTGAAGGCACAAAAACTAATAAGAAAAGGTTGCTATGCTGTTCTAGCACACGTCGAGAAAGTACAAACTGAAGAAAAGAGCATCAATGATGTTCCCGTCGCAAAAGAATTTCCCGATGTATTTTCGAAAGAATTACCGGGATTACCCCCACATCGATCCGTTGAATTTCAAATAGATCTTGTACCAGGAGCTGCACCAATAGCTCGTGCTCCATACAGACTCGCACCCAACGAGATGAAAGAACTGCAAAGCCAATTACAAGAACTTTTAGAGCGTGGTTTCATTCGACCAAGCACATCACCGTGGGGAGGTCCTGTTTTGTTTGTCAAGAAGAAAGATGGTACATTCAGGTTGTGTATCGACTACTGAGAGTTGAACAAACTTACCATCAAGAACCGCTACCCACTACCGAGAATCGACGACTTATTTGATCAACTACAAGGCTCGTCTGTTTATTCAAAGATTGACTTACGTTCCAGGTATCATCAAATGCGGGTGAAAGAAGATGATATTCCAAAGACTGCTTTCAGAACACGTTACGGTCATTACGAGTTTATGGTCATGCCGTTTGGTTTAACTAATGCACCAGCTGTGTTCATGGATCTTATGAACCGAGTGTGTGGACCATACCTTGACAAGTTTGTCATTGTTTTCATTGATGACATACTTATTTACTCAAAGAATGACCAAGAACACGGTGAACATTTGAGAAAGGTGTTAGAAGTATTGAGGAAGGAAGAATTGTAAGCTAAGTTTTCAAAGTGTGCATTTTGGTTGGAAGAAGTTCAATTCCTCGGTCACATAGTGAACAAAGAAGGTATTAAGGTGGATCCGGCAAAGATAGAAACTGTTGAAAAGTGGGAAACCCCGAAAACTCCGAAACACATACGCCAGTTTTTAGGACTAGCTGGTTACTACAGAAGGTTCATCCAAGACTTTTCCAGAATAGCAAAACCCTTGACTGCATTAACGCATAAAGGGAAGAAATTTGAATGGAATGATGAACAAGAGAAAGCGTTTCAGTTATTGAAGAAAAAGCTAACTACGGCACCTATATTGTCATTGCCTGAAGGGAATGATGATTTTGTGATTTATTGTGACGCATCAAAGCAAGGTCTCGGTTGTGTATTAATGCAACGAACGAAGGTGATTGCTTATGCGTCTAGACAATTGAAGATTCACGAACAAAATTATACGACGCATGATTTGGAATTAGGCGCGGTTGTTTTTGCATTAAAGACTTGGAGGCACTACTTATATGGGGTCAAAAGTATTATATATACCGACCACAAAAGTCTTCAACACATATTTAATCAGAAACAACTGAATATGAGGCAGCGTAGGTGGATTGAATTATTGAATGATTACGACTTTGAGATTCGTTACCACCCGGGGAAGGCAAATGTGGTAGCCGATGCCTTGAGCAGGAAGGACAGAGAACCCATTCGAGTAAAATCTATGAATATAATGATTCATAATAACCTTACTACTCAAATAAAGGAGGCGCAACAAGGAGTTTTAAAAGAGGGAAATTTAAAGGATGAAATACCCAAAGGATCGGAGAAACATCTTAATATTCGGGAAGACGGAACCCGGTATAGGGCTGAAAGGATTTGGGTACCAAAATTTGGAGATATGAGAGAAATGGTACTTAGAGAAGCTCATAAAACCAGATACTCAATACATCCTGGAACGGGGAAGATGTACAAGGATCTCAAGAAACATTTTTGGTGGCCGGGTATGAAAGCCGATGTTGCTAAATACGTAGGAGAATGTTTAACGTGTTCTAAGGTCAAAGCTGAGCATCAGAAACCATCAGGTCTACTTCAACAACCCGAAATCCCGGAATGGAAATGGGAAAACATTACCATGGATTTCATCACTAAATTGCCAAGGACTGCAAGTGGTTTTGATACTATTTGGGTAATAGTTGATCATCTCACCAAATCAGCACACTTCCTGCCAATAAGAGAAGATGACAAGATGGAGAAGTTAGCACGACTGTATTTGAAGGAAGTCGTCTCCAGACATGGAATACCAATCTCTATTATCTCTGATAGGGATGGCAGATTTATTTCAAGATTCTGGCAGACATTACAGCAAGCATTAGGAACTCGTCTAGACATGAGTACTGCCTATCATCCACAAACTACCGAGATTATACAAGAAACTACCGAGAAGATCATCCAAATTCAACAACGGTTGAAAACCGCCCAAAGTCGACAAAAGAGCTACGCTGACATTAAAAGAAAAGATATAGAATTTGAAATTGGAGAGATGGTCATGCTTAAAGTTGCACCTTGGAAAGGCGTTGTTCGATTTGGTAAACGAGGGAAATTAAATCCAAGGTATATTGGACCATTCAAGATTATTGATCGTGTCGGACCAGTAGCTTACCGACTTGAGTTACCTCAACAACTCGCGGCTGTACATAACACTTTCCACGTCTCGAATTTGAAGAAATGTTTTGCTAAAGAAGATCTCACTATTCCGTTAGATGAAATCCAAATCAACGAAAAACTTCAATTCATCGAAGAACCCGTCGAAATAATGGATCGTGAGGTTAAAAGACTTAAGCAAAACAAGATATCAATTGTTAAGGTTCGATGGAATGCTCGTAGAGGACCCGAGTTCACCTGGGAGCGTGAAGATCAGATGAAGAAGAAATACCCGCATCTATTTCCAGAAGATTCGTCAACACCTTCAACAGCTTAAAATTTCGAGACGAAATTTATTTAACGGATAGGTACTGTAGTGACCCGAACTTTTCCATGTTTATATATATTAATTGAGATTGATATTTACATGATTAAATGTTTCCAACATGATTAAGCAATCAAACTTGTTAAGACTTGATTAATTGAAATAGGTTTCATATAGACAATTGACCACCCAAGTTGACCGGTGATTCACGAACGTTAAAACTTGTAAAAACTATATGATGACATATATATGGTTATATATATAGTTAACATGATATTATGATAAGTAAACATATCATTAAGTATATTAACAATGAACTACATATGTAAAAACAAGACTACTAACTTAATGATTTTGAAACGAGACATATATTTAACGATTATCGTTGTAACGACATTTAATGTATATATATCATATTAAGAGATATTTGTACATCATAATATCATGATAATATAATAATTTAAAATCTCTTTTGATATTATAAACATTGGGTTAACAACATTTAACAAGATCGTTAACCTAAAGGTTTCAAAACAACATTTACATGTAACGACTAACGATGACTTAACGACTCAGTTAAAATGTATATACATGTAGTGTTTTAATATGTATTCATACACTTTTGAAAGACTTCAAGACACTTATCAAAATACTTCTACTTAACAAAAATGCTTACAATTACATCCTCGTTCAGTTTCATCAACAATTCTACTCGTATGCACCCGTATTCGTACTCGTACAATACACAGCTTTTAGATGTATGTACTATTGGTATATACACTAAAATGATCAGCTCTTAGCAGCCCATGTGAGTCACCTAACACATGTGGGAACCATCATTTGGCAACTAGCATGAAATATCTCATAAAATTACAAAAATATGAGTAATCATTCATGACTTATTTACATGAAAACAAAATTACATATCCTTTATATCTAATCCATACACCAACGACCAAAAACACCTACAAACACTTTCATTCTTCAATTTTCTTCATCTAATTGATCTCTCTCAAGTTCTATCTTCAAGTTCTAAGTGTTCTTCATAAATTCCAAAAGTTCTAGTTTCATAAAATCAAGAATACTTTCAAGTTTGCTAGCTCACTTCCAATCTTGTAAGGTGATCATCCAACCTCAAGAAATCTTTGTTTCTTACAGTAGGTTATCATTCTAATACAAGGTAATAATCATATTCAAACTTTGGTTCAATTTCTATAACTATAACAATCTTATTTCAAGTGATGATCTTACTTGAACTTGTTTTCGTGTCATGATTTTGCTTCAAGAACTTTGAGCCATCCAAGGATCCATTGAAGCTAGATCCATTTTTCTCTTTTCCAGTAGGTTCATCCAAGGAACTTAAGGTAGTAATGATGTTCATAACATCATTCGATTCATACATATAAAGCTATCTTATTCGAAGGTTTAAACTTGTAATCACTAGAACATAGTTTAGTTAATTCTAAACTTGTTCGCAAACAAAAGTTAATCCTTCTAACTTGACTTTTAAAATCAACTAAACACATGTTCTATATCTATATGATATGCTAACTTAATGATTTAAAACCTGAAAACACGAAAAACACCGTAAAACCGGATTTACGCCGTCGTAGTAACACCGCGGGCTGTTTTGGGTTAGTTAATTAAAAACTATGATAAACTTTGATTTAAAAGTTGTTATTCTGAGAAAATGATTTTTATTATGAACATGAAACTATATCCAAAAATTATGGTTAAACTCAAAGTGGAAGTATGTTTTCTAAAATGGTCATCTAGACGTCGTTCTTTCGACTGAAATGACTACCTTTACAAAAATGACTTGTAACTTATTTTTCCGACTATAAACCTATACTTTTCTGTTTAGATTCATAAAATAGAGTTCAATATGAAACCATATCAATTTGATTCACTCAAAACGGATTTAAAATGAAGAAGTTATGGGTAAAACAAGATTGGATAATTTTTCTCATTTTAGCTACGTGAAAATTGGTAACAAATCTATTCCAACCATAACTTAATCAACTTGTATTGTATATTATGTAATCTTGAGATACCATAGACACGTATACAATGTTTCGACCTATCATGTCGACACATCTATATATATTTCGGAACAACCATAGACACTCTATATGTGAATGTTGGAGTTAGCTATACAGGGTTGAGGTTGATTCCAAAATATATATAGTTTGAGTTGTGATCAATACTGAGATACGTATACACTGGGTCGTGGATTGATTCAAGATAATATTTATCGATTTATTTCTGTACATCTAACTGTGGACAACTAGTTGTAGGTTACTAACGAGGACAGCTGAATTAATAAACTTAAAACATCAAAATATATTAAAAGTGTTGTAAATATATTTTGAACATACTTTGATATATATATGTATATATTGTTATAGGTTCGTGAATCAACCAGTGGCCAAGTCTTACTTCCCGACGAAGTAAAAATCTGTGAAAGTGAGTTATAGTCCCACTTTTAAAATCTAATATTTTTGGGATGAGAATACATGCAGGTTTTATAAATGATTTACAAAATAGACACAAGTACGTGAAACTACATTCTATGGTTGAATTATCGAAATCGAATATGCCCCTTTTTATTAAGTCTGGTAATCTAAGAATTAGGGAACAGACACCCTAATTGACGCGAATCCTAAAGATAGATCTATCGGGCCCAACAAGCCCCATCCAAAGTACCGGATGCTTTAGTACTTCGAAATTTATATCATATCTGAAGGGTATCCCGGAATGATGAGGATATTCTTATATATGCATCTTGTTAATGTCGGTTAACAGGTGTTCACCATATGAATGATTTTTATCTCTATGTATGGGATGTGTATTGAAATATGAAATCTTGTGGTCTATTGTTACGATTTGATATATATAGGTTAAACCTATAACTCACCAACATTTTTGTTGACGTTTAAAACATGTTTATTCTCAGGTGAATATTAAGAGCTTCCGCTGTTGCATACTAAAATAAGGACAAGATTTGGCGTCCATGTTTGTATGATATTGTGTAAAAACTGCATTCAAGAAACTGATTTCGATGTAACATATTTGTATTGTAAACCATTATGTAATGGTCATGTGTAAACAGGATATTTTAGATTATCATTATTTGATAATCTACGTAAAGCTTTTTAAACCTTTATTTATGAAATAAAGGTTATGGTTTGTTTTAAAAATGAATGCAGTCTTTGAAAAACGTCTCATATAGAGGTCAAAACCTCGCAACGAAATCAATTAATATGGAACGTTTTTAATCAATAAGAACGGGACATTTCAAATACTGTTGTTGAGGATGAAGGAAGGTTGATTAGCGAATTGTTGTTGAGGAGTATGATTGGTGTTTTGTTGAGGAGGAGTAAAACCGGATGATTGTGATGCGTACGAGGCAAACCACATGCCTTGATTCGGGTTCGAAGATGACCTGGAAGGTGAGTTATACATTTTGGGTTCAAGTAATGATTGAAAAAAATCATTACTTCGTTGTGTATCGATTTGATCTTTTGGTTTGTTTTGGGTTTTTTTTATGATGAATTTTGAAAAAATATATGAGTGTTGAGAGTGTTTAAAATGTTCGTTGTGTATCGATTTGATCTTTTGGTTTGTTTTGGTTTTTTTTATGATGAATTTTGAAAAAATATATGAGTGTTGAGAGTGTTTAAAATGTTGAAAGTGTTTTGATTTTATTTTGGTTTGGAAAGTTAAATATATAGAGTATCAAAAGTGAGATAAAAAATAGTCGTTTGAGTCAAATGGTAATATTTTCGTTACTTTTTGTTCCATTTTTCCCAAATATGCCGTCCTCGAATATGCTGCTGGAAGAAAAAATGTAGGGCGAAGTTGGATGTTGTACTCGAGGGCGGCCCAGGGGGTGGGGATGCCATCGGCGCCCTCCAAGCAAGTTTCAGGGCGCCTCCAAGCATGTACCGTTGTGAGTGGTCTAAGAATAAAACCATGATGACTTTTACAAACCAACAAACTTTTCGCATTTTATAATTTAACCATAAAACTTCTCATTCATTATAAATCGATCGCATAATTTTTACTATCTAACAACTATTCATTAATTATTATTATTATTATTATTATTATTATTATTATTATTATTATTATTATTATTATTATTATTATTATTAAATCACATAATTTTTAATTATTATTGTTTAACTTTTTTCCTTATTACAGATTAATCACGTAACTCATTTCTAATAACTGGTTTATTGTTTAATATATATATATATATATATATATATATATATATATATATATATATATATATATATTATATAAATAGTTTTTCCTATTTCATTAAATAGTTTGTACCAATCGTTGATGTACGTCTTACTTTATTAATTGAGCATTTGGGTCTTTTTTCTCGACAAGATGAAAACTAAAACAAAAAAATGATGAATAATTACTTTCACGCTTATTACAAATCAATCACATAACTATTTTAGGTCCTTCCTCGATAAAACATAAAATAAAACAAAAAAGATTATTATTATTATTATTATTATTATTATTATTATTATTATTATTATTATTAAATCACATAATTTTTACGTTATTATTGTTTAACATTTTTCCTTATTACAGATTAATCACGTAACTCATTTTCTAATAAATGTTTTATTGTTTATTTATATATATATATATATATATATATATATATATATATATATATATACATACATACATACATACATACATACATACATATTATATAAATAGTTTTTCCTATTTCATGAAAATAGTTTGTACCAATCGTTGATGTACGTCTCACTATATTGATTGAGTATTTGGGTCTTTTATCTTGACAAGTCGAAAACTAAAATAAAAAATGATGAATAATTACTTTCACGCTTATTACAAATCCATCACATAACTATTTTGAGTCCTTCCTTGACAAAACGAAAAATAAAACAAAAAAGATGATAAATAGTTACTTTTTCACAATAATTAGCTATGTAATTAATATTAATCAATGGTGAAGAACCGGCGTAAAGTCAAGTCGTCCAACTAATTTATGCGATAGACCACACAAATTTAGCAAAAGACATTAACTGCCAGTAACAATATGATTAGATGTAAGATATAAATTTTACCTACCCACTTTCTACCCATCATAATCCTATTTTTCATCAGTTCATTTCTCCGATATATAAATGACCATTTATCCTAAGAGCTTAAGAACATAGTATAATTTTCGTCAGTACATAATTTTTATTTACAGAAAATGGTGAAGGTTCTCATCAAGATATGTTTCATACTCTTTATTTGTGTATCTACATCGGGTATATACATTTATTAATATTAATTTTCTTGAAAGAAAATAAGTTTTATAATTTTCACTAAAAGTATTACAATTACAATATGTACAAAGGAGTGGTATATACGTATTATTATATTATATTACAGATTGAAATTATTATTATAATATTATTATTATTATATATCATATTATCACAACATTAAAACCACTTGGTTTTCACGACATGGCAATATGCTAATGTTCTCTTTTACTATGACCAGTTTGTTCAGATATTTCATTTCCATCAAAACCGAAGGGCGAACCCGTTCCACCGCCTGGCGCACCACCTGGCTACCCGTGCCGATCACTTGCTGATTGTCAAAAAGACTGTAATTGTGTAGTTAGTGAGCAACATTGTACGAAACAACGTTGTTATTGTAAATCTCGTCTTTGTTAAGTTTATAAGTGTACTTATTTGAAGATAAGTAATTAAGGATTACATTTAAACTTCAATCTATAATCTATAAGATCTTTTATCAAGATTTATTGGTTACATATCAATTAACAAATCAATTTATTGGTTACATATCGATTAACAAATCAACAGATAATTTAAACTTAGCAATTGCTCGTTTTGATAAATTACTTGAGCATTGGCTACTCTAGGCATTTTTATGCTTTTGTTTATACTTTTTAAGAACACCGAAGTCCATATATATCAAATCTGCCTAAAAATTCGTTGGAAAAATATAAAACTACACAAATTACTACTGCAAAAATGAGCAAGAAACCCCTATTAGAAACCTGTTTTTAAAAAAGTTTCAATGAAATGGGTTCCAAAAAACATAAGAGACCGATTTTATGAGGTTTACTTCAAAACGGTTTCTTTGAACCACTTTAGAAACTTCTTTTTAACAAAAAAAACTAATACAATCATTTAAAACCTCTTTCTTCTAAAAAGCATGTTCGTTTAATTCCACTTTAGAAATCTTTTTTTATTTAAAACGATTTTAAGCGTTTAGAACCTCTTTTTAATTCAACCCGGTTCCGTATTTCCCTTTTTTAAACAACATCAAAAACACCAAATGAAAAATCAAATATTGAGCCATTTCATATATATCACCTAAGATCAAAATTTCAGCTTATCCTCACCATTTACTTTCATATTCCATTTTAATTCACGATCACCCTCACCTCCACCATTCTTCCACAACTTACTCATTCTCCAATATAAAATCATCACAAAAAGAACTGTACTTACAACGACCCATCCTAATCCATCAGGACGAATAAATTTCGCGAGGTACTTGACCTCTATATGATACATTTTACAAACATTGCATTCGTTTTTAAAATATAAACTTTCATTACATCGAAAATTGACGGCATGCATACCATTTCATAACATATCCAACGATAATTAACTTAATAATAATCTTGATGAACTCGACGATTCGAATGCAACGTCTTTTGAAATATGTCATGAATGACTCCAAGTAATATCTCTAAAATGAGCAAATGCACAGCGGAAGATTTCTTTCATACCTGAGAATAAACATGCTTTAAAGTGTCAACCAAAAGGTTGGTGAGTTTATTAGTTTAACATAAATAATCATTTCCATCATTTTAATAGACCACAAGATTTTCATTTCCAGTTCTCATAAATATACGTCCCATGCATAGATACAAAAATAATCATTCATATGGTGAATACCTGGTAACTGACATTAACAAGATGCATATAAGAATATCCCCTATCATTCCGGGAAATCCTTCGGACATGATAAAAACGAATTCGAAGTACTAAAGCATCCGGTACTTTGGATGGGGTTCGTTAGGCCCAATAGATCTATCTTTAGGATTCGCGTCAATTAGTAGATCGGTTTACTAATTCTTAGGTTACCAAACAAAAGGGGCATATTCGGCTTCGATCATTCACCCATATAATGTAGTTTCAATTACTTGTGTCTATTTCGTAAAACATTTATAAAAACAGCGCATGTATTCTCAGCCCCAAAAATATATATTGCAAAAACATTTAAAAAAAAGGGAGCAAATGAAACTCACAATATTGTATTTTGTAGTAAAAATACATATTACGACATTGAACAAAAGTAGGGTTGGCCTCCAATTCACGAACCTATATTAATTGCATTTCTATCAAAGCTTATAATAGAAATATCATAATTTTATTTATTAATATATATTATTTATATATATTTTGTAGTTATATAAGATTTATACTAGATTTCATTTAAGAACATATACTTTATGTTATATCTTAAATTATATGTTATATATATATATTCATTTTGTATATGTATTTAAAGTGATTAATATAGTTATATATATATATATATATATATATATATATATATATATATATATATATATATATATATATATATATATATATATATATATAGGATTATATTTAAAAATACCTAATTTGTTGTATGTAAGTTTTTATATAAGTAAAGTTAATATGATTTATATATAGTTATATGGAATATTGATATAATTGTAGTATATGTAATAATTATGTTTTATGTACAAAGTATTTATTTGTAAAAAAAAATTAGAGTTTGATATTAATGATTTACTAATAATAGTCCTACTAATAATAACCTTATTACTAACGATAATACTAATAATAAAAATGATAATGATAATAATGATAATACATATGTTAATAATGATTCTAATAATACTAATAAGTACATAATGATACTAATACTAATATGAGTAATAATGAGTAATAGTTTGTGTTATTTTAGTAATAATAATAATCCTAATCATAATAATAGTAATAATACATATATTAGTAACAATAATAATGATAAAAATTATAATTTTAGTAACAATAACAATAATAATGATAATAATAATTTTGGTAATGAAATCTACCTTCCAAAGCTTTTCTAAAAAAACATGTCCCGAACAGGGCTCGAACCCGAGACCTCTCGCTCACCCACAAACACACTTAACCATTCTGCCATATAAGTTTTTCTGATTTATATTTTAACCCAGACATATATATCTATTGTCTCTTAAAGCCTAGTTCATCATCTTCTTCACCATGTATAAAATCAAACGGAGGCAAATTAACAACAATAATCGAAAGGGTTTTGAACTTAGGATTTATAAACAACATGAAACAAAAAATTAAAGTGTTCTTGAAATAAAAAAAAATTCAAAAAAAACTGCATTGAGCTTACTGCTGCAGCGCGTAACATTTTTTTTAAAAAAATAATGTTTTTCCATTTCGAATACGTTTTGGACAATTCTTACAACACGAATTTAGTTTCAAATCATTCTTAAAAACTATTGGAATCGTCAATTGAACTTAAAACACCAAAACAAGCTCTAATTTCTCCAAGAACAAAACAGTTGACTTTTGATAATTTAACTTTGACTCGCAAATTCGAATTCGTTATCAAGAATTGAAACTTGAGATTTTACAGGAAGTTTGAGTAAAAGATTCCTAACAACTCTGCATTATTAGTTTTTGAAATTTGTTTAGAATTCAAGTTTTTGTATTTCACTGTCAAGAACACATGAACTCAAAAATTGATTTTGAATTTAAGAATGTTATAGATTATGATTACGACATGAATTGTGTTGCAAATCATTCCTATAATCTTTATGGATCATCAAATTAACTGGAAACATCAAAACAAACTCGAATTTGATTCAAGAATACTTAGTTGACTTTTAAAACCCAAAACTTTGACTCTCAAATTAGAGATTAATAGAAAGAATTGAGGATTGAAAACTTACAGATAGTTTAGATAGATGATTCCCAACAAGACTGTATTATTACATTTTGAAAATTCATTCAAAATCAAAATATGATGAAAAAGATGAAGAAACAGAGGTACGTATTTTACTTTCTGACTTTCTTTGGTTTTTCCTTTGAAATGTAGTTAAGATTATAATTATAAATAGGTATATTTCGTATAATTGATTCTGGTATGAATGATTTGACTGATTTTGTTAGATAGTAATTACTTGAGTCGATATATTCTTCCATCAGAGATGAAACAAAAATAAGAATAAAATAGATATTAGTTGTAAGTGAATTTGTTTGATTATAGGACTTTTTGGAATCGATCGTACAAATTTGTAGACAGAATCAAAAGTTGGATAAGCACTTGTAACAAACTTTGATTCTTTCCTTGATTTTATATTCAAAATTAATATAAATATTAATAATAATTATGCTAATTAATAATAATAATAATAATATTAAAAATATGTATTGATAAATAATCTAATGATAATAATGATAAATATACTACTTGTTAATGATAATAAAAATTAAAATTTTTAGGAATAGATATAATAATAATAATATGGTAATATTGATAATAACAATAATGATAACAATAATCATAATAACACTAATAATAATAATATAACAAATTATACATATCAAATTTTACAATTAATAATAATAATAATAATGAAAGTAATGATAGTAATATTAATATAACAATTACCCCTATATACTAATATGCATGGGCAAAATCGTAGTTTCAGTTTTATTCGAATGTCGTTTTGAGTTTGCATTCACACTACACCCGGCCCCTCAAATTCGGCTTCATATACAAAACGACCCCCCAACTTTCTACTTTTTTAGGGGTAAAAAGCGTAAATATATAATTTTAAAAAAAACAAAAGAAAATGATTCCACCCGTATTTTTAACGGGCCCTATCTTCTCGCTCGGTCCGAGTTAAATTTTTCAGAGACCACCGTTCAACTCGAAAAAATCAGACGGACACAACGGGACTAACTATGCGTGAAACGGACATCGTTAAAAAAATACTAAATAACGGGCCCTATATTCTCGCTCGGTGCGAGCTAAATTTTTCCGAGACCACCGTTCAACTCGATATTATTTTACGAACACAACGCAACTAACTATACGCGAAACGGACATCGTCAAAAAAACACTAAATATTTCGAGCTATATTTCATACATATACGTACACGTATATACAACGTATATACAAATATAACCGCGCGTTGAACACAACCGCAGCAACGCGCGGTCGAATTTTTTCTAGTTATATTCAAACTTGAAATTAAATTTAATATAATACAATTTATTAATTATATCATATTTACTCATAATATATTGAATCTTTAATATTTATTAATTACAATATATATATAATAATACTTATGTATAGAATTTTATTATCTTATATATTATTTTCCATATTTAGTTCTAATGATTAAATTATATTTTATAAATTTCAAATCATTATATGTACTTACATTTATATATATATATATATATATATATATATATATATATATATATATATATATATATATATATATATATATATATATATATATATATATATATATATATATATATATATATATATATATATATATGTACATATTTATTTACAAGCAGTTGTTCGTGAATCATAGGGATTAGTCAAAGGTCAAATGTATTCATGAACACAGTTTAAAGTTTTTTTTTTTTTTTTTTTTTTTTTTTTTTTGAAATTCAGTTTAACAGACTTTGCTTATCGTGTCAGAATCTTATAAAGATCAAGTTTAAATTTGGTCAGAAATTTTCGGGTCGTCACAGTACTCACTATGACCAAATTCCTTATTAATACTACAAACTTCCTTCATTTTAGATCTCAACTCATGACTATCTTTCTAGATCTGGAACCCACACCATAGGTTTCATCTAGATTTGAAGGAACAAGATCTGAACATGATGTGAACAAGATCCGAAGATGACTAGCAAGAGAGGTTTCCACGCAGATCTGAGCGAACAAGATTTATGATGATGATGATGATGATGATGATGATGATGATGATGATGATGAAAGAATATGTTCTGATTCAAAGATGATGATGATATTCTAGTAAAAAAGAATAGGATTGAGTCGTTGCAACATGTTATTTTTGAGTGCGATGTAGCACTTCAGTTATGGAGTAGAGTAGCTCGGTGGACTGACCTCCACAACCCTCAGGTTTCAGAGTGGTCCGATCTAATGGCTTGGTTCGAAGGTTGGAGGGTGACGACATCATCCAAGACGAGATTGTTTTCCATTATTGCTTCTACAGTTTGGCATTTATGGAGATACAGGAACGGTGTCATATTTAACCCACTGGTATTGAAGAAAAACGTCCTTTTCGATTCAGTTTGTTTGTTTTCTTTTAGTTGGTAAAATTCTAGAGGAAAATTATTTGTAAATTGAAACTTATTGTAACAAAAGCCAATGTAATCTCTTTGTTTTCCTAGCTGCTCGCTAGGAATTCTTCCTTAATAATATTGTGGCCGTTCAAAAAAAAAAAAATTCCTACTAAATAGTGAAAGAGACTGTATTTTCATTGATCACAAATGGAAGACTGCATCTCAATATATATACAATAGATAGATGGGCCAAGCCCAATAATAATAATAAATACAACATTGCCATAAACATGGGCCAAATTATTAATTATCTAACAGTCTTTCGCAGTTGGAGCGGGAGGGGAGCGAACGTTCAAGCTAGAACGAAATTCTTCAAAAAGGGATGACGGCAAACCCTTCGTGAAAATGTCTGCATACTGGTAGCGAGATGGAACATGAAGAACGTGAACCTGTCTCGTAGCCACAAGATTACGAACAAAGTGAATATCGATCTCATTGTGTTTCGTCCGTTGGTGCAGAACCGGGTTGGATGAGAGATAAGCGGTACTCACATTATTGCAGTATACAAGAGTGGCAGAGAACAATAGGCGATGAAGCTCACGATGAAGGTTACATAACCAGCTAGTCTTGGCAACCGTATTTGCAATACCATGATATCCAGCCTCAGCACTAGATCAAAGATGGCGTGTGCTGGCGCTAGGGATGGCAATGACCACCCGATCCAGTGGATATCCATCCGATACACCTGCTTTGTGATGGATATGGATGAACTTAAATGGACATGGATACGGATATGGGTGAACCTAAATAGATATGAATATGGATATGGATGAAAAGTTTTATCCATGGGTATATCCATTAAAACCCGAAATACATATACAAATACATAAATATAAATATATGCTTATAAATTTATTATTACAAATGCATTTACCGTCAGATTTACATTTTGCTTTCAATCATATAAATGAAATAACTGTGATATATTACAATAAAACACGTATATCTAACAAATTAACGAATATATTACATATTTAATTTTTTCATAATTTGTGTTTAGTAATAATTTCAACAAATGTGTTCTATCTTAGACAAAGATTACACATTCTTATGGATATAGTTTGATCATATCATGTTATATATATTTTTGCTATACTACGTCTTTGTATTCGTAGCATATTAAGAAATATTATAACATATTTTTAATATCCAATGGATATCCGTTAACCCTTTTCATCCAGTGGATATGGATATGGATAAATGAATAACAATTAAATGGATATGGGATATGGATATGGATGAACAAAATTTAATTGGATATGTATATGGATATGGATATGGCATCACCCGATCCATATCCGATCCATTGTTATCCCTAGCTGGTGCTTGGAAGACCAAGATAGCAGATTTTTGCCAAGAAAATCACAGTAAACGGATGTGGATCTGCGAGTGGTGGGGTACCCTGCCCAATCAGCATCAGAATAAGCCACAATAGAGGCAGCCGAAGAAACAAATAACCGAAGGCCGAGATCAAGAGTCCCACGAACATATCAGAGGATCCGTTTTAGCGCTGAGAAATGAGGCTCACAAGGATCGTGCATAAATAGACAAATCTACTGGACAACATAATAAATGTCCAGTGCGTGAACGTGAGGTACTAAAGGGCACCTGCAAGGCTTCGATACAATGTGAGATCAGAAACAACGAGACCATTAGACCAAAGCTTAGAATTACTATCCACAGGAGTGAGACAAGGGTTACAATGTAGCATCCTGGCACGCATAAGAACAGTGGCGTACTTCTTTTAGGAGAGAAACATTCTAGTAAAATCGCACGTTACAGAAATTCCTAAGAAATAGTTTAAGGGAACCAAATATGTCATAGAGAACTCACGATGCAGAGACTAAATGATCCGATGAAGAAACTCTGTGGAGGAAGCTGTTAGAACAATATCGTCAACATAGAGCAACAAGTAGGCAATGTCTGAACCATGTCGATAAATAAAAAGGGATGAGTCACAACGACTATGAGCAAAACCCGCACGTGTAGCATAACTAGAAAAACGTTGGAACCAGGCTCGTAGAGCTTGCTTGAGACCATATAGAGACTTCTGCAAAAGGCATACATAGTCAGGGTGATCCAAATCCTGAAAGCCTGGTGGCTTGTGCATGTATACAGTTTCAGCAAGATCATCGTTAAGAAAAGCATTCTTAACATCAACCTGATGAACAGGCCAATGCCTAGAGAGAGCAAGGCTAAGAAGAGTGTGAATAGTTGTTGGCTTAACTGCCGGACTAAAGGTCTCATCACATTCAATCCCTATCTGCTGATTGCGACCATTGGCCATAAGACGCACTTTAAAGATTGACCTCAATCTAGATCAATCTGCACACAGATTGAGTCAATCTGCACATAGATTAACCTCAGTCTGCACACAGATTGAACTCAATCTGCACACATATTGAGTTGAGTCTGTGAGTTCTCTGAGTTCCCTTCTATCCTTGATTTTCTCTGGATCCTCACCATTATATATATATATATATATATATATATATATATATATATATATATATATATATATATATATATATATATATATATATATATATATATAGAGGATCCAGTGAGAACTTTTTTAGTGTGAGAACTCTAGGAACTCCAAAAACACTGAAATTCGAGCAAAAAAGGTGCACGGGCGAGCAAAAAAAAGAAATTCGAGCAAAAATCAAAAACACGGACGAACAAAAAATTCATAGTCGAGCAAAAAAAAAAAATTTGTTCGAATTTCAAAATATAGAACACATTTTTGTTCGAATATCAGCATTTTTGTTCGACTACCCGTGTGTTCTACATTTTTTTGTTCGACTATCAAAAATGTAGAACACAAAATTGTTGGCCCGCCTTTTTTTGTTCGAATATCACTTTTTTGTTCGCCCTTGTCACATTTTTTGCTCGAATTGCTCTTTTTTTGTTCGTCTGTGTCCCATTTTTGCTCGAACTTTGTAAAATCCTGTTTTCCTAGTTGTTTGGTACGCCGTCCAAAATGGTGGACGCCGTCCCAGTGTGAAGGGCTGGACGCCGTCCAGACTATTCGACGCCATCCAAATGGTCTGGCGGGTAAGCTGTCTGTTTTTGAATATTTTAAAGAGGGCAAAGTGGTAAATTCACATGGAGACCGAATTTAAGGCCCTAGCTTAGTTTGGTGAGCCTCATTACTCCATTTTCAACTACTCTTTCATTTCTACTTCAAGTTTAGAGAGAGAGAGAGGAGGTTTTTAGAGTGAGAAAGCTCAATCTAAGGAGGAAGAAGCTTGTTTCGAATTAAAGCTCAAGTGTTAAAGTTGTTCATCTAGTCCCTAGCTACGTTTTGATTGTAGCGGTAAGCCTTAACCTTGATTTCCTTGTTTTAATTGTTTAAGGGCTAGGGTTTGCGCTAGTAATGAACATAAAACCCAATTTTTAGTGTTTTGGGGGGTTTTTGGGTAAGTTTGGGTCATGAGGACTCAAAGATGACTAACCTAGGGTTTTGAAATGTTTAGTTGTGCATATGGGTCTTAAATGTTAGTAAATCGCTAGCGCACTTAGTGATTAAAGTGAATGGGTGTATGTGGGTATGATAGTGACCCAAATGAGTGTGTTAACCTTGAAATAGTTCAAATGAGTCCTTGATGACCTAAGTGGGTTAATGGGTGTGAAAATGAGATAACCTTGTGATTAAAGGTGTATTAAGACCATAATCAATTTGTTGGTAAGGGTTTGACATAATCCCGACCTAGTGTTAGAATGAGTGGTGCAAATAGGTCACGTTTACACTAGGGGCCAAGTGGCACTTAGATGACGAATAAGTTGGTTGACCAACTTGAATGAATGATTGATATATGTGCATAATGTAATAGGTACGTTACCTTGAAGTTGCGAGCTTGATTTATCAATTCACCAAAGGCGTAAGGTGAGTGGAATAATTATGTGTGTGCATATATAATGTATTTATTTGTGTAGTATGAATGTGGAATTGTCGCGGTGTTCAAGACACCACATTCTAAGTAACGAGTGGTATTGTCGCGGTGTTTAAGACACCACTCATTGGTTTGATTGACATGTGGTATTGTCGCGGTGTTTAAGGCACCACATTGTCATGGAAGTGGAATCGTCCCGGTGTTCAAGACACCACTCATTGTTTTGATTGACATGTGAAATCGTCGCGGTGTTCAAGACGCCACATTGTCATAGGGGTGAGTTAGTCGCGGTGTTCAAGACATCACCTGGGGGATTAGCGATTACGCGGTATTTAAGTAACACTAATGGATGTTATGAACTCCGACGGTCTTTTTCGAGTACCGTTCCCTAGTATGATTGGTTAACCATGGTTGTGTGAATTTTTGTATTAGCATATTTAATTGTGAACTATATGCTTTTAATGTCGCTAGCTTATTATGAATTGTGGTCATTGGTTTATGCATAATGTTTGCATAGTTGTCGAATTGCTAGCTTGTATGCGGTATTGTGTAAGTGATTGCAAGTAAGTAGGTTATATATGTATATGTATAATTATTGCATTCACTAAGCTTTAGCTTACCCTCTCGTTGTTTACTTTTTTAGGCTCCGGCATGGACAAGGGCAAAGGTATTCATTTGGAATAGTAGTGACTCTCGGAGGTTTAGCTTTTTGGAAGTTCGGCCAAGAATTGGGTAGTTTAACCCCAAACACCATGCTCTAGTGTCGTTTGGAAATTAAACTAGAACGGTCGAAACTTGTATTTTTGAACGAAACTCGTAAAACGGCCGATGTGGGCCCGAAGTGGTAAAACTTGATTTTATTGTGGAAATCTCTTACTTTAACTTATATTGATATGTTGTGAAAAGGTTTTCGTTTAAAAGTGTCGGGAAGCGGGTTTTCTGCTCACGTAAGTGGGACAACCAAATCAGTAGCCGGCAGTTCATTTGGAAGCCGTCCAGACCTTCTGGACGCCGTCCAAAGCTTCTTTGCTGGACACCGTCCAGAAGTCTGGACGCCATCTAGATGTATTGAAACAAAAAAAAAATAGTGTGTTTTTGAGATAACGAAGTCGGGTCGTTACAAGTGGTATCAGAGCATGGTCTAAGGGATTTAGGTGACTTGAGATAGGTGACTTGTAGGAGACGGGTCGGACCGGGGAATGGTTTATGCCTAGGTTTAGGCGAGCTAACTATGCACTAATAGTTTTTTGTTGTGTTTTGCAATCATCAAGCGAGATTGACGTTGTACTAGCGAGTTAATGTGACGTGCTCGCGTAACAATGATTAGTTACCATTGTTACGGGTTTAAGTCGTGTCAAATAAGCGATGTACGACGATTGTTGAGCATGATGGGGTGGTGAGGTGAATATGTATATGTGTCATGTCTTTTCGTTCGTTGTTTAATCTAATTCCGTTTTATAGAATGAAGATGAGAAATGGACACGACACCAATGATGGAGGTACGAGTGAGGATGTTGAGTTTACGGCCAAAGTCGAGGCCATCTTTAAACGTCAAAATCGGAGTTTCTCGAAGACGTTAAGAAGATGTTTCTAGATACGATCGACGAGCAACTAGTCAATGTGGTTAAGGAACAAGTTAAGCTTGTTCTACAAGAAGATAATGTGGGGAGACTGGACTTCTTTTATAAGAATTTCAAGGATTCTCAACCTCCCACATTTGATGGTGAACGAGACCCTCTTAAGAGTGCCTGTTGGATCTCCGATATGGAGGGGGCTTTCCGTACTTGTGAATTCCCTCTCGATAAGAAGACAAGGTATGGGTGTAGTATGTTGCGGGGCGATGCCAAGTTGTGGTGAGACGCAAAAATCCGACTTTACGGTGAAGAACAATGATTGGACTTCACTTGGGACGAGTTCAAGACAGAGTTTTTTAATGAGTACCGAACTTCGGCCGATCTTACAAGGCTTAAAGACGAGTTGCGTGCCTTGAGGTAAGGGTCGATGGATTTGAACACCCTCAAATCCATTTTCTTGGCCAAGACCCAATTTTGCCCGGAGTATGTCGGGAATGATAAAATATTGAAGGAAGATTTCTATCAAATCTTGAATGATAGTTATCAAGAGAAGATTAGTGTGAACATGGTGAAAAGTTTCAATGAGTTGTTCAATATGGCCAAGGGTTTTGAGGCGCTCGTGTTAAGAAAGAGTGGCTTTGCTTTTGGCAAGAGGAAGTTCGAAGCTACTAGTCATTCGAACAAGAAGGGTAAGGGTGCAACCGAGAGTGTCAGTAGTGTGAAGAAGAGTGTTCCCGGAGAATTCCATTATTCTTGTCACAGTTGTGGACGAAAGGGGCATATGGCCCGTGATTGCACCAACCCATCTTCTACAACCAAACTCACTTGTTAAAATTGTGGTAAGGAAGGGCACCGAAGGCCGGAGTGCCCTGATTTGAACACTGATCATGTTAAAAAGTTAGAGAAGGCGGTGGGTACGGCTAGGGGACGTAATTATTTGATGACCAATGATGAAGCCATTCAATCTAACGAAGTTATCTCAGGTACTTTCATGGTTAATTCTAATCCGGCAAGGATACTTTTTGATAGTGGTGCTAACTTGTCGTTTGTGTCATCAAGATTTGTGTCTAAGCTTGATAAACCGCTAGCTAAGTTAAGTCATCCGGTAGAAGTCGAAATAGCGGATGGTAAGACGGTGCTAGGGGTTGATGTGTGTAATAATTGTGATATTGTGTTTGGTTCCGAAACGTTTAAAATTGATCTTATCCCGATGACCTTGGGTGAATTTGATATTGTCGTTGGTATGGATTGGCGCGATCGCTATAGAGCCGATATTGCATGCCATGAAAAATCTATTCATGTGAAGACCCCAAGTGGGGGAGAGTTAATAATTCATGGCGAGAGGCGGAGGAGACTTGTACCATTATGCACTTATGCACGGGCACGTCGTTTTCTTGTTAGTGGTGGTATGACTTTTCTTACTCATGTTGTTGATACTCGTGAAGGGCCACCATCCATTCGTGAAATTCCGGTGGTTAGTGAATTCGAGGACGTTTTTCCAGATGAATTACCGGGTGTTCCGGTGGAAAGACAAGTTGATTTTCGCATTGAGTTGGTTCCGAGGGCTACTCCCATTGCTAAAACTCCTTATCGTTTAGTACCAACGGAGATGCAAGAGTTGTTAAATCAAACCCAAGAGTTGCTTGAAAAGGGTTTTATTTGACCGAGTGCTTCACTCCGGTTTTATTCGTGAAGAAGAAGGATGGTAGTATGCGGATGTGCATCGATTATCGGGAGTTGAACAAAGTGACGATAAAGAATCGTTATCCATTGCCTTAGATTGACGATTTGTTTGACCAACTCCAAGGTGCAACATATTTCTCTAAGATTGACCTACGGTCCGGCTATCACCAAATGCGGGTCCGTGAGGAAGATATTGAGAAAACGGCTTTTTGAATGCGTTACGGGAATTATGAGTTTGTAGTTATGCCTTTTGGTATTACGAATGCACCGGCGGCATTCATGGATCTTATGAACCGAGTGTGCTAACCTATGTTGGACAAGTCGGTGATTGTGTTCATTGACAACATACTTGTCTATTCAAAGAGTATGAAGGAACATGAACATCATTTGCGTGGTGTGTTGAAGACGTTGCGGAAGGAGAAGTTGTATGCAAAATTCTCCAAATGTGAATTTTGGCTAAGGGAAGTTCAATTCCTTGGCCATATTGTGAACAAGGATGGTATTCAAGTAGATCCGGGGAAGATTGAGACGGTGAAGAGTTGGGGACGACCGACTACGCCTACGGAAATCCGAAGTTTTCTCGGATTGGTCGGTTATTATCGTCGGTTTATCCAAGACTTTTCTAAAATCGCTTCTCCTTTGACAAAGTTAATGAGAAAGAACGCGAGATTTAATTGGGAAAACGAGCAAGAAATTGCTTTCCAATTGCTAAAAGAGAAGTTATGTCCAGCTCCGGTTTTAGTGTTGCCGGAAGGTGTAGAAGACATGACGGTTTATTGTGATGCTTCTTTAAATGGGATCGGTTGTGTTCTAATGCAACGAGGTAAAGTCATCGCGTATGCCTCTCGACAATTAAAGGAACACGAAACAAGATATCCGACTCATGATCTTGAGTTAGCGGCGGCTGTTCATGCGTTGAAAATTTGGAGCCATTACTTGTATGGTGTGAAGTGTACGATTTATTCGGATCACAAGAGCTTAAAACATCTTTTTGACCAACGAGATTTGAATTATTGTCAACGTAGATGGATGGATGTGGTAAAAGATTACGATTGTGAAATACTTTATCATTCGGGTAAGGCGAATGTGGTCGCGGATGCGTTAAGTCGGAAGAGTCAACATCCGGCGATACGAGTAGGATCGTTACGCATGATTATTACTAACAATTTTCTTGTAAAGCTTGGCGAGACTCAAATTGAAGCTTTTGTTAACAATAAGCATGAGGAACGAATCATGGGACAAACGGAGTCTATTACTTTAGGTCCACATGGTTTGTTATCCTTTCAAGGACGAGTGTGGGTGCCTTAAATGGGTGATTATCGACGAGTGCTACTTGATGAAGCACATAAGTCAAAATATTCCATTCATCCGGGCGCGGCAAAAATGTATCTTGATTTGAGGAAAGAGTATTGGTGGCCGGGCATGAAACGTGATGTTGTTAAGTATGTTGAACAATGCGTCACGTGTTTGCAAGTTAAATCCGAACATCAAAAGCCGTATGGTACGTTACAACCGTTAGAAATTCCGAAATGGAAATGGGAGCACATTACCATGGATTTCATCACAAAGTTACCAAAGACGGCGAGAACCCAATTTGACTCGATTTAGGTAATAGTTGATCGATCGGCGAAAAGTTCCTTGTTTCTTCCCATTCGGGAAGCGATATTGTAGTGACCCGAACTTTTACATGTTTATATATATATATATATATATATATATATATATATATATATATATATATATATATATATATATATATATATATATATATATATTAAATGAAATTGTTATTTACATGATTAAGTGTTTCCAACATGTTAAGCAATCAAACTTGTTAAGACTTGATTAATTGAAATAGGTTTCATATAGACAATTGACCACCCAAGTTGACCGGTGATTCACGAACGTTAAAACTTGTAAAAACTATACGATGACATATATATGGTTATATATATAGTTAACATGATTTTATTATAAGTATGCATCTCATTAGGTATTTTAACAATGAGTTATATACATAAAAATGAGACTATTAATTTAAGAAACTCGAAAACGATATATATAACGATTATCGTTATAACAACGTCTTACTAGGTACATATGAATCATATTAAGATATTGATACACTTGGTTAATTATGTTAAATGATAAGTAAATATATTATTAAGTGTATTAACAATGAAATACATATGTAAAAATAAGACTACTAACTTAAAGATTTCGAAACGAGACATATATGTAACGATTATCGTTGTAACGACATTTAACTGTATATATATCATACTAAGATATATTATATATCATAATATCATGATAATATAACAATTTAACATCTCATTTGTTATAATAAATAATGGGTTAACAACATTCAACAAGATCGTAACCTAAAGGTTTCAAAACAACATTTACATGTAACGACTAACGATGACTTAACGACTCAGTTAAAATGTATATACATGTAGTGTTTTAATATGTATTCATACACTTTTGAAAGACTTCAAGACACTTATCAAAATACTTCTACTTAACAAAAATGCTTACAATTACATCCTCGTTCAGTTTCATCAACAATTCTACTCGTATGCACCCGTATTCGTACTCGTACAATACACAGCTTTTAGATGTATGTACTATTGATATATACACTCCAATGATCAGCTCTTAGCAGCCCATGTGAGTCACCTAACACATGTGGGAACCATCATTTGGCAACTAGCATAAAATATCTCATAAAATTACAAAAATATGAGTAATCATTCATGACTTATTTACGTGAAAACAAAATTACATATCCTTTATATCTAATCCATACACCAACGACCAAAAACACCTACAAACACTTTCATTCTTCAATTTTCTTCATCTAATTGATCTCTCTCAAGTTCTATCTTCAAGTTCTAAGTGTTCTTCATAAATTCCAAAAGTTCTAGTTTCATAAAATCAAGAATACTTCCAAGATTGCAAGTTTACTTCCAAGTTTTCTAAATCCATTCCAAGTAATCATCCAAGATCAAGAAACCTTTGTTACTTACAGTAGGTTATCTTTCTAATACAAGGTAATAATCATATTCAAACTTTAATTCAATTTCTATAACTATAACAATCTTATTTCGAGTGGAAATCTTACTTGAAATTGTTTTCGTGTCATGATTCTGCTTCAAGAACTTTCAAGCCATCCAAGGATCCTTTGAAGCTAGATCTATTTTTCTCATTTTCAGTAGGTTTATCCAAGGAACTTTAGGTAGTAATGATGTTCATAACATCATTCGATTCATACATATAAAGCTATCTTATTCGAAGGTTTAAACTTGTAATCACTAGAACATAGTTTAGTTAATTCTAAACTTGTTCGCAAATAAAAGTTAATCCTTCTAACTTGACTTTTAAAATCAACTAAACACATGTTATATATCTATATGATATTCTAACTTAATGATTTAAAACCTGGAAACACGAAAAACACCGTAAAACCGGATTTACGCCGTCGTAGTAACACCGCGGGCTGTTTTGGTTTAGTTAATTAAAAACTATGATAAACTTTGATTTAAAAGTTGTTATTCTGGGAAAATAATTTTTATTATGAACATAAAACTATAACCAAAAATTGTGGTTAAACTCAAAGTGGAAGTATGTTTTCTAAAATGGTCATCTAGACGTCGTTCTTTCGACTGAAATGACTACCTTTACAAAAATGACTTGTAACTTATTTTTCCGACTATAAACCTATACTTTTTCTGTTTAGATTCATAAAATAGAGTTCAATATGAAACCATAGCAATTTGGTTCACTCAAAACGGATTTAAAATGAAGACGTTATGGGTAAAACAAGATTGGATAATTTTTCTCATTTTAGCTACGTGAAAATTGGTAACAAATCTATTCCAACCATAACTTAATCAACTTGTATTGTATATTATATAATCTTGAGATACCATAGACACGTATACAATGTTTCGACCTATCATGTCGACACATCTATATATATTTCGGAACAACCATAGACACTCTATATGTGAATGTTGGAGTTAGCTATACAGGGTTGAGGTTGATTCCAAAATATATATAGTTTGAGTTGTGATCAATACTGAGATACGTATACACTAGGTCGTGGATTGATTCAAGATAATATTTATCGATTTATTTCTGTACATCTAACTGTGGACAACTAGTTGTAGGTTACTAACGAGGACAACTGACTTAATAAACTTAAAACATCAAAATATATTAAAAGTGTTGTAAATATATTTTGAACATACTTTGATATATATGTATATATTGTTATAGGTTCGTGAATCAACCAGTGGCCAAGTCTTACTTCTCGACGAAGTAAAAATCTGTGAAAGTGAGTTATAGTCCCACTTTTAAAATCTAATATTTTTGGGATGAGAATACATGCAGGTTTTATAAATGATTTACAAAATAGACACAAGTACGTGAAACTACATTCTATGGTTGAATTATCAAAATCGAATATGCCCCTTTTTATTAAGTCTGGTAATCTAAGAATTAGGGAACATACACCCTAATTGACGCGAATCCTAAAGATAGATCTATTGGGCCTAACAAACCCCATCCAAAGTACCGGATGCTTTAGTACTTCGAAATTTATATCATATCCGAAGGGTGTCCCGGAATGATGGAGATATTCTTATATATGCATCTTGTTAATGTCGGTTACCAGGTGTTCACCATATGAATGATTTTTATCTCTATGTATGGGATGTGTATTGAAATATGAAATCTTGTGGTCTATTGTTACGATTTGATATATATAGGTTAAACCTATAACTCACCAACATTTTTATTGACGTTTAAAGCATGTTTATTCTCAGGTGAATACTAAGAGCTTCCGCTGTTGCATACTAAAATAAGGACAAGATTTGGAGTCCATGTTTGTATGATATTGTGTAAAAACCGCATTTAAAAAACTGATTTCGATGTAACATATTTGTATTGTAAACCATTATGTAATGGTCGTGTGTAAACAGGATGTTTTAGATTATCATTATTTGATAATATACGTAAAGCTTTTTAAACCTTTATTTATGAAATAAAGGTTATGGTTTGTTTTAAAAATGAATGCAGTCTTTGAAAAATGTCTCATATAGAGGTCAAAACCTCGCAACGAAATCAATTAATATGAAACGTTTTTAATCAATAAGAACGGGACATTTCAGTTGGTATCCGAGCGTTGGTCTTAGAGAACCAGAAAATTTGCATTAGTGTGTCTTATCGAGTTTGTTAGGATGCATTAGTGAGTCTGGACTTCGACCGTGTTTTCTTTAAAAATGATTGCTTAACATTTTTGTTGGAAACTATATATTATTAACATGTATATATTATGTGATATATTAATCTCTTAACGTGTTTGATATTGTGTGATAGATGTCTACCTCTAGCACAAATCCCATTGACTCACCTAATAATAACGAAGAATCGAATATATATTGGACTGATTCACAAGTTCCCGAAGAAGAATCAGAACCGGAAGAAGAATCAGAACCGGAAGAAGAATCAGAACCGGAAGAGGAGGAACCGGAGGAGGAAATAGAACCGGTGGGAGAAATAATAAAACGGTTAAGTAAAAGAAAATCCTCAACCAACCGACCAAGGTTAATTATGGTCAATGGTGTTTCCGCCAAGGAAGCAAAATATTGGGAGGATTACCAATTCTCCGATGAATCGGATTCCGACGAGAATTCCGATGATGTTATAGAAATTACCCCAACTGAATTTAAAAAGGCAAAAGAAAATAATAAGGGAAAGGGCATAAAAATAGAGAAATCTAATTCCAACCCCGATGAACTTTATATGTATCGTCAACCCCCGAAGCCCTTAAGTTGTAACAATGACCCGGGAACCTCTAAACCACCAGGTTTTTCTAAACCGTTGTGGAAATGACAGCTCGTATTAGGGGAACATCATATATCCCTAGACACTTGGCAAAACGAACCAAAACCGAAGAAGAAGAAACGAGCGAGTCGGAATAAGATAGTTGTATTCGTGTGGTGTAATATATGTAATATAGTGTGCTTATGCTTTATGATATATGTAAAAATTGTTTGTATTAATAAGTATTTTTTTTATGAATCTAACTCTTGTCTATTTTACAGTATAAAAACACAAAATGGATAGACAACCCAATATTTTAAGAGACCTACCCGGAGACATGATTGATGAAATCTTGTCTAGAGTCGGTCAGAATTCTTCGGCACAACTATTTACGGCGAAATCAGTTTGTAAGACATTCGAAGAACGTTCCAAGAATGTCTTGGTTTATAAGAGACTTTCGTTTGAAAGATGGGGGATATCACATTGGGAAACCCATAAGTTACGATGTGTTTACTTTGACGCATATATTGCGGGGAACCCAAATGCTATTTTATGCAACGGGTTAAGAAATTATTTTGACTCAATGTATCCGAATATAGGACTTCATGATTTAGAAAAAGCGGCTAACATGCAATATAAAGAAGCATGCTATGCTTACGGGTTAGTAATGTGGGTTAGTAATGTTCGCTTCTCACCAAACTGAGAAAAAGAACATCGGGCTACAACTATTAAACAAAACGTTCCCACAAGTGACGGAGTCGGTAATTGGGGTAAGAAATGAGGTTTTTAGGTTATTACGAGACTGTTGGTCATTACGTAACCCTCGTCCCTTTGACGACGTTACAACACGCTGTCTTATTGATAATGCTAAAAACGAACATATATTTCATAGCATTATTCCTCCAGAAAGACAAGCTTTTAGTTGCAATTGTTCTATTTACAAGTGATATTCGTTTAAATAATAAAAGGTGAAGACAAAAGACAGATTCGACGAATTGAAGACGCAAACGACCAAAAAGCTCAAAAGTACAAAATACAATCAAAGAGGTTCCAATTATTGATAAGAAACGTCTCGAAATTACAAGAGTACAAGATTCAAAACGCAAAGTACAAGATATAAAACAGTACGCAAGGACGTTCAAAAATCCGGAACCGGGACATGAGTCAACTCTCAACGCTCGACGCAACGGACTAAAACTTACAAGTCAACTATGCACATAAATATAATATAAGATTTAAATAATTCTTATAATTATTTATATATTATATTTATATTTAAATCCATCGGCAAGCTAGGAGCCAAGGCTTTGTGAGCTGGATTTGATATCTCCGCGACTCGCGGAGTTTGAGGAACGAGAGGGCCGCGACTCGCGGAGCCCCAAAAAATAAAAATGCCTATAAAAGCAAACGCAGTTTGATCGTAAAAATATCCATATATATCAATCTCTCTATATCTATACGTAATATTTATATTTATAATTTATATTTTAATTTTAATTTTAATTTTAAATCCTAATAATAAGGGTATGTTAGCGAATGTTGTAAGGTTGTAAGTCGAAATTATGTCCGTGTAACGCTACGGTATTTTTAATCATTGTAAGTTATGTTCAACCTTTTTACATTAATGTCTCGTAGCTAAGTTATTATTATGCTTATTTAATCCGAAGTAATCATGATGTTGGGCTAAAAATATTAAAATTGGGTAATTGGGCTTTGTACCATAATTGGGGTTTGGACAAAAGAACGACACTTGTGGAAATTAGACTATGGGCTATTAATGGGCTTTATATTTGTTTAACTAAATGATAGTTTGTTAATTTTAATATAAAGATTTACAATTGGACGTCCCTATAAATAACCATATACACTCAATCGGACACGATGGGCGGGGTATTTATATGTACGAATAATCGTTCATTTAACCGGACACGGGAATGGATTAATAGCCACTAGAATTATTAAAACAGGGGTGAAATTATGTACAAGGACACTTGGCATAATTGTTAACAAAGTATTAAAACCTTGGGTTACACTCAGTCGACATCCTGGTGTAATTATTAAACAAAGTATTAAAATCTTGTTACAGTTTAAGTCCCCAATTAGTTGGAATATTTGACTTCGGGTATAAGGATAATTTGACGAGGACACTCGCACTTTATATTTATGACTGATGGACTGTTATGGACAAAAACCAGACGGATATATTAAATAATCCAGGACAAAGGACAATTAACCCATGGGCATAAAACAAAAATCAACACGTCAAACATCATGATTACGAAAGTTTAAATAAGCATAATTCTTTTATTTCATATTTAATTTAATTTATTTTATATTTAATTGCACTTCTAATTATCGCACTTTTATTTATTGTTATTGTATTTAATTGCACTTTTAATTATCGTACTTTTTAATTATCGCAAGTTTATTTTATCGCACTTTTATTTATCGCAATTTCATTATCGTTATTTACTTTACGCTTTAAATTAAGTCTTTTATTTATTTAATATTTTACATTTTGTTTTAACTGCGACTAAAGTTTTAAAATCGACAAACCGGTCATTAAACGGTAAAAACCCCCCTTTATAATAATAATATTACTTATATATATATTTGTATTTTTATAAATTTAAACTAATATAGCGTTAAGCTTTGTGAAAAAGATTCCCTGTGGAACGAACCGGACTTACTAAAAACTACACTACTGTACGATTAGGTACACTGCCTATAAGTGTTGTAGCAAGGTTTAAGTATATCCATTCAATAAATAAATAAATATCTTGAGTAAAATTGTATCGTATTTAATAGTATTTTCTTGTAAAATATTAGCTATTTTATATACACCTCGCAGAACATCACTTATCAACGGCCATAACGGTTATGTTCCATAAGACCAAGGATGGGAAGTAGTCCTAGTAAAACCAGAATGCATAACTTGTTTCTAGACGTATGAATTACGTGTCTTTATTGCCTTTGCTGAACGACTTGTGTACTAGCTAGAATTATCTTCACAACTATCTTGTATCAAAGTTATTGTGTGCTATATTTCATGCTTTATGTAAAATAAGCGGTATTGTAAGTTTGTAAAATATTGTATAAAAGTTTGAACGTGAAATATTATTATAATCAGTTTTTCATATAGAATTGTAGTAGTTGAATTGTATATTAGCTACTAAGTATGAACTTAACGGGTAGGTACTACCCGAATTTAAACTTATAAAACGCTAATATGAAGAAAAAGCTTTTATAAATGAGTTCATATTATGCTACGAAATACTATTAACTACTCTTAATATTTTGTATGATTAACTTGTTCCATTTGACTATTTTGAAGGAAATGGCATCGACTACTCGACACACCGTGAATATGAATGAAGAGGAATTCCGTACTTTTCTAGCTTCAAACATAGCCGCAGTACAGGCTGCGCTACATACCAACAATAACCTTGGATCTAGCAGTACAGGAAATCGTGTAGGATGCACCTACAAAGAATTCACTGCCTGCAAACCTTTAGAATTTGATGGAACCGAAGGACCGATCGGATTGAAATGGTGGACCGAGAAGGTCGAATCGGTGTTTGCCATAAGTAAGTGTACTGAAGAGGACAAAGCAAAGTACGCTACGCATACCTTCACAGGTTCTGCGTTAACATGGTGGAATACCTATCTAGAGCAAGTGGGACAAGATGATGCGTACGCACTACCGTGGTCAGCATTCAAGCACTTGATGAGCGAGAAGTACCGTCCCAGAATCGAGGTCAATAAGCTCAAGACAGAACTTAGAGGGTTACGAACCCAAGGATTTGATATTACCACGTACGAAAGACGATTCACAGAATTGTGCCTATTGTGTCCGGGAGCGTTCGAAGATGAGGAAGAGAAGATCGACGCGTTTGTGAAAGGATTACCGGAAAGAATCCAAGAAGATATAAGTTCACACGAGCCCGCCTCCATACAACAGGCATGTAGAATGGCTCACAAACTAGTGAACCAGATTGAGGAAAGAATTAAAGAACAGACGGCTGAAGAGGCCAATGTGAAGCAAGTCAAAAGAAAGTGGGAGGAAAACGGTGATAAGAATCACCAATACAACAACAACAGCAATTACAATAATAATCGCAACAATTATACCAACAATCGCAACATCAATTGCAACTACAACAAACGGCCCAACAACAACAACAACAACAACAACAACAGCAACTACAACAATCATCCCAACAACAATAACAACCGCAACAACAACAACAATCAGAAGCAGCTATGCCAAAGGTGTGAAAAGTATCACTCGGGGTTCTGCACCAAATTTTGCAACAAGTGTAAAAGAAATGGTCATAGCGCGGCAAAGTGTGAGGTCTACGGACCAGGGGTTAACAGAACGAAAGGAACAAATGGTGTCGGAACGAGTAATGGCGGAGCAAGTAGTGTCGGAGCAAGTTATGCCAATGTAGTTTGTTATAAATGTGGAAAACCGGGCCACATTATTAGAAATTGCCCGAACCAGGAGAACACGAATAGACAAGGCCGCGGAAGAGTTTTTAATATTAATGCGGCAGAGGCACAGGAAGACCTGGAGCTTGTTACGGGTACGTTTCTTATTGACAATAAATCTGCTTACATTTTATTTGATTTGGGTGCGGATAGAAGCTATATGAGTAGAGATTTTTGTGCTAAATTAAGTTGTCCATTGACGCTGTTGGATAGTAAATTTTTACACGAATTAGCAAACGGTAAATTAATTTCAGCAGATAATATATGCCGGAATCGAGAAATTAAACTGGGTAGAGAAATATTTAAGATTGATTTGATACCAGTAGAGTTATGGAGTTTTAATGTAATAGTTGGCATGAACTGGCTGAAGAAGGTTAAAGCAGAGATCGTATGTTATAAAAATGCAATTCGCATTGTACGAGAAGAAGGAGAACCCTTAATGGTGTACGGAGAAAAGGGCAACATGAAGCTACATCTTATTAGTAATTTGAAGGCACAAAAACTAATAAGAAAAGGTTACTATGCTGTTCTAGCACACTTCGAGAAAGTACAAACTGAAGAAAAGAGCATTAATGATGTTCCCGTCGCAAAAGAATTTCCCGATGTATTTCCGAAAGAATTACCGGGACTACCTCCACATCGATCTGTTGAATTTCAAATAGATCTTGTACTAGGAGCTGCACCAATAGCTCGTGCTCCTTATAGACTCGCACCCAGCGAGATGAAAAAAACTACAAAGCCAACTGCAAGAACTATTAGAACATGGTTTCATTCGACCAAGCACATCACCATGGGGAGCACCTGTTTTGTTTGTCAAGAAGAAGGATGGTACATTTAGGTTGTGTATTGACTACAGAGAGTTGAACAAACTTACCATCAAAAACCGTTATCCACTGCCGAGAATTGATGACTTATTTGATCAACTACAAGGCTCGTCCGTTTATTCAAAGATCGATTTACATTCTGGATATCATCAAATGCGAGTAAAGGAGGATGATATTCCAAAAATTGCTTTTAGGACGCGTTATGGTCATTACGAGTTTATGGTTATGTCGTTTGGATTGACTAACGCACCAGCTGTGTTCATGGACCTTATGAACCGAGTGTGTGGGCCATATCTTAACAAGTTTGTCATTGTTTTCATCGATGACATACTTATTTACTCAAAGAATGATCAAGAGCACGAAGAACATTTGAGAAAAGTGCTAGAAGTATTGAGGAAAGAAAAACTGTACGCTAAGTTTTCAAAGTGTGCATTTTGGTTGGAAGAAGTTCAATTCCTCGGTCACATAGTGAACAAAGAAGGTATCCAGGTGGACCCGGCAAAGATTGAAACCGTTGAAAAGTGGGAAACCCCAAAAACTCCGAAGCATATACGTCAATTTTTAGGATTGGCTGGTTACTACAGAAGATTCATCCAAGATTTCTCCAAAATAGCAAAACCCTTGACTGCATTAACGCATAAAGGGAAGAAATTTGAATGGAAGGATGAACAAGAGAAGGCGTTTCAATTATTGAAGAAAAAGCTAACTACGGCACCTATATTGTCATTGCCTGAAGGGAATGATGATTTTGTGATTTATTGTGACGCATCAAAGCAAGGTCTCGGTTGTGTATTAATGCAACGGACGAAGGTGATTGCTTATGCGTCTAGACAATTGAAGATTCACGAGCAAAATTATACGACGCATGATTTGGAATTAGGCGCGGTTGTTTTTGCATTAAAGACTTGGAGGCACTACTTATATGGGGTCAAAAGTATTATATATACAAACCACAAAAGTCTTCAACACATATTTAATCAGAAACAACTGAATATGAGACAGCGTAGGTGGATTGAATTGTTGAATGATTACGACTTTGAGATTCGTTACCACCCGGGGAAGGCAAATGTGATAGCCGACGCCTTGAGCAGAAAGGACAGAGAACCCATTCGAGTAAAATCTATGAATATAATGATTCACACTAACCTTACTACTCAAATAAAGGAGGCGCAACAAGGAGTTTTAAAAGAGGGAAATTTAAAGGATGAAATACCCAAAGGATCGGAGAAGCATCTTAATATTCAGGAAGACGGAACCCGGTATAGGGCTGAAAGAATTTGGGTACCAAAATTTGGAGATATGAGAGAAATGGTACTTAGAGAAGCTCATAAAACCAGATACTCAATACATCCTGGAACGGGGAAGATGTAAAAGGATCTTAACAATGAGTTATATACATAAAAATGAGACTATTAATTTAAGAAACTCGAAAACGATATATATAACGATTATCGTTATAACAACGTCTTACTAGGTACATATGAATCATATTAAGATATTGATACACTTGGTTAATTATGTTAAATTATAAGAAATATATTATTAAGTGTATTAACAATGAAATACATATGTAAAAATAAGACTACTAACTTAATGATTTCGAAACGAGATATATATATAACGATTATCGTTGTAACGACATTTAACTGTATATATATCATACTAAGATATATTATATATCATAATATCATGATAATATAACAATTTAACATCTCATTTGTTATAATAAATAATGGGTTAACAACATTCAACAAGATTGTTAACCTAAAGGTTTCAAAACAACATTTACATGTAACGACTAACGATGACTTAATGACTCAGTTAAAATGTATATACATGTAGTGTTTTAATATGTATTCATACACATTTGAAAGACTTCAAAACAACATTCAATTACATCCTCGTTCAGTTTTATCAACAATTCTACTCGTATGCACCCGTATTCGTACTCGTACAATACACAGCTTTTAGATGTATGTACTATTGGTATATACACTCCAATGATCAGCTCTTAGCAGACCATGTGAGTCACCTAACACATGTGGGAACCATCATTTGGCAACTAGCATAAAATATCTCATAAAATTACAAAAATATGAGTAATCATTCATGACTTATTTACATGAAAACAAAATTACATATCCTTTATATCAAATCCATACACCAACGACCAAAAACACCTACAAACACTTTCATTCTTCAATTTTATTCATCTAATTGATCTCTCTCAAGTTCTATCTTCAAGTTCTAAGTGTTCTTCATAAATTCCAAAAGTTCTAGTTTCATAAAATCAAAAATACTTCCAAGATTGCAAGTTTACTTCCAAGTTTTCTAAATCCATTCCAAGTAATCATCCAAGATCAAGAAATCTTTGTTACTTACAGTAGGTTATCTTTCTAATACAAGGTAATAATCATATTCAAACTTTAATTCAATTTCTATAACTATAACAATCTTATTTCGAGTGAAAATCTTACTTGAAATTATTTTCGTGTCATGATTCTGCTTCAAGAACTTTCAAGCCATCCAAGGATCCTTTGAAGCTAGATCTATTTTTCTCATTTCCAGTAGGTTTATCCAAGGAACTTGAGGTAGTAATGATGTTCATAACATCATTCAATTCATACATATAAAGCTATCTTATTCGAAGGTTTAAACTTGTAATCACTAGAACATAGTTTAGTTAATTCTAAACTTGTTCGCAAATAAAAGTTAATCCTTCTAACTTGACTTTTAAAATCAACTAAACACATGTTCTATATCTATATGATATGCTAACTTAATGATTTAAAACCTGGAAACACGAAAAACACCGTAAAACCGGATTTACGCCGTCGTAGTAACACCGCGGGCTGTTTTGGGTTAGTTAATTAAAAACTATGATAACTTTGATTTAAAAGTTGTTATTCTGGGAAAATGATTTTTATTATAAACATGAAATTATAACCAAAAATTATGGTTAAACTCAAAGTAGAAGTATGTTTTCTAAAATGGTCATCTAGACGTCGTTCTTTCGACTGAAATGACTACCTTTACAAAAATGACTTGTAACTTATTTTTCCGACTACAAACCTATACTTTTTCTGTTTAGATTCATAAAATAGAGTTTAATATGAAACCATAGCAATTTGGTTCACTCAAAACGGATTTAAAATGAAGAAGTTATGGGTAAAACAAGATTGGATAATTTTTCTCATTTTAGCTACGTGAAAATTGGTAACAAATCTATTCCAACCATAACTTAATCAACTTGTATTGTATATTATGTAATCTTGAGATACCATAGACACGTATACAATGTTTCGACCTATCATGTCGACACATCTATATATATTTCGGAACAACCATAGACACTCTATATGTGAATATTGGAGTTAGCTATACAGGGTTGAGGTTGATTCCAAAATATATATAGTTTGAGTTGTGATCAATACTGAGATACGTATACACTGGGTCATGGATTGATTCAAGATAATATTTATCGATTTATTTCTGTACATCTAACTGTGGACAACTAGTTGTAGGTTACTAACGAGGACAGCTGACTTAATAAACTTAAAACATCAAAATATATTAAAAGTGTTGTAAATATATTTTGAACATACTTTGATATATATGTATATATTGTTATAGGTTCGTGAATCAACCAGTGGCCAAGTCTTACTTCCCGACGAAGTAAAAATCTGTGAAAGTGAGTTATAGTCCCACTTTTAAAATCTAATATTTTTGGGATGAGAATACATGCAGGTTTTATAAATGATTTACAAAATAGACACAAGTACGTGAAACTACATTCTATGGTTGAATTATCGAAATCGAATATGCCCCTTTTTATTAAGTCTGGTAATCTAAGAATTAGGGAACAGACACCCTAATTGACGCGAATCCTAAAGATAGATCTATTGGGCCTAACAAACCCCATCCAAAGTACCGGATGCTTTAGTACTTTAAAATTTATATCATATCCGAAGGGTGTCCCTGAATGATGGGGATATTCTTATATATGCATCTTGTTAATGTCGGTTACCAGGTGTTCACCATATGAATGATTTTTATCTCTATGTATGGGATGTGTATTGAAATATGAAATCTTGTGGTCTATTGTTACGATTTGATATATATAGGTTAAACCTATAACTCACCAACATTTTTGTTGACGTTTAAAGCATGTTTATTCTCAGGTGAATACTAAGAGCTTCCGCTGTTGCATACTAAAATAAGGACAAGATTTGGAGTCCATGTTTGTATGATATTGTGTAAAAACTGCATTCAAGAAACTGATTTCGATGTAACATATTTGTATTGTAAACCATTATGTAATGGTCGTGTGTAAACAGGATATTTTAGATTATCATTATTTGATAATCTACATAAAGCTTTTTAAACCTTTATTTATGAAATAAAGGTTATGGTTTGTTTTAAAAATGAATGCAGTCTTTGAAAAACGTCTCATATAGAGGTCAAAACCTCGCAACGAAATCAATTAATATGGAACGTTTTTAATCAATAAGAACGGGACATTTCAGATATCATCGGACACTTTGGCTAAGTTGTTTATCAAGGAAGTGATATCAAGGCATGGGGTTTCTATATCTATTATTTCGGATCGAGATACCCGTTTCACATCTCAGTTTTGGGAGAAGTTTCATGAAGTTATGGGTACACAATTGAAATTGAGCACGGCGTATCATCCTCAAACGGACGGTCAAACCGAACGTACGAATCAAACATTGGAGGATATGTTACGGGCGTGTATTATTGATTTCGGTGGTAGTTGGGATGAGCACTTACCCTTGGTGGAATTCTCCTACAATAATAGTTATCATACTAGTATTGGGATGCCACCTTATGAGATGCTCTATGGGCGTAGATGTCGAACCCCGATTTGTTGGGGTGAAGTGGGACAAAGAGAAATCGGGAGTACCGATTTAGTTTTAGAGACGAATAGCAAGATTGATATGATTCGGGCACATTTGAAAAAGGCTCAAGATAGGCAAAAGGCGTACGCTGACAAACGAAGGCGACCGATTGAGTTTCAAGAAGGCGACATGGTAATGCTTAAAGTTTCGCCATGGAAAGGTGTCATTCGATTTCGAAAATGGGGAAAGTTAGCTCCTCGGTTTGTTGGGTCATTTAAAATTTTAGCTCGGGTTGGTGAAGTTGCGTACCGTTTGGAGTTACCCGAAGAGCTTGCGGGGATCCATAATACATTTCATGTTTCTCATCTCCGTAAGTGTCTTGCGGATGACACGGCGTGGGTGCCGTTGGACGAGATTTCCTTAAACAAAAAATTAGAGTATGTTGAGGAACCAATGGTGATTCTTGATGAAAAAGTTAAAATGTTGCGTAACAAAGAAGTGAGGACTTTTAAAGTCCAATGGCGTCGTAGTAAGGGTTCCGATTTTACGTGGGAATCTGAAGAGTTTGTTTTGGTGTATCTTCCTGCTTGTCATGCGGCTTGAATCGCTAGGTCACAATCCGGTTCAAGTGGGGGAGAGTTGTAAGATCCTGTTTTCCTAGTTGTTTGAGATGCCGTCCAAAATGGTGGACGTCGTCCCAGTGTGAAGGGCTGAACGCCGTCCAGACGATTGGACGCCGTCCAAATGGTCTGGCGGTCCAGCTGTCTGTTTTTGGATATTTTAAAGAGGGCAAAGTGGTAAATTCACATGGGGATCGAATTTAAGGCCCTAGATCAGTTTGGTGAGCCTCATTACTCCATTTTCAACTACTCTTTCATTTCCACTTCAAGTTTAGAGAGAGAGGAGGTTTTTAGAGTGAGAAAGCTCAATCTAAGGAGGAAGAAGCTTGTTTCGGGTTAAAGCTCGAGTGTTAAAGTTTTTCATCTAGTCCCTAGCTACGTTTTGATTGTAGCGGTAAGCCTTAACCTTGATTTCCTTGTTTTAATTATTTAAGGGCTAGGGTTTGGGCTAGTAATGAACATAAAACCTAATTGTTAGTGTTTTGGGGGTTTTTGGGTAAGTTTGGGTCATGAGGACTCAAAGATGACTAACCTAGGGTTTTGAAATGTTTAGTTGTGCATATGGGTCTTAAATGTTAGTAAATCACTAGCGCACTTAGTGATTAATGTAGTGACCCGAACTTTTCCATGTTTATATATATATATATATATATATATATATATATATATATATATATATATATATATATATATATATAATGAAATTGGTATATTTACATGATTAAATGTTTTCAACATGTTAAGTAATCAAACTTGTTAAGACTTGATTATTTGAAATGAGTTTCATGTAGACAATTGACCACCCAAGTTGACCGGCGATTCACGAACGTTAAAACTTGTAAAAACTATATGGTGATATATATATGGACATATATATAGTTAACATGATATTATGATAAGAAAGTATCTCACTAGGTATATTAACAATGAGTTAGATACATAAAATGAGACTATTGAATTAAGAAACTCGAAACGATATATATAACGATTATCGTTATGACAACGTCTTACTAAGTACATATGTATCATATTAAGATATTGTTACACTATATTTAACATGATAAAACCAGATAAAACCAGATACGCAATACATCCCGGAGCGGGAAAGATGTACAAGGACCTCAAGAAACATTTTTGGTGGCCGGGTATGAAAGTAGATATTGCGAGATATGTAGGAGAATGTTTGACGTGTTCTAAGGTCAAAGCTGAACATCAGAAACCATCAGGCCTACTTCAACAAACTGAAATCCCAGAATGGAAATAGAAAAACATTACCATGGATTTCATTACTAAATTGCCAAGGACTGCAAGTGGTTATAATACTATTTGGGTAATAGTCGATCGTCTCACCAAATTAGCACACTTTCTGCCAATGAGAGAAGATGATAAAATGGAGAAATTGGCGCGATTATATTTGAAGGAAGTTGTCTCCAGACATGGAATACCAATCTCTATTATCTCTGATAGGGATGGCAGATTTGTTTCAAGGTTTTGGCAGACATTACAGCAAGCGTTGGGAACTCGTCTAGACATGAGTACTTCCTATCATCCACAAACTGATGGGCAGAGCAAAAGGACGATACATGCACTTGAAGACATGCTACGAGCATGTGTTATTGATTTTGAAAACAGTTGGGATCGACATCTACCATTAGCAGAATTTTTCTACAACAACAGTTACCACTCGAGTATCGAAATGGCACCGTTCGAAGCACTTTATGGTAGAAAGTGCAGATCTCCGATTTGTTGGAATGAATTGGGGGATAGACAGATTACGGGTCCGAAGATAATCCAAGAAACTACCGAGAAAATCATCCAAATTTAACAACGGTTGAAAACCGCTCAGAGTCGACAAAAGAGCAACGCGGACCTTAAAAGAAAAGATATAGAATTTGAAATTGGAGAGATGGTCATGTTTAAGGTTTCACCTTGGAAAGGCGTTGTTCGATTTAGTAAATGGGGGAAACTAAATCCAAGATACATTGGACCATTCAAGATTTTAGATCGTGTCGGACCAGGAGCCTACCGACTTGAATTACCTCAACAACTCGCCAATGTACATAATACCTTTCACGTCTCGAATCTGAAGAAGTGCTTAGCTAAAGATGATCTCACAATTCCTTTAGACGAAATTAAAATCAACGAAAAACTACAATTCGTTGAAGAACCCGTCGAGATAATGGATCGTGAGGTTAAAAGGCTCAAGCAAAATAAGATACCAATCGTCAAGGTTTAATGGAATGCTCGTAGGGGACCCGAGTTCACCTGGGAGCGTGAAGATCAAATGAAGCTGAAATACCCGTACCTATTTCCAGAAGATTCGTCAACACCGTCAACAGCTTAAAATTTCAGGACGAAATTTATTTAACGGGTAGGTACTGTAGTGACCCGAACTTTTCCATGTTTATATATATATATATATATATATATATATATATATATATATATATATATATATATATATATAATGAAATTGGTATATTTACATGATTAAATGTTTTCAACATGTTAAGTAATCAAACTTGTTAAGACTTGATTATTTGAAATGAGTTTCATGTAGACAATTGACCACCCAAGTTGACCGGCGATTCACGAACGTTAAAACTAGTAAAAACTATATCATGATATATATATATATGGACATATATATAGTTAACATGATATTATAATAAGAAAGTATCTCACTAGGTATATTAACAATGAGTTATATACATAAAATGAGACTATTGAATTAAGAAACTCGAAACGATATATATAACGATTATCGTTATGACAACGTCTTACTAAGTACATATGTATCATATTAAGATATTGTTACACTATATTTAACATGATAAAATGATAATTATTTATGTCATTAAGTATGTTAACAATAAACTACATATGTAAAACAAACTACTAACTTAAGGATTTTAAAACGAGACATATATGTAACGATTATCGTCGTAACGATACTTTAATGTATATATATCATATTAAGATATATTAATACATCATAATATCATGATAATGTAATAATTTAACATTTCTTTAGATATAATAAACAATGGGTTATCAATATTTAATGAGATCGTTAACCTAAAGGTTTCAAAACAACACTTACACGTAACGACTAACGATGACTTAACGACTCAGTTAAAAGGTATTTACATGTAGTATTTTAAGATGTATTCATACACTTTTGAAAGACTTCAAGACACATATCAAAGTACTTCTACTTAACAAAAATGCTTACAATTACGTCCTCGTTCATTTTCATCAACAATTCTACTCGTATGCACCCGTATTCGTACTCGTACAATACCCAGCTTCTAAATATATTTACTATTGGTATATACACTTCAATGATCAGCTCTTAGCAGCCCTTGATGAGTCAACAAACATGTGGAACCAACCATTAGACAACTAGCATGACTTATGAGCAAGAAGACAAAACAAGAACTCCTTTTAACCCCACTCACCACTCACCACTCATCATTCACTCCATTTCACTTCCAATTCTCTTTCTAATTCTCTCTCAACACACACACACACACACACACACACCTATGAACGAATTTTTCCAGTAACTAATCATCATCTTCATTAAAAATTACTTTGAATCAAGCTATAATCATCTTAGGAAGAACACTTCAAGAACACTTCGAAAATCCTTTCAAGTTTACTAGTTTACTTCCAAGCTTCCTAATCCATTCCAAGTAATCATCAAAGATCAAGAAAACTTTATTATTTACAGTAGGTTATCTTTCTTATTCAAGGTAATATTCATATTCAAACTTTGATTCGATTTCTATAACTATAAACTATCTTAATTCGAGTAAAAATCTTACTTGAACTTGTTTTTGTGTCATGATCCTACTTCAAGAACTTTCAAGCCATCCAAGATCCTTTGAAGCTAGATAATTTCTTGTCACTTTCAGTAGGTTTACCTACTAAACTTGAGGTAGTAATGATGTTCATAACATCATTCGATTCATATATATAAAACTATCTTATTCGAAGGTTTAAACTCGTAATCACTAGAACATAGTTTAGTTAATTCTAAACTTGTTCGCAAACAAAAGTTAATACTTCTAACTTGACTTTTAAAATCAACTAGACACATGTTATATATCTATATGATATGCTAACTTAATGATTTAAAACCTAAAAACACGAAAAATACCGTAAAACCGGACATACGCCGCCGTAGTAACACCGCGGGCTGTTTTGGGTTAGTTAATTAAAAACTATGATAAACTTTAATTTAAAAGTTGTTCTTCTGAGAGAATGATTTTTCTTATGAACATGAAACTATATCCAAAAATCTTGGTTAAACTCATAGTGGAAGTATGTTTTTCAGAATGGTCATCAAGACGTCGTTCTTTCGACTGAAATGACTACCTCTTATAATATTGACTTGTAACCTGTATTTTTGACTATAAACTTATACTTTTTCTATTTATATTCATAAACTTAAGTTCAATATGAAACCATAGCAACTTGAATCACGTAAAATGGATTTAAAACGAAGAAGTTATGGGTAAAACAAGATTGGAAAATTTTGCTTGTTGTAGCTACGTGAAAATTGTAACAAATCTATATTAATCATATCCTAGCTAACTTATATTGTATTATACATGTATCCTAACATATATTATGTAATCTTGGGATACCATAGACACGGATACAATGTTTTGACATATCATATCGACCCATCTATATATATTTCGGAACAACCATAGACACTCTATATGCAGTAATGCTGGAGTTAGCTATACAGGGTTGAGGTTGATTCCAAAATAATATATATATTTTGAGTTGTGATCTAGCCTGAGACTTGTATACACTGGGTCGTGGAATGATTCGAGATATTATATATTGATTTATTTCTATACATCTAACTGTAGACAACTAGTTGTAGGTTACTAACGAGGACTGCTGACTTAACAAACTCAAATCATTAAAACGTAATAAAAATGTTGTAAATATATTTTGATCATACTTTGATGTTGTAAATATATTTTGATCATACTTTGATATATATGTACATATTTGTTATAGGTTTGTGATTCAACCCATGGCCAAGTCTTACTTCCCGACGCAGTAAAAATCGTGAAAGTGAGTTATAGTCCCAATTTTAAAAATCTAATATTTTTGGGATGAGAATACATGCAAATTTATAAATGTTTTACAAAATAGAGACAAGTACGTGAAACTACTTTCTATGGTTGAATGATCGAAGCCGAATATGCCCCTTTTGCTTGGTAACCTAAGAATTAGTAAACCAGTCTATTAATTGACGCGAATCCTAAAGATAAATCTATTGGGCCCAACAAACCCCATCCGTTGTAGCGGATGCTTTAGTACTTCGAGTTTTTATATCATGTTCGATGGATGTCCCGGAATGATGGGGATATTCTGATATGCATCTTGTTAATGTCGGTTACCAGGTGTTCACCATATGAATGATTTTTATCTCTATGTATGGGATGATGTTTATGAAAAATGAAAATATGAAATCTTGTGGTCTATTATAACGATTGATAAATATATAGATTAAACCTATAACTCACCAACATTTTTGTTAACGTTTTAAGCATGTATATTCTCAAGTAATTGTTAAGAGCTTCCGCTGTTGCATACTAAATTAAGGACAAGATTTGGAGTCCATGTTTGTATAATATTGTTTGAACACTACATTCGAAGACATATATTGTTGTGTAATATTATTGTAAACCATTATGTAATGGTCGTGTGAAAACGCTATATTTTTTATTATCATTTTAAACCTTTATCGATAAAATAAAGGTTATGGTTTGTTTTAAAATCGAATACAGTCTTTGAAAAACGTCTCATATAGAGGTCAAAACCTCGCAACGAAATCAATTAATATGGAACGTTTATAATCAATATGAACGGGACATTTCAGTTGGTATCCGAGCGTTGGTCTTAGAGAACCATAAAATTTCATTAGTGTATCTTACCGAGTTTGTTAGGATGCATTAATGAGTCTGGACTTCGACCGTGTTTTCTTTAAAAACGATTGCTTAACACTTTTTGTTGGAAACTATATATTATTAACATGTAAATATTATGTGATATATTAATCTCTTAACGTGTTTGATATTGTGTGATAGATGTCGACCTCTAGTACAAATCCCATCGACTCACCTAATAATAATGAAGAGTCAAATATATTTTGGGAAGATTCACAAATTCCCGAGGAAGAACCGGAAGAGGAAGAACCGGAAGAGGAGGAACCGGAAGAAGAAGAGGTTTTAGAGGATGAAATATTAATATCTACATTAAAACGATTAAATAAAAGAAGATCCTCAACCAATGGACCAAAGTTAAAAATGGTCAATGGTGTTTCCGCCAAGGAAGCAAAATATTGGGAAAATTACCAATTTTCTGATGAATCAGATCCCGATGAGAATTTCGATGATGTTATAGAAATTACCCCAACTCAATTTAATAAGGCAAAAGAGAATAATAAGGGAAAGGGCATCAAAATAGAGAAACCTAATTCCGACCCCGATGAACTTTATGTGTATCGTAAACGCCCGTATTTCTTAGATTTTAACAATAATCCGGGAACATCTAGACCACCAGGTTTTTCTAAACTATTTGTGAAAATGACGGCTCATATTAGAGGATCACCATGTATCCCTAGGAAATTAGCCAAACGAACTAAGTCCGAAGAAGAAGAAACGAGTGAGTCGGAATAAAGAGTTGTAATCATGCTGTGTAATATATGTATTGTATTGTGTTTGTATTTTTATTTTATATGTAAAAATTTCTTGTATTGTTTGTTAATTATCTTTTACGAATCTAATCCTTGTTTATTTTACAGTATAAAAATAAAAATGGACGTTAAGGATAGACAACCAAAAATTTTAGAAGACCTACCAGGGGATATGATTGATGAAATCTTGTCTAGAGTCGGGCAGAATTTATCAGCACAATTATTTACGGCAAAATTAATTTGTCGAACATTTGAAAGAAATTCCAGGCATGCCTTAGTATATAAAAGACTTTCCTTTGAAAGATGGGGTATATCACATTGGGGAGACTTTAAGTTACGCCAAGTTTTCTTTAAGGCATTTAGTGCGGAAAACCCGGATGCAATTTTATGCTACGGGTTACGAACCTATTTTGACTCAACATATCCCAACATAGGACTCCGTTCTTTAGAAAGAGCTTCTAACATGCAACATAAAGAAGCATGTTATGCTTACGGGTTAATAATGTTTGCTTCTCACCAAATTGAGAAAAAGAACATTGGGTTGCAACTTTTAAATAAAACATTCCCACAAGTGACGGACTCGGTAGTTGAGGTGAGAAACAAGGTTTTTAGATTGTTACGGGGCTGTTGGGCATTACGTAACCCTCGTCCTTTTAACGACATTACAACATGCTGCCTAGTCAACGGTCACAACGGTTATTTTCCACAAGACCAAGGATGGGAAATAGTCTTAGTAAAACCAGAATGCATGACTTGTTTCTGGACTTATGAATTACGTGTCTTTATTGCCTTTGCTGAACGACTTGCGTATTAACTAGAATTGCCTTTATAGCTTTCGTGTAGCAAAGTTATTATGTGCTATATTTCATCCTATATGTATAATAGTGGTATTGTATGTTTGTAAAATATTGTATAAAAGTTTGAACGCGAAATATTATTGTAATAAGTTTTTCATATAGAATCGTAGTAGTTGAATTGTATAGTAGCTACTAAGTATGAACTTAACGGGTAGGTACTACCCAAATTAAAACTATAAAATGCTAATATGAAGAAAAAGTTTTTATAAATAAGTTCATATTATGCTACGAAATACTATTGACTACTCTTAAATTCTATATGATTAACTCAATTCTTTTGGCTATTTTTGAAGGAAATGGCACCGACGACTCGTCAGAACTTGAACATGAGTGAGGAAGACTTCCGTGTTTTCCTTGCTGCGAACATAGCCGCAGTGCAGGCCGCAATGCAAAATAACAACAATAACTCTGGTTCTAGCAGTGGAACAAATTCCACAAGAAATCGTGTAGGATGCTCCTACAAAGAATTCACTGCCTGCAAACCTTTGGAATTTGATGGAACCGAGGGTCCAATCAGATTGAAACGGTGGACCAAGAAGGTTGAATCGGTGTTTGCCATAAGTAAATGTACTGAAGAAGATAAAGTAAAGTACGCTACGCATACCTTCACAGGTACGGCGTTAACATGGTGGAATACCTATCTCGAGCAGGTAGGACAAGATGCTGCTTACGCACTACCGTGGTCAGCATTAAAGCAATTGATGAACGAGCAATATCGTGCCAGAAACGAGGTCAATAAGCTCAAGGTAGAGCTTAGAGGATTACGAACGCAAGGTTTCGATATCACCACTGTGACAACCCGAAAATTTTCGACCAAATTTAAACTTTAATCTTTATATATTCCCAACACGATAAGCAAAGTTTGTAAGTTGAATCTCAAGAATTTTAAACTGTGTTCATACACTCATTTAACCTCGAACAAATTCTAATGATTCACGAACCATTATATGAACGAATATGATTATATATGTATATGTGTATATATTATAACTTGAAAACATTAACAAAGTATTAGACGTATAATACTTTACATAAACGTATTTGTTTCTTAATATATTCAAATAGTTATCGATGGAATTAAAAGATATATCAAATGATTGATTCATCAGATACATTGAATTACGATTACAAGTCTCTATTAAGAGGTCCACTTTGATTTAGGAAACCTTTCCTTTTTAATGGTATTTGGAATAATTGGTAAAGTAAATTACATATAAGAACAAGGTGTCAATTAACTGGAACTAGACAAGGATTAGTGGAGACTCCTGTTTGATTTTCAATACATGTCTTACAATAATTTTCTCGTAACTATTAATAGGTGAATTACTAGGCTTTAATAATATTTTATCATGAAGAGTAAATAATTGGGATAATGTTCGTCGACAAAGTAAAACCATTTGTCATGTTAAGATGATTTCATACGTACAATTACCCATTTGACTTAACCCTACAACTCATGAATAAACTGTAAGTTAATAACTTGAAACCTGTTATGATTTATATATTATTTTACTTTCTTAAACAAAAACGTATTTCGATATAATAGACTTCTATTATTAAAAACATTTTATAACAATCTCTACTATTATAACCTTTTCAATAAAAATGATTTTTGAATGTAATATAATGTTTTTTTATAAACGTTGGTGTAAAAAATGAGTTATATCGTTATTAAATTTTAAAATACAAACGTTACGAAAGAATACTTTCTAATATTTAAACGATTTCTAAGTATATAAGTTGTGAATAACATTAGTTTTGAAAAAACTATATTAAGTAAATAGTTCAAATTTATATTTCGAAATGAAATATAAATATATATAACTTAGTCATAAAACGTCCTGATTTAAAATAATATATTTTGATAAACAACGAGTCACTGATTTATAGAAGCAAATGACCACAACGCTCAATTTTATAAGTTACATTTTTTATAAGGTAATTTATTGATGAGTAAGTCAAATTATTAACAAGAGTACACGTCGCGTAACGTAAAAGGCTAGATTTCTAAACATACGAAAATGCGTTCGAAAAACCGGAACTGGTACTTAAGTCGGGGGTCAACGTACAACACATCGGTGTAAAAATTACAGATCAACTATGCACATAAATATAATTTAATATTTAATTAATTATATAGATTAAATATATTATATATATTATAATAATTAATAAAGCATAAATTAGTTTTGCACAACCGTGACTACGAGACTTTTGAAAGTGTGATACGTTATGATATTACACTTTAATGAACTTTATCATAAAAAAAAATTTTGTAATACGTAATGAACTTTAATGATTAGCTCCGCAAATTACGGGATTTTTATTCATCAATCCTCCAAGATTGCGAAGGTGGGGATTCCAGATTTGGGATTATAAAAACTCGAGCTCGGCCAAATCATTCTTCAATCTATCTTCTATCTCTCTCGTTATATATATATATATTTACTATTATTATTAATATTATAAAGATTATTATCATTAAACTTATTATTAGTAGTACTAGTATTATTATAATTAGTATTATACATAAAATATTACGACGAGGTCATGAGTGCATTATTTTCAAAACGGATTTTTATGAGCGGGATAAAGCTAGGAAATTATGGGTTATAGCTATGGAGGTGATGGGTATGGTTCATGGGTATGCTCGTGAGGTCAATTTGGTAGTTATCGTCTCCGTTGCGTCTATGTACCTTTCCTGCAATATTGAATCTCAATATTGATACGTGAGTACTCGTAAATAAATTTTTACATAACAATGGTGTATCCCTGACTAGTGCTCGAGTATATAGGATTATGCATGCTTGTACTTTTGATATTGCTCTTAGATAGGTTATGTTGAATCATGAATTAGTTACCTATGCGGTTGAGATAAGGTATAAGATATGCATGTCGTTGGAAAGCTAGCGAAAAATTAAGAACTTTTCATTTAGATATCGAATGGTTTCGATGAACGGATTAGAAGTTATAGTCAATTGAATTTTTGTATTATTATTAAAAATGATTATTATTATCGTCGTTATTATCGTCGTTATAGTTTTTATCTAATTATTATTATTATTATTATTATTATTATTATTATTATTATTATTATTATCATTATTATTATTATCATTATCAATAAAGGTATTATCATTAAAAATTGTTATTTTTACTATCGTTATTATCGTTAAAGTTATAATTAGTATTATTATTATTATTATCATTAAGATAGTTATTAGTAATATCATTAATATTATCATAATAGTTATTATTATTAGTATTATTATAATTAAGACTAAAATTAGTAACACCTAATTATTATGATTATTATCATTAATATGAACGCGATATAAAAGACGATTAAAAACTATTAAACGAAACGATTAGGAAATAATGAGTAAGAGTATCGTGATGAAATTAAAATAAGATATTGATTTAGATAAAATTATCGTTCTTATTATTTTATTATTACTATTATTATTAACAGTATCGTTAGCATTAAAACTATCATTTTAACAAAAATTATCATTTTAATATAAATGTCATTGTTACTATAAAATATCATTATTATTATCATTATAAATAGAATTATTATTTTAAAAATAATATTAAAAAGTATCGTAAATATTAAAGTTATCATAATTAGAATTATCGTTTTATCATAATGTCATCTTAATAATTACAAATATTGATATTTTATAATAATTATTATTAATACAAAATAATACAACTTTTACTTACTATTATTAGAGATATTATTTTATCAAATAAATATGTGATACAAACATATTTTACTACGTGTAATAAATTACTTTAATAATACCTATCATATTATCTTTATGATATTAAATGAACTCTATAAATTTTATTACTTAATATATATAAAAGTATATTTTAATATATAAATTTTAATATAGAATTTTATTTATTAATAAATGAATTATATTATTTACTCTAATAAATCTTTTAAAAATATTTAAAAATATAAAACGGCGATATTTAAAATATATTAATCATGTATAATTTTTGGAAATCATTTCGAGTCAAATTGACTTTTGTTGACTTTTGCATATTAGTCTCGAGCATTAGGATTGTGGTACACTATGACCTGACCTAATTATTAGACAAATATTGACCAACATATAAATATATATAATTAATTTAGGTTCGTGAATCCGAGGCCAACCTTGTACTTGTTCAATGACGTTATATGTATTTTTACTACGAAATACAATAAGTGAGTTTCATTTGCTCCCTTTTTAAATGCTTTTGCAATATATATTTTTGGGACTGAGAATACATGCGCTATTTTTTATAACTGTTTTACGAAATAGACACAAGTAATTGAAACTACATTATATGGTTGAATGGATCGAAGCCGAATATGTCCCTTTTAGCTTGGTAGCCTAAGAATTTGGGAACAGACCCCCAAATTGACGCAAATCCTAAAGATAGATCTATCGGGCCCAACAAGCCCCATTCTGGAATTTGGAATACTTTAGTACTTCGAAATTATCATGTCCGATAGGTGTCCCGGAATGATGGGGATATTCTATATGCATCTTGTTAATGTCGGTTACCAGATGTTCACCATATGAATGATTTTTGTCTCTATGCATGGGACGTATATGTAACACCCTAGGCAAATCCCACATCGCCCACGGACATGAGTGATCATGGGATTATAAGGTAATACTCACGCTTAAATGACACAACGCGTTTTGGGACCACATGCAGAGCGGGTGAGCGAGTACGTTGTGGTTAAGCGTGCTCGGGCAAGAGCACTACCAGGATGGGTGACCTCCTGGGAAAGTGCTTCTCGTGTGTGGTCGCCAAGAAAAAGCCGTGCGCCTGCGGGCAAAACGGACAATATTGTGGTCATGTTAAGCTGGGGTGTTACATAATGGTATCAGAGCCACTCATGTGTCGTTGGGGGTGGTGGGGCAAACCAAATCGAGGACGATGAGTCCCTAAGGGGGGTGAATGTAACACCCTAGGCAAATCCCACATCGCCCACGGACATGAGTGATCATGGGATTATAAGGTAATACTCACGCTTAAATGACACAACGCATTTTGGGACCACATGCAGAGCGGGTGAGCGAGTACGTTGTGGTTAAGCGTGCTCGGACGAGAGCACTACCAGGATGGGTGACCTCCTGGGAAAGTGCTTCTCGTGTGTGGTCGCCAAGAAAAAGCCGTGCGCCTGCGGGCAAAGCGGACAATATTGTGGTCATGTTAAGCTGGGGTGTTACAGTATATTTATGAGAAATGGAAATGAAAATCTTGTGGTCTATTAAAATGATGAAAATTATCGATTATGATAAACTAATGAACTCACTAACCTTTTGGTTGACACTTTAAAGCATGTTTATTCTCAGGTATTAAAGAAATCTTTCGCTGTGCATTTGCTCATTTTAGAGATATTACTTGGAGTCATTCATGACATATTTCAAAAGACGTTGCATTCAAGTCGTTAAGTTCAATAGAGATTATTAATAAGAAATGACAGATTAGGTCATTTATAGTTGGATATTATGAAATGGTATGCATGCCTGTCAACTGTTGATGTAAATGAAAGTTTGTCTTTTAAAACGAATACAATGTTTGTAAGATGTATCATATAGAGGTCAAATACCTCGTGATGTAATCAACTTTTGTGAATCGTTTGTAATCGATATGGACTTCGTCCAGATGGATTAGAAAGGGTCCTTTCAACCACGTACGAACGATGATTTACAGAGTTGTGCCTATTGTATCCCAGAACGTTCGAAGACGAAGAAGAGAAGATCGACGCATTTGTAAAAGGGTTACCGGAAAGGATTCAAGAAGATGTGAGTTCACACGAGCCCGCCTCCATACAAAAGGCAAGTCGAATGGCTCACGAACTAGTGAACCAGATCGAAGGAAGTATTAAAGAGCAGGCGGCCGAAGAGGCTAACATGAAATAAGTCAAGAGAAAGTGGGAAGAAACCAGTGACAAGAGTCACCAATACAACAACAACAATCACAACCACAATCGCAATAACTATCCCAACAACCGCAACATCAATCGTAATAACAACTTCAACAAACGTCCCAACAACAACTACAATAACCGTCCCAACAACAATAACAACAACAACAATAACAATCCCAATAACAATCTCAATAACAACAATGGCAACAAAAACCAAAAACAGCCATGCCAAAGGTGTGAAGAGCATCACCCGGGGTTCTGCACGACATTTTGCAACAGGTGTAAAAGAAATGGTCATAGCGCGACGAAGTGCGAGATCTACGGACCAATGCATAACAGAACTAAAAGAACAAATAATGTCGGAACAAATAACACCGCCATAGTTTGTTTTGGATGTGGAAAACCGGGCCACTTTAGTAGAAATTTCCCGAATCAGGGGAATACTAATGGGCAGGGTCGCGGAAGAGTTTTCAATATTAATACGGCAGAAGCGCAGGAAGACCCGGAGCTTGTTACGGGTACGTTTCTTATTGACAATAAATCTGCTTATGTTTTATTTGATTCGGGTGCGGATAGAAGCTATATGAGTAGAGATTTTTGTGCTAAACTAAGTTGCCCACTGACGCCCTTGGATAATAAATTTTTACTCGAATTAGCAAATGGTAAATTAATTATAGCAGATAACATATGTTGGAATCGAGAAATTAAACTGGTTAGCGAAACATTTAAGATTGACTTGATACCAGTAGAGTTAGGGAGTTTTGATGTGATAATCGGTATGGACTGGTTGAAAGAAATGAAAGCAGAGATCGTTTGTTACAAAAATGCAATTCGCATTATACGAGAAAAAGGAAAACCCTTAATGGTGTACGGAGAAAAGAGCAACGCGAAGTTAAATCTTATTAGTAACCTGAAGGCGCAAAAACTAATAAGAAAAGGTTGCTATGCTGTGCTAGCACACGTCGAGAAAGTCAATTCCGAAGAAAAGAACATCAATGATGTTCCCATTGCAAAAAAATTTCCCGATATATTTCCGAAAGAATTAGCGGGACTACCTCCACACCGATCTTTGAATTTCAAATAGACCTTGTACTGGGAGCTGCACCAATAGCTCGTGCTCCATACAGACTCGCACCCAGCGAAATGAAGGAACTTCAGAGCCAATTACAAGAACTTTTAGAGCGTGGTTTCATTCGACCAAGCACATCACCGTGGGGAGCTCCTGTTTTGTTTGTCAAAAAGAAAGATGGTACATTTAGATTATGTATCGACTATAGAGAGTTGAACAAACTTACCATCAAGAACCGTTATCCACTACTGAGAATCGATGATTTATTTGATCAGCTGCAAGGTTCTTCAGTGTACTCGAAGATTAATTTATGTTCTGGATATCATTAAATGTGGGTGAAGGAGGATGATATTCCAAAAACTGCTTTTAGGACGCGTTACGGTCATTACGAGTTTATGGTTATGCCGTTTGGTTTGACTAACGCACCAGCTGTGTTCATGGACCTTATGAACCGAGTGTGTGGACCATACCTTGACAAGTTTGTCATTGTTTTCATCGATGACATACTCATTTACTCAAAGAATGATCAAGAGCACGAAGAACATTTGAGAAAAGTGCTAGATTTGTTGAGGAAAGAAAAACTGTACGCTAAGTTTTCAAAGTGTGCATTTTGGTTGGAAGAAGTTCAATTCCTCGATCACATAGTGAACAAAGAAGGTATTCAGGTGGATCCGGCAAAGATTGAAACCGTTGAAAAGTGGGAAACCCCGAAAACTCCGAAACACATACGCCAATTTTTAGGACTAGATGGTTACTACAGAAGATTCATCCAAGATTTTTCTAAAATAGCAAAACCCTTGACTGCATTAACGCATAAAGGGAAGAAATTTGAATGGAAGGATGAACAAGGAAAAGCATTTCAATTGTTGAAGAAAAAGTTAACTACGGCACCTATATTGTCATTGTCTGAAGGGAATGATGATTTTGTGATATATTGTGACGCCTCAAAGCAAGATCTCGGTTGTGTATTAATGCAACGAACGAAGGTAATTGCCTATGCGTCTAGACAATTGAAGAAACATGAGAAAAATTACACGACACACGATTTGGAATTAGGCACTGTTGTTTTTGCATTAAAGACTTGGAGGCACTACTTATATGGGGTCAAAAGTATTATATATACCGACCACAAACGTCTCCAACACATATTTAATCAGAAACAACTGAACATGAGGCAGCGTAGGTGGATTGAGTTACTGAATGATTACGATTTCGAGATTCGTTACCACCCGGGGAAGGCGAATGTGGTAGCTGACGCCTTGAGTAGAAAGGACAGAGAACCTATACGATGAATATAATTATTCGTACTAACCTTACTACTCAAATAAAGGAGGCGCGACAGGGAGTCATAAAAGAAGGGAATTTGAAGAATGAAATACCCAAAGGATCGGAGAAACACCTTAATATTCGAGAAGACAGAACCCGGTATAGAGCTAAAAGAATTTGGGTACCAAGGTTTGGAGATGTGAGAGAAATGGTACTTGGGGAAGCACATAAAACCAGATACTCAATACATCCCGGAGCGGGAAAGATGTACAAGGACCTCAAGAAACATTTTTGGTGACCGGGTATGAATGTCGATATTGCGAGATATGTAGGAGAATGTTTGACGTGTTCTAAGGTCAAAGCTGAACATCAGAAACCATCAGGCCTACTTCAACAAACTAAAATCCCAGAATGGAAATGAGAAAACATTACCATGGATTTCATTACTAAATTGCCAAGGACTGCAAGTGGTTATGATACTATTTGGGTAATAGTCGATTGTCTCACCAAGTCAGCACACTTCCTGCCAATAAGAGAAGATGACAAGATGGAGAAGTTAGCATGACTGTATTTGAAGGAAGTTGTCTCCAGACATGGAATACCAATCTCTATTATCTCTGATAGGGTTGGCAGATTTGTTTCAAGGTTTTGGCAGACATTACAGCAAGCGTTGGGAACTCGTCTAGACATGAGTACTGCCTATCATCCACAAAACTGATGGGCATAGCAAAAGGACGATACAAACGCTTGAAGACATGCTACGAGCATGTGTTATTGATTTTGAAAACAGTTGGGATCGACATCTACCATTAGCAGAATTTTCCTACAACAACAGTTACCACTCGAGTATCGAAATGGCACCGTTCGAAGCACTTTATGGTAGAAAGTGCAGATCTATGATTTGTTGGAATGAATTGGGGGATAGACAGATTACGGGTCCGGAGATAATCCAAGAAACTACCGAGAAAATCATCCAAATTTAACAACGGTTGAAAACCGCTCAGAGTCGATAAAAGAGCTACGCGGACCTTAAAAGGAAAGATATAGAATTTGAAATTGGAGAGATGGCCATGCTTAAGGTTTTGCCTTGGAAAGGCGTTGTTCGATTTGGTAAACGGGGGAAACTAAATCCAAGATACATTGGACCATTCAAGATTTTATATCGTGTCGGACCAGTAGCCTACCGACTTGAATTACCTCAACAACTCACCAATGTACATAATACCTTTCACGTCTCGAATCTAAAGAAGTGCTTAGCTAAAGATGATCTCACTATTCCTTTAGACGAAATTAAAATCAACGAAAAACTGCAATTCGTTGAAGAACCCGTCGAAATAATGGATCGTGAGGTTAAAAGGCTCAAGCAAAATAAGATACCAATCGTCAAGGTTTAATGGAATGCTCGTAGGGGACCCGAGTTCACCTGGGAGCGTGAAGATCAAATGAAGCTGAAATACCCGTACCTATTTCCAGAAGATTCGTCAACACCTTCAACAGCTTAAAATTTCGGGACGAAATTTATTTAACGGGTAGGTACTGTAGTGACCCGAACTTTTCCATGTTTATATATATATATATATATATATATATATATATATATATATATATATATATATATATTATATATATATATATATATATATAATGAAATTGGTATATTTACATGATTAAATGTTTTTAACGTGTTAAGCAATCAAACTTGTTAAGACTTGATTATTTGAAATAAGTTTCATGTAGACAATTGACCACCCAAGTTGACCGGTGATTCACGAACGTTAAAACTTGTAAAAACTATATCGTGATATATATATGGACATATATATAGTTAACATGATATTATAATAAGAAAGTATCTCACTAGGTAGTCGAAACGATATATATAACGATTATCGTTATGACAACGTCTTACTAAGTACATATGTATCATATTAAGATATTGTTACACTATATTTAACATGATAAAATGATAATTATTTATATCATTAAGTATGTTAACAATGGACTACATATGTAAAACAAAACTACTAACTTAAGGATTTCAAAACGAGACATATATGTAACGATTATCGTCGTAACGACACTTTAATGTATATATATCATATTAAGATATATTCATACATCATAATATCATGATAATGTAATAATTTAACATTTCTTTAGATATAATAAACAATAGGTTAACAATATTTAATGAGATCGTTAACCTAAAGGTTTCAAAACAACACTTACACGTAACGACTAACGATGACTTAACGACTCAGTTAAAAGGTATATACATGTAGTATTTTAAGATGTATTCATACACTTTTTAAAGACTTCAAGACACATATCAAAGTACTTCTACTTAACAAAAATGCTTACAATTACGTCCTCATTCATTTTCATCAACAATTCTACTCGTATGCACCCGTATTCGTACTCGTACAATACCCAGCTTCTAAATGTATTTACTATTGGTATATACACTTAAATGATCAGCTCTTAGCAGCCCTTGATGAGTTAACAAACATGTGAAACCAACCATTAGACAACTAGCATGACTTATGAGCAAGAAAACAAAACAAGAACTCCTTTTAACCCCACTCACCACTCAACACTCATCATTCACTCCATTTCACTTCCAATTCTCTTTCTAATTCTCTCTCAACACACACACATACACTTATGAACGAATTTTTCTAGTAATTAATCATCATATTCATCAAAAATTACTTCAATAATCAAGCTATAATCATCTTAGGAAGAACACTTCAAGAACACTTCGAAAATCCTTTCAAGTTTACTAGTTTACTTCCAAGCTTCCTAATCCATTCCAAGTAATCATCTAAGATCAAGAAACCTTTGTTATTTACAGTAGGTTATCTTTCTTATTCAAGGTAATATTCATATTCAAACTTTGATTCAATTTCTATAACTATAAACTATCTTAATTCGAGTAAAAATCTTACTTGAACTTGTTTTTGTGTCATGATCCTACTTCAAGAACTTTCAAGCCATCCAAGATCCTTTGAAGCTAGATCATTTCTTGTCACTTCCAGTAGGTTTACCTACTAAACTTGAGGTAGTAATGATTTTCATAACATCATTCGATTCATATATATAAAACTATCTTATTCGAAGGTTTAAACTCGTAATCACTAGAACATAGTTTAGTTAATTCTAAACTTGTTCGCAAACAAAAGTTAATCCTTCTAACTTTACTTTTAAAATCAACTATACACATGTTCTATATCTATATGATATGCTAACTTAATGATTTAAAACCTGAAAACACGAAAAACACCGTAAAACCGGGCATACGCCGTCGTAGTAACACCGCGGGCTATTTTAGGTTAGTTAATTAAAAACTATGATAAACTTTGATTTAAAAGTTGTTCTTCTGGGAAAATGATTTTTCTTATGAACATGAAAATATATCCAAAAATCTTGGTTAAACTCAAAGTGGAAGTATGTTTTTCAAAATGGTCATCAAGACGTCGTTCTTTCGACTGAAATGACTACCTCTTAAAATATTGACTTGTAACCTGTATTTCCGACTATAAAATTATACTTTTTCTGTTTATATTCATAAACTTAAGTTCAATATGAAACCATAGCAACTTGAATCACTTAAAATGGATTTAAAATGAAGAAATTATGGGTAAAACAAGATTGGAAAATTTTGCTTGTTGTAGCTACGTGAAAATTGTAACAAATCTATATTAATCATATCCTAGCTTACTTATATTGTATTATACATGTATCATAACATATATTATGTAATCTTGGGATACCATAGACACGAATACAATGTTTTAACATGTCATATCGACCCATCTATATATATTTCGGAACAACCATAGACACTCTATATGCAGTAATGCTGGAGTTAGCTATACAGGGTTGAGGTTGATTCTAAAATAATATATATACTTTGAGTTGTGATCTATCCTGAGACTTGTATACACTGGGTCGTGAATTGATTCGAGATATTATATATTGATTTATTTATGTACATCTAACTGTAGACAACTAGTTGTAGGTTACTAACGAGGACTGCTGACTTAACAAACTCAAATCATTAAAACGTAATAAAAATGTTGTAAATATATTTTGATCATACTTTGATATATATGTACATATTTGTTATAGGTTCGTGAATCAACCCGTGGCCAAGTCTTACTTCCCGACGAAGTAAAAATCTGTGAAAGTGAGTTATAGTCCCAATTTTAAAAATCTAATATTTTTGGTATGAGAATACATGCAATTTTATAAATGTTTTACAAAATAGACACAAGTACTTGAAACTACTTTCTATGGTTGAATGATCGAATCCGAATATGCCCCTTTTGCTTGGTAACCTAAGAATTAGTATACCAGTCTACTAATTGACGCGAATCCTAAAGATAGATCTATTGGGCCCAACAATCCCCATCCGTTGTAGCAGATGCTTTAGTACTTTGAGTTTTTATATCATGTCCGATGAATGTCCCGGAATGATGGGGATATTCTGATATGCATCTTGTTAATGTCGGTTACCAGGTGTTCACCATATAAATGATTTTTATCTCTATGTATGGGATGATGTTTATGAAAAATGAAAATATGAAATCTTGTGGTCTGTTATTACGATTGATAAATATATAGGTTAAACCTATAACTCACCAACATTTTTGTTGACATTTTAAGCATGTTTATTCTCAGGTAATTGTTAAGAGCTTCCGCTGTTGCATACTAAATTAAGGACAAGATTTGGAGTCCATGTTTGTATAATATTGTTTGAAAACTGCATTCGAAGACATATATTGTTGTGTAATATTATTGTAAACCATTATGTAATGGTCGTGTGAAGACGCTATATTTTTTATTATCATTTTAAACCTTTATCGATAAAATAAAGGTTATGGTTTGTTTTAAAATCGAATGCAGTCTTTGAAAAACGTCTCATATAGAGGTCAAAACCTCGCAACGAAATCAATTAATATGGAACGTTTATAATCAATATGAACGGGACATTTCAATTAAAGTGAATGGGTGTATGTGGGTATGATAGTGACCCAAATGAGTGTGTTAACCTTGAAATAGGTCAAATGAGTCCTTGATGACCTAAGTGGGTTAATGGGTGCGAAAATGAGATAACCTTGTGATTAAAGGTGTATTAAGACCATAATCAAATTGTTGGTAAGGGTTTGACATAATCCCGACCTAGTGTTAGAATGAATGGTGCAAATGGGTCACGTTTGCACTAGGGGCCAAGTGGCACTTAGATGACGAATAAGTTGGTTGACCAACTTGAATGAATGATTGATATATGTGCATAATGTAATAGGTACGTTACCTTGAAGTTGCGAGCTTGATTTATCAATTCACCGAAGGCGTAAGGTGAGTGGAATAATTATGCGTGTGCATATATAATGTATTTATTTGTGTAGTATGAATGTGGAATTGTCGCGGTATTCAAGACACCACATTCTAAGTAACGAGTGGTATTGTCGCAGTGTTTAAGACACCACTCATTGGTTTGATTGACATGTGGTATTGTTGCGGTGTTTAAGACACCACATTATCATGGGAGTGGAATTGTCGCGGTGTTCAAGACACCACTCATTGTTTTGATTGACATGTGAAATCGTCGCGGTGTTCAAGACGCCACATTGTCATGGGGGTGAGTTAGTCGCGGTGTTCAAGACATCACCCGGGGGATTAGCGATTACGCGGTGTTTAAGTAACATTAATGGATGTTATGAACTCCGACGGTCTTTTCCGAGTACCGTTCCCTAGTATGATTGGTTAACCATGGTTGTGTGAATTTTTGTATTAGCATATTTAATTGTGAACTATATGCTTTTGATGTCGCTAGCTTATTATGAATTGCGGTCATTGGTTTATGCATAATGTTTGCATAGTTGTCGAATTGCTAGCTTGTATGCGGTATTGTGTAAGTGATTGCAAGTAAGTAGGTTATATATGTATATGTATAATTATTGCATTCACTAAGCTTTAGTTTACCCTCTCGTTGTTTACCTTTTTAGGCTCCGGCGTGGACAAGGGCAAAGGTATTCGTTTGGAATAGTAGTGGCTCTCGGGGGTTTAGCTTTTTGGAAGTTCGGCCAAGAATTGGGTAGTTTAACCCCAAACACCATGCTCTAGTGTCGTTTGGAAATTAAAATAGAACGGTAAAAACTTGTATTTTTGAACGAAACTCGTAAAACGGCCGATGTGGGCCCGAAGTTGTAAAATTTGATTTTATTGTGAAAATCTCTTAGTTTAACTTATATTGACATGTGAAAAGGTTTTCGTTTAAAAGTGTCGGGAAGCGGGTTTTCCGCTCACGTAAGTGGGACAACCAAATCAGTAGCCGGCAGTTCATTTGGACGCCGTCCAGATCTTCTGGACATCGTCCAAAGCTTCTTTGCTGGATTCCGTCCAGATGTATTGAAACAGAAAAAAAAAATTAGTGTGTTTTTGAGATAACGAAGTCGGGTCGTTACAAACTTCCCTTTTTTTGCTCGAATTTCCCCTTTTTTGCTCGAATTTCAGTATATTTTTGAGTTCTCAGGGTTCTCACACAAAAAAGTTCTCATTTGATCCCTCTACTATATATATATATATATATATATATATATATATATATATATATATATATATATATATATATATATATATATATATATATATATATATATATATATATATATATATATATATATATATCATGTATTGTTTATCTATTTGATCAAGGAAAGATATGAAGCTTAACAAATAGTTCCTACTTGTACGATTTTTATATTTTGTTTAAGAAGAATGAGCTACAATTTTGATGTTTAAGTTACATTTTTTTATTTAAAGATACGTATGATGTTGTTAATGTATACAAAGTATTGTACAAATTGGTTTATTATTTACTGTATTTAGGATATGTATAAATATATATAGGGTATTATTTATTTATTTTTTTAATGTATTGGGTGTTGTTTATATATATTGTGATTTACAAGTTACAGATGTCAAATAAATCAAGATAAAAAATATATATAATGTGAATAAATTTTGTTAAAATGCAGCTGGATAAACAAATTAAATATTATTTAAATTACAAAGAAACCGATTTTTCCCTAAAAAGATGTTTCTTATGTTCAGAAAAGAAACCGACTTTTACATAAAGAGAGATCTCTTTGCTCTAACAAAGGAACCGGTTGTTGAACCGGTTCTATACTTTTAGAACCCCGACCTAAAGGAAACTCTTGTAAAACAAATTCCTAAAGGCCAAAAAAGAGGTTCATTTGCTTATAAAGCTAAATGATGGTAATTAACAAAAACATGGTTATATCCGTGTTTTTACATTTTTCTGGTATATATGTTTTTTAGTATATTTGATATAGAGTTTGGATATCTAAAAAGTTATGCTTCAACTACGATTGACTTACAAACATAGAATGATAAACTTATGTGACTTTTATATATATATATATATATATATATATATATATATATATATATATATATATATATATATATATATATATATATATATAGGCAGGATCAATGGGGAAGTAACCAATCGGGGGGAAGCGGGGGAAGCAAAAAAAAAATTTTTTTCGTTTTTTTTGAATTTTTTTTTTCCGGCATCAAGATCACACGAAAATATGAACATTTAGAAGAGACACTTCGTGATGAATGTTATTATTTAGGCGGGAAAACGATCGACAAAAATAACATTCAAGATAATATTGTTCGTGAAAAATATGAACGTTTTTTTTCTTCATGTTTTGTGAAGTAAAATTTAGCCCGATTTAGAGTTTAGGGTTTAGGGTTTAGGGTTTGGTGTTTTGGGTTTATTCCATAAACTCAAAACACCAAACCCTAAACCCTAAACTCTAAACCGTTCGTGTTAAAAACTCAATCTAAATCCTAAATCTAAACCCTAAATCTAAACCCTAAATTTCTAAACCCTAATATCTAAACCCTATAAACCCTAATATCTAAACCCCAATAGCTAAAACCTCAAAATACGCTCGAAAAACACGATAATTGTTATATATTACTTCTTCGAGCGTTTTCCCGCCAAAATAAAAACATTTATCACAAAGTGTCTCTACTAAATGTTCATATTTTCATCTCATCTATAATGTTCGTGAACAAAGTTTTTTCAAAAAACGAAAAGAAAAAAAAAGTTTTTGCTTCCCCCCGCTTCCCCCCGAATGGTTACTTCCCTCTTGATCCTACCTATATATATATATATATATATATATATATATATATATATATATATATATATATATATATATATAGGCAGGATCAATGGGGAAGTAACCAATCGGGGGGAAGCGGGGGGAAGCAGAAAAAAATTCGTTTTTTTGAAAAAAAATTTTACCGGCATCAAGATCACACGAAAATATGAACATTTAGAAGAGACACTTCGTGATGAATGTTATTATTTAGGCGGGAAAACGATCGACAAAAATAACATTCAAGATAATATTGTTCGTGAAGAATATGAAGGTTTTTTTTCATGTTTTGTGAAGTAAAATTTAGCCCGATTTAGGGTTTAGGGTTTAGGGTTTGGTGTTTTGGGTTTATTCCATAAACCCAAAACACCAAACCCTAAACTCTAAACCCTAAACCCTAAACTCTAAACCGTTCGTGTTAAAAACTCAATCTAAATCTTAAATCTAAACCCTAAACCCTAAATTTCTAAACCCTAATATCTAAACCCCAATAGCTAAAACCTCAAAATACGCTCGAAAAACACGATAATTGTTATATATTACTTCTTCGAGCGTTTTCCCGCCAAAATAAAAACATTTATCACAAAGTGTCTCTACTAAATGTTCATATTTTCATCTCATCTATAATGTTCGTGAATAAAGTTTTTTCAAAAAACGAAAAAAAAAAAGTTTTTGCTTCCCCCCGCTTCCCCCCGAATGGTTACTTCCCTCTTGATCCTACCACTATATATATATATATATATATATATATATATATATATATATATATATATATATTTCCTTTCCTCCTCGTGAATGTGACGTCCACTATACTTAAGAATGACAAGCAGAAGCTTTAGGGGTACAAAAGATACCGTGTAAATAAAGAAATTAGAAAATTACAATGTGTTGGCCTACTGACAAAAACTTAAAGTGAATATAACTAGAGCCTAGAGATCTTAAGTTTAAATTCTAAGAGAAATAAAGTATACCCTTTGTGGGCCCCAAGGATTAAGCCACGATGACTCTAGGGGTACTCGCAAAGAATTGCCTCAAGCTTAGTCAGCTTGCAAAGCAGTTCAGTAGCAATTCGGTATCCAGGTTAATCATGCAACATCTTAATTAAATGTGATTCAATTAATAGGAACGTTTGTAATCAAATTTTTAACTAATACCTGCTGGTATGTGTAACAATAAGCTATTAAGGTTAGAGGTGCACATTTCGAATAAAAACCGGATCCGGACAAAAAAAACGGATTTGTTTTGTCCGGTTCCGGATCTCGGCGCCGGTTTTTATAGGATTTTTTCTGGAATTGGTTTTTTTCGGTTCTCGACCGGTGTTTTCGGATTTTTCTTCGAACTAGGATTCGATTTTATCGGTTATATTTTTACCGGTTTGATTTTTTTAACTTGAACAAACTATAATATAATCAATATAAACAGAAGCTATAACTCTTAACAGAAATTATAACGTTTAACGTTCAATTTTGTAACGTTTGAAAAAAACAGAACAGAGTCTTTCTCGCGGTTGCGATCTGATCAACCGGTTTTTATCCGGTTTACAACGGCTAGTCGGATCCGGATTTTAAAAACTCCGGTTTTCATAAAAACGAGTTCCAGATTTTCGATCGGATTCGAATTAGGATCGGATGTTCTTTGCACCTCTTATTAAGGTTATTGAGCATCATATCATAAGAGTTCTTTCATATAGAAGGCCTTAACAAGCAACAACTATGCGGATTTTCGAGTGTTGTGGTTAACATGGCTCGAATTGATTTCTCTCTTTACTTTGCTCATATTATTGCTTACCCAATTTTGTTCCATTCCATTTCATTCATTCTACATTATTCCCAATCATTATGCAACGACATGTAAACAAAATTGCGAAATGTTCTATCAGAAACTTGTGGTCTTGTAGGGAAAACCCTTGATACAACAATGAGAAGATCCACAAGTAAGAATGAATTGCTAAATAGTTATGGCAGCTATCGTCATCATCATGTAACAATGTTACGATGACTATCAACAAATTCCCGAAATAAATACTTGAGTATCCTACCACCCTTTCCGCGCATATGTTTATGATTCCTCTCCCCGTCACTCGTTCTGCTTTCAAGATAATCAACTGCTGCATCACCCAAGGCCTTTAGCCATACAGGTGCTAATGATTCTGCTTCCCCCTGCCTTAAGTACTCACCAGGTAGACTCTGCACCTGTAATATTAATTTCCCAGACGTTATGTTATTTTTAAATTAATAGTGTCTATTTTTCTAAATTTTCGACGTGCGGGTCAGGTTGACTTGAGATATAAATATATAACTCACATATAAATAAGTGTCTTGGTACTTTTCAGTCATAATCTTATTCGAGAAATTTAATGTGTATGAAAGTTATTAGTCTTTAAACTTTATAACTTGTTTCCTTTTTAGCTATTTTTGAATTATACATGTTTCATATATTAGAGATAAAAGATGCAATCTGACCGCAGCATGTAGCCATCCATGTAAAGAATCCCAAGAGAGAACAGATTTCCACGTCGTTTTCTCGCTAAAGCTGCATACAGCCGCCAATTCTTGCAATATAGTTGCAGATTTGTGAACCTGAAAGTAAGTGGGAGCGTAAACTCAACCGCAAACCGAAAAACTAAACCAAGATAACCAAACTGAATAAAAACCAATGTGATGTTTCGTTTTCAAAAAAACAATACTACGGTTTGGTTTTTGGTTTCCTCACTAAAAACCGACCAAAACAACCAAACCAACCTCTTTATATTATATATAATACTTCTATTTACGTATATGTACTATATATGTTCCAAATTTATTTAATAAACATGCTCGGGTGGATAAACCGAAAAACTGAACTGAAATAGCCGATTAAAAAACTGAAACCGGACAAAACCGAAACCGATAATACGAATGGTTAATTATGTTTTTTGGCTTTCTTAAAACCTAACTTACGTTTCAATATTTGGTTTTAGCCAAAAATCGAACCAAACCTACCCATGAACACCCCTTACCGGGAAGAAAACACAAAAATATACGATCTCCAACTAAGTAATCAGCAAACACACAAGTCATGTGGAAATAAAGTTCCGAGGAGTTATCATACAGAAAGTAGTCAGCTCATTCGTTAGACTATTTATCAGCTGTCACTAAGTGAGTAAGTGTGCATCATCATAAAGTGGTCGATAAGGTTAATCATCTTAAATGTGTCAAATCAAGACTTGGCTACATATATAATGGGTCAAATGGGATGAAACTTGAAATTTACCCTGTATTATTATAAAATAAAACCTCGTAAACTGCTGTTTCTAAAACACAACACATTTGTTGCATTACTTATTAGGAACAATCAAGTAAGATTGGCCGGATCCAATCTAGACCCGTTAGCCCGCCCACAAGACGATGCACATCCAAGAGTATACAAAACACACAAAATATTAAGTAATAGAAAGGTTTACCCTTGACATTGCTGAAACACCAAGTAAAGCATAAACCACATTTGATACAAGGCCTTCGCCATTATGAGATATCACATGAACTGTCATCGATGTAAGTAATGATTCCGAGTTACACGTCACTGATTCCAGCAATGAAGTCAGGCAAAGCTCTAAAAAACCTACACCACAAAAAATATTAGAAGCATTAATTACATCAACTATGTCATACAATATCCTTAAAATGACACTATAACAAAATTAAAAAATTTGCAAAATCACAATTTATAACAACTACACTTGTAATTCACGTATCTAAAGATTGAAAAATGATGCTCACAAGACATATATGACATTGCTGCAAGTGCTGCACCACGATGCATAGCTGTACAACATATGGCTGCTTTTTGAAAGGAAACTTCTAGAAGGGACCCAGAAGAAGCCACTACTTCCTGTAACAACATGAAACCTTAACTAAGCATCTAATTTGTCATACTAAATCACAAGCCACATTTATAAGTGAAACATGATAGAATAGAGTATATACCTTTGAAGAACTGCGAAGAAAAATTGATGTAAAACTACAATAAGCCTCCACGAGATCGGGCTCTTGATCGCAAACATATGAAGAATTTAGAGCCATTACTGATGATGCATTTGTGAATCTTTCAAGTGTACTGATGAATAGCTGTCCGTATTCGTCCTTATTACCAAATTCTTCCACGACCACAGAAGCTGTAAAAAAGGTTGTAAATAATTGGCAACATGTATAAAATGTATAATCATTATAAATTCAATGCTTTACCTGTTCTAATGTAGCACTCGTGAGTTTGAAATGACACAAAATTCGTTGATAGATAATCTAGAACTTTGGGTAACAGTGTCACAAAATGATGACCTGCAAATCAATACACTTTTCATTAACGAGAGTTCTTTAATATTCACAATTGTCCAACATTTCAATTGAGATTGCGAAAATCACCTGCAGATTTGATTGCAAGTGAAAGAGCCCTGCATGCTGCCATGGATAAACTTGAATTCTCGATGTGCTCTGACTGAAAGAATTTTTCGAGCAGAGGCCAAAAACTTTCAAGGAAGACAATAACTGAACTGTCGATATCATGACATGTAGAGGGTGTCGTTACAAGATGACTGAAAACAGTTCCTATCCTGAAACCATTTGTGATAAATTTCAATTAAAATAAGCTATGTTACTCGACCTAAATGCTATTGACGGTCACAAAGAAAACCTGAAAAAACCCCTCACTGCAGAACTGATGAGATGAGTATAAGCAGCTGGTTGTTGTCTCAAAGAATTAACTTGATCCCGATCAATCTGAATCGAGACACAGAAAAAATTGAGTTTATTTTATAAGTTTATAACATCAATGCAGAGATTGTTACTAGATATTTTTCAATAGAGGGTTAAAAAATATCTTACAAGTTTGCCGATAGATCCAAAGCTAGGAGAAAGCAACTTGAGCAACAAAGTGTTTCTTAATTCCAAATTAGGAAGGCATGCAAGTATCAGAGTAATAGCCCCAATAACATCTTCCTCATCTTCTAAAGGTAGACGCTTTTTCTCCAAATCCTGAAATTATTTATTTAAAAATGGAAGATCAGAATACAAAGGTTTTAACTGAAAAAAAAAATAACATTAAAGCATAAGGAACAATCTAATTGGTAGAAACTAACCTCACCAATCCACATAAGCATTTCTAAGCTTGCAGGTTCGTGCATAATATTAGTAGCATCTTCACATACCTTTCTGAAGGCAGTTGCACATGCATGCGAACACAACGGTTCCGACATACCAGCTGCTAAAAAAATACTGAAAACAAGAGATCGGGGACATAAATAATTTTTTATGTGGGAATAAATGGTGTCAAATTTCATGCTATGAAAATTCAAATTAAAATATCCTTACAGAAGTGGTCTGGCATTAGTTATGTAAGAAGACATCCACTTCGAATATGAACCGATAACATCTGCAAGTGATCTATGTACCTAAAGCAAACACAATCATCAACAGAGAATCATGTTTTGGTTCTGAACAATGAAGTTTCTTACACATTAAAACTTAATTGATGGTAAACGACATACAATGCACATAAATCCTTTTGGTTCGTATGATGCCCTATCACACAAAATTGTCACCAAGTGCAAGATCATAGAGAGATCAAACATTTGGCCTTCATGCAGTACTACATCAGCAACCTGGAATGAAAAATGATTCGTAAATAGAACATCGGTAAAGAAAGATAGTTGTATATCCAATCTTTAACTTTGTATTATTAGGTCTCAGTTTTTATTGTGTAGAAAGAACCATATGTGTAAGATGAGTTACAATCTGGTAAACGCAACTTACCACGTTAAGAGCAGACATTCTGGCGTCCACCTCCTTCCAAGGAATTTGTGCGTTTGAAGACATCCAACCACCAAAAAATATCTGAAACGAAAATGGAATGATATTATAATATTATCATAAGATAATATGAATGAAGAAAATCTAAGCTACAAGCACACATATATATTGTTTGTGACTAATAATGTAGGATCTAAGAAAATACAATATGTGAATACCTTTTGCAAAAACACAGCAGACTTTAAAAGCTGGCAAATGTCCACCAAAAGCTCCATTAAATTTAATCTAAACTGAGCAAGCCCATCTGGTAAGTCTCTACTTACAGTATCACCTTTATAGATTGAATCATCCACCTACCACAAAGAATGTCTATTTTAATGTTATTGGTTACAATATGCATAATTGATACTCCCTCCGTCCCATATTAGTAGTCCACAGACAAAAAATACACAGTTTAAGAAATCTCATCATTACATTGTACTTTTTCTTTACTTTACAGTTTTACCCCTTACTTTTTTCCTATCTTTTTGTATTACAAACAAAAGTTAAGGGCGTAAAAGATATCTACTTATTACTCTTAACTATTTATGGAAGTGGACTATTAATTTGGGACAGCCCAAAAAGGAATACTGGACTATCAAGATGGGATGAAGGGAGCACTAAAGAAAGACGTGGTAAATACAGGTAAACTGATAAGGTTTCCTTATTCTAAATACCCAGGAAGGGTTAATTTTTACCCAGGTGTATGCGGCCTAACCGGTATTTGTATCGCCAAAAGAATAAAATTTTGAAAAAATTGTGGAACGTAAAATCAGATACGTCAAACGAGAAATACCTGAGAACGCATTAAAAGAGCGTCAAGCAATGCTGAAAATACGGGAATATATACATCTTTGACATGTTTACTATTTTCTGTGATCCCAACATCCATTCGAACAATATTGCTAGCAAGACAACACCTAAAAACAGAAAGAGCTAACAAACTAAATTATCAACATTCACCCGAAGTTCAAAATCGTGCATCTTCAATAACTACTATGTTTAGATTTGTCTAAACTATAATAATTATTACCAAAATTGCAGGGTTGAATCTGCAATCTCCCAATCTTGACTTGGAAACGATACACAACTGCCAGAAATCAAATTATATCAAAATTAACATAGAAGATATTCCATTCATTAAGAAGATACACAACTGAAATATACCAGATTCCATGATAAAACTACTTTAAGTTTTACAACAACTCCAACAAAAGATCACTACTTTAGATAAAAAGAAAAAAGAAAATTGTTGATTTGTTTTGCGTAAGGTGTTATAAAAAGGTGTTGATTTCGGCTCTGACCTCAAAAGTGCATCAACCAGTATAAGTGCTTCTGAGTTGGCCTCTATGATCAAACTTGGGGCCTATATACCAATAAATTATACACATTCATAAGCATTTGTTGTATAGATGTTATGTTGAAGGGGGTGGAATGATTTTTTGGGAATCATATAAACAAGAAAGTTGAAATTTGTTTGTCCGAAATATAAAGAACATAGTAATGGAAGTGATAAGCAAGATTAATTACTTACAGCCTGACCAATCTCGGACAACAAGCATGCAAGACCACTAATTATTTTCTCATCTCCACCACCGAATGCTTGAAGAAGAACATCTTTAAGAAACCCTACTTTGCATATAAGAACTTGTGGCAGTCCCTGTATGAAGGGGGAAAGTAAATCTCAATAAAAGTTTTACCCAATAAATATATCACTTACATAAATATCTTTTGGGTAAACGGGTAAAAGAATAAGGTTTCTCATGCTTAGGCTACCCCTAGAGGTGGAGTATTTGTATGTATATAACCTTTTGGGACAATGGAGATATCTTCTATGATTCTATAGTGAATAGTAATCATTGCTACGACTCTACAATAAAATAAAAAAAAAAAAAAAAAAAAAAAAGATGCATGCAAATATAACGATTAAAAAGTTTCTTCTGTATCTATCTTCTATTCAAAAAAGGTATAAACCTTATGAAACATGGTTGATAGGTTGTAGTGTTATAGTTTTTTTCTATTATCTACAACATGTATGAGTTAATTACATTTGGAGTTATGATTCATGTTAGTTCTATCTTCTGATAAGCTAAGGAAATGTTACGTTGTTTCATACTAGTATATAGCTACATGACATACACATTTACACAATAAGCGATAAGTTCACCAGTCCATAAATAAGGATTTGGAGATTAAGAGATTATAAAATACTACCATAGGATGAGATCTCAAGAAGAAAGTCATGTATATATACTTGATCATCATTTACCAACTCAAAATGAAAAGAATCAATCTCTTATATTTTACAACTTATGGGATATACATACCTCATGCCGACCAACGAGCTCAATCAAAATCTCAATAGCCAGATCAAATGAGGATGGAACCTATAAATCCTCAAACCAAAGAGACGTAAGTACAACAACAACAATATTTCTAAGGGGCTGTAGATGACACTAACCACAAGATTGGATTTTCACCTGCAAAGAGTTAAAAACAAAATTAAGAAGGGGATGGGCCAGTAATGAGCCTGGTAAAATTTCTGAAAAGCATCCTGCCCGAACCTGAAAACAAGCACACATGATTTAGATATAGAAAAATGTAAAAACAAAATAGTTATTCCAGATAAACATCCAACAACCATCATTAAGATATTAGATATATCAAGGCACTATAGTACATCCATCTGTTGACAGATATATAAGACTAAGAAAGATTAAAACTTTAAAGCTTTGCCTTACCCAACTTAACAAACAACGAAGTATCTTTCTGCTCCTTTCATGTAGTTGAATAATACTATCAAAACTTTCCTCAGATTGCTGCTTTAGGAACTCCAACACTGATGATGTATGCAAAAGTAGCTGCCAATGAAATCGAATAAATTAGTTGCTAAAGTATGAAACATAAAGTAAATGTAAATAAATATGTGTTTTAGTACCTCAGGGCGATGGTCAACTCTTTGACCTGACTTGGTTCTATGATTAGCACATTCATCTTCAACAACTTCTGGTAAGACTGTTAGCATTTCCAAAACAACAATATTGCCATCTTCTAGACCTTGTAGATTTTGAAGACTGTAAAAGAGCTTCTCAATCGGCTTGTAGTACTCCACAGCATGAAGTATAAGTGTGGATAGAGCTAGACAAATTTGTGTTAAAAGCTACAACAAACACACACACAGATGAAGGGTAAGTTATTTTTTCCATTTTTGTTACCAAACCAATTAGACTCAATAAATCGAACTTGTTTTTTATATCATTATAACAAATGCCAATACATTGAAGGAAGAGTACCTGAGATGGGCCTGAACTAAATCTCTTAGCAGCAAGAAGGAGGGCATTAACAAGAGATTCCTTTGCTTCCAGCTGCAAACAATGTCCTTCATTTTGAATCTAAAAAGTGGTAAAACCCAATTAAGATCCATATCAATACTACCGTACATAATATTGGTAGAATAAAAATATTATCCATTGTCGAGTAATGAAAATTGGATAGACCACATCCCACATCATAGTAACAAAAACATTAGAAGTTACTAACAAGGGTTAACGGTATCATTAAATATTACTGAGGGGATTTCGCTTGAGACTTTCTATAAAACTATCACATTAGGCCTTTTCTGACAACCAGCTGGTAATTTAGTACTTCTAAGTAAGACTTACCAAAAGCAATTTGCCATAGTAAAATAGCCAAGTGCCACACACAGTTTTTTAAATGTTTCTTAGCTAAATAAAATGCATCTTATTGGCTCTCTCTACAATTGAGGTGTTAAAATAACATGTGTTACTAATGTTATATGATGGATATTTGATGTGGTGTTGTCCGGATATCAGTTTTACACTAAATTGAGTATGTATTGGTGATAAGAAACGCATTTTTTCATTCTCCATTCTCCAGAGATGTGTCAACAGAAGCTTTATTTAAAGTGTTTTTTTTGTCCGCTGGTATAAAGTTTTTTTATTTGGCATATAATGCTTTTGAAAGGAGGAGCAGTTAGATCTTATCAGTACTTGAATCAACCTTTTGCCTGATTCTGATGTTCTTTTATGTGTATTTTCTAGTTCGGAAGTTGGTCTAGATCAAAGTTGTAACCATCGCTAATTGGGGATTAATCGGTATAACCTTGTAGGATTAATCGGCCAAATCAGGGATCAATAGGAATATACATTATACATTTGATTAGTAAGTTTCAGAAATAAATATGTAAATATAGAAGAAACCATAAAGATAAACATAAACTTTAACATAATTGTCTAGAAACATAGAAATAATCGTTCAATTGTTCAAATACAACAAAAACTCTAATTCAAATTCACATTCAAATGTTGAACAACTTTGAGTTTGACCAATTTTGACCGACTAAATCCGACATTGACCAATTAAATCCGATTTTGACCCACTGACTGGCATTGACCGATTAATTAGAGAGATTTCGGAAACTCTATTCGATCTGCTTATAAAATAGGATTAATCGGGATTTTTATAATCATTGTCCAGATGCAAGACAACATAGCCAACAAGGGCCAACGCAGTGTAAGTGAAGGGCAGATAGTGCAAGTGAAGGCACATGTATATGGCAAGCAATAAATTTGGTTCGATCTTTTCGATCAAATGTGTAAATATATTTAATTTTTTTATTCTGAACTTGAAGAAGAAAATGGCAAGGCTAAGGTTAAATTAGTGGCTTGGATATTGGTCATTCCAAGGACTCACACTTGCGGTACACACAACATTTAATTATATCTTTAACTCTCTAGCCTATCTATTTCCCAAACTATCTCTGTAAACGTTGGTTGTATACTGTTAGGGTGCAAACCAAAGTCCCCCATCGGTCATGGGACAAAACAAATGTATGTATATAAGTCTAAGGGAAAGTCATTCTATCACCAATTGGTTTTAGAATAAGGATGGACTCTTGGGCTTATATTACAGGACATTGTGTTTGGGCTATACGATCCTTACATATACTTGTATATGATATTTGTTATAAAAACATATTTTATATCTTGTTTGCCAAAAAGAAATCCAAGAAAGCAACACAAGTGACACCTAATATCTTAAGTAGCCTAACACCTAAAATGTTAAGTAGCCTAGTATACTTTAGTTATTCAGAACCAAATACCACTCGTATACAAACAAATTCATGTGCACTACACATTAGAAGTAATCGAAACGAAGGCAATCATGTATTTACTAGATAAAACAGACATTTTCTTCTAGTAGAGCTAAGCAATTAGAGATGCCAATACAACACTTAATGCAGTTACAATTATAATTACTGAAATAAACAAAATTGAGGTAAATCAATTGCACAAGTGAATGTAGCTTAATTATTCAATAATTAATTAATAAATAAATTACAGTTAGTGAAGCTAACCTTCCGTTTGAGAAGTTGAGCAGCAAAGAACTCAACTTCAAAATCAGAAGCATAAGATAAACGATCAGATGTCAAAATTGAAGTAGTGATCTCCCAAGCAGCATTTGTTTGTTGAAATTGTACCAGCCACTGATTAGCAGATACACGATTACACGATTGAGTATCGTGATTCAATACGTGAACAGCCTGCGCTACTTGATTTTGTAACTCCATTTCATCGAATTCGCAGGGGTTTCATACACGCCGCCGGCCGTTGTTAGCCGGAAACATGTGGCTACGGTGGATATAGGAATACAGAAGTGTAATTAATAGTTGCAGTTGGATGTCTAGGGTTTGGTAAAAGAACTGGAGTGTTTTTGTGACTGGTTATTGGTGGTGATCTATTTGTTTGGTCAATTTGTTAATCAGTACCCTAACGACATTGATGGAACATGGAAGACGACATGTGAATAAAAATGGTTTTGGGTATTGCTATGGTATAGTTTGTCCCCCTAAAATTTGTAAATATGCCAAATTGACCTTTTTAACAAAATAAAAATCCATTAATCCCTTTATTTTATAAGAACGTAGAATTGTGTCCGTCCCATGCTAGCCCTATTTTAAATACATGATTTATATGCATGTATATTCAACAAATTACATATAATTGTTATCTAATGTTCATATCATTGCAAAACAAATATTCACAACCGCAAATTACATGTTCAATTGTGAATTATACAAAGATGTTCGCATGTTCGCAAACACATCTGCACATGTGAACGAGAAATTATTGGGGGCGGTTAGAGACAAACCCCACCCCCATAACCAAACTTCGGTTAATCGATATTTTTTAACCATTCGGTTCGGTTAAAAACGGTTTGGTTAATGCGGTTAATTTGGTTAACGTGTTGATAAAAAACGGTTAATTCGGTTAACCATTTATCACAAAAACTTAATAAAATTTGTGCCCAACGACCAACATTTCACAGATTAAGCCATCTAATATTTAAGTTAAGACATATAATATAAAACATCAAATCATCAAAATTATGAACATGTGGGTCTGAATTCATATGATTAGAATGATATTTAAGGTCTAATAATTTTATAATAGTGATGACCAGCGAGGTGATATCTTATATATAATGATATATAAAAAAGTTGTAATTTTTTTTATAGTTTAGTGGTCGACTATTATTTGATAACAGTCTCTCGGGTTCTACATATACTTTATCATATATTAGTTATAAAATGGGGCGGTGCGGTTAAATTAGTGCGGATATTTGTGTAACGACCTTGGAATTTCCAACATTTATTTATTAATAATTATTATTATTAATACGTGTGATTAAACGAATGTATGTTATTACATTTACATGTTGCCTTGATTGCCCGTACTTGACTTTTAAGAGCCCGAAACGTCTTTGTGACACCCGGAACTTTCACGAATAATATTTTTAGATATTATTTACATTCATGATTAAATTTATTAATCATTTTAATTAACTAAGGCTATTAGTTAGTTACTTGGGCTTTAATTGGTTTAACTTGTGATTTATTTGAACTTGGGCTTTGTTAGTGTAATGGACTCATATTATTGGACTTTCAAGCCCACCCTACATTATTAGTGGACTTAGTTAGCCCACTCTTCCACTTGTAAGTATTACTTAAAACATTAACTAGTTAGTTCTAACAATTAGAATCTAGTTAGTTGTTCTTCCCATGCATGCACCCACTTTAACCACCTTTAAGGACAACTACATGCAAGTAACCATCAAACAAAGCCTTCCCTCCCTTTTCTTCTCAGCTGGCCGTGGCCTATGGGTGCCCATGGGGTGGTTTTTGTTTTCATTTTTCATCACTTCATCACTTGATTTTCTCTCATTTTCAAAACACACACTTATCTCTCATTTTCTCTCAACCATTCTCTCTCACTTTTCTCTCTTTCTTGTAAGTGTTTGAACAACTTTTCTTCTCTTCTTTTGTTGATAAAAACTGATTTCTACATGAACATAATCATCATCATCTTTTGTTTATTGTTACTAGTCTTTGATTAGTTAATTACTTGTTGTTATTTACTTACATGTTTCAAGAATCTAACTTTCTAGTTTGATTCATCCTTTGTCTTGTTTTAACAAGAACAAGCAAGAACTAAACTCTCTAGTTTAGGTTCTACATATAATGTTCCAAAGATTATAAAGTTCTAGTTGTTGAAATCATACTTGTAAGTCATGGAAGTAAACTTAAAGTTTACTTTACTTAAAGATCAACTTTGGTTGAACCTTTAAAGTATGAGCAACCCTTGAACTAATTACTTGTTTAATTAACTTGTTTCTTTATTTTATACACTTTAATTTCATGTAGTTAGTTTATATGGTCAAGTACTACAAGTTAGTCTTGATCTCATATCTCTTGAACAAATCAAGTTAACCTTGGAAGTTCAAGAACACACAAACAAGTTTTCTTTAAATAGAACTTTGGATCTAGACTTTTGAGTCTCGGATCTTCAAGATCAAACTAAGAACTATGTTCTACTACTTATGATCTTGATTAGTTAGTTAACTTTCATGTTTATAGTTCATGTATGTGTTAGATCTAAGACTTTGATGTAACTTTGGTTCATCAAACTTCATACAACTCTTAAGTGAGTTGTGCTTCATGTCTTAGACTTGCACATGGGTTATGATGGTCAAGACTTGGTTAAGATGATGTAGATACATCAATGAGTTGTACACTTGAAGCTATATGCATCAAGGATGAGAACCATGATGAACATCAAGCACCAAGACCACCGGAACCCTTTTAAACTCACTGTTCTGTCCAAAACCTACTGACCTGATGCTTCTGGAACAGACCAGTAGACCTGGGCTGTTCTAACCTTGATTTTTAGATAGAACTTTTCGAGTAGATAACTTTTCATATAGGACTCGTCTTAATCCGAGTTACGGTTTAGGATTTATGGCCCTCCGATCGTTACTATGTCCTTTAACGTTGTGCAGAAATTTCTGACCTACTCGCACTTAGACCGTCGCCACGGTCAAACCAAGATGAGTTTGCTTCTGTAAATTTTACCACACTTAAGGGACTCATAGACAGAGCCATGGCCACTGGTCTCACCTTAATTCAGTAAGGGTAGAGGCCGTGGTGACTGACTGAAGTCAGACTTTGTTGAAAACTACTTTCATAAACGAAACTTACTTTACGCCTTTTGTTTGATGATGAATGATGATGACCCTTAAGACCTTAAATACATACTTTTAAACCTATTAAGACGATTTACTGACTTAGTACTATTTGACTTAGGTTGAGGACTTCGGACCATTTACTTGCACACCTTTCCCGACTACTACTTTACCGCTACATATCATTGTGAGTTATAGCATTCCCTTTTTACTTTAACTTATTTTAGGAACTGAGAATACATGCGGATTTTATGTTTTACGTACTAGGCACGAGTACTTAAACTTATATATGTGTGGGTTATATAACGGCAGAAACATTCCCTTTAGCTCGGTAACGTTTAATCATTGGTTTATGAACCGGTGAACGCGAATCTTAGATATGGATCCATAGGGTTTGACATCCCCACTCGGGCTAGTCGCGCTAGCAGTCAACGAGTGTTTAATACTTCGTAAACATACGCACTCGCCAAGTGTACTTTCAGGGGGTATTTTAAACGTTAAGTTAGTTACCAAGTGCCCACGGTTAACATATACTTTATCATACTGTTTTGAAACGCTCTTTGTAGCACTGAAATCTCGTGGCCTACCTTACATACTGTTATACTTAAACTATAGCTCACCAACCTTTGTGTTAACGTTTTTAAGCATTTATTTCTCAGGTGCTTGAGGTTGCTTCCGCTGTCTTACTTGTCGTGCTGTAGAACCCGCTGCTTAGAGTTGTTATCGCATGACTACTTATCTTGCATTCAAACTTATTTACTTTTGAAACTATGTTATGTAACGACCTTTGGGGTCACGTACACTTATTTATTGCTTCTACTTAGCGAAGCATGTTTTTGGAATGTAAAACATTTGATGTTGGTTATGACATCACCTTTTTATCATGAATGCAACTTCTTTAATTACAGCATATAGTACTTAACCTTGTAATGATCCTGTTGTTGATGATTCGTACACGATGGTTTTGTACGGGGCATCACAATTTGTTATTTTCATAACCGCCCCACAAAGTACGGTTAATTCAAAAATGTTAACCAAACTCGCGGTTATGCATTCGGTTTGGTTAATTCGGTTCAGTTATAGCGGTTAATACGGTTATGGTTTGGTTAATGCGGTTTTTTGCTCGCCCCTAATTTAAAAGGTTCTTGCAGTTCTCACTTTTTTGTGGTTCTCGTTTGAACCTGCCCCGTAGGCTATTTATCTATCTATCTATTTACAGTATTTATTTATCTATCTATTCTATCTATATCTATATCTATATAGTCTAATAAACCTCTAAAATGATGATGCCATCTTTTAGCTAATTACTTTTTAATTTCATAAATGATGATGTCATTAATATTTTATATATTAATTTTATTAAATTCTACTTAATTAATTAAATTTTAAAAACACGATAATGTCATAAGAAACATACAAAATAAAGACAAATTTTACGATTATTATGGAAATAAAATAAAACACCCCCATGACTGTATGTACAATATTTGAAACATTATGTACAATCTTTGAGCAAACTTTATTATTATTATTTATTTTATTATAATAATTATAATTATAAACCTATCATATTATCAATATTCAAATATGAATTCTATTTACGAGATTAACAACATTACATACGTATGCAAAAATACATGTTTCTATATATTTGTAAAAATAACGACAAGTTTCTTAGTCAAATTCATGGTTCCACGGGTCATTAAAATAAATGACTTTAGCATTTTCATTCACTTAATCATTAAAACATGTCATCCTTTCCTTAATTTTTAAATTAAATAAATCATAATAATTAATTATTAATTAATTAATTAATCTTATTAAATTAAAATTATAAATGAAATCGGTTTTTCAAAAAATAGAAAACAAAATTTAATTATTATAAAAAAAAGTAACAGATATCAAGAATACATTGGCCAATTATAATTAATACCCCGAATTTGAATTTAACTACAAACGCGTACTGAAGAAGCCACCGCCCTTATCCAATTATCATCACCTTTCAAATGTACGCACGTCTCCCTTTTGAAATTACCAAAACACATGCCTCTTTCTCTCACACATAACCCAAAACCAAGTCTGAATCTTTAAAATCTTATATGAGTTAGGTAACCAGACAAATCTTCATCTGCCACCATCTCCGCCATCTCCGCCACTATCTCTAAACTTTGCGATCTATAGTCACCACCATGTCCGCTATCGCACCACCATCGCTGCTTTTGCTTCGAATATCAGATACATACGGCTCCATCTTCTTCATTCATCTAGAGCTTTTCATCTTCTGGCAGCTTCATCACGAATTCTCTAAGGTAAATCAATCTTTTCCAGATTCAATGAGAAGGTAGGATTATATTGCGATTGTTTTCAGATTCTAACAGGTAATGTTTTCAATTTCATCTTCAACATCGATTTAGGGTTTTTCAATATGAGATTTGCAGCTAGGTTCATAAATTATAAATCTCTTCATAAGTCATTTGTTGAGTTAGGGCTTTGATTTATATAAGGGCTTTTATTTTTCACTTATTTTTAATTAATGTCTGAAAATACTTTGATTTGGTGAATCATGTAACAGAGACAGCAGATCGAGCCATCGCACCATATCTGCAATCACACTATTTTGGATTCTTTCAGATTTTGATCTTGAGTAGTAAGATTCCATATTTCCTAATTTTCTTAATTGTTTGATCATATATAGTTAAACATTTGGACTAAATTATGATTCAAAAAATTGACATGTGAGACTAAATAAATATCTGAATGTGTAATTATATGTTAGGTTTGTTTATTAAACTGTTTCTTTGACCCATAGATTACAATTCTTAGAATTTGTTTTTAAAAAATATAAAGCTGATATTGGCATTTTTGAGATACTAATAATGTCCTCTTATTGTTGATATTAAATAGTGTTATCTTGAACTGCTTCAATGGGATAAGATCTTCAGTTGTCCTCTTACTCCCATTAGAACATGTACATACTAAAATTAAGGGTACTTTTCGAATGTGCTTGAGCATACTTTTCTGTATTTGATGGATTATGCTATTATCTTATGTTCTAAATTTTATAGCCAAATTTAAAAATATGTAGAGTAAAAGTTTGTTATGTTTTTTGTGTTGTTACAGGTGGCAAACTTTGTATAACTGTAAGAAGTAATATCTTTTATCACTTCATGTTTTTGGCTCTTTGTGTACTTGAAGCTTGATCTTGATCAAGAGTAGTTTGTGACTAATTTATGTTTGTTGTTGTTGGGCTGCAGCTAAGTTGGTTACAGTGAAGATTATGTTTGAGAGATGGGCAAAAAGGTTGCTGAAGCAACACCAGTTCTTCTCTCAAAATGGATCCCGTTGCACAAATCACCAGTTCCAATCGATCAATCCAGGTAGTTTCATTTTAGTTTTCCATAAATAAGTCACAATTTTCTAAAAATGACCGTTTTTTATGGGAGCAATTGATGCACATTTTTTTTTTGAGACCCTTAAAATGTATTTACAAGCTTTTAATATGATTGGTATTGGTAATTGGTATTTCCTCTGTAAAATATCACGTCTGCCTCATTAGTTCAATCTATTTTTTAGTTGAAAAGTTAATTTAGTGAAATATACTTGATTTGGTTCTATACATGTACACATGGAAATCTACAGCATATTTATACTCATAAACTTTTCTAAAGTTGTTATATTCATGCAATTGCAGCCTGTTGTTAATAAACAATAGTTTTCCATGTTAATGTGTATTTAGTCTTAAAGATTGCAAGTCAAACCCATTTTGTTTTATTTTGGTTTTGATTTTGATGACCCATTTAATTTCATTTGGTTTAATTTACTACAAAGAATAAATTCTTTCCCCATTGAATGTTATACCATCTTCATTTTTTTTTTATAAAGGTGTCTAAATGGGTGGGTCAAGTCAAAGAAGATATTTGATGTAAGTTTTTATTAGTTTTTTTCCCGAATTATTATCTATGTAACTTTAAGTTTGTGATGTCAACTGTTTTCATGTTAATATGCTTTTTCAAGTGACTTCATTTGTATGGGATGAAATTCTTAAAATGTTTGGGCTAATATGTTTTCTTTTAAGTTGTAATGATGTAATGATTGCTTTTAAGTTCTAATACTGTCCCATTGCTTCCGTGTCTGCATTGGTTATGTAATTGTTTGATCCTTCGAGTCAGATCTAAAATAGTATTGTGTCATTTGGTAGGCGTGAAAAGAAGCTCAACGTTCATGTCAAAACTTATATTTCACATTATGATGGTTAGTTATCTATCAATATGATAAGTTCTTTAAATAAAATTTTTTATTTGAGATTTATCTTATAATCCCCGTTTTGGTTGTTTTACAGTTCTCCTATAAATGTTCTCAAACCATGAAAAGCAACATCACTACGGGTGCGACTTCTCGCAAAGCTGTCTAAGTTTTTTGTTAACATGTTGACAAGTTTTTGAGTTTGAACATTAATGCGCACCGACGATAATCTATCATTTTGCAGATTGAAATCAGTGAAGCTGCAATAGATTGGGGATTGCAGTGCCTTTGTTATGAAATTAATAGCAAGTTAAGCACAACTTTAATTTATATGTTGATAGTTGGTTTATAGTATAAGTTAGTTATAACTACTTGAGTGGTTTACATTTGCTCTTGCAAAGGATGTATCTCCTCGAGGTGTAAAAGCAGCATCTTTTCTCCTGCGGACTGGACTGAAGTTACATAGGAATGCACTAATAATAATGATAATATAATATTGCTGTCTTTTTTTCATTGATAATATTGTTATTGTGTTCTTTTGTTGCTTAAAATTTATTTGCATCAACTTCCTATTTAATTTTGTTATAGTAAAATGCAGTTGGCCAAGTAATGTCAAGCGAATTCAAAGAATTAATGCCAACGAAGACAAATGGGTCGAAGAGGTCAAGTTTTGGCCAAAATATTTTGATTCAAGTAATTTTGTTTTTAGTATATTTTTATGCCATAAACCATAGTCTGTCATATCTTTGTATTGTCATATCTTCGTCATAATCATTTTCTTATCTATAGATGTAGCACCCAAGCACACCAAAGGTAATGTATCATTATATAACATATCAGTCAAAAAAAATTCTTTAAAATCCCGTGATTCCACGGGTCTCTGCACTAGTAACTAATATTAAATCTCTATCATGATGATGTCATCATTTCACAATTTAACCCTTCATTTTGCTTAAGCTTTCCACATGTAATTTTTTTAAAAATCTAGATGATGTCATTATTAATAAATATTAATACAATTAATTGTCATTATTTGCTAATTATTAATTCAATTAATTAAACGTTCAAGTAAACCCGGTGTATATTAATATTATATTCGGTAAACCACGTTCAATTAATTGCATGAGATATTAATACATTATTATTATTTTCAAATTTTCAATATTTAGACAATCTAATCTTTTACTAAGAATATTAAAAGAATATGATTAATATTATATTTAGTAGGCATCCTATTTATAACAGGATCATGAATGGTATTACGATCCTTAAATTTCTGTTTAAAATATTTTAACTTATATGTATAAATAGGTTACTATTACTATATTGCATTTTTAAATATATATTTTGGCTTATTTTATATTAAGTTGCATGTTTGTGTTGTCTAGAATTGTCATTATTTTGTGTTGACTTATTTTATATTTTAACTTATTTTATACTTCGTATTACAACTAATGTTGTTTACAAGAAAGTTCTACAAATCTTATCATATGAAATTTGTTACATGTATGTTTCTACATTCTTAATTTATTTTGCAATAATAAGTGTTCATTTTGTTACTTAATATTAAAGTTCGTTATTATATCCTACTCATTATTTCGTGTACAGTAATAACTTTAACATAGAACTATAGACTTGAGCTATATTTGTTTTATGTTAAGTTTTGTTTCTATGATCGTCAAACATGGGATAATCACGCAATGAAATTGAAAGATTTCTTCAAGCTCTCTAGGTTGATTTGCAAACATCTACCTATGCAAGTTGTTGACTCAACTATCTTTTTTAGAATAGTTTAGATGTTTCAGTTATCTATTAATTTACATTTGAAAGTGGTGACTACTTCTATTTACTCTACATACTCAAGTTTGTTTACTAAACATAATTATAGTTTCTTCCACTTTAATATATTTTCTTAGTTATTCTATTTTATCACTTGCATTTTCATTTAACGGCTAATACTATTTGTAGCGACCCGACAAAATCGTCATTGACGGTGCCGTCTACTTAGGTCCCGTTACGTGGTCATAAGTCTTTAAATAACATTTGACCAAAAGTATGTCGCATTCATTTCATAAGTAAAGATGTTTCAAGGTTTACAAAAGTAGTTCAATGACTAGTTACATTACAATGTTAACGTACAAATGAAACTTATGAGACATGATTTAGTAAAGTCAAAAGACGCTTCACGTATGCATGTATACTCGACATCCAAGCAAGTATCAAGATAGAGTGCGGAAGCATGTATCACTTAGCGTTCAAGGACCTGAGAAAACATATAGAAAACTGTCAACGAAAAACGTTGGTGAAATCATAGGTGTAATAGTAAACTTTGTTTTTGAACCACAAGATCTTGTATTGCCATAACGTTGATTATCTAAATCGTTTTCATTCCAAAGTTGTTATACGTTTGTGGAGCACCCAATTATCAAGACTTAACTGTTCACGAACCCCGTTATCATAGTGTTAGAACCTACACTATATACTCGAAAATATATTTCATCCGCTAACGGTAGCGAACCGTCCGAATGAGGGCTTGTCAAGCCCATGTGATCACACAACATAAGTTCACGTTTACACCCTGCAAGTGTAACTAATGATAATTGAATTGAGGCCTTTTTGTTCTAACCCCAAGTGGAATGTTTGTTTTCGTACTTGTGTTCAAAGCATAGAAGTATTATACGTATATGTTTCTCATCCCATAATTTGAAAGAGTAAAAGTTGTTGAAAAGGTGGGACTATGATCTCACCTTGATTGCACGAATATAAACGTACTTCACAAAGTAACGTGTGCAAGAACGAGTGCTAGTCTTAACCTAAACAAATAGGTTGTATCAATATCGGTAAACACGGTCGGTCAAAGTTGTTCAATTAGTCATATGGCTCGTTACAACTCGATTATATAGCATGTGAATCAAATTGTCAAGTTTCATGCAAGAATCAAGTATACAAGAAGGTTAGAACGGTTTAAACAAGTATTGATTAAGTTTGAACAAAAGTCAACTTTGGTCAAGTCAAAGTCAACAAAAAAGTCAACACGTTCGGGTCGGGTCCCGAACTATTTATCTGAGCTAATTATTCATATATAATCATGTTAGAACAAGTTACATGTTAATCGGAGGTGCGTAGCATAGTTGGAATTAAATGAAAAAGTGCAAAGTTGAACAGTCCCCAAACGCGACCAATGTCGTGCCGCGACATAGCTGGGCCGCGCCGCGGCATATAACGTGAGCTGGTGCCTGGGTCGTTTCAAATGTCTGAGTCTCAAACCAAATTTCATTCAAACACAAATTACGAATCGTAAACATTCAAAACACGTATCTTATATCGTTGGAAAGGTAATTTGATGAGGAATATAACTAAACACGTTTCATCAATCAAATTCATCATTTGCAATAATCGAATTTCCAAATTGAATGATCAATTAATGCTCATCATAAATGCTTCAAGTCTATAAATGCACATTGATGATTCGGGAATTAAATGCACACATATAATACGCCTTTTGTAGGTAATTATGCATACAATACTACTAAACACTTATAATTAACATTACAAAGCATTCAATTCATCAAAAATCCATTTTACTTCTATCAAACCCCAACTCAAAATCATAAATTTAGCAATTATGTTTATGGAGTCTTTCTAAGTCAACCTACACATTAAATTGAAGCTAGTGATGCTAGTAACACATTTAATACATGCACTTTTAATATTTAACAACATTCAAGTAACCAAATCTCAATATCAAACACACCCAAATATTCAAGTTTAAGCTAATTACATAAAATAGCAAGATCGAGCATATAAATCACATATTCATGTTAGACTTGAGCCATAGACACTAATTAACACTTTTATAAGTCAAAAACATCAAGAACATGAAATTCAGTGTTTTTAGAAAGTTACCCAAATGAGATGAGATTGGTATGGATTCGAAGAGGAAGATGCAAGGATTCCGAATATGTAATTTGTTTTAGTTGATGCTTGCTAGATCTTGAATAGATGATGAATTTGTGTTGAGTGAGTTGAGAGAAAAAGTGAAAGTATGAGATGAGAAGGAGAAGTGAATGAGTGGTGGTGGGGAGGTTGACTAGTTCCACTAGTCACCACTTTGCCCACTTGACAACATTAGTCCCTCGAGTTTAAAAGCAGGTGCACGAATTACCTAAACGAGATGTTTTAAAAACGCGTATTAACAGAAGATGTTATAATTATTTAACAGACTTAAAATAATTAAACAGAAAGTAAACGGAAAAAGACGGGATGTTACACTATTTGTGTATCTGATTGTCAAGGTACTGTTAACTCAACGATTTCAGCATTCACATTCATTTGATATCTGTAACATATTATTCAACTGTTTCTTTTAAGAAAAACTCGTGGTTTCACGGGTCTTTTCACTAGTAGTTAATATCTAAATTCTATAATGATGATGTCATTATTAGGATAATTCATTTGTTAAGAAAAAAATCAAAAAGAAAAAAAAGTATTGTGGGTGATGTCATTAATCTAAATAATTTTAAATTAAAATTAAATCTTATTAATTAATTATTATTATTAAATCTTATTAATAATTATTTTAATTATTAAAATTAAAATTTTTTAAATTATTTAATTAATTATTTTGAATTGAGTACGAGAAGGTATAAAAGTTAGGCAGAAAGAAACTAATTCTAAATTTATAATTTAATTTACACTTTCAAAATAAAATGACAATCAATATTATCTCTTATGATTGGATGTAAATTGTTTAATATGCATTTTAGGTGTTTGATAAAATGTTCAGCTGGCGAGTTTCTTAGTCTGACTATGTGGTTCCACGGGTCGTTAAACTAAATAACTTTAGCATTTACGTTCACTTAATACCTAAAACATATCATTAAACTGTTTCGTTTAAACAAACTCGTAGTTCCACGGGTCATTTCACTAGTTATAAGCTATAATGATAACGATTACATTGTAGTAATATTTGTAGTTGTACATCACTTAATAGGACACATGGAAAGAAAAAGAGTGAGAACTACCCCTAAAATATGTTCACTGATCAAAATATGATGGGTAAGGAACTAAGGATCGTCATACAAATTTTTGAGTTGGATTAGTTTAATAGCTTATTTTTCTTATATGATTTCTTTAATATTACTCCTTTTGTTTCAGAAAAATTTATTTCTTTAATATTACTCCTTTCAGAAAAAAAATTTCACTTTATTATATTGTCTTTATTAAATTAATTGTTCACCTACAACAATAATTATTAAATATTACTACACTTTCAATCATTCATTTCTTACGTAAATTCAGTCAAACCAATATAAATGTAAAACTGACATTTATGAAACATATCTTAGTATCTGATCTGTTTTTGAATAAGTTTTTATTTGCTTCACTTTATACTTTCTAACTTGTTTGCTTATAAAGAGTAACTATTGACTCTAATAAGTTCTTTAAACATCTTTTTAAGTTCTTTGAATTAATCATTTTGATTCAAGTTTTTTTTAATAAAGAATTTACATACGAATAGATATAAGTTAGTTATTTTAATTGGGTCTTAATGACCATCCTAATCATGTCTACGTATATTTTAGATTTAAAAGGATGACTTGCAAAATAACAGTTAGCAACACTTATTTGTTTAACCTTAATCACAAGCTAAATTGTCATTAATACGCCATTAGGTGAGATTAAGCGAGATTAACATCCTATAGACCAAAACTCTTTTGGATATAAAGAGGGCAACTATTCTAACCATGTTGAAACAAGTTTCGTGAATTATAGATGCCCCGAAGTGGTCAAACTTTATTTGGTCAAAAATTTAGACAGAGAGAACTGTGGTCGATCCACGGTTGACCGTGGAGTCGACCGTTGATGTTATGCGAGGTGTATACGAAATAGTTATATTTTTATTGCAAAATACTATTAAATACGATACAATTTTACATAAGTTATTTATTTATTTATAGAGTGGATATACCTAAACCTTGCTACAACATTTATAGGCAGTATACCTAATCGTATAGTAGTGTACTTTTTAGTAAGTTCGGTTCGTTCCACAGGGAGCTATCCAAGTTTAACGCTATATTTTTAAACTATATTTGTGTGTATATATATATATATATATATATATATATATATATATATATATATATATATATATATATATATATATATATATATATATATATATAAGTCGTATTATTATTATTATTATTATTATTATTATTATTATTATAAAAAGGGGGTTTTTTACCGTTTAATGACCGGTTTGTCGATTTTAAAGCTTTAGTCACAATTAAAATTTAATGTAAAATATTAAAAATAAATATAACTTAATATAAAGCATAAAATAAATAAAGATAATAAAATTGCGATAATTAAAAGTGCGATATGAAAGGACCCGTTCATATACATTATAAACGATTCACAGTAGTTGATTACATTGCGAGGTATTTGACCTTTATATGATACATTTTACAAACATTGCATTCATTTTTAAAAGACAAACTTTCTTTACATCGAAAATTGACAGGCATGCATACCATTTCATAATATCCACTATCCAACTATAAATTGATTTAATAATCTTTGATGAACTCAATGACTCGAATGCAACGTTCTTCGAAATATGCTATGAAAGACTCCAAGTAATATCTTTAAAATGAGCAAATGCACAGCGGAAGATTTCTTTAACACCTGAGAATAAACATGCTTTAAAGTGTCAACCAAAAGGTTGGTGAGTTCATTAGTTTATCATAATCATTTATTTCCATCATTTTAATAGACCACAAGAATTTCATTTCCAGTTCTCATAAATATACGTCCCATGCATAGAGACAAAAATAATCATTCATATGGTGAACACCTGGTAACCGACATTAACTAGATACATATAAGAATATCCCCTATCATTCCGGGATCCTTCTTCGGACATGATATAAATTTCGAAATACTAAAGCATCTGGTACTTTGGATGGGGTTTGTTAGGCCCAATAGATCTATCTTTAGGATTCGCGTCAATTAGGGTGTCTGTTCCCTAATTCTTAGATTACCAGACTTTAATAAAAAGGGGCATATTCGATTTCGATAATTCAACCATAGAATGTAGTTTCAATTACTTGTGTCTATTTCGTCAAACATTTATAATAGCGCATGTATTCTCAGTCCCAAAAATATAAAGGGTAAAAAGGCAAATGAAACTCACCATACTGTATTTCGTAGTAAAAATACATATAACGTCATTGAACAAGTGCAAGGTTGGCCTCGGATTCACGAACCTAAATTAATTATATATATTTATGTGTTGGTCAATATTTGTCTAACAAATTAGGTCAAGTCATAGTGTACCACAATCCTAATGCTCGAGACTAATATGCAAAAGTCAACAAAAGTAAATTTGACTCAAAATAATTTTCAAAAATCTATACATGATTAATATATAGTTTAAATATCGTCGTTTTATATTTTTAAATATTTTTAAAAGATTTATTAGAGTAAATAATATAATTTATTTATTAATAAATAAAATTTTATATTAAATTTATATAATAAAATATACTTTTATATATATTAAGTAATAAAATTTATAGGGTTCATTTAATATTATAAAGATAATATGATAGGTATTATTAAAGTAAGTTATTACACGTAGTAAAATATGTTTGTATCACATATTTATTTGATAAAATAATATCTATAATGATAGTAAGTAAAAGTTGTATTATTTTGTAATAATAATTATTATTATAAAAATATCAATATTTATAATTACTAAGATGACATTATGATAAAACGATAATTCTAATTATGATAACTTTAATATTTACGATAATTTTTAATATTATCTTTAAAATAATAATTCTATTTAAAATAATAATAATAATGATATTTTATAGTAACAATGATATTTCTATTAAAATGATAATTTTTGTTAAAATGATAGTTTTAATACTAACGATACTTTTAATAATAATAGTAATGATAAAAATAATAAGAACGATAATTTTATCTAAATCAATATCTTATAATATTTTAATTTCATCATGATACTCTTAGTCATTATTTCCTAATCGTTTCGTTTAATAGCTTTTAATCGTCTTTTATATCGTGTTCATAATAAGGATAATAATAGTAATCAAAATAATTAGGTGTTACAAATATTTGTTTTAATTACACTAATATTAATAATGATAGTTACTATAACATTATTAACGATAATACTAATAATTATCTTAATGATAATATAGTAATAATAATAATAACAATAACAATAACCATTTTTAAATAATGATATACATATTAATAATGATAATAATAATAATAATACTAATAATAATAATAATAATAATTGGATAATAATAATACTAATTATAACTTTAACGATAATAACGATAGTAATAATAAATAAATAAAAATAACAATTTTTAATGATAAATCCCTTTTATTAATAAAGATAATAATAATGATAATAACAAGATAAAACTAGAACGACGATAAAAACGACGATAATAATAATCATTTTTAATAAAAATATCAAAAATTCAATTGATTATAACTTCTAATCCGTTCATCGAAACCATTCGATATCTAAAGGAAAAGTTCTTAATTTTTCGCTAGCTTTCCAAGGACAGGCATATCTTATACCTTATCTCAACCGTAAGTGTAACTAATTCAAGATTCAACCTAACCTGTCTAAGGGCAATTTCAAAAGTACAAGCATGTATAATCCTAAATACTCGAGCACTAGTCAGGGATACACTATTAGTATGTAAAAGTTAAATTATGAGTACTCACGTATCAATATTGAGATTCAATATTGCAGGAAAGGTACGTAGACGCAACAGAAATGATAAACACTATATTGACCTCACGAGCATACCCATGAACCATACTCAATCACCTTCATAGCTATAACCCATAATTTCCTTAATCCTATCCTACTCGAAAAACAATTTCGAAATCACTCGTACAGCACTCCGTCGTAATATTTTATGTATACTAATAATATCTTGAAATAATATGGAGTAAATATATATATAGAGAAAAATATTTTCAAGTTTCTATGAAATAATGAAACCTATTGAATTCTATTTATAATAGATTTTTGAATTATTAAAGTGAATTATTAAAGTATGAATTATTAAAGTGAATTATTAAAGTATGAATTATTAAAGTGAATTATTAAAGTATGAATTATTAAAGTGAATTATTAAAGTATGAATTATTAAAGTGAATTATTAAAGTTAAAGTAAAGTAAAAATAAAGTAAATGTAAAGTTTAAGTATAGTAAAAGTATAAAACTATGTACGTATAATACGCGTATAAATATATATAATATTAATTTAAATCGTTATATATATTTAATAAAATAAAATATAAATATCGTTATCTTTATCATACTAGTTAAGTAATGAGTTGTCAAAAATGGTTCTAGATATTTATAAAAGTTATATACATTTTAATAATAAAGTTCTTTTTAAACTGAAAACGTTTTTGTACGTTTGAAAAATCTTCCACTATCCTTTGTCTAGTTCTCAATGATTGACAATTTATTCTTATTTATAAATCACTTTACCATTTTCCGAATATTGTTAAAATGGAAAGATTTCTCAAATCAACGTGGGCCTTTCAACAGAGACTTGTAATCATAATTCAATATATCTGATAATTCAATCATTTAATTTTATCTTCTAATTCCATTGATAAACATTTTGAAACAGATACAATCATATAAAGTATTTAATCTAATATTTTGTTTACGTTTCAAGTTATAATATATAAATATATATACACATATACATATATAATCATATTCTTTTAATGGTTCGTGAATCATTGGAACTTGGTCGAGGTTGAATGAATGTATGAACATAGTTTAAAATTCTTGAAATTTAACTTAACAAATATTGCTTATCGTGTCGGAAACATATAAAGATTAAAGTTTAAATTTGGCTGGAAATTTCCGGTGTCGGAAACATATAAAGATTAAAGTTTAAATTTGGTTGGAAATTTCCGGGTTGTCACACGATAAATAAAATGACGATAAATAAAATTGCGATAATTAAAAAGTACTATAATTAAAAGTGCGATAAGATATAAAATAAAGGAATTATGCTTATTTAAACTTCCGTAATCATGATGTTCGACGTGTTGATTTTAGTTTATTACCATGGGTTAATTGTCCTTTGTCCTGGATTATTCGATATGTCCATACGGTTTTGTCCATAATAGTCCATCAGTCATAAATATAAAGTGCGAGAGTCTTCGTCAAATTATCTTTATACCCGAAGTCAAATATTCCAACTAATTGAGGATTCGAACTGTAACAAGGTCTTAATACTTTGTTTAATGAATACACCAGGTTATCGACTGCGTGTAATCCAAGGTTTTACTACTTTGTTAACAATTACACCAATTACCCTTGAATGTAATCCACCCCTGTTTTAATGAGTCCATTAACCATTAATCCATTCTCGTGTCCGGTAAAATGAACGATAATTAGAATTTATAGATATCCCGCCCACCGTACCCGATTAAACGTATGTGGTTATATATAGATACGTCAAATTGTAATCTTTATATTAAATTAACGAGGTATCATTTAGTTAATATAAAGCCCATTAATAGCTCATAGTCCAATTTCCACAAGTGTCGTTCTTTTGTCCAAACCCCAATTATGGTACAAAGCCCAATAACCCCATCTTTAATATTTAGCCCAACATCACGATTATTTCGGCTTAAATAAGCATAATAATAACTTAGCTACGAGACATTAATTTAAAAAGGTTGAACATAACTTACAATGAGTAATAATAGCGTAGCGTTATACGGACAGAATTTCGACTTACACACTTACAACATTTGCTAACATAACCTTATTATTATTAATCTTAAATTAAAATTAAAATTAAAAAAAAAATATATATATATATATATATATCGTAGAGAGTGAGAGAGATTGAATATTCTGTAAATAAATCGGCCAAAAACGTTGCAATTTATAGAATGTGGCCTGCTACAGGGCACCATGCGATCGCATGGATTTAAAGCTTCCAGGCCATGCGATCGCATGGCCCTCTGATCCAGCTCACATAACTTTGTTTTCTAGTTTGCCGACGGTTTTTAATATATAATATAATATATATAATTTTAAGAATTATTTATATATTATATTATATTTATGTGCATAGTTGACTTGTAATTTTAGCTCCGTTGCGTCACGCGTTGATAGTTGGTTCATGCCCCGGTTCCGGATTTTCGAACGTCCTTGCGTACTATTTAATATCTCGTACTTTGCGTTTTGCGGCTTGTACTCTTGTAACTTTTAGACGTTTCTCATCAATAAATTGAACCACTTTGATAGTACTTTGTACTTTTTAGCTTTTTGGTCGTTTACGTCTTCAAATCATCGAATCTGTCTTTTGTCTTCACCTTTTATTATTTAAACGAATATCACTTGTAAATAGAACAATTGCAACTAAAAGCTTGTCTTTCTTGAGGGATAATGCTGTAGTGACCCGAACTTTTCCATGTTTATAGATATATATTAAATGAAATTGTTATTTACATGATTAAGTGTTTCCAACATTTTAAGCAATCAAACTTGTTAAGACTTGATTAATTGAAATAGGTTTCATATAGACAATTGACCACCCAAGTTGACCGGTGATTCACGAACGTTAAAACTTGTAAAAACTATATGATGAAATATATATGGTTATATATATAGTTAACATGATATTATGATAAGTAAACATATCATTAAGTATATTAACAATGAACTACATATGTAAAAGCAAGACTACTAACTTAATGATTTTGAAACGAGACATATATGTAACGATTATCGTTGTAACGACATTTAATGTATATATATCATATTATGAGATATTCATACATCATAATATCATGATAATATAATAATTTAAAATCTCATTTGATATTATAAACATTGGGTTAACAACATTTAATAAGATCGTTAACCTAAAGGTTTCAAAACAACACTTACATGTAACGACTAACGATGACTTAACGACTCAGTTAAAATGTATATACATGTAGTGTTTTAATATGTATTCATACACTTTTGAAAGACTTCAAGACACTTATCAAAATACTTCTACTTAACAAAAATGCTTACAATTACATCTTCGTTCAGTTTCATCAACAATTCTACTCGTATGCACCCGTATTCGTACTCGTACAATACACAGCTTTTAGATGTATGTACTATTGGTATATACACTCCAATGATCAGCTCTTAGCAGCCCATGTAAGTCACCTAACACATGTGGGAACCATCATTTGACAACTAGCATGAAATATCTCATAAAATTACAAAAATATGAGTAATCATTCATGACTTATTTACATGAAAACAAAATTACATATCCTTTATATCTAATCCATACACCAACGACCAAAAACACCTACAAACACTTTCATTCTTCAATTTTCTTCATCTAATTGATCTCTCTCAAGTTCTATCTTCAAGTTCTAAGTGTTCTTCATAAATTCTACAAGTTCTAGTTACATAAAATCAAGAATACTTTCAAGTTTGCTAGCTCACTTCCAATCTTGTAAGGTGATCATCCAACCTCAAGAAATCTTTGTTTCTTACAGTAGGTTATCATTCTAATACAAGGTAATAATCATATTCAAACTTTGGTTCAATTTCTATAACTATAACAATCTTATTTCAAGTGATGATCTTACTTGAACTTGTTTTCGTGTCATGATTCTGCTTCAAGAACTTCGAGCCATCCAAGGATCCGTTGAAGCTAGATCCATTTTTCTATTTTCCAGTAGGTTTATCCAAGGAACTTAAGGTAGTAATGATGTTCATAACATCATTCGATTCATACATATAAAGCTATCTTATTCGAAGGTTTAAACTTGTAATCACTAGAACATAGTTTAGTTAATTCTAAACTTGTTCGCAAATAAAAGTTAATCCTTCTAACTTGACTTTTAAAATCAACTAACATTATGTTCTATATCTATATGATATGCTAACTTAATGATTTAAAACCTGGAAACACGAAAAACACCGTAAAACCGGATTTACGCCGTCGTAGTAACACCGCGGGCTGTTTTGGGTTAGTTAATTAAAAACTATGATAAACTTTGATTTAAAAGTTTTTATTCTGAGAAAATTATTTTTATTATGAACATGAAATTATATCCAAAAATTATGGTTAAACTCAAAGTGGAAGTATGTTTTCTAAAATGGTCATCTAGACGTCGTTCTTTCGACTGAAATGACTACCTTTACAAAAATGACTTGTAACTTATTTTTCCGACTATAAACCTATATTTTTCTGTTTAGATTCATAAAATAGAGTTCAATATTAAACCATAGCAATTTGATTCACTCAAAACGGATTTAAAATGAAGAAGTTATGGGTAAAACAAGATTGGATAATTTTTCTCATTTTAGCTACGTGAAAATTGGTAACAAATCTATTCCAACCATAACTTAATCAACTTGTATTGTATATTATGTAATCTTGAGATACCATAGACACGTATACAATGTTTCGACCTATCATGTCGACACATCTATATATATTTCGGAACAACCATAGACACTCTATATGTGAATGTTGGAGCTAGCTATACAGGGTTGAGGTTGATTCCAAAATATATATAGTTTGAGTTGTGATCAATACTGAGATACGTATACACTGGGTCGTGGATTGATTCAAGATAATATTTATCGATTTATTTCTGTACATCTAACTGTGGACAACTAGTTGTAGGTTACTAACGAGGACAGCTGACTTAATAAACTTAAAACATCAAAATATATTAAAAGTGTTGTAAATATATTTTGAACATACTTTGATATATATGTATATATTGTTATAGGTTCGTGAATCAACAGTGGCCAAGTCTTACTTCCCGACGAAGTAAAAATCTGTGAAAGTGAGTTATAGTCCCACTTTTAAAATCTAATATTTTTGGGATGAGAATACATGCAGGTTTTATAAATGATTTACAAAATAGACACAAGTACGTGAAACTACATTCTATGGTTGAATTATCGAAATCGAATATGCCCCTTTTTATTAAGTCTGGTAATCTAAGAATTAGGGAACAGACACCCTAATTGACGCGAATCCTAAAGAAAGATCTATTGGGACTAACAAACCCCATCCAAAGTACCGGATGCTTTAGTACTTCGAAATTTATATCATATCCGAAGGGTGTCTCGGAATGATGGGGATATTCTTATATATGCACCTTGTTAATATCGGTTACCAGGTGTTCACCATATGAATGATTTTTATCTCTATGTATGGGATGTGTATTGAAATATGAAATCTTGTGGTCTATTGTTACGATTTGATATATATAGGTTAAACCTATAACTCACCAACATTTTTGTTGACGTTTAAAGCATGTTTATTCTCAGGTGAATACTAAGAGCTTCCGCTGTTGCATACTAAAATAAGGACAAGATTTGGAGTCCATGTTTGTATGATATTGTGTAAAAACTACATTCAAGAAACTGATTTCGATGTAACATATTTGTATTGTAAACCATTATGTAATGGTCGTGTGCAAACAGGATATTTTAGATTATCATTATTTGATAATCTACGTAAAGCTTTTTAAATCTTTATTTATGAAACAAAGGTTATGGTTTGTTTTAAAAATGAATGCAGTCTTTGAAAAACGTCTCATATAGAGGTCAAAACCTCGCAACGAAATCAATTAATATGGAACGTTTTTAATCAATAAGAACGGGACATTTCAGTTGGTATCCGAGCATTGGTCTTAGAGAACCAGAATTTTGCATTAGTGTGTCTTATCGAGTTTGTTAGGATACATTAGTGAGTCTGGACTTCGACCGTGTTTACTTGAAAAATGATTGCTTAACAAATTTTGTTGGAAACTATATATTTTTAACATGTGAATATTATGTGATATATTAATCTCTTAACGCGTTTGATATTATGTGATAGATGTCTACCTCTAGAACAAGTCCCACTGACTCACATAATAATAATGAAGAGTCAAATGTAAATTGGAATGATTCGTGGACTGATTCACAAGTTCCCGAAGAGGAACCGGAAGAAGAGTCGAAACCGGAAGAAGAATCATAACCGGAAGAAGAATCGGAACTGGAAGAAGAAATAGAACCAGTGGGGGAAATAATAAAACGGTTAAGTAGAAGAAAATCCTCAACCAACCGACCAAAGTTAATTATGGTCAATGGTGTTTCCGCCAAGGAAGCAAAGTACTGGGAGGATTACCAATTCTCCGATGAATCGGATCCCGACAAGGATTCCGATGATGTTATAGAAATTAACCCGACACAATTTAATAAGGCAAAAGAGAACAATAAGGGAAAGGGCATAAAAATAGATAAATTTGATTCCAAACCCGATGAAATTTATATGTATCATCAACACCCGTATTTCTTAAGTTGTGACAATAACCCGGGAACCTCTAAACCACCAGGTTTTTCTAAACTAATGTGGAAAACGACGGCTCGTATTAGGGGAACATCATATATCCCTAGAAACTTGGCAAAACGAACCAAAACCGAAGAAGAAGAAACGAGCGAGTCGGAATAAGATAGTTGTATTCGTGTGGTGTAATATATGTAATATAGTGTGCTTATGCTTTATGATATATGTAAAAATTGCTTGTATTAATAAGTATTTTTTTTTATGAATCTAACTCTTGTCTATTTTACAGTATAAAAACACAAAATGGATAGACAACCCAATATTTTAAGAGACCTACCCGGAGACATGATTAATGAAATCTTGTCTAGAGTCGGTCAGAATTCCTCGGCACAACTATTTAAGGCGAGATCAGTTTGTAAGACATTCGAAGAACGTTCCAAGAATGCCTTGATTTATAAAAGGCTTTCGTTCGAAATATGGGGGATATCACATTGGGAAATCCATAAGTTACGATGTGTTTACTTTGACGCATATATTGCGGGGAACCCAAATGCTATTTTACGCAACGGGTTAAGAAATTATTTTGACTCAATATATCCGAATATAGGACTTCGTGATTTAGAAAAAGCGGCTAACATGCAACATAAAGAAGCATGTTATGCTTACGGGTTAGTAATGTTCGCTTCTCACCAAAGTGAGAATAAGAACATCGGGCTACAACTATTAAACAAAATGTTCCCACAAGTGACGGAGTCGGTAATTGGGGTAAGAAATGAGGTTTTTAGGTTATTAAGAGACTGTTGGTCATTACGTAACCTTCATCCTTTTGACGACGTTACAACACATTGTCTTACTATCGGTCACAATAGTTATGTTCCACAAAACCAAGGATGGGAAGTGGTATTAGTAAAACCAGAATGCATGACTTGTTTCTGGACGTATGAATTACGTGTCTTTATTGCCTTTGCTGAACGCCTTATTTATTAACTAGAATTATCTTCGCAACTACTTTGTATCAAAGTTTTATGTGCTATATTTCATGCTATATGTAAAAAAAAGCGGTATTATAAGTTTGCAAGTTATTATATAAAGGTTTGAATATGATATTTTTTTTGTGTGTGATTAGTTTTTCATATAGAATTGTAGTAGTTGAAATGGTATGTTAGCTACTAAGTATGAACTTAACGGGTAGGTACTACCCGAATTAAAGAGTATAAAACGCTAATATGAAGAAAGAGCTTTTATAAATAAGTTCATATTACGCTACGAAATACTATTGACTACTCTTGATATTCTATATGATTAACTCGTTTCATTTGACTATTTTGAAAGAAATGGCACCGACTACTCGACACACCTTGAATATGAGCGAAGAGGAATTTCTTGCCTTTCTTGCTTCAAACATAGCCGCAGTACAGGCTGCGCTACATACCAACAATAACCTTGGATCTAGCAGTACAGGAAATCGTATAGGATGCACCTACAAAGAATTCACTGCCTGCAAACCTTTGGAATTTGATGGAACCGAAGGACCGATCGGATTGAAACGGTGGACCGAGAAGGTCGAGTCGGTGTTTGCCATAAGTAAGTGTACTGAAGAGGACAAAGTGAAGTACGCTACGCATACCTTCACAGGTTCTGCGTTAACATGGTGGAATACCTATCTAGAGCAAGTGGGACAAGATGATGCTTACGCACTACCGTGGTCAGCATTCAAGCACTTGATGAACGAGAAGTACCGTCCCAGAACCGAGGTCAATAAGCTCAAGACAGAACTTAGAGGGTTATGAACCCAAGGATTTGATATTACCACGTACGAAAGACGATTCACAGAATTATGCCTATTGTGTCCGGGAGTGTTCGAAGATGAGGAAGAGAAGATCGACACGTTTGTGAAAGGATTACCGGAAAGAATCCAAGAAGATATAAGTTCACATGGGCCCGCCTCCATACAACAGGCATGTAGAATGGCTTACAAACTAGTGAACCAGATTGAAGAAAGAATTAAAGAACAGACTGCTGAAGAGGCCAATGTGAAGCAAGTCAAAATAAAGTGGGAGGAAAACAGTGATAAGAATCACCAATACAACAACAACAACAGCAATTACAACAATAATCGCAACAACTATCCCAACAATCGCAACATCAATCGCAACTACAACAAACGGCCCAACAACAACAACAACAACAGCAACAGCAACTACAACAATCATCCCAACAACAATAATAACCACAGCAACAACAACAATCAGAAGCAGCTATGCCAAAGGTGTGAAAAGTATCACTCGGGGTTCTGCACCAAATTTTGCAACAAGTGTAAAAGAAATGGTCATAGCGTGGCGAAGTGTGAGGTCTACGGACCAGGGGTTAACAGAACGAAAGGAACAAATGGTGTCAGAACGAGTAATGGCGGAGCAAGTTGTGATGACCCGGAAATTTCCGAACAAATTTAAACTTTAATCTTTATATATATCCGACACGATAAGCAAAATCTGTAATGTTGAGTCCCAAAAGTTTTGAAACTATATTCATTTAATCAAATACCCTTTGACCATGCCTAACGATTCACGAACAATTATGTGTAAATAAATATATATGCATATACATGTGTGCTTATTAAATTGAGATATATTAATAAAACATTGATCGGATTAGTTAATATGAATATTAGCTATGAGATCTATATAATGAGGTTGGAAATGTTATCAAGGTATTGAATGAATAATACTTTATACGAACGTATTTGTTCGATGTAAGTTTATCGACGAGATTAAAAGATAATATCAAATGATTGAATTATCAGATACACTGAATTATGATCACGAGTCTCCGTCGTAAGGTCCACTATGATTTAAGAGACTATTACATTTTTAACGGTATTCGGAAATTTAGTGAAATGATGCGCATGCAAGAACGACAGTGTTCTTATCGAGGATTAGTCAAAGGTTGGTGGAGGGTTGAATTTCATAACACTTGGTTGATAACTTGCAACGTATATAGAACGTGATTATGTATATTAGATATATTAGTTAGGTAAAAGATAGTAACCCTTGTTCATTGATTCGATTTATAATTAGATATTTTAACTAGAGCCTTTGAGAAATTAAAGTAAAGGTTGGCGCATAAATAAGTTATATCAGATTAAGTTTTCGAGCATAACCGTTAGGTGATATAACAATATCTTGTATTCACACGATTTTAATGTTATATATATATTGGTCTTTGAAATATAATTAATTTTGAAAAGTGAAATAATATATTATTGGATAAATATTTCAAACATATGTATTAGGTATAAGTTTATAAATTTTAAATGTACATATATTTTATTTTAGTCATAAAACGTTTTGATTCAAACTAATAAGATTAAATATATATTTTGCGACGTCGATTTATAAAAGGAAATGACCAAAACACTCAAAAGATTAAGTTACACTTTGAGTGGGTTAGTTTTTAATTAACTTAAGTCTAGTTATTAATAAAGGTACATGTCACAAAATGTTTAACTTAAAATAAAATATTTTGATAAACAACGAGACTTTGATTTAAATAAGTAAATGACCACAACGCTAAATTTTATAAGTGATATTTTTATAAAGATAAATTATTGATAAGTAAGTCTAATTTTTGTAAAAGGTACACGTCGTGTAACGTAAAAGGCTAGTTTTCTAAACGTACGAAAGTGCGCCCGAAAAACCGAAAGTGGTACATGAGTCGTGAGACCACGACCGTGTCATTTTTGTAAAAATTATATTTTTACCATGAGCGTAAATATAATATAATATTTAATTAATTCTAAAGATTAAATATATTATATATTAAATAATATATAAAAAAAAACTTACGTAACATTTCATATATGTAAAAAGAATGAAAGTGTTGGCAGATTAGTTGAGTGCCCATGAGCTGTGAATTTTGACCATGGGGTCGCATGAATTAAACTCACAACCCCCGTGCGATCGCATGGGGGGGTTGGTGAGGCCACATTATAAAACTCGCGCAGTCTGGTGCCGAATCCACTTCTCAATTTGTCTATCCATCTATGTATATTACTCCGTAATACTTACTTATTTTATTATTAAGATTATTAAAGTTTATTATTATTAGTATTAGTATTGTAAGGAGTAATAATATTAGTATTAAATACACATAAAATACTACGACGGGGTGTTGTTCAAGTGATTTAAAAATGGGTTTTTGCGAGTAGGATAGGGCTAAGGAAATTATGGGTTATGACTAAGAAGGTTATGGGTATGGATTATGGGTATGCTCGTGAGGTCAAACTAGTGTTTATCATCTCCGTCGCGTCTACGTACCTTTCCTGCAATATTGAATCTCAATATTGATACGTGAGTACTCCTAATTTAATTTTTACATACTAATAGTGTATCCCTAGCTAGTGCTCGAGAAAATAGGATTATGCATGCTTGTACATTTGATATTGCCCTTAGATAGGTTATGTTGAATCTTAAAGGTTGTTATACTAGGGATGAGATAAGGTATAAGATATGCATGTCATTGGAAAGCTAGTGAAAAATTAATAACTTTTCCTTTAGATGTCAAAGGGATCTAATGGACGGATTAGAAATTATAGCCAATTGAAAATTTCGTAAAAATGATTATTATCGTCGTTAATATCATTGTTCTAAATTTTATCTAATTGTTAATATTACTATTATTATAATTATTATTATTATCATCATTATTATTATATTTATTATTGTTATTATCATTATTATTATTATTATTATTATTATTATTATCATCAAAATGAACACGATGTAAAAGACGATTTAAGAACCTTTACCAAATTAATTGGGAAATAAGGAGTATGAGTATCATGATGAAATTTAAATATTGTAAAATAATAATTTAGATAAAATTATCGTTCTTATTATTTTTATCATTACTAATATTATTAAAAGTATCGATATTATAAAAACTATCATTTATTCAAAAATTATCATTTTAATTGAAATGTCATTGTTATTATAAATATCATTATTATTATTTTAAATAAAAATTATTACTTTAAAGTTAATATTAAAAGTATCGTAAATATTAAAGATAAAATAATTAGAATTATCATTTTACCATAATATCATTGTTAGTAAAAATAAATATTGATTGTTATAATTACAAAATAATACGACTTTTAATTATTATTATCAATGCTATTTTATCAAATAAAAATATAATTATCTCAATAGAACCTATCACAATATTTTATGACATTAAATGAACTTTATAAATTTTTATTACTTAAGATATATATAAATGTATATTTTAATATAAAATTGTATTTATTAATAAATGAATTATATTATTTACTCTATTAAATCTTTTAAAAATATTTAAAAATATAAAACGACGATATTTAAACTATATATTAATCATGTATAGATTTTTGGAAATTATTTTGAGTCAAATTTACTTTTGTTGACTTTTGCATATTAGTCTCGAGCATTAGGATTGTGCTACACTATGACTTGACCTAATTTGTTAGACAAATATTGACCAACAGATAAATATATATAATTAATTTAGGTTCGTGAATCCGAGGCCAACCTTGCACTTGTTCAATGACGTTATATGTATTTTTACTACGAAATACTGTATGGTGAGTTTCATTTGCTCCCTTTTACTCTTTACGTTTTTGGGCTGAGAATACATGCAAATGCTTTATTAACTGTTTTACAATAATTATATGTGTAAGTTTCATTTGCTTCCTTTTTACTCATTACATTTTTGGGACTGAGAATACGTGCGTTTTTATAAATGTTTGACGAAATAGACACAAGTAATTGAAACTACATTCTATGGTTGAATTATCGAAATCGAATATGCCCCTTTTTATTAAAGTCTGGTAATCTAAGAATTAGGGAACAGACACCCTAATTGACGCGAATCCTAAAGATAGATCTATTGGGCCTAACAAACCCCATCCAAAGTACCGGATGCTTTAGTACTTCGAAATTTATATCATGTCCGAAGGAGGATCCCGGAATGATAGGGGATATTCTTATATGTATCTAGTTAATGTCGGTTGCCAGGTGTTCACCATATGAATGATTATTTTTGTCTCTATGCATGGGACGTATATTTATGAGAACTGGAAATGAAATTCTTGTGGTCTACTAAAATGATGGAAGTAAATGATTATGATAAACTAATGAACTCACCAACCTTTTGGTTGACACTTTAAAGCATGTTTATTCTCAGGTGTTAAAGAAATCTTCCGTTGTGCATTTTCTCATTTTAAAGATATTACTTGGAGTCTTTCATAGCATATTTCGAAGAACGTTGCATTCTAGTCATTGAGTTCATCAAAGATTATTATTAAATCAATTTATAGTTGGATAGTAGATATTATGAAATGGTATGCATGCCTGTCAATTTTCGATGTAAAGAAAGTTTGTTTTTTTTAAAAACGAATGCAATGTTTGTAAATTGTATCATATAGAGGTCAAATACCTCGCAATGTAATCAACTATTGTGAATCGTTTATAATGTATATGAACGGGTCCTTTCAGTTGGTATCAGAGCGGTGGTCTTAGCGAACCAGGTCTTGCATTAGTGTGTCTTACTGTTAGTTGTTAAGATACATTAGTGAGTCTGGACTTCGACCGTGTCTGCATGTCAAAAGTTTTGCTTATCATTTTGTGTCGGAAATCATCTACTTATCATCCTTAGGAAATTATCTGCTTATCATCTTAAGTCTAGACGCGTTTTCCTGCATTTATTGCATAACAGCGTATAGACGAAATTCACATCTTAGCATATCTGCTAATTAATATCTTAGCATATTTATTATGTGAACTTTGACTAACATCTTTCAAAGATTCTTCTAAATCTATGGGATTTTGGTATTATATATACATATGTAAATTATGTATTGAGGAATACCAAATCTAAATTCTACAATCTATTTTATACCAAAATTCTTTCTCTGATCATACGAGATGGATTCCGCATCTAGTTCGAACTCCTCAGATTTCGACAGCTATGTCGATATGGATTTCCATTCGAGCTCCGAAAATAGTGTGACCGGAATGGATCAACCAATCAGTCATCATCTATTCTGGATGAAATGGGGATGGGTTCGTAGCCTCCTCAATTATTGGAGACAAGAAGAAGGTGATCCTTTCCATCCACCAAATTGCCCTATTGGCGATGAACCTGAAGCACTTACCGGCGAACCTGTTCGTGAAACCATTTTCTCTCTCATTTCCAGAGTATCTCGTCACGATTATATATTACATCAAATTCTAAATTTTTTTTACCCGCTTGTCTCAACCGACAATCATCCCGGTATACTAGCAGAAGTTAACGAACTTCGTGCTCGCGTGACAGCTTTAGAGCTTATGGTGCAAGGATTACAAACACCATCAGCAGCACCAGCAGCATAATCAGTACCACCAGTAGCATCAACATCGCAAACCTCGATACCCTAAACATCAGCAGCATCACACGCCTCAACATCATAATCTGTATCTCGGATATCAACATCACACGCACCATAGATACCAAGGAGTACTAACAACAACAAACGATGAAGTATTGATTCATAACTTCATCGGAAGAACATTCTACGGCGATTATGTAATCTCTAAAGTCTTAGAGATTATCTATTTCCACCCTAACCCTAAATCAGATGAGTGAACCAAAATGATTCAAGGAAGAATCAAAACCCTAACAAGGATGGTGCGCGATTTACAAATTAGACTTGTTATACAAGCATCACTAGCAGTTACCGGAAGTATCATCAGCAGCAACAGTACTATTAGCATCACCAGTATAGTCAGTAACGTCAGCATCGTCAGAATCAACAACACTTATGACATCACATATTCCGTCAGTTCAAGAATCACTGTGGAAACCATTACGAATTAATAACGAGGATATTGTATCAACGAGTCATGAAGTATTACCTCAGTTCCTCCGAAGAATTTATATGTATATCCTATACATACATATATAAATTTTTTTTTTTAACCATAAGAAATCTTTTTGTACTAAGCTATTATGTATGGAACTTAACTATCCGGTTAATTCATATTACTAATATGCTATGATGTACATTCTTCGTTAACAATTTAATCATTGTTAACCACAATCTGTGTTTCAACTCAATGAATTTTATTTCATAATAAATCAAGTGTATTATTCAATAACATGTTTGATTTTACACTTTAATCTTTGATGCGCTGAAAACTTTCTATATCACATCAATCGTACCTCGCGAAGTTCGCAAGAATTCCACAAGCATCAACATTCTTCACTAAGGAAATATCAATAAGAATAAATATTGAAGTATTGATTACATTAGTGAGATACTCCGCGAAATTTTGTAATTCCTAATGTTTTAGAGATTACTCATTTCTAATTCAAGCCGAAAATCAAATGAATTTAATGTGATTTTAAACTCATTAAATCTGTATTACATCTGAAGAAAATATACCCACATATATTTTCATAAAGATTGTAATGAGAATTCTTGTTCAAAATATTATTTGTGAATTTTTTTTTACGGGTAGGTAATACCCGAGAGATATATAAAATCACAATTAATATGTTACATTCTTCAATTCTGATTCAATAATCATCAACTAAACCAATATACATTCTTCTATAGAAATCAAAACAACCATACTCATTCGAATCTAATTACATATTATGATTTTGGGAATTTCAGAATTCAACTCGAGATACAACCAAAATCATCACTCTTAGATCTTTACATTTTTCAAAAAGCTATACTTTGACTTCAAAACTGTGATAGAACATCACTTTTAATCGTAACACACAAGATGGATATGAAAAATCATTCGGGATTTAGGACGATTTCATCATTTGGATATTGACTATGACAATCTGCAATTAAATCCCTTCGAAATTCTAGAAGACACATCAAATAATAAACAATTGAGATGATGATCCAACCACACGTTACCCGAAGTTTTGTACCTGAAAAACTCTCGAAACCAAAGTCATAATCTAACATGTACCTGCGTCGAATTCTTCTAGCAAAAACAACATTTCGATTCCTTTTCAAAGTAGCCAATTTTGTCACAGCTCCAGCAAGTCAACTTCGATTTTTCAGTCGGACCAGTCTTATTATAACCCTGTTAGATACGTTGCCCTTTCATCATTATTACTGGGGAACCTTTCATATTCCACCATATTACCACCAGCGTTTAATCATCTAAAACACGATTCTTCTGAACCCATCTCGAATTGATAACCAGTGATTCAGATATTATAGCATTAAATGCAGAGGAAACAAAAAAAAAATGGTAGATGATCTGAACGGCCAAATGTTTGATGAAAGAAGATAGTGAGTTGGTAAAGCTCAGAAAAAGAAAGGATTTGGTACTGAAAAACGGATTGAGCAAAGTATGAAGGAAGCTGTGGATAAATCACAAGGACTGAATCTACCTTCAAAGGATCCAAATGATTCAGTGTCTGCTGAAATAGTTAGCAAACACATTACCCCTTAGTCTAAACCTTCACAGACAGATATTCTTCATCATCATCTTACCTTAAATATTATAAGGTATCTTCGTATCTTCCATTATACATATTCTCCATATTTCTGGAAATATTATCACAACTATTCTTATATGAGATCATTTATCTCTCTGTAATATCTGCAACATAAAAGAAACTGTGTTAGTTGCTAAATTCTGAAAAATTCAAATATGAATGTTTTTGAAGTAGTGTTGGGAACTGATGCATGGGTTAGTATAATATAATGACACTTGATCAACGTCATTATATTACGGTAATTCATGCTAAGTTTCTAATGGACGTGATGATTCACAGAATATACCGTCATCATGTACCATTTACACGACTCTTACATTCTACTTAATCTCTAAACATATCAAGGAACTATTTCTTGATGATTCGGTCTTTTTCAGAGTATTCTGGTAATTTAACAAATCAGGATTTACCATTGCCCTTTCCTTCTTAGAACAATTACTATATTCCTTCTGAAATCCATACATACGAATTCCGGACCATTACGAGAGCTATTTAATCGCAAGAAGAAGAAACGAAAGGACAAAGCTCCGAAATAGAAATTCGGGGTATAAACCGTAGCAAATAGAAGAGAGCATTAACTATGGATGACGATGACTATAGAAGACAGAAGCAGGGACATCGAAATATAAGGGAAGGTGTAAAATCTAACAACAACCCGGAAATTACAACCCGTATATATCGATGCATATAGCAATGTAAAGACATGGGAGAACTAGAAACACTATAAACCTAAGAGTATAGTAGAAGTAAATAGATTCTTCTGGTGGCAGATTAAAAAGAAGAATGACAGATATGCAAGTTAAGAGGATATCAAGGATCAGAATGGGATGGAGCATATTAACGAATACTTTAAAGTAGGAATTGAGAAAGAAAGAATAGAAGGTGTGAGTTGTAAGGAAATGGAGAGGGTGGATTTATAGGAAAATTTTTGACAGAGCAATCGAAGCAGATTACTGCATTTAATCAAAGAAGATCTGAATCTCCTTAATTACCGAAGAATCAAATCTTAATATGAAGATTTCTTCTAAATTCCTTAAATTTCGAAAATCAATCTTGACTACGACACCAGTTAAGTCAAACTTACTTTTATTCATTTTCACTCTTAAGTGATAGCTTCATTCGTGCTCTTCACAAAAACAAATCATTTTATCTTTATTAATCAATGATGATAAAACCCTAATTATCAGTTCATATACGTCATGAAAACACTCTTACTGTTAGCCATGACAATCTCTATCAAATTTCGGGACGAAATTTCTTTTAACGGGTAGGTAATGTGATGACCCGGAAATTTCCGAACAAATTTAAACTTTAATCTTTATATATATCCGACACGATAAGCAAAATCTGTAATGTTGAGTCCCAAAAGTTTTGAAACTATATTCATTTAATCAAATACCCTTTGACCATGCCTAACGATTCACGAACAATTATGTGTAAATAAATATATATGCATATACATGTGTGCTTATTAAATTGAGATATATTAATAAAACATTGATCGGATTAGTTAATATGAATATTAGCTATGAGATCTATATAATGAGGTTGGAAATGTTATCAAGGTATTGAATGAATAATACTTTATACGAACGTATTTGTTCGATGTAAGTTTATCGACGAGATTAAAAGATAATATCAAATGATTGAATTATCAGATACACTGAATTATGATCACGAGTCTCCGTCGTAAGGTCCACTATGATTTAAGAGACTATTACATTTTTAACGGTATTCGGAAATTTAGTGAAATGATGCGCATGCAAGAACGACAGTGTTCTTATCGAGGATTAGTCAAAGGTTGGTGGAGGGTTGAATTTCATAACACTTGGTTGATAACTTGCAACGTATATAGAACGTGATTATGTATATTAGATATATTAGTTAGGTAAAAGATAGTAACCCTTGTTCATTGATTCGATTTATAATTAGATATTTTAACTAGAGCCTTTGAGAAATTAAAGTAAAGGTTGGCGCATAAATAAGTTATATCAGATTAAGTTTTCGAGCATAACCGTTAGGTGATATAACAATATCTTGTATTCACACGATTTTAATGTTATATATATATTGGTCTTTGAAATATAATTAATTTTGAAAAGTGAAATAATATATTATTGGATAAATATTTCAAACATATGTATTAGGTATAAGTTTATAAATTTTAAATGTACATATATTTTATTTTAGTCATAAAACGTTTTGATTCAAACTAATAAGATTAAATATATATTTTGCGATGTCGATTTATAAAAGGAAATGACCAAAATACTCAAAAGATTAAGTTACACTTTGAGTGGGTTAGTTTTTAATTAACTTAAGTCTAGTTATTAATAAAGGTACATGTCACAAAATGTTTAACTTAAAATAAAATATTTTGATAAACAACGAGACTTTGATTTAAATAAGTAAATGACCACAACGCTAAATTTTATAAGTGATATTTTTATAAAGATAAATTATTGATAAGTAAGTCTAATTTTTGTAAAAGGTACACGTCGTGTAACGTAAAAGGCTAGTTTTCTAAACGTACGAAAGTGCGCCCGAAAAACCGAAAGTGGTACATGAGTCGTGAGACCACGACCGTGTCATTTTTGTAAAAATTATATTTTTACCATGAGCGTAAATATAATATAATATTTAATTAATTCTAAAGATTAAATATATTATATATTAAATAATATATAAAAAAAAAACTTACGTAACATTTCATATATGTAAAAAGAATGAAAGTGTCGGCAGATTAGTTGAGTGCACATGAGCTGTGAATTTTGACCATGGGGTCGCATGAATTAAACTCACAACCCCCGTGCGATCGCATGGGGGGGTTGGTGAGGCCACATTATAAAACTCGCGCAGTCTGGTGCCGAATCCACTTCTCAATTTGTCTATCCATCTATGTATATTACTCCGTAATACTTACTTATTTTATTATTAAGATTATTAAAGTTTATTATTATTAGTATTAGTATTGTAAGGAGTAATAATATTAGTATTAAATACACATAAAATACTACGACGGGGTGTTGTTCAAGTGATTTAAAAATGGGTTTTTGCGAGTAGGATAGGGCTAAGGAAATTATGGGTTATGACTAAGAAGGTTATGGGTATGGATTATGGGTATGCTCGTGAGGTCAAACTAGTGTTTATCATCTCCGTCGCGTCTACGTACCTTTCCTGCAATATTGAATCTCAATATTGATACGTGAGTACTCCTAATTTAATTTTTACATACTAATAGTGTATCCCTAGCTAGTGCTCGAGAAAATAGGATTATGCATGCTTGTACATTTGATATTGCCCTTAGATAGGTTATGTTGAATCTTAAAGGTTGTTATACTAGGGATGAGATAAGGTATAAGATATGCATGTCATTGGAAAGCTAGTGAAAAATTAATAACTTTTCCTTTAGATGTCAAAGGGATCTAATGGACGGATTAGAAATTATAGCCAATTGAAAATTTCATAAAAATGATTATTATCGTCGTTAATATCATTGTTCTAAATTTTATCTAATTGTTAATATTACTATTATTATAATTATTATTATTATCATCATTATTATTATATTTATTATTGTTATTATCATTATTATTATTATTATTATTATTATCATCAAAATGAACACGATGTAAAAGACGATTTAAGAACCTTTAACAAATTAATTGGGAAATAAGGAGTATGAGTATCATGATGAAATTTAAATATTGTAAAATAATAATTTAGATAAAATTATCGTTCTTATTATTTTTATCATTACTAATATTATTAAAAGTATCGATATTATAAAAACTATCATTTATTCAAAAATTATCATTTTAATTGAAATGTCATTGTTATTATAAATATCATTATTATTATTTTAAATAAAAATTATTACTTTAAAGTTAATATTAAAAGTATCGTAAATATTAAAGATAGCATAATTAGAATTATCATTTTACCATAATATCATTGTTAGTAAAAATAAATATTGATTGTTATAATTACAAAATAATACGACTTTTAATTATTATTATCAATGCTATTTTATCAAATAAAAATATAATTATCTCAATAGAACCTATCACAATATTTTATGACATTAAATGAACTTTATAAATTTTTATTACTTAAGATATATATAAATGTATATTTTAATATAAAATTGTATTTATTAATAAATGAATTATATTATTTACTCTATTAAATCTTTTAAAAATATTTAAAAATATAAAACGACGATATTTAAACTATATATTAATCATGTATAGATTTTTGGAAATTATTTTGAGTCAAATTTACTTTTGTTGACTTTTTCATATTAGTCTCGAGCATTAGGATTGTGGTACACTATGACTTGACCTAATTTGTTAGACAAATATTGACCAACAGATAAATATATATAATTAATTTAGGTTCGTGAATCCGAGGCCAACCTTGCACTTGTTCAATGACGTTATATGTATTTTTACTACGAAATACTGTATGGTGAGTTTCATTTGCTCCCTTTTACTCTTTACGTTTTTGGGCTGAGAATACATGCAAATGCTTTATTAACTGTTTTACAATAATTATATGTGTAAGTTTCATTTGCTTCCTTTTTACTCATTACATTTTTGGGACTGAGAATACGTGCGTTTTTATAAATGTTTGACGAAATAGACATAAGTAATTGAAACTACATTCTATGGTTGAATTATCGAAATCGAATATGCCCCTTTTTATTAAAGTCTGGTAATCTAAGAATTAGGGAACAGACACCCTAATTGACGCGAATCCTAAAGATAGATCTATTGGGCCTAACAAACCCCATCCAAAGTACCGGATGCTTTAGTACTTCGAAATTTATATCATGTCCGAAGGAGGATCCCGGAATGATAGGGGATATTCTTATATGTATCTAGTTAATGTCGGTTACCAGGTGTTCACCATATGAATGATTATTTTTGTCTCTATGCATGGGACGTATATTTATGAGAACTGGAAATGAAATTCTTGTGGTCTATTAAAATGATGGAAGTAAATGATTATGATAAACTAATGAACTCACCAACCTTTTGGTTGACACTTTAAAGCATGTTTATTCTCAGGTGTTAAAGAAATCTTCCGTTATGCATTTGCTCATTTTAAAGATATTACTTGGAGTCTTTCATAGCATATTTCGAAGAACGTTGCATTCGAGTCATTGAGTTCATCAAAGATTATTATTAAATCAATTTATAGTTGGATAGTAGATATTATGAAATGGTATGCATGCCTGTCAATTTTCGATGTAAAGAAAGTTTGTTTTTTTAAAAAACGAATGCAATGTTTGTAAATTGTATCATATAGAGGTCAAATACCTCGCAATGTAATCAACTATTGTGAATCGTTTATAATGTATATGAACGGGTCCTTTCACAAGTAGTGTCGGAGCAAGTTATGCCAATGTAGTTTGTTATAAATGTGGAAAACCGGGCCACATTATTAGAAATTGCCCGAACCAGGAGAACACGAATGGACAAGGCCGCGAAAGAGTTTTCAATATTAATGCGACAGAGGCACATGAAGACCCGGAGCTTGTTACGGGTACGTTTCTTATTGACAATAAATCTGCTTACGTTTTATTTGATTCGGGTGCGGATAGAAGCTATATGAGTAGAGATTTTTGTGCTAAATTAAGTTGTCCATTGACGCCTTTGGATAGTAAATTTTTACTCGAATTAGCAAATGGTAAATTAATTTCAGCAGATAATATATGTCGGAATCGAGAAATTAAACTGGTTAGCGAAACATTTAAGATTGACTTGATACCAGTAGAGTTAGGGAGTTTTGATGTGATAATCGGTATGGACTGGTTGAAAGAAGTGAAAGCAGAGATCGTTTGTTACAAAAATGCAATTCGCATTATACGAGAAAAAGGAAAACCCTTAATGGTGTACGGAGAAAAGGGCAACACGAAGCTACATCTTATTAGTAATTTGAAGGCACAAAAACTAATAAGAAAAGGTTGCTATGCTGTTCTAGCACACATCGAGAAAGTACAAACTGAAGAAAAGAGCATCAATGATGTTCCCGTCACAAAAGAATTTCCCGATGTATTTCCGAAAGAATTACCGGGATTACCCCCACATCGATCCGTTGAATTTCAAATAGATCTTGTACCAGGAGCTGCACCAATAGCTCGTGCTCCTTACAGACTCGCACCCAGCGAGATGAAAGAACTGCAAAGCCAATTACAAGAACTTTTAGAGCGTGGTTTCATTCGACCAAGCACATCACCGTGGGGAGCTCCTGTTTTGTTTGTCAAGAAGAAAGATGGTACATTCAGGTTGTGTATCGACTACCGAGAGTTGAACAAACTTACCATCAAGAACCGCTACCCCCTACCGAGAATCGACGACTTATTTCATCAACTACAAGGCTCGTCTGTTTATTCAAAGATTGACTTACGTTCCGGGTATCATCAAATGCGGGTGAAAGAAGATGATATTCCAAAGACTGCTTTCAGAACACGTTACGGTCATTACGAGTTTATGGTCATGCCGTTTGGTTTAACTAATGCACCAGCTGTGTTCATGGACCTTATGAACCGAGTGTGTGGACCATACCTTGACAAGTTTGTCATTGTTTTCATTGATGACATACTTATTTACTCAAAGAATGACCAAGAACACGGTGAACATTTGAGAAAGGTGTTAGAAGTATTGAGGAAGGAAGAATTGTACGCTAAATTTTTAAAGTGTGCATTTTGGTTGGAAGAAGTTCAATTCTTCGGTCACATAGTGAACAAAAATGGTATTAAGGTGGATCCGGCAAAGATAGAAACTGTTGAAAAGTGGGAAACCCCGAAAACTTCGAAACACATACGCCAGTTTTTAGGACTAGCTGGTTACTACAGAAGGTTCATCCAAGACTTTTCCAGAATAGCAAAACCCTTGACTGCATTAACGCATAAAGGGAAGAAATTTGAATGGAAGGATGAACAAGAGAAAGCATTTCAGTTATTGAAGAAAAAGCTAACTACGGCACCTATATTGTCATTGCCTGAAGGGAATGATGATTTTGTGATTTATTGTGACGCATCAAAGCAAGGTCTCGGTTGTGTATTAATGCAACGAACGAAGGTGATTGCTTATGCGTCTAGACAATTGAAGATTCACGAGCAAAATTATACGACGCATGATTTGGAATTAGGCGCGGTTGTTTTTGCATTAAAGACTTGGAGGCACTACTTATATGGGGTCAAAAGTATTATATATACCGACCACAAAAGTCTTCAACACATATTTAATTAGAAACAACTGAATATGAGGCAGCGTAGGTGGATTGAATTGTTGAATGATTACGACTTTGAGATTCGTTACCACCCGGGGAAGGCAAATGTGGTAGCCAATGCCTTGAGCAGGAAGGACAGAGAACTCATTCGAGTAAAATCTATGAATATAATGATTCATAATAACCTTACTACTCAAATAAAGGAGGCGCAACAAGGATTTTTAAAAGAGGGAAATTTAAAGGATGAAATACCCAAAGGATCGGAACAGCATCTTAATATTCGGGAAGACGGAACCCGGTATAGGGCTGAAAGGATTTGGGTACCAAAATTTGGAGATATGAGAGAAATGGTACTTAGAGAAGCTCATAAAACCAGATACTCAATACATCCTGGAACGGGGAAGATGTACAAGGATCTCAAGAAACATTTTTGGTGGCCGGGTATGAAAGCCGATGTTGCTAAATACCTAGGAGAATGTTTGACGTGTTTTAAGGTCAAAGCTGAGCATCAGAAACCATCAGGTCTACTTCGACAACCCGAAATCCCGGAATGGAAATTGGAAAACATTACCATTGATTTCATCACTAAATTGCCAAGGACTGCAAGTGGTTTTGATACTATTTGGGTAATAGTTAATCATCTCACCAAATCAGCACACTTCCTGCCAATAAGAGAAGATGACAAGATGGAGAAGTTAGCACGACTGTATTTGAAGGAAGTCGTCTCCAGACATGGAATACCAATCTCTATTATCTCTGATAGGGATGGCAGATTTATTTTAAGATTCTGGCAGACATTACAGCAAGCATTAGGAACTCGTCTAGACATGAGTACTGTCTATCATCCACAAACTGATGGGCAGAGCGAAAGGACGATACAAACGCTTGAAGACATGCTACGAGCATGTGTTATTGATTTCGGAAACAGTTGGGATCGACATCTACCGTTAGCAGAATTTTTCTACAACAACAGCTACCATTCAAGCATTGAGATGGCGCCGTTTGAAGCACTTTATGGTAGAAAGTGCAGGTCTCCGATTTGTTGGAGTGAAGTAGGGGATAGACAGATTACGGGTCCGGAGATAATACAAGAAACTACCGAGAAAATCATCCAAATTCAACAACGGTTGAAAACCGCCCAAAGTCTACAAAAGAGCTACGCTGACATTAAAAGAAAAGATATAGAATTTGAAATTGGAGAGATGGTCATGCTTAAAGTTGCACCTTGGAAAGGTGTTGTTCGATTTGGTAAACGAGGGAAATTAAATCCAAGGTATATCGGACCATTCAAGATTATTGATCGTGTCGGACCAGTAGCTTACCGACTTGAGTTACCTCAACAACTCGCGGCTGTACATAACACTTTCCATGTCTCGAATTTGAAGAAATGTTTTGCTAAAGAAGATCTCACTATTCCGTTAGATGAAATCCAAATCAACGGAAAAACTTCAATTCATCGAAGAACCCGTCGAAATAATGGATCGTGAGGTTAAAAGACTTAAGCAAAACAAGATACCAATTGTTAAGGTTCGATGGAATGCTCGTAGAGGACCCGAGTTCACCTGGGAACGAGAAGATCAGATGAAGAAGAAATACCTGCATTTATTTCCAGAAGATACGTCAACACCTCCAAATACTTAAAATTTCGGGACGAAATTTATTTAACGGGTAGGTACTGTAGTGACCCGAACTTTTCCATATTTATAGATATATATTAAATGAAATTGTTATTTACATGATTAAGTGTTTCCAACATTTTAAGCAATCAAACTTGTTAAGACTTGATTAATTGAAATAGGTTTCATATAGACAATTGACCACCCAAGTTGACCGGTGATTCACGAACGTTAAAACTTGTAAAAACTATATGATGAAATATATATGGTTATATATATAGTTAACATGATATTATGATAAGTAAACATATCATTAAGTATATTAACAATGAACTACATATGTAAAAGCAAGACTACTAACTTAATGATTTTGAAACGAGACATATATGTAACGATTATCGTTGTAACGACATTTAATGTATATATATCATATTAAGAGATATTCATACATCATAATATCATGATAATATAATAATTTAAAATCTCATTTGATATTATAAATATTGGGTTAACAACATTTAATAAGATCGTTAACCTAAAGGTTTCAAAACAACACTTACATGTAACGACTAACGATGACTTAACGACTCAGTTAAAATGTATATACATGTAGTGTTTTAATATGTATTCATACACTTTTGAAAGACTTCAAGACAGTTATCAAAATACTTCTACTTAACAAAAATGCTTACAATTACATCTTCGTTCAGTTTCATCAACAATTCTACTCGTATGCACCCGTATTCGTACTCGTACAATACACAGCTTTTAGATGTATGTACTATTGGTATATACACTCCAATGATCAGCTCTTAGCAGCCCATGTGAGTCACCTAACACATGTGGGAACCATCATTTGGCAACTAGCATGAAATATCTCATAAAATTACAAAAATATGAGTAATCATTCATGACTTATTTACATGAAAACAAAATTACATATCCTTTATATCTAATCCATACACCAACGACCAAAAACACCTACAAACACTTTCATTCTTCAATTTTCTTCATCTAATTGATCTCTCTCAAGTTCTATCTTCAAGTTCTAAGTGTTCTTCATAAATTCTACAAGTTCTAGTTACATAAAATCAAGAATACTTTCAAGTTTGCTAGCTCACTTCCAATCTTGTAAGGTGATCATCCAACCTCAAGAAATCTTTGTTTCTTACAGTAGGTTATCATTCTAATACAAGGTAATAATCATATTCAAACTTTGGTTCAATTTCTATAACTATAACAATCTTATTTCAAGTGATGATCTTACTTGAACTTGTTTTCGTGTCATGATTCTGCTTCAAGAACTTCGAGCCATCCAAGGATCCGTTGAAGCTAGATCCATTTTTCACTTTTCCAGTAGGTTTATCCAAGGAACTTAAGGTAGTAATGATGTTCATAACATCATTCGATTCATACATATAAAGCTATCTTATTCGAAGGTTTAAACTTGTAATCACTAGAACGTAGTTTAGTTAATTCTAAACTTGTTCGCAAATAAAAGTTAATCCTTCTAACTTGAATTTTAAAATCAAATAAACATATGTTCTATATCTATATGATATGCTAACTTAATGATTTAAAACCTGGAAACACGAAAAATACCGTAAAACCGGATTTACGCCGTCGTAGTAACACCGCGGGCTGTTTTGGGTTAGTTAATTAAAAACTATGATAAACTTTGATTTAAAAGTTGTTATTCTGAGAAAATTATTTTTATTATGAACATGAAACTATATCCAAAAATTATGGTTAAACTCAAAGTGGAAGTATGTTTTCTAAAATGGTCATCTAGACGTCGTTCTTTCGACTGAAATGACTACCTTTACAAAAATGACTTGTAACTTATTTTTCCGACTATAAACCTATACTTTTTCTGTTTATATTCATAAAATAGAGTTCAATATGAAATCATAGCAATTTGATTCACTCAAAACGGATTTAAAATGAAGAAGTTATGGGTAAAACAAGATTGGATAATTTTTCTCATTTTAGCTACGTGAAAATTGGTAACAAATCTATTCCAACCATAACTTAATCAACTTGTATTGTATATTATATAATCTTGAGATACCATAGACACGTATACAATGTTTCGACCTATCATGTCGACACATCTATATATATTTCGGAACAACCATAGACACTCTATATGTGAATGCTGGAGTTAGCTATACAGGGTTGAGGTTGATTCCAAAATATATATAGTTTGAGTTGTGATCAATACTGAGATACGTATACACTGGGTCGTGGATTGATTCAAGATAATATTTATCGATTTATTTCTGTACATCTAACTGTGGACAACTAGTTGTAGGTTACTAACGAGGACAGCTGACTTAATAAACTTAAAACATCAAAATATATTAAAAGTGTTGTAAATATATTTTGAACATACTTTGATATATATGTATATATTGTTATAGGTTCGTGAATCAACAGTGGCCAAGTCTTACTTCCCGACGAAGTAAAAATCTGTGAAAGTGAGTTATAGTCCCACTTTTAAAATCTAATATTTTTGGGATGAGAATACATGCAGGTTTTATAAATGATTTACAAAATAGACACAAGTACGTGAAACTACATTCTATGGTTGAATTATCGAAATCGAATATGCCCCTTTTTATTAAGTCTGGTAATCTAAGAATTAGGGAACAGACACCCTAATTGACGCGAATCCTAAAGATAGATCTATTGGGCCTAACAAACCCCATCCAAAGTACCGGATGCTTTAGTACTTCGAAATTTATATCATATCCGAAGGGTGTCCCGTAATGATGGGGATATTCTTATATATGCACCTTGTTAATGTCGGTTACCAGGTGTTCACCATATGAATGATTTTTATCTCTATGTATGGGATGTGTATTGAAATATGAAATCTTGTGGTCTATTGTTACGATTTGATATATATAGGTTAAACCTATAACTCACCAACATTTTTGTTGACGTTTAAAGCATGTTTATTCTCAGGTGAATACTAAGAGCTTCCGCTGTTGCATACTAAAATAAGGACAAGATTTGGAGTCCGTGTTTGTATGATATTGTGTAAAAACTGCATTCAAGAAACTGATTTTGATGTAACATATTTGTATTGTAAACCATTATGTAATGGTCGTGTGTAAACAGGATATTTTAGATTATCATTATTTGATAATCTACGTAAAGCTTTTTAAATCTTTATTTATGAAACAAAGGTTATGGTTTGTTTTAAAAATGAATGCAGTCTTTGAAAAACGTCTCATATAGAGGTCAAAACCTCGCAACGAAATCAATTAATATGGAACGTTTTTAATCAATAAGAACGGGACATTTCAGTTGGTATCCGAGCGTTGGTCTTAGAGAACCAGAATTTTGCATTAGTGTGTCTTATCGAGTTTGTTAGGATGCATTAGTGAGTCTGGACTTCGACCGTGTTTACTTGAAAAATGATTGCTTAACAAATTTTGTTGGAAACTATATATTTTTAACATGTGAATATTATGTGATATATTAATCTCTTAACGCGTTTGATATTATGTGATAGATGTCTACCTCTAGAACAAGTCCCATTGACTCACATAATAATAATGAAGAGTCAAATGTAAATTGGAATGATTCGTGGACTGATTCACAAGTTCCCGAAGAGGAACCGGAAGAAGAGTCGGAACCGGAAGAAGAATCATAACCGGAAGAAGAATCGGAACCGAAAGAAGAAATAGAACCAGTGGGGGTAATAATAAAACGGTTAAGTAGAAGAAAATCCTCAACCAACCGACCAAAGTTAATTATGGTCAATGGTGTTTCCGCCAAGGAAGCAAAGTATTGGGAGGATTACCAATTCTCCGATGAATCGGATCCCGACAAGGATTCCGATGATGGTAATGAACGCATTTTCAGAAAACAAATCGGTTTGTAATTTGATCAAAATATTTTCTCGTTCAAGCTCGAGTTTAGATATCATTGAATTCCATGAGTTTGTAATTCTCAATCTTTAAAAGTCAATCTCAAGGATTGAGTAATATCAGTCTTAAAAGCTGATTTTTGATCTTTAAGGAGATTATCCTTTCTGGGGATCTGATTCATTAGTCTTATAAGCTAATTTGCACGGTGCCCCCCATTGTACGAGATAGATCCTCTCATGGTTAGGATAAGTCTGACCACTTGGCGACCCTGTTTGATGCTGAGGTTCGTGGATTTCCAACTGATTTTCGAGAACACTTTTCAAGGTTTTTCGTAGACACTACAACTAGTCTGGACGACAACTTCCTGACCTAAATTAAGAAGCGCATATCTTTTTCTCTCCGAAGACTTTACTTCCTTTTAAGTTTCATTTATATTACAATAAACTGGGTAAAACTGATTAATATTGTCCAAAACAAAAGTATCTTTAATTATTTGTACAAATATATGTGATATATGTTCTAAATAACTTGGTAAATTTTTTCACACTTGGCTTTTATTTTTCTTTCTTTGCCTTTTTATTTTCCTCTATTCCATTTTAAATGAATTCTAACATTTTGGGTTGTTTCTCAATTTATGTCCTTTCCGAGGTAAAAATAATTTCGGTGTTAACACCTAGTTTTATCGTTCATAAATATGTATAAACATAATTTTGAGTTCATTTAGTTGAAAATTTTGAAAATTTTTACTAGAATTGGGTAGTCAGTATATAAGACAAGGGCTGTTCTTTATTATCAGAGATACTAGTATTGTGAAACTTCCTGGATCAGAGAGTTTTTCTGGTATCTTATTCAACAACACTGCAGAACAATTAGCATTCATAGTAACAGCCGAGATTCCTCCATTTTCTTTCTATTTGTGATTAGATCTTTCAGGAATTTAGCATATCTAGGCATTCTTGAAATTACATCAATGAAAGGAAGATTTACATTTATTTGTTTAAACATATCCAAGAATTTGGATTGCTCGGCTTCAAGTCTTTCTTTTCTCATTTTACTCGGGTAAGGAAGTGGTGGTTGGTATGGTTTAACATAAGGTTTAGCCTTAACTGTGTTATCTTCATTAACCTTTTCAACTACCGGTTCTGTTTCCTTCCCTTGCTCAGGCTGTGGTTCTTGTGTAGTAGGAGTAGAATCATCGGAAATTACAGGTATTTCAGGTTGTTTAAGTGTAATACCACTTCTTGTGGTAATGGCTTTAGCTATTTCATTCCGGAGGTTAGCATTTGTATCGCTAGGTAGACTCCCTGGTTTTCTTTCACCTGTCAACCTTGCTAGGTTACTTACTTCTTGTTCCAGATTTTGAATAGAAGCTTGTTGATTTCTAAATGCTTGGGCATTTTGTTCATTGGTTTGTTTCTGAGATGTGAAAAATTAAGTTTGAGATTCAACTAGCTTCGACATCATATCTTCTAAATTTGGCTTTTTATCATCGGTTTGTGGTGGTTTAATTGGAAAAATAGGTCTTTACCGATTGTAAGTATTGTTGGATACTTGTTGATTGCTAGGACCTTGTTGGTTGTTGTATGAAACATTTCGGTTATAATTCTGGTTTTGATTGTAGTTTGGTCTTGGCGGTTGATAATTATTTTCATAATTATTTCCAGGCCTTTGGTTCATGTATGAAACATTCTCTCTTTGTTCCATTGTTTGTTCAATACTGAGACAATCTTTTGTCATATGTGGTCCTCCACACTGCTCACAACTAATTCGTATAGCATGAATATCTTTAGTCATCTTTTCCATTCGTCTCTCGACAGCGTCTATCTTTGCGGAAATGGAATCAAAGTCATGGCTATAATCGGCTCTAGCTGCTTTAGATGATCTAACTATATCTTTTTCTTGATGTCACTCATGTGAGTGGGAAGCAGTGTTATCAATAATTTTATAAGCTTCAGTTGCGGTTTTCTTCATAATGGAACCACCAGCTGCTATGTCGATGTCTTTTCTTGTAGTGATGTTGCATCCTTGATAGAATATTTGTACTATTTGATAAGTGTCTAAACCATGTTGCGGACATCCTCTCAATAACTTTCTAAATATTGTCCACGCCTCATATAATGTTTCATTTGGCTTTTGTGTGAACGTAACTATTTCTCCTTGAAGTCTCACGGCTTTAGATGCCGGAAATAATTGTTTAAGAAATTTTTCAACCAAAACATCCCATGTATCAATCGCCCCTTCAGTAATGATTATAACCAATCTTTGGCTTCTCCCTTTAAAGTCCAGGGAAATAACATGAGATATATCTGTTCATCCTCTGTAACACCCCAGCTTAACATGACCACAATATTGTCCGCTTTGCCCGCAGGCGCACGGCTTTTTCTTGGCGACCACACACGAGAAGCACTTTCCCAGGAGGTCACCCATCCTGGTAGTGCTCTCGCCTGAGCACGCTTAACCACAACGTACTCGCACTTCTACTCAGCTTGTGATCCCAAAACGCGTTGTGTCATTTAAGCGTGAGTATTACCTTATAATCCCATGATCACTCATGTTCGTGGGCGATGTGGGATTTGCCTAGGGTGTTACATTCACCCCCCCTTAGGGACTCATCGTCCTCGATGAGGTTTGCCCCACCACCCCCAACGGCACATGAGTGGCTCTGATACCATTCTGTAACACCCCAGCTTAACATGACCACAATATTGTCCGCTTTGCCCGCAGGCGCACGGCTTTTTCTTGGCGACCACACACGAGAAGCACTTTCCCAGGAGGTCACCCATCCTGGTAGTGCTCTCGCCTGAGCACGCTTAACCACAACGTACTCGCACTTCTACTCAGCTTGTGATCCCAAAACGCGTTGTGTCATTTAAGCGTGAGTATTACCTTATAATCCCATGATCACTCATGTTCGTGGGCGATGTGGGATTTGCCTAGGGTGTTACATCCTCCACTTCTCGGATTTTAAATAGAGTACAGATCCTATTAAAGGTTCGAAGATGTTCATTTGGATCTTCCATCGGCGCACCACTAAATTGGCATTGATTAGTTACCATGTGTAGGATTTGTCCTTTTATTTCATAATCTGGCGCATTAATGTCTGGTTGAGTAATTGCATGACCTTGGCCAGTGCGTTTAACCCTCATTCGGTCTTCCATACTTAGAGGTTCCAGATTTTCCATGATTGAATTTGTTGAATCTGAATCACTAGAGGATTCTGATTTAATGGTTTCTTCCTCGACAATCTCTGGATGAGTGATTTGTGATTCAGGAGGAATGATTAGTGGTTCAGGATCTCTGAATTGTCCCTGAATATCCTCCGGATTCTCAATTGTGAGGTCGGGTTAAAAAATGGATTATCGGAAATTTGAATTGGAGTACTTGGTCGACTAGATGACGATTCTAAAGAAAAATCAACGGCGACAATGCTGGCTTGATGTCTTGATCGAGTTACAGGTGGTGAACGTATAAAAGGTGGTGAACGTTTTGCTCGGTGCATTCACTGAATATCCTATTAGTTATAAAAGATAAAAATTATATAAGTTATCAAATTAATAGACTTTTCTGATTTTGCTCACGTTTCGAATAGCCAATAGATGCAGCAGGTAGCCAGGACCCTTTAAATCGGAAGCCCACAACTCGCCACTAACAAATCCAACTATTACTACGAACCAGAAAATTTTGGATGTATATCAATTTAACCGCTTAAAATAATTTTTCCGTCTTGAAATTGTAGAGAAGAAATAGAAAATTCTATGTCCTAAAAACTAGAGCATCGAGAAATAAGAAAGAAAAAGAGCGCATCGAAAAACGTAGAAAAATAAAAGGTCGAAAAACAAATGTCGAAAAACAAACAGTCGAAAAATAAAAATAAGAAAATAAGCGTTGAAACTTAGTATTAAAAACTAAATATTAAAAGTTGTGTCCAAAGGTATTAAAGCTTAAAGGATTTCTATATCCAAAACGACAATTACTTAAAAAAAGGCACTAAAGTTTATTGAACTAAAGCGATAAGTGACGTCGTAAAATTCTAAAGCACCTAAATCTTAGTCTAAAGAAAAAGCACTTAAGGGATTTTACGGCAATGCTTAAAAATCTAGAAATATAAATTAACTACAGCAAAATACTAGTCTTAAAACTAATTACGAACGAAAAATATACAATATACGAATAAATGATTAAAATATACAATTTATAAAAAGAAATAAAAAGTAATAAAATTACAATTTTATAAAAATATTATTTTTATATTATTATTTTATAAAAGTATTAATTTTATAAATTAATAAAAATAATTAAAACTTAATATTATAAATTAAATAATAAAACAAAAACTAATATTAAAAACTAATTAAATAATTAAACCCTAATTAGGGTTGATTAATAATACTCCGTAATTAATGTTGTACGATGTTGAAATCTGGCGTGTCAGATAGAGCCATGCGGTCGCATGGATTTTTTACACTGCAGCCATGCGATCGCATGGGCTGTAGATTCAATTTAAATGCAGGTTGAAAAAATGCAGGCTCAGTTTCTATTTTTATTTTTTTAATTAATTTTTTTACTTTTTTTATGCTGTTTTTAACTTATAAAATATTTATAAAAACTTATATTTTAAAAAAATTACCTATTAGTTTTTGTAACTAAAAAAATATAAACTTTTTAATTTTAAAATGTAAAAATATAGTAATATATATATATATATATATATATATATATATATATATATATATATATATTTTTCTTTTCTTTTTTTTATGTTTTTATATTTAAAACTTACTATATTTTTACAAAAATAGATTAAAAATAAATATATATATTTTTTAGAAAATAGCGTTTCGCTTCGGCGTTTAAGAGTTCCCCGGCAGCGGCGCCAAAAATACTTGATGTTATGCTAGGTGTATACGAAATAGTTATATTTTTATTGCAAAATACTATTAAATACGATACAATTTTACACAAGTTTTTATTTATTTATAGAGTGGATATACATAAACCTTGCTACAACACTTATAGGAAGTGTACCTAATCGTACAGTAGTGTAGTTTTTAGTAAGTCCGGTTCGTTCCACAGGGAGCTATCCAAGTTTAACGCTATATTTTTAAACTATATTTGTATAATGATATATATATATATATATATATATATATATATATATATATATATATATATATATATATATATATATATATATATATATATATATACACACATATATATATATATAAGTCGTATTATTATTATTATTATTATTATTATTATAAAAAGGGGGTTTTTTATCATTTAATGACCGGTTTGTCAATTTTAAAGCTTTAGTCACAATTAAAACTTAATGTAAAATATTAAAAATAAATATAACTTAATTTAAAGCGTAAAATAAATAACGATAATAAAATTGCGATAATTAAAGGTGCGATAAATAAAATGACGATAAATAAAATTGCGATAATTAAAAAGTACGATAATTAAAAGTGCGATAAGATATAAAATAAAGGAATTATGCTTATTTAAACTTCCGTAATCATGATGTTCGATGTGTTGATTTTAGTTTATTACCATGGGTTAATTGTCCTTTGTCCTGGATTATTCGATATGTCCATACGGTTTTGTCCATAATAGTTTATCAGTCATAAATATAAAGTGCGAGAGTCTTCGTCAAATTATCCTTATACCCGAAGTCAAATATTCCAACTAATTGGGGATTCGAACTGTAACAAGGTCTTAATACATTGTTTAATGAATACACCAGGTTATCGACTGCGTGTAATCCAAGGTTTTACTACTTTGTTAACAATTACACCAATTACCCTTGAATGTAATCCACCCCTGTTTTAATGAGTCCATTAACCATTAATCCATTCCCGTGTCCGGTAAAATGAACGATAATTAGTATTTATAGATATCCCGCCCACCGTACCCGATTAAGCGTATGTGGTTATATATAGATACGTCAAATTGTAATCTTTATATTAAATTAATGAGGTATCATTTAGTTAATATAAAGCCCATTAATAGCTCATAGTCCAATTTCCACAAGTGTCATTCTTTTGTCCAAACCCCAATTATGGTACAAAGCCCAATAACCCTGTCTTTAATATTTAGCCCAACATCACGATTATTTCGGCTTAAATAAGCATAATAATAACTTAGCTACGAGACATTAATTTAAAAAGGTTGAACATAACTTACAATGAGTAATAATAGCGTAGCGTTACACGGACAGAATTTCGACTTACACACTTACAACATTTGCTAACATAACCTTATTATTATTAATCTTAAATTAAAATTAAAATTAAAATATATATATATATATATATATATATATATATATATATATATATATATATATATATATATATATATATATATATATATATCGTAGAGAGTGATAGAGATTGAATATTCTGTAAATAAATCGGCCAAAAACGTTGCAATTTATAGAATGTGGCCTGCTACAGGGCACCATGCGATCACATGGATTTAAAGCTTCCAGGCCATGCGATCGTATGGCCCTCTGATCCAGCTTACATAACTTTGTTTTCTAGTTTGCCGACGATTTTTAATATATAATATAATATATATATATAATTTTAAGAATTATTTATATATTATATTATATTTATGTGCATAGTTGACTTGTAATTTTAGCTCCGTTGCGTCGCGCATTGATAGTTGGTTCATGCCCCGGTTTCGGATTTTCGAACGTCCTTGCGTACTATTTAATATCTTGTACTTTGCGTTTTGCGGCTTGTACTCTTGTAACTTTTAGACGTTTCTCATCAATAAATTGAACCACTTTGATTGTACTTTGTACTCTTTAGCTTTTTGGTCGTTTGCATCTTCAAATCGTCGAATCTGTCTTTTGTCTTCACCTTTAATTATTTAAACGAATATCACTTGTAAATAGAACAATTGCAACTAAAAGCTTGTCTTTCTTGAGGGATAATGCTATGAAATATATGTTTGTTTTTAGCATTATCAAATATTCCCACACTTGAGCGTTACTTGTCCTCAAGCAATATAGAACTTGAATATAAACATACTTGAATCACTTCTTTATTCTTCACACTTTGTACATCAGTGATTTTAATACGGCAGTATGAATAATGATAGTAACGTTGTGGTTTACAGTCCCACATGACTATGAAAATTTAGATCCTTTAGGAAATTGGATCTTTATGAAAACATTTGATCTTTTTGAAAATTCAATCTAGCTTTTACCCTAGATAAGTTTTCCGGAATAACCCTTCACCGGTGTTTGCAAATTATTTTTGTGGGTTTCGTGGGTTTCAGATTTGAAAATTTTAGCTCAAAACTTATGGTTTTGTGTCACCCATTTGCTAACCTTGTATTAGGAAAACAATACGTCCAGTATACTTGCTCCGTATATTACCTTTCGGTAAACTACCGTCCGGTTGTAAAGGAAAGCGTTGAACAAGCAACTGTTGAGGCAATGTCCCGTGACATGCTTTTGATTATGGTCTATAACGTGTCGGATGCAATTACTATCCTTTGTAGGAGCAATAGTAAAGATCACCCTATAGTTTTTTCGGTCTGGCACAAGGTCCTGTCTTCGACCATGCTATGCAACCACCGTTCTTACGGTTGACACCCGATTTGGTTCAGGTGACCTAATGAATTCCAGGTGAATTCCTAAGATTTTACATTCAATGGTAATGAACGCATTAAAAATAGGGTTTTCAGAAAACAAATCGGTTTGTAATTTGATCAAAATATTTTCTCGTTCAAGCTCGAGTTTAGATATCATTGAATTCCATGAGTTTGTAATTCTCAATTTTTAAAAGTCAATCTCAAGGATTGAGTAATATCAGTCTTAAAACCTGATTTTTGATCTTTAAGGAGATTATCCTTTATGGGAATCTGATTCATTAGTCTTATAAGCTAATTTGCACGGTGCCCCCATTGTACGAGACAGATCCTCTCATGGTTAGGATAAGTCTGACCACTTGGCGACCCTGTTTGATGCTGAGGTCCGTGGATTTCCAGCTGATTTTCGAGAACAGTTTTCAAGGTTTTTCGTAGACTCTACAACTGGTCTGGACGACAACTTCCTGACCTAAATCAAGAAGCGCGTATCTTTTTCTCTCAGAAGACTTTACTTCCTTTTAAATTTCATTTATATTACAATAAACTGGGTAAAACTGATTAATATTGTCCAAAACAAAAGTATCTTTAATTATTTGTACAAACATATGTGATATATGTTCTAAATAACTTGGTAAATTTTTCCACACTTGGCTTTTATTTTCCTTTCTTTGCCTTTTTATTTTCTTCTATTCCATTTTAAATGAATTCTAACATTTTGGGTTGTTTCTCAATTTATGTCCTTTTCGAGGTAAAAATAATTTCGGTGTTAACACCTAGTTTTATCGTTCATAAATATGTATAAACATAATTTTGAGTTCATTTAGTTAAAAATTTTGAATTTTTTTACTAGAATTGGGTAGTCAGTATATAAGACTATGGCTGTTCTTTATTACTGCGTTACTAGTATTTTTAATGGTAACCAAGTGTTTAAATTTAAAATTTTAAAAATTCGAAAGAATTTAACCCCTTTCCACACTTAAGATCTTGCAATGCCCTCATTTGCAAGAAATCAGTACAATTTAAATTATTGAGGGTGATTAGCGTAGAAAAATGATTAAATTTTACCAAAGTTTCCGAACATATTAGCGTGTTTTTGTTGAATGATAAATGGTGCACATCATTTGTTCATTCCGTCTTGTTGTTACATCACATTTGTTTTTTGTTTTGTCGTAAAAATTAGTAGCTTTTGCTGAACTTAATGCCAGTCTTTGAAAGTTCGTTGTTTTACCCTATTGTGTACAATTGACAATATACATACATACAAATAATAACATGCATGGTAATTTGAAATGGGACTTAACATCCCACTTTCAAATTATAAATACTAAATATTAGTAACAAAATAAAAAAAAATGTTAAAAATTACATAAAAGTATCACAATATTATATCTTTTAAACATAAGTAAATAAAAATAATAAAAGATAAAAATCACCAACGGGAACTGTATCAATCTGGATAGGGGTTCCAGTTCATGTCATCGGTTGGGTTCCACGGTTAGTTGTAGGTGTACTGATAGGCTTGGTTGGGGTCGTAGAGAGTAAATGGTGGTCGCATATCGGGCTGGTGTAGCGGTAAAAAGTGTAACTTTTTCGAGGGTAAAAAAATATCATTTTTTAGGAGGCAAAAATGTAGTAACTTTTTATGCGTGTAAATGGTAAATTCAGGGGGTAAACTGTAACTTTTCTATTTAATATAAAATTCAACAAATAAAAACCACCTATATTTTTGAAGGGACTTAACTCTTTGTTCGGCGCGAGTTAGGTTTCACCGTCATAACTGGTAAACTCGAAATAATTTACGAACTAAAAGCAACAGATTATATTCTAAATGGAACTTTCACGTACTACCAACGGAGATTTGCTTTTAAGTAATAAACATGAAAGTATATTACAGTTACATTTTTGATCCGTACATTATTTATTAACATACAAATTTATATATCATAATATTAAATATACATGACCACCTCTAAAGTACCTTATGTTGCTAAAATGAATCATAACTTTTATAAAATTAAATTTGATGACTGAAGTAATAAATTAATTTCAAATGTCTTGAATTGTTATTTACCTATCATAAAAAAGGTGAATTAACTAACCAACTATGACGTCATACTAACGTTAGCATGACGTCAACAATTTTTTCTTTTTGAAAATTTTTGTTGAGAAACTTTTTTTCCCCACCCAACGAAGTGGACACTTCGAACCTCCATCTAGTTAAATATATTAAACCCCCAATCTTTTATAAACTATATCAAAACTTCAAAATTCATGTTCTCCGATAAAATAACCAATTTCATCATCTCGATATTTTTTGAATTTTTCAAATGCCATACTTTAAAACTATCTTTAAAAGCATAAATATATAGTGTAAAATATTCATTTGAATCCTTAATTTTGTTCGATATCTTACAGTCGCATGTGATTGGATCTTAAAATTACATGTGATTATTTTCAGGACAATCACATGTGATTGTCCCCCATTTTTAATCCTAGTCATTGAATATATTGATCCTGAGATTTACCCTTTGGTTTTCAAACAAATTTAAAGATGTAAATGAATATTTTTCAATATATAGTACATGATTGTTATTATTCATCTTTTTAGTAATTTAATATTTATATTTATATTTAATAATATAATATTTATATTTATCTACTACTCTCATGCATGTACTACTTTACAGTTTTACTCGTTACTTGTTACATATCTTTTTGTTTTATATGTAAAAGTTAACAGTATAAAGTCAATATTTTTTTATCTATTTATTAGAGTAGATTAATTAATAATTTGGGACTACTTAAAAGAAATACTGGACTATCAAAGATGCGACAAGAGAGTATTACTAATTAGTAATTATAATATTATTATCATATTATTTACTATTACTATATAAAATATAAATATATGTAAATTGATTTAACTAGTTTTCGAACCCTCGCTTCGCGCCAGGGGTTCGGTTTTTAAAGTATTTAATTATGTTTAGTTACGGAGCCTGCGAGTGAAAAATCAACGTATATGAAAAGTACCCTAATTATTTAGCATTTTTTAAAAATTGTCCGTTTTGCGTATAGTTAGTGACATTGTGTTCGTAAAATTATTTCGAGTTTAACGATGGTGTCAGAAAAATTTAACTCGTTGCGAGCGAGAAGATATGACCCGTTGAATATTTGAGTGGAGTTTATTTAAGATATTTTATGAAAATTTTGATTTTACACTTTAACCCCCTATTTTGGAGGGCCGATTTTAATTTTTGAACAAAGTGTAGGGGCATTTGTGGTTTTAGTTAAAAGAAAGGAAAAAAAGGTGAAAAACGAAAACGCACCTGATACTATTTATCATTTTTGTCTAATCGATAGTATAGTAATAGTAATAGTAATAGTAATATAATTTATCTATTATTATTATTATCTATTTATTGTTGTGATAAAGTAAATATGGATGATAGCTACTCCTAATTATAAGTCAAATAATGCACAGTAAATCATGTATTATAAATATCCCATCAAATGTAATCATGTAACTTGCTTGAATGATATATATATTTCATATATACTCTCTCTCTCTCTCTCTCTATATATATATATATATATATATATATATATATATATATATATATATATCTCTTTTAATAATTATCAATAGTCCACATTCAAAAACCACGTCACTAAAGGTAGTTATAAGCCTACTGAATTATAACACAACACTAAAGGTAGTTATAAGGTTACTGAATTATAACACGTCACTAAAGGTAGTTATAAGCCTACTGAATTATAACACGTTATCAGCACGAAGTGCTCCGTATAATCATGGTAAAAAAAAAAAATCTTTAACGATATCTTCTATTATTTATTAGTAAGGTAAATATTATTATCATCATAACTAACATTTATATTTATGTTATTTAAGTTATATATGGTCGGTTATACCGCCTGAATTATATTTCTGTAGTCTAACTTTTATTAACTTCACTAACATTTATATTTATGTTATTTAAGTTATATATGGTCGGTTATACCGCCTGAATTATATTTCTGTAATCTAACTCTTATTAACTTCACTAACATTTATATTCATGTTATCTAACATTTATATGCAATTAATCATTATTTATTTCATGCATACTAATGTTTATTCTTAAATTTATTATTTATGCATAATATGTTTATTCTCTTAATCTTCGTATTTATACTAAACGTATTTATACTAAATGTATTTTATAGTAATCATATTTATACTAATAAAATTCTTTTATTAAAATTATTATTAATATAACGAATACATAACGGTTGTTAACGTCAACTGACGATGTTACGACGACTATATTTTTCAAATATAAAATAAACATCTATGTTTTTCACATTTTCATAAATCAATCTTCATTTTCTCATATTACCACTCTCAAAAAGTTTTTGTAAAGATGATTCACACAAGGATATTTTTTCTATTGTATTGGTCATATTAACTATCATCATTTTTGCTAATATACCACCGGGTGAACCTATATTCTATCCTGCCCTTGTGGTTTTATTATTTGTAATCATACCATTATTCTGTTGTTTGCTACTTATGAATTTAAAATAATTCTAATTTCATGTTGTTAGAAAGTGATTATGATTATAATTTATGTTGTCCATCTTTATGAAAATAGAAAATGTCAAACTTATCAAAGCTTGAGTTTGATGTCCTAGACGTATCGGGAACAAACTACACATCATGGGTCATGGATGTAAAAATAAATCTTGGATCATTGGGTATTCTAGAAACTTTAAAAGAAAACAATACTTGTTCTAATCAAGATAAATTAAAATCAATTGCTATTATTCGCAAACATATTGATATCACCTTAAAACATATGTATCTCACTATCAAAGATCCACATGTTTTATGGGAAAGTATCAAGAGTAGATTCGATAATCAAAAGGAAATATTACTCCCAGCTGCGAGGGAAGAATGGAGAAATCTAAGGTTCCAAGATTTTAAAAAGGTAAGTGAATACAGCTCGGCTATGTTCAAGATCCGTTCAAAGCTTCAATTCTGTGGTCAAGAAATAAGTGATGCTGATATGATGGAGAAAACTTTCTCCACAATGTATTCTGCAAACATAACTATACAAGAAAATTTAAGATTGCAGAATTACAAAACTTTTTCCAAACTTCAAATTTATCTCTTAGTTGTAGAAGTGAATAAAGAATTACTGATGAAGAATCAAGAATCTTGTCCTACGGGTGCGCTAGCATTCCCTGAAGCTAATGCTATTAACAATAATAATAATAATAATAAAAGAAATGCACATGGACGAGAATGTGGGCGAGGTCGTGGTCATATTGGCCAAAACCATCATCATGGAAATTACCATAACAATAATAAAAATCATAACTATGTTCGAAATCACCCTTATGGTAATGGTCGTGGTGGTGGTCGTGGTCGTAATGTTTACGGTGGTCGTGGTCGTGGACAAAGAAATAATAATACACAAAATTATAAATTTCAACTACCATACAATCCCACAAATCATAATGTTGAAGGAAGCTCTTCAAAGAATATTGAAGATTCTTGTTATCGATGTGGTAAAATTGGACATTGGTCTAAGAACTGTCGAACAAATCAATATCCTGTTAATCAATATCAAGAATCCCTAAAGGGAAAAGGAAAAGAGGCAAACCTTGTGGATGACCTTGATACAAAAATCACTGAGCCAACAAGTGACTACTTTAATGAATAAATTTTCTATTATATGTCCATATCAAATATATGGATATAGATTTACGATCTATACCATATCTACTTTACTATATCTTTCCTTATTATGTACTTTCGTTTATAACATATTTTGAATGTAATATATTGATGAATTATGTACTCATTATTTGTTTCTCATATTTTTGAAGTTCATGATGTACACTACTGGAGTGCAAAATCAGTCAAATGGTGGGGATCTTTGTATTGCAGACAATGGTACCACACACACTATACTCAAATCTAAAAAATATTTCACTGATTTTAAAGCAACAGAAGTAACGGTACATACTATATCAGGTCCTGTGGATTTAATAAAAGGAATGAGAAAGGCAAAATTCATGTTACCAAATGGTACAAATTTTCTGATAAAAAATGCCTTATTTTCTCCCACGTCAAAGAGAAATTTGTTAAGCTTCTCTGACATATACCAAAATGGATATGATTATCAGTCAGTGACTACAGAAAATGATAAATACTTAAGTATCACTGACAAGAAGTATGTGATTGAAAAACTACCAAGACTTAGTTTTGGTTTACATTATACATATATAAATGTACCAGAAGCACACATGGTAGTTAATGAAAAGGCATGTGATCCTGTAATGATCAATCTGTGGCATGAAAGATTAGGCCACCTAGGATCAACAATGATGAAACGAATAATTCAAAATACACATGGACATCCATTGACGGATCAAAATATCCCTCATGGTGCACTTATCCCATGTACATCATGCTCACTTGGAAAATTGATAATAAGACCATCACCTCTTAAGGTTGAAAAAGAATCACCAATGTTTCTTGAAAGAATTCAAGGTGATATATGTGGACCAATTCATCCACCATGTGGACCATTTAGATATTTCATGGTCCTAATAGACGCATCTAGTAGATGGTCTCATGTTTGTCTATTATCAAGTCGAAATGTGGCATTTGCAAAATTTCTTGCTCAAATTATTAAATTGAGAGCACATTTTCCTGATTATACTATTAAAAGGGTGAGATTGGATAATGCTGGTGAGTTTACATCTCAAGCATTTAATGATTTTTGCATGTCTATTAGGATTGTTGTTGAACATGCTATTGCCCATGTGCATACACAAAATGGTTTAGCCGAATCATTAATCAAACGATTGCAATTAATAGCTAGACCATTGATAATGAGAACAAAACTCCTAATATCTGTATGGGGTCATGCAATTTTACATGCTGCATCATTAATTCGTATTAGACAAAGTGCAAGTCATACATATTCTCCCTTGCAACTTGCTTTTGGCCATCAGCCAAATATTTCCCGCCTTAGAACATTTGGTTGTGCGGTTTATGTTCCTAACGCGCCACCACAACGCACTAAAATGGGTCCTCAAATAAGGATGGGAATATATGTTGGATATGAAACATCTTCAATCATAAGATATATTGAACTCATGACGGGTGATGTTTTTACAGCACGTTTTGCTAATTGTCACTTTAATGAAACATTATTCCCTAGATTAGGGGGAGAAATAAAAAATAAAAAAAATGATGTTTTATGGTGTGAACCTCAATTAATGTATCTTGATCCTCGCACAAAAGAATGCGAGATCGAAGTTCAAAAAATAATGCATATGCAAGAACTTGCGAATAAATTGCCTGATGCATTTACAGATACAAAAAGAGTGACTAAATCATATATACCAGCAGCAAATGTTCCAGCTCGAATTGAAATTCCAAAAGCTGGCAATAGTGTCACTATTGAGTCTTTGCCACGCCAGAAACGTGGGAGACCAATTGGTTCCAAAGATAAAAATCCTCGAAAAAGAAAATCAGCTGATAATGAGGTAAAAGAAAGTGTTCAAGAAGAACCACAAATCAATACTCCTTCTGCAGAGGAGATTGATGATGTCAATACAGAATTTTCAATTAATTATGCACATTCAAAAATATTATGGAACCGAAATGAAATGAAAAATCTTGATGAGATATTTTCATATAATGTTGCATATGACATCACGAATGATGATGATGATCCAGAACCAAAATCTGTCATGGAATGTCAAAATAGACATGTTTGGGATCATTGAAAAGGAGCAATACGAGCTGAATTTGAATCGCTCAATAAAAGAAAAGTTTTCGGATCTATCGTTCTCACACCTAAAGATGTGAAACCAGTGGGATATAGATGGGTTTTTGTGCGAAAAAAAATGAAGTTACAAGGTATAAAGCTAGACTTGTAGCTCAAGGTTTTTCTCAAAGACCGGGAATTGATTATGATGAAACTTATTCCCCTGTTATGGATGCAATTACTTTTAGATAGATAATCAGTCTGGCAGTTTCTAAAAATTTAGAAATGCATCTCATGGATGTTGTGACTGCTTATCTATATGGATCACTTGATAGTGATATATATATATATATATATATATATATATATATATATATATATATATATATATATATATATATGAAGATACCTGAAGGATCTAAGGTATCAGAAGCAACCAATGCAAAATCCAAAGAAATGTACTCAATCAAGTTACAAAGGTCTTTATATGGGTTGAAACAATCGGGTCGCATGTGGTATAAACGATTAAGTGATTAATTGATATGCAAAGGGTATACCAATAATCTTATTTGCCCATGTGTATTTATTAAGAAAACAACATCCGGATATGTGATCATAGCCGTTTATGTCGATGATCTTAACATCATAGGTACAAATAAAGTGATTCATGAAGCCATTCAACTTCTAAAGAAAGAATTTGAAATGAAAGATCTCGGAAAAACCAAGTATTGCCTTGGTTTGCAGATTGAGCATATGCCTAATGGTTTACTTGTACATCAAACAACTTATACGGAAAAGATTTTAAAACGTTTCAATATGGACAAGGCAAAATCATTAAGTACTCATATGGTTGTTAGATCACTTAATATTGACACTGATCCATTTCGTCCCTGTGAAGATCATGAAGGTATCCTGGGACCAGAAGTACCATATCTTAGTGCAATTGGAGCTCTTATGTATCTTACAAATTGTACAAGACCTGACATTTCTTTTGCAGTTAATTTGTTGGCAAGGTTCAGCTCAGCTCCTATCAAAAGACACCGGAATGGGATCAAACACATATTTAGATACCTTCGAGGAACTACTGATTTAGAATTATTTTATTCTAATAAATCAAAACAAGATTTGGTTGGTTATGCAGATGCAGGTTATTTATCTGATCCACATAAAGCTAAATCTCAAAATGGATATGTATTCCTAAATGGAGGTACTGCAATATCATGGCGTTCTCAAAAACAAACACTTGTTGCAACATCATCAAATCATGTCGAAGTGATTGCATTACATAAAGCTACTCGAGAATGTTTTTGGTTGAGATCAATGACACAACTCATTACTGATTCTTGTGGACTAGAACGCGATAAAAGTCCAACAACTATCTATGAAGATAATGCAGCTTGCATAGCACAGATGAAAGAATGGTATATCAAAAGTGACCGAACAAAACACATACCTCCTAGATTCTTCTCATATACTCAAAATCTCATCAAAGACAACCAGATTGAAATGAGATATGTTCAATCCAGCAAAAACTCTGCCGATCTTTTCACCAAAGCACTTCCAACTGCTATTTTTAGAACGCATGTTCACAATATTGGCATGAGGCATGTTCAAAAGATGTAAAAGATCAACGATGTCTACTTGAGGGGGAGTCAACTCTATGCTGCACTCTTTTTTCCTTAGCTAAAGTTTTTTTCCAATGGATTTTCTTTAGCAAGGTTTTTAACGAGGCAGTAATTTATAGTCAATATCCGAGCTAATAAAATTGTCATACAAGGGGGTGTTGTGATAAAGTAAATATGGATGACAGCTACTCCTAATTATAAGTCAAATAATGCACAGTAAATCGTAAATCATGTATTATAAATACTCCATCAAATGTAATCATGTAACTTGCTTGAATGATATATATATTTCATATATACTCTCTCTCTCTCTTTATATCTTCTAATAATTATCAATAGTCCACAGTCAAAAAATACGTCACTAAAGGTAGTTATAAGCCTACTGAATTATAACACGCTAATAAAGGTAGTTATAAACCTACTAATGAATTATAACATTTATTTATTTATTTATATTTATGTGAATAATTGGTCCCAACTCCCAACCTCCTTCGAAAAGCCAGCACAGCAAAAGTTGATTAACATTTTTACTCAAACAAGATCTGCTGCCAAAAGAATATTAATATTAACATTGATAGTATTTAATATTGATGTTGATGTTGACTTGATTTGATCAATTCGTCTTACTGCTGCACCAACTTCAAATCTCCTAATTCCCTTTCAATCCTTATTTAGGTCAACTACTCCTCCTCAATTTCCTCATTTTTTCTGTTGTTCATCTGAATAACAACACAAAATACAGTTGACTTTGAAATCCATCAGCCGCCGATCATGGAAAATAAAAAAATTATAACGACCGATAATCATCTTCATCATGTGGAATCCATGGCGACGCTGCCGTCGTTCGCCGGAAATATATCGGAGCTAAATGCGGTGATACTCGGCGAATCGCTTGCTTCAGAAGAACACGATCTCATATTTCCTAGTATTGATTTCTCTAAACAAGCACTTGTTCCTTCTCATCAAACGGTATCATACCGATTTATCTCAATCTTCAATATCTATAATTACAGATCCTGTATAGTCTACCTTTAAGTTGACGGAAATGTAACTATTTAATTATTTATTATTTTTCTTTTTTTGCGAAAAAATAAATACTCATATAGAAACGATATAGAAACGAGTTCGTTTTCCAATAGGAAATGTAACTATATGTGAAGTGCAGTGAACTTGTTTTTTATTTATTGCTAGTAATTTTTGGTATTTTTTACTTTTCTCTGTGTGAAGTGACGTCATTATAAGTTGCCATGACGCTAAAATACGTACAATATGTATAAATTGAAAGTTCATTACACATTATGTAAACCGAGTAGTTTGCTGCGTACTGTGAATGTCAGGGCATAAATCATTACATTTACATGCGCTTAAGCCATATAGATATGTATATGTATGTATTGTTTTATCCGTCTGAAAATTTGAGTAATACTGTAAGTTCTGAACTGAATTTTTTATGTATGGAGAGTGAATTGTTGGTGTGTTGAGTGTACAAGTAAAGAGGAGAGTGAATTTTAACTTCAATTTGAATAGTTCTGATTCTGTAACTTTATGGGATTGTTTATTTGAAGTGTGTGTGACTTATTTGAAGCTTACTTTTAGAGGGAAAAAGCACCTTTTCTTTCATGTTAGTGGTTCACTCAGTGCTTTCAGATTATGCATATTCCAAACACTCATGACCAGTTAGCAAACCAGATTTGAGCATATAAGTATTAAAACTGAACCCTCATTACCAGCTTCAAATAATCGGAACCTTATTTGGATTATTTGGGTTTGACTTCAACAACCCAGATCAAATATACTCTTTTTAATTTTTTATTACTTCTCACAATAACGATCTAAATGTCTATATAAGAGTAATCTTGTTAGGTATACAATATACAATATTTATTAGTATTACTTAGCATGATGACTCTGGTAATCTGAATCTCATCTTGTTGGGCTTCTAAACCTTGTCACATTTTCACAACTATTCAATAAGTATTTGCATTCGTTATCTGATTATCTGCGACATTATTTCAGTACCTGGAGATGTACAAGAGATCAACTGAAGATCCAGCTGGCTTTTGGTCCGATATTGCATCGGAATTTTATTGGAAACAGAAATGGGGTAAACAGGTTTGCACAGAGAATCTAGATATCACTAAAGGGAACATCAACATCGAGGTAATTTACTATCTTTTTTTTGTTCGTTCTTATTTTTTATATTTGATCTGATATCTTAAATAACACTCCATTGGCCATTATTCATGTCTTTAAAATCAGTGGTTCAAGGGTGGTATCACCAATATATGTTATAACTGCTTGGATAAAAACTTAGAGTCTGGTAACGGCGATAAAATTGCTCTTCATTGGGAAGGAAACGAGCTTAACATTGATGGCTCATTGACTTACAAACAACTTCTTGAAAGAGTTTGTCAGGTTTTATGCTTTAACAACTTCGTTATCATACTCTTGTATTTTTTATAATTGTTTTTTGTGCTTTCATTGTTACATTAATCTGTTCTTTTGACAGCTTGCAAATTTTTTGAAAGCCAACGGTGTTAAAAAGGGCGATACTGTAATTGTTTACTTACCTATGATTATGGAACTGCCAATCACTATGCTGGCATGCGCCCGTATTGGTGCCGTCCACTCGGTACTGTTCAGAAATACCCTTCACATCCTATTATTTATGTTCTTTATCTAAAACATGAATAGATTGAAAGTTTTGATAATGTTTTTTTTTTTTTTTTTTTTTTTTTTTTGTTTTTTTTTGTTTTCAGGTTGTGTTTGCTGGGTACTCATCAGAATCACTTTTTCAAAGGGTTATGGACTGCAAACCAAAGATTGTGATAACTTGCAATGCAGTAATGAGAGGGAAGAAAGTAATCAATCTTAAAGACATTGTTGACGCTGCACTGTTAGAATCATCTCAAAGTGGATTTTCTGTAGGTGGGAATTTCTTTCATGTAATTATTATACAAATGACCTATACATATAGTGATATAGGTTTCGGTATCATTGGTTGCGTTAATACATGACTATAGATTAGAATAAAGAATCTTATGCTGCAAAGTTTGAGACATCTACCAACTGAAATAATTAGTGAATTAAAGATTATTGAACTCTAACTAGATTTGAGTAATTATTTTATTATCTATGTCACGTATAAAAGCTTACCAAGGGTTCCATTTCGTTACTATAGTTCGTAAAGTTACAATTTTTACGTTATGAGGACAGAATTAAGCTATAAATTATTATTTTGTCAGCTTAAAACACCAAAATTCTCATCTATAAGGTTCATTCATTTGTAAAAAGTTGTGATAGGTCTATATCCTCATTGTAAACTACTTAACTGCACTATAGTTAACACATGCCATTCTAGGAGATAAAATGGGCTCTTGAGTTTACATGGATTTAATCATGGAAAAACAAACTTCAATCATTATTTCCAATCGTTTGAAAAAAAAAAAAAAAAAACAATTGTATAACCTTTTGTTGAAGTTTAAAGGTTTCCTTTCTACTTATTTGTCTTTCTTAACAGAAGTTTATTGGGGGCATGAACATTGTGATATAAAAAATCATAATAAAAACAATACTTAATCATATAAATCACTACTTCCTATCATTGCTTGCTTAAATCCACAACTTTTTCAATCTTGCTTCCATCTATCTCATTTGCCCTTCACATATATTATATACAAGTTAAATTCAGCACAATATTTAAATTATTGAACATAAATTATAAAGAAAAAAATCTGAATTGCTTTTAAAATAAGTTGTCCAGATAGCTACTGGTAAAGTAGTTGATCAACAATAGGTCCAGACGTATGAGAGGACATCTAAACAGCATGTACTGGACTATTTTTGTTCCTACATGGACCTCTCATCTCTCTTTAGTTTGTGGTCATATTATTGTTAATGTTTTCAAATTACATAATAACCTCAGCATGACGTCATAAACAGGTTCTTGTTTGACATACGAAAACAAATCAGCCATGACGAAAGAAGCTACTAACTGGCAAAAGGAAAGAGATATTTGGTGGCAGGTAGTAAACCTAAGTGGTGCTGTTTTGACTTTTTTTCTGTTGACTTCTTTTTGCATGGTGTAAAGAACAACAAATCCCCTATTTTCTAGATCAATAGCCACTAGTTATCTATTTTCTATTGACTTCTGATCTTAAATTTTGTTTATTTGCTTTATGGATTCTTTATACATATCTCAAAACTATTTGCTTCCCCAAGTTATTATACTTTAAAGGGTCATCTACACTTTTTTTTTTATATATATTATTGTAGCGCAAGTAGTTTAATTGACTTAACATTTTTCCAGGATACTGTTCCTAAATACCCAACTACCTGTGATGTTGAGTGGGTTGATGCAGAGGATCCTCTGTTTCTTCTTTATACTAGTGGGAGCACCGGAAAACCTAAGGTATATGAAATAATGTCATCTAAATCTCTAAGTAGTGATGCAAGCTTGCCTTTCAAAAAAAAAAAAAAAAAAAAAATCTATAAGTAGTATTTTGCCTTAATTTGTAGGAGGATATAATTTTTATATAAACTCTACCTTTTTCTGGTATACCTGGGTATCCGATTCCTTCGCGAACCGACTAATCCCGGGGCGACTACCCGCTTTGACTGTGCTGTTACTTTGATAGGGTGTTCTGCACACTACAGGAGGATATATGATATACACCGCAACGACTTTCAAATATGCATTCGACTACAAGGAATCTGATATATACTGGTAGAGCATCTAAATTTCTGAAATTTCCGTTTCTTTTTTAAGTATGTAAGTGACATCACAGCATGTCAATATATTTTAATTATGTTTCCAGTGTCTTAATTAAGTTCTTATCAATTCGTGTCTATTTTAATAATCATATCAGATATCAGATAACAAAAGTTCCATATCACATTAGTCACTGTTAATATTTATATTTTTTCAGTCAAATTGTCATTTCTTTCTCCAGTCTGGAAATGATCTATGTTGGTCAATTTTTTGAATATTAGAAGACAACAAAGTTAAATCTTTTTGTTTGTGGGTGTAGTTATTAAACTTGTATCGACTGAATTTACAGGTGTACAGCTGACTGTGGTTGGATTACCGGACACAGCTACGTTACCTATGGACCATTGCTCAATGGAGCGACGGTTGTACTTTATGAAGGGGTAATCCATTTTCCTTGTGCTATTTATAGAAAGTACTTCCATATCTACTTGCCTATCATTTTATAAAAAATTGATATTGATATCACAGTAACATATTTAAGCACGTTAGATAAATGCTATGTTCAGGTTCCTAACTATCCAGATTCTGGACGTTGTTGGGACATTGTTGACAAGTATAAGGTGACAATATTCTACACTGCTCCTACACTGGTACGGTCTCTCATGCGCGATGGCAGTGAGGCAAGTCTCTTCAACTATATATCTTCTTGTATTTGATACATTTTGGCTGTCCTTAATCACCTTTGAATTGTTTAATTGCATTGTATGAACTTAAAAAATTGAAATCCTACTTCCTATGTATCAATAGTATAGATTGATGCCACAAATCAAAAAATTTTTTTCAGCTAGTATCTGCTTTTCTGTTATATGTTTTGTTTATGTATATGTATGTATATATGCATATACACGTATATGTACATGCATACACCCTTTCTACTTGTTACTCAAACATCCGATTCATGACCCGTTTGGATCCATTTCAAAATACACAACATTTACCCATTCCATAGCTATCTAAAACTTGGTAAGCGGCCTAACTGGGATATCCCGTGATCATTTCTGACCCTCCCATAGTTATCTATTACCCAATTTTAATCTCTACAATATTTAGTTCTTCTATTTGGGAGCATCATTTTATATACATTTGTTATCTTGTTAAAACTAGTACTGAATTCATTGTTACTCATAAATCAAATATTAATCTTGTGTGGTGTTGACGATGCAGTATGTTACTCGTTATTCTCGTAAGTCTTTACGTGTCCTTGGTAGTGTAGGCGAGCCAATCAACCCAAGTGCATGGAGGTTCTTTCCCAAATCTGACTTCAGTTGTTTTTTTAGAGCATTATGTATTTATGTATAGTATGTACTTCATGAAAAGTTATTTATTCACTTGACAGGTGGTTTTTCAATGTAGTTGGAGATTCAAGGTGCCCTATATCAGATACCTGGTGGCAAACAGAGACAGGAGGCTTCATGGTACACACTCATATCATTTATATGTGTGTGTGTGTGTGTCACTAAATCCAACTAATGATTTGTGTTCACCATAATTGTCTCCAGATTACTCCTATACCTGGTGCGTGGCCTCAAAAACCTGGTTCTGCCACCCTCCCCTTTTTTGGGGTTAAGGTATCTTACATAAAATATGGAAACTGTATCTGTTACATCGTTTTTATTGATCGCCTCTAACATTTTTATTGCTACGTCTCCAAAAAATATTGAATACAGCCTGTTATAGTGGATGAGAAGGGAAAAGAAATTGATGGCGAGTGCAGCGGTTATTTATGTGTTAAAAACTCATGGCCAGGGGCATTCAGGACCCTTTATGGTGATCACGAGAGATATGAAACAACGTATTTTAGAGCTTTCCCTGGCTATTATTTTAGTGGAGATGGCTGTAGTAGGTAATAAGATGTGTACATATCTTAAAGTTTTCATTAATTTGTTAGTTTTTGTTATCTGATAGTTTTTTGTTACAGGGATAAGGATGGATATCATTGGCTCACAGGAAGAGTTGATGATGTAATTAATGTCAGGTATTTTCATTAACATAATCACCCATGCATCTATATCCCTCCATTCAAGTAGCAATCCTTCTATAAACTATTACCAAGTTTTGTTAGATAACTGTTGGCACACTCAAAATGATGAATTTTGACTGAAATCTGGATGCATACAATGAGTCATCTGTTAATTTTTCCTTTAAAAATAAAGAAATTCTTATAAAATGGGTCATATGTCTTGTTGCCCAAGAAATTCTTAAGAGTACGCTGTGGGCCATGTTTAAGACAATGACAGGGGCTAAATAGTAAATAAAGGTACCATATTTTAAACAACCTTCACACAGTTGAGTATTCTTTAAGTTCGAGAATATGTGTGTGTGTGTGTGTGTGTGTGTGTGTGTAGTGTGTGCAACTTGTCACATATAAGGTAATTAGTGAGTTGTGACCCTCAAAGTAGCATCCTCTTTATCATTAACTTTATATATGCTGGTGTCTGCTTTAATTACTCTAATTCACACTTTGTAACATAAACAGCGGACACCGGATTGGTACTGCAGAAGTTGAATCTGCTCTAGTTTCACATCCCCAGTGTGCTGAAGCAGCCGTTGTTGCTGTTGAACATGAGGTACCTTTGTATCTGCATTATATTGTGACAATTTCAAACCATTTAGTTATGAATGGGTCAATCTGGGTTTTGTGGAATCTCAAAGGAGTTAAATAACAATATTAGTTAAAAGAGGAACATGTCTGATGTGTTTAAAGTTGCCAAATACTGTTCTAGAGTCAGTAATCATAAATTCTTTCTTATGTTTTAATAACAAAGGACAAAAAGTGTTTTAGGGATTACCCAAATTGACCCGTTACCCAACCTGCCTGCATAGCATGTAATATATCATCTGTTTGCTGTTAGGTCAAAGGGCAAGGCATATATGCATTTGTTACTCTAGTGGAGGGTGTTTCGTACAGTGAAGATCTCCGCAAAAGCCTTGTGCTTGTGGTTCGAAACCAAGTAAGTTATTTGTTTTACCTTTCTGACTTGACGGGGTCTTTTTAAAGATATTAATGCCTACAATGAACGTTACCCTGCAACAAATTTGTGTCCTTATTATACTTTTGAGTGTCCTAAATATTGCAAAATGGGAAACTTCCTACATAGTTTCTGTTCTAGAACTTGATTTGAAATTAAATTAGAAGCTAAATATTTTGAATCTTTAACTTTCATGCAAGATCAAGCGTAAATTGTGTTGGAACACATTATCCATTATACTAATTGTGAACCACGTCAAATTACCGTAACACCCCCGTTCATAGTTATACACTCAGGGAATTTTGGTAATTTGAATCTTATATTTTTTTCATTTGTATTGTAAGTCTTGCTTGCTTTTTCCCAGTGAAATGGGACCCATAATTACTAGTTATTACTCGTAGTAGTTTATAACAGCTGTAACTGATTACGCTTAGCTAATTACCACTTTCGTTTTATATATAATAAAGTTGGAGGTTAGATTAGAAAGTTAGAATTAGAACTTAGATTAGATTAAAAGTTAGATAGATTCAGTTAGATTATATTGGATTAAATATCCATAAACAACCTTGTTCTGAAACTGTATTATTTGCATAATATCAGATTGGAGCATTTGCAGCTCCGGACCGAATTCATTGGGCACCGAGTCTTCCAAAGACGAGAAGTGGAAAGATAATGAGGAGAATTTTGAGGAAAATTGCATCTAGACAGCTCGATGAACTCGGGGATATAAGCACGCTGGCAGATCCAAGTGTTGTTGATCAACTTATTGCGCTTGCCGATTCCTAAAGCTGCATGGTCTGTTCGCTTGATATTTCGTTCTAAATATAAACCAAAAGAATTTTACCCATATTATGTGATCTAAAGTTTTTTAGAAAATGTGTATCAATGAGTGGTGAATAAAAATTTCACATGGATTATTTGTCTAATGTATGGTTACAGGCTTTCAGCTCTTTTAAAGAAAATAATATTATTAGATCTTTAATACCCATTTATATATACGCCACTTCGATCTCGTATGATTTCAAACATCATTGCCCCGATTCTTTGATCACAAACAACTTGTATCCTAATTTCTACCCATTTATATATACTTGTAGTAATTTTTACCCAATTTCATAGATGTTTCAACAACATAATTCATATCAGTTTATCTGTCATATCATGTATCATTGTAACTCAATAGTTACCGATGCATCAAACCATTTAACCGACTATTGACCACTACTTACCATTATAATGCTAATGTTAATAAAACATACTAATCCAATAGCCCATTGTAACAATTTATCAAATCAAATTCCCCACAACGAGCATTTACCTATTCTTAATTGATGTTTAATTCAATCAAACCAATTTCATCCACATTTGCACCACTACTCTCACATACTTATACTTCTCATGTATATTCAATATAATTTTGTTACACACAAAACAACCATGCAGAAAAACTTCACAATAGCCCACCAACTGTGCATAACTATCATACATACATACATACTAACATACATACTAATATCACCATATTCTTAGTTTTTTAACCCATGTGACCCGAAGTTGACTTCTAGGCTGAAACTAACCTGAAAACTTTCTACCATGATCATATAAACGGGTTACATGGGTCGAGTCTAGGTTGACAGGTTGTGGTTTGTGTTGAAATTCTCGACCTGATTAGAAAAGGTCCGGTTTGGGTCGATTAGTTCTGAACTGCCAACCCCTTACTTACCCCATGCCATAATTTGTAACACAGATTCATGCAAGGTTTTATTTTCACAAAAAAATCCTTATCACATCAATAACCATTCTGTATAAACTCGTAAAGATTATTACAGTTCATTTTAAGTTACTAAATTTCGCAAAATTGAAAAATCAAATACAAAAAATCTACGCTTGCCACAACCCAATACATCGACAGGGCAAAACGTTTAAGGACCGCCCTCCTGCCTTGCCTTAAGTACCAGCTCTTCAGTGGTGGTGCCAATGATCTCATTCGCACGTTTAAGACCAGCACAGTAATACCTTCCTATTGGATCCTAAATTAATTCAAAAACATGTATAATTACATGTACTAATTAGATATCATATTCAGTTAATGTATACAAACTCCGCATAAGATGACATCGAATCTTACCTTAGAAATAATGCCCAGATTTTCTAATTTATTTACTGCATCAACTACGTCAAAGTTGCATCTCTCACCAAACTCTTCCTTTAGCAGTTCCTCACATTTTTGGTCGAGTTCCTAAAGTTTATCGTCTCAAAGGAGTTAATTTACGGCTATAATGTACACAAATATGGTAATAAATTTGGTAATCTGGCTACATATCATACACAAAGAAATAAATACCTTTAAAGTTGCTTTACCCTGTTCCATTAATATAAAGAAAGAAATGATCACCTCTTTTACCTGAAAACCGGCATTTGATTACGTCAGGTAGCTTGTATAAGTAACAACGTTATTGAAGATTAACATAGGAGAAAATCAGTGTTGCGGAACTCGAAATTACTCGGCGAGTACTCGGGTTTTGCAACTTGGGGAGTACTCGGTGTTTGCAACTAGCGGAGTACTCGGTCAAACTCAGTCAAAACTTAGTCAAACTCGGCCAAGAACCGGGATTACTTGCAACACCGGCCAAAACTAGTTATTACTTGGATAATCAGTCAAAATTGGTCAAAGCTCGGTCATAAAAGATCAAACTCAAACTTGGTCAAATCCGAGTACTCCTTGAGTTGCCGAGTACTCGTTAAAAAGTCTCAACCGAGTACTCCCCGAGTAGCGATTTCTGCAACCTTGTATAAAATTATTATTGCATGATATAAGAGAAAATGTGTACTTAAATAAGTCAACATATTTTGCAACTTTATCGCCGTATATTATCGAAAGATTGGGAAAAGGGAAGATATAATCATGACACTTACTTCTTGTTGAATGACATCATCACATAAATGAAGAAGGGTGCCTTTTCCACTATCAAGTTGTTTGTTATACATGAACTGTGTGATTAAATTCTGATATGTTTCCATATTTGCCTGAAACCTACATTCAGTTGTTTCAACAAATCGTAACCAAAATTCCAGATTTTAACGTTGAAACATTGAACCAGTCAGCCACGAGTGGTAAACAAAATGTACTTTATCAAAACATACGACTCACGTGAAGTATATTTTGGCACAGTAACCAACTACTGTAGAGACAATAGCAACAACGACCCAAAAGTCAGCTTGATGCGTGTCAAATGAACCACTGGCAGCTACCTGCAAAAAATAAAGGATATCTATTTTTATTATATATAATATATAATATATAATATATAATATATAATATATAATAATAATAATATAAGCAATAAAAAAATAACAATTAGGAAAATGAATTTCTCTGACTATTATAAATCACTAACCAGCCCAAGTACGGCAGTAATAAGAAATTTGACCCAATCCATAGGTGTTAAACTTGGATTTTTCTTCTCTGGCTGCACAAAACATCGCACCGGTCGAACTAAAATTACAAAAAGGTTAAATAAAAATATACCTGGCAAACGGGTCAGGTTGGATCGGTTTGGGTAACGGGTCAAAACGGTTTTGGGTTGATCATGGGTCAAACAGACAAGATTTTTAAACGGGTCCAAATGGGTCGGGTTGGGTAACGGGTAGAAACGGGTCATGGGTCAAATGGTCCAAACGATATGCTTTTACATTTATGTTTACCTTTTACGTTTATATTTACGTTTTATATATACATAAGAAAATATTAATATACATAATAAATGATACAACCATAATTGCTTTCATAATTGTTTGACCAATGAAACTTGCTATGCTCGACCCATTTGACCCATTCACAAGAACCATAACCATTAGACTTATTATCTCTATTTATTGAACTTTAGAAATTGATACCCATTGGACCTTTTTTAAGTTTTGGTTTATATTGTCATGCCTAATTGATTTCTCTCAAGACCCAATTGACCTGACAGCTTGACCCAATTGACTCAAATTTGAGAGTATGGGTCTCAATTGCCAGGTATAAACAAAAGAGACGGGCTCTTACGAAGGAAAACTCACCAAGACTATTTCCATATCTGCCATCGGGATTTGTTTTAAATGCTTGACATATATTCCTCGTTCCTTTTTTGTCTTGGTGCTTGCTAACCTACATATAATTTTATTAAATTTGACATATGAAATTAAGAGATACGAAAAATATACCCAATAACTATGAATCGTACCTATAGACAACGATTATCCTATCAAATGTAGGTTCTTGGATCGTAATCTTACTACTCAAATTCTGCAAACTGATGAAATGAGTGCATTCATGTGTAAATTAGCATTTTTTTAACAAGTAGTTAACAGCAGCAACCAATAACGATAATGCAGAATTTTATTAACAACCTGAAATCCAAATTTTCTATACGGATCCGCTCAACGTACAAGTCATCTTGAGGTTCTTCATTTGTAATTTCATCATCTGTCTTCATATTTTTATTCATATCTTTTTTGAGTGATGCATTTGATTTTTTCGGGAAAAAAATATCTAGCCTGCAAGGAAAATGCACATATACAAGCTCTCTTAGGGTGCGTTTGATAAAACAGAATGATTAAGCGCTGAATGGTTCAAAATTTAAAAAAAAAATTATCAGTAAATGTAGGTATGAAAATAGTGGAACTTGCTTAGTTACTCTCATGATCCATGCCCAAATACGTGCGATGAGTATGTCCACCTTTTCCATAATGAAATAATCAGTCGTGCGATCAATCCCAATTCCACGTCGAAAGATTATATACTGCAAAAAAAAAAAAAAGTTGGATATGGTCATACAATAAACAGTAAAAATTAAGAATTTAAAGGCATGTTTATCATCATGGTGAGATGTATTCTAGAAAGTATACACAATGGGTGTACACAAAACTGTAAATAAAAAAGCATCAACCAACAAAATGAATGTAAATTGACCTTAAAATGTATACCTTATCTGCAAAGTCAGGAAGGTTTTCGTGAGGATGCTCCTTAAAGTACCTCTTGAGTAAGTTCTTATCAAGCTACATTAAAACAAGAATAAAATGCGAGAATGATTAAAGTATATTTATACACACGAAATATTCCATTTGTTGGGGCCCTGAACTCATTGCGAGAGGTCGCAGGTTCAAATCCTGGTGTAGCCAGGAAAGGTTTGGGAAACGGTCAAGGAATGTTCCGGATAGGCCGTGTACATCAGAGTTAAAAATACTCGCCTCTCGAGTGACCCGAACTGGAAAAACCTCATAACTTTATATACAAAGTAAACTAGCAGATTTAACTTGTGCATAATCTTTAGCAAACCTTGGAGTCATCAACTGAAATGGGAAGGTTCAAAAGATACTGTCCTGATTGTGCAACCGCAATCTCCTCATTTGTTGCAATCTTAAAGTTACTTTTTTCGAGTACCTGCATTTATATGAAGTACTATTTTCAATATGTTCATTATAACATGTCATGATAAGAACATATATTTATTTATACCTTGAACATATATGTAAGAAAATTCTGTTCAAGATTATCGATTTCTTCTGAGGATAAATTCTGCTGTTGTAATTTCTGAGCCCCGTAGACTGGATCAAAAAGTGCATATAGTTGCTGCAAATAATGATTTTAAATAAAAACAAAAAAAAAAGTAGATGAAAAAATGATTATTAGACAAATAAAAGTAGCTGGTAAAGAAAATAGTAGTACCATAAGATCTTCAAACTGAAGAAAATACCACGCTCGAATCATGTACTCAACTCTCTTGCAGAGCTTTAAGAACTCTGCCCTGTCAGCACTTTGTTCTGCACCAAAAATATAATTTAAATAACAATGAACATATAATGATTGAACTCTCTTTTTGGAAACTAATATGTCACAATAAAAACACATAAAAAAGAGCATTTCATTCTAGTAAAAAAGTAGACATTGATCTTTGAAGTTGAATATACTAATTCTAAAATTGATACAAGTAATATGTTACAGTAATTTTTTAGTAAGCTTTGTATAACATATACTTAAAGCAATGATAGATTTGATATCGAACATCAAATTCGTTTGATGATTAGAACACGTAATCCTAACAACATATATGCAGATATACATCATTACAACAGATGATTATAATAATGTACATATAACATGATATTGAAAACATTTCTAATAATAGATCATGTTAAGAATTATGTATCTAGGAATCGATGAATTAATTTACCGATTAGGTTAGCCAAATTCATGATGAGTCTAGGTTTCAAAACAGGAATTACGGCTTCACGTTCCAATCGAATTACTTCCTTTTTGTGTTTGTTATCATTAGCCATTTGTGTGTATGTATGCATGTATGATCTGCAGACTGATTGATCAGGACTTTGAAATTTATTTGTTATTTCAACTTGAAATAAATTAAATTGAATGAAGCTGATATAAGAAACGCAAAGGATCTGAAGTAATTTTTATACATGAATTGAATTTAATGAATGCTTGGCTTAATTAATGGCGAGTTTTGAGTTTTTATTGCAAATGTTGCCACTCTGGCATAAATATATGCATGCAATTGAAACGTACCCTTTAGTATTTTTTGAAGTTTATCATGTAATATTGCTATTGCTAATATATTAAAAAACCATGTTGTAATTAGTTACGTATCGAAGCTATGTTAAAACGTATGTAAGTATGTTTATTAATGTTGTGTATGATTGTTGAAGGTGGCGGATCTATGATTGGTGGTCACTGGTGTCACCGGTTAAAACCTCAAAAAAATTTCTACTAGATGGCTTATTTCAATGGTGTCACAAAAAAAAAAAAAAAATATTACACTATCCACTGATATCACTAGCTAAAAACCCAAAAAAAATTCACTACATCGCCAGAGGCGATTCTATGTTAATGGGTGTGGGGTCAAAGGACCCCACTACTTTGGAAAATTTTTACACTACGTAGTCTTCAAATTGTACAGGACACCACTAAATTTAAGTACAGGACCCCATATTTTTTAAAAATTTAAGGTTTTTTAGAGGTAAATAACCACTAAAATACTCTTCAAATATAATTTTATTTGAAATTTTTTTTGGGACCCCATTGAGTTTCCATCCTGGAGTCGCCACTGTACATCGCTATTCGTGCAACCACGAATAACATACCGCCCCTGGTTGTTGAGCTGTTTTAGGGCAACAAATATTATGATCTAGTAGACTGTTAGTTTTGAAGACAAGTTTGTGTGAAAGTTACCGGATCTTACGCTCTTACTTAGGGGAAAACCTTGGCATACCTTTTTACTCAGGGCGTCTTAAAAGGGTGTGTAAGATAGGTCATCGAACATGGCTCAAAATTTTAAAAGGGTTCGAAATGAAAATTTAAGCAACACTTAATATATACTTGTTTTGCTTTACAACATAAAAAAAGTTTTTTTCCCCCTTCTTTCAACACAAATTACATCTAGTCGGAAGTCATTTAGATTGAGAGATCTCGAAAACAATGATACCTTGTTTTAATATTTTTAATGATAACTATTTAGTAGTATTATATTTCTTTTATGTTTTGAAAAATGAAAAATTTAACATTTATAAGCTCTTTTTATATCTCGAACACGGACTTATTAATTAATGATTATAAATTAATGATTATAAATTAATGAGACGGCCATGATTTTATTTATTGGTCTTGGGAGGTCTAACATAAATGTTGATCTATGTACGAATCTGTGTAACTCTGTTTTAGTTTGAATTTTGTATAGGCATCTAAATACGAGTAAACTGTTGTCAAATATGATAATTGAAAATTTGCTTAGTTATCAACTATATATATACTAGCGTTGAATTTCATTGTATAAGTATGCCATAATGTATATGAGAGAATTGTGTCGTTTTGTAAGAGTTTAAACACAATTTATTAGTGAATTAGATTGGATTTATATACCAAAGAGATCTAGTGAAAACTCAATTATGAATGAGAACTCTGAGGACTTGAAGTCAAACAACAAAGATACATGGGGGAATAATTTTATTATAGTCTAGTCTAATAAATTTAAATTTGAGATGCATATAAAACTACGTTTCGTTCTACAAAATTCTGAAGTCGAATAAAAACCAACCAATTTTAACAATTTTATTTTATGTTCTACATTTTCTCGTTCTACAGTTTCCTGAATTCTAACACAAATTTTAAACTATGTTCGAACAATATAACTATTGTTAGTTTTGTCCATAGACAACCCAGTTTGGGGGATTATTTACTTGAATTTTAATAATGGCAATGAAATGAATGTTGATTAATAACCTAAGATGACTGTTCATCTGCAAAGTGATTGTTCATCCATTTCCACATAACACTTTGCCTTAACCAAAACTGAAGAACAAAATCAAGAAATCAAAAACAATAACCGAAATTAAAACCAAAATTATTCCAGCGTTATTGAACGTGCAAAAGCCTACGATATATCCAACTGTATCTATCGATCTAGTCTATTTCCATCTTCTAAACCTAACTACGCTATTGCCCTGAATCTTTATCATTCCATAACCTCGATAACGATTTCACCCCGTCTCCTGCATCGTACAAGGCAAGTTCATCCATCCTAATCCACCTTCATTCCAACTCATGTAGTTTAGGCCCAACACTCTAGTGGGCCCACACGACACAACATTGGTGGTTGCAGGTAAGATGGGCCCACGCCCCACCCTGACATAGTTCCCAGGCTGAACAAACTGTTCCATTGCACCACTCGAACTAACATGAACCCCTGAACGCAGCCGCCCATTACACCGAGACAAAACACCAAATAAACTCTCGTCCGCCACCTCATCACAAGAAAACCAATTGTGACTTGATTGATGATGCAATGATGATGCGGGCATTGGCACGTTAACACCGTTTACAGACCAATCTAAACCATTATTAGACTGTAACAAGTGTTCTAGCCTAGGAATCGAAGATATCATTTCTTCAACGCTATGATTACTTGTAACCAAAGGCAACGGTGAGCATACATTTCTTTTAAATCGACCAGGTCCCAGCAACGCATCGCTTCCGGTTGGGTCAAAAGCGGGCCTACTCAAGGGATCTTTCAAAAATGGATTCAGTAGTAATTCGTTATGATCTTGATTAACATAAGGATTATAAAATGAATCTCCACCGTTGGATCGTCTGTGCATAAAACTTGATTGCGCTTGCCATAGTTCACTCGAAGCAGAGGAAGGACGAAACTGCGGTTCATCAACGGTATTTTCGGTATATTCAACGACAAACGTTTGATTAAACTGTTTTATAGGTTCGATTTGCATGCTGGTTTCTTGATTTTCTGCATTATGATTATTTACTGAATCGAATACTGAATCATCATTTAGTTCCAACCGAATAAACCTTGAATTCTCTTCGTACTGATCATTCAAATTTGAATCTGGCTGATCATGTAACTTCCATTTATCTTCAAGTTCTTTCGATAACGATTTTGTGAGTTGACACTTAGCAGAACGCCAACTTTTCCAATTCTCGAAGCCTATATAAAGATCCTTCTTTGCCAAATGCAACCTGGTGAGTAAACAACATGATTTAAATAATTACATGTGAATGTTAGCTAGTCAACTAGATGTGGTAATTTCGACCCATATACTTATCAACTCTAGCTGTTATCATCATTTTAGAGGAAGAAATTTAGCTAAAAAAAGAGCAGGTCAAATGGATCAAACGTTGCCCGAAGTTTATTTTAAATGACAATAATCATAATCGACAGATATTCATATTTTGGTACGAAAATATAGAAAATAACAGAAAATATTAGTTGATCAACCCAGCTTTAAGGCGTGTAATTATAATGACCCATTTTGACCCACTACACAACCAGCCCATTCCCGAATCCACAATATAAAAATAACTTTAATCTGCAACGTAAGGCACAAACCAGTGGTCACACAACTTCTGTTTCTCTTCTTCCTCAAACATCTCATATGGCTGAACACGAAAGCCGTCAAGAACGCCTAAAACATGGTTAAGAGACCTTGATTGGATGCCGGTCTTAAAGTGTCGCATACTGCTTTTAACTCGTTCATGCTGTTCCTTGCTAACCTAAAAATCAATGAAATTTTGTTTCTGAAACCCGAATTCAGTGTACAGATAGGAAAAAGAGCCATAAATCCATTACGATCCATAGTACTCTAAACTAGTATTACATATGATTAAAAAGAAATAAAACCTTAATATACGACATGTATTTGGCGCCATCGCCACATTCTGCATTAATCCCGCGCGATTTATCTACATTTTTAGGCCTAACAAAAAAAAAAAAAATAAAAAAAAAATAAAAAAAAAAATTTGTTCTCAATCAAAACAGGCTAAATATAAATTGCTAAACAAACTAAACATAATACCTAGATCTGAATTCCACAACCAGCAAGTTTCAGGTTACCTCGTTAACGTTTCTCCGTTTGCGATTGCTAGAATTGGGCTATCACTACTATATAACGTATTATCAGCATCCCATGAACAAGAACCCGATGTTGCATCCACTTCTTCTAGACCATATTGCACCCCGTTCTCGTGTAAAAGCCCCCTTTTGGTACAACCCTCTCTCGAACTGTTCAAGACATGCATCCCATATCCATTGATGAACAATAAACATTATAGAATGGTAGGCGTACTATGGTATGAGACTATCGAATATCGAGCCAAAAAACAAATGGGGCAAAATTTAGTGGTAACAAAAGCTTCTTATATGAACGGAGAAGGTTTTCCTGTTCAAGTTACCGGTAAGGGTGAATATCTTTACTCAAAATATATGCGTCCTAACCGGGTTGTTCCATGACCGCTTCTGACCTTTATCCCAAGATCTGCTGCTAGTCAAGGTTGAAATATTCGTGAGACGGAAAGAAGTCGGTAAGGACCTAGAACTCAAGGTCCTAGTCGGTCGAGACCCGCGGTGACCATCGTTGACTTTTAAACGTAGATAAATTTTTAAATATATACATTTAAACCTAAATATATTAAACAATAATACCAACAGGTGAAACAAGTTGTGGTAAAAATTTTACTAAGGATTAAGTGATTAACAAGTACAAAAATACATATTAATAAACAAAACTAATGTTTTATAGCCCAAAATACAAAAAGAATATTAACAAAACTAATTTTGACCAACCTAGGACAAAACTAGTCGGGGAAGTCTCCTAGCCGTCGCAACCGACTTTCGCAACATACTGCTGCTAGTGAGGTTTAAACCAGAGACCTTTGTGAGGATATCAGGACGCCAACCATTAGGCCGGCGATTCTATTAATTAACCTTCCGATATGATAGATGCAAAACAAACTATTTACCTTAGTAACTTCTGCATAAAATCATTTTCGGGATCCACGCAATTTGCCCATCTTTCCTTCCAAAATTGCAGTCCCTATCATTCTACCAAACAAAAGAAATTAACGCTAACAAGATACAAACATTAAAAGTGCTAACGTAAAAATATTGACAAGAGGAATAATATAAGCCGGCATACTTAGTATGATAATGATGCAGTTCTGAATAATACGATATTTTATTAGCCTTGTTACGCTGTTCTTCAATGAGAATGACATCAGGGTGACACCAACCTGAACAAACTGAAGCACCCCTACACACGAATTCTATAAATGAGCTCACCAACTGAAAATACATAGTGAAATTTATTACTCTTGAAAGTTGAGCATGTAAAATTTACCATTTTAAAAATGAATTTCCGAAACATAAATTATTCCCGGATAACAACTCATAAACAGCTTTATTCGGGTCAGAACCTTCAGGTAGAAACTGGGTCAAAAACTCTTTTTCTTGAAAGGACAAATTAGTTTCCCAAACCTACAAGAAGCACCAAAACGTAAACAATACATCCAGATTAAAAAAAAAAAAAAAAAAAAAACATGTCAAAAGACTATATTACCCCTTACACCCACCTCATATGATAGCAAACCAGTCAAGTTTTCCAGTTCAAACAATTCAAGAGGAGCTGCAAAGACATCACCAAGGACATTTCGGTAATTTGAAGCAGAAGGAAGAAACGTAGTCAAATCTCGCGGTGCAATGCTAATCTGATCCTTTTTAGATACAACTTGTTCATTCTTTCGATCCCACTCGAGAGATATACTTGATCTCGTATTTAAATCGTGATGAGAAAATTTCGTCTTTTTTACTTTAATTGCTTACTTTAGAACACTTGCATAGTTGATCCACCGCCATTTAAGTATAAAATCCCAAAATTAGCACAAGCGGAGCCAGAAATTATTGTTAAGGGTGGCTCAAGTCTTTACAACGACCGATTTTTTATGACTATCAAAAAGTAAATAAAATTATTATTTAGAACGGTACAAAATTTACGTACAAATGACAAATGGGTTGATATTTCCACTAAGGTTTTGATAAATCTACTTATTTTTATGCATTAATAGTTGTACTGTATAAATAAGTGTTGCATAAACAAGTGGATCTATGAAAAACAGATTTATCATCACCCAATAACAAATTACAAATTTTCTTATTCAAACTTATGCTACTGAGTAGTATTTTCAACTTACTTTATGAACAGTTTTACCCAAAAACATTATTAATACGTACATCTTTTATTACTTAAAGTTTGAATGCAATATATGTGAAATAAATAAAATAAAATTCTAGTTTATGATAATAAAACATACATCTATCTCCTATTTATATTTTATTTATATTTTATATTATATTACGGAGTATTTAACTTTAAAATGAAGATTAAATGACATTTATGAAACTTGATGGGCTAATACTTACATATATTGTACTAGTTGAGGGGTCAAAAACATAAAATGAGAAAAAGACAAAGAGTTATCATCTCTTCTAACAGAGATTTCCAAACTTACATCTGAAACTCGCCTTCAACTTTAAAAACTCCATCTTCTTTATCAACAACTCAAAACTTTTACAATTAAAACACATACATGTATCGATTAATCCACTACAGTTGGGGGTGGCTGAGCACCCTCAAGCCACCCTACTAGCTCCGCCTCTGCACAAGTTTATGGAAAGTTATTGTATCAATCCCTCGTTTGCTATATTTTTCTTCCATGAACACACTGCAAAAACAAATTTCGGTACTTGTCTATATGAGTAGTCATTCCTATGAATCTATGATGCGATCAAAATAGAAAATACAAAATAATGAGACCAATTTACCCTTTCTCAAGTAAAATATTTTCATCAAGTGAGATATTTTATCAAGGGTAAAATGGTCCAAATGAGTATATTTTAGTAGTGTATGAAAAAAAAAAAAAAAATGTGATGTACAAATCACCTTCCTTATCATTGGGTGACATTCAAATTATCAAATTAGCACAACAAGTACACAAGTACCTTATCATTGGGTGACATTCAAATTATCAAATTAGCACAACAAGTACACAAGTAGATGACAGTAAGTACCTTATATCCAAACACCATATATAACACTGACTGTGACGTCACAGGCGGATTATACACCTTTTGACCAAAAAGTACAATCTGCCTCTAACATGGCAGATGTCAGTTTCTGACCCAAAATAACTCTGACGCCCCAGTTCTGTGTCACCTGAATGTAGGTCCCACCAATTTTTTTATTTTTTTATTTTATATTAAATATGAATACAAAGTATTTTTTATAAAATATAATGCATATCAAATATAAAAAACATCACAAATTAATATTTCATAAAATTCAACCATTACATAAATTATTGAATTTGATGGGTTAAAAATGATAGGTTTTGATGAGTTTATATAGAAAAGAATATAAATAATTCAAATAAAAAAAACAAAACAAAACAAAACAAAACAAAAATCATTTGAATGAAAGTGTTAAAATGAGAGAAAATATTGAGTTTGATGTGTTAAAAATGATAGGTTTTGATGGGTTATATATAAAAGAAAATAAATAATTTAAATAAATAAATAAAAACAAAAACAAAACAAAACAGAAATAATTGAATGAAAGTGTTAAAATGAGAGAAAATATTGAGTTTGATGGGTTAAAAATGATGGGTTTTGATGGGTTTATGTAGAAAAGAATATAAATAATTTAAATAAATAAAAAAAACAAAAACAAAATAAAAATCATCAAAATACGTGGACCAATCAGATCAACTGACGCGTTTTGATTTTTCCGTGAGAAATGTGACTAACGCCGGTGACGCCCCACTAGGGGTGTAAGGGAGCGTCACCCGTCGCCAGCATGTCTGACGGGACCCCTCGTCGCGTTAAAATTGGTCTAACTAGCATAGCAGAGAACACTTCAAATCATTTAGCCCTTAAACTCATCATTATTAATATTGATTAACTGTATAAGCGGAAACAAAGGGGGATGATTCTAACACACCCTTTTTTGATCCCCACACACCAATTTAAAGAAATGGAGTATTATTAGAAGAGTAAAATGTTAAAATAGGTGTGTGAGGATCTAAAAATGGTGTGTTATAATCATACCCCGGAAACAAAATAAAGACATAAAGAATTAAAATAACAACGATTACAATAATAATATAATAATAAGAACGGTATAATAAAATATACAGATATATATAGATGTACCTAATAATAATCGAATGCAATAAACTTCAACCTCATTGGGGAATAGAACGCCGAAAAACGATATAAGTTGGAGTAGTAATTAATAAAAACGGTAAAACGAAATTGATTCGGAAAACAAGAACCCTAGAAACGGAAATGGAGTTAATGAGGATTAAGTTGAAAGGATAACAGAAGGATAAAGAGTAAATGCTAGTAGTGGTGAGCAACAGAATTTAACAACTTTTTTTCGTATATATATTTGTATTAAATTGATTGATATTGATTGTTTGATTAATATATTAGGGTGTGTTTGTGTGTTTCAACAATTAAAATTAAGATGAAACAAGATTAAAAAAACAAAACAAAAAAAAGATAAGAGTTGAACAGCAAAGAAGAAATATTGGAAGGTTTGAGCGAAGCTTGACTTGATAGTTTACTTAGTGCCAACATTAATGTGATTTGGTAACTTGGGTTTTTTCAATCTTCGATGGTACTGCCAACATCGTCGTGAATTGAGTTTCCTTCTAATGTGTATGGGTGACAATTGACAGTATTCGAACCATTCAAATAAAAATATTGAAGAAAAATACAATGTACCAAGTTAAAAATGACATAGGCCTTTACAAAAACTAAAGACAAAGTAAACTAGTAAAGTGACTAAGTGAGAACAAAAAATTCTCTCAATTTTTTTCCTCTCATTCTCTCAATTTTCCGGCTACCTTTCTAAACATTTTCCGGTATCAACTTTCAACACTCCGCCCAATTGTTGCACCTTCTCTTCTTCGGCCAGATTCTGGCTGACGATGAGCTAACATCCATGTCGAAGCCAAATGGCTACTCGCCCTCAAAGTCGTGTGATAATCGAGTTATATCGTTTTTAATTTTCAACTTTCCGGAGACATGGTCTCGAGTTGATTGCCGGAATGTTTTCGAGAACTATGGAACTCTTAGAGACGTGTATTTTGCACGTAAGAGATTGTCGAGCGGGCAACGCTTCGAATATGTTCGATTTGAGGACATTAACGATGTAGATTCCTTCACAAAGGTTTTGAACACCATACAAGTTAATGGATTCGTGCTTACAAGGCGTTGGAGAGGAATCGAGTCAATCGTCCATCGAGTAAAGATCGTGTAAACTTCCTGAATGACGAGGACTTTCCTCCTGCTCCTTGGAGCCATGGCAAGGATAATCCCATTACTTGGGAAGGCAAAAAGTACGCTGATTTGATTGGAGGAGTAAAACTTGAACCCAAAAATTTTCAGCTTCCTATGTCCGGACGTATTGAGATTAAGGTCGGAGGTAAATGCTTCGATTTTAACCTTTGTGTGTCGATAAGCAACCACAATCTCGTGTTCAGTTTTAGCAACGATCAGATGTATTGGTCTCTGATCGAAATCAATAATATCCGTGTTGCTGATGATGGTGGTGACGAGTCAAAAAGCTCTAAAATCTGGCTTGCTGATGAGGGTGGTGTTGAGTCGAATCCCAATAAAATCAATTCTAAATCAGAAACTGCAATTGATACCAGTGTGGGAGATAAGGATTTACCTAGTGAGATCGTGATTAATAGATCCTGTACTGAAGATACCAAAGTTAGGTCTGGTGTCAGATCGATCTGTGAATCAGAAGAGGCGTTAGATGATGTTGAAGATGGTGAGTTTATCCCGGATGAAAGCTTTGAATCGTCGGTTCAGCTTGATGATTCTCCGGCTATTACCTCCTCGCCGGATCCTAATTCAGGCGATGGTCAGATGGAAGGTGAAGCAAAAGGGTCGAGGGTAGATGTGAATTCCAATGTCGACAATCCAGGTCTCGAGGAAGGTTGCACGCGTGACAGAAACATCAATGTCGAGGAGGTTTCAATTTTCGATAAAAGTGACAGCCTGGAATCCCTAAGGATATTTCAAAATCCTGTTCGGCCTGATCAGGCTATTGGACCGATAGTTGCCTCTTTTTCCCCTAATGGACCGGACTTGTTCTCAGCCCAATCGAGATGTGCCCAAAATCAAAATGGGCCAGAAACTCTTATCGGGCCAGACCATTCTTGTGTGTTTGATATGGACAATCAGGCCCCAATCGGGCTGGACTTGGGCTCAGACGAAAGAGATGTGGGTGACCCTAGCCCAGAAAAAAGTGATTGTCTAGCACATACCGCAGTTGCTCGTTTTCGTGTTAAAAAGAAAAAAGCCCCTCCTTTGATCAAAAGTCGTTTTATTAAATATGTGTGGAGTAGGTGTAATATGAAACGTAACCGTCGTCGAGACAATTTTCAGTGGCACGAAAGATACTTTATCGAGAATGTGATGAATGACTTGGATGAGGATATTGGTTGCTACTCATGCTGCTCTTCGTGCGCGTCATCGGACTCGGAAACATAGTTTTGCTTTTTACTTATTTGTCGTGTCGTGTCACCTCTATTGTCCTTGTGTGTCTTATATAGTGTCGAGCTTAGTGTGTGCGTGTGCGTCTTATTTATGCGTTTGAGTGTTGTTGTGTGTTTTGTCTAGCTCATGGCTAGTTAGTATTTCGTGTATTGTTCTTTTATCAATAAAATTTTCTTGCCTTTCAAAAGAAAAAAAAATATTGGAGGGTTTGTAAATTGCAATTGTATTTGTTTTCGGGTTAATTGCAATTGTATTTGTTTTCGGGTTATCCGGTTGAGAAAGGAAGTCGAGCGACACATGTATTCATAAAACCATCTTAAAATCATAACTTTTCATAAAATAATTAATCACAACTAAAAAAGGATGATAAAATTAAATTATTATCATTTTTTAATTAACAACTATGACTTTTTTTATTTGGATTCGCAAGTAAATCTTTCTAGCGACAACTACAATGGAGATTCACTAGTGAGTAAAATCTATGATTGACAACCCGAGCATCAGTAGCTATGTCGTTATATCGACTATTTTTATTTTATTTCTATGTATCTAACAATAGTCTAAGAGATAAATAATATACTCATAATTAAATTTAAATTTAAATTTAAATTAATGCACAAAAGATTAGGATTGATATCATTATTATGATATAAAATTGTTTTTATCTAAGCGTATTTTCTGCAATTTGATTTTAACTTCAAATTAGAGTACAATCTTATTTCAATTTTAAATATAAAGCCAATAAGTTAGAGAAAATAATATGAATTCTCATTTTAAAATTTTAATATCTTAATATAGACAAAATCTAATTCTAAATAGGAGAAATATATGAAAAAAGATTAATTGTCGGGGGCAATGCCTTGGTGGAAGTAAGGGCCCGTTTCAAACCTTAGTGTTAGTGAACTTTTTATTAGTCTATACGTATTATATGTATTATATTTATTGGGCTTGCCCATTTTGTTTATAGTATAAGCCCATGTTGTATTGTACAACCCTAGTACATACTTGTATTTATAGTGTGGATATGTAATGGAATGACCATCAAAGATTTATCTCATAATATGGTATCGAGCCAAATCATATCTTTCCTTCTTTTTCTCCTTCAATCACGTTCAATCTGGTATCCTGCAATTTTTTTTCTATCGTCTTCTACAATCAGGCTATAACCCTAGCCACCTCCAAACCTTCTTCTTCTCTTCATATCAATGGCTAAAGATACTCCCCTCAATGCCTCCAACAACTTTGGAGTTACTAATATCCGCACGTTCGTTCCACTCAATCTTGATCTGGACGAACTAAATTATGATTCATGGCGAGAACTGTTTGAAACACACTGCATGAGTTTCGACCTCATCGGTCATCTCGATGGCACCACTAAACCCTCTGCCGATGATGATAAATATTGAAAGAAAACTGATTCTCTAATCAAGCTTTGAATCTACGGGACCCTCTCGAAACCACTCTTACAATCCATGGTTAAACGCAAGTACACCGCCCATCAACTTTGGGAGTACATCGAAAATCTATTCTGAAATAATAAAGATAGTCAGGCAATGGAACTGGAAAATGAACTTCGCAACATCACTCTCGGAGATTCTTCAATCACCGAATACTGCCGCCGGATACAAACCATCTCGGATCTTCTTGAAAACATTGATTCGCACGTGTCTGATAAAAACCTTGTAACCTACATGTTAAATGGGTTACCTGAGAAATATGATAACACCACCTAAATCATCACATACAAGGTTCTGTTTCCCACTTTTCTTGAAGCTCGATCGATGTTACTCTTGGCCAAAAAACGCATGAACAATCGCAGACAACCACCAACTCCATCACACACCGACAACATCTCGAGCCCCACCATCCTCTACACAGATGGCACTCGTGGCACTAGTGGTGGCAAGAATCGTCGGAATCATGGCAAACAATCTGGTGGAAATAGAGGAAATAACAGTGGTACAGGAAAACAGCAAACGGGTCATGTAAACTGGAATAGAAGTGGACCTGGGCAAAAAAATTCAGTCTGTGGGTATTCGCAAAACTGGACCCAAGGTAATCCCTCTTGGGCCTGTCCACCTTGGGCCTGGCAGCCCAGTCCTTATCCTCCCTACTGGATGCCACAACAGCAGCGGGTCAGAAACAACAACAACAACAGCCCACTTAATAATTCTGGTAGCAGCTCTCGGCCCAACAGCTCAAGTTTATTAGGACCCGGCCCACAGACCTCTTATCCACAAGCATTTCAGTCTGGACCTGATCTGTAGTGACCCGAACTTTTCCATGTTTATATATATTAATTGAGATTGATGTTTACATGATTAAATGTTTCCAACATGTTAAGCAATCAAACTTGTTAAGACTTGATTAATTGAAATAGGTTTCATATAGACAATTGACCACCCAAGTTGACCGGTGATTCACGAACGTTAAAACTTGTAAAAAAAAACTATATGATGACATATATATGGTTATATATATAGTTAACATGATATTATGATAAGTAAACATATCATTAATTATATTAACAATGAACTACATATGTAAAAACAAGACTACTAACTTAATGATTTTGAAACGAGACATATATGTAACGTTTATCGTTGTAACGACATTTAATGTATATATATCATATTAAGAGATATTCGTACATCATAATATCATGATAATATAATAATTTAAAATCTCTTTTGATATTATAAACATTGGGTTAACAACATTTAACAAGATCGTTAACCTAAAGGTTTCAAAACAACACTTACATGTAACGACTAACGATGACTTAACGACTCAGTTAAAATGTATATACATGTAGTGTTTTAATATGTATTTATACACTTTTGAAAGACTTCAATACACTTATCAAAATACTTCTACTTAACAAAAATGCTTACAATTACATTCTCGTTCAGTTTCATCAACAATTCTACTCGTATGCACCCGTATTCGTACTCGTACAATACACAGCTTTTAGATGTATGTACTATTGGTATATACACTCCAATGATCAGCTCTTAGCAGCCCATGTGAGTCACCTAACACATGTGGGAACCATCATTTGGCAACTAGCATGAAATATCTCATAAGATTACAAAAATATGAGTAATCATTCATGACTTATTTACATGAAAACAAAATTACATATCCTTTATATCTAATCCATACATCAACGACCAAAAACACCTACAAACACTTTCATTCTTCAATTTTCTTCATCTAATTGAACTCTCTCAAGTTCTATCTTCAAGTTCTAAGTGTTCTTCATAAATTCCAAAAGTTCTAGTTTCATAAAATCAAGAATACTTTCAAGTTTGCTAGCTCACTTCCAATCTTGTAAGGTGATCATCCAACCTCAAGAAATCTTTGTTTCTTACAGTAGGTTATCATTCTAATACAAGGTAATAATCATATTCAAACTTTGGTTCAATTTCTATAACTATAACAATCTTATTTCAAGTGATGATCTTACTTGAACTTGTTTTCGTGTCATGATTTTGCTTCAAGAACTTTGAGCCATCCAAGGATCCATTGAAGCTAGATCCATTTTTCTCTTTTTCAGTAGGTTCATCCAAGGAACTTAAGGTAGTAATGATGTTCATAACATCATTCGATTCATACATATAAAGCTATCTTATTCGAAGGTTTAAACTTGTAATCACTAGAACATAGTTTAGTTAATTCTAAACTTGTTCACAAACAAAAGTTAATCCTTCTAACTTGACTTTTAAAATCAACTAAACACATGTTCTATATCTATATGATATGCTAACTTAATGATTTAAAACCTGGAAACACGAAAAACACCGTAAAACCGGATTTACGCCGTCGTAGTAACACCGCGGGCTGTTTTGGATTAGTTAATTAAAAACTATGATAAACTTTGATTTAAAAGTTGTTATTCTGAGAAAATGATTTTTATTATGAACATGAAACTATATCCAAAAATTATGGTTAAACTCAAAGTGGAAGTATGTTTTCTAAAATGGTCATCTAGACGTCGTTCTTTCGACTGAAATGACTACCTTTACAAAAACAACTTGTAACTTATTTTTCCGACTAGAAACCTATACTTTTTTTGTTTAGATTCATAAAATAGAGTTCAATATGAAACCATAGCAATTTGATTCACTCAAAACGGATTTAAAATGAAGAAGTTATGGGTAAAACAAGATTGGATAATTTTTCTCATTTTAGCTACGTGAAAATTGGTAACAAATCTATTCCAACCATAACTTAATCAACTTGTATTATATATTATGTAATCTTGAGATACCATAGACACGTATACAATGTTTCGACCTATCATGTCGACACATCTATATATATTTCGGAACAACCATAGACACTCTATATGTGAATGTTGGAGTTAGCTATACAGGGTTGAGGTTGATTCCAAAATATATATAGTTTGAGTTGTGATCAATACTGAGATACGTATACACTGGGTCGTGGATTTATTCAAGATAATATTTATCGATTTATTTCTGTACATCTAACTGTGGACAACTAGTTGTAGGTTACTAACGAGGACAGCTGACTTAATAAACTTAAAACATCAAAATATATTAAAAGTGTTGTAAATATATTTTGAACATACTTTGATATATATGTATATATTGTTATAGGTTCGTGAATCAACCAGTGGCCAAGTCTTACTTCCCGACGAAGTAAAAATCTGTGAAAGTGAGTTATAGTCCCACTTTTAAAATCTAATATTTTTGGGATGAGAATACATGCAGGTTTTATAAATGATTTACAAAATAGACACAAGTACGTGAAACTACATTCTATGGTTGAATTATCGAAATCGAATATGCCCCTTTTTATTAAGTCTGGTAATCTAAGAATTAGGGAACAGACACCCTAATTGACGCGAATCCTAAAGATAGATCTATTGGGCCTAACAAACCCCATCCAAAGTACCGGATGCTTTAGTACTTCGAAATTTATATCATATCCGAAGGGTGTCCCGGAATGATGGGGATATTCTTATATATGCATCTTGTTATTGTCGGTTACCAGGTGTTCACCATATGAATGATTTTTATCTCTATGTATGGGATGTGTATTGAAATATGAAATCTTGTGGTCTATTGTTACGATTTGATATATATAGGTTAAACCTATAACTCACCAACATTTTTGTTGACGTTTTAAGCATGTTTATTCTCAGGTGATTATTAAGAGCTTCCGCTGTCGCATACTTAAATAAGGACAAGATTTGGAGTCCATGCTTGTATGATATTGTGTAAAAACTGCATTCAAGAAACTTATTTTGTTGTAACATATTTGTATTGTAAACCATTATGTAATGGTCGTGTGTAAACAGGATATTTTAGATTATCATTATTTGATAATCTACGTAAAGCTTTTTAAACCTTTATTGATGAAATAAAGGTTATGGTTTGTTTAAAAATGAATGCAGTCTTTGAAAAACGTCTCATATAGAGGTCAAAACCTCGCAACGAAATCAATTAATATGGAACGTTTTTAATCAATAAGAACGGGACATTTCAGTTGGTATCCGAGCGTTGGTCTTAGAGAACCAGAAAATTTGCATTAGTGTGTCTTATCGAGTTTGTTAGGATGCATTAGTGAGTCTGGACTTCGACCGTGTTTTCTTTAAAAATGATTGCTTAACATTTTTGTTGGAAACTATATATTTTTAACATATGAATATTATGTGATATATTAATCTCTTAACGTGTTTGATATTATGTGATAGATGTCTACCTCTAGAACAAGTCCCATTGACTCACCTAATAATAATGAAGAGTCAAATGTAAATTGGAATGATTTGTGGACTGATTCACAAGTTCCCGAAGAGGAACCGGAAGAAGAGTCGGAACCGGAAGAAGAATCGGAACCGGAAGAAGAATCGGAACCGGATGAAGAAATAGACCCGGTGGGGGAAATAATAAAACGGTTAAGTAAAAGAAAATCCTCAACCAACCGACCAAAGTTAATTATGGTCAATGGTGTTTCCGCCAAGGAAGCAAAATATTGGGAGGATTACCAATTCTCCGATGAATCGGATTCCGACGAGAATTCCGATGATGTTATAGAAATTACCCCAACTGAATTTAAAAAGGCAAAAGAAAATAATAAGGGAAAGGGCATAAAAATAGAGAAATCTAATTCCAACCCCGATGAACTTTATATGTATCGTCAACCCCCGAAGTCCTTAAGTTGTAACAATGACCCGGGAACCTCTAAACCACCAGGTTTTTCTAAACCAATGTGGACAACGACAGCTCGTATTAGGGGAACATCATATATCCCTAGAAACTTGGCAAAACGAACCAAAACCGAAGAAGAAGAAACGAGCGAGTCGGAATAAGATAGTTGTATTCGTGTGGTGTAATATATGGAATATAGTGTTCTTATGCTTTATGATATATGTAAAAATTGCTTGTATTAATAAGTATTTTTTTTATGAATCTAACTCTTGTCTATTTTACAGTTTAAAAACACAAAATGGATAGACAACCCAATATTTTAAGAGACCTACCCGGAGACATGATTGATGAAATCTTGTCTAGAGTCGGCCAGAATTCTTCGGCACAACTATTTAAGGCGAGATCAGTTTGTAAGACATTCGAAGAACGTTCCAAGAATGTCTTGGTTTATAAGAGACTTTCGTTTGAAAGATGGGGGATATCACATTGGGAAACCCATAAGTTACGATGTGTTTACTTTGACGCATATATTGCGGGGAACCCAAATGCTATTTTACGCAACGGGTTAAGAAATTATTTTGACTCAATATATCCGAATATTGGACTTCGTGATTTAGAAAAAGCGGCTAACATGCAACATAAAGAAGCATGTTATGCTTACGGATTAGTAATGTTCGCTTCTCACCAAAGTGAGAACAAGAACATCGGGCTACAACTATTAAACAAAACATTTCCACAAGTGACGGAGTCGGTAATTGGGGTAAGAAATGAGGTTTTTAGATTATTACGGGACTGTTGGACATTACGTAACCCTCGTCCCTTTGATGACGTTACAACACGCTGTCTTATCAACGGCCATAACGGTTATGTTGCACAAGACCAAGGATGGGAAGTAGTCCTAGTAAAACCAGAATGCATGACTTGTTTCTGGACGTATGAATTACGTGTCTTTATTGCTTTTGCTGAACGACTTGTGTACTAGCTAGAATTGTCTTCACAACTATCTTGTATCCAAGTTATTGTGTGCTATATTTCATGCTTTATGTAAAATAAGCGGTATTGTAAGTTTGTAAAATATTGTATAAAAGTTTGAACGCGAAATATTATTATAATCAGTTTTTCATATAGAATTGTAGTAGTTGAATTGTATATTAGCTACTAAGTATGAACTTAACGGGTAGGTACTACCCGAATTTAAACTTATAAAACGCTAATATGAAGAAAAAGCTTTTATAAATGAGTTCATATTATGCTACGAAATACTATTAACTACTCTTAATATTCTGTATGATTAACTTGTTCCATTTAACTATTTTGAAGGAAATGGCACCGACTACTCGACACACCGTGAATATGAATGAAGAGGAATTCCGTACTTTTCTAGCTTCAAACATAGCCGCAGTACAGGCTGCGCTACATACCAACAATAACCTTGGATCTAGCAGTACAGGAAATCGTGTAGGATGCACCTACAAAGAATTCACTGCCTGCAAACCTTTGGAATTTGATGGAACCGAAGGACCGATCGGATTGAAACGGTGGACCGAGAAGGTTGAATCGGTGTTTGCCATAAGTAAGTGTACTGAAGAGGACAAAGTGAAGTACGCTACGAATACCTTCACAGGTTCTGCGTTAACATGGTGGAATACCTATCTAGAGCAAGTGGGACAAGATGATGCGTACGCACTACCGTGGTCAGCATTCAAGCACTTGATGAACGAGAAGTACCGTCCCAGAACCGAGGTCAATAAGCTCAAGACAGAACTTAGAGGGTTACGAACCCAAGGATTTGATATTACCACGTACGAAAGACGATTCACAGAATTGTGCCTATTGTGTCCGGGAGCATTCGAAGATGAGGAAGAGAAGATCGACGCGTTTGTGAAAGGATTACCTGAAAGAATCCAAGAAGATATAAGTTCACACGAGCCCGCCTCCATACAACAGGCATGTAGAATGGCTCACAAACTAGTGAACCAGATTGAAGAAAGAATTAAAGAACAGACTACTGAAGAGGCCAATGTGAAGCAAGTCAAAAGAAAGTGGGAGGAAAACGGTGATAAGAATCACCAATACAACAACAACAGCAATTACAACAATAATCGCAACAATTATCCCAACAATCGCAACATCAATCGCAACTACAACAAACGGCCCAACAACAACAACAACAACAACAACAACAGCAACTACAACAATCATCCCAACAACAATAATAACCGCAACAACAACAACAATCAGAAGCAACTATGCCAAAGGTGTGAAAAGAATCACTCGGGGTTCTGCACCAAATTTTGCAACAAGTGTAAAAGAAATGGTCATAGCGCGGCGAAGTGTGAGGTCTACGGACCAGGGGTTAATAGAACGAAAAGAACAAATGGTGTCGGAACGAGTAATGGCGGAGCAAGTAGTGTCGGAGCAAGTTATGCCAATGTAGTTTGTTATAAATGTGGAAAACCAGGCCACATTATTAGAAATTGCCCGAACCAGGAGAACACGAATGGACAAGGCCGTGGAAGAGTTTTCAATATTAATGCGGTAGAGGCACAGGAAGACCCGGAGCTTGTTACGGGTACGTTTCTTATTGACAATAAATCTGCTTACGTTTTATTTGATTCGGGTGCGGATAGAAGCTATATGAGTAGAGATTTTTGTGCTAAATTAAGTTGTCCATTGACGCCTTTGGATAGTAAATTTTTACTCGAATTAGCAAATGGTAAATTAATTTCAGCAGATAATATATGTCGGAATCGAGAAATTAAACTGGTTAGCGAAACATTTAAGATTGATTTGATACCAGTAGAGTTAGGGAGTTTTGATGTGATAATCGGTATGGACTGGTTGAAAGAAGTGAAAGCGGAGATCGTTTGTTACAAAAATGCAATTCGCATTATACGAGAAAAAGGAAAACCCTTAATGGTGTACGGAGAAAAGGGCAACACGAAGCTACATCTTATTAGTAATTTGAAGGCACAAAAACTAATAAGAAAAGGTTGCTATGCTGTTCTAGCACACGTCGAGAAAGTACAAACTGAAGAAAAGAGCATCAATGATGTTCCCATTGCAAAAGAATTTCCCGATGTATTTCCGAAAGAATTACCGGGATTACCCCCACATCGATCCGTTGAATTTCAAATAGATCTTGTACCAGGAGCTGCACCAATAGCTCGTGCTCCTTACAGACTCGCACCCAGATGAAAGAACTGCAAAGCCAATTACAAGAACTTTTAGAGCGTGGTTTCATTCTACCAAGCACATCACCGTGGGGAGCTCCTGTTTTGTTTGTCAAGAAGAAAGATGGTACATTCAGGTTGTGTATCGACTACCGAGAGTTGAACAAACTTACCATCAAGAACCGCTACCCACTACCAAGAATCGACGACTTATTTGATCAACTACAAGGCTCGTCTGTTTATTCAAAGATTGACTTACGTTCCGGGTATCATCAAATGCGTGTGAAAGAAGATGATATTCCAAAGACTGCTTTCAGAACACGTTACGGTCATTACGAGTTTATGGTCATGCCGTTTGGTTTAACTAATGCACCAGCTGTGTTCATGGACCTTATGAACCGAGTGTGTGGACCATACCTTGACAAGTTTGTCATTGTTTTCATTGATGACATACTTATTTACTCAAAGAATGACCAAGAACACGGTGAACATTTGAGAAAGGTGTTAGAAGTATTGAGGAAGGAAGAATTGTACGCTAAGTTTTCAAAGTGTGCATTTTGGTTGGAAGAAGTTCAATTCCTCGGTCACATAGTGAACAAAGAAGGTATTAAGGTGGATCCGGCAAAGATAGAAACTGTTGAAAAGTGGGAAACCCCGAAAACTCCGAAACACATACGCCAGTTTTTAGGACTAGCTGGTTACTACAGAAGGTTCATCCAAGACTTTTCCAGAATAGCAAAACCCTTGACTGCATTAACGCATAAAGGGAAGAAATTTGAATGGAATGATGAACAAGAGAAAGCGTTTCAGTTATTGAAGAAAAAGCTAACTACGGCACCTATATTGTCATTGCATGAAGGGAATGATGATTTTGTGATTTATTGTGACGCATCAAAGCAAGGTCTCGGTTGTGTATTAATGCAACGAACGAAGGTGATTGCTTATGCGTCTAGACAATTGAAGATTCACGAACAAAATTATACGACGCATGATTTGGAATTAGGCGTGGTTGTTTTTGCATTAAAGACTTGGAGGCACTACTTATATGGGGTCAAAAGTATTATATATACCGACCACAAAAGTCTTCAACACATATTTAATCAGAAACAACTGAATATGAGGCAGCGTAGGTGGATTGAATTATTGAATGATTACGATTTTGAGATTCGTTACCACCCGGGGAAGGCAAATGTGGTAGCCGATGCCTTGAGCAGGAAGGATAGAGAACCCATTCGAGTAAAATCTATGAATATAATGATTCATAATAACATTACTACTCAAATAAAGGAGGCGCAACAAGGAGTTTTAAAAGAGGGAAATTTAAAGGATGAAATACCCAAAGGATCGGAGAAGCATCTTAATATTCGGGAAGACGGAACCCGGTATAGGGCTGAAAGGATTTGGGTACCAAAATTTGGAGATATGAGAGAAATGGTACTTAGAGAAGCTCATAAAACCAGATACTCAATACATCCTGGAACGGGGAAGATGTACAAGGATCTCAAGAAACATTTTTGGTGGCCGGGTATGAAAGCCGATGTTGCTAAATACGTAGGAGAATGTTTGACGTGTTCTAAGGTCAAAGCTGAGCATCAGAAACCATCAGGTCTACTTCAACAACCCGAAATCCCGGAATGGAAATGGGAAAACATTACCATGGATTTCATCACTAAATTGCCAAGGACTGCAAGTGGTTTTTGATACTATTTGGGTAATAGTTGATCGTCTCACCAAATCAGCACACTTCCTACCAATAAGAGAAGATGACAAGATGGAGAAGTTAGCACGACTGTATTTGAAGGAAGTCGTCTCCAGACATGGAATACCAATCTCTATTATCTCTGATAGGGATGGCAGATTTATTTCAAGATTCTGGCAGACATTACAGCAAGCATTAGGAACTCGTCTAGACATGAGTACTGCCTATCATCCACAAACTGATGGGCAGAGCGAAAGGACGATACAAACGCTTGAAGACATGCTACGAGCATGTGTTATTGATTTCGGAAACAGTTGGGATCGACATCTACCGTTAGCAGAATTTTCCTACAACAACAGCTACCATTCAAGCATTGAGATGGCGCCGTTTGAAGCACTTTATGGTAGAAAGTGCAGGTCTCCGATTTGTTGGAGTGAGGTGGGGGATAGACAGATTACGGGTCCGGAGATTATACAAGAAACTACCGAGAAGATCATCCAAATTCAACAACGGTTGAAAACCGCCCAAAGTCGACAAAAGAGCTACGCTGACATTAAAAGAAAAGATATAGAATTTGAAATTGGAGAGATGGTCATGCTTAAAGTTTCACCTTGGAAAGGCGTTGTTCGATTTGGTAAACGAGGGAAATTAAATCCAAGGTATATTGGACCATTCAAGATTATTGATCGTGTCGGACCAGTAGCTTACCGACTTGAGTTACCTCAACAACTCGCGGCTGTACATAACACTTTCCACGTCTCGAATTTGAAGAAATGTTTTGCTAAAGAAGATCTCACTATTCCGTTAGATGAAATCCAAATCAACGAAAAACTCCAATTCATCGAAGAACCCGTCGAAATAATGGATCGTGAGGTTAAAAGACTTAAGCAAAACAAGATACCAATTGTTAAGGTTCGATGGAATGCTCGTAGAGGACCCGAGTTCACCTGGGAGCGTGAAGATCAGATGAAGAAGAAATACCCGCATCTATTTCCAGAAGATTCGTCAACACCTTCAACAGCTTAAAATTTCGGGACGAAATTTATTTAACGGGTAGGTACTGTAGTGACCCGAACTTTTCCATGTTTATATATATTAATTGAGATTGATGTTTACATGATTAAATGTTTCCAACATGTTAAGCAATCAAACTTGTTAAGACTTGATTAATTGAAATAGGTTTCATATAGACAATTGACCACCCAAGTTGACCGGTGATTCACGAACGTTAAAACTTGTAAAAAAAAACTATATGATGACATATATATGGTTATATATATAGTTAACATGATATTATGATAAGTAAACATATCATTAATTATATTAACAATGAACTACATATGTAAAAACAAGACTACTAACTTAATGATTTTGAAACGAGACATATATGTAACGTTTATCGTTGTAACGACATTTAATGTATATATATCATATTAAGAGATATTCGTACATCATAATATCATGATAATATAATAATTTAAAATCTCTTTTGATATTATAAACATTGGGTTAACAACATTTAACAAGATCGTTAACCTAAAGGTTTCAAAACAACACTTACATGTAACGACTAACGATGACTTAACGACTCAGTTAAAATGTATATACATGTAGTGTTTTAATATGTATTTATACACTTTTGAAAGACTTCAATACACTTATCAAAATACTTCTACTTAACAAAAATGCTTACAATTACATTCTCGTTCAGTTTCATCAACAATTCTACTCGTATGCACCCGTATTCGTACTCGTACAATACACAACTTTTAGATGTATGTACTATTGGTATATACACTCCAATGATCAGCTCTTAGCAGCCCATGTGAGTCACCTAACACATGTGGGAACCATCATTTGGCAACTAGCATGAAATATCTCATAAGATTACAAAAATATGAGTAATCATTCATGACTTATTTACATGAAAACAAAATTACATATCCTTTATATCTAATCCATACATCAACGACCAAAAACACCTACAAACACTTTCATTCTTCAATTTTCTTCATCTAATTGAACTCTCTCAAGTTCTATCTTCAAGTTCTAAGTGTTCTTCATAAATTCCAAAAGTTCTAGTTTCATAAAATCAAGAATACTTTCAAGTTTGCTAGCTCACTTCCAATCTTGTAAGGTGATCATCCAACCTCAAGAAATCTTTGTTTCTTACAGTAGGTTATCATTCTAATACAAGGTAATAATCATATTCAAACTTTGGTTCAATTTCTATAACTATAACAATCTTATTTCAAGTGATGATCTTACTTGAACTTGTTTTCGTGTCATGATTTTGCTTCAAGAACTTTGAGCCATCCAAGGATCCATTGAAGCTAGATCCATTTTTCTCTTTTTCAGTAGGTTCATCCAAGGAATTTAAGGTAGTAATGATGTTCATAACATCATTCGATTCATACATATAAAGCTATCTTATTCGAAGGTTTAAACTTGTAATCACTAGAACATAGTTTAGTTAATTCTAAACTTGTTCGCAAACAAAAGTTAATCCTTCTAACTTGACTTTTAAAATCAACTAAACACATGTTCTATATCTATATGATATGCTAACTTAATGATTTAAAACCTGGAAACACGAAAAACACCGTAAAACCGGATTTACGCCGTCGTAGTAACACCGCGGGCTGTTTTGGATTAGTTAATTAAAAACTATGATAAACTTTGATTTAAAAGTTGTTATTCTGAGAAAATGATTTTTATTATGAACATGAAACTATATCCAAAAATTATGGTTAAACTCAAAGTGGAAGTATGTTTTCTAAAATGGTCATCTAGACGTCGTTCTTTCGACTGAAATGACTACCTTTACAAAAACGACTTGTAACTTATTTTTCCGACTAGAAACCTATACTTTTTTTGTTTAGATTCATAAAATAGAGTTCAATATGAAACCATAGCAATTTGATTCACTCAAAACGGATTTAAAATGAAGAAGTTATGGGTAAAACAAGATTGGATAATTTTTCTCATTTTAGCTACGTGAAAATTGGTAACAAATCTATTCCAACCATAACTTAATCAACTTGTATTATATATTATGTAATCTTGAGATACCATAGACACGTATACAATGTTTCGACCTATCATGTCGACACATCTATATATATTTCGGAACAACCATAGACACTCTATATGTGAATGTTGGAGTTAGCTATACAGGGTTGAGGTTGATTCCAAAATATATATAGTTTGAGTTGTGATCAATACTGAGATACGTATACACTGGGTCGTGGATTGATTCAAGATAATATTTATCGATTTATTTCTGTACATCTAACTGTGGACAACTAGTTGTAGGTTACTAACGAGGACAGCTGACTTAATAAACTTAAAACATCAAAATATATTAAAAGTGTTGTAAATATATTTTGAACATACTTTGATATATATGTATATATTGTTATAGGTTCGTGAATCAACCAGTGGCCAAGTCTTACTTCCCGACGAAGTAAAAATCTGTGAAAGTGAGTTATAGTCCCACTTTTAAAATCTAATATTTTTGGGATGAGAATACATGCAGGTTTTATAAATGATTTACAAAATAGACACAAGTACGTGAAACTACATTCTATGGTTGAATTATCGAAATCGAATATGCCCCTTTTTATTAAGTCTGGTAATCTAAGAATTAGGGAACAGACACCCTAATTGACGCGAATCCTAAAGATAGATCTATTGGGCCTAACAAACCCCATCCAAAGTACCGGATGCTTTAGTACTTCGAAATTTATATCATATCCGAAGGGTGTCCCGGAATGATGGGGATATTCTTATATATGCATCTTGTTATTGTCGGTTACCAGGTGTTCACCATATGAATGATTTTTATCTCTATGTATGGGATGTGTATTGAAATATGAAATCTTGTGGTCTATTGTTACGATTTGATATATATAGGTTAAACCTATAACTCACCAACATTTTTGTTGACGTTTTAAGCATGTTTATTCTCAGGTGATTATTAAGAGCTTCCGCTGTCGCATACTTAAATAAGGACAAGATTTGGAGTCCATGCTTGTATGATATTGTGTAAAAACTGCATTCAAGAAACTTATTTTGTTGTAACATATTTGTATTGTAAACCATTATGTAATGGTCGTGTGTAAACAGGATATTTTAGATTATCATTATTTGATAATCTACGTAAAGCTTTTTAAACCTTTATTGATGAAATAAAGGTTATGGTTTGTTTAAAAATGAATGCAGTCTTTGAAAAACGTCTCATATAGAGGTCAAAACCTCGCAACGAAATCAATTAATATGGAACGTTTTTAATCAATAAGAACGGGACATTTCATGATCAACCTATTGGGCCTCCTTGGACTTGGTTTGCTCCTCATAATTCCAGTGTTGCCACGTCCCTACCCCAGGCATTCAGTACTTGTACTTTACAGGATCCAAGTGATGATGGATGGTACATGGACACCGGGGCAACTGCCCACTTAGCCTCGGACTTAGGTAGACTAAATATTGCTTTTAATAAAAATATTATTTCATCAGTTGTTGTTGGTAATGGGTCCACTATACCGGTTCTTACATCCGACAATGCTTCGTTACCCAACCCGTACTGACCGCTTCACTTAAATAATGTCATTGTTGAAATGTCTCGTTCATATTGATTATAAACGTTCCATATTAATTGATTTCGTTGCGAGGTTTTGACCTCTATATGAGACGTTTTTCAAAGACTGCATTCGTTTTTAAAATAAACCATAACCTTTATTTTATCGACAAGGTTAAAAAGTCACCACCTAGATTATCAAGAAATGATAATCTAAAAATATCACACTTACACACTACCAATACATATTGGTTTACAATATTAATATGTTACAACAAAGTAAATCTCGAATGCAGTTTTAAACAATATTATACAAGCATGCTGACACCAAATCTTGTCCATACTTTAGCATGCCACAGCGAAAGCTCTTAATAATCACCTGAGAATAAACATGCTTTAAACGTCAACAAAAATGTTGGTGAGTTATAGGTTTAACCTATATATTTATCAAATCGTAATAATAGACCTCAAGATTTCATATTTCAATATACATCCCATACATAGAGATAAAAATCATTCATATGGTGAACATCTGGTAACTGACCTTAACAAGATGCATATAGAATATCCCCTATCATTCCGGGACTCCCTTCGGACATGATGAATTCGAAGTACTAAAGCATCCGGTACTTTGGATGGGGCTCGTTGGGCCCAATAGATCTATCTTTAGGATTCGCGTCGATTAAGGTGTCTGTTCCCTAATTCTTAGATTACCAGACTAAAAAGGGGCATATTCGGTTTAATAATCCAGCCATAGAATGTAGTTTCATTTACTTGTGTCTATTTTGTAAAACATTTATAAAAGTGCATGTATTCTCATCCCAAAATATTAGATTTTAAAAGTGGGACTATAACTCACTTTCACAAATTTTTACTTCGTCGGGAAGTAAGACTTGACCACTGGTCGATTCACGAACCTATAACAAATATGTACATATATATCAAAGTATGTTCAAAATATATTTTACAACATTTTTAATACGTTTTGCTGTTTTAAGTTTATTAACTCAGCTGACCTCGTTAGTAACCTACAACTAGTTGTCCACAGTTAGATGTACAGAAAATAAAGCAATATATATTATCTTGAATCAATCCACGACCTCGTTGTGATGACCCGGGAATTTCAGACTAAATTTAAACTTAATCTTATAGTGATTTCGACACAATAAGCAAAGTCTGTAATGTGAATCTCAAAAACTTTGGAATTTTATTCATGTAATCAATTATCCATTGACTATTTCCAACGATTCACGAACCTTTAATCGTAATTAAAAATGTTTATATATAAATAACTATACATGTAAATAATTATGAAATAAATTAAAATAGATTAATAAACTATTATGTGATTAGATATTATGAAAGAAAACTTAAAACACAATTAAATATGTAGTAGTTGAAATATATATATATATATATATATATATATATATATATATATATATATATATATATATACACACACATATATACATATATATGATTCTATATATATAAGTAAATATATATTGTAATATATAAAGTGTGTAAATATTTAATTATATATTATATAATTAGTAAACATTACATAAATAATAAAATTGTAACATTAACATATTACAAGTAGTTACAAGAAACAATATAGTTATTAAAATTATTACTCTCATTATAATTAAAGATAAATGTTACCATTACTAGTATCATTATAAATTTGATTATTATTAAGGTTATAAAAAGTATTATTTAACTTGATTACTAAAAGTGTCATTTTAGTATAGTCATTATTCTTATTAGTATTATTATGATCTTAATATCATTAATATTATTATTTTCCCTAATTAATTATTATTATTACTAGTTTTGTTATTATTATTATTATTAATTATTAATATTAGAAATTAAAATTTGTATTATAAATAATAATATAATTAATGTAAAATACTGATTTAATTAACTAAACAAATATATAGATATGACATACAAGAACATACAGACTTCATATATACAAATTATATAAAACAAATATATAAATTATATAACTATATGCGGGTATATATATATATATATATATATATATATATATATATATATATATATATATATATATATATATAAATACTGTGAATACTAAATTGATGCACAAAGAAAGAAGCATTCTGTTTTAAATCACTATCAACCAGTGGATGATTCTTTTCTGTTCAAGTTAGTACAAAATCATGACTATATGATCACAATAACATCTAAAGTCTGTTAGCCATCTCCATCCCTTTTTATTTTTTTAATTTATTTCTCTGTACTCGAAAATCTTCCTGTCGACACTTTAAATCCTATATGACAATTGTTAAAGTCTGTTATATTGACTAAATTTAGACGTTCCTATATCAACCTTATCAAATATAGATCACTGCAGTATGAGGAATTAATCAAAAAAATTTTTTAAACAGCACGATATATCTCTGTTTTGTTCCATTTTTCCAAAACTTCGAATTTTTTTTAATTTCAAAATCTACTAATGCCGTTCTGTTGTAAATCCATCATTCAAACTATCTGGAAAGTTTCGCTTTCCAAATTCTAATAACTAGTCTGAATTTTCCGAGTCAAAGATTATGTTACAAAGGTCAACGTCGTGTTCTTGAAAGAAATTCGATTTCAATTCAAAGTCTTGAATTCAATTAAGGTTACAGAAAGTTTATAGGTTTGATTTGAAACCAATTTCGTGTAGAAATCTTCTTGTATTACGACCTTAAAATCAAAATCGATTCTTAAGTTGTTCATAGTGTTCAGCGACTGTTTATATATATATATATATATATATATATATATATATATATATATATATATATATATATATATATATATATATATATATATATATATTCCTTTTCTCTATTTAATAAAACCACCTCAATGACGAATTTATTTTGTTCATAAATCCTAAAACAATTCGAAGCTGTGTTGTATGGGTATGGTTGGCCCTGTCGATCTGAAGATAAAGGAGGAAGAGGGAAACAAAAACTATTCGGTTTAAATAAAAATAAGTTAGTAATAAACACAGAAAAACAGAAAGGGAGTTGTGGTTTAGGGTGTTGCATATAAGCGGGAGGTCGCGGGTTCGAGTCCCGTCTCGGGCAGTTTAATTCTTTTTAATGCTACAAAGGTATAATTTAATAAAATTATTACTATTATTGTTATTATTATTATTATTATTATTATTATTATTATTATTATTATTATTATTATTATTATTATTATTATTATTATTATTATTATTATTATTATTATTGTCATTGTTATTGTTATTGATATAGTTATTGTTATGTTATTATTATTATTACAAGTATTATATGAGTATTATTATTATTAATTAATGCTAAGTTGAGTATTAAGTATCATTCATTATTACTAATATGATTATAACTAAAATTATTATTAATATTATTAACATCCTTAACAAATATGATTTTTACTATTTTATTATTATTAGGATAAGTATAAGTATTATTAACATTAGTATTATTAATGGATATTAGAATTGTTATTACTAAACCTATTGTCACTAGTAAAACAAAAAGTTTGGATATATTATGAGATAGCATGCATGCTTGTCAACTTTCAATGTAAAGGAAGTTTGTCTTTTAAAAACGAATGCAATGTTTGTAAAATGTATCATATAGAGGTCAAATACCTCGCGATGTAATCAACTGTTGTGAATCATTTATAATCGGTATGGACTTCGTCCAGATGGATTAGGGCGGGTCTCTACAGTTGGTATCAGAGCGGTGGTCTTAGCGAACCAGATCTGCATTAGTGTGTCTAACTGATAAGTCGTTAGGATGCATTAGTGAGTCTGGACTTCGACCGTGTAAGCATGTCAAAAGTTTTGCTTATCATTTAGTGTCGAAAATTATTTGTTTATCATCCTTAAAGTCTAGACACGTCTTACTGCCTCTATTGCATAAACAGTGTATAGATAAATTCATATCTTAGCGTATCTGTTACTGTAGACTTTATCTGACACATTTTCCTTAATTTTCTCCGTAATTTACGGGATCTTCTGTACTATATTAGATATTCTATATAATTAGAATATTATTCGATAACCGAAAATCATTTCATATCGAAAATCCTCTAACTGATCATAAGAGATGGATCCTACACCTAGCTTGGATTCCATTAGTTCCGGAAGCAATTTCGAGATGCGTATTGAAGTAGACTCCGAAGTCAATGAACCTGAAGTATCTCCACCGTTTAGCTATTTTTCTTTCTGGAGGAGATGGGGGTGGGTCCGAGACTTACTCACTCGATGGAGAAATGAAGAAGGCGAGCCCTACCGCGAACCAAACTTACCTCCTAACATCGGAAAAAACGATGTACTCACCGGTGAACCTATGCGCAACACTATATTCACCCTTCTTGCTAAAGTTTTCCACCTCGAAGGTCGCATTACTGCAATCTCAGAAAATATTCAAGCTCTACTTCCGAATACCAATCGAAGGGGAATATTAGAAGAAGTTAGGGAACTTCGAATTGATAATCAAGATTTATCGAATCAGATGAGTGGATGGATAGAAATGATAGAGGGTAGGATAGAAACCCTGATAAGAATGGTGCGTGATCTACAAACTATACTTACTACACCAACATCATCACCAACCTCAGCACCAACAACACTTGTAGCACCGACATCAACAGTACCACCATCAGCAGCACCAGCAACATAACCAGTACCAACAACAACAACAACATCATCACACGTCTCAACCTCGCAATCTATACCTCAAGCATAATCATCGTTCTACGAATCGTTCTACATAAACTATCGTCATCCTTCATGGCGATTATGTAATCTCTAATGTTTTAGAGATTATGCACTCTAGTTCTAGCCATAAATCTGATGAGTTTAATATCACATTGACTCATTAAATTCATGATTACGTCTGAAGAAAATATATATGTATATATGTTTTCATAAAGATTGTAATTAAAAGTTTTATTGTACAAACTGTTAATGGTAAAAATATTTTAACGGGTAGGTAATACCTGAGGAATATTTAGATTCCACATTAATAAGTTACACTGTACATTCTTTGAATCTGATTCAACGATCATTTACTATCCTACTTACATCCACAGACATACGTATTCGTTCACCACAGAATAACCATTTTCATTCAAATTTTATATTTAGATTTTGGCCTATCGGAATCCAACAAGTGGCATAATGAAGAAAACATTTGACAAAATAAAATTTGTTAGAAACAAACAAATTAACTATGAGAAATTCTGTTAAGAATCCACGCTAACAAAATCCTAGCTAACTGTTCCTAGCTAACTAATTAATTCCGTATTACATTTTATTTATCGCAATTTATTTATCACAATTTATTTATCGCAATTTAAATTCTCGCAATTTTATTTATCGTCATTTAATTTCTGTTATTTATTTTACGCACTTTAAATATCGGGACACGTATACAAGGTTTTGACATATCATATCGACGCATCTATATATATTATTTGGAATAACCATAGACACTCTATATGCAGTAATGCTGGAGTTAGCTATACAGGGTTGAGGTTGATTCTACAATAATATATATAGTTTGAGTTGTGATCGAGTCTGAGACATGTACACAGGTCACGATACGTACTAATTAATTCGAATGTTATATATTAAACAATATATGAACTATTGGACTGTTAACTGTGGACTATCGACTGTGGACTAATAACAATGGATAATTAAAATGAATTAAAATATAGATTATAACATATGAAACTAAATATTTCTTCAAGTTTGCCACTTGATTTCATCCTAAACTTCATTTGTATCTTGACGATTACAATCTGCGTTCAAACCTTTCATGATTCTTGAAAACACCTCAATCGATAGGATGAACCAACCGCACTTCATCTACGAAAGGAAAGATTTATGCATATAGTTATGCACCTGAAAAACTCTCAGAACCTGAGTAAACATTTAACACATACCTGTGTTAGCTCCTTTGGCGTTGTTATTACCGAAAATAACATTGCAATTCTTTTCCAAATTAGCCAAATTTGTCACAGCTCCAGCAAGTCAACTTAGATTTTTCAGTCGGACTAGCCTTACTATAACCTTGATATATATGCGTGCTCTTTTATTGTTGCCGGGGAACCTTTTATATTCCACCATATTACCAGCAGATGTACCAGCAACCTCGTCTCTCCTTGGTTTAAATCTCTCCGACAAATCACTATATTTATCTATTGAAGTCTCATCATGTACTCATCCGCATCTTGTAACAAGAATTGCCATACCAATTACCGGGAATCAGCAAATCTGTATTGTGAGTCTCGCAACGTTCCACATCAACAGTTATATGTAACCATATAACATTTATCTCTTAGAACTATGATCTTCCATTCTAAAATTCTGAAATGCACCCAGTCTGCGAATTAATACTCTGAATTTTGAAAAGTTGAATGAAGCAACAAAAACTGTGAAAGACCTCAACAGTCAAAAGTTTGATAATAAAGAATGAAGTGTTGGAAAAGCTCAAAGATTCTGATACTGAAAAATGAATTGAGCAAATCATGAAAGAGACCCTGAACAAGGACTAAACTTGTATATAAAAGAATCCTGATGATTCTGTTTCTGATGAAATCTTTAACGAATACCTTGCTCCTTAATCGCTCTAAATCATCGTGAATGAATTTCTTCATCACAATTTGATTTAGAAATTCTAAGATATTATCGTATCTTTCATTATAAATATCCTCCATATTTCTGAAGATATTTTTATAACTATTCTTATCTGAAATCATTAATCTCTTAGTGCTATCAGTGTTACATCATATAGAAACTGTTAGTTTCTATATTCTGTAAACTTTCAAACTTAAAGTATGAATGTATTGAAGTAATGTTGGGAACTGATGCATGAGTTAGTATAATATAATGACACTTGATCAACGTGATTATACTACAGTAAGTCATGCTGAGTTTTTTTTTTTTTTTCTTAAATGGAACGTGGTGATTCAAAGATCATAACGTCATCATGTGCCATGTTACATAACTCTTTCATTCTGCTTAACTTTTGAACATATCAAGAAAGTATATTCTTGATAGTTCTATTCTCAGTGACTCTGGTAATTTGACAAATCAAATCGTGCTATTACGTTCTTTCTTGTTTAAGAACATTAAGTTCATTCGAAAATCCATACTTACGAATTCTGGACCGTTACTCGCTTTGATAGAGGTCGAGAAGAGGATAAAAAGGCAAAGAACTCCAAGATATAAGAGAAAATATAAAGCCCAATAATAACACAGAGGTTACAAACCGTGGATATTAATACGAATAGCAATATAAAGACACGGTATAATTAAGAATAGTATCACCTAAGGTAATAGTAGAAGTAAACAGATTTCTCTGGTGGAAGATTGAAAAGAAGGATGACAGAAATGATAATTAGAATAATATCAAGAATTAGAACGGAATTAAGCATTTTCACAAGCTTTCGGATGTATGAACTAAGAAAGAAAGTATAGGAATGGTGAGAATAATGGAACGAAAGAGTTTAATTTATAATGGAAATACCAGACAGAGTAAACGAGGCAGATCATCGTATTTAATTATAGAGATCTTAATTTCCTTATTCGCCGAAAAATAAAATCTTTTAGATTTCTAAGATTTTCTTTATATCCCTTGAATTCCGGAATTCAACCTGACTACGTCAAAAGCTAAGGCGAATCTTTATTTTCTCATTTCAGTCTTTTGTGATAGCTTTATTCGTACTCTTCGTATAATCGAATTGTTTTATCCATATTACTCAATGATGATAAAACTATATTTATCAATTCATATTTGTCATGAAAACATTTTTATTGTTAGCCATGACCACCTCACTCAAATTTCGGGACGAAATTTCTTTAATGGGTAGGTACTGTGATGACCCGGGAATTTCCGACTAAATTTAAACTTAATCTTATAGTGATTTCGACAAAATAAGCAAAGTCTGTAATGTGAATCTCAAAAACTTTGGAATTTTATTCATGTAATCAATTACCCATTGACTATTTCCAACGATTCACGAACCTTTAATCGTAATTAGAAATGTTTATATATAAATAACTATACATGTAAATAATTATGAAATAAATTAAAATAGATTAATAAACTATTATGTGATTAGATATTATGAAAGAAAACTTAAAACACAATTAAATATGTAGTAGTTGAAATATATATATATATATATATATATATATACACATATATATATATACATAGATATACATATATATGATTCTATATATATATAAGTAAATATATATTGTAATATATAAAGTGTGTAAATATTCAATTATATATTATATAATTAGTAAACATTACATAAATAATAAAATTGTAACATTAACATATTACAAGTAGTTACAAGAAACGATATAGTTATTAAAATTATTACTCTCATTATAATTAAAGATAAATGTTACCATTACTAGTATAATTATAAATTTGATTATTATTAAGGTTATAAAAAGTATTATTTAACTTGATTACTAAAAGTGTCATTTTAGTATAGTCATTATTCTTATTAGTATTATTATGATCTTAATATCATTAATATTATTATTTTCTCTAATTAATTATTATTATTACTAGTTTTGTTATTATTATTATTATTATTAATTATTAATATTAGAAATTAAAGTTTGTATTATAAATAATAATATAATTCCTGTAAAATACTGATTTAATTAACTAAACAAATATATAGATATGACATACAAGAACATACAGACTTCATATATACAAATTATATAAAACAAATATATAAATTATATAACTATATACGGGTATATATATATATATATATATATATATATATATATATATATATATATATATAAATACTGTGAATACTAAATTGATTCACAAAGAAAGAAGCATTCTGTTATAAATCACTATCAACCAGTGGATGATTCTTTTCTGTTCAAGTTAGTACAAAATCATGACTATATGATCACAATAACATCCAAAGTCTGTTAGCCATCTCCATCCCTTTTTATTTTTTTAATTTATTTCTCTGTACTCGAAAATCTTCCTGTCGACACTTTAAATCCTATATGACAATTGTTAAAGTCTGTTATATTGACTAAATTTAGACGTTCCTATATCAACCTTATCAAATATAGATCACTGCTGTATGAGGAATTAATCAAATTTTTTTTAAACAGCACGATATATCTATGTTTGGTTCCATTTTTCCAAAACTTCGAATTTTTTTTTAATTTCAAAATCTACTAATGCCGTTCTGTTGTAAATCCAACCTTCAAACTATCTGGAAAGTTTCGTTTTCCAAATTCTAATAACTAGTCTGGATTTTTTGAGTCAAAGATTATGTTACAAAGGTCAACGTCGTGTTCTTGAAAGAAATTCGATTTCAATTCAAAGTCTTAAATTCAATTAAGGTTACAGAAAGTTTATAGGTTTGATTTGAAACCCATTTCATGTAGAAATCTTCTTGTATTACGACCTTAAAATCAAAATCGATTCTTAAGTTGTTCATAGTTGTGACAACCCGGAAATTTTTGACCAAATTTAAACTTTATCTTTAAATGATTTAACGGTTCCGACACGATAAGCAAAGTCTATGAAGTTGAATCTCAAAATTTTGAATTATTCAATTACCCTTCGATTGTTCTCAAAGATTCGCGAACAATTATATGTAAATAGGTACATATACTATAATTTGAAAACATAACAAAATGTTAAGTAAATGATACTGTGCATTAAACTTATTGGTTTGATTATCTGATTGATATATTCAACTACGGAATTAAAAGATTATGCCAAACGATTGAATTAAAAGATATTTAATGAGTCCCTTAAGGATTATGATATTATTACGGGTCTCTGTTGTGAGGTCCACGTTGATTTGGGAAATCATTCATTCTTAACGGTATTCGGAATAAATGGTAAAGTGTTTGTTTAAATAATGTAATTTGGACATATACAATAATAAGGAATATTAACAGTTGGAATTAGATATATGAATAACTTGTGATATGTATTTTAAAACGTGTTTATTAATATTGAAAATATATATTTAACAATACGATAAAATATAATATTAACTTGGTCATAAAAACAAATTGTTATTATATATATATATATATTAACAAATAACGAGACGATGATTTATAGAAGTAAATGACCAAAATACTTGAAAGTTTAAGATATACTTTGAGTGGTATAGTTTAGAGATAATTTAAGGCTATATTTTGACAATGGTACGTGTCACGAAACGTAAAATGCAAGTTTTCTCAGCGTACGAAAGGACATTTGAAAAACCGGAACCGGGACATAAGTCGAGTGATGACGTACGACTTATCGGAACAAAAATTACAAGTCAACTATGCATGTGAATTTAATATAATATATAAATAATTATATAAATTAAATATATTATATATATTATATAAAATTATGTCGACAAACAAAAAGTTAAAATTTTGTGAGCTGGATCAGAGGGCCATGCGATCGCATGGCCTTGAAGCACAAATCCCATGCGATTGCATGGGGTACTTTTTCAGAAAAGGTTCTATAAATTGCTCAACTTTTGGCTCAGTTTCTCTAATCATATATTACTCCGTATTTATTTATTTATTTATTTATTTATTATTATTATTATTATTATTATTATTATTATTATTATTATTATTATTATTATTATTAAGATTAATATTATTATTAATCTTATTATTATTAATATTATTAATTAGTATTATACATAAAATACTACGACGAGGTTATGAGCGTGTCACTTTCAAAATGGTTTTCAAGCGGGATAGAGCTAAGGAAATTATGGGTTATTGCCAAGGAGGTTATGGATAATGTTCGGGGGTATATTTGTGAATCAAACCTAGTGTTTATCATCTCCGTTACGTCTACGTACTTTCCTACAATATTGAATCTCAATACTGATACGTAAGCACTCATATCTTATCTTTTATATATTAATTATGTATCCATGTCTAGTGCTCGAGTATATATATTTATATATGCTTGTATGCTAAATTTTGTCGTTAAACAGTTTATAATGAATCACTAATTAAATAAATATATTACTGGTAAAAGGTATATGATATACATGTTTTTGGAAAGCTGGCGAAAAATCAATAACTTTTTATTTGGATATCGAATAGTTTCAATGAACGGATTAAAAGATATGATCAACTGAATTATGATTGACGTTAATTGAAATTTCTTTTGAATCTGCAATTAAGATTTAAACAACTTGTTTACGAGATTGATAAAGTGAACTTTTAAATATTACCAACCGAGTAAATGAATCCTTATATAAGGCACGTCTCGTTTTGTTGAACTATTGTCAAAATTGACTTTTTGAAACGACTTTGGATAACTATTATATGTCGATCTCGAGCATTAGGATTGTGATACACTATGATATGACCTAGCTTGATAGACATTTATTGACCAACATATGTTCTCTAGGTTGAGATCTACGATTAATTGGTAATCCGAGTTTCGGTCACATTTTGGTGAACAACTTTATATGCTGCTAAGGTGAGTTTCATTTGCTCTCTTTTTAATTGCTTTTGCAATCTATATTTTTGGGCTGAGAATACATGCACTTTATTTTAAACGCAATTGATACAAGTACATACTATATTCTACACCGAGTTTGAACCGAAAATCCCTTAGCTTTGGTAACTAGTAACTGCCAGTTACAAGAACTGGTGGGCGCGAGTAGTAGTATATGGATCCATAGGGCTTGATATCCCCGTCCGAGCTAGAGCGCTAGCCTTTTAACGGACGTATGCTATTTGAGAAGCGTACACGTTGGTTTGCGTGTATTATTAAGATGATTATACAAAGGGTATAAATTATATATTCATTAAGTTTAGTTACCAGGGTGCTCAATCTTGTAGAATAATTTTGATAAACGTTTCTGGATGAAACAACTGAAATCTTGTGATCCACCTTTATATACAGATTATACGATACATTAAAACTATGAACTCACCAACCTTTGTGTTGACACTTTTAAGCATGTTTATTCTCAGGTTTCTAGAAGTCTTCCGCTATTTGCTTATATGTGATACAAGCTATGTGCATGGAGTCATATATGCTTTATTCAAGAAAACTTTGCATTCACAAAATCATCACCGTGTATCTTATTTTGACTTTATTGTCAACGGATATATTATGGTAAACTATTATTTATGGTGATTGTCTATATGTAGAAATCATCAAACGTTGAAAACCTTAGAAATTGATATTCATTTATTGTGTATCTTTTGAAAAGAATTCAATGTTTACAAAACGTATCATATAGAGGTCAAATACCTCGCAATGAAATCAATGAATGACGTGTTCGTCCATATGGATTTGGAGCGATCGTCACAGTTGGTATCAGAGCATTGGTCCTTGTGAACCAGGTCTTGCATGAGTGTGTCTAACTGATAGTTGTTAGGATGCATTAGTAAGTCTGGACTTCGACCGTGTCTGCATGTTAAAAGTTTTGCTTATCATTTCTTGTCGGAAATCACCTGCTTATCATTCTTAAGTCTAGACACGTTTTCCTGCATTTATTGCATAAATAGTGTATAGACAAAAATTTATATCTTAGCGTATCTGTTACTGTAAACTTTTCCTGACATCTTCCGAAAATTTCTCCGTAATTTATGAAATTTGGTATTATATATACAAATGTAAAATATGTATTGAAGAATACCAAACTAAATTCTATAATCTAATTCATATCAAAAATCATCTCCCTAATTATACAAGATGGATCCCGTATCTAGTTCAAATTCCATAAACTCCGACAGCTATTCCGATATGGATATTCACCTAAATTCCGAAGAAAGTGTAACCGGAATGGATCAATCAATTAGCCATCATCTATTCTGGATGAATTGGGGATAGGTTCGTAGTCTACTTAATCATTGGAGACAAGAAGAAGGTGATCCCTTCCATCCACCACATTTCCCTCTTGGCGAAGAACCTGAAGCACTTACCGGTGAACCTGTTTGAGACACCATTTTCTCTCTCATTTCCAGAGTATCTCGTCACGATAATATATTATCTCAAATTCTGGATCTTATTCATCCACTTGTCTGAACTGCCAATCATCCCGGTGTAGTAGAAGAAGTCAACGAGCTTCGCGCTCGGGTAGTGGCTTTGGAGAATATGGTGCAAAGGTTACAAGCACCAACAGCATCACCGGCATCAACAGTACCACCGACAACAACACCAACAGTACCATTACCACCACCAACAACATCCGCATCGCAAACCTCAACTTCACAATCTGTTCTACGAGCATCAACGTCAAACGCACCATAGTTACCAAGAAATACCAGCAACAATAACCGATGAAGTATTAACTCATTTTTCCCCGAAGAAATTTTATGTATATTTAATATATATGAATTTTGAAATCAAAATAAATCTTTTCGTACTAAGCTATTACGTGTGAATCTTAACTGGTAGGTACTACTCGGTTAGTTCATATTACTAATATGCAATGATGTACATCCTTCCTTAACAACTTAACCATTGTTAACTACAATCTCTGTTTCAACTTAATGAATTCCATTTCATAATAAACCAAGTGTATTATTCAATTACATAATTGATTTTACATTTTCATTTTCAATGTACTCGAAACTTTCCAGAAAACATCATCTGTGCCTTGTAAGGTTCACAAAAATTCCACGAGCACCACACCCTTCACCAAGGAATATCAATAAGAATGAAAAATGAAGTATTGATTACATTAGTAAAATACTCCACGAGGATTATGAAATCTTTAATGTTTTAGAGATTATTAGTTTCTAATCCAGTCAAAAATTAAATGAGCTTAATATGATATTAACTCATTAAATCTGTGTTACATCTGAAGAAAATATACATACATATATTTTCATAAAGACGGTAATAAAAATTCTTTTGTACAAAGTATTAATTGTGAAATTTTTAACGAGTAGGTAATACCCGGAAAATATATAAGTTCACAATTAATATGTTATATTGTACATTCTTCAACTTTGATTCAAAAATTATTAACTATGCTCACAGCGATATACAATCGTTTCCATACAAATTCAATTACATATTTTGATATTGACAGAGCAGAATCCAAGTCAAGATTTAACAAGTGACATCATTCTTAGATCTCTACATCTTTCAAAGCTATACTTTGACTTCAAAACGGTGAAAGATCCTTTAGCATTGTTATTACCGAAAATAATCATGCAATTTCTTTTCAAAGTATCCAGTTTTATCACACTTCCAACCAGTTAACTTCAACTTTTCAGATTAAGCCTTATTGTAACCTTGATATATACGTTTTGTTACTGGAGAACCTTTCATGTTCCACCACATTAGCAGTAAATTTACCAAACAACTTTATTAATCCTTGACCTTTCGAAAAATCCTTATACTCATTGAAACCCTATCATGTACTCATCCATATCTTGTAACAATAATTTCCATACCAACCACCGGGAATTAGCAATCAGTATTTTGAATCTCGCAGCATTTTCTACGACAACAGTTATATATAGATAACATTATCTTCTAGACTTACATACTTCGAATGTGAAGTTTCTGAAAAACATCCCAAACTATGAACTAGTTCTCTGAAATTGGAACAATGCTGATGAAGCAGCAAAAACTGTAAACGACCTTAACATTCAAAAGTTTGATGATAAAGAATGGTAAGGTGGTAAAGCTGAGAAAAAGAGAAGATTTGGAACTGGAAAACGGATTGAGCAGACCATGAAGGAGGCTGTGGACAAATCACAAGGACGAAATCTACCTTCAAAGAATCCAAATGATTCAGTGTCTGCTGAAACCATTAGTAAGAACCTTACTTCTTATTCTAAACCTTCACAGACAGATTTTCCGCATCATCCTCTGATATTAGAAATTCTAAGATATCATCGTATCTTCCATTATAAATATCCTCCATATTTCTGAAGATATTTTCATAACTATTCTTATCTGAAATCATTTATCTCTTCACGCTATATGTGTTACATCATAAAAGAAACTATTTTAGTTTCTAATTTCTGAAAATTTCGAAAAATGAATGTTTTTGAAGTAGTGTTGGGAATTGAAGCATGAGTTAGTATAATATAATGACACTTGATCAACGTGATTATATTACAGTAAGTCATGCTGGGTTTCTAATGGAACGTGATAAAGGTTCACAGATCATACCCTCATCATGAACCATGTTACATAACTCTTTCATTCTATTTAACCTCTAAACATATCAAGAAAATATTTTTCTTGATGATTCGGTCTTTTTCGGATATTCTGGTAATTTGACAAGTCAGATTGTGCCATTACCGTTTCTTTCTTAGAACATTAACTATGTTCATTTCAAAATCCATACCTACGAATTTTGGGCCATTATTCGCTTGACTTAAAATCGAGAAGAGAAAACGAAAGCATGAAGCTCCGAAATATAATGGAAAATATAAAGCCCGAAAACAACCCCGAAATTACAAATCGTGTATATCAATGCGTATAGCAATATAAAGACACGGTAGAATGAAAAACAATATTACCCCAAGGTAATAGTAGAAGAAAATAACCTCCTCTAGTGGCAGATGAAAAAGAAGAATGAATGATATGATAGCCAAGAAAATATCAAGAATCAGAACTGGATGATGCATTTTCACAAATCTTTTGTAAGTATGAAATAAGAAAGAAGATTATAGGAATGGTGAAAATAAATGAAACGAAAGAGGTCAATTTATAGCAAAATATCAGACATAGCAATCGAGGCAGATTACGCATTTAATCAAAGGAAATCCTAATTTCCTTAAATTATGAAGAATCAAATCTTATTTAAATTATGAAGATTTTCTATTCCTTAAATTCCGGAAATCAATCGTTAATACATCAAGAGATAAGACGAATCTCTATTCTCCATTTCACTCTACTACAATAACTTCTCTCATACGCTTCGAGTAATCGGATTGTTTTATCCGTATTATTCAATGGTGATAAAAATTCTATTTACCAACTCATATTCGTCATGAAAACATTTTTATTGTTAGCCATGACGACCTCACTCAAATTTTGGGACGAAATTTCTTTAACGGGTAGGTACTGTGACAACCCGGAAATTTTTGACCAAATTTAAACTTTATCTTTAAATGATTTAACGTTTCCGACACGATAAGCAAAGTCTATGAAGTTGAATCTCAAGATTTTGAATTATTCAATTACCCTTCGATTGTTCTCAAAGATTCGCGAACAATTATATGTAAATAGGTACATATACTATAATTTGAAAACATAACAAAATGTTAAGTAAATGATACTGTGCATTAAACTTATTGGTTTGATTATCTGATTGATATATTCAACTACGGAATTAAAAGATTATGCCAAACAATTGAATTAAAAGATATTTAATGAGTCCCTTAAGGATTATGATATTATTACGGGTCTCTGTTGTGAGGTCCACGTTGATTTGGGAAATCATTCATTCTTAACGGTATTCGGAATAAATGGTAAAGTGTTTGTTTAAATAATGTAATTTGGACACATACAATAATAAGGAATATTAACAGTTGGAATTAGATATATGAATAACTTGTGATATGTATTTTAAAACGTGTTTATTAATATTGAAAATATATATTTAACAATACGATAAAATATAATATTAACTTGGTCATAAAAACAAATTGTTATTATATATATATATATATATATATATATATATATATATATATATATATATATATATATATATATATATATATATATATATATATATTAACAAATAGCGAGACGATGATTTATAGAAGTAAATGACCAAAATACTCGAAAGTTTAAGATATACTTTGAGTGGTATAGTTTAGGGATAATTTAAGGCTATATTTTGACAATGGTACGTGTCACGAAACGTAAAATGCAAGTTTTCTCAGCGTACGAAAGGACATTTGAAAAACCGGAACCGGGACATAAGTCGAGTGATGACGTACGACTTATTGGAACAAAAATTACAAGTCAACTATGCATGTGAATTTAATATAATATATAAATAATTATATAAATTAAATATATTATATATATTATATAAAATTATGTCGACAAACAAAAAGTTAAAATTTTGTGAGCTGGATCAGAGGGCCATGCGATCGCATGGCCTTGAAGCACAAATCCCATGCGATTGCATGGTGTACTTTTTCAGAAAAGGTTCTATAAATTGCTCAACTTTTAGCTCAGTTTCTCTAATCATATATTACTCCTTATTTATTTTATTTATTATTATTATTATTATTATTATTATTAAGATTAATATTATTATTAATCTTATTATTATTAATATTATTAATTAGTATTATACATAAAATACTACGACGAGGTTATGAGCTTGTCACTTTCAAAATGGTTTTCAAGCGGGATAGAGCTAAGGAAATTATGGGTTATTGCCAAGGAGGTTATGGGTAATGTTCGGGGGTATATTTGTGAATCAAACCTAGTGTTTATCATCTCCGTTACGTCTACGTACTTTCCTACAATATTGAATCTCAATACTGATACGTAAGCACTCATATCTTATCTTTTATATATTAATTATGTATCCATGTCTAGTGCTCGAGTATATATATTTATATATGCTTGTATGCTAAATTTCGTCGTTAAACAGTTTATAATGAGTCACTAATTAAATAAATATATTACTGGTAAAAGGTATATGATATACATGTTTTTGGAAAGCTGGCGAAAAATCAATAACTTTTCATTTAGATATCGAATAGTTTCGATGAACGGATTAAAAGATATGATCAACTGAATTATGTTTGACGTTAATTGAAATTTCTTTTGAATCTGCAATTAAGATTTAAACAACTTGTTTACGAGATTGATAAAGTGAACTTTTAAATATTACCAACCGAGTATATGAATCCTTATATAAGGCACGTCTCGTTTTGTTGAACTATTGTCAAAATTGACTTTTTGAAACGACTTTGGATAACTATTATATATCGATCTCGAGCATTAGGATTGTGATATACTATGATTTGACCTAGCTTGATAGACATTTATTGACCAACATATGTTCTCTAGGTTGAGATCTACGATTAATTGGTAATCCGAGTTTCGGTCACATTTTGGTGAACAACTTTATATGCTGCTAAGGTGAGTTTCATTTGCTCCCTTTTTAATTGCTTTTGCAATCTATATTTTTGGACTGAGAATACATGCACTTTATTTTAAACGCAATTGATACAAGTACATACTAAATTCTACACCGAGTTTGAACCGAAAATTCCTTAGCTTTGGTAACTAGTAACTGCCAGTTATAAGAACTGGTGGGCGCGAGTAGTAGTATATGGATCCATAGGGCTTGATATCCCCGTTCGACCTAGAGCGCTAGCCTTTTAACGGACGTATGCTATTTGACAAGCGTACACGTTGGTTTGCGTGTATTATTAAGATGATTATACAAAGGGTATAAATTATATATTCGTTAAGTTTAGTTACCAGGGTGCTCAATCTTGTAGAATAATTTTGATAAACGTTTCTGGATGAAACAACTGAAATCTTGTGATCCACCTTTATATACAGATTATACGATACATTAAAACTATGAACTCACCAACCTTTGTGTTGACACTTTTAAGCATGTTTATTCTCAGATTTCTAGAAGTCTTCCGCTGTTTGCTTATATGTGATACAAGCTGTAACACCGGCCATTTTTTTTTTAAACACACAGCGGAAGACTTTATTTACAAACACTATATGTGTCACGTCATTACATTAATCCGTGTAATTACGTTTAAGTTTACACAACAGTGTTACGTTATTACAAAACATTATTTATACAAAAGTCCACATCAGAGTTGGGTTGTCAAACATGTCTTCTGCATCAACACCCATCCCGACTAGCAGTACCTAAACCTGCAAGGGGAGAATATGTGGGGGGTTAGCGCACCGCTAAGTGAATGGAATCTATCTAACAGATATAACTTAAGCCACACACAAGCTATATACGAACAACAATACATGCTAACCACCAACTAGCATACAATAAGACAATATGAGGATCGGCGGCTTGTACGAGCACACGACTCCCAGCTGATCGGGCCTGAGTCTACCGATAGTCCCTGCTACTCAATTCACAGTATAGTTATCCAGATGCAGGGGGTGCATCGTTCACACTATACTCCACAATTAGTAGCCTATGGACCCAACCTCCCCTAGGCACGGTTGACCTCATACGGACTCTAACCTCTCCTAGGCACGGTCTCGAGTCCCCAGTCTCCCTAGGCCCGACTGGTGCCATTCACGCAGTGTACACAAAATTCACATACAACATCAGGCAACGATATTATTATTCTAACATGGCAATTTCTGCATTATGCATGGTAAAAGAGTCAACCACAGTAGCATGATATGCTACTTAAACTCTATCCGTAGATAGACCCACTCACCAATTACCAGCAACTGCTCAGTTATTATTTCTGAGCTTCCTCCTTGTCCTTATCTCCTGAGAACAGCAAAAACCAAGTTAGAATAGTGTTCCCATCAAGATTAGACACACTGACAGCGAATTATAGCAAATTAGTAAAAATTTGCGTCCGCTAAAAATTTGCGTCCGCTAAAATTTTCATCCTGAGAACAACAAAATTTACATCATGAACACCAAAATACAAACGGGCAGCATAACGGCTAGAATTCCACACTTAGTAAGAATTTCACTGCCTAAGACCATCGGTCGATGGTCCCATCCATCGTCCGATCGTCAACACACCATCGGTCGATGGTCACACCTAATCGGCCGATCGTCAAAATTACATCAGCTGGTCAGAAGTCATACACCATCGGTCGATGGTCCTGTCCACCGGCCGATCGTCCCTCACCATCGGTCGATGGTCAACTACCATCGGCCGAAGGTAGTTCATCAGCTACAACAGCAGCAAAGTGACGGGTTTCAACCCAAAATCACCAAATCTCAACTTTGGACACGTTTTTGACCTCAAAACTGGTTACATCTTTTACACTAGACATTTAGAAACATAAACCCACAACTTTTATGCACAAACAACAACAAATTGAACCAATTTGACACGAAACCCCATTTTAACAAAAACTAACTTAAAAACCCATTTAATCACAGATTTGATCATGAAATTTTACAAACTTTACCTTGCTAGAATCACAATGACACAAGGAACGTTTTGACACCAAAATCAAGCTTCAATTCGAGATCAAATGATTTAGGATTGTTTGAAATGATGAAGATGAGGTTAGGTGAGAGTGAGAATGGGAGGAAGGTTCAGGAACAAAATGAGGGGAATTAGCTGCCTCTACACTTATTTTGGGGTTAAAACCCATACCCCACAACACACGGGTATTTACCAGTTATCTGATATCTTTCGCACAAGATTAGGTAACCCAAACGAGGTCCAAATAAAATAAACAAACCTGTTCTGGGACCCTTGTCACAAACTGGTTACAACACAATTAAAATAAAACACTAATAAAATAATTGAAATAAAAGCACTTAAGACTAAGCACAAACCCTAAGGGTAAAATAGGCAACTTACAACTAGCCCGGGTTTCAGTCTGTTACACAAGCTATGTGCATGAAGTCATACATGCTTTAATCAAGAAAACTTTGCATTCACAAAATCATCACCGTGTATCTTATTTTGACTTCATTGTCAACGAATATGTTATGGTAAACTATTATTTATGGTGATTGTCTATATGTAGAAATCATCAAACGTTGAAAACCTTAGAAATTGATATTCATTTATTGTGTACCTTTTGAAAAGAATGCAATGTTTACAAAACGTATCATATAGAGGTCAAATACCTCGCAATGAAATCAATGAATGACGTGTTCGTCCATATGGATTTGGAGCGATCGTCACAATAGTGTTCAGTAACTGTTATATATATATATATATATATATATATATATATATATATATATATATATATATATATATATATATATATATTTTCCTTTTCTCTATTTAATAAAACCACCTCAATGACGAATTTGTTTTGTTCATAAATCCTAAAACAATTCGAAGCTGTGTTGTATGGGTATGGTTGGCCCTGTCGATCTGAAGATAAAGGAGGAAGAGGGAAACAAAAACTATTCGGTTTAAATAAAAATGAGTTAGTAATAAACACAGAAAAACAGAAAGGGAGTTGTGGTTTAGGGTGTTGCATATAAGTGGGAGGTTGCGGGTTCGAGTCCCGTCTCGGGCAGTTTAATTCTTTTTAATGCTACAAAGGTATAATTTAATAAAATTATTACTATTATTGTTGTTATTATTATTATTATTATTATTATTATTATTATTATTATTATTATTATTATTATTATTATTATTATTATTATTATTATTATTATTATTATTATTATTATTGTTGTCATTGTTATTGTTATTGATATAGTTATTGTTATGTTATTATTATTACTACAAGTATTATGAGTATTATTATTATTAATGCTACGTTGAGTATTAAGTATCATTCATTATTACTAATATGATTATAACTAAAATTATTATTAATATTATTAACATCCTTAACAAATATGATTTTTACTATTTTATTATTATTCGGATAAGTATAAGTATTATTAACATTAGTATTATTAATGGATATTAGCATTGTTATTACTAGTAAAACAAAAAATATTATAGTAGTTAATATTAGTATCAGTATTATTACTATTATAATTATTATTACCAAAAGTATCATTTTAATGAAAATTATCAAAATTATCATTTTTTTATTTTTTTATTAAAATTAACATTTTGACTAGAGTTATTATACTTATCAAAAATTTTCATTATTAAGAATTATGATTTTCTTTATTATTACTATTATTACTATCATTATCATAAATATCTTTAAGAATAAAATTAATATTTTACAGTTAATATTATAAATATCATTATTATTATCATTAATATAATTATTACCTTTATTAGTAAAATCAAATATTATAACTATTATCATTTTTAACAAAATTTATATTTTTAATGAAAATATGAAATATATATTATTAATATAAAAAGTATATAACTAATGAATATATATATATATATATATATATATATATATATATATATATATATATATATATATATATATATATATATATATATATATATATATATATATATATATAAAGTTGTTCGAATTCATTTATGTGTTTTAATATAATTACAACTAATATAGGTTCGTGAATCCGATGCCAACCCTGCATTGTTCAATATAGTCATATGTATTTTTACTACAAAATACATTAGGTGAGTTTCATTTGCTCCCTTTTTAATTGCTTTGCAATTTACATTTTTGGGCTGAGAATACATGCGCTGTTTTATAACTGTTGTATGAAATAAATACAAATACAAAAACTGATTTTGCGTGAGTTTCATTTGATCCCATTTTTAAAACTCTTTAAGTGTTTTTGGGATAAATAAATGAACTTTTTGATTTACAAAATAGTTATGTCAAAAATAAATTCTATGTTGAGTTGTATCAACAAATATTTTTGGTTACACCTCAGGTTGTGGAATAGAACTATTGATTATTATATGCTGTTTAGCATGGATTATTATATGCTTTTTAGCATGGATTACGAATTATGAATTATAATCTGAGTTGTATCTTTAAATATTTTTATTACACCTCAATGTAGAATAATTTTATAAAATGTTTTATAAATCTATTGGGCCTAACGAACCCCATCCAAAGTACCGGATGCTTTAGTACTTCGATGTTGTTTTTATCATTTCTGAAGGATTTCCCGGAATGATAGGGGATATTCTTATATGCATCTTGTTAATGTCGGCTACCAGGTGTTCACCATATGAATGATTATTTTTGTCTCTATGCATGAGACGTATATTTATGAGAAATGAAAATCTTGTGGTCTATTAAATTGATGGAAATGATTATTTATGTTAAACTAATGAACTCACCAACCTTTTGGTTGACACTTTAAAGCATGTTTATTCTCAGGTATGAAAGAAATCTTCCGCTGTGCATTTGCTCATTTTAGGGATATTACTTGGAGTCATTAATGGCATATTTCAAAAGACGTTGCATTCGAGTCGTTAAGTTCATCAAGAATATTATTAAGTCGTTTATAGTTTGGATATATTATGAGATAGCATGCATGCCTATCAACTTTCAATGTAAAGGAAGTTTGTCTTTTAAAAACGAATGCAATGTTTGTAAAATGTATCATATAGAGGTCAAATACCTCGCGATGTAATCAACTGTTGTGAATCGTTTATAATCGGTATGGACTTCGTCCAGATGGATTAGGGCGGGTCTCTACACTCGTATATACAAGCCTCAGGCTAGATCACAACTCAAAGTATATATAATATTTTGGAATCAACCTCAACCCTATATAGCTAACTCCAACATTACTGCATATAGAGTGTCTATGGTTGTTCCGAAATATATATATAGATGGGTCGATATGATATGTCAGAACATTATATTCGTGTCTATGGTATCCCAAGATTAATAATATATTAGAATACATGTATAATACAATATGAGTTAGCTAGGATATGATTAATATAGATTTGTTACCAATTTTCACGTAGCTACAACAAGAAAAATTATCCAATCTTGTTTTACTCATAACTTCTTCGTTTTAAATCCGTTTTGAGTGATTCAAGTCGCTATGGTTTCATATTGAACTTAAGTTTATGAATCTAAACAGAAAAAGTATAATTTTATAGTCGGAAATATAGGTTACAAGTCATTTTTGTAAAGGTAGTCATTTCAGTCGAAAGAACGACGTCTAGATGACCATTTTGGAAAACATACTTCCACTTTGAGTTTAACCATGATTTTTGGATATAGTTTCATGTTCATAAGAAAAATAATTTTCCCAGAATAACAACTTTTAAATCAAAGTTTATCATAATTTTTAATTAACTAACCCAAAACAGCCCGCGGTGTTACTACGACGGCGTATATCCAGTTTTACGGTGTTTTTCGTGTTTTCAGGTTTTAAATCATTAAGTTAGCATATCATATAGATATAGAACATGTTTTTAGTTGATCTTAAAAGTCAAGTTAGAAGGATTAACTTAACAAGTTTAGAATTAACTAAACTATGTTCTAGTGATTACATGTTCAAATCTTCGAATAAGATAGTTATACATATATGAATCGAATGATGTTATGAACATCATTACTACCTAAAGTTTAGTAGGTAAACCTACTGGAAATGATGAAAAAATAACTTGAGCTTCAAAGGATCTTTGATGGCTTGGAAGTTCTTGAAATAGAATCATGACACAAAAACAAGTTCAAGTAAGATTATTAATCGAATTAAGATAGTTATAGTTATAGAAATTGAATCAAAGCTTGAATATGAATATTACCTTGATTTAGAAAGATAACCTACGGTAAATAACAAAGGTTTCTTGATCTTAGATGATTGCTTGGAATGGATTAGGAAACTTGGAAGTAAACTTGTAAACTTGGAAGTGTTCTTGAGTAATTGTTTTTATGATGATTATAGGTAATAACCAAAGCTTGTATTTGATGATTTTTGCTGGAAAAATAGTAACTTAGACGTTCATGGAGGAGTGTGTGTGTTTTGAGAGAGAATTGGGAAGAAAATTGGAAGTGAAATGGAGTAGGTGGTGAGTGGTGAAGGTGAGTGGGGTTAAAAGGAGTTCTTATTTTTGTTTCCTTGCTCATAAGTCATGCTAGATGTTAAATGATGGTTCCCACATGGTTAGGTGACTCACATGGGTACTAAGAGTTGATCATTGGAGTATATATACCAATAGTAAATACATTTAGAAGTTGTGTATTGTACAAGTACAAATACGAGTGCATACGAGTAGAATTGTTGATGAAAATGAATGAGGATGTAATCGTAAGAATTTTTGTTAAGTAGAAGTACTTGGATAAGTGTCTTGAAGTCTTTAAAAAGTGTATGAATACATATTAAAACACTACATGTATATACATTTTAACTGAGTCGTTAAGTCATCGTTAGTCGTTACATGTAAATTTTGTTTTGAAACCTTTAAGTTAACGATCTTGTTAAATGTTGTTAACTCATTGTTTATTATACCTAATGAGATGTTAAATTATTACATTATCATGATATAATGATGTATTAATATATCTTAATATGATATATATACAGTTAAATATCGTTACATATATGTCTCGTTTCGAAATCCTTAAGCTAGTAATCTTGTTTTTACATATGTAGTTCATTGTTATTATACTTAATGATATGTTTACTTATCATTTAACATGTTTATATATAATGTATCAATATCTTAAAATGATTCATATGTAATTAGTAAGACGTTGTTATAACGATAATCGTTATATATACCGTTTTCAAGTTTCTTAATTCAATAGTCTCATTTTTATGTATATAACTCATTGTTAAAATACTTAATGAGGTACATACTTATCATAATATCATGATAACTATATATATATAAATATATATCCATATGTATATCATCATATAGTTTTTACAATTTTTAACGTTCGTGAATCGCCGGTCAACTTGGGTGGTCAATTGTCTATATAAAACCTATTTCAATTAATCAAGTCTTAACAAGTTCGATTGCTTAACATGTTGGAAACACTTAATCATGTAAATATCAATTTCATTTAATATATATAAACATGGAAAAGTTCGGGTCACTACAATTGTCACACCTAATATTGTCAGAAACCTAAATTCCGTCAAACAGTTCAACAAAGATAATAAAACCACTATTGAATTTGATGACTTTGGTTTTTCTGTGAAGGATGCCCGGACCAGACACACCCTCCTACGATGCGATAGTGACGGCGACCTCTATCCCGTCACCTCTTCCGGACTCACCAAGACCGCACTTCTCTCCACCAGTCAACCACTTTGGCATACTAGGCTGGGTCATCCAGGAGATCATATTTTATGCATTTTAGTTTCTCGTGGCTTTTTTAATTGTAATAAAAACCCAAATAATTATTTATGTCATGCATGCCAGCTTGGTAAACACGCTAAATTACCTTTCTATAGTTCAAATACTATTGTTTTTAAACCTTTTGAGATAATACATTCTGACCTATGGACATCCCCAATTACTAGTGTAGGAGGATTTAAATACTATCTGCTATTACTCGATCATTATACACATTTTTTATGGGTTTATCCTCTTCGTAAAAAGTCAGATGCTTACTCTAAATTTGTCCACTTTCACGCCTATGTCAAAAATCACTTTAATCAAACCATTCAAGCACTTCAATGTGATAACGGGGGTGAGTACAATAACTCACTATTCCATGAGTTCTTTGCCACTAACGGCATTGAATTTCGCTTCTCTTGTCCCCATACATCCCAGCAAAATGGTATGTCGAAACGCATGATCCGAACCATTTATAATAGCATCCGCTCCCTACTCTTCCATGCTCGTCTTCCCCCAGAATACTGGGTGGAAGCACTCCACATGGCCACTCACCTTCTTAACATATTACGGTCCACCTCCATCTCAAACGACATACCCTTCACCCGTCTCTTCAACAAAAACCCTAAATTCACTCATCTCCGTGTCTTTGGTTGCCTTTGCTACCACACCTTCAAACGACTCACAAACTATCAAAACGTTCCACCCCTTGCATCTTTCTCGGTTATCCGTCTAACCATCGTGGATACCGATGTCTAGACCTAGAAACCAAAAAGATCATCATATCTCGCCACGTCACCTTTGACGAAACTATTTTTCCGTTCGGTTCCATGCAACCAAACACTCCTCCATCTTACTCCTTTCTCGAAATCCCAAGTGAATTCATACCACACCCATTACATCATACTCCGCACAGTCCATCTTCAACTACTACCACACCTCCTGAATCTCCCACACCCCCTACTTCTCCCACACCGCCTGATTCTCCTACACTTTCGGAGACCCCTTCATCTCCGAATTCACCATCTCCACCAGCTACTACCACAAATAACACAAATCCCATCACTCCTACTCTAAACCAACACCCTATGCAAACACGAGCTAAAACCGGCAAAATGAAACCCATCTCTCGCCTTAACTTACACGTTAACACCCCCATTGACACGCCTACATATCACATCCAAGCCCTTACCAACCCACATTGGAAACAAGCAATGACTGATGAATATAATGTTTTAATTAAAAACGGTACTTGGGTTCTGGCTCCGCGGCCCACAGGGGTCAATATTGTTCGGTCTATGTGGTTGTTTAAACGTAAGTTACGCTCTGATGGTTCCTTGGACAGGTTTAAAGCTCGCTTAGTTGCTAACGGGAAGAGTCAAAGACCAGGTATTGATTGTGGAGAGACATTTAGTCCGGTAGTTATACCAACAACTATACGGACTGTTCTTAGTCTATCCGTTTCTCGACGTTAGCCCATTCATCAGCTTGACGTCAAGAACGCTTTCTTATACGATGATCTCTCAGAGACTGTATACATGCATCAGCCCCCGAGATTTCACGATTCACGACACCCGGGACATGTTTGCTTTCTTACACGGTGATCTCTATGGACTCAAACAAGCTCCTCGGGCTTGGTTCCACCGATTTGCTCAGTATGCCATTCAGATTGGATTTCTTCATAGCCGATGTGACACCTCCCTCTTTATATATAGACAGGGACGCAACATTGCGTACTTACTTCTGTATGTGGATGATATCATCTTAACGGCTTCATCTACGACCCTTCTTCAGCAGATCATCGCATCTCTTAGCAGAGAATTTTCCATGACAGATATTGGCCCTCTTGACTACTTTCTGGGGATTTCAGCCACACGCAACTCCGAGGGCATGTTTCTCTCTCAACGACAATATGCACTCGACATATTGGATCGTGCTGACATGTCTCACTGCAAGCCATGCAACACTCCCGTGGACACTCAGTCCAAACTTGGACCTAATGGTCCTCCTGTCTCGGATCCTACATTATACCGCAGTCTGGCAGGCGCGTTACAATATCTGACTTTTACTAGGCCAGACATCACATATGCGGTATAACAATTATGTTTATTTATGCATGACCCACGCGAACCACACTTCAATGCCCTCAAAAGGGTCCTCCGTTATGTTCGCGAAACTGTTGACAACGGTCTTCAGTTATTTTCGTCTCTTACCACTAAGCTCATTGCCTATTCAGATGCCGATTGGGGATGCTGTCCAGACACTCATCGATCCACATCTGGCTATTGTATTTTTTCTAGGAGACAACTTATTGTCTTGGTCTTCTAAACGCCAGGCTACTGTCTCCCGCTCAAGCACCGAAGCAGAATATTGAGCAGTCGCCAACGTCGTTGCCGAAACTTGTTGGATTCGTAATCTCCTCCGCGAACTTTACTCACCTCTCTCCACTGCTACATTAGTTTATTTTGATAACGTGAGTGCGCTTTATCTCTCCACCAACCCGGTACAACATCAGCGTACGAAACACATCGAGATTGACATACACTTTGTGCGTGATAAGGTTGCTACGGGTACTATTCGCGTATTGCATGTCCCCACTACTTCACAGTATGCCGACATATTCACTAAGGGACTGCTGTAATGACCCGGACTTTTTCGATCAATTTATACTTATAAGATTAATATTTACCTAAATTAAACCTTACCAACATGATAAGCAATCCAAATTGTTGAGATTTATGTTTTTGAAATGAGTTTTACACAACGTTTGACCGTCTAGTTTGACCGATGATATCACGAACTATATAATATATGATAATTATACGTTTGTGTATATATATGTATATATACATATTTAACATGATCTAAGGATGTTTTAATATCTTATTTTGTATTAATAACAATAAGTTATAAGTATATTTTGAAACTACTAACTTAAGTTTTCAAAACGATAACCATACGTAACGTTATTTGACATAAATACTTATAACCTATAATGTTTATACATATATCGTATATGTAATGTATTTAATCACTTTTTAAGGACTTAAATACATAAAACAATATAAGTATATTCACAAAAGATAGCTATATTTGAATTCTCATTCCATTTTTCACAAAATTTCTATACGTATATCTAGAGTACATGTACTCGTATCATACCTAGCTTCTATACGTATTTACTATTGGTATATACACATCAAATCACCACCAACCAGCCCTTGTTCATGCCTTATGTATAAGGTAACTCTCTTGTTCATGTCTTATGTATAAGGTAACTACTTTTGATGTTTAGTATGACTAATTACATAAAAATACAACATGAAATTTTGTCCATGTTTTTCCATTAATCATGTTTTTATGGCCTTAAATACATCTTCCATTTTCAAATTTTACTACCTCATTTCTTTAACCAAAAACACACTCTTAAGAAACTCCATAACCATTCAGCTAAAATCCATGAAGATCTAGCCATAAAAACATCACTTAATCACCATAAGAAAACTCTTACAAAAACACTTCAAGAATCCTTCCAAGAACACAAGTTTACTTCCAATCTTTCATCCAATTCCATCACCCTTTTGGTTCTAGGTCTTTACTCCTCTTTTACAGCAATCTTGTCCAAGTAACTTGAGGTAGTAACTATGTTCATAACCTTAATCGATTCATATATGTATAGCTATCTTATTTTATGGTATAAAATTTTAACAACAAGAACATAGTTTGAATGTTTTCAAACTTGTTGGCAAACTAAATAGATCCTTCTAACTTAACTTTTAAAATACTTCAAGACCTGTAATATATCATAAATATATTCTAATTTAACAAGGTATAACTTGGTTTTTCAAAGAACACCTTAAAAACTGTTTTTACGACGTCGGAGTGCAACCGGGGGCTGTTTTGGGTTGGATAATTAAAAACTATCTTGAACCTTGAATTGGAGGTTTATTTTCTGGAAAAATGATATTTACTATGAATATGATAACACATAAAAATATCATGATTTAACTCAAAGTATAAGTATTTTTAGAAAAATAATCATTTAAGGTTGTTTACATGATGGAAAATGATTAACTTCATAAGTTTCACCAAAGTTTGACCTATGACCTGTGATTTCGAATACAAACTAAGGTATTTATAGTTCATATTCTTAAAGAAGGACTCGATTCAAGGAAGTGGCAAGTTGAACCAACGAAAACGGAGTTGTAACGAAGAAACTATGACCAAAACAAAATCGGATATCCAAGACTAGTTTAGCCACGAAAATAATTGGAGAAAATTAAAAAAAATCACATCTTTCTAAAATAACATGATATTTTATATATATGTACTCATAATTTAATTTTATATGGTTCAGGATCACCCATAAACAATACGAGAAGATTAATCATAAGATCCCATGATTGTACGCAACACGTCATTTGACAACACCGGTACTTTATGTACGCAACACGTCATTTGACAACACCGGTACCGTGGGTCAAGATTAATCTCGACCAATACATATACGATGGGGGTTTTATTTATTTCATTGGGGGTTTATTAAACACCTAAAAATGAACCATTAAAATTGAATTACTAACATCGGACTGCTAACTACGGACTAAGAAATTATTAAAAGTATTAAAAGTATAATAAGTATATATATGTGACGATTGTTTTAAAAAGAAAAGGTATTGATATATTATATATGGATAGGTTCGTGATATCAACCGGAGACCAAGTCAAAATATATATATCTTCAAGGCAAAAGTGAGTATATAGTCCCACTTTTAAACTCTAAATATTTCGGGATGAGAATACATGTATTTTATGTTTTACGTTATGGACACAAGTAACTGAAAAATATATTCTATGTTGAGTTGTACCACTGGCATACTTCCCTGTAGCTTGGTAACTATTATTTACAGCGGTATTGTAAACGCGAATCCTGTTGATAGATCTATCGGGCCTGACAACCCCAACCGGACTGGACGACCAGTATTCAACGGTTGCACAGTACTTCGTTTCGTGACTACACTTGGTACGGTGTAGTAAGATTTCATAATAAAGGGAATATGCGACGTGATTAAATGTTAAGTATGGTTACCAAGTGCTCAACCACTTAGAATATTCTTATTAAAATGTTTACATATGAAATCTTGTGGTCTATATTTATATCGCTGCAGGCATTAAACCTATATCTCACCAACTTTATGTTGACGTTTTAAACATGTCTATTCTCAGGTGATAACTAAAAGCTTCCGCTGCAACATGTTGAATTTAAGCAAGATCTTGAGTATGCATATTTGTGTCAAAAATAAAACTGCATATCCGAGGAATTGTAATGTAAAATATGCTAGAAATCGTATTGTTATCATCACATGTAAAGTTTGTAAGTCTAAGATTATCGCTAAACGATAATCATCTTTATATTGTCTAAAACTTGTATTAAAATAAGAGTTATGGTTTGTAATGTAAAATAAATGCAGTTGTTCTTTTAAAAATGTCGCATATAGAGGTCAATACCTCGCAATGAAATCATACGTTATTTAACTCGTTCTTATGGTTAAGGACGGGTTATGACATGTGGTATCAGAGCGGTGGTCTTAGCGAACCAGGTTTGCATTAGTGTGTCTAACTGATAAGTCGTTAGGATACATTAGTAAGTCTGGACTTTGACCGGATCTAATTTAACAACCATTGCTTATCATTGTTGGTTAAAATTTATATGTAAATATTATGTAGTACTAATGGGTTAGTTGTTGTGTGATAGATGTCGAGTTCAAAACTTATTATCACATTCAGCGACTCCGAATCAGAATCTTCAGATGGTGTTTCAGTCATTAACCTATCCGATGACGAAAATAATATCTTTGGGGAAGACTCATAAATTCCGGATGAACCAACAATAAAGAACCCGGAAAGTGAACCCGAGGAGGAAAGTGAACCCGAGGAGGAAAGTGAACCAGAGAAGGAAAGTGAACCCGAGGAAGAAATACAAGAAATTACGAAAGACAAGTTCGAACTAGGAAAGAAACGAAAGGCTAATGAATTAGAAAATTCAAATCCTGAGTTTAGTAAGGATGATGTGGCACCAACTCCACTAGACACTACCACCCCTATTCCCGCTATTCCTATTCGTTCTATCCCGGCATCCAGTTCTTCAGCCCCACCGCCAAAATATAGGCAGACAGCTAGGATAAGCGTTAGGCCATTCCTTGAACCTAAACGTCCTAGAAAATAGACCAAACGATGCACTGCCGTATTAAACCATGGGATCATATAATGTTTTGTATAATATTATTAGTGTGGTGTGCTTAATATTCGATGTAAGATAAGCATATGTAAAATAGTGAAGTATGAAATGCAATAATTTTCCATGGTTAAGTATTATTTAGATTGTAGTAATTGGTTCTGTACTAAGCTATTAAGTATGAACATTAACGGGTAGGTACTACCCTAGATATAATTATAAAATGCTAATAAGAAGAAAAGGCTTTTATAATAATACCTGGTTCATATTATTAACAAGCTATAATGTACTATAAATACACACTACATCTATAATATTCCATGTAAATAATTATTTTCTTTCATTAGGAAATGGCGCGATTGAATCGAATGACGGAACAAGAAGTCGAGGAATTCATCAACCAGTGAGTGAACGACAGAATGTTATGGGTCGAAGCTGCAAGAGCTGCTGCAGTTAACCCAAATCCTCGTGTAGGATGTACCTACAAGACTTTTCAAGCTTGCAAGCCCTCATCATTCAGTGGAACGGAAGGACCGATCGGTTTAACCCGGTGGATAGAAAAGATGGAGACTGTGTTTAAAATCAGTGGTTGTGTTGAAAAGGACATGACCAAGTATGCATCGTGCACTTTACAAGATAGTGCACTCACGTGGTGGAAAAATTTTGTGAAGGCTGTAGGAGGAGATGTAGCTTATGATACTCCATGGGAAGAATTCAAAACAATGTTAATCAACGAATATTGTCCAAGGAACGAGGTTAGGAAGTTGGAAGATGAATTACGAAGTCTGAAGGTTATTGGTACTGAAATCACCAACTACAATCAGCGATTCATGGAATTAGTTTTGCTATGTCCTGAATTGGTTCCAACCGAGGAACGGAAGATTGAAATGTACAAAGATGGTTTGCCCAAAAAGGTCAAGGCAAACGTTACAGCATCGAAACCTAAGACAATTCATGAAGCTATAACCATGGAAAACGAGCTAATGGATCAGGTCATCATGGATAAGAAAGCATCCAATACTGATGTGAAGGTATCAGGTAACAAAAGAAAGTGGAATGGAAATTATGATCGAGGTAACCAACAACAATCTTTTAAGAAATAAGAAACCATGCAAGGTGCAGGTAGTGGTTCAAGCTTTGGTTACAAAGGACAAAATCCTTTATGCAACCGATGCCACAAACATCACTCTGGCTACTGTAATGTGGTATGCAACAAATGTAATCGAAAGGGTCATCTTGCTGAAGATTGTAGGGCTCTCGTTACAAATACAAATGGTACCAAGACTCCTGACACCAATGCAAATAGAACTGCTTTGGCTACCATTACTTGTTATGGGTGTGGAAAACAAGGTCACTATAAGAGCCAGTGTCCGAATCCAGAGAAGAATAATGGATCTGCACGTGGAAGAGCATTTGTTATTAATGCTAGAGAGGCGTGTGAAGACCCGGAGCTTGTTACGGGTACGTTTACCATTAATAACTTATCAGCATCTATTATATTTGATACTGGTGCCGATAGAAGTTACGTGTGTAGAAATTTTTACACTAAATTGAATTGTTCATCATTACCTCTAGATGCTAAGTACATGATTGAGTTAGCTAATGGTAAACTAATTAAAGCCGATAAAATTTGTCGTGATTGTAAAATAAATTTAGCCGGAGAAACGTTTAAAATTGACTTGATACCCGTAGAATTAGGAAGTTTTGATGTAATAGTCGGCATGGACTGGATGTCCAAAGTAGGAGCTGAAGTTGTGTGTGCCAAGAAGGCAATTCGCATTCCTTGTAAGGATAAAATGCCGGTGATGATTTATGGAGAGAAGGGTAACTCAAAGTTAAAACTCATTAGCTGTTTGAAAGCCAAGAAGTGTTTAGAAAAGGGATGTTATGCTATTCTAGCACATGTTAATAAAGTTGAAAAGAAAGAAAAAGAGAAGTGCATCAACGACGTGCCTGTGGCAAGAGATTATCCTGAAGTTTTTCCGGAAGAGTTGCCAGGATTACCTCCATTTAGATCTGTAGAATTTCAAATAGATTTAGTACCAGGAGCTGCACCAGTGGCTCGTGCGCCATATAGACTTGCACCGTCCGAATTAAAAGAACTTCAAAGTCAGTTAAAAGAATTACTAGACCGTGGATTCATACGACCAAGCACTTCACCGTGGGGAGCTCCAATTTTGTTTGTTAAGAAGAAAGATGGATCTTTTAGGATGTGTATAGATTATCGTGAATTAAATAAGTTAACTATCAAGAATCGGTATCCACTACCGAGAATTGATGACTTATTTGATCAACTGCAAGGATCATGTGTTTATTCGAAAATCGACCTAAGATCGGGTTATCATCAATTACGTGTCAAAGAAGAAGATATACCGAAAACTGCTTTTCGGACACATTACGGTCATTACGAATTTTTGGTCATGCCGTTTGGATTGACGAATGCGCCAGCTGTATTCATGGACCTCATGAATCGAGTTTGTAGTCCATATTTAGATAAGTTTGTTATTGTTTTCATTGATGACATTCTTATCTATTCCAAGAGTGAGCAAGAGCATGAGCAGCATTTAATTTTAATATTAGAGTTGTTGAGAAAAGAACAGCTATACGCTAAATTTTCTAAGTGTGCTTTCTGGTTGGAAGAAGTGCAATTTCTTGGCCACGTTGTTAGTAGCAAAGGAATTCAGGTTGATCCAGCAAAAATTGAAGCCATTGAAAAATGGGAGACTCCTAAGACACCAATGCAGATACGCCAATTTTTGGGTTTAGCCGGTTATTATAGAAGGTTTATTCAAGATTTTTCCCGAATAGCTAAGCCGTTGACAGCGTTAACGCAAAAAGGGAAGAAATATGAATGGACTTCTGAGCAGGAGAGTGCATTTCAATTACTGAAAAAGAAGTTGACTACGGCGCCTATTTTATCGTTACCAGAAGGGAACGATGATTTTGAAATATATTGTGACGCTTCGCGACAAGGTTTTGGTTGTGTTCTTATGCAACGAAAGAAAGTTATTGCATACGCATCCCGACAATTGAAGATTCACGAGCGGAATTATACGACTCATGATCTAGAACTAGGAGCAGTCGTGTTTGCATTGAAGATATGGAGACACTACTTGTATGGGGTTAAATGCACTGTGTTTACTGATCATAAAAGCCTTCAACATATTTTTGATCAGAAACAGCTGAACATGAGGCAACGTAGGTGGGTCGAGTTAATAAACGACTATGATTGTGAAATTCGTTATCATCCCGGGAAAGCGAATGTGGTGGCTGACGCTTTAAGCAGAAAGGAACGAGAACCAATTCGAGTACGAGCAATGAACATAAAAATTCGCATGAATCTCAACTCACAAATCAAAGAGGCTCAACGAGAAGCTCTTACTAAAGAAAACATAGGAAATGAAATAATGAAGAAGTATGGGAAACAACTCATTATGCGGGAAGATGGAATTCGATATTTTGCAAACCGTATTTGGGTACCAAAGTTGGGTGGATTAAGGAAGTTAATATTGAATGAGGCACATAAGACAAGATACTTGATACATCCTGGAGTTGGAAAGATGTATCAAGATCTTAAGACGCATTATTGGTGGCCTAATTTGAAGACAGGCGTTGCAACATATGTTGGGGAATGTTTAACTTGTTCCAAAGTCAAAGTAGAACACCAGAAGCCGTCAGGATTACTTCAACAACCAGAAATCCCAGAATGGAAATGGGACGGTATTACCATGGATTTCATCACGAAGTTACCAAAGACTGCCTGGGGATACGACACCATTTGGGTAATTGTTGATCGTCTTACCAAATCTGCACATTTCTTGCCTATAAAGGAAACGGATAGAATGGAGAAATTATTACGATTATATATAAAGGAAATAGTTTCAAGGCATGGAATACCTATTTCCATTATATCTGATCGTGATAGTAGATTTACCTCAAAGTTCTGGCAATCACTACAGGAGGCACTAGGAACTCGTTTGGATATGAGTACCGCATATCATCCGCAAACCGACGGGCAGAGTGAAAGAACAATTCAGACTCTTGAAGACATGCTCAGGGCATGTGTGATCGATTTTGGAAACGGATGGGATAAATATCTACCATTAGCAGAATTCTCGTATAATAATAGTTATCATGCGAGCATTAAAGCTGCGCCATTCGAAGCATTGTACGGAAGGAAGTGTAGATCTCCTATTTGTTGGAATGAAGTAGGAGATCGATAATTAACTGGTCCCGAGATCATACACGAAACGACTGAGAAGATAGTACAAATCAAGGAGAGATTGAAAACAGCCCGTAGTCGCCAAAAGAGCTACGCCGATGTCCGAAGGAAACCATTAGAGTTTCAGATCGGTGACATGGTTATGCTAAAGGTGTCACCTTGGAAAGGTGTAATACGTTTCGGTAAAAGAGGTAAACTGAACCCAAGATATGTAGGCCCGTTCAAGATCATCGAACGCATTGGACCGGTAGCTTATCGACTCGAGTTACCGCAACAACTCGCCGGAGTACATAATACATTTCACGTCTCAAACCTTAAAAAGTGTCTTGCAAAGGAATACCTCACCATTCCTTTTGAAGAAATTCAAGTTGACGAGAAACTACAATTCATAGAAGAACCAATCGAGATCATGGACCGTGAAGTTAAACGGCTCAAGCAGAGCAACATACCGATCGTTAAAGTTCGTTGGAATGCACGAAGAGGTCCCGAGTTTACTTGGGAGCGAGAGGATCAAATGAAACAAAAATACCCGCATTTGTTTCCCGATGACGCAAAATAGGTACGATTTTAAAATTTCGGGACGAAATTTATTTAACGGGTAGGTACTGTAATGACCCGGACTTTTTCGATCAATTTATACTTATAAGATTAATATTTACCTAAATTAAACCTTACCAACATGATAAGCAATCCAAATTGTTGAGATTTATGTTTTTGAAATGAGTTTTACACAACGTTTGACCGTCTAGTTTGACCGATGATATCATGAACTATATAATATATGATAATTATACGTTTGTGTATATATATGTATATATACATATTTAACATGATCTGAGGATGTTTTAATATCTTATTTTGTATTAATAACAATAAGTTATAAGTATATTTTGAAACTACTAACTTAAGTTTTCAAAACGATAACCATACGTAACGTTATTTGACATAAATACTTATAACCTATAATGTTTATACATATATCGTATATGTAATGTATTTAATCACTTTTTAAGGACTTAAATACATAAAACAATATAAGTATATTCACAAAAGATAGCTATATTTGAATTCTCATTTCATTTTTCACAAAATTTCTATACGTATATCTAGAGTACATGTACTCGTATCATACCTAGCTTCTATACGTATTTACTATTGGTATATACACATCAAATCACCACCAACCAGCCCTTGTTCATGCCTTATGTATAAGGTAACTCTCTTGTTCATGCCTTATGTATAAGGTAACTACTTTTGATGTTTAGTATGACTAATTACATAAAAATACAACATGAAATTTTGTCCATGTTTTTCCATTAATCATGTTTTTATGGCCTTAAATACATCTTCCATTTTCAAATTTTACTACCTCATTTCTTTAACCAAAAACACACTCTTAAGAAACTCCATAACCATTCAGCTAAAATCCATGAAGATCTAGCCATAAAAACATCACTTAATCACCATAAGAAAACTCTTACAAAAACACTTCAAGAATCCTTCCAAGAACACAAGTTTACTTCCAATCTTTCATCCAATTCCATCACCCTTTTGGTTCTAGGTCTTTACTCCTATTTTACAGCAATCTTGTCCAAGTAACTTGAGGTAGTAACTATGTTCATAACCTTAATCGATTCATATATGTATAGCTATCTTATTTTATGGTATAAAATTTTAACAACAAGAACATAGTTTGAATGTTTTCAAACTTGTTGGCAAACTAAATAGACCCTTCTAACTTAACTTTTAAAATACTTCAAGACCTGTAATATATCATAAATATATTCTAATTTAACAAGGTATAACTTGGTTTTTCAAAGAACACCTTAAAAACTGTTTTTACGACGTCGGAGTGCAACCGGGGGCTGTTTTGGGTTGGATAATTAAAAACTATCTTAAACCTTGAATTGGAGGTTTATTTTCTGGAAAAATGATATTTACTATGAATATGATAACACATAAAAATATCATGATTTAACTCAAAGTATAAGTATTTTTAGAAAAATAATCATTTAAGGTTGTTTACATGATGGAAAATGATTAACTTCATAAGTTTCACCAAAGTTTGACCTATGACCTGTGATTTCGAATACAAACTAAGGTATTTATAGTTCATATTCTTAAAGAAGGACTCGATCCAAGGAAGTGGCAAGTTGAACCAACGAAAACGGAGTTGTAACGAAGAAACTATGACCAAAACAAAATCGGATATCCAAGACTAGTTTAGCCACGAAAATAATTGGAGAAAATTAAAAAAAATCACATCTTTCTAAAATAACATGATATTTTATATATATGTACTCATAATTTAATTTTATATGGTTCAGGATCACCCATAAACAATACGAGAAGATTAATCATAAGATCCCATGATTGTACGCAACACGTCATTTGACAACACCGGTACTTTATGTACGCAACACGTCATTTGACAACACCGGTACCGTGGGTCAAGATTAATCTCGACCAATACATATACGATGGGGGTTTTATTTATTTCATTGGGGGTTTATTAAACACCTAAAAATGAACCATTAAAATTGAATTACTAACATCGGACTGCTAACTACGGACTAAGAAATTATTAAAAGTATTAAAAGTATAATAAGTATATATATGTGACGATTGTTTTAAAAAGAAAAGGTATTGATATATTATATATGGATAGGTTCGTGATATCAACCGGAGACCAAGTCAAAATATATATATCTTCAAGGCAAAAGTGAGTATATAGTCCCACTTTTAAACTCTAAATATTTCGGGATGAGAATACATGTATTTTATGTTTTACGTTATGGACACAAGTAACTGAAAAATATATTCTATGTTGAGTTGTACCACTGGCATACTTCCCTGTAGCTTGGTAACTATTATTTACAGCGGTATTGTAAACGCGAATCCTGTTGATAGATCTATCGGGCCTGACAACCCCAACCGGACTGGACGACCAGTATTCAACGGTTGCACAGTACTTCGTTTCGTGACTACACTTGGTACGGTGTAGTAAGATTTCATAATAAAGGGAATATGCGATGTGATTAAATGTTAAGTATGGTTACCAAGTGCTCAACCACTTAGAATATTCTTATTAAAATGTTTACATATGAAATCTTGTGGTCTATATTTATATCGCTGCCGGCATTAAACCTATATCTCACCAACTTTATGTTGACGTTTTAAACATGTCTATTCTCAGGTGATAACTAAAAGCTTCCGCTGCAACATGTTGAATTTAAGCAAGATCTTGAGTATGCATATTTGTGTCAAAAATAAAACTGCATATCCGAGGAATTGTAATGTAAAATATGCTAGAAATCGTATTGTTATCATCACATGTAAAGTTTGTAAGTATAAGATTATCGCTAAACGATAATCATCTTTATATTGTCTAAAACTTGTATTAAAATAAGAGTTATGGTTTGTAATGTAAAATAAATGCAGTTGTTCTTTTAAAAATGTCGCATATAGAGGTCAATACCTCGCAATGAAATCATACGTTATTTAACTCGTTCTTATGGTTAAGGACGGGTTATGACAACTGCCTTCTCGCCTCTTTACAGATTTCAAGTCCAGCTTGAACGTCCGTTCTTCAACTCCCGTTCCAACTGCGGGGGCGTATTAGTGTATATGTAATATATGTATTATATTTATTGGGCTTGCCCATTTAGTTTATAGTATAAGCCCATGTTGTATTGTACAACCCTAGTACATACTTGTATTTATAGTGTGGATATGTAATGGAATGATCATCAGAGATTTATCTCATAATACTTTTCAACGGAAGTTCGGGTATTCTATTGTCATCATACGGGGTCAAGTTATGGCAATCAGTCGAGTGGGCGTGTGGGTATCTCATATAAAAAAACTGGTCCCAAAAGGCTTTCAAGAACACATGTTGGAACGCACCAGTCGCTTTGAATGAAATCCAAGTGAAGACGTTCGAATGGATATCGAATCGGGTTAAAGGAACAAAAATCGAATGGCCCGAGTAGCTAGATAATCCAAGAAGCTTTGCAAACTTAAAGTCATAATTATGCTGTTAGTATTTTCAAGTCATTTTGTATTTTATGTGTATATAGTTAGGTATAATTCTCGTTGTATCGTGTTACAGACTTACAGGCCATTGCATTGGCCGTGTTTGTACATAAACTCGCGACTTAGTTTGTATTTATATATAAAAAATAACCATTACACGTCATCTACCAACCAAAACCATTTAAAACACATCAAATCACTTCAAGATTGTACATTTTCTGAAGTTGTGATGCGGTCCAGCGGTTGGTGACATGTCTCCTTTAGGGGAGGTCAGAACTATGCATCGGCATAGTCGAAACGGGAGATGATCGCAACGGGTGGTTTAGTCCCCTCGGGTGATCCAAACACTGTTAAAAAAAAAGATTGTACATTTTCTGATAAAAAGAAACATCTAGCCACAACAAGAGCTACATTAGTAATCAATTTTACTAATACAAAATATGAAAAGATGAGGTGTAAACACTTATTTTTATAACTTAGGATACAAGTATTGTTTTTTCAATCTATACATATATAAATATTGACTCCTTAGTCAATAAATGAGCTCCATATAAATGTAGGTATTTACCTCAAAAAAATAATTTTCCCCTCAAAATAAAACAAATTATTATATTATTTATTAGGTTTCTTCAATTCTTAATTATCTTAATTATTAAAAAAAGTTTAAAAAAAAACCGCCGGCCCAAATGCTTTCATTTAACTATGTTTCTTCCTAGGTTTGGTCAAAAAAAAAAAAAATAATTTCAATGCGATTAAAACAAACCGCCTCCCTTCTCTTCTTCCCCTCTGTCGATCCTTCCATTACCCCTTGCATTAACTTCAATTTCATTATGTTCATTGATTTCTATCCCAATTGGTTCAATTGCAATTGTCTGTTACTTCTGCATGTAACCAAACGAATCGCTTTGTAGCCTTCGGTTTCAATTGCATCTAAATTCAGAATGTGGTTCACCTCCCCTATACGGTACAATTCTTTGTGTGTATAAATTTCAATTGCCTGCTTTATTGTTATGCATATTAATAACTAATAATTCAATTTCTATTGCAATGGCATCTGGTAAAGCTAAGGTTGCATCTGAGGTTAACACAAACGCATACGCCTTCCTCAATGAGTTGGAAATAGGAAAACAATCGCAGGTCAAGCTGATGATCTGCAGAAGTTGGGACACACATACGGTTTACGGGAGATATTTGAGCACGGATTTTATTGCCTCAGACGAAAAGGTATGTATAGATATGGGCCATTGATTTCTTAAATCCGATTATGACTATATTTGCTAAGTGTTAACTGTATTTTTCCCTCATGCACCGAGTCTTTTCCCTATTGCCTAGGATTGTTATGGTTAATTGTTTCTGTAACTTCGCCTCCTTGCACATTAAGTTGGGTACCTGAGTCCCCTATAATAGCCATTGTAGAGGGTTAGTGTGATGTATTGGGAATTTTTTAAAATTGGGGAACTTCATGGTACTCTGGTTATACAAATTATATACCTGTGTTCAGCGACGCCCCCCCATTTTCTTACTGAATCTATGGATTATGTAAGTGTTTTGTTTGGTCATGCAGGGCAACATCATTCAGTTGACTGCCAAAAGCAATGTTGCACATCACTTCATTGCCCGACTAAAGGACGGTGTTGTTTACTTGCTGCATGGCTTTGATGTCATCGCCAACCGAACTGAATATCGTATCATGAAGGACAACAGCCTCATGATCGAGCTCACCGGCTCCACTTTCCTCAGGAGATAGTCAACTTCTGACACCACGGGCTTTACGCGCCATCCCTTCAATTGTATTGAACTCGAGGACTTGGAGCCTACAATGGGCAAATTTGTTGTCGGTATAAATTTCAACACTCTTTCCCTTTTTAATACATTACATTTTTCCCAATTAATGTACTCCTCATCTATCATTATCTTTTAGATGTAGTTGGCTATGCTGTGAACATTGGTGCACCCGATCCGCATAAAGCAGGATCCAACACTCTTGAATTTGATCTGGCTAACGAGAGGTAAGCTCACACTTTTTCTTTTGACACCGAATCTCAACTACTGTACCAGGCCACAATTCCATGTTTCAGCCCATATTCCGTTTCTTTAAAGTTGTTAGTTTTAGCTTTCGATTGTTTGCCTTCTGAATGGACCAAGTTTTTGCAATGTCTTAGTTTCATTCGTCTCCGCTTCATAACTTTGCTGCTATGCTAAAGACCGTTTCAATTAATACAATTGCTATTTCCCACCCAAAAAAAAAACCAACCACTTTTTAATTTTAGTATTTAACCTGCCGTCTTAGCGACAAGGCCATGAGGTAAAAAAACTACTTTCTCACAGTCTACCTACATTGTGGCATTTGAAAGCGTATATTACGTTACATAAATCGACTTGCTAATCGTCGAATAACTGATCACCAATTTAAATGTGTAAATGCTTAGTAACAGGTACATGATTAAGAATCTAACGCAACGTTTAGGTTCACAGAAATAAAATAGGAAAAATAGGTTTAGATTTTCCCTAGGCAATCTTTGATACACTCAAATCCTATCGCTGTCAATCGTGATATAATTGTTGTTCACCGACCAAATCACACCATGCACCTACTAGGATAAGAGTTGGCTGATATTTATTTATATGCAGGGGTAAAGCGATCCGAACTACACTTTGGGGCAGTTTGGGGCCCGCCTTCCTGGAGAGGCAGCCCTCCGCACCTGCATCCTACTACATTCTCTTGAGCTCGGTTACCGTCAAACAGGGTTACAATAGTAGGTTTTGGCCATCACCAACCTCATCTTTGTAAGATTTATAATATGCTGTACTAAATTTAGCTCCCATTCATTCGTAGATGCGATAACTCTCTCAAGCACGTCCGCCACACTTCTTATAGACGACCTCCAAATACCAGCACTCAGTGAATTCAAGCAGAGAGTAAGGTATTACTTACAATTACATCACCAACTTTGTTTATATGTTGTCTATTACCACCCGTCTTAACTTACAGCTCGACTATCCTTGCAGTGCCATTGAAACCCCCGTGATTGTTCAACCTTCTGCTCCAGGGTGGCAGTTGCCGCCGCCAACTGAGGGGACACTTCGTGAGCTTCTAGATATGGTACGCAAGGGCAAGAAGAACATCGTGAGTATTGCTAAAACTTTGTTTTCACCCACTACTCCCATTTAATGTAGTCAGCTCGCCTAAATCACATTTATTTGATACACGTTTAGACAGGGGACGCATTCAAATGTAAGGTTGAAATTGTCAACATCCGGATGAAAAACTTTTGGTACTACAATACTTGCAGTGTTTGTCAAGCAAGAAAGGGTCTCGAAAGGAGATCTGGACACCACTGGTGTGAATCGTGCCAGGCTAATGTTCCTGAACCAATCACCAGGTATTTGTCACCTTTTCCGCCACACTGGACATTATTTACAAGAGGTTCTTCCTTCAAAACCTCGGTTGTCATCCTGATTAATTTTATACCAACTGCTAATCAACAGGTTCCGCGTTATATGTGACGTTAGAGATGAGACGGCGAAAACGGTTATCGTGCTCTTCGACGACACTACCGAGACGTTGACCAAGAGCACTGCGAAGGCTCTACTAGCTGAAGTCGATGAGGTAATAAACGACATTTACATTCACTTTGTTTGGCCACTGTCACCTGTCTAACAATACGTATAATCTTCAGGAAACATGTAACACTGTGCTTCCGAATGCACTTGCAAACCTGCTAGGGACCACACAATTGGTCCTGTTGAAGACGGAATCGTACTATGATCAGGGCCCGTACGAGAGTTTCAATTGTATTAAGGTTTATGTGGACGAGCTGGTTCCCACAGAGCAGCCCTCCCCAACTGACATGAAAAGGCCTGCACTACCAGGGTCAACGTCATCCTCGGTAGTTGCTCCCGCATTTTCAACGCCCAAAGCACCAAAGAGGGCCATAGAGGTCCCTACACCAGCAAAGGATTTGGAGCGTTCCAATCGGCGCAAGTAAGTGTCCTCTTCTCCCCGTCCTCCGGTTTGTATATCTGCCACCAACACATACACACACAGAGCCACGTATATAAATATATATATATATATGTATATATATAAATATATACATATATATATATCCCTATACATGTATATATGAATTCCTGTATTCATGTATGTGTGTATATATATATACATGTATATATACACATATGTATATATGTATGTATATATGTCTATATGTTTGTATTTGTATGTCTGTATGATCATCGATTAATGCACAAACAACCCTACACATACCCTGTGCTCTTCGTTACACTTCTGTATCAACTCTTACATCTACCTTTTATACTGTTGGTTAGGTTTGTTGTCACGACCGACTCGGAGGATGAAGACCCTGCTGATGAAGATAGCCAGCCTGAGAAGGAGTCTGTGTGCTCTGAATAGTAGGTTTCGCTTGATTTGTCAATAAATAGCTCACCTATTGAGCCCTTTCCTTTATGTCATTGGAAGTTTTGAACATGGTTTGTTTGGAGTACTTTTTTTTGTGTGTTTATGATGCAACTTTAATAAACATAATGTGCGGTTTCTAAATGTAATTTCCATTGCTATATATAGCATTTGCTCCACTCTTTAGCTCCACAATCCATTTTCCCTATATTGGGCTGTTGTAACCAACAACAATGGTCTAAGGTGCACTTTTTGCCTCCAACTAAAAAAGCTGACATTGGTTGATAGATAAATCTATATTAGAGTGCTAAATTGTCGGCCACTATGAACCGTTAGTCATGATGCAACATTTGCTAAAGAGTCACCATTTATACTGTGGCAGGAGGCCTTATGATCAGGGTGTCTATTTTACCCTGCATTATTAGTAGTTAATTACTGCTAACCAACCCATCTGCACTTACTTTTATAGATACGTTCGAACCTATTATCGCAAACTGCCATTTTGCAACATGCAAACACTTTATGCCTACCTTTGTTGCTGTATACGTTCGTAACGTTGTTAGATGCCTGCCTACTTTTCGATGGCATTCATGTTTTCTGATTCAAAGCCTGCAGCTACTTAGAATGTGGATTACTTTTAGCCCACCCTTTCTTTTTGGTGTTATCTTCCTAGACCCAGCTCTCCTCCCTGGAACTTTGTATACCTGAACATACCTATCTTAGTGGCCCTTTAAGCCCCAGATATTTGAAGATATCTGTGTGTATACATATATATACCTACATACAGATACATATTCATAGTTCTATATTTATGTATGTAAATGTATATATAACTGTTTAGTATATATATATATATATATATCTATATATATATATATATATATATATATATACATACATATAGATGTATAGATATATGTGTATACAGCCATATATGTTTATATATATACATATATATATTTGCATACATCTGTACATATCTGTGTGTATATTTATGTGTATCTATATATATATATATATATGTATGTATGTATGTATGTATGTATGTATGTATGTATGTATATATACATATATATATATATATATATATATATATATATATATATATATATATATATATATATATATATATATGTATGTATGTTTGTATATATATATGTCTACATACACACAGGTTTTTCAACTTCTTTTAACAAAGACTACTAATTATGCTAATTAATTATAGGATCCTTTCACCTTTTTGTAAGTTATAGTAACCCTTATGCTAATCAATTGTTTGGAAATACAAAGAGTTGTTGTTCCATTAAAAGCTCCCACACCTCTAAGGCCCATTGTCTGAATACATACACTTTATAAGACCCTCCTCTCCTTCATCAACCTATATACTTTAGCCTGACCAAAAAAAGTTAGACCCAACCCAAAAAACATTGCTTTTATATGGCTACAACTGATATTGCATCATCTTCCAACAGTATTCCCAAAGGTAGGTCATTTGTTGTTTTCATGTTTATGTTTATGTTTATATAGTTTACTAAATTAACCTTTGCTTACTTTGAAAAAATTGAAATAGCAGGCAGTTTTGAGAATGTACCCCTTGCAGACTTATTCAATGGCCCTATAACCTTTTACTCAGCAACTGCCCCTACAACTGATGGTAGAACCAGGGTGTTTTGCGGCTTGAAGTTAAATGAAACAGCTCTGCAGCCAGGTATTGCATCTGCTAAGATTCAATATTATATATTTATCAGCCTGCAGTTGTCTGTCAGTTACATACACGACCCTCACAGACCTCATATGCCAGATACATATACACGGATGTTTTGTGTATACATATATACCTGCATACAGATACATATACATATCCCCATACTTATGTATGTAAATGCATATATAACTGTTTGGATATATAAACAAGGCTCTTTACCTATATATATGTATAAATATGTGCATATATATATATATATATATATATATATATATACATATAGATGTATATATATAGGTGTATACAGATATATATGTTTATATACATACATATATATATATTTGCATACATATGTACATATCTGTGTATATATTTATGTGTGTGTATATATATATATATATATATATATATATACATATATATATATATATATATATATATATATATATATATATATATATGTGTGTGTATATATATATATATATATATATATATATATATATATATATATATATATATATATATATATATATATATATGTATGTATGTATGTATACACACACAAAGGTTTTTCAACTTCTTTTAACAAACCCTACTAATTATGCTAATTAATTATAGGATGCTTTAACCTTTTTTTTTAATTACTAACCCTTATGCTAATCAATTGAGTTGAATTACCAAGAACTGTTGTTCCATCAAAAGCTCACACACCTCTTAGGACCATTGTCTGAATACATACACTTTATAAGACCCTCATCTACTTCATCAGCCTATATACTTGAGCCTGCCCAAAAAAAAGGCAAGCGCCAACCCCAAAAACATCCATTTAATATGGCTAGACCTGATATTACATCATCTTCCACCAACATTCCCAAAGGTACGTCATTTGTTGTTTTCATGCTTATGTTTATGCTTATGTTCATATAGTTTCCTAAATTTACCTTGACTTACTTTTTAAAAATTGAAATAGCAGATAGTTTTCAGAATGTATCCCTTGCAGACTTCCTCAATGGTCCTTTGACATTTGACTCAACCACTGTCCCTACAGCTGATGGTAGAACACGGACGTTTTGTGGATTGAAGTTAAATGAAACACCCCTTAGGCCAGGTATCGCATCTGCTCTAACTCAATGTTATATAATTATCAGCCTTCTGTTATCTGTCAGTTACATACATGACCCTCACAGACCTCCTATGCCAGATACATATACACGGATGTTTTGTGCATACATATATATACCGGCATACAGATACATATACATAACTCTATATTTATATATGTAAATGTATATATAACTATTTAGATATATAAACAAGTGTCTTAACCTATATATATGTGAGCTTACATATATGTATGTTTATAGATGTATACATACACAGATTCATGTATATATATCTGTATATAAGTCTATTACCTCTACTTACTTTTCAAAAATTGAAATAGCAGGCCGTTTTCAGAATGTCTCCTTTCCAGACTTATGCAGTGGTCCTATAACATTTTACTCAGAACCTTTTCCTACAACTGATGGCAGAACATGGATGTTTTGTGGATTGAAGTTAAATGAAACAACCCTCGAGCCAGGTATTGCATCTGCTATTATTCAATATTATATTTTTATCAGCCTGCTTTTGTTTGTCAATTACACACATGACACTCACAGACCTCATATGACAGGAAATCTTCTTTTAAACAGCGATCGCCAGGCCCATACAAGTAGACCAACAAGTAAGACACATGTTACATAACATTTCCCTTCTCCTATTATGTGGTCTCATTCATAAACTCTAATATTTCTTCTTCAACAGGTAGATTAGGTACACAGAAACCGCGGCATGGTAAACCTACTTTGCAAAGCGCACTAAATTCATCAGGTTCATATTCGCCCCTCTAACCACTTATTGAATGCACAACCCACTTTTAGTGAGTATTTAAGTAGTGGGTTTTGGGTGTTTCAGCGTTACAGCCCATTTGGCACACTTTGTCCACTTACTTGATAACCTAAAACTTTGTTTGCTCATTCTTTTAGGTACACCCGTGTCTTACTATTACCAAGGACCTCCAGCCCATAAATGCCGTAACTGTGACGCTACGATGTGGTACGCAGAAAGGAACAACAAACCCAAACATACAAGAAATCCGTCCTTCTCAATGTGCTGCCAAAGTGGCAAAGTATTGCTACCGAAATTAAACGAACCTCCCACATTGTTAAAAAACCTGCTTGACTACAACGACCCCACGGGCGCAAAATTTCGGGAACAAATAAGGATTTATAATAGCATGTTTTCTTTCACGTCGTTTGGTGCTAAGATCGACCACTCTGTCAACCGGGGTCGGGGTCCTTATACATTTCGTATAAGTGGTCAAGCATACCATAAAATCGGTTCACTTTTACCAGAGGGTGGCCGGCCAAAATACGCACAATTGTACTTTTATGACACTCAAAATGAAGTAAAAAACCGTATGTCTGCTTTCGTTGGTGATGATTCCCGCACGACAATTGATGAAACCCTTACACGTAACTTGATTGCCATGCTCGATGAATCGAGCGCTGTCGCACAAGCTTTTCGTATGGCACGTGATTGGTCAGCTAACAATACAATGTCAGATTGTGGGCTCCGTTTACTCGCAAAGGTTACAATCTCGCGCCAATATAACACGCCAAACGTCGCTGAGGTCGCTGCGTTGATTACCGGGGACTTTGGCCACTGTAACTCAACAAGGGATATCATTGTTCAAAAAAAAAATAACACCCCACAGCGCATATCTGAACTTCACCAGTTATATATGGCATTGCAATACCCATTGCTATTTCCCTATGGTGAAACCGGTTACCATGAAGAGATCCCGTATCACACAAACAGTGGCAGAAGGCAAACAACCCGTGGCCACGTTACTATGCGAGAATATTACTGTTACCGAATTCAGCAACGGGAAAGCGAGGGCACAACAATTCTTAGAGGAGGTCGGTTATTCTAGCAATACTTGGTTGACGCGTACACCGCCGTAGAAGAACAAAGGTTGAAGTGGCTACGACATCACCAAAATGAACTTCGGCTTGATTTGTATAGCAATGTTTGTGACGCTGTTACAAGGGGAGATACATCAGCCACTTCAATTGGGAAACGCATTATTCTGCCGTCCTCGCACACAGGCAGCCCACGGTACATGGTTCAAAACTACCAGGATGCAATGGCTTTATGCCGGGAATATGATAACCCCGATTTGTTTATCACTTTCACTTCCAACCCGCGCTGGCCCGAGGTCGATACGATGATCTCCTATATCGATGGGCAAAAATCAGCTGACCGACCCGACATTGTCGCTCGAGTATTCAAGATGAAACTAGACGACCTCATGGCTGACATAATGAAAAAACAAATTTTTGGCACATGCCAAGCAGGTATTTTTCCCGACTGTTTTCCTGTATTATAATATTATTATATTTCAGAAATCGTAATAAACTATTATAAATGTCCATATTTTTTTTGAATATTCTGTTTAAGCTCATGTTATCTATTTATATATTTTATGTATATTTTTTAACACATTTCCCTATTTATTAATAATAAGTTTTAATTACATATTTTTACATTTTAGTCGACAGCTTATATTAAAAATAATTTGCTCCTCACCAGATCCTATTCTATATAATTGGCAACTTCAAATTTTTTCGCAATGTTTACAATCCTACATGATACATACACTTTCATTAGCAGGCCCACAGTTTACTACCATTTTGTTAATTGAATTCCATTGTTACAGGTATTCATATCATTGAGTTCCAGAAACGGGGCCTGCCACATGTACACATGTTAATATGGTTGATCTCTGCTCACAAATGCAAAACACCCGCTGCTATTGATGACATAATAACAGCTGAGATTCCATCTGAGAAAGATGACCCGGAGGGGTTTCGGGCCGTTACTGAATACATGTTACATGGTCCGTGCGGTGGCGTCCATATGAACGCTCCCTGCATTATTGATCGACAATGTTCCAAGCATTTTCCGAAGCCGTATTGTACAGAAACTACAATTGACGAGGAAGGATATGCTAACTATAGGCGACGAAACAATGGCGTCAGGTTCACTAAAAACAACACCCCCCTTGACAACAGCTCCGTTGTCCCCTACAACAGGTACCTGTTACTAAAATACAATGCCCATATCAACGTTGAGTGGTGTAATCGATCTCGGGCAATAAAATACTTATTCAAATATTTAAACAAGGGCCCTGATCGAGCAACAATTGTCATCCAAGAAAATCTAATTCCGGGTGATGAGTCCAGTGGAGACAAGGTTATTGATGTTGATGAGATAAAAAATTATCTAGATTGCCGTTATTTATCCCCCTGCGAGGCTGTTTGGAGACTGTTTTCGTTCGACATCCACTACTCTAAACCATCCGTCATTAAGCTGTCATACCACCTGCCAAATCAGCAATCGATCACTCTCCATGACTCACAAAAACTGCCTGCACTTTTACAAAGGGAAAGTATTAAAGAGACGATGTTCACCCAATGGTTTGAATTGAACAAGCAAGATGAGTTTGCACGTACCCTGACTTATGCAAAAATCCCTACACATTATGTATGGAATCAAGATGCTAAAATATGGAGCCCGAGAAAACTTAGAACCTGCATCGGTCGCATTGTCTACTCAAACCCTGCATCGGGGGAACGTTACTACCTGCGTATGTTACTAAATATAGTTAAGGGCCCCCGGTGTTTTGAAGAACTACGTACAGTGAACGGTGTTTTGCACCGAACGTTTAAAGACGCGTGCTTTGCATATGGGTTAGTAAATGACGACAAGGAATGGACCGAGGCTATCTCAGAAGCAAAAATATGGGCTACGGGTTCACAGCTACGTGAGTTATTTGTTACTATGTTACTCTTTTGTAACATAAGCAAACCGCTTCAACTATGGGAATCAAGTTGGGAGGCTTTGTCAGACGACATCTTGCATAAAAGAAGGAAACTATTTAACTTCCCTGATCTAATTCTGACAGAATCCCAAATTAAAAATTATTGTCTGTTGGAATTACAAGCCTTATTAAATAGAAATGGCAAGTCCCTGGATGATTACCCCGACCTACCACAGCCCGATCCATCTATGCTAACCCAAATGGACAACCGTTTAATTCGGGAGGAGCTAAACTACAATATAAAAGAAATGCACCTGCTCCATGAAAACCTGTTCCGTTCACTCAATCCCGAACAACTAACGATATATCAACGGGTTATAGATGCAGTTACTACAAAAAAAGGAGGCCTCTTTTTCTTATACGGTCCCGGGGGGACTGGCAAAACATTCCTGTATAATACCGTTCTCGCAAAACTAAGATCAGAAAGGCTGATTGTTCTCGCAGTTGCATCCTCAGGTACGTACATTACTTGGGTTTTTTTTTAGGCATTACATTATCATAAATATTTACCACAAACAGTGACTTTCATTTCATGAAAACTTAATAACAAGCCTCCTGTCTCAACAACAGGTATTGCATCTCTCCTATTGCCCGGCGGCCGGACTGCCCATAGCCGATTTGTGATCCCCCTAGAACTTATGGAAAACAGTACATGTGGAATTAAACAAAAAACACACCTAGCGGCGCTTATCCAAGAGGTTAGCTTAATTATTTGGGATGAGGCTCCCATGACGCAGCGACACGCTTTCGAAGCGTTAGATAAAACATTAAGAGATATTTTAGGAGCTAAAGATGATGCAAACAGGTTTAAGTTATTCGGCGGAATGCCTATCTTATTGGGCGGCGACTTCAGACAAATACTCCCCGTTGTTACAAAAGGTAAAAGACAAGAGGTCGTCCACGCGTGCATCAATAGATCAGATTTATGGGAGCATTGCGAGCTTCATACACTTTCGCGTATTATGCGGGTCAACGAACACACAGTCGATGGTCAAATTGATGCCCGCAAACGCACTTTCAACCAATGGGTTCTAGATATAGGTGAAGGGAAGGTCCCCGCATTGTGTAAAGATGGAGAGGATGAACCAACCTGGATACGCATCCCCGCTGAATTCATTGTCAAATCTGACAAACCCCCCATTGAGGCAATTGTAGACACAATATTCCCAAACTTCATTAGTAGCCAAGAAGATGAAGATTATCTGCGTGAAAGGGCAATTTTGACCCCTAGAAATGACGATGCTGCTGAAATCAATAAACATATGTTCAAAAAATTGCAAGGTGCAAAGATGACGTTTAAAAGCTCGGATGAAATTTGCAAGGGCTCAACCGACAACATCGACCAACACTATTCATACCCGGTTGAATTCTTAAACAAGCTAAATTTCCCCGGCGTACCCCCACACAAACTGAAACTCAAAATTGGACAGCCAGTCATGCTACTACGCAATCTCAGCCCTAGCACAGGGATGTGTAATGGCACACGCCTCATCATAACCGACTTTACCAAGTTTGTCCTTCACGCTCGAATCATCACTGGATCACATATAGGGAAAATGGTCATAATCCCTAGAATAGTCCTTACTTCAACAGAAAAAAAATGGCCCTTTGTCATGCAGCGAATCCAGTTCCCAGTGCGGCCATGTTATGCGATGACGATAAACAAAAGTCAAGGGCAATCGTTGAAATTAGTAGGCCTATACCTCCCTAAACCTGTATTCAGCCACGGTCAATTGTATGTAGCTCTCTCACGCGTAACCGACCCCGATGGCCTGAAAATCGTGATGATGGATGACAGTTCTGATTGTTTAAAGGACCACACAAGAAATATCGTATACAAGGAAACGTTCAACAACTTAAACCACCAACTATAACGGTAACACTTAAGCCTACTTATAATTTCGATTTTAATTGAATATTATCACTTTATTTTTCTTAACCCTAATTAGCAGTAACCTCCTTACACACAACATTCACACACTATAATTCTAAAAACTCGGAACCTAACTGGTGCTGGAATGCCGATTTCCCATACCTTATATTTTTAACTAAAAAACCTTTTGCAGGAAACCCGCGCCTCCGTGTTAACAGGCACAATGCAAATTATATCCGGCCCGTTACTTCCTTTTACATAAGGTACACTTTCATCTATTTTCATAAATGTTAACAATGTGCTGACATTCAAGGTATAAAGACCCTGCTAATCTGTTTACAATTGTGATTTTGTATGTTGGAAGATAGTGTAATTTTTTATGGATGTTATCATTATTGATAGGGGTAGATTCAAGATAATGACTTTTGTATACTGATTCTAAATCTTTTTACTGTTAGCATTATTTATAGCATTCTTTATGCAACTTTTTTTTTAAAGTATATAGTCGCTATATCTTATGTGTCGGGTAGTAATGTAAGTTTCCATTCATTTCGGAATTCATGATACAATAACTGTGATACATACAATAACTGTGATACAGACTTCATCCATTGTAGAAAAGTCACCTGATTAATTTCATAAAATGGGAATCATTGCAGGCATTAGATTTACATGATTGCAGAAGGGAGACAAGTTGGAGTAAGACTTTTGTTTAGCTTAGTTAATAACATACAAGCTTATGGTGGAAAAACTCAATATGTAAAATGGGCATGGGATGAAGGTGACTCTTTGTCTGGCCCTTAGCCTGAATTTTATTACTTTTCATCTTCACACAATATTTCATTCACTTGCATACATTGTAGTTTTAACAAGTCGCTCAACTGCAGGTCAGCTCCTTTTGAACAGCCAGGAAAGTACCCACCGCCTGATCATTGGAGTCACCTACTTATGAATACAACAATGCTGCAACATAATGCTCAGTTCATGGATCTTCCTTGCAAATTTTCATTTTACAGTTATGTTTACTCATGTGTATGTGTATGTGTACGGACTCGACTTAATAATTGGTTCATTTATATTTTACTTTGTCCACTACATTTTTGGATAAAATCTCTAGCACAATGTTGCACGTTTAACCGCCTTGCAACAAAACCTCCACTTTTACAGCAAAAACCACACCCTCCTGGACCCAGCCTTCAAGCCATGGCACAACCGAACGTAACACATCAACCGTTATCCTCTTCGTGCAACGCACGGGCAATAAACCTAGTTATAACATAAAAAGTCATTATTCTACTCCGAAATAAAGAAAAAAAAAAAAAAGCTTATGAATTCAGTTAAAATCACTTCAATAGGTAAATTATAATTTTAAATAATAAATATAAAAAGTATAAAATATAGTATACTCCGTAGTAAATAAACTAATTGGTTGCTGCTCATGCTGTTCTTCCTGTGCGTCCTCGGAGTCTGATACGTAGCTGCCTGTCTAGTCGTGGTGTGCGTCACTTTATGTCCTCGCGATATTGTGTTTCTTATTTTTCGAGTACTTAATTGTTGTGAGTTTTTAGTTGGGTGTAGTCGTTGGATGTAGTCTCGTGCTTTTTTATTTCTAGCTTCTTGCTAGTTTCTTTTCGTGTAGTTTTTATTTAATAAAATTAACTTGCCTTTCAAAAAAAATAAAAAAAATAAACTAATTGGTTAATTAAAATTAAAATATATATATATATATATATATATATATATATATAAAAACAATACTACTCCAGTCTCCACATACATATACATTCATTTAATTAAATAGAGGATAACAAGGAAGGATGAAGCAACATCCAACTCCAACCAATTAAAAAACATAGCACTCTAGCAATGGCAGTAGCTAAGCTGCTTCTTCCATCTCTAAACACTCCTTCCAAATTCAAACTCACCAAACAATCACCCTCTTTCAATCAACCATGGAACTCAAAATCAAACAAGTCACGTCATCATCTTCCCGCAATTTCCGCATCACTTCACGAAACTGCAACAGTTGCAATTCAAAATCCTCTGTTTCTACTTGCAGACGCAGCTGTCGGTTATTCTAATGCCAGCTATTACACTTCTCTTGGATTATTTGTTATTTCTGTACCTGGTGTTTGGTCACTCATTAAACGTTCTGTGAAATCTAAGGTTTGTTTTGTTATTACTAGTTATGATTATGATAGTTAATTAGTGGTTAATTATGATTAGGGTTTAATATAGGTGGTGAAGAAGACATTTGTGGAGGAATTAATTGAAGGGAAAAATAAACCGCCTAATCAGGTTGCTGGAGAGATTTTGTCGTTTTTTACTCGGAATAACTTCTCGGTGGTAGATAAAGGAGAGACGATAACGTAAGTCCGTTTGTTTTGTTAACATTGGAAGTCAATTTTTGTTAATTACTGAATATAATAGTTAATTCCATTTTGAAGCACTAAATCCATTTATTATTAGAAGTTAGATACACTTAAGGGATTATAACTAGGGGTGTAAACGAGTCGAGTCGAGTCGAGGCGCAACTTAACTCGTTTAAAATGGCATTCGACTCGTTTCGAGCTTAATATATCTAAGTTCGAGCTCGGCAAGAGTTCATCTCGTTTATATAATAGGTATTTTATATAAAGAAATAACACAACGTACTTTTTTAAATAATTTATAATCTATGGAAAAAAATTAATGTCTAGTTTAGGCTCATAAGTTTTTTAAGCTCGAGCTTGAGCTTGCTACTTAACGATCTTCAAGGTCGGGCTCGTTTAAGCTTGGCTCAAATCGACTTTTAACAAGTTGAATTCGAGTAATTCACGAGCAACTCGACTCATTTAATTTATACCCTTAGTTATCAACAAACCGAACAGTTGGCTAACCGTCTGACCGAAAGTATGACAGAAAGCTCATTTATGTCGGTTATCAATAGGTGTCTCGTTATTTCACTTGTTTAAAACCTAATTATATGTTTCTAGTTGGTTTTGAGCTTCCAATCTTCCAACTTTCAAGTTACATATATAGTATGTATATGTTTTTTAACGAGTGAACGTAAGAACATAACGTTTCAGTTTTCTTAATAAACAAACACAAACACGGTTTTTGTCTAGTTACCTGTTCATGAACTAGTCGTTAGTGCGATTAAAGCTAGAACTTAGAAGCATGTGTGAACAAATCCAGTTCTTGCTTGTTTCGTTTGCTTACATATATACAATAGTACTCGAGTAAGCCATATACGGTATACATTAGAAAAATACTCCGTATGAAAGTACACTTGCAATTAAATATTTATTTTATTTTATTTTATAATTATTTCATTTGAATGTGATGTGCAACAGGTTTGAAGGTGTGATGGTTCCGAGCAGAGGGCAAGCAGCACTCTTAACATTCTGCACCTGTATCAGTTTAGCTAGCGTAGCACTAGTGCTTACGATCACTGTTCCTGATGTTGGCAACAATTGGTTCGCCCTCACCGTTTTGAGTCCATTGGCGTAAGTTGTTTTTTAATCTTCTACTTGTTTATTTATTAATGTACTACCTGCGTGAAAGATCTGAATAGGAGAATTGGAACAGTGGGGCGTATTACTGGAAACGAGCATCGAGAAAAGAGCAAATAAAGGTAAAAATGATATTGGCGGAAGATGGAACAACCCTGTCGGAGATAATTGTTCAAGGAGATGATCAGCAGGTTGAGCAGATGAGAAAGGAGTTGAAGTTGAGCGAGAAAGGCATGGTTTACGTTAAAGGCATCTTCGAGAGATGATATATATCAATTATTGACACCTGTATTTGTTAAGCAACTACATTTGTTTGCATTTACTGATAAAAAATTGATACATTACTTGTAGTTAGTCATACAAGGTACATTCCAAAAGAGAGGAATAAGAGGAGTTTGGATGTGTATTTTAAAAGTTGCAGCAATTAGTTTTTTGACATTTGAATGAACAGTTTTTAAATTGTTAATTTTGAACTCAAATGGAGTAACTAACTTCATATTCTGAGAATCATACAAGATCTAACAGCGCTGATTATGAACAAAACTAAATCACAACAGCTTTTTGACTCAACTCTGATTATTCGGGATTTTAAAGTAGTACACCCAACTAGGTTGAGTCGGTCAATAGGTCAAAATCGGTTAAATTTCAAATTAATTTGGTCAAAATCAGCCATTGTTATAGTTGATTCACGTCTGGATAGACGGATAGTCCCCGACTTGATTGACTAGTCCTAACTTGACCGACTAGTCCTACAAGACCCAACCAACTTCTTTTACAACAATGGGTATTGCAGATTTGCAGTCTTATAAACACGTCAATGATCAAAAACCTAAAAATAAAAAAAAAATATAAATAAAAATAAAAAATTGTCCGGTAACATGATGGATGTTACATCATGTAATCGTGTTAATAACATGATATCATCGTCACAAGTAAAGTAATCAATCTTATTATCGCCAACATCAGAAACATGAAATGAATTATCCAACGTTACAAAAACATATAAACTGAACAAGCCCAAATGTGTAAGAGGCTATTTCAAAAGTAGCAAACAGGTCCATTAGGCCAGAAAATTAAATATGCCGGACATCGTAAATGTCACAAAATGTTTCGTTTTTTCAAACCATCTTCAACCAACGAGTAACTTATTATCATCCAAGAAACTGTAAGTCGGCACCTCCAAATTATACGGTGCGGGCCCCTTACGAATCCTTCCAGAAATGTCATAATGAGAACCATGACACGGGCAAAACCATCCACCAAAATCACCCGCGTTTGGTAACGGGATACAACCAAGATGAGTACACACACCAACCACCACAAGCCATTCAGGGTTCTTAACCCTAGCAGCATCCTCTTGCGGGTCCCGAAGAGTTGATACATCAACACTATTAGCCAGCTTTATATCATCATCCGTTCGGCGTCGGATGAAAACGGGCTTTCCACGCCACTTAACGGTTACTGTGGTCCCCGGTTCGATGCTGGAGAGATCGACTTCGAGAGATGCGAGAGCGAGAACGTCTTTACTGGCGGACATACTTAGGACGAATTTGAGGACGAGGAGACGGATTAGGGATGCATATACGAACCTGCCACCTGTCAAAACAAAATATGCAAACGCACGCTTGCTTGGATCGCCAGGTGGGTAACGCTCATGATTGTGTTCGTCGTATACTATCTTGGAAGTAGGGTTGGTGATGGCTGCTACTGTTGGTGGAATTTTGTCCTCAAAAGTTGGAGTTACTGAGTTGGATGCAAATCCTGCAATAATCACAATTAAATTTACAAATAATAATAATCACAATTAAATTTAAGCCATTTGGTTAAGTAGTATCTAATTATGTACAGATTAACTGAATGAAAAATCTACAACAAGTTGTCTCATTATCTCTGTAGCCTAATTTATGAAGAAAAAATTATATAGAAGGAAAGCAACAAAAAGGAAAAAATAATAATCATGATAATAGGACTTGTCACTACACCATAGAACGTGCTTGCCATCTTATTGATCCAAACCTTCATAAAATTTGAACATGTCTTTCGGTCCACTAAATCTCTAACATGATCAAAAGATACTAACAGTTGAACAACACACGGCTGTATCTTATTAATACATACAATACATATAGTCTGAAGTCTGAATCAAATATAGCTGGTATATATAATCAAAAAGCTTCATCTGATTACTTTTATTAAAAGATGAAATAAGATGACCATGAAGATTCTGAAAGGTGACAAATTTGTAAACTAATTAGTCAGTGCAACGCCAAGTTTTGTTGTTATGCGTTTGCATAACACTGTAAATATCAAAATACCATATAAAATTCTGGTGACATTCAGGAACACTTAAACAATGATAAGCAACAATATCTACAGCTACATCACAACTATTTAATTGATCATCATTTTCTTTGCTCTGCATATAGACTAGAACATAACCATATCTTATCAAGATATCAAATATATTCATCTTAGTACAGTAATTATCAACTTGTCCAATCTTAACATGCTTGAAAAATTTCCATACACATTCATCAAGGATAACAACACCTTTAAACCTACAGCCTTATATTTCTACCCATAAAGTTACTGCAGTAACAAATTTGCTCCTAAGTAACATTCATCTAGGGTAACTCCAACAGTCCACCTTCCACACACTACTTTTATGAGCCCACGTTACATGAAAAATTACCGATCATCATTTTAACATTAGAATGAATTGTTTTTTTATGCAATTTAGGGTGTGTTTGTTTACCTCTTAATGGAATGGTTCAGCGCTGAATGTTGAATCATTCAGCATTCAGTGTGTCTGTTTCTAACCTCTGAATGACAGATGGTGTTGCTGAATGGTTTAGCATTCATAGCTGGAATTATCTCTTAACCATTAAGCACCAAAATTTTATGTAATATTCTCTTTAAATTATATGAAGATCACTTATAAAACAAATATATATTGTAGTTTTTACATTTATCAAAGGTTAATAAGATAATTTTACATTTTTTACATTATTCGTATAAAATGATTATCAAGCAATTTATTGTCATTCAGAAGCAACTTCCATTCAAAACCTTAGAATCATTCGTATTATGAACCATTCAGCGCTAAATCATTCAGTTTTATCAAACGTACAATCACAAACGATATGTCTTCTACAAGATAAACGAAAAAAACCCTAAGTTAGCAAACACGAGTAATAAATTCTCTCGATTCTTCAAAGATAACATTCGATAATCGGATGCTTGAATAACAGAAACTTAAATCAATGAAATTGGAAAGTTAATTAGAACGAAATTAGCAATATATACATTCAAAATTAGAACAAATTAAGATACAGTTATAGATTCAGATAAAATATAAGCAACAAACCTCTGGACATGAGATTGAAATGATGGTAAAAGAGTGATGAAGCGTGGTCAGATCGGAGATCGGATTGGGCAGGAGTGACGTCATCGAAGTGCGTATTTTTGGAGATGATAGAAACAGATGATGCAGAATTAGCGTGCCTAAAAGGAGACGTGAGAGACGCTGCTAATCTCCTGCTTCCGGCTCGCAACATCTTGATGTTTGTTCGTGTTTAAGTCGGTTTCTAGGGTTTGAATGGGATTACCCCCTTTTTGCTATTTCTATTTTTATTTCTAAATTTTCTATTATCGCTTCTCTCTAGAAATATGTGTTGTTTTCCTGAGTGACGAAGACCGGGCACGGTGTGACTCGATGGATGGATGAAACTACACTTTTTGTTATTTTGTCAACTTTTTAATCTTTTTTTTTATTAAATAAATTAACTAATGTAATAGGGAGTACTTCTGAATTTTTTTTTATTTTTTTTTTTTTTCCAAAGATCGGATATATATATATATCACGAAAAGGCCAAGGGGGGCGAACCGATTACAAAAACTCGAGCATACAGTGCACACAACACTTAACTTTAAGTTGCAAAGGGAGCAACTGATACAAGAACTATAATACATTAAATGGAAAGACAAAATATGTTAAACAGTACAAGACCAGGGATCACACATCCAGGACAGCCACTCCATCTTTCGATTCTTGATCCGAATTGAGAGCCACTCGAAGGATTTAAGTTGAATCTCCATAAGGACCGTCGCACTATTCCAACAACGGTTTTTGAAGATCTTTTGATTTCTATTGCTCCAAATTAAATACGCACAACTCCATTCCAAAGCTTGCCAAATACTCGAACTTAGCGGAGATAGAGTACGGTTGCACTTCCCACGAAAGGCTTCATTTAAGCTAAGATTTGTGACCGCACCCAACCCCCACCATTTATATACATTTTCCCAAATATAAAAAGAATGCCGACAAAAGAAGAAGATATGGTCAATTGTTTCCACATCATCGTCACATAGAGGACACCTAACGGAATCTAGATCAATACCTCTTTTGTCGAGTTCGGTATGAACCGGAATCCGCCTTTTTAGAACCCTCCATATGAAGATTTGTACCTTTTATCGGAACGAGGTGATTTACGAGCGTTTCTTCTCCCGAGTTGATTTCCAACCGCTTATCGTCTATAATCCGAGAAAGTTGTTTTGTTGTGAATTTCCCATCTGATGCTAAGCCCCAAATCCATGAGTCCCTGATCCTATCCTGTTTCACATACAAGTCAATTTCATTACAAAGATGCTCGAGGTTAGTAGCAGCCCTGCCACCCGGTGTTCGACTCCAATCCCACTGTTGCACTCCTGATCAGCCCATGTCACCCGATCCCGCACCATCGCCATCTGATTTGACTCTAAATGGAAGAGTCTCTTGTATTTCTCGTTGATGGGTACTGAAAAGAGCCATGAGTCCTTCTCCGTTTCCAATGGTCTTGACGAAAGAGCCTGCAAAATCCAGGCCCAACTTTTCTCTGTTGTAACCTACACGCAAAATGTTAAACCAAACGCCACTCTTCCCTACCGGGCGGTTTAGGCCCGAAGGTGGGAGTAGCCCGTTAAATCCGTGAATACTTTTTAGAACCGCCACCCATAAGGAGTTAGCTTCGTTTTTAATTCTCCAAAACCACTTCCCCAAGAGCGCCAAGTTTTTACCCCTCAAAGTCCCGATATTGAGGCCACCTTCACCGTAAGGTAAAAGGGCCTCGTCCCATTTAACTCAAGCCAATTTTGAACCCTCACCCGTCCCCCCCCCCCCCCCCCCCCAAAAAAAAGAAGTTGCTCCTAATACTCTCGAGACATTTAATGACACTCAAAGGAGCACGAAAGAGCGAGAAATAATATAACGGCAAACTACTTAGGACCGACTTAATAAGCGTCAACCTTCCACCATACGAGATCGTTCTAGCTTTCCAATCCGCGAGTTTTGAGTTGAATTTATCAATCACTGGTCTCCAATTTTCCACCCTATTCATATTTCGGCCGATGGGAAGACCAAGATAAGAAAAGGGGAAATCACCAACTTTGCAACCTACTTTGTTGGCCATAATTTCAACTTCTCCTTTTACTACCCCTAGACCGAAGAGTGAGCTTTTATGATAGTTGATTCTTAAACCCGACACATTCTCGAAACATTTCAGGAGTTTCATGAGATTACCAAAATTATGCTTAGACCATTCCCCTAGGAAAATTGTGTCGTCCGCGTATTGCAAAAGAGAGATTAAAACTTTGTTCGAGCCGATCTCCACCCCTTTAAACAACCCACTTGTAATAGCCTTTTTGGTCAAGTAGTTCAACCCTTCCGCCGCAATAATAAAAAGAAACGGTGACAAGGGGTCGCCTTGTCTAACACCCCTTCCTAGCGAGAATTCGTCGGTAGGCGAGCCATTAACAAGAATCGAGATAGATGCCGAATTGAGACAAGCCAAGATCCATTTCCTCCACTTTACCCTGAACCCCATCCTTTTCATCATCTCTAAGAGAAAATTCCAACATAAACTATCGAAGGCCTTCTCAAAATCAACCTTGAAAAGTAGGCTTTTTTTTCTTGGATTTATTGAGAAAATCAACCGCCTCGTTTGCAATAAGAGAGCTATCAAGGATGAACCTCCCTTTCAAAAACGCACTTTGCTCTTCCCCGATTAGATTTGGTATGACCTTTCTTAATCGAATCGAGAGAATTTTTGCTAGAATTTTATAATAGCTCCCGATCAAGCTAATTGGTCGGAAATTGCTTAGCCCTAACGTATCCGCCACCTTTGGAATCAACGTGACAAAAGACGCGTTGCAACCATTCGAAATCTCACACTTATCCCCGAACCAATTAATGGCATTCACAAGATCAATTTTTATCAAGTCCCAATGCATTTTGTAGAATTTGAAGATGAATCCATCCGGGCCCGGGGCCTTCGAGCAACTACATTCGTAAATGGCATCAAAAACTTCTTTTTCTGTGAACACTTTTTCAAGGGAATCGGCCTGATCAGTGCTTAAATGAAATGGCAGTAGCGTTTGCTACTCCTGATCAGTAGACGTGCCGTCCATGAGCCTCATCTTATTTGCACTCCTTTTTTCGAATTGTCTTTTAAAGTGCCGAAAGGTTTCTTGTTTGATTATAATCGGGTCATCAGTCCAAAGCCCGTTCACATTAAGTCCTCGGATGTTTCTTTTAGAGTATCTTCTTCGGATAAAAGAATGGAAGTACTTGGTCTTTTCATCTCCTTCAAGTGCCCACTTTACTCGCTATTTTTGCTTTTCCATGTTGGTTTTGATCTTCTCTTTTGCAATCCAATTTCTCCGGGTTGACATCCACACATCCCTTTCCTCATCTGTTAAATTCATACTTTCGGCTATTAGTTCCCAATTAGCCGCCTCCACCTTTAGATCCTTGATTTCTTTGTCCAATTTCCCGAAAGTTGCTTTACTCCATTCTTTTAGAGCTAACTTAACATTTTTCAATTTGTTCCTAAAAACACAATCAAGCCTATTACCCGAAACATTCACGTTCCATGCCTCTTGAATCAACCGGCCCGATCCTTCAGTTGTGAGCCATTCATCAAAAACCTTTGTTGGTTTCGGTCCGAAATCTATAACTCGATCCCTTAATACAATAGGGCAATGATCGGACAACTTACGCTCTAAAGCAATGGCTGCCACCTCGCCCCATAAGTTACTGAACTTTTCAGAGATCAGAAATTTATCTATTTTGCTGAACTTTATACCGTTGTCGCATATCCTCGTAAACTTTTTCCCCCCTAAAGGCACTTCTATCAGATGTGAATGATTTATGAAATCATGGGACCAAGTCGCTCGTCTTTCCACAAACACACAGTTTTTTCTTTCCGCTTTTCATGACCCGTCCTAATCTATCTGGACGAAGTCCATGTTGATTACAAACGATTCACAAAAATTGATTACATCGCGAGGTACTTGACCTCTATATGATAAATTTTACAAACATTGCATTCATTTTTAAAAGACAAACTTTCATTACATCGAAAGTTGACGGTATGCATACTATTTCATACTATATCCAACTATAATTGACTTAATAATAATCTTGATGAACTCAACGACTCGGATGCAACGTCTTTTGAAATATGTCATGAATGACTCCAAGTAATATCTCTAATATGAGCAAATGCACAGCGGAAGATTTCTTTCATACCTGAGAATAAACATGCTTTCAAGTGTCAACCAAAAAGTTGGTGAGTTCATTAGTTTTTCATAATCAATCATTTTCAATAATATAATAGACCACAAGATACTCATAATTAGAAAACAATCTGTGCAGGTCTATTCCTGCTGTAAAATCATTCATATGAAGAACACCGGAACCTTTCAAACAACTCACCAACGGTAGCTAATGCGTAGTGCAATGACAAAATCATCTCACCATGGTAGTTAATACAATATAATTCTTACAACGGGGGCTAATGCGTACGCAATACAAAATCATCCCTCCGAGGGTAGTTGAAACGGTGGCTAATGCGTACGCAATGCAAAATCATCCCTCTGTTACCAAATACGAAGTCGACTATAATACAATACAATACATCGGGGGCTAGTGCGTGCGTGCAATGTAAAATATCCCGCCGATGGTAGTTAAAACGGGAGCTAATGCGTACGCAATGCAAAATCATCTCTCCATTAACTACTAAATCGAACCTCTGAATCCAAATAATTCTATCATAGAATGTAGTTTTGAATATTTGTGTCTATTTCGTCAATCATTTATAAAAATAGTTCATGTATTCTCAGTTCAAAAATATATCTCAAAAGCATTTAGGAAACAGTTATAAAAACAGCGCATGTATTCTCAGTCCCCAAAAATGTAAAGAGTAAAAGGGAATCAAATGAACTCACTCTACAATATTTTGTAGTAAAAATATTCATACGACGATACTGAACAATGCCGAGTTGGCCTCGGATTCACGAACCTATATCATTTGTATATATATATTAAAATATATACTCGTAATTGAATAAATCTATATATTATAGTTAATGAGGTATTTGTTATATTAATAATTTATAAATTTCATTATTTATTTATATATATATTTTTTCATTTTATGTATATATAGAAATATTAATATAGTTAAGTTATGTAATTTACATACATTTTTGCGTATATGAAATCTTTATTTTTATACACATAACCTTAACAATATCTTTAAACCTTTATTTTCGTAATCATAATAATTTTAATGATATTGGTAATACTAATAATAATAATAATAATAATAATAATAGTACAGATGTTACTTTTAATAAAAATGGTATTACTAATAATACTAATAATACTTAATGGTACTACTTAATAATAACTAAAAATGATAATGATAATAGTCATATTATTAATATTAACATAATATTAACAATAACGATATTTAATAATAATAATATTTATAACTATGTTAAAAATACAAATTATAATACTTTTAATAATTATAATACTAGTAGCATTAATAATAGCTAATAATAACAATAATAATATTAACAACAACAACAATAATAATAATAATAATAATAATAATAATAATAATAATAATAATAATAATAATAATAACAATAATGTAAATGATAATAATAATAATAATAATAATAATAATAATAATAATAATAATAATAATAATAATAATAATAATAATAATAATAATAATAATAATAATAATTTTGGTATTTAAAACTACCTTAGGAGCTCTAAAAAAAATAGTTGCACCAAGCGAGAATTGAACCCGAGACCTCTCGAAACCCGTCACTCCCCTAAACCAGTTGGGCTGTTGCCCGATTTCTGTTTTATATCCCTTTTATTTTGATATAAACTGTATATGTGTATGTTCTTCTTCATCATCAGAAAACAAATCGTTTGGGTATAATTCGAATTCGTTACTGTTAAAACTCGTTTATTTTAGATTATATAAATGATACAAAATAACAAATGACTGATTAAGTTAATTAAATCAAAAGATTGAAATTTAAAATGACACTATAACAGACTTCTGACTCGATATGAACTCAAGATTTGAATTCGAGTTCCAGCTTGTTTTAGAAGAAACTTATAACATGAAATAGGTGGTAAAACGTTCTTAAAAACTTTCTAGATTGTCAGTTTGAATTGAAACACCAAAACAAATACAAATTTTGCTATGAACACGTTGGTTGACTCTTTTGAAATCAAACTTTGACTCGATAATTGGAATCCGATAGAACAAATTAGAATCAGAAACTTTGCAGACAGTTTTAGAAAGGGATTTCTAGCAACTCTACATTTTTAGATTTTTAATTTGGTTTGAAATTCGAAGTTTTGATAAAAAGGTTCAAGAAAAGGGGACTTTATTTTGATTTTGAAATTTTTGTTTAAAAATTCGATCAGACAAAGGGTTGGAGTGATTTTAATTGATAATGGTGATGAAGTACAGAATGAGTTAACTAATATAACTGACCAAATTCGTTTGCTATATCGCTCTACTAGTTGACAGGTTCAATCATCTGGTACAAAAATAAAATAAAAAAATATAAAACTGAATGAGATTGCTAACAGAAACTTGGATTCATCCTAGTGTCAAGATTTTGATTTGTACGAATTTCATAAATCAGAAATAGTATGAAAGTAACATGAACAGAATTTTGATTCTCTTAATTATTATGCGTATTTATCTATATCTATATATATTTATACTGTATTTTTATATATATCTATATATGTATCTGAGTATACACGTAATGTATTTGGTATATGTATATGCATCTGATTTTAATTTGTATTAAAAAATATATACTTGTATTAATACTAATAATAAGTATATAAGTAATAATAATAATAAAATTAATATTAATGATAATAATATTCATAATTCTAATAATTAATGATTAATAACTAATAATTAAATAATGTAATAATAATACTAATTATATTAATAATAATTTTATAAATAAGATTAACAAATAAATAATATTTCTGATAATAATAATTATAAGATTTATAACAATAATATCATTAATATTAATACTGATACTAATTATAAAAATATTAATATGATAATAATAATATAACAATATGTATGTGTTAAATAGTAATATAATAATATGATAATAATAATAATAATAATAATAATAATAATAATAATAATAATAATAATAATAATAATATAATAATAATATAATAATAATAATAATAATAATAATAATAATAATAATAATAATAATAATAATAATAATAATAATAATAATATAACATTATGTATGCGTCAAATTTTATATTTATATCATCATATTATTAATGTTGTTATATATTTTATTAAATATAGTGAAAGTAATAATACTACTTCAACAATTATGTATATATTATTATTTATGTAATTTTTTTATCATGTAATATATTATATAACAACTTTTATTGAATATTTATTATTTATACATTTTATTACAATATTTCAATAATTATTAATAGGAATCATATATTGGTTCATAATAATATCATATATATATTTATACATATATTCATTTTAATTGTAACTTAATTATTAGTATTTTACATTTTCAATTCCAATTGATTTAAGTTGTACCTCATTATTTCAAAGAGGATCCTAATTTCCTTAAATCCCGAAGAATCAGATCCTATTTAGATTTCAAAGATTTCTTTAAAATCCCTTGAATTCCGGAAAATCCACCGTGACTACATCAAAATTTAAATCTCTATCTCAATCTTTTGTGATAGCTTCACTCATACATTTCGAATAATCGAATTGTTTTATCTGTATTACTCAATGATGATAAAATTCTATTTCATCAATTCATATTCGTCATGAAAACATATTTATTGTTAACCGTGACAACCACACTCAAATTTCGAGATGAAATTTCTTTAACGGGTAGGTACTGTGACGACCCGAAAATTTTCGACCAAATTTAAACTTAATTCTTATATGATTTCGACACGATAAGCAAATTCTGTAATGTTGAGTCTCAAAATTTTTAACTATTTCATGGAGACATTTAACTATTTCATGACCCGTCCTAATCCATCTGGACGAAGTCCATGTTGATTACAAACGATTCACAATAGTTGATTACATCGCGAGGTACTTGACCTCTATATGATAAATTTTACAAACATTGCATTCGTTTTTAAAAGACAAACTTTCATTACATCGAAAGTTGATGGTATGCATACCATTTCATACTATATCCAACTATAATTGACTTAATAATAATCTTGATGAACTCAACGACTCAAATGCAACGTCTTTTGAAATATGCCATGAATGACTCCAAGTAATATCTCTAATATGAGCAAATGCACAGCGGAAGATTTCTTTCATACCTGAGAATAAACATGCTTTCAAGTGTCAACCAAAAGGTTGGTGAGTTCATTAGTTTTTCATAATCAATCATTTTCAATAATATAATAGACCACAAGATACTCATAATTAGAAAACAATCTGTGCAGGTCTATTCCTGATGTAAAATCATTCATATGAAGAACACCGGAACCTTTCAAACAACTCACCAATGGTAGCTAATGCGTAGTGCAATGACAAAATCATCTCACCGTGGTAGTTAATACAATATAATTCTTACAACGGGTGCTAATGCGTACGCAATGCAAAATCATCCCTCCGAGGGTAGCTGAAACGGGGGCTAATGCGTACGCAATGCAAAATCATCCCTCCGTTACCAACTACAAAGTCGACTATAATACAATACAATACATCGAAGGCTAGTGCGTGCATGCAATGCAAAATCATCCCGCCGATGGTAGTTAAAACGGGAGCTAATGCGTACGCAATACAAAATCATCTCTCCGTTAACTACTAAATCGAACCTCTGAATCTAAATAATTCTATCATAGAATGTAGTTTTGAATATTTATGTCTATTTCGTCAATCATTTATAAAAATAGTTCATGTATTCTCAGTTCAAAAATATATCTCAAAAGCATTTAGGAAACAGTTATAAAAACAGAGCATGTATTTTCAGTCCCCAAAAATGTAAAGAGTAAAAGGGAATCAAATGAACTCACTCTACAATATTTTGTAGTAAAAATATTCATACGACGATACTGAATAATGCAGGGTTGGCCTCGGATTCACAAACCTATATCATTTGTATATATATTAAAATACATACTCGTAATTGAATAAATCTATATATTATAGTTAATGAGGTATTTGTTATATTAATAATTTATAAATTTCATTATTTATTTATATATATTTTTTTTTTTCATTTTATGTATATATAAAAATATTAATATAGTTAAGTTATGTAATTTACATACATTTTTGCGTATATGAAATCTTTATTTTTATACACATAACCTTAACAATATCTTTAAACCTTTATTTTCGTAATCATAATAATTTTAATGATACTGGTAATACTACTAATAATAATAATAATAATGATAGTACAGATGTTACTTTTAATAAAAATGGTATTACTAATAATACTAATAATACTTAATGGTACTACTTAATAATAACTAAAAATGATAATGATAATAGTCATATTATTAATATTAACATAATATTAACAATAACGATATTTAATAATAATAATAATAATAATATTTATAACTATGTTAACAATACTAATTATAATACTTTTAATAATTATAATACTAGTAGCATTAATAATAACTAATAATAACAATAAAGAAACTTCTTCATATTTGCCTTTATCGGCTACGAGATCCTTGATAAACCTTCCATAATTTGGCATACCCGCGAGAACATCTACAAGTGGTACATTGATACAAATTTGCTTAATCATTTCGGCAAACTTGTTGTACTGTGCTTGCAATTTATCTTTCTTCAAACGTTGTGGGTATGTAATTGGATGTTTGTATTCTCTTAATGGCGGTTGAGTTTTAGGTTCACTTATGGTTGACACTTCATCTTCTTCCACCGAAGACTCTTTTTCGTTAGGAATAGGAACACTTTTCGTAGTTATGGAATTTACTTGCGAGAAGTTACTTGAGTTTTGAGTTTCCTTACCCTTAGGGTTTTGTTGCGTGTTTGATGGTAAAGTTCCCGATTGTCTTTCGGCAAGCAATTGGGCTATTCTTCCCATATCTCTTTCAAGATTTTGAATCGACGCTTGATGATTCCTTTGTACTTGCTCGTTTTGTCTTTTCATCTGTTCATTTGTCTCCGACTGATTTTTAATGAAAGTTAACATGATTTCTTCCAAACTAGGTTTCTTTTCTACTTGTTGCGTGTTATTGTTTTGTTGTTGATATTGTATCGGAGGTAACGGTTGTTGTTAGAAATTGTTTTGAGGAGGTGGATTTGGAGGTTGGTTTCTATTGTGAAAACCAGGTGGTCCATTTCTTTGAAAGGCAAAATTCTTTGGATTTTGATATCCATTGTTTCCTCCTTGATAATTGGAATTCCCTCCTTGATAATTGTTTTATCTTTGATTGGCCACAAAATTAACTTGAGGTATCAGAACCATTAGCCTATCATTAACATCACAATCTTTTGTGAAATGTGGCTCTTCACAGTTTTCACATTCTACTTGCAAGGCTAAAACTGTTGAATTTAGTTTTTCAATTTCTTTACCAAACTTTTTGAATTGGTTTGCTAAAGAAGATATGCTTGTAGAAGTGTCATAATCTTCATCAATAATTGCCACTGTTTTTCTAGGTTGTTGATCTCTAGAAGGTGTCCATTCAAATGTGTGAATAGATATGTCTTCCAACAATTTATACGTTTGATTTGGAGATTTATACAGAAATACTCCTCTTGCGGAGGAGTCTAAGATACTACGAGTATGTTCATTAATTCCTCGATAGAAGATGTGAACAATTTGATTCTTTTGTAGTCCATGTTGTTGACAGTTTCGTAGCATTCTTTTTAACCTCTGCCAAGCATCGTATAGACTTTCATCCGATTTTTGTTTAAAAATGGTTATCTCGGATCTTAGTCTTTCGGCTTTCGCGGGAGGAAAGAATCGGGAGATGAATTTATCTCTTAGCTCATTGAAGGTTGTGATAGAATCGGGTTCTAATTCATTCAACCATGCTTTTGCATCTCCAGTTAAAGAATATGGAAAAATTCTTAGCATATATGCATCAGAAGTAACGCCTTTAGCTTTGTACAATTCACATAATTCTTCGAAGCCTTCAATATGTTCAATCGGATTATTATTAAGCCTTCCATCAAATTGATTCTCACGAACCATTTGCATGAATTGCCCTCTAACTTCAAAGTTTTCGGCTTAAATTTCGGGTTTTCTAACTGATGAAAGTGTTTTAGGAATAGTAGTTTGTCTACTATTCCACATTGGTAGGTCATTAGGATCAGGTGTTACTTCAGCCAGGTGATCAGGCGGTACTTCAGCCATTTCTTCTTTAATGACGATGGTTTTAGATTCCGTTATAAGCTTCGGCTGTTTACTAGTGTTACCTACTTGTTTCTTTTTAGTGTTTTTCGGTGTTTTAAAATTACTAGTACTTCCTACTTTTTTTTGTCCTTTATTAATTCTTTGCAGTTCCAGAATAAGTTTAACGAGTTTAGGCTTTCCTGAACGGGTCATACAATTGGGAATTTGTACAAAGATCTAAAGGATTTATTCATAAACATTGAACTTTCTTGGAAATGAATTTCCTCGAGAGGATCGAATAACATAAAAATAATGATAAAAACCTTTAAACAAACAGATTTTCCTTCTGATTTTGCCCACGTTTCGAATAGCCAAAAGATGCAGCAGAGGGGCAGGATTCGTTTGGTCCCAATATAATTGGGTACTATTTGTCTCCAATAATCGAGTCCATGTACAAATCCAACTACTACTACGAATCAGAAAAATTATCTATTTATTTAACTGCCAACTCCCCGGCAGTGGCGCCAAAAAGTTGATGTGCTGAATCGTAACCTTTATTTATGAACGGATTTGAGTTGTTTTGTTACACGAATTGATTTATTGTATATATGGTGTTTTAATGAATTCGGGTTGATTTCACACATATATAGGCAACTAGTCCTATTCGCGTAGTTTAGTTTTATAGGTAAATCCAATTCGTTCCACTAGGAGATGGAGTGTTTAATGGTTTTTAATAGTCTTTGATGTTAAACTAGTTTAAAGGGGGGTTTTGGATTAGAAATTATATAATATAACAATAAAAAATAACTTAATTAAACTAACTTACTTGATAATTAAAATTACAAGATTACAAGATTTATAATCATTAAATTAAAAGTGAATTAAATGAAATTACACTATTTATGATAATACAATTATATTGCTGAATGGTAATAAGTAAAAATAATAACTTGTAATATAATTAAATGAGAGTGTGTACTTAAATGTTTTGCCTCTAGATTCATGGATTGTTTTGAGATTAAGCCTGATTAAAATGTTTTTATATATAACTTATATTTTCTTTAGAAATTATAAAGTTTTAACTAACTAAATTAAATCTAATTTTCATCATATCTTATTTAGATAGTTAACTATACCCCAAGTATTTAAATTGAGACCTAACCTAGTTTTGACTTTCGCCAAAACCTTAAATCGTAACGGTTTCCCTTTTTATAATTTCACTATTATATAACTAATGATATTACCCAAACTACCAAACCTTATTTCTAAATTGGTGTTAATAACTTATCCATAAGTTCGTCTAAACCACTTTTAGTGTTAAAGCTTAATTTATATTAATAGAAATAACCTTCGCTATTTATATCTAATAAATTAAGTGATAAGGATTAAATATCTAATTACATAACAATGGTTCTTTTAGCTAGGCACAATGTTAAAAATACTCAAGTTACATTTTAATTTTTACAAATGATAACATTCCATTTCACTAGGGCTCTACATCTAAGCAAACACTATAGGAAATTAGCTACTCATTATAATATGACGAACATAAAAATATAAATATACAAACATAATAATAACAATAATGATAATGATAAAAAATGATAACAATAATTTTAGTAGAACAAACTTACGAAAATCTTCACTTTCATTAACTTCAAATGGTTGAAAATTACAATAACAACACTTTTGCACTCGAACAATGGTACCCTTAATCACGAACAATATACCCTTAATATTGAAACTATCTTAAATCTTCAACTTAAAATGAATACGGAATGATAGTGAAATAGAAATAAACTCATACGGAGTACTGAGATTAAATTGAAATACGGAACCAATAAATATAAAATGATACGTAGCAAATTTAAATTTGGAAGTACTAGTTTTTTAGTGTAACTAGTATGTTGTATTATGTAGTAGTTAGTCTTCTCTCACAGTCCAAGTAATCCGTATTTAATGCTAGATGTAGAAGTAGTATGTAGCCAAATGTTGATCTGTAATATTCCCTACTTGTTGTAAAGGCTGAAAAGTAAGATTATTAAACCCATAAAGTAGCCGTCCAAGTCTCTTGAATCTGGATCACTGATCTGGTATAATATTGCACCATCATTCTATGTTTATATATATATATATATATATATATATATATATATATATTAATCTGTCACATAATCTGTTGTCTGGACCAAATCATCGTTGTCTTGAAGCATGATGTTGTAGTCTTTCGTTGCTTACTAGAGAGCTTCATTTTATCGTCATTTTGAGCTTGAAATCTTCACTTTTTTTCACAACAATACTTCATACGCCATTTTATATTTTTACACACATTTTAACTAATTAAAAACTTAAAAGTACTAAAATACAATTTAAATCATAACATTTCGTATTAATATTGCGACGAAGTATATGTATATTTATAGCAATATCAAATTACCCCACACTTGAACGTTGCTTGTCCTCAAGCAATACTAAACTTACAAGAATCAAACATATCAAATCAATCCACACACAATTCTTTTTTTTCTTTTTCTTTTTTGCTTTTTTCTTTTTTTCTTTTTTTTCTTTCTTTTTTTCGCTTTTTTTTTTACGAAAATCACACCACACGGATCGAAAACACACACCACACGAAATTTATTGGATCACACTCACACCACACGAAATGAAAACACACGATTTATGAAACACATTGGAAACACTACATGATATTTATTGAATCACAAACATACCACACGAAATGAAATTCTGACAACAGAAACAAAGTTGAAATTTTGTGATTTAACTCTCACGAATAATTAAAAATTTGGATCCTTAGGGAAAATTGGATCTTGTGATAACGTTTTATGATTTTTTTAAAATGTCATGCTAGTTTTTACACTAGACACGTTTTCCGGTTTTAACCTCAAAGTCCGGTTAAGGGTAAATGAAAATCGTAGTCTCAGTCGGCGATTAGTAAGCTATTCGCCTCCATGATTGTAGTATCATGGAACTCATAACCAGGCGCCCCCTGACGCAATATTTCTATCGGTCTTTTACGACAATTTGTATATTTCAATTCATGGGTTGAAACTGCAAAGACTGAGCTATCGCGTGGGACAGATCCTGCTCCAGCTTATACACCGTAATCGGTCTTGTACTGGATAACGACTTGGATTTACCCTACCAAGTTTATTTTCGGGTTTGAAAGTTCAAGACTTTCTCTTCTCACGGTACTTTTATATTGTGATATGATATTAGTATGAAATGATATAGTTTAGGAAGTATGCTATACCAAGTAAAACGACATTCGAAAGTCTTTACTTCCTTTAAGGATGGACTTGAATCATCCTTTATTACTCGCATCAATGGGATAATCAGGTTTATACATTCCAAAGCAATGATATCTGTAATAAACTTCATAGAAACACGTGATAAATGGTTCTAAACATATAGGTTTATAAATTCTGTTATACTTGGTTTTCTTTTTTTAGATGTTTTAATCAAATAACTTATGTATATTTGTTTAAAATTTTTCAAAATTTTCGTAAAAATGGCCAAGTTATAAGTTCTCGAGAATTTATATATTCCCACCGCACACTTAAGATTATGTAATGCCCTCATTACATAAAATCAGATAATAATTTATAAATTTGAGAGGATAAAAAGTGTAAAGGTAGTTAGAACTTCCTTGGTTAAAAAATTGGAGATCATAAAATGTTTATCGTATGAACATATCCAATCCCTTTATCACAATATAACTTTCGTGTTTCGTTATGTCGAATGCATCATCATCATCATAGGTACCTGTCAACAAACATGTTAATCACACACAAGATGAGGTTGTACTTCAATAGTAAAAAATTTTACCCCACACTTAAAAATTTTGTATATATAAATAAAAGCAAAAGAAAATATTAAAAACACACCATTAAAATTAATTTTTTTATATATAACTTATAACAGATTAAAATTTTGAAATATCCTTTATAAAATTTATATTTGATGTTACGGAAATTTTGGTTGTTATACCTAGTCTTTATCCGTTTATAAATTTTTAAATTTAATTTATAAATTTTAATGCATTAAAAGTTAAAGTTTTAATATTTTTCAAAGACAAATTTAAAATAAAATAAAACACTATATTTTTGTGTTAAAAAGATTAATGTTTTTAAATTTTAAGACAAGTATATGAAAAATAAAAAATATAGGGATTAAATTACACTCTATTTTTGTATACTTTTAAATCAACTAATTTTCAAACTTAAAACTTTGTTTTCTATCGACTAGGTAGAGATAATTTCGGTTGTTACACCTATCATTATCCATGACAAAGATTACAAGTTATATATTTTTACGGTTATTGATAAAAAAAGGTATATATATATATATATATATATATATATATATATATATATATATATATATTTTTTCCTTTTGTTTTTATGGTTTACTATTTAACAGATATCTTATGAATCCAACAAGAAATTTCGTGCAATTTGAAGAATGACAATTCAGTTGTAACACTTAACATTATCGTCTTCAATGAAGACAAGTTGAACTCAAGGTTCATCACTTTTTAAATGGTAGAACGTTTTAATAAAAACACACAACAAACAAATACAAACTAAAACACAACAAAACACAAACACACACAAACATATAATTAGCGAGAAAAAGATTTAGAGGGTGAAACCGCGTTGACTCGCCTCGTAGTAGAATCGTACCATTTCGCTCCCCATAGCTTCGTAGGCGTACCCTCGTTGGTTTAAGAGATTTTCCTCTGAACATTTAAAAGGTCCTTCTCGGTACAAGGTTACGTATTCGTAATTAGAGTCCGTTTGGTTCTTTGGGCAATCTCCATAGTGAGTCGGTTTTCCACATTTTACACACTTGCCCAAATGACGCGCTCGATGCTTCTTAGCTAATTTTGATTTGCCTTTTGCATAATTTTTCACATTAAGTTCTTGCCTTATTTCTTTTCTCGCCTGATCACATCTACTCTTTATATCTAATACCACATCCCTCGATAAAATATTATCGCACATAAAAAAGAAGTGGTTGTAAACATATTGATCGCGCATCTTGAAAATAAAAAAATAAATAAGAACGAAAGAAAATAAAAAGGTAGAATGGAGGGAGAAGACTAGTTCTTTAGTGTCTGCTAGGGAAAGACCGAACGAACCCCATTCTTAAGGATAAAAATAAAGATCGAGAATGGAGTTGAAAACCTTAAAGTTACCCCAAATTTACTTGTCCTTAGGGTAGAAGGTGATTTCGTCTCTTTCCGTAGTGTTGATTCTGTCAAAGTATAACTTGAGTCGATGACCGTTCACCTTGAAAGTTCCACCGTCTTTGCTATATAACTCTGCATATCCAGATGGAAATACCTGTTTTATTATATATGGCCCAGTCCACCGGGATCTAAGTTTCCCAGGTGAAAACTTAAAACATGATTGGAAAACTAATACTTTATCCCCTTGTTCGAATTCTTTCCTTTCTTTTAATCGTGCATCGTGCCATCTCTTAGTTTTCTCTTTGTATGTTTTAGAGTTTTCATAAGCTTGTAGTCTTAATTTGTCTAATTCATTAAGTTGTAAGAATCAGTTTTCTCCGGCTTCCACAAGGTCGGTGTTACATTCTCTTAGAGCCCAATATGTCTTGTGTTTAACTTCGACAGGTAGATGACACGCCTTACCATAAATTAATCGGAAAAGTGTAGTACCAATGGGCATTTTAAATGCGGTTCTAAATGCCCAAAGCGCATCATCTAACTTTCGATGCCATATTTTAGGATTATTCTTAACTGTTCGTTCTAATATTCGTTTAAGACCTCGGTTTGTGTTTTCAACTTGTCCACTCGTTTGAGGGTGGTAGGAAGTTGAAAAACGGTGAGTAACTCCATATTTCATTAGCACTTTTTCTAATAGTTTATTCGTGAAATGAGTTCCTCGATCACTAATTAAGGCTTTTGGAAGCCCAAAGTGTGAGAATAGGTTTTTAGGAAGTTTACAACAACACGGGAGTCATTTGTGGGTAAAGCTTTTGCTTCGGCCCATTTGGAAACGTAATCAACTGCCACAAGGATGTATTTACATTTATTTGATGCATGAAATGGACCCATGAAGTCAATACCCCAAATGTCAAATACTTCACATACAAGAATGCCTTTTTGTGGCATTTCGTCCCTCTTTGAGATGTTACCGGATCTTTGACATACATCACATGTTTTAACCATATGGTGTGCATCTTTGAAAATAGTTGGCCAATAAAAACCTGAGTCAAAGACCTTCTTAGCTGTATAGCTAGGTCCGAAATGACCACCAACGGGGCCTTGATGACAGTGCTCCAATATTTGTTGAGCTTCTTTACCATGTACGCATCGGCGGATAACTTGATCTTCTCCTATTCGAAAAAGATTAGGACTGTCCCAGAAGTAAAACTTTAAGTCAGCAAAAAATTTCTTCTTTTGCTGGTACGTTTGGTTTTTGATTAAAACTCCTGCAGCGAGATAGTTTGCAAAATCCGCAAACCATGGAACTTCAAATTCGGTTTCTATTCTCATTAGAAACTCATCGGGAAAAGTGTCATGAATAACTGACTCGTCTAGTTTTTCTAGGGCAGGATTCTCAAGACGAGACAAGTGATCAGCAGTAAGATTTTCAGCACCCTTTTTATCCTTGATTTCTATGTCAAATTCTTGTAAGAGAAGAATCCAACGTATCAATCTAGGCTTTGCATCTTGTTTCTTGAACAAGTACTTTAGGGCTGAATGATCGGTAAAAATAATCGTTTTGGACAACACAAGGTATGATCTAAATTTATCGAAAGCAAATACAACTGCAAGGAGTTCTAGAAATATATAAACGTTAAATATTCAGTAGATGTATTCTTATAATATGATATAAATATTAGGTATTATATAATTAATGAAATATAAGGTTAATATATTAAATATAGTTACAAGTTTAATTTTAGTTAAATTAATAATACATTCATTACTATTATTAATATATGTACTATTGATAATATTAACTACTATGATATTAAATTGATACATTTAGTTTGTTAACTAGTAGTAAAATTATAATTATTAATATTATTTATATAAATATATGTGTATATATAATAATGTGAAACAATAAAATACAAATTATTTAGTAGAGTTAAATATGTAATATATATATATATATATATATATATATATATATATATATATATATATATATAATTAATAAATATTAAAGATTCAATACATTATATAATTGATAAATATGATATAATTAATAAATTATAATATATTAAAATCTAATTACAAGTTTGAATATAATTGTTATATTAATATTATTATAATCATTAATTTCATTTTTATTATTATCATTAATAATATTAATATTAATATAGCCAATATTATTATTATCATTATTAATAATATTATTATCATTTTTATTATTATTATCATTATTTCTAATTACTACTAAATTTATTAAAATCATCATTTTTTTTTGTATTATTATTATTATTCCTAATAATATTATTAATAGTATTACTATTATTAATAGTATTATTGATTATTATTAATATAATTATTTATAATGTTTATATAAAACATATATATACGGATTAGGAATATAGATGTGTTTCAAGTACCTATCATACTATAATAAATTTTATTTTTGTCTCTGAATCTGATGAATAAACGAATCCAAGCACAGAGCTAATCCAAAATCAGTGAGCTGTCTATTTCACTTTTTGATTTCTTTTATTTATTTTCGGTACTAGTCGATTCCTTGTGTCGACACCAAATTGTTGCATAAATTAATCTATCTCAGTTGTTAGGTAACTCATTCACTCTTCAATTATCACTTATCAATTACAAATCAATGCTTAATGAAGAATTTAGCAGAATTTATTTTTCTTCCTGCACGTAATCCCCTGTTCTTGACCAAGAACATCAAAAACCGATTTTGTAATATTTTTCAAAAAGTAATAATGCTAAGTTGTTAGGAATCCCTCACCAAAACTTTCTGTAAAATCTTAAATCCTAATTCGTTTTTTTTGATTAAGAATTTTGAGGTCAAAGTTTGGGTTTTCAAAAGTCAACAAAGATTCTAAGATCGAATTGGAGTTCTAATTGTTGTTTCAGTTGAAATTAAATATTTATAAAGCTTATAGGATGGATTTTGAATCTTTTTCATGTTATAACCATTACCTAAAACATTCTAATTTTCATAACCCAATTATTTTTTTGGCTTACAACAGCGACGAAGGCTGTTCTTTGTTATATATATATATATATATATATATATATATATATATATATATATATATATATATATATATATATATTTTAAATCAAATTAATCATTGATATTTGTTTGTGTGTTAGATATTAAATATCAAATCATGTTTGTAATTATAGTTAAGATCAAATGAATTTCTAGTTTGAATGGATACTGATGATGATGGTAAAGAAGAAAGAATACGATAATAGATTAAATAAAATTGTGGTTGGTTTTAATCAGAAAAAACGTGTATGGGTCAATGGTCTGGGTGTTTGTTTGGTGAACGAGAGGTCGAGGGTTCGAGTCCCGGCTTGGGCAGATTATTAATATTTTTGAGCTTTTAGAGGTAGTTCTCTTTTCTTTTATTATTATTATTATTATTATTATTATTATTATTATTATTATTATTATTATTATTATTATTATTATTATTATTATTATTATTATTATTGTTATGTTATTATTAAGTATTAGTATTATCATCATTGTTTAAATTATTGTTATTCATTATTATAGTTATTGTTATAAAAATAATGAAACTTTTATTATAGTTATTGTATTATGGATAAATAAGTATGATTATGTTTATGATTAGGTATGACATGACATAATGATATAATTATAGTGTCGATAAGTATAGATATAAACTTGATACGCACCTGAAAACGTGTAGGACATATAAAAGTGTAGAATGATTACAAATACACTTAATAATATGATTAAAATATTATGTATTAAGAACGAAGTTATTATTATATAACATTGATAAAAAGGAATGTTATAAGTTATAGTCATAAAACTTAATCGTTAATATTATTAAGTATTATCTTTATTATCATTATTATTATTAATAACATTTTAAATATTATTATTATTATTATTAGTATCCTTAGTACAAAAATTATCATGTCTATTAAAACTATCATCTTTAATAAAAATTATTATTTATTATCATTATCATTATTATTAGTATTAAAACTATTATTACTATTATTATTATACTTATTCTAATATTATTATATGTATTTTTTTGTAAACAAAAGAAATGTCTACAAGGACATATTTAATATATACGTATACTAATATTACTTAATATCAGGATATAATATTATTTATATTGGTATAACGATAACTATATTACATATCGAATAAGTATTATAATATATTATAAGTATTAATAAAATTGTATATGAATATTAATTTTAATACATAACTAATTATATATATAAATTGTTTGATTACGATTATATGTTTTAATATATATATGAATGATATAGGTTCGTGAATCCGAGGCCAACCCTGCATTGTTCAGTATAGTCATATGTATTTTTACTACAAAATACATTAGGTGAGTTTCATTTGTTCCCTTTTACTCTTTATATTTTTGGGGCTGAGAATGCATGCAAATGTTTTATTAACTGTTTTACAATAATTATATGCGTGAGTTTCATTAATCCCTTTTTAAATGCTTTTCCAATATATATTTTTGGGACTGAGAATACATGCTCTGTTTTTATAACTGTTTTACGAAATAGACACAAGTAATTGAAACTACATTATATGGTTGAATGATCAAAATCGAATATGCCCCTTTTTATTAAGTCTGGTAATCTAAGAATTAGGGAACAGACACCCTAATTGACGCGAATCCTAAAGATAGATCTATCGGGCCCAACAAGCCCCATCTAAAGTACCGGATGCTTTAGTACTTCGAAATTTATATCATGTCCGAAGGAGGATCCCGGAATGATGGGGATATTCATATATGTATATTGTTAATGTCGGTTACCAGGTGTTCAATCTATATGAATGATATTTTTGTCTCTATGCATGGGACGTTTATTTATGAGAATTGGAAATATGAAATCTTGTGGTCTATTAAAGTTATGAAATGTTTGTTTATGATAAACTAATGAACTCACCAACCTTTTGGTTGACACTTTAAAGCATGTTTATTCTCAGGTATGAAAGAAATCTTCCGCTGTGCTTTTGCTCATCTTAGAGATATTAATTGGAGTCATTCATGACATATTTCAAAAGACGTTGCATTCGAGTCGTTGAGTTCATCAAGATTATTATTAAGTCAATTATAGTTAGATATATTATGAAATGGTATACATGTCATCAACTTTCGATGAAATAAAAGATTGTCTTTTCAAAAACGAATGCAATGTGTGTAAAATGTATCATATAGAGGTCAAGTACCTCGCGATGTAATCAACTGTTGTGAATCGTTTATAATCGATATGGACTTCATCTGGATGGATTAGGACGGGTCTCTACAGTTGGTATCAGAGCTGGTATAACGCCGTCCATGTGTGGCGGGTTAGTCGTAAAGGAGGTTCTCACAGTGTTACCTGTGACGAAGCATTGGCTCTTACTCCTTGTGATCCCTTACGAGGGTTGGCAGTAGCCGAGAGGCAGGCCCTAAAATCAGTAACCGAGGTACACTCAGTGGTCACCAGGCGGTTAGCTGGGAAGGCACTGGGTGGGACGGTGGTTGTCCCCAACTATTCTACAGTTGGTATCAGAGCGGTGGTCTTAGCGAACCAAGTCTGCATTAGTGTGTCTAACTGATAAGTCGTTAGAATGCATTAGTGAGTCTGGACTTAGACCGTGTCTGCATGTCAAAAGTTTTGCTTATCATTTCGTGTCGAAAATTACCTGCTTATCATTCTTAGGAAATCACTTTCTTATCATTCTTAATCTAGACATATCTTACTGCCTAGATTGCATGAACAGTGTATGGATAAATTCATATCTTAGCGTATATGTTATTGTTATCTTTGCCTGACAGCTTCTGTAGATTCCTCCGTAACTTATGAGATTTTAGTATTATATATGCATATGTAAATTATGTATTGTAGGACACTAATCTACATCCTATAATCTATTTCTTATCGAAAATCCTTCATCTGATCATACAAGATGAATCCTTCAACTAGTTCGAGTCCCTCGGATTCCGACAGCTATTCTGATAGTTATCCCGACAGTTATTCCGAATGGATAGTCATCTAAGCTCCGGAAGCAACGACACCAGAATGAATCAACCAATCATCCATCCCTAATTCATCTGATGGATTCGTAGTTGACTCAATCAATGGAGACGCGAAGAAGGCGATTCCTTCCACCAACCGAATTCACCTTTTGGCGAAGAACCTGAATCACTTACCGGCGAACCTGTTCGAAACACCATTTTCACCCTCACTCTCTGAATATCTTGCTATGATTATATACTATCTCAAATTCAAAACCTTATTCACTCGCTCGTTCCTACCGACAATCATCTTGGAGTAATCAAAGAAGTCAACGAGCTTCGCACCCGAGTTGTAGCTTTGAAAAATATGATGCAAAATGTGCCAGCTTCAGCAACATCACCGGCATCAACAGTACCACCAAAAACAACCGCATCGCAAACCTCAACTTCACAATCTGTCACGCGAACATCAACGTCATATGCACCATGGATACCAAGGAGTACCAACAACAATGAACGATGAAGTATTAATTCATAACCTCATTGAAGAAATATTCTGCGAAGAATATGTGGTTTCTAAAAGTTTTAGAGATTATTTATCTTAGCTCAAACCGAAAAATTAAATAAGTTTAATATTATATTGACTCATTAAATCCATAATTACATCTGAAGAAAATATATGTGTATATATATTTTCATAAAGATTGTAATTAAAAATTCTTTCATACAAACTGTTAATGGTGAAAATATTTTAACGGGTACGTAATACCTGAGGAATATTTAGATTTCACATTAATAAGTTATACTGTACATTCTTCGAATCTGATTCAACAGTCATTTACTATCCTGCTTACATTCACCGATATACAAATCCGTTCACCACAGAGTAACCATATCCATCCAATTTCATATTTGGATTTTGATTTATCAGAATCCAACAAGTGGCATAATGAAGAAAACATTTGACAAAATAAAATTTGTTAGAAACAAACAAATTAACTATGAGAAATTTTGTTAAGAATCCACGCTAACTGTTCCTAGCTAATTGTTCCCAGCTAACTGATTATACTTTATTTATCGCAATTTAATTATCGCAATTTACATTCTCGCAATTTTATTTATCGTCATTTAATTTCTGTTATTTACTTTACGCATTTTAGTTATCGTCATTTAATTTCTGTATTTATTTTTCGCACTTTAAATATCGGGACACGTATACAAGGTTTTGACATATCATATCGACGCATTTATATATATTATTTGGAATAACCATAGACACTCTATATGCAGTAATGATCGAGTTCTCTATACAGGGTTGAGGTTGATTCTCAAATAATATATATAATTTGAGTTGTGATCGAGTCTGAGACGAATACGGGTCACGATACGTATTAATTAATTCGAATATTATATATTAAACTATATATGAATTAATGAATTGCTAACTGTGGACTATCAACCGTGGACTACCAGCATTGGACAATTAAAATGAATTAAAATATTGACTATAACATATGAAACTAAACAATTCTTCAAGTTGCCACTTGATTTCATCTTAAACCTCATTTGTATCCTGACGATTACAATCTGCGTTCAAACCTTTCATGATTCTTGAAAACACCTCAATCGAGAGGATGAACCTATCGAACTTCATCTATGGAAGGAAAGATTTATGCATATAGTTATGCACCTGAGAAACTTTCGACAACTGAGTAAAAGTTAACACGTAGCCGCGTCAGATCCTTTGGCATTTATTAACAAAAATAACTTTGCGATCCCTTTTCAAATTAGCCAAGTTTGTCACAGCTCCAGCAAGTCAACTTCGACTTTTCGTACGAAACAACCTTATTATAACGTTGATATATACGCGTGTTCTTTTATTGTTACCAGAGAACCTTTCATATTCCACCTTATTACCATCAGCGCTTAATCATCTAAAAACACAATTCTCCTGAAACCACCTCGGATTAATAACCGATGATTCATATACAATAGCATTAAATGTAGAGGAAACAGAAAAATGGTAGATGGTCTAAATGGCCAAAAGTTTGATGATATAGAAAGGAGTGTTAGGAACGCTCGATAGAAAATTGGGTATTGAAAAACAGATTGAGCTACCCATGAAGGAGACCAAGGACAAATACAAGGACCAAACCCTATATTCAAAGGATTCAGGTAATTCTGGATCCGTTGAAATCTTTAGAGAATATCTTGCTCCGAAGTCATGTTAAAATCTTGCGGAAAATCTTTCTCCATCAACCATCGAACTTAGAAATTCCAAAATATCATCATCAATATCTTCAATATTTCCGAGGATATTTTCATAAATATTCTCGTCCGAAATTATATACCTCTTCGTGCTTCCTGTGTATCATTATATTGGAAACATTCAATAGAAAATTTAGTACCGAAAAGCATATTATGCGAAATTATAAAGAAAGCCGTGGATAAATCACAAAGAATAAGTTTGACTTCAAAGAATCCAAATGATTCAATGTCTGTTAAAGTCTTTAGTGAATATCTTGCTCCTTACTCTAAACCCTTGCAGACAATAGTTTCTATCATCCTCTGATCTTAGATATTCTGAGATATCATCGTATCTTTCATTATAAATATCCTCCATATTTCTGAAGATATTTTTATAATTATTCTTATCTGAAATCATCAATCTCTTCGTGTTATCAGTGTTACATCATATAGAAACTGCTAGTTTCTATATTCTGTAACCTTTTGAGCTTAAAATATGAATGTTATTGAAGTAATGTTGGGAACTGATGCATGAGTTAGTATAATATAATGACACTTGATCAACGTGATTATATTACAGTAATTCATGCTGAGTTTCTAATGGAACGTGATGATTCACAGATTATAACGTCATCATGTGCCATGTTACACGACTCTTACGTTCTGTCTAATCTATAAACATATCAAGAACATATTTTTCTTGATAGTCCTATCTTTCCTTGAATTCTGGTAATTTGACAAGTCAAATTGTGTTATTACCGTTTCTTTCTTAGGACATTAACAATGTTTATTCTGAAACTTATATCTGTGAATTCTGAACCATTACAAGAGATGCCCAATCGCAAGAAGAAGAAACGAAGAACAAAGCTCCAAAATAGAATCTGGAGTATAAATCGCAGCAAATAGGAGGGAGTATTAATGGTGGATGACAGTGATTATAGGAGACAGGAATAGGAACATTGAAATATAAGAGAAAATATAAAGCCCAATAACAACACGGAAGTTACAAACCGTGGATATTAATACGAATAGCAATATAAAGACACGGCATAATTAAGAATAGTATCACCCCAAGGTTATTTTAAAAGCAAACAGATTTTTCTGGTGGAAGATTGAAAGGAAGGATGACAGAAATGATAATTAGGAAAATATCAAGGATTAGAACTGGATTAAGCATTTTCACAATCTTTTGAATGTATGAAGTAAGAAAGAAAGTATAGAAATGGTGAGAATAATGGAACGGAAGAGCTTAATGTATAGTGGAAATATCAGACAGAGTAATCGAGGCAGATCACCGTATTTAATTATAGAGATCTTAATTTCCTTACTCGCCGAAGAATCAAATCTTTTAGATTTCGAAGATTTTCTTTAAATCCCTTGAATTTCGGAATTCAACCAAGACAACGTCAAAAGCTAAGACGCACCTTATTTTTCTAAATTCAACCCTCTACGTCAAAAGTTATGACGAAATTTATTTTCCTCATTACACTATTTTGGGATAGCTTCACTCGTACTCTTCATATAAATGAATTGTTTTATCCATATCACTTACTGATGATAAAACTCTAAATTCCAGCTCATATGAGTCATGAAAACATTTTTATTGTTAGCCATGACAACCTCACTCAAATTTCGGGACGAAATTTCTTTAACGGGTAGGTACTGTGACAACCCAGGAATTTCTGACTAAATTTAAACTTAATCTCTATTTGATTTTGACACAATAATCAAAGTCTGTAATGTGAGTCTCAGAATTTTTGAACTGTTTCATGAAATCATTTAACCTTTGGCCATCTCCGACGATTCACGAACAGTTGTGTGTAAATATTTGAATATATATATATCTATAATATTATTAGGAATCTATATAGATAAATATATATAAATGATTTCTATTAATAATTATTATATTGTAACTGTTATAAAATATATAAACGTTAAATATACAGTAGATGTATTCTTATAATATGATATAAATATTAGGTATTACATAATTAATGAAATATAAGGTTAATATATTAAATATAGTTACAAGTTTAATTTTAGTTAAATTAATAATACATTCACTACTATTATTAATATATGTACTATTGATAATATTAACTACTATGATATGAAATTGACGCATTTAGTTTGTTAACTAGTAGTAAAATTATAATTATTAATATTATTTATATAAATATATGTGTATATATAATAATGTGAAACAATAAAATACAAATTATTTAGTAGAGTTAAATATGTAAAATATATATATATATATATATATATATATATATATATATATATATATATATATATATATATATATATATATATATATACACATATATATATATAAATATTAAAGATTCAATACATTATATAATTGATAAATATGATATAATTAATAAATTGTAATATATTAAAATCTAATTACAAGTTTGAATATAATTGTTATATTAATATTATTATTATCATAACTTTCATTTTTATTATTATCATTAATAATATTAATATTAATATAGCCAATATTATTATTATCATTATTAATAATATTATTATCATTTTTATTATTATTATTATCATTATTTCTAATTACTACTAAATTTATTAAAATCATCATTTTTTTGTATTATTATTATTATTATTCCTAATAATATTATTAATAGTATTACTATTATTATTAGTATTATTGATTATTATTAATATAATTATTTATGATGTTATATATATATATATATATATATATATATATATATATATATATATATATATATATATATATATATATATATATATATATATATATATACGGATTAGGAATTTGGATGTGTTTCAAGTACCTATAATACTGTAATAAATTTTATTTTTGTCTCTGAATCTGATGAATAAACGAATCCAAGCACAGAGCTAATCCAAAATCAGTGAGCTGTCTATATCACTTTTTAATTTCTTTTATTTATTTTCGGTACTAGTCGATTCCTTGTGTCGACACCAAATTGTTACATAAATTAATCTATCTCAGTTGTTAGGTAACTCATTCACTCTTCAATTATCACTTATCAATTACAAATCAATGCTTAATAAAGAATTTAGCAGAATTTATTTTTCTTCCTGCACGTACTCCCCTGTTCTTGACCAAGAACATCAAAAACCGATTTTGTAATATTTTTCAAAAAGTAATAATGCTAGGTTGTTAGGAATCCCTCACCAAAACTTTCTGTAAAATCTTAAATCCCAATTCGTTTTTTTGATTAAGAATTTTGAGGTCAAAGTTTGGGTTTTCAAAAGTCAACAAAGATTCTAAGATCGAATTGGAGTTCTAATTGTTGTTTCAGTTGAAATTAAATATTTATAAAGCTTATAGGATGGATTTTGAATCTTTTTCATGTTATAACCATTACCTAAAACATTATAATTTTCATAACCCAATTATTTTTTTTGGCTTACAACAGCGACATAGGCTGTTCTTTGTTTTTTATATATATATATATATATATATATATATATATATATATATATATATATATATATATATATATATATATATATATATATATATATATATATATATATATATATATTTTTAATCAAATTAATCATTGATATTTGTTTATGTGTTAGATATTAAATACCAAATCATGTTTGTAATTATAGTTAAGATCAAATGAATTTCTAGTTTGAATGGATACTGATGATGATGGTAAAGAAGAAAGAATACGATAATAGCTTAAATAAAATTGGGGTTGGTTTTAATCAGAAAGAACGTGTATGGGTCAATGGTCTGGGTGTTTGTTTGGTGAACGAGAGGTCGAGGGTTCGAGTCCCGGCTTGGACAGATTATTAATATTTTTGAGCTTTTAGAGGTAGTTCTCTTTTCTTTTATTATTATTATTATTATTATTATTATTATTATTATTATTATTATTATTATTATTATTATTATTATTATTATTATTATTATTATTATTATTATTATTATTATTATTGTTATGTTATTATTAAGTATTAGTATTATCATCATTGTTTAAATTATTGTTATTCATTATTATAGTTATTGTTATAAAAATAATGAAACTTTTATTATAGTTATTGTATTATGGATAAATAAGTATGATTATGTTTATGATTAGGTATGACATGACATAATGATATAATTATAGTGTTTATAAGTATAGATATAAACTTGATACGCACCTGAAAACGTGTAGGACATATAAAAGTGTAGAATGATTACAAATACACTTAATAATATGATTAAAATATTATGTATTAAGAACGAAGTTATTATTATATAACATTGATAAAAAGGAATGTTATAATTTATACTCATAAAACTTAATCGTTAATATTATTAAGTATTATCTTTATTATCATTATTATTATTAATAACATTTTAAATATTATTATTATTATTATTAGTATCCTTAGTACAAAAATTATCATGTCTATTAAAACTATCATCTTTAATAAAAATTATTATTTATTATCATTATCATTATTATTAGTATTAAACTATTATTACTATTATTATTATACTTATTCTAATTCTAATATTATTATATGTATATTTTTGTAAACAAAAGAAATGTCTACAAGGACATATTTAATATATACGTATACTAATATTACTTAATATCATGATATAATATTATTTATATTGGTATAACGATAAATATATTACATATCGAATAAGTATTATAATATATTATAAGTATTAATAAAATTGTATATGAATATTAATTTTAATACATAACTAATTATATATATAAATTGTTCGATTACGATTATATGTTTTAATATATATATGAATGATATAGGTTCGTGAATCCGAGGCCAACCCTGCATTGTTCAATATAGTCATATGTATTTTTACTACAAAATACATTAGGTGAGTTTCATTTGCTCCCTTTTACTCTTTATATTTTTGGGGCTGAGAATACATGCAAATGTTTTATTAACTGTTTTACAATAATTATATGCGTGAGTTTCATTAATCCCTTTTTAAATGCTTTTGCAATATATATTTTTGGGACTGAGAATACATGCGCTGTTTTTATAACTGTTTTACGAAATAGACACAAGTAATTGAAACTACATTATATGATTGAATGATCGAAATCGAATATGCCCCTTTTTATTAAGTCTGGTAATCTAAGAATTAGGGAACAGACACCCTAATTGACGCGAATCCTAAAGATAGATCTATCGGGCCCAAGAAGCCCCATCCAAAGTACCGGATGCTTTAGTACTTCGAAATTTATATCATGTCCGAAGGAGGATCCCGGAATAATGGGGATATTCATATATGTATATTGTTAATGTCGGTTACCAGGTGTTCAATCCATATGAATGATATTTTTGTCTCTATGCATGGGACATTTATTTATGAGAATTGAAAATATGAAATCTTGTGGTCTATTAAAGTTATGAAATGTTTGTTTATGATAAACTAATGAACTCACCAACCTTTTGATTGACACTTTAAAGCATGTTTATTCTCAGGTATGAAAGAAATCTTCCGCTGTGATTTTGCTCATCTTAGAGATATTAATTGGAGTCATTCATGACATATTTCAAAAGACGTTGCATTCGAGTCGTTGAGTTCATCAAGATTATTATTAAGTCAATTATAGTTAGATATATTATGAAATGGTATACATGTCGTCAACTTTCGATGAAATGAAAGATTGTCTTTTCAAAAACGAATGCAATGTGTGTAAAATGTATCATATAGAGGTCAAGTACCTCGCAATGTAATCAACTGTTATGAATTGTTTATAATCGATATGGACTTCGTCCGGATGGATTAGGACGGGTCTTTACATTAGTTGGAGGAGGAAGCTTTGAGATTACATCGATCTTAGCTTTGTCTACTTCCATTCGACCTCGAGAAATCTTGTGTCCTAAAATAATGCCTTCCTTCACCATGAAGTGGCATTTTTCCCAATTTAAAACAAGATTTGATTCCTCACAACGAATTAACATTCGCTCGAGGTTTGAAAGGCATGAATCGAAGGAGTCTCCAAAAATAGAGAAATCGTCCATAAAGACTTCCATACTTCCTTCTATCATGTCGTGAAAGATTGCCATCATACACCTTTGAAAGGTGCCTGGCGTGTTGCATAATCCGAACGACATTCGTCAGTATGCGAAGGTACCAAATGGACAAGTAAATGTTGTCTTGTCATGGTCTTTTAGATCAATGGGAATTTGAAAATACCCGGAGAATCCATCAAGGAAACAGTAATACTCCTTTCCCGCTAAACTTTCTAGCATTTGGTCAATAAAAGGAAGTGGGAAATGATCTTTCTTTGTGGCATCGTTTAAACAACGGTAGTCTATACAGATGATGTTAAAGCAGAGGGGTACGAAATAGTTATATTTTTATTTCGAAATACTAGTATATACGATACAATTTTACACAAGTTATTTATTTATTTATAGAATGAGATATACCTAAACCTTGCTACAACACTTATAGGCAGTGTACCTAATCGTACACTAGTGTAGTTTTTAGTAAGTCCGGTTCGTCCACAGGGAACTAGCCAAGTTTAACGCTATATTTTTAAAACTATATTTGTATATATATATATATATATATATATATATATATATATATATAAGTAGTATTATTATTATAAAAGGGGTTTTTTTACCGTTTAATGACCGGTTTGTCGATTTTATGTCTTAAGTCGCAATTAAAACCTAATGTAAAATATTAAATATACAAATGACATAATTTAAAGCGTAAATTAAATGACGATAATAAAAGTGCAATAATTTAAAGTGCGATAAATAAAATGACGATAAATAAAATTGCGATAATTAAAAAGTACGATAATTAGAAGTGTGATAAATAAAATGACAGTAAATAAAAGTGCGATGAAATATGAAATAAAAGAATTATGCTTATTTAAACTTCCGTAATCATGATGTTTAACGTGTTGATTTTAGTTTATTACCATGGGTTAATTGTCATTTATCCTAATTATTCAATATGTCCATCTGATTTTTGTCCATAACAGTTCATCAGTCATAAATATAAAGTGCGAGTGTCCTCGTCAAATTATCCTTATATCCGAAGTCAAATATTCCAACTAATTGGGGACTTAAACTGTAATAAGGTTTTAATACTTTATTATCAATTACACCAAGTGTCCTTGTATGTAATCCACCCCTGTTTTAATGAGTCCATTGACTATTAATCCATTCCCGTGTTCGGTCAAATGAACGATTATTAGTACTTATAAATATCCCGCCCATCGTGTCCGATCGAGTGTATGTGGTTATTTATAATTACGTCCAATTGTAAATATTTATATTAAATTAACGAACTATCATTCAGTTAAACAAATATAAAGCCCATTAATAGCCCATAGTCCAATTTCCACAAGTGTCGGTCTTTTGTCCAAACCCCGATTATGGTCCAAAGCCTAATTACCCCGTCTTTAATTTTTAGCCCAACATCATGATTACTTCGATTTAAATAAGCATAATAATAACTTAGCTACGAGACATTAATTTAAAAAGGTTGAACATAACTTACAATGATTAATAATAGCGTAGCGTTACACAGACAGAATTTCGACTTACACCCTTACAACATTCGCTAACATAACCTTATTATTATTAATCTTAAATTAAAATTAAAATTATAATATATATATATATATATATATATATATATATATATATATATATATATATATATATATATATATATATATATATATATATATATATATATATATATATATATATATATATACGTGTCGTGAGAGAGAGATTAGAAAAAGTTGTATATTAAATTCGGCCAAAACACGCGAAATTTATAGGACTTGGCCTGCTACAGGCTGCCATGCAATCACATGGATTTAAAGCTTCCAGGCCATGCAATCGCATGGCCCTCTGATCCAGCTCACATAATTTTGTTTTCTTGTTGCCGACGGTTTTATTAAATATATATAATATATATATAATTTTAAGAATTATTTATATATTATATTATATTTATGTGCATAGTTGACTTGTAATTTTTGCTCCGTTGTGTCGCGCGTTGAAAGTTGGTGAAAAGTCCCGTTCATATTGATTATAAACGTTCCATATTAATTGATTTCGTTGCGAGGTTTTGACCTCTATATGAGACATTTTTCAAAGACTGCATTCATTTTTAAAACAACCAAAACCTTTATTTTATCAATAAAGGTTTTAAAAACATTACGTAGATTATCAAATAATGATAATCTAAAATATACTGTTTACACACGACCATTACATAATGGTTTACAATAGAAATATATTACATCGACATATGTTTCTTGAATGCAGTTTTTACACAATATCATACAAACATGGACTCCAAATCTTGTCCTTATTTTAGTATGCAACAGCGGAAGCTCTTAGTATTCACCTGAGAATAAACATGCTTTAAACGTCAACAAAAATGTTGGTGAGTTATAGGTTTAACTTATATATATCAAATCGTAACAATAGACCACAAGATTTCATATTTCAATACACATCCCATACATAGAGATAAAAATCATTCATATGGAAAACACCTGGTAACCGACATTAACAAGATGCATATATAAGAATATCCCCATCATTCCGGGACACCCTTCGGATATGATATAAATTTCGAAGTACTAAAGCATCCGGTACTTTGGATGGGGTTTGTTAGGCCCAATAGATCTATCTTTAGGATTCGCGTCAATTAGGATGTCTGTTCCCTAATTCTTAGATTACCAGACTTAATAAAAAGGGCATATTCGATTTCGATAATTCAACCATAGAATGTAGTTTCACGTACTTGTGTCTATTTTGTAAATCATTTATAAAACCTACATGTATTCTCATCCCAAAAATATTAGATTTTAAAAGTGGGACTATAACTCACTTTCACAGATATTTCCTTCCTCGAAAATAAGACTTGGACACGGATCGATTCAAGAACCTATACAAATATGTACATATATATCAAAGTATGATCAAAATATAATTACAACCATTTTTATTATGTTTTAAAGATTTGAGTGTATTAAGTCAGCTGTCCTCGTTAGTAACCTACAACTAGTTGTCCACAGTTAGATGTACAGAAATAAATCGATATATATTATCTTGAATCAATCCACGACCCAGTGTATACACGTCTCAGGCTAAATCACAACCTAAGTATATATATTTTTGAAATCAACCTCAACCCTGTATAGCTAACTCCAACATTACTGCATATAGAGTGTCTATGGTTGTTCCGAATAATATATATACATGGGTCGATATGATATGTCAAAACATTTGAATACGTGTCTATGGTATCCTAAGATTACATAATATATTAGAATACATATATAATACAATATAAGTTAGCTAGGATATGATTTGTGTAGATTTGTTAAACATTTCCCATAGCTAAAAAGATCAAAAATATCCAATCTTGTTTTACCCATAACTTCTTCATTTTAAATCCGTTTTGAGTGAATCAAATTGCTATGGTTTCACATTGAACTCTAATTTAAGAATCTAAACAGAAAAATTATAGGTTTATAGTCAGAAATTTAAGTTACATGTCAATTACTAAAGAGGTAGTCATTTCCGTCGAAACAACGACATCTTGATGACCATTTTGAAAAACATACTTTCACTTTGAGTTTAACCAAGATTTTTGGATATAGTTTCATGTTCATATGAAAAATCATTTTTCCAGAAGAACAACTTTTAAATCAAAGTTTATCATAGTTTTTAATTATCCAAACCAAAACAGCCCCCGATTTCACTACGACGGCGTATATTTGATTTTATGGTGTTCATCGTGTTTCCAGGTTTTAAATCATTAATTTAGCATATCATATAGATATAGAACATGTGTTTAGTTGATTTTAAAAGTCAAATTAGAAGGATTAACTTTTTTTGCGAACAAGTTTAGAATTAACTAAACTATGTTCTAGTGATTACAAGTTTAAAACTTCCAATAAGATAGCTTTATATGTATGAATCGAATGATGTTATGAACATCATTACTACCTCAAGTTTTCTGGATAAAACTACTGGAAATGAGAAAAATGAATCTAGCTTCAAAGGATCCTTGGATGGCTTGAAAGTTCTTGAAGCAGAATCATGACACGAAAACAGTTCAAGTAAGATTTTCACTAGAAATAATATTGTTATAGTTGTAGAAATTGAATCAAAGTTTGAATATGAATATTACCTTGAATTAGAAAGATAACCTACTATAAATAACAAAGGTTCCTTGATCTTATATGATTACTTGGAATGGATTAGAAAGCTTGGAAGTAGACTTGCAAACTTGGAAGTATTCTTGATTTTTATTAAACTATACTTATGGAATTTATGAAGAACACTTAGAACTTGAAGATGGAACTTGAGACAGATCAATTAGATGAAGAAAATTGAAGAATGAAAGTGTTTGTAGGTGTTTTTGGTCGTTGTTATATGGATTAGATATAAAGGATATGTAATTTTGTTTTCATGTAAATAAGTCATGAATGATTACTAATATTTTTGTAATTTTATGAGATATTTCATGCTAGTTGCCAAATGATGGTTCCCACATGTATTAGGTGACTCACATGGGCTGCTAAGAGCTAATCATTGGAGTGTATATACCAATAGTACATACATCTAAAAGCTGAGTATTGTATGAGTACGAATACGGGTGCATACGAGTAGAATTGTTGATGAAACTGAACGAGGATGTAATTGTAAGAATTTTTGTTAAGTAGAAGTACTTTGATATGTGTCTTAAAGTCTTTAAAAAGTTTAAGAATACATATCAAAACACAACATGTATATACATTCTAATGGAGTCGTTAAGTCTTCGTTAGTCGTTACATGTAAGTGTTGTTTTGAAACCTTTAAGTTAACGATCTTAATTAATGTTGTTAACCCAATGTTTATTATATCAAATGAGATGTTAAATTATTATATTATCATGATATTATGATGTATGAATATCTCTTAATATGATACATACATTAAAATATCGTTACAACGATAATCGTTACATATAAGTCTCGTTTCGTAATTCTTGAGTTAGTAGTCTTGTTTTTACATATGTAGTTCATTGTTAACACATTTAATGATATATTTAAATATCATTTTATCATGTTAAATATAGTGTATCAATATCTTAATATGATACATATGTATTTAGTAGACGTTATCATAACGATAATCGTTATATATATCATTTCGAGTTTCTTAACTTAGTAAACTCATTTCTTATGTATATCACACATTATTAATATACTTAGTGAGATACTTACTCATCATAATCTCATGTCAACCATATATATATATGTCTATATATACCACAACATGTAGTTTTTTACAATTTTGTAACGTTCGTGAATCGCCGGTCAACTTGGGTGATCAATTGTCTATATGAAACTTATTTCATTTAATCAAGTCTTAACAAGTTTGATTGCTTAACACGTTGGAAACATTTAGTCATGTAAATATCAATCTCAATTAATATATATAAACATGGAAAAGTTCGGGTCACTACAGTACCTACCCGTTAAATAAATTTCGTCCCGAAATTTTAAGCTGTTGAAGGTGTTGACGAATCTTCTGGAAATAGATGCGGGCATTTCTTCTTCATCTGATCTTCATGTTCCCAGGTGAACTCGGGTCCTCTACGAGCATTCTATCGAACCTTAACAATCGGTATCTTGTTTTACTTAAGTCTCTTAACCTCACGATCCATTATTTCGGTGGGTTCTTCAATGAATTGAAGTTTTTCATTGATTTGGATTTCGTACAACAGAATAGTGAGATCTTCTTTAGCAAAACATTTCTTCAAATTCAAGACGTGGAAAGTGTTATGTACAGCTGCGAGTTGTTGAGGTAGCTCCAGTTGGTAAGCTACTGGTCCGACACAATCTATAATCTTGAATGGTCCAATGTACCTTGGATTTAGTTTCCCCCGTTTACCAAATCGAACAACGCCTTTCCAAGGTGAAACCTTAAGCATGACCATTTCTCCAATTTCAAACTCTATATCTTTTCTTTTACTATTCGCGTAGCTCTTTTGTCGACTCTGGGCAGTTTTCAATCGTTGTTGAATTTGGATGATTTTCTCGGTAGTTTCTTGTATTATCTCCGGACCCGTAATCTGTCTATCCCCCACTTCATTCCAACAAATCAGAGACCTGCACTTTCTACCATAAAGTGCCTCAAACGGCGCCATCTCAATACTAGAATGATAACTGTTGTTATAGGAAAATTCTACTAACGGTAGGTGTCGATCCCAACTGTTTCCGAAATCAATAACACATGCTCGTAGCATGTCTTCAAGCGTTTGTATCGTCCTTTCGCTCTGCCCATCAGTTTGTTGATGATAGGCGGTACTCATGTCTAGACGAGTCCCCAATGCTTGTTGCAACGTCTGCCAGAACCTTGAAACAAATCTACCATCCCTATCAGAGATAATAGAGACGGGTATTCCATGTCTGGAGACAACCTCCTTCAAATATAATCCCGCCAACTTCTCCATTTTGTCATCTTCTCTCATTGGCAGGAAGTGTGCTGACTTGGTGAGACGATCAACTATTACCCAAATAGTATCATAACCACTTGCAGTCCTTGGCAATTTAGTAATGAAATCTATGGTAATGTTTTCCCATTTCCATTCCGGGATTTCAGGTTGTTGTAGTAGACCTGATGGTTTCTGATGTTCAGCTTTGACCTTAGAACATGTCAAACATTCTCCTACATATTTAGCAATATCGGCTTTCATACCCGGCCACCAAAAGTGTTTCTTGAGATCTTTATACATCTTCCCCGCTCCGGGATGTATTGAATATCTGGTTTTATGTGCTTCTTTAAGTACCATTTCTCTCACATCTCTAAACCTTGGTACCCAAATTCTATCAGCCCTATATTGGGTTCTGTCTTCCCGAATATTAAGATGTTTCTCTGATCCTTTGGGTATCTCATTCTTCAACTTTCCTTCTTTTACAACCCCTTGTTGCGCCTCCTTTATTTGAGTAGTAAGGTTAGTACGAATAATTATATTCATAGCTTTTACCCGTATATATTCTCTGTCCTTTCTACTCAAAGCGTCGGCTACCACATTTGCCTTCCCCGGGTGGTATCGAATCTCAAAATCATAATCATTCAACAGTTCAATCCACCTGCGTTGTCTCATATTCAGTTGCTTCTGATTAAGTATATGTTGGAGACTTTTGTGATCGGTATATATAATACTTTTGACCCCATATAAATAATGCCTCCAAGTCTTTAATGCAAAAACAACTGCACCCAATTCCAAATCGTGAGTTGTATAATTTTGCTCGTGAATCTTCAATTGTCCAGACGCATAAGCAATCACCTTCGTTCGTTGCATTAATACACAACCGAGACCTTGCTTTGATGCATCACAATAAATCACAAAATCATCATTCCCTTCAGGCAATGACAATATAGGTGCCGTAGTTAGCTTTTTCTTCAATAACTGAAACGCCTTCTCTTGTTCATCCTTTCATTCAAATTTCTTCCCTTTATGCGTTAATGCAGTCAAGGGTTTTTCTATTTTGGAGAAATCTTGGATGAATCTTCTGTAGTAACCAGCCAATCCTAAAAATTGACGTATATGCTTCGGAGTTTTTGAGGTTTCCCACTTTTCAACGGTTTCGATCTTTGTCGGGTCCACCTGGATACCTTCTTTGTTCACTATGTGATCGAGGAATTGAACTTCTTCCAACCAAAATGCACACTTTGAAAACTTAGCGTACAGTTTTTCTTTCCTCAATACTTCTAGCACTTTTCTCAAATGTTCTTTGTGCTCTTGATCATTCTTTGAGTAAATAAGTATGTCATCGATGAAAACAATGACAAACTTGTCAAGATATGGCCCACACACTCGGTTCATAAGGTCCATGAGCACAGCTGGTGCGTTAGTCAATCTAAACGGCATAACCATAAACTCGTAATGACCATAACGCGTCCTAAAAGCAGTTTTTGGAATATCATCCTCCTTTACTCGCATTTGATGATATCCAGAATGTAAATCGATTTTTGAATAAACCAACGAGCCTTGTAGTTGATCAAATAAGTCGTCAATTCTCAGCAGTAGATAACGGTTTTTGATGGTAAGTTTATTCAACTCTCTGTAGTCAATACACAACCTAAATGTACCATCCTTCTTCTTGACAAACAAAACAGGAGCTCCCCATGGTGATGTGCTTGGTCGAATGAAACCACGTTCTAATAGTTCTTGCAGTTGGCTTTGCAGTTCTTTCATCTCGCTGGGTGCGAGTCTGTAAGGAGCACGAGCTATTGGTGCAGCTCCTGGTACAAGATCTATTTGAAATTCAACAGATCGATGTGGAGGTAGTCCCGGTAATTCTTTCGGAAATACATCGGGAAATTCTTTTGCGACGGGAACATCATTGATGCTCTTTTCTTCAGTTTGTACTTTCTCGACGTGTGCTAGAACAGCATAGCAACCTTTTCTTATTAGTTTTTGTGCCTTCAAATTACTAATAAGATGTAGCTTCGTGTTGCCCTTTTCTCCGTACACCATTAAGGGTTCTCCTTCTTCTCGTATAATGCGAATTGCATTTTTGTAACATACGATCTCTGCTTTCATCTCCTTCAGCCAGTCCATGCCAACTATTACATCAAAACTCCCTAACTCTACTGGTATCAAATCAATCTTAAATATTTCGCTACCCAGTTTAATTTCTCGATTCTGGCATATATAATCTGCTGAAATTAATTTACCGTTTGCTAATTCGAGTAAAAATTTACTATCCAACGGCGTCAATGGACAACTTAATTTAGCACAAAAATCTCTACTCATATAGCTTCTATCCGCACCCGAATTAAATAAAACGTAAGCAGATTTATTGTCAATAAGAAACGTACCCGTAACAAGCTCCGGGTCTTCTTGTGCCTCTGCTGCATTAATATTGAAAACTCTTCCGTGGCCTTGTCATTCGTGTTCTCCTGGTTCGGGCAATTTCTAATAATGTGGCCCGGTTTTCCACATTTATAACAAACTACATTGGCATAACTTGCTCCGACACTACTTGCTCCGCCATTACTCGTTCCGACACCATTTGTTCCTTTCGTTCTGTTAACCCCTGGTCCGTAGACCTCACACTTTGCCGCGCTATGACCATTTCTTTTACACTTGTTGCAAAATTTGGTGCAGAACCCCGAGTGATACTTTTCACACCTTTGGCATAGCTGCTTCTGATTGTTGTTGTTGTTGCGGTTGTTATTGTTGTTAGGATGATTGTTGTAGTTGTTGTTGTTGTTGTTGTTGTGCCATTTGTTGTAGTTGCAATTGATGTTGCGATTGTTGGGATAGTTGTTGTTGTTTTGGTGACTCTTATCGCCATTTTCCTCCCACTTTATTTTGACTAGCTTCACGTTGGCCTCTTCGGTCGCCTGTTCTTTAATTCTTCCCTCAATCTGGTTCACTAGTTTATGAGCCATTCTACATGCCTTTTGTATGGAGGCAGGCTCGTGTGAACTTATATCTTCTTGGATTCTCTCCGGTAACCCTTTCACAAACACGTCGATCTTCTCTTCCTCATCTTCGAACGCTCTAGGACACAATAGGCACAATTCTGTGAATCGTCTTTCGTACGAAGTAATATCGAATCCCTGTGCTCGTAACTCTCTAAGTTCTGACTTGAGCTTATTGACCTCGGTTCTGGGACGGTACTTCTCGTTCATCAAGTGCTTGAATGCTGACCATGATAGCGCGTAAGCAACATCTTGTCCCACTTGCTCTAGATAGGTATTCCACCATGTTAACGCAATACCTGTGAAGGTATGCGTAGCGTACTTCACTTTGTCTCCTTCAACACACTTACTTATAGAAAACACCGATTCAACTTTCTCGGTCCACCGTTTCAATCCGATTGGTCCTTCGGTCCCATCAAATTCTGAAGGTTTGCAGGCAGTGAATTCCTTGTAGGAGCATCCTACACGATTTCTTGCCCCGTTAGCTGTATTGCTAGATTCATAGTTATTGTTGCTATGTAGCGCGGCCTGTACTATGGCTATGTTTAAAGCAAGAAAGGCACGAAATTCCTCTTCGCTCATATTCAAGGTGTGTCGAGTAGTCAGTGCCATTTCCTTCAAAATAGTCAAATGAAACAAGTTAATCATACAGAATATTAAGAGTAGTCAATAGTATCTCGTAGCATAATATGAACTCATTTATAAAAGCTTTTTCTTCATATTAGCGTTTTATAAGTTTAAATTCGGGTACTACCTACCCGTTAAGTTCATACTTAGTAGCTAATATACAATTCAACTACTACAATTCCTTATAAAAAAATGATTATAATAATATATCACATACAAATATTCTTCAAACTTATAACTTCGCTATATTACATATAACATGAAATATAGTACACTATGATACAGGACAGTTTTGAAGATAAATCTAGTTAATACGCAAGTTGTTCAGCAAAGGAAATAAAGACACGTAATTCATAAGTCCAGAAACAAGTCATGCATTCTGGTTTTACTAAGACGACTTCCCATCCTTGGTCTTGTGGAAAATAACCGTTATGACCATTGGCTAGGCAGCATGTTGTAATGTCGTCAAAAGGACGAGGGTTTCATAATTTCCAACAGCCCCGTAATAATCTAAAAACCTTGTTTCTCACCCCAACTACTGAATCCGTCACTTGTGGGAAAGTTTTATTTAAAAGCTGCAATCCGATGTTCTTTTTCTCACTTTAGTAAGAAGCGAACATCACTAACCCGTAAGCATAACATGCTTCTTTATGTTGCATGTTAGAAGCTCTTTCTAATTCACGAAATCCTATGTTGGGATATGTTGAGTCAAAATAGGTTCTTAACCCGTAGCGTAAAATTGCATTTGGGTTCCCCGCATTTAATGCTTTAAAGAAATCACGGCGTAACTTACGGTCTCCCCAATGTGATATACCCCACCTATCAAAGAAAAGCCTTTTATAAACTAAGACATTTCTGGAAAGTCTTTCAAATGTTTGACAAGTTAATTTCGCCATAACTAAATGTGCTGATGAATTCTGACCGACTCTAGACAAGATTTCCTCAATCATATCCTCTGGTAGGTCTTATAAAATATTCGGTTGTCTACCCTTAACGTCCATTTTGTTTTTATACTGTAAAATAGACAAGGATTAGATTCGTAACAACAAACAATACAAGCACTTTTTACATAGAACATAAAAGTACAAGCACACTACAATACATTTATTACACAACATGCTCACACCCCTCTAATCTGAATCACTGGTTTCTTCTTCTTTGGACTTGGTTCTTTTTCCTAATCTTCTAGGGATATATGATGTTCCTCTAATACGAGTCGTCATTTTCCACATTGCTTTAGAAAAACCTGGTGGTTTAGAGGTTCCCGAGTTATTGTCACGATATTGAAAATATGGGTGTTGACGGTACATATAAAGTTCATCGGGGTCGGAATCAGATTTCTCTATTTTGATGCCTTTTCCCTTATTATTTTCTTTTGCCTCATTAAATTGGATCGGGGTAATTTCTATAACATCATCGGAATCCTCATCAGGATCTGATTCATCGGAAAATTGGTAATTTTTCCAATATTTTGCTTCCTTAGCGGAAACACCATTGACCATTATTAACTTTGGTCCATTGGTTGAGGATTTTATTTTATTTGACCGGTTTTCTGTGGTTCCTACTATCCCCCCCTCCGGAACCTCTTCTTCTTCCGGTTCCTCTTCTTCTGGTTCCTCTTCTTCCGGTTCCTCTTCTTCCAGTTCCGTTTCCTCTTCTTCCGGTTCTTCGGGAACTTGTGAATCTTGCCAATATATATTCGACTCTTCGTTATTATTAGGTGAGTCAATGAGATTTGTGCTAGAGGTAGACATCTATCATACAATATCAAACATGTTAAGAGATTAATATATCACATAATATTTACATGTTAATAATATATAGTTTCCAACAAAAATATTAAGCAATCATTTTTAAAGAAAACACAGTCGAAGTCCAGACTCACTAATGCATCCTAACAAACTCGATAAGACACACTAATGCAAATTTTCTGGTTCTCTAAGACCAACGCTCGGATACCAACTGAAATGTCCCGTTCATATTGATTATAAACGTTCCATATTAATTGATTTCGTTGCGAGGTTTTGACCTCTATATGAGACGTTTTTCAAAGACTGGATTCATTTTTAAAGCAACCATAACCTTTATTTTATCAATAAAGGTTTTAAAAACATTACGTAGATTATCAAATAATGATAATCTAAAATATACTGTTTACACACGACCATTACATAATGGTTTACAATAGAAATATATTACATCGACATATGTTTCTTGAATGCAGTTTTTACACAATATCATACAAACATGGACTCCAAATCTTGTCCTTATTTTAGTATGCAACAGCGGAAGCTCTTAGTATTCACCTGAGAATAAACATGCTTTAAACGTCAACAAAAATGTTGGTGAGTTATAGGTTTAACCTATATATATCAAATCATAATAATAGACCACAAGATTTCATATTTCAATACACATCTCATACATAGAGATAAAAATCATTCATATGGTGAACACCTGGTAAACGACATTAACAAGATGCATATATAAGAATATCCCCATCATTTCGGGACACTCTTCGGATATGATATAAAATTTGAAGTACTAAAGCATCCGGTACTTTGGATGGGGTTTGTTAGGCCCAATAGATCTATCTTTAGGATTCGCGTCAATTAGGGTGTCTGTTCCCTAATTCTTAGATTACCAGACTTAATAAAAAGGGCATATTCGATTTCGATAATTCAACCATAGAATGTAGTTTCACGTACTTGTGTCTATTTTGTAAATCATTTATAAAACCTGCATGTATTCTCATCCCAAAAATATTAGATTTTAAAAGTGGGACTATAACTCACTTTCACAGATATTTCCTTCCTCGAAAATAAGACTTGACCACAGATCGATTCACGAACCTACAAATATGTACATATATATCAAAGTATGATCAAAATATAATTACAACTATTTTTATTATGTTTTAAATATTTGAGTGTATTAAGTCAGCTGTCCTCGTTAGTAACCTACAACTAGTTGTCCACAGTTAGATGTACAGAAATAAATCGATATATATTATCTTGAATCAATCCACGACCTAGTATATACACGTATCAGGCTAAATCACAACTCAAAGTATATATATTTTTAGAATCAACCTCAACCCTGTATAGCTAACTCCAACATTACTGCATATAGAGTGTCTATGGTTGTTCCAAATAATATATATACATGGGTCGATATGATATGTCAAAACATTTGCATACATGTCTATGGTATCTTAAGATTACATAATATATTAGAATACATGTATAATACAATATAAGTTAGCTAGGATATGATTTGTATAGATTTGTTAAACATTTCCCGTAGCTAAAAAGATCAAAAATATCCAATCTTGTTTTACCCATAACTTCTTCATTTTAAATCCGTTTTGAGTGAATCAAATTGCTATGGTTTCATATTGAACTCTAATTTAAGAATCCAAACAAAAAAAGTATAGGTTTATAGTCGGAAATTTAAGTTACATGTCAATTACTAAAGAGGTAGTCATTTCCGTCGAAAGAACGACATCTTGATCACCATTTTGAAAAACATACTTTCACTTTGAGTTTAACCAAGATTTTTGGATATAGTTTCATGTTCATATGAAAAATCATTTTTCCAGAAGAACAACTTTTAAATCAAAGTTTATCATAGTTTTTAATTATCCAAACCAAAACAGCCCCCGATTTCACTACGACGGCGTATATTTGATTTTATGGTGTTCATCGTGTTTCCAGGTTTTAAATCATTAATTTAGCATATCATATAGATATAGAACATGTGTTTAGTTGATTTTAAAAGTCAAAGTAGAAGGATTAACTTTTTTTTGCGAACAAGTTTAGAATTAACTAAACTATGTTCTAGTGATTACAAGTTTAAAACTTCCAATAAGATAGCTTTATATGTATGAATCGAATGATGTTATGAACATCATTACTACCTCAAGTTTTCTGGATAAAACTACTGGAAATGAGAAAAATGAATCTAGCTTCAAAGGATCCTTGGATGGCTTGAAAGTTCTTGAAGCAGAATCATGACACGAAAACAGTTCAAGTAAGATTTTCACTCGAAATAATATTGTTATAGTTGTAGAAATTGAATCAAAGTTTGAATATGAATATTACCTTGAATTAGAAAGATAACCTACTATAAATAACAAAGGTTCCTTGATCTTATATGATTACTTGGAATGGATTAGAAAGCTTGGAAGTAGACTTGCAAACTTGGAAGTATTCTTGATTTTTATGAAACTATACTTATGGAATTTATGAAGAACACTTAGAACTTGAAGATGGAACTTGAGACAGATCAATTAGATGAAGAAAATTGAAGAATGAAAGTGTTTGTAGGTGTTTTTGGTCGTTGGTATATGGATTAGATATAAAGGATATGTAATTTTGTTTTCATGTAAATAAGTCATGAATGATTACTAATATTTTTGTAATTTTATGAGATATTTCATGCTAGTTGCCAAATGATGGTTCCCACATGTATTAGGTGACTCACATGGGCTGCTAAGAGCTAATCATTGGAGTGTATATACCAATAGTACATACATCTAAAAGCTGAGTATTGTATGAGTACGAATACGGGTGCATACGAGTAGAATTGTTGATGAAACTGAACGAGGATGTAATTGTAAGAATTTTTGTTAAGTAGAAGTACTTTGATATGTGTCTTAAAGTCTTTAAAAAGTTTAAGAATACATATCAAAACACAACATGTATATACATTCTAATGGAGTCGTTAAGTCTTCGTTAGTCGTTACATGTAAGTGTTGTTTTGAAACCTTTAAGTTAACGATCTCAATTAATGTTGTTAACCCAATGTTTATTATATCAAATGAGATGTTAAATTATTATATTATCATGATATTATGATGTATGAATATCTCTTAATATGATACATACATTAAAATATCGTTACAACGATAATCGTTACATATAAGTCTCGTTTCGTAATTCTTGAGTTAGTAGTCTTGTTTTTACATATGTAGTTCATTGTTAACACACTTAATGATATATTCAAATATCATTTTATCATGTTAAATATATATAGTGTATCAATATCTTAATATGATACATATGTATTTAGTAGACGTTATCATAATGATAATCGTTATATATATCATTTCGAGTTTCTTAACTTAGTAAACTCATTTCTTATGTATATCACACATTGTTAATATACTTAGTGAGATACTTACTCATCATAATCTCATGTCAACCATATATATATATATATATATATATATATATATATATATATATATATATATATATATATATATATATATATACCACAACATGTAGTTTTTACAATTTTGTAACGTTCGTGAATCGCCGGTCAACTTGGGTGATCAATTGTCTATATGAAACTTATTTCATTTAATCAAGTCTTAACAAGTTTGATTGCTTAACACGTTGGAAACATTTAGTCATGTAAATATCAATCTCAATTAATATATATATAAACATGGAAAAGTTCGGGTCACTACAGTTGGTTCATGTCCCGGTTCTGGATTTTCGAACGTCCTTTCGTACTATTTAATATCTTGTACTTTGCGTTTTGCGGCTCGTACTCTTGTAATTTTTAGACATTTCTCATCAATAATTTGAACCACTTTGATTGTACTTTGTACTTTTTAGCTTTTTGGTCGTTTGCGTCTTCAAATCGTCGAATATGTCTTTTGTCTTCACCTTTTATTATTTAAACGAATATCACTTGTAAATAGAACAATTGCAACCAAAAGCTTGTCTTTCTTGAAGGATAATGTTATGAAATATATGTTCGTTTTTAGCATTATCAAAAGACTCTCCAACCATTGACTGTTCTTGTAGGAACGAGTTCATTCTTGTCATTAAGGATGACAGTTGTACCCCCTTTCTTAGGTACCACTTGAACATGACTAACCCACGGGGTGTCGGATATAGGGTATATTAACACGGCATCAAGTAACTTGATAACTTCCTTCTTGACAACTTCTTTCATGTTAGGGTTTAACCTTCGTTGCCTTTGTACCACGGGTTTAAAATCTTCTTCCATTAGAATCTTATGAGTACAATAAGCTGGGTTAATCCCTGGAATATCGGTTATTTTCCAAGCAATTACCCTTTTTTGAGCTTTTAAAACGGACATTAACCTACCCTTTTCGTCATCGGAGAGTTTTGATGAAATTATAATGGGTAATTGTGACGTACCTTGGAGATAAGCATACTCCAAATGTTCCGGGAGTTCTTTAAGTTCCAAGGTGGGTGGTTCTTCCAAGGAAGATTTTATCCGGAACCTATTACCATCGGTAATTTCTTCAAAGGGTTCATCTTCCTTGGGAATTTCTTCCTCAACGTCATCTTCATCGATGACTACTTTCAACAATTCGTCAAGTTCAACCTCGACATCAAATTCGTTACTTTCACTCATTGGGGTGAAGTTTGAGGTGTTGACATTTAGTAATTCTTGTAATTCTTCTTCAACACAACAATCAACAATGTCTACTTTATAACATTCGTCATCGGAGGGGATAGGTTGTTTCATAGCTTTATCTATGTTTAAGGTAACTCTATCTTCCCCTACACCTAGACTAAGTTCTTTATCTTTAACACGCACAATCGCGTCGGTGGTATTTAGAAAAGGTCGCCCTAGAATTAGGGGAACCTTACTATCTTCTTCCATTTCAAGGACAACGAAATCGGCAGGAAATATTAAATGATTAACTTTAACCGGTAGGTTTTTGGCAATATCGATAGGATAGTTAAAAGTTCTATCGGCTAGGCGTATACACATCCTAGTTGGTTTTAGATCACCTAGGTTTAGTTTTAAGTACAAGGAGTGTGGCATAATATTAATACTTGCGCCTAAGAAATCTAATGCATCGTACATTACTGAATCTCCCATCAGACACGGAATAATGAAACTACCAGGATCTCCAAGTTTCGGTGGCATCTTTTGCTTTTGAAAAATTGCCGAGCATTCCTCATTAAGGAATGTGGTTGAAACTTCTTCATATTTACCTTTATCGGCTATGAGATCCTTGATAAACCTTCCATAATTTGGCATACCCGCAAGAACATCTACAAGTGGTACATTGATACAAATTTGCTTAATCATTTCGGCAAACTTGTTGTACTGTGCTTGTAATTTATCTTTCTTCAAACGTTGTGGGTATGGAATTGGATGTTTGTATTCTCTTAATGGCGGTTGATTTTTAGGTGCACTTGTGGTTGGCACTTAATCTTCTTCCACTGAAGACTCTTTTTCGTTAGGAATAGGAACACGAGAAGGAGGTTTTGGAATATCGGGGTTAATGGTTAACCCACTTTTTGTAGTTATGGAATTTAATTACGAGAAGTTACTTGAGTTTTGAGTTTCCTTACCCTTAGGGTTTTGTTGCGTGTTTGATGGTAAAGTTCTCGATTGTCTTTCGGCAAGCAATTGGGCTATTCTTCCCATATCTCTTTCAAGATTTTGAATCAACGCTTGATGATTCCTTTGTACTTGCTCATTTTGTCTTTTCATCTGTTCATTTATCTCTGACTGATTTTTAATGAAAGTTAACATGATTTCTTCCAAACTAGGTTTCTTTTCTACTTGTTGCGTATTATTGTTTTGTTGTTGATATTGTATCGGTTGTAACGGTTGTTGTTGGAAATTGTTTTGAGGAGGTGGATTTGGAGATTGGTTTCTATTGTGAAAACTAGGTGGTCCATTTATTTGAAAGGCGAAATTCTTTAGATTTTGATATCCATTGTTTCCTCCTTGATAATTGGAATTCCCTCCTTGATAATTGTTTTGTCTTTGATTGGCCACAAAATTAACTTGAGGTATCGGAACCATTGGCCTATCATTGACATCACAATCTTTTGTGAAATGTGGCTCTCCACAGTTATCACATCCTACTTGCAAGGCTAAAACTGTTGAATTTAGTTTTTCAATTTCTTTACCAAACTTTTTGAATTGGTTTGCTAAAGAAGATATGCTTGTAGAAGTGTCATAATCTTCATCAATAATTGCCACTGTTTTTCTAGGATGTTGATCTCTATAAGGTGTCCATTCAAATGTGTGAATAGATATGTCTTCCAACAATTTATACGTTTGATTTGGAGATTTATACAGAAATACTCCTCTTGCGGAGGAGTCTAAGATACTACAAGTATGTTCATTAATTCCTCGATAGAAGATGTGAACAATTTGCTTCTTTTGTAGTCCATGTTGTTGATAGTTTCGTAGCATTATTTTTAACCTCTGCCAAGCATCGTATAGACTTTCATCCGATTTTTGTTTAAAAATGGTTATCTTGGATCTAAGTCTTTCAGCTTTCGCGGGAGGAAAGAATCGGGAGATGAATTTATTTCTTAGCTCATTGAAGGTTGTGATAGAATTGGGTTCTAATTCCTTCAACCATGCTTTTGCATCTCCAGTTAAAGAATATGGAAAAATTCTTAGCATATATGCATCAGAAGTAACGCCTTTAGCTTTGTACAATTCACATAATTCTTCGAAGCCTTCAATATGTTCAATCGGATTATTATTAAGCCTTCCGTCAAATTGATTCTCACGAACCATTTGCATGAATTGCCTTCTAACTTCAAAGTTTTCGGCTTCAATTTCGGGTTTTCTAACTGATGAAAGTGTTTTAGGAATAGTAGTTTGTCTACTGATAATGCTAAAAATGAACATATATTTCATAGCATTATCCTTCAAGAAAGACAAGCTTTTAGTTGCAATTGTTCTAATTTCAAGTAATTATCGTTTAAATAATAAAAGGTGAAGACAAAAGACAGATTCGACGATTTGAAGACGCAAATGACCAAAAAGCTAAAAAGTACAAAGTACAAATCAAGTGGTTCAATTTATTGATGAGAAACGTCTCAAAATTACAAAAGTACAAGCCGCAAAACGCAAAGTACAAGATATTAAATTATACGAAAAGGCGTTCGAAAATCCGACTATGCACAAGTCAACTATGCACAAGAATATAATATAATATTTAAATAATTCATAATAAGAATAATAATAAATAATAAAAAGTTGTTAATTGAGCATAGTTAAAGGGTCATAAGTGAAAATTTCAAATCAATAATTCGAAACGAGATATTATTGATTCAACTTTGAATGGTAGCCAGCTAACATTCCACCTACAACAATATCAATCATTTGCCTATAAAAGCAAGGCACGGAGTAATGAAGAAACGACACCTTTTTCTTTTCCTTTCTCATATCATATACGATATATATATATATATTTATATTTTATAATTTTAATTTTAATTTTAATTTTAGTTTAATAATAATTGGGTTATTGTAAGAATGTTTTACAGGTTTTAAATCGAAACTCTGTCCGTGTAACGCTACGCTATAAATAATCATTGTAAGTTATGTTCTTCCTTTTTAAATTAATGTCTCGTAACTAATTTATTATTATGCTTATTTAAGCCGAAGTAATCGTGATGTTGGGCTAAATATTAATATTGATTAATTGGGCTTTGGACCATAATTGGGGTTTCAACAAAAGACCGACACTTGTGGAAATTAGACTATGGGCTATTAATGGGCTTTATATTTGTTTAACTGAATGATAGTTCGTTAATTTAATATAAAGATTTACAATTTGACGTATCTATAAATAACCACATACACTCGATCGGATACGATGGGCGAGATATTTATAAGTACTAATAATTGTTCATTTAACCGGAAACGGGGATGGATTAATAGTCAATGGACTCATTAAAACAGGGGTGGATTACATACAAGGAAAATTGGTGTAATTGTTAACAAAGTATTAAAACCTTGTTACAGTTTAAGTCCTCAATTAGTTGGAATATTTGACTTCGGGTATATAAGGGTAATTTGACGAGGATACTCGCACTTTATAATTATGGCCGATGGACTGTTATGGACAAAAACCAGATAGACGTATCGAATAATCCAGGACAAATGACAATTAACCCATGGTAATAAATTAAAATCAAAACGTCAAACATCATGATTACGGAAGTTTAAATAAGCATAATTCCTTTATTTTATATCTCATCGTACTTTCATTTATCGTCATTTTATTTATCGTACTTTAAATTATCGTACTTTTATTTTTACGCTTTATTTATATTTTTAATTATTGCACTTTTATTTGTTGTCATTTACTTTACTCTTTAAAATAAGTTATATTTATATTTAATATTTTGCATTAGGTTTTAACTGTGATATAAGTCTCAAAATTGACAAACCGGTCATTAAACGGTAAATCCCCCCAAAGTTACCTATAATTACTATATATTACTAAATCTAGTTTAACTACTTAATTAACTAATTTGACCTAGTAAGACACCCAATAATAGTGTCCACGGATCGACCTCCCGGACTTTACCTTAGCTATATTATTACACGATAGGTATACTTGCCTTTTGTGTTTTAGTTTAATTTAGGTGATTTCCTGTCGTAAATAAATATAAAACTGATAGCCGTTTCATACACACCCTCTAGAACACTTCAAGTTTTTATTTTCTTATTTTTATTTTTCGACTCTTTGTTTTTCGACGCTTATTTTTTTTCGACCTTTTATTTTTCGACGTTTTTCGACGCACTCTTTTTCTTTCTTATTTCTCGACGCTCTAGTTTTTAGGACATAGTTTTTTATTTCAAAATTTCGACGAAAAATTATTTTAAGCGGTTAAATTGATAGACATCCAAAATTTTCTGGTTCGTAGTAATAGTTGGATTTGTTAGTGGTGAGTTGTGGGCTTCCAATTTAAAGGGTCCTGGCTACCTGCTGCATCTATTGGCTATTCGAAACGTGGGCAAAATTAGAAAAGTCTATTAATTTGATAACTTATATAATTTTTATTTTTATAACTAATAGGATATTCAGTGAATGCACCGAGCAAAACGTTCACCACCTGTAACTCGATCAAGACATCTAGCCAATATTGTCGCCGTTGATTTTTCTTTAGAATCATTATCTAGACGAACAAGTTCTTCAACTCAAATTTCTGATAATCTATTTTTTGAACCCGACTTCAAAATTGAAAACCTAGAGGATATTCAAGGACAATTCCAAGATCCTGAACCAATAATCATTCCTCCTGAACCACAAACCGTTAAATTAGAATCTTCTAGTGATTCGGATTCAACAAATTCAATTATGGAAGTAACGGAACCTCTAAGTATGGAAGATCGAATGAGAGCCACACGCACGGGCCAAGGACACGCCATTATTAAGCCAGACATTAATGCGCCAGATTATGAAATTAAAGGACAAATCCTACACATGGTAACTAATCAATGCCAATATAGTGGTACGCCAAAAGAAGATCCAAACGAACATCTTCGAACCTTTAATAGGATCTGTACTCTATTCAAAATCAGAGAAATTGAGGATGAACAAATCTATCTCATGTTGTTTCTCTGGACTTTAAAGGGAGAAGCCAAAGATTGGTTAGAATCGTTACCTGAATGGGCGATTGACACATGGGATGTCTTAGTTGAAAATTTTCCTAAAAGATTCTTTCTGGCATCTAAAGCCGTGAGACTTCAAGGAGAAATTGTTACGTTCGCACAAAAGCCAAATGAAACATTATATGAAGCGTGGACAAGATTCGGAAAGTTGTTGAGAGGATGTCCTCAGCACGGTTTAGACACTTATCAAATAGTACAAATATTCTACCAAGGTGTCGACGTTGCTACACGAAAAGACATCGACACAGCAGCTGGTGGTTCCATTATGAAGAAAACCGCAACCGAAGCTCACAAAATCATTGATAACACAGCCTCCCACTCGCATGAGTGGCACCAGGAAAAAGATATTTTTCATTCATCTAAATCGGCTAGAGCCGATTCTAGCCATGACTTTGATTCCGTAAACCTATAAGCGATTTCTTTGAACACAAACGTTTGGCTTTCGAAAGACGAATGGAAAAGATGACTAAAGATATTCACGCAATACGAATCATTTGTGAGTAATGCGGTGGACCACACTTAACGAAAGATTATCACATTGAGCAAACGATGGAACAACGAGAGAATGTTTCCTTTATGAACCAAAGGCCGGGAAATAATTATCAAAATAATTATCAACCGCCAAAGCCAAACTTTAATCGAAATCAAAACATTCTTTACAATCCAAATGGACCCAACAATAACTCGTACAACCAACAAGGTCTGAATAACCAACCAACTCAAAACAACACTTTCAATCAACAAAGACCTAGCTTGTATAAACCACCACAATAAACCGAAGAGAAAAAGCCACATCTGGAAGAAATGATGGCAAAGCTAATGGAATCTCAAACACAATTTATTACATCTCAAACCCAAACGAATGAGAGGTTTGATCAGTCATTTAGAACTCAACAATCTTCCATTTTGAATCTAGAAAAACACGTAGGTACTTTTGCTAGCATGATGAGTGAGAGGGAACAAGGAAAGCTATCGAGTGATACTGAAGTAAATCTTCGAAATGAGAATGTTAATATGGTGTCAACAAATTCTGAAAAACCATCATCAGAAGATGGGAAGGTTTTCGATGTGAGTAACAATGAAGAAGTTACAACACCACCACCACCCGAGTATGTAAAGCCAGTGGTGGCACCATACAAACCACCCATCCCATTTCCAAGAAAAGGAGTTGAGTATAAGCAAGTAATAGGTAATAAAGTTTGTGATACCTCTGGAAAGAAGACGAAGAATAAGAAAGTGCAAGAAATAAAAACTGTAAAGATAAATCCGGTGAAGACAGTTCCACCAAAACCTCCACCTAGGTTGGGTGATCCGGGTGAATTTATTATTCCTTGTCTACTTAGTGATTGTGTCATGTATGATGCACTAGCAGATTTAGGGGCAAGTGTGAGTGTTATGACTCTTTCATTATATAAGAGATTAGGAGTAGGTGAGTTAAGTCCAACAGAGATGAGTGTTCCACTCTTTGATCAAACCATTAGGCACCCAGTTGGAATTGCTGACAACCTACCCGTTCAAGTGGGTAATTTAACCTTTTTAGTCGAATTTATTGTCATTGACATAGAAGAGGACTCAAACGTTCCTCTAATTTTAGGACGACCATTCTTAGCATCCACCGGGGCATTATTTGATGTAAGAGAGGGTAGAATGACACTTAGTGATGATGAAAAATCGATCACCTTTGTGAGTCGAAAGTCTAAATCTCCACCAACCAAAACCGTTGAACCGATTGGTAAAAACCATATTGATTTAACAACTCTAACGGTAGTGCTTAACAATAATAAAACACCTAAGTGTGGGGAAGATGAAGCAACACCTAATAATGACCTGATAACAAAGAACCCCGTTGTTGATACGAAATTAAATGATCCCGTTATTAATAGTTCAATGAAGAAACTTATTAAACGGATTCGCGATGCTAGAACCATGGGGAACTTTAAGTTATGTAACCGGTTAGTATCCAATCTATCGCCTAAAGAAAAGGCAAAACTAGTTGAATTTGTGAATATTACACAGGAATCTGACCAATGGCTTAAAGCAAAAGTCACAGATATGCAAGTTGATTATGGTCCAAAAGAAATTGACAATAAAGTTAATCACAATTGAAATGTCCCATTCATATTGATTATAAACGTTCCATATTAATTGATTTCGTCGCGAGGTTTTGACCTCTATATGAGACGTTTTTCAAAGACTGCATTCATTTTTAAAATAACCATAACCTTTATTTTATCGATAAAGGTTTAAAAAGCATTACGTAGATTATCAAATAATGATAATCTAAAATATATCGTTTACACACGACCATTACATAATGGTTTACAATATGAATATATTACATCAAAAATAAGTTTCTTGAATGCAGTTTTACATAATATCATACAAGCATGGACTCCAAATCCTGTCCTTATTTTAGTATGCAACAGCAAAAGCTCTTAATAATCACCTGAGAATAAATATGCTTAAAATGTCAACAAAATGCTGGTGAGTTATAGGTTTAACCTATATATTATCAAATCATAATAATAGACCACAAGATTTCATATTTCAATACATCCCATACATAGAGATAAAAATCATTCATACGGTGAACACCTGGTAACCGACATTAACAAGATGCATATAAGAATATCCCCATCATTCCAGGACATCCATCGGACATGATATAAAAACTCGAAGTCCTAAAGCATCCGCTATAACGGATGGGGGTTTGTTGGGCCCAATAGATCTATCATTAGGATTCGCGTCAATTAGTAGACTGGTTTACTAATTCTTAGGTTACCAAGTAAAAGGGGCATATTCGGCTTCGATCGTTCAACCACAGAAAGTAGTTTCATGTACTTGTGTCTATTTTGTAAAACATTTATAAAGCTGCATGTATTCTCATCCCAAAAATATTAGATTTTAAAAGTGGGACTATAACTCACTTTCACAGATTTTTACTTCGTCGGGAAGTAAGACTTGGCCACTGGTCGATTCACGAACCTATAACAAATATGTACATATATATCAAAGTATGTTCAAAATATATTTACAAAATTTCTAATACGTTTTAATGTTTTAAGTTTATTAAGTCAGCTGTCCTCGTTAGTAACCTACAACTAGTTGTCCATAGTTAGATGTACAGAAATAAATTGATATATATTATCTTGACCCAATCCACGACCCAGTGTATACACGTCTCAGGCTAGATCACAACTTAAAGTATATATATTTTTAGAATCAACCTCAACCCTGTATAGCTAACTCCAACATTACTGCATATAGAGTGTCTATGGTTGTTCCAAATAATATATATAGATGGGTCGATATGATATGTCAAAACATTTGCATACGTGTCTATGGTATCCCAAGATTACATAATATATTAGAATATATGTATTATACAATATAAGTTAGCTAGGATATGATTAATATAGATTTGTTACCAATTTTCACGTAGCTACAACAAGTAAAAATATCCAATCTTGTTTTACCCATAACTTCTTCGTTTTAAATCCGTTTTGAGTGAATCCAATTGCTATGGTTTCATATTGAACTTAAGTTTATGAATCTATACATAAAAAGTATAAGTTTATAGTCAGAAATACAGGTTACAAGTCGTTTTTGTAAAGGTAGTCATTTCAGTCGAAAGAACGACGTCTAGATGACCATTTTGGAAAACATACTTCCACTTTGAGTTTAATCATGGTTTTTGGATATAGTTTCATGTTCATAAGAAAAATCATTTTCCCAGAAGAACAACTTTTAAATCAAAGTTTATCATAGTTTTTAATTAACTAACCCAAAACAACCCGCGGTGTTACTACGACGGCGTATATTCAGTTTTACGGTGTTTTTTGTGTTTTCAGGTTTTAAATCATTAAGTTAGCATATCATATAGATATAGAACATGTGTCTAGTTGATTTTAAAAGTCAAGTTAGAAGGATTAACTTTTGTTTGCGAACAAGTTTAGAATTAACTAAACTATGTTCTAGTGATTTCAAGTTTAAACCTTCGAATAAGGTAGTTTTATATATATGAATCGATTGTTGTTATGAACATCATTACTACCTCAGGTTTTGTGGATAAACCTACTAGAAATGAGAAAAATAGATCTAGCTTCAAAGGATCCTTGGATGGCTTGAAAGTTCTTGAAGCAGAATCATGACACGAAAACAAGTTCAAGTAAGATTTCCACTCGAAATAAGATTGTTATAGTTATAGAAATTGAATCAAAGTTTGAATATGAGTATTACCTTGTATTATAAAAATATCTTACTGTAAATAAGAAAGATTTCTTGAGGTTGGATGATCACTTTACAAGATTGAAAATAAGCTAGCAAACTTGGAAGTATTCTTGATTTTATGAAACTAGAACTTATAGAATTTATGAAGAACACTTAGAACTTGAAGATAGAACTTGAGAGAGATCAATTTGATGAAGAAAATTGAAGAATGAAAGTGTTTGTAGGTGTTTTTGGTCGTTGGTATATGGATTAGATATAAAGGATGTGTAATGTTTTTACATGTAAATAAGTCATGAATGATTACTAATATTTTTGTAATTTTATGAGATATTTCATGCTAGTTGCCAAATGATGATTCCCACATGTGTTAGGTGACTCATATGGGCTGCTAAGAGCTGATCATTGGAGTGTATATACCAATAGTACATACATCTAAAAGTTGTGTATTGTACGAGTACGAATACGGGTGCATACTAGTAGAATTGTTGATGAAACTGAACGAGGATGTAATTGCAAGCATTTTTGTTAAGCAGAAGTATTTTGATAAGTGTCTTGAAGTCTTTCAAAAGTGTATGAATACATATTAATACACTACATGTATATACATTTTAACTGAGTCGTTAAGTCATCGTTAGTCGTTACATGTAAATGTTGTTTTGAAACCTTTAGGTTAACGATCTTGTTAAATGTTGTTAACCCATTATTTATTATATCTAAAGAGATGTTAAATTATTAAATTATCATGATATTATGATATATTAATATATATTAGTATGATATATATACAGTTAAATGTTGTTACAACGATAATCGTTACATATATGTCTCGTTTCGAAATCATTAAGTTAGTAGTCTTGTTTTTACATATGTAGTTCATTGTTAATACACTTAATGACATGTTTACTTATAATTTATCATGATTAAACATAGTGTATCAATATCTTAATATGATTCATATGTATTTAGTAAGACATTGTTATAACGATAATCGTTATATATATCGTTTCGAGTTTCTTAATTCAATAAACTCAATTTTATGTATATAACTCATTGTTAAAATACCTAATGAGATACTTAATTATCATAATATCATGTTAACTATATATATAATCATATATATGTCATCATATAGTTTTTACAAGTTTTAACGTTCGTGAATCACCGGTCAACTTGGGTGGTCAATTGTCTATATGAAACCTATTTAAATTAATCAAGTCTTAACAAGTTTGATTGCTTAACATGTTGAAAACACTTAATCGTGTAAATAACAATTTCATTTAATATATATAAACATGGAAAAGTTCGGGTCACTACAGTACCTACCCGTTAAATAAATTTCGTCCCGAAATTTTAAGCAGTTGGAGGTGTTGACGTATCTTCTGGAAATAAGTGCGGGTATTTCTTCTTCATATAATCTTCTCATTCCTAGGTGAACTCGGGTCCTCTACGAGTATTCCATCGAACTTTAACAATTGGTATCTTGTTATGCTTATGTCTTTTAACCTCACGATCCATTATTTTGACGGGTTCTTCGGCGAATTGAAGTTTTTCGTTGATTTGGATTTCGTCTAACGGAATAGTGAGATCTTCTTTAGCAAAATATTTCTTCAAATTTGAGACGTGGAAAGTGTTATATACAGCTGCGAGTTGTTGTGGTAATTCAAGTCGGTAAGCTACTGGTCCGACACGATCAATAATCTTAAATGGTCCTATATACCTTGGATTTAATTTCCATTGTTTACCAAATCGAACAACGCCTTTTCAAGGTGCAACCTTAAGCATGACCATCTCTCCAATTTCAAATTCTATATCTTTTCTTTTAATGTCGGCGTAGCTCTTTTGTCGACTTTGGGTGGTTTTCAACCGTTGTTGATTTTGGATGATCTTCTTGGTAGTTTCTTGTATTATCTCCGGACCTGTAATCTGTCTATCCCCCACTTCACTCCAACAAATTAGAGACCTGCACTTTCTACTATAAAGTGCTTCAAACGGCGCCATCTCAATGCTTGAATGGTAGCTGTTGTTGTAGGAAAATTCTGCTAACGGTAGATGTCGATCCCAACTGTTTCCGAAATCAATAACACATGCTCGTAGCATGTCTTAAAGCATTTGTATCGTCCATTCGCTCTGCCCATCAGTTTGTGGATGATAGGCAGTACTCATGTCTAGACGAATTCCTAATGCTTTCTGTAATGTCTGCCAGAATCTAGAAATAAATCTACCATCCCTATCAGAGATAATAGAGATTGGTATTCCATGTCTGGAGACGACTTCCTTCAAATACAGTCGTGCTAACTTCTCCATCTTGTCATCTTCTCTTATTGGCAGGAAGTGTGCTGATTTGGTGAGACGATCAACTATTACCAAAATAGTATCAAAACCACTTGCAGTCCTTGGCAATTTAGTGATGAAATCCATGGTAATGTTTTCCCATTTCCATTCTGGGATTTCGGGTTGTTGAAGTAGACCTGATAGTTTCTGATGCTCAGCTTTAACCTTAGAACACGTCAAACATTCCCCTACGTATTTAGCAACATCGGCTTTCATACCTGGCCACCAAAAATGTTTCTTGAGATCTTTGTACATCTTCCCCGTTCCAGGATGTATTGAGTATCTGGTTTTATGAGCTTCTCTAAGTACCATTTCTCTCATATCTCCAAATTTTGGTACCCAAATTCTTTCAGCCCTATACCGGGTTCCGTCTTCCCGAATATTAAGATGCTTCTCCGATCCTTTGGGTATTTCATCCTTTAAATTTCCCTCTTTTAAAACTCCTTGTTGCGCCTTCTTTATTTGAGTAGTAAGGTTATTGTGAATTATTATATTCATAGCTTTTACTCGAATTGGTTCTCTGTCCTTTCTACTCAAAGCGTCGGCTACCACATTCGCCTTCCTCGGGTGGTAACAAATCTCAAAGTCGTAATCATTCAACAATTCAATCCACCTGCGCTGCCTCATGTTCAGTTGTTTCTGATTAAATATATGTTGAAGACTTCTGTGGTCAGTATATATAATATTTTTGACCCCATATAAGTAGTGCCTCCAAGTCTTTAATGCAAAAACAACCGCGCCTAATTCCAAATCATGCGACGTATAATTCTGCTCGTGAATCTTCAATTGTCTAGACGCATAAGCAATTACCTTCGTTCGTTGCATTAATACACAACCGAGACCTTGCTTTGAAGCGTCACAATATATCACAAAATCATCATTCCCTTCAGGTAATGACAATATAGGTGCTGTAGTTAACTTTTTCTTTAACAATTGAAACGCTTTCTCGTGTTCATCCTTCCATTCAAATTTATTCCCTTTGTACGTTAATGCAGTCAAGGGTTTTGCTATTCTGGAAAAATCTTAGATGAAACTTCTGTAGTAACCAGCTAGTCCTAAAAATTGGCGTATATACTTCGGAGTTTTCGGGGTTTCCCATTTTTCAACGGTTTCAATCTTTGCTGGATCCACCTGAATACCTTCTTTGTTCACTATGTGACAGAGGAATTGAACTTCTTCCAACCAAAATGCACACTTTGAAAACTTACCGTATAGTTTTTCTTTTCTCAGCAACTCTAACACTTTTCTTAAATGTTCTTCATGCTCTTGATCATTCTTCGGGTAAATAAGTATGTCATCGATGAAAACAATGACAAACTTGTCAAGATATGGTCCACACACTCGGTTCATGAGGTCCATGAACACAGCTAGTGCGTTCATCAATTCAAATGGCATAACCATAAACTCGTAATGACCGTAACGTGTCCTAAAAGCAGTCTTTGGAATATCATCCTCCTTCACCCGCATTTGATGATACCCAGAACGTAAATCAATCTTCGAATAAACCGACGAGCCTTGTAGTTGATCAAATAAGTCGTCAATTCTCAGTAGTGGGTAGCGGTTCTTGATGGAAAGTTTGTTCAACTCTCGGTAGTCGATACACAACCTAAATGTACCATCCTTCTTCTTGACAAAAAAAACAGGAGCTCCCCACGGCGATGTGCTTGGTCAAATGAAACCAAGCTCTAAAAGTTCTTGTAATTGGATCTGAAGTTCCTTCATTTCGCTAGGTGCGAGTCTGTATGGAGCACAAGCTATTGGTACAGCTCCCGGTACAAGGTCTATTTGAAATTTAACGGATCAGTGTGGAGGTAGTCCCGGTAATTCTTTCGGAAATACATCGGGAAATTCTTTTGCGACTAGAACATCATTGCTGTTCTTTTCTTCGGAATTAACTTTCTCGACGTGTGCTAGCACAGCATAGCAACCTTTTCTTATTAGTTTTTGTGCCTTCAGGTTACTAATAAGATTTAACTTCGCGTTGCTCTTTTCTCCGTACACCATTAAGTGTTTTCCTTTTTCTCGTATAATGCGAATTGCATTTTTGTAACAAATGATCTCTGCTTTTACTTCTTTCAACCAGTCCATGCCGATTATCACATTGAAACTCCCTAATTCTACTGGTATCAAGTCAATCTTAAATGTTTCGCTAACCAGTTTAATTTCTCGATTCCGACATATATTATCTGCTGTAATTAATTTACCATTTGCTAATTCGAGTAAAAATTTATTATCCAAGGGCATCGGTGAACAACTTAGTTTAGCACAAAAATCTCTACTCATATAGCTTCTATCTGCACCGGAATCAAATAAAACATAAGCAGATTTATTGTCAATGAGAAACGTACTCGTAACAAGCTCCGGGTCTTCCTGCGCTTCTGCCGTATTAATATTGAAAACTCTTCTGCGGCCCTGTCCATTAGTATTCCCCTGATTCGGGCAATTTCTACTAAAGTGGCCCGATTTTCCACATCCAAAACAAACTATGGCGGTATTATTTGTTCCGACATTATTTGTTCCTTTAGTTCTGTTATGCATTGGTGTGTAGATTTCACACTTCTTCGTACTATGACCATTTCTTTTACACCTGTTGCAAAATGTCGTGCAGAACCCCAGGTGATGCTCTTCACATCTTTGGCATGGCTGTTTTTGGTTTTTGTTGCCATTGTTGTTATTGAGATTGTTGTTGGGATTGTTATTGTTGCTGTTGTTATTATTGTTGGGCCGGTTATTATAGTTGTTGTTGGGACGTTTGTTGAAGTTGTTGTTGCGATTGATGTTGCAGTTATTGGGATAGTTGTTGCGATTTTGATTGTGATTGTTGTTGTTGTATTGGTGACTCTTGTCATTGGTTTCTTCCCACTTTTTCTTGACTTGATTCATGTTAGCCTCTTCGGTCACCTGCTCTTTAATCCTTCCTTTGATCTGGTTCACTAATTTGTGAGTCATTCGACTTGCCTTTTGTATGGAGGTGGGCTCGTGTGAACTCACATCTTCTTGAATTCTTTCCGGTAACCCTTTTATAAATGCGTCGATCTTCTCTTCTTTGTCTTCAAACATTCTGGGACACAATAGGCACAATTCTGTGAATCGTCGTTCGTACGTGGTGATATCAAAACCTTGCGTTCAAAATCCTCTAAGCTCTACCTTGAGCTTATTGACCTCGTTTCGGGGACGATACTGCTCGTTCTTCAATTGCTTGAATAGTGACCATGATAGTGCGTAAGCAGCATCTTGTCCTACCTGCTCGAGATAGGTATTCCACCACGTTAACGTCGTACCTGTGAAGGTATGCGTAGTGTACTTAACTTTGTCCTCTTCAGTACACTTACTTATGGCAAACACCGATTCGACCTTCTCGGTCCACCGTTTCAATCCAATTAGTCCTTCGGTTCCATCAAATTCCAAAGGTTTGCAGGCAGTGAATTCTTTGTAGGAGCATCCTACACGATTTCTTGCGGAATTAATTCCACTGCTAGATCTAGAGTTATTGTTATTTTGCATTGCAGCCTGCACTGCGGCTATGTTCACAGCAAGGAAAACACGAAAGTCTTCCTCACTCATGTTCAAGTTCTGACGAGTCGCCGGTGCCATTTCCTTCAAAATAGCCAAAAAAATTGAGTTAATCATATAGAATTTAAGAGTAGTCAATAGTATTTCATAGCATAATATGAACTTATTTACAAAAGCTTTTTCTTCATATTAGCATTTTATAGTTTTAATTCGGGTAGTACCTACCCGTTAAGTTCATACTTAGCAGCTATTATACAATTCAACTACTACGATTCTATATGAAAAACTTATTACAATAATATTTTGCTTTCAAACTTTATACAATATTTTACAAACTTACAATACCGCTATAATACATATAGGATGAAATATAACACATAATAACTTTGCTACTCGGCAGCTATGAAGGCAATTCTAGTTAATACGCAAGTTGTTCAGCAAAAGAAATAAAGACACGTAATTCATAAGTCCAGAAACAAGTCATGCATTCAGGTTTTACTAAGACGACTTCCCATCCTTGATCTTGTGGAAAATAACCGTTATAACCATTGGCTTGGCAGCATGTTGTAATGTCGTCAAAAGGACGAGGGTTTCGTAATGTCCAACAGCCCCGTAATAATCTAAAAACCTTGTTTCTCACCCTAACTACTGAATCCGTCACTTGTGGGAAGGTTTTATTTAAAAGCTGCAATCCGATGTTCTTTTTCTCACTTTGGTAAGAAGCGAACATCACTAACCCGTAAGCATAACATACTTCTTTATGTTGCATGTTAGAAGCTCTTTCTAATTCATGAAATCCTATGTTGGGATATGTTGAGTCAAAATAGGTTCTTAACCCGTAGCGTAAAATTGCATTTGGGTTCCCCGCATTTAACGCTTTAAAGAAAAAACGGCGTAACTTACGGTCTCCCCAATGTGATATACCCCACCTATCAAAGGAAAGCCTTTTATAAACTAAGGCATTTCTAGAAAGTCTTTCAAATGTTTGACAAGTTAATTTCGCCATAACTAAATGTGCTGATGAATTCTGACCAACTCTAGACAAGATTTCCTCAATCATATCCTCTGGTAGGTCTTCTAAAATATTCGGTTGTCTACCCTTAACGTCCATTTTGTTTTTATACTGTAAAATAGACAAGGATTAGATTCGTAAAAGATAATTAACAAACAATACAAGCAGATTTTTTATATAACATAAAAGTACAAGCACACTACAATACATATAATACACAACATGATTACAACCCTCTAATCTGAATCACTGGTTTCTTCTTCTTCAGACTTGGTTCGTTTTCCTAATTTTCTAGGAATATATGGTGTTCCTCTAATACGAGCCGTCATTTTCCACAATGGTTTAGAAAAACCTGGTGGTTTAGAGGTTCCCGGGTCATTGTTACATTTTAGGAAATACGGATGTTGCCGATACATATAAAGTTTATCGGGGTTGGAATCGGGTTTCTCTATTTTTATACCTTTTCCCTTATTATTTTCTTTCGCTTTATTAAATTGGGTCGAGGTAATTTCTATAACATCATCGAAATCCTCATCGGGATCCGATTCATCGGAAAATTGATAATCTTCCCAATATTTTGCTTCCTCGGCGGAAACACCATTGACCATTATTAACTTTGGTCCGTTGGTTGAGAATTTTCTTTTATTTAATCGATTTACTATAGGTATCAATATTTCTTCCTCCGGAACCTCTTCTTCTTCCGGTTCCTCCTCTTCCGGTTCCTCCTCTTCCGGTTCCTCTTCTTCCGGTTCCTCTTCGGGAATTTGTGAATCTTCCCAAAATATATTCGACTCTTCATTATTATTAGGTGAATCGATGGGATTTGTACTAGTGGTAGACATCTATCACACAATATCAAACACAATAAGAGGTTAATATAATACATAATATTTACATGTTAATAATATATAGTTTCCAACAAAAGTGTTAAGCAATCGTTTTTAAAGAAAACACGGTCGAAGTCCAGACTCACTAATGTATCCTAACAAACTCGATAAGACACACTAATGCAAATTTATGGTTCTCTAAGACCAACGCTCGGATACCAACTGAAATGTCCCGTTCATATTGATTATAAACGTTCCATATTAATTGATTTCGTCGCGAGGTTTTGACCTCTATATGAGGCGTTTTTCAAAGACTGCATTCATTTTTAAAACAACCATAACCTTTATTTTATCGATAAAGGTTTAAAAAGCATTACGTAGATTATCAAATAATGATAATCTAAAATATACCGTTTACACACGACCATTACATAATGGTTTACAATATGAATATATTACATCAAAAATAAGTTTCTTGAATGCAGTTTTACATAATATCATACAAGCATGGACTCCAAATCTTGTCCTTATTTTAGTATGCAACAGCGGAAGCTCTTAATAATCACCTGAGAATAAACATGCTTAAAACGTCAACAAAAATGTTGGTAAGTTATAGGTTTAACCTATATATTATCAAATCATAATAATAGACCACAAGATTTCATATTTCAATACATCCCATACATAGAGATAAAAATCATTCATACGGTGAACACCTGGTAACCGACATTAACAAGATGCATATAAGAATATCCCCATCATTCCGGGTCATCCATCGGACATGATATAAAAACTCGAAGTACTAAAGCATCCGCTACAACGGATGGGGTTTGTTGGGCCCAATAGATCTATCTTTAGGATTCGCGTCAATTAGTAGACTGGTTTACTAATTCTTAGGTTACCAAGTAAAAGGGGCATATTCGGCTTCGATCGTTCAACCATAGAAAGTAGTTTCATGTACTTGTGTCTATTTTGTAAAACATTTATAAAGCTGCATGTATTCTCATCCCAAAAATATTAGATTTTAAAAGTGGGACTATAACTCACTTTCACAGATTTTTACTTCGTCGAGAAGTAAGACTTGGCCACTGGTCGATTCACGAACCTATAACAAATATGTACATATATATCAAAGTATGTTCAAAATATATTTACAATATTTCTAATACGTTTTAATGTTTTAAGTTTATTAAGTCAGCTGTCCTCGTTAGTAACCTACAACTAGTTGTCCATAGTTAGATGTACAGAAATAAATTGATATATATTATCTTGACCCAATCCACGACCTAGTGTATACATGTCTCAGGCTAGATCACAACTCAAAGTATATATATTTTTGGAATCAACCTCAACCCTGTATAGCTAACTCCAACATTACTGCATATAGAGTGTCTATGGTTGTTCCAAATAATATATATAGATGGGTCGATATGATATGTCAAAACATTTGCATACGTGTCTATGGTATCCCAAGATTACATAATATATTAGAATATATGTATTATACAATATAAGTTAGCTAGGATATGATTAATATAGATTTGTTACCAATTTTCACGTAGCTACAACAAGTAAAAATATCCAATCTTGTTTTACCCATAACTTCTTCGTTTTAAATCCGTTTTGAGTGAATCCAATTGCTATAGTTTCATATTGAACTTTAGTTTATGAATCTATACAGAAAAAGTATAAGTTTATAGTCAGAAATACAGGTTACAAGTCGTTTTTGTAAAGGTAGTCATTTCAGTCGAAAGAACGACGTCTAGATGACCATTTTGGAAAACATACTTTCACTTTGAGTTTAATCATGGTTTTTGGATATAGTTTCATGTTCATAAGAAAAATCATTTTCCCAGAAGAAAAACTTTTAAATCAAAGTTTATCATAGTTTTTAATTAACTAACCCAAAACAGCCCGCGGTGTTACTACGACGGCGTATATTCAGTTTTACGGTGTTTTTTGTGTTTTCAGGTTTTAAATCATTAAGTTAGCATATCATATAGATATAGAACATGTGTCTAGTTGATTTTAAAAGTCAAGTTAGAAGGATTAACTTTTGTTTGCGAACAAGTTTAGAATTAACTAAACTGTGTTCTAGTGATTTCAAGTTTAAACCTTCGAATAAGGTAGTTTTATATATATGAATCGAATGATGTTATGAACATCATTACTACCTCAGGTTTTGTGGATAAACCTACTGGAAATGAGAAAAATAGATCTAGCTTCAAAGGATCCTTGGATGGCTTGAAAGTTCTTGAAGCAGAATCATGACACGAAAACAAGTTCAAGTAAGATTTCCACTCGAAATAAGATTGTTATAGTTATAGAAATTGAATCAAAGTTTGAATATGAGTATTACCTTATATTAGAAAGATATCTTACTGTAAATAAAAAAGATTTCTTGAGGTTGGATGATCACTTTACAAGATTGGAAGTAAGCTAGCAAACTTGAAAGTATTCTTGATTTTATGAAACTAGAACTTATAGAATTTATGAAGAACACTTAGAACTTGAAGATAGAACTTGAGAGAGATCAATTTAATGAAGAAAATTGAAGAATGAAAGTGTTTGTAGGTGTTTTTGGTCGTTGGTATATGGATTAGATATAAAGGATGTGTAATTTTGTTTACATGTAAATAAGTCATGAATGATTACTAATATTTTTGTAATTTTATGAGATATTTCATGCTAGTTTCCAAATGATGGTTCCCACATGTGTTAGGTGACTCACATGTGCTGCTAAGAGCTGATCATTGGAGTGTATATACCAATAGTACATACATCTAAAATTTGTGTATTGTACGAGTACGAATACGGGTGCATACTAGTAGAATTGTTGATGAAACTGAACGAGGATGTAATTGTAAGCATTTTTGTTAAGTAGAAGTATTTTGATAAGTGTCTTGAAGTCTTTCAAAAGTGTATGAATACATATTAAAACACTACATGTATATACATTTTAACTGAGTCATTAAGTCATCGTTAGTCGTTACATGTTAATGTTGTTTTGAAACCTTTAGGTTAACGGTCTTGTTAAATGTTGTTAACCCATTATTTATTATATCTAAAGAGATGTTAAATTATTACATTATCATGATATTATGATATATTAATATATCTTAGTATGATATATATACAGTTAAATGTTGTTACAACGATAATCGTTACATATATGTCTCGTTTCGAAATCATTAAGTTAGTAGTCTTGTTTTTACATATGTAGTTCATTGTTAATACACTTAATGACATGTTTACTTATCATTTATCATGATTAAACATAGTGTATCAATATCTTAATATGATTCATATGTATTTAGTAAGACATTGTTATAACGATAATCGTTATACATATCGTTTCGAGTTTCTTAATTCAATAAACTCAATTTTATGTATATAACTCATTGTTAAAATACCTAATGAGATACTTACTTATCATAATATCATGTTAACTATATATATAATCATATATATATGTCATCATATATTTTTTACAAGTTTTAACGTTCGAGAATCACCGGTCAACTTGGGTGGTCAATTGTCTATATGAAACCTATTTAAATTAATCAAGTCTTAACAAGTTTGATTGCTTAACATGTTGGAAACACTTAATCATGTAAATAACAATTTCATTTAATATATATAAACATGGAAAAGTTCGGGTCACTACAACAATTTCGACACCACAGCTACCTAAGTGTGGGGAGATTCAAATGTTTTAAAAAAGAAAATACTGTCTAGAGTTAGTTGTTCTGTTCTCGTGTAATTCCAAGAATGGAATCCGATTGGTCTTTTCCACTAGCAGACACTAAAGAACTAGTTTTCTCCCCCATTCTGAATTTTTTTTTTGTAGGTTTTATATGAAATTAATATGCTTTTTAAATTTAAGTTTTGTGTAAATTTAAAAACAAAAATTTGCTTTATTTCATTAAGTTTAAAAAATGATTTCTAAAATTCGTCGTAAGTTAAAGACTAGATCATAGAATCGAAATTGCTTTACCCAAAGACGGAGCGAAAAATTTTGTTATCATTATTTTTAATATTACTGATCTAAAGTATGCAAAAATAAAAATAAAAAATAAAAAATTAAAAAAATTAAAAAACTCGAAAATCTTTGTTTTTAAAACAATCACTTTAAAACGACAATTTTTAAATTTTGTCAATGGATGAACTAGGTAAACGTACCGAAACTACCTCTACCTAAAGTAAAAGGAAACAAAATTTTAAAAAAATTATACATTTAAATTGTTTTAATAAATAAAGGTTTTATAAAAAAAAATATTATGTATATATATGTTTGTATTTTATATTATGTACAAAACAGGGTAAAACAGCGCATTTTCAAAGACTGACATTAAAGTTTAGCAAAAGCTACTAATTTTGACGACAAGACGCAAAATATCAAATGTGATATAAAATAATATGTTTGCAAACTCGGTATTTTTAATCACTTTTCTACACTAATCACCCTCATGAATTTATAATTATAGTCTGATTTCATGCAAATGAGGGCATTGCATGATCTCAAGTGTGGGGAAGGGTTATAAATTCTCTCGGGTTAACACTTAGTTTAATTGCCAAATTTTGTGAAAATTTGAAAAAATTTCAATTAAATGAATTCAAAATCATGTTTATACATATTTATGAACGATAAAACTAGGTGTTAATGCCGAAATTATTGTTACCTCGGAAAGGACATAAATGGAGAAACAACCCAAAACGCTTGAATTCATTTAAAATGGAATAGAAGAGAATAAAAAGGCAAAGAAAGAATAAATAAAAGCTAAGTGTGAGAAGAATTTACCAAGTTCTTTAAAACATATATCACATATTTTGTACAAGATTATTGCAGGTACTTTTGCTTTAGACTAAACTAATCAGTTTTACCCGATTTACTGCAATATATTTGAAAGAATAGATGGATCTACACGATGAATCAATTCCATCATTAAAAGGAAGTAAAGTCTTTCGAAAAAGACACTCGCTTCTTGATTTAGGTCAGGAAGTTGTCGTCCAGACCAACTGTAGGTTGATGAAAAATCTAGAAAAGTCATCTCTAAAATCAGCAGGAAATCCACGGACCTCAGCATCAAACAGGGTCGCCAAGTGGTCAGACTTATCCTAACCATGAGAGTATCTGTCTCGTAAAATGGGGAGGGCGCCGTGCAAATTAGCTTGATAAGACTAATGAATCAGACCCCCAGAAAGGATAATCTCCTTAAAGATTAAAAATCAGCTTTTAAGACTGATATTACTCAATCCTTGAGATTGACTTTAAAGATTGAGAATTACAAACTCATGGAATTCGATGATATCTAAACTCGAGTTTGAACGAGAAAAATTTTTGATCAAATTAAAACCGATTTGTTTTGTGAAAACCTATTTTCAATGCGTTCATTACCATTAAACGTAAAATCCTAAGAATTCACCTGGAATTCATTAGGTCACCTGAACCAAATCGGGTGTCAACCGTAAGAACGGTGATTGTATAGCATGGTCGGAGACAGGACCTTGTGCCAGACTGAAAAATCATAGGGTGATCTTTACTATTTCTCCTACAAAGGATAGTATTTGCATCCGACACGTTTTAGACTATGATTAACTGCATGTCATTAGACACTGCCTTAACAGTTTCTTGTTCATCGCCTTCCTTTACAACCGGACGGTAGTTTACCGAAAGGTAATATATGGAACAAGTATACTGGACGTGTTGCTTTCGTAATACAAGGATTAGCAAGTGGGTGACACAAAACCATAAGTTTTGAGCTAAAATTTTCAAATCTGAAACCCACAAAACCCACAAAAACAATTTGTAACATCCCGCGTTTTTCGTTAAATTTATTTTAACGCCGTCTTTTTTTTTTTAATGACATCTCTCCTCACCTATACTCGTACACTTCGTTAACTAATGTTCTTGATAATCCCGTTATTCGATTACAACATCTCTCGTTAACTTGCGTTTTAAAAATATTCGATCGGTTAAATCCCGCACCCGCTTTGAAACTCGAGGGACCGGAGTTGCCAAATGGGCAAACTAGTTGACTAGGTCAACTAGTCAACCCATTTTTTTCATTCCATCATCTCCCTCATCTCTTTTCTCTCCATCTCAAGAACACACACACAAACCCATTCCATTCATTCATCATCTAAATTCAATCTTGGAAGCTCACAACAAATCCGACTACATATTCTTAATTCTCTCGTCATTCTCTACGATTTGATACTAACTTCATTGATTTTGGGTAACATTTCTAAAACTCTAGATTTCTCAAATTCGTGTTTTTGACTTGATATGTTGTTAGTTAGTGTCTATGGCTCGTGTATAACATGAATATATGATTTGTATGCTCGATCTTGATGTTTTGGTGTAACTAGCTTGAAAATGAAAAGTGTATGCTTAATCTTTGATTTTGGATGATCAAATGTGTTAGATTGTTAAAGTTCATGTTTTAAAAGTGTTATTAGCATCATTAGCTTCATGTTGATGTATAGATTGATTAAAGAAACTTCATAAACGTGATTATTGATTTTGTGAACTTTTGGTTAGGGTTTGATAGCTTTAAAACGAACTTTTGATGCGTTGAATGCTCGTTAATGTTATTAATAAGTGTTTAGTTGTATTACATGTTTGATTACCTTCAAAACGGCATATCATATGTATAAATTGGATTCCCGGAACTTGAAATGCATTTGATGAACCTAAACTTTGATTTTGAACGCTTAACGACCATTCAACGAGGTTTCTGTTGTCTTAAATGATGATTTTGATTAATGATATGTGGTTAGTTGTATTCCTTGTCGAAATAGCTTTCCGACGATATAAAATACATGTTCTAATTGTTTGCGGATCATAAAATGTGATTGTTTGTGTTTTGGTTCGTCCATTTGAGGAATTCAGCAAACAGACCCTGGATGCCAATTGGGACGCCGTCCTGACTTTTGGGACGCCGTCCCACTCTTCATATTGGGACGCCGTCCTGATTTTGGGACGCCGTCCCACTCTTCATATTGGGACCCCGTCCTGATTTTGGGACACCGTCCTGATACACTAAAATGGGCTGTTTTGCTTGGTCATTTGACGTAAAATGTTTGATATGCTACGGACCTCCGATTAACATGAAACTTGGCCAACATGCTCATATATGATTATATAACTTAGAAAAATTGTCGGATACCCGACCCGACCCCGTTGACTTTGACTTTGACCAAGTTTGACTTTTAGTCAAACTTAACTAAACACTTATGCAATCGTTCTAGTCTTTCTTTTATACTTGATTCTTGCATGAAACTTGACAACGTGATTCACATGCTATACTTTTCGAGTCGTAACGAGCCATAGGACTAATTGAACACATTTCACCCGACCTTGTGTCGTAACCGGTTAATTGATACAACTTATTTGTTTAGGTCGAGGCTAAGCAACTATCATGCACACGTTTACTTTGTGAAGTACTTTTATACTCGTGCACTCGAGGTGAGATCATAGTCCCACTTTTCAACAACTTTTATACTTTTAAATCGTGGGCTGAGAAACATATACATTACGTACTTATATACATTTCACACGTATATATATTTTTCATACTTTTATACATTGAAACGATTGTGAATACAAAGATACGGACGAGTTTGAACGAAAATCCTCAATTCAATTATCATTAGTTACATCAGATGGTGTAAGCGAGACTATGTTGTGTGGATCCATACGGGTTTGACTAACCCTCATTCGGACGGCTCGCTACCGTTAAGCGAATGAAATATATTCTGGTACGGTGTATGTTCTAACACTTTTATGCTGAGGTAAATGATACAGTTAAGCTTTGATAATTGGGTGCTCGGTAAACAACAATACTTATGGAATTTCAAACGATTTGGAAAATCGATTTATACTATAAATTGTGGTTCAACTTATTTTACTTACATACTCACTTACTAGACCTATGATTTCACCAACATTTTTCCTTGACAGTTTTCTATATGTTTCTCAGGTTCATACTTGGCTATTTGATACATGCTTCCGCGTACACTCATACTTGCTTGGAGTCAAGCATGCATGCATACACTCTGATTTCTTGCTTGGGGTCAAGCATACATACATACATACGCTAGTGATAGCACCTTTGGATTCAAACATATTGTTTACATACTTACGCTATTTATAGCAACCGCGATTTTAAACTAATTATGTCGCAAGTTATTTCATTTATACTTTATACTCTTGTAAACTTAAACTTGTCGTCGAACGATTTTGTAAACTAAACTTTGCAAGCATGATACGTTTCAAAAGAATGCGACATAATTTTTGGTCAAACGAGTCTCATATAGGGACTACGACCACGTAACGGGACCTAAGTAGTCGGCGCCGTCAATGACGATTTGGTCGGGTCGCTACAGATGGTATCAGAGCGTTGGTTGTAGGGAACTAGGATATCCATTAGTGTGTCTGACAGAGTCGTTAGGACGCATTAGTGAATCTAGACTACAACCGGATAGTTAGCCATTGCATTCTGACATACATTTGCTATAGATAGCACTTACTTGAATACTTGTGCATTATACTTGAATCATTCTTAGGCAAACTTTTTAATGGTACCCAACCTTCATCATACGAACTCGTATTCCGCCACTTTTTGGTAACACACGTGAATTCAAGGTTTATACGCGTACGGATGACCACGACTTCGTTAGTCACTCTAGTTCGGGAATTCTGACTCCTTGGTTGTTATCCACCCCGTCTCAGCTTACTATCCACAAGTGTTGTAAAGTTACCACCACTACTCTAGATGAGTATCGTCATCACTATTTATCACTACGGTTGCGAACTACTTGTTATCATGACTCGTTACTCTTTTCATACCTAAGTACATTTTTGTCTGACTCGAACCGCATTGACGTGAATAATCATTTATACACTTCCCTCGGGAAACGCTTCCTTAGAGTTGCAGAAATTCTTTCGATTTAATACGAGTCACGTTTGAGACATCGTTACATTTTGTTCATTTTAGGTCTTCACGATGACACGAACTTGAATCTATGGAGTGATGTGGGAATGGAGGTATGAGTTAGCGTAATATAACGACACTCGATCAACGTGGTTATATTACGGTAAGACATACCAAAGTTCTAGTGACACGTGATGGTGGTTAGACTCGATCAACCTAAACACCACCATGTGCCATGTACATGACTTCATCTATTCATGTTGGACATCTGAAAACTCCGAGAATATTGATAACAACCATACCGGGGACACACCTTCGATTTTTGTCGAACTATACTTATGCTTCCGAATGAATTACCGATTCCTTTCGACTTCAACCGTATGTTACACGTGTATACTATCTCGTCCTCGCACAGTCTTATTAACTAACTACAATTTACTCGTTATGCTCGCATCGAGGCGGAAACTTCTCTCGCCTTACACTCGTAATTCTGGTTCAGGAAATCTTTTGTTTTAAATTCTCAATGGAGAGAGACTCTTCACGTTATACTAGTATTCGCCTCGAGGGTGAATAGTCTCGACGAACGTATTTGGAAACCGATAAATCTTCCACAACGCAAATTTCTTGAGAAACTTGTCCTAACAAACTTGTTCAAATATACCTTACGGAATGTACTCCATTTCGGACCGAGATCCTCGTTTCATTTCTAGACTTCGGAGTGCCTTACAAAAAGCCTCGGGACCACGTTTAGACATGAGTACCGCGTACCATCCACAACCGACGGACCGAACAAACATACGATTTAAACCTTGGAAACCATAATACAAGTTTGTATTACCAACTTCAAATTTACTTGAGAGAAGTGTTTTCCTTTAGCCAAATCCTCGTACTACAATGATTTTCATTCGAGTTTTAACGCCACACCTTTTGAAACCACATGTGACCGGAAACGTCATTCTCCTTTTTGTCGAACCAAGTAAACGATGATCAATTCACCGGGGCCGAGTTTATTCATGAACAACCGAGAAAATTTATACATATTCAAGCAAGACCCAACGCGACTCGTAATCACCAAGAGCTACGCCGATGTTAGACGTAAACCTTTCTAATTCCATGGGGAACCGCGTAATATTAAAAGTCGCACCTTGAGGAGGTGTAGTCCGTTTCGGGAAATATAGAAAACAAAATCCGTGATATTTTAATCCTTTTGAAATCTTGGGGCGTTTTGGACCCGTTGCTAGCCGTTTAGATTTTCCGACCCATTTTGAGTCTCCGTTTATCCTACATTTGATGTATCAACTTAAAAGACGTGTTTTGCGAAACAAGAACTTGTTATTCCTTTTCGATGGGCTCACTATCGACGATAAACTTCATTCCTAGGAGGGCCGGTCGAAATCATGAATCGTGAACCCAAACTCTAAGACGACGTGAAACCCCGACCGTCAAAGTTCGTTGAAATACCCTAGAACGTACTTCTCCCTCATTCGTAGAATTGGCAACACAAGATCTCGAGGAAGATTCAACAACTACTACTTCCAACTAAATTTCGGGACGAAATTTCTTTTGAGGTGTGGATAATGTAACATCCCGCGTTTTTCGTTAAATTTATTTTAACGCCGTCTTTTTTTTTTAATGACATCTCTCCTCACCTATACTCGTACACTTCGTTAACTAATGTTCTTGATAATCCCGTTATTCGATTACAAAATCTCTCGTTAACTTGCGTTTTAATAATATTCGATCGGTTAAATCCCGCACCCGCTTTGAAACTCGAGGGACCGGAGTTGCCAAATGGGCAAACTAGTTGACTAGGTCAACTAGTCAACCCATTTTTTTCATTCCATCATCTCCCTCATCTCTTTTCTCTCCATCTCAAGAACACACACACAAACCCATTCCATTCATTCATCATCTAAATTCAATCTTGGAAGCTCACAACAAATCCGACTACATATTCTTAATCCTCTCGTCATTCTCTACGATTTGATACTAACTTCATTGATTTTGGGTAACATTTCTAAAACTCTAGATTTCTCAAATTCATGTTTTTGACTTGATATGTTGTTAGTTAGTGTCTATGGCTCGTGTATAACATGAATATATGATTTGTATGCTCGATCTTGATGTTTTGGTGTAACTAGCTTGAAAATGAAAAGTGTATGCTTAATCTTTGATTTTGGATGATCAAATGTGTTAGATTGTTAAAGTTCATGTTTTAAAAGTGTTACTAGCATCATTAGCTTCATGTTGATGTATAGATTGATTAAAGAAACTTCATAAACGTGATTATTGTTTTTGTGAACTTTTGGTTAGGGTTTGATAGCTTTAAAACGAACTTTTGATGCGTTGAATGCTCGTTAATGTTATTAATAAGTGTTTAGTTGTATTACATGTTTGATTACCTTCAAAACGGCATATCATATGTATAAATTGGATTCCCGGAACTTGAAATGCATTTGATGAACCTAAACTTTGATTTTGAACGCTTAACGACCATTCAACGAGGTTTCTGTTGTCTTAAATGATGATTTTGATTAATGATATGTGGTTAGTTGTATTCCTTGTCGAAATAGCTTTCCGACGATATAAAATACATGTTCTAATTGTTTGCGGATCATAAAATGTGATTGTTTGTGTTTTGGTTCGTCCATTTGAGGAATTCAGCAAACAGACCCTGGATGCCAATTGGGACGCCGTCCTGACTTTTGGGACGCCGTCCCACTCTTCATATTGGGACGCCGTCCTGATTTTGGGACGCCGTCCCACTCTTCATATTGGGACACCGTCCTGATTTTGGGACACCGTCCTGATACACTAAAATGGGCTGTTTTGCTTGGTCATTTGACGTAAAATGTTTGATATGCTACGGACCTCCGATTAACATGAAACTTGGCCAACATGCTCATATATGATTATATAACTTATAAAAATTGTCGGATACCCGACCCGACCCCGTTGACTTTGACTTTGACCAAGTTTGACTTTTAGTCAAACTTAACTAAACACTTATGCAATCGTTCTAGTCTTTCTTTTATACTTGATTCTTGCATGAAACTTGACAACGTGATTCACATGCTATACTTTTCGAGTCGTAACGAGCCATAGGACTAATTGAACACATTTCACCCGACCTTGTGTCGTAACCGGTTAATTGATACAACTTATTTGTTTAGGTCGAGGCTAAGCAACTATCATGCACACGTTTACTTTGTGAAGTACTTTTATACTCGTGCACTCGAGGTGAGATCATAGTCCCACTTTTCAACAACTTTTATACTTTTAAATCGTGGGCTGAGAAACATATACATTACGTACTTATATACATTTCACACGTATATATATTTTTCATACTTTTATACATTGAACACAATTGTGAATACAAAGATACGGACGAGTTTGAACGAAAATCCTCAATTCAATTATCATTAGTTACATCAGATGGTGTAAGCGAGACTATGTTGTGTGGATCCATACGGGTTTGACTAACCCTCATTCGGACGGCTCGCTACCGTTAAGCGAATGAAATATATTCTGGTACGGTGTATGTTCTAACACTTTTATGCTGAGGTAAATGATACAGTTAAGCTTTGATAATTGGGTGCTCGGTAAACAACAATACTTATGGAATTTCAAACGATTTGGAAAATCGATTTATACTATAAATTGTGGTTCAACTTATTTTACTTACATACTCACTTACTAGACCTATGATTTCACCAACGTTTTTCGTTGACAGTTTTCTATATGTTTCTCAGGTTCATACTTGGCTATTTGATACATGCTTCCGCGTACACTCATACTTGCTTGGAGTCAAGCATGCATGCATACACTCTGATTTCTTGCTTGGGGTCAAGCATACATACATACATACGCTAGTGATAGCACCTTTGGATTCAAACATATTGTTTACATACTTACGCTATTTATAGCAACCGCGATTTTAAACTAATTATGTCGCAAGTTATTTCATTTATACTTTATACTCTTGTAAACTTAAACTTGTCATCGAACGATTTTGTAAACTAAACTTTGCAAGCATGATATGTTTCAAAAGAATGCGACATAATTTTTGGTCAAACGAGTCTCATATAGGGACTACGACCACGTAACGGGACCTAAGTAGTCGGCGCCGTCAATGACGATTTGGTCGGGTCGCTACACAATTTGCAAACACCGGTGAAGGGTTATTCCGGAAAACTTATCTAGGGTAAAATCTCGAATGAATTTTCAAAAGATCAAATGTTTTCATAAAGATCCAATTTCCTAAAGGATCTAAATTTTCATAGTCATGTGGGACTGTAAACCACATCGTTACTATCATTGTTCATACCGCCGTATTGAAATCACTGATGTACAAAGTGTGAAGAATAAAGAAGTGATTCTGGTAAAGTTATATTCAAGTTCTATATTGCTTGAGGACAAGCAACGCTCAAGTGTGAGAATATTTGATAATGCTAAAAACGAACATATATTTCATAGCATTATCCTTCAAGAAAGACAAGCTTTTAGTTGCAATTGTTCTAATTTCAAGTAATTATCGTTTAAATTGTAGCGACCCCGACAAATCGTCAAGTGACGGCGTCGACTACGTAGGTCCCATTACATGGTCATAAGTCTTTAAGACAACGTTTGACCAAAATATGTCGCATTCATTTCAATGAAAAAGGGTGTTTCAAGTTTACAAAAAGAAGTTCGACGGCTAGTTACATTGCAATGTTAAACGTACAATTAAAACCTATGCGACACAATTTAAAAGTAGCCAAAAAGATGCTCCAAATATGCATGTATACTCGACATCCAAGCAAGTATCAAAAGAGTGCGGAAGCATGTATCACTTAAGCATTCAAAACCTGAGAAAAACATAGAAGAATCTGTCAACGAAAACGTTGGTGAAATCATAGGTTTAGTAAATGAGTATGTAAGTAAAATAAGTTGAACCACAAGTTATAGTATAAGTCGATTTTCCGAATCGTTTGAATTCCATAAGTATTGTTGTTTACCGAGCACCCAATTATCAAAGCTTAACCGTATCATTTACCTCAGCATAAAAGTGTTAGAACATACACCGTACCAGAATATATTTCATTCGCTTAACGGTAGCGAGCCGTCCGAATGAGGGTTAGTCAAACCCGTATGGATCCACACAACATAGTCTCGCTTACACCATCTGATGTAACTAATGATAATTGAATTGAGGATTTTCGTTCAAACTCGTCCGTATCTTTGTATTCACAATTGTGTTCAATGTATAAAAGTATGAAGAATATATATACGTGTGAAATGTATATAAGTACGTAATGTATATGTTTCTCAGCCCACGATTTAAAAGTATAAAAGTTGTTGAAAAGTGGGACTATGATCTCACCTCGAGTGCACGAGTATGAAAGTACTTCACAAAGTAAACGTGTGCATGAAAGTTGCTTAGCCTTGACCTAAACAAGTAAGTTGTATCAATTTACCCGTTACGACACAAGGTCGGGTGAAATGTGCTCAATTAGTCCTATGGCTCGTTATGACTCGAATAGTATAGCATGCGAATCACGTTGTCAAGTTTCATGCAAGAATCAAGTATAAAATAAGATTAGAACGATTGTATAAGTGTTTTGTTAAGTTTGACTAAAAGTCAAACTTGGTCAAAGTCAACGAAAAAGTCAACACGTTCGGGTCGGGTCCCAAACTATTTTTCTAAGCTTAGAAATCATATATGAGCATGTTGGCCAAGTTACATGTTAATCGGAGGTGCGTAGCATAGCAAACATTTTTCGAAATTTGACAAAGTAGGTCAGAACCCAAACACGGCTATTGCCGCGCCGCGGCCAGAGGTGTCGCGCCGCGACATTAGGCGTGGCCTGGTACCTGGTCAGTTTCAAAGGTTCAAGTCTTGATCCAAAATTCAATTTAGCACAAAACGCAAACCGTAAACACTTAGAATACGCATCTTATATCATTGGAAAGCTCTTTTGACAAGGAATACAATTAACTACCTTTCACAAGCAAAAACATCAATTACAATAACCGAAAACTCGTCAATTGATCAAGAAGGGTTTATTTTCAAAGTTTCAAGTTCGTAAAACGTATTTTATGATTCGGGAATCCAATTTACACATACGATATGCCGTTCCGAAGGTAATTAAGCATACAATGCATCTAAACATTTACTAACAACATTAACAAGCATTCAACGCATCAAAAGTTCATTTCAAAGTCTATCAAACCCTAATCAAAATTCACAAAAATCACAAATCATGTATTTGAAGTTTTCTTAATCAACCTACGCATCAAAACGAAGCTAGTGATACTAGTAACACAATTACAACATGAACTTTAGCAATTAAACAACTTTTAATCATCCAAAATCAAAGATTAAGCACACCCATTTCAAAAGTTCAAACTAGTTACTCAAATCAACAAATCGAGCAAACAAAACATGTATTCATGTTATACACGAGCCATAGACACTAACTAACACAATTTCAAGTCAAAAACACGAATTTATAGAAATCTAGAGTTTTTAGAAAGTTACCCAAACTTGATGATATTGGTATCAAAATGTAGAGGGTGAAGAAAGGATCACGAAAATGTAATTTGTTTTGATGTTTGCTTCTCCAATCGGATTTAGATGATGATTTTATGTTTGAGGGTTTTGAGTTCAAAAATGGGGAGTAGAGAGAAAGAGGAGGATGAAGGTGGGAGGTGGAGATGAAATGAATGGATGTGGTAAGTGGGTTGACTAGTTGACCTAGTCAACTAGTTTGCCCATTTGGCAAACTCGGTCCCTCGAGTTTCAAAGCGGGTGCGGGAATTAACCCAACGAATATTTTAAAAACGTTCGAGTAACGGATGACGTTATAATTAGATAACGAGAATATTATGAACGTTAGTTAACGAAAGATACAAATTTGAATAACGAAAGATATTAAAAAAAAAAAGACGGTGTTAAAATAAATTTAACGGAAAATCACGGGATGTTACATTATCCACACCTCAAAAGAAATTTCGTCCCGAAATTTAGTTGGAAGTAGTAGTCGATGTCTCTTACTCGAGACCTAGCGTTGTTCAATCTACGGAGCAGTGAAGATACATCCTTAGGCATTTCCACAAATCTGAATAGTCGGGGTGTTACGTAGTAGTAAGGTTTGGTTTTACGATCCACAAGTTCAGCCGGTTTTCCTATGAAGAGTAGTTTGTCATCAATAGTTGGTGCATCTAGAAGGATTGCAAGTTCCTGTTCCGCAGGACACGTTTCTAAGTTTGTTACACGAAATGTAAGGTAAACGGAAACTTAATTGAGTCGGCAGTTCTAAATGGTAGGGAGCGGCTCCAATACGCCCCAAGGTTTCAAAAGGTTCAATATTGCGGATATAACCTTCCTCGATTTCCCAAAATGAATTACACCTCTCCAAGGTGCGGTTTCTCAATACTACGCGGTCACACACTGGAATTTTGCGAGGTTTTCATCTAAGTTTGGTATAACTCTTTTGGCAACTACGGGTCGTCTCGAGCCCTTCTCGGACTTGAATGATCTCAATTGTTGTTTCTTGAACGGGTTAAGATTCGGTGTTTGTTTGCCACATGCGTTGGCCCAACGAATAGGGGTATGACATTTGCGGTCATATAGGATTTCGGAAGTGCGGCGTTGGTACACGAATGGTAACTATCGTAGTATGAGGGATCAACTAAAAGTGACAATGCAAGATCGAAACATGTCTTTCCAAGATGTAAATCGTTCGTTTGCTCGGTTCATCGATTTGTGGGTGGTACGCGGTACTCATGTCTAAGCGGGTTCCCAAGGTTTCTTGCAAAACTAGAAGCGATACGAGTATTGATTCGAGGTAATTGGCAATGGTACACCGTATTGGAAAAAGAATTCCTTACGATATGTTTGAACGAGCTAGTTAGGGTTTGAAAACGTTCGTTGGAACAAGTTCCTTACCGGCTACAGAGAACATTTTTTTTTTTTTTTTTTTCAGGGCTATTCACCCTCGTGGTGAATACTAGTAATACATGATGAGTCTCTCTCTCCATTGAGAAAGTATATAAAAGGTTTCCTTATACAAAAGTACAAGCAAAAGGACAGGAGTGGAATGAGAACTTAGAATAGGATGAGCTCACATCCTGAGGTAGCCATATCGCGCATCTAGTGGTCAAATGTTGAGACCTGGTGGGAAAACGAGATAGAACACATAGTTGTATAGTTCGGGGTTGAGTAGTAGTTGTCCGTATCAGGAGCATGAGGACGATAAGTCAAAGAGAAAGGAAGTATCCTTGGATTGTGTGTTATCTTGGGTCCCAGTAATATCAGACGGTCATAGTGAAATAACAGTGTTATGTAACGTGGTACGTGGTGATGAGAAGATTGATCGGATCCATAATTAAGTATTCCAATCGTTCGTGCAAAAATAACGAATTTCAGTTACGTCGATTTTGAGTCGAGAGAGTATGCCTTTCGGCGTTCAAGTAGAAATATTTCCATATTTAAGTTCCATCTGGCGTTATACGAATTTAGCTAGTAATGTTGGTGTGAAAAATCACGCTTAAGGTCCGGGCACGGAGAGGTTTAAATTCCCAACTTAATGAGTTATCGAGGGTAAAGGACGAGCATCACGAGAAAAAGTCGGAAATGAACTTTCAGTAAGGATCTAAGATTTTACGAACACAAGTCAGAGTTGTGAGGGTTTCCCGATTACGTGTGGCTTCGATTGCGAGATTTATTGTAATACCCTGACCACTAACAACATGGTCTAGAAATTGGACTTTGTTTAACCAAAGTTCACACTTGGAGATTTTGGTATAGAGTTGCTCTTTCCTCAAGAGTTCGAGCGTAAGACAAAGATGTTGTTCGTTTTCTTCTTTGCTTGAATTGAATAGGTTAGAACATCACATATGAATATGATGACAGATCTGTCTACCCATCAGGCCCATCAAGCCCATGAATACGGAGGAAGCCTTTGTTAAACTGAACGACACTATAAGAAATTCATAACTATCGTAACGAATTTTGAAAACCGTTTTGGAGATAACCGGAATGGTGGTCGATTTTGGAATACACACGGAATTCTTGTGATTGATCAAGAGGTCATTGGTACGGGAAAGAGAATATCGGTTCTTAGTTCACGATAATCTATACACATGTAAGGGATCATTTTCTTCTTAACGAATAGGTTTTGAGTTCCCTAGTTCTATAGGTGTCAAGTCAAAATTCAAATTCTCCACGCAAAAAGTTTAACGTAATAGTTTTCCGTCGGTCACCTGCATGGCATAGGTAGTGTCTAGGGGATATGGTGGTGTGCAAAGAGTACGAGTCAGGGCCTTGGTTATAAAACGTCTAACGGTACTCGAATTGAATAAACATGAAATATAAGGTTGTTGAGAAGAAACGTACCCGTGACTAGTTGTCATCTCGGGCTCCCTCGGTGTTAATGTTGAAATTTCGGCCGCGTGCATTGAGGTTGGTCTCCTTCTCTGGGCACGCATTCTTAAAATGACCCGGTTGGCCACATTCGAAACAAACGCCCGACCGGTGTGCATTGGGCGCCTTTTGGGCGACGGGGGCGACGCTCCTACAATCGTTGGCCGTATGACCACTTCCTTGGCACCGGTGGCAAGTTAACTTACCACATTCACCATAATGACAGTTGCGGCATTTGTTGCAAAATGGTTTGCTACATTCGCCATAATGATGTTTGTGGCACTTGTTGCAAGATGGTAGACTTCCGGCATAGCCTTTCTTGTCGTTGGAGGTGAAAGGCTTCTTGGCGGGGTTGTTGTTGTAGTTGCTCAATTCGGGGGCTTCCCATTTTCTTTTGTTGCCACCCGACTTATCCTCGGCTTTATATGCCGACACCTCAATTTCGTCCACCGTTTCGATCAATTGGCGGGCCATATTCAAAGCCTCTTGGTGATTAGCGGGTTTGGATGACATTACTCCTTGTTTGATGCTCTTAGGAAGACCATCCATGTACAGCTCAACCCTTAGAGACTCGGTACTCACGAGATTTGGGCACATCAAGGCTAGCTCAGAAAATCGTTGATTATAGGCCTTTAGGTCATTCCCGACCGCTTTTAAAGTTCTTAGCTCGTGTTCAAGCTTGCGGGTCTCTTCGTGCGGAAAGTATTCGGTGATCATCTTTCCTCTTAAGTCGACCCAAGAGAGAGCGTGGGCTTCGTGGATACCCACCGATTGTACATACGTATTCCACCATGTGAGAGCGATACCGGCGAAGGTGTGAGTGGAAAATCTGACCTTGTCTTGGTCCCGACAACCGCTTATGCTAAAGACGGCTTCTGTTTGCTCAAACCATCGGGTGAGCACGACCGGTCCCCCGGTTCCATCAAAAGTGTGAGGTTTGCACCCCATGAAGTTCTTATAGGAGCACCCTTCGTTTGAATTACCGGCTCCATTGTTGTTGTAGTTGTGATTGTTGTTATTGTTATTGTTGTTGGAAGAGTGACCGGCCATGACCGCATCCACGGCGGTGGCTATCATTCGTTGTATAGCTTGTTCGGAAGTTTCGGGAGGAGCGCGTCGACGAGCCATTGTTCCTTCAAAACACAAGAATATTGTTGGTTAGTATTCTAAATAATACTAACCGTGATATGGAATAAGGATAGAGAGACAATTTTTGCTTGACTCGCCTTAAATTCTTTATGTCATAACGTCAGAACGTCCATGTGAATCACCGTAATATAATCCCGGAAATTATATTACCCTGATTTACATGTGCATTTAACATTACATCATAAAGTCAAGGTGGCGCGTCAACAAAATTTATCAACGTAAGATCAAGATCGAATACGAGTTAGATATGATGGAAGAGTTCGAGTATAATGCACAAATAGTCAAGTAATTCCTACTCCAGTCTATATGCCGGTTGTAGTCTAGATTCACCTATGTACCCTATGACTCGGGGTGGACACAAATGAACTCTAAATCCCTACAACCAATGCTCTGATACCACTTGTAGCGACCCCGACAAATCGTCAAGTGACGGCGTCGACTACGTAGGTCCCATTACATGGTCATAAGTCTTTAAGACAACGTTTGACCAAAATATGTCGCATTCATTTCAATGAAAAAGGGTGTTTCAAGTTTACAAAAAGAAGTTCGACGGCTAGTTACATTGCAATGTTAAACGTACAATTGAAACCTATGCGACACAATTTAAAAGTAGCCAAAAAGATGCTCCAAATATGCATGTATACTCGACATCCAAGCAAGTATCAAAAGAGTGCGGAAGCATGTATCACTTAAGCATTCAAAACCTGAGAAAAACATAGAAGAATCTGTCAACGAAAACGTTGGTGAAATCATAGGTTTAGTAAATGAGTATGTAAGTAAAATAAGTTGAACCACAAATTATAGTATAAGTCGATTTTCCGAATCGTTTGAATTCCATAAGTATTGTTGTTTACCGAGCACCCAATTATCAAAGCTTAACCGTATCATTTACCTCAGCATAAAAGTGTTAGAACATACACCGTACCAGAATATATTTCATTCGCTTAACGGTAGCGAGCCGTCCGAATGAGGGTTAGTCAAACCCGTATGGATCCACACAACATAGTCTCGCTTACACCATCTGATGTAACTAATGATAATTGAATTGAGGATTTTCGTTCAAACTCGTCCGTATCTTTGTATTCACAATTGTGTTCAATGTATAAAAGTATGAAGAATATATATACGTGTGAAATGTATATAAGTACGTAATGTATATGTTTCTCAGCCCACGATTTAAAAGTATAAAAGTTGTTGAAAAGTGGGACTATGATCTCACCTCGAGTGCACGAGTATGAAAGTACTTCACAAAGTAAACGTGTGCATGAAAGTTGCTTAGCCTTGACCTAAACAAGTAAGTTGTATCAATTTACCCGTTACGACACAAGGTCGGGTGAAATGTGCTCAATTAGTCCTATGGCTCGTTATGACTCGAATAGTATAGCATGCGAATCACGTTGTCAAGTTTCATGCAAGAATCAAGTATAAAATAAGATTAGAACGATTGTATAAGTGTTTTGTTAAGTTTAACTAAAAGTCAAATTTGGTCAAAGTCAACGAAAAAGTCAACACGTTCGGGTCGGGTCCCAAACTATTTTTCTAAGCTTAGAAATCATATATGAGCATGTTGGCCAAGTTACATGTTAATCGGAGGTGCGTAGCATAGCAAACATTTTTCGAAATTTGACAAAGTAGGTCAGAACCCAAACACGGCTATTGCCGCGCCGCGGCCAGAGGTGTCGCGCCGCGACATTAGGCGTGGCCTGGTACCTGGTCAGTTTCAAAGGTTCAAGTCTTGATCCAAAATTCAATTTAGCACAAAACGCAAACTGTAAACACTTAGAATACGCATCTTATATCATTGGAAAGCTCTTTTGACAAGGAATACAATTAACTACCTTTCACAAGCAAAAACATCAATTACAATAACCGAAAACTCGTCAATTGATCAAGAAGGGTTTATTTTCAAAGTTTCAAGTTCGTAAAACGTATTTTATGATTCGGGAATCCAATTTACACATACGATATGCCGTTCCGAAGGTAATTAAGCATACAATGCATCTAAACATTTACTAACAACATTAACAAGCATTCAACGCATCAAAAGTTCATTTCAAAGTCTATCAAACCCTAATCAAAATTCACAAAAATCACAAATCATGTATTTGAAGTTTTCTTAATCAACCTACGCATCAAAACGAAGCTAGTGATACTAGTAACACAATTACAACATGAACTTTAGCAATTAAACAACTTTTAATCATCCAAAATCAAAGATTAAGCACACCCATTTCAAAAGTTCAAACTAGTTACTCAAATCAACAAATCGAGCAAACAAAATATGTATTCATGTTATACACGAGCCATAGACACTAACTAACACAATTTCAAGTCAAAAACACGAATTTATAGAAATCTAGAGTTTTTAGAAAGTTACCCAAACTTGATGATATTGGTATCAAAATGTAGAGGGTGAAGAAAGGATCACGAAAATGTAATTTGTTTTGATGTTTGCTTCTCCAATCGGATTTAGATGATGATTTTATGTTTGAGGGTTTTGAGTTCAAAAATGGGGAGTAGAGAGAAAGAGGAGGATGAAGGTGGGAGGTGGAGATGAAATGAATGGATGTGGTAAGTGGGTTGACTAGTTGACCTAGTCAACTAGTTTGCCCATTTGGCAAACTCGGTCCCTCGAGTTTCAAAGCGGGTGCGGGAATTAACCCAACGAATATTTTAAAAACGTTCGAGTAATGGATGACGTTATAATTAGATAACGAGAATATTATGAACGTTAGTTAACGAAAGATACAAATTTGAATAACGAAAGATATTAAAAAAAAAAGACGGTGTTAAAATAAATTTAACGGAAAATCACGGGATGTTACATAAATAATAAAAGGTGAAGACAAAAGACAGATTCGACGATTTGAAGACGCAAATGACCAAAAAGCTAAAAAGTACAAAGTACAATTCAAGTGGTTCAATTTATTGATGAGAAACGTCTCAAAATTACAAAAGTACAAGCCGCAAAACGCAAAGTACAAGATATTAAATTAGACGAAAAGGCGTTCGAAAATTCGGAACCAAGACATGAACCAACTTTCAACGCTCGATGCAACGGAGCTGAAAGTACAAGTCAACTATGCACAAGAATATAATATAATATTTAAATAATTCATAATAAGAATAATAATAAATAATAAAAATTTGTTAATTGAGCATAGTTAAAGGGTCATAAGTGAAAATTTCAAATCAATAATTCGCAACGAGATATTATTGATTCAACTTTGAATGGTAGCCAGCTAACATTCTACCTACAACAGTATCAATCATTTGCCTATAAAAGCAAGGCACGGAGTAATGAAGAAACGACACCTTTTTCTTTTCCTTTCTCATATCATATATGATATATATATATATATATATATATATATATATATATATGTATATATATATATATGTATATATATATATATATGTATATATATATATATATATATATATATATATATGTATATATATATATTTATATTTATATTTTATAATTATAATTTTAATTTAAGTTTAATAATAATAGTTGGGTTATTGTAAGAATGTTTTACGGGTTTTAAATCAAAACTCTGTCCGTGTAACGCTACGCTATAAATAATCATTGTAAGTTATGTTCTTCCTTTTTAAATTAATGTCTCGTAACTAAGTTATTATTATGCTTATTTAAGCCGAAGTAATCGTGATGTTGGGCTAAATATTAAGATCGGGTAATTGGGCTTTGGACCATAATTGGGGTTTGAACAAAAGACCGACACTTATGGAAATTAGACTATGGGCTATTAATGGGCTTTATATTTGTTTAACTGAATGATATGTCATTAATTTAATATAAAGATTTACAATTTGACGTATCTATAAATAACCACATACACTCGATCGGATACGATGGGCGGGATATTTATAAGTACTAATAATTGTTCATTTGACCGGACACGGGGATGGATTAATAGTCAATGGAATCATTAAAACAGGGGTGGATTACATACAAGGAAAATTGGTGTAATTGTTAACAAAGTATTAAAACCTTGTTACAGTTTAAATCCTCAATTAGTTGGAATATTTGACTTCGGGTATAAGGGTAATTTGACGAGGATACTCGCACTTTATAATTATGGCCGATGGACTGTTATGGACAAAAACCAGATAGACGTATCAAAAAATCCAGGACAAAGGACAATTAACCCATGGTAATAAATTAAAATCAAAATGTCAAACATCATGATTACGGAAGTTTAAATAAGCATAATTCCTTTATTTTATATCTCATCGTACTTTCATTTATCGTCATTTTATTTATCGTACTTTAAATTATCGCACTTTTATTTTTACGCTTTATTTATATTTTTAATTATTGCACTTTTATTTGTTGTCATTTACTTTACTCTTTAAAATAAGTTATATTTATATTTAATATTTTGCATTAGGTTTTAACTGTGATATAAGTCTCAAAATCGACAAACCGGTCATTAAACGGTAAATCCCCCCAAAGTTACCTATAATTACTATATATTACTAAATCTAGTTTAACTACTTAATTAACTAATTTGACCTAGTAAGACACCCAATAATAGTGTCCACGGATCGACCTCCCGGACTTTACCTTAGCTATATTATTACACGATAGGTATACTTGCCTTTTGTGTTTTAGTTTAATTTAGGTGATTTCTTGTAGTAAATAAATATAAAACTGATAGCCGTTTCATACACACCCTCTAGAACACATCATCTACTATTCCACATTGGTAGTTCATTAGGATCAGGTGTTACTTCAGCCAGGTGATCAGGCGGTACTTCAACCATTTCTTCTTTAATGACGATGGTTTCAGATTCCGTTATAAGCTTCGGCTGTTTACTAGTGTTACCTACTTGTTTCTTTTTAGTGTTTTTCGGTGTTTTAAAATTACTAGTACTTCCTACTTCTTTTTGTTGTTTTTGTCCTTTATTAATTCTTTGCGGTTTCGGATTAAGTTTAACGAGTTTAGGGTTTCCTGAACGGGTCATACAATTGGGAATTTGTACAAAGATCTAAAGGATTTATTCATAAACATTAAACTTTCTTGGAAATGAATTTCCTCGAGAGGATCGAATAACATAAAAACAATGATAAAAAACCTTTAAACAAACAGATTTTCCTTCTGATTTTGCTCACGTTTCGAATAGCCAAAAGATGCAACAGAGGGGCAGGATTCGTTTGGTCCCAATATAATTGGGTACTGTTTGGCTCCAATAACCCAGTCCACGTACAAATCCAACTATTACTACGAATCAGAAAAATTATATGTTTATTTAACTGCCAACTCCCCTGCAGCGGCGCCAAAAGGTTGATGTGCTGAATCGTAACCTTTATTTATGAACGGATTTGAGTTGTTTTGTTACACGAATTGATTTATTGTATATATGGTGTTTTAATGAATTCGGGTTGATTTCACACATATATAGGCAATAGTCCTATCCGCGTAGTTTAGTTTTATTGGTAAATCCGATTCGTTCCACAGGGAGATGGAGTGTTTAATGGTTTTTAATAGTCTTTGATGTTAAACTAGTTTAAAGGGGGTTTTTGGATTAGGAATTATATAATATAACAATAAAAAATAACTTAATTAAACTAACTTACTTGATAATTAAAATTACAAGATTACAAGATTTATAATCATTAAATTAAAAGTGAATTAAATGAAATTACACTATTTATGATAATACAATTATATTGCTGAATGGTAATAAGTAAAAATAATAACTTGTAATAAAATTAAATGAGAGTGTTTACTTAAATGTTTTGCCTTTAGATTCATGGATTGTTTTGAGATTAAGCCTGATTAAAATGTTTTAATATATAACTTATATTTTCTTTCGAAATTATAAAGTTTTAACTAACTAAATTAAATCTAATTTTCATCGGATCTTATTTAGATAGTTAACTATACCCCAAGTATTTAAATTGAGACCTAACCTAGTTTTGACTTTCGCCAAAACCTTAAATCGTAACGGTTTTTCTTTTTACAATTTCACTATTATATAACTAATGATATTACCCAAACCACCGAACCTTATTTCTAAATTGGTGTTAATAACTTATCCATAAGTTCGTCTAAACCACTCTTAGTGTTAAAGCTTAATTTATATTAATAGAAATAACCTTCGCTATTTATATCTAATAAATTAAGTGATAAGGATTAAATATCTAATTACATAACAATGGTTCTTTTAGCTAGGCACAATGTTAAAAATGCTCAAGTTACATTTTAATATTTATAAATGATAACAATCCATTTCGCTAGGGCTCTACATCTAAGCAAACACTATAAGAAATTAGCTACTCATTATAATATGACGAACATAAAAATATAAATATATAAACATAATAATAACAATAATGATAATGATAAAAAATGATAACAATAATTTTAGTAGAACAAACTTACGAAAATCTTCACTTTCATTAACTTCAAATGGTAGAAAATTACAATAACAACACTCTTGCACTCGAACAATAGTACCCTTAATCACGAACAATACACCCTTAATATTGAAACTATCTTAAATCTTCAACTTAAAATGAATACGGAATGATAGTGAAATAGAAATAAACTCATACAGAGTACTAAGATTAAATTGAAATACGGAACCAATAAATATAAAATGATACGTAGCAAATTTAAATTTGGAAGTACTAGTGCTAGGACCGACGTAGCATTGCTTCAACGTAGCATTGCTTCAACGGTACCGGGTGCTAGGACCGATCCTCTGTGGGAGATCTCAGGTTCGAGTCCCACCAGGGGGTTTTCTGTGGAATTCCTGGCTGTCTTCCCGCTTGGATGCCAGTTAAGGGTTCGCGGTTTCCTCCTGTGTGGATGTGTGAGTGGGTCTAACAACTAACAAGCCGTTCCCAAAAAAAAAAAAAAAAAAATTGGAAGTACTAGTTTTTTAGTGTAACTAGTATGTTGTATTATGTAGTAGTTAGTCTTCTCTCACAATCCAAGTACTCCGTATTTAATGCTAGATGTAAAAGTAGTATGTAGCAAAATGTTGATCTGTAATATTCCCTACTAGTTGTAAAGGCTGAAAAGTAAGATTATTAAACCTATAAAGTAGCCGTCAAAGTCTCTTGAATCTGGATCACTGATCTAGTATAATATTGCACTATCATTCTATGTTTATATATATATATATATATATATATATATATATATATATATATATATATATATATATTAATCCGTCCCATAATATGATGTCTGGACCAAATCATTGTTGTCTTGAAGCATGATGTTGTAGTCTTTCGTTGCTTACTAGAGAGCTTCATTTTATCGTCATTTTGAGCTTGAAATCTTCACTTTTTTTTTCACAACAATACTTCATACGCCATTTTATATTTTTACACACATTTTAACTAATTACAAACTGAAAATTACTAAAATACAATTTAAATCATAACATTTCGTATTAATATTGCGACGAAGTATATGTATATTTATAGCAATATCAGTAGACTAGGCAGCATACTAAACACTCAACACAGCAATATCTGCTGTCTATACATGGACAAACTTGTGTTGGCTGCACATTACGTTTTAGTGCAAATAAATTTCTGTTTTGTCATAATTAAATCCTTAATTATATTGGGGACTCAACAGTTATATATGCATAAGTTTAATGACTTAATGTCAAATCATAAGGAGTGAACAACGTTGGTTCCTATATCATGTGTATGTACACTGTTTTAAATATTGGTGATTTTTTTGTTAGTTGTGTAAATGTGTTTGACCATTTGCTTATCCTTGGGAAATATAGCTCTGAAATAACAAACTGAAGTTTTACTTAAATCACTTAAAACATAATGTTGAAACGTGATGTATCGATTCAACATGAATGACAAAAAGACCATGTACCAAAAAGGTATAACACTTGAAGTGGTTATTGTCGATGTATCACGAGCGGCTAAGGAAGCTCGAGGTAATACTTTGAACTTTGAATACGATTTTTAGAACATTTTTCATTGCAATTTATTGTTCCTCCTAATGTTATGATTATATACAAATTGTTTGTCGTTTAAGGTGATATTTTTATGTAAAGTTGTGTAAAATGTAAGCTTTACATCATTAAAATTGGTTTAAGGACAATACCTATGTTAAATTTCTAATCAAGATTACACTTCCACTAGTATTGATAAAGGTTATTCATCAGACTTTAGTTTTAGTTATAGTTTTCCGGTCAATTTGTATATAAGGACTTGTCTTTGGTCTATATCATGATATTATGAAAGGTGCATCTATTGTACTGGATTTCTATCATGTGTATCTTCACTTTGATCTTATTGTGCAAATGAAGTTTACAAGTCATTTTTACCTATTAGAATCAGTTTATTGCCATTTAGTAATCAATCTATCATAACATTTAAATGTGGTTGTTGCTATTGTATTCGTAATTATGTTGTTGACCCACGCATCATATTGTCTTTTGTACTTTGCAAGATCGGAACGCAGAGGATGGCTCGTAAACTTTAAGAGCTTGACTGGTATTTAAAAGTTGTCTAATGATATTTATTTATTCATGCTTTATTATTTAACTGTAAGTATAATATAAATATAAAAATTTAGACTTCGAGTATCATGTTTGTGCTGTCAAAGTATGTGGAAGGAGTCCAATAAAGATTGATATTATTTATATGTTTACAGATATCTGATTGTTTCTTTTATTTTTTTTTTTTTTTTTTTTTTTGAAAAGCAAGTAAATTATATTAATATAAACCGGATAAGTACAAGTCCCTATAAACTATACAACGAATATTACAACTCGATTACATTTGATGACTATGATCATGCGAGTATGCGAGATTCGAATAGTTTCAGCCGATTCCTGTTCTTTGTGTATCCGAGAAGATGTAGGAGGATGGGTTTATGAGCCATTGGTGCCACTCGATTGGTGATTTTTTTGCTCTTTTTGAGATCCAAGAATAGCTTTGTGTTTGTATTTCGTTGAGTATGATGTCGTGGTTCCAATCTTTCTTGCTAAAGACTTTTAAGTTGCGGTGTTTCCATAGGATGTAGATGGTGGACCATTTGGTGGCTTGCCAAATTGAGGTACCGGTTTGATTGGAGGAGAGGTTTTGGTTGATTGATGTAATGTAGGAGAAGTTAGTTAGTAAGTTGTTGGGGAGCTTCCACCATTGTAGAATGGAACTCCATATTTGAGTGGTTTTTGGACATAGAAAGAGGATATGATCTATGGATTCGATTTGCGCTTCGCAAATTGGGCACAATATTGAGTCAAGGTCGATATTTCTTTTGTCGAGTTCGGATCTAGTTGGTATTCTACCGTTTATGACACGCCATATGAAAATGCAGATTTTTTGTGGTAAGAATTTATTTCTAGGTGTTGGTGTCGAACTGTGTGAAGTTGCGAGTTTTAAGTTATCAAGGATATGAGATAGCATTTTTGTAGAGAAGGAACCGGAAGGGTCGAGGTTCCATTTCCATGAATCCGGCGCCTCGGTAAGGGAGATGGATGATATGAGATTGTTTAGTTCAGTTAGCTCGCGAAGTCCACGTCCGGTAGGTGTACGAGTCCAAGCCCATGAACCGTGTGTGATTGTGTTGGAGAGTGTGAGACGGTCCGCGACTGAAGCGTTTTTGTTTGAGTCGAGCATGTATAGCCTTCGGAACAGGTTGTTGAGTGGTTCCGTACCACACCAAATGTCGGTCCAGAATTTGGTGTTCGAGCCATTTCCAATGCATTTGTTGATCGAGGATGAGAAGCTAATTCCGATGTTGTCCGCGATTTTCCCTGCTTTAATGATCTCGTTCCAAATTGTTCTACCTGAAACTTTTCTAGAAAAATCGTTAGTGCAAACCCCGCCCCCCGCCCCGTAAATACTCGAGATTATTTTTACCCATAAAGCGGTTTTTTCGTTGTGGAACCTCCACCACCATTTACAAAGTAAAGAAATGTTTTTACAAAATAAGGATCCAATGTTAAGCCCTCCTTTGTCATATGGTGATAAGATTAATTCCCACTTTATCCAATTAATTTTGTTGTTTGATTCGGACCCGCCCCAAAAGAATTTTCTTCTAATTGCTTCTAGAGAGTTAATGACTTTGGTAGGTGCGTGAAATAGGGAGAAATAATAGAGTGGTAGGCTTGAAAGTACGGATTTTATTAAAGTGAGCCGACCGCCATAGGATATGGTTTTGGCTTTCCAATCGGAGAGGCGTTTTTCGAATTTTTCAATGATGGGGTGCCATGATGATGCTTTAGTAGATGGGACACCAATAGGTAACCCGAGGTACGTGAATGGGGTAGAGCCCGCCGAACAGTCGATGGCCTTGGCCATATCTTCCACTTCCGGTTTGGGAACCCCGATCCCGTAGAGGCTACTTTTTTTTAGGTTAACTTTTAAGCCAGAGATGTTTTCGAAGCATTTTAACAGTTTAGCGATGTTTTTAGAGTTTCGTTTGCTCCATTCGCCGAAGAAGATTGTGTCATCTGCATATTGAAGATGGGAAATAACAATCTCGTCATGTCCGACGCGGATACCTCGGAATTGGTTTTTTGTGATGGCACGTTTGACGAGGATGTTAAGCCCTTCGGCTGCAATGATGAACAAGAATGGGGAGATTGGATCACCTTGGCGGATGCCCCTACCGGGGGTGAATTCACGTGTGGGGGAACCGTTGATTAGAATAGAGATTGTGGAGGAGGAGAGACATGCTTTAATGAAACTTATCCATTTGATTCCGAAGCCTAAGCTCTTCATAGTGTTGAAGAGGAAGTCCCATTCTATACAATCAAATGCTTTTTCAAAGTCTACTTTAAAAATAAGACCTTTTTGTTTCTTACGTTTTAGTTCGTCTATAATTTCGTTGGCAATGAGTACACTATCTAGGATGTTGCGACCTTTTAGGAATGCCGTTTGTTCGGAACCTATTATTTTATGGATTATTTTTGCGAGACGGTTAGAGAGAAGCTTTGTGAGGATTTTGTAATAGCAACCGATGAGGCATATCGGTCGGTATTCGTTAAATCCTATAGGATTAGATTTTTTAGGAATGAGTGTGAAGAAAGATGCGTTGCAACCCTTGGATATCTCAGAATGCAACCAAAACCAGTCAAGAGCCGCAGTTAGGTCCTCTTTTACTAGCCACCAGTATTTTTTAAGGAATTTCATGTTGAATCCGTCGGGGCCGGGAGCTTTAGAGCTGTCGCATCCTTGTAGGGCATCCCATATTTCCTGTTCTGAAAAGCGGGCCTCGAGTATGAGATTATCCTCGGGGGTGATGTAGGAGTGATGAGGTTCATTTTCGAAAGGGCAATTGCCTTTACAATTTTTAGATTGGAACAGAGAGTCGAAGTATTTGAGTGCTTCGCTTTTGATGATGTTTGGGTCTTCTGACCATGAGCCGTTAACCGATATACCTCGAATATTGTTTTTGTTTGCGCGTCTTTTGATGTAATTGTGGAAATATTTGGAGTTTTCATCGCCTTCAAGGTTCCATTTAATTCGTGCCTTTTGTTTTAACATGTTGTTCTTCTTTTTGACTTTTTCGATGTGTTGTGATTTATTATTGATCCAGTTTTCTTTTTCAGTTTCGGAGAGAGGTCTAGATTCCGCTATTCTTTCAAAATCATTTGAAGCGTTGTGTAAGGCCTTAATTTCGTTGTCAAGGTTGTTTAGGTGTAGACTACATTTTTTAAGTTCAAGCTTAACGTTTTTTAATTTATTTCGGAATATACAATCGGGCCGGTTACCGTTGACCGGGAGGAGCCAAGTGTTTTTTATGATTTCATCTACGTTGTCAATTTTTAACCAAGTGTTGAATACGCGTGTGGGTTTAGGACCGAAGTTTACAAATGAATTTTTAAGGATTATGGGGCAGTGATCTGATAGGTCGCGATCAAGAGTTTTCGAGGAGATGTCAGGCCATATTTGCAACATGCTTTCGGAAATAAGGAAACGATCAAGCTTGCTGAATTTTTGTTTGTTTAAGCAGATGCGCGTGAATTTTTTCCCGCCTAGCGGTAGATCGATGAGGTTGGTATTTTGGATGAATTTATTAAAGTTGTCGGCCCAGGATTGTTTGTAGATACAGTTTAAACGTTCGGACTTAGATCTAACCTCGTTGAAATCACCAAAGATGATGTGAGGGACCTCAATGGATTCGACGAGGTTATGAAGTTCGGACCAGAATCTAAGTTTTTTCTGATGTGAGTGGGGACCATAAACGTTGATGATGACCAGGTCGGTATCATATCCCGTCCATTTGCCCTTAATGGCGAGGAAAAATTCCCCTTCGAAAGCTTGCTCAAACAGAAAAGTGGAGGTATCCCATATTAGTAAGAGACCACCCGAGGCACCGATTGCATCTTTTTGAACAAACTTGAAGTTTGAATTGTGCCAAAACGATTCGATGAGAGAGTCTGGGGTGTTACCGCATTTTGTTTCTTGAAGCCCAAGGATAATTGGATTTTCTACGTTACAGATGTGTTTTAACCAATTTATTTTGCCCGAGTTATCGAGGCTACGGATATTGAGAGAAATACAACCCATTACAAAGAAAAAATTACGAGAGGGGGATATGGATGATATAACAGCTTAGTTATCGGGGATCCACTCGATGCCGATGCCCCTTCCAAACTCCTTTGTGTCCGTGGATTTGCTGGCAGCAGTGGTATTCTCGGTCGAATGAACTACTTGCGCCTTGGATTTCGATTTTGGTAAGGTGCCTGAGTTTTTGGAAGAAGAACTAGCTTTGCGATTGAGATTAGCAAATTTTATTTTTTGGCCACTACGTGCACAGTGTTTGATATATAGGAATTTAGACCTGGTTTTTTTTAGTGCTTGAGTCGTTTTTTGGATTGCGGATATGATTGGAGTTAATCGGGTCGTGTTCGGCGTGGGTTCTAGCAATTTTTTTGAAATTAGGATTGTAAGGTATCATGTTTTTTCTTTTGTTTGGGCCATTTTTCTGTTTCTTTTTGATGGTAGCGATCTCAGGATTAGCAAGAAATTCGTTGGAGTAGATTGTTTCAGTTGTTGTCGGATTGGAACTTAGGTTTCGCTGGTTAGGGTCGGTGGAGGTAGATGGGTTAAGGTTCGGTTGAGGTGAAACTGCCGTGTTTATCTCAACAGATTTACGTGGAGAATTGGCTGTTGTTGGGTTGACTTTGGGTGATGGGCTGTCCAAATTAGTGGGCTTTTTGTCTTGAAGGGAGTTTATTAGGGCTATTGGGCTTGGCGGTGGGCTGCCATTTGATTTGTATTTTTTGTTTTGAACGGAATTTATGAGTTCTGTTGGGCTTATGGGAGTTATAGGTTCCGACGTGTTGTGTGAAGGGGTGTTATTGCGATTTTGTTTGACCGAATCATAAGAGTTTAAACTGGATGATTGTTCCGATTTGTCGTTGTTGTTAAAAGGAGATTGGTGTTGGCTGCTAATCGAGAAGGGGATTGTTTCAACTTTTTTTGAATGTTCGGAAGATTGGAGATGACTTGGATTGTCTGAGACTTTTGGTGTGGTGACGGGTGAGTTATGTTTGCAATTTTCGGAAGATTGTGAAACATTATCATCGTCTTTGTAACTATCTTTATCCGAGTAGTATTCATCGGACAACAGATCATCGTCATCCCAAGTCGAGGACACATTGTCTTTAACGTTAAAATCGATAGGTTGGACCGAATTCTCGATTACAAATGCAGAGAATAGTTTTGAATCGTAGTGAATATGGGCGTGTCCGTAAATGTTAGGATAACATTGTGTTAATATGAGGACTTTGCCGATCGATAGATCTTGGGAGCCATTTGCCTCAATACAACAGTTTTTCATGTCGATGATTTCGCCCCAACAACTTGCAATTTTACGAAAGGTAGTTTCGAACCAACAAGATATGGGGACCCCCCGGATGTCTAACCAGACTAGGCGACCCGGAGGTGTGTATATGTCCGGTTCCCATGGTCTTATGTTATCGAACCAGTTCCACAACGGATGTTTTTTACCGAAGCTTTGAGGGTTGAGTACATCAAAACCGAGCTTGATATCCTCGAAAATTAACAGTACATCCTTGCCACCAAGGTATTTGGTTTCGAAGCCAGTTAGGTTTTCCGATTTACATATTTCGTCTAGGTATTCAAGGTGGTCAATATTTTTAATAGAGCCGATAAGGGCATGTCCAAGAAGTTCAGTGACGTTATCGTCTTTAGGAATACGAATAGAAAATTCTTTTGAAGGGTCAATAAACGACTTACAGTGGTAATTAGGAGGTTCGTTGCGAAGTGCTTCTGTGAATTTCCTTCCATCGGTTTGCTTGTTGGGATCAAATGGTTGACCGGTAGATGAGTTGTTGGTGACGTTGGTGCTGCCTGTAGTTGGTTTATTGCCAGCAGGAGATGAACCGTTTCGATCGTGAGCCTTGTAAACCGTTAGAGTCTGACCGTCAATTGCGATTAAATTGAGTCTTCTAGTAAACTGATCTATGTTGTGTGGCAGGATGTTTTTGAATCGAACGAAGCCATAACGCTTACCACTTTTTAGGGTTTTTTTGGGGATGTATACCTCAGATATTTCGCCGTGTTTTTTGAATAAACCCCAAAGATTTACAGCATTCCATGAGTCAGGAAAATTGAAAAACAAGAAAGAGGTGATAGCTTTGGATTCTGGCAGTTTGTTTGAAGATGAAAGGTTGTGGATTCCGTAATTTTTTATTAGGCTTTTAGCGTGCTCTTGATATTTGAAACGGTTGTAAATCATTTGGTTTGCGTCTTTTAGAGGGTTAACAGTAGGTATGTAATTCTTGGGTGGATTGTGGTTTAAAGGTGGGAAATCAGACAAAAGAGGGCCATCGAATATAGGGTTTGGGTGTGAACCATTAACTTCTGGATTTGAAGCGTTGCCGGCGGTTGGGGGGTAGTTGGGTGAGTTGCCGTGAAGTTTGTTTCTGCTGCGATTTACGTTAATCCGAACCCCGACGTTTTCGGGTTGGTACTTTATGTTGTTAATAAAGTGAGAATTGTGAGCCTGGTGTTGTGATTTATGTTTAAAAGAAAGTTTAGGGGTGAACGGAGATGTAAGGATTGGATGCATGTTTGAAGAATCGATTGTGAAAGCAGTTTCCGGTGATTATTGCCGGAGAAGAAACGTTATCGGTGATTGTTGGGAAGGTGAGAGAGAGAATTCATACATTGATATTTCCACTTTTGAATTTTATTGTTTCTTTTATAAATTGCTAACTTGAGCTATAGGTTGAACACAAACGAACAAGAAGATTTGAAAATGGATGATCACGACATGAAATGAATAATGTAATGTTAGTTTTTGTATTTGTCAATTATAACTTTGTTAATTTTTTTTTGAAATTGTACACGGTGCGATGCCTCATAAGAAAAAAATTAGTGAATTGGACTATTTGTATAACTCTGTATTTGTTGTTCCAGGTCAAAGTGAATTTGTGAATTTATTTGCACCGCGATTATGAAAGATAGGGTACTTTAGTTACTTTTAGAATCAGAGTTACAATTACAATACATACATACATTTAAATAATACTTGAAACTATTGTAATCATTTAAATAATGATAATGATGTTGATGTTGATATTTTCACTTGTGATTTTTATAAAACATTTAACATGCTTTAGTAATAATTATTATATGATCATATGCGTATATACGCATATGTATATTAAAAAGACTAAGAGAAACGGCGCGAAGTACTTTGAATGCGCAATACAAAGAGCGCAATGCGCTAAGAATAAAGGATGGCGGAATAAAATGATAGTGGTTGTGTCCTGCAGTAACATTGCGGACTGGACAATCCCGCATAAATCCTTAATCCGCATTGTGAACGAAACCTATAAATAGGAGGTGTGAGACCTCATTTAAAGGTTGTTGATTCCATGAATTATTTTGCCTGAGTATTATGACCATCTTGTGACCATGCCCGAGACCATAATAATAAGATTGAGTAATTTAACAAGGTAATTAATTCAAGACCGAGACATGGTGATTGATTGCGCGATGTTAGCAAAAGAAGATCATAAGGTCCCTCAAGCCTCAAACCACCACAATCCTCACCCTCATTGCACTCGACCTTGATCTAATTCCATAAGGAACACATATCTAGGCTCGATTTCAGCATATATATACAACACAAATACCTTATGTACAAGAGTGTGTGGATTTAATATTTATAATATTTTATTTGTGGATATATCTCAACCTCTTAATAAAAAATAAATAAATATAAATTAAAAAAATTAATTTGAATGCCATTTACCAAAATCGAGAGACCAACGTTCTTATTGAAGTGACACCCATCTATTAACATTTTTGAAATTCAAATTTACTCCCCATAAATTTCTTCCCAATCACACATCACACGATATTATATTATTATTTTTCTTAACAAAAATAAATAAAAAATACTACGTAGATAGAATATCAAACGTTATACGTATTTCCAAAGGAGGAAAAATTCGGACAACTGGCACGCGCGGTTATATAAATCTTGCCAAAAAATTTCATAAAACTCACAACTCCCCGCCCTTCCCATTTCCATCCGATTATCACTCAAAACCCTAATTTACCTTTTTCCCCCAATTTCCACATTTCAGGCTTACAATGGTTGTGATTCAGATGACTGATTCACCATCTCCGACAACCGCATCCGTTACAGATACCGAAAACTGCTTTCCTATGAGAAGAACAAGTTCTCGAATCAAAAAACTCGCTGACAAAAAAAAGGAGCTCCGGCGCCGGAGAAAGGAAGAAGAGGCTCTGACAAAAGCTTCAAAACCTAAAAAACAGAGGATTAGTTACGGAAAAAAAAAAGTTGAAGATGAAAGCGTGTTGTCGGAGTTGGTGAAATTAGATGGAATCGGAAACGATGTCGTAGTGAGTGGAGTTGTCGGTGAAGAGATAGTGAAGGGAGGTGAGATGGTGGAGTTGACAGGTTCTATATGTAAAGCTAAAGGTGATGAAAACAAGAGTGATTACGCTAAAGTGAAAGACACAATTAGGGCTTTTTATGCTCAGTTTCTGCATTTCGTTCAGGTATTATTGAATGTTTGAAGTTTTGTTAGTTCAGTTTTTGAGCTATAGTTACTGCTGAACTGCACATTTAAACTAGATTTCCGTTAATTGAACCCTAATATTTTTTGGGAGTGTATATGCAATACGGTATTTTGTTGATTGTTAAAGCTTCCGGACCATTTGAAAATTGATGATGTAAGGTAAAAATATATACCTAATTCCAAAAAAAAAAAAAAAAAAAAAAAAAATGTTTGTGTAAACCTATCTTAGCAAATTTTTTTTTTTTTTTAATTTAATTAACAGCCTGGTATGATGAACAATGTTTTGTTTCTTGTATATGATCATTAAAGATGTTAAAGTGAAACTGTGGTTATATTGGTTTCTTCTGTTTGCACACAGTTTCAACGGATGGTTATATTTATAGTATGGCAATTTGTTAGTTAATGCTATTTAACCCATTTTTATGTACAGCTAGAGGAGCAGAGGTGCAAAAAAGAAGAAGATGATGACAAGAAGAAACCAAAGAAAGATGACAAGAAGAAATCAAAGAAAGATGACAAGAAGAAACCAACAAAAGATGTTTCTAAGGTTCTTGCTTATGTTTATAATTTGTCTCATTAAATAGGTGTTGACTTCATTGAGCTATATTGATTCTTACATATCCTGTTCTTATCAATCTTCGGTAATTGTTTAGTATTGTGGACCATCTCTAGATCACACTTCAAGTATCTTGAATTCAATGTAGTACTTGTTTTAGCACCACTGCTTTAGGTTTGGCAGCCAACTTACATCGAATATTCGCGTCTAGATTGTTTCTTTCATGCACCAGTTTGCCTGTTTTACTCGTTAATTCATGCAGAAGGGCATCTCAACAACTGTTATTATTTACATGAAAACATTGTTTCTCACATTTACATGTAGATTGGTTCAATTAAAAATGTATTGATGGTAAGTTGTATTATTTGTCAAATAAATTTTGCACTCTGATTTCTGATTTAGTGCTAAATCAGGCTGAAGGTGAAGAACGTTCAAAGGCTAAAAGACCTGATCTAAAGGCTCTAAAGGAGGCAAGTCATACTATTCGTGATTTTTCAATTCAGTATATTTTTTCATTTTTTGTTACTATTATTCTAACTTAATTGATTTTTATTTAAATACGTGATTTTAATTGCGCAGATGATGGAAACGAAGACCATTAATGTCCCTGAAAGTAGGATTGGATCAATCCCAGGTTACACCAGTTTTATAATGACTGTAAAAAATATAATTAATCCCTGATAAGTGATTATTTGGGTTATGTATGGTGTATAAAGTTAATCGTACTAATGGCTATTACGATTACAGGTGTTGATGTTGGGCACCAATTTTTTTCGCGCTGTGAGATGGTTACTGTAGGTTTCCATAACCATTGGCTAAATGGAATTGATTACATCGGCAGTAGTTCTAAAGCGGTAATTTTACTTATTTCATTTAAGTTTTTTTTACATGATATATATTAATATTAATATTAATATATTGATAAATTTATGCAGAAATATCCTGGATATACTTTACCAATTACTGTTGCCATAGTGATGTCGGGTCAGTATGAAGATGATCATGATAACTGTGAAGATGTTATATATACGGGTCAAGGTGGTAATAATCTACTTGGCGACAAAAAGCAGATTAAAGATCAAGTTATGGAGCGTGGTAATCTTGGATTAAAGGTAAATAATCTTAATTTTTGATGTTAATAACATAAAAACATTACCTATTTACTTGTGTTTATGTTCTGTCCATGAACAAATGGCAATTGATTGTTGTGAATATGCATTTATTTATCAACTTTGATTGAAGTGTACTTGATATTGATATTGATATTGATATTAAGCTAGATTTATTCTAAATTCTCTTTATTAATTAAGCTAGATTTAATCTTTGATTGACGCCCACTAAATTGTTTTTTTTTTTTTGGTTTTGCATATGTTACACATGAGTTCTGATAAAGTGAAATTAATAACATAAAAACATTACCAATTGACACTGTGTCTATGTTTTTTGGTTTTACACATGAGTTCTGATAAAGCGAAATTAATAACATAAAAAGATTACCAATTGACACTGTGTCTATGTTTGTGTGTTTGTAGCATTCTCAGGAGCAAAATGTGCCAGTTAGAGTTATAAGAGGGCATCAATCTAAGACAAGTTATGTTGGTAAAGTGTACACGTATGATGGATTGTACAAAGTAAGTTTATCGATTATCTCCATTATTATCATACCAAACCTCATCATTACATTGTTACCGGTTAACTTTGTTTTTTTGTTTTTTGTTTATTTTATAGGTAGTCAACAACTGGACAGAAAAAGGTAAATCCGGGTTCACTGTTTTTAAATTCAAACTAAAACGTTTGGACGGGCAGCCTCCTTTGCTTACTGAACAGGTTGTAAACTTTAAAACTTATAATACTTATTATTATGAGTCATTGATGGAGTTTGTTTATGAACAGTATATATTAATATGTTAATGGTTGACGTGATAAATGTTGTTAGGTTTATTTTTCTCGATCCCGTATTCCAAATACAGTTTCTGAATTAGCTGGGTACGACCAAAAAAATTCAAACTTTCATATTCCGAGTTATTGTGTGCATGTGTTTTTGACATGGCTGATTTTTTTTAATTGTTTTGTTTCCTATGTAAGGTTGGTATGTGCTGACATAAGCGGTGGTCTTGAGAATATTCCGGTCCCTGCAACAAACCTGGTTGATGATCCACCTGTTCCCCCAACTGGTAACTCACGTTCTCCTTGTATTAATTAGTGAATCTTTTGTATATATTAATATTTAGCAGGTGAATCATTTAAGTTTTAGTGTGTCCCTTGTATATATGTGTGTGTATGCATGCCTATATCGATTTTAATGTATATTATTACAATTGTTGCAGAACTTGGAATTACTCGACGTGTACTCAGTTATTGCAACTTGGGGATTACTTGGTCAAAATTGGTCAAATATGTTCAAACTCGGTCAAACTTGTCCAAAACTAGGGATTACTCAGAAAAGTGGTCAAAACTCTGCCAAAACTTTGGAATACTTGGAAAATTAGTCAATATTGGTCAAAACTCGGTTAAAATTGGTTAAAGTCAAACTTGGTCAACATCCGAGTACTCCCCAAAATGTCAAGAATGAGTACTTCCCAGAGTAGCGCTTTTCGCAACATTGATTACTACTGATTGGTTTATTGCATGCATATCTATGTTTATGCACGCAGATATCTGTGTGTGTGTGTGTGTGTGTGTGTGTGTGCAGGCATATATATATGTTTATGTATATTAAATTGCTTGTTAATTGAATGCATGCTTTCCTTTTATGAACTTGTATACTAGTTGTTTTGTTACTTGCAGCTACTACTATATAAATAGACATATTTTTTTTATTTTCTTTATTGTAACTTTAATGGCAGGCTGTACGTATATTAATTCGATGCAAGTTTCAAAGAATGTAGTAGTCCCTTCAAATGCCCCCGGATGCAAATGTGTGGGTAATTGCACTGCTTCACGCAGTTGTGCGTGTGCTGTCTTAAATAAAGGAGATTTTGCTTATGTTCATCGTGATGGTGGCAGGTATATATAGATACAACATCACTTTCATTTTATATTGTTCATTTTAATTTTTTAATCTAGTTAGTAAAATATAAACAACTTTAATTGTGCTCTTCTATTTAGGCTAATTGAACCTAAATCTGTGGTGTATGAATGTGGTCCAAACTGTGGATGTGGACCAGGCTGTATAAACAAAACATCTCAAAAGGGGTTGAGATACCGACTCGAGGTTCGGTTGTTTCGCCTTTTTTTATTTGAACTAAAAGATTTGTATAATAATATTATAGTGATACAGTTCTTTTTTGAATTTATTTTTACTAATTACTACTAACAGGTTTACAAGACCCCTAAAAAGGGTTGGGCAGTTCGATCATGGGACTTTATTCCATCTGGTGCGCCTGTTTGTGAGTACATAGGTGTATTGAAGAAAACTGATGACGTGGATTCCAATCCCGAAAACAACTATATCTTTGATATGGACTGCCTCGAAACTATGCAGGGGCTTAATGGTCGTGAGGTACCCCTTTTCAAATCTGTATTTGTATGTGATTTTTTGTGACAATTACTTATAGTAAAGGACCTGCAAGTATGTATTGAAAACTGAAAAACATGTTTAAGGATAATGTTTTTCATGTATGTGGCCTAACATGGTTATTCTGTGCGACTGTTTATGACCCTTTTTTTTTTTTTTGGTTAAATTTTATAGAAGAGAATTGGTGAGGTAGATGTGCCACAAGTAAAAGACATTAGAAAGGATAGTGGGCCCGAGTTTTGCATTGATGCGGGGACCACTGGAAATGTGGCCCGTTATATTAATCACAGCTGTCAACCAAATTTGTTCGTGCAATCTGTGCTGAGTGCGCACCATGACCCAACTCAAGCACGAATCATCTTGTTTGCTGCTGACAATATACCACCACTTAAGGTTTTATCTATTTCTCTCTATTAGTTTTTTTGTCAGTGTTTTTTGTCTACCTGGCAAACGGGTCAGGTTGAGTCGGTTTGGGTAATGGGTAAACATTTTAAACGGGTACAATGGGTCATGGGTCAAATGGGTAAACATTTTAAACGGGTACATATGGTCCAGGTTGGGTAATGGGTCGAAATAGTTCATGGGTCAAACGGGTAACATTTGATTTTTTACATTTATTATATTATTTTAGTTATTATTTAGTATTATTTATATCTATTTTTATTCATAAGAACATATTATTATACATAATAAATGATATAACCATGAATGCCTTAATAATGTTACGGATGAAACTTGTTATGGTCGACCCATTTGACCCATTAGACCTGTCTCTGTTCATTGAGCTTCAAGATTTGATACCCATTAGACCCGTTTCTTTATATTTTGTACAGGACCCAACCTATTGGCAGGGGAAACCCTTTGGAACTTTTTTTAAGGTTTTGGTTTACATTGTCGGGCCTAATTTTTCTCATGACCCAAAAGCCTGACCCAGTTGACCTAAAAGCTTGAAAGTATGGGTCTCAATTGCCAGGTATAGTTTTTTTTTTTTTTTTTTTTACTGATAACATAACTGGGATTGCTTATATTTGTAATTTAATATTTTATATTGTTTTTTGTAGGAGCTGACTTATGATTATGGATATGAGTTGAATAGCGTGTTGGGTCCAGATGGTGAGATTAAGCAACTTGCTTGCTACTGTGGTGCACCAGATTGTCGAAAGCGCCTTTTTTAGGTGTGTTGGATGCACAAGTGTGGATAGCATTTTTGGGATGGAATATTAAGATGTTTATGAAATTTGATGTGGCCAGCCAAGGGTTGTAAAAAATTTTGGTCCTGAAAAATTCTATTAAAACTGTCTTGAATATAACAGTCATTTTTACATCTGCACAGTTGAATTGTGCCTGGCTGATTATTCTTACTTGATTTGATGCTTTCAGGATTATACCTGGGCTTTTTGAAACTCCTTATCTTAATGAATATGAATATTGAGTTTTAAGTTCTGTTATATCCTACTCTCATATTGTTTATAGACCAAGTTGGATTGATCTTTCCTTCTAATCCTCAAATTGAGATTTCAGTAATTACTATTAGCAATTGCTGTCACATGTTCTCTCAGTTGTAAAAAAAAAAAAAAAAAAAAAAGGGGGTCAAGTGACACCATTGAAATTTCAGTAATTAGCAATGTAGTTAACCCCCCTTTATTTAGGTGACACCTCCCATAGGCCATAGGTATGTTCTAACCCCCATTTTTTCTTTTTTGAAAAAGCAATATTATTATTATTATTATTATTATTATTATTATTATTATTATTATTAAAACTATAAGAAACAGCCTCCACCTTTTTGGGTGGAGAACCACAAGCCACAAACTAGTGTCTGCATTTTTGTAAATTAGCAGAACACCTCACAGTGTAGCAACAAGCCAACAAGCCACATACATCTACCCACAAAGCAAAAGCTACAACAATATATACATGTACAATGATGCTAAGATAGCACCATAACCAAAACCTAATTATGAGATAAAAACTTGCGGGTTATGAAGCCACGAATGCCAATCAATAGTTTTCGTTTTACATCTTTTCGCGACCCAATCGAATGTTTTAAGTTGGATCTCGTTCAATGCCACCGGTGCATTCCAACTTTTGTTCGTAAAGACCTTTTGATTTCGATTCTTCCAAATGAGATAGCTATAAGACCATAACACCGCTTGCCAAATTGTTTTGTCTACGAACGACCCGCTTGTCCCGAATCATGAAAAAGGTTCTCGACATTTGTAAAAGGAATACCGCCTCGACCCCACCAATCAAATAATTTGCACCACACCTCAAACACATGTTTGCATAAGATAAGAGAATGATCAACCGATTCGATGTCGCCGTCGCATAAGGGACATTGAACCGAATGAAGGTCAATACCTCTTTTGTCAAGTTCTACCATTACCGGGATCCGTTTTCTTCTTGCTCGCCAAACAAAAACGTCAATCTTTTTCGGCACCAATTTATTACTTAAGGTTTCACACATCGAACTATTTGGAAATAAAACTTTTGAATTGATCAAGGTTGTTAATGCTTTCGTCGAAAAAGTTTGATTTCCACCCGTCATCCACTTCCACCTATCAATTGATTGCTGATTAACTTTGACATCCGCAAGTATCACTTGTAGTTGTTGGAGTTCATCATATGCTCGCCCACTTGGATGCTCGCCCACTTGGAGTTCTTGACCATGCCCACATACCTTCACACTTTGTACCATCCCATGAAAGCCTATATTTGATTGTTGCTTCTAAGTTCGTTTCAAGTCTTGACAATCTTTTAAACTTTTGCTTTAAGTTCTCACGTCCAATCTAAGTCTCGTTCCAAAAAGAAGTAGATGCCCCGTCACCTATTTCCTTTACAAAAAAGTTTCTAAAAGGAAGGCCGGTTTCCACAATGTTAGTCCCGGTTTTAATAATACTCTTCCAAATTGACTTGAAGGAGTCATTTAGAGGAGTATCATCAACCAAAGTCCGCCCGAATTCCCATAAATGCTCGAAAGGACTTTGACGCACAAGGAGGTGGATTTGGTTTTAAACCTCCACCACCATTTGCCAATCAAAGCTATGTTTTTTTTGTTTTAAGAGAACTCAAGTTTAACCCACCCTTCCGATAAGGTAAAATTACATCATCCCATTTGACCGAAGAAATCTTTGATTTATTACCCATCCCACCCCAAAAAAAGAACGTCTTACACTCTCAAGTTTTTTGATCACACATGGCGGTGCACGGAAGAGAGAGAAGTAGTACAACGGAAAACTATTTAGCACCGATTTAACAAGGGTCAAGTGTCCACCAAATAAAATCGATCTAGCCCTCCAATCCGAAAGTCTCTTTTCAAACTTGTTTACGACCGGTTTCTAAGAATCTTCCTTATTCATGTTACCACCAACTAGTAATCCAAGATAAGTAAACGGTATAGTACCAATATTACAGCCAAACAACCGAGCCATGTTCTCCACTTCACTCCTCCTATCTACCCAAATCCCAATGAGGTTACTTTTGTGAAAGTTAACCTTTAGACCCGACGTTAATTCAAACATTTTAGAAGCTTCATAAGATTTCAAATATTCCTTTCACTCCAAGACCCAAAGAAGATTGTGTCGTCCGCGTATTGAAGATGTGAAATGAGAATTTTATCACGACCAATTTCCACCCCCGAGAAGCACCTATTTCTCACGGCTTTTTTCGTTAGCACATTCAACCCTTTCGCCACCAAAATAAAAAGAAACGGGGAGAGTGGATCCCCTTGTCGTACCCCACGTTCTAATTTGAATTCACTTGTTGGTGATCCATTAACAAGGATTGAAAATGAAGCTGATTGAAGACATGACAATATCCATTTCCTCCATTTGTTCCCGAAGCCCATCATTTCCATTACTTCCATAAAAACTTCCAACTAAGACAATCAAAAGCCTTCTCGAAGTCAACTTTGAAGATTACGCTTTTAACATGTTTACTTTTCAAACGTGAAGTAATTTTAACTTTAGTAAAGAAAATGAACAAGTCAACATAAAATTACTCTTAGTTCAAATTAAACTTTAGTAAAGAAAATGAACTATTACTTTTTAGTTAAAAAACCTTACCACTTTTTAGTTAAAACTAGTTATTGAACCCTCGCTTCGCGCCGGGGGTTCGATTTTTAATGTATTTTATTGCGTTTAGTAAAATTATTTTGTGGTTAACGATGATGTCGTTGAAGCGCAACTCGAGTCGAACTAAAAGGTATAACCCGTGAGAGATTTAAATGTTATTTTAAATTAACAATATATGTGCATCTCCGCGTTTCGCTATGGAATTGTCGACTTTTAAAAATTTAACGCAAAATCAACGTGTATGAAAAGTACCCCAAATATTTAGCGTTTTTTAAAAAGCGTCCGTTTTGCGTATAGCTAGTGACATTATGTTCCTAAAATTATTTCGAGTTTAACGATGGTGTCGGAAAAATTTAACTCGTTGCGAGCGAGAAGATATGACCCGTTGAATATTTGAGTGGAGTTTATTTAAGATTTTTTGTGAAAATGGTTATTTGACGTTTTACCCTCTGTTTGGGGGATTAATTTGAATTTTAGAAAAAAATGTGAGTTATTTGTTGGTAAAATGAAATTTAATTAAAATTTAAAAAGGAGAAAAAGTTAAAAATGTCCATGGTACTATTCATAACTCTTGTATGTTAGTTAATAAGTAAATGTAAATGTAAATGTAAATGTAAATTACTATTACAATAAGTTCTAAAGTTTGATAATTAACATGTCTTAACATTACTATAACATACCGTCGATCGTTGTTTCTAACCCTAGGTTTTCTAACATCGTGATTTTTTATCCCTACAACGGCAAACAATGGAGACATCATCGGCGACGGAGATTGATGAATCGGAAATTGAGTACGTCAGCTACGGCGGCGAACATCATCTACCCGAAATCATGCGTTTGGTTGATGAAGAATTGAGCGAACCCTATTCCATATTTACATATCGTTATTTTGTTTATCTTTGGCCCAATCTCTCTTTCCTGGTACCTTTCTCATCCTTAAAATTGTTAGTACTATTTCCATTTGATAAATTTATTTATCTTAATATTATATTTTTAAGTTTTGATGATTTGATTTTAGGCTTTTCATAAGGGGAAATGCATAGGAACAGTGGTTTCAAAAATGGGGGAGCACAGGAATACTTATAGAGGATACATTGCTATGCTTGTTGTACTTAAACCTTACCGTCATAAAGGCATAGGTAATTTTTTATTTATTTATTTATTTTATTTATTTTTAATTTGATAGGATTAATTGTGTTAATGATGTGATACTGGTTTAATATGTTGTGTCTATTTGCAGCTACAGAGCTTGTTACTAGATCTATTAAAGTGATGATGGAATCAGGCTGTGAAGAGGTATTTCATTAGCTTCTCACTGAAATTTGATAATTTATTTATACTCCTATATGATATGATGTAATCATAATCATAATTATTGTTATCTCTGCCTACCTTATGATCTGAAACATATGCCCGGATTCGATGTCTGGGCAGTTATTTGAAGTTGCTTTAATTATTCTGATTCCATGCTTAAATATCATCATGGTTACTTAAATTTGATTGATAGATGGTTAGTTTGACATGTTCATCTCATTGGCAAGACGGAGATGAGTCTGTTGGGACTTTGAAACGACTAGTCGGTCGAGTTGAACGTTGACTAAGATTGAGTTTTAGTAATTTATATATTGAAAATATATATTACACATGAATATATCCTACATAAATATTTCAAACATATGATATGAACAATATTATGAATTCATAGATGGTACATTGTGTTGTGGGATAAAATAATCATTCTCTGAGTAATGTTCAATTTGGTAATCAAGAAAATGTGAAAGAGATTGTAAGATTGTAAATGTACTTACGGGCTTCATTCTCAATTTTAATTTCTTTTATTGCCATTAGGAAGATGATGATTCATACAATGATATTATTCTTCTAGAACGTGATGGTGTACCATCAACGAATTAATAATATGTTTAGGCCTTACCGTAAGCCCATGTTTCAATAGATCCAAGTCACCGTTTCCCCTGCATGTTTGTGCTTTATTGTGATACATCAAAAGGATGATTTTCATTTTCTTTGGATATTCACATGAATAATCTCCGTTTCATTATTTTTTTTCTCGGCGAAAATAACTAAAACTCATATATAGAAACGAGGTCGTTTTCCAAAGGAAAACGCCCTCAACAGAATACAAAAGAAATGGGGAAAGGGGGAAACTCGCACCTAAAAAGCGACCATCTAAACAAAAACTCTCTATTAACGAGTCTCCCCTAACAACTCGAAAAACCTTAAAACAAACTAACAAATACTAAATCAAATACTACACGATAATGACATGGACCAAGCCAAACGAACTAAGTGAAATCAACAAACGAAAAAAAGTAACCAAGAGACAAACCCACCCTATCAACCTCTAGGTCCCGCCCTTTTCATTATATGTGAAAGCGAATTTCATTGTCGTCTTTTGAGTGAGGTTGCTGATGACTTCAAATATAGTTTTAGCACCGGAAAGTTATTCTTCAAACCATTTCATATTTCATTCATGGTGAATTTGCCAACATTATAATATAATTTTAATAGTTTGATATATTGATATATTACATCAAACACATGAGTACAAACACATGTAAATGTGGATGCCTTCTAATCTTGCAGCATTATACGCATATCTAGCAACCAAGGAGCTACATATTACTTGTAATGCAGTCAATTCATATTTTTATGATATGCTTTTTAACTTATGTGATGTTGAATATGAGGCCCTTTAACATTCAGATGTTAAATCAAGTTTATCATTGAATATCAAACTGATAGTATAATTTAGAACATCATATGCTACAATAAGTTTGTTTATGATTATGAATAAAAGTTTCTTTGATTGTAATTTTTGTTTGTAGGTGACATTGGAAGCAGAAGTTACAAATAAAGGCGCACTTGCATTGTATGGGCGGCTTGGGTTCATACGAGCAAAAAGGCTATTTAGATACTATTTGAATGGTGTTGATGCATTCAGATTAAAGTTGCTATTTCCCCATACTGAATTACTACCACCACCTTTGCACTCTATGCCCAGTCCCACTCTGTAATATCCTCTGTCCTCGAGACTTATGAATCAAATGTAACAAAGAAAAAGATTGCTCTGATTGTAAGGTTTAAGATAGATTATTTGTTCAATACAGTATATTGGTTATGTTACTCATAATATGCTTACTTGTTTATTGTTTAAAATGATTCTGATTATGTTATTTGACCTAGTAGTGAATAGTTAATATCGATATCATCGCCGTAAATATGCATGTGCTTTCAGATACGCTGAGCTCTACATATTTTTGTACAGTCAAAGGGGATCAAATATTGTACCAAGGGGGTCTTTAGAGTATATCTATCCTTCCGACATAAGTCAAAACAACAGACTTTGATTTAGTATCGTAAGGAGGTGCTAAATACTTTATTATCGTTACTTGTTCTTTGTTGATGTCAAAAATTAAATTTAAAATTATGTGATTGTGTTTGCTAGAAAGGGGAATCAGGTTTTGAGTAGAAGAGATCAACCGTAAGAATTAATTAGCATACCAATCGCAATGACAATTTAAGAAGCTACATACATATTCGAACAACATAACCGTTAATAGCCATAATCGCCTTTCCATAGAGACGCAACCCCACCCCTACATCAATAAAATGCTAATACAAGTTTAAATCAATGGTTGATGAGTACAAATTGGAGCAACAAATTGCAATTCAAATAAATCATCTTAGTCAAGATCCGACACATCACTCTCAAAAAAAGCCGAATGCAGAGCTTTCACACATTTTTCTGCTTCATTATCATTTACTATCAGTGATATATTCACCTTCGATGCTCCTTGCGATATCATTTGAACATTCACTCCATTCACTCGAAGAACACGAAACGCCTATATACCAACACACCAAAACGCCAATAACATAAATTAGAAACTACTAATAACAGATTATCAAATTTTAAGACGTAAATTTAAACAAATGAAGGTGAACAATATACCTTCTCCAATACAAGTGAGGACCTCTGAACATTTCCAATGAGTGAAATAATCGATCTGTGCTGAAGAAGATTCACTTTAGCTATTTTTTCAAGTTCGTCAACAACATGATCAAGCTCCTGCTCAAACGATATTTAATATCACTAATTAAACACTTGTGACTTGCGGTTAACTAAAGTTAACGAAATGTTAAATAGAATGATATCATACGCTTGCCTGCTGAATCAACTCCCTGCTCCAAAGCTTTGAAGGATCTAAAGTTAACGAAATGCTAACTTCACTCGTAGCTACAACATCCACAGATATACCCAAATCCTCAAATATCGAAAACACCTATATCATGTAAAAGATTTAAAAATTTATGAGCCAGCTTCATTAAAAATGAAAAAGTGACAACAATCATAATAATTCTACCTTAGCGAGAAATCCAAATTGACCAAGCATCCGCGTACTAACAATGTCCAACATGGTAACATTGCGTTTCAAAACAATGCTGGTTAGTACCGCCTGAAAAAGCCAGAGAAAATTAGTTTTTTTCCTAAAAAAAAAACAAAAAATAAATCATTTATTATCTTGTGATACTGACCTTACTCATATCTCTTGATTTAGTGATGAGGGTACCAGGAGCGTTAGGGTTATAGGAATTTTTTACCCTAACAGGTATATCACCTTCTCTAGCGGGCCTCATAGACTGTGGATGTAAAACCTACGCAAAAAGAAAAAATAATAAATTACACTACAAAATGTTAGGTGTTCCTGTTATTTTTGATCTACTATGCAAATTCATGCCTTACAAATTAAAAAAAAAAAAAAAGCAAACAAAAAAAAACTATGAAAGTTCATGGATACCTGGGCACCAAAATATGCAAGTTCAGCTGCCTCATCAAAAGTCAAATATGGCACAGGTTCCGCACCCGAGTATATATTAGGGTCACATGTCAAAACGCCATCAACATCTTTCCATACCTGTAACAATTAAATAAAATAATACAAAAACTGAAGAAAAGCTTAGGTGTTGTTTGTTTTAGGTCTCCAATCTTATTATGTCTTATGTCTGCGCCGCCACAGATGTTTATACGAAGACATGAGATATAATAATGTCTTATTCTGTCTACAAACTCGCAGACTTAGAAATATACTTCTTACAAAATTAAGTTATTTTGCATACATATATAAAAAAGTATCCACTATTCAGCATACACTGTTAAGCATACAGACCTTTAAGCCAAATCTCTACACACATGGTCCGCAGATTTTCAGACAAAAACATCTTAAAAACAAACAACACCTTCTAGTTCACATAAATGACTATTTATCACTGAAAATTGATATATTAAGCTCTTTACTAACCTGAATTTCCCGCAACCCGAGTGCTTTACCAATGGTGGTGGCAGTCAAATCACTACCGCCTCTACCCAACGTAGTCACAGCACAAGTTCTCCAACCCTATGAACAATGTACAGAAATATAAATTTTATTTTTAATAGCTTTATAAAAGGTTCGCTAGTGAAGCGGGAGAAAAAAAAAAAGAAAAAAAAAGTAGAGTATGTATATTTTAAAAGACCTTTCCAAGAAAACCAGTGACAATAGGAATTGCAGGATCAGTATTCCAATCGCCATTTAGTCTGTTTGCTACAGCTGGATACGTTGCATCCAAAATATCCGCATTAGTGAAGTCATCTGTCGTTAAGAAACCGATATCGAATGCATCATACTGTAATAAGAAACAACAGATCAAAGTCAGATGATTAAAAGAGAAAAGACATCAAATATTCGTTTAAAAAATGTGATTGAATTCATAAATTATTATGAGATAGGGCTAGCGATCAGAAACACGTACTTGGCGTGCTTTAGCACCGATTTTATTCAAGTAGGCTGCAAAAATTCTTGTGGACATGCATTCTCCAAATGAAACTAAGTAGTCTCTTGCACGTGGTGTGAATTCTTTTAGTACAGAAATCCCATTCAAAAGTCGCTCTAACTTTTCTAAGTGATCTGCGAAAAAAAGACATTTTTTAACATATAAATAACAGTATGGTAATAGCAGTTGAACCATTAATCATTCAATAACTTATTGATCATTTTATATTAGTAAAAATACATCATAACTTCTAATATTCTTCCAAATTACCTGTCACAAGTGCTCTCTCTAACCCAAGCTCATCCACTGTCCTGTACATGTACATTTTTATAACCATAAACTAATCATTATAAGTTAACTAATGTCCACAAACTATAATGGCGACCTAAATTTTATATTCAATATTTCACCTGTAATGTAGTTCTTTCACAAAGCTCAATTCATCAATTTCAGAAACCACCGAAACGCAACTTGCAGCTTTCTCTCCAGCCTATATCATACAACCAATTAAACTTTGAATCTTCTACAACAAAACCACATAACATGTATTTATATTTATATACATATTATTATATATAACATTAATAATAAAATTAGAGATATACAAACCACTAAAAGTTTGTTAGTAGTTTTGCCCATAGCTGACAAAACGATAACCGGACTCTCTTCCGGAAAACTAAGTATAAGATCAGCGACTTCTTTCATCCGTTCAGCAGACGCTACAGACGATCCACCAAACTTCATCACACATGATAACTGTTTATTTAACCCTTCTAAGCCTCGAGTATCAGGTTCACTTTTCGTAAGAACAACATCTACTTTTTGCACATTACAAACCACCTTTAGTCCCCTTTTCGCGCTACACGAAATCGGACCAGAACTGGCCCTACACGATCCATTAAACGACGCAACGGAGGAAGCGAAATGGAGGTGATGATAATGTGAGGATAATGAATGTGAATCTGAATCTAATTTGGAGAAATGATAAGGTGTATTGGCCCCTGATAAATATCTAGTTGTTGTCATTGTAACAGTAATTAATTTTCGACAAATTAACGGTTTGTAACAGGAATTTGATAAACAGAGAGAGAGCTAATTATTGAATCAATTAATTAACTAATCAATTAATTAATTGATTAACTCTGATTAGCTCTCCCTGCTGAAAATGCGATGTTGAAGATCCGATAAATCTGCTTCTCCTTCTTCTTTTTTGCTTCTAATTGATTACAAAGGACCTGCAAATGTTAGTATTTGTGGTTTATATCAGAAGATGATAGATTAGCAAAGGATGTTTAGATGAAAAATCAAGTAAAATGAGGTTTGAATTAATTGAAGTTGAATTAGTCAAAAGAAATGGAGACCTTATTAGGGTTGAATGAAATTAGAGAACAATGGCTGCTGCGGCGGCGGCGGCTGGAGAAGGAGGAGGAAGAGCAATAATAATAATAATTTGAGAAAGGGAATATAAAAATATGAATGGTATTTGTTCCGTGTTGTTTGTTTAGCACGAGTAGTTTTGTTGCCTCATGTTTTCCACATCTCACTGCTTTGTCTTTCCGAGTGGTTTTTACTTTTTCATTTTTCTACAGCCAAATAAAATAAGGTAAATTAGCAAAATATATAGTACTTTTTTTAAGTTTAAATTAAAATACACTTTTCTAAAAAAAAATTGTCAAAATAACTACTCGGGTATATCCCAGTGGTCACCGAATTTCTAGTGAAGCAGGAGACGTTGGTTCGAAATGGTAACGCCCAAGATCAAATTAATAATAATGGGCTCTTGACTGGAGGGGACCTCAATGTACGCAATTCACCAAGTTACACGTCTAGTCGCTCGGGAGCTCGTCACACAGGAATTTTACTCGATAGTGAGGATCCAATGTGATTGTCACTATAGAGGTTTCTTCTGCGAACAAAAAAAATTGTAAAGGGTGTTGGTTTGAACCGATGTTTGTCCGAATTCATGATATAATGCTCTTATTCTTCGATGATCGATAAAAATGCATATCGACCCCAGGCAGTAGGTGATATATGGCAAAAAGTCACATTTTTATCCCCAATATTAAGCCCTAGAACAATAAAGATTTAAACTTTGTCGGCAAAATTATCGTTTTTCGGTTGATTTTGTAGATTAAGTAATTACGAAGGCGATGCAAAAAGAATCAAGTAAAACGGAGCTAAAACGAAGATTCTAGAGCGAAAACGGTGAAAGACAAGAAATCAAGTTACGATCCAGTCAAATCAGGCTGACCAGGCCAGCAAATGGCCTGCCATACGACTTGCCAAACGGCCTGCCAAACGGTCAGAGCAAACGGGCTCGATAAACGGCTTGCCTTAGCAAACGGCCTCCAAAAACGGCCTGCCAGACGGCCTGCCAGCCGTTTGAAGGCAAAAATCAAGTCTATTTAAAGTGCTCTCTCAATCCATTCCAACACACATTCAATTTGTAATTCATTTCATATTTTCAAGCTTTTAGTTAGTCTTTAGTAGCAGTTAGCTTAGCTTTTATTTTCCGGAGGATATCCCGGCGAGTCCCTGCGATCTCGAGCAGATTTTTTCGGCCTTTTCAGGTTTTTATCCGAAACGCTTGTCTTTTGTATTAAACATGTGTTCTTACTTTTTATGTTTAATAATGCGTTCCAATATTGTAACATCCCAGGTAAACGTTCCCCGTAGCATGATATTGTCCGCTTTGCCCGTAGGCGCACGGATTTTTCTTGGCAACCACACACGACGAGCACTTTCTCAGAAAGTCACCCATCCTGGTAGTGCTCTCGCCTGAGCACGCTTAACTGCATAGTTCTCATGAGATCTGCTGTGCTTGTGGTCCCAAAACGCGTCATGCTAGGAAATGTCTCCACACCCTTATAAGGCATGCTTCGTTCCCCTCTACAACCGATGTGGGACGGATGTAACACGGATGTTACAATCCTCCCCCTAATTATTCCACGCGCCCGCATACCTTTTCCAGGTAGGCTTAGGAAGGAAAAACAAGAAGCACAATTCGTTAAGAATTGGGATATTATCAAGAATTTGCATTTGAATGTACGACTAGTAGATGCTTTAGTAGAAATGCCAAACTGCGCTAAATTTTTTAAATAACTGCTTTCAAACAAAGAAAGATTAAGAGAGATAGTTAGCTTGCCCTTAAGTGAAGAATGCTCGTTAGTATTACAACATGGAATTCCCCCTAAGTTAGGAGATACAGGAAGATTTACGGTACCTTGTGATAGTGCTCCAAATGAACATATATTTAGGCTCAATATCCTTCCAATATGTAAAGCTTTTAGTTGTAATTGTTCTATTTTCAAGTAATAATCGTTTAAATAAATAAGTGCGAAGACAAAAGAAGAAAACGACGATTTGAAGACGCAAATGACCAAAAAGCTCAAATGTACAAGATATAATTCAAGTAGTTTAATTTATTGATGAGAAACGTCTAAAAAATTACCATAGTACAAGCCGCGAAACGCAAAGTACAAGATATCTACGCATACGAAAGGACATTCGAAAATCAGGAACCGAGACATAAACCGGGCGTAAACGTACGAGACAACGGAGCTAAAATTATAAGTCAACATTGCACAAGAATATAATATAATATATATATAATTATATAAAATTATATATAATAAATTAATCAGCAGCCCACGTTTTGAATCAAAAATATCTGCACCCAGCTGGCCATGCGATCGCATGGCCTGGAAGAACAAATTCCATGCGATCGCATGGCTTCAGATTCCTGGCCAAGTCTATAAATTCAGCAATTTTCGGATGAATTATGTACATCTTTTTCTTTTCCTTCCTCTGATCAATGTAATATATATTTATATTTACAATATTAAGTTTAAATTAAGTTTAGTAATAATTGGGTTATTGTAAGAAATGTTTTAAGGTTTTGTAAGTCGGAACTCTGTCCATGTAACGCTACGCGATTAATCACCACTGTAAGCTATGTTCTTCCTTTTTAAATTAATGTCTCGTAACTAAGTTATTATTATGCTTATTTGAGCCGAAGTAATCGTGATGCTAGACTAAATATTAAGACGGGGTTATTAGATTTTGTACCATAATTCGGGTTTGGACAAAAGACCGACACTTGTGAACATTGGACTATTGACTATTAATAGGTATGGGGTATTGTCTAATTGAATGACAACTCATTAGAACCTGTCGAACCTATCTTCAAATTAGTTAATCTAATAATTATTAAATTGATTACGAATGTCCTATTTAGTGACGTTTATACGACATCGTTTACAATCATTTAATTAATCAATTGGATTGGGTAATTGATTATTCAAACTGATCAAGTGGGTAAATTAATGTTCATATCTTATTAAAACAGGGGTGGATTACATACAAGGGTAATTGGTGTAATTGTTAACAAAGTATTAAAACCTTGGATTATACGCAGTCGATAACCTGGTGTAATTATTAAACAAAGTATTAAAACCTTGTTACAGTACGAATCCCTAATTAGTTGGAATATTTGACTTCGGGAATAAGGTTAATTTGACGAGCATTTTATAATTATGACCGATGGACTATTATGGACAAAAACCAGATAGGTATCAAATAAACCAGGACAAAGGACAATTAACCCGGGTAACAATTAATTAAAATCAAAACGTCAAACATCATGGTTACGGAAGTTTAAATAAGCATAATTGTTTTATTTTATATCTCATCGTACTTTTATTTACTGTCATTTATTTACTGTCATTTTAAATATTGTTATTTATTTTACGCATTTTAATTATCGTCATTTATCTTTACGTTTAAAATATTAAATCGACAAACCGGTCATTAAACGGTAAAACCCCCCCTTTTATATAATATTATTACTACTTTTATATATATATAGTTGTTAAAAATATAGTACGTATCACTAGCTCCCTGTGGAATGAACCGGACTTACTAAAAACTACACTACTCTACGATTAGGTACACTGCCTATAAGTGTTGTAGCAAGGTTTAGGTATATTCCATAAATAAATAAATAAAACTTGTGTAATTTGTATCGTATTTTGTAATAAAAATAATAGTATTTCGTACTACACCTCGCATAACATCACCTTGCTACCTGCAAGATGTCCAAATTAGCAATGCGTTAGCAGACTTAGGAGCCAGTGTAAACCTAATGCCCTATTCGTTATTCAAAAAGCTAGGATTAAATGACTTAAGGCCTACCAGAATGACTATCCAACTCGCGGACAGACCAGTTAAGATTCCTCGGGGAATAGCTGAGGATGTCCTAGTTAGAGTGGATAAGTTCGCGTTCCCCATTGATTTCGTCATTATGGATATTGAGGAAGACACGAAGGTCCCACTCATTCTTGGCAGACCATTCCTAAATACTGCCAAGGCCGTAATTGATGTTTACGAGAAATCATTGAAGTTAAGGGTTAGAGGAGAAGAAATCACATTCAATCTTGATCACCTCATGAACCATCCTAAGGAAGAAGATGTAAATCTCTCTGATTCTTTTCAAGAACTCATCAACGAATACCTGAAAGAGACCATGGCTATATGTAGTCAAGATCAAATTTCTAAGGATCTGTTCTTTACACCTCCTGAAGGAAATCTCGACAACCATTCAGCCATAAACCTTAGTCAACACATATCTTTCCTCTCTGAAAGTAACTTTCTTGGCAAGACTATTCAAATAGCACCGCTAGGACAAGGCATTCCTTTACCTCTACTAAGGAGAAGACCGATGAAGAAACAAATTTCATTCCGGTACATCAGTGAAATGTCCCGTTCTTATTGATTAAAAACGTTCCATATTAATTGATTTCGTTGCGAGGTTTTGACCTCTATATGAGACATTTTTCAAAGACTGCATTCATTTTAAAACAAACCATAACCTTTATTTCATCAATAAAGGTTTAAAAAGCTTTACGTAGATTATCAAATAATGATAATCTAAAATATCATGTTTACACACGACCATTACATAATGGTTTACAATACAAATATGTTACAACAAAATAAGTTTCTTGAATGCAGTTTTTACACAATATCATACAAGCATGGACTCCAAATCTCGTCCTTATTTAAGTATGCGACAGCGGAAGCTCTTAATAATCACCTGAGAATAAATATGCTTAAAACGTCAACAAAAATGTTGGTGAGTTATAGGTTTAACCTATATATATCAAATCATAATAATAGACCACAAGATTTCATATTTTAATACACATCCCATACATAGAGATAAAAATCATTCATATGGTGAACACCTGGTAACCGACATTAACAAGATGCATATATAAGAATATCCCCATCATTCCGGGACACCCTTCGGATATGATATAAATTTCGAAGTACTAAAGCATCCGGTACTTTGGATGGGGTTTGTTAGGCCCAATAGATCTATCTTTAGGATTCGCGTCAATTAGGGTGTCTGTTCCCTAATTCTTAGATTACCAGACTTAATAAAAAGGGGCATATTCGATTTCGATAATTCAACCATAGAATGTAGTTTCACGTACTTGTGTCTATTTTGTAAATCATTTATAAAACCTGCATGTATTCTTATCCCAAAAATATTAGATTTTAAAAGTGGGACTATAACTCACTTTCACAGATTTTTATTTCGTCGGGAAGTAAGACTTGGCCACTGGTTGATTCACGAACCTATAACAATATATACATATATATCAAAGTATGTTCAAAATATATTTACAACACTTTTAATACATTTTGATGTTTTAAGTTTATTAAGTCAGCTGTCCTCGTTAGTAACCTACAACTAGTTGTCCACAGTTAGATGTACAGAAATAAATCGATAAATATTATCTTGAATCAATCCATGACCCAGTGTATACGTATCTCAGTATTGATCACAACTCAAACTATATATATTTTGGAATCAACCTCAACCCTGTATAGCTAACTCCAACATTCACATATAGAGTGTCTATGGTTGTTCCGAAATATATATAGATGTGTCGACATGATAGGTCGAAACATTGTATACGTGTCTATAGTATCTCAAGATTACATAATATATAATACAAGTTGATTAAGTTATGGTTGGAATAGATTTGTTACCAATTTTCACGTAGCTAAAATGAGAAAAATTATCCAATCTTGTTTTACCCATAACTTCTTCATTTTAAATCCGTTTTGAGTGAATCAAATTGCTATGGTTTCATATTGAACTCTATTTTATGAATCTAAACAGAAAAAGTATAGGTTTATAGTCGGAAAAATAAGTTACAAGTCGTTTTTGTAAAGGTAGGCATTTCAGTCGAAAGAACGACGTCTAGATGACCATTTTAGAAAACATACTTCCACTTTGAGTTTAACCATAATTTTTGGATATAGTTTCATGTTCATAATAAAAATCATTTTCCCAGAATAAAAACTTTTAAATCAAAGTTTATCATAGTTTTTAATTAACTAACCCAAAACAGCCCGCGGTGTTACTACGACGGCGTAATTCCGGTTTTACGGTGTTTTTCGTGTTTTCAGGTTTTAAATCATTAAGTTAGCGTATCATATAGATATAGAACATGTGTTTAGTTGATTTTAAAAGTCAAGTTAGAAGGATTAACTTTTATTTGCGAACAAGTTTAGAATTAACTAAACTATGTTCTAGTGATTACAATTTTAAACCTTCGAATAAGATAGCTTTATATGTATGAATAGAATGATGTTATGAACATCATTACTACCTCAAGTTCCTGGGATAAACCTACTGGAAATGATAAAAATAGATCTAGCTTCAAAGGATCCTTGGATGGCTTGAAAGTTCTTGAAGCAGAATCATGACACGAAAACAATTTCAAGTAAGATTTCCACTCGAAATAAGATTGTTATAGTTATAGAAATTGAATTAAAGTTTGAATATGATTATTAAATTGTATTAGAAAGATAACCTACTGTAAATGACAAAGGTTTATTGATCTTGGATGATTACTTGGAATGGATTTAGAAAACTTGGAAGTAAACTTGCAATCTTGGAAGTATTCTTGATTTTATGAAACTAGAACTTTTAGAATTTATGAAGAACACTTAGAACTTGAAGATAGAACTTGAGAGAGATCAATTAGATGAATAAAATTAAAGAATGAAAGTGTTTGTAGGTGTTTTTGGTCGTTGGTGTATGGATTAGATATAAAGGATATGTAATTTTGTTTTCATGTAAATAAGTCATGAATGATTACTCATATTTTTGTAATTTTATGAGATATTTTATGCTAGTTGCCAAATGATGGTTCCCACATGTGTTAGGTGACTCACATGGGCTGCAAAGAGCTTATCATTGGAGTGTATATACCAATAGTACATACATCTAAAAGCTGTGTATTGTACGAGTACGAATACGGGTGCATACGAGTAGAATTGTTGATGAAACTGAACGAGGATGTAATTGTAAGCATTTTTGTTAAGTAGAAGTATTTTGATAAGTGTCTTGAAGTCTTTTAAAAGTGTATGAATACATATTAAAACACTACATGTATATACATTTTAACTGAGTCGTTAAGTCATCGTTAGTCGTTACATGTAAGTGTTGTTTTGAAACCTTTAGGTTAACGATCTTGTTAAATGTTGTTAACCCAATGTTTATAATATCAAATAAGATTTTAAATTATTATATTATCATGATATTATGATGTATGAATATCTCTTAATATGATATATATACATTAAATGTCGTTACAACGATAATCGTTACATATATGTCTCGTTTCAAAATCATTAAGTTAGTAGTCTTGTTTTTACATATGTAGTTCATTGTTAATATACTTAATGATATGTTTAATTATCATAATATCATGTTAACTATATATGTATCCATATATATGTCATCATATAGTTTTTACAAGTTTTAACGTTCGTGAATCACCGGTCAACTTGGGTGGTCAATTGTCTATATGAAACCTATTTCAATTAATCAAGTCTTAACAAGTTTGATTGCTTAACATGTTGGAAACACTTAATCATGTAAATAACAATTTCATTTAATATATATATAAACATGGAAAAGTTCGGGTCACTACAGTACCTACCCGTTAAATAAATTTCGTCCCGAAATTTTAAGCAGTTGGAGGTGTTGACGTATCTTCTGGAAATAAATGCGGGTATTTCTTCTTCATCTGATCTTCTCTTATTGGCAGGAAGTGTGCTGACTTAGTGAGACGATCAACTAGTACCCAAATAGTATCATAACCACTTGCAGTCCTTGGCAATTTAGTAATGAAATCCATGGTAATGTTTTCCCATTTCCATTTCGGGATTTCAGGTTGTTGTAGTAGACCTGATGGTTTCTGATGTTCAGCTTTGACCTTAGAACACGTCAAACATTCTCCTACATATTTAGCAATATCGGCTTTCATACCTGGCCACCAAAAATGTTTCTTAAGATCCTTGTACATCTTCCCCGTTCCAGGATGTATTGAGTATCTGGTTTTATGAGCTTCTCTAAGTACCATTTCTCTCATATATCCAAATTTTGGTACCCAAATTCTTTCAGCCCTATACCGGGTTCCGTCTTCCCGAATATTAAGATGCTTCTCCGATCCTTTGGGTATTTCATCCTTTAAATTTCCCTCTTTTAAAACTCCTTGTTGCGCCTCCTTTATTTGAGTAGTAAGGTTAGTGTGAATCATTATATTCATAGATTTTACTCGAATGGGTTCTCTGTCCTTTCTGCTCAAGGCGTCGGCTACCACATTTGCCTTCCCCGGGTGGTAACGAATCTCAAAGTCGTAATCATTCAACAATTCACTCCACCTACGCTGCCTCATATTCAGTTATTTCTGATTAAATATGTGTTGAAGACTTTTGTGGTCAGTATATATAATAATTTTGACCCCATATAAGTAGTGCCTCCAAGTCTTTAATGCAAAAACAACCGCGCCTAATTCCAAATCATGCGTCGTATAATTTTGCTCATGAATATTCAATTGTCTAGACGGATAAGCAATCACCTTCGTCCGTTGCATTAATACACAACCGAGACCTTGCTTTGAGGTGTCACAATATATCACAAAATCATAATTCCCTTCAGGTAATGACAATATAGGTGTCGTAGTTAACTTTTTCTTCAATAACTGAAACGCTTTCTCTTGTTCATCCTTCCATTCAAATTTCTTCCCTTTATGCGTTAATGCTGTAGTGACCCGAACTTTTCCATGTTTATATATATTAATTGAGATTGATATTTACATGATTAAATGTTTCCAACATGTTAAGCAATCAAACTTGTTAAGACTTGATTAATTGAAATATGTTTCATATAGACAATTGACCACCCAAGTTGACCGGTGATTCACGAACGTTAAAACTTATAAAAACTATATGATGACATATATATGGATATATATATATATATATATATATATTTAACATGATAATATGATAAGTAAACATATCATTAAGTATATTAACAATGAACTACATATGTAAAAACAAGACTACTAACTTAATGATTTTTAAACGAGACATATATGTAACGATTATCGTTGTAAAGACATTTAATGGATATATATCATATTAAGAGATATTCATACATGATAATATCATGATAATATAATAATTTAAAATCTCATTTGATATTATAAACATTGGGTTAACAACATTTAACAAGATCGTTAACCTAAAGGTTTCAAAACAACACTTACATGTAACGACTAACGATGACTTAACGACTCAGTTAAAATGTATATACATGTAGTGTTTTAATATGTATTTATACACTTTTGAAAGACTTAAATACACTTATCAAAATACTTATACTTAACAAAAATGCTTACAATTACATCCTCGTTCAGTTTCATCAACAATTCTACTCGTATGCACCCGTATTCGTACTCGTACAATACACAGCTTTTAGATGTATGTACTATTGGTATATACACTCCAATGATCAGCTCTTAGCAGCCCATGTGAGTCACCTAACACATGTGGGAACCATCATTTGGCAACTAGCATGAAATATCTCATAAAATTACAAAAATATGAGTAATCATTCATGACTTATTTACATGAAAACAAAATTACATATCCTTTATATCTAATCCATACACCAACGACCAAAAACACCTACAAACACTTTCATTCTTCAATTTTATTCATCTAATTGATCTCTCTCAAGTTCTATCTTCAAGTTCTAAGTGTTCTTCATATATTCTACAAGTTCTAGTTACATAAAATCAAGAATACTTTCAAGTTTGCTAGCTCACTTCCAATCTTGTAAGGTGATCATCCAACCTCAAGAAATCTTTGTTTCTTACAGTAGGTTATCATTCTAATACAAGGTAATAATCATATTCAAACTTTGGTTCAATTTCTATAACTATAACAATCTTATTTCAAGTGATGATCTTACTTGAACTTGTTTTCGTGTCATGATTCTGCTTCAAGAACTTCGAGCCATCCAAGGATCCGTTGAAGCTAGATATATTTTTCTCTTTTCCAGTAGGTTTATCCAAGGAACTTAAGGTAGTAATGATGTTCATAACATCATTCGATTCATACATATAAAGCTATCTTATTCGAAGGTTTAAACTTGTAATCACTAGAACAAAGTTTAGTTAATTCTAAACTTGTTCGCAAACAAAAGTTAATCCTTCTAACTTGACTTTTAAAATCAACTAAACACATGTTCTATATCTATATGATATGCTAACTTAATGATTTAAAACCTGGAAACACGAAAAACACCGTAAAACCGGATTTACGCCGTCGTAGTAACACCGCGGGCTGTTTTGGGTTAGTTAATTAAAAACTATGATAAACTTTGATTTAAAAGTTGTTATTCTGAGAAAATGATTTTTATTATGAACATGAAACTATATCCAAAAATTATGGTTAAACTCAAAGTGGAAGTATGTTTTCTAAAATGGTCATCTAGACGTCGTTCTTTCGACTGAAATGGCTACCTTTACAAAAACGACTTGTAACTTATTTTTCCGACTATAAACCTATACTTTTTCTGTTTAGATTCATAAAATAGAGTTCAATATGAAACCATAGCAATTTGATTAACTCAAAATGGATTTAAAATGAAGAAGTTATGGGTAAAATAAGATTGGATAATTTTTCTCATTTTAGCTACGTGAAAATTGGTAACAAATCTATTCCAACCATAACTTAATTAACTTGTATTGTATATTATGTAATCTTGAGATACCATAGACACGTATACAATGTTTCGACCTATCATGTCGACACATCTATATATATTTCGGAACAACCATAGACACTCTATATGTGAATGTTGGAGTTAGCTATACAGGGTTGAGGTTGATTCCAAAATATATATAGTTTGAGTTGTGATCAATACTGAGATACGTATACACTGGGTCGTGGATTGATTCAAGATAATATTTATCGATTTATTTCTGTACATCTAACTGTGGACAACTAGTTGTAGGTTACTAACGAGGGCAGCTGACTTAATAAATTTAAAACATCAAAATATATTAAAAGTGTTGTAAATATATTTTGAACATACTTTGATATATATGTATATATTGTTATAGGTTCGTGAATCAACCAGTGGCCAAGTCTTACTTCCCGACGAAGTAAAAATCTGTGAAAGTGAGTTATAGTCCCACTTTTAAAATCTAATATTTTTGGGATGAGAATACATGCAGGTTTTATAAATGATTTACAAAATAGACACAAGTACGTGAAACTACATTCTATGGTTGAATTATCGAAATCGAATATGCCCCTTTTTATTAAGTCTGGTAATCTAAGAATTAGGGAACAGACACCCTAATTGACGCGAATCCTAAAGATAGATCTATTGGGCCTAACAAACCCCATCCAAAGTACCGGATGCTTTAGTACTTCGAAATTTATATCATATCCGAAGGGTGTCCCGGAATGATGGGGATATTCTTATATATGCATCTTGTTAATGTCGGTTACCAGGTGTTCACCATATGAATGATTTTTATCTCTATGTATGGGATGTGTATTGAAATATGAAATCTTTTGGTCTATTGTTACGATTTGATTTATATAGGTTAAACCTATAACTCACCAACATTTTTGTTGACGTTTAAAGCATGTTTATTCTCAGGTGAATATTAAGAGCTTCCGCTGTTGCATACTAAAATAAGGACAAGATTTGGAGTCCATGTTTGTATGATATTGTGTAAAAACTGCATTCAAGAAACTGATTTCGATGTAACATATTTGTATTGTAAACCATTATGTAATGGTCGTGTGTAAACAGGATATTTTAGATTATCATTATTTGATAATCTACGTAAAGCTTTTTAAACCTTTATTTATGAAATAAAGGTTATGGTTTGTTTTAAAAATGAATGCAGTCTTTGAAAAACGTCTCATATAGAGGTCAAAACCTCGCAACGAAATCAATTAATATGGAACGTTTTTAATCAATAAGAACGGGACATTTCAGTTGGTATCAGAGCGTTGGTCTTAGAGAACCAGAATTTTGCATTAGTGTGTCTTATCGAGTTTGTTAGGATGCATTAGTGAGTCTGGACTTCGACCGTGTTTACTTGAAAAATGATTGCTTAACAAATTTTGTTGGAAACTATATATTTTTAACATGTGAATATTATGTGATATATTAATCTCTTAACGCGTTTGATATTATGTGATAGATGTCTACCTCTAGAACAAGTCCCATTGACTCACCTAATAATAATGAAGAGTCAAATGTAAATTGGAATGATTCGTGGACTGATTCACAAGTTCCCGAAGAGGAACCGGAAGAAGAGTCAGAATCGGAACCGGAAGAAGAATCGGAACCGGAAGAAGAATTGGAACCGGATGAAGAAATAGAACCGGTGGGGGAAATAATAAAACGGTTAAGTAAAAGAAAATCCTCAACCAACCGACCAAAGTTAATTATGGTCAATGGTGTTTCCGCCAAGGAAGCAAAATATTGGGAGGATTACCAATTCTCCGATGAATCGGATTCCGACGAGAATTCCGATGATGTTATAGAAATTACCCCAACTAAATTTAAAAAGGCAAAAGAAAATAATAAGGAAAAGGGCATAAAAATAGAGAAATCTAATTCCAACCCCGATGAACTTTATATATATCGTCAACCCCCGAAGTCCTTAAGTTGTAACAATGACCCGGGAAACTCTAAACCACCAGGTTTTTCTAAACCAATGTGGAAAACGACGGCTCGTATTAGGGGAACATCATATATCCCTAGAAACTTAGCAAAACGAACCAAAACCGAAGAAGAAGAAGAAGCAGGCGAGTCGGAATAAGATAGTTGTATTCGTGTGGTGTAATATATGTAATATAGCGTGCTTATGCTTTATGATATATGTAAAAATTGCTTGTATTAATAAGTATTTTTTTTATGAATCTAACTCTTGTCTATTTTACAGTATAAAAACACAAAATGGATAGACAACCCAATATTTTAAGAGACCTACCCGGAGACATGATTGATGAAATCTTGTCTAGAGTCGGTCAGAATTCTTCGGCACAACTATTTAAGGCGAGATCAGTTTGTAAGACATTCGAAGAACGTTCCAAGAATGCCTTGATTTATAAAAGGCTTTCGTTCGAAAGATGGGGGATATCACATTGGGAAATCCATAAGTTACGATGTGTTTACTTTGACGCATATATTGCAGGGAACCCAAATGCTATTATACGCAATGGGTTAAGAAATTATTTTGACTCAATATATTCGAATATTGGACTTCGTGATTTAGAAAAAGCGGCTAACATGCAACATAAAGAAGCATGTTATGCTTACGGATTAGTAATGTTCGCTTCTCACCAAAGTGAGAACAAGAACATCGGGCTACAACTATTAAACAAAACGTTCCCACAAGTGACGGAGTCGGTAATTGGGGTAAGAAATGAGGTTTTTAGATTGTTACGGGACTGTTGGACATTACGTAACCCTCGTCCCTTTGACGACGTTACAACACGCTGTCTTATCAACGGCCATAACGGTTATGTTCCACAAGACCAAGGATGGGAAGTAGTCCTAGTAAAACCAGAATGCATGACTTGTTTCTGGACGTATGAATTACGTGTCTTTATTGCCTTTGCTGAACGACTTGTGTACTAGCTAGAATTATCTTCACAACTATCTTGTATCAAAGTTATTGTGTGCTATATTTCATGCTTTATGTAAAATAAGCGGTATTGTAAGTTTGTAAAATATTGTATAAAAGTTTGAACGCGAAATATTATTATAATCAGTTTTTCATATAGAATTGTAGTAGTTGAATTGTATATTAGCTACTAAGTATGAACTTAACGGGTAGGTACTACCCGAATTTAAACTTATAAAACGCTAATATGAAGAAAAAGCTTTTATAAATGAGTTCATATTATGCTACGAAATACTATTAACTACTCTTAATATTCTGTATGATTAACTTGTTCCATTTAACTATTTTGAAGGAAATGGCACCGACTACTCGACACACCGTGAATATGAACGAAGAGGAATTCCGTACTTTTCTAGCTTCAAACATAGCCGCAGTACAGGCTGCGCTACATACCAACAATAACCTTGGATCTAGCAGTACAGGAAATCGTGTAGGATGCACCTACAAAGAATTCACTGCCTGCAAACCTTTGGAATTTGATGGAACCGAAGGACCGATCGGATTGAAATGGTAGACCGAGAAGGTCGAATCGGTGTTTACCATAAGTAAGTGTACTGAAGAGGACAAAGTAAAGTACGCTACGCATACCTTCACAGGTTCTGCGTTAACATGGTGGAATACCTATCTAGAGCAAGTGGGACAAGACGATGCGTACGCACTACCGTGGTCAGCATTCAAGCACTTGATGAACGAGAAGTACCATCCCAGAACCGAGGTCAATAAGCTCAAGACAGAACTTAGAGGGTTACGAACCCAAGGATTTGATATTACCACGTACGAAAGATGATTCACAGAATTGTGCCTATTGTGTCCGGGAGCATTCGAAGATGAGGAAGAGAAGATCGATGCGTTTGTGAAAGGATTACCGGAAAGAATCCAAGAAGATATAAGTTCACACGAGCTCGCCTCCATACAACAGGCATGTAGAATGGCTCACAAACTAGTGAACCAGATTGAAGAAAGGATTAAAGAACAGACTGCTGAAGAGGCCAATGTGAAGCAAGTCAAAAGAAAGTGGGAGGAAAACGGTGATAAGAATCACCAATACAACAACAACAGCAATTACAACAATAATCGCAACAATTATCCCAATAATCGTAACATCAATCGCAACTACAACAAACGGCCCAACAACAACAACAACAACAACAACAACAACAACAACAACAGCAACTACAACAATCATCCCAATAACAATAATAACCGCAACAACAACAATCAGAAGCAGCTATGCCAAATGTGTGAAAAGTATCACTCGGGGTTCTGCACCAAATTTTGCAACAAGTGTAAAAGAAATGGTCATAGCGCGGTGAAGTGTGAGGTCTACGGACCAGGGGTTAATAGAACGAAAGGAACAAATGGTGTCGGAACGAGTAATGGCGGAGCAAGTAGTGTCGGAGCAAGTTATGCCAATGTAGTTTGTTATAAATGTGGAAAACCGGGCCACATTATTAGAAATTGCCCGAACCAGGAGAACACGAATGGACAAGGCCGCGGAAGAGTTTTCAATATTAATGCAGCAGAGGCACAGGAAGACCCGGAGCTTGTTACGGGTACGTTTCTTATTGACAATAAACCTGCTTACGTTTTATTTGATTCGGGTGCGGATAGAAGCTATATGAGTAGAGATTTTTGTGCTAAATTAATTTGTCCATTAACGCCTTTGGATAGTAAATTTTTACTCGAATTAGCAAATGGTAAATTAATTTCAGCAGATAATATATGTCGGAATCGAGAAATTAAACTGGTTAGCGAAACATTTAAGATTGATTTGATACCAGTAGAGTTAGGGAGTTTTGATGTGATAATCGGTATGGACTGGTTGAAAGAAGTGAAAGCAGAGATCGTTTGTTACAAAAATGCAATTCGCATTATACGAGAAAAAGGAAAACCCTTAATGGTGTACGGAGAAAAGGGCAACACGAAGCTACATCTTATTAGTAATTTGAAGGCACAAAAACTAATAAGAAAAGGTTGCTATGCTGTTCTAGCACACGTCGAGAAAGTACAAACTGAAGAAAAGAGCATCAATGATGTTCCCATTGCAAAAGAATTTCCCGATGTATTTCCAAAAGAATTACCGGGATTACCCCCACATCGATCCGTTGAATTTCAAATAGATCTTGTACCAGGAGCTGCACCAATAGCTCGTGCTCCTTACAGACTCGCACCCAGCGAGATGAAAGAACTGCAAAGCTAATTACAAGAACTTTTAGAGCGTGGTTTCATTCGATCAAGCACATCACCGTGGGGAGCTCCTGTTTTGTTTGTCAAGAAGAAAGATGGTACATTCAGGTTGTGTATCGACTACCGAGAGTTGAACAAACTTACTATCAAGAACCGCTACCCACTACCGAGAATCGACGACTTATTTGATCAACTACAAGGCTCGTCTGTTTATTCAAAGATTGACTTACGTTCCGGGTATCATCAAATGCGGGTGAAAGAAGATGATATTCCAAAGACTGCTTTCAGAACACGTTACGGTCATTACGAGTTTATGGTCATGCCGTTTGGTTTAACTAATGCACCAGCTGTGTTCATGGACCTTATGAACCGAGTGTGTGGACCATACCTTGACAAGTTTGTCATTGTTTTCATTGATGACATACTTATTTACTCAAAGAATGACCAAGAACACGGTGAACATTTGAGAAAGGTGTTAGAAGTATTGAGGAAGGAAGAATTGTACGCTAAGTTTTCAAAGTGTGCATTTTGGTTGGAAGAAGTTCAATTCCTCGGTCACATAGTGAACAAAGAAGGTATTAAGGTGGATCCGGCAAAGATAGAAACTGTTGAAAAGTGGGAAACCCCGAAAACTCCGAAACACATACGCCAGTTTTTAGGACTAGCCGGTTACTACAGAAGGTTCATCTAAGACTTTTCCAGAATAGCAAAACCCTTGACTGCATTAACGCATAAAGAGAAGAAATTTGAATGGAATGATGAACAAGAGAAAGCGTTTCAGTTATTGAAGAAAAAGCTAACTACGGCACCTATATTGTCATTGCCTGAAGGGAATGATGATTTTGTGATTTATTGTGACGCATCAAAGCAAGGTCTCGGTTGTGTATTAATGCAACGAACGAAGGTGATTGCTTATGCGTCTAGACAATTGAAGATTCACGAACAAAATTATATGACGCATGATTTGGAATTAGGCGCGGTTGTTTTTGCATTAAAGACTTGGAGGCACTACTTATATGGGGTCAAAAGTATTATATATACCGACCACAAAAGTCTTCAACACATATTTAATCAGAAACAACTGAATATGAGACAGCGTAGGTGGATTGAATTGTTGAATGATTATGACTTTGAGATTCGTTACCACCCGGGGAAGGCAAATGTGGTAGCCGATGCCTTGAGCAGGAAGGACAGAGAACCCATTCAAGTAAAATCTATGAATATAATGATTCATAATAACCTTACTACTCAAATAAAGGAGGCGCAACAAGGAGTTTTAAAAGAGGGAAATTTAAAGGATGAAATACCCAAAGGATCGGAGAAGCATCTTAATATTCGGGAAGACGGAACCCGGTATAGGGCTGAAAGGATTTGGGTACCAAAATTTGGAGATATGAGAGAAATGGTACTTAGAGAAGCTCATAAAACCAGATACTCAATACATCCTGGAACGGGGAAGATGTACAAGGATCTCAAGAAACATTTTTGGTGGCCGGGTATGAAAGCCGATGTTGCTAAATACGTAGGAGAATGTTTGACGTGTTCTAAGGTCAAAGCTGAGCATCAGAAACCATCAGGTCTACTTCAACAACCCGAAATCCCGGAATGGAAATGGGAAAACATTACCATGGATTTCATCACTAAATTGCCAAGGACTGCAAGTGGTTTTGATACTATTTGGGTAATAGTTGATCGTCTCACCAAATCCGCACACTTCCTGCCAATAAGAGAAGATGACAAGATGGAGAAGTTAACACGACTGTATTTGAAGGAAGTCGTCTCCAGACATGGAATACCAATCTCTATTATCTCTGATAGGGATGGCAGATTTATTTCAAGATTCTGGCAGACATTACAGCAAGCATTAGGAACTCGTCTAGACATGAGTACTGCCTATCATCCACAAACTGATGGGCAGAGCGAAAGGACGATACAAACGCTTGAAGACATGCTACGAGCATGTGTTATTGATTTCGGAAACAGTTGGGATCGACATCTACCGTTAGCAGAATTTTCCTACAACAACAGCTACCATTCAAGCATTGAGATGGCGCCGTTTGAAGCACTTTATGGTAGAAAGTGCAGGTCTCCGATTTGTTGGAGTGAAGTGGGGGATAGACAGATTACGGGTCCGGAGATTATACAAGAAACTACCGAGAAGATCATCCAAATTCAACAACGATTGAAAACCGCCCAAAGTCGACAAAAGAGCTACGCTGACATTAAAAGAAAAGATATAGAATTTGAAATTGGAGAGATGGTCATGCTTAAAGTTGCACCTTGGAAAGGCGTTGTTCGATTTGGTAAACGGGGGAAATTAAATCCAAGGTATATTGGACCATTCAAGATTATTGATCGTGTCGGACCAGTAGCTTACCGACTTGAGTTACCTCAACAACTCGCGGCTGTACATAACACTTTCCACGTCTCGAATTTGAAGAAATGTTTTGCTAAAGAAGATCTCACTATTCCGTTAGATGAAATCCAAATCAACGAAAAACTTCAATTCATCGAAGAACGCGTCGAAATAATGGATCGTGAGGTTAAAAGGCTTAAGCAAAACAAGATACCAATTGTTAAGGTTCGATGGAATGCTCGTAGAGGACCCGAGTTCACCTGGGAGCGTGAAGATCAGATGAAGAAGAAATACCCGCATCTATTTCCAGAAGATTCGTCAACACCTTCAACAGCTTAAAATTTCGGGATGAAATTTATTTAACGAGTAGGTACTGTAGTGACCCGAACTTTTCCATGTTTATATATATTAATTGAGATTGATATTTACATGATTAAATTTTTCCAACATGTTAAGCAATCAAACTTGTTAAGACTTGATTAATTGAAATATGTTTCATATAGACAATTGACCACCCAAGTTGACCGGTGATTCACGAACGTTAAAACTTGTAAAAACTATATGATAACATATATATGGATATATATATATATATATATATATATATATATATATATATATATATATATATATATATATATATATTTAAAATGATACTATGATAAGTAAACATATCATTAAGTATAATAACAATGAACTACATATGTAAAAACAAGACTACTAACTTAATGATTTTTAAACGAGACATATATGTAACGATTATCGTTGTAAAGACATTTAATGGATATATATCATATTAAGAGATATTCATACATGATAATATCATGATAATATAATAATTTAAAATCTCATTTGATATTATAAACATTGGGTTAACAACATTTAACAAGATCGTTAACCTAAAGGTTTCAAAACAACACTTACATGTAACGACTAACGATGACTTAACGACTCAGTTAAAATGTATATACATGTAGTGTTTTAATATGTATTTATACACTTTTGAAAAACTTAAATACACTTATCAAAATACTTCTACTTAACAAAAATGCTTACAATTACATCCTCGTTCAGTTTCATCAACAATTCTACTCGTATGCACCCGTATTCGTACTCGTACAATACACAGCTTTTAGATGTATGTACTATTGGTATATACACTCCAATGATCAGCTCTTAGCAGCCCATGTGAGTCACCTAACACATGTGGGAACCATCATTTGGCAACTAGCATGAAATATCTCATAAAATTACAAAAATATGAGTAATCATTCATGACTTATTTACATGAAAACAAAATTACATATCCTTTATATCTAATTCATACACCAACGACCAAAAACACCTACAAACACTTTCATTCTTCAATTTTATTCATCTAATTGATCTCTCTCAAGTTCTATCTTCAAGTTCTAAGTGTTCTTCATATATTCTACAAGTTCTAGTTACATAAAATCAAGAATACTTTCAAGTTTGCTAGCTCACTTCCAATCTTGTAAGGTGATCATCCAACCTCAAGAAATCTTTGTTTCTTACAGTAGGTTATCATTCTAATACAAGGTAATAATCATATTCAAACTTTGGTTCAATTTCTATAACTATAACAATCTTATTTCAAGTGATGATCTTACTTGAACTTGTTTTCGTGTCATGATTCTGCTTCAAGAACTTCGAGCCATCCAAGGATCCGTTGAAGCTAGATCCATTTTTCTCTTTTCCAATAGGTTTATCCAAGGAACTTAAGGTAGTAATGATGTTCATAACATCATTCGATTCATACATATAAAGCTATCTTATTCGAAGGTTTAAACTTGTAATCACTAGAACAAAGTTTAGTTAATTCTAAACTTGTTCGCAAACAAAAGTTAATCCTTCTAACTTGACTTTTAAAATCAACTAAACACATGTTCTATATCTATATGATATGCTAACTTAATGATTTTAAACCTGGAAACACGAAAAACACCGTAAAACCGGATTTACGCCGTCGTAGTAACACCGCGGGCTGTTTTGGGTTAGTTAATTAAAAACTATGTTAAACTTTGATTTAAAAGTTGTTATTCTGAGAAAATGATTTTTATTATGAACATGAAACTATATCCAAAAATTATGGTTAAACTCAAAGTGGAAGTATGTTTTCTAAAATGGTCATCTAGACGTCGTTCTTTCGACTGAAATGACTACCTTTACAAAAACGACTTGTAACTTATTTTTCCGACTATAAACCTATACTTTTTCTGTTTAGATTCATAAAATAGAGTTCAATATGAAACCATAGCAATTTGATTCACTCAAAACGGATTTAAAATGAAGAAGTTATGGGTAAAACAAGATTGGATAATTTTTCTCATTTTAGCTACGTGAAAATTGGTAACAAATCTAATCCAACAATAACTTAATCAACTTGTATTGTATATTATGTAATCTTGAGATACCATAGACACGTATACAATGTTTCGACCTATCATGTCGACACATCTATATATATTTCGGAACAACCATAGACACTCTATATGTGAATGTTGGAGTTAGCTATACAGGGTTGAGGTTGATTCCAAAATATATATAGTTTGAGTTGTGATCAATAATGAGATACGTATACACTGGGTCGTGGATTGATTCAAGATAATATTTATCGATTTATTTCTGTACATCTAACTGTGGAGAACTAGTTGTAGGTTACTAACGAGGACAGCTGACTTAATAAACTTAAAACATCAAAATATATTAAAAGTGTTGTAAATATATTTTGAACATACTTTGATATATATGTATATATTGTTATAGGTTCGTGAATCAACCAGTGCCAAGTCTTACTTCTCGTCGAAGTAAAAATCTGTGAAAGTGAGTTATAGTCCCACTTTTAAAATCTAATATTTTTGGGATGAGAATACATGCAGGTTTTATAAATGATTTACAAAATAGACACAAGTACGTGAAACTACATTCTATGGTTGAATTATCGGAATCGAATATGCCCCTTTTTATTAAGTCTGGTAATCTAAGAATTAGGGAACAGACACCCTAATTGACGCGAACCCTAAAGATAGATCTATTGGGCCTAACAAACCCCATCCAAAGTACCAGATGCTTTAGTACTTCGAAATTTATATCATATCCGAAGGGTGTCCCGGAATGATGGGGATATTCTTATATATGCATCTTGTTAATGTCGGTTACCAGGTGTTCACCATATGAATGATTTTTATCTCTATGTATGGGATGTGTATTGAAATATGAAATATTGTGGTCTATTGTTACGATTTGATTTATATAGGTTAAACCTATAACTCACCAACATTTTTGTTGACGTTTAAAGCATGTTTATTCTCAGGTGAATATTAAGAGCTTCCGCTGTTGCATACTAAAATAAGGACAAGATTTGGAGTCCATGTTTGTATGATATTGTGTAAAAACTGCATTCAAGAAACTGATTTCGATGTAACATATTTGTATTGTAAACCATTATGTAATGGTCGTGTGTAAACAGGATATTTTAGATTATCATTATTTGATAATCTACGTAAAGCTTTTTAAACCTTTATTTATGAAATAAAGGTTATGGTTTGTTTTAAAAATGAATGCAGTCTTTGAAAAACGTCTCATATAGAGGTCAAAACCTCGCAACGAAATCAATTAATATGGAACGTTTTTAATCAATAAGAACGGGACATTTCAAATGCAGTCAAGGGTTTTGCTATTCTGGGAAAGTCTTGGATGAACCTTCTGTAGTAACTAGCTAGTCCTAAAAACTGGCGTATGTGTTTCGAAGTTTTCGGGGTTTTCCACTTTTCAACGGTTTCAATCTTTACTGGATCCACCTGAATACCTTCTTTGTTCACTATGTGACCGAGGAATTGAACTTCTTCCAACCAAAATGCACACTTTGAAAACTTAGCGTACAGTTTTTCTTTCCTTAATACTTCTAGCACTTTTCTCAAATGTTCTTCGTGCTCTTGATCATTCTTTGAGTAAATAAGTATGTCATCGATGAAAACAATGACAAACTTGTCAAGATATGGCCCACACACTCGGTTCATAAGGTCCATGAACACAGCTGGTGCGTTAGTCAATCCAAATGGCATAACCATAAACTCGTAATGACCATAACGCGTCCTAAAAGCAGTTTTTGGAATATCATCCTCCTTTTCTCGCATTTGATGATATCCAGAATGTAAATCGATCTTCGAATAAACCGACGAGCCTTGTAGTTTATCAAATAAGTCGTCAATTCTCGGCAGTGGATAACGGTTTTTGATGGTAAGTTTGTTCAACTCTCTGTAGTCAATACACAATCTAAATGTACCATCCTTCTTCTTGACAAACAAAATAGGAGCTCCCCATGGTGATGTGCTTGGTCGAATGAAACCACGTTCTAATAGTTCTTGCAGTTGGCTTTGCAGTTCTTTCATCTCGCTGGGTGCGAGTCTATAAGGAGCACGAGCTATTGGTGCAGCTCCTGGTACAAGATCTATTTGAAATTCAACAGATCGATGTGGAGGTAATCCCGGTAATTCTTTTTTAATACATCGGGAAATTCTTTTGCGACGGGAACATCATTGATGCTCTTTTCTTCAGTTTGTACTTTCTCGATGTGTGCTAGAACAGCATAGCAACCTTTTCTTATTAGTTTTTGTGCCTTCAAATTACTAATAAGATGTAGCTTCGTGTTGCCCTTTTCTCCGTACACCATTAAGGGTTTTCCTTTTTCTCGTATAATGCGAATTGCATTTTTGTAACAAACGATCTCTGCTTTCACTTCTTTCAACCAGTCCATACCGATTATCACATCAAAACTCCCTAACTCTACTGGTATCAAGTCAATCTTAAATGTTTCGCTAACCAGTTTAATTTCTCGATTTCGACATATATTATCTGCTGAAATTAATTTACCGTTTGCTAATTCGAGTAAAAATTTACTATCCAACGGCGTCAATGGACAACTTAATTTAGCACAAAAATCTCTACTCATATAGCTTCTATCCGCACCCGAATCAAATAAAACGTAAGCAGATTTATTGTCAATAAGAAACGTACCCGTAACAAGCTCCGGGTCTTCCTGTGCCTCTGCCGCATTAATATTGAAAACTCTTCCGCGGCCTTATACATTCGTGTTCTCCTGGTTCGGGAAATTTCTAATAATGTGGTCCGGTTTTCCATATTTATAACAAACTACATTGGCATAACTTGCTCCGACACTACTTGCTCCGTCATTACTCGTTCCAACACCATTTGTTCCTTTCGTTCTGTTAACCCCTGGTCCGTAGACCTCACACTTCGCCGCGCTATGACCATTTCTTTTACACTTGTTGCAAAATTTGGTGCAGAACCCCGAGTGATACTTTTCACACCTTTGGCATAGCTGCTTCTGATTGTTGTTGTTGTTGCGGTTATTATTGTTATTGGGATGATTGTTGTAGTTGCTGCTGTTGTTGTTGTTGTTGTTGTTGTTATTGTTGTTGTTGTTGTTGTTGTTGTTGTTGTTGGGCCGTTTATTGTAGTTGCGATTGATGTTGCGATTGTTGGGATAGTTGTTGCGATTATTGTTGTAATTGCTGTTGTTGTTATATTGGTGATTCTTATCACCGTTTTCCTCCCACTTTCTTTTGACTTGCTTCACATTGGCCTCTTCAGCCGTCCGTTCTTTAATTCTTTCTTTAATCTGGTTCACTAGTTTGTGAGCCATTCTACATGCCTGTTGTATGGAGGCGGGCTCGTGTGAACTTATATCTTCTTGGATTCTTTCCGGTAATCCTTTCACAAACGCGTCGATCTTCTCTTCCTCATCTTCGAATGCTCCCGGACACAATAGGCACAATTCTGTGAATCGTCTTTCGTACGTGGTAATATCAAATCCTTGGGTTCGTAACCCTCTAAGTTCTATCTTGAGCTTATTGACCTCGGTTCTGGGACGGTACTTCTCGTTCATCAAGTGCTTGAATGCTGACCACGGTAGTGCGTACGCATCGTCTTGTCCCACTTGCTCTAGATAGGTATTCCACCATGTTAATGCAGAACCTATGAAGGTATGCGTAGCGTACTTCACTTTGTCCTCTTCAGTACACTTACTTATGGCAAACACCGATTCAACCTTCTCGGTCCACCGTTTCAATCCGATCGGTCCTTCGGTTCCATCAAATTCCAAAGGTTTGCAGGCAGTGAATTCTTTGTAGGTGCATCCTACACGATTTCCTGTACTGCTAGATCCAAGGTTATTGTTGGTATGTAGCGCAGCCTGTACTGCGGCTAGGTTTGAAGCAAGAAAGGCATGAAATTCCTCTTCACTCATATTCAAGGTTTGTCGAGTAGTCGGTGCCATTTCCTTCAAAATAGTCAAATGGAACAAGTTAATCATACAGAATATTAAGAGTAGTTAATAGTATTTCGTAGCATAATATGAACTCATTTATAAAAGCTTTTTCTTCATATTAGCGTTTTATAAGTTTAAATTCGGGTAGTACCTACCCGTTAAGTTCATACTTAATAGCTAATATACAATTCAACTACTACAATTCTATATGAAAAACTGATTATAATAATATTTCGCGTTCAAACTTTTATACAATATTTTAAAAACTTACAATACCGCTTATTTTACATAAAGCATGAAATATAACACACAATAGCTTTGATACAAGATAGTTGTGAAGATAATTCTAGCTAGTACACAAGTCGTTTAGCAAAGGCAATAAAGACACGTAATTCATACGTCCAGAAACAAGTCATGCATTCTGGTTTTACTAAGACTACTTCCCATCCTTGGTCTTGTGGGACATAACCATTATGGCCGTTGATAAGACAGCGTGTTGTAACGTTGTAAAAGGGACGAGGGTTACGTAATGTCCAACAGTCCCGTAACAATCTAAAAACCTCATTTCTTACCCCAATTACCGACTCCGTCACTTGTGGGAACGTTTTGTTTAATAGTTGTAGCCTGATGTTCTTGTTCTCACTTTGGTGAGAAGCGAACATTACTAATCCGTAAGCATAACATGCTTCTTTATGTTGCATGTTAGCCGCTTTTTCTAAATCACGAAGTCCAATATTCGGATATATTGAGTCAAAATAATTTCTTAACCCATTGCGTAAAATAGCATTTGGGTTCCCCGCAATATATGCGTCAAAGTAAACACATCGTAACTTATGGATTTCCCAATGTGATATCCCCCATCTTTTGAACGAAAGCCTTTTATAAACCAAGGCATTCTTAGAACATTCTTCGAATGTCTTACAAACTGATCTCGCCTTAAAGAGTTGTGCCGAAGAATTCTGACCGACTCTAGACAAGATTTCATCAATCATGTCTCCGGGTAGGTCTCTTAAAATATTGGGTTGTCTATCCATTTTGTGTTTTTATACTGTAAAATAGACAAGAGTTAGATTCATAAAAAAAAAAATACTTATTAATACAAGCAATTTTTACATATATCATAAAGCATAAGCACACTATGTTACATATATTACACCACACGAATACAACTATCTTATTCCGACTCGCTCGTTTCTTCTTCTTCGGTTTTGGTTTGTTTTGCCAAGTTTCTAGGGATATATGATGTTTCCCTAATACTAGCTGTCGTTTTCCACAACGGTTTAGAAAAACCTGGTGGTTTAGAGGTTCCCGGGTCACTGTTACAACTTAAGGACTTCGTGGGTTGACGATACATATAAAGTTCATCGGGGTTGGAATTAGATTTCTCTATTTTTATGCCCTTTCCCTTATTATTTTATTTTCCCTTTTTAAATTCAGTTGGGGTAATTTCTGTAACATCATCGGAATTCTCGTCGGAATCCGATTCATCGGAGAATTGGTAATCCTCCCAATATTTTGCTTCCTTGGCGGAAACACCATTGACCATAATTAACGTTGGTCGGTTGGTTGAGGATTTTCTTTTACTTAACCGTTTTATTATTTCCCCCACCGATTCTATTTCCTCCTCCGGTTCCTCCTCTTCCGGTTCCGATTCTTCTTCCGGTTCTGATTCTTCTTCCGGTTCCTCTTCGGGAACTTGTGAATCAGTCCAATATATATTCGACTCTTCGTTATTATTAGGTGAGTCAATGGGATTTGTGCTAGAGGTAGACATCTATCACGCAATATCAAACATGTTAAGAGATTAATATATCACATAATATATACATGTTAATAATATATAGTTTCCAACAAAAATGTTAAGCAATCATTTTTAAAGAAAACACGGTCGAAGTCCAGACTCACTAATGCATCTTAACAAACTCGATAAGACACACTAATGCAAAATTCTGGTTCTCTAAGACCAACGCTCGGATACCAACTGAAATGTCCCGTTCTTATTGATTAAAAACGTTCCATATTAATTGATTTCGTTGCGAGGTTTTGACCTCTATATGAGACGTTTTTCAAAGACTGCATTCATTTTAAAACAAACCATAACCTTTATTTCATCAATAAAGGTTTAAAAAGCTTTACGTAGATTATCAAATAATGATAATCTAAAATATCATGTTTACACACGACCATTACATAATGGTTTACAATACAAATATGTTACAACAAAATAAGTTTCTTGAATGCAGTTTTTACACAATATCATACAAGCATGGACTCCAAATCTCGTCCTTATTTAAGTATGCGACAGCGAAAGCTCTTAATAATCACCTGAGAATAAATATGCTTAAAACGTCAACAAAAATGTTGGTGAGTTATAGGTTTAACCTATATATATCAAATCATAATAATAGACCACAAGATTTCATATTTCAATACACATCCCATACATAGAGATAAAAATCATTCATATGGTGAACACCTGGTAACCGACATTAACAAGATGCATATATAAGAATATCCCCATCATTCCGGGACACCCTTCGGATATGATATAAATTTCGAAGTACTAAAGCATCCGGTACTTTGGATGGGGGTTGTTAGGCCCAATAGATCTATCTTTAGGATTCGCGTCAATTAGGGTGTCTGTTCCCTAATTCTTAGATTACCAGACTTAATAAAAAGGGGCATATTCGATTTCGATAATTCAACCATAGAATGTAGTTTCACGTACTTGTGTCTATTTTGTAAATCATTTATAAAACCTGCATGTATTCTCATCCCAAAAATATTAGATTTTAAAAGTGGGACTATAACTCACTTTCACAAATTTTTACTTCGTCGGGAAGTAAGACTTGGCCACTGGTTGATTCACGAACCTATAACAATATATACATATATATCAAAGTATGTTCAAAATATATTTACAACACTTTTAATACATTTTGATGTTTTAAGTTTATTAAGTCAGCTGTCCTCGTTAGTAACCTACAACTAGTTGTCCACAGTTAGATGTACAGAAATAAATCGATAAATATTATCTTGAATCAATCCACGACCCAGTGTATACGTATCTCAGTATTGATCACAACTCAAACTATATATATTTTGGAATCAACCTCAACCCTGTATAGCTAACTCCAACATTCACATATAGAGTGTCTATGGTTGTTCCGAAATATATATAGATGTGTCAACATGATAGGTCGAAACATTGTATACGTGTCTATAGTATCTCAAGATTACATAATATACAATACAAGTTGATTAAGTTATGGTTGGAATAGATTTGTTACCAATTTTCACGTAGCTAAAATGAGAAAAATTATCCAATCTTGTTTTACCCATAACTTCTTCATTTTAAATCCGTTTTGAGTGAATCAAATTGCTATGGTTTCATATTGAACTCTATTTTATGAATCTAAACAGAAAAAGTATAGGTTTATAGTCGGAAAAATAAGTTACAAGTCATTTTTGTAAAGGTAGGCATTTCAGTCGAAAGAACGACGTCTAGATGACCATTTTAGAAAACATACTTCCACTTTGAGTTTAACCATAATTTTTGGATATAGTTTCATGTTCATAATAAAAATCATTTTCCCAGAATAAAAACTTTTAAATCAAAGTTTATCATAGTTTTTAATTAACTAACCCAAAACAGCCCGCGGTGTTACTACGACGGCGTAAATCCGGTTTTACGGTGTTTTTCGTGTTTTCAGGTTTTAAATCATTAAGTTAGCATATCATATAGATATAGAACATGTGTTTAGTTGATTTTAAAAGTCAAGTTAGAAGGATTAACTTTTATTTGCGAACAAGTTTAGAATTAACTAAACTATGTTCTAGTGATTACAATTTTAAACCTTCGAATAAGATAGCTTTATATGTATGAATAGAATGATGTTATGAACATCATTACTACCTCAAGTTCCTTGGATAAACCTACTGGAAATGAGAAAAATAGATCTAGCTTCAAAGGATCCTTGGATGGCTTGAAAGTTCTTGAAGCAGAATCATGACACGAAAACAATTTCAAGTAAGATTTCCACTCGAAATAACATTGTTATAGTTATAGAAATTGAATTAAAGTTTGAATATGATTATTACCTTGTATTAGAAAGATAACCTACTGTAAATGACAAAGGTTTATTGATCTTGGATGATTACTTGGAATGGATTTAGAAAACTTGGAAGTAAACTTGCAATCTTGGAAGTATTCTTGATTTTATGAAACTAGAACTTTTAGAATTTATGAAGAACACTTAGAACTTGAAGATAGAACTTGAGAGAGATCAATTAGATGAAGAAAATTGAAGAATGAAAGTGTTTGTAGGTGTTTTTGTTCGTTGGTGTATGGATTAGATATAAAGGATATGTAATTTTGTTTTCATGTAAATAAGTCATGAATGATTACTCATATTTTTGTAATTTTATGAGATATTTTATGCTAGTTACCAAATGATGGTTCCCACATGTGTTAGGTGACTCACATGGGCTGCTAATAGCTGATCATTGGAGTGTATATACCAATAGTACATACATCTAAAAGCTGTGTATTGTACGAGTACGAATACGGGTGCATACGAGTAGAATTGTTGATGAAACTGAACGAAGATGTAATTGTAAGTATTTTTGTTAAGTAGAAGTATTTTGATAAGTGTCTTGAAGTCTTTCAAAAGTGTATGAATACATATTAAAACACTACATGTATATACATTTTAACTGAGTCGTTAAGTCATCGTTAGTCGTTACATGTAAGTGTTGTTTTGAAACCTTTAGGTTAACGATCTTGTTAAATGTTGTTAACCCAATGTTTATAATATCAAATGAGATTTTAAATTATTATATTATCATGATATTATGATGTATGAATATATCTTAATATGATATATATACATTAAATGTCGTTACAACGATAATCGTTACATATATGTCTCGTTTCAAAATCATTAAGTTAGTAGTCTTGTTTTTACATATGTAGTTCATTGTTAATATACTTAATGATATGTTTAATTATCATAATATCATTTTAACTATATATGTATCCATACATATGTCATCATATAGTTTTTACAAGTTTTAACGTTCGTGAATCACCGGTCAACTTGGGTGGTCAATTGTCTATATGAAACCTATTTCAATTAATCAAGTCTTAACAAGTTTGATTGCTTAACATGTTGGAAACACTTAATCATGTAAATAACAATTTCATTTAATATATATATAAACCTGGAAAAGTTCGGGTCACTACAATCAGGAACCCCAGTCAAAGGAGGACTGTGAGAAGTTTCCCGAGCCTACCTTCGAAACTAAAGAAGACGTTTCTGAGGAGGAAGCATTAAGAAGGACAATTTCCAGAAATGAAGAACAGATAACATCAGTGACCACTACTGAAGAATCAGAATTCCAGGAGAAGTATGACTCGTTAGACCGAATGGAAATAACTAGGATGAAGCCATCTATCGAGGAACCTCCGGAATTGGAATTAAAGAAGTTACCCGACAATCTGGAGTATGCATTCTTAGAAGAAGAATCACAACTCCCTGTAATCATCTCGAAAGACCTCACGCCACAAGAGAAGGCAAAATTGATTCAAGTATTGAAATCACATAAGAAGGCAATTGCTTGGAAGATCTCCGACATCAAAGGGATCAGCCCCAACTATTGCACCCACAAGATCTTCATGGAAGATGATTTCAAACCTTCAGTTCAAAGGCAAAGAAGGGTCAACCCTATGATTCAAGAAGTCATCAAGAAAGAAGTAATCAAACTTCTGGATGTCGGTCTGATCTATCCTATCTCTGATTCACCATGGGTTAGTCCTGTTCAAGTGGTACCCAAAAAGGGAGGGACAACTGTAATTCAAAATGAGAATAATCAACTTATTCCAACTCGGGAAGTCACCGGTTGGAGGGTTTGCATGGATTATCGTAAACTAAACGATGCAACCCGGAAGGATCATTTTTCATTACCTTTCATCGATCAAATGTTGGAATGTCTACCAGGAAATGAATACTACTGTTTCCTTGACGGTTTTTTCGGCTACTTTCAAATTCCCCTTGATCCAAAGGACCAAGAGAAGACAAACTTTACTTGTCCTTATGGAGCATTTGCCTATCGACGCATGCCTTTCGGGCTATGCAATGCACCAGGTACATTCCAGCTATGCATGGTGGCAATATTTCATGACATGATTGAACGTTGTATGGAAGTCTTCACGGACAACTTCTCAGTCTTTGGTAGTACCTTTGATCCGTGCCTATCAAATCTTGACAAGATGCTCACCTGGTGTGAAGAGTCAAATCTAGTTCTGAATTGGGAAAAATGTCACTTCATGGTTAAAGAAGGGATAGTTTTAGGACATAAGATTTCAAAAGCAGGAATAGAAGTTGATAAGGCTAAGATTGAGACCATTACTAAGCTTCCAGAACCTACCACAGTAAGAGTGGTAAGGAGCTTCCTAGGACACGCCGGTTTCTACCGACATTTCATTATGAATTTTTCAAAGGTCACACGACCTCTCACTCATCTCCTAGGAAAGGAAGTCCCGTTTGTCTTCGATGAAGAATGTCGAAAAGCATTCAACTATCTGAAGGAACAGCTAACACATGCGCCCATCATGATAGCTCCTGATTGGAGTCTACCATTTGAAATCATGAGTGATGCGAGTGACTTTGCAGTTGGATCTGTGCTTGGACAACGGGTAGATAAGCACTTTCATCCAATCTGTTACTGAAGAGACCCGTCCTAATCCACGTGGACTAAGTCTTCAACATTTGGTTCCATTGCGAGGTACTGTCCTAAGTATGCCATGAACAACTCCAAGTTATATCTCTAAAATGAGCAAATGCACAGCGAAAGATTTTTTTCATACCTGAGAATAAACATGCTTTAAAGTGTCAACCAAAGAGTTGGTGAGTTCATAGGTTTATCTTAAACAATCATTTCAATGATTTCAATAGACCACAAGATTTAATTTTCATAGTTAACTGCAGGAACACTCATCTGTAAAAATTATAATACAGGAACACTCATCTGTATAAAAATACATTCATATGGTGAACACCTGGTAACCGACATTAAAAAATGCATCTAGAATATCTCCAAATATACAAGTACACTCATCTGTATATAAAATTGAAGTACTAAAGCATCCATAACCTGGATGGGGTTTGTTAGGCCCATAGATCTATCTTCAGGATTCGCGTCAATTAGGGGGTCTGTTCCCTAATTCTTAGGCTACCAAGCTAAAAGGGTGATATTCAATTTCGATAATCCAACCATAGAATGTAGTTTCGATTACTTGTGTCTATTTCGTAAAGCATTTATAAAAGCGCCGCATGTATTCTCAGTCCCAAAAATATATATTGCAAAAGCATTTAAAAAGGGAGCAAATGAAACTCACAATACGATATTTTGTAGTAAAAATATGCATACGACGGAACTGAACAATGCAAGGTTGTCCTCTGATTCACGAACCTATATCAAGTATATATATTAACACGTATAATGGTAATCGAACAAATTTATATATATTATTATTAATTGTTATTTTAGTAAATTATATGTTTCATTAAAAATTTTATTAACTGTATTTATCTTATATACTTTAGATAAATAATTAGTATTTACGATAAAAACATTAATATAATTATGTTATATAGTTATCTTATATGTATTAAATAAATTTTTATATAACTCATATTTATTTGGTAAAATAATAATAGAAAGTTGTATCTTTATATAATAATAGTAGTACTAATGATAAAAATAAAAATAATAATGATAATATTAATAATAATAATAATAATAATAATAATAATAATAATAATAATAATAATAATAATAATAATAATAATGATGATAATAATGATATTACTAAAAATAATGATACTTATAATAATAAAAATAATGATATTAATAATAATAATAATGATGATTTTTAATCATAATGATACTACTAATAATATTCTTAATGATATTACTAATACTAAGGCTAATAATTAATATTAATAATAATAATAATCTTAAAATCATGTTAATACTAATAATAATAACTATAATAATAATAATAATACTACTTATATTACTTATACAAATGATACTAATGTTAACTATATTAATGATAATAATAAATATCATGATATCAATAATAATAATAATAATAATAATAATAATAATAATAATAATAATAATAATAATAATAATAATAATAATAACAATAATAATAATAATGAATATGATACTACCTTAAAAGAGATTGTAAAAGCTTCCTAAAAAAATAGCCACTGCTGGGGCTCGAACCCGCGACCTCACGCTTAATCAACAACACTCTAACCAATGAACTCTTTAATGTTTTCTATTTTTAATCAGAGAGTAAATCCTTTTAACCCAAAAATTACTTCGGCCCAACGGCAGTTTTAAAAGCCCAAGTTTTACACAAGTCTAAATAGCAATTAGAAAGCCCATGATGCAATTCACGGATTTGGGTCTTGTTTCTGTGCTGCTCGATCAACATCAAAACAAACAGCCGCTGGCATATCATTATCATTATCGTTCCATCATCTAATCATAATCATCGTCATTATCATTCGTAATTTATCATCATCATACTCGCCCTCATAATCCATCATCATCATCATCATCGTTTTAAATTCCATAATCATCATCATAACAACCATGTATCATCTATATCATAATCGTTCATTCGCTACAGCTCATCATCGTTATCATACACTTAACGGCAAAATCATCATCTACTTATGTTCGTAATAGAATATCATCATCATTCAAATTACTATTCATCGTCTTCTTCCCATCTTCATCATTCACGTTTCATCGTCATCGTCCTTTCTTGTATCATCCTCACATCACATCATCATTCTTTATTACTGTAACATCATAGTTTCGAACACATGTCACGAAAGTGAAGTGGTTTTAGGGTGTCGGTTTCAATTGGTAGTGATTTACGAAGAGAGAGAGAGAGAAGAGAGAGAGAGAGAAGAGAGAGAGAGTGCTCGAAAGGTACTGTTCTTGTGTTGTTCTCGGACCGTCCATCAGCAACGAAGAATATCATCTCATGCTAACTTGGTCTGGTGATTAATGATGGGTGGATAATTGGGTGGTTTTGTGTTGCCGGTCTTCAAACAAAACATAAATAGAAACAATAAAACAGTGGTGTAGCAGAGGGTGGTTTTGGGTTGCGGTTATGGTGTTTATTCTTGTTCTCGGCCAGGAAGACTGAAATGAAACAAACATGGTAGTATTACAATAACAGCAGGCTTGTGGTATGATTTGCGAGGGTTTTTATCATGACAAGAGAGGGAGTGAGAGAATGAGCGATAGGCGGAGGATGGTGGTGGTTTCTCTTGGTGATGGTGGCGGTGGGTTATGGTTAATTTGATGGAGAAGAGAGGTGATTCATGATGGCGGGTGTTCACAGCCTAAACATAAACCGCAACACTAATAATTTTGGTGATGGTGGGTTGTAGCAAGGGTGGTAAGTTTTTATTGTTTTTGGAATGAAATGAAATCCTTTTGATAAAGATTAAAATCATCAATATAATGGACAAGAAAAGAATAAAGATAAAAGTTTGTAGAGATGATTTTGGGGAGGATGAAAGTGACGATTGTAAATGGGTGTGGTTTATCATATATGCATGTATGGTGTATAATGTATATATATAATAAAGATTGATAAAATAAATTTAATAGTATAATAAAAATAATCTTTCAATCAATTCATTGAAACATGCAGGAATTTAAAAGCCGCCATTCACTATTGTACCGACAGTTTAATAGGAATAGTATTTCGTACTCCGTTGTTAATTAATGGCGAATAAAAGTCCACAGAATAATCCCAAATTTTTAAATTAAATGTCTTTATTTATTTTGGTCATTATGGTATAGAATTCAGTCACTAACTATTAAATAAAAATTACATTAATTATTCACTCCCAACCCTAAGTAAAATATAAAAAGTTTTAAAATTCAACAAATAATTTCTAAATATATTTTAAATAAGCGTATAATTTATATAACTCATTTTCGGATCACCGTTTATTTTAAAATAATATAAGTTTGAATTTAACTTATGTAATATCCATCGAATGACAAACGAGTGCTATTATCGTTTACTAAATAAATTCGAAACCATATAAATATACATTCAACATACCTTATATATATATATATATATATATATATATATATATATATATATATATATATATATATATATATATATATATATATATATATATATATATATATATATATATATATATATATATATTTATTTTAATAATAATATCATATATTATTTTATTTACATAACTAATTAACTTATAAAATACTTTAATTTATAATAACTAATATATATACATATATATAAATATATATGTATCTATTTACAATTAGTGGTTCGTGAATCGTCGAAACTGGTCGAGGGTCAATTGAATACAAAAAACAAATTCAAAATTTCTGAGACTCAACCTAATAGACTTTTCTTATCGTGTCGAAAATATTACATCGTATCGAGAGTTTGGTTTAAATTTAGTCGAAAATTTCCGGGTCATTACAATTACGCAAGCAAAACCTTAACAAGAGCTCAATAGAATTACACTACCACGAAAAAGGAGCTGCTAGCCGTAGTATTCACCTTCAACAAATTCCGTTCCTATCTCATCCTGTCCAAAACTATAGTCTATACAGATCATTCAGCCCTCAAATATCTATTCACTAAGCAAGACGCGAAACCAAGACTCCTACGATGGATCTTACTCCTTCAGGAATTCGATATTGAGATTAAAGATAAGAAAGGAGCAGAGAACGTCGCAGCAGACCATCTTAGTCGTTTGGAGAACCCGACGATGGAACAACTTGCTGACCGAGATATCAGAGATAAATTTTCGGAAGAACAGCTTATGAGTTTAGGACAAACTTACATAGGATCATAATTTACTGACACTCCTTGGTATGCCGACATGGCCAACTACCTAGTTGCTGGAGTAGTACAGAAGGAAATGAGCACCTCCCGAAGAAGGAAGTTCTTCAGGGATGCTAAGTACTACTACTGGGAAGATCCTTACCTGTTTAGAATTTGCCCTGATCAGATAATCAGGAGGTGCGTAGACGAAAAACAAGCAGCAGGGATTCTTCACCAATGTCACCATGGACCAACTGGAGGTCATCATGGAGCAAATTTAACCGCAAGAAAAGTCTACGAATCAGGATTCTATTGGCCGTCTATATTCCGAGATGCGCAAGAGCTTGTAAAGCGTTGCGACGCATGCTAAAGGCAAGGTATTATCTCTATGAAGAATGAGATGCCTCGGACTAATATCCAAGCTTGCGAGATCTTCGATATATGGGGATTAGACTTCATGGGCCCATTCTCAAAGTCTAATAGGAAAGAATATGTCCTCATAGCAGTAGATTACGTCTCCAGATGGGTCGAAGCCCAAGCATTTCTGACTAATGATTTCAAAGTCATCACCAACTTCCTGAAGAGAATCTTCTGCAGATTTGGAGCTCCCCGTGCTATAATAAGTGATAGAGGCTCACACTTCTGTAATACTCAATTTATGAAGGTGATGCAACAATACGTAGTTACCCACAAAATGTCTACTGCCTATCATCCGCAGACCAACGGATAAGCAGAGGTCACGAACAGAGCACTCAAAAGAATCTTAGAACGAACTGTTGGCCATTATGGAAATAAATGGGCCGAAAAACTAGATGATGCTCTGTGGGCATTCCGAACTGCTTACAATAATCCTCTAGGAACTACACCCTACCGCATGATCTATGGAAAAGCCTGTCACCTTCCGCTGGAACTTGAATATAAAGCTCTTTGGGCGCTGAAGACCTGCAACCTCGATCCCTCAGTTACCGCAAAACATCGAAAGATACAAATGAACGAACTCGCCGAATTAAGAGACCAAGCATACGAAACATCATACATCTACAAGGAACGAACAAAGCTTACGCATGACGCAAAATTGATTCCTATAAAGTTCACCCCTGGAGATAAAGTTCTGCTCTTTAATTCTCGGTTCAAGAAGTTCGCCGGAAAATTTAGATCAAGATGGAGTGGCCCATACAAAGTTGTACATGCTTTTCCACACGGAGCTGTGGAATTAGAAGGACCTACTGGCAACTTCAAAGTCAACGGACACCGGTTAAAAGCTTATCTAGAAGACCACGATAAGGAGGAGCACCTCTTCTCCTTTGATCCATTCTGAAGATCTGGCAAAGAAAAGTCGAGCTGTAACGACTTGATAAACAAAGCACTCTTGGGAGGCACCCCTTGCTTATCCTTTATTCATTTTTATTATTTTCAATCTTAAGATATTATCTCTGTGTACTAACAACTAAGCGTCGTACTTGCGCTTAGTACTTACAAGTTTGTTGAATGTGTCCAGGCAAAAATGCCAAGTTTAGGAGCTTCAGTTTACATCTCAGTTCGCAGGAGGATGACTCCTAGAGTTTACTCATCTGGAAGCAGTGATGATCAGAACAGGCCATCAACAGGGCAATTAGGCCTAAGGCGATTGATATTGGAAAGCGTTGAGGAGGATATTGGCACAGCACCGCCAGCTCCTCCCGTTTGACGATCTAGACGTTTAGCTAGGAGACCAGCCAAGCACACACAGATGCCAGAGACACATGAGCCACAGACAGTGATACACTATGGAGCCACTTTAAGTGACCCTGATGTTGTATGGGCACTACTCAGAGACCAGCAGAGGCTCTACCGAGCTCTTAGAGCATACCTTCAGCGCGAGGGGATGCCACGCAGTACTCTGGGCCAGTCTTCATTTAAGCTAGCACGCTGTGTTCAGCCGACACGACAAGCTACGCCCAGGTGTTCCACACCGGCCTCAGTTCACTCAGTTGCCTCAGCTGCCATGCCTGCACACGCTACTCCTGAAATGTCCCGTTCATATTGATTATAAACGTTCCATATTAATTGATTTCGTTGCGAGGTTTTAATCTCTATATGAGACATTTTTCAAAGACTGCATTCATTTTTAAAACAACCATAACCTTTATTTTATCAATAAAGGTTTCAAAAGCATTACGTAGATTATCAAATAATGATAATCTAAAATATACTGTTTACAAACGACCATTACATAATGGTTTACAATAGAAATATATTACATCGACATATGTTTCTTGAATGCATTTTTTACATAATATCATACAAACATGGACTCCAAATCTTGTCCTTATTTTAGTATGCAACAGCGGAAGCTCTTAATATTCACCTGAGAATAAACATGCTTTAAACGTCAACAAAAATGTTGGTGAGTTATAGGTTTAACCTATATATATCAAATCATAACAATAGACCACAAGATTTCATATTTCAATATACATCCCATACATAGAGATAAAAATCATTCATATGGTGAACACCTAGTAACCGACATTAACAAGATGCATATATAAGAATATCCCCATCATTCCGGGACACCCTTCGGATATGATATAAATTTCAAAGTACTAAAGCATCTGGTACTTTGGATGGGGTTTGTTAGGCCTAATAGATCTATCTTTAGGATTCGCGTCAATTAGGGTGTCTGTTCCCTAATTCTTAGATTATCAGACTTAATAAAAAAGGGCATATTCGATTTCGATAATTCAACCATAGAATGTAGTTTCACGTACTTGTGTCTATTTTGTAAATCATTTATAAAACCTACATGTATTCTCATCCCAAAAATATTAGATTTTAAAAGTGGGACTATAACTCACTTTCACATATTTTTACTTCGTCGGGAAGTAAGACTTGGCTACTGGTCGATTCACGGACCTATAACAAATATGTACATATATATCAAAGTATATTCAAAATATATTTACAACACTTTTAATACATTTTGATGTTTTAAGTTTATTAAGTCAGCTGTCCTCGTTAGTAACCTACAACTAGTTGTCCAACGTTAGATGTACAGAAAAAAATTGATATATATTATCTTGAATCAATCCACGACCCAGTGTATACACGTCTCAGGCTAGATCACAACTCAAAGTATATATATTTTTGGAATCAACCTCAACCATGTATAGCTAACTCCCACATTACTGCATATAGAGTGTCTATGGTTGTTCCAAATAATATATACACATAGGTCGATATGATATGTCAAAACATTTGCATACGTGTCTATGGTATCCCAAGATTACATAATATATTAGAATGCATGTATAATACAATATAAGTTAGCTAGGATATGATTAATATAGATTTGTTACCAATTTTCACGTTGCTACAACAAGAAAAATTATCCAATCTTGTTTTACCCATAACTTCTTCATTTTAAATCCGTTTTGAGTGAATCAAATTGCTATGATTTCATATTGAACTCTATTTTATGAATCTAAACAGAAAAATTATAGGTTTATAGTCGGAAATATAAGTTACAAGTCGTTTTAATAAAGGTAGTCATTTCAGTCGAAAGAACGACGTCTAGATGACCATTTTAGAAAACATACTTCCACTTTGAGTTTAACCATGATTTTTGGATATAGTTTCATGTTCATAAGAAAAATAATTTTCACAGAAGAACAACTTTTAAATCAAAGTTTATCATAGTTTTTAATTAACTAACCCAAAACAGCCCGCGGTGTTACTACGACGGCGTATGTCCGGTTTTACAGTGTTCTTCGTGTTTCCAGGTTTTAAATCATTAAGTTAGCATATCATATAGATATAGAGCATGTGTTTAGTTGATTTTAAAAGTAAAGTTAGAAGGATTAACTTTTGTTTGCGAACAAGTTTAGAATTAACTAAACTATGTTCTAGTGATTACAAGTTTAAACCTTCGAATAAGATAGCTTTATATGTATGAATCGAATGATGTTATGAACATCATTACTACCTAAAGTTTTCTGGATAAAGCTACTGGAAATGAGAAAAATGGATCTAGCTTCAAAGGATCCTTGGATGGCTTGAAAGTTCTTGAAGCAGAATCATGACACGAAAACAAGTTCAAGTAAGATTTCCACTCGAAATAAGATTGTTATAGTTATAGAAATTGAATCAAAGTATGAATATGAGTATTACATTGTATTAGAAAGATATCTTACTGTAAATAATAAAGATTTCTTGAGGTTGGATGATCACTCTACAAGATTGAAAGTAAGCTAGCAAACTTGGAAGTATTCTTGATTTTATGAAACTAGAACTTGTAGAATTTATGAAGAACACTTAGAACTTGAAGATAGAACTTGAGAGTGATTAATTAGATGAAGAAAATTGAAGAATGAAAGTGTTTGTAGGTATTTTTGGTTGTTGATATATGGATTAGATATAAAGGATGTGTAATTTTGTTTACATGTAAATAAGTCATGAATGATTACTCATATTTTTGTAATTTTATGAGATATTTCATGCTAGTTGCCAAATGATGGTTTCCACATGTGTTAAGTGACTCACATGGGCTGCTAAGAGCTGATCATTAGAGTATATATACCAATAGTACATACATCTAAAAGCTGTGTATTGTACGAGTATGAATACGGGTGCATACGAGTAGAATTGTTGATGAAACTGAACGAGGATGTAATTGTAAGCATTTTTGTTAAGTGGAAGTATTTTGATAAGTGTCTTGAAGTCTTTCAAAAGTGTATGAATACATATTAAAACACTACATGTATATACATTTTAACTGAGTCGTTAAGTCATCGTTAGTCGTTACATGTAAGTGTTGTTTTGAAACCTTTAGATTAACGATCTTGTTAAATGTTGTTAACCCATTGTTTATTAAATCAAATGAGATGTTAAATTATTATATTATCATGATATCATGATGTATTAATATATCTTAATATGATATATATACATTAAATGTCGTTACAACGATAATCGTTACATATATGTCTCGTTTCAAAATCATTAAGTTAGTAGTCTTGTTTTTACATATGTAGTTCATTGTTAATATACTTAATGATATGTTTACTTATCATAATATCATGTTAACTATATATATATATATATATATATATCCATATATATGTCATCATATAGTTTTTACAAGTTTTAACGTTCGTGAATCGCCGGTCAACTTGGGTGGTCAATTGTCTATATGAAACCTATTTCAATTAATCAAGTCTTAACAAGTTCGATTGCTTAACATGTTGGAAACATTTAATCATGTAAATATCAATTTCATTTAATATATAAAAACATGGAAAAAGTTCGGGTCACTACAGTACCTACCAGTTAAATAAATTTCGTCCCGAAATTTTAAGCTGTTGAAAGTGTTGACGAATCTTCTGGAAATAGATGCGGGTATTTCTTCTTCATCTAATCTTCACGCTCCCAGGTGAACTCGGGTCCTCTACGAGCATTCCATCAAATCTTAAAAATCGGTATCTTGTTTTGTTTAAGTCTCTTAACCTCACGATCCATTATTTCGACGGGTTCTTCAATGAATTGAAGTTTTTCATTGATTTGGATTTCGTCCAATGGAATAGTGAGATCTTTTTTAGCAAAACATTTCTTCAAATTCGAGACGTGGAAAGTGTTATGTACATTCGCAAGTTGTTGAGGTAACTCAAGTCGGTAAGCTACTGGTCCGACACGATCAATAATCTTGAATGGTCCAATATACCTTGGATTTAATTTCCCCCGTTTACCAAATCGAACAACACCTTTCCAAGGTGCAACCTTAAGCATGACTATTTCTCCAATTTCAAATTCTATGTCTTTTCTTTTAATGTCGGCGTAGCTCTTTTGTCGATTTTGGGCAATTTTCAACCGTTGTTGAATTTGGATGATCTTCTCGGTAGTTTCTTGTATTATCTTCGGACCCGTAATCTATCTATCCCCCACTTCACTCCAACAAATCGGAGACCTGCACTTTTTATCATAAAGTGCTTCAAACGGCGCCATCTCAATGCTTGAATGATAGCTATTGTTGTAGGAAAATTCTGCTAACGGTAGATGTCGATCCCAACTGTTTCTGAAATCAATAACACATGCTCGTAGCATGTCTTCAAGCGTTTGTATCGTCCTTTCACTCTGCCCATCAGTTTGTGGATTATAGACAGTACTCATGTCTAGATGAGTTCCTAATGCTTGCTGTAATGTCTGCCAGAATCTTGAAATAAATCTGCCATCTCTATCAGAGATAATAGAGATTGGTATTCCATGTTTGGAGACGACTTCCTTCAAATACAGTCGTGCTAACTTCTCCATCTTGTCATCTTCTCTTATTGGCAGAAAGTGTGCTGACTTGGTGAGACGATCAACTATTACCCAAATAGTATCATAACCACTTGCAGTCCTTGGAAATTTAGTAATGAAATCCATGGTAATGTTTTCCCATTTCCATTCCGGGATTTCAGGTTGTTGTAGTAGACCTGATGGTTTTTGATGTTCAGCTTTGACCTTAGAACACGTCAAACATTCTCCTACATATTTAGAAATATCAGCTTTCATACCTGGCCACCAAAAATGTTTCTTAAGATCCTTATACATCTTCCAGTTCCAGGATGTATTGAGTATCTGGTTTTATGAGTTTCTCTAAGTACCATTTCTCTCATATCTCCAAATTTTGGTACCCAAATTCTTTCAGCCCTATACCGGGTTCCGTCTTCCCGAATATTAAGATGCTTCTCTGATCCTTTGGGTATTTCATCCTTTAAATTTCCCTCTTTTAAAACTCCTTGTTGCCCCTCCTTTATTTGAGTAGTAAGGTTAGTGTGAATCATTATATTCATAGATTTTACTAGAATGGGTTCTCTGTCCTTTCTGCTCAAGGCGTCGGATACCACATTTGCCTTCCCCGGGTGGTAATGAATCTCAAAGTCGTAATCATTCAACAATTCAATCCACCTACGCTACCTCATATTCAGTTGTTTCTCATTAAATATGTGTTGAAGACTTTTGTGGTCGGTATATATAATACTTTTGACTCCATATAAGTAGTGCCTCCAAGTCTTTAATGCAAAAACAACCGCGCCTAATTCCAAATCATGCGTCGTATAATTTTGCTCGTGAATCTTCAATTGTCTAGACGCATAAGCAATTACCTTCGTCCGTTGCATTAATACACAACCGAAACCTTGCTTTGATGCGTCACAATAAATCACAAAATCATCATTCCCTTTAGGCAATGACAATATAGGTGTCGTAGTTAGCTTTTTCTTCAATAATTGAAACGCCTTCTCTTGTTCATCCTTCCATTCAAATTTCTTCCCTTTATGCATTAATGCAGTCAAGGGTTTTGCTATTTTGGAGAAATCTTGGATGAATCTTCTGTAGTAACCAGCCAATCCTAAAAATTGACGTATATGCTTCGGAGTTTTTAGGGTTTCCCACTTTTCAACGATTTCGATCTCTGCCGGGTCCACCAGGATACCTTCTTTGTTCACTATGTGACCGAGGAATTGAACTTCTTCCAACCAAAATGCACATTTTGAAAACTTAGCGTACAGTTTTTCTTTTCTCAATACTTCTAGCACTTTTCTCAAATGTTCTTCGTACTCTTAATCATTCTTTGAGTAAATAAGTATGTCATCAATGAAAACAATGACAAACTTATCAAGATATGGCCTACACACTCGGTTCATAAGGTCCATGAACACAGCTGGTGCGTTAGTCAATCCAAACGGCATAACCATAAACTCGTAATGACCATAACGCGTCCTAAAAGCAGTTTTTGGAATATCATCCTCCTTTACTCGCATTTGATGATATCCATAACGTAAATCGATCTTCAAATAAACCGACGAGCCTTGTAGTTGATCAAATAAGTCGTCAATTCTCGGCAGTGGATAACGGTTTTTGATGGTAAGTTTGTTCAACTCTCTGTAGTCAATACACAACCTAAATGTACCATCCTTCTTCTTGACAAACAAAACAGGAGCTCCCCATGGTGATGTGCTTGGAATGAAACCATGTTCTAATAGTTCTTGCAGTTGGCTTTGCAGTTCTTTCATCTCGCTGGGTGCGAGTCTATAAGGAGCACGAGCTATTGGTGCAGCTTATGGTACAAGATCTATTTGAAATTCAACAGATCGATGTGGAGGTAGTCCCGGTAATTCTTTCGGAAATATATCAGGAAATTCTTTTACGACGGGAACATCATTGATGCTCTTTTCTTCAGTTTGTACTTTCTCGACGTGTGCTAGAACAGCATAGCAACCTTTTCTTATTAATTTTTGTGCCTTCAAATTACTAATAAGATGTAGCTTCGTGTTGCCCTTTTCTCCGTACACCATTAAGGGTTCTCCTTCTTCTCGTACAATGCGAATTGCATTTTTATAACATACGATCTCTGCTTTCACCTTCTTCAGCCAGTCCATGCCAACTATTACATCAAAACTCCCTAACTCTACGGGTATCAAATCAATCTTAAATATTTAACTACCCAGTTTAATTTCTCGATTCCGGCAGATATAATCTGCTGAAATTAATTTACCGTTTGCTAATTCGAGTAAAAATTTACTATCCAATGGCGTCAATGGACAACTTAATTTAGCTCAAAAATCTCTACTCATATAGCTTCTATATCGCACCCGAATCAAATAAAACGTACGCAGATTTATTGTCAATAAAAAACATACCCGTAACAAGCTCCGGGTCTTCTTGTGCCTCTGCCGCATTAATATTGAAAACTCTTCAATGGCCTTGTCCATTCGTGTTCTCCTGGTTCGGGCAATTTCTAATAATGTGGCCCGGTTTTCCACATTTATAACAAACTACATTGGCATAACTTGCTCCGACACTACTTGCTCCGCCATTACTCGTTCTGACACCATTTGTTCCTTTCGTTCTGTTAACCCCTTTTCCGTAGACCTCACACTTCGCCGCGCTATGACCATTCCTTTTACACTTGTTGCAAAATTTGGTGCAGAACCCCGAGTGATACTTTTCACACCTTTGACATAGCTATTTCTGATTGTTGTTGTTGTTGTTGTTGCGGTTGTTATTATTGTTGGGATGATTGTTGTAGTTGTTGTTGTTGTTGTTGTTGTTGTTGTTGTTGTTGGGCCGTTTGTTGTAGTTGCAATTGATGTTGCGATTGTTGGGATAGTTGTTTCGATTATTGTTGTAATTGCTGTTGTTGTTGTATTGGTGATTCTTATCACCGTTTTCCTCCCACTTTCTTTTGACTTGCTTCACATTGGCCTCTTCATCCGCCTGTTATTTAATTCTTTCCTCAATCTGGTTCACTAGTTTGTGAGCCATTCTACATGCCTGTTGTATGGAGGGGGGCTCATGTGAACTTATATCTTCTTGGATTCTTTTCGGTAATCCTTTCACAAACACGTCGATCTTCTCTTCCTCATCTTCGAACACTCTCGGACACAATAGTCACAATTCTGTGAATCGTCTTTCGTACGTGGTAATATCAAATCCTTGGGTTCATAACCCTCTAAGTTCTGTCTTGAGCTTATTGACCTCGGTTCTGGGATGGTACTTCTCGTTCATCAAGTGCTTGAATGCTGACCACGGAAGTACGTAAGCATCATCTTGTCCCACTTGCTCTAGATAGGTATTCCACCATGTTAACGCAGTACCTGTGAAGGTATGCGTAGCGTACTTCACTTTGTCCTCTTCAGTACACTTACTTATGGCAAACACCGATTCGACCTTCTCGGTCCACCATTTCAATCCGATCGGTCCTTCGGTTCCATCAAATTCCAAAGGTTTGCAGGCAGTGAATTCTTTGTAGGTGCATCCTACACGATTTCTTGCGCCGTTAGCTGCATTGCTAGATTCGGAGTTATTGTTGGTATGTAGCTCAGCCTGTACTGCGGCTATGTTTGAAGCAAGAAAGGCACGAAATTCCTCTTCGCTCATATTCAAGGTGTGTCGAGTAGTTGGTGCCATTTCCTTCAAAATAGTCAAATGAAACGAGTTAATCATATAGAATATCAAGAGTAGTCAATAGTATTTCGTAGCGTAATATGAACTTATTTATAAAAGCTCTTTCTTCATATTAGCATTTTATACTCTTTAATTCGGGTAGTACCTACCCGTTAAGTTCATACTTAGTAGCTAACATACCATTTCAACTACTACAATTCTATATGAAAAAACTAATCACAAAAAAAAAATCATATTCAAACCTTTATACAATAACCTGCAAACTTACAATACCGCTTTTTTTTACATATAGCATGAAATATAGCACATAAAACTTTGATACAAAGTAGTTGCGAAGATAATTCTAGTTAATAAATAAGGCGTTCAGCAAAGACAATAAAGACACGTAATTCATACGTCCAGAAATAAGTCATGCATTCTGGTTTTACTAATACCACTTCCCATCCTTGGTTTTGTGGAACATAACCGCTGTGACTGATAGTAAGACAATGTGTTGTAACGTCGTCAAAAGGATGAAGGTTACGTAATGACCAACAGTCTCGTAATAACCTAAAAACCTCATTTCTTACCCCAATTACCGACTCCGTCGCTTGTGAGAATGTTTTGTTTAATAGTTGTAGCCCGATGTTCTTGTTCTCACTTTGGTGAGAAGCGAACATTACTAACCTGTAAGCATAACATGCTTCTTTATATTGCATGTTAGCCGCTTTTTCTAAATCACGAAGTCCTATATTCGGATATATTGAGTCAAAATAATTTCTTAACCCGTTGCGTAAAATAGCATTTGGGTTCCCCGCAATATATGTGTCAAAGTAAACACATCGTAACTTATGGATTTCCCAATGTGATATCCCCCATCTTTCGAACGAAAGCCTTTTATAAATCAAGGCATTCTTGGAATGTTCTTCGAATGTCTTACAAACTGATCTCGCCTTAAATAGTTGTGCCGAGGAATTCTGACCGACTCTAGACAAGATTTCATCAATCATATCTCCGGGTAGGTCTCTTAAAATATTGAGTTGTCTATTCATTTTGTGTTTTTATACTGTAAAATAGACAAGAGTTAGATTCATAAAAAAATACTTATTAATACAAGCAATTTTTACATATATCATAAAGCATAAGCACACTATATTACATATATTACACCACACGAATACAACTATCTTATTCCGACTCGCTCGTTTCTTCTTCGGTTTTGGTTCATTTTGCCAAGTTTCTAGGGATATATGATGTTCCCCTAATACGAGCCGTCATTTTCCACATTGGTTTAGAAAAACCTGGTGGTTTAGAGGTTCCCGGGTTATTGTCACAACTTAAGAAATACGGGTGTTGACGATACATATAAAGTTCATCGTGTTTGGAATCAAATTTCTCTATTTTTATGCCCTTTCTCTTATTGTTCTCTTTTACCTTATTAAATTGTGTTGGGGTAATTTCTATAATATCATCGGAATCCTTGTCAGGATCCGATTCATCGGAGAATTGGTAATCCTCCTAATACTTTGCTTCCTTGGCGGAAACACCATTGACCATAATTAACTTTGGTCTGTTGGTTGAGGATTTTCTTCTACTTAACCGTTTTATTATTTCCCCCACTGGTTCCGATTCTTCTTCCGGTTCCGACTCGAGAACTTGTGAATCAGTCCACGAATCATTCCAATTTACATTTGACTCTTCATTATTATTAGGTGAGTCAATGGGACTTGTTCTAGAGGTAGACATCTATCACATAATATCAAAAACGTTAAGAGATTAATATATCACATAATATTCACATGTTAAAAATATATAGTTTCCAACAAAAATGTTAAGAAATCATTTTTAAAGAAAACACGGTCGAATTCCAGACTCACTAATGCATCCTAACAAACTCGATAAGACACACTAATGCAAATTTTCTAGTTCTCTAAGACCAACGCTCGGATACCAACTGAAATGTCCCGTTCATATTGATTATAAACGTTCCATATTAATTGATTTCGTTGCGAGGTTTTGACCTCTATATGAGACGTTTTTCAAAGACTGCATTCATTTTTAAAACAACCATAACCTTTATTTTATCAATAAAGGTTTCAAAAGCATTACGTAGATTATCAAATAATGATAATCTAAAATATACTGTTTACACACTACCATTACATAATGGTTTACAATAGAAATATATTACATCGACATATGTTTCTTGAATGCAGTTTTTACATAATATCATACAAACATGGACTCCAAATCTTGTTGTTATTTTAGTATGCAACAGCGGAAGCTCTTAATATTTACCTGAGAATAAACATGCTTTAAACGTCAACAAAAATGTTGGTGAGTTATAGGTTTAACCTATATATCAAATCGTAACAATAGACCACAAGATTTCATATTTCAATATACATCCCATACATAGAGATAAAAATCATTCATATGGTGAACACCTGGTAACCGACATTAACAAGATGCATATATAAAAATATCCCCATCATTCCGGGACACCCTTCGGATATGATATAAATTTCGAAGTACTAAAGCATCCGGTACTTTGGATGGGGTTTGTTAGGCCCAATAGATCTATCTTTAGGATTCGCGTCAATTAGGGTGTCTATTCCCTAATTATTAGATTACCATACTTAATAAAAAAGGGCATATTCGATTTTGATAATTCAATCATAGAATGTAGTTTCACGTACTTGTGTCTATTTTGTAAATCATTTATAAAACCTGCATGTATTCTCATCCCAAAAATATTAGATTTTAAAAGTGGGACTATAACTCACTTTCACAGATTTTTACTTCGTCGGGAAGTAAGACTTGGCCACTGGTCGATTCAAGGACCTATAACAAATATGTACATATATATCAAAGTATATTCAAAATATATTTACAACACTTTTAATACATTTTGATGTTTTAAGTTTATTAAGTCAGCTGTCCTCGTTAGTAACCTACAACTAGTTGTCCAACGTTAGATGTACAAAAAAAAATGATATATATTATCTTGAATCAATCCACAACCCAGTGTATACACGTCTCAGGCTAGATCACAACTCAAAGTATATATATTTTTGGAATCAACCTCAACCATGTATAGCTAACTCCCACATTACTGCATATAGAGTGTCTATGGTTGTTTCAAATAATATATACACATGTGTCGATATGATATGTCAAAACATTTGCATACGTGTCTATGGTATCCCAAGATTACATAATATATTAGAATACATGTATAATACAATAGAAGTTAGCTAGGATATGATTAATATAGATTTGTTACCAATTTTCACGTTGCTACAACAAGAAAAATTATCCAAATTTGTTTTACCCATAACTTCTTCATTTTAAATCCGTTTTGAGTGAATCAAATTGCTATGGTTTCATATTGAACTCTATTTTATGAATCTAAACAGAAAAATTATAGGTTTATAGTCGGAAATATAAGTTACAAGTTATTTTTGTAAAGGTAGTCATTTCAGTTGAAAGAACGACGTCTAGATGACCATTTTAGAAAACATACTTCCACTTTGAGTTTAAACATAATTTTTGGATATAGTTTCATGTTCATAAGAAAAATCATTTTCACAGAAGAACAACTTTTAAATCAAAGTTTATCATAGTTTTTAATTAACTAACCCAAAACAGCCCGCGGTTTACTACGACGGCGTATGTCCGGTTTTACAGTGTTCTTCGTGTTTCCAGGTTTTAAATCATTAAGTTAGCATATAATATAGATATAGAACATGTGTTTAGTTGATTTTAAAAGTCAAGTTAGGAGGATTAACTTTTATTTGCGAACAAGTTTAGAATTAACTAAACTATGTTCTAGTGATTACAAGTTTAAACCTTCGAATAAGATAGCTTTATATGTATGAATTGAATGATGTTATGAACATCATTAGTACCTCAAGTTTTCTGGATAAAGCTACTGGAAATGAGAAAAATGGATCTAGCTTCAAAGGATCCTTGGATGGCTTGAAAGTTCTTGAAGCAGAATCATGACACGAAAACAAGTTCAAGTAAGATTTCCACTCGAAATAATTGTTATAGTTATAGAAATTGAATCAAAGTTTGAATATGAGTATTACCTTATATTAGAAAGATATCTTACTGTAAATAATAAAAATTTCTTGAGGTTGGATGATCACTCTACAAGATTGGAAGTAAGCTAGCAAACTTGGAAGTATTCTTGATTTTATGAAACTAGAACTTATAGAATTTATGAAGAACACTTAGAACTTGAAGATAGAACTTGAGAGAGATTAATTAGATGAAGAAAATTGAAGAATGAAAGTGTTTGTAGGTGTTTTTGGTCGTTGGTATATGGATTAGATATAAAGGATGTGTAATTTTGTTTACATGTAAATAAGTCATGAATGATTACTCATATTTTTGTAATTTTATGAGATATTTCAAGCTAGTTGCCAAATTATGGTTCCCACATGTGTTAGGTGACTCATATGGGCTGATAAGAGCTGATTATTGGAGTGTATATACCAATAGTACATACATCTAAAAGCTGTGTATTGTACGAGTACGAATACGGGTGCATACGAGTATAATTGTTGATGAAACTGAACGAGGATGTAATTGTAAGCATTTTTGCTAAGTAGAAGTATTTTGATAAGTGTCTTGAAGTCTTTCAAAAGTGTATGAATACATATTAAAACACTACATGTATATACATTTTAACTGAGTCGTTAAGTCATCGTTAGTCGTTACATGTAAGTGTTGTTTTGAAACCTTTAGGTTAACGATCTTGTTAAATGTTGTTAACCCATTGTTTATTAAATCAAATGAGATGTTAAATTATTACATTATCATGATATCATGATGTATTAATATTTCTTAATATGATATATATACATTAAATGTCGTTACAACGATAATCGTTACATATATGTCTCGTTTCAAAATCATTAAGTTAGTAGTCATGTTTTTACATATGTAGTTCATTGTTAATATACTTAATGATATGTTTACTTATCATAATATCATGTTAACTATATATATATATCCATATATATGTCATCATATAGTTTTTACAAGTTTTAACGTTCGTGAATCGCCGGTCAACTTGGGTGGTCAATTGTCTATATGAAACCTATTTCAATTAATCAAGTCTTAACAAGTTTGATTGCTTAACATGTTGGAAACATTTAATCATGTAAATATCAATTTCATTTAATATATAAAAACATGGAAAAAGTTCGGGTCACTACAACTCCTATCCCCATCACGCCGCCTGCCCCAGTCACCGAGCCAGTTCTAGTCACTGAGCTACTTGAGGGTTGTCACTTAGTCACTATTCCCATTCTAGTTGAGCCACCAACGGCCCAGGAATTTGAGATCACCGGGAGCATACCTGACGAGGAGCCTTTCCTGAGCCTATCCCACCTGGAGTTGCCGTCAGACCTATGTCTGGATTCGCTGCTAGGCCCTGAGTTGGATGTAGGGCAGCCTATTGAGTACTTGCCAAGACTAGAGGATGATGATGAGATCTTCTAATACTTTGCAGTGCCGACTCAGCACATTGACCAGGATAGTATCCCATAGACTACTTTATTTTACTTTTAGTTTTATCTTTTTAAAGCATTGTACTAAAAAAGTTATATATAGTGGAAATGTTGTCTTTCTCTTTTTGTTCTTCATGCAGAAATATTATCAAAAGAGACTGGTCCCTAGGAGATTGACCGTAGGAAGGCCCAGCACTAGGAAAGTAACACGACCATAGGGAAGTAATCCTTCTTCAAACCTATTTCGATTATAACGCACTAAAATCTCTAAGTGTGGGGTAACCCCCGCAACTAACTTATAATTTTAGAAGTCAATGTCCTTAATTTATAAAGTATTAAAATATTCTTTCTAGAGAACATTAGGGACAATGTTCTTCTAAGTGTGGGGTAATTGGTAAAGGTTTTAAAGGTCAAAGGTTTTAAAAGTCGAGTAACCATAAAACGTCAAGTTTTAAAAAATTCTTTTGTCCAAAAAGTAATTAAGCAATGGATATTGGGTAATTTTGAAAAATTCTTACCTTGTTTTTGCCCAAAAGATCTAATAAAATTGCTAGAAATCGGTTTTCAAAACATTTATTAGAACGGAACGATTAAGCTAAAACTTATGTTTTGTGTCAAAAGATTTCTTTTAAGAAAATATGTAAAAGGCTACGCATGATCAAGCACGACCCCTACTCCCCAAAAGGTAAGGAATCTTGGACCCAAAGTATCTGTATGACCCATCAAATCTACAGTACTTTGTTATTTCATTTGATGAGTGTGCTGTAGTGACCCGGAAATTTCTGATCAAATTTAAACTTAATCTTTATATGATTTCGATACGATAAGCAAAGTATGTAATGTTGAGTCTAGAAAATTTTGAAACAATGTTCATATATTCAATTGACCTTTGACCATGCCTGACGATTCACGAACAATTATTCGTATATATATATATATATATATATATATATATATATATATGTGTGTGTGTGAAGTTCTATACATAAATGATGTTATATATCAAAAAATGTTAGAGACTTAATATATTATAATTAGTAATATGATATAATTAATAAATTGTATTGTATTAAAATTTAATTACAAGTTCGAATATAAATGTTATATTAATATTATCATCATTATTTTCATTATCATTATTGTCAATATTGATAATAATAGTTGTGTTATTAATGTTATTATTATTATTATCATATTAACATTACTATAACTAGTATTATTATTAATATCATTAATAAGATTATTACTATCACTCTTATTATCATTATTATTATTTAAATTTATTAAAAATTTTAGTAATATTATTAACAATATTAATATATTTGTAAATTATCTAAATTTATGAAGTTTATCTATATATACAAAGATATATATATATATATATATATATATATATATATATATATATATATATATATATATATATATATATATATATATATATATATATATATATATATATATATATATATATATATATATATATATATGTGTGTGTGTGTGTGTGTGTGTGTATATATAATTGTATTTATACGTAGATATAGCTGTATCTGTATTTATATATATATATATATATGCAGATGATTACGTATTTTAAATATCACAAATCATATGTAGGAATTCAATTCAGTTGCACGTATCAATCATACTCTATTATAAATTGCTTTATGCCTGGCATGGTACAATTTGATTCCAAATAGCTCTATTAACAAACAAAATCAGTTAAGGTCGATTACATTTTTCAAACCTTTATTCTGACAGAATATTTTATGTGGACCTCAAATCTACTACAAATAAAACTTAATCGAATCGGTGGCTGTTTCAATTCCAATTACATTATACAAGAACCTTGACTGTAATTAAAGAGGAGGAATAAAAAGAAAAATATTAGGATACAATTACATATATTGCTTACACACATCCACCATTGCTATTTGCTTCAACTCGACAAACCAACAATCAAACACCAACACGAATCACTTCTTTGATATCTTCTGTAAACCACAACCTTCAATATCCATTATTGCTCGTTGCTATATGAATCTGATACTATAATTGTTTCTATTTCGACCCACAAGCAACCCACCTCACTATCATGAGTTACCATCATGATCACACTGCCACCATAATCCCTTTTAATTGCTATTTATTGTTTATCGAACTAAGCTTCCAAAGAACCACCACTGTCTCTTCCAAAATCGCTCTCATTTTCTTCACCAAGTTACCACCTCTATCATCCACCGTCAACCTCATACAACACCATGACAACCACAACCGTCACCCCAAATCACTTTTGTTTCTTCTCCTTAATCGAAAGTAAACCACCATCTATCTTTTTCACTCTCTCTCATCTCTCTCTCTTCATCAACCGTGACCAACACCACTAAAACAATCGTGTATTGTTATATTTTTTTTTGTTTTCCGGACAGTTTCAAACCCCAAAACAAACGCATCATTTCACCCTTATTTTAACAACGATGAGATGATCTTTGGTGATGGGTCATGATAGAAAGAAAATATGATAAATACATGAATTTATAGGATTTATGAAATGAAGTATTTTCAGGCAAATAAATATAGATTATTTCGCTTTAAAAGGACTAGTGGGATGAGTTGGTTTCATTTTTTTTAAAGGCACATCCTACACCTTTGTAAAGTTGGCCGACATGTCATAATAAAAAAACAAAGATGATGCTGCATCAACGAAATTATGGAGAACAACCCAATCAAACTGGCCAACACTTACTACCTTTATAAGTTAGTGGGTGATATAGCTTATGATGATGGATAATGGCATATGATGATGAGGTTAGTAATGATCATGTTAAATGTTAGGTGTATTAAGATAATATCACTAGATGATAATGACAGTAAAGTTGTGAAGAACCCCACGTACACTATATTATCAAACAAGTTATGTTAAATCAGTTTGTCAAGCTTTTGGTAGGGTCTTTAGGTTGAGTGAAATTTCGATGGGGGTAAAAGTTTGATGGGCCGTAGGGATTTAAGTTGTTTTGTTTAGGCTACCATGATTGGATTACCAATTAAGCCGAAATCCAAAATATAACTCAAGTAGGGTCGATACCGTGAAAACTCAATAATGGTTATGTGATAGAAGTCATGATGATAAAGAATGATGATGCAGCGAATAGGATAGATAAAGCATGGATTGATTATGGTATTTTAATAGTTGATAAACCGAAAGCCAAACTCATTTATTTGGGTCGATTAACTGGAAACATAAACCTCACATTCACTAATCCCTTATTCAATTTAAATTACAATGTGTCTTGGGCTTGTGAACTTTGGGTTTGAGATTGTTGCTGTTGGGCCGACGTATTTGGGCCAGAATATATAGAGGTGATCGAGCTGAGTTTTGAAAGGAAGAAGATGAAAAGGGAATAGACAAAGATACGGGTTATATATAATTTAGTTGGGTTTTAAAACAGAAATAGAAGTAGCAGTGAGATGGTTAAGGGGTTAATTGGGTGTTCGAGAGGTCATGGGTTCAATCCCTGCTGAGTGCAATTCTTTTTAAGAGGTAGTTTAATTATCATTTATTAGTTTTATTATTAATACTATAATTATTATTGTTATTGTTATTATTGTTATTATTAATTATGATTACAAAGTATTAACACTTATGATTATAATTATTATTATTATCACTACAAGTATTATTAATATTATTCTTATCATTAAATTATCATTTTAGGACTACTAATATTATTATAATTGTGATTAGGGTTATTATTATTGTTACTTTAAAAATGATACAAGCTATTATTATTTTCACTAATATTAGTATTAATATCATTTTTGTAATTAGTAGTATTACTATTATTTTCATTATTAAACAAAAGTATCATTATTAACAATATCATTATTATTATTATTAGTAACATAAGTAGCATAAATATTATCATTATGATTATAAACATAATTATTAGTATTATTATTATGATTAAACTTATTATCATTATTATCATTCTTATCAAATTAATATTTTGTTATCACTAAAACTATCAATATTTTCATAAAAAGATACTTTCATATAAAAACACATTACGTTATACTTTTATTACTAAAAATGTATTAACTAAGCTATATCAATTAATATATAAATATTAACTATTATGAATATATACATAAATATTAACTAAGCTATATCAATTAATATATACATATTAAATATTAACAGCTCCCCTTTTTACTCTTTACATTTTTGGGGCTGAGAATACATGCGCTTTTATAAATGTTTGACGCAATAGACACAAGTACCTTAACTGCATTCTATGATAGAATTATCTGGGATTGGGGTTGATTATTATGACACGCATTAGCCCCGATTTCCGTTAGAGCGTATGAGCTCCCGAGCCGGGTGAATGGTTTATTATTTATGACATTTTGACACCGGTTGTCCTATATTTTATAAACATGTGTTCAGCCGTGGGGTGTAAAGACCGACACACAGGTTCTATATTTTTGAAGGCACATGTATTCAGCCGTGGGGTGAAAGATCGGCACAGATGGTTACTATTATATTTTGAATCCTCACCAGGTGTTCTTCATATGAAAGATATTTTTGTGCAGTTGGAATGGGACTTCTACACGTTTTATAATATTTAAAATCTTGTGGTCTATTAAAATGATGAAAACGAAATGATTACTATAAACTAATGAACTCACCAACCTTTTGGTTGACACTTGAAAGCATGTTTATTCTCAGGTTTGAAAGAAATCTTCCGCTGTACATTAGCTCATTTTAAGGATATTACTTAGAGTCATTCATGACATATTTCAAAAGATGTTGCATTCGAGTCATTGAAGTTCATTAGAGATTATTAAGTAAATGACGGATTAGGTCATTTATAGTTGGATATTATGAAATGGTATGCATACCTGTCAACTTTCGATGTAATGAAAGTTTGTCTTTTAAAAACGAATGCAATGTTTGTAAAATGTATCATTTAGAGGTCAAGTACCTCGCGATGCAATCAACTATTATGAATCGTTTATAATCAATATGGACTTCGTCCGGATGGATTAGGACGGGCCATTTCACGTGCCGATGTACGGTTCAAGTTAGAACTTGGTTCAGACATACGTTTCAAGACCAATGGTTAGTGAGCGCCATACGTGGTGCAGGTGCGATACTCCTTCCGAAATCATTCTGAATAGAGAAGACAAAAAGCCACCGTTTCCGTTTCCACTCCACGCAATTTAAACCGGCCAACTCACATTAAGAGTTGATGAATCAGAAATGTTCACCCCAAATTCACTCCCAAAATACACCATTCACATTCACCCCCTTTCCATTCATCAAAAGATCCAGAGATTTATAAAGAGATAGATCGATCAAATTCGCTTCAAAAGAACTTGTTGAAAGATTCCGAACCCCTGATTGTTTTTGATAGGTCAAAGACCTATTTTCAGTGGATTATCACTTCCTCTCTGGGCACCAGGAACGAAAGACAAAAGTTATGAAAAAAGGGGTATGCCGAAATTTTTTTTTTTGAAAGAACAAAGTCTCTAGAGCAAGTCTCTATGAATAAGGCAGAGAAAAACCCGAGAAGATGCCCTGAAGAAGAATGCCGGAAGAGCAAAAGAAAATTCTAGACAAAGTCTTAGCAAAATCCGCCTCTTCCGAAGAAAACTTTTACGGAATTTGAGCCGTTCTCTATCCAAAATGGATACTCTGAAGAATCAAAGTCTATCAATTCTCTCAAAATTCAAAAGATCTGAATACCTTTCACCGATTCATAAATTCCCGACCAAACCCTATAACCCGTCTTCCTCTTGAAAGAATGCTTAGGAAGAAGATCAGTGCCGTCCTTACTTAACCGGTGGAGATATCGATGCTTTACCAAGCCTATGATGAGAACTTTTACACGACTGGCTTCTGAGCGACAATACAATTAGAATAGGACACCCTAAACACTTGAGTAGAATGAGTGATCCGCTAGTGAGGAACCTGATCATGTATACTCTACATCCGAGAGTTGAAAAGTACGCCTTTTTCACTATGGACGCAATTGAAATCTAGCTACCAAACCATCGAAGCTCGAAACTTTTTCTAATACTTTCGAAAGATGTGCCGACTTCTGATGGAGGCATAATAAAAAGATCTACGGGTGAGGCAAGGGAGAGTCTATTAGAAAGATCCTTATATTCCCGCTTTTTGCTTGAGGATAAGCAAAGTCAAGTGTGGGGTATTTGTTATCGGGCAAAAAGTCACATTTTTATCCCCAATATTAAGCCCTAGAACAATAAAGATTTAAACTTTGTCGGCAAAATTATTTTTTTTCATTTGATTTTGTAGATTAAGTAATTACGAAGGCGGTGCAAAAAGAATCAAGTAAAACGGAGCTAAAAGGAAGATTCTAGAGCAAAAACGGTGAAAGACAAGAAATCAAGTTACGATCCAGTGAAATCAGGCTGACCAGGCCAGCAAACGGCCTGCCATACAGCTTGCCAAATGGCCTGCCAGTATGGCAAATGGCCTGCCAAACGGTCAGAGCAAACGGGCTCGATAAACTACTTGCCTTAGCAAACGGCCTCCAAAAACGGCCTGCCAAACGGCCTGCCAGCCGTTTGCAGGCAAAAATCAAGTCTATTTAAAGGGCTCTCTCTATCCATTCCAACACACACTCAATTTGTAATTCATTTCATATTTTCAAGCTTTTAGTTAGTCTTTAGTAGTAGTTAGCTTAGCTTTTATTTTTCGGAGGATATCCCGGCGAGTCCCTGCGATCTCGGGCAGATTTCTTCGACTTTTTCAGATTTTTATCCGAAATGCTTGTCTTTTGTATTAAACATGTGTTTTTACTTTTTATGTTTAATAATGCGTTCCGATATTACCATGATAGCTTAATTAATCTGTATGTTGCCATGATAGAAGTTTGGGTTAGCGTAATTATGTTAATTTAGTACGATTACTGTTATAATACTGAACTAGGAAGTCTGATAGATTTGTATGCTAGCCTCTTAAGGATTGAACAACCTAGGTTGTGATCAGGACGTGTCCACCTATATGAAATTAGCTACTTCATAGGATTAAGACCCCTGGTTTTACTGTATCTGAAGATTCTATGAACTCGGTATGGCCGGAATTCCCGAGAGGCATTTAATGCGCTTTTAGGCCACAGAACTTAGGAATTGAGACATGAATGACCTAGTATGCCTTTTGACTGTTCCGAAGAGACCTCTTAGGAGCTGTTAAGATCTAGTTAGTGCCTTCACGGTGTGACCCAACCCTATTGCATGTTCTTATTTGATTGTTGCCTTAAGTCTTAGTCATATCAACTGTTTAGGTATTCATTAGGTTTCTATCTGCTTTACTATCAGTATATTGACTGTGATGCTGTATAATGCTTGAATTGATATGATCTCATTAGTATGATGAAATGGATGTTAGTTTTCATTTAAGGTTTTGCCAACTTAAACCGACGGATTCTTTCCGTTTGTGATCAGTGTTCAATCAACACGGCACGTTATTATTCAGTTACCTGAACTGATAACGAGGATTAGGATTAGAGCTTAACTCACTAATAAACCTAGTGCTTTACTGAGGATAACCTCCGAGGTATCGTTACCTTTCAATTATACGACCAAGTGACATACTTCTCACTGCTCAAAGAGAACTCCGAGAGTTCAGAGACAAGTAGGTATGTGTAATTGGCTCATCCAACCAGACCTACATCATTCCAAGAATAGTCTTAACATAAGCATAATTACCTTCCCCTAACCCAATACTAATATCTTGGTCAACATTTCCCTGATCTGCATACTCCGGATATCCTTCCACTTTATTTACTTTTCCGCACTTAGGACTTTTAGCTAAAATTGACTACTATCTTTTATCCAGGTAATTTAACTAAAAGATAATTATCCACTTGATCTTCAATTCGTTAATCAGCAAAAAAATATGACACTAGGTTAACTTACACCTTCTACACTTTAGAAAGTAAAAGTAAATTTAGGCCCCGCAAAATATAAATAAACGAAGACACGGTGTGCTACCGAATCGGACATCCTGCGACCTAACGACACCGCACAAATAAAACCGTCCGTTAGTAGCATATCAGTAGGTTCGAATAAATTGTTTATTTAACTCAAATTCGAATGAATTGTTGTTCTAACTCAGTTCATATAAGTTTGAACCAATTGTTTGATCGAAGTTAGAACAACAATTAGTTTGAACCTAATGTCCGGGTCAACACATTTTTACTGGCCATTGAAGAATACAAACTTTTTTTACATGGTGAGTTCGAACAAAGATTTGTTCGGACCAACGGTTTATTTTGACAAGTTTATAAAAAAGTGTATTTGCCTTTAAAAAAAGTGTTTTTCGTAAAAAAGAAAAAAGGAAAAAGGGTAGTTTTGCTAATTTCCTATTAAATAATAATATGATTACATCTTCATATTTATCATTCTGGATGGCAAATAAGCTTAAAAGAGCCCCAGGGGGGGGGACTAGTAATAATTTACCCATAGAATCATAACCATGAAAAACACGTAACATTTAAAAAGAACATGACCAAACAACACACAACACAACACCCCGAAAAACCCGAAAACCCCATAAAAGAATAACACTATCCACTAAACCCGATAAAACAACTACAAACCCACAGTGAAAATGAAATGACGTTATGAATAATGGTTAATCCCATAAGAGTCTTTTACATGAATTTTGCAACCCTCAATCACACAAAGTAGAATATCAAACCATAAACTTCTACGAGTCTGTATATATGGACGAACAATAATCGATGTCCTTATTGTCCTCATCCGAGTTCTTCATCAGCTTAACGATAATAGTCTTTTCATACCAAATACGCTTATCATGACATCTTTTTCTCTTCGATATTTTTTCCTTTTGGCGTAATTTTATGAAAAATGATGCTAAAATAAAGATTTTATTTTACTCTTCTTATGTCTTGAACGTAACACTAAGCTAATTTCTAAACGTGCATCATTAAACCTCATCAAATCAAAATTATTATAAGGGATTATCACCAAAATGCCCTTTTTTTTAAGCTTGTTGACTGACAGCCCTAAAAAAAAAGTTTGACAATTTGCCCTCGCAAGGCGCAAGACACCTTGCGTCCTTGCGACCTTGCGTCTTTGCGACCTTGCGACGTTGCAACCTTGCGTGTTTCCCTAAAAGAACTAGTTAAATGATCAGTTTGCGTTCACCGTTCCCTTACAACCACACACATACGCAAACTCCTCTCTGGTGCCCTTTCGCTCGTCATTCGCAAGATCGTTATCAAACTTTCTTACATTCTCCAAACACTCGCAAATCACTCGCAAAATCTTCATCATCATCCTCACGTCATCCTCCTCACATCTTCATCGTTACTAGATCTTCTTCATCCTTCCATCTTCGATCTTCCCGAGTACAAGCGAGCTTCTACGCCACCAACATCATTGAATCACCATCATCGTTCACTATGTCTCAAGAACAGGTTAGATTTCTTAGATCTATGTTATATTATTCGATCTACTTCATAGTTCTTAGATTTATGTGCTAAAACAAAGTTTTTACACTCTTTGCACGCCAACTGTTCGATAAAATGTGTCAACGAAATTTGTTTGTATTTTGTGTTTTTGATTGTATATTATTGAGATTGCGTACGATACCCAGGAATTTTTGCTAGATTTAAGTTGTGTAACTCTGTTGCTATGTAGACGCAAGACAATCCTTGCGTCCTTGCGTATGCCTCACAATGTACGCAAGGTGATATTTGCGTCCTTGCGTTTGGCATAAGGTTACCTTTGCATGTGCACGCAAGGTAATCCTTGCGTCCTTGCGTCTTGATCATAGGTTATGCAAGGTTAACCTTGCATCCTTGCGTCTTGCACATAGGTTACTCAAGGTTAACCTTGTGTCCTTGCGGCCTTGTACGCAATCTCTGTCTTGCGTGCTTGCGTCTATGTGATTTTCTTCTGATGTTCTTCTGAGTTTTACAGGGCTATGTGGAAGGTAAATTGACCATGAAGAATATGTTGACCGTGATTCCTTAGGTCAAGAAAATGTTGACTGAGAGACAAGAAAAATTATTTAGAAGTACATGTTTTGGTCCCTGGTTAGATCTTTCATACACGAGTAATGATCCTGGCCTAGTACATGCCATGCTCCAACGGAAATGTGAGCGTTCAGCAAAATTAGATGCTAGTAAGTACCCTGAAGAGCAACAAGATATATGGTTTCATTTTTCTCCTAATTTTATGATTAGATTTGGTCGGCGTGAATTTTGTTTAGTCACCGGCTTTATGTTTGGTAGCCAAACGGACATGGCACATTACATCCCTCGAAATTATGAATCTAAGACCGCACCCATTAGACGGCGTTGTTTTCCAGAGCGTCCCGATGCCAGCAACATTTTGGTTAGTGATATACAAAACATCCTTATCAAAACACAAAGTGATGTAAAGGTTCCCAAGGTTAGTGACGATGATATTGTTCGACTAGCTATAATTTTGATCGTAGAGAGAGCGTTTATGGGGAAGCAGGGGCAACATGTGGTTAGTAAACAGTTTCTATGGTTGGTTGAAGATTTCAATAAGGTGAACGCGTACCCATGGGGGTCTCGTATTTGGGATGCTACTTACTCAGCAGTGAGCGAAGGTTTTGAGGTTCGAGAAAGCCAATTATAGAGTGGGGGGTGGAAAGGCTTACACTTTGGCTGGTTTTATGTGGGCATTTAAGATTTGGATCCTCGAGGCATACCGTCGTACCATTAAGAGTTTTGCAACCAAAACTGATAAGGATGGAGTACCAAGAGCATTATTTTGGAAGCGTTCATCTGCTGAAACCTTTACAGTGTCTGACTACCTAAAACTTTTACATATAATGGTTAGTTAATATCTCCAAGAGTTTTTTATATAGTGTATATACAGCAGTTTCTGTTTGAACAGAGCAGTTTTGTGTATCGCAAGAGGACGCAAGATACACCTTGCGTCCTTGCGTATGTCGCAAGGATGTCCTTGCATCCTTGCGTGTGGTCCCTGGGTTATACTTGTTACAGGCGCAAGAATCATGCTTACGTCCTTGCGTGTGTCGCAAGTTTACTCTTGCGTCCTTGCGTCTATTCGCAAGATGCTCTTTGCGTCCTTGCGTCTAGACGCAAAATGACTTTTACGTTCTTGCGTCCTTTTGTTTTTACTAATATAAGTTCATTTCAGGATGATTGTCCGAAGAAAAAAAGACCTTTTCGTTCCCTGCACCCATTTGAGATAGAGAGCGGTTGTCAATGGTGGATCCAGAGTTCCTCTTACTTTCAAGGAGAGGTTGTTGAAGACGAGGAAAATACACAAGATGATAATCAAGTTGAAGAGGAGTTGGGTGGCAGTTTGAAGGAATTATTGCAGGAGGAGTCAGAGCAGACCTCGGACCCTCATCCAACACAAAAGGCAACAATTTGCAGGAATTATTACGTATGGTTAATATGTTGACTAAGAGGGTGGATGATCAAGAAAAGGAGTTGGCTGATTGTAAAAAGACGCTTGATGATCATGAAAAACGTTTGAAAGAACAGGAACACCAGGAACACCAAGAACACCATCAGGTAAACTAGGCGCAAGGTTGTTTTGCGACCTTGCGTCTTTCCTGTTATATTGGCGCAAGGTTTTCCTTGCGTCCTTGCACCTGACGTTAAATCAGACGCAAGTACCTTCTTGCGTCCTTACGTTTTGTTTGTAATTTAGGCGCAGGTTTTACTTGCGTCCCTAACTCAGACGCAAGGACTTATTTGCGACCTTGCGTATGGCTTCTTGTCTTATTTTTTGCGTTTTGTTCATTATAGTATGTTGATAACGAGGATGCATATGTGGATCCTCGATCTTTCTCTGACAATGATACATCTCCGAGGGTTGTTAGACGTGGGAAAAGAGAAAGAAGGCCCGCTCATGTTTTAAATTCCCCTTTCACAACACCGAGCTACAGAAAACCATTTGAGAAGGTATGTCTGTAACATTCACCAGACGCAAGGTTTTCCTTGCGTCCTTGCGCCTGATGTTTATAAGTCCTTGCATTTTGCGTCTTTGTTTACGCAAGATATATCTTGCGTCCTTGCGTATGATTGCTGACTAATAGATATTATACAGTTGTCTGACGAAGTAGCTTCTAGAGTAAAAAGGCTGAAAGTTTCTCATCAAGGGACTAAAGAAGCTGAGAATGTGTTGCCAATGGAAACTGAAAAGCCTACTGAAAAAGCTGTTGATAAACAAGATGAGAACGTGGCTCTGGTGTCTGAGGAGATTGAGCAAGGAGTTGATTTGCCATTGGTTAATGAAGCAGAAAAACAAGCAGTCCATAATGAGGTTAGTGAATGACGCAAGGATCACCTTGCGTCTTTGCATCTTCTTCATTGTTGGACGCAATAATTACCTTGCGTCTTTGCGTGTTTTTCTTTGTTGGACGCAAGACTTAGCTTGCGTGTTTGCGTCTTGATTACACAGACGCAAGACAATTCTTGCGTCTTTGCGTGTTGATTACTAATTTTTTTTTTTTTTAGAAAAAGGAAAAGAAGAGAAAAAGGAAGGAAAAGGATTGGGTTAGTGAGGAGGAGATTTGGTCCATGGTTGATAAATTAGTAAACGATCAAGGAACTTTGCAACCACCACCACCTAATGCATGGAGAGATCAAAGGAAGCATGCGGGGCCAGCAAAAGATTTCAAAGGACTGATCCTCAATAAGCAAGATACGCGTTGCATGTTCATTTTCCAAAATGAAACCTTCCTCTTCCTTGATACTGAGTTTTGGAAACGTTTATTGGGAATAGCATTTTCTGGTTATTTGGAAAACATAGTAAGTTTGTTAATAATTATAAACTTATGCATGTTTTGTTTTGTTTTTAGCTTTTTAACATTCATAATCAACTTGATCTGATTATAGCATATTGATGGATGGGCTACCTTCCTGTTGAGATTTCGGCAAAGGTTTCTGCCCCGAGCTAGCCAGATGTCCTCGAGTCCTCAGTTTTCGATCACATATTATACATGTAGTTCTCGATGGACGATTATGCCATTGGGTTTCCTCAATCAACTGGAGAAATTCAAGTCCTTTTACGATGATGACACTCAAAATGAGGAGGAGAAGGGGGATACATCTAATCCTGAAGTAGAGGGGATCATTAAATCCAATCTCCCAGATTATATGTATTTGATTGGTCTTGGGGATGGTAGTGATGACCTTTATCCATCCTGGGCTGAATGTGATAAGGTTAGTCCTTTTTTTTATATAAACTATCCATTTTGAGTAAACTGTAATAGACGCAAGATAGATCTTGCGTCCTTGCGTCCGTTCGCAAACTCTTTCTTGCGTCCTTGCGACCCTCGCAAGCTTATCCTTGCGTCTTGACAATGGACGCAAAATCAACCTTGCGTCTTTGCGTCTGCTCGCAAGGTTCATTTTGCGTCCTTGCGCCTGTCGCAAGTTCAACCTTGCGTCTTTGCGTGGGTCGCAAGGTCAACCTTGCGTCCTTGCTTATTGATCTTTTATGTTTCTTTTGTTGCAGATTTTGATTCCAGTTCATTTTTTAGATCCTGAGCATTTTATACTACTCTCTTTGAACTTAGATGAACAGAGAATATTTGTCTATGATAGTTTAAAGGGTTGTTTGTCAAAAGGTCAACTCGAAGCTGTCTTCAAAAACTTGTCAGACAACTTGTCGATATATTTGAAGGCTATTGATTACTTTAACAAGAAGCAGGACTCACAAATTGTTGACTATTATGAGAACAAAGAAGATGTCGAGTTGATGATCGAGGATGCACCGTATGTGCCAATGCAGAGTGGTGGCCATGGTGATTGTGGTGTTTGGGTCTGCCTTCATATGGAGAGGATAGTTTTTGGTTGGGATCAGATTGACAACATTGGAGACCCTAAAAAGGCTGCTAAGGACTATAGGATTCGAATGGCAAGAACATTCTTCCGTGCACGCTTTGACACACAGGAACCACCACCACCAGAGGAACCAAAGGACCCAAAGGTTGTTAAGTAGTTAACTTGTAGATTAATTATTATTATTATTATACATGTAATTTTTGAATGTAAAAACTCTGGGACAGACGCAAGGCATTTTTTGCGTCCTTGCTTCTGGTTATTTGTCAGACGCAAGTTGTATTTTGCGTCCTTGCGTCTTTTTAAATGGCATACATAAGTTGTATTTTGCGTTCTTGCGTCTGGTTGAATGAAAGACGCAAGTTATTTTTTGCGACCTTGCGTCTGCTTATATCTTTGCGTCTTGCGTCCAACGCAAGTTGTGTATTTGCGTCCTTGCGTCCTTACAATAGCACAAAAACTTTCCGTAACACAGATTTAAACTAGTAAACATTAATTTTACACTAAAGACAAAACATAAACAACAAAATGAGACTGGTAAACAACAAACTAAAACATGAACTAACTAATTCTGGTCTAAATCGTACGTTTGATAAAATTGAGACTGATAAGCTTGCGAAGGTTCGACTTTCTCTTTCGACTTTGACTTTGATTTTGATGCTATTTTTTTAACCCTCTGAGAAGTAGATTCACCGGTTAGGTCATAAGAAGCACTACATGTTGTTCGGTTATGACCTGCTTGCTTGCAACGAGTACATGTTCTTACTCTCTTTTCAATTTCTTCACCTTGAGATGGAATCCGATCGGTACTTTTTGGGCGTCCAGGTGCTCTTTTCTTTTGAATATGGGGGTTTACGATTTTCAAGATCTTGGGTCCTGGATCCGACCATTCGATCGATGGGGCAAAGGAAGGATGTGTTCGGAATATGTATTTACATAAGTTTGAGACAAGAACCAATGTGACACATAACATGTTACATCTTCCACTCCGAAGAGTCGTGCTGCTGTAATTACATGTCCGCAAGGTATGCCTGATAATTGCCATTGCCCACATGTACAAGTTCTATCTTCTAGATTAACGAGGTCGTTTTTTCTTCCTTCATGCACCTCTATTAGATTGTTTGTCGATGGAAATGCTTGCCATCTTCTTGATTTGTTCGTCCTCTTACCTAATTTACGTTTAACATATGGAGTAACCATTGAAGTAAGACTAACTGCTTTGTTGTGATGTTTGAAAAACCAATCCTGTATTGAAGCGCGAAAAAATTCCAATAACATGCAAACCGGTAGTTTACGAGAATGTTTGGATAGAGCGTTAATAGACTCTACACTGTTGCTAGTAAGGTATGCATACATAACATGATCAGCTTGACTTCTGGACCATTTGTTGAAACCAACGTCATTTAGATACTTGTGAGATGCTTTTAATCTTCGTTCAAATACACTAACATGATCTTGAAAATCTGACAAACGATAAGCCTTAACCATTTTCCAATAGTGCCATTCAAAATATTTGAATTTGTTGGACATCGTTTTTATGTTCATGAATAGATGACGTGCGCAAAAAGAGTGAAAGGCCTCAGGAAACACATTTGAAATACCATGTGCTATTGAAGGAGCACGATCCGAAATAAAGGTAATCTCTTACATGCGATTATTCATACCACAACTCTCTAAATGATCTCTTAGATTGCCAAAAAACCATGACCAAACCTCGTTTGTCTCGCCTTCACCAATTCCATAAGCCAATGGCAAAATTCCGTTATTGGCATCCATTGCAACAGCAACTAAATTTGTACCCAAGTATCCAGCTTTCAAATGTGCACCATCAACGATGATAATAGGGCGAACATTTTGGACAAATGATCGAATTTGCACGCAAACAAATCAAATGAGATTGCTATTAGTTTAAGATAAAACAATTTTATGATGAGTGATACTTACAACTGCGCCAAAAGACATGTAACACATCACGAATCTATTTTCATTGTCAGTCACCACATTTGTCATGCTTCCTGGGTTATGAATCTTAATGTTATGAAGATAAATGGGAAGCATTCGGAACGAGTCATCCATACTGCCACGGAGCATCTCTATTGCATGACACTTGGCTCTCCATGCTTGATTGTAAGAAATGCTCACCCGAAAACGGTTGCCAACATCATCACGTATATCTTTTGGTTTATAGTCTCGATTTGCAGCTTTGAACGATTCCATCAGAATACTTCCTAGCACCTTTTTGGTTGCATGTTTATTATTTCCCATAATTTGGGTACGTGAGCATGTGTGTACGTCATGCAATTTCTTTACGATGAAGTTGTCAGTGTGGCATATTTTGTATGCACTACATTTCCACTCACAATTTGGCAACATGCATTTAGCGGTGAATCGAGATTTGTTTGACTTTACAGGCTTAATTTGGAAGTTTTCTTCAAGACATTTTGTGTATAGGTGGTTTACAAAATCATCCTTGTTTAAAAAGGTTTGTCGAACTTTAATCAAATCAGATACTCTATATGTGATGACCCGGAAAATTCTGATCAAATTTAAACTTAATCTTGTATGATTAACGTTTCCGACACGATAAGCAAAGTCTATGAAGTTGAATCTCAAAATTTTGAACTATTCAATTGTTCTCAACGATTCGCAAATAATTATATGTAAATAGATACATATACTATAACTTGAAAACGTAACAAAGTGTTGAGTATATGATACTGTGCATTAAACTTATTGGTTTGATTATCTGATTGATATATTTAACTACGGAGTTAAAAGATAATGCCAAACGATTGAATTAAAAGATATTTATTAAGTCTCTTAATGATTATGATATTGTTACGGGTCTCTGTTGTGAGGACCACACTGATTTGAGAAATTATTCCTTTTTAACGGTATTCGAAATAAATGATAAAGTGTTTGTTTAAATAACGTAATTTGGACACATACAATAATTAGAATATTAATTGTTAAGAATTAATTATATGAATAACTTGCGATATGTATTTTAAAACGTGTTTATAAATATTGAGAATAGATATTAACTTGGTTATGAAACGTTTGATAAATATTATTATATTAATAAATAACGAGACAATGATTTATAGAAGTAAATGACCAAAACACTCGAAAGATTAAGATATACTTTGAGTGGTGTAGTTTATGGATAATTTAAGGCTATATTTTGACAAAGGTACGAGTCACAAAACGTAAATTGCGAGTTTTCTAAGCGTACGAAAATGCGTTCGAGAAATCGGAACCGGGACATAAGTCGAGTGACAACGTACGAGTCATCGGAACGAAAATTACAAGTCAACTATGCACATGAATTTAATATAATATATAATTAATTATTTAAATTATATATATTATATATATTATATTTAATTATGTCGACAAATAAGAAAACAAAAAATATGTGAGCTGGATCTGACGGCCATGCGATCGCATGGGAAATAGTCATAAAACCCATGCAAGTGCATGAGCTCATGCAAGTGCATGAGATTTGCACTAAAATCCCATGCACTCGCATGGGGTACTTTTTCAGGCCAAATGCTATAAAAGCTCGATTTGAGTTCCAGTTTCTTTCCTAATTCATTTTACTCCGTATTTATATTATTATTATTATTATTATTATTATTATTATTATTATTATTATTATTATTATTATTATTATTATTATTATTATTATTATTATTATTATTATTATTATTAGTATTATTAAGATTAATATTATTATTAATCTTATTATTATTAATATTATTAATTAGTATTATACATAAAATACTACGACGAGGTTATGAGCGTGTCACTTTCAAAATGGTTTTACGAGCGAGATAGAGCTAAGGAAATTATGGGTTATTACTAAGGAGGTTATGGGTATTGTTCGAGGGTTATGCTCGTAAAGTCAAACCTAGTATTTATCATCTCTGTTGCATCTACGTACTTTTCTGAAATATTGAATCACAATATTGATACGTAAGCATTTATATTTTATCTATTATAAATTAATAGTGTATACATGTCTAGTGCTCGAGTATATATATTTATACATGTTTGTATGCTAAATTTCGTCGTTAAACAGTTTATAATGAATCACGAATTAAATACATATATTACTGGTAAAAGGTATATGATATACATGTTTTCGGAAAGCTGGCGAAAAATCAATAACTTTTCATTTAGATATCGAATAGTTTCGATGAACAGATTAGAAGATATGATCAACTGAATTATGATTGACGTTTATTGGAATTGCTTTTGAATCAGCAATTAATATTTAAACAACTTGTTTACGAGATTAATAAAATGGATTTTTGAATATTATCAACCAAGTAAATGAATCCTTATATAAGGTACATCACGTTTTGTGAACTATTGTCAAAATTGACTTTTTGAAACGACTTTAGATAACTTTTGTATGTCGATCTCGAGCATTAGGATTGTGATACACTATGACCTGACCTAGCTTGATAGATATTTATTGACCAACATATGTTCTCTAGGTTGAGATCTACGATTATTTGATATACCGAGTTTCGGTCACATTACGATGAACAACTGTATGTGCTGCTAAGGTGAGTTTCATTGCTCCCTTTTTAATTGCTTTTGCAATATATATTTTTGGGCTGAGAATACATGAAATTTGTTTTAAACGCAATGGATACAAGTACATACTTAATTCTACACTGAGTTTAAACCGAAAATCCCTTAGCTTTGGTAACTAGTAACTGCCAGTACATAGGATGTGGACTGGTGGACGCGAATAACAGTATATGGATCCATAGGGCTTGACATCCCCGTCCGAGCTAGAGCACTAGCCTTTTAACGGACGTGTGTTATTTGAGTTTAGGACACGTTGGTTTGCGTGTATTAAAACGAATGGGGTATTTATCATTATAACGTTAAAGCTTAGTTACCAGGGTGCTCTGTTACGTAGAATCTATTGACAAACTTTTGATAAACGTTTCTGGATGAAACAACTGAAATCTTGTGATCCACTTTTATATACAGATTATGCGAAACACTAAAACTATGAACTCACCAACCTTTGTATTGACACTTGTTAGCATGTTTATTCTCAGGTTCCCTAGAAGTCTTCCGCTGTTTGCTTATATGTTATACAAGCTATGTGCATGGTTACATGGCATATTTTTCGAGGAAACGTTGCATTCACCAAATCATCACCATGTATCTTATTTTGACTGCATTGTCAACGGAAGTACTATTGTAAACTATTATTACGGTGATTGTCTATATGTAGAAATCATCAGATGTCGAAAACCTTTGATTTAAATATACATTTATGGTGTGCCTTTTCAAAAGAATGCAATGTTTACAAAACGTATCATATAGAGGTCAAATACCTCGCAATGAAATCGATGAATGACGTGTTTGTCCATATGGATTTGGAGCGATCGTCACACTATAACTGGTTGTTATTTGGCTCATAGATTCAGATTCAGTCTCTTGGTCATGCTCACTCAATAAAAGTGGCATATTCCAGAATACATCCTTTTTTTCTTCCTCTTCTTCATCTTCATCTTGATCTTCTCTGTCATTTTCTTCCTCCGAATCACTAGACGCGACAACTGATTGAAAAGGGTGATCTGTTTTTTTAATTTTACATACGTTCTCAACGCCATAGTTGAAGAAATCAAACTCTTCTGTGTTTGGAGGTGGTACTTCAGGTCGTGCTTCTTCCAAATTGGGAGTCTGAAGGTTTGTTTGGGCCTCGCTTGTTGGTAGGTTTTGTTGGACATCGTGTGTTGGTAGGTTTTGATGGACACTGTGCATTGGTAGGATTTGCAATGACTGTAAGTTTTCTGGGAGTTGATGCATTGTAACTTTGTCGACAATGTAAATATCAATAGGAGCATTTGATATTGCATGTTGTAAAAAATCACGAAAGTCTTCATAATCATCAGTAATATCAAAAACAAGATTATCGACAATATATCTCATTGAAATAGGAGCATTAGGTGGCAAATTAATTTTTCTAAGAACATTTTTTAACAATATTCTTCGAGTAATTGGTTTTTGGGGAGCAACTGGGAGTTTTAATCGTGTTCTAAAACAATCTAGAGGCAAATACATAGGTAAGTTATTAATAAATTGAAAAGAACCACCACAACATATATGAATAACAAAGGTTTCATTATCACTACAACTCATTATTTAAAACAACAAGAGAAAAAATGGTGGAAACTTACCTTAATGACGCTTGAAATTATATGATTTATGTGGAAATGAAGTGAAAATGAAACTGTGCAGAATGTAGTTTCAAATATAAGAACAAAGAAAGAAATAAAGTGTTATCCGTAATAGTACAAAAATCGTACAAAATCTTATCCACGAAATCACGAAAATCTTATCGGGATAAGATGCAAGACGCAAGACGCAAAACACATGGACGCAAGGCTGTTTGTTGCGTTTGCCTTTAACGCAAGGTCGCATGGACGCAAGGTCGCATAGACGCAAGGTCGCATAGACGCAAGGTGTCTTGCGCCTTGTGAGGGCAAATTGTCAAACTTTTTTTTAAGGCTGTCAGTCAACAAGCTTCAAAAAAATGAGTATTTTGGTGATAAGCCCTTATTATAACACATGTAGAGCCTCCACTTTGCAATCCAAACTAGGCCGAAGAAATTATTTGTAAGCCCACAGTTTAGCCCATAATCCAACCTTAACCCATTTGGACCATATGAAGAAACATCGAGTGTTAAGGGTATTAAGTGTCGTGATGGTGAGTTTTCAGTGTCTTGCTAAAAAATGTGAGGAAGTGGTTAAATATTAGTTATCAGTGTCTTGTTGAATGAAAATATTATTTTTAATTATTATTTGATTATTTTTAATTGTTATTTACTTATTTTTAGTTAATATGTATTATAAATTATAAACTAAATAATTTAAGTAATGAAAATATATATACTCGTAATATAATATATAATTAAAATAAAAGTTGCATTAATAAAAAAATAAAATACATAACACTTAAAAAACCTAAACAAATTATGCCTAAATAAACTTCTACTTATTCGATACTTAAACAGATTACTACTTATTCGATAAACTACCACTTCGTTTCCTCCGAGTTCGATTCATCCAAAGCCATCTATGGACAAATCTTCTCCTTTTTCTTCTCAGTCGCCCTCCTATCAATCTTACTCGAGTTCTCTATGAATAGCCAAAATCCTTAATTGTGATTCCATTTTCATTTTCGTCATGCTAACGTCTTTAAAGTTTTCTATCAAAGATATGTGCAAAGATTCGTGAGTTGATTCCGCATAATCATTTGACGTTTTCCTTTATTTTCTTGAGCTTGTTGAGGTTCTTGAGTTCCTTGTTCTTCTTGGCTTTCCGGGTGGCCGGTTCAAACGATCTTCAACGAAAAGCTCCTCTTTTGGGTTTCTTTGACTTTCTTCATCATCGTTTAAGTCAAATGCATCGTCTCCTTTTTCACCCGAGTGTACCTCTCCAAACTCGGCCAGTCCTCGTTCAAGTCGCTTGTTTCGCCTACCAACAATCTCATGGGTCTCACTATTTAAATTTAGTGTTGTCCTACACAACTTGAGTCTTACTTCCTCCGTCCCGATTTTATCGTTCTCCTACAAAAATCACACATTTTAAGAAACGGTGATCGTTATATGTATTTTTTTGTTTATTTTTGAGTTTCACCCCTTATTTTCTATCATTTTTTACATGCATAAAGACATTAAAACTTTACCTTATTATTTCTTACATATTTATGAAAGTTAATAGAAAAAATTGAACAATAAATATGGAACGGAGAAAGTATTTTTGTAAAATAAATTTGTAACTAGCAGGGTCATTGGACCGCACCACCTGCAAGGTAGATTCGCCATTGATCGGAAGGCTCTAGTGTACCCGTAATCTGCTCACTAAACCCGTTGAAACTTTAGATCCGTAAATCACACTATCGTGTCAATTACTAGTCATTGGGGATTAAGACGAAACTAGAAATTAACAACAATCAATTCATTACTCTTATAGTCTTATATTAAGCAAAACCAACCAAAACACTACCATGTGTAATCGAGAATACACCCTCAAACAACTAAAGGATAAACTAATGAAAGCAATCAGGATGAAGTACACTAACACAATGATTTTACGTGTTAATATTCGATCTTCGATCATGGATTCATGGAGATTAATTCACGGGTCCAAGTTAGAGAGATTTATTTATTTTTTCATGGCTCGAAGTGTTATACTCGAAGGGTTTCTATCTACATAGATCCCGCCGGGATTTCCATTGTTGTCACCCAAAACCACATTTATTTCAACATTAGTAATTCCAACAAAAAAAAAAATGATTATTTAATAATAAATGATTATTTAAAATGAAAAGAACAAATATGATAACAAATAGATTGCAATGAACGCGCAAAAGGAACAAGTTACTTGTGGAGAACGAATGTTTGTGAGTAAGATACACATGAATTAGTCATTATCATGTGATCAATTTTGACCATTATCCGGATATACGTACAGACATTGTCCATCTCTTGTTAGAACGTGTGGAGGTCTTACTAATTGGTCTAACCTGGTTACCATAATAAACTAACAATTTTGTTGATTACTCGCTCATAAAACATGATTATAACCTGCATTGAACATGCATTAGGGTAATGATCGAACCCCATTCTTTGTTGAGCTTAATAAGGACTGCGGCGTTCTAAAATTGGCTTAAAATTAACGTCAATACTGAGATGCATGGCTATTGTTAATTGTTATGGCTACTTCCATATCCATTTAAGTTGGTTTTGAATCTTCATATGTGTGGGAAAAACTTGAATTCTAACCAAGATATTCAAAACTACTACTAGTAGATCATGAATGCAGCATTCAATATTTAACTGTATAATAACTATTTGCATCAAATCATGTGTTTCTTTAAAACTTTGTCCTTTATAAAACAATTATTAATACAATGATGATAGTGCATATCATATTCCTAAAACCTAGGTCCAACATTTGAACCTTGAACAAACATCTAAAAAGACAAATTTCAAATATGGTGACTTGATTGGCATATTTAATACAGTACACTTTTGGAATGCAACTTAATTTCAATAATATCCTTAATTTAGTCTCAATGAGGTTGAATCTGAGCAGGTTATTTGGAGTGCTGCTCCGAACTATTCTTCCTCTGTGTCTGATGTTGTTCGTATTATTATCCTTTCATGTTATGTATTTAGGCTTTTGCCTCTCATTGTATTTTCATCTCATGACCGAGCAATACTCCGTCATTGTATCTTTCGATTGTTCTCTTCATTGTTTTGATGAAGTTAAACAATCCTTTCAATGCATTCCTTTTTTCGCCGTAAAAAAAAAAAAAAAAAAAAAAAAAACCTTAATTTCAATAATAATACTGTTACTGATTAATCTATGATCTTGATAATTATATAACTTGATATTGAAAGAGAGACAACATTTCTCGTTTAGCTAGTATCGACCCAGGGCCGGGCCTGATGACGTGCGGGGTGGGTGACGGCACCGGACATCAGAATTCATGGGGGCATCAATTTAGGTGTCCAATTTCATCTATACTAGACTCATTTTGACCCATAGTTCTAGCTCACATAAACCCATTAAATAAAAAATAGGAAAAGGCCCATAATACATGCCTAGATTTGGAAAAAAAAAGTGAGAAAAAAGGCCCATTAAACCAAACTATTATGTGATCATGGGGCATCCAAACGTCCAAAACAGTTCGTCACTCGTCAGTTCTCCAATTCCCCAAATATCGATCTTGTTGGGGTTATCTTCTTTATTGCCGTCACCTGCCCACTCATCATCCATTCATCTTTTCTGCTCAATTGCTCATCTTTAAATCTTCAAGAATTAGTTTTAATTATTGATTAATAACAAAAAAAAAAAAAAAAAAAAAAAAAATCAACACTATGTTCGTGTTGGTGTACATACACGGTGCTCAATTCTTTCTTGCCATTCTGGATTCTGACAATCACAAATTCTAAAGTTAAAATCAAGGTGGCTTCTTTCCTTAATTCCTTTTGTCCTCTTGTTTAGTTGTTTAGATAAGTAATAAGGAGTATATGATTTTGATGCAATGATGCCTAATAATATTATAAATATATTACATCTGCGAAACGAAGTTTTTGAAAATTGAAGTTATTGAAGAATTATTTACGAAGTACAATGAGTCAAGAACGGTTAAACGGGTTAGCAAATTTGAGTATTGAAAGCCGGTTTTTATCTAGTGTTAGATTATGATAAAATAATTGTAGATTTTGCATCAAAATATGCGCGTAGACATCATTTTAGGTGATTCGTATGTTGTAACTTGAATTTATTTTTTGTTTGTAAAATTGTATTGTGTTTATTGAATAAAAATCGGCGTAGGGATGAGCCGCATAGCTTGACTAGGTTCCATACCTTTAAAAAAATTGCGATGTGCTACTTAAATTTTTGATAGGGGGCATACTTTCAATCATCCCGCACTGGGCATCCAAATTCTCAGGCCCGGTCCTGTATCGACCATAAGGTTACCGTGATGATCCCTCTATCGTCAACGAAAAATAGGTGTCAGCGAAACTCAACTACACTTGCATGATTACTAAAGTGAAAGGATTTAACTACTGAAACTGGATTTTATTGAATGGTAAAAACAAGAAAAGTACAACATTGTGAATGAAACCGCACTACACTAACTGCTAAATGGCACCATGGTATCCTGCCGTCTCCAAAAGCACCGCTTTTATCTGCTCCGGTAACATCTCTTGCCCTTCCCTACATTGCTGCAAATACAGTTTATATAATCATATTTTAATTTTAGTTTTCATAATTTTATTATACTAACCATTTATTTATTTGAACAGATGGGTTTCAAGTCAACCAACTATACAAATTAGCCGTTTTGGCCCATTCCAGCGCCTATCATAAAACTTGAAATCTCTAAGTTAAACGGATATAATACCTGTGCTCGAAAAACATCCAGAGCAAAGCCATTAAAACAACTTATGACAGCTTGCTGGATATCAAGACCAAGGTTCTCGAGGGCCCGCAATGTTGAAAGCAACAGCCCTGGTCTGCGCCCACACAACATGTGGATGTTCACACCTCTCCCTTCTCTTGCATGCACCTCCACCTACAATCACCACACACACACATTTCATAACCATCGTATGCAACAAACAGATAAGATAAATGAACGGGTCAGGTGACGGGTCAAAACGGGTTTGTGCTTAGCAACTTTCTTTTAACGTGGGTGACTCTCAAATTTTAACCCATTTCTTTTATGTAATTAACTTAAGGATTTTGCTACGTGCATTAAATAATTGTTCAGTTTAAAAAGTGTCGCTTTCAAGTCAGTAATTAGATAATCACTCATTAGAACACAGCACTTTAGAGCACACTAACGACACCCGTAAAGGCTAGGGTTGTCGTTAGCAAAATCCTTAACTTAATTGGGTCAAAATTACTAGATAACTCGTATATATAGTCTAGCAAGATATGAACAATTGAAGATAACAAGATTAACAACCTTTGTCGGATGGTTTTTCGGGCTGGGAACGTTGGTGGGACACAATTCTTCTTTAACATGTTGAGGAAGTGCAGGTGGGGTGGGTGTTAATGGATGTATACTCGATGACGTTTGCATCAATGAAGAACCTTGTGGAGTTGCTTCTAATTCATTATGAAGATCATTAATCCTTTGTAGCAGCTCCTTTAAGTAATCAATTGCATCACCAAGTATTGAAGCCCTATCCATCTTTAATTACATTCAACAATTTAAACATTAATACAAACCATCACCAATAACTACATGAAAAAACAAATTATAAGTAATAAAATAAAAATGTAACCTTGCTGATTTTAGGAACAACTGATCTTAGCATATAAAGTCTGTCATTAAGTTTCTTCCTCCTTCGTCTCTCCGCCATTAAATTCTTTGCAGGCAGCCCTTTCTTCTTACCTTTTTGATCCCCAACACCTGCATTCAAATTATTCCCTCCATTTCCGTTCAAATTCTCACTCGTTGGTTCGATTTCGTCCGAATCGTAATTAAACCCGGAAACATCAATCGTACCGGTTTCATCAGCTTCATCATCATCCATCATTGAGCTCCTCTTCCTCTTCTTATCAGTTTCAATCAAACCACCACCATTAACATTATCATTAATACTATTATCAACTTTCTTCCCCCAATTCAAACTCCCTAATTTATCCGAATTTTGTCGTAAAGCGGCCCGTTTTTGAAACAGAGTGGGCTGTGCCCCCACTGGGGGCGAAACCTCAAGGGGCCGTAAGACCTTAGACCTAGCTGAAAACAGAGGGTGGTTGTTGTTGTTGTTGTCGGGTAAAGTTTGGAAACCATCAAACCCGGTTAGCCCCGGGTTAAACCCGGTCCCACCAATTTCACTAGTATCGTTGCTGTTGTTCGTTGGGAAGTCATTACTAGACGAAATTTCAGGAATTTGAGAAGAAAAAGTCATGAAATTATGATTAGGTAAAAAAGTGGGGTCACATCCAAAATCAAAGGGGATGTTGTTGTTGTTGTTGTTGTCATACGAGCTGCTGCTAATATTGGCGGTGAATTTAGGAGGGAAAAAAGGGTAGGAGTTTGAAAACGGGTTGTGCGATTGAGAAGGTGAACACGAAGAAGAAGAATCAATTGTTGATAAGAACAGAGATGAATTAGCATCTGCAGATGAAGGTAAATTGAGGTTGTTATTGTTGTTGTTGTTGTTATGGTGATACCATTCAGTTTCAAGCATTGATTTCAAAGTTGTTAGTGAAGTGTAAGAATTAGGGTTAGGGTTAGGGTTAGGGTTTGTGGGTGTGTTGCATGAGGTATCAGGCGGTTGAATTCCGGGAACGTGGTGGTGGTGGTGGTGGTGGTGATTTGAAGGTGTCCATGAGGAGGTTTCATCTTGGTGATCCATCCAAAGAGTGATGTTATCTGGTAGCATTAGCTGGTGGTTGAATTGAAATTGAAAGTGGAATTGGGGATTTGGTTAATTAGGGTTTTGATTTGAATGTGTAGGTTGAAGATGGGGAGTGTGTGTTTGTTTTGGTGATAACCAACGATGTCTGTATGTGTGTGTGTAAGCTTTTGCTGCTTTATTTGTTTTTAATTCCAGTTTTTTCACAGTTTTAAGTGCTGGTTTTGTTTGCCCTTATATTATGTGTGAATTGCAGTTTTACCCTTGAACTTTTTTTTCCTTTTCATTAGATTTTTGATTTTTGATTTTTGATTTTTGAATTGGATGTCAAAGTTTGGGTTTTAGAACACCCTACTGGATACTTTTCAAAATGGGAAAAAATTATAAAGCTTTTTTTTCAGCTTTTGAATAAATAAATTTCAAACGCTTAATTAACTAACAATGTTAAGTACATATTACTTCACGAAAAAAAATGAAAAAGAGTGAATTCAATAAATACAAATACAAATATATTATTGAAATGTTAGATGTACACATCTTTGTCGTGTAACTTATTAGTAATATTTACGACTTACACTTATTTAGGAAATTTGAAGATTTACTATTACATATTTGGTGCATCTGAGCACATCTAAAATAAACCCCTTTATTTGATTTTCTCTAGCACCTTAGTAAGTGAAATTTCAACTTACATTAGTAGCGGCTAGTGAGACAAAATTAAGTATTGACTATAGGTATAAATTATGTATTACTCGGCCGGATATTGGGGCGTCTAAGGTGTGCGGTCGCACATGACCCAATATATATAGAGACCAAAAAACTTTAGCCTAATATTAAATACCTAGGTTCATTTGATAATTAAGAATTCAAAAATTGATCCTAAGTACTTATTATTTTAATAGTATTATTGAACTTATGTTTTATATATGAAAAAATTTAGTATATAAAAGGTCCATTTTTGTTTATCGAATATGGCCCATAAAATTGACATGACTTCCGTGCTCTGTATCTTTTCGACTTGCTCATTGTACTACATAAATTTGTGAATTTCCATGTTCAAGTAAATGATATGCTTTATGTGCTTAATTCTGAGTTTCATCTTCTTAATGTATAAAATATCTCAATGTTTGCTTAAATCTGTCGTGATAGTGATCGTGACGTGAAGTCAGATTGTACTTATTAGAAAAGTGGTTTTTTTCCGTGTGATTTGTCATTGTCAAATTTTGAAGGTAAATAGTTATAGTTATTGATATTTAATTTGAGTAGGAAGATTTTGAGTAATGTGGTAAAATATAATTAGAAGTTTGGTAGGAAAAAAAATAATAGTATACATAAATATGTGTTCAAATTTTGATTGGTTGAAAAAAACCAAATGCGTCAAATTTTTCTTTTAGAAACTTGACTGGTGCCCTTATAACGTCAATTCTAACGCCCCGTTAGTGGCGTGAACGCAGTGGCGAGTTTAGTAAGGAAGCAACGGGGTCCGGTGACACCGCTAGTTTTTCAAAATTTATTGCAAAATTTTATTTTTTCGGTATAGGACACCACTAAATATAATAATGGGACCCCATAAATTTTTAGAGATTATAATTTGATAGTTTGGACTAAAAGTATTTGAAATTAACCTACTTATAATTTTATAGTATGGGTATTGAATATATTAAACATATATAATTTAAGAAAATGTCATAAAAGTTACACTTTTTATTTACTTTTCAATTTTACCCTTACATTTTCTTTTTCTATTTCTATCTACATACATTAAAGGCATAATATAACTTAATCTTCTTATTAATTTTTATTTATGAAGGTGAACAATTAATTTGAAACATCTCAAAATAAAATATTGAACTATAAAATTAGGGACGGAGAGAGTAACATTGATCAACCATACCATCTATTAAACAATTACAATAACATTGTAGCAAGTAACTTTCTTGATTATATTTCTTGTAAATTACTATAGTCAATAGCAATCACACATAAGTGGGGTATGGGCAGTGGCAGAAGCAGGATTTTTTTTCATCGGGGGACAAGTGACTTTCTTGATTATGTTTCTCTCAATGTTCTATGGATAGAGATATTGCTTTCGAATGGACATCCTACTAATAAGTAGGTTAAGTGTGAGACGCCATGAAATGGATTATCCAATTTTTCGATGGTTGTTATAATGACAATAGTAAAAAAATACGAATAATCTTATATTTTGCGATATGTTTGTGTTTTGAACGCGACCCGACTCGACCCGATTTGACCCGCCAAATTCAATATTTTGTGCAAAAAGTTATCAAATAAAATTTTGGGACCCCAATAAAATTTTGGGACCCCATTGGGTTTTGATCCTAGAATCGCCACTGCGTGAACGAGCGTTAGTTTTGTCCACTTTAGCTAACGTTCTCCTTGACGCCGGGATATAGGTGGTCTTAGTTTGAGTTTCTCTCATTGTAGACTCATGCGTATGTTTAGTCATGCAAAGATGAGACACATAGGCGTGTAGTCTTCGACTATCATTATCAAGGTTGCAAAAGACGTGAGACGTGGTCGAGACGGTCGGGTTCTAAAAAGGTCGAGACGTTCGAGACGGGGTCGAGACGGACGTTGACCAAAGTTGACTTTTAAATATATAAGTATATAAATGTATATATGTGTACATATTTTAAAGCCAAAAACTTTAATTGACTAATTTGTACCCATAATCGCTAAATCAAACTAAAATACGACAAATTTGTCCGATTTTACCGACTTTCTGATTTTTCCGAATTTTGAGAGACTTTGACCTGATTTTTTCAACTTTGACCTGAAATTGACTGCTGACTGACACATTTGAAGGTTTTCTTTGAGACGAGACGGGCTAGTCACCAAATCGTCGCAACGGACGTCGCAACGGCTCGTGACGGTGTGTTTTGCAACAGTGATCATTATGCTAAATGCGTCATAAAATTATGAGAAAAAATATTTAAAAATTAATGTAAACATTACTTATTGATTTATAAATATGACACATAGGAAAGGATGTTTGATATTGCGTTTGGGGATAATCCGTCAGGGTGCAAAAAACAAAAAATCAGAAACACTAATTTTGACAAACCATATGAAAAATTATTACTTGCAAGAAAACAAAATAATGAAAAACAGGCTCTGAAACTATTTGATAAAATCCATTCAACTGCAAGTACAATCTTAAAAAGACAACTGAATTATAAACTGTCATGGCTTACATAATAATAATAAATTCAATTCAATTAAAAATATACTCGTCTAAGTAAAAAAAAGTAGGTAGCCAAATATAAAGTTTGAGATAAATATGAAATATGGAAATATGAATATTAATCAATGAATGAGATATGAAGAATGGGAATGGTGACAGTAGTAGCTACACAAGCAGACTTCTCGTGAACACAAACCTAAAGCTAATTAATACTCAGCTATACCAATTTGAATGCTCAACTTACAGCCGCCTTCCTTGATCACCTCTGCCCACAACAACTTATGAAAATAACAACTGTCACGTGACTCGCACTAGTAGTAAGAATGAAAACCTGTTAACATACCTTAGTACAAGCCCTAAAAAACGTTCTTTTGTATCATACGAACGGCTCAAAGTGTTACATTAGTACGCAATTCACGCGTCACACCCACAGCCACTTAATTCAAAACACCAATTGAGCTATGAGCTATGAGCAATGAGCTATGTTATATAACGTACTAATAATACTAATAGTAGTTGTGTCTGCTTTAATTTGTAAACGTACTAATACTAATAGTAGTTGTGTGTAGCGACCCGACAAAATCGTCATTGACGGCGCCGTCTACTTAGGTCCCGTTACGTGGTCATAAGTCTTTAAAATAACGTTTAACCAAAGATATATCGCATTCATTTCAAATGTAAGGATTGTTTCAAAGTTTACAAGAATTGTTCAACCAAAAGTTACATTACAAAGTTATAAGTACAAATGAAACCTATGCGACACAGTTTTAAATAAAGTCAAAAGACGCTTCATGTATGCATATATACTCGACATCCAATGCATGTATTAAAATAATGAGCGGAAGCATATATCACATATCGTTCAAAGACCTGAGAAAAACATAGAAATCTGTCAACGAAAACGTTGGTGAAATCATAGGTTTAAGTAAGTAAGTGAGTAAGTAAAATGAACCACAAGATTTATAACATTTCAATAATAGTTAACCATTCCAAAAATTGTTAGCACGAGCACCCAATTATCAAGTTTTAACTTTCCTTCTATAGAACCCCATCACAATAGTGTTAGAACATACACTGTTTCTCGAAAATATATTTCATCCGAAATGACGGTAGCGAACCGTCCGAATGAGGGTTTGTCAAACCCACATGGATTCACACAACATAAGTTCACGCTTACACCCGGCAAGTGTAACTAATGATAATCGAATTGAGGATTTTGTTCTAACTCGTATGTAGAATGTTTGTTTTCTGTGACGATCGCTCCAAATCCATATGGACGAACACGTCATTCATTGATTTCATTGCGAGGTATTTGACCTCTATATGATACGTTTTGTAAACATTGCATTCTTTTGAAAAGGCACACCATATATGAATATTTAAATTAAAGGTTTTCGACATCTGATGATTTCTACATATAGACAATCACCGTAAATAATAGTTTACAACAGTACTTCTGTTGACAATGAAGTCAAAATAAGATACATGGTGATGATTTGGTGAATGCAACGTTTTCTTGAAAAATATGCCATGTAAGACTCCATGCACATAGCTTGTCTATCATATAAGCAAACAGCGGAAGACTTCTAGGAAACCTGAGAATAAACATGCTAACAAGTGTCAACACAAAGGTTGGTGAGTTCATAGTTTTAGTGTTTCGTATAATCTGTATATAAAAGTGGATCACAAGATTTCAGTTGTTTCATCCAGAAACGTTTATCAAAATATTCTACGAAATTGAGCACCATGGTAACTAAACTTAACGTATATATATTTTATACCCTTTGTATAATCATCTTAATAATACACGCAAACCAACATGTACGCTTCTCAAATAGCATACGTCCGTTAAAAGGCTAGCGCTCTAGCTCGGACGGGGATATCAAGCCCTATGGATCCATATATAACTACTCGCGCCCACCAGTTCTTATAACCGGCAGTTACTAGTTACCAAAGCTAAGGGATTTTCAGTTCAAACTCGGTGTAGAATTTAGTATGTACTTGTGTCCTTTGCGTTTAAAATAAAGTGCATGTATTCTCAGCCCAAAAATATATATTGCAAAAGCATTTAAAAAGGCAGCAAATGAAACTCACACATATAAATCTAGTATTTTCAGTATTTATAAACAGTCGCATGTATTCTCAGCCCAAAAATGTAGAGAGTAAAAGGGATCTTATGAAACTCACGCAAAAATCAGTTTTAGTATTTGTATTCATTTCATAAAACAGTTATAAAACATCGCATGTATTCTCAGCCCAAAATGTAAAGAGTAAAAGGGATCATATGAAACTCACCTTAGCAGCACATAAGGTCATTCACCAAAAAGTGACCGAAACTCGGAATGCAAAATTAACCGTAGATCTCAACATATCAATATTGAGATTTAATATTGTAGGAAAGTACGTAGACGTAACGGAGATGATAAACACTAGGTTTGATTCATAAATATATCTCCGAATATTACCCATAACCTCCTTGGCAATAACCCATAGTTTCCTTAGTTATAATCGGTTTGTAACCCGAATAAAAATACCCGTGTATCACTTGTTACAGTACCATACTACTAATTTAAAATTTAAGCTAGGAAATATACAGAGTGATTTATTTATGTGATTGTGTGCGTGTTTTTAAGTTCCTAATTACAAGTACTTCGTTCATATATATATATATATATATATATATATATATATATATATATATATATATATGTAAAATAATAATATAATAATATAATATATAATATAATAATAAGCCGCCATAACTTTTTATGTCGACAAACATTACGCGTTTCGCGTAGATAGGTACGCGGTTCGCGTATGGTGTCTTCACGAAAGTTGTATATTTTTGAGTTACGGACGTCTGGACACCAGAATCACCCTTTTTCGAGTCAGTATGATTTAGTTATGATTTTTCTCGTGCAAGTGCGCAGGTTTAGTGATTTCCATCATTTTAACTTGAAATCTTGAGATGAAATGTTGTAGTCTTTTAGTGCTCATTAGAAACCTTTATTTTATCTTTATTTTCATTTTCATATCATTGAAAATCCATAAAAACATTTTAACAATAAAATTCTATTATATCGAAAAACGTGTCCATACTAAATCGAATAACTATAGTTCTCTAAAACTAATTACATTTACATCTTTTTATCGAAACGTTATAATAATTAAAAATCTATTATTTCGAAGAATGCTTTCATATATTTGAACTAAATCGAATAAATATAATTTAGTTTTCCAGAATTAGTTATATTCAAAATCATTCTTTAAAAGGTTTCATCTATGTCGTAAAACGTTTTCAATATTAAGAAAACTAAATAGTTAACTTTATCAAGAGACACGAGACAATCATTGTGTTGAAAGTTAATCTCTACTAACCTTTGTCCAGTAATCGTTAATTGACATATTTGTTCTTACTTGTAGGTCACTTTACCATTTATTCCGAATATCGTTAAAAAGGAAAGGTTTCCTAAATCAAAGTGGACCTCTCAATAGAGACTCACGATCATACAATGTATATGATAAATCAATCATTTGATATTATCTTTTAATTTCGTTGATAATTATATTAAACCTATATCGAAACAAATACATTCGTGTAAAGTATTATACGTCTAATACTTTGTTAACGTTTTCAAGTTATAATATATTCACATATACATATATAATCATGTCCGTTCATATAATGGTTCGTGAATCATTGGAATTTGGTCGCGGTTAAATGAATGTATAAACATAGTTTAAAATTCTTGAGATTCAACTTAACAAACTTTGCTTATCGTGTCGGAATAATATAAAGATTAAAGTTTAAATTTGTTCGAAAATTTCCGGGTCATCACAGTACCTACCTGTTAAAGAAATTTCGTCCCGAAATTTGAGTGAGGTTGTCATGGCTAACAATAAAAATGTTTTTATGATGAATATGAGTCGATAAATAAAGTTTTATCACCGTTGAATAATACGGATAAAACAATCCAATTACTCGAAGCGTATGAGAGAAGTTATCGTAAAAGAGTGAAATGAAAGAATAGAGATTCGTCTTAACTTTTGACGTAGTTACGATTGATTTCCGGAATTTAAGGAATAGAAAATCTTCATAATCTAAATAAAATTTGATTCTTCGGAATTTGCGGAAATTAGGATTTTCTTTGATTAAATGCGTAATCTGCGTCGATTGCTATGTCTGATATTTCGCTATAAATTGACCTCTTCCGTTTCATTTATTTTCACCACTCCTATAATCTTCTTTCCTATTTCATACATCCCAATAGATTGTGAAAATGCTTAATCCAGTTCTGATTCTTGATATTTTCCTGGCTATCGTATCCTTCATTCTTCTTTTTCATCTGCCACCAGAGGAAGTTATTTTCTTCTACTATTACCTTGGGGTTATAGTGTTTTTCATTCTCCCGTGTCTTTATATTGCTATACGCATTGATATACACGGTTTGTAATTTCGGGGTTGTTATCGGGCTTTATATTCTTCATTATATTTCGGAGCTTCATGCTTTCGTTTTCTCTTCCCGACCTTAAGTCAAGCAGATAATGGTCCAGAATTCGTAGGTATGAAGTTTCAGATGAACATAACTAATGTTCTAAGAAAAAATGGTAATAGTACAATCTGACTTGTCAAATTACCAGAATACCTCGAAAAAGACAGAATCATCAAGAAAAATATTTTCTTGATATGTTTAGAGGTTAAATAGAATGAAAGAGTTATGTAACATGGTTCATGATGAGGGTATGATCTGTGAACCTTTATCACATTCCATTAGAAACTCAGCATGACTTACTGTAATATAATCACGTTGATCAAGTGTCATTATATTATACTAATTCATGCTTCAGTTCCCAACATTACTTCAAAACATTCATTTTTCGAATTTTTCAGATTTTAGAAACTAAAATAGTTTCTTTTATGATGTAACAAAGATAGCGTGAAGAGATAAATGATATCAGATAAGAATAGTTATGAAAATATCTTCAGAAATATGGAGGATATTTATAATGGAAGATACGATGATATCTTAGAATTTCTAATATCAGAGGATGATGCGGAAAATCTGTCTGTGAAGGTTTAGAATAAGAAGTAAGGTTCTTACTAATGGTTTCAGCAGACACTGAATCATTTGGATTCTTTGAAGGTAGATTTCGTCTTTGTGATTTGTCCACAGCCTCCTTCATGGTCTGCTCATTCCGTTTTTCAGTTCCAAACCTTCTCTTTTTCTCAGCTTTACCACCATACTATTCTTTATCATCAAACTTTTGACTGTTAAGGTCGTTTACAGTTTTTGCTGCTTCATCAACATTTTTCCAAAATTCGGAGAACTAGTTTCGTAGTTTGGGGTGTTTTTCGGAAACTTCACATTCGAAGTATGTAAGTCCAGGAGGTAGACGTTATATGTACACATATAACTGTTGGCGTAGACGTGCTACAAGATTTCAAAATACTGATTGCTAATTCCCGATAGTTGGTATGTCAATTGCCGTTACAAGATGTGGATGAGTACATGATACGGTTTCAATGAGTATAAGGATTTTTCGGAAGGTCAAAGATCAATGAAGTTGTTGATAAATTTATTGCTAATGTGGTGGAACATGAAAGGTTCTCCAGTAACAAAAACGTATATATCAAGGTTATAATAAGGCTAATCTGAAAAGTAGAAGTTGACTGGTTAGAAGTGTGGTAAAACTGGATACTTTGAACAGGGATTGCAAGATTATTTTCGGTAATAACAATGCTAAAGGATCTTTCGCTATTTTGAAGTCAAAGTATATCTTTGAAAGATGTAGAGATCTAAGAATGATGTCACCTGTTAAATCTTGGCTTGGATTCTGATCCGTCAATATCAGAATATGTAATTGAATTTGTATGGAAACGATTGTATATCGCTGTGAGCATAGTTAATAATTTTTGAATCAAAGTTGAAGAATGTACAGTATAACATATTAATTGTGAACTTATATATTTCCCGAGTATTACCTACCCGTTAAAGATTTCACAATTAATACTTTGTTCAAAAGAATTTTTATTACCGTTTTTATGAGAATATATGTATGTATATTTTCTTCAGATGTAATACAGATTTAATGAGTTAATATCATATTAAGCTCATTTGATTTTTGGTTGGAATTAGAAATGAATAATCTCTAAAATATTAAAGATTACTTAATCTTTGCGGAGTATTTCGCTAATGAAATCAATACTTTATTATTTATTCTTATTGATATTCCTTGGTGAAGGATGTTGATGCTCGTGAAATTATTGTGAACCTTACAAGGCACGGATAATGTTTTCTGGATAGTTTCGAGTACATCGAAAATGAAAATGTAAATCAATTATGTAATTGAATAATACACTTGGTTTATTATGAAATGAAATTCATTGGATTGAAACAGTGATTGTAATTAACGATGGTTGAGTTGTTAAGGAAGGATGTACATCATTGCATATTAGTAATATGAACTAACCGGGTAGTACCTACCAGTTAAGATTCACACGTAATAGCTTAGTACGAAAAGATTTATTTTGATTTCAAAATTTATATATATTAAATATACATAAAATTTCTTCAGGGGAAATGAGTTAATACTTCATCGGTTATTGTTACTGGTATTTCTTGGTAACTACGGTGCGTATGACGTTGATGCTCGTGGAACAGATTGTAAAGTTGAGGTTTGAGATACGGATGTTGTTGGTGGTGATAATGGTACTGTTGGTGTTGTTGTCGGTGGTACTGTTAATGCCGGTGATGCTGCTGGTGCTTGTAACCTTTGCACCGTATTCTCCAAAGCCACTACCCGAGTACGAAGCTCGTTGACTTCTTCTACTACACCGGGATGATTGGCAGTTCGGACGAGCGGATGAATAAGATCCAGAATTTGAGATAGTATATTATCGTGACAAGATACTCTAGAAATGAGAGAGAAAATGGTGTCTCGAACAGGTTCGCCGGTAAGTGCTTCAGGTTCTTCGCCAAGAGGATAATGTGGTGGATGGAAGGGATCACCTTCTTCTTGTCTCCAATGATTAAGTAGACTACGAACCCATCCCCAATTCATCTAGAATAGATGATGGCTAATTGGTTGATCCATTCCGGTTACACTATCTTCGGAATTCAGGTGAATATCCATATCGGAATAGCTGTCGGAGTTTAAGGAATTTGAACTAGATACGTGATCCATCTTGTATAATTAGGGAGATGATTTTTGATATGAATTAGATTATAGAATTTAGTTTGGTATTCTTCAATACATAATTTACATATGTATATATAATACCAAATTCCATAAATCACGGAGAAATTTTTGGAAGATGTCAGGAAAAGTTTACAATAACAGATACGCTAAGATATGAAATTTGGTCTATACACTATCTATGCAATCAATGCAATAAGACGCGTTTAGACTTAAGATGATAGACAGGTAATTTTCGATAAGAAATGATAAGCAAAACTTTTAACATGCAGACACGGTCGAAGTCCAGACTTACTAATGCATCCTAACAACTATCAGTTAGACACACTCATGCCAGACCTGGTTCGCTAGGACCAACGCTCTGATACCAACTGTGACGATCGCTCCAAATCCATATGGATGAACACGTCATTCATTGATTTCATTGCGAGGTATTTGACCTCTATATGATACGTTTTGTAAACATTGCATTCTTTTGAAAAGGCACACCATATATGAATATTTAAATTAAAGGTTTTCGACATCTGATGATTTCTACATATAGACAATCACCGTAAATAATAGTTTACAACAGTACTTCCGTTGACAATGAAGTCAAAATAAGATACATGGTGATGATTTGGTGAATGCAACGTTTTCTTGAAAAATATGCCATGTAAGACTCCATGCACATAGCTTGTCTATCATATAAGCAAACAGCGGAAGACTTCTAGGAAACCTGAGAATAAACATGCTAACAAGTGTCAACACAAAGGTTGGTGAGTTCATAGTTTTAGTGTTTCGTATAATCTGTATATAAAAGTGGATCACAAGATTTCAGTTGTTTCATCCAGAAACGTTTATCAAAATATTCTACGAAATTGAGCACCATGGTAACTAAACTTAACGTATATATATTTTATACCCTTTGTATAATCATCTTAATAATACACGCAAACCAACGTGTACGCTTCTCAAATAGCATACGTCCGTTAAAAGGCTAGCGCTCTAGCTCGGACGGGGATATCAAGCCCTATGGATCCATATATAACTACTCGCGCCCACCAGTTCTTATAACCGGCAGTTACTAGTTACCAAAGCTAAGGGATTTTCAGTTCAAACTCGGTGTAGAATTTAGTATGTACTTGTGTCCTTTGCGTTTAAAATAAAGTGCATGTATTCTCAGCCCAAAAATATATATTGCAAAAGCATTTAAAAAGGGAGCAAATGAAACTCACACATATAAATCTAGTATTTTCAGTATTTATAAACAGTCGCATGTATTCTCAGCCCAAAAATGTAGAGAGTAAAAGGGATCTTATGAAACTCACGCAAAAATCAGTTTTAGTATTTGTATTCATTTCATAAAACAGTTATAAAACATCGCATGTATTCTCAGCCCAAAATGTAAAGAGTAAAAGGGATCATATGAAACTCACCTTAGCAGCACATAAGGTCATTCACCAAAAAGTGACCGAAACTCGGAATGCAAAATTAACCGTAGATCTCAACATATCAATATTGAGATTTAATATTGTAGGAAAGTACGTAGACGTAACGGAGATGATAAACACTAGGTTTGATTCATAAATTGTAATGACCCGGAAATTTTCGACCAAATTTAAACCTTAAACTTTATATGTTTCCGACACGATAAGCTAAAATCTGTAATGTTGAGTCTAGAAAGTTTGAAATCTATATTCGGTTAATCAGTTACCCTTTGACCATGTCTGACGATTCACGAACAATTATGTGTATAGTTATTATATACTTGTTAATAGAAAATGTTAACAAAGGTATTTGAAGTATAATACTTTACCTAAACGTATATAAGTTTAATTGTAATTGTTATATTATTATTACTTTTATTATTAGTATTAATAATAATATTAATATTAATATCATTATATGGTTATCATAATATAATATATAAAATTGATAAATATTTAAATTGTTACAGTATATCATAAATTGTATTTAGATATAACTAAGCATATAAAAATAAATATAAAATATATATATATATATATATATATATATATATATATATATATATATATAAATATATATATAAATATATATATAATAATGTGATATGAGATTTAATTAATTATATCTAAAAGTTTGGGATTTTTAGGAACACTTTTATGTATTAACTGTTTAGCAATGGACACGAAATAATATCCGCTTTAAACTGTCGGCAGTCTAATAGTTATATACGTCCGTAATGATTGATTATTGATTGAGATTATTGTAACACTTTTTCAATCTATCATAATTTTATTAATTGATACATGTGCATATAAGATGTATATTTATATACATATACATATGTTGAACCTTCATCTCCACTCCCTCTCTATATTCTTCTCCCTCTCTATCCTAGAATTTGTGAACCACCATCAATCCTGATCATTCCCATCTTCAATCATATGTCTAGCAATAAACCTCTTAAATATGCTACATACTATTCTTATTATTATCACTAGCACACTCACCCTTTCGACCATCCTTAAAACCGTTCCAACAACACACCATAACTGTCACTTGCTTTCTTTGATATTAGTCGAGCTAGACCAAAAATCATCACCACCACCTCCGACATCAATCCACCACAGGCACCATCAATCTTGTGTTCTATTTTATTTATCGAGCTATACAAACCTCCACCATACCACCACTACATCGCTACCAACAACCGGCCACCATCAACTTGCACCACCATAACACCCCGTTCCATTTCTACTGCTCGATCTTTATTCTTCAACATCACCACCTTGTTGCAACCACTCACCACCTATCTCTCTTTTTCTTAAATTAAAACACTAAACCGCTAACATAGTACTATCCTATTTTCGTTTGAGCCACAAAACAACACAATCGGTAACTCACCACTTCAATATCCTCCTCGATCCATCACCCTTGAAACACCACCTACAAATCACACTGTTACATTTTTTTTTTCTTTCTTTCTTAGATTGCAGATTAATAGCTGCTGCTATTACAGCTTTACGTTGTATTTCTATCCAAATAAAACCCACGATATAACCTACAGCCTGCTATCTCTCTCTCTCTCTCTCTACCACAACCTACTGTAACTCGCTACTGCTACAGCGGTTCTCTTTTTCTGTTTCTTCCTCCTATTTTTCGTTTACAACAGCCGCATACAAACCCACCTGCAAATACTGAGAAACTATTCGGTTGCAGTACCTTTCTTTCTGTGTATGGATAGACGTGAATGATGGTGATGATTGAATAATTTTTCCTGATGGCCGACCAAAGACAAAAGGGGAAAAACTTATGGGACGTGTGTTTTTTTTAATGGTTAGGTAAAACTTATTATGATAACCAACTTCACTTTCCAGCTGTTTAAACTAATTCGATATAGATGATAAAGACCCGTTTATTCCCTTAATTCCTGACTAAACTCAAAACCATCGGTGGACTCAATTAAAACTAGTAATCAGGCCTTTACATTACATCCATTTTTAATTTGGGCCAAGTTAAACTGTTTGGACCGGGTTGTGTTCATGGACTTAGGATGAAATTTGGGCCGTGACCCAGCTTATGTATTTCTGTTGGATTCCAGTTTGGGTCGCAAACGAGTGAGATAAAACAATTTGAATTCTAGTTATTTCAGAAAAGTGGAAGTGGAGGGATGGTTAGGTGTGTGGTTGTTAACCGAGAGGTCATGAGTTCGAACCTTGCAGGGGCCTTTTCTTTTTAGGATCCATTTTTATGAGGTAGTTCTCAAAATTATTATCATTATTATTATTATTATTATTATTATTATTATTATTATTATTATTATTATTATTATTATTATTGTTATTAGTATTATTAGAAAGTAATATTATTAATATTATCATTAGTATTATGTTATAAGTATTAGTATTATAATTATAATTAACACAAGTATTATTATTAATATTGGCATTTTCATTAATATAAATATCATGCGGTATTATTATTAACATAACTATTATTAAAAGTATCATGTCTTTTAAATCTATCATTTTGTTAAAACTACTATTAATACTATCATTATTTTTACTAGTACTATTAAAATTATTTTTATTATCATTATACTTATTTTGGTACTATTATAACTAGTGCTTTGTAAATAAAAGATTAATTATATAAAAATATATTTAATGCTCATATTTTACATATATAAATATTTTCATATATAAAATGAATAGATAATGAAGTAGCTAAATTAGTAATACAAAAATTATATCACGACTAATAAATATATATATATAATTATTCGATTACAATTACGTGTGTTAATATATATACAAATGACATAGGTTCGTGAATCCGAAGGCCAACCTCGTACTTGTTAAATGGTGTTATATGTATTTTTACTACAAAATACAGTATGGTGAGTATATAGTTCCCTTTTAACTCTAAATATTTTGGGCTGAGAATACATGTGCTGTTTTTATAAATGATTTACGTTATGGACACAAGTGATCAAAAATAAATTCTACGTTGAGTTGTACCATGGCATATCTCTTTATACTTGGTAACTGCTAATTACGTGAGGAGCGTAAACGCGAATCCTGTTGATAGATCTATCGGGCTGACATCCCCAACCGGGCTGGACGACCAGCATTTAACGGTTGCACAGTACTTCGTTTCGTTACTACACTTTGGTACGGTGTAGGGTTTATTTAAGAGTATACTGCTGTGGCTTTTAGTTAAGTATGGTTACCAAGTGCTCAACGTCTTTTCATACACGAGAAGTGTATTATGTATAAACTTTAAATCTTGTGGTCCATGGTTGTTATAACGCTGCTAGCATTAAACCTATATATCTCACCAACTTTATGTTGACATTTTAAAGTATGTTATTCTCAGGTACGAATTAAGTCTTCCGCTGTGCATTTGCTCATTTTAAGGACATTATTTGGTGTCGATCATCGCAATGGGACCAACTGTTGAAGACTTTGTCCGGGAGGATTAGTCGCGGACGTTTCAGTTGGTATCAGAGCGTTGGTCTTAGCGAACCAGGTCTCCCATTAGTGTGTCTAACTGGTAGTTGTTAGGATACATTAGTGAGTCTGGACTTTGACCGTGTCTGCCTGTCAAAAGTTTTGCTTATCATCTCTAGTCGGAAATCATCTGCTTATCATCCTTAGGAAATTGCCTGCTTATCATTCTTAAGTCTAGACACGTCTTACTGCATATAGTGCATCGATAGTGTATGGACAAAATTCATATCTTAGCGCATCTGTAGACTTGCTTGACATATGGCGTAGGTTCCTCTGTAGTCTACGAAATCTTTAGTATTATATATAGATATTCTATGAAGTTAGAATATCATCCTCTATTCGAAAATTATCTCACATCGAAGATTCATTCCATCCACCAAATTATTCTTTTGACAATGAACCTGAAGCACTTACCGGCAAACCTGTTCGAGAAACCACTTTCTCTCTCATTTCTTTAAAATAGCTCGTCACGGTTATATACTATTCCACATTTTGAATCTTACTCACCCGCTCGTTTCAATCGACAATCATCTCGACATAATAAAAGAAGTTAACGAACTACGTGCTCGAGTAATGGCTTTGGAAAATCTGGTGCGGAGATTACAAACACCAGCAGCAGTACCAGCAGCATAAACCGTACCACCATCATCAACGCCGACAGTACTCTTATCACCCCCAAAATCTCAACATCACAAACTGTATCACGGATATCAACATCACATACCTCAAAAACCTCATCGGAACTTCGAGCATGATCTTCGTTCTATATATCGTTCTACATCGATTATCTTCGCTTTACGTATCGTTTTATCTCATTTATCTTCGTTAAACCTGGCAATTATGTAATCTCTAATGCTTTAGAAGTTATGTAATCTAGTATTAACGATAAATCAAATGAGTTTAATACCTTATTGACTCATTAAATCTATGATTATATCTGAAGAAAATATATATGCAAGTATATTTTCATAAAAAAATTGTAATTAAAAATTCCTTCGTACAAACTATTAATGATGAAAATATTTTAACGGGTAGGTAGTACCCGAGGAATATTGGGATTTCACATTAATAAGTTACACTGAACATTCTCCGAATCTGATTCAACGGTCATTTGTTATTCTATTTACAACCATCGATATACGTATCCGTTCACCATAAAATAACCATTTCTGTTCAAATTTCATATTTGGATTTTGACCTATCAAAATCCAACAAGTGGCATAATGAAGAAAACATTGATATAATAAAATTGGTTAGAAACAAACGGATTAACTAATTGAAATATTGTTAAGATTCCACGCTAACTGTTCCGGCTAACTGTTCCCGGCTAACATTTAATTTATCGCAATTTACATTCTCGCAATTTTAATTTCTGCACTGTACATACTGTCGGGACACATGTACAACAATACGTCGGATTAATTCTGAGACAACACGTTGTATAATGGGTCATGATATATATTTATTTATTTTACGCATTTTTAATTAACGGGACACGTATACCAGGTTTCGACTTATCATATTGACCCATCTATATATATATTTCGGAACAACCATTGACACTCTATATGTGAAGGTGGGAGTTGGCTATACAGGGTCGGAGTTGATTCCAAAATATATATATACTTTGAGTTGCGATCGACACTGAGACCGGTACATGGGTCACGATACGTATTAATTAATTCGAATATTATATATTAAATTATATATATTATTGAGCTATCGGACTATTGGACAATCGGACTATTGGACTGCTAACTTTGAACAATTAAAATGAATTAAAAAGCTGATTATAACATATGAAACTAAACAATTCTTCAAGTTTGCCACTTGATTTCATCTTAAACCTCATTTGTACCTCGACAATTACCATCCGCGTTCAAATCTTTCATGATTTTCGAAAATACCTTGATCGAGAAGTTGAACCAACCGCACTTCATCTACGGAAGAAAATATTTACGCACCTGAAAAACTCTCGAACCCAAAGTCATAGTTTAATCCGTACCCGTGTTGAATCCTTTATCATTTATTAGCAAAAACAACCTTACGATTTATTTTCAAAGTAGCCAAATTTTGTCACAGCTCCAGCAAGCCAACTTCGACTTTTCGTTCGAATCAACCTTATTATAACTTTGATACACACGATTAGCTTTCCTCCTCGTTACCGGAGAACCTTTTATATTCCACCATACTACCATCAGCGTTTAATCATCTAAAAACACAATTCTCTTGAAACCACCTCGGTTTGAAAACCAATGACCCAGATTCGTTAACTTTGAAAATGCTGACGAAGCAGCATGTTATAGATGGTCATAATGACCAAAAGTTGATGATAAAAGAAGGAAGTGCTAGAAACGCTCGATAGAAAATTTGGTACTGAAAACCGGATTGAGCAAACCATGAAGGAGACTCCGAACAAAATACAAGGACCAAACTTGTACATAAAGAATCGTGACGATTCTGTAGCAAACACCTTACTTCTGAATCTAAACCCTTACGGGTAAAACTTCATCATCATCCTTCGATATTAGAAATTCCAAGATATTATCGTATCTTTCATTGAAAATATCCTCAATAATTCTGAAAATATCTTCAAAGTATTCTCTTCCGATATTAATTATCTTTCTACGCTATCTGCGTTACAACATAAAAGAAATTGTGTTAGTTTCTAAATTTCTGAAACCTTCGAGTTTAAAATAAGAATGTTTTGAAGTAGTGTTGGGAACTGATGCATGAATTAGTATAATATAATGAAACTTGATCAACTTCATTATATTACAGTAAGTCATGTTAAGTTTCTAATGGAATGTGATGATTCACAGTACCATCATCATGTGCCATGTTACACGGCTCTTACATTCTATCTAAATTCTAAAAATATCAAGAAAATATTTCTCGATGATTCGGTCTTTTCCAGGATATTCTGGTAATTTGACAAATCAAAAATCGTGTCGTTACCATTTCTTTCTAAGAGCATTAGCTATGTTCATACCTACGAATTTCGGATCATTACTCGCTTGACTTGAGGACGGGAAGAAGAAACGAATGGACAATGTCCCGAAATAGAAATTGGAGTATAAATCGCAGCAAATAGAAGGTGTGGAGAATAAGGAAACGGAGGAGGTAGATTTATAGTGAAGTATCCAACAGAGAAATCGAAACAGATTGCCACATTAAATCAAAGAAGATCCTGATCGCCAAAAACCAAATCTCATTAGATAAGATTTTCCTTAAATCCCTTAAATCCCGGAAATCAATCATAACCACGTCATCGGTTGAAACGAATATATTTACTTACTCATTTCATTTTTTTTTTGTGATAACTTCACTCGTGCGCTTCATTTGATTGAATCGATTTATCTATATCCCTCAATATTGATGAAACTCCATTATTATCTCATATTTGTCATAAAAACATTTCTATTGTTAGCCATGACCACCTCTATCAAATTTCGGGGACGAAATTTCTTTAACGGGTAGGTACTGTAATGACCCAGAAATTTCCGACCAAATTTAAACCTTAAACTTTATATGTTTCCGACACGATAAGCTAAAATCTGTAATGTTGAGTCTAGAAAGTTTGAAATCTATATTCGGTTAATCAGTTACCCTTTGACCATGTCTGACGATTCACGAACAATTATGTGTATAGTTATTATATACTTGTTAATAGAAAATGTTAACAAAGGTATTTGAAGTATAATACTTTACCTAAACGTATATAAGTTTAATTGTAATTGTTATATTATTATTACTTTTATTATTAGTATTAATAATAATATTAATATTAATATCATTATATGGTTATCATAATATAATATATAAAATTGATAAATATTTAAATTGTTACAGTATATCATAAATTGTATTTAGATATAACTAAGCATATAAAAATAAATATAAAATATATATATATATATATATATATATATATATAAATATATATAAATATATATATATAATAATGTGATATGAGATTTAATTAATTATATCTAAAAGTTTGGGATTTTTAGGAACACTTTTATGTATTAACTGTTTAGCAATGGACACGAAATAATATCCGCTTTAAACTGTCGGCAGTCTAATAGTTATATACGTCCGTAATGATTGATTATTGATTGAGATTATTGTAACACTTTTTCAATCTATCATAATTTTATTAATTGATACATGTGCATATAAGATGTATATTTATATACATATACATATGTTGAACCTTCATCTCCACTCCCTCTCTATATTCTTCTCCCTCTCTATCCTAGAATTTGTGAACCACCATCAATCCTGATCATTCCCATCTTCAATCATATGTCTAGCAATAAACCTCTTAAATATGCTACATACTATTCTTATTATTATCACTAGCACACTCACCCTTTCGACCATCCTTAAAACCGTTCCAACAACACACCATAACTGTCACTTGCTTTCTTTGATATTAGTCGAGCTAGACCAAAAATCATCACCACCACCTCCGACATCAATCCACCACAGGCACCATCAATCTTGTGTTCTATTTTATTTATCGAGCTATACAAACCTCCACCATACCACCACTACATCGCTACCAACAACCGGCCACCATCAACTTGCACCACCATAACACCCCGTTCCATTTCTACTGCTCGATCTTTATTCTTCAACATCACCACCTTGTTGCAACCACTCACCACCTATCTCTCTTTTTCTTAAATTAAAACACTAAACCGCTAACATAGTACTATCCTATTTTCGTTTGAGCCACAAAACAACACAATCGGTAACTCACCACTTCAATATCCTCCTCGATCCATCACCCTTGAAACACCACCTACAAATCACACTGTTACATTTTTTTTTCTTTCTTTCTTAGATTGCAGATTAATAGCTGCTGCTATTACAGCTTTACGTTGTATTTCTATCCAAATAAAACCCACGATATAACCTACAGCCTGCTATCTCTCTCTCTCTCTCTCTCTACCACAACCTACTGTAACTCGCTACTGCTACAGCGGTTCTCTTTTTCTGTTTCTTCCTCCTATTTTTCGTTTACAACAGCCGCATACAAACCCACCTGCAAATACTGAGAAACTATTTGGTTGCAGTACCTTTCTTTCTGTGTATGGATAGACGTGAATGATGGTGATGATTGAATAATTTTTCCTGATGGCCGACCAAAGACAAAAGGGGAAAAACTTATGGGACGTGTGTTTTTTTTAATGGTTAGGTAAAACTTATTATGATAACCAACTTCACTTTCCAGCTGTTTAAACTAATTCGATATAGATGATAAAGACCCGTTTATTCCCTTAATTCCTGACTAAACTCAAAACCATCGGTGGACTCAATTAAAACTAGTAATCAGGCCTTTACATTACATCCATTTTTAATTTGGGCCAAGTTAAACTGTTTGGACCGGGTTGTGTTCATGGACTTAGGATGAAATTTGGGCCGTGACCCAGCTTATGTATTTCTGTTGGATTCCAGTTTGGGTCGCAAACGAGTGAGATAAAACAATTTGAATTCTAGTTATTTCAGAAAAGTGGAAGTGGAGGGATGGTTAGGTGTGTGGTTGTTAACCGAGAGGTCATGAGTTCGAACCTTGCAGGGGCCTTTTCTTTTTAGGATCCATTTTTATGAGGTAGTTCTCAAAATTATTATCATTATTATTATTATTATTATTATTATTATTATTATTATTATTATTATTATTATTATTATTATTATTATTATTATTATTATTATTATTATTGTTATTAGTATTATTAGAAAGTAATATTATTAATATTATCATTAGTATTATGTTATAAGTATTAGTATTATAATTATAATTAACACAAGTATTATTATTAATATTGGCATTTTCATTAATATAAATATCATGCGGTATTATTATTAACATAACTATTATTAAAAGTATCATGTCTTTTAAATCTATCATTTTGTTAAAACTACTATTAATACTATCATTATTTTTACTAGTACTATTAAAATTATTTTTATTATCATTATACTTATTTTGGTACTATTATAACTGGTGCTTTGTAAATAAAAGATTAATTATATAAAAATATATTTAATGCTCATATTTTACATATATAAATATTTTCATATATAAAATGAATAGATAATGAAGTAGCTAAATTAGTAATACAAAAATTATATCACGACTAATAAATATATATATATAATTATTCGATTACAATTACGTGTGTTAATATATATACAAATGACATAGGTTCGTGAATCCGAAGGCCAACCTCGTACTTGTTAAATGGTGTTATATGTATTTTTACTACAAAATACAGTATGGTGAGTATATAGTTCCCTTTTAACTCTAAATATTTTGGGCTGAGAATACATGTGCTGTTTTTATAAATGATTTACGTTATGGACACAAGTGATCAAAAATAAATTCTACGTTGAGTTGTACCATGGCATATCTCTTTATACTTGGTAACTGCTAATTACGTGAGGAGCGTAAACGCGAATCCTGTTGATAGATCTATCGGGCTGACATCCCCAACCGGGCTGGACGACCAGCATTTAACGGTTGCACAGTACTTCGTTTCGTTACTACACTTTGGTACGGTGTAGGGTTTATTTAAGAGTATGCTGCTGTGGCTTTTAGTTAAGTATGGTTACCAAGTGCTCAACGTCTTTTCATACACGAGAAGTGTATTATGTATAAACTTTAAATCTTGTGGTCCATGGTTGTTATAACGCTGCTAGCATCAAACCTATATATCTCACCAACTTTATGTTGACATTTTAAAGTATGTTATTCTCAGGTACGAATTAAGTCTTCCGCTGTGCATTTGCTCATTTTAAGGACATTATTTGGTGTCGATCATCGCAATGGGACCAACTGTTGAAGACTTTGTCCGGGAGGATTAGTCGCGGACGTTTCATAAATATATCCCCGAATATTACCCATAACCTCCTTGGCAATAACCCATAGTTTCCTTAGTTATAATCGGTTTGTAACCCGAATAAAAATACCCTTGTATCACTTGTTACAGTACCATACTACTAATTTAAAATTTAAGCTAGGAAATATACAGAGTGATTTATTTATGTGATTGTGTGCGTGTTTTTAAGTTCCTAATTACAAGTACTTCGTTCATATATATATATATATATATATATATATATATATATATATATATATATATATATATATATATATATATATATATATATATATATATATATATATATATATATATATATATGTAAAATAATAATATAATAATATAATAATAAGCCGCCATCAATTTTTATGTCGACAAACTTTTTATGTCGACAAACATTACGCGTTTCGCGTAGATAGGTACGCGGTTCGCGTATGGTGTCTTCATGAAAGTTGTAGATTTTTGAGTTACGGACGTCTGGACACCAGAATCACCCTTTTTCGAGTCAGTATGATTTAGTTATGATTTTTATCGTGCAAGTGCGCAGGTTTAGTGATTTCCATCATTTTAACTTGAAATCTTGAGATGAAATGTTGTAGTCTTTTAGTGCTCATTAGAAACCTTTATTTTATCTTTATTTTCATTTTCATATCATTGAAAATCCATAAAAACATTTTAACAATAAAATTCTATTATATCGAAAAACGTGTCCATACTAAATCGAATAACTATAGTTCTCTAAAACTAATTACATTTACATCTTTTTATCGAAACGTTATAATAATTAAAAATCTATTATTTCGAAGAATGCTTTCATATATTTGAACTAAATCGAATAAATATAATTTAGTTTTCCAGAATTAGTTATATTCAAAATCATTCTTTAAAAGGTTTCATCTATGTCGTAAAACGTTTTCAATATTAAGAAAACTAAATAGTTAACTTTATCAAGAGACACGAGACAATCATTGTGTTGAAAGTTAATCTCTACTAACCTTTGTCCAGTAATCGTTAATTGAAATATTTGTTCTTACTTGTAGGTCACTTTACCATTTATTCCGAATATCGTTAAAAAGGAAAGGTTTCCTAAATCAAAGTGGACCTCTCAATAGAGACTCACGATCATACAATGTATATGATAAATCAATCATTTGATATTATCTTTTAATTTCGTTGATAATTATATTAAACCTATATCGAAACAAATACATTCGTGTAAAGTATTATACGTCTAATACTTTGTTAACGTTTTCAAGTTATAATATATTCACATATACATATATAATCATGTCCGTTCATATAATGGTTCGTGAATCATTGGAATTTGGTCGCGGTTAAATGAATGTATAAACATAGTTTAAAATTCTTGAGATTCAACTTAACAAACTTTGCTTATCGTGTCGGAATAATATAAAGATTAAAGTTTAAATTTGTTCGAAAATTTCCGGGTCATCACATTTTCATACTTGTGTTCACTTTGTAAAATGAAACGTTTATATTTTTTCATCCCAAATGTAAGTTTAAAAGAGTAAAAGTGGGACTATGATCTCACCTCGAGTGCAAGAGTAAAAAGATACTTCAACAAGTAATGTGCAAAGAACAAATACTAGTCTTGACCTAAACAAGTAAGTTGTATCAATAACGGTAAACACGGTTAGTCAAAGATGTTCAATTAGTCATATGGCTCATTACGACTCGATTATGTAGCATGTGAATCAAATTGTCAAGTTTCATGCAAGATACAAGTATAGAAGCAAGTTAGAAAGGTTGCATAAGTATTTGGTTAAGTTTGACTAAAAGTCAAACTTGGTCGGGTCAAAGTCAATGAAAAAGTCAACATGTTCGGGTCAGGTCTTGAACTATTTTTCTGAGGTTTTTAATCATATATGAGTATGTTAGAACAAGTTACATGGTAATCGGAGGTGCGTAGCATAGTTAGAATTTTTCGTAAAATGACCAAACCAAATAACCCCAGACAGTTCATTTGGACGGCGTTCAAAATGGCTGGACGGCGTCCAAATGTGAAAGGCTGGACGGCGTCCAAAGGTTGGGATGGCGTCCAGATCATCTGGGTTGCTGAACTGCTGGAATTTTCTAAGTGTCGAGCCAAACTCTAAACGATCACAATTTAGGATCCGCAAACAATTAAAACATGTATTTTATATCATCGGAAAAGTATTTTGACAAGGAACACAACTAAACACATTTCATCAAACAATAACATCATTTACAATAACCGAAATCTCGTCAAGTGATCATCAAAAGCTCATTTTCCAAGTTTCAAGTTCACAAATTTCATAAGATGATTCAGGAACTTATTACCTACATATAATACGCCGTTTCGTAGGTAATTACGCATACAATACAACTAAACACTTACAAACAACATCTCATATCATTCAAGGCATCAAAAGTTCATATTTAAGTCAATTAAACCCTAACCAAAAATCACCAAATCAATAATCATGTTAGTGAAGTTTTCTTAATCAACCTACACATCAAATTGAAGCTAATGATGCTAGTAACACATTTAACACATGAACTTTAACCTAATAACAACATTTAATCATCCAAAACTCAAGATTAAGCATACACTTTTCAAGTTCAAGTTAGTTACACTAAAACAACAAGATCGAGCAAACAAATCATATATTCATGTTAGACTTGAGCCATAGACACTAATTAACACTTTTATAAGTTAAAAACATCAAGAACAAGAAATCTAGTGTTTTTAGAAAGTTACCCAAATGAGATGAAATTGGTATCAAGTTGTAGAGGATGAAGAGAGTATTCCAAATATGTAATTTGTTTTGATGTTAGCCTCCAAGATCGAATTTAGATGATGAATTAAGGATTTGAGAGTTGAGATAAAATAAGGGAAGTATTAGGAAGAAGAGGTGAGTGAATGAGTAGAGGTGATGAATGTTGACCATTTGACCTAGTCAAGACTTTGGTCATTTGGCAACATTGGTCCCTCAAGTTTAAAGCGGGTGCCTGAATTACCTAAACGAAATATTTTGAAATATACGAGAGTAAACGGGAGATATTAAAATTCGATAACGGAAAATATTAAGAATGTTAGCTAATGGAGGATACGAATCTAGATACGAAGGATATTATTTAAAATAAAAAGACGGGCGTTAAAATAATTTAACGAAAAAATGCGGGATGTTACATTGTGTCTGCTTTAATTTGTACAAGCAGGTGAAGGAGGAGAAACAATACAAAAAACTAACCTCCAAGTTTGATTCCAGTTTCCAAGTAACATTTATGTTTAGGTTATGTAACAGTTATGTAACAGTTTTATCAACTTTAATTGTATATTTTTACTTCATATATCGGAATTCGTGGTTCTTTTTGGTCGGAGGTCCCTAGGAAGCAGCCTCTCTGCTCTACAGAATAGGGAGGGACGACTTCCTCTACCTGGGGACCGATAGGTATCCGTGGATGGAGGAATGACTTCCCTTTTACTTTAGGGTAGAGGAAAGGACTGCTTACATCTAACCTCCCCCATACTCCACTTTAGTGGAATTGGGTATTGTTGTTGTTGTTGTTGTTGTTTTGTTGTTGTTGTTGTTGTTATGTAACAGTTATGTTAAATACTAACAATATAGATTATCTACTAGGAGGTAAAGGAAAAGATATAATACAAAAAAGGGAAACTAGTAGGAAAAGGTAACTTAAAAACTCAAATTCAAAAAATATCACAAATGCCTTTTTTGATTTGTATCAGAAGTCACTTTTCTCCATATATTTTTTTCCCGTCAATGATGGTCATGTGATTTGTATTTGAATCATCAGTGGTCCCCGTGATTTGTATTTTTTTCGTCAAGGATGGTTCTCGTGAATACGCACAACAGGGACCATCGATGATTTAAAATGCAAACCACATGAACCATCCATGACAAAAAGAAGTACTTCGATCACCGATGATTTCTTATACTAACTACACGGACCATCCATGATATTTTATCAATCAAATTTCCCAATAAATGAATATCACTTTACCAGGGACGTCTCATTGATTTTGAAGACCCTGTTCGAAACATAAAAAAAAGGTCCTTGTAAACTTTGATTACTGCCTCTGTCCTAATTTAATAGGCGTGAATTCCATTTTAAAATGTCCTAATTAATAGTCCACTTTGTATTTCAACAAATTAAAAAATGTTATAGAGAAGAGAGAAGATATTCTATTGGTGAAGAATGTAGTTAGTAAGATTTCCTAAAACAACGTGTTTTTTGTCTGAGACTATTGGACCACCGAGGCATTGCCTGAGTGGTATAAGCTCTCGGGTGGATATGGGTCCTAGTTGGCGCAGGTTTGAATTCAAGGGGAGGTTTTCTCAAAGATTCTGTTGTGGTGAATAAATGTGTATGACCTAAGCAGCTCGGTGTATCCAGTAATAGTGAAATAGCATAGTTATGTAACACGGTACGTGGTGATGAGAAGGTTGATTGGGTCCATAATTAAGTATTCCAATTCTTCATGTGAATGTAACAAATTTTAGTTTCCTTGATTTCGAGTCGAGAGAGGATGCCTTTCAGGCATTCACGTAGAAGTATTTCCATATTTGAGTTCCATTTTGTGCTACACGAATTTAACTAGTAAGGTTGGTGTGAATAATCACGTTCAAAGTTCGAACACATAGAGGTTTAAATTTTACCTTAGTGAGTTAACGAGGTTAAAGGTCGTGTAAAACGGGGAAAGTTGGGGACAAATCTTCGGTAATAATCGGCGAGATCCAAGATTTTACGAATACAAGTCAGAGTCGTGAGGGTTTCCCAATTACGTGGGGCTCCGATTTTCGCGAGATCTACTCTAATACCTTGACCACTAACAACATGGTTTAGAAATTGGACTTCGTTTGACCAAAATTCTCACTTGGAGAATTCGGCATAGAGTTGCTCTTTTCTCAAGAGTTTGAGCGTAAGACGGAGATGTTGTTCGTTTTTCTTTCCACTTGAATAGATTAAAACATCAATTATAAGTACGGTAACAGATTTGTCTAGATAAGTTTGCATGTGCGATTCATAAGATCCATGAATACGGACGGAGCCTTAGTTAAACTGAACAGTATTAAAAGAAAATCATAACTGTCGTAGTGAGTTCGGAAAACGGTTTTGGAGACGTCTTCTCCCTTAACCCTCAATTGTTGATAACCGGAATGGAGGTCGATTTTGGAATACACACGGAATCCTTGTAATTGATCATGAGGTCATTGATACGGCGAAAAGGATATTGGTTCTTAACTAGAAATTATTTAGTTCACTATAATCAATACATATATGTGGGGAAACATTTTCTTCCTAACGAATAGGTTTTAGGCTCCCTAGTTCTATAGGTGTCAAATCAAAATTCAAATTACCTACCCAGTAAGTTTAACGTACACCCTCCGATAAAATTTATCGGCACGCAATAGTTTTCCATTGGTCACTTGAATGGCCTAAGTAATATCTAGGGAGAGTAGTGGAGTGCAAATGGTAGGCTCCAAAGCCTTGGATACAAAACATTTATCGACATCCGAATCGAATAAACATGAAGCATAGGAGTTGTTGAGAAGAAACGTACCCGTGACTAGGGGTGGGCAAAATCGGATATCCGAAATTTTGGATATCCGAATTTCGAATACCTGAAAATTTGGATAGTGAATTCGGCCATCCGAAATCCGAATCTGAAATTTCAGATATCCGAAATTCGTATATTCGAAATTTCGGATATCCGAAATTCGGATATCCAAAATTTCGGATTTTGATATCGGATTACCCGAATATCCGATGTGTATTCTAGTAAATACAAAAAATACAAACGACAAAACACACATTACATAACAAGTCACGTACACCTAAGTTCAAAATTTTGAATTTCGTGCTACAAGTCCATAACACGATTAACACATTATTGTAACAAACACAACAAAGTTCAAAACACGATTAACACAGCATCGTAATATAAACGTAAAACGTAACAATGATCTGGTTTAGCTGTTTACATAGAGATATTCATACTAATTATTTGGTTAATATATACTCGTATATATCTTATAACTTTGGATGCGTTGTGATTTATTTCATATGTATAGTAATTTATTATGTATCATATAATAACTTAATGTTTTTCATTAAAGTAAATATAATATCATTCTAGAATGTGAACAAGTTATAATTAGTATGTGAGGATGAACCAAACAAAAAACGTATCAAAATATGAATGCAAGCGAGTTTCAGCAAAAAGAATATTTATAAATCACAGTACACTACTTTACTCTTTGTAACGATTGATTATTTTTAATAGCTATCTTTGTTCTTTTTACTTTTTACTCTTGAAAGTTAAAAGGTTAGTCTACCTTGAAAGCTATAAGGTCCATAAGTCATTACACATTGAGCCACTAAACTATAAATATAAATATATTAATAATAAGTGTATTTTATTTCGGATATCGGATTATCCGAATATTCGAAAATTTTGAAAAATCGATCCGATATCCGAATCCGAAAATCCGGATATCCAAAAATTCGGATATCCGAATTTTCGAATATTTTCGGATTGGATTTTCGGATAATCCGGATTGCGGATTCGGATTTGGATATTATGCCCACCCCTACCCGTGACTAGTTCATTGTCGTCTCGGGCACCCTCGGTGTTAATGTTGAAAGTTCAGCCACGTGCGTTGGGGTTGGCTTTCTTCGTTGGACACGCATTCCTAAAATGACCCGGTTGGCCACATTCAAAACAAACACCCGTTTTTGGTACATTGGGCCCCTTTTTAGCGACGGGGGCGGCACTTTTACAAATATGGGCCACATGGCCACTTCTTTGACACTTGATGCAAAATGGTTTACCACATTCACCCAAATGATGTTTGTGACACTTGTTACAATAAGGTAGGTTTCTGGCATACCCTTTCTTGCTGCCGGGGGTGAAAGGCTTCTTGAAAAAGTTGTTGTTGTAGTTGCTTGATTGAGAGGCTTCACATTTTCTTTTGTTGCCACCCAGTTGATCCTCGGCCGTTGGTGCCGGTGCTTCAATTTCATCTACCGTTTCTATAGATTGGCGAGCCATCGTTAAAGCCTCTTGTAGGTTAGCGGGTTTGGATGACATTACCCTGTGTTGAATGCTCTTCGGAAGGCCATCCATGTAAAGTTCGACTCTTAGGGACTCGGTAGTCATGAGGTTTGGACACATTAAGACTAGTTCGGCAAACCGTTGATTATAAGCTTCGAGGTCATTCCGGACTGTAACATCCCTTTTTCCGTTACTTTCCGTTTATTTATTTAAAGTCCGTTATATGATTATAACATCTTCCGTTAAAACGCGTTTTAAATTATCTCGTTTAGGTAATTCACGCACCCGCTTTGAAACTTGAAGGACTAAACTTGCCAAAGGACAAAAGGTTTGACTAGGTCAACTAGTCAAACCCTTCTCCTCCACTCATCCATTCACCTCCCTTTTCAAACATTTGATACTTCCATTTTCTCTCAACTCACTCAACAAGAATCATCATCTATTTTGAATCGAGCTAGCACCAACTCAAACAAATTACATATTCGGAATCCTTGCATCTTCCTCTTCGAATCCATACCAACTTTATTGCATTTGGGTAACTTTCTAAAATAACTAGATTCTTGGTTCTTGATGTTTTTAACTTATAAAAGTGTTAATTAGTGTCTATGGCTCAAGTCTAACATGAATATATGATTTATATACTTGTTCTTGTCATTTTGATGTAACTAGCTTAAACTTGAAATGGGTGTGTTTGATCTTTAGATTTGGTTGCTTCAATGTTGTTAGATGTTAAAAGTACATGTATTAAATGTATTACTAGCATCACTAGCTTCAATTTGGTATGTAGGTTGGCATGGATTAGCTTCATAAACAAAATTGCTAAATTTGTGATTGTTAGTTAGGGTTTGGTGGCCTTAAATGTGATCTTTGATGCATTGAATGCTTTGTAATGTTAATTGTAAGTGTCTAGTTGTATTGTATGCATAATTACCTACGAAATGGCGTATCATATGTGTGCATTTAATTCCCAAATCATAAATGCACATTTATGAACTTGAAAGTATTTATGATGAACATTAAATGAGCATTCAACTTGGATTTTGATTTTTGTAAATGATGTTTTTAATTGATGAAAGGTGTTTAGTTGCATTCCTCATTAAATTACCTTTCAAACGATGTATGGTATACGTTTTAAGTGTTTACGGTTTGCGATTTGTGCTTAATTGAAGTTTGATTTAGACTTGAACAATTGAAACTGGCCAGGCACCAGTTCACGTTGATTGCCGCAGCGCGGCAATCCTTGGTCGCGGCGTGACATAAGCCGCATTCAGGGACTGACCTACATTGTCAAATTTCAAAAAATGTTTGCTATGCTACGCACCTCCGATTCACATGTAACTTGTTCTAACATGCTTATATATGAATAAAAACCTCAGAAAAATAGTTCGGGACCCGACCCGATGTTGATACATTTTATGCAAGTCCCTAGACATCTACGCACGTCCATTACAGGTGCAATAGTTTACAAGATACCATGAACGCTCGTTATTATCCTATCTGTGTTTATATATGGTTTCAGGTACTACAGGAACGCAATAAGGATGTTTGACTATGTTAGACTTAGTCAGACGTACGAGTGAAGCATCACTCATATGGTTGACAGGCTCATACGCACGGTTGATGCTAAGCTAAGTCACAATTATAACCTAACTGAGAAGACACGAGTGAGTGATCAACCGTACGGCCAATGAGGCCAACTCGTACGAGTGATGGATGACACGTACGGTTGAGTCAACAGCTGAGGTATATAAAGGTTTATGTTCTTCATTTTAGGTTAAGCCTTTCTCACACACAATCACTCAGATCTGGTTCACCTGATCCAATTCTCTCTCAACTCAAATCACTCCAGGTAGTGAATAATAGCTCTAGGCATTAATCTAATCACAATCCTTGTTGTGGTTTGATTAATTTAATCCCAAAAAGCTTCCCATATTCACTTTGATTGGTTTGATTCACTAATTCCACCATTGTGTGAATTAAACCTGTTGATCTCGAAGTTCCTAGTCATGTTTCATCATTGGTATCAGAGCGTTGGTTGTGATTTCAACATCATCAAGTGATTTTTGGTGATTAATAGGGTTTATTTTTGGGTTTTTGGGATAAAGGTGATTTTAATCAAAAAGGAATAATCTTTACGTGTGTAATTGTAATTAGAGAGTGTTTTTATGTTTGTTTAGTGCTAATCTAGCTATTGGACGAAGAAATTGAGGTTTAGCATCAATTTTTAGGGTTTTTGGGTGATTTGAGCTGAACAGCAGTTCACACGAGTGGGTCAAAATTTCTTGATCACATGCACGGTTGACCACACGGTTGATCGTCACTCGTGAGCTCACACGCACGGATTAGCATAACCTTTTGAGGTTAAGTGACAAATCTGATCACACGAGTGATCACGCGTTTGACGTTGACACGTACGATTAATCACACTGTTGATTATCACACGCACGTCTAAGAATTTGTGTTTGATTTTTGGATAAGTAGTGACAAGTACGTCTGAGTCTGTGACACGTACGGTTGATACTTTCACACGTACGGTTGATACTATCACACGTACGAGTGATATCCAATATTGCACGTCTGATCTTTGTTAAAAGTTTTTTTTTCAAGATGTTTAATTCAAATGACTATGCGTTGGCTGCACCGTTAGTCCAGAGCATTACGAGTATGACTCAACGATTACTCCTCGCTGAGAGTGAATCAGGAAGTGGTACGAAATGTCCAAGGTTATTGAATATGGATAACTATTCCACTTGGAAGTCAAGATTTAAGATTTGGTCTGATGGTCAGGACACGAAGCTTTGGAAGTATATTGAAACTGAATTTCAATAGCCACGTTCACCTGTTACAAATGAATTGTATACGTTACACAATATGCCTTCAGAAGAGCGTGAAGAATATAATTTAGAGAAGAAGATGTACTGTAACTTGACAAGTGCTCTTGATGGTCCAATATTCCATCAATTTCTGTGTCATGACAATTCGTTCAAGATATGGGAAGCACTTCGTACTTTCAATGAAGGGAATTCGTCTTACAGAACCAGAAAAGGTTTAGAATTGAAAGCTGAGTTTGATCATTTTCACTGGCAAGTTGGAGAGTCCATTACAGAATTGGTTGAAAGATATCGTCATTTGCTAGCTGAAATACATAAGCATGATGTAACCATTGAAGAGAAAGATAAAGTAACATGTATAGCTGGAGCATTACCGTTAGAATGAAATGGTTTCGTATTGACTATGAAAACCAGTGGAGAATTAGCTACTGCTACAGTGAACTCGTTTATTGCAAGACTTCAAGAAGAGGAACTAGAGTTGTTAAACAAAGTCAAGAGGTCTAAACAAGTTCAAGACACGAAAATGTATTATCCAAATGGTTATACACCGCCTAAGTCGGCTCATGCACCATTTCAAACAACTTTTGCTACGAACAATCAGAATATGTATGGTTTGAATGTAAGCAGTGCACCTATTCAACAAACTTCGTATCCACCACAAGTTTCACCATGTTCTCTCAATACTCAATTACAGCCTACTTCCAATACTACAGAGAAGTCTACACCGACTGCATCAGATGTTCTTTCTGCACTTAAGATTGAAAACATGAGGAAAGCTGGGAAAGAAAAGATAAGTGAAGATAGAGCTTTGCTATCAATCCTGGTCAACTCTTATGATAGTTATCTTGATGGTCGTGTGGGAAACATTCATCTAACAACCGAAGATTATCATCAACTTGATAAAGATGAAGCAGAAAAGATGGATATTATGTGGGGTATGGCAAATCTTGTGAGACGAGCTAAAGATTACGAAGAGCGAACTGGAAAACCGATCAGTCTGACCAAGGATACAAAACTGGGTTTTGATATGAATTCTATTACTTGTTACAACTGTGGAGAATTAGGTCACTTTTCAAGACAGTGTACGAAACAAAAGAAGCAGGGTAATCGTAATCCATTCAAGAATCAGAACTACAGTTCTCAGAGTCATTCAACTAAAGGCGAGATCTACATTACTGATAAAGTAAATGAGGCAGAAACAGCTGAAATTCCGAACAAAGCTTTGGTTGTCATTCATGGAGACGATGATGATTGGTCTATGAAGTTAAATATAGCTGATCAACAACCTAAGGCTAACACGGCTAAGATTTCTGAAGTAGAAGAAGATTGTGTCACTAGTAAGAGTTTAATTGAGAAGCTGACTGCTCGTGCTGAAAGAGCTGAAGAATTGTCAAGAACCATTCGAAAAGAGAAGGTTCAGAAACAAGTTGTGAGCAAATTCAAAAAGGCACGTGATTCAGTTCCTCGTACACCTGAATCTGGAAGTGTTTCACCAACATCATCAGAGGACTACTACTTCAACAGTTGGAAGGATAAGTATGGTGATACCTCAGTTTAACGACCCGTCAAAGTACACTTGACGACCATCGTTATCTTGGTCCCACAGCTTGATCACAACTCTATATGAATTTAATAAATAACCTTGCATTCTTTATTTAAAAATGATTTCCTATAAAGGAAACCTACCAAAATATGTAAGTTTAGAAAAACCGTACATTATTACTTAACCAAAAGTTGACCAAAACAAAGTCAACAGCATCCACTATTAAATGTATCAAAATAGAATGCAAGTTAATGTTTAAAAAAAGGCTGCCATCATAAATATGCAGACTATCTAAGCAAAGTGGAAGCAATCTATCATGAACCTGAGAATAAAACATACGAGTAACTGTCAACAAAAATGTTGAGTGAATTATAGGTTTAATATTGCAAACAATATTTAATTTAAACCATAAAAATTTATGTTTGAAGACATAAAAACTCCTTTTTGGACCACAAAATTATATGCTAGAAAACATATAAAAACATTATTCCATTTTTCATGAGCCACCTGGTAACCACTTAACCCTTTATTTACCCTTGCCAAACACAATAAATAATATACACTGAACAAGTGTATCTTCAACTAAATACGAAGTACTACACATTTCGATTATAAATTGCTAGCGCGACTAGCTCGAAATGGGGTTGTTAAACCCGATAGATCTATCCATAGGATTCGCGTTCACCAGTAGAAACCAGTGATTATAGTTACCAGACTAGGGAATATTTTTGTTCAACTCACAATGAATAATTTAAACCAACCTCCACTTGTGTCCAAAATATAAAATAAATTGCATGTATTCTCATCCAAAAAGATTTAAATAGAAAAATGGGACTATAACTCACCTTAATAGCAAAGAAGTAACCACACAAATATGCGAACATCAAATGAAGTAAAGTGATCAGGAATGATCACAACGCCGACCTATAAATAAAGCAGGTCGATATAAATAACTAACTTAGGTCAAGTCTTAGTATGATAGCTATTGTACATGTTGCAAGTAGACATAGAACAACACTCAACATGCATCAGTTTGATCGAAACAGCATACGGACACACATTTTCTATTTTTAGAAAGTTTCTATTTTTAGCAGGTTTTCATTTTTGAAAAGTTTCTATTTTAGGAAAGTTTCTATTTTAGGAAAGTTTCTATTTTTGGAAAGTTTCTATTTTAGGAAAGTTTCTATTTTTGGAAAGTTTCCAAATTTAGAAAGTTTCCATATTTAGAAAGTTTCTATTTTTAGAAAGTTTTAAGTTAGGAAAGTTTCCTTATTTAGAAAGTCAACAAAAGTCAACTGAAAGTCAAAGTCAACCGAAAGTCAACTCAAAAGTCAACCTTGGTCAAACATAGTCAACATTAATTTTAAAAGTGTAAGTTGTAATAATAATATAAGTTATAATGTTAATTAAAGTTAAATATGTATAATTATGTCATAACATAAGTTTAATTAAATTAAAATAAATTATTAAAGTTAACATAAGTTTAAATGATATAATTAATATAACATAAGTATTTAATTAATTAATTAAATATTAGTCATAATATAAGTATTATTAATTAATAATAAATTTTAAATCATATCATAAGTATTATTAATTAATAATGAATTATTAATCATATCATAAGTTTCTAATTATAATTATTAAATCATAAGTATTTAATAATTAAATTATAATTAAATAATAACTAAGCCTTATAATAATTAAATAATTAATTAATCCTTATTATAAGTCTTATAATAATAATCTCATAATATAAGTTTAATACTTATCATAAGTATTTTCCATTAATAATAAAAGTATTATTAATCATAAGTTTAATTAAAATGTTAATGAAATCATAAGTAATAATTAAATGATATAATAAATATATATCATAAGTCTTAAATTATAATAATTACTTTTTATATCATAAGTAATTTAATAATATTGAAAATCATTATTTATATCATAAGTTTTAAAACTTAACCATAAGTTTTAATCACAAGTTCATCGGGTCATATCTTGAGCCCCGGGTGTCGGTTTTCGGCGAGCCTTATATATATCTTCGCCTAATCAAACCACCTGACACATTGGTGCACTCAAGAACACTCCAAGAACAGTAACCAAGTCGTGATGATCAGCCATTACACCACTTGGAACTTCAATTCGTTCAAAAACGTGTTTTAGTTATAACGGGTGATCCGTGACTCGGATTTAGATGACCCGAACATGAAAGTTTATCCCATAATCAATCCTAACACACTAGTACACCCTAAAGACTCTAAAAATGGTCAGAAAGTCAGACCAAACCTGGTTCAATTCGTTTTCATATTTCAATCTTAACAAAATACCTTTTTAATCATATCTTAAGCTTTGGAATCGAAATGACATGAATCCGGAGTCTAAAATTAATGTCTTGATGAGAGGAACTCATCTAGATACTTTAATTTCACTTTTATAATAGTTACATAACCAGAAATGAATGAAAAAGCTGCTGTCCCAATTCAATCAAACCGAAAACATGTATAATCGAGCAATTCTATGCATACAATCATCAATACAATAACATGTAATCATCATACTATCAATATAACATCAAAATATAGAAAAATAAAGAAAAATTAAAAATCTAGGGTTAGGGTTTATACCCTAATCAAGAAATGATTAGTATGAACACGTAGAGCTCGATACGGTGAATCCGGAAATGATGAAAGCCCTAAATCTTCAAGCTTGAAATGAAAAGATGATGATGATTATTGGTGGTGCAGGTGACGGCTCAAAAGAAAGGAGAAAGTGAGGAGAAAATTAAAATGAGGAATTAGGGTGAAATGAAGGAAAATGAGACTTTTGATCATTTTAGTCACTAGTAACCAATTTTGCATAAATACCCCCCTTTCAAAGGAGTTTGGCCGAAATATTGAGAGGGGTGGGCCCCCATTTCCCCAAATTTGATAAAATGTATAATTGCTTGTGGCCCAAATGCCCGAAAGAAGCCCGAAACGCGAAAACGCTACTACGCGATTGATTTTTCGGAGAGATAACAAATACGCGATGAATAAAATATATAAACGCTATATATAATCATATGAGATTAAAATATCATATTTAAAATAAATTGGATTTAAAAATCCCAAAAGCTCAACCGTTGGTTTGAAAACCGAAAAGATTCGCCGGATAGAAATCCACGACACGTAGAAACGTATAACTTAAAATATGAATACAAATATTCACATAGCACATAATAATTAATATATTATTACAAAAATAATAATATAGGTCATAGAAATGACGTGGCATGAATAACAGTTAACGGTCATTAAATAATTAACGGTAAAAGATAACGGAAAAAGTAGGGTCGTTACAGTACCTTCCCGTTACGGAAAGGTCGTCCCGAAATTTAAGCAGGTGCAGGGGTTGACTCAGCATATGGGAACAAATGCGGGTACTTCTGCTTCATCTGATCTTCACGCTCCCAAGTGAACTCGGGACTGCGTCTGGCATTCCATCTAACCCGAACAATAGGAATTCTACTCTGTTTAAGAGTCTTAACCTCTCGATTTATAATTTCAACAGGTTCCTTAATAAAATGTAGTTGCTTAACAACATGAAGCTCCTCCAGAGGAATAGTCTTATCGGCCTCGACCAAACACTTCTTTGAATTCGATACATGAAAAATGTCATGAACAGCACTGAGTTCTTGTGGCAATTTCAAACGATAAGCCACGGGTCTAACTCTCTCAATAATCTCAAACAGTCCAACAAAATGAGGACTCAACTTTCCCCTTTTACCAAAACGTATCACACCCTTCCAAGGTGAAACCTTTAGCATAACACGGTTACTGACCTGAAATTCAATATCGTTCCTTCTCTTATTGGCATAACTCTTTTGCCGACTTCTGGCGGTTCTCAATCTTTCTTTAATCTGTACGATTTTCTCGGTAGTCTCGTGAATAACTTCTGGGCCTGTGAGTTGAGCATCCCCATCTCATTCCAACAGATAGGAGACCTACACTTTCTACCATACAGAGCTTCAAACGGTGCAACTTTAATACTTCCATGATAACTGTTATTATAAGAAAATTCAGCCATCGGCAAATATTTATGCCACCCATTACCAAAATCAATAACACGCGCTCGTAACATATCTTTTAACGTTTGAATGGTCCTTTCACTCTGACCATCTGTCTGAGGATGATAAGCTGTGCTCCTATCTAGCTTAGTTCCCAAGGCTTCGTGTAAGGATCGCCAAAACCTCGATATAAATCAGCTGTCTCGGTCTGAAATAATAGATACAGGAACACCATGTCTAGAAAAAAAATCTCTTTCAAATACAAACGAGTAAGCTTCTCCATCGAATCTGTTTCCTTAATCGGTAAAAAGTGAGCCAACTTAGTGAGTCGATCTACAATCACCCAAATGGTATCATAGCCACCCGCAACTCTTGGTAACTTTGTAATAAAATCCATCGTAATACCTTCCCACTTCTACTCGAGAATCTCAGGTTGCACCAAAAGTCCAGAAGGTTTTTGATGTTCAGCTTTAACCTTAGCACAGGTCAAACACTTAGCCACATATGTAGCTACATCAGTTTTCAAATGAGGCCACCAATACAGCTCCTTAAGATCATGATACATCTTTCCTGAATCAGGATGAATAGAGTACCTAGACTTATGAGCCTCCTCTAGAACAAGTTGTCACAGATCACCAAACTTCGGAACCCAAAGGCGTCCCGCAAAATACCGATTACCATCGTTTCGTACCTCTAACTGTTTACTCAAGCCTCAGACCTTCCCGTTACAAAATTCTCCTCCTTCAAGGCTTCTTATTGAGCTGCAAGAATCTGCCTTGCGAGGTTTGTTCGAATGGTCATATTTAAGGCCCTAAACCTATGAGGTTCGGTCCTCTCTTTACGACTTAATGTATCGGCCACAACATTAGCCTTCCCCGGATGATATAAAAGTTCACAATCATAATCGTTCAACATCTCAATCCATCTTCGTTGCCTCATATTCGACTGTTTCTGATCAAGGATATGTTGAAGACTTTTGTGATTAGTGTACACAGTACATTTGACCCTATATAAGTAATGTCTCAAATCTTGAGTGCGAACACAACAGCTCCCAATTCTAAATCATGGGTTGTATAATTCTGTTCATGAATCTTTAACCGTCATGTCGCGTAGGCAATGACTTTCTTTCACTACATCAAAACACAACCCAAGTCTCGGCACGAAGCATCACTATAGATAACAAAATCATCATTACTCTCAGGTAGTGATAATATCGGTGCAGAAGTTAATTTCTTCTTCAGAGTCTGGAAAGCAGACTCTTGTTCACTCTTCCACTCGTACTTCTTCCCCTTATGCGTTAAAGCAGTCAGAGGTTTCGCTACTCATGAAAACTCTTGAGTGAACCTTCTAAAATAGCCTGCCAAACCTAGGAACTGACGAATCTGAGTAGGAGTTTTCGGAAATTTCCCATTTCCCAATTGCCTCAATCTTAGCAGGATCAACTTGAATTCCCTGTTTAATAACAACGTGCCCAAGGAATTGAACTTCTTTCAACCAAAACGCACATTTAGAAAAATTCAGCATACATCTCTTCTTTTCTTAACAAATAAAGCACTTATCTTCGTGCTCTTGATCACTTCTTGGAATAGATAAGGATATCATCGATGAAAACGATAACGAATTTATCCAGATATAGGCTACACTCACGGTTCATGAGGTCCATGAACACAGCAAGTGCGTTAGTCAATCTGGACGGCATAACAAGAAATTCGCAGTGACCATAACGGGTACGGAAAGCGATTTTCGGAACATCATATTCTTTAACACGCAGTTGATGATAACTGGAATGAAGATCGATTTTTGAATAAACAGATGAACCTTGAAGCTGATCGAACAGATCATCAATTCTAGGGAGAGCGTAACAGCTTTTAACGGTAAGCTTGTTCAATTCACGATAATCAATGCACAAATGAAACGAACCATCTTTCTTCTTAATAAACAGAACAGGAGCTCCCCAAGGGGTCGAACTGGGATGAATGAAATATAGTTGCAACAATGAAGGAAGAAATATATGGAGTAGTCACATCGGTGGCATAGATATTTAAGGCAATTCTCTCAAAGGAGATAACGAAGATCATGGACTTCCAAGTAAATTTTCATTACATTTCCGAAAGAAAGACGTACTAAAGATGTGATATTTCAACGAGAGTGAACTTCATTGTATAATGAGCGAGGAAATCTAGGATTCATCTATATTCTTAAATTTATGTGCGGATGAAAAGAACGTGAATCATGGGTTATAAAGAATGGCCGACTCCAGGTGAGATGAATCTTCCAAAAGTAATTTCGTGCACCTCAAAGTATTGAATCCTAGGATTGATGTTTACGAGGGCGTTGCGGTTGACAGCGAATATTGAGAGAAGAAACTCCTCAAACAGTCTAGTGTAATATATATCCATGATACCCACTATAACAACAGTTGGGGTAGAAACCCAACTAGCGCCTTTTCTACAATAGGGTGACCACCGAGTGTACCCCAAAATATTGATTTATCGATCCGCGTTTCGGCCATGTCCAACCATAAGAGGGTAAATTTTACGAGCGCAAAGACTTTCCAACAAATTTTATAAAACCGGCATCCAAAGTGGTGTAAGAGTTTCTATCAATGAACTTAATGGTAAGTTTCATCCTTAAACGGAGGATGAGAAGAACTGTGATCCAAACAATCTGTAGAGTAAAGCGAAAAATTTGATAAAATCATTCAAAGGAGTTTTGAAAAAACTTTAAATGTTTGATGTGACAACATAAACGGAACGAAGTTCTTAGTAAATTTAGAAGTATGTACAACGTGTACCATTTTATATAAAACAATTTGACTTAGTCAAACAACTCCATAAATGAGTGGTCTTAAAATAATTTTTGAAGGTATGATTTAGTATATACTAGCCAAAATATGTAAGGGTAAATTTATTCATTTGAATCCATACGTACATATATGATTTTATAAATTGTATACATGATAAAATATTTCATTACTTCCATTCACCCATAAATCCCGTGAGAACAGCCCAATTAAACAAATGTATAAAACTCCCGATGATCAACAGAGTATCTGTATTTCAGAGGTTACAAGTTGATGTAAGATCGTGGAAGATCGAGTAAAGGACTTGAATCACCGTGCGACATTTGACCAACAAATGTTACGAGGTCATGAAAACCAATGAGTTAAATGTTATTTTGACTATTATTAGGACAGAAGTCCTTGGGCCAAAACTGTTCCCGAGCGAAGCTGTTGCTAACAAGCGAGTTATGAAAGATAGAACATGAAATAGATAATCTGGTTAAAACAAGCTCCTCGCATATCAACAAATAAAATAATGAATATATTCCCTACCCATGTAATACATCGTAATTTCTGAATGAGTGGTGTAAAAATTTTCTTTGACTCGCTTTCTATTCCTCATGTCACAATATTGGGACTTCTTTATGAATTAACGTAATATAATCACGTTGGCCTGACGCCATTATATTTCACTAATTCATAGTTCCATTCCAATAGCACTACATGAGGTCAGGACACGCGATCAACCTCGGATTTCCACACAATTTCTCTAAAAGGGTTTCTTAAACAATGTGCTAAGGATAGCACAAGAGACAAAACATCAAAAGTAATGAATAGGAGTAACGATGACATAAAAATGTCTTCGAAGTACCAAGAATCTCTAAAAGTCAAGAATGACGTTTTCCGGTTCAAAAACCAAAGCACATAGGTACAACGGCACAAAGGCATGTAATATAATAAGAATGTTATATACCTAAACATAATAGCTGACATTGAAATACCGAGCATTTAGAAGTCAAGAATGACATCCCGCGTAGAATAACTCAAACGTTATATCCATACCCATAATAGATGACATACAAATGTCGAGAATTTCAGAAGTCAAGAATGACATCCCTCGGTTTCACTAACCGAGGTGTTTTTATAGAGATAAACTCGCATGAGTTGGAGAATACGTTTAAATCAGAATGGGAGTTCCTCCCGGTTTCAGAACATAACAGTGATATATGTATGATAACAAAATACATACCAATACGATACAAATAATCACATATGATAATATATTGTGGGCCGGGCTGTAGACTAGACTCACTAATGCACCCTATTAACTCGGGTAACGACATCAATGCAGCCTAATTCCCTACAACCTGGCTCTGATACCAACTTTGATGACCCGTCAAAGTATACTTGACGACCATCGTTATCTTGGTCCCACAGCTTGATCACAACTCTATATGAATTTAATAAATAACCTTGCATTCTTTATTTAAAAATGATTTCCTATAAAGAAAACCTACCAAAATATGTAAGTTTAGAAAAACCGTACATTATTACTTAACCAAAAGTTGACCAAAACAAAGTCAACAGCATCCACTATTAAATGTATCAAAATAGAATGCAAGTTAATGTTTAAAAAAAGGCTACCATCATAAATATGCAGACTCTCTAAGCACAGCGGAAGCAATCTATCATGAACCTGAGAATAAAACATGCGAGTAACTGTCAACAAAAATGTTGAGTGAATTATAGGTTTAATATTGCAAACAATATTTAATTTAAACCATAAAAATTTATGTTTGAAAACATAAAAACTCCTTTTTGGACCACAAAATTATATGCTAGAAAACATATAAAAATATTATTCCATTTTCCGTGAGCCACCTGGTAACCACTTAACCCTTTATTTACCCTTGCCAAACACAATAAATAATATACACTGAACAAGTGTATCTTCAACTAAATACGAAGTACTACACATTTCGATTATAAATTGCTAGCGCGACTAGCTCGAAATGGGGTTGTCAAACCCGATAAATCTATCCATAGGATTCGCATTCACCAATAGAAACTAGTGATTACAGTTACCAGACTAGGGAATATTTTTGTTCAACTCACAATGAATAATTTAAACCGACCTCCACTTGTGTCCAAAATATAAAATAAATTGCATGTATTCTCATCCCAAAAGATTTAAATAGAAAAATGGGACTATAACTCACCTTAATAGCAAAGAAGTAACCACACAAATATGCGAACATCAAATGAAGTAAAGTGATCAGGAATGATCACAACGCCGACCTATAAATAAAGCAGGTCGATATAAATAACTAACTTAGGTCAAGTCTTAGTATGATAGCTATTGTACATGTTGCAAGTAGACATAGAACAACACTCAACATGCATCAGCTTGATCGAAACAGCGTACGGACACACACTTTCTATTTTTAGAAAGTTTCTATTTTAGCAGGTTTCCATTTTTGGAAAGTTTCTATTTTAGGAAAGTTTCTATTTTAGGAAAGTTTCTATTTTTAGAAAGTTTCTATTTTAGAAAAGTTTCTATTTTTGGAAAGTTTCCAAATTTAGAAAGTTTCCATATTTAGAAAGTTTCTATTTTTAGAATGTTTTAAGTTAGGAAAGTTTCCTTATTTAGAAAGTCAACAAAAGTCAACTGAAAGTCAAAGTCAACCGAAAGTCAACTCAAAAGTCAACCTTGGTCAAACATAGTCAACATTAATTTTAAAAGTGTAAGTTGTAATAATAATATAAGTTATAATGTTAATTAAAGTTAAATATGTATAATTATGTCATAACATAAGTTTAATTAAATTAAAATAAATTATTAAAGTTAACATAAGTTTAAATGATATAATTAATATAACATAAGTATTTAATTAATTAATTAAATATTAGTCATAATATAAGTATTATTAATTAATAATAAATTTTAAATCATATCATAAGTATTATTAATTAATAATGAATTATTAATCATATCATAAGTTTCTAATTATAATTATTAAATCATAAGTATTTAATAATTAAATTATAATTAAATAATAACTAAGCCTTATAATAATTAAATAATTAATTAATCCTTATTATAAGTCTTATAATAATAATCTCATAATATAAGTTTAATACTTATCATAAGTATTTTCCATTAATAATAAAAGTATTATTAATCATAAGTTTAATTAAAATGTTAATGAAATCATAAGTAATAATTAAATGATATAATAAATATATATCATAAGTCTTAAATTATAATAATTACTTTTTATATCATAAGTAATTTAATAATATTGAAAATCATTATTTATATCATAAGTTTTAAAACTTAACCATAAGTTTTAATCACAAGTTCATCGGGTCATATCTTGAGCCCCGGGTGTCGGTTTTCGGCGAGCCTTATATATATCTTCGCCTAATAAAACCACCTGACACATTGGTGTACTCAAGAACACTCCAAGAACAGTAACCAAGTCGTGATGATCAGCCATTACACCACTTGGAACTTCAATTCGTTCAAAAACGTGTTTTAGTTATAACGGGTGATCCGTGACTCGGATTTAGATGACCCGAACATGAAAGTTCATCCCATAATCAATCCTAACACACTAGTACACCCTAAAGACTCTAAAAATGGTCAGAAAGTCAGACCAAACCTGGTTCAATTCGTTTTCATATTTCAATCTTAACAAAATACCTTTTTAATCATATTTTAAGCTCTGGAATCGAAATGACATGAATCCGAAGTCTAAAATTAATGTCTTGATGAGAGGAACTCATCTAGATACTTTAATTTCACTTTTATAACAGTTACATAACCAGAAATGAACGAAAAAGCTGCTGTCCCAATTCAATCAAACCGAAAACATGTATAATCGAGCAATTCTATGCATACAATCATCAATACAATAACATGTATTCATCATACTATCAATATAACATCAAAATACAGAAAAATAAAGAAAAATTAAAAATCTAGGGTTAGGCTTTATACCCCAATCAAGAAATGATTAGTATGAACACGTAGAGCTCGATACGGTGAATCCGAAAATGATGAAAGCCCTAAATCTTCAAGCTTGAAATGAAAAGATGATGATGATTATTGGTGGTGCAGGTGACGGCTCAAAAGAAAGGAGAAAGAGAGGAGAAAATTAAAATGAGTAATTAGGGTGAAATGAAGGAAAATGAGACTTTTGATCATTTTAGTCACTAGTTACCAATTTTGCACAAATACCCCCCTTTCAAAGGAGTTTGGCCGAAATATTTAGAGGGGTGGGCCCCCATTTGCCCAAATTTGATAAAATGTATAATTGCTTGTGGCCCAAATGCCCGAAAGAAGCCCAAAACGCGAAAACGCTACTACGCGATTGATTTTTCGGAGAGATAACGGAAAAAGTAGGGTCGTTACACTCAGTGTTTGAAGACAGTCTTGAAGCAGATCATAGTGAAGAAACATTGGTTGATGCTGATAAGGAATTAGATGAATGGGGTAGAATGATTACTGTTGAATTAGAGATGTTAGTTCTTTTGGGTGAAGGTTCAGATCTCGAGAGTGTAAATTCAGAAATTGATGATTCAGACAAGACGTCAGAATCAGAGGTTGAAGATAAAGCTGATCATACTGGGATAGATCAAACTGATTTTGAAGCATTGAACAATCAAGCAGTTGACTTATTGAAGATGTGCTTATCAGCTAGTGATCTTGAAAAAGTTTCCGGTTTGACAAGAGCTAAGGACATATGGGATAAACTTGAGCAGATTCATTTGGGAAAAGATGCTGATACTTCAGAGTTTCTTACAGACTCGTCAGAATCAGAAGATGAGCTCGATGATAGGAAGAAGACAGATTTCTTTGCATTTATGGCTGAGACTTCCTCATCAAATAATGCTCAACAGGTATCTTCTGATCCATCTACTGTTGTTGAATGTGTTAAATGTGCTGAATCTAGGGTAACAATAGATAACTTAACTAAGGCATATGCGGAAATGAAAAAAAAATGGCATGCTGACCATGTGAACACTAAGGTTGAAAATGAGTTGAAAGAGCAAATCAAAGTTTATAAAAAACAACTTCACTATCTGAAATGTTATAACTTTGATATAAATCAAGCTTTAGTTAAACGTGTTGACACAATAAACGAATTGAAGAAAGAAAATGAATGCGTTAAATCTGATTTAGAAGCTATGTCAATTAAGATGAAATGTTGGGCAAGTGCGTCACAATGGAATGTGTGGGCTTCATCGGTACCCACCAATTGTACATACTTGTTCCACCATGAGAGAGCAATACCGACGGGTGAGAGTAACCGGTCCCCCTGTTTCATCGAAAGTGGGAGGTTTGTACTCCATGAAGTTCTTGTAGGAGCACCCCTCGTTTGAATTACCGGCTCCATGGTTGGTGTTGTTATTGTTGTTGGAGGAGTGACTGACCATGGCCACATCCACGGTGGTGGCTATCATTTGTTGAAGAGCTTGTTCTAGAGTTTCGGGAGAAGTATTGTGTTGACCTTGGTGAGCCATTGTTCCTTCATGACACAAGAATATCGTTGATTAGTATTCTCAATAATACTAATCGTGATATGGAATAACGATGAAAAGAAAATTTTCCTTGACCCGTCTTAAATTCTTTATGTCATAATGTCAGAACGTCCATATGAGTCACCGTAATATAATCCCGACAATTATATTACCCTAATTCATATGTGCATTCGACATTATTTTACAAGTCAAGGTGACGTGTCAATCAAATTAAATAATCGTGAGATTAAGATAGGATAAGAGTTAGGTATGAATAAAAGAGTTCGAGTATAACTGCACAAGTAATCAAGTAATTCCTACTTCAAGTCTTTATGCCGGTTGTAGTCTAGACTCACTAATGTACCCTATGACTCGGGGTTGACACCAATGAACTCTAAATCCCTACAACCAAAGCTCTGATACCATCTATAGCGACCCGACAAAATCATCATTGACAGCGCCGTCTACTTAGGTCCCGTTACGTGGTCATAAGTCTTTAAAATAACGTTTAACCAAAGATATATCGCATTCATTTCAAATGTAAGGATTGTTTCAAAGTTTACAAGAATTGTTCAACCAAAAGTTACGTTACAAAGTTATAAGTACAAATGAAACCTATGCGACACAGTTTTAAATAAAGTCAAAAGACGCTCCATGTATGCATATATACTCGACATCCAATGCAAGTATCAAAATAATGAGCGGAAGCATATATCACATATCGTTCAAAGACCTGAGAAAAACATAGAAATATGTCAACGAAAACGTTGGTGAAATCATAGGTTTAAGTAAGTAAGTGAGTAAGTAAATGAACCACAAGATTTATAACATTTCAATAATAGTTAACTATTCCAAAAATTGTTATCACGAGCACCCAATTACCAAGGCTTAACTTTCCTTCCATAGAACCCCATCACAATAGTGTTAGAACATACACTGTTTCTCGAAAATATATTTCATCCGAAATGACGGTAGCGAACCGTCCGAATGAGGGTTTGTCAAACCCACATGGATCCACAAACATAAGTTCACGCTTACACCCGGCAAGTGTAACTAATGATAATCGAATTGAGGATTTTGTTCTAACTCGTATGTAGAATGTTTGTTTTCATACTTGTGTTCACTTTGTAAAATGAAACGTTTATATTTTTTCATCCCAAATGTAAGTTTAAAAGAGTAAAAGTGGGACTATGATCTCACCTCGAGTGAAAGAGTAAAAAGATACTTCAACAAGTAACGTGCAAAGAACAAATGCTAGTCTTGACCTAAACAAGTAAGTTGTATCAATAACGGTAAACACGGTTGGTCAAAGATGTTCAATTAGTCCTATGGCTCATTACGACTCGATTATGTAGCATGTGAATCAAATTGTCAAGTTTCATGCAAGATACAAGTATAGAAGCAAGTTAGAAATGTTGCATAAGTATTCGGTTTAGTTTGACTAAAAGTCAAACTTGGTCGGATCAAAGTTAACGAAAAAGTCAACACGTTCGGGTCGGGTCTCGAACTATTTTTCTGAGGTTTTTAATCATATATAAGTATGTTAGAACAAGTTACATGGTAATCGGAGGTGTGTAGCATAGTTAGAACTTTTCGTAAAATGACCAAACCAAACAGCCCCAGACAGTTCATTTGGACGTCGTCCAAAATGGCTGGACGGCGTCCAAAGGTTGGGACGGCGTCCAGATCATCTGGGTTGCTGAACTGCTGGAATTTTCTAAGTGTCGAGCCAAACTCTAAACGATCACAATTTAGGATCCGCAAACAATTAAAACATGTATTTAATATCATCGAAAAAGTATTTTGACAAGGAACACAACTAAACACATTTTATCAAATAATAACATCATTTACAATAACCGAAATGTCGTCATGTGATCATCAAAAGCTCATTTTCCAAGTTTCAAGTTCACAAATTTCATAAGATGATTTGGGAACTTACTACCTACATATAATACGTCATTTCGTAGGTAATTACGCATACAATACAACTAAACACTTACAAACAACATCTCATGTTATTCAAGGCATCAAAAGTTCATATTTAAGTCAATTAAACCCTAACCAAAAATCACCAAATCAATAATCATGTTAGTGAAGTTTTCTTAATCAACCTACACATCAAATTGAAGCTAATGATGCTAGTAACATATTTAACACATGAACTTTAACCTAATAACAACATTTAATCATCCAAAACTCAAGATTAAGCATACACTTTTCAAGTTCAAGTTAGTTACACTAAAACAACAAGATCGAGCAAACAAATCGTATATTCATGTTAGACTTGAGCCATAGACACTAATTAACACTTTTATAAGTTAAAAACATCAAGAACAAGAAATCTAGTGTTTTTAGAAAGTTACTCAAATGAGATGAAATTGGTATCAAGTTGTAGAGGATGGAGAGAGGATTCCAAATATGTAATTTGTTTTGATGTTAGCCTCTAAGATCGAATTTAGATGATGAATTAAGGATTTGAGAGTTGAGAGAAAATAAGAGAAGTATTAGGAAGAAGAGGTGAGTGAATGAGTGGAGGTGATGAATGTTGACCATTTGACCTAGTCAAGACTTTGGTCATTTGGCAACATTGGTCCCTCAAGTTTAAAGCGGCTGCGTGAATTACCTAAACTAAATATTTTGAAATATACGAGAGTAAACGGGAGATGTTAAAATCCGATAACGGAAAATATTAAGAATGTTAGCTAACGGAGGATACGAATCTAGATACGAAGGATATTATTTAAAATAAAAAGACAGGCGTTAAAACAATTTAACGGAAAAATGCGGGATGTTACATTGTGTCTGCTTTAATTTGTACAAGCAGGTGAAGGAGGAGAAACAATACAAAAAACTAACCTCCAAGTTTGATTCCAGTTTCCAAGTAACATTTATGTTTAGGTTATGTAACAGTTATGTAACAGTTTTATCAACTTTACTTGTATATTTTTACTTCACATATCAGAATTCGTGGTTCTTTCTGGTCGGAGGTCCCTAGGAAGCAGCCTCTCTGCTCTACAGAATAGGGAGGGACGACTTCCTCTACCTGGGGACCGATAGGTATCCGTGGATGGAGGAATGACTTCCCTTTTACTTTAGGGTAGAGGAAAGGACTGCCTACATCTAACCTCCCCCATACTCCACTTTAGTGGAATTAGGTATTGTTGTTGTTGTTGTTGTTGTTGTTATGTAACAGTTATGTTAAATACTAACTATATAGATTATTCTACTAGGAGGTAAAGTAAAAGATATAATACAAAAAAGGGAAACTAGTCGAAAAAGGTAACTTAAAAACTCAAATTCAAAAAATATCACAAATGCCTTTTTTGATTTGTATCATAAGTCACTTTTCTCCATATATTTTCCCCCGTCAATGATGGTCATGTGATTTGCATTTGAATCATCAGTGGTCCCCGTGATTTGTATTTTTTTCGTCAAGGATGGTTCTCGTGAATACGCACAACAGGGACCATCGATGATTTAAAATGCAAACCACATGAACCATCCATGACAAAAAGAAGTACATCGATCACCGGTGATTTCTTATACTAACTACATGGACCATCCATGATATTTTATCAATCAAATTTCCCAATAAATGAATATCACTTTACCAGGGTTGGAGGGAGTATTTTTTTTTCTTAATTTGATGTCGAAATAGCCGTTAAAAAAATGGGATGGAGGGAGTATTTTTTTCTTAATTTGAGTATTGGATCCACTTTACGAACCCGCTACTCCTAGAACAACCACCTGTTTCACACGATTTCAAAGTCTTTAACATTACACTTTTTAACTCATAGCAAAATGTTTATTCACAAATAATTTCATCTCATTATACTAAAATTAATCTTTAAATGAAAATAACTTCTTTCTATTTTTTTAGATTTTGGGTATTTGTTTATTAGTTTTATTAGTCCTAAGAAATTCTTGAAAATAAAATATATTATTAGCCCATAAATCATTAATCGACATGACTAAATAACTAACATAAAATGATGAAATAAAATTTTAACAAACAAATAGTCCCCATATTATTCATACTAAGCTTAGAAATCATTAGTGGATATAGCTATTGTAATATGACGAAAAGTTGTATTCATTTGCATACTTAATTTAAGTTGAGATCCAAAGGACAAATTTCAGCCCTTGGATCAGATTTTCATCACATTTGATTGGATTTTACAATCAAATATGATTGAATTTGACATGCAGAATCACAAGTGAATGAGTTGTACAATCACATGTGATTGACATGCATAATTACATGTTATTGAGTTTTTATAATCACATGTGATTAAGTTTTACAACCACATGTGATTGGCATGCAGAATCACATGTGATTGAGTTTTTACAATAACATGTGATTGACTTTTATCGAATTGTACTGATGATGAAAAATAGCGAACAAGAGTCTTCATACGAACTTGAAGAGTGATTTTTCGAATCAAACACTTTCAAGTTGTGATTCCTTCATCAAAGTTGTTCAAATCGATCCATAAGCACTCGTGAATCATTAACTAAAGCTAAAGCATCACATAATTCATGAATTAAATGACGAACACAAACAATTGAGTTTTTTCTAGAAACTTTGACCTTGAAATTCAATTCGTTTCTTCGATTTAGGAACTGAGATTTTGCAGATAGTTTCACGATGAGATTGTGAACACTTCTACATTTTCACAGTTCCTCAATTTGTTCTTGATTGATCCGGAGACCTAATCGCCTTGACTTTTTGAAGAACGAAGAACACGAATCAAATAGCTTCAAATATGTTGTTGTTGATTCAATTTGATGGTGAACGAGGTTTATGATTATGATATAGATCATGTATTTCAGCCAGTGTTGTAAAATCTCTTTATTTCTCTCTGAGATCTCGTTTTTGGAAGGCAGCCGAAACGAGATGTCCATCTCTCGAGATTTCTCAATCAACGAAGTCAAACTTGGTCAAAGTCACAATTTATCGAATTTTCTCGTTCATTTCTTGAATTTTTTAATAAAATCTAGTAATTTCTCGGGCTTTCTCAATCATTTTTTGAATTTTTTTGTAAAATCTCGTAAAAGTAAATATAAATATACAAATATTTATAGATATATTTATATTTATATTAGAACAACTGAAAAGTCAACATAAGTCAACGTCCTAGATCTCCCCGAGAAACTTACAAGATGCCGAGATCTCCCAAAAAATGTCCAAACGAGATTTTCCCGAGATCCGAGTTCTCCAACCTTGATTTCAGCTCAATTCATTATACGAATCTGTAGAAACGATTAAACGGTATTAATTGATCAAATATTCAATATCGAGTGAGGAATAACTCGATATTAGGTTTTATATCAAAAAAACAACTCAAATACTTATGATCTAGTTAATCAAATAGACTTTGATACGTTATAGATCGACAAACTGAACTGCTAGACCTGTAAAGAATCAAAAACACGGCTAGAGTTGAGTTATGGTTCGTAACCCTAACAATGATCCCGAATTTCTCCTTAAATAAGTTATGCACGTATAACCGTGCGGTTGCACCATGCAACCGTGCGGTTGCACTTGTATCCGTACGGATGCATTCTGCCTCCGTGTGGTTACACAGACAATAATTAGCTTAACATTAAATGCATACAATCGATTGTAAGCGTAATAGAAAACGTAATAAAACAACAATCAATTGTACGAGTACTTATAATGTCCATAGAATTCACGAATACACAATAATGAACTAAGGACTTACGATTATGCACTAACAGAATCATCATGAGAAAAATTCACAATTTGAAGGTGATGAAGAACGTGAACGTACTGTTGCAGTTTCCCACAAATTGAAGGTGATAAGAAATCATTTGTGATTGATCTAAATGCTGGAATTTATCTCTTAGACCTCACTTAAACTAATGATTCAAATGAACATTCTTCAAATGACGAAATGTAAATTTTAATAGAGGTATCTTTTTAATTATATCTGGGAACATTTTTTAAATGTATGTATATAATAAATATGGGTTATAAAATTCGAGGTCCTTAAATAAATTGAGGCCCCGGCTACACACTTAGAACACCTTTAAAGACGTCTCTATTGACTTTAAATCCGATGATAGTGCGGAGTTTTCCGCTATTTTCTGATAACGTGGCTGATGAGATGACATTTACATGAATGAGACGTATGATACGTATCACCTGTAATTTTTTCAAAATATAAATCCCTTGTACGTACTAAACTAAAATCAAAACCTTTATTTAACAATGTTAAAAGTAATATCTATTTTACTGAAAAAAACTAGTTTTTCATGTTATTTAAAAAAAAAAAAACCCTGCAAAAACTTGTAAAGGGCATGTGGGAGGTGGGACCAGGGGTCTCGTGAGTGTATTCATTTCCAAGACCTCCTCTCCTTTTCGAGTCAGACCCATTTAATGAAAGAATCCAAATCCATATATAGAATCCAAGCACTCATGTCCTTTTCAAACCCACAATCTCTTCTTCCCTTCAGTTTTTCCCCCACAAATATGATCAACCCTTTTCACCCTGTTTATGCTTTTTTCAATTCCTTTATTAACAAACACAATACGGAGTAAATAATAAATTCATTTGTTTATATCAATGCTTTCCTACATGATTATAGTACCTTAATTTCCTCACCAGTGCCATATGGTACAGGTTGATTCTTGTCTATGTTTTATTTCCGTTGAATCGGTGTTAATTATGGAACATGTCAAAAGTGGTCCCAACTGTATTTAAGCGCCTATAACCCTTAGAATCGCTTTATCCTAACTTGGTTTAAATTGGGATGGTTAGGATGGCGGAGTTAGGGAATCCTAGATCCGAACTCGATTAAAAAACCCGTGCTAAACTTAGATCCGACGGGTCATAATTTAGTTACTAACTAGCGGATAAACGGGTTTTTCAACGGATATCCGGATCACCGTTTACTTACGAACTATCGGGTAAACTGGTTTTCCCGCGGTTATTTGAGTCTTTTTTCGGGTTACGGACCTAGTGATCTGGTATACGGGCTGAGTGATCGGGTTTACGGGCCAAGTATATGTACTTAGGTTTTTTTTTTTTGGCTATACGGACCGGGTAACCGAGTTTGTGTCTAAAACCACCCCTTACCCGAACCCACAAAAAAAATTAAACATCAATCTCATACACGGTCCTAGACCCATTTAACCATATTTATTAAGTTGATTATATATAACAATGACACTACACATTCTCACCGAATATAATGTATGAAGAGGTAAGATATAGTTGGTCATATGTGTACAAAAGATAAAGAGCCCCGTAAAACCTACGATAGACGTGATGATTATATATAAGATATAGGTACAACAAAAAAGAAAAAAACTCGGACCGTGGGTCAACCCAAATCAATCCAACCAGGGGCGGTTTTTAATGGGGACAGGCGGGGGCAGCCGCCCCCAGTGGATTTGCAATTTTCAGTGTAAATTTTTTAGATTTTTCGACTTTGCCCCCAGTGGATTTTTTTTTTTGCCTCAAAACCAACATATTTTGCCCAAAACCTTTAAATTTTGCCCAAAAATCTCCAAATTTTACCCCAAAACCTTCAAATTTTGTCCCAAAACCTCCACAATTTGCTTAAAAACCTCTATTTTTTGACCCAAAATCTCCATATTTTGCCCAAAAATTTGACACGGATTTAAATTTTTTTTTTTTTGCCCCCGGTGACTTGGAATCCTGGTACCGCCACTGAATCCAACCATATTACATAATACCTGTATTGAGATAAAGCTCTTCTGACCTTAACTCACCCGAAACATCCATTTTGTCACCTTTGATCTAATGATCGAAAACCTAAGCCCTCGTTTGGTTCACAAAATTCAATAGGATTCCGTATGCCAAACAGGTCTAAGAGTTTAAAGTCAAGTTACATGTTACAAAGTCTACAACTTAATTGTACGAAGAAGAATCAGATAGACTAGACCTTTCGATAAAAAGAGCATAATCACATATGGAGAAACAAAACATTTAGTATATATCATAGTTAAAGGTTGTGAGATCAATATTTGATTGCATCACACTGAGGGTTCACAAAGAAGAAACTCAATTAGTTAGAGAATAGTACCTTCAATCCCATGTTTCATTTTCTTCTTTAATCATACTTCTACATAACGTTTTGATAATTTTATGGGACCAACTCCATCATGACATTTGTACCGGGTCCAAAACAGGACTAATGGGCTCACTAATGGGTCTTTTCCTCTCATTATTAAAATTTAAGTCAACCTCTGTAAGTCAATGCTTGACCACTCACATCCATGTTGGCATGTTAATGTTGTACTTTTGTCTCGGTGCCTATATTATATACGGTAAGTTCTCTTGAGTAGCATCATCGACGATAGTTCTACAAGATTGTTTTATACCAAGTTGATCTATTCTCTTGTTTTTTTTGGATAGTTGGGTTTGAAATCACTGATGGGATCGAAAAACACCCATCCAATCATTTTCTACGCACATACGCGTTTCTGGTCGGAAACCCGAACCGCATACTAGGGACTCAATCCATCAATCCATACGGGCATGTGGATCGAGCAGAACTCCTAAGTGCGGGTCGGTAAAACTTCCCTCACGGGTCACGGACTTTTTAAAGAGCCGAGATCGAACATTTGACCTCAACTGCGCACAAAACTCAAGATATTGGGGTTGAACCATTGGGCCACGAAGGCAGCTACAACCCTGTAAAATCTGTTTTCTTGATTATAGATCTAATCCCAACTCCTAATGAAACAGCCATAATGGTGCAAGTATAGACAATAAACAGCTCACAAGATTAACATACTATAACATGGTGTGCTGTACAGCTAAAGTGTCAAGGTTCTTGAAACATTAATATTTCCAAAATCCATTTTTAAGGTAAAAGCAAAATAATACTAATACAGTAGCATAATATTTAATCATGTCCATCATAGACGCTAACCAAACCGGTCAAGTCACTCTAAGCCTGGACTAATATTTTTCAAGGCAGAGTTCTGCTAAGCACGCGAGGTCCTCATTGGTCTCAGCCCATACAATCAAAAATATACCAGGCCGGTGGTCATGATAGCCTCAAAGGCCCAAAGTTCTTTTTGCTATTATTAATTTCTAGTAGATGTTATTAATATTCACTCACCAATACCATATGGTTTTACGATTAATGTATGACAGAATTGATATGTACAACACATAAGTCCAATAGTCTATCCTTTTCTAAAACCAATTGGTGATAGAGGGACTTTCCCTTTGACTTATATGCATACATTTGTTTTTGTCCATGATCGATGTGGGATATTTTCCCAACAATGTGTATAAGGTAGAAGTGGCAATTTAACTAATTGTGACTTATATTTTCCAATTCGGATCGTATTTATGTTGGCTTCATTTGGAGGATCGCGCACATGGAAATTGGTTAACCCCTGTTGCTGTTTTAGTTCCTGTGTGTCATATGGGCTCAAAGTGTGAAACTACATTTAAATACTTGCCACCCTCATATTTCTTTATGATAAATATATTAAATATTAAATTGTACTGTAATATATTTTTTTATAAAAAAAATAGACAAAACATGTTCATGGGTCAACTTTCAACCCAAATTGATCAGGCCCATTTTCTTATATTACATGTCACTTGTTTAGATATTGACATGGTTTCACCTGTTACCTAACTCGCCTAACGAACTTTCCTAACAAACTCATTGTCACCTATAATTATAATGATTAGCAGTGATGCAATTCCAAACTCCGTGTTTTTAAAGGTTACAGGACAATAATGCTTATGCAGTTTGATATTAATACTTGATCAAGTTCATGTCTAACAAGATCTGCTTACAAGATTTGTCGATAACAGTGTTGCTGTTGGAAAAAATTGGTTAAAAGTGTGTTTTCACCAACATTGGACACTAATTAATATATGATGAGTAGTCAATATTAATGATGATAAAAATGAGTTTTGTAGCCACTAGCGAGGGCTTTACAATGAACTAAAGTGTGTACAAAACGGGATAAAGGTGAATGAGATATCGAGTCTCAAAATTGTGCTTTTAGTGCAAATTTTAAAAAGCTTTTAGAAAGTATGTGGAAACCTAAGGAGTGTGCTTCCACTATAAATAAGCCTTATGGGTATGAAGAAATACACACCACAAATGAAACCATAACACACACTAAGATTTTCATCTCAATCACAACAAGGCCTCCTGTTTAGGTTATCTTTCAGGCAAGTGTTAAAGTCCGGCAGTACGCTGCTTCGGATCGGTGTATCCTGGGAACAGACGTCGAATCTGTTTAAGGGAATTGTGTCAAACACAAGCCCGGTTCAACCCTTCAATCGGTTAGATCGTTTTAACTTTCTCTTTTTGGTTGATTATATGCTTGGCTATTTCAGTTTCGTATATACATATTTACCTACAAACTTAAACAGACTCGAGTATACGAAACTGATCTGAACGGTATTTAAATTTATTGAAACTGATCTTTATCGAAAGTATTTGTTACGATACTGTGTTTAGTTATTCGTATGAATTATAAGAGTTAAAACTGATCTTTATCTTTATTATATGACAAATTAATTGTTTGTGATATAAACTGATGTGTTGTTCTTTTGGTAAAAACAACTCAATTAACTTGTATTTTCAAACTAATATGATTATAATCATAATAGTTTGAAATCATTTTATTTCCCATTCTTCCGACTACGACTTATGAATTGTTGTGTTGATCCTATCAGATCTGAACTTATAATATATATGTTGATGTCATAGGTGCTACTGATTTAAAAGGCGTATATGTTATGTTATATACACCGACTCTATACTCATGTTAACAGTCTTAAGTTGTTCTATTAATCTGGTGTCGGTTCTATATGATCTGAATCTGCTGAAAACTTGTTGATGCTTATCTAATTAACATGCGATATAAATATATTTGTTTATTCATTGTGTTTGCGTGTAAATAGTACGGAGTTATAAGATCATAGTTTGTTACTGTATGGTTATTAAACATGTACTCCGTAGTAAATAAATTGATAGTTGGTATGTTCTATCATAACAAGAGTAATATAATATTACTGTGATTTTGCATATATGAATTATGATGAAAACAAATATTAGTATAATAATATTGTGATGATTCTTGTGATTATAATATATCCACTAATTATATGATTACAAGAATAAGTGGACCTTTAAAATGAATAATTTAACTACTACATGATTATGTCTGCAACTTATATAATATGTCTTATATATATTAGTGGACCTTAAGAATATTTAACTATATTGAGAAAATAATATATCTTGTTTTATTTGTGGTATTTACAATTGCTATCTGCCCCATTATTTTGGCCTGATAGTTGCTTTGCTATTTTACGTATGTTGGTCTGATCATAATTATTGCCATAATTTAATTGAAACTTTTGTTATTTACTATAATTTGAATGGAGTTGCAACAGTTAAATAAGTGTTAATTATAGGTGTCGAAATAACTGCTATGCAACTGATGATTATGGTCATAAATTGCTACTGTAATTGCATACTACTTGGATGCTATTTATTCGGATTACATTTATAAAAGTTAAATAAAATTTGTTAAATTCATTCGAGAATTTAGGAGTTTGCTTTGGACTGATTATGGTAAAATAATAAATATTATTTTATTTTATTTCATCGATGGTGATTATAGTTTGTTAAACATCTACGTGAATCGATTTGGTATAACATGAATGTATGTTACTATGACATGGATATATTAATGAAACGTATTTATGTCAGGTAATATTTTTATATTACTGTGTTATATACGGATAACATTTGTTAACTATAATTATAACATTATAATTGTCGAATGTGTCATGTGATGTATGCATATATATGATTAAGGATATACAGATCATGAATTTTTCTAAAATTGAACATGTGTATGCTTTTAATTTGCTAATTGTACATGATCGAATATGATGTATAATTTGAACTGAGCTAACATGTTCGTATTTGATTAATATGGCGTAAGGCACATGTTATTATTATGTTTTTTTTTTTTTTGCACTTATTATGATATTAAATATTCGATATGTTATCTAATATTTGATTGATTTATATTGTTAGAATTTGTTACTAACAATTTTGATTTCGAGATCAACTTTGTTTCAACTAATTTTCACCGCTGTCGAATGCGGTTCGTTCTCATGTTGAAGAAATTCGAAAAATTCATTGGTGTGAACTTTAAACGTTGACGGTAAAAGATGTTCTTTTACCTGACCACGTTGAACCTTGCGAGGTTCATGTCTAAAACTGCTCCCCAACTAAAGGGGAACAGTTCTTACTCAGGCTGAAAGACCTGAAAAGTTCACTTGTGTGAAATTTAAGCGTTGACAGAAAAAGATGTTCTTTTATCTAATCACGCTGAACCTTGCGAGGTTCTTGACTGAACTACTTCCCAAGTTGCGAAAAGGGAACATGATTCTCAAAAGGTGAGCGCGGTACAGGTTTGGAATCATTCAGATTACTTGTGCGCAAGTCGATCGTTCTATAACGTGTATTCGAACAGTCTTCGGACCGTTTTCGGACTGATTTCGAACTATATTTCGATCGATCTGTTTCCAGACAGTATTCGACACTGGTTATAGACTGTCTTCGGGACAGTATTCGGACAGTTTTATACTGTTATTAAACCGGATTTAAACTTGTTTGTTTAACAGCTCGGCTTAAACATGTTTGGTTTAATCGGTTTCGTTGAAATGGTTTAGCTTAATCGTTTACTATAAACCTTTTGGTTTTAACATGTTTGGTTTACATGTTTGTGTTTAACCCTACTTGGTTTAACTATAGGGTTAAAACCTGCTCGGTTTACCCGTTTGAGTTGAAACGGTTTTAAGGTGATACCTGTTTGGTTACCCGTTTGAGTTTAAACCTGTTTGGTTTACTTGTTTGGGTCGAAACCTATTTAGTTTACCCGGTTGGGTTTATACCTATTTGGTTTACTTGTTTAGGTTGAACCTGCTCGATTTACCTATTTGGTTGAAACATGATTGGTTTAATCTAGTTGAGTTGAAACATGTTTGGTTTCACTCAGTTTGTTCACGGTAAAATGAAACTTTTATTTGGGTTGAAACCCCAAATTAGTTTAGTTCACGTGGTATTTGCAGACTGAAATTTTCTGTTTTGCTAAAACAGTTTATTTTAGTATATATTCCAGATTGATGATCCTGGAAAAATTGAATTCTGGATAGGAACTCACATTGAATAATGTGTTGTATGTTCATGAGATTCGTAAGGAATCTGGTGTCCGAATGGTTGTTGAACAAATTTGGCTTCAGAATAGAGTTTGAATTAGGTCATGTTGACCAAAGTGGAATGTTTGTTTGAGAGGGTTATGCCCTTAATGGTATATTCAAACTATAGATGGGAAACTTGTGCTGAAGTCAAATTAATGAGATCGTCCTTTAAATCGGTTGAAAGAATAACCGAACACCTTGATAAGATCTACACGGATGTGTGTGATTTTAGATCCAGTCTAACGATGAATGAAAACAGATACTTTATTTCGTTTATCGATGATAGACGAATGTTTACTTGTTGAAAAGTAAAAATGAAGCAATAGATTCGTTGTAATAAAGGTGGTGAATATATCGCACGTTTTGCTGAATTTTGTTCACAAAATGGCATTAGAAATGAATTCACTGCACCTTACTCATCTCAATCGAGTGAGACTATTGAACGAAAGAATAGAACCTTGAAAGAAATGGTGAATGCCAAGTTGGTGAGTTCTGGTATAAGCTAGTCAATGTGGGGGGATGTCATCCTATCGGCAAACTATCTATTAAATAAGATACCCCAAAAGAAAAGGGATGAAACCCATACGAGTTATGGTGGAAAAGAAAACCATCATATGAGTACCTCAAAGTGTGGGGGTGCCTAGCAAAGGTAGTTGTTCCCTACCTAAGGCACAAAAGATAGGATCAAAGACTATTGACTGCATATTTATCGGATGTGCTAAACATAGTAGTGCATATCGCTACCTTGTGCATGAATCCAAGATTTTGGTTATACACAAAGGTTCGATAATAGAATCGAGAAACGCTTCATTCTTTAAAATGTATTTTCATACATTACAAATGAACGTGAAAGTTCATCCAGGATAGACGAGAACGTGTTCTAGATGAGACACCTAATGAGCTAGTTCAATAGGAACTAGTATGATTAAAGAAACTTTCTCGATAAATGGCATACACATTATGCTTATAGAGGAACTAAAACTGAATGTATAAAAGATGTACATAATATTTGAGACCCTTTTAAATTGTATATTTAAGACGGTGTTTATGTATGTGAAGTCCATTTTGTCATGATACAAGAGATATGGTATGACATTTCTTGTGAGAAAAGCTATGGAGAATATGAATGATGCGTCTTTTATTCTAATGCTTTGGACATAAAGTCTATGGAGTACTAGACTTGGACTTGTTAATGATGATCATCTGCAGAGATCAATTAACAAATAATATTTTATTGTGTTGAACATATTTAAAAACAAAATCAATTTCATTCAGTAATAGAAGGATTTGGTATATTGTGAACATCATTGATGATGTGAATTATTCGCATGTTATGTGAATTATGATATTGAAGATAATTTATTTTAAGATTTGAATTACCTAATCAGAATTCAGACGTGAAAATATAATTTGAGTGCGAGAACTTTATTAAGTTTTCTAAATTCGACGTCTCTAGGTCAAACCTAGAATATGACTAAGAATTGCTCAAATGTGCTAAAAGATGGATCACAAAAGATGCAAATCTTATGTGTGAGCATTTGAATGCTTGATTGATTAAATTCATATTAGATATATATGATTATGATATCAAGTTGCAAGACATGTGGGGGAAAGCTTTGAAAGAATAAGCAGTAACCCTAGTTAGTTGTGTAAAATGAACACAATAGCTTGTAAATGTGGGGGTGTCTTGCATTTTCTATCAAGAACAAGGTTCACGATAACGCGTTCTAATGTATCTAATGAGTTGTACTAGATCCGACTTAGCATATGCTGTAAGCAAGCTAAGTATATACAAGAGTAATTCAACTACATCTCATTAGAGTTGTATGATTAGGTAATTAGAGTTGTATGATTAGGTTAATTCAGTGACAGATATCCTTCAGTGATCGAGGGACACTCTGAGGAAAATTGGATATCTGATAAGATGATTCCAGAGCAACAAGTGCGTATGTATTCACACTTAAAGGTGCTGCTAAATCGTGGAAATCGTTTAAACAAGCGGTTATTGCTAGATCCATGATGGAATCAGAATTCATCGCTTCAGATAAAGCTGGTGAAAAGGAGAATGGCTACGTCAATTCGTTGAGAATCTACCAAGATGGCCTAAGCCGGTGTCGGCCATATGTATACGTTGTAATAGCCAATCGGTGATTGGTAGAGCTCATATTACAATGTGTAATGGTAAGATTGACGTGGACATAATAACGTACGACAACTAATCTCTAGAGAAATTATCATTATTGACTATGTACAGTCAAAGGATAATGTTGCGGATCCGCTGACAAAAGGCTTAAGCAGAGAGTTAGTATATGAGTCGTGCGTGGGAATGTGACTGAAGCCCATGAAAGGCTAAGTTTATATGAAGGAAAACCTAACTCAGTTGACTGGAGATCCCAAGATCTGAGTTCAATAGGATAACCTACTTGTATGAACTGGCGAAGTCACTGTGGGGGAGTTAATTACTAAACTAGCAACCCCTACACCTTTTAAAGGGAGTTTACTAATTAAGAGTAGACTTCCTAGTCCATTCCTAAAAGTGACAAGTAAGAGGATAAGCCTATGGCTTTTAATGATTCAACTGAAATAACCATGCGTGGTTAATCAGTAGCCACGTTGTGGTGAATCACCTATGTGAGAGAGAAGTGGGGTCGCTTCGAAGAGTATTGTTGGGGCACAATATTTGATAAGCTCTCGCAGAACCAGGCTAATGTTCATGACCATAACGAACATAACTATGAGGACTTGATGTTGTCAGGGAGAGTCTTGTGTGAAGCGTATTGTCGCCTACACAAACGGCAGATGAGTTCAAAGACATCGCCGTCTACTCAGAGCCAGTAGACTAAGTACGTTTTCACAAGCGAAATTTCAAAGGGTAACACCTACTTATCGTATGCAAGATTCAACCGCTGAAATTTAATCGAAAGATTGTTGTTTCTGAGATCGATCTCCATTCATGTGGGGGATTGTTGGAAAAAATTGGTTAAAAGTGTGTTTTCACCAACATTGGACACTAATTAATATATGATGAGTAGTCAATATTAATGATGATAAAAATGAGTTTTGTAGCCACTAGCGACGGCTTTACAATGAACTAAAGTGTGTCCAAAACGGGATAAAGGTGAATGAGATATCGAGTCTCAAAATTGTGCGTTTAGTGCAAATTTTAAAAAGCTTTTAGAAAGTATGTGGAAACCTAAGGAGTGTGCTTCCACTATAAATAAGCCTTATGGGTATGAAGAAATACACACCACAAATGAAACCATAACACACACTAAGATTTTCATCTCAATCACAACAAGGCCTCCTGTTTAGGTTATCTTTCAGGCAAGTGTTAAAGTCCGGCAGTACGCTGCTTCGGACCGGTGTATCCTGGGAACAGACGTCGAATCTGTTTAAGGAAATTGTGTCAAACACAAGTCCGGTTCAACCCTTCAATCGGTTAGATCGTTTTAACTTTCTCTTTTTGGTTGATTATATGCTTGGCTATTTTAGTTTCGTATATACATATTTACCTCCAGTTGCAATATTCACGGAAAACGGGTTGGCAGATCAAAAGACTGAATGATAACTGTCATCTTAAGCTCGTGTAGTAGTTAGGTAAAACATAAATATATATGTCTCACATTATGTGAACCATCCAATAGATCCAATACTACATTTCATTTTGAGGTGCTTCTATTCACCTCTGTTGGTATCTATTCGTGGGATCAAGGGTGTTTTTTTCAGCATTCATTAGCTTGTTTCAGTTTCTCGCGGCTTTAATCAAGTTCTGGCTGCGCATCCCACTGTTCTTATTACTTTCGGGCCTGCGTATAATACTTGTGGTTTTTATGTGTAGTTTGGTTTACTCCTTGTGGAAGTTTTTGTAGGGATTTAACAAGTTTCATAATACTTAAAACCTTTTAAGAATCATTCAAAGCGGAAACATGTAAATAACCATTTATTAGACTTGTTAAACTTTAACCAATTTAAAGTTAAATCCCACAAGGATCAAGTTGTTTAATATACTTACAAACTACAAGAGAGTTTATATGTTATACCTTCTCCAAGTTAGGAGGTTAAAATGATGATGAAGATGATGAACAAGTGTGTAAAATCCTAAACCTATGATGCACCAACACCACCCTTGAACTTAGTTATGTTTTAGACACTTAATCACCTTTAAACCAAGCTTGTAACCCACTTCCTTTGAACCCAAGATTCTGGACAGCAGCTTGTCAAAAGATGATGGTGAATGGAGTCTCAAAACTATGAAACCTCAAGAGATAATATCCCAAACTTATCACCAACACCCTAGCCTTTAGTTAGGATTTTATTAGACACTTGATTAGAGCTTTAAAAACAAGAAATGAACCCACTTGTGCAGCTGCAAAACCACGACTGAAATGGCAGCAGGAAGCTGTATTTCTTGTTCTTTTTCTCACTTGAAAGAGTGTGTATGCATGTGTATTTTTATTCTTTGGTCAAGAGCATGCATCTAAGTAATTGTGCTATGTTGGAAGCATCAAAAGTGAGCATGGGTGGGCTCTCTTGGAGACCCAAATCTGCCACTCTTGTTGTGTGTTTATAAAATGTAGCAATTTTTATAAAACTTGCAAAAGAAACCATATAAATATTTGCTACTTTCATATTTATATAAACCACTTAAAAAAACATTACACAATATAGTTATTTAAACCTATAAATAACTAAATCCATATCATATATAAATTATCCAAATAATTTATCTCAAGTGATGATATTTTAGAAACCCGATTTTCTAAAATCCAAGTGTCGCGTATTTGTTTAATGATCCAATCGTTAAGATCAAATACGTATAAGGTGTAGGTAAGTTTGTTATTGGGTATGACCCGACTTGGATCATAACATATTAGCCACATAAATTTAATATGTTTCTCGGGCATACGAAAAGCCTTCAATCTCCCACTTGCACGAGAAACATAAGAAATTAATGCAAGTGATGGATACCACCTAACGACCGTCCATCACCCCCAATATGTTATGAGTTTGTGCCATTCAATAACATCATCCCTTTCGAGTTCCATCTCGAATATGAATAGGTGAGTCTTTCATTATTTCCTTTCATCCTAGATGTCATGTTAAATCCAAGAGATACAGAGTGATCACTCTCTTTTAGATTTAACTTTATCAGGCCTTAGACATCTGACTCTCAAAGAATAAGAGGGACAAATTCCATCTTGACTACATACGTCCTAAATATGTACCTTGCATTATACCTGAGCTCTTCCTTGTGAGCTACCATATTTCAGAATAGCGAAGGAAAGAATCAAGGCACAATACTTGGTAAATATCCGAACCCAATATGTATCTCAGGTCAGAGGATACAATGATATTCGCCTTTACTCAAGATTACATGTGATCAACCACAAAGGCTCCATTTAGTAAATCTTGAGAGCGGGTCTTCCAATATTTGTATCCTACAAATATCTATGAACCTTGGTTGCAACCTTGCCCTTCATTCATCCCGTGAATGTATACCAATCCAAGTTCATAATAGTCTAAACTTCACACTTGTTCCCACGAATGTGATCGACTACGGAATTTTAGAATAATTACTTATTCATGGATAAAATATGCAAAATAGGAACATAACTCAAAATAAATTAATGCCATAATTATATTAATGAGTTTGAACAATTTCGTTCCGTTACAATACTTAAAACAGATCACAACCAATCACTAGAATATCGAAGCCCTAATGCACTAACATGCCCTTGATGTTTTGCACCATGTAAGAGCTTCGTGAGTGGATCCGCTATATTAAGATCTGTGTGAACTTTGCAAATACATATCTTTCCCTTTTCAACTTCATCCCTTATGTAGTTGAATCTCCGCTCAATGTGACGGGTCTTTTGGTGAGCACGAGGTTCCTTGATTTGAGCAATCGCACCCTCGTTGTCACAAAAGATCTCAAGAGGGTCCTGAATGGAAGGGACTACTCCTAAGTAGTCGATGAATTTCTTCATCCATGCAGCTTCCTGAGCTACCAATGATGCGGCGATGTACTCCGACTCTGTAGTGGATAAAGCAACAACATCCTGTTTTGAACTCTTCCAAGAGACTGCACCACCATTTAATGTGAAGACATAACCGGACTGTGATCGAGAATCATCTCGATCAGTTTGGAAACTCGCGTCCACGTAACCTTTTACAGCGAGTTCCTCCTCACCAGACCCATATATTAGAAACATATCCTTAGTTCTCCTAAGGTATTTCAATATACTTTTGACAGCAATCCAATGACTGTTGCCTGGGTTATTCTGGTATCTACTTGTCAGGCTTAGAGCGCATGACACATCAGGTCTAGTGCATATCATTGCATACATGATTGACCCAATGGCAGAAGCATATGGGACTTTCTTCATTCTCTCCTGTTCATCTTTCGTGGTGGGGCACTGAGATGAACTGAGAAGTGTTCCCTTTTGAATAGGTACCAAACCTTTCTTAGAGTTCTCCATCTTGAACCTTTTCAAGATCTTTTCAATGTATGCACTTTGATTTAAACCTATCAGTTTCTTGGATCTATCCCTGTAGATCCCAATCCCCAAAACGTATTGTGCTTCTCCAAGATCCTTAATGGAGAAGCATTTGCTTATCCAAGTTTTAACACCTTGCATTGCCGGAATATCATTTCCAAATAACAATATATCATCCACATATAGTACAAGGAACATGATAGTGCTCCCACTAGCTTTCTTGTATACACAAGCTTCATCACCATTTTTAATGAAGCCAAATTTCTTGGCCTCCTCATTAAAACGATGATTCCACATTCTAGATGCTTGTTTCAATCCGTAGATTGACTTCTTTAACTTGCATACCTTTTTAGGATATTTCGGATCAACAAAACCCTCAGGCTGAACCATATAGACATCTTCCTCAAGATGTCCGTTTAGGAAAGCGGTCTTGACATCCATCTGCCATATTTCATAATCATAATGAGCAGCAATGGCAAGTAATATCCTAATAGACTTTAGCATCGCCACAGGCGAAAAAGTTTCATCATAGTCAACCCCTTGAGTTTGAGTGAAACCTTTTGCTACAAGTCTAGCTTTATATGTATCCAAGTTTCCATGTATGTCGGTTTTCATTTTGAACAGCCATTTACAATCAACTAGCCTAGAGCCAGGAGGTTGTGCAACAAGTTCCCAAACTTGGTTGTCATACATGGATTGCATCTCAGCGTTCATGGCTTCCTGCCATTTATCTTTATCAATCCTTGATAAAGCATCTTGGTAGTTTATTGGTTCATCCAAATCAACCATATAGCAACCATCCATGAGAAACCCATATCTCTCAGGAGGATTACTAATCCTACCAGATCTGCGAACGTCTTATGTATTTTGATCATCCATCTGATCACTCTCAACATTTTCATGTTGAGTGCTAGTGTCAGTCAATTGTGTATCATCTACTTGATCTTGAACCTCTTCAAGATCTATCTTCCTTTCACTTTTGCCTTCCATTAGGAACTTAGTTTCAAGGAATTCAGCCTTCCGAGCAACAAATACATTCTGCTCGGAAGGATCATAGAAATAGTATCCCATATCATCCTTGGGATATCCTATGAAGATACACTTCGTGGATCGAGCATTCAACTTATTAGGGACGTAACGCTTAGGGTAAGCTTCACATCCCCATACCTTTAAGTATGATAGAGATGGAGGTTTTCCAAACCACATCTCATGAGGTGTTCGTTTCACTTTCTTGGTTGGGGCCATATTTAAAATACGAGCCGCTGAGCATAGACAATAACCCCAGAATGATAGAGGTAACGAGCTTCTAGCCATCATAGATAGAACCATATCCATTAGGGTTCGGTTCCTCCTTTCGGACACACCATTAAGCTGTGGTGTCCCGGGTGGAGTAAGTTGCGAGATAATCCCACAACTTCTAAGATGATCTTGGAAGGCATCGCTTAGGTATTCACCTCCTCTATCGGTTCGAAGTACCTTAATTGTCTTATTGAGTTGATTTTGTACTTCGTTTTGATACTCTTTGAATGCTTCAAAAGTTTCGTCCTTATGTCTTAACAAGTAGACATATCCGAAACGACTGAAGTCATCAATGAAAGTAACGAAGTATCTTTCACCATTCCTAGCTATGGGCTTAAAGGGTCCACATACATCTGAATGTATTAATCCCAATAAGTCCTTAGCCCTTTCGTAGGTCCCTTTGAAAGGTGCTTTAGTCATTTTGCCTTGTAAACAAGATTCACATACATCAAACGAATCTAGTTCATTTGATTTCAAAAGGCCATTCTTTTGGAGTGTATGCATTCGATTCTTGTTTATGTGACCAAGGCGACAATGCCATAAGTAGGAATCACTCAAATCCCTTTTGAGTTTCTTGGTGCTAGTATGGTATATTGAGCTACTAGATGATGTGTCATCATGAACCAATTCATAAATTCCATTTGAAGGGGAAGCCTTAAAATAGAATACATTATCTAAATAAACGTGGATATCATCATTAACAAAATTAAGATAAAAACCACATTGTTATAAACGGGAAACTGAAATAATGTTTCGACATAAATCCGGTGCATACAAAACATTGTTCAAAATAAGTTCCAAACCACTTGGAAGCTTTAATACAAAGTCTCCTTGAGCCTTCACTTGCACTTTGGCTCCATTACCCATAAAGAGACTTGATGTTCCCGTTTGCTTGCTACTTCTTTTGAACCCATGCAAAGAATTGCAAATGTGAGTTCCACATCTAGTGTCTAATACCCATGTATTAGAAGAAGTAATACTAAGCTCTACATATACCATATATATATTACCTGAGGTTTGACCCGCATCCCTCTTTTCCTTCAACTCCTTAAGGTAGACCGGGCAGTTGCGTTTCCAGTGACCCATTTCACCGCAACCGAAGCACGGGTCTTCCTTGGGGTTTGCTTGTCCGGCAACCTTTTGCTTCTTGTTCTTGTTTTTGGTTGGGGTAACCATCCTCCCCTTTCCCTTGCCTTGATGGGCGGGTCCTTTCCTCTTAGCCGCCTTTGGCTTAGAGGTGTTATTACCTTTGGACCCACCATCATTGACCATTAGCACGGGTAAAGCCCTCTTACCCATGCTAGTTTCCGCCGTTCTAAGCATGCCATGAAGTTCGCCAATGGTCTTATCCATCTCATTCATATTGTAATTAATTACAAATTGGTCAAACCTCTTTGACAAGGAGTTTAGGATAAGATCCGTGGAAAGCTCATTAGATATGTTTAGATTAAGACGGTTTGCGCGATCAATGAGGCTCTTCATCTTAAGGACATAAGATGAAACGGATTGGGAGTCGTCCATACGACATGCATGAAGCGCTCGGACCATTTCAAAGAGCTCGACACGAGCTTGTTGAAGGAACATCTCCTTCAATTGCGTGATCATGTCGTATGCAGTGTGATGCTCGAAATCCTTTTGGAGTTCGGGTATCATAGTCCCAAGCATTAGGCAAGCGACTTGCACCGAATCGGCGCAATACTTATCCCAATAAGCCATGCCTTCCGTATCATCCTCATCGGGTTGATCGGGAATGGGGTCTTCCAACACATACGCCTTATCCTTAAGTTTGAGGACAATCCTAAGATTGCGGAACCAATCCATAAAGTTCGTATGGTTGAGTTTGTCTTTCTCGAGGAGAGATCTTAACGATAGGTTGTTCAAGTTAATAGGTGCGTTTTGCATGTTGTTGTTATTGGCGACCATCTACAAAATTTAACAAAGTTCATTTAAGTATCGATTTTAAATTTAACAATCAATACCCTTTAAATCCAATTGATATATATATATTAAATTTTAGAATCCAACGGTAAACCAAATTTCGGTTAGGTGACCTTTATCCCGTCATTTGATTTAGCTAGGTAGTCATTATATGACAATTGCAATCCTTTTGCAACTTCTAAATTATGGGATCATGCAATCCTTTTGCATGGTATATTTATCCCATCAACGCCTATTTGTTCCTCATGCTTCGGTGACCCTAAGTTCATGATTCCCAAATCAAGTCGTCCTACTTGTGTAAACGTGTAAACTTAACATACAAGTGGTTAGGTGACCTTTATCCCACAAGCATGCGAAATTCACCTTAATCATATTAGTTTGTTCATGACGGTTAGGTGACCTTTATCCCATCATGAGTTCCCTAATATGTCTAAGTGTCACATAAAAGGATGGCGTTTAACTTGTTTACCTTATTTGTTAAAGGGATTTTAAGTTTTCATTATTTCTAGTTTGAGAAAACTTTTATGCCATACACCAACATGCAATTAGTGTATGGTTCATTTGAAATCTATTTTCAAGTCATGTAATTTTAGCCAATTACTTGATATAAACCATTTTATACATATGATCCTTATCATGTTCTTAATAACCGTTTATTAGCGTCTTTTGCCATTTCAATTTAACCGATTAAATTGTAGTTTGGTACATTTCATGTTGTTAATAATTTAACCAATTAAATAGTAGTTTTGCTTGTTGTTAACTTGTGTGATAACTTGTTGTAGTAACATACACAATCCACAATCATACAAGAAATTAAAACAACCACGCATGCAAAACAAATGTTCACAATCAAGCCTTTGGTAGACATTTTGTTTAGCCGAAAACAAAATGCCATCGGGTAATGGGTCAAACACAAAGTAAGAGGTTTTAACCTCCCACTTAACCTTGCATCCACATGCTTCTTGAGTTCTTCAAGTCTTCATCATCTTCATCATTTTACAAAATATATCCTAATACATTTTGTCTAAAAAATGAAATTACAACCTAATCTATTTTACATACCAAATATAAAATAAATTACATAACCAAAATAATAATATTACAAACCAAATTGAATAAATATTATTACAAACCAAATGAATGAATTAAATCAACCAAACATGCAACCATTCAAACACGAGGTCAAGGCTTGATTGTGAATTTTAACATACAACATAATTGACCAAATGGCAAGTTCCAAAACCCATTTGGAACCTCCTTAAATTCGGCCAACCAACAAAACCACCCAAACACTTTAATTTTTGCATTTTACAATCATGCATGTACATAAAATGCAAAATATATAGTGAGTTTAATAATCATCTCGAAGCATATTTCAATAACTTCGGCTCTAGATACCATTGTAGGGATTTAACAAGTTTCATAATACTTAAAACCTTTTAAGAATCATTCAAAGCGGAAGCATGTAAATAACCATTTATTAGACTTGTTAAACTTTAACCAATTTAAAGTTAAATCCCACAAGGATCAAGTTGTTTAATATACTTACAAACTACAAGAGAGTTTAGATGTTATACCTTCTCCAAGTTAGGAGGTTAAAATGATGATGAAGATGATGAACAAGTGTGTAAAATCCTAAACCTTTGATGCACCAACACCACCCTTGAACTTAGTTTTGTTTTAGACACTTAATCACCTTTAAACCAAGCTTGTAACCCACTTCCTTTGAACCCAAGATTCTGGACAGTAGCTTGTCAAAAGATGATGGTGAATGGAGTCTCAAAACTATGAAACCTCAAGAGATAATACCCCAAACTTATCACCAACACCCTAGCCTTTAGTTAGGATTTTATTAGACACTTGATTAGAGCTTGAAAAATAAGAAATGAACCCACTTGTGCAGCTGCAAAACCACGACTGAAATGGCAGCAGGAAGCTGTATTTCTTGTTCTTTTTCTCACTTGAAAGAGTGTGTATGCATGTGTATTTTTATTCTTTGGTCAAGAGCATGCATCTAAGTAATTGTGCTATGTTGTAAGCATCAAAAGTGAGCATGGGTGGGCTCTCTTGGAGACCCAAATCTGCCACTCTTGTTGTGTGTTTATAAAATGTAGCAATTTTTATAAAACTTGCAAAAGAAATCATATAAATATTTGCTACTTTCATATTTATATAAACCACTTAAAAAAACATTACACAATATAGTTATTTAAACCTATAAATAACTAAATCCATATCATATATAAATTATCCAAATAATTTATCTCAAGTGATGATATTTTAGAAACCCAATTTTCTAAAATCCAAGTGTCGCGTATTTGTTTAATGATCCAATCGTTAAGATCAAATACGTATAAGGTGTAGGTAAGTTTGTTATTGGGTATGACCCGACTTGGATCATAACATATTAGCCACCTAAATTTAATATGTTTCTCGGGCATACGAAAAGCCTTTAGTTTTAGTTTGTTGTTCGCGATGCTGGTTGTCGTTTGTGGTTTTAACCATTTCTTGGTTGCAAATAATTTATCATTCAACTCAAGGGCAAAAGTTCAATCGTTAACAAAAAGGTAGTGAATGGGAGAACCAATTTATTCTTCAAACAAGGGCATGTTAGTACTTTTATATCACATGAATCCTGATCAGCATATGATACTTTGTATACTTGTTAACATGTTTGTAAATCAAAGATATTCGTGCTCGTTCGTGTTTGATTGCTTAACCGAATTTAAAATGTTAAACAGATACTAAAAACTCAAGAACAAAGATGTGTAAATCAACTAATTCATTGCCAAATGTTCGTCACCTAAACCTAATCTTTACACAGCTTTCTTGAACTCTTAATAAAAAAATAATAATGAAAAACTCAGATCGTGGTGGTTTGCAGTGGTTCTGTGTAACAATTGTGGTGGCAATGAGTGGTATAAAGGAGAAAGGGGTTGTTTAGGGTTCTGTGTAACATTGTGATGTTAGGCAAGGGAATATTCAACGGATATTTTCTGTAGGTTTCGTTAGTTTAGGTTAGGTTTAGGACTAGTTGTGTAAAGGTTTAGGACTTGGGTTGTAATAACAAATCACACCAACAGTTAATACAGTTTACAATGTTCACAAAACATTTACATAAGTGTTTGTATATTTATTAAAATGTACACAATTAGTTTTGATTAAGCAGAGAGACGGGTGCTACACTTGTTCACACACAATCATAGGCATATATGAGTTTTGTAAACTTGTTCCCAATTATATCACACTTTTCACCAATCCTTGATTTTTCGGGCATCTTCACCTATATATACATGTATATATAGGAATAGCGTTAAAATTCGAAATGGTAAATGAAATTGAAAAGGGAAAGATGTAAGCGGATCGGATGACGTACTCTTGTATGCGTATAAATCGCGAAGTGGGAAAGATGTTATTGCAGAAAAGTCGTACGGGAAAGTCTCTTGGCCGGATTTTAGAAATCGTAATGGTTTGCCCAAGGCCGTTTAGTTGGATTGGGTTGGTTTTTGTTGGTTTCTCATCGTTGTTTAGATGTTTGGTTTTTTGGTGTTTCATTTAGTTACCTTTTATCGTATTGTATGGGGTTGGTGTTTAGTACGGTTTTGGCTCGGGTTAGTTAGTTAATAGTTATCATATAGTAGCTTAGTTTACTTCCCCGAGCCTCATCGTTTTGGATTTTTGTATCTGTTTTATAGGCATCTTCATTTTTTGATGAAGGTTTCCTAGTTATTAATAGTAATCGTTATTTTGAAAGAAAAAAAAAAATGAAATTGAAAGGGCATAATTGACTTGTTGCATTGGATACTGCCCAGGGCTGCCCCATCACATTGGTCAATCATCCTACATAGCACAAATAAATATTCACATTTCACACCCGGCCCGCCCGCCCGCCCGGCCCACCCGGACCGCCCGACCCTATACAAAATAATATATACACACACAGTATAGTACAGTACATATAAATAAAACCCTTTTTCATTTCCTTTTGCTTAACAGAAAGAAATCGGCCTCCAATTCCGCCCTAAATTCTCCGATTCTCTCTGTCTGTGTAAACTAGCTTTAAATCATGGCGTTATCCGATAATTCACGTCAATCTCTGATCCCTAATTACCTATATTCATCGTCTTCAATCACTAACCAATTACTTATCGGAAAATTGAGCAGCGATTCAAACCCTAGCTTGTTTCCTACTGCTTCACCTCAAAAGGAACAGCAAAACTTCATGATTCCTGCTCCGAGCGAGCCGTTTGGTAAGATCGAGATGTACTCGCCTCAATTTTACGCTGCTTGCACTGCTGGTGGTATACTTAGTTGCGGTCTTACTCATATGGCCGTTACTCCTCTTGATCTTGTTAAATGTAACATGCAGGTATATCTATCTATATCTATATTCCTTTTATATCTCATGTTTTAAGCTGATTTTGTTTCAATTTGATTTTTGTTTAATTTATATGTTATATGATGTGTTGTACCTTGATTGATATTTACTGAATTTATATTCATTGCGTGGATCTGTTTATATGTTTAGATTGATGCTCTTAAATTGACTTATCGCTGGTGAAAAACTTAGTCCGTTTCTCAGATATTTTATATGCATTGAAATGGAGTGATTATGGAATTTTGCAAGTTATGATTTGGGTGATGATTATGCCTGGCAAACGGGTCAGGTTGGGTCAGTTTGGATAACGGGTCAAAATGGTTTTGGGTTGAAATGGGTCATAGGTCAAACGGGTCAATTTTTAAACGGGTCAAAATGGTTCAGGTTGGGTCGGTTTGGGTAATGGGTCGAAACGGGTCACAGGTCAAATGGGTTACATCACTTTTTTTTACATTTATTACATTATTTTAGTTATTATTATTTATTAAATATACATAAGAAACATTAATATACATAATAAATGATTTAAACATGAATGCTTTATAAATTTTTAACGAATGAAACTTTTTATGCTTGACCTATTTGACCCATTCACAAAACCCATTAGACCTATTTCTATTTATTGATCTGAGTATTGATACCCATTAGACCCGTTCATTCATTTTTTGTATAGAACTCAATAGGTTGGAGACAAACTCATTTGAATCTTTTTTTAAGTTTTGATTTACATTGCTAGGCCTAATTTTTCTCATGACCCAATTGACCCGAAAACTTGACCCATTTGACCCAAATTTGAGTGTTTGGGTCTCAATTGCCAGGTATAGTGATGATTGAAAATAATCTGATTCGGTTCGATGCATATCCATGGACCAATGGAACACCCAAAGCTGGAATTACGTGGGTTTATGTATGTCGGTTAATTGGTTAACTGTTGGATTATAGTTAATAGAGTGGTTTGAATATATTTACTTCATATAATATAATCCTTATTAAGAAAATCAGCCTTTTTTCCTACGCTTTCCTTAATCTTGTTTATCACAAACTGAATTATGTCTTTAATTGTATCATCTATCTGATACTGTTTTCTGATACAATTCTCTAAGAACACAATGCATGATTATTAATTTTAGAGGAAGGTTTACCTCCGAGAAAGGAATTCAGCTGGTCTTCCTATCGAAACTCCTTCAATTCGTTTGACTTATCGATCATATCCCATAAACTCCTTGTATTTGATTTTATTGCTTCTTTTACATCAAATACATCTACAAAATAAAAAATAAGACAATTTTTTGAAAGTTGAGTTGAAGTGGAAATTGAGTAGGTCATTTAGTTTACAATATAGTAGTAGAGTTTAGTTGTGGTTGAAATGCTATTTTTGGATTTACATTAAAATTAAAATTTGATAAGTGGGGTGTAAGCAAGCCAAGCTACTCATGATCTCCCCGAGTTCAACTCGTTACGACTTACAAGCTCAATTCGAGTCGAGCTTGAACTTATTTTGGAATCATTTAATAAACGAGCTTTAAATGGATCACGAGCCTATTATGCTTATACATTTACATTCATGCTCTGAATCTTGTTTCATGATATTGCTGTTTCTTGTGTCTGTCCTGCTCAAGATATATAGGTTTTGATATCTGGTCTTGATCCTAAAATCCCGAATAGATGGTCCTGATTCTGATCTGATCCTGAATCCGGAATGTGAAACCTAATCCTGAAAACTGTCCCTGACCAGACCCGATCCACACCCAGACCCGATCCACACCCGTTCCTGATCTGTTTCAGATCCGTTCCCAGAACCTGTTTCTGTTCTTGATTACTGTTCGAAATTTTGTTCGTGTTCCTGATTTCTTGTGCTTACAGATATGAATATTGACGTTATACATGATAAGTTTTATGGGATAATGAGTTGACCTATTAAAGTTTTATGATTAATTAATTTTGCTTCTGTTGGTCATTGCATTCTTCACAGACCAGTTTAATAAACCTGTCTTTTTGGTTAATCAGATTGACCCTGCTAAGTACAAGAGTATCTCGTCTGGTTTTGGGGTACTGTTGAAGGAACAAGGTTTGAGAGGATTCTTCAGGGGATGGGTACCTACCCTTCTTGGTTACAGTGCTCAAGGTGCGTGCAAGTTCGGGTTCTATGAGTTCTTCAAGAAATACTACTCTGACATTGCTGGGCCAGAGTATGCTGCTAAGTACAAGACTTTAATCTACCTTGCTGGTTCTGCATCTGCTGAGGTCATTGCTGATGTTGCCCTGTGTCCCATGGAGGCTGTGAAAGTTCGTGTCCAGACCCAACCTGGTTTTGCCAGGGGTTTGAGTGATGGACTTCCCAAGTTTGTCAGATCAGAAGGCGCACTTGGGTAGCTATTATTTTTTCTTCTTAAATTTTTAATTTGTTTTGTCTTTAGCTGTATAAAAATTAGTGTTCCCGTACATTCTCTCATTGAAAGTTTGCCACATGTAGATTATACAAGGGATTAGTGCCACTTTGGGGACGCCAAATACCATGTAAGTTCATGCATCTTATGTTTATGTCATATTTGAACATATTATTTACCTATTCTTTGCATATAGTTTGGAATTCGGTTCACAAATTAGGAATTTTATCACTAGAAATGTCTTTTACTTACTTCTAGAGGTGGGAAACCAGTGGGTTGGGTAACAGGTCAAAAGCTGAAAGTGGGTTCATTTGCATATAATTTAGAATTTGGATCTTTATTAAATAAAATTCTTTTACTAATATTTAGAGGTGGCAAAACTGGTGGGTTGGGTAACTCTTCAAAGCTGAAAGCTGGTTCAGGTCAATATTTGTAACATTTGTATATGGTGGAAATGGTCAAGTTTATCTAGAAACACTTATTTTATAAAATTTAATCAAATATATTACTCCGTATATTACTAGTTCTAAATGCAAGAATAATGGTACTTTGTGGCCCCTTTTTAATAAATTAATTTTGGAGGATTTTCACATGACAAGAGCAAGATGGGTTTTGACATATTTTTTTATCTAATATAATTATCTAATTATTTTGATTGTACCTAATTGACTCATCAGAGATAAAACATACAGCCGACCCGACCCGACCCGACCCGACCCATCCATAAGCAAATGGGTTGCCAACTCAAGCTATTTTCTCACCTTTTTTCCTTTTTCTTGGAACTACTTTGTGATGGTGCACCTCATATATACAAATGCATATTGAATCCATTTACATCTAATGATACAAATAAAATTAATTTGCAGATACAATGATGAAGTTTGCCTCGTTTGAGACTATAGTGGAGATGTTTTACAAGTATGCCATCCCTACACCCAAAAATGAATGCAGCAAATCGTTTCAACTCGGTGTTAGTTTTGCTGGTGGATATGTTGCCGGTGTTCTTTGTGCTGTTGTGTCTCATCCCGCTGATAATCTTGTCTCCTTCCTCAACAACGCCAAGGGCGCAAGTGCTCGAGATGTGAGTGCTTGCGGTTACACATTTTTAAATTCAATTGCTCCGTTTATCTTAAGACCTCTTTAATTAATATTTATTACTGTTATATTATTTTTATTATTTAAATTTTTTTTTTTTTCACCTTTCAGGCTGTGAAGAAGCTTGGAGTTTGGGGTCTTCTCACCCGAGGGCTTCCCCTACGTATTGTCATGATCGGAACACTCACTGGGGCTCAATGGGGAATTTATGATGCTTTTAAAGTATTTGTTGGGCTGTAAGTTTTCTGATCTGTTAAAACAATGTTGTTATTTTCCATGTTAAGTTTTGTAAGTAATTTTTTAACCAACTACGTGACGTGCAGGCCGACTACTGGTGGGGCTGCACCTCCAGCTGCAATTGAGGCTGCAAAAGCGTAGGATTCGGTGAAGTTTGTTGGCTGTAGTAGGAATGCTTATTTGCCAAAAGCTTAAATAAATATAGGGTATTTTGATACTGCTTCCTTGATTTTTGGACCAATGAAATTGGTGGTGATTTAGTTTGGTTCCTGCTATACTTTTGGAATTAGAAAAGACTGTTGGTTCTCATCCATTTTGAAACTTTTGGTTAGGATTTGGTACGAAATGTGTATCATGAAAATACAATGGTGCTATATTCCCTTGATAATGGGCCTACGGGATGAAATTGCCCAAGACAATGTGAATGTCGGTTTTTCGTTTTTATCATGGTTTTGTGTTTTATCATGGAGAGCAATGGTAAGGAATCAATTTCTTTAACTAAATGTGTTTCGTTTTCGATTTTCCCAGCTTACATGTGAGGGTGAGTAATCTAACTCCATACTTCACTTTACTATACTCTACTGTACTGTACGCATCCCTTTGTTTCCATTTTCCAACCCTTCCTCGGCCACCTCAAGATTTGAACCTAAGACCTCTTGCAAGAATGTCATGGTCTCAACCACTAGTCAACCTTGGGATGGTTAAATGTGTGATTACTAACCTTACTTAGAAATGGGCGCGTGTTACTGTTGATATACCTTGAAGGTTAGATCAATGTCTGAATGTGCGGTACAGAGAAATCAGACCCTGATATCTATTTTTCTTCGTGTATTTTGAAAAGAATAAAACATGCAATATCCATGTATATTATGTGAAAATGGTACTTTGAGTCTTTGACCTACAACCTCATGATGGTTGAATCTCATCTGGATAATGTTAGAATAATAAGGTTAGAAAAATGACCTTTTGGTGCGTCTAAATGTCTAATCTTCTAAACCAAGTTGTACTGCAGTTTTGTTGCAATACTTATATTTATTTGGAGGCATTTGACCACCTTAGAGAGGAGCATAATTCGTGTTAAGTTTTATATAGGCAGATATTTTATAAAGTACTAATTTGATTAGAATTGTGAATAGGCGTATGTCTTTAAATGACTTAATGGTCACCTTGCAGCATTGTAATAAGCATGATACTGATAACTAATGTGTGCATATTGGTACATCAAATTAACTTTATGGTTTCAAATCTCTGAGATGCCAATATTGGTACATTAATATCAAGTTAAGTTTTAACTATAGGGGCAGGATCAATGGAGAAGTAACCAATCGGGGAAAAGCGGGGGAAGCAAAATTTTTATTTTATTTTTTGTTTTTTTGGATTTTTTTTTCAGGCATCAAGATCACACGAAAATATGAATATTTAAAAAAGACACTTCGTGATAAATGTTATTATTTAGGCGGGAAAACGATCGACAAAAATAACATTCAAGATAATATTGATCGTGAAGAATGTTAACGTTTTTTTTCTTCATGTTTTGTGAAGTAAAATTTAGCCCGATTTAGAGTTTAGGGTTTAGGGTTTAGGGCTTAGGGTTTAGTGTTTAGTCCCTAAACCCAAAACTCTAAATCCTAAACCCTAAGCCCTAAACCCTAAACCGTTCGTGTTAAAAACTCAATCTAAATCCTAAATCTAAACCCTCAACCCTAATATCTAAACCCTAATATCTAAACTCCAATATCTAAAACTTCAACATACGCTCGAAAAACACGATAATTGTTATATATTAATTCTTCGAGCGTTTTCCCGCCAAAATAAAAACATTTATCACAAATTGTTTATTAAATGTTCATATTTTCATCCAATCTATAATGTTCGTGAACAAAGTTTTTTCAAAAAACGAAGAAAAAAAAATTTGCTTCCCCCCGATTGGTTACTTTAGGGTGCGTTTCGGGTCCCATAAAATCCGATTTAACCTATGATGACCTGACCAGCAAAAGTTGACTATCTCACCTTTCTATCGACAGCTTATTTATCAAAAGTGGATATACGGTTTAGAAGTTATACCCTTTCGAAAACCGTCTCTCAAGCGCACTGTGCTGCTATCTGTTGTTCATGTTACCAGGGACTATTTGAGATAAAATGAACAAACACAGGGACTTATTTGGGACTCCAAAATGCAAATAAGGACTGATTTTGCAGTAAATAATTGGGAGGGACTATTTGGGATAAAATGAACAAACACATGGACTATTTTGGTAATTTACTCTTAAATTAATATATAATTATGACATCATCATTATGAAAATTAAAGGGTAATTAGCTTAAAGATGACATCATCATTTTAGACCTTTATATGATTATATAGATGGGAACGAGTGAGGTTTGCTCGGGCTGTTGCAAAAAATGATTTTTTTTTAAAGGCAAGGCAATATAATATAACGAACGCGAAAATTACAAAAGCATGGGCATCTTTACAATGACTAGATAGCCCATGAAAACACGAGAAAAAAACAACAATGAGAGGGATGCAAAGATAGCAACCCAGTCAATAAGACAAACACGAACTATTACATACTAAGATATACATGAGGATTTGAGATCCATACTAGCCAGTCTAACTTTCTACATTTTGGCCTCGAAGCTATCTACTCGGAAGATTTAACTTGAATTTCATTTACCATAACCGGAGTGCTCCAATATTTTCCTTTGAACACCATGTTGTTGCGGTTCTTTCAAATTAAATATGAAGCTACCCATTTCAACGCTTGCCATAGCTTTTTCCCGAAACACGAAGATGCAATGTTTGAGTTGTCATTTACAATTTCGGGAATGTCGAAGCTTGAGAAATTTCCTAAGTTCCACCATTTGTAGATGTGTTCCCAAATATCGCGAGTGTTTGCAAAAAAACAAAAGAATGATCTACCGATTCCACGTCGTCGTCGCATAACAGGCACCGTACACTATGTAAATCTATGCCTCTTTTATCGAGTTCCAATCTAACGAGAAGCCTCTTTTTCAACAATCTCCATGCGAATATCTCAATTTTTTTGGCACGAGATTATTCCGAAGAGTGTGTTGTGACGACCCGGGAATTTCCGACCAAATTTAAACTTTACTCTTACATGATTTCGATATGATAAGCAAAGTCGATTTAATTGCATCTCAAAAAGTTTGAACTGTTTCAAGTATTCAATTGACCTTCGACTGTTCTCGACGATTCACGAACAACTATTTGTAAATAGATAAATATATATTTCAATATATATATAGATATGTATATATTTGAAGTCAAAATTTAAAATACTATATGCTTTACTTAACTATGTAAAATAAAAATAAAATATAATATTATTACTAAAATAAATACATATATATATATACATATATATATATACATATATATATATATATATATATATATATATATATATATATATATATATATATATATATATATATATATATATATATATATATATATATATATATATATATATATATAGTATATTAAAAAAAAATACTTAATGATTGTAATACTTGTTTGTTGTTCAGATTGATATTAAGGAAGTTAAATTCAAACCTATGTAATTTAAACTAAACGGTGATACGAAAATGAGTTCTATAAATTTTAGGCTTATTAAAAATGTATTTAAGAACTCTTTGTTTAATTTTAAAACTTTTTATATTTTACTTGGGATAGGGAGTGAATAATTAATGTACTTTTTATTAAATAGTTAATGACCGAATTTTATACCATAATGACCAAAATAAATAAAGTATTTAATTTAAAAATATGGAATTTTTCTGAACACTTTTAATCCGCCACTGGTTATCAACGGAGTACGATACAGTATCCATATAAACCGTCGGTATATAGTTACAAATTATTAGGCGGCTACTGTTTGTTTCACACGTTTCTTTAATATATGACTCAACTAAGATGGATATTTAATATTGTTATAATTCAGTAGGCTTATAACTACCTTTAATGGTTATAAGAACAAAGAGAGAAAAAGAGAGAAGAAAGAGAGAAGAAATATTGATATTGATATTTCAAGAGAAATGGTGTACCTTAAATGGTTACCATACATGTCTATTTATAGTATAAAATATTACTATGCAAGAAATATAATAATAATAAAATTAACATCCAATCTAGATATTTTATAACACTCCCCCTTGGATGACAATTTTATTAGAGAATAACTAGTACTGCCTCGTTAAAAACCTTGCTAAAGAAAACCCAGTGGGATAAAAATTTAGCTAAGAGAAAAAGAGTGCAGCATAGAGTTGACTCCCCCTCAAGTAGACAACGCTGAGTCGACACATCTTTTGAACTTGCCTCATGCCAATATTGTGAACGTATGTTTTGAAAACAGCAATTGACAGTGCTTTGGTATAAAGATCAGCAGAGTTGTTGATTGAACGTATCTCATTTTAATCTGGTTGTCTTTTACGAGATCTTGAGTATATGAGAAGAATCTGAGGTTTTCATCTGAAACTGTATCATCTAAATCTTTTATGTACAAGTTTAGCTCCTGTGATTTGTCTACAGTCTCCTTCATGGTTTGCTCAAACCGTTGTTTCAGTTCCTATTCCCTTTCAGTCTTTTCTGAGCCTTACCAACATACCATTCTTTTCCATCAAACTTATGACCGTTAAGACCGTTTATAGCTTTAGCGCCTCGTCAGCATTTATGTTTTGTTCTGTCATTTTTGATACTCTTTTTTCATTTGTATTATGTAAGCTGCATTTTCTTCATATATAGTTGTTGGTGAAGATAATTGTTAGTCTTTTATAGCGTTCTAGTCCACAATAATCAATAATGATTTGTGTCATTGATCTCAACCAAACACATTTTCGAGTAGTTTCATATAATGCAATCACTTCGTCATGATTTGATGATGTTGCAACAAGTGTTTGTTTTAAGAACGCCATGATTTTGTGGTACCTCCATTTAGGAATACATACTGAGTTTGAGATTTATCTTTATGAGGATTTAATGAATGACCTGCATATACATAATCAACCAAATCTTGTTTTGAAACGTTAGAATAAAATAATTTTAAATTAGCAGTTTCTCAAGGGTATCAAAATATGTGTTTGTCCCATTCCAATGTCTTTTTGTAAGGGCTGAGTTGAACCTTGTCAACAAATTAACTGCAAAAGAAATGTCAGGTCTTGTACAATTTGTAAGATACATAACAGTCCCAATTGCACTAAAATATAGAACTTCCGATCTGTTAAAATTTTCATGATCTTCGCAGGGATGAAATAGATCAGTGTCAATATTGAGTGATCTAACAACAATGAGTTTGTCTTTAAAAAAAATGTTTTAAAATCTTTTCGGTATAAGTTGTTTGATGTACAAGTAAACCATTAGGCATATGCTCAATTTGCAATCCAAGGTAATACTTGGTTTTTTCAAGATCTTTCATTTCAAAATAATTCTTTAGAAGTTGAATGATTTCATAGATCTCTTTATTTGTTCATATGATGTTAAGAACATTGACATAAACAACTACGATCTCATATCCGAACATTGTTTTTATAAAACATACGTGCAAAATAAGTTTATATTTATACCCTTTTTTTTTATCAAGTAGTCATTTAATCGGTTATACCACATACGTCCCGTTTGTATAAACCCACTTAGAAATCTTTGTGATTTAATGGAATATATTCCCTTGGGTTTTACATTAGATGCTTATGATACCTTAACCCTTTAGGTATATTCATATATATCACTATTAAGTGATCCATACAGATAAGTAGTAACAACATTCATGAGATGCATTTAAATAACTACCAGGTTGATTAAGTATCTAATAAGTAATTGTATCCATTACAGGAGGATAATTTTTCCTCCTAATTCATTTCTGGTCTTTGTGGGAAATATTGAGTTACAAGTCTAGTTTTGCCTTGTAACTTCATTTGCACATTTCTTTTCGGATAAAAATTCATTTGTATCCCATACGTTTCACATCTTTAAAAGTGATAACGATTGATCCGAAAACTTTTCTTTTATCGAGCGATTCTAATTCAGCTCTTATTGCTCCTTTCCATTGAGCTCAATCATGTCCATTTTGTATATTCAATGACAGATTTTAGTTCCAGATCATCATCTTTATTCATGATGTCATTGTAACATTATATGAAAATATCTCATAGAGATTTTAGTTTCATTTCGGTTCCATAATATTGCATAATTTATCGCAATTTTAGTATTTACATTTATCAATATCCTCTGCAGAAGGAATATTGATTTGTGGTTCTTCTTGAACACTTTCTCTTACCTCATTATCAGCTGATTTTCTTTTTCGAGGATTTTTATCTTCGGAACCAATTGATCTTCCACGTTTGATGCGTGGCAAAGACTCAACAGTGACATTATTGCCAGCTTTTGAAATTTCAGTTCGAGCTGGAGCATTTATCGCTGGTATATATGATTTAGTCACTTTTTTATATCTGTAAATGCATAAAGTAATTAATTTGCAAGTTCTTGCATATGCATTATTTTTGAACTTTCGTTTCACATTCTTTTGTGCGAGTTCAATATACCTTAATTGATGTTCACATCATGAAGCATCATTTTATTTTTTATTTTTATTTCTCCCCCTAATCTAGGGAACAATGTTTTATTAAAATGACAATCAGCAAAACGTGCTGTAAAAACATCACCCATCATGGGTTCAATATATCTTATGATTGAAGATGTTTTATATCCAAAATATATTATCATCTTTCTTTGAAGAACCATTTTATTGTGTTGTGGTGATACAATTGGAACATACACTGCACAACCAATGTTTTAAGGTAGAAAATATTTGGCTCTTGGCCAAAATCAAGTATTAAGTGAAAATATTTACGACTTCCACATGGTATAATGCGAATTAATGTCGCAGCATGTAAATTTACATGTCCACATATAAATATTGAGAGATTTGTACTCATTATCAATTGTCTAGTTATTAGCTGTAAGCGTTTATCTATTGATTCAGCTAAACCAATTTTGTGTATGCACATGAGCAACTGGATGTTCAACAACAATCCCTGTAGATATATAATGATCATTAAATGCTTGAGATGTTAACTCACCAGCATTATCAAGTCTCATCCTTTTAATGGTGTAATCAGAATAATGTGTTCTCAATTTAATAATTTGTGCAAGAAACTTTGCAAATGCCATATTACGGCTTGATAACATACAAATATGAGACCATCCGCTAGATGCGTCTATTAGAACCATGAAATATCAAAATGGTTCACATGATGGATGAATTGGTTCATATATCTTACCTTGAATTCTTTCAAGAAACATTTGTGATTCTTTTTCACAATATACTTTTCATTAATCACCATATGTGCTTTCCATTAATCACCATATGTGTTTTTTTTTTTTATTTATAAATCACCATATGTGTTTTTTTTTTATCATATATCCTTTTCACCATATACGCTTCTAATCATATGCGCTGTGTTTTTCACCATATGCGCTTTTAATCATATGCGATTTTCATCATATGCGTTGTGCTTTTCATCATATGCGCTTTTTATCATATGCGATGCGCTTTTTATCATATGCGCTTTTTTATGTGAATAGTAAATTAATTAATTTCGTTTTACTATTCATATGAATTAATTTAGATTTACTATTTTGTTAATTGAGTAATATATATATACATCATATACTTGTGACTCCGAAGGCTCAAATGAATTTGACCATATAGTTATACGTTGCACATTAATTTTCAGTAGAAGCTTTAGATGCATATTATTTTCAGTAGAAGCTTTAGATGCACCTTTTTTTTAATCACCAAATACCACAAACACTTTGTTTGCGTTTGTTCATAGTCATCAATGAAAACCATTTTCTTTAATTTTATTTTATACAATAAAATTAACGCATCATTATTCTTTTCAAAAACAATAATCTATTGTTATTGTTCACTTGTGCCATGTTTAACAACAAAAGTCAACAACCTCTGTCTTGTTTGTTGTGGCAACCAAAAACAACCTTTGCTTTTGTTACCGAGAATTCAAGACCAAAAAACAATTAATTTTTAATTAATCTTTTATCAAAACCATAAATGATTTTATTGATCTACGTTGATATGGCCATAAAGAATTGACGGCTGACCTACTTTTGTAAGTGTATTTCGGCTATCATCCCGAAAACGCACAACGACCTTTTTTTTTTTATGAACTATTTGTTTCATATCTAGCTTAGGCAATTATTGTGAACATTTGGTCCCTATAAGAGCATTTATTTTTTAGACTTTTAGTTGATTTGTACTTGTCACAATTAGGGATAGCACCCGCGGGTCGTGGATGCGGATCCATTGGATCCATCACCCGTACCCGCGGATTTTTTTTAAGAGACATCCAATTGAACCCTTGTTCGTTGAAACAATTTGACTATATTTTTACTCCCCATTATTAAACGGGCCATTTTGATGCACACTCTTAAAAAAATAATTTGTTTTTTAAGTTTTATTATTCAACCTCCTTTTTTCAACGGTCACGTTTTTAACAAAACATTTGACAAGTTTGGAAAAAAGTTTTTTATTGATTATCATCAAAAGTTTTCTATTGTCACTCTACTGGATGGAATTATGGCATACAACCAAAATTGCAACCCAACACTACATAAGAACAAAAAAGTTGTTTTTAATTAACATATGTATATGTGTTAAACTCAGAATAATAATAACTTATTTTAGAAAATTAACATAAGACATGTTGAAACATTTTTGTCACATTTAGCTCATCAAGTCTAATACTTATCATTGATAGATTTTATCACGTCTAGGAGATGTTTACTTAAGTCCTACTTTCATTTACCTTTGTTTGGAAAAAAGTTTTTTTTTTTACTTTGCTTTCCCCCTTTCTGTAAAACTCATTTAAACACTTTCTTTATTTTTTTTTTTTTAAAAAAAACTTCCTTTTTTTTACGTTACCCGTAAATTATAAATATATAAAAAAACTTTTTGTTTAAATTTTTTTTTCTAGTTTTTAAAAGGCCACTTGACCAATTTTTAATTCTTTCACAACACCTGATATCGTGATCGTGACCTTTCACCAAAGCAAGAGATATTCTTGATAAACTAAATACAGACTCGTGTTTGAAATTGTCGGCCACAAAAAAATTCATTTGATAAAAGTATATATTTTTTTAGTTATAGAAGGAGACCACTTCATTTTCAATACTTCATTTTTGACAAAAAACTATTCCATTTTACCATCCTCTTTTTTTTCTTACTTTAACTTTTAAGATATACTTTTAATAAAAATACAAACTACTTTTTCTTATTTTAACTTTTAAGATTTACTTTTAATAAAAATACAAACTACTTTTTGTATTTTAACTTTTAAGATTTACTTTTAATAAAAGTACAAACTACTTTTTCTTATTTTAACTTTTAAGATTTACTTTTAATAAAAATACAAACTATTTTTTTATTTTAACTTTTAAAATTATAAATTTAAGAATAAACATTAGTATGCATGAAATAAATAATGATTAATTGCATAAGTAATCATAAATGTTAGATAACATATAAAGACCCCGTCGTATTCGTATTGATCGGAATTAATCTCGACCCATGGTACCGTGTTGTCAAATGACGTGTTGCGTACATAAAGTACCGTGTTGTCAAATGACGTGTTGCGTACAATCATGAGGTCTTATTAACATAAATATAAATGTTAGTGAAGTTAATAAGAGTTAGATTACAGAAAATATAATTCAGGTGGTATAACCGACCATATATAACTTAAATAACATAAATATAAATGTTAGTGAAGTTAGTAAAAGTTAGATTACAGAAATATAATTCAGGTGGTATAACCGACCATATATAACTTAAATAACATAAATATAAATGTTAGTGAAGTTAGTAAAAGTTAGATTACAGAAATATAATTCAGGTGGTATAACCGACCATATATAACTTAAATAAAATAAATATAAATGTTAGTAGTCCAAAATTTGATATATTCGAGTCTGAAAATTATTAATAATTTCATACCTTGATTAGTGATTCGTGATCGTTTGAGATATCTTTTAATTACACTAAGCTTTTCGTGCTGATAACGTGTTATAATTCAGTAGGCTTATAACTACCTTTAATGGTTATAAGAACAAAGAGAGAAAAAGAGAGAAGAAGGAGAGAAGAAATATTGATATTGATATTTCAAGAGAAATGGTGTACCTTAAATGGTTACCATACATGTCTATTTATAGTATAAAATATTACTATGCAAGAAATATAATAATAATAAAATTAACATCCAATCTAGATATTTTATAACAAATATTATATTATTGTTATTATTTACTCCTTGATTCAATGAACTCAATCAAGTGTACTGTGTGTGAACTAACTAACCTATTAGATATATATCTATATATATCTTACATATACAAAATGTAGACACACTCACACATATTACATATGTAAAGCAACTAAGATCATCACCAATATTATTGTTTTCGGTTCCTACTTCTGCATCCATCATCAAACCACGAATCACCATTGATTAAACGGACATCATCACCAACCACCTTCTTCACCGTATGAGCCACAACCATGAACACATTTCACCTCCATTAACACACCACATGACACCACCATCATCAACTTAATACATATATATATATGTTTTCTTCTCGTTTTCTATTAAAATCACAAAAACCGTCACCTCTCAACTTCACATCACCACCCTCATAACCATAAATCGTATCACGACTTGCAACACTTACAACCAATGTTAGGGTACTACTGTTACGCTACAAAATTTCTGTTTTTCCTTTATCGTAAACACAACAAAAACCGTTATAACTTGTTTGCTTCATGTTCCGTTCGAGTTAAACCATCACCACGAAGACCATTTTCCACCTTCACCTTTAAAAATCCACCACTGCTACTGTTTCAGCTCACCACCAAAATCACCATCTTTACTCTCTCCATTCCTCTTTTCTTCTCAGGAAACACCAACACACCCCACCATCATGAATCGTCACTTTCACCACCTTCTCTATCGCCACCGCAACCTGTCACCATCACTTGAATTCTTGTAAACTGCTACAAATTTCTGTTTCGGTTTCAATCTTCGACCCAACAAAACACCACCATCGATCATCGTTTTCACCAAAACCCACTTGTCATTATTTTTCTTTTTTCATGTCATGACACCACAAACCACCATCAAAACATCACAAGATACTTCCTTGTTTCACTCGTTGCTTTTGTTTCTATTTTTAATCGAGACACAACCAATGTTTACCATTTTTCTGCTATTATGAATCGTCTTCCTGTTTCTGTTATATAGCAAGAAGGATGATGATTCATTGATTTTAATTTTAAGGATGATGGTATATAATAATGAAGATGAGTTGACAATATAAAGAAAATGATGAAAGTGGAGCAAGTTGAATTGATTGGCCGACAAACTACAACATCCACTAAACCCCACTTGCTAATATTGGAAACGTTTTTTTTTATTTGTTTATTCTCTCTCGTCGAACTCAGGGAAAAAGCATAAACAACCCACAACATTTTCTCAGGCTTATGAGATTCGATAATGGGTTTCAATATTCTTATATGTTGGGCTCATGAATCTATGTTTGGGCTGTTGATACAACAAAGACCGAAGCCCATTATACACTTAGAAAATAAAATAGATCGGCCCAAGGTGAAATGTCCCGTTCTTATTGATTAAAAACGTTCCATATTAATTGATTTCGTTGCGAGGTTTTGACCTCTATATGAGACGTTTTTCAAAGACTGCATTCATTTTAAAACAAACCATAACCTTTATTTCATCAATAAAGGTTTAAAAAGCTTTACGTAGATTATCAAATAATGATAATCTAAAATATCCTGTTTACACACGACCATTACATAATGGTTTACAATACAAATATGTTACGACAAAATAAGTTTCTTGAATGCAGTTTTTACACAATATCATACAAGCATGGACTCCAAATCTCGTCCTTATTTAAGTATGCGACATCGGAAGCTCTTAATAATCACCTGAGAATAAACATGCTTAAAACGTCAACAAAAATGTTGGTGAGTTATAGGTTTAACCTATATATATCAAATCATAATAATAGACCACAAGATTTCATATTTCAATACACATCCCATACATAGAGATAAAAATCATTCATATGGTGAACACCTGGTAACCGACATTAACAAGATGCATATATAAGAATATCCCCATCATTCCAGGACACCCTTCGGATATGATATAAATTTCGAAGTACTAAAGCATCCGGTACTTTGGATGGGGTTTGTTAGGCCCAATAGATCTATCTTTAGGATTCGCGTCAATTAGGGTGTCTGTTCCCTAATTCTTAGATTACCAGACTTAATAAAAAGGGGCATATTCGATTTTGATAATTCAACCATAGAATGTAGTTTCACGTACTTGTGTCTATTTTGTAAATCATTTACAAAACCTGCATGTATTCTCATCCCAAAAATATTAGATTTTAAAAGTGGGACTATAACTCACTTTCACAGATTTTTACTTCATCGGAAAGTAAGACTTGGCCACTGGTTGATTCACGAACCTATAACAATATATACATATATATCAAAGTATGTTCAAAATATATTTACAACACTTTTAATATATTTTGATGTTTTAAGTTTATTAAGTCAGCTGTCCTCGTTAGTAACCTACAACTAGTTGTCCACAGTTAGATGTACAGAAATAAATCGATAAATATTATCTTGAATCAATCCACGACCCAGTGTATACGTATCTCAGTATTGATCACAACTCAAACTATATATATTTTGGAGTCAACCTCAACCCTGTATAGCTAACTCCAACATTCACATATAGAGTGTCTATGGTTGTTCCGAAATATATATAGATGTGTCGACATGATAGGTCGAAACATTGTATACATGTCTATGGTATCTCAAGATTACATAATATACAATACAAGTTGATTAAGTTATGGTTGGAATAGATTTGTTACCAATTTTCACGTAGCTAAAATGAGAAAAATTATCCAATCTTGTTTTACCCATAACTTCTTCATTTTAAATCCGTTTTGAGTGAATCAAATTGCTATGGTTTCATATTGAACTCTATTTTATGAATCTAAATAGAAAAAGTATAGGTTTATAGTCGAAAAAATAAGTTACAAGTCGTTTTTGTAAAGGTAGTCATTTCAGTCGAAAGAACGACGTCTAGATGACCATTTTAGAAAACATACTTCCACTTTGAGTTTAACCATAATTTTTGGATATAGTTTCATGTTCATAATAAAAATCATTTTCTCAGAATAACAACTTTTAAATCAAAGTTTATCATAGTTTTTAATTAACTAACCCAAAACAGTCCGCGGTGTTACTACGACGGCGTAAATCCGATTTTACGGTGTTTTTCGTGTTTCCAGGTTTTAAATCATTAAGTTAGCATATCATATAGATATAGAACATGTGTTTAGTTGATTTTAAAAGTCAAGTTAGAAGGATTAACTTTTGTTTGCGAACAAGTTTAGAATTAACTAAACTATGTTCTAGTGATTACAAGTTTAAACCTTCGAATAAGATAGCTTTATATGTATGAATCGAATGATGTTATGAACATCATTACTACCTTAAGTTCCTTGGATAAACCTACTGGAAAAGAGAAAAATGGATCTAGCTTCAACGGATCCTTGGATGGCTCGAAGTTCTTGAAGCAGAATCATGACACGAAAACAAGTTCAAGTAAGATCATCACTTGAAATAAGATTGTTATAGTTATAGAAATTGAACCAAAGTTTGAATATGATTATTACCTTGTATTAGAATGATAACCTACTGTAAGAAACAAAGATTTCTTGAGGTTGGATGATCACCTTACAAGATTGGAAGTGAGCTAGCAAACTTGAAAGTATTCTTGATTTTATGTAACTAGAACTTGTAGAATATATGAAGAACATTAGAACTTGAAGATAGAACTTGAGAGAGATCAATTAGATGAAGAAAATTGAAGAATGAAAGTGTTTGTAGGTGTTTTTGGTCGGTGGTGTATGGATTAGATATAAAGGATATGTAATTTTGTTTTCATGTAAATAAGTCATGAATGATTACTCATATTTTTGTAATTTTATGAGATATTTCATGCTAGTTGCCAAATGATGGTTCCCACATGTGTTAGGTGACTCACATGGGCTGCTAAGAGCTGATCATTAGAGTGTATATACCAATAGTACATACATCTAAAAGCTGTGTATTGTACGAGTACGAATACGGGTGCATACGAGTAGAATTGTTGATGAAACTGAACGAGGATGTAATTGTAAGCATTTTTGTTAAGTAGAAGTATTTTGATAAATGTATTGAAGTCTTTCAAAAGTGTATAAATACATATTAAAACACTACATGTATATACATTTTAACTGAGTCGTTAAGTCATCGTTAGTCGTTACATGTAAGTGTTGTTTTTAAACCTTTAGGTTAACGATCTTGTTAAATGTTGTTAACCCAATGTTTATAATATCAAATGAGATTTTAAATTATTATATTATCATGATATTATCATGTATGAATATCTCTTAATATGATATATATACATTAAATGTCTTTACAACGATAATCGTTACATATATGTCTCGTTTAAAAATCATTAAGTTAGTAGTCTTGTTTTTACATATGTAGTTCATTGTTAATATACTTAATGATATGTTTACTTATCATAGTATCATGTTAACTATATATATATCCATATATATGTCATCATATAGTTTTTACAAGTTTTAACGTTCGTGAATCACCGGTCAACTTGGGTGGTCAATTGTCTATATGAAACATATTTCAATTAATCAAGTCTTAACAAGTTTGATTGCTTAACATGTTGGAAACATTTAATCATGTAAATATCAATATCAATTAATATATATAAACATGGAAAAGTTCGGGTCACTACACAAGGATCCACTTATACTTGTCGACCTTCTTCTACTGCCATATCGAGCTTCTATTTTCTGTGGACATCGAGTGTGTGATGATGATTGCTAATTAACGATGAGGAATACGGTATTAATATAGTAGGATGATTAGTTTAAGATGATGATAATTAGAATGTGATGTTAATGAGGAATGGATGATGAGATGATGAGTTGATGTTAATAATTATGTATGATAATAAACGATTTAATAATAAAGTCGATGATTATGATTATAGTAATCAAAAGGATAATAAGAGAATGATGAGGACAGAGAAATGGTAACGGGTGTTATCGGGTTAGCGGGACGTCGCGGGTTCAAACCCGGACTTGGGCGTTATTTTTAGGGCTACTTCCTTAAGGTAGTTATTTATCTATTTATTATTATTATTATTTTGATTATTGTTATTATTAGTATTATTAATATTATTAAAATTATTATTAATAATATCATTAATATTATTATCAGTATCATTTTTTTTTATTAAAAATTATCATTTATATTAAAAGTATCATTTTTACTATTAATATTATCATTATTAGAGAAATTATCATTTTTATCAAAATTATTATTATTATTATCCTTATTATTATTTTGACATTAATATTATTATTTTTACATTATCAATATCATTATCATAATAACCATTATTTTTATTATTGTAAAATAAAACAACTTTTATTTATTATCATTATCAATATTATTTTATCAAATAACTATTAGTTATATAAAACTATATTTAATACACATAACATAATTATATTAATACTTTTATAATTAATAAGGTTATTAATGAAAAACCTAATTAAAATAACAATTAAATCCCTAATAACATTTAAATTTGATCGATTACCATTTTATGTGTTAATATATATATATATATATATAAATGATATAGGTTCGTGAATCCGAGGCCAACCCTATACTTGTTCAATGTCGTCATATGTATTTTTACTACAAAATACAGTATGGTATGAAAGAAATCTTCCGCTGTGCATTTGCTCAAAAGGACATTACTTGGAGTCGAATCGCTCTGGGATCAAATGTTGATGACTTCTTCCAGATCGATTAGGACGGGGCATTTCAGTTGGTATCAGAGCGGTGGTCTTAGCGAACCAGGTCTTGCATTAGTGAGTTAACTGATAGTCGTTAGGATGCATTAGTGAGTCTGGACTTCGACCGTGTCTGCATGTCAAAAGTTTTGCTTATCATTTCTAGTCAGAAATCATCTGCTTATCATCCTTAGGAAATTACCGGCTTATCATTTTTAGTCTAGACACGTCTTACTGCCTCTATTGCATAGACAGTGTATAGATAAATTCATATCTTAGCGTATCTGTTATTGTTACCTTTGCCTGACAGCTTCCGTAGATTCCTCCGTAACTTATGGGATTTTAGTATAATATATGCATATGTAAATTATGTATTGCAGGGTACTAATCTACATCCTATAATCTATTTCTTATCGAAAATCCTTCATCTGATCGTACTAGATGAATCCCTCAATCAGTTCGAATTCCTCGGATTCCGATAGCTATTCCGATATGGATTTTCACTCGAGCTCTGAAAGCAGTGTGACCGGAACGGATCAACCAATCAGCCATCCCCAATTCATCTGATGGGTTCGTAGTCTACTAAATCATTGGAGACAAGAAGAAGGAGATTTTTTCCACCAACCTAATTCACCTCTTGGTGAAGAACTCGAAGCACTTACCAGCAAACCTATCCAAAACACCATTTTCAGCCTCATTCCCAGGGTATCTCGACACGATTATATTCTATCCACAATTCAAAACCTTATTCATCTGCTCGTTCTGACCGACAATCATCCCGGAATAATAGAAGAAGTTAGCGAACTTTGCGCTCGAGTAATCAATTTGGAGAATATGGTGCAAAATTTACCAGCTTCAACAACATTACCAGCACCAACAGTACCATCAATAACAGCACCAGTATCATCAACAATCCATGCCTCAATATCACTATCTGTACTTCGAGTATAATCATCGTTCTACGTATCGTTGTACATCTATTATCTTCGTTCTTCACGGCGATTATGTAATCTCTAAAGTTTTGGAGATTATTCATTCCAGTTCCAACCGAAAATCAGATGAGATTAATATTATATTAACTCATTAAATCCAAGATTACATCTGAAGAAAATATATATGTATATATATTTTCATAAGGATTGTAATTAAAAATTCTTTTGTACAAAGTGTTAATTGTGAAAGTATTTTAACGGGTAGGTAATACCCGAGGAATATTTAGATTTCGCATCAATAAGTTACACTGTACATTCTTCAAAGCTGATTCAACAGTTGTTTACTATCCTACTTACATCCACCGATATACAAATCCGTTCACCACAGAATAACCATATTCATCCAATTTCATATTAGGATTTTGATTTATCAGAATCCAACAAGTGGCATAATGAAGAAAACATTTGACAAAATAAAAAGTTGTTAGAAACAAACAAATCAACTATGAGAAATTTTGTTAAGAATCTACGCTAACTGTTCCTAGCTAACTGATCCTAGCTAACTGTTTATATTTTATTTGTCGCAATTTATTTTATCGCAATTTAATTCTCGCAATTTTATTTATTGTCATTTAATTTATGTTATTTACTTTACGCACTTTATTTATCGTCATTTAATTTCTGTTATTACGCACTTTAAATATCGGGACACGTATACAAAGTTTTGACATATCATATCGACGCATCTATATATATTATTTGGAATAACCATAGACACTCTATATGCAGTAATGCAGGAGTTAGCTATACAGGGTTGAGGTTGATTCTACAATAATATATATAGTTTGAGTTTTGATCGAGTCTGAGACATGTACACGGGTCATGATACGTATTAATTAATTCGAATATTATATATTAAACTATATATGAATTATTGAACTGCTAACTGTGGACTATCAACTGGGGACTACCAACATTGGACAATTAAAATAAATTAAAATATTGATTATAACATATGAAACTAAACAATTCTTCAAGTTTACCACTTGATTTCATCTTAAACCTCATTTGTATCCTGACGATTACAATCCGCGTTCAAACCTTTCACGATTCTTGAAAACACCTCAATCTAGAGGATGAACCAACCGCACTTCATCTACTTAAGGAGAGATTGATGCATATAGTTATGCACATGAAAACACTCGGAACTTGAGTAAACGTTTAACACATAACTGTACTAATTCCTTTAGTGTTATTATTACCCAAAATAACTTTGCAATTCTTTTTCAAAATAGCCAATTTTGTCACAGCTTCAGCAAGTCAATTTCGACTTTTCGTTCGAAACAACCTTATTATAACCTTGATTTATATGCGTGCTCTTTTATTGTTATCGGGGAACCTTTTATTATATTCCACCATATTACTAGCAGATGTACCAGCAACCTCGTCGCTCCTTGGTTTAAATCTCTCCGACAAATCACTAAATTTATCTATTGAAGTCTCATCATGTACTCATCCGCATCTTGTAACAAGAATTGTCATACCAATTACCGAGAATCAGCAAATCTGTATTGTGAGTCTCGCAACGTTTCCACATCAACAGTTAAATGTATAACATTTATCTCTTAGAATTATGATCTTTCATTCTGAAATTCTGAAAAGCACCCAATATGCAAATCAATACTCTAAATGTTGAAAAAGTTGAATGAAGCAGCAGAAACCGTAGACAAACATAAACGACCTTAATCATCGGAAGTTTGATGATAAAGAATAGTATGTTGAAAAAGCTCAGAAAAGTTAGAACTGGAAAACGGATTGAGCTAACCATGAAAGAGATCAAGGACAAATACAAGGACCATATCCTATATTCAAAGAATCCAGGTAATTCTGAATTCGATGAAACCTTCAACGAATATCTTGCTCCGTACTCATGTTAAAATCTTGCGGAAAATCTTTCTTCATCAACCATTGAACTTAGAAATTCCAACATATCATCATGAATATCTTCGATATTTCTGAAGATATTTTCATAAATATTCTCGTCCGAAATTATTTATCTCTTAGTGCTATCAGTGTTACATCATATAGAAACTGTTAGTTTCTATATTATGTAAACTTTCGAGCTTAAAATATGAATGTTATTGAAGTAATGTTGGGAACTGATGCATGAGTTAGCATAATATAATGACACTTGATCAATGTGATTATATTACAGTAAGTAATGCTGAGTTTTAATGGGACTTGATAATTCACAGATCATAATGTCATCATGTGCCATGTTACATAACTCTTTCATTCTGCTTAACTTCTGGACATATCAAGAACATATTATCTTGATAGTTCTATCTTTTCTTTTGAACTCTGGTAATTTAACCAATTAAAAATCGTGCTATTATAATTTCTCTCTTAGAACCTTAGTCATGTTCATTTGAAACTTCATACCTACAAATTCTGGACTATTATTCACTTGATTTAAAGTCGGGAAAAGAAAACAAGAGCATGAAACTCCGATATATCGGGAAAATATAAAGCCCAACAACAACACCGAAATTACAAACTGTGGATATCAGTGCGTATAGCAATATAAAGACACGGGAGGATTATAAATACAATAATACCTAGAGCATAGTAGAAATAAACAGATTCTTCCGGTGGGAGTTGGAAAAGAAGAACGATCATTGCGATAATCAGAATAAGAACAAGGATTAGAACCGAATTAAGCATTATTATAATCTTTTGGATATATGAACTGAGAAAGAAAGTAGGAAAGTGGTGGAAAATAATGGAATGGAAGAGTTTAATTTATAATGGAAATATCAGACAGAGTAATCGAGGCAGATCACCGCATTTAATTAAAGAGATTCTGATTTCCTTATTCGCCAAAGAATCAAATCTTTCAGATCTCGACGATTTTCTCTAAATCCCTTGAATTTCGAAAATCAACCGTGACTACGTCAAAAGTCGAGACGAATATTTTTACCTCGTTTCACTCTTTTGTGATAACTTCACTCGTACGCTTCGAATAATCGAATCATTTTATCCAAATTATTCAATAGTGATAAAACTCTATTTATCAACTCATATCTGTCATGAAAACATTTTGATTGTTAGCCATGACCACCTCACTCAAATTTCGGGACGAAATTTCTTTAGCGGGTAGGTACTGTGACGACCCGGGAATTTCTGACCAACTTTAAACTTTACTCTTACATGATCTCGATATGATAAGCAAAGTCGATTTAATTGAATCTCAAAAAGTTTGAACTGTTTCAAGTATTCAATTGACCTTCGACTGTTCTCGATGATTCACGAGCAACTATTTGTAAATAGATAAATATATATTTCAATATATATATATATATAGATATGTATATATTTGAAGTCTAAATTTAAAATACTATATGCTTTAGTTAACTATGTAAAATAAAAATAAAATATAATATTATTACTAAAATAAATACACACACACACACACACACACACACACACACACACACATATATATATATATATATATATATATATATATATATATATATATATATATATAAAGTATATTAAAAAAAAATACTTAATGATTGTAATACTTGTTTGTTGTTCAGATTGATATTAAGGAAGTTAAATTCAAACCTATGTAATTTTAAAATAAACGGTGATACGAAAATGAGTTCTATAAATTTTAGGCTTATTAAAAATGTATTTAAGAACTCTTTGTTTAATTTTAAAACTTTTTATATTTTACTTGGTATAGGGAGTGAATAATTAATGTACTTTTTATTTAATAGTTAATGACCGAATTTTATACCATAATGACCAAAATAAATAAAGTATTTAATTTAAAAATATGGGATTTTTCTGAACACTTTTAATCCGCCACTGGTTATCAACAGAGCACGATACAGTATCCGTATAAACCGTCGGTATATAGTTACAAATTATTAGGCGGCTACTATTTGTTTCACACGTTTCTTTAATATATGACTTAACTAAGATGGATATTTAATATTATATTATTGTTATTATTTACTCCTTGATTCAATGAGCTCAATCAAGTGTAATGTGTGTGAACTAACTAACCTATTAGATATATATCTATATATATCTTACATATACAAAATGTAGACACACTCACACATATTACATATGTAACGCAACCAAGATCATCACCAATATTATTGTTTTCGGTTCCTACTTCTGCATCCATCATCAAACCACGAACCACCATTGATTAAACGGACATCATCACCAACCACCTTCTTCACCATATGAGCCACAACCATGAACACATTTCACCTCCATTAACACACCACATGACACCACCATCATCAACTTAATACATATATATATGTTTTCTTCTCGTTTTCTATTAAAATCACAAAAAACGTCACCTCTAAACTTCACATCACCACCCTCATAACCATAAACCGTATCACGACTTGAAACACTTACAACCAATGTAAGGGTACTACTGTTACGCTACAAAATTTCTGTTTTTCCTTTATCGTAAACACAACAAAAACCGTTATAACTTGTTTGCTTCCTGTTCCGTTCGAGTTAAACCATCACCACGAAGACCATTTTCCACCTTCACCTTTAAAAATCCACCACTGCTACTGTTTCAGCTCACCACCAAAATCACCATCTTTACTCTCTCCATTCCTCTTTTCTTCTCAGGAAACACCAACACACCCCACCATCATGAACCGTCACTTTCACCACCTTCTCTATCGCCACCGCAACCTGTCACCATCACTTGAATTCTTGTAAACTGCTACAAATTTCTGTTTAGGTTTCAATCTTCGACCCAACAAAACACCACCATCGATCATCGTTTTCACCAAAACCCACTTGTCATTATTTTTCTTGTTTCATGTCATGACACCACAAACCACCATCAAAACATCACAAGATACTTCCTTGTTTCACTCGTTGCTTTCGTTTCTATTTTTAATCGAGACACAACCAATGTTTACCATTTTTCTGCTATTATGAATCGTCTTCATGTTTCTGTTATATAGCAAGAAGGATGATGATTCATTGATTTTAATTTTAAGGATGATGGTATATAATAATGAAGATGAGTTGACAATATAAAGAAAATGATGAAAGTGGAGCAAGTTGAATTGATTGGCCAACAAACTACAACATCGACTAAACCCCACTTGTTAATATTGGAAACATTTTTTTTATTTGTTTATTCTCTCCCGTCGAACTCAGGGAAAAAGCATAAACAACCCACAACATTTTCTCGGGCTTATGAGATTCAATAATGGGTTTCAATATTCTTATATGTTGGGCTCATGAATCTATGTTTGGGCTGTTGATACAACAAAAACCGAAGCCCATTATACACTTAGAAAATAAAATAGATCGGCCCAAGGATCCACTTATACTTGTCGACCTTCTTCTACTGCCATATCGAGCTTCTATTTTCTGTGGACATCGAGTGTGTGATGATGATTGCTAATTAACGATGAGGAATACGGTATTAATATAGTAGGATGATTAGTTTAAGATGATGATAATTAGAATGTGATGTTAATGATGAATGGATGATGAGATGATGAGTTGATGTTAATAATTATGTATGATAATAAACGATTTAATAATAAAGTTGATGATTATGATTATAGTAATCAAAAGGATAATAAGAGAATGATGAGGACAGAGAAATGGTAACGGGTGTTATCGGGTTAGCGGGACGTCGCGGGTTCAAACCCGGACTTGGGCGTTATTTTTAGGGCTACTTCATTAAGGTAGTTATTTATCTATTTATTATTATTATTATTTTGATTATTGTTATTATTAGTATTATTAATATTATTAAAATTATTATTAATAATATCATTAATATTATTATTAGTATCATTTTTTTATTAAAAATTATCATTTATATTAAAAGTATCATTTTTACTATTAATATTATCATTATTAGAGAAATTATCATTTTTATCAAAATTATTATTATTACTATCCTTATTATTATTTTGACATTAATATTATTATTTTTACATTATCAATATCATTATCATAATAACCATTATTATTATTAGTGTAAAATAAAACAACTTTTATTTATTATCATTATCAATATTATTTTATCAAATAACTATTAGTTATATAAAACTATATTTAATACACATAACATAATTATATTAATACTTTTATAATTAATAAGGTTATTAATGAAAAACCTAATTAAAATAACAATTAAATCTCTAATAATATTTAAATTTGATCGATTACCATTTTATGTATTAATATATATATAAATGATATAGGTTCGTGAATTCGAGGCCAACCCTATACTTGTTCAATGTCGTCATATGTATTTTTACTACAAAATACAGTATGGTATGAAAGAAATCTTCCGCTGTGCATTTGCTCATTTTAAGGACATTACTTGGAGTCGAATCGCTCTGGGATCAAATGTTGATGACTTCGTCCAGATGGATTAGGACGGAGCATTTCATGTGTTGTTTTGATGAATGCAACCCGATCAATTGGTCATCGATTAAAGAGGAGAGCTTTTTCACAGTGAACATACCGTTTGAGGATAAGGTCCATTTCCACGAGTCCATGTTGCTGAGGTCGAAATCGAAGGAAGCAATCAGGCTGTTAAGGTGATCTAGTTCAGACGTTTTCCCAGTTAACCCAAGGGATTTTAGAGCCCGAACCCGACCCACCCCAAAAGAAGTCTCTCCTCACACTCAAGTAGATTGATCACACATGGCGGAGCACAGTAGAGCTAGAAATAGTACAACGGGAGACTAGATAAAACCAATTTAATGAGCACTACTCTTCCTCCAAACGACAACGAATGCATTTTCCAACCCGAGAGTCGACCTTTAAATTTATCAATGACCGCTTGCCAATCTTTCAACTTATTCATTTTAGAAACGATAGGGAGCCGAGGTAAGTAAATGGAAGTTTGCCTACTTGACACCCCATGAAATTGGATAGGAGACTCACCCCCCCATGATCAACACCTACACCTCGCAAGCTACTTTTATGAAAATTCACTTTAAGGCCCGAGGCAAGTTCAAAACATTTGAGCAAATTCCTAAGGTTTATGATGTTCCTACGACTCCAATCCCCAAAAAAATGGTGGCGTCTGCATATTAATGATGCGAAACAACAACCTTATCAGAACAAACTTCAACCCCCTTAATGAGACCCTTATCTAAAGCCGCTTTAGTGAGAATATTAAGCCCTTGGCTGCGAGAATAAATAGGAAAGGTGACAACGGGTCCCCTTGTCTCACTCCCCTACCAAGTTTGAATTCTGTAAGTAACTAGAGGGGGGGGTGAATAGTTAGTTAATACGTTTTTAACACTTTTTCGATTGATCACCAAAATCGATTAACTATGATCTACCAATTCAATTTAAACTTGATGTGTGTAGTGTATATGTTCAAAATGATGAATGAAGTAATGTAAAGAACATAGATACAAGGATTTATAGTGGTTCGGGTGGATGTTAACTAATCCACTTTAATCCACTCCCTAATTACACTAATCGGGATTTGTTGCTTCAGTAATCACTTTTCTCCAAACCCGGTGGAGATCCGATTTACAAGTCTTCAACTTCTTTGGTAGACAACAAACCTAATCTTTCTATCCCTTTGAAAGATCAACTCCAACCTAGATCAACTTGTCTTCACCTTAGACAAGTATTAATCTCCAAATAAGATTAATCAACTTCCTAAGTCCCTTTAAAGAAGTAGATCACTAAGCTAGCCTATGCTTCTACTAATTGAAGTTACAAGACTTATACACTTTGTAATGATGATCCTAAGACAATACTAGGACATACATTACACTAAGTAAACTCACAAGATTAATGATTTTGATTAGTAAGTTTACAACAACCAAATTCTATATCTATAAGATTATAGAATCTTCTTTTGCTTGATCACATTTGAGTAGTAATTAGAGCCCTTGTGATCTCTGGAAATAAGCTTTTGAAATATGCAAGAGGGTCAACTTCAAATGCTCTTCAATGCTTGCCTTTTATAGTAGGATTCAAAATATAGCCGTTGACACACGGTTGCCAGCATGGTCGACCGTGGTTCGACCGTGCGTGCTCCAGTCCAAAATTGGTATCCGTTGTATAGCCGCTTGTCTCAAATTTGAACACCACATTTTGGCACATTTACTCCTTCTAGCACCTACAAAAGAAAGCAAACATCCTATACAAGTACTATATGCATTAAGTGTGTGAGATTTGGTCTTATTGCATGAAAGTGACATAACACTCCATTAGTGGTAAACTCAACATTCTTGGAGAAGTGTCTTGATTGATATTTTGGGAAATCTCATATTGGTCAAGACTTAGTTAGTCACTTTAATGCATTTGGTTCAATTCTAAAGACTAGTCAGTATGTCATTAACTTCCTAGTTTCAATTAATCACAAGTCATGTTTATTTTAAGCTTAGGTAGATTAATTGAATGATGTCTTTCTAAGATGATCATTAAGTATATAGAGACATCAAAGTTAAGTCATACTTGAACAAGCAATCACAATTTGTTACTTAGACAAGACCAAGTAAACAATTGATCATAATTTCATTGTGAACCAATTTACACTTAATTTGTTGGAGTAGACTAGTTACTTGAATCCTAACTAGTAAGCACATAGCAAGCATGTTAATCACGTTGATAAATTTATGAGTATTAAACATATTAGCAAGTAGCAAGTAATACTCACACATAGCAAGAGATAGTTACTATAAGATCAATCATATAGATATTTACACAACTTGTAATTTAAGCTTTTAGCAAGCTTACTTGCAATATAACATATTGCATGATTAATGTGTAAGCACAGATTAATGTCCAACACATGCACAAGGGAAGAGCAATCTCTAGTTGGGACTTGGTGACCATCCTAAATGTATCTAAGTGTATTTTAGGATTACAAGTCTTTACTAGTTACACTTGAAAGCATTGTTCTTTGTTTTCCCTTAATTAATCACTAAGTCATCTTTAATAGTAATTATTGTTCTAGTGACATTGGCTTAAGTGTGTTGGTATTTAATGATCATACTAAGGATGTCTAGATAAGAATCAAGATCACAAGTTGTTGATTAACACTTATGTGTTATGCCTAATCTTGGTTAATTTGTTATTAAGATGTCATTAGGCGTAATTAACCACGATTAGTGTTTTTTTGACCAAAACTCAATTGAGTATGGAGAAGACATCTATTCTAAGCGTGTTGAGAAAGTTTTCATGAATTATAGATGTCGAGAACTAGTCAAACTTTATTTGGTCAAAATTAGTAACAGAGAAAACTGCGGTCACACTGCGGTTGACCGTGGTGGCGACCGTGCAACTTGTTTTCACAAAACTGCGTTACAATTCAGTTTGGGGTTCTGCGGCTGGCTATGCGATCGACCGTACCTTGACCGTGTATTTAGCTGAACTTTAATTCTATTCTTTAAGCTATGTTTGACTTGGTCATTTGCAAGATAAAGTATGGATTAGTGACCTTGCTTGTTTTATGTCAAGATGTCGGTCATTACTTATACATATGTATGTGTCATCATCAAAACATATTCTTTGGTTAATCATACTTAAGTTTGTCGTTTAGTTCATTAACCAACATTCAACCAACAAATTCGTTTGTGGGAGACCCATTTATCAAGATAGAGATCGAAGTCGAATTAAGACAAGTTAAGATCCATTTCCTCCATTTACAACCAAATCCCATAGACTTCATAACATCCAATAGAAAGCACCTGTTAAGACTATCAAAGGCTTTCTCGAAGTCAACTTTGAACACTAGTCTTTTCTTTCGGTTATTTTTAAGGAAGTAAATGGTTTCATTTGCAATTAACGCTCTATCTAGAATGAATTTCCCTTTCATGAAAGCACTTTGTTCAATGCCGACAAGTGAAGGAAGTACTTTCCTTAATCGATTTGACAAGATTTTCGCGACAATTTTATAATAACTACCAATTAGGCTAATCGGCCTAAAATCATATAACCCCTACGGATCCGTCTTCTTAGGAATGAGTGTAACAAAAGAGGCATTGCATCCTCTCAAGATTTCACCCTTGTCCCAAAACCAATTAATAGCTTCTATAAGATCGACCTTTATGACATCCCAAAATTTTTTATAGAAACCCAAATTAAACCCGTCAGGCCCAGGAGCTTTCGTACTTCCACAATCATTTATGGCTTCACGAACTTCGGATTCATCGAAAGGGCATTCAAGTTCATTTGCCTCGTTTGCTGTAATCGAAGGGTACACAAGGTCTTCAAGGGACGACCTCATGAGATTCTGCTCCTGAAACAGATTCCTGAAATGGTTATAGGCTTCATTTTCGATATCACATGGGCATTCATTCCAAGAGCCATTAATAGTGAGACCACGGATATTGTTTTTGTTGTACTTGTTACGGATCATAGAGTGAAAGAATTTAGTATTCTCGTCCCCCTCAAGGTTCCATTTGGATCGTGCTTTCTGTTTCGACATTGCCATTTTGACCCTTTACTTCTCAACCAAGTCTTCCTCGCATCCTTCCACGAATCAAGTTTTGTCATATCTAGGATAGTAGTTTCAGATTTTAACTCTAGTTGTAAGGTTTTGTTTTTGAGGAGCTCTATTTCTTCATCTCGCAAACCGAAAGTCAATCAGCTCCAAGCTTTACGAGCTTTTTTGACATTTTTCATCCTATTCAGAAAGTTAGTCTTTGCGTGGTCCTGAATGGATACATTCTACCCAAGCATCAACAATAATGCGATCTAACCCGTCCTCATCGAACCAAACATCAAAAGCCTTGAAGGGTTTCAGGCCAAAATTTATCACTTCATCTTTTAAGATGATGGGGCAGTGATCGAAATTAGTTCGTTCCAAAGTCAATGCTGAAAGATTACTCCAAGATGAGTGAAAGTTAGCCGAGACTAAGAATCTATCGAGTTTGCTAAACTTGGTACCATCGTCACTAACCCGTGTAAAGAGCCTACCACCAATCGGGATATCAATTAAGTTACTCAAAGTTATGAATTCATTAAAACATCGAGCCCTACTTTCAATAAAATTACAGTTGAAACATTCTGACTGATCTCGAACCTTGTTAAAATCACCGCATAAGGCCCAAGCTTCAATACTATCATCGACTAGTTTTTCCAGGTCTTCCCATAATCTTACTTTCTTGGCGTCATGTGGTCCGTATACGTTGATCACGTTTAATATGGAACCATTGCTTTTCCATTTACCCTTTATCCCGAGGATGCAATCAAACTTAATTAAGTCATTAGCCTCAAAGTAGTTTGTGTCCCAAATCAAGATCTGACCCCCCGACTTCCCGACCATCTCTCCTTGAATAAACTCATAATCACAGGAGCCCCACAGTGATTCGATCCACTTTCTGTCAACAATGTGTAATTTGGTTTCCTGTAATGCAAGAAAAGTTGGTCTCTCTTTTATAACTAGCTTTTTTGTGGGCTCGAATTTGCTATCCTTCCCGACACCAAAGCCTCTAATGTTGTTTGACATAATCTTCATAACAAAACATTGACTATGAGGCAAAACAAAAAGGACACTTACTGTTGAGCAGAGGCTCTCCTATGCCACTTTAACCCTAGTTGCCTTCCAAAATCATAGACATCGTCTGTGTTGATCGAATTAAGTGAGGTTGAAACATTCCGGTTCCCACCTTTTTTAGAAGCTTCATCACGAAAGTTCCCAGAGTCCTTACTTCTGACGTTAGTTTCACTTTGATTTACTGAAGTTGATCGTGATGAACCCGCACATGAAGTACATCTTGATCGAAGGGGTTTATTGTCGGGTCTAGGTTTCCTAGCAACACTTATTAAGTTCATCATCCGAGAGGATGACTTCCACTTGCGAATGTTTGTCCAACAGCACTCCTTTTTTGCTTTTGTCCGTTCCACGTGACTTCAGCTTTGGACCATTTGTGCTCGATTGGTTCTTCTTTAATTGACTGGTTTTTGGTGCACCGTTGGGATCCCTATTTGAGAGATTTGTGTTATCATCACGAATGGGTGAGGTTAAAACGGGTTTAGATGTATCTTATTCCGTTTCAGGTTGGTAATCATCAAGGTTAGGGCTATTGGTTTTTACGATTTCAGGTGATTGTTCGTGAGATGGGGTTAAGATGTTAAAAGGATTTGTTGGTTTGATTAGAGAGGGATTCGATGGGTTCGGTGTAAGGTTATGGATTGGGCTCAAAGTATTGAGATTTGGGTTCACCATGTTTGAAGGTCTTGGCGATGAAATAAAAATTAGGCTTGTTGGATTATGATTTGGGCTTGTGTTTTTAGGTGGGGGGGGGGGGGGGGTGATTGGGCTTTGAAAGTGGGTTGTGGATCAGGTGATAGGATTTTAGGTTTAGATGGCGAGTTCCCAAGGTCAGGTTGATGTGGGTCCGCGTCGGCAGTCTGCTCATTATGATACGTATCACCAACTTGTTGCGCCGTATTTTGGAAGCTGACCCCACATTTGATAGGGCTATTGGAAGTAGAGTTTTTGGCTGTTTCTTTGCATACGTCATTATAATTGCCTCGAGAACAGTTCCTAATGTTATCACCTCTTGACTCTTCATCTTCAGGCGGTTGATTTCCTCTCACTCTAGGGTTATTGTCGGAGCAGTTGCCAGAATTAATGTCGGAATCCCTGTCCTTTACCTTATTCCCAGGTTCTAATTCTGGTTCTAGATTAAAGATGTGTTCGTAATCAGAATCATCGAATGTGTCATCAATAAACTCGTCTTCGGAATTTATCTTGACTGATTTGTTCTCATCCTCAGTTTACCCATACTAATATACCAGGTGACCGGTATGATTTATTAAGTGCCTTGACATAACTGCACCATTTATGAATGCTATGATTGATGTTAGAGGTGATGTTACTCACTGTTACGAAAGAATTAAATACTACGAGCACCTCTTGAAATGTCCCGTTCATAATAATTATAAACGTTTCATATTAATTGATTTCGTTGCGAGGTTTTAACCTCTATATGAGACGTTTTTAAAGATTGCATTCGATTTTTGAGATAAACTATAACCTTTATATTTGCGATAAAGGTTTAAAATATTACGAAGATTATCAAATAATGATAATCTAAAATGTAGCGTTTTCACACGACCATTACATAATAGTTTACAATAATATTACACAACAACTTAAGTCTTCGAATGCAGTTTTTAAACAATATTGTACAAGCATGCAGACTCCAATCCTGTCTTTATTTAGCATGCAACAGCGGAAGCTCTTAATAATCACCTGAGAATAAATATGCTTTAAACGTCAACAAAAATGTTGGTGAGCTATAGGTTTAACCTATATATCAAATTATATTAATAGACCACAAGATTTCATTTTTCATAATTAACTGCAGGAACACTCATCTGCAAAAAAAAACGGGAACACTCATCTGTATAAAAATCATTCATATGAAGAACACCTGGTAACCGACATTAACAAATGCATATAGAATATGCCCAAATATATAGGTACACTCATCTGTATATAAAAAATCGAAGTACTAAAGCATCCATAACCTGGATGGTGTTCGTTAGGCCCATAGATCTATCTTCAGAATTCGCGTCAATTAGTGGCGTTCACTAATTCTTAGGTTACCAAGCAAAAGGGTGATATTCAATAAGATAATTCAATCATAGAATATAATTTTCAAGTACTCGTGTCTATTTTGTAAATCATTTATAAAACTGCATGTATTCTCATCCCAAAAATATTCGATAGTAAAAATAGGACTATAACTCACTTTCACAGATTATCCCTTCGTCGAAAAATAACACTTAGCCACTGGTCGATTCACGAACCTATAACAAATATATATATATATATATATATATATATATATATATATATCAAAGTATGATCGAAATATATTCACAATATGTTTTATTATGTTATAACGATTTAAGTTTGTTAAGTTAACAGTCCAACGTTCGTAGTCCACAATTAGTTGTCCACAGTTAGTAGTACAGAAATAAATCAATATATATATTATCTCGAATAAATCTATGACCCAGTGTATACAAGTCTCAGACTCGATCAAAACTCAAAGTATATATATTATTTTGGAATCAACCTCAACCCTGTATAGCTAACTCGAACATTACCGCATATAGAGTGTCTATGGTTGTTCCAAATAATATATATAGAAGACGTCGATATGATATGTCAAAACATTGTATACGTGTCTATGGTCTATCAAGGATAGATAATATATGTTAGATTACATGTATAATACAATATAAGTTAGTTAAGTTATGGTTAGTATAGATTTTTGTAAATTCATCCCGTAGTCAAATTAACCATTTTTAACCAATTTTGTTTTACCCACCATTTCTTTGTTTTGAATCTGTTTCGAGTGAATCAAATTGCTATGGTTTCATATTGAACTGAAATTTATGAATCTAAATAGAAAAAGTATAAGTTTATAGTCGAAAATATGAGTTACAAGTCATTTTTGTAAGTGGTAGTCATTTCAGTCAAAAGAACGACGTCTTGATGACCATTTTGAAAAAAATACTTCCACTTTGAGTTTAACCATGATTTTTGGATATAGTTTCATGTTCATAAGAAAAATCATTTTCCCAGAAGAAAAACTTTTAAATCAAAGTTTATCATAGTTTTTAACTATCTAACCCAAAACAGCCCCCGGTTTTACTACGACGGCGTATGTCCGATTTTACGGTGTTCTTCGTGTTTCCAGGTTTTAAATCATTAAGTTAGCATATCATATAGATATAGAACATGTGTTTAGTTGATTTTTAAAGTTAAGTTAGAAGGATTAACTTTGTTTGCGAACAAGTTTAGAATTAACTAAACTATGTTCTAGTAATTACGAGTTTAAATCTTCGAATAAGATAGTTATATATATATATATATATATATATATATATATATATATATATATATATATATATATATATATATATATATATATATATATATATATGAATCGAATGATGTTATGAACATCATTAATAACTCAAGTTTAGTAGGTAAACCAACTGGAAGTGACAAAAAAATGATCTAGCTTCAAAGGATCTTGGATGGCTTGAAAGTTCTTGAAGTAGAATCATGACACGAAAACAAGTTCAAGTAAGATTATCACTCGAATTAAGATAGTTTATAGTTATAGAAATCGAATCAAAGTTTGAATATGAGTATTACCTTGAATAAGAAAGATAACCTACTATAAATAACAAAGGTTTCTTGATCTTAGATGATTACTTGGAATGGATTAGAAAGCTTGGAAGTAGACTTGTGATGTGGTGAAACTATACCTTTATTTATGAACGGATTTGAGTTGTTTTGCTACACGAATTGATTTATTGTATATATGGTGTTTTAATGAATTCGGGTTGATTTCACACATATATAGGCAACTAGTCCTATCAACGTAGTTTAGTTTTATAGGTAAATCCGAATCGTTCCACAGGGAGATGGAGTGTTTAATGGTTTTTTAATAGTCTTTGAAGTTAAACTTATTTAAAGAGGGTTTTGGATTAGGAATTATATAATATAACAATAATGAAAAAAATAACTTAATTAAACTAACTTACTTGATAAATAAAATTATAAGATTACAGGATTTATAATCATTAAATTAAAAGTGAACTAAATGAAATTATACTATTTATGATAAAACAGTTGTATTAATGAATGGTAAAACGATAACTTACAATAAAACTAAATGACTAGGAATTTGTTTTAACCAATAAAATAAAATACAAATTATTTAAATTTAACTAAATAATAAGTTTTAATTAAATTATAAATGGATGAAAGAGAATTATAATAATTATACTAATTATAAATTAAATACTTAAAAGTAATAATAAAGGTTTTAATTAAAACTTGGAATTTAAACAAAATTCGTAACAGTATTGTATTTGTACGTACGTGTTTCGCATATACATATACGCATTCCGCATATATTTTGAAGATACGCGTTTCGTGTGGAAGTATACACGATCCGCGTAGGTTTTATACGATGTGACAAAACAGTAGGTGTTTAACTGAAGGAGATTAATTTATAATTTTAATTTTATGAATAATAATATGTAACAACAATAATAATAATTATTTGCAATATATAATTGGGAGTGTTCACTTAAATGTTTCACCTCTAGATCCATGGATTGTTTTTAATTTAAGTCCTATTAAAATGTTTTAGTATACAACTTTATATTTTCTTTCAAATATATAAAGTTTCAACTAACTAAATTAAATCTAATTTTCATTTGATCTTATTTAGATAGTTTACTATTTCTCAAGTATTTAAATTGAGACCTAACCTAGTTTTGAATCCAAAACCTGAAATCATAACGGTTTTCCTTTTTACAATTTTCACTATTATATAACTAATGATATTACCCAAACCACCGAACTTTATTTCTAAATTAGTGTTAATAACTTATTCATAAGTTCGTCTAAATCACTTGTAGTGTTGAAGCTTAATTTATATTAATAGAAATAACCTTCGCTATTTATATCTAACAAATTAAGTGATAATGATTAAATATCTAATCGTCTAATAATGGTTCTTTTAGCTATGCTCAATGTTAAAAATACTTAAGTTACATTTTAATATTTACAAATGATAACAATCCATTTCACTAGGGCTCTACATTTAAGTAAAAATTATGGGAACTTAGCTATTCATTTTAATGGGATGAACATAAAAATATAAATATATAAACATAATGATAACAATAATGATAATGATAAAAGATGATAACAATAATTTTAGTAGAACAAACTTACGAAAATCTTCACTTTCATTAACTTCAAATGGTAGAAAATTACAATAATAATACTCTTGCACTCGAACAATAATACCTTTAATCACGAACAATACACCCTTAATATTGAAACTATCCTAAATCTTGAAACTTGAAATTAATTGAAACTGAAAAATTAAATGATACGCGAGTACTAGAAAATAAACAAAGACACTAGTAATAATTTTTGATATCTCTCCCTGCTCTCTGTATCTTGATAATTGTGTGTGTTCTTTTTTGCTTCTTCACAATATACTCCGTATTATAGTAGAATAATAGTAGGTGTCATGATCATTCTTATTCCTTTTGCTGTAAAAGTCTGAAAAGTAGCATTTATTAAACATAAAGTAACCGTCCCATTTGCAATTTAGATCTGAATCTGGCCTCAACATTACGCGTTTCACGTAACCATCCACACGTTTCGCGTAAGAGCAACAACATTACGCATTCCGCGTACAGAAGTACGCGATCCGCGTAAGAGTAAACAACAGTTTTTTTTATTTTTATTATTATGTTTGTTCTTTGTTGACCCCGTGTTGACGTATATTGACTTGGAACTTTCATTTGAACTCTTTTTCTTCGATCATCTTGAACTTGCATATTTTTCGTCTTTTATTCTTTATTTCGGATAAACGTCTTTCTCGATATATAATTGGTTTAAATTCGTCGTTTATCGTCGTTCCTTCAAACTTCAAGCTCGTGTTTGCTTTTGTCGTTTTTCTCGTGAATTATGCATTGAATGTCTTCGTAAACAGTAAAAGCCTATGAAATATAAATGATATTGCGTCGAAATGTATGTATGTTTAAAACAATATCAACTTGCAAACTTGAAAGTGTTCTTGATGTGCTCTTGAGTTGTTGTTTTGTAAGTTGTTTTATGTTTGGATTTTTGAGCTAGATTAAGCTAGATTTTGATGAAGATGATGAAGAACACTTAGAACATCAAGAGAGAGTTTGAGAGATGAAGCGACCCGTCCTAATCCATAAGGATGAATACAATACATATGATTACATCGCGAGGTATTTGACCTCTATATGATACATTTTATAAACATTGCATTCGTTTTTAAAAGACAAACTTTCAGTTCATCGAAAGTTGACAGCATGCATACCATTTCATAATATATATCCAACTATAATTGATTTAATAATAATCTTGATGAACTCGACGACACGAATGCAACGTCTTTCGAAATATGTCATGAATGACTCCAAGTAATATCTCTAATATGAGCAAATGCACAGCGGAAGATTTCTTTCATACCTGAGAATAAACATGCTTTAAAGTGTCAACCAAAAGGTTGGTGAGTTCATTAGTTTATCGCAATAATTCATTTTCATCATTTTAATAGACCACAAGATTTCATTTCTATTTCTCATAAATATATGTCCCATGCATAGAGACAAAAATAATCATTCATATGGATTGAACACCTGATAATAGACATTAACAAGATGCATATAGAATATCCCCATCATTCTGGGACACCCATCGGACATGATAAATTTCGAAGTACTAAAGCATTCCAAATTCCAGAATGGGGCTTGTTGGGCCCAATAGATCTATCTTTAGGATTCGCGTCAATTAGGGGTGCACTAATTCTCAAAATTAGTGATGTTCCCTAATTCTTAGATTACCAGGTTAAAAGGGGCATATTCGGCTTCGATCCATTCAACCATATAATGTAGTTTCGATTACTTGTGTCTATTTCGTAAAACATTTAAAAGCGCATGTATTCTCAGTCCCAAAAATATATATTGTAAAAGTATTTAAAAAGGGAGTAATGAAACTCACAATACAATATTTTGTAGTAAAAATATGCATACGACGGAACCGAACAATGCAGGGTTGGCCTCGGATTCACGAACCTATATCATTTATATGTATATTAAAACATTTAATGTTAATCGAACAAATTTAGGTATTATTATTAATTGTTATTTTAGTAACTTGTACGTTTCATTAATAACTAAATTAACTATATTTATTTTTATATACATTAAATAGATAATTAATATTTATTACAAACATATTAATATAGTTGTGTTTTATGTAAATAATATATTTTTATATAGAAAATCTTTATTTGATATATTAATAATACTAATAATAATAATGATAAAAATAATAATATTAGTGTTAGAAATAATAAAAATGATAATAAAAGTAATAATGATAAAAAAAAATGATAATTCTAATATTAATAATAATGATAGTTCTATTAATAAAAATGATAATTTTTATAAAAAGACAATTAGTTTCAATAATAATACTACTTACATTAAAAATGATAATAATAATAATAATAATAATAATAATAATAATAATAATAATAATAATAATAATAATAATAATAATAATAATAATAATAATAATAATAAAAGTGAGTAACAAGTAAACTACCTGAAAGGAGTAGTCCTAAAAAAAAATGCCCAAGTCCGGGTTTGAACCCGCGACATCTTGCTTAATCTTTAACACCTCAAACCACTCATCCAATTCTATCGTTCCAATGTTATATGAAACCCAACTATATTTAATCCACACTCTTCGGCCCAACAGAAAAACATTGGCTCAACAACAAAGAATCGGCCCAACAGTAATTTAAAAACCCAAAATGAATGACAGCCCAATTATCATCAAATAACAAGGTTCACGGCCCTTTTTTGTGTTTTCTGTCTAATAGTTTTTTAAAAAAAAAAAGAAAAACGCAGCAATGAACTTTTCATCAGGCATCATCATAATTATTGTTTACAAAAAAAAATTATCATCCTTCATGTATCGACTTCATCTATATCTCACAATATCATCTTCTAAACTTATTAACATACCGTATATCATCGTTATTTCATATGGTATGGTAACCATTATAAATCTTTTTGACATATACCCTACCTAGTCTAATTCTGGTGGTCCACTCTTCTTTTTAACTCAACAGCCATGACCCACTCAATTAGTGAAAGGAAAAAGGGAGGTAGTAATAATGAATTGAACAAGTATCAATTTAGTGAGCCTTGTTGGGGAATTTAGATAAATTTCGGTTGTAAGCAAAAAGCAAATAAGTGCTGCAGTGTTCTCAATGTGGGGTATTAATGAAAACAGAAATAATTCCTTCCATTGATTTATTCGGTGGTGCGTGTGTATGATTTAATGAATTGGTATTGTGGGGTTCGACTTTAAGCAAAAGTCTAACCTACTTACAAAAATGGCATGTCCCTTTTTACATATTGGTCGGCCATTAGGTAATACTAGTCCCATTAGCATCACTTGTTAAATATGTATATTAATATTCATCTATTAATAAATGAACTTTAAACCAAGTAGAAAGGTGGCTATATCAGCAACAATGCGAAGAGAGAAAAAAAAATATGGTGTTTTGAGTCTTGTTGTGTTATGGTTCACGAAGGAGAACAAAAGACAACCTTGGGTTTCAGTTTGGTGGTTGTCTGAAACATTCGAAGGTTACAAGGTGGTGGTGAGTGAATTCTCGACGGTTGAAATAGAAGTAACAGCAGCAACCAAAAGCTGTTATTCGATTTATAAGATCACGACAAGACTGCAACAAATAAAGGTGTTCTGTGGTGTTTTGAATTGGGTGGTGAACAAAAGGTGGTTGAGGTTCTAAGGTGATTATGTTAAATGGGTTGTAGGGTTTAGGGATGATTTTGGTGGTGATAGTTTTCGTGGGTTTCGGTTACAAGAGTGAAGAAGTGGAGATGGTGAAGTGGTGGTTTATAAATAGACAGGAAATATAGATGAAACATAGATGGTGTGTGTGTGATTGTGGCTCGACAAACCAAAGAGGAAAACGAAGTGGTTAGTGGTGATTTGGTTTAAATATGGTGGTCTATATTCACGATGATGTGTATGTATATATATATGTAGACAGAGATGAAGAGTGAAAGAGAATTGTAGCAGCATCACTATAGTAGCACAACAATGTTGTTTGTATTTGATGGTTACCTGCATCGGTCGAAGAAACAGGAAGCAAAAATAATATTTCAGGTGATGATGGTTCTTGTAGAAGATAAACCGAAAATAAGACACAATTGATGGTGGTTATCGATTATGATCCAGAGAAAGAATTTTATTGCAGAAGTATGAAACAAAATTGGTGGTGATTATGAATTGTGTGCATCTGTATAACTCGAAATGCACATGTATTTACATATATAGAATTAGATAGGTACGCATTTTGAATAGATAGTCTAGTTAGATTAGACAGCTAACAGAAAGCAAATGTAAGGTACAATAATTTGAAGACAAGAAACAAAATTTCACAATAGCAAGATCCATGAATTCTATCTGAATGGAATAATTCTAACTTTCTTTATTTGTATTTATGTAAATGTGATATTTAAATGAATTTGTTTATATATGGTTTAAGTAATCAGAATAGGACATGATTTGAGCTGGAAAACGAAAATCAAAAGTGAGGAAAAAGCCTTGAACCCACTTTTGGATTTGTCTGGTTGATTTATATATATAATTAATATCAATTATTAATAAATATAAATACATTAATAATATTAGTATTTCTAATATTATTAATAATAATATAAGTAATAATAATACAAATAACAAGGATAATGATAATAAAATAAAAAATACTAAGTTTAATAATTTATAATAATGTTAATAATAACTATAAAGATGATAAATGATAATAATATAAAGTTGTATTATTTTTATTTTAATAATAATAATGGTGATATATAATAATAATAATGATTCTAAATGATAATACTTAATTATTCTGTTTACTATTTTACATTTATAATTCAAATGGTTTAAAGTGTATTTTTATTTATTTTAAAAAAATATTTATATACTTATATTTATATATATATATATATATATATATATATATATATATATATATATATATATATATATATACTTACATTTTTAATTATACAGAGTTGTTCGTGAATCGTCGGGAGTAGTCAACGGTTAACTAAATCCATATTAATAGTTTAAAATTTTTGAGTTTCAACTTTTCAGACTTTGCTTATCGTGTCGAAATTATATAAAGATTAATTTTAAATTTGATCGGAAATTTCCGGGTCGTCACAGTACCTACCCGTTAAAGAAATTTTGTCCCGAAATTTGAATGTGGTCCTCATGGCTAACAATAAAAATGTTTTCATGACGAATATGAGTTGATAAATAGATTTTTATCACTGCTAAGTATTTGAATAGAATAATTAAATTACTCGGAGCATATGAGAGAAGCTATCGCAAAAGATTTGAATAGAGATTCGCTTTAGCTTTTGACGTAGTCAGGGTTGGATTCCGGAATTCAAGGGATTTAGAGAAAATTTTCGTAATAAGATTTGATTCTTCGAAAATTAAAGAAATTAGGATCCTCTTTGGTTAAATGCGATAATCTGTTTCGATTGCTCTGTCGGATATTTCACTATAATTCCACCCCTTCCGTTTCCTTATTATTTTGGAGTTCCACCCTTTTGTTTTCCTCTTCCCGACTTTAAGTCAAGGGAATAATGGTTCAGAATTCGTAGGTATGGAGTTTCAAATGAACATGACTAATGTTCTAAGAGAGATTGTATTAGCACGATCTTGATTGGTTAAATTACCAGAATTCAAGAGAAAAGATAGAATTTTCAGAAAGATATGTTCTTGATATGTTTGGAGAATAGATAGAATGTAAGAGTCGTGTAGCATGGCACATGATGCCGTTATGGTCTGTGAATCATCACGTTTCATTAGAAACTCAGCATGACTTACTGTAATATAATCACGTTGATCAAGTGTCATTATATTATACTAACTCATGCTTCAATTCCCAACACTACTTCAAAAATATTCATATTTTGAATTCGAATTTTCCAGAATTTAGAAACTAAAACAGTTTCCTTTATTATGTAACGCAGATAGCACGGAGAGATAAATGACTTCAGATAAGAATAGTTATGAAAAATATCTTCAGAAATATCGAGGATATTTATAATGAAAGATACGATGATATCTTAGAATTTCTAATATCGATGGATGATGAATAAAATTTGTCCGTAAACGTTTATAGTTTTTGCTGCTTTATCAGTATTTTCAACATTATGAGTATTGATTCGCAGACTGGGTGTTTTTCAGAATTTCAGAATGGAAGATCATAATTCTAGGAGAAAAATGTTATATGTATACATACAACTGTTGATGTAGAACGCTTACGAGATTTAAAATACTATTTGAAAATTCTCGGAAATTGGTATGGCACTTCTCGTTACAAGATGCGAATAAGTATATGATAGAGATTTAATGAACAAATATAATGATTCTTCAGAGAGACTTAAGTCAATGAGTAATAAAGTTGCTGGTAAGTTTACTGCTAATGTGATGAGATATAATCGGTTCTCCGGTAATGATGATGAAGGGGTAATATATATAATAAGGTTTATTCGAATGAAAAAATTGAAGTTGATTTGCTGGAGCTGTGACAAAATTGGCTAATTTAAAAAAGAATTGCAATGTTATTTTCGGTAATAACAATGCCAAATGAGCTAGCACAGATACGTGTTAAACATTTACTCAGGCTCCGAGTGTTTTCAGGTGCATAACTATATGTATCAATCTTTTCTTTCGTAGATGAAGTGCAGTTGATTCATCCTTTCGATTGAGGTGTTTTCAAGAATCATGAAAGGTTTGAACGCAGATTGTAATCGTCAAGATACAAATGAGGTTTAAGATGAAATCAAGTGGCAAACTTGAAGAAATGTTTAGTTTCATATGTTATAATCAATATTTTATTTCATTTTAATTGTTCAGTGTTAGTAGTCCGCAGTTGATAGTCCACGATTTGTAGTTCAACAATTCATATATAGTTTAATATATAATATTCAAATTAATTAATACGTATCGTGACCCATTGTATACATGTCTCAGACTCGATCACAACTCAAAGTATATATATATTATTATAGAATCAACCTCAACCCTGTATAGAGAACTCGATCATTACTGCATATAGAGTGTCTATGGTTATTCCAAACAATATATATAGGTGCGTCGACATGATATGTCAAAACCTTGTATACGTGTCCCGATATTTAAAGTGCGTAAAATAAATAACAGAAATTAAATGACGATAAATAAAATTGCGAGAATGAAAATTGTGATAAATAAATTGCGATAAATAAATTGTAATACGGAATTAACAGTTAGCTAGGAACAGTTAGCTAGGATTTTGTTAGCGTGGATTCTTAACAAAATTCCTCATAGTTAATTTGTTTGTTTCTAACAAATTTTATTTTGTCAAATGTTTTCTTCATTATGCCACTTGTTGGACTCTGATAGGTCAAAATCCAAATATGAAATTGAATGAAAATGGTTATTCTACGGTGTACGGATACGTATATCGGTTGTTGTAAGTAGGATAGTAAATGACTGTTGAATCAGCTTCGACGAATGTACATTGTAACTTATTAAGGTGAAATCTAAATATTCATCGGGTATTACCTACCCGTTAAAATATTTTCACCATTAACATTTTGTACAAAAGAATTTTTAATTACAATCTTTATGAAAACATATATACATATATATATTTTCTTCAGATGTAATCATGGATTTAATGAGTTAATATGATATTAAACTCATTTGGTTTACGGTTAGAACAAAAATATATAATCTCTAAAACATTAGAGATTACATAATCGCCATGTTGAATGAAAAATAGATAGAACGATACGTAGAAGGAAGATTATGCTCGAGGTATAGATTGTGATGTTGAGGCTTGTGTTGTTGGTGGTACAGTTATTGATGCTGGTGATGCTGCTGAAGCTGGTACGTTTTGCATCATATTTTCCAAGGCTACAACTCAGGCGCGAAGTTCGTTGACTTATTACTCTGGGATGATTGTTGGTAGGAACGAGCGAATGAATAAGGTTTAGAATCTGAGTTATGATATAGTCGTAGCGAGATACTCTGGAAATGAGAGAGAAAATGGTGTTTCGAATAGGTTCGCCGGTAAGTGCATCAGGTTCTTTGTCAAGAGGGAAAGGTGGTGGATGGAAGGGATAGCTTTCTTCTTGTTGAAATGTCCCGTTCTTATTGATTAAAAACGTTCCATATTAATTGATTTCGTTGCGAGGTTTTGACCTCTATATGAGACATTTTTCAAAGACTGCATTCATTTTTAAAACAAACCATAACCTTTATTTCATCAATAAAGGTTTAAAAAGCTTTACGTAGATTATCAAATAATGATAATCTAAAATATCCTGTTTACACACGACCATTACATAATGGTTTACAATACAAATATGTTACAACAAAATAAGTTTCTTGAATGCAGTTTTTACACAATATCATACAAGCATGGACTCCAAATCTCGTCCTTATTTAAGTATGCGATAGCGGAAGCTCTTAATAATCACCTGAGAATAAACATGCTTAAAACGTCAACAAAAATGTTGGTGAGTTATAGGTTTAACCTATATATATCAAATCATAATAATAGACCACAAGATTTCATATTTCAATACACATCCCATACATAGAGATAAAAATCATTCATATGGTGAACACCTGGTAACCGACATTGACAAGATGCATATATAAGAATATCCCCATCATTCCGGGACACCCTTCGGATATGATATAAATTTCGAAGTACTAAAGCATCCGGTACTTTGGATGGGGTTTGTTAGGCCCAATAGATCTATCTTTAGGATTCGCGTCAATTAGGGTGTCTGTTCCCTAATTCTTAGATTACCAGACTTAATAAAAAGGGGCATATTCGATTTCGATAATTCAACCATAGAATGTAGTTTCACGTACTTGTGTCTATTTTGTAAATCATTTATAAAACCTGCATGTATTCTCATCCCAAAAATATTAGATTTTAAAAGTGGGACTATAACTCACTTTCACAGATTTTTACTTCGTCGGGAAGTAAGACTTGGCCACTGGTTGATTCACGAACCTATAACAATATATACATATATATCAAAGTATGTTTAAAATATATTTACAACACTTTTAATATATTTTGATGTTTTAAGTTTATTAAGTCAGCTGTCCTCGTTAGTAACCTACAACTAGTTGTCCACAGTTAGATGTACAGAAATAAATCGATAAATATTATCTTGAATCAATCCACGACCCAGTGTATACGTATCTCAGTATTGATCACAACTCAAACTATATATATTTTGGAATCAACCTCAACCCTGTATAGCTAACTCCAACATTCACATATAGAGTGTCTATGGTTGTTCCGAAATATATATAGATGTGTCGACATGATAGGTCGAAACATTGTATACGTGTCTATGGTATCTAAGATTACATAATATACAATACAAGTTGATTAAGTTATGGTTGGAATAGATTTGTTACCAATTTTCACGTAGCTAAAATGAGAAAAATTATCCAATCTTGTTTTACCCATAACTTCTTCATTTTAAATCCGTTTTGAGTGAATCAAATTGCTATGGTTTCATATTGAACTCTATTTTATTAATCTAAACAGAAAAAGTATAGGTTTATAGTCGGAAAAATAAGTTACAAGTCGTTTTTGTAAAGGTAGTCATTTCAGTCGAAAGAACGACGTCTAGATGACCATTTTAGAAAACATACTTCCACTTTGAGTTTAACCATAATTTTTGGATATAGTTTCATGTTCATAATAAAAATCATTTTCTCAGAATAACAACTTTTAAATCAAAGTTTATCATAGTTTTTAATTAACTAACCCAAAACAGCCCGCGGTGTTACTACGACGGCGTAAATCCGGTTTTACAGTGTTTTTCGTGTTTCCAGGTTTTAAATCATTAAGTTAGCATATCATATAGATATAGAACATGTGTGTAGTTAATTTTAAAAGTCAAGTTAGAAGGATTAACTTTTGTTTGCGAACAAGTTTATAATTAACTAAACTATGTTCTAGTGATTACGAGTTTAAACCTTCGAATAAGATAGTTTTATATATATGAATCGAATGATGTTATGAACATCATTACTACCTCAAGTTTAGTAGGTAAACCTACTGGAAGTGACAAGAAATGATCTAGCTTCAAAGGATCTTGGATGGCTTGAAAGTTCTTGAAGTAGGATCATGACACAAAAACAAGTTCAAGTAAGATTTTTACTCGAATTAAGATAGTTTATAGTTATAGAAATTGAATCAAAGTTTGAATATGAATATTACCTTGAATAAGAAAGATAACCTACTGTATATAACAAAGGTTTCTTGATCTTAGATGATTACTTGGAATGGATTAGAAAGCTTGGAAGTAAATTGGTAAACTTGAAGGGATTTTTGAAGTGTTCTTGAAGTGTTCTTCCTATGATGATTATAGCTTGATTCTTGAAGTGATTTTTGATGAAGATGATGATTAACTACTGGAAAAATACGTTCATAATAGTGTGTGTGTATTGAGAGAGAATTAGAAAGAGAATTGGAAGTGAAATGGAGTGAATGATGAGTGGTAATTGGTGAGTGGTGAGTGGGGTTAAAAGGAGTTCTAGTTAGTTGACTAGCTCATGGTAGAAGTTAAAATTGATTAGTCATACATGACATAATCAAGAGTGGAATACCATGCTAGTTCCTATTGGTATATACCCATAGTAAGTACGTTTTGAAGCTGTGTATAATACGGGTAAGAATACGACTAGAATTCTTGATGAAAGAAAAGAATGGAAAAGTAACTGTAACCATTTTCGTTAAGTATGAGTGTTTTGATATATGTCTTGAAGTCTTCCAAAAGTATTTTAATACATCTAAATACACTACATGTATATACATTTTAACTGAGTCGTTAAGTCATCATTAGTCGTTACATGTAAGTGTTGTTTTGAAACCTTTAAGTTAACGATCTCAATTAATGTTGTTAACCCATTGTTTATTATATCTAATGAGATGTTAAATTATTATATTATCATGATATTATGATATATTAATATATCTTAATATGATATATATACATTTAAATGTCGTTACAACGATAATCGTTACATATATGTCTCGTTTCGAAATCCTTAAGTTAGTAGTCTTGTTTATATGTATATAACTCATTGTTAATATACTTATGGAGATACTTACTTATCATAATCTCATGTTAACCATATGTATATCCATATATATATATCGTCATGTCGTTTTTACAAGTTTTAACGTTCGTGAATCGCCGGTCAACTTGGGTGGTCAATTGTCTATATAAAACATATTTCAATTAATCAAGTCTTAACAAGTTTGATTGCTTAACATGTTGGAAACATTTAATCATGTAAATATCAATCTCAATTAATATATATAAACATGGAAAAGTTCGGGTCACTACAGTACCTACCCGTTAAATAAATTTCGTCCCGAAATTTTAAGCTGTTGAAGGTGTTGACGAATCTTCTGGAAATAGATGCGGGTATTTCTTCTTCATCTGATCTTCACGCTCCCAGGTGAACTCGGGTCCTCTATGAGCATTCCATCGAACCTTAACAATTGGTATCTTGTTTTGCTTAAGTCTTTTAACCTCACGATCCATTATTTCGACGGGTTGTTCGATGAATTGGAGTTTTTCGTTGATTTGGATTTCATCTAACGGAATAGTGAGATCTTCTTTAGCAAAACATTTCTTCAAATTCGAGACGTAGAAAGTGTTATGTACAGCTGCGAGTTGTTGAGGTAACTCAAGTCGGTAAGCTACTGGTCCGACACGATCAATAATCTTGAATGGTCCAATATACCTTGGATTTAATTTCCCTCGTTTACCAAATCGAACAACGCCTTTCCAAGGTGCAACTTTAAGCATGACCATCTCACCAATTTCAAATTCTATATCTTTTCTTTTAATGTCAGCGTAGCTCTTTTGTCGACTTTGGGCGGTTTTCAACCGTTGTTGAATTTGGATGATCTTCTCGGTAGTTTCTTGTATAATCTCCGGACCCGTAATCTGTCTATCCCCCACTTCACTCCAACAAATCAGAGACCTGCACTTTCTACCATAAAGTACTTCAAACGGCGCCATCTCAATGCTTGAATGGTAGCTGTTGTTGTAGGAAAATTCTGCTAACGGTAGATGTCGATCCCAACTGTTTTCGAAATCAATAACACACGCTCGTAGCATGTCTTCAAGCGTTTGTATCGTCCTTTTGCTCTGCCCATCAGTTTGTGGATGATAGGCAGTACTCATGTCTAGACGAGTTCCTAATGCTTGCTGTAATGTCTGCCAGAATCTTGAAATAAATCTGCCATCCCTATCAGAGATAATAGAGATTGGTATTCCATGTCTGGAGACGACTTCCTTCAAATACAGTCGTGCTAACTTCTCCATCTTATCATCTTCTCTTATTGGCAGGAAGTGTGCTGATTTGGTGAGATGATCAACTATTACCCAAATAGTATCAAAACCACTTGCAGTCCTTGGCAATTTAGTGATGAAATCCATGGTAATGTTTTCCCATTTCCATTCCGGGATTTCGGGTTGTTGAAGTAGACCTGATGGTTCTGATGCTCAGCTTTGACCTTAGAACACGTCAAACATTCTCCTACATATTTAGCAACATCGGCTTTCATACCCGGCCACCAAAAATGTTTCTTGAGATCCTTGTACATCTTCCCCATTCCAGGATGTATTGAGTATCTGGTTTTATGAGCTTCTCTAAGTACCATTTCTCTCATATCTCTAAATTTTGGTACCCAAATCCTTTCAGCCCTATACCGGGTTCCGTCTTCCCGAATATTAAGATGCTTCTCCGATCCTTTGGGTATTTCATCCTTTAAATTTCCCTCTTTTAAAACTCCTTGTTGCGCCTCCTTTATTTGAGTAGTAAGGTTATTATAAATCATTATATTTATAGATTTTACTCGAATGGGTTCTCTGTCCTTCCTGCTCAAGGCATCGGCTACCACATTTGCCTTCCCCGGGTGGTAACGAATCTCAAAGTTGTAATCATTCAATAATTCAATCCACCTACGCTGCCTCATATTCAGTTGTTTCTGATTAAATATGTGTTGAAGACTTTTGTGGTCGATATATATAATACTTTTGACCCCATATAAGTAGTGCCTCCAAGTCTTTAATGCAAAAACAACCGCGCCTAATTCCAAATCATGCGTCGTATAATTTTGTTTGTGAATATTCAATTGTCTAGACGCATAAGCAATCACCTTCGTTCGTTGCATTAATACACAACCGAGACCTTGCTTTGATGCGTCACAATAAATCACAAAATCATCATTCCCTTCAGGCAATGACAATATAGGTGCCGTAGTTAGCTTTTTCTTCAATAACTGAAACGCTTTCTCTTGTTCATCATTCCATTCAAATTTCTTCCCTTTATGCATTAATGCAGTCAAGGGTTTTGCTATTCTGGAAAAGTCTTGGATGAACCTTCTGTAGTAACCAGCTAGTCCTAAAAACTGGCGTATGTGTTTCGGAGTTTTCGGGGTTTCCCACTTTTCAACAGTTTCTATCTTTGTCGGATCCACCTTAATACCTTCTTTGTTCACTATGTGACCGAGGAATTGAACTTCTTCCAACCAAAATGCACACTTTGAAAACTTAGCGTACAATTCTTCCTTCCTCAATACTTCTAACACCTTTCTCAAATGTTCACCGTGTTCTTGGTCATTCTTTGAGTAAATAAGTATGTCATCAATGAAAACAATGACAAACTTGTCAAGGTATGGTCCACACACTCGGTTCATAAGGTCCATGAACACAGCTGGTGCATTAGTTAAACCAAATGGCATGACCATAAACTCGTAATGACCGTAACGTGTTCTGAAAGCAGTCTTTGGAATATCATCTTCTTTCACCCGCATTTGATGATACCCGGAACGTAAGTCAATCTTTGAATAAACAGACGAGCCTTGTAGTTGATCAAATAAGTCGTCGATTCTCGGTAGTGGGTAGCGGTTCTTGATGGTAAGTTTGTTCAACTCTCGGTAGTCGATACACAACCTGAATGTACCATCTTTCTTCTTGACAAACAAAACAGGAGCTCCCCACGGTGATGTGCTTGGTCGAATGAAACCACGCTCTAAAAGTTTTTGTAATTGGCTTTGCAGTTCTTTCATCTCGCTGGGTGCGAGTCTGTAAGGAGCACGAGCTATTGGTGCAGCTCCTGGTACAAGATCTATTTGAAATTCAACGGATCGATGTGGGGGTAATCCCGGTAATTCTTTCAGAAATACATCGGGAAATTCTTTTGCGACGGGAACATCATTGATGCTCTTTTCTTCAGTTTGTACTTTCTCGACGTGTGCTAGAACAGCATAGCAACCTTTTCTTATTAGTTTTTGTGCCTTCAAATTACTAATAAGATGTAGCTTCGTGTTGCCCTTTTCTCCGTACACCATTAAAGGTTTTCCTTTTTCTCGTATAATGCGAATTGCATTTTTGTAACAAACGATCTCTGCTTTCACTTCTTTCAACCAGTCCATACCGATTATCACATCAAAACTCCCTAACTCTACTGGTATCAAGTCAATCTTAAATGTTTCGCTAACCAGTTTAATTTCTCGATTCCGACATATATTATCTGCTGAAATTAATTTACCATTTGCTAATTCGAGTAAAAATTTACTATCCAAAGGCGTCAATGGACAACTTAATTTAGCACAAAAATCTCTACTCATATAGCTTCTATCCGCACCCGAATCAAATAAAACGTAAGCAGATTTATTGTCAATAAGAAATGTACCCGTAACAAGCTCCGGGTCTTCCTGTGCCTCTGCCGCATTAATATTGAAAACTCTTCCGTGGCCTTATCCATTCGTGTTCTCCTGGTTCGGGCAATTTCTAATAATGTGGCCCGGTTTTCCACATTTATAACAAACTACATTGGCATAACTTGCTCCGACACTACTTGCTCCGCCATTACTCGTTCCGACACCATTTGTTCCTTTCGTTCTATTAACCCCTGGTCCGTAGACCTCACACTTCACCGCGCTATGACCATTTCTTTTACACTTGTTGCAAAATTTGGTGCAGAACCCCGAGTGATACTTTTCACACCTTTGGCATAGCTGCTTCTGATTGTTGTTGTTGTTGCGGTTATTATTATTGTTGGGATGATTGTTGTAGTTGCTGTTGTTGTTGTTGTTGTTGTTGTTGGGCCGTTTGTTATAGTTGCGATTGATGTTGCGATTGTTGGGATAATTGTTGCGATTATTGTTGTAATTGTTATTGTTGTTGTATTGGTGATTCTTATCACCGTTTTCCTCCCACTTTCTTTTGACTTGCTTCACATTGGCCTCTTCAGCAGTCTGTTCTTTAATTCTTTCTTCAATCTGGTTCACTAGTTTGTGAGCCATTCTACATGCCTGTTGTATGGAGGCGGGCTCGTGTGAACTTATATCTTCTTGGATTCTTTCCGGTAATCCTTTCACAAACGCGTCGATCTTCTCTTCCTCATCTTCGAATGCTCCCGGACACAATAGGCACAATTCTGTGAATCGTCTTTCGTACGTGGTAATATAAAATCCTTGGGTTCATAACCCTCTAAGTTCTGTCTTGAGCTTATTGACCTCGGTTCTGGGACGGTACTTCTCGTTCATCAAGTGTTTGAATGCTGACCACGGTAGTGCGTACGCATCGTCTTGTCCCACTTGCTCTAGATAGGTATTCCACCATGTTAACGCAGAACCTGTGAAGGTATGCGTAGCGTACTTCACTTTGTCCTCTTCAGTACACTTACTTATGTCAAACACCGATTCGACCTTCTCGGTCCACCGTTTCAATCCGATCGGTCCTTCGGTTCCATCAAATTTCAAAGGTTTGCAGGCAGTGAATTCTTTGTAGGTGCATCCTACACGATTTCCTGTACTGCTAGATCCAAGGTTATTGTTGGTATGTAGCGCAGCCTGTACTGCGGCTATGTTTGAAGCTAGAAAAGTACAGAATTCCTCTTCATTCATATTCACGGTGTGTCGAGTAGTCGGTGCCATTTCCTTCAAAATAGTCAAATGGAACAAGTTAATCATACAGAATATTAAGAGTAGTTGATAGTATTTCGTAGCATAATATGAACTCATTTATAAAAGCTTTTTCTTCATATTAGCGTTTTATAAGTTTAAATTCGGGTAGTACCTACCCGTTAAGTTCATACTTAGTAGCTAATATACAATTCAACTACTACAATTCTATATGAAAAACTGATTATAATAATATTTCGCGTTCAAACTTTTACACAATATTTTACAAACTTACAATACCGCTTATTTTACATATAGCATGAAATATAGCACACAATAAATTTGATACAAGATGGTTGTGAAGATAATTCTAGCTAGTACACAAGTCGTTCAGCAAAGGCAATAAAGACACGTAATTCATACGTCCAGAAACAAGTCATGCATTCTGGTTTTACTAGGACTACTTCCCATCCTTGGTCTTGTGGAACATAACCGTTATGGCCGTTGATAAGACAGCGTGTTGTAACGTCGTCAAAGGGACGAGGGTTACGTAATGTCCAACAGTCCCGTAACAATCTAAAAACCTCATTTCTTACCCCAATTACCGACTCCGTCACTTGTGGAAACGTTTTGTTTAATAGTTGTAGCCCGATGTTCTTGTTCTCACTTTGGTGAGAAGCGAACATTACTAATCCGTAAGCATAACATGCTTCTTTATGTTGCATGTTAGCTGCTTTTTCTAAATCACGAAGTCCAATATTCGGATATATTGAGTCAAAATAATTTCTTAACCCATTGCGTAAAATAGCATTTGGGTTCCCCGCAATATATGCGTCAAAGTAAACACATCGTAACTTATGGATTTCCCAATGTGATATCCCCCATCTTTCGAACGAAAGCCTTTTATAAACCAAGGCATTCTTGGAACGTTCTTCGAATGTCTTACAAACTGATCTCGCCTTAAATAGTTGTGCCGAAGAATTCTGACCGACTCTAGACAAGATTTCATCAATCATGTCTCCGGGTAGGTCTCTTAAAATATTGGGTTGTCTATCCATTTTGTGTTTTTATACTGTAAAATAGACAAGAGTTAGATTCATAAAAAATATACTTATTAATACAAGCAATTTTTACATATATCATAAAGCATAAGCACACTATATTACATATATTACACCACACGAATACAACTATCTTATTCCGACTCGCTTGTTTCTTCTTCTTCGGTTTTGGTTCGTTTTGCCAAGTTTCTAGGGATATATGATGTTCCCCTAATACGAGCCGTTATTTTCCACATTGGTTTAGAAAAACCTGGTGGTTTAGAGGTTCCCGGGTCATTGTTACAACTTAAGGACTTCGGGGGTTGACGATACATATAAAGTTCATCGGGGTTGGAATTAGATTTCTCTATTTTTATGCCCTTTCCCTTATTATTTTCTTTTGCCTTTTTAAATTCAGTTGGGGTAATTTCTATAACATCATCGGAATTCTCGTCGGAATCCGATTCATCGGAGAATTGGTAATCCTCCCAATATTTTGCTTCCTTGGCGGAAACACCATTGACAATAATTAACCTTGGTCGGTTGGTTGAGGATTCTCTTTTACTTAACCGCTTTATTATTTCCCCCACCGATTCTATTTCTTCTTCCGGTTCCGATTCTTCTTCCGGTTCCGATTCTTCTTCCGGTTCCGACTCTTCTTCCGGAACTTGTGAATTAGTCCACGAATCATTCCAATTTACATTTGACTCTTCATTATTATTAGGTGAGTCAATGGGACTTGTTCTAGAGGTAGACATCTATCACATAATATCAAACGCGTTAAGAGATTAATATATCACATAATATTCACATATTAAAAATATATAGTTTCCAACAAAATATGTTAAGCAATCATTTTTCAAGTAAACACGGTCGAAGTCCAGACTCACTAATGCATCCTAACAAACTCGATAAGACACACTAATGCAAAATTCTGGTTCTCTAAGACCAACGCTCGGATACCAACTGAAATGTCCCGTTCTTATTGATTAAAAACGTTCCATATTAATTGATTTCGTTGCGAGGTTTTGACCTCTATATGAGACATTTTTCAAAGACTGCATTCATTTTTAAAACAAACCATAACCTTTATTTCATCAATAAAGGTTTAAAAAGCTTTACGTAGATTATCAAATAATGATAATCTAAAATATCCTGTTTACACACGACCATTACATAATGGTTTACAATACAAATATGTTACAACAAAATAAGTTTCTTGAATGCAGTTTTTACACAATATCATACAAGCATGGACTCCAAATCTCGTCCTTATTTAAGTATGCGATAGCGGAAGCTCTTAATAATCACCTGAGAATAAACATGCTTAAAACGTCAACAAAAATGTTGGTGAGTTATAGGTTTAACCTATATATATCAAATCATAATAATAGACCACAAGATTTCATATTTCAATACACATCCCATACATAGAGATAAAAATCATTCATATGGTGAACACCTGGTAACCGACATTGACAAGATGCATATATAAGAATATCCCCATCATTCCGGGACACCCTTCGGATATGATATAAATTTCGAAGTACTAAAGCATCCGGTACTTTGGATGGGGTTTGTTAGGCCCAATAGATCTATCTTTAGGATTCGCGTCAATTAGGGTGTCTGTTCCCTAATTCTTAGATTACCAGACTTAATAAAAAGGGGCATATTCAATTTCGATAATTCAACCATAGAATGTAGTTTCACGTACTTGTGTCTATTTTGTAAATCATTTATAAAACCTGCATGTATTCTCATCCCAAAAATATTAGATTTTAAAAGTGGGACTATAACTCACTTTCACAGATTTTTACTTCGTCGGGAAGTAAGACTTGGCCACTGGTTGATTCACGAACCTATAACAATATATACATATATATCAAAGTATGTTTAAAATATATTTACAACACTTTTAATATATTTTGATGTTTTAAGTTTATTAAGTCAGCTGTCCTCGTTAGTAACCTACAACTAGTTGTCCACAGTTAGATGTACAGAAATAAATCGATAAATATTATCTTGAATCAATCCACGACCCAGTGTATACGTATCTCAGTATTGATCACAACTCAAACTATATATATTTTGGAATCAACCTCAACCCTGTATAGCTAACTCCAACATTCACATATAGAGTGTCTATGGTTGTTCCGAAATATATATAGATGTGTCGACATGATAGGTCGAAACATTGTATACGTGTCTATGGTATCTAAGATTACATAATATACAATACAAGTTGATTAAGTTATGGTTGGAATAGATTTGTTACCAATTTTCACGTAGCTAAAATGAGAAAAATTATCCAATCTTGTTTTACCCATAACTTCTTCATTTTAAATCCGTTTTGAGTGAATCAAATTGCTATGGTTTCATATTGAACTCTATTTTATGAATCTAAACAGAAAAAGTATAGGTTTATAGTCGGAAAAATAAGTTACAAGTCGTTTTTGTAAAGGTAGTCATTTCAGTCGAAAGAACGACGTCTAGATGACCATTTTAGAAAACATACTTCCACTTTGAGTTTAACCATAATTTTTGGATATAGTTTCATGTTCATAATAAAAATCATTTTCTCAGAATAACAACTTTTAAATCAAAGTTTATCATAGTTTTTAATTAACTAACCCAAAACAGCCCGCGGTGTTACTACGACGGCGTAAATCCGGTTTTACGGTGTTTTTCGTGTTTCCAGGTTTTAAATCATTAAGTTAGCATATCATATAGATATAGAACATGTGTGTAGTTAATTTTAAAAGTCAAGTTAGAAGGATTAACTTTTGTTTGCGAACAAGTTTATAATTAACTAAACTATGTTCTAGTGATTACGAGTTTAAACCTTCGAATAAGATAGTTTTATATATATGAATCGAATGATGTTATGAACATAATTACTACCTCAAGTTTAGTAGGTAAACCTAATGGAAGTGACAAGAAATGATCTAGCTTCAAAGGATCTTGGATGGCTTGAAAGTTCTTGAAGTAGGATCATGACACAAAAACAAGTTCAAGTAAGATTTTTACTCGAATTAAGATAGTTTATAGTTATAGAAATTGAATCAAAGTTTGAATATGAATATTACCTTGAATAAGAAAGATAACCTACTATATATAACAAAGGTTTCTTGATCTTAGATGATTACTTGGAATGGATTAGAAAGCTTGGAAGTAAATTGGTAAACTTGAAGGGATTTTTGAAGTGTTCTTGAAGTGTTCTTCCTATGATGATTATAGCTTGATTCTTGAAGTGATTTTTGATGAAGATGATGATTAACTACTGGAAAAATACGTTCATAATAGTGTGTGTGTGTTGAGAGAGAATTAGAAAGAGAATTGGAAGTGAAATGGAGTGAATGATGAGTGGTAATTGGTGAGTGGTGAGTGGGGTTAAAAGGAGTTCTAGTTAGTTGACTAGCTCATGGTAGAAGTTAAAATTGATTAGTCATACATGAAATAATCAAGAGTGGAATACCATGCTAGTTCCTATTGGTATATACCCATAGTAAGTACATTTTGAAGCTGTGTATAATACGGGTAAGAATACGACTAGAATTCTTGATGAAAGAAAAGAATGGAAAAGTAACTGTAACCATTTTCGTTAAGTATGAGTGTTTTGATATATGTCTTGAAGTCTTCCAAAAGTATTTTAATACATCTAAATACACTACATGTATATACATTTTAACTGAGTCGTTAAGTCATCATTAGTCGTTACATGTAAGTGTTGTTTTGAAACCTTTAAGTTAACGATCTCAATTAATGTTGTTAACCCATTGTTTATTATATCTAATGAGATGTTAAATTATTATATTATCATGATATTATGATATATTAATATATCTTAATATGATATATATACATTTAAATGTCGTTACAACGATAATCGTTACATATATGTCTCGTTTCGAAATCCTTAAGTTAGTAGTCTTGTTTATATGTATATAACTCATTGTTAATATACTTATGGAGATACTTACTTATCATAATCTCATGTTAACCATATGTATATCCATATATATATCGTCATGTCGTTTTTACAAGTTTTAACGTTCGTGAATCGCCGGTCAACTTGGGTGGTCAATTGTCTATATGAAACATATTTCAATTAATCAAGTCTTAACAAGTTTGATTGCTTAACATGTTGGAAACATTTAATCATGTAAATATCAATCTCAATTAATATATATAAACATGGAAAAGTTCGGGTCACTACACTTGTCTCCCTTGGTTTAGTCGACTACGAACCCATCCCTATTTCATCCAAAATAAGTTATGGCTAATTGGTTGATCCATTCCGGTTACACTACTTTCGGAGCTCGAGTGAAACTCCATATTAGAATCCGAGGGACTTGAACTAATGGCGAGTTCCATTTTTGTATGATTGAATAAAGGATTTTTCGATATGAAATAGATTATAGGATGTAGATTAGTACCCTGCAATACATAATTTACATATGTATATATAATACTAAAATCCCATAAGTTACGGAGGAATCTACGGAAGCTGTCAGGCAAAGGTAACAATAACAGATACGCTAAGATATGAATTTATCTATACACTGTCTATGCAATAGAGGCAGTAAGACGTGTCTAGACTTTAAGGATGATAAGCAAATAATTTTTGACACTAAATGATAAGCAAAACTTTTGACATGCAGACACGGTCAAAGTCCAACCCACTAATGCATCTAAACAACTATCAGTTAGACACACTAATGCAAGACCTGGTTCGCTAAGACCACCGCTCTTATACCACATGAAGCGACCCGTCCTAATCCATAAGGACGAATACAATACATATGATTACATCGCGAGGTATTTGACCTCTATATGATACATTTTACAAACATTGCATTCATTTTTAAAAGACAAACTTTCATTTCATCGAAAGTTGACAGCATGCATACCATTTCATAATATATCCAACTATAATTGACTTAATAATAATCTTGATGAACTCGACGACTCGAATGCAATGTCTTTCGAAATATGTCATGAACGACTCCAAGTAATATCTCTAATATGAGCTAATGCACAGCGGAAGATTTCTTTCATACCTGAGAATAAACATGCTTTAAAGTGTCAACCAAAAGGTTGGTGAGTTCATTAGTTTATCGCAATCATTCATTTCCATCATTTTAATAGACCACAAGATTTCAATTCCATTTCTCATAAATATACGTCCCATGCATAGAGACAAAAATAATCATTCATATGGATTGAACACCTGATAATCGACATTAACAAGATGCATATAGAATATCCCCATCATTCCGGGACACCCATCGGACATGATAAATTTCAAAGTACTAAAGCATTCCAAATTCCAAAATAGGGCTTGTTGGGCCCATTAGATCTATCTTTAGGATTCGCGTCAATTAGAGGTGCACTAATTCTCAAAATTAGTGATGTTCCCTAATTCTTAGATTACCAGGTTAAAAGGGGCATATTCGGCTTCGATCCATTCAACCATATAATGTAGTTTCGATTACTTGTGTCTATTTCGTAAAATATTTAAAAGCGCATGTATTCTCAGTCTCAAAAATATATATTGTAAAAGTATTTAAAAAGGGAGTAATGAAACTCACAATACAATATTTTGTAGTAAAAATATGCATACGACGGAACCGAACAATGCAGGGTTGGCCTCGGATTTACGAACCTATATCATTTATATGTATATTAACACATATAATATTAATCAAACAAATTTAGGTATTATTATTAATTGTTATTTTAGTAACTTGTATGTTTCATTAATAACTAAATTAACTATATTTATTTTTATATACATTAAATAGATAATTAATATTTATTACAAACATATTAATATAGTTATGTTTTATGTAAATAATATATTTTTATATAGAAAATCTTTATTTGATATATTAATAATACTAATAATAATAATGATAAAAATAATAATATTAGTGTTAGAAATAATAAAAATGATAATAAAAGTAATAATGATAATTCTAATAATAATAATAATAATAGTTCTATTAATAAAAATGATAATTTTTATAAAAAGACAATTAGTTTCAATAATAATACTACTTACATTAAAAATGATAATAATAATAATAATAATAATAATAATAATAATAATAATAATAATAATAATAATAATAATAATAATAATAATAATAATAATAATAATAATAAAAGTGAGTAACAAGTAAACTACCTCAAAGGAATAGTCCTAAAAAAATGCCCAAGTCCGTGTTTGAACCCGCGACATCTTGCTTAATCTTTAACACCTCAAACCACTCATCCAATTCTATCTTTCCAATGTTATATGAAACCCAACTATATTTAATCCACACTCTTCGGCCCAACAGAAAAACATTGGCTCAACAACAAAGAATCGGCCCAACAGTAATTTAAAAACCCAAAATGAATGACAGCCCAATTATCATCAAATAACAAGGTTCAAGGCCCTTTTTGTGTTTTCTGTCTGATAGGTTTTTTTTTTTTTTAAAAAAAAACCCAGCAATGAACTTGTCATCAGGCATCATCATAATTATTGTTTACAAAAAAAATTATCATCCTTCATGTATCGACTTCATCTATATCTCACAATATCATCTTCTAAACTTATTAACATACCGTATATCATCGTTATTTCATATGGTATGTGTAACACCCCAGGTAAAACGTTCTCCGTAGCATGATACTGTCCACTTTGCAGAGATAGGGACGTACCCTTGTCTCCCCCGTAGGTTGCTCACGAATTTTTCTTGGCGACCAAACACGACGAGCACTTTCCCAGGAGGTCACCCATCCTGGTAGTGCTCTCGCATGAGCACGCTTAACTGCAGAGTTCTCATGGGATCTGCTGCGCTTGTGGTCCCAAAACGCGTCATGCTAGGAAAGGTCTCCACACCCTTATAAGGCATTCTTCGTTCCCCTCTCCAACCGATGTGGGACGGATGTAACACGGGTGTTACAATCCTCCCCCCTAATGGGACACAGCGTCCTCGCAGTGCACGTTTGATCCGGGGCCTGGCTCTGATACCATCTGTAACACCCCAGGTAAAACGTTCCCCGTAGCATGATACTGTCCGCTTTGCAGAGATAGGGACGTACCCTTGTCTCCCCCGTAGGTTGCTCACAGATTTTTCTTGGCGACCAAACACGACGAGCACTTTCCCAGGAGGTCACCCATCCTGGTAGTGCTCTCGCCTGAGCACGCTTAACTGCAGAGTTCTCATGGGATCTGCTGCGCTTGTGGTCCCAAAACGCGTCATGCTAGGAAAGGTCTCCACACCCTTATAAGGCATGCTTCGTTCCCCTCTCCAACCGATGTGGGACGGATGTAACACGGGTGTTACAGTATGGCAACCATTATAAATCTTTTTGACATATACCCTACCTAGTCTAATTCTGGTGGTCCACTCTTCTTTTTAACTCAACAGCCATGACCCACTCAATTAGTGAAAGGAAAAAGGGAGGTAGTAATAATGAATTGAACAAGTATCAATTTAGTGAGCCTTGTTGGGGAATTTAGATAAATTTCGGTTGTAAGCAAAAAGAAAATAAGTGCTGCAATGTTCTCAATGTGGGGTATTAATGAAAACAAAAATAATTCCTTCCATTGATTTATTCGGTGGTGGGTATGTATGATTTGATGAATTGGTATTGTGGGGTTCGACTTTAAGCAAAAGTCTTACCTACTTACAAAAATGGCATGTCCCTTTTTACATATTGGTCGTCCATTAGGTAATACTAGTCCCATTTGCATCACTTGTTAAAGCACTATGTATATTAATAATCATCTATTAATAAATGAACTTTAAACCAAGCAGAAAGGTGGCTATATCAGCAACAATGCGAAGAGAGAGAAAAAATATGGTGTTTTGAGTCTTGTTGTGTTATGGTTCACGAAGGAGAACAAAAAACAACCTTGGGTTTCAGTTTGGTGGTTATCTGAAACATTCGAAGGTTACAAGGTGGTGGTGAGTGAATTCTCGATGGTTGAAACATAAATAACAGCAGCAACCAAAAGCTGTTGTTCGATTTATAAGATCACGACAGGACTGCAACAAATAAAGGTGTTTTGTGGTGTTTTGAATTAGGTGGTGAACAAAAGGTGGTTGAGGTTCTAAGGTGATTATGTTAAATGGGTTGTAGGGTTTAGGGATGATCTTGGGTGGTGATAGTTTTCGTGGGTTTCGGTTACAAGAGTGAAGAAGTGGAGATGGTGAAGTGGTGGTTTATAAATAGACAGGAAATATAGATGAAACATAGATGGTGTGTGTGTGATTGTGGCTCGACAAACCAAAGAGGAAAACGAAGTGGTTAGTGGTGATTTGGTTTAAAGATGGTGGTCTATATTCACGATGATGTGTATGTATGTATGTATGTATATATATATATATATATATATATATATATATATATATATATATATATAGACAGAGATGAAGAGTGAAAGAGAATTGTAGCAGCATCACTATAGTAGCACAACAATGGTGTTTGTATTTGATAGTTACCTGCATCGGTCGAAGAAACAGGAAGCAAAAATAATATTTCAGGTGATGATGGTTCTTGTAGAAGATAAACCGAAAACAAGACACAATTGATGGTGGTTATCGATTATGATCCATAGAAAGAATTTTATTGCAGCAGTATGAAACAAAATTGGTGGTGATTATGAATTGTGTGCATCTGTATAACTCGAAATGCACATGTATTTACATATATAGAATTAGATAGGTACGCATTTTGAATAGATAGTCTAGTTAGATTAGACAGCTAACAGAAAGTAAATGTAAGGTACAATAATTTGAAGACAAGAAACAAAATTTCACAATAGCAAGATCCGTGAATTCTATCTGAATGGAATATTTCTAACTTTCTTTATTTGTATTTATGTAAATGTGATATTTAAATGAATTTGTTTATATATGGTTTAAGTAATCAGAATAGGATATGATTTGAGCTGGAAAATGAAAATCAAAGTGAGGAAAAAGCCTTGAACCCACTTTTGGATTTGTCTGGTTGATTTATATATATAATTAATATCAATTATTAATAAATATAAATACATTAATAATATTAGTATTTCTAATATTATTAATAATAATATAAGTAATAATAATAATACAAATAACAAGGATAATGATAATAAAATAAAAAATACTAAGTTTAATAATTAATAATAATGTTAATAATAACTATAAAGATGATAAATGATAATAATATAAAGTGGTATTATTTTTATATTAATAATAATAATGGTAATATATAATAATAATAATGATTCTAAATGATAATACTTAATTATTCTGTTTATTATTTTACATTTTTAATTCAAATGGTTTAAAGTGTATTTTTATTTATTTTAAAAAAATATTTATATACTTATATATATATATATATATATATATATATATATATATATATATATATATATATATATATACTTACATTTTTAATTATACAGAGTTGCTCGTGAATCGTCGGGAGTAGTCAACGGTTAACTAAATCCATATTAATAGTTTAAAAATTTTGAGTTTCAAATTTTCAGACTTTGCTTATCGTGTCGAAATCATATAAAGATTAAGTTTAAATTTGATCGGAAATTTCCGGGTCATCACAAGAGAGATTAATTTGATGCATGAAAGTTGAATGAGAAAGTGTTGGTGTGTGTTTGATGTTCACGTGAAGTATCATGGCCATATAAGGTCACATTAGTTTGTATTTTTGTTAGATATTTCATGCTAGTTGTCAAATGATGGTTCCCACATATCTTGGTGACTCACAGGGGCTGCTAAGAGCTGATCATTGGAGTGTATATACTAATAGTAAATACATTTATAAGCTGTGTATTGTACGAGTACGAATACGAGTGCATACGAGTAGAATTGTTGATGAAAATGAATGAGAATGTAATTGTAAGCATTTTTGCTAAATAAAAGTACTTTGATATGTGTCTTGAAGTCTTTCAAAAGTGTACTAATACATCTTAATACACTACATGTATATACATTTTAACTGAGTCGTTAAGTCATCGTTAGTCGTTACATGTAAGTGTTGTTTTGAAACCTTTAAGTTAACGATCCTGTTAAATGTAATTAATCCCTTGTTTATTATAAGAAATGAGATGTTAAATTATTACATTATCATGATATTATGATGTATGAATATATCCTAATATGATATATATACATTACAATGTCGTTATAACGATAATCGTTACATATATGCCTCGTTTCGAAATTCTTAAGTTAGTAGTCTTGTTTTACATACGTAGTTCATTGTTAACATACTTAATGATATATATAATTATCATTTTATCATGTTAAATATAGTGTAACAATATCTCAATATAATTCATATGTATTTAGTAAGACGTTGTTATAACGATAATCGTTATGTATATCGTTTCGAGCTTCTTAATTCAATAGTCTCATTTTTATGTATATAACTCATTGTTAATATACTTAGTGAGATACTTACTTATCATGATCTCATGTTAACTATATATATATATATATATATATATATATATATATATATATATATATATATATATATATATATATATATATATATATATATATATATATATATATCATCAAGTAGTTTTTATAAGTTTTTAACGTTCGTGAATCGCCGGTCAACTTGGATGGTCAATTGTCTATATGAAACCTATTTCAATTAATCAAGTCTTAACAAGTTTGATTGCTTAACATGTTGAAAACATTTAATCATGTAAATATAGTTTTCATTTAATATATATAATCATGGAAAAGTTCGGGTCACTACACCTCTAATCCCGTAGATATTTCAGAACGGAGTTATTCAAACCCTCGTCCCTACATAATTCCTCAAATTGAATAATTAGGTCTACAGTTTTCAATTCACAGATAATAGCTTTTCCAATTAGGTGATGATTTTTTTTTTCCACAATCATACCAATGTCCTTTCTCCTCCTTTACTTTCTTGCCTTTCACCTCCTCCTCTTCCTTGTTTTTTGATAATTTTGAACGCAAATCGTCCTTTTTGGAGTTTAGTTTATCCTTGAGATCTCTCGTTTGTTTTCTTGCAACATAACAGAATCTGCGTTCGTCTCGAAAAGCGTTACCGTACCTGGTTTGGACCATGTTCTCATGTTATGATTCCCTTGGTGTCTGGAATCATGCCCGTACTGTTTTTGCTCGTCTCTATTCATTCCATAGTTTGCTTGCACATCATGTATATTGTTGTCCTCTCTCTCTAGCTTTGAAAATCTTGATGGGCAATTCATTGAAGGTGATCTTCTCAAGCAAGGCAAGTAGGGTTTCCACGCATCTAACGTTTCCAAATCGAGCGAATGCAAATCGCTTACCACTCTTTAACCTCTTGCCCGCCATATAGATGTCTCTTATGTCTCTATAAGGTTTAAAGCTTCGCCATAGATCTTCAACATTCCATTGATCGGGAAAGTTGAAAAACATGAACGAAGTTTGTTGAATTCCGAATAGTCCCGTTAATCGGTCTTGAAGTTTCGCATTCTTGTTGCTTCGCCATGGCCGGAAAAAACCTCTCTCCTCATTCTCTCATTCTTTTTTTTTTTTAGCTTTCTATTTAATGTGTTTTAATCATATAGTGATGTTGCGAAAAATGATTTAACTTTATATTTAAACATAATTTTAATAATTTCTAACTACAATACGTAAATTAATGAATAAAAAATTTATATATTTCTATAAATAAATATATGCTAAAGCATACCCTCATACTCTAAATTATTATAATGAAAATGAAACTAACGTAAAATGTAAAAAACAAAATAATTATGATATCATGATGATGTCATAATGACATTACTATAATAAGTATTTTCATTTTTTTGAATAGTAGTTCGGAATCATCGAGGGGGGGACTAAATCACACACGCATTCATCTCGAACAGTTACATAACCCGGCCCTAACTGCTATCAAGAAGGAAATTCTTCCCAATCTGAGGGGATGGGCGGTAAAACCCCTCTCCTCCACTGCTTCCGCAACACGTTACTAAAGTAACTATTCATCATTAAATCTAACAGTATATAGTAATATTTTTTAATTTATCAAGTAAATTATACTTTCTTTTAAGTTTCTAGAATTAGATTAGGGGCATGTTTGTTAGCAATCTTTTTGAAACCTGTAGCTTATAGCTTTATGAAAAAGTTCATCTTAAATTAAAAGTTTCGTTTGATTACAAGAGCTTTGAGCTTTTTGAGGGGCATAAAAGCAAAAAGGTAATAGAAATAGCGTTTGAGAAAAAGCTCAAAGTTTTTTGTCAAATTACACTTTATTTTAACGGTTTCAGTTATCCTGCTAAACACCTAAATACATATAAAAAGTTATCAGCTACCAGTTACAAGCTACCAGCTTACAACTACTATTTATCAACTATCAGCTATAAGCTACCAGCTAGTTTTGCCAAACATACTCAAGATATATATAATTATATACAATTATATACGGAGCATCACTATTATTAACTTTTTATAAGATTTATAATGACATAATAATCAATAATTAAAATTTAAAAGTAGGATATATGTTGAGACCATAATTTTTAAAATTGTTTTTAACATATTTATAACACTTTTACTATGAAATAGCCGGCTACTATGTAGTTGATAACGAGCACTATGTAGATGTATTTTAAGCGTGTTAATGACAGCTATAGAAGTATTTATTAGTAAAATTCTTAAAAATAATTACAATTAGAGGCATTAGAAAATCAATAAACGTTGTTCAAAGAAATAATCTTTCGATCTCATATTAATAGTTCACAGACAAAATATATATAATTTAAGAAAAAATGACTGTCACACGATCACATGAAATAAAAGATATCTAGAATCTGGTCAAAAAGTCAAAGAAGAAAAAAAAGATGGGCCCAAAATCTGACGTGGATTTTGATGACAGTTTTCTCACATTTCAAATACAGTATCGTCATCTTTCTTCTTCATCTCTTTAATCCTGTTTTACTTCCATCTTTGTTTCCAGTCTCTTTTAAACAGATAGAACACTAGTGTACGACATTGAAATTGGTTGGTTGGTTAATATCAGTAATAATAATAATTTCAATTATAATTATAAATATAAATACTAATACTATTATTAGTATTAGTAGTAAACACTAAACATGATCCAAAATTATAAATTTTCATTCCCCATAATAAATTTCAGAACTTTTTCACCACCTGTACAATCTCTTCACTTACCACCTAAACCCCATTACAATTGTATTCACCTTCCATCCGTCATCACTTTTATTGGCCAATTTTTCACAATCCCCAATATCTCACAATTTTTATAGATTTCAAAATGAATAATGTTACATTTACAAATGTCACAACTCTTTTTACTAAATATAGGAAAATACTTTTCATTAATACCCAATTACCAATTAAAAAGATCCAACAACAACAGCAGCCCTAACCCTAAATAAAATCAAAAAGTTATGGAAAAAAACGAGGCCTTTGGGTTATCAGCATTTGGTGATTTGGATATGGGAATTAAAATCGAAATGGGAATGGATATGGGTTTTGTTGGGGTTAAAAATGTTGATAAAAATGAGAGCTTTAATAATAATAATAATAATATTATTATTAAAAAAGAAGCATCAAGTAGTAGTGTTAATGTTGGTTGTAATGAAGAAAGAGATCTGGTAGCTGCTGCAAGGTTTGATTTTCATAAGAAGAAAAGGACGGCGAGGGACTTCCGGCGAGGGACTTCCGGCACCGGCGTTCGTTCTTTTAGCCAGTTGACTCCGTTTGTTACTCCACTCCCTACAAGTGTAATTTTTCTTATTTTAATACCCTTTCTTTCATTTTTATATATTTTATTGATTACTTTATTTATATTTTATGATGAGATGAGTGGATCTGATAATTTTTTTTTTTTTTTTTTTTTTTTTTTGGTTAGAAGGTTGTGTTTTTCCCATTTTTGTCTAGTTTCTGTGAGCGATTCATCTACCCATCATTGGATTTTTACTATAAATGTACTTTTTTATTTTATTTATAATGTCACACTTTAATTTAATTAAATACTTAATAAACCTCTTTAACCCTTATGAATATAAATATGAACTATACACTAAAACTAAGTTAATTGACAATTATATTGCAACTAGAAACTATAATTTTACTCATTTATAGTTTCCAGGTACATTTTAGTTTGATTTTTTATTTCTTTTTTTTAATTGAGAGCTTGCCCCCTTCAATTGTTCATTCACATATAAGTACTTTTTATTATTATTTCACTCTTCAACAAGGTTTTTTATTTTGTTGAGAAGCAATAATGATATATGTATGTGAAGGCTTTTCAAGCCCACTTGCAACATAACTTGTTAAGCCCATTGGACATTGGTGCCCAAACTACCCAAGAGGTCTCCAGCAAGAGCTTTTTATTACAGAGTAGTAATTTCTTTATAGAATATTTAGAAAATATTTTTGTTATCAAAAGAATAATACGGAGTAACTGTTTTGATCAAAAGCTTGAGAATCATTAAAATCAACTCCTAACTATTTAATACTTAAATAAACAGCTTATTCAGAACAATGCAACTTTTGTTCCCATTTTACTTGAAATTAGTTTCAATTAGTTTCATGTGGGTCAACTTTACTTTGTTAATTTGGACATTAGAAGTACTAATCCACGTGTTCAAAAATTAAAAAGATTATCATTGATGTGTGCTTTTTTTTATTAGATTGTTGATCAAGGAAGACTGACATTTCTCTTCAGCAAGAAGCTACAAAAGAGTGATGTGAGTGTGCTCAAAAGAATTGTGCTGCCAAAGGTTACCTTTTTTTTTTTTTTTAATTCATCTCGTAAAGATATACTCCGTATAATATTGCGCAAGGATTAATAATATTAATCGAAATACTTCTAAATGAATATGTAGACCAACAAATATATATTTCCATGATAGAATTTTACTTCTGTCTTGATCATTTCCCTATAAAATATGGGTGATAGATCTATACACCACCACTTCTAAACTATGCACGACTTAACATGATTTAATGTATTGTAATGTACAACTATTTAATATATGTGTATTGGTTTATGGCTAAAAATATGGTGTATGGCTAAACATGGTGTACCCATTGTAGTCGCCTTCATCATATGGCGAGCCTACCATCACTTGCTCTACTACATAAGTACCGTGCGTGACGAAAGGATTTCGCGTGGTAAAGCAAGATCACCTCACATAAAATATACATGTACCTTTTTGAATGAACTTTACATAAACGATGTGTCATTTGTTTATGCTATATATTAAAATCTTAATGTTCTTGTATATAGTTGCTGAGATGGATTAATATTTTGTGCTTTTGATGTTGTTATATGTAATTATACATATGCAGAAACCAGCTGAAACACACCTACCTGAATTGATAGCTAAGGAAGGTATCATTTTGGAGATGGACGACATGGATGGCAGGCACGTGTGGTGCTTCAAGTATAGGTTAGTTTAACCATCTGAAAAACAGAATAATAAAACCATAATAATTAATTCTCATTGAATATAGTTTGTATTCGGTTGGATTCTTCTTTCAATTCTTTAAACATTCAAACATACAACTGGGATTTGCTTCTCAACCTTCAACAGGTTCTGGCCAAATAACAACAGCCGCATGTATGTTCTCGAGGCCACTGGTATGCTCTAAACTTTTATTTCAAAACTATAAACGTGTAATTACTCGGTCAATGCTAAAAAAATTCGCAAATTCTTGATCTTTCTCAGGGGAATTTGCTGAGAAGCATGAACTGAAATTGGGAGACTACATAATGTTGTATCGAGATTCAGTCAATCTCAACTATGTAAGCATCTATTTAGTTGAAATTTGTGTTTCCGGCAACCACCTCATTGTAGAAGATGATGATGTGGCACCACCGGATTCGATGAGGTGGTGCTTATGTGGATGCACATGTGGACGGATATTACCTTTATTGAACATTTTCTGAAATTATATTCCTTTCTGTACACCAAATCAACATCGATCCTTTTTGGGCAATGAGAAAAGTGACATTCTCTTTATTAAGAAATTTTGACTTTTACGTTACTTTTTGGGTCTGTTTGCCATTTTTAAAAACTTCTTTGTTGAGTCAAAATACTCCCTATACTCCCTGATGAAAAGTCCATGTGAACAATCCTCAATGTATATATAAAAGATCCTCATTTTGATTCAGGTAATACAAGCGGTGAAAGCTTTTGAAGTCGAGGAATACGCAAAGAATGGAGCGAAAACAGACTTCGGTACTAAGGGTAAATCAGGAAACACACCACAACATAGCTTGGTTTCGATGAATCAAAACTGTCCATGGGGTGGTCTTGAGGTTGAGGTATTTAACCCCATTAACTACCCTATGAACATATCAACTGTCGAGGATCAAATGGACATGACATTTGTATATGATACGAGCTATTCGAATGACACTCTCGCCCCACTAGATTTCTTGGGTGGATTCATGTCGAGCTACCCGTCAGCTAACTTTGCTATTGATAACTTGTCTGTTGACGATCTCTATAAGATATAAGTTGGTAGATTTGATGATGATGATGTTGTGAGTAATATGTAGAAGTACAAAATAAGTAGCTGAGCGAAAAACTCAGTAGATGTTGCTAATTATGTCTGTAGTTTTCTTTTTGAATATCCAACCTACAAGAACTCTTTGAGTGATGAACTCACAGATTATGTACAAGTCCGAATGACTATGGTATGCATGTGTATGCTAATCTATTCAAATTATCAAGTTAGTATTTGTATCTTGTCGTTTATTACTTGGTTTGTAACTTTTTTTTTTTTTTTTAATCCATGATAAAAGGGTGTTCTAATTCTGTTGTTTTTCTGTATTTAAACATGTTACATTGATTTGTTCCAAACCCTAATGTTTTATTATTAGTTTAATACACTTTTTAATGATTTAATGGGAAATAGCATAGTCATAAAAATCACAATCGCGACACTTTTTTTCATGTTTTTTTAACTAAAAATAACGGTGATCAAGATCACAAGATGGAAAGATGATGGACTAGCTAGGTTATAGCCTCACAATTGTGTTTATAAATTTATTCAAGTGATCAAAATCAATACTTGCATTAAAAGTTACATAGTATAAGGTTTTTTTCTCTTACCCCTTACTCTAATGTAGGGGGTCCATCCGAATTGCACCATGGTGATTTCTAACCACTACTAAAAAAGAGTAAAAAACCGACTATAAGGGCTTTAGGAACTGATTTTAAGACTGGTATACATTAGTAGGAGTGTCTTAATGAGATCGTTTCCTATTCCGAACAAAAAAAAAAACATGTTTATTGCAATAAACCGATTTACATTCTCTTTTTTCTAAAATAAAAATAATTTCGGTTGAAAAATATAATATTTTGGGTTTTCTTTCTCCTTCGACGAAGATTGGGAATGAGATCATATGTGCAAGATAAACAATTGCAAACCTGGAAAAAAAAATAAGGGCATGTTTGATTATTTTCTAACTGAATGGTTCACTGCTGAATGCTTAACCATTCAGCATTCACTACATTTGTTTCTAAACCCTTAATGACATATGGTGTTGAATAATTCAACATTTTCTGCTGAAGTATTCAGAGTTGAAATACTATCTTAACCATAAATCATCGATTTCTTTTGAACGGCGATATCGACATCGAATGCTCTCATTTGTCGCTCACACATATGTTAGGAGGAAACCTAATTCGCGACGATATTGGCAGTACCATCGAAGGTTGGGAAAACCCCCCAGAGACCTTTTCAAATCGCATTGATGTTGGCAGTACCATCAATGGTTGAAAACTCCCTGTTTGGGGTGAGAGTCGAACCTGGGTTGACAGTACCTCAAATTGGATGTCACCCTCATGCCACTCAAGCCAAGCTTCGGTGGTTAAGCACCAAAAATTTATGTAATTTTCTCTTTAAATTATATTAAGAACATTTATTAGACAACTATTTTTTGTTTTTATTTATGCAAAAGAATAATAAGGTAATTAAATATTATTCAAATTGTTCATTCAATCGAGATCAATCTTTGGATGCGTATTGCATTGCGTAGGCGTCATGGGCCCCTCAAATTTTGATTCCACCCGATGGTTTTTTGGTCTCTTATTCCATCTGACATTTTCTATAGTATTGTGGCAGATGGATTTGGAGATTGCGGAATAATATTGTCCACGACACACGTGAAGTCAGGACAAGTGATTTATTCGATGGTATTAGATTTGTTGCTTTTTCTTGACTTAAATCTAGAAGTAAAATTGAGCCAGACTGTAACTCCCGACTATGTAGTCTTGTGTAATTTTTTTGTTGTTTGGTTCTAGCTCCTTGCTAGTTCCTTTTGTGTTCTCTATTTAATACAATTTCAGTCGTTGATATCAGCTAAAAAGTCATGCTTTTACTCCCGATATTGAGCCAAAAATAGGAAATTGTCAACTTTATCAACAAAAAAATTAGCGTTTATTTGCTTTATTTTGTAGATCAAGGAAATATGAAGGCGATGCAAGATCAATGGAAGAAAACCGACTTAAAATTAAGAATCTAGATCGAAAACGGTGAAAATCAAGTTATTACTCCGAAAACCAAGTCGGATGTATTCGACTCGGATATGAACCGAGTGAGTGAGTTAGTGAATTGACTAGTTATTGTCTGTCTTGAGAGATAAATTATCAACTCTCTTGACGTGACTTATCATGTGTATCTCATTGTGTTTTTTTTTTTTTTAAGATTGACAGTAACATATTTATAGGCAAAAACTAGGGTTTGGTTTTGTTCGTAGGCCTGACAATGTTGACTTGTCATTTCTTATTGGGGTGGCCAATATTGGTAGTTGGGCCCAAACCTTTTAGGTCTTATTCGTTATGTTTATGTGGCACATTGTTGACACATGTGCACACTGCCATTTGTAAGGTTTGTGCGACGTCAACCTCATGTACGGAGCTTAGGTGATATCACCGCTCTACGTGAGTAGTCTGTGAGCCGTGAACATGTTACTGACCCGTTGACGTATTTGGTCTTACTAACGACCTTTATGCTGACGTCATCTATACGTCAGCCGGGAGCCGACAATGATATACTTGTGATTTTTTGCAACATCCTATTTTAGGTTTTAGTTCCTAGCTATCCAGACGATAACCGGTAGTTAAATTCCGTTTGGTTTGAACCTCAACTAGTTCTTTACGGAAATCGAATATGATATCCGATACACCGTACATGTATCATTAATGTTCACAAAACGTCATTACATTATTCTATACATCATCAGAAATCGAGCCTGTTATTGTTCATTCCATTGGAGGTATCATTGAATTTTACATCAGGCTGAAGATGCCTTTCGAATGACAGATAGAACTATTTGAAATATATAAACACCATCAAAATTACTATTCTCTTTTATCATTTGTTTAATCGAGCACTTACCCACTCCACATTTTACTATAAGGGTTTTGATACTTTCACACATCATTTTGATAAATCCACAAAGTTTTTTACTTAATTTCTCAAAATAGCCTTGACTGTGTAAAATAATTTGAGGAGGTACGAGATTGTATGGAAGGTATTTCACTATTTTGGATAAGGGTGATGGTATTTCTAAACATCTTTTTGATAGATCCACCAATTGATATAGACCGTAAATTAAATTGGATCAAGAGAATTGCTTGGAGCCAAAGTTAAAGATTGTTTTATTTTTATTAGGATTATTATCTATATCTATTAGTTTAATAATATATTATTTCCTAATAGAGGTTAGAGTCCAAAGCCGTGTCAACTCTTAAGTCGGTGCGTTTGTTTTATATATGTATACCGTAACATTGTAACAGGAGCTATCATCTCCTCCGTTTTGAATTAATAAAACTCTTAGTTTTTATTGTGTTAATATGTCGTGAGTATACGTACATATTTTCGTATTAAGAACACGATTGTGTTTTTAATTATTGTTGTAAAGAGCGTTTGTCTTTCAACGGATCCTTTGATCCTCATCAATTGGTATCAGAGTAATCGATCCAGTCTATCATAATTCTAATTAGTTGGGTTTTCTCCTAATTTAGATTTTTGATAATCTATCCACCATATCTTATTTCTGATTAGTTGGGTCTCTCCCACGTTTGAATTTTGATATATATCTATAAAAAAGTACTATTCATCCGAAGGATTACTGTTCATCAGCCAGAAATCACTGTTAATCCGTCGGGTTACTGTTCATCCGAAATAACACGATTTTTTTCTTTTATTGTTTCAATGGCTGACGATAAAAGTAATCAAAATCATGATCTCGCTATCGCCCTCAAAAGACTAAAGAACACGCTAGATATAGTTAACAAATCCAACGAGCGTGCGAAACAACGATGGATTGAAGAAGAAAATCGAAGAGCTACTTATGGTGTACAACCTTGTATTGAGTCACAACAATATCAGCAATATGAACTACCACAATACCACCAACGCCCAGTCTACTATTGATATCGGTCAAATAGTCACGTTTTTACCCCCGATATTGAGCCCGAAAACCATAAAGTTCCAAACTTTATCGCAAATATAATCACTTTGTTGGTTAATTTGGTAGATTTAGTCATTACAAAGGCTATATTTCAAGAATCACTAAGAACGGATGAAAAACGGGGAAAAATGAACAAAACCGGCTAGGACGATTAACTCGCGTTTAAATAACTTATTTTATAATTTTTGGAAAAGTTTATTTACTTAATATCCCGTTGTAGGATATTCAATTACGAACGCGTGGGCACAAGAATCGTCAAAAACGGAGCTAAAACGAAGATTCCAGAGCGAAAACGGTGAAAGACAAGTTACGATCCAGCAAACGGCTTGCCATAAGAGAAAACGACCTGCCAGCAAACGGTCATCAAAAACGGCTTGCCGGGGCAAACGACCATGGCAAACGGCCTGCCAAACGGCTTGCCAAACGGCCTGCCAAGTGGCAAGCCGTTTTTCAGCCATTTAATTACAATTTTGCCATCAGCTTTGCTTATAAAAGGAGGGCTTCATTTCTCATTTCAACAAATACCAATTCTTCACTTCTCTCTCAAATATCTCTCTATAGTCGCTCTCTAGTGATCTATAGGAGGTTAGTTCTCTCTCCACTTTCTCTCTCTAGATTCTAGAGAGAGAAAAGTACAGAGATTAGGAAATGTAATTATCTCTCTAATGTCGTTCTCTAGTGATCAATAGGAGATTAGTATGTAGTTAGTAGTAGAAGCTATCAAGCATTGTTTAACGCTATGAATATTATGAAGAAATACAAGTGTTATTCTGCCGACATTATTCGGTTACATCTATTATAACGACCCTCATTTTTCCATTCTATATTTTTCCAATATTAAATGCCCAAACAATATAATCAAAACTTAATGATTAAATTTAATCAACAATTGTTAAGTATTAAGAGTTAGAAAACATATTAATTAACTTTGTGCAATAATTGACAAGTTAATAAAAGATGAAAATAATAAACTGTTAGTCGACACTCATTGCTAATTAAAATTTATGCATTTATGTAATATTATAACTAATAACCTATAAGTAATAAATAAAAATTGACATTTATATAAATAATAAAACAACTGGGAACTAAATATATACAAGTCATGAATTAGTAAAAACAAAATAATACTTATCATGTAGTAAATGTAAAAAATAATAATATTAATAATAATGAGACTAAAGAATCTTAAACAATTACATCCTTATGTTGACTAAAAATTAAAATAAAATATATATAAACTAGTACCACATATTGTTGACTAAAAATTATAAAATAAAATAAAATCATTAATTAGAACATCCTTATGTTGACTAACACTCTAATACTTGCACTATATAAACTCCTAGTTTCTCATTCACAAATCACACCAAAATCCTCTCTCAAAAACAATCTCTCCCTCTCCCTCTCTTGTGGTATTCGGATCTTCAAGCTTGTTCTTCGTGTTCTTCAAGAATCTTCAAGGAGTTCTTCAAGATTTTTAAGGCTTTGATCTTCCATCTTCATCGTGTTCATCTTTTCTTTGTTAATTATCTTGAATCTTCAAAGGTATAACATAAACCCTAAACTATTTACATAAACTTTAATCTTTGTTAATTCATATTCATATTATAAACTTGTTATTCATAAGTATATACATAAACACTCCTAGATTTATATATACATATATACATGTAAAAAAAAAAATATTTTTATGTATATATACGAATTATATATACATATACATATTAAAACCTTAAACCCTAATACTACTTATACTAGTACTTAACATGTATACACTATTACTATTACTAGCACCTATAACCTACTACTTATATTGTAGCACAAAAACATTTTGGGATATGTATTAGAGATGTATAGATCTTCGAACTTTCTTGACGAATGGTTTCTACGAGATTCTAGGCAGAGGGTTTGGATTTCCGATTTAAAGGGTCCTATGGCTCAAGCCCCTAGATCTAAATTAGCCATTCGAAGGGAAAGGGGTGATTGGAAGCTTATCTAATACGGCAAGTATCCTAAAATGGAAAACACTCATAAAAGTAGAAACTCTCTAGTCATAGAAACTTAGTAAAATAAGAAACTTTCTAAAAATAGAAACTTTATAAAAATAGTAACTTACTAGGAATAGAAACTTAGTAAAACAAACTATACTTAAACACATACTTAAACTTAAACATGGGCAAAACACTTAACTACTCTTAAATGTCAATAGGTTGACTTTCCTGCTCACTCGTTCAACTCTTTATTCCGAGGAATAACTCTCTCTACTTACTAAGGTGACTTTCATAGCCCCACTCTTATTGCTATAGCACTTTTTATACTTACTGGGGTGAGACACATGCTGCTTTTATACTTTAAACAACTTAGACACAAGTACGAATCTAAACTGTACTATGACTAGCTTATGCTACTAAGACCCCGCAGTGATTTTTTTTAATTGCTTTCAGGATAAGGCATTCTTAATTATTGGGGGTAGGCCTATCGGGAGTAACGTCCCCGATACATTTGACCGTGATGTCTTTGTATTACTTAATAATGATTTAAACATGGTGATAAGGTACTGCCAACTTATCATCGGGGCAACAAAACAAACGTTTAGTCTAAAATATCACGAATCAGTACTACTTTTGGATCTGCGAGATCTACTTTTTGATCCTGCGGGAGATCAACTTTACAACTAAATCTTGTGGTCTAAAAACAACGATAACTACTTTTGTTAAACCTATGAACTTCACTCAACCTTTTTGGTTGACACTTTAGCATGTTTTGTCTCAGGTGCTGTTTGATTCAAGCTTTCTTATCTACTACTTATGTGATGCTACTTGGACTTAGGATCAAGAGATATCGCATTTATTACTTCTGCATATGAACAATTACTTTATCGTTATTTCCATTATTGTAACGACATTTCATTTTCCGCTGCGTACTCAATAAAGTTAAATTTTCTCATTTAGTATTGTTCTCGTATTATAATATGTTGGTTTATTTGATATTAGTAACGTTTCTTCCAGACCCTATTGGGAGGACGTTACAGATTGGTATCAGAGCATAACCAGGCTGTTATAGAGAACCAGGATTGCGTTTTATGTGTGCCTTACTTGTTAGCTAGGGTACCTTAGCGATCTAGGAAACTATAACCTTTCCTGCCTTAGACTTTAAATCACTTGGGATTACCTTAGAATGTTAAAGCAAAGAGTTCAACCCTACCTCTCATTCTTTACAATCCTAGCTTAAAAATCTAATCAAAATCTCTATCTTAATGTTAGGATGTCAAGCTATCATCAAATAAACAAATTGACTCTTTTCAAACCAGCTGAGAAAGATACTGAAGGATCTTCTACCGAAAAATCAGTTCGAAGCTCACTTTATAGTCCTCCTTCACCACCAATGAACTATAGCCCGAACACTCGTTACAACTCGCGTGGGTCTCCCGAATATTATCCAACCCCGAGAAATGAAAGCAAAGGAAAACATCATGCCAATACTGCTGACTCTCATCAACCGATGAATACTCCCAAACAGAATGCTCTTCAAGACCTCCCTAACTACGATAGTGACTTCTCAGGTTATGAGCCTGAAGAAGAGCCTGTTAAAGAATCATCTGAAAACTCATCTCGAAAGAGAAAACAACCCGAACCTGCCGCCACTAGAGAAGCCGATCCATTATTTTGTAATAACATGGAACACGTAAGGGTGAAGTCTGATATCCTCAACCTTCAGCGAAGTTGTGATAAGAATAAAGAGTATAGTAGGCGCCAAGTTGCTCGGATAGAAATGCGTCTAAACAACCTAGAAAAAGAAAACACAATCTTGAAAGAAATCATCAAAGAGTCCTTCGACTCTCAAACTGAAAAACTAGAAAAACTTGTGAAAAATAACATGGACAAAGTAATGGAGACAGTAATGAAAGTGAAGACTGAGGAACAACGGAATACCAGTTGGGGAAAGCAATCTCTTGCCTACCTCCAAAAACTAGTTGAGTCTAAGATGAAAATAGAGAAAAACCGAATCAATCATCAACTGGCTATCAAGGATTTCAACAACAACTTTGTCAACAGCCGCATCACTAACCTCTACGATAATTTTGAATACCTCCACGAGAAACAAAAGGAGAAAAATGAAAAGATAGAGAAATTTATGAAGGAAGCTGAGAACGAGAAAAAGAAGAACTAAAACCTACCTTTTGTTTTCCTATTTTCCATTTACCCATCTATGTAAAGGCTTATGCCTAAACTTTTTCCATTCCAAACTCGTATAATAAAGGCTTATATAATGCCTCGTTTCCAATAATGTTAAGTGTTTATTTAAGCATATTGTCTTATTCACCTATGTGTGTTGTGCAAACGTTATAAATCATGATTGTAAACTTATAACATCTTGATTCTTCAACTAATAATGTATTTATGTATTGAAGATCAATGGCTCACTCAACTCGTGGTAACAACAACAACAACAACAACAACAACAATCTTATACCAAATGTCACTCTTTCTACTGAGCAATTTCAATTGCTGCTAGCGGCCGCCCAAGGCAATAACAATAACAACAACAATCATAATGTTCCTTCTAAAACTTGCTCCTATAAAGATTTTAAGAACTATAACCCACCCACTTTTAGTGGAAAAGAAGAAGCCGTAGAACTGGTCCGATGGTTTGAAAAGCTAGAATCAATCTTCCGTATTTGTAACTGCGGAGATAATGATCGAGTGAAGTTTTCCACAAGTTCACTCACTGGCAATGCTATGACATGGTGGACTGCTCATGCCAAATCTGTGGGAATAGATAATGCTAATACTACCCCATGGGATGAACTCAAAGGCATGATGATCACTAAGTTTTGCCCAAGAAGTCAAGTCCAAAAGCTCGAGGCTGAGTACTGGGAACTCAGAGTTAAAGGAACCGATATCGAAAGCTATACCAATCGTTTTTTGGAGCTTTCTACCTTATGTCCCGAAATGTTCCCAACTGAAGCCCGCAGGATAGAGCGGTATATCGAGGGTCTACCCGAGGATGTTCAAGGGAATGTGATTTCTGCCAAGAAGGTTACTGTGGATGCTGTGATCCACATGGCACAGAGTTTAATGATGGCTAAACGTAGGAGAGTTTCGGTTAATAAACAAGTCGAAGTTAAAAACGGTGACAATAAGAGGAAATTTGAACCATCTCAGGGTTCAGCTCAAAATGTTAATAAGAAACCGGCGAATGGTACGAGACCCGGTTATCAGGGTACTAGTCCGTTTTGTTCTAAATGTGAAAGGCATCATCCGGGAAAGTGCACTGCTGTGTGTACAATATGTAAGAAGATAGGCCATGCTGCAAAGACTTGTAGAACCCTACCTCAGAATAGAGCCATTGTTCCGGCTAGAGCTCCTCCAACATGCTATACTTGTGGTGAAAAGGGGCATATTAGCCCGAATTGTCCAAAGAAGAAAGATACTCCAGCTACTGGAGCAAATGCTACTGCCAAAGGTCGTGCTTTTGTGATTACTGCTGCAGAAGCCAGTGATGAGGATGAGGTCATTACCGGTACGTACCTCGTCAATAATTGTTATGCCACTATTTTATTTGATACGGGAGCCGATAAGAGTTATGTGTCAAATGAGTTTTGCACCCTTTTTACTGAAAAGCCCCAAACCCTACAAACCAGACGATTAGTAGAAGTGGCTAATGGGAAGTTAATGAAAGTTGATAAAATATATAAAAACTGCAACCTAATTCTAGCCGATAAGGAATTCAAGATAGACCTTTTGCCGGTCGAGCTAGGTAGTTTCGATGTAGTGGTTGGAATGGATTGGTTAGGTCCATTGAGAGCAGCCATCATGTGTTTCGATAAGACCGTTCAAATTCCGTTAGGAAGTGGAGAAACTCTTATTATCCAAGGCAAACGGAGTTGTTCCAATCTTAATATCATCTCATGTCTTAAAGCCCGTAAGTACCTTGTGAAAGGTTACTCCGCCATACTAGCTCACGTTAAAATGATCGAATTCGAAGAAACGCGTATTGAAAATGTCCCGGTTGTTAAAGATTTTCCCGATGTGTTTCCCGAAAATCTCCCTGGTCTTCCACCGCCTTGTCAAGTTGAATTTCAAATCAATTTATCTCCAGGTGCTGCACCCATTGCTAAAGCACCGTATCGTTTAGCACCTTCCGAAATGAAGGAACTTTCTAACCAACTCCAAGAACTTTTGGATCTAGGTTTTATTCGTCCAAGTTCGTCCCCGTGGGGAGCTCCTATCTTATTTGTCAAAAAGAAGGATGGTACGTTGAGAATGTGTATTGATTACCGAGAACTCAACAAGCTTACCATAAAGAACCGTTACCCGTTACCTAGCATTGATGATCTATTCGACCAACTTCAAGGGTCAAGCGTTTATTCTAAGATTGATTTAAGATTCGGTTATCACCAGCTCAGAGTCAAGGAGTCCGACATTCCTAAGACTGCATTCCGCACCCGATACGGACATTACGAATTTTGTGTTATGCCTTTCGGTTTAACCAATGCTCCAGCCGTATTTATGGATCTTATGAACCGTGTTTGCAAGCCTTACCTCGATAAATTCGTTATTGTTTTCATCGACGACATCTTGATCTATTCTAAGAGCGAGAAAGAACATGAGCAACATTTACGATTGATTCTTGAACTCTTAAGAAAAGAAAAACTCTACGCAAAATTTTCTAAGTGTGAGTTTTGGCTTAGAACCATACAATTCCTTGGACATGTTGTAGATAGTAATGGAATACATGTCGATCCCGCTAAAATCACCGCTGTTCAGAATTGGGAAGTGCCAAAGACTGCGAAGCATATTCGCCAATTTTTGGGACTTGCCGGTTACTACCGAAGATTTATTAAAGATTTTTCTCTTCTTGCAAAGCCTCTCACCAAGTTAACTCACAAAGGGAAGAAATTCGAGTGGTCCGAAGAACAAGAGTCTGCATTTAAGATTCTGAAAGAGAAGTTGACCACTGCTCCGATCTTATCTTTACCTGAAGGTTCCGACGATTTTGTTGTCTACTGCGATGCCTCGAAACAAGGGTTCGGTTGTGTTCTAATGCAACGCAAGAAGGTTATCGCTTATGCCTCCCGACAATTAAAGAAACATGAAGTTAATTACACCACACACGATTTGGAGTTAGGTGCTATGGTATTCGCTCTGAAGATGTGGCGACATTATCTATACGGTACTAAGTTTACGATATTCACCGACCATAAGAGTCTTCAGCATGTCTTTAATCAGAAACAACTAAACATGAGACAGAGACGATGGCTCGAATTGTTAAATGATTATGATTGTGAACTAAAGTATCATCCGGGAAAGGCAAATGTAGTTGCCGATGCTCTAAGTCGAAAGGACGAAGTTAGGCGTGTTCGTGCCTTGAATCTTAAGATCAAATCGAATCTCATCTCTCGAATCTGCGAAGTTCAAGTTGAAGCTATCAAACCTACACTTATCGAAGGAGAAGGACCTATAAATTTTGAAAACCAACTGCAAGTTAAGTCCAATGGTACAAGATACTTTGGTAATCGAATTTGGGTTCCTCGTTATGGTAATCTCCATGAACTAGTCTTGGATGAAGCACATAAGACTAGGTATTCTATTCATCCCGGTTCTAGTAAAATGTATCAGGATGTGAAAGAGTTCTACTGGTGGCCCAACATGAAAGGCGACATTGCTACTTATGTGAGTAAGTGTCTTACTTGTTCGAAAGTCAAAGCCGAGCACCAAAATCCTTCTGGTCTTCTAACTCAACCCGATATTCCACAGTGGAAGTGGGATGGTATAGCTATGGACTTTATCACAAAATTGCCTAAGACTGCAAATGGCAATGATACGATTTGGGTCATAGTTGATCGTCTCACTAAGTTTGCACATTTCATACCAATCAAAGAGACTGACAGAATGGAAAAGTTAGCTCAACTCTATGTTAAAGAGATTGTTACTCGTCATGGTGTCCCTACTTCTATTATCTCGGATCGCGATAGTCGATTTACTTCCAATTTCTGGAAATCCTTGCAAGCGTCTCTTGGAACTCGACTCGACATGAGTACAGCTTATCATCCGCAAACGGACGGTCAAAGTGAACGAACTATCCAAACTTTGAAGGATATGCTACGAGCATGTGTTATCGATTTCGGTAAAGGGTGGGATAAACACCTACCTTTAGTCGAGTTTTCTTACAACAACAGCTATCACTCTAGTATTAAAGCTGTACCATTCGAAGCTTTATACGGTCGCAAATGTAGATCTCCGTTGTGTTGGGATGAACTCGAGGACAGAAAATTAACTGGTCCTGAACTTATTCATGAAACTTCCGAAAAGATCGTGCAAATCAAGAAGCGTTTAGAAACCGCTCGTAGTCGACAAAAGAGTTATGCCGACCCTCACCGAAAACCGTTAGAATTCCAAGTTGGAGATAACGTTATGTTAAAAGTATCTCCTTGGAAAGGTGTTATCCGCTTCGGTAAACGAAGTAAACTCAGTCCGCGTTATGTTGGACCTTTCAAAGTTATTCAAAGAATCGGTCCCGTTGCGTATCGATTAGAACTTCCAGCTGAACTAAGTCAAGTACATGATGTGTTTCATGTCTCAAATCTGAAAAAGTGTCTCGCCGAAGATACTCTTGTTATTCCTTTGGATGATATCCGCATTGATGAGCAAATGCACTTTGTCGAAGAACCTATAGAGATTATGAAAGAAGAGGTCAAAGAGACTCGTAAGAGCAACATACCTATTGTTAAAGTCCGTTGGAATTCGCGTAGAGGCCCCAAATATACCTGGGAACGCAAAGACCAAATGATACGAAAATACCCCCATCTCTTCCCAACTGTTGATGAAGCAGACGGGAACTCCACTTAAAACTTCGGGACGAAGTTTTCATTAACGGGGAGGTACTATAACGACCCTCATTTTTCCATTCTATATTTTTCCAATATTAAATGCCCAAACAATATAATCAAAACTTAATGATTAAATTTAATCAACAATTGTTAAGTATTAAGAGTTAGAAAACATATTAATTAACTTTGTGCAATAATTGACAAGTTAATAAAAGATGAAAATAATAAACTGTTAGTCGACACTCATTGCTAATTAAAATTTATGCATTTATGTAATATTATAACTAATAACCTATAAGTAATAAATAAAAATTGACATTTATATAAATAATAAAACAACTGGGAACTAAATATATACAAGTCATGAATTAGTAAAAACAAAATAATACTTATCATGTAGTAAATGTAAAAAATAATAATAGTAATAATAATGAGACTAAAGAATCTTAAACAATTACATCCTTATGTTGACTAAAAATTAAAATAAAATATATATAAACTAGTACCACATATTGTTGACTAAAAATTATAAAATAAAATAAAATCATTAATTAGAACATCCTTATGTTGACTAACACTCTAATACTTGCACTATATAAACTCCTAGTTTCTCATTCACAAATCACACCAAAATCCTCTCTCAAAAACAATCTCTCCCTCTCCCTCTCTTGTGGTATTCGGATCTTCAAGCTTGTTCTTCGTGTTCTTCAAGAATCTTCAAGGAGTTCTTCAAGATTTTTAAGGCTTTGATCTTCCATCTTCATCGTGTTCATCTTTTCTTTGTTAATTATCTTGAATCTTCAAAGGTATAACATAAACCCTAAACTATTTACATAAACTTTAATCTTTGTTAATTCATATTCATATTATAAACTTGTTATTCATAAGTATATACATAAACACTCCTAGATTTATATATACATATATACATGTAAAAAAAAAAAATATTTTTATGTATATATACGAATTATATATACATATACATATTAAAACCTTAAACCCTAATACTACTTATACTAGTACTTAACATGTATACACTATTACTATTACTAGCACCTATAACCTACTACTTATATTGTAGCACAAAAACATTTTGGGATATGTATTAGAGATGTATAGATCTTCGAACTTTCTTGACGAATGGTTTCTACGAGATTCTAGGCAGAGGGTTTGGATTTCCGATTTAAAGGGTCCTATGGCTCAAGCCCCTAGATCTAAATTAGCCATTCGAAGGGAAAGGGGTGATTGGAAGCTTATCTAATACGGCAAGTATCCTAAAATGGAAAACACTCATAAAAGTAGAAACTCTCTAGTCATAGAAACTTAGTAAAATAAGAAACTTTCTAAAAATAGAAACTTTATAAAAATAGTAACTTACTAGGAATAGAAACTTAGTAAAACAAACTATACTTAAACACATACTTAAACTTAAACTTGGGCAAAACACTTAACTACTCTTAAATGTCAATAGGTTGACTTTCCTGCTCACTCGTTCAACTCTTTATTCCGAGGAATAACTCTCTCTACTTACTAAGGTGACTTTCATAGCCCCACTCTTATTGCTATAGCACTTTTTATACTTACTGGGGTGAGACACATGCTGCTTTTATACTTTAAACAACTTAGACACAAGTACGAATCTAAACTGTACTATGACTAGCTTATGCTACTAAGACCCCGCAGTGATTTTTTTTAATTGCTTTCAGGATAAGGCATTCTTAATTATTGGGGGTAGGCCTATCGGGAGTAACGTCCCCGATACATTTGACCGTGATGTCTTTGTATTACTTAATAATGATTTAAACATGGTGATAAGGTACTGCCAACTTATCATCGGGGCAACAAAACAAACGTTTAGTCTAAAATATCACGAATCAGTACTACTTTTGGATCTGCGAGATCTACTTTTTGATCCTGCGGGAGATCAACTTTACAACTAAATCTTGTGGTCTAAAAACAACGATAACTACTTTTGTTAAACCTATGAACTTCACTCAACCTTTTTGGTTGACACTTTAGCATGTTTTGTCTCAGGTGCTGTTTGATTCAAGCTTTCTTATCTACTACTTATGTGATGCTACTTGGACTTAGGATCAAGAGATATCGCATTTATTACTTCTGCATATGAACAATTACTTTATCGTTATTTCCATTATTGTAACGACATTTCATTTTCCGCTGCGTACTCAATAAAGTTAAATTTTCTCATTTAGTATTGTTCTCGTATTATAATATGTTGGTTTATTTGATATTAGTAACGTTTCTTCCAGACCCTATTGGGAGGACGTTACATCTATCCTTTCTTTTATTAATTTATTATAATATTCTTGTTCGATGTTTGTGATTTATTAATATTAGAAATGCTTGTTGCCATGATGTATGAGTAATTGCTTGATTGTTTGCCATGATTTAATAATGTTAGTCAAGGATGATTATCGTTTCGTACTCGCTTTCTGTCTATGATATTAAACCTCGTTATTATCGTCCTTCCACCAATAAACGTGATTAAAACATTTTATAAAATCGACAATTATAAGGTAATTAATTATCTGTATTTATACATTGGTCAAGGTATGAACCCATCGGAAATACTATAAAGTACATGGGGAATTATCGTAGGACCAGATCAAGACATTGGTCAAGAGTATAAGACTCGAGGAAATACTGTTGCAACAGTAGAGTACAGTGTTGATGTACTATAGGACCACTTGGGCATGGTCAAGGTTAGAAGCTATGGAACCACTATAAATTTAGTACATGGTGGATAACTAAGGGATTTATTGGGTAGATTTAAGTAAGGGCTGGTTTAAATCAAAAATGAGAATTTAACACACTACAATACAAACTAAGCTTATAAATCTTTAAGGCTGACTGAGAACTATCAGAAGTTCTAATTTGTCTACAAACCCTTAAATTTTACCAAACCATTGACAGAAAGGGATTCGAAACACAACCACTCACTTGGGTGATACACTAGGGTGTTAAGAAAGGTTGGATATTATATATGGCTATGCTACTTTATTCGTGTGCCTAAGGTATGCACAGCATCCAAGATGAGCCGCTTATATTCTTAAACCGGATAAAGCGTCGGGAGTTGAATAGCCCTTCCGATCAGAATCTTCAAAGCCTAGTTCCTCGTGACATGCTAAACGGGAAATCGCTTAGTAGGGAATCTAGTGTTTACACCAAGGTATATTTATCCAATGAGTGTCTCGCAATCATCCTGACACTACGTTATCTTAAATCATGATGAACCACGTCTTCTCTGTCCTTAGCTGTTGCATGCTAGCTAACTTATTTTAATTATATTGCTTTAATATCTTAATTACAATTATATAAACTATTCAACCCAACTATTGCCTTTACATAATTTGATATTCCGGATAAAAGTAGTGTCTAAAATAAACCGGTTGGACTTAGTTGTTGGATTTTTCGAACAGTCGCCAATTTATTGGAACCAAAAGGATCTTGCCTCTCCACACAAGGTGTACCTGGCCACTAGTCTTGTATACTAAAATGTGTACAAACCCAATCTTAATTACTAAACTATCTGAATAAACTCCGTTTCAAATTCGACCGCTCAATGAACATGTAAATAATGAATTTTATTAAACATCAAATAAGAAAATAAATACATAATTATGTTTCATATTGTTCTAAACATCAATAAGTTTCAAGATATATTATCCACCATAAAAGTAAAAGTAAGGTTACAGTTGACGAGTAATAAAAAAATATCGAAATCATGAAACGAAAGTCTCAGGTCATCGTTCAATCTTCTCAATCCAAAAGCTCCCAAAGTCACCGAGTGAGTTGGTGAGAATGGATATTCATCTACATGACACATTATCTACAATGTAACAACAATACTTTATATTAGGGTGAGAGATAAGTTTCGAATGCGTACCAAAAGATTTTGGGGCTTAATGTTTCTGCAGAAAACCCCAATAGCATGACCTAAAAAAGATTCGGCCGCGCGTTGCTGCGGCGCGTTCATTACTTAACTTCAGTAGCGCGTTGTGCGCAACGTCAATAACCAAAAAGCATACGATCAAAACAATATGTCAAATGAAAGGTGATAACACACAAAGGAGAATCATTTATAAAAGATAGATGTATAATTTAGTTAGCCAAAACACGTGTTCATCTTGAGGTAGGACATCAGGTTTCGCATAAAGATGAATTGCGCTCATCTACGGCGAGAGCAGAAGGATCTACAGATACTTCATATTGAATACCTAAGCCCCCAGCAAATAGAAATCACGGTTAGGAAAGAACCTTAATAAACGGACAGTAGTTATTGTAGTTAAAAAAAACAACACAAAAAATCAAATAGAAAGATACACACACGTGCTATGTTAGCAGACCAAATAGAAAACCACTTAAGTTTAACAAACAATGCTGGAAAAAGAGTCGATCTTCCAAAGTACTACAGTTTCACACTTAACTAAACACTATGAATGCAAATACATTAACATTTAACAATTAACAAATACTTAAAAAATAAACAGTGACTGCAATTAAAACAAAACTGCATCACCAACATAAAATAAACGAAGCAACAAACCTGTGCATTCTTCGCCAAAGGAAGTGTGGAGAACTGGACCCGAAGAAAAAACCGTTAGTCGCTCACCTGATAACAAATCTATGTATAATAAGTGAATATCAGAATCACCAAATATGAATGTAATGAACATAAGTAAATAACCAAGATATTGTAGTATCACCTAACCCGTTGACCGCAGCGGCATCAACACTATCAGCCCCAACCGGCGGGTGAACCATCTGGAACTACAGGTACAACAGACTCCGAAATAACATCGGTAAAACGACCATGAAGCAACTGGCATAAACGATTACGATCTCCCAGGTAGTTAATCCTATTGTACTGTCTTTGTAAAACATAACCGGAACGCACTCCTCAAGTACTTTTAACCGGATTAGAACACTCACCAACCTCAAAATTCCTACGCTTCTTTCTACCACTCTTGTCGTACAACAACTAACCAACGATAAATAAAACTTACTCAAAACAGGTAACCCACAACGGAATCACCAATGCCAACAACAATAGCCGGTAACAACAAATGTAACAAAAAATACAGACAATTTGATCCTTAAAAACATGCAAAGCTGAAAACATAAACACTTAAGTACTTAACAACTAATGAAGAAGAAACATTTACCTGCACAAACAACAACCTTCAAACAAAAGTCCATTTACCTTTACGAAAAGAAAAACGAAAAAAAGGCAAAGAAAAAACATCGTCAACACCATGAACACAAAACGAAGCCATCCAATTTAATGTCGAAAATCACATGCAACAATGGATACAAAAATATGTTAATAGAACAAAGGACGATAAACATGTTTAAGACAATATGAAATCCGTAAAAGAAAACATAAACCCCTTAATATTCGCACAAAGTAAAGTTAAAAAAACATATAATGAATAACAAAATTAGAGCTAATCAAAGTGCTCCTACCTTTACTAATTTTCATTTAACAACGGAAAACATTTCATGCTAACGATCATCAAACCATCAATGGAGAGCATTTCATAAGCTATAAGCTTATTTTGAAAGGTCAGAGCACATGTTGAGATCAATTAAACACATGTGAATGAAATACAGAAATTTGATTCTCACTTAAACATGGGTTCAACAATAATTGAAATTCGAACTGTTCGTGTATCAATAATATATAGATATATGTATAAACATAATTATAATTATTATTTATGTTTAGAAATTATTATAGTTATAGACTACTATAACAATTCAAAATCATAAGGTGTATGTTATTGAATCCAGAGATGATTTAACTTAGAAGATAATTTTTCATATAAAATTAAATAACATAGACGAAAAGCAAAGAATAAGATATGAATATACGTTCTGGAAGACTTGGAAAGGTTTGATGACAGTTTAAAGGAAGGTTTGATGACACAATACTTGTCTAGATCTAGTCTATCCAGATTGAAATTAACACAAACAATATATCAAGGGAAAAACAAAAAGAAACCACCTTTTGTCACTACACCACTTTCACCTTGCTGATAAGCATTTATAGCAGGTGAGGATTCTAAAACAGCTGCAGAATGATAGATGGATAAGTTATTTAATGTACTCTAGTCGAGACGAAAATAGGCAAAACAACAAATCCATAAAACAAATACAAATGTTTTCTAAAAAACTAAGTTGTCTTTATACCGTGGTAACAATCACTTTTTCGTATTTTATAGGGGGAAGGGCCTCACTGAAGGCTGAAGCCCTTCTTTGTCTATTTTCTTATTTTTCCTAGTACTCACTTTAATCCTTACTTATCGAATACAACTCCCTACAACTGCTTTAATTTCTTCTCAAGCCTAGCTTTGTCTTTAAGAACATTTTTGCTTGTTATTATATCCAACTGTCCATACATGTATTTGGAGGTTGGTACTTTGAATATTTAATTCGAAAGAAATAAATGATGTGGGTCATGAAGTTACCTGAAGCATAACGTAGATTGGTACATAGTTGGCGTCTTTTTAACTAAGTGGGTTGAATGCCTGTATTTTGCAAAGATGAAGATGCAAGTAACAATTTTCACCCATTAGTTAATGAATGGTTAAACTGAATATATCTTAAAGGAAACGGGTCAGATAGGCTAACTAAGTTAAAAGTTGCCCATAAATACTTTTTAAGAAATCTCTCGAAGCTTCTTATTCAAAAAAATTTATTATTTTTCAAACAATATATATTTTTGTTCATACTTGAGTTGTTAATCCTAACTATTTAGTAAAATAATTGGACCAAAAAGTGTTATGGTTCATGTGTTATAGTATGATCGGTTCAAGAATGCTCGTTTTGATTTATTACCCAACTCGCTTGACCCGTTCATTTGTTAACAATATTTCCGCGCAAACCTGTATGATTGACCCATGTATTTCGTTTTAGTTTCTTTTATATCTACACATGCCATATAAACGGCTAGCCAAGACCTCTTTTGACCTCTAGGCAAAAACATCTGTTTTGACCACTAACCGACCGGCACAATCCACCCATTCTGCTACCAGTGAACTAGAACAAAACACCTAAGTTTGTGCTTGCTATTTAAAAACACATATGTGATTGTGAGTCACAATAGCATCAAGAGGATTATATTTTAAAACTTTAAAATTCCGCAAGCATTTACCGCATGGGCATTTGGATTATATTTAATAGAAACAAAAACATTAATTAACTTATAATTATATGAACAAAAGGGACAAATAAGTGTATGTGGCCTTCTAGATCTGTACAACCAACTTGGCATGTTCCACTAGTACTGAAATTGACCCGCTTTAGACTATCAGACCCACATATCTTGCTACATCCGCTACAAGATATAGATGAAAAGTAGTAACCTTAGATGTGTGGAAGAAATTTTCAGTTGCCAAGAACTTTCCTTTAAGCTTGGGAATAGATGTTGAGCCAATGTAACAAAGGTCATAGAACACTCGTCTGTTTTTGAAATAAAAATTAATAATGGATGAGCATAATTGATAGGAAAGAAATCAAAAACAGACAAATAGTTAAGGAGTTCACTATATAAAGACTTGCACCTTTGTGTTCCTGCAACCAGGGCCGGTCTTGAGTTATGTGATGCCCAGTGCGAAATAGTAAAATATGCCCCGTTAAAAATTTCAAAGAAAAAATAAACTATTAAACTTGAACATACAAAAATTTTAAGCAATTTCAATGTTCTTAATAGGGAGTATAATTTTAGTTATCTTTACTAATGCCTTTTTTTTTTATAATTGTTGGTCTCAGAACTTTCATTTTATTATATACAACTTTGTTGAAAATTTAAAATATATTTTCTATAAGGTAAGAATTATATTTTATTCAAAATACAATATAAATATAAATATAAAATATAAATATAATAGCGATAAAGTTGTACCGAATTAAAAATAATTAACTAGAAGTAATACGGAGTATTTAATTAGATATTTTTTTTTTATAAAAAGTAAATGATAAGTCAAAGAATAAGATTAATGTAACTCATAGTTACCAACATTCGTTCACATCCAGTATAGGGTTTTTATGCTAATAAATACGGAGTATTATGTTAAAATACAATGCAAATTTAGAATAATATGGAATTAGTAAATGTATATGGGTAAAATATCTAGATATTAATATGTATATGAAAAATATCTAGATATTAAAATGTATAGAAAAATCTAGATATTTATATGTGTAAGAAATATCTAGATATTTATATGTATAAAAATATCTAGATATTTATATATCCATGGAAATATCTAGTTTCTAGAAACTTCCATGGAGTAGTATAAATATAGGTGGTGGGTTCATTTGTGTAAGGTGTGAGTAAGGTGTGTGAAGTTGTGAGAGTGAAATAAGAAGTGAGTTGTGAAGAAGAGAAGAAGAGTGTGAGTTAGCGAAAGTAGAGAAGATAAAGCTTGTAAGTAATATTGTAATTGTAATTTAATATAAGTGTTTTTGTTAAGTTTCCCGATCAAGCCTTAGTTTGTGTTTAAGTTCTTAGTGCACTTTTGTTGTTCTTATTATATGGTCGGCTCTGCCGCCTAAGTAATACATGGTCGGTTATACCGCCTAAAGATATATGGTCGACACTGTCGCCTAAGTACATTGTGCACTAAGGATTTATAAAATTAAAGGCTAACCAACGTCAAAGTGTTGGTGTAGTGAGTCTAGTATAGTCTAGATCCTCTATAGTGGTGTGTTGGGCTCGTCGAAGCTTCCAACAATTGGTATCAGAGCGGGTCGTTCGGGACCATTTCTAGTGGAGGAAATCGGTAAACGTTGGACGTTTACATCGGCTTGTTTTCACCAAGGCTCTAAGGAAGATTCTGTCGAAGCACAGTTAGGAACTGTGAAAGCTCATCGGTCAGGGACCAAGCTTATTGGACGTTGGACGTCATGATGGCAGATCTTGCAAGTACGAGCAGTGGAATCAAGAGTCTCAATAACCACAACTATGGTTATTGGCGGACTTGCATAGAATCCTACCTACAAGGACAGGATTTATGGGAAATAGTTGCTGGCAGTGACACAACGCCTCCACCGAAAGAAAATGCCGAAGCCTTGAGAAAATGGAACATCAAGGCCGGGAAGGCTTTATTTATATTGAAGACTACAATCGAGGAGGATCTATTGGAGCACATCCGTGACGAGAAAACACCAAAGGCAGCTTGGGAAACTTTTGAAAAGTTATTTTCAAAGAAGAATGAAGCACGCCTCCAGCTCTTGGAAAATGAGCTCGCAGGTATCTCACAAGGAAGTCTATCTATTTCTCAGTATTTCACCAAGGTGAAATCTATTTGTCGTGAGATATCTCAACTTGCTCCTGAAGAGAAAGTGAGTGATGCAAGGATGAAGAGAATTATCATCCACGGCTTAAGGTCCGAGTATAATGGATTTATAGCCGCTGTGAGAGGATGGCCTACTCAACCATCATTAATAGAGCTGGAGAATTTATTGGCTGATCAAGAGGCATTAGCCAAGCAGATGAATGAAGTAACCATAAAAGACGGAGAAGATGCACTCTTCACTAATAAGAAGAAAGCAACATCTCGAAAACAAGAGGCGATGAAAGAAAGTAAGACATATGGGTGGAAGGGTCACCTAAAATCAAAAGGCAGCGCTTCAGGGGGAGCTCAACAAGGAAGAAGAGATCATCGCCAACAATACGGGGAAAATGATAAGAGAAAGAATGGTGAATGCTTCAATTGTGGCAAGAAGGGTCATTTTGCTCGAGATTGTAGATTCCCCAGAAGGCGAACTTTCGAAGGAAATGTGGCCGCTGCAAGAGATGAGAAGAAAGATGTCACATTCGAAGCAACCATTAATGAGGAAACATGGGATGCAGAAGCTGGACTCTCTGTTGAAGCTGACATAGATGATCAAGCTCTTACAACAACTTTAAAGTCAAAAATAAACTACAAAGATGATTGGATCATCGATTCTGGGTGCTCAAATCATATGACCAATGATGAGACAAAGCTGCAAGAAATGGATGATTACAAAGGAAAGAGAGTCGTGTTGACAACAGACAATTCAAGGTTATCTATTTCTCACATTGGAAAGACAATAATTCCAAATGAAGGCGGCTCTCATAAGCTCCAACTCGAGAAGGTGTATCTTGTCCCTGGTCTAAAGAAGAATTTACTGTCAGTACCACAATTGACAGCAGAAGGGAATTATGTGCTCTTTGGACTAGAAGAGGTGTCCGTATTCAAGAGAGTGAAGGTGGTTGGCAATCCAATTATGCAAGGAAGAAGAATAGAGTCGGTTTATGTATTATCTGCTGAAACAACTTATGTGGATAAGACTCGAAAAAATGAGACGGCTGATCTTTGGCATGAACGTCTTGGGCATGTGGGCTACAACAAGTTAAAGGAGATGATGGTAAAACGCATAGTAAATGGGCTTCCTCAAATTGATATCCGAACAGATACAATATGTGCTGGATGTCAATTTGGCAAAGCTCACCAATTGCCATTCAAGGAGTCAGCGCATCAGTCCAAGACACCACTAGAGCTCATACACTCAGATGTTTTCGGCCCAGTGAAACAAACATCACTTGGAGGCATGAAGTATATGGTGACATTCATTGATGACTTCTCAAGGTATGTGTGGGTTTACTTCATGAAAGAAAAGTCGGAGACTTTTCAGAAGTTTAAAGAGTTCAAGAAGAAGATAGAAAGTGAGCTCAATAATAAGATTCGGTGCTTACGCACAGATAATGGAGGAGAATATTTATCGACTGAGTTCAATATCTATCTTGAGAAGCACAAGATTAGAAGACAATTAACTTGTCCCAATACTCCACAGCAGAATGGAGTGACGGAACGCAAGAATCGTCATCTTGCTGAAACTTGTCGAAGTATGCTTCATGGTAAGAATGTACCAGGCAGATTTTGGGCCGAATGTATGAGGACGGCATCGTACGTGATTAACAGACTCCCACAAACAAAGTTGGGATATATTTCACCATATGAAAGATTATGGAAGATCAAACCAACCGTCAACCATCTCAAAGTTTTTGGATGTGTATGCTACGTCTTCGTGCCAGATCATCTACGAAGCAAATTTGAGAAGAAGGCAATTCAGTGCATTTTTGTCGGTTATGATGAATCAAGAAAAGGATGGAGATGTTGTGATCCAAATACCGGAAAGTGTCATACTTCAAGAAATGTGGTATTTGATGAAGCGTCTTCATGGTGGTCACCTCAAAAGATAGAGCTTCCAGAATCTCATGGATTAGAAGAAGGTCCAGAAGAAAAAGAAGAACATAAAGAGCACATATCGGATCCAATTAAAGAAGGAGATGGATCGTACTCTAAGGAAACGAGTCCATGGAAAACTGGGTTACATCAATCTACATCCGAAGAGGTTCGTCCAAGCCAAATGGATGCCGAGGAGCATGTGCAAGAATTACGGAGATCAACAAGGCCGAGGCAACCTAATTCGAGGTATGCCAATGCTGCTCATGTGGATGAATCGATACCTATTGAGCCTTCCACTTATGAAGAAGCAGCACAAAGTCAAGAATGGCAGAAAGCGATGGAAGAAGAAATTAATGCACTAAAAGAAAACCAGACATGGAGTTTAGTTCCAAAGCCAAAAGATGTAAAACCAATATCTTGTAAATGGGTTTACAAGGTGAAGACTCGATCAGATGGCTCCATTGAAAGGTATAAAGCTCGACTTGTTGCTAGAGGTTTTTCTCAACAATATGGGCTGGATTATGAAGAAACGTTTAGTCCAGTGGCGAAGATCACAACAATTCGAGCTCTACTAGCTTTATCCGCCAGCAAATCTTGGAAGATGTGGCAGATGGATGTCAAGAACGCTTTCTTACATGGAGAACTTGACAAAGACATTTATATGGAGCAACCAAGAGGCTTTGAGAACAAGTCCCATCCTGACCATGTCTGCAAATTAAAGAAAGCACTATACGGCTTGAAGCAGGCTCCAAGAGCTTGGTACGGGAAGATTGGCGAGTTCTTGTTACAAAGTGGTTTCACAGTTGCTCCTTCAGATTCTAGTTTATTTGTGAAACAAGATCAAGGAAAACTAGCCATAGTGCTAGTATATGTGGATGACTTAATCATCACGGGAGATCACTATGAGGAGATCCAAAGAACAAGAGAGAATCTGTCTATCAGATTTCGTATGAAGGAGCTTGGAGAACTCAAACATTTTCTTGGACTTGAAATAGAGCAGAAAAGAGAAGAATTATTTCTGGGACAACAGAAATATGCGCGAGATCTTTTACAAAAGTACGGAATGCTTAATTGCAAACCTATCTCAACTCCGATGGATCCGAATACAAAACTACGAGCAGATGAAGGAAAAAGTCTTCAAGATGTTACCATGTATCGAAAGATGGTCAGAAGTCTTATTTATCTCACACTAAGCCGGCCAGACATATCTTATGCAGTTGGAGTGGTTAGTCGATACATGAGCAATCCGAAGAAGCCTCACCTTGATGTTGTACGACGCATCTTAAGGTATGTTAAAGGCACTATTAACTTTGGCATTTTGTACAAGAAAATAAAAGAATGTCACGTGACTGGATATTGTGACGCTGATTACGCTGGAGACTATGATACACGACGATCAACAACTGGATACATGTTTAGTCTTGGATCGGGAGTAATATCATGGTGCAGCAAGAGACAACCAACTGTATCCTTATCAAGCACCGAAGCAGAATATCGATCAGCAGCATCAGCAACACAAGAAATTACTTGGTTGAAGCAGCTAATGGAAGATCTTCATCAATCAACAGATTATCAAGTAAAACTTTTCTGTGATAATCTATCAGCTATTCGATTAGCAGAGAATCCAGTCTTCCATGCAAGAACAAAACACATAGAAGTGCACTATCACTATGTACGCGAGAAGGTCCTTGAAGGGGAGATCAAGATGGTGCCAACAAAGACAGATGAACAAGTTGCAGATATATTCACCAAGAGCCTAAATAAACCAAAGTTTGAAAAATTCAGAGAAGCACTTAGAATGGTCTGCAAGACATCGTTGGAAGAAAATTTGCATTGAGGGGGAGTGTTAAAATACAATGCAAATTTAGAATAATATGGAATTAGTAAATGTATATGGGTAAAATATCTAGATATTAATATGTATATGAAAAATATCTAGATATTAAAATGTATAGAAAAATCTAGATATTTATATGTGTAAGAAATATCTAGATATTTATATGTATAAAAATATCTAGATATTTATATATCCATGGAAATATCTAGTTTCTAGAAACTTCCATGGAGTAGTATAAATATAGGTGGTGGGTTCATTTGTGTAAGGTGTGAGTAAGGTGTGTGAAGTTGTGAGAGTGAAATAAGAAGTGAGTTGTGAAGAAGAGAAGAAGAGTGTGAGTTAGCGAAAGTAGAGAAGATAAAGCTTGTAAGTAATATTGTAATTGTAATTTAATATAAGTGTTTTTGTTAAGTTTTCCGATCAAGCCTTAGTTTGTGTTTAAGTTCTTAGTGCACTTTTGTTGTTCTTATTATATGGTCGGCTCTGCCGCCTAAGTAATACATGGTCGGTTATACCGCCTAAAGATATATGGTCGACACTGTCGCCTAAGTACATTGTGCACTAAGGATTTATAAAATTAAAGGCTAACCAACGTCAAAGTGTTGGTGTAGTGAGTCTAGTATAGTCTAGATCCTCTATAGTGGTGTGTTGGGCTCGTCGAAGCTTCCAACATATTACTCTTTTCAATTTTTGACTTAAATCATCCACCAATCTTTTAGTAAAAAAATGAAAAAGTTAAAGAATCTATATGTGATATAAAAATAACTATAGGGGCTTGTATTAAAAAAATAACAAAACAATAAAGGTATACCTTCGTGGGCACCTCCTAACCATATGTTTTGAGTTATCTTCTTCACCATACCCAAACATCAAAAACTCCATATAAAAAAAAACTGGAGCTTCTTTTAAGTGTTTAATCTTTAAATAATGTAAAATATATTCATCCTAACAAATGTTTCGTTGCTTTAAAAATTAAAATAGCTAAAAGTGGTATATTGTAACATAGCATGGGACGAAAATTTGATGCCCTTAAACTTTTGATGCCCAGTGCGGTCGCACCCCTCGACCCACCTCAAATCCAGCCCTGTCTGCAACAATGATAAGGAGACATATCTACATTCAGAAAAGTTGCCACTCGCGTGTAAAATTAAAGATTGCTCACTTGCTCAAACCAAAGAACTAGGAGTGAGATTTCCTATAATCGTATTGTGTGTGTATCCTTTTGGAAAACCAGGATCATCTGGTCCTTCGATCCCCAATAATGCTGCAGCAAAATAAACTAAATTCGCTAAATATCTCGAGATCGAGTAAGGTTCACCACAAATCAACTAATTTACAAGTCAATGGGCAGAAATTCTCAGTACTACACAAATAAAGATAACATACCCCTAAAGGATATATATATATATATATATATATATATATATATATATATATATATATATATATATATATATATATATATATATATATATAGTCTGAGCTTTCAACATCAAAAATTCACATGAAACAGCATTCGAGAAGGATGAACAAAATGTAGAAGCCAATACGTCACTTTATAACAAAAAAAAACTCATATATAGAAACTGTCATGATGTATGCTATGTGCTAACATATATTTAAATAGTTTGTAGCTGAGTGTATGGTATAACAAAAATAATGCAAAGTTGAACAGGCTCTGTGGTATGGTGATGTAGCATCATCAACATATAGACAACAAGAAGTAATAAAACGAGTAGCAGTATAATATTACCTAGAACAACATAAAACTAGCATATGGAAAGCCTATAAGAAAAAATTGCCCTTGTATTACATATGTATAGTGCATTATGAAGTGCATATGCTATTATGCTGACAACCAAGGGCTTGTGATGGGTTCAAACAAACATCAGTACACATAAAACAAACATAAAACCACAATTTCTGGTCATACCTGAAAATAACCGAAGATCGATCATCACAAAAACAAAACCCATAAATCTTCAAAAACAAAACCCATAAATCTTCAAAAACAAAACCCATAAATCTTCAAAAACTTCCTACATGACTATCCGTATCATCCGCTCCTGTACACTCAAATCCCAAACCCGGTATGCATATAAAAGAATCTGGCACACTTTGAAAAACTTAATCATGTTTTAATATTGGGTGTTTGAGATTAAAAGTTACTAAGAAGCAAACCATAGATATAGAAGAAGATGATTCGTGACTCATGGGAGTGGTTGGCTGTGCAGGTCACGGATCTAGAGCAAAGCCAAAACTAATGGAGGTAAGTTTGTGAGGGTGTTTAGAAAAGGAAAATGTGAGAATGTAAAACAAAAAAAATTGGAGAAAAAAGAGAGGCAATTTGCCCGCCAGTAGTGTTTTTGATTTTCACTAATTTTATTCTTTAAAAAAAAAACTAAAACTAATTTATTCTTAATAAGTTTTTTTATTTAATTACTATTACAAATTACAATTGAGAAGACGGAATTCAAAATGAATTACAAACGAATTGAAATTTAGAAGGGAATTTTCAAATTTTTTGGGGGAGAATTGGAGGCAATTTGTGTACCATTCTCAAAACTAATCTTAAACTTTCTAAATTACTCCTTACTACGCAACACTTTCTATATTTTTTTAATTATTCCAGTCTTCCTTTTTTTAAGGCTTTTTTTTATAATTCTATGTTTATGAAAACTTTTTTTACATTTACTTTAAATATTTTGTTTGTGTTATTTAATGTTTTATGAAATGTATGTGAACTAATTAAGCTATGTGTATGCATTATTGTAAATGGCGCTGCTATGTTTTTCTCGTTTCAAAATATTTGAAAGAGGGTAGCAACTTCTGTGTTTTCCCGTGTAGGTAGGATGACAATGGATACCCGGTCTAGTGGAATTCACCCGATCCACCCGATTATTCATGGATATGGAAAATATAAATGGATATGGATATGGATATAGATGAACCGAAAAAGGATATGGATATAGATGAAAAGTATCATCCATGGATGAACCCGTTTTCGCCCGAAATAACTAAATATGTAAATGTATTTATCGTACTTTGGTGGTTTAAATGTGATTCCATGTAACTAAAAAGTAAGCAACCTACAAGTAATCGATAGATATCTTTAGACGTTTAGGCTATTTGTTGAATATTTGTTATATAGTTAGTAAAAGTGTGACTTTCGATCGCATACATTAACAGATTATTGGGAAAAATAACCAAATCTTTGAAATTTATAAAACGCATAAAGCAAATAATTACAACGAAAGTGTACCAAAAATATTTTGCTTCTCAGTAGTAACCGTAAAACTCTAAACCTTAAACCCTAAACCTCAAACTCTAAACCATAAAACCCTAAACCCTAAACCTTAAACCCTAAACCTCAAACCTTAAACCCTAAACCCTAGACCCTATACCCTATACCCTATACCCTATACCCTATACCCTATGCCCAAAACCTTATACCATAGACCCAAACCCTAAACCGTAATGTTTCGTTGGTGATTTGGTGGTGTTTAGTTGATCTGATGGTGGTTCAATGGTGGTTTGGTTGTGGTTCAGTTGTTTGGTGGTGGTCTGGAGGTGGTTCGGTTGTTCGGTGGTAATTCGGTTGTCCACTAGTGGCCGAACATGTGGTGGTGCAGTTGTACACTAGCGGACATGTGGTGGTTCGGTTATTCGGTGGTGGTTCAGTTGTCCACTAGTGGACATGTGGTGGTTCAATTGTCCGGTGGTGGTCCATTGGGGGTCTGGTGGTCTAGTGGTGGTTTGGTGGTTTGTTGGTCTGATGGTGGTATGCTGCTTTGTTAGACGAGTAAAATGACCATTTGACGGTAAAAGAATATTATCAATCTTCAATCTATCGTATTTAACTTGATATATACCATTTTTAATATAATGCATATGCACGAATCTAGATGATCATTCAAAACTAACGAGTCTAATAACAACTTTATATCTTCCAAATGAGCAAGGTGACGACAAATATGTTTAATGATTAATATAGCGTTTTAACCCTAAACCCTAGACCCTATACCCTAAACCCTAGACCCTAAACTCTGAACCATAAACCCTAGACCATATACCCTAAATCCTAAACCCTAGACCATAGACCCTACACCCTACACCCTACACCCTAGACCCTAAATCCTAAACCCTAGATCATAAACTCTAGACCTTAACCCTAAACCTCAAACCCTAAATCATAGACCCTAAACCCCAAACCCTATACCCTATACCCTATACCCTATACCCTAAACCCTAGACCGTAGACCCTAGACTGTAGACCCTAGACCCTAAAACCTAGACCCTATACTTAAAACCTAAACCCCAAACCCTAAACCATGGACCCTAAACCACAAACCCTATACCCTAAACCCTATACCCTAAACCTTAGACCCCAGACCCCAGACCCTAGACCGTAGACCGTAGACCATAGTCCCTAGACCCTAAACCCTAGACTCTAGACCCTAAACCATAAACCCCAGACCCTCGACCCTATACCCTATACCATATTTATAAACAACTAATCTTAAGACATTTAAGTTTAGGTTGTTTAATAAATTGTGGTTTTTAGAGACAACAAATTGAAACGGATAGAGTACTTATTAAATTAAATAATCATATACATTTTTAATTTTTTTTGATATGTTTAGACTTTTTTACAGTAAAAAATTTCGTAAGAGGTAGTAAAATCCAAAATTTTGAACTTGACAATGAGAAATTAAGGCTTACGAGGATTAAACCCCTGACCTCTCTAATGAGAAATTAGGTCACCACCTATACGTTAACACCTTGACATTTACATACAAATATTTATATTCTAGAGAATACGGAGTAATTTGTTAAAATCAAAGGAAAGACAAATACCTAGGTAAACAAACACAAAATCATTAATTCGTTTCTCTTCATTCTAACCAATCAGATCCTTTCATCCAATCGGACTACCACCCGAGAATAGAATAGAATAGAATTATTATTGGACAATTGAACCACCCGAGAATAGAATTATTATTGGACAATTGAACCACCGAACCATCATCGAAACACCTGACCAATACCGAACCACCACTTTCTACCATAGGAAGAAAAAAAGTGGATTTAGGTAATCCTAGACCGAACCCGATTAAAATAACCCGTCTCAAAATCGGACCCGTCAGGTCCCCATTTAGTTACTAACTAGCGGGTAAACAGGTTTTCTCACGGGCATTCGGGTGTCCATTTACTTAGAAACTGTCATGAAAATGGATTTATCCATGGGTTTTCAAGTATTTTTTTTGGTATACAGACCGGGTAAATCGGGTATACGGGCCGGGTAATCGGGTATACGGGCCGGATAATTGGTATACGGGTCAAGTAATCCGGTATACGGGCCGGGTATATGGACTCGGGTATTTTTTTCGGGTATACGGGACCGAGTAATCAGTTTTGTGTCTAAAACTATTCCCGAACCCACAAAAAATAAAAGCCATGGCCATACCCGTCGCAAGACACATTTACCCGACCCGAACTCGGCCCAAATTACCTCCTTTTATCTACAAACTTTTTTGGCATTCCTTCTTTTCATTTCATTTTGGCGGAATAGTTCACTCCACCATTATTACCAAAATATTTGGATATACCCTCTTTAAACAATTTCAGATATCTCAAAGATCTTCCAAAATGACAGCTACTTCTTACTCTATTTAGGGTTTATATTCTTCATAAAAACTAATTTATGTAGATCAACAGTTACGTGACCAACCAAGAAGATCACGTAACCAACCAAGAAGATCACCACCCCCGCCACTGCCACCAACAACATCGCTGCTGCTGCTACTAACAACATATTGTTACCGTACCCTCCTTCACAAAGTTAGTATATTTAGTATATTTTGGGGGTTTTGAATAGTGAATCGATAAGCTCAGAATCGCAATACGATGGAATTTATCGACTTGAACAAAGTTAGTATATTTTCCACACATACGATGAGATTATTGATATAAGGTATTGTATAAAATACACTATTTGCGAACCCTTAATCATCAATTTCGTTGTCTAAGTTATGATGATTGTGAAAGCATTAAATGCATTTTAAAGATTATAAGTTGTTCAGGTTTGATGCTTCGTTTTACATATGTGTTCAAATTACATAATCATAATAGCCTGCAAATAGATAAAGCATTTAATTTAAAGGATTTGGATTTCAGATTTTGTACAATTGTCTAGGCTTTTTATATGTGTTTACTGCTAATTGTGTTTGAAACTGAAATTCGGTTGTTAGTTGATTCAAAATTAGGTTGTTGAATGTATATCTATGCAGGTTTATAAAATTGATGCGGGTTGCGGAGTTTGCTGCAAACAAGAGTAGGTGTTTAAGAATATTGTATATAGTTTAGTTATATTGTTATGAAGTCTACTTGTTGTAATTGGTTACAATTTTCATAATGAATGTGATTTGTTGTTGGTTTGATGGTATTTTGGTAGGTATCTTCCTGAGTTATTGTTTATCAAAATGAGCTTATTCCATAAGTGTAAATGGGTATCTAAATGTTTATTAACATGCTAACAGGAATGATAATCCTTTACTCAATTTTCCAGTTCTAATAGGTCAAATGGGTATGATAATTATAAGTTGTCTGTATTCTTATTGGTCAGTTGTAGTCAGTTTCTTTTCTTTTTTAATAACCATGTCCTGATCGTACGTGTATGTTTCTCATCCCATGATTTAAAGTATAAAAGTTGTTGAAAAGATGGGACTATGATCTCACCTTGATTACAAGAGTATAAAAGTACTTCACAAGTAAACGTGTGCAAGAACGGATGCTAGTCTTGACCTAAATAAATAGGTTGTATCAATAACAGTAAACACGATTGATCAAAGTTGTTCAATTAGTCCTATCGCTCGTTACGACTCGATTAATATAGCATGTGAGTCAAATTGTCAAGTTTCATGCAAGATACAAGTATAAAAGCACGTTAGAATGATTGCATAAGTATTTGGTTAAGTTTGACTAAAAGTCAAACTTGGTCAAAGTCAAAGTCAACGGGGTCGAGTCGGGTATCTGACAATTTTTCTATGAAAGATAAGCATATATAAGTATGTTGGCCAAGTTTCATGTTAATCGGACATGTATAGCATGGCGGGAATTAAACGAAAAAATAAAAAATAAATTTTGGACAACCTGCTTCAGATGCGCCGCATCCCCTAGTGATGCGCCGCATCTGTCCACTGATGCGCCGCATCCAATAGGGATGCGCCGCATCACTATCCGACTCTAGTGGAAAAAGCTGAAAAATTTACAAGTCTCGAACCAAACCTCTTTTAAGCATAATTAATGAACCGTAAACACTTAAAACGTATACCATACATCGTTGGAAAGGTAATTTAACGAGGAATATAACTAATTACATTTCATCAATCAAATCTAACATCTACAATAATCGAATTTCTAAATTAAATGATCAATCAATGCTCATCATAAATGCTTCAAGTCCATAAATGCACATTGATGATTCGGGAATTAAATGCACGCATATAATACGCCGTTTCGTAGATAATTATACATACAATACAACTAAGCACTTACAATTAACATTGCAAAGCATTTAATGCATCAAAAATCCATTTTTCTTCTATCAAACCCTAACTCAAAATCATAAATTTAGTAATTATGTTTAAGGAGTCTTTCTAAGTCAACCTACACATCAAATTGAAGCTAGTTATGTTAGTAACACAATTTATACATTCACTTTTAACATCTAACAACATTTAAGTAACCAAATCTCAAGATCAAACACACCTATTTCAAGTTTAAGCTAGTTACATCAAAATAGCAAGAACAAGCAAATAGATCACACAATCATGTTAGACTTGAGCCATAGACACTAATTAACACACTTTTAAGTCAAAAACATCGAGAACATAAAATCTAGTGTTTTTAGAAAGTTACCCAAATGTAATGAAGTTTGTATGGATTCGAAGAGGAAGATGCAAGGATTTCAATTATGCAATTTGTTTTAATGAACACTTGCTAGATCGAATTTAGATGATGAATTTGTGTATTGGGTGTTTGAGAGAAAAAGTTGAAGTATTAGATTTGGAGGAGGTGAATGAACGGATGAGGAAGAAGTTGACCATTTGACCTTGTCACATCTTTGGTCACTTGAAAACATCGGTCCCTTAAGTTTAAATCGGGTGCGTGTATTACCTAAACGAAATATTTTAAAACGCGTATTAACGGAAGATGTTATAATTATATAACAGACTTTAAATTAAATAAACGGAAAGTAAACGGAAAAGGCGGGATGTTACATATTGGCACCACAATTAAACAATACGCGAGCAGGTATTGAGTTGATTAGAAACATACCGGTGATCACTTCGTCGGTTGCCACAGCATTCTCAATCGACATCTGAAAAGATCTAGCCTCTGCTGTCAGAGGGTTCTTCCTCTTCTGCCCACTCGAGGCAGTTGACCCTCCGGCTGATGCCGAACGCGCCCCTGACCCTGCCCCGGAACTACCGCTCTTTGACGGATAACTACTAAAATCTTGAGGCGGATTACGGCCCCTTTGATGAAAGGTAAGCGCTTTGGCTGATCCCCCCTTATTTTGGGAAAGCTGGTGGCTGCGTGTGAATTCTTTCAAGTAGCCTATTCAGTCTCAAATTGAGTACTAAAGTCAAATTATCCTCCCCAAAAGGAGGACCGACCGACCCGGGTTTTCACGAGCGTTGGCGCCCTAGTTTGTGACAACTCTAACACACACTATTCGGATATGCGCATGCTGAAGACTCATTCCCAACAACACCACACTTTAAGCATCTTCTTGTAGCCTCAGAACACTGACCACTGTGAAAAGATCGACACATGTGACACCAATTCCCTTTACCTGATCCAGACCCAGTACTACTCTGACCACTTTTACCCTTCGATTTAAACCCACTAAACTTCTTGGATTTAGATCCTGATTGACCAAATACTTGCCCACCTTGTTGTAGCACATTACCAAACATTCTGTTTCTGGCGGCCTGAACATCACTTTCTACCATTTTAGCCATCACAACAGCTTGAGACAACGATGCAACTGTTCTAACAAAAGTTCGGTACTTTGGCAGAATGACATTAACAAAATGTTGAATACGAGACGCTTCGTCTGGCACCCATTTTTGTACAGACCTTAGTTTATCCATAAACTTCTCTACTACCTCATCGATTGTCATTTGAGTTGTCATCTTCATTTCAAGAAACTCAGTCTTGATTCGGTTCATATCAAATGGGTTACAATACTGTTCACACACCTTCCCATGAAACTGCTCCCATGTGATCATACTTACTTGCTCTTTCGGTATACTGGATATCAAAGAATCCCACCAAATCATAGCCCTACCTTTCAACAGTCGACTAGCATATGTTACTTTCAACTCGGGTTCACACTGGCACGCTTCAAATACCCTTTCAATTTCTCGCAACCAATTGAGAGTTACAGTCAGATCGGTATTTCCAGAGAACTTGGAGGGTTTGCAATCATGGAAGTTCTTATAAGTACACCTTTTAGGTGGTTGCATGTAGGGTTGTTGAAACATTCATTTGGTATGGGTTCATCATCATGGGATTTTGGTAAGTAAAAGTGTTTTGCGGTGGCATATAGTATTGGTTAGGTATTTGATTCTGAAACTGGTTCTGGTGCACATTAGGTATCGTTTGGGATTGCACGGTTGGGAATCCAGGTGGTGTATCATCATTTCCAGAATGCCTCGCCAATTCAAGCTCATTAATTTTGTCTTCAGACTCTTTTAGCTTACTTTCTAACTGAAGGATGTAACTATTCTGATCGTCATCCAACTCAACACCCTCTTCTGGTGCTCTGAATGTTCCGGGGTTGGATGGGCCAGTTGCGTTTCTATTAGCCATACATGTGCTACAAAACAGCTCACACAAAAGCTTAGTGGATATTAGTTAGTTCAAGTACAACTATCGCACACATATCCTATTTTCACTTAGCCCCCACTCCCACGGACATGTTTGACGTGCCTCAGGGTTTGGGAACAAAATACGTGCACGTACTTGTTGCCAAACCATGCTCTGATACCAACTTGTAACACCGACCATTTTTTTAAAACACAGCGGAAGACTTTTATATTAAAATCACAACCTTTAATACATCACAGCAAGAATCCACATAATTAAATTTATGTTTACACGACGGTATTACTTATTACAAAATACATGTTACAAAAGTCTATATCAGAGTTCACACGTCAAACATGTCTTCAATACCAGCACCCGGCTAAACTAGCACTACCTAAACCTGCAAGGGTGGAAATGTGGGGGATTAGCGTAACGCTAAGTGAATAGAATCTATCTAACAGATATAGCTTAAGCCACACACAAGCTATATACTAACAACAATACATACTATCTACCAACTAGCATACAATAAGACAATATGAGGATTGGCGGCTTGTACGAGCACACGACTCTCAGCTGATCGAGCCTGGGTCTACCGATAATCCCTGCTACTCAATTCACAGTATAGTTATCCAAATGCAGGGGATGCATCATTCACACTATACTCCATAATCAGTAGCCTATGGACCCAACCTCCCCTAGGCACGGTTGACCTCATGCGGACTTTAACCTCTCCTAGGCACGGTCTCGAGTCCCCAGTCTCCCTAGGCCCGACTGGTGCCATTCACACAGTGTACACATAATTCACACACAACATCAGGCATACTATATTATTCTTACATGGCAATCCCTACACTATGCATGGTAAAAGAGTCGATCACAGTAGCATGATATGCTACTTAAACTCTATCCGGAGATAGACCCACTCACCGATTACCAGCTACAGCTCAGTTATCTTACTTCTGAGCTTCTTCTTTGTTTTTATCACCTGAGAACAACACAAACGAATTCAATATACATATCTCAATCAATAGTATAATCAAATCATACTATAAACTAGGTCATAACATCATTTCACAAGTTCACAACGTAACTCCATTCAGACGCCAAAACCTATTTTCCCGCCCCAAAAACAGTTTGATCCAGCTTCTTAAAAGTTCATCATTGAAAACTACTCTTCAATACGATTCCAACGATATTTGATTCATCAAAAACGGATTTACGATTTGAAAGTTATGACCAATACAAATTTCTCAAAATGCTGAAAAGACACACTACCCAACTCGGTAGTGTGTGTCATAGACACTCGGTCGAGTGTGTAGATACACAGTCGAATGAGTAGAGACACTCGACCGAATGTCTTTTCAAAAGACACACTACCGAGTGTGTAGACACATGGCCCAAATTAAAAGACACTCGGCCGAGTGTGTACACACACGACCCACTTCCAAAATACATACTACCGAGTGTGTTCTTGAGCTGCTGAATTTGGAAAAGTGACGGGTTTGAGCCAAAAATCACCAAATCTCGACCATATACATGTTTTCGACCTCAAAACTTATCACATCTTGTTTATAAAACCTTTTGGGACATAAACCCACAAATATTACATCAAAACAACAACAAATTGCACCGATTTGACATCAAAACCCACTTTGACAAAAACCTAACTCCAAACCCAATTTGACACAAATTTAGGTAATGAAAATGGGTGATTCTTACCTTGTTTGAATCAGTAAAATAAAAAGAATCGATTTCTAACACAAATCAAACTTCAAATCGAGATTTGGAGAATTAGGGTTCAAGAGGTGAAGAAAGTAGGTACGGGAGTGATTTTGGGGAAAAGTCTAGAAATGTGAAAATGAGGCAAGTATTACTCACTTATTTGGGTTAAAACCCATACCCCACAACACACGGGTATTTATCATTTATCTAAAATCTTTCGTACCTCTTTAGGCGGCCCTAACGGAGTCCAAATTAAATAAACAAACCTGTTATGTGACCCTTGTCACAAACTGGTCTTAACCAAATAACAAAATAACACTATTCACATAATTAAAAATAAAAGCATATAAAGCACATAATAAAACCCTAAGGGCAAAATAGTCCACTTACAACTAGCCCAGGTTTCAGTCTGTTACATAAAGGCAGTCAACACTTAAGTGTGGGATTAAGCTTTTTAGTCATACACTGATTTGTTGAAATTTCCAAAAACCTAATTTTGAAACCCTCAAGTTTCCAAATAACTTTTTCATCAAAACGCAAATCAGTGAGTCTATGACCTAAAGCTTAATCACTTGTCTAGGTTTGATCTTTTCCATTTTTACAAGTAATAGACAGTTATTGACGCCTGGGGTGGAGACTCTTTGAATAATGATGAAAATACAAGGAAACTCGTTGATTATTTCATTTCAAGTATTGGTGGATGTTGTATGGAGGATGAGAACTCCCTAATGAGTTTGAGTACACTTTAAGAAGACCGATTCGAATCCAGCAGAAGATGGTTCCGACTCAGTCTACCTTCAGATCCTCAGCTCACAGCCGCTCCCAAGGGGAGTAATTCGTTTATTTCTCTTCGTTTATTTATTTTGCTTCGTTATATCCTTAAACTATACCCTATCCTAAGCTTATAACTAAGTGTGTGTAATGACCCGTCCTAATCCATCTGGACGAATACATTACATTTGGTTACATCGCGAGGTACTTGACCTCTATATGATACATTTTACAAACATTGCATTCGTTTTTAAAAGACAAACTTCCATTTCATCGAAAGTTGACGGCATGTATACCATTTCATAATATATCCAACTACAATTGACTTAATAATAATCTTGATGAACTCAACGACTCGAATGCAACGTCTTTTGAAATATGCCATGAATGACTCCAAGTAATATCTCTAAAATGAGCAAATGCACAGCGGAAGATTTCTTTCATACTTGAGAATAAACATGCTTTAAAGTGTCAACCAAAAGGTTGGTGAGTTCATTAGTTCATCATAAACAATCATTTCCAATAATATAATATACCACAAGATTTTCATTTATATAAACATCCATCTCATGTCAGGTATTTTGCAAACTGCATAGAGATAAAAATCATTCATACGGTGAACACCTGGTAACCGACATTAACAAGATGCATATAGAATATCCCCAAAACAGAATCCTCTCGTCTGTATAATAATAATTCGAAGTACTAAAGCATCCGTACCTCGGATGGGGTTTGTTAGGCCCATAGATCTATCTTTAGGATTAACGTCAATTAGGGGTACTGTTCCCTAATTCTTAGGCTACCAAGCTAAAAGGGACATATTCGATTTAGATAATCCAACCATAGAATGTAGTTTTGAGTACTTGCGTCTATTTCGTTAAACATTTATAAAAACAGCGCATGTATTCTCAGTCCCAAAAATATGTATATTGCAAAAGCATTTAAAAAGGGAGCAAATGAAACTCACTATCCAATATTTTGTAGTAAAAATATTCATACGACGATACTGAACAATGCAGGGTTGGCCTTGGATTCACGAACCGATATCAATTATATATATTAAAACACATAATCACATAATTCCTTCTATTAATTATGTAATATTTATATATTAAGTGTTGTAATTATATAACTGAATTCCAATTAAAAATATATACTTTATTTATATATAATATCTTCAGTTATATGTTATATATATTTATTTTGTAAAATAATTAATATTTATAACTATAGTTATATATATATATATATATATATATATATATATATATATATATATATATATATATATATATATTATAATTTAGCTAAATTCAAATGGAGTTCAGGGGGTAATTAGTAGATATATGATTCTTGTTATTCATTTTGTAACTACAACCATATATCAGGGACTAGAAGTGTAAATTTTCAATTAATTCATCTTTCTTCTATCTTTCTTGATATCGAGCAGCAAACAACGAGTACCAGTTTTTTTTAGTTTTTTTTTATTTTTTATTTTTTTACTCTACTTCATCCTTTCATAATTAGTTAACCCATTCCATAATATTTATACGTTTAATCATACATAATATAGTAAAATATTTATATTTAAAAAAAACTTGGGTTTTTGTTTTATACCTTCAAATCAAACGAAAAAGATAACCGGGTGCGGTTGTCATTCTGGGGCTCATCCGAAGATAGCAGCGAACCAATAACAGCAGCAACGATTGGTGTAGTTTCGGTTCGTGACGTCAGGTTCGTGGGGATGAAGAAACTCGAAGTGGTTCGGTCGTTGGTGATGGTGTTGACTGACTAGGAAGTCGATGGTGATGTGATGATGGTAATCAAAAATCGACGGGTGTAGTGTTGTTGCAGGTGTCGACCGAAACAGAGAGCAGAGGTAATAGTAGAGGGGTGTTCGTGATGGTGATAAAGTGGTGGTTTTTGGTGGTGATGGAAGGTGGCGGTGGTTATATGCAAAGGCGAAGTCAGGATTTATGTTTGGAGGTGGCTTAGAGTGTGTTTGTTTACCTCTTAATTGAATGGTTCAACGCCGAATTCTGAACCATTCAGCATTCCGTGCGTTCAATTCTGACCTCTGAATGACAGATGATGCTGAATGATTTAGCAGGTGAACCATTCGGAGCTCGATTTCTCTTTTAACCATCAAGCAACTCAACTTTATTATAAGATTATAACATAAATAAATGTTATATTAAAAAACATAACTTGTTTCAAAACTCTCAAAATTAAATTCTGAAATTCAATTGAGTATACACAAATAATTATATATTAAACTATTATATGTGTCTTTTATGAAATTAATTCTGAAAGCCTACTAGATACAAATTTGGTAGCAACATATCCAAATAAAGATATATTTTTTTAGAGAAAAGATATAATGTGAAATTTTTGATGTAAAATCTTTTAATATATATTAAATTAGTATTTGAGTCGAATACTTGATTATTTGCAAGTTTTATTGATATATTTATCTTTTCAAGAAATGATAGTGTTATTCAAATATTCATGATAGGCTTAATTCACAAACTTAAGGGTTAAAGTAAGATACAGGAAACTAGTTGAAGGTCTAAAAGTGAAAATATATAATAAATATCATCTTCTTCTCTACCTAACTTCTGTAACTCTTTTACTACCAATGTCAAATGTAAACTTTTGAGTTGCAGCTTCTCTTTTTCACTTTTGAAGCACAAATCGACACCATATATACCAACATAGTTGAGGGTGGCTCAACACCCCCAAGCCCCCCTACTAGCTCCGCCATTGGTTATATGGTGGTTGAGGGCGGCGGTCGTAGGTTGAAGTGGTGGAGATCAAAGTGGTGACGGGTGTATACGACTAAGATAACCGATCCCTTTTGGGTTTTTATTTTGTTCTACGAGCAAGGAAAAGATAAAGAATGTTGGTCCTTGTTGATTCGGTTTTTTTTTTTTTTTTTTTTTTTTTTTTTTTTTTTTTTTTTTTGTTCATGAGCTTCAAGGGAAGAAGCAAGCAAGAAACAAAGTAAATGAATTGTTTTTGCTGATCACAAGTAAAGAGTTAGCAAGTGAGGCTCCTGGTTGTTTTTATCGAGCAAGAATTAAAAGAAACTAGAAAAATTGTTTTTTTTAAACACTTATGTATATATATATATATATATATATATATATATATATATAGATTAAGAGGGGTCTAGTTGCATGTACCAATTGGAGTAGCTTGAAAATTTATTTTAGGAGAGCCAAAAAGTTTTGATTTATATATATTCATATGGTTACATCATGTTCGAATTGTTATTTTTATTTATTTATGTTTGTATAGTTATTTATAAAGAATAATAAAACTGAACTAACAGATAATGCAAACATATTAAAAGTTGGGCATAAATATAAACTCATATTTGGTCACTATTATTTGAATCATCGACAATATCATAAAATAAATGAAACATATAAACTAATTAATTATCATGTATGTCATGATTTTTAATATTATCATGTTATGCCATAATTTAAACACATCAAACGTAAAAGTTGTTTTTAATATAACTAATTCAATTGAATTGAAGACTTCAAATAGTTTACAAAGAATTTTACGGAGTATAGTACTAGTAATAATAATAACATTAACTTAAATAATAATTATCATTATTATTAATTAATAATAATTTAAAATGAAAGAGGAAATACATAAAGTAACGAAATAAAATAAGACATGTAAGAATTTAGTAGTGCCTGCACGTATTAAAAACTTTTAAAACTACTAGTAGTGCCTACAAATTTAAGAGGGTCACAAGGTTACACCTAGTCAAATCAATCCCAAATATTATTAAATTTTACGTTGTTACCAAAAACTTAGGGAGATGAAATTGGCAAACATATAAGTCAATGATAAGAATAGTATTTAACAGTTAAGCAGCCTTGAAATTTGGAGTCATTTTACTGACAGTTTATGTAGCGACCCCGACAAATCGTCAAATGACGGCGTCATCCACTTATGGTCCCATTACATGGTCGTAAGTCTTTATAACAAAGTTTGACCGAAAAATATGTCGCATTCATTTCATAAATGAGGATGTTTCAAAGTTTACAAAAGTAGTTTCCATAACAAGTACATAACAATGTTTAAAGTTTGTATGAAACACGTGCGACACAATTAAAAGTAGTCAAAAAGACGCTCCACGTATGCAAGTATACTCGACATCCAATGCAAGTATCAAAAAGTATGAGCGGAAGCATGTATCACCTAAGTTCAAGGACCTGAGAAAAACATAGAGAATCTGTCAACGAAAACGTTGGTGAAATCATAGGTTTAAATAAGTAAGTGAGTAAAAGTAAGTTGAACCACAAGATTTGCAACATCGATAAAGTCATAGTACATTCTAAAAGTTAATATTCACGAGCACTCAATTATCAAAGCTTAACATTCCGTCCGTTGAACCCCGTAATAATAGTGTCAGAACATACACTGTTTCCCGAAAATATATTTCACTTGTAGACGGTAGCGAACCGTCCGAAGTGAGGGTTTGTCAAACCCATATGGCCATATAACATAAGTTCTCGCTTACACCATCTGATGTAACTAATGATAATCGAATTGAGGATTTGTGTTCAAACTCGTATGTAGAATGTTTGTTTTCCCTGTACTTGTGTTCACGTAGTTTGAAAGAACGTTTATGTTTTCTCATCCCAAAAGTAAGTTCAAAAAGAGTAAAAGTGGGACTATGATCTCACCTTGTATGCACGAACCAAAAAGTACTTTGACAAGTAACGTGTGCAAAGAACAATGCTAGTCTTGACCTAAACAAATAGGTTGTATCAATAACGATAGTCACGAAGGGTCAAAGATGTTCAATTAGTCCTATGGCTCAATACGACTCGATTAATATAGCATGTGAATCAAATCATCAAGTTTCATGCAAGACACAAGTATAAAAGCATGTTAGAAAGATTGCATAATTAATTGATTAAGTTTGACAAAAAGTCAAACTTGGTCGGGTCAAAGTCAACGAAAAAGTCAACATGTTCGGGTCGGGTCCCGAACTATTTTTCTGAGGTTTTTAATCATATATGAGCATGTTAGAACAAGTTTCATGTGAATCGGAGGTCCGTAGTATGCCAAACATTTTTCGTATTTTGGACATGGAGGTCAGAACCTGACCACGGCATATGCCGCGCCGCGGCCAGAGGTGTCGCGCCGCGACATTAGGCGTGGCCTGGTTCCTGGTCAGTTTCAAATGTTCAAGTCTTGGTCAAAACTTCAAACAACCATAAAACGCAAACCGTAAACAACTCGAAGGTGTATCTTATACCGTTGGAAAGCTCTTTTGACAAAGAACACAACTAAACATGTATCATCAATCAAAAACATCATTTTCAACAACCGATTTCTCGTCAAGTGATCAATAAAAGTCTATTTTCAAATTTTCAAGTTCATCAAATGCATTTCAAGTTCCGGGAATCCAATTTACATGTATGATATGCCGTTTTGAAGGTAATGAAACATGTAATACAACTAAACACTTATCAATAACATTAACAAGCATTCAACGCATCAAAAGTTCGTTTTAAAGCTATCAAACCCTAACCAAAAGTTCACAAAATCAATAATCGCGTTTATGAAGTTTCTTTAATCAATCTATACATCAAAATGAAACTAATGATACTAGTAACACTTTTAAAGCATGCACATTAACAATCTAATAACATTTGATCATCCAAAATCAAGGATTTAGCAAGTAATTTTCATAATGAACTAGTTACACCAAAAATAACAAATCGAGCATACAAATTACATACACGACATCACAATGAGCCATAGACACTAACTAACACCATTTCAAGCCAAAAACACGAATTTAGAGAAATCTAGAGTTTTAGAAATGTTACCCAAACGAGATGAAGTTGGTACCAAAATGAAGAGGATGAAGAGAGGATTCCAAATATGTAATTTGTTTTGTTGTAAGCCTCCTAGATTGAATTTAGATGATGATTGAATGAATTTGGAAATTGGGTGTGTGTTCTTGCTAGAGAGAAAGAGAGAGAGATGGAGATGATAATGAATGGGTGAAAGGGGTTTGACCCTTTGACCTAGTCAAGGGTTTGATCCCTTGTCAAGTTTAGTCCCTCAACTTTCGTTCGGGTGCGTGAATTACCTAAACGAGATAATTTAAAACGCGTATCAACGGGAGATGTTATAAACATATAACGGAGTTTAAATTAGTATAACGTAAAAGTAAATGGAAAAAGGCGGGATGTTACATTACCTACACCTTAAAAGAAATTTCGTCCCGAAATTTAAGCAGGCGTAGTAATTGTAGTTTCTTCCTCAGAATCTGACGTTTCCGGAACCGGGAATAGATGAGGGTGTTTCTTTCGCATTTGATCTTCCCTTTCCCAAGTAAACTCGGGTCCTCTTTTGGCGTTCCATCGGACCTTAACAATCAGGATCCGGCTTTGTTTTAATTCCTTCTCGACGTAGTCCACAATTTCAACCGGTTCCTCCACAAAATGGAGTTTGTCATTAATAGTAAGTTCCTCGAGAGGGACGACGATATCGGGCTCGGCGAGACACTTCTTCAAGTTAGATACATGAAAAGTAGGATGGACGGAGCTTAGTTGAGGCGGAAGGTTTAAACGATAAGCAACGGTTCCAACACGCTCTAAGATTTCGAAAGGACCAACATACCGCGGATTTAGTTTCCCACGTTTCCCAAAACGGATGACACCTTTCCAAGGTGCGACTTTTAACATGACGCGGTCACCGACTTGAAATTCGAGGTCTTTGCATCTTTTGTCGGTATAGCATTTTTGACGACTCCGGGCCGTCCGAAGTCTATCTCGGATTTGAAGAATCTTTTCGGTTGTTTCGTGAATGAGTTCGGGCCCGGAAATTTGCACGTCACCCACTTCGGCCCAACAAAGAGGAGAGCGACATTTTCGACCATATAACGCTTCAAAAGGTGCGGCCTTAATACTCGCGTGATAACTATTGTTGTAAGAGAATTCGGCGAGAGGTAAGTGATTGTCCCAAGCTTTTCCAAAATCAACAACGCAGGCTCGTAACATATCCTCTAAGGTTTGTATTGTACGTTCACTTTGCCCATCGGTTTGGGGATGATATGCGGTGCTCATGTCCAAACGCGTTCCCAACGCTTCTTGTAACGTACGCCAAAATCTAGAAATGAAACGACCATCTCGGTCGGAGATAATCGATAACGGTACTCCGTGTCGGGCTACAATCTCTTTAATGTAAAGTCGTGCAAGTTTCTCCATTTTGTCGGTTTCTTTCATGGCGAGAAAGTGCGCGGATTTGGTGAGACGGTCAACAATGACCCAAATTGTATCATAACCGCCCGACGTTTTCGGTAGTTTGGTGATAAAATCCATCGTGATCCTTTCCCACTTCCATTGCGGGATCTCGGGTTGTTGAAGTAACCCGGACGGTCTTTGGTGTTCGGCTTTGACTTTAGCGCAAGTCAAACAATTGGCGACGTATCTAGCAACCTCCTTTTTGATGTTCGGCCACCAATATTGTTCTTTAAGGTCATGGTACATCTTATTGGCGCCGGGATGAATCGAGTATCGCGATTTGTGGGCTTCGTCTAGGATGAGGTTTCGTAGATCGCCATATCTAGGCACCCAAATTTTTCCGGCGTAATATCGAAGTCCGGTCCCCCTAATTTCGAATCGAGAGACGAGAATGTTCAAGAGCTCGTGTGAAAGGTTTTCATCCTTGAGAGCCTCATCTTGGGCTACCCGAATTTGGCTATTAAGGTTCGTGTGAATGGTGATGTTTAAAGCTCGGACACGAAGAGGCACCGCTCTTTCTTTTCGACTTAAGGCATCGGCCACTACGTTTGCCTTCCCGGGATGGTAACGAAGCTCGCAATCGTAATCGTTCAAAGTTTCAATCCACCGTCGTTGTCTCATGTTTAGTTGCTTTTGATCGAAAATGTGTTGGAGACTTTTGTGGTCGGTAAAGATAGTACTCTTGGTTCCATAAAGATAGTGTCTCCACATTTTAAGTGCAAAGACAACGGCTCCGAGTTCGAGATCATGCGTCGTGTAGTTTCGTTCATGAATTTTGAGTTGTCGGGAGGCATAAGCAATGACTTTCTTTCATTGCATCAATACACACCCAAAACCATGTTTCGAGGCATCGCAATATACAACAAAATCATCATTGCCTTCGGGAAGTGACAAGATAGGAGCGGTGGTTAGCTTTGTCTTCAAGATTTGGAACGCGGATTCTTGCTCGGTCACCCAAATGAATTTCTTTCCCTTGTGAGTTAATGCGGTTAGAGGACGTGCAACCAAAGAGAAGTTTTCGATGAATCTACGATAGTACCCGGCGAGACCCAAGAATTGACGAATGTGAGTAGGAGTAGCAGGAGTCTCCCATTTACTAATGGATTCGATCTTCGTGGGATCGACTTTAATACCTTGATCACTTGCAACATGACCAAGAAATTGAACTTCCTTTAACCAAAATTCACACTTGGAGAATTTGGCGTAGAGTTGTTCTTGTCTTAAAAGTTCAAGCACAAGTCGGAGGTGTTCCTCGTGTTCTTCCTCGCTTTTTGAATAGACTAAAATATCATCGATGAACACGATAACGAATTTGTCAAGATACGGTTTACACACGCGGTTCATAAGATCCATGAACACCGCCGGTGCGTTAGTGAGACCAAATGGCATTACAAGAAATTCATAACTACCATAACGAGTTCGGAAAGCGGTTTTGGAGACATCTTCCCCCTTAACCCTTAATTGATGATAACCCGAGCGGAGATCGATTTTCGAATATACACAAGACCCTTGTAGTTGATCAAAGAGGTCATCGATGCGAGGAAGGGGATATCGGTTCTTAACCGTCAATTTATTTAGTTCACGATAATCAATGCACATTCGTAGGGATCCGTCTTTCTTTTTAACAAAAAAAATCGGAGCGCCCCAAGGTGAATGGCTAGGTTGGATAAAACCACGGTCAAGTAGTTCTTGGATTTGACTTTGCAATTCTTGCATTTCGGATGGAGCAAGTCTATACGGTGCACGTGCTACGGGTGCGGCTCCTGGAATAAGATCGATTTGAAATTCAACCGGTCGATGAGGTGGAAGACCCGGTAATTCGTCGGGAAATACATCGGAAAAGTCACTAACAATTGGCACATCTTCGATGCGCTTTTCGTCGGCCTCGACTTTCTTAACGTGAGCAAGAATCGCGAAACAACCCTTGCGAAGTAGCTTTCGAACTTTAAGGCACAAAACGAGATTGAGTCCGGTGCAATTTTTGTCGCCATAGACAATCAATGGTTCACCATTCTCGATAGGAATTCGGATTGCGTGAAGATCGCAAAGAATGTGAGATTTATTTTTGACCATCCAATTCATACCGATTATTACATCAAAACTCCCTAATTCCATGGGTATCAAGTCAATTTCAAATTCCTTACCCAAAATGTTCAAAGTACACCCCCGGTAATATGTGTCGGCACTTAAGAGTTTTCCGTCGGCCACTTCGATGGAATTTGTAGTATCTAAAGGGTGTGGTGGAGTGCAAAGGGTAGGAGCCAAAGTCTTAGACACAAAACATTTATCGGCACCCGAATCGAATAAGCAAGTAACATAAGAGTTGTTGAGAAGAAACGTACCCGTGACTAGTTCATTGTCATCTCGGGCTTCCTCGGTGTTGATGTTAAAGGCTCGGCCTCGGTTGTTGGGGTTGGCTTTCTTTTTCGGGCATTCGTTCTTATAATGGCCCTTTTGGCCACATTCGTAACAAGTGACCGTTTTTGGAGGATTGGGCCCCTTTCGAGCAACGGGGGCGGCGCTTGTGCAATTGTTGGCCCTATGACCAACACCTTGGCAACGGTGACAAACTAGCTTGTTACATTCGCCGTGATGATGCTTGTGGCATTTATTGCAAAAAGGTAAGTTTCCGACATAACCCTTCTTGCCGTCGTTGTTGAAAGGCTTTTTGGTGAAGGTGTTGTTGTTGTAGTTGGTTGATGGAGTGGCTTCCCATTTCCTTTTGTTGCCACCCGACTTGTCCTCGGCCTTAGGAGCCGGCACTACGATTTCGTCAACCGTTTCGATTAATTGGCGGGCCATGTTCATAGCGGCTTGATGAGTAGCGGGTTTGGATGACATCACCCCTTGTTTGATGCTTTTTGGAAGACCGAGCATGTAGAGCTCAATCCTTTGAGATTCGGGGTTAACAAGATTAGGACACATCAAGGATAGTTCGGCGAAGCGTTGATTATAAGTTTTAAGATCGTTTCCGACCGCTTTCAAAGCTCTTAGTTCTTCCTCAAGCTTTCGGGTTTCTTCGCGCGGAAAATATTCAACAATCATCTTTTCCCTTAGATCGGCCCAAGAGAGGGCATGAGCTTCATCGGTACCCACCGATTGAACATAGGTGTTCCACCATGTTAGAGCAATTCCGGAGAAAGTGTGGGTGGAGTATTTGACCTTGTCTTGATCCCGACAACCGCTTATGCTAAAGACGGCCTCGGTTTGTTCAAACCAACGAGTAAGCACAACCGGTCCCCCGGTTCCATCATAAGTGTGAGGTTTGCACCCCATGAAAGCTTTGTAGGAGCACCCTTCGCTAGAGTTACCGGCTCCTTGGTTATTGTTGTTGTGGTTGTTGTTATTGTTGTTGTTAGACAAGTGACCGGCCATGGCCGCATCCACGGCGGTGGCTATCATGCGTTGTAAGGCTTGTTCGGGAGTTTCATTGGGTCGTACACGGCGAGGAGGCATTGTTCCTTCAAAACAAAAGAATACCGTTGGTTAGTATTCTAAATAATACTAACCGTGATATGGAATAAAGATAGAGAGAAAATTATCCTTGACTCGCCTTAAATTCTTTATGTCATGATGTCGGTATGTTCATATGAGTCACCGTAATATAATCCCGGCAATTATATTACCCTGATTCATATGTGCATTCGACATTATTCTATAAAGTCAAGGTGGCGCGTCAATCAAATTAAACAACGAAAGATTTAGATGAAGCGAGAGTTAGTTATGAGTAGAAACGTTCGAGTATAAATGCACAAATAGTCAAGTAATTCCTACTTCATGTCTATATGCCGGTTGTAGTCTAGATTCACTAATGTACCCTATGACTTGGGGTTGACACCAATGAACTCTAAATCCCTACAACCAAAGCTCTGATACCACTTGTAGCGACCCCGACAAATCGTCAAATGACGGCGTCATCTACTTATGGTCCCATTACATGGTCGTAAGTCTTTATAACAAAGTTTGACCGAAAAATATGTCGCATTCATTTCATAAATGAGGATGTTTCAAAGTTTACAAAAGTAGTTTCCATAACAAGTACATAACAATGTTTAAAGTTTGTATGAAACACGTGCGACACAATTAAAAGTAGTCAAAAAGACGCTCCACGTATGCAAGTATACTCGACATCCAATGCAAGTATCAAAAAGTATGAGCGGAAGCATGTATCACCTAAGTTCAAGGACCTGAGAAAAACATAGAGAATCTGTCAACGAAAACGTTGGTGAAATCATAGGTTTAAATAAGTAAGTGAGTAAAAGTAAGTTGAACCACAAGATTTGCAACATCGATAAAGTCATAGTACATTCTAAAAGTTAATATTCACGAGCACTCAATTATCAAAGCTTAACATTCCGTCCGTTGAACCCCGTAATAATAGTGTTAGAACATACACTGTTTCCCGAAAATATATTTCACCTGTAGACGGTAGCGAACCGTCCGAAGTGAGGGTTTGTCAAACCCATATGGCCATATAACATAAGTTCTCGCTTACACCATCTGATGTAACTAATGATAATCGAATTGAGGATTTGTGTTCAAACTCGTATGTAGAATGTTTGTTTTCCCTGTACTTGTGTTCACGTAGTTTGAAAGAACGTTTATGTTTTCTCATCCCAAAAGTAAGTTCAAAAAGAGTAAAAGTGGGACTATGATCTCACCTTGTATGCACGAACCAAAAAGTACTTCGACAAGTAACGTGTGCAAAGAATAATACTAGTCTTGACCTAAACAAATAGGTTGTATCAATAACGATAGTCACGAAGGGTCAAAGATGTTCAATTAGTCCTATGGCTCAATACGACTCGATTAATATAGCATGTGAATCAAATCATCAAGTTTCATGCAAGACACAAGTATAAAAGCATGTTAGAAAGATTGCATAATTAATTGATTAAGTTTGACAAAAAGTCAAACTTGGTCGGGTCAAAGTCAACGAAAAAGTCAACATGTTCGGGTCGGGTCCCGAACTATTTTTCTGAGGTTTTTAATCATATATGAGCATGTTAGAACAAGTTTCATGTGAATCGGAGGTCCGTAGTATGCCAAACATTTTTCGTATTTTGGACATGGAGGTCAGAACCTGACCACGGCATATGCCGCGCCGCGGCCAGAGGTGTCGCGCCGCGACATTAGGCGTGGCCTGGTACCTGGTCAGTTTCAAATGTTCAAGTCTTGGTCAAAACTTCAAACAACCATAAAACGCAAACCGTAAACAACTCGAAGGTGTATCTTATACTGTTGGAAAGCTCTTTTGACAAGGAACACAACTAAACATGTATCATCAATCAAAAACATCATTTTCAATAACCGATTTCTCATCAAGTGAACAATAAAAGTCTATTTTCAAATTTTCAAGTTCATCAAATGCATTTCAAGTTCCGGGAATCCAATTTACATGTATGATATGCCGTTTTGAAGGTAATGAAACATGTAATACAACTAAACACTTATCAATAACATTAACAAGCATTCAACGCATCAAAAGTTCGTTTTAAAGCTATCAAACCCTAACCAAAAGTTCACAAAATCAATAATCGCGTTTTTGAAGTTTCTTTAATCAATCTATACATCAAAATGAAACTAATGATACTAGTAACACTTTTAAAGCATGCACATTAACAATCTAATAACATTTGATCATCCAAAATCAAGGATTTAGCAAGTAATTTTCATAATGAACTAGTTACACTAAAAACAACAAATCGAGCATACAAATTACATACACGACATCACAATGAGCCATAGACACTAACTAACACCATTTCAAGTCAAAAACACGAATTTAGAGAAATCTAGAGTTTTAGAAATGTTACCCAAACGAGATGAAGTTGGTACCAAAATGAAGAGGATGAAGAGAGGATTCCAAATATGTAATTTGTTTTGTTGTAAGCCTCCTAGATTGAATTTAGATGATGATTGAATGAATTTGGAAATTGGGTGTGTGTTCTTGCTAGAGAGAAAGAGAGAGAGATGGAGATGATAATGAATGGGTAAAAGGGCCTTTGACCTAGTCAAGGGTTTGATCCCTTGTCAAGTTTAGTCCCTCAACTTTCGTTCGGGTGCGTGAATTACCTAAACGAGATAATTTAAAACGCGTATCAACGGGAGATGTTATAAACATATAACGGAGTTTAAATTAGTATAACGTAAACCCCAAGGGGTTGGCTTGGTGGTAGGATGCTTGGAAAGTTCCAAAGGGACCCAAGTTCAATCCTCACTTGCTACACTTTGGGGGGCTTGCCTTTCAAAAAAAAAAAAAAAAAAAAAAAAAAAAAAAAAAAAAAAAAAAAAAAATTAGTATAACGTAAAAGTAAATGGAAAAAGGCGGGATGTTACAGTTTACACGGACGGTGTAAAATGTCCCGTTCATATTGATTATAAACGTTCCATATTAATTGATTTCGTCGAGAAGTTTTGACCTCTATATGAGACATTTTTCAAAGAATGTATTCGTTTTTAAAACAACCATAACCTTTATTTTATCGATAAAGGTTTAAAAAGCATTACGTAGATTATCAAATAATGATAATCTAAAATATATCGTTTACACACAACCATTACATAATGGTTTACAATAAGAATATATTACATCAAAAATAAGTTTCTTGAATGCAGTTTTTACATAATATCATACAAGCATGGACTCCAAATCTTGTCCTTATTTTAGTATGCAACAGCGGAAGCTCTTAATAATCACCTGAGAATAAACATGCTTAAAACGTCTACAAAAATGTTGGTGAGTTATAGGTTTAACCTATATATTATCAAATCATAATAATAGACCACAAGATTTCATATTTCAATATACATACCATACATAGAGATAAAATTCATTCATATGGTGAACACCTGGTAACCGACATTAACAAGATGCATATAAGAATATCCCCTATCATTCCGGGAAATCCTTCGGACATGATATAAATGAATTCGAAGTACTAAAGCATCCGGTACTTTGGATGGGGTTCGTTAGGCCCAATAGATCTATCTTTAGGATTCGCATCAATTAGTAGATCGGTTTACTAATTCTTAGGTTACCAAGCAAAAAGGGCATATTCGGCTTCGATCATTCACCCATATAATGTAGTTTCAATTACTTGTGTCTATTTCGTAAAACATTTATAAAACTGCATGTATTCTCATCCCAAAATATTAGATTTTAAAAGTGGGACTATAACTCACTTTCACATATTTTTACTTCGTCGAGAAGTAAGACTTGGCCACTGGTCAATTCACGAACCTATAACAAATATGTACATATATATCAAAGTATGTTCAAAATATATTTACAACATTTTTAATACGTTTTAATGTTTTAAATTTATTAAGTCAGCTGTCCTCGTTAGTAACCTACAACTAGTTGTCCACAGTTAGATGTACAGAAATAAATCGATATATATTATCTTGAATCAATCCACGACCCAATGTATACATGTCTCAGGCTAGATCACAACTCAAAGTATATATATTTTTGGAATCAACCTCAACCCTGTATAGCTAACCCCAACATTACTGTATATAGAGTGTCTATGGTTGTTCCAAATAATATATATACATGGGTCGATATGATATGTCAAAAGATTTGCATACGTGTCTATGGTATCCCAAGATTACATAATATATTAGAATACATGTATAATACAATATAAGTTAGCTATGATATGATTTGTATAGATTTGTTAAACATTTCCCGTAGCTAAAATAATCAAAAAATATCCAATCTTGTTTTACCCATAACTTTTTCGTTTTAAATCCGATTTAAGTGAATAAAATTGCTATGGTTTCATATTGAACTCTATTTTATGAATCTAAACATAAAAAGTATAGGTTTATAGTCTGAAATATAAGTTACAAGTCATTTTTGTAAAGGTAGTCATTTCAGTCGAAAGAACGACGTCTAGATGACCATTTTGGAAAACATACTTCCACTTTGAGTTTAACCATGATTTTTGGATATAGTTTCATGTTCATAAGAAAAATCATTTTCTCAGAAGAACAACTTTTAAATTAAAGTTTATCATAGTTTTTAATTAACTAATCCAAAACAGCCCGCGGTGTTACTACGACGGCGTATGTCCGGTTTTACGGTGTTCTTCGTGTTTACAGGTTTTAAATCATTAAGTTAGCATATCATATAGATATAGAAAATGTGTTTAGTTGATTTTAAAAGTCAAGTTAGAAGGATTAACTTTTGTTTGCGAACAAGTTTAGAATTAACTAAACTATGTTCTAGTGATTACAAGTTTAAACCTTCGAATAAGATAGCTTTATATGTATGAATCGAATGATGTTATGAACATCATTACTACCTCAAGTTTTCTGGATAAAGCTACTGGAAATGAGAAAAATGGATCTAGCTTCAAAGGATCCTTGGATGGCTTGAAAGTTCTTGAAGCAGAATCATGACACGAAAATAGTTCAAGTAAGATTTTCACTCGAAATAAGATTGTTATAGTTGTAGAAATTGAATCAAAGTTTGAATATGAATATTACCTTGAATTAGAAAGATAACCTACTGTAAATAACAAAGGTTCCTTGATCTTAGATGATTACTTGGAATGGATTAGAAAGCTTGGAAGTAGACTTGCAAACTTGGAAGTATTCTTGATTTTTATGAAACTATACTTATGGAATTTATGAAGAACACTTAGAACTTGAAGATGGAACTTGAGAGAGATCAATTAGATAAAGAAAATTGAAGAATTAAAGTGTTTGTAGGTGTTTTTGGTCGTTGGTATATGGATTGGATATAAAGGATATGTAATTTTATTTTCATGTAAATAAGTCATGAATAATTACTAATATTTTTGTAATTTTATGAGATATTTCATGCTAGTTGCCAAATGATGGTTCCCAAATGTGTTAGGTGACTCACATGGGTTGCTAAGAGCTAATCATTAGAGTGTATATACCAATAGTACATACATTTAGAAGCTGTGTATTGTACTAGTACGAATACGGGTGCATACGAGTAGAATTGTTGATGAAACTGAACGAGGTTGTAATTGTAAGCATTTTTGTTAAGTAGAAGTATTTTGATAAGTGTCTTGAAGTCTTTCAAAATTGTATAAATACATATTAAAACACTACATGTATATACATTTTAACTGAGTCGTTAAGTCATCGTTAGTCGTTACATGTAAATGTTGTTTTGAAACCTTTAGGTTAACGATCTTGTTAAATATTGTTAACCCATTGTTTATTATATCTAAAGAGATGTTAAATTATTACATTATCATGATATTATGATATATTAATATATCTTAGTATGATATATATACAGTTAAATATTGTTACAACGATAATCGTTACATATATGTCTCGTTTCAAAATCATTAAGTTAATAGTCTTGTTTTCACATATGTAGTTAATTGTTAATACACTTAATGAAATGTTTACTTATCATTTATCATGATTAAACATAGTGCATCAATATCTTAATATGATTCATATGTAATTAGTAAGACGTTGTTATAACGATAATCATTATATATATCGTTTCAAGTTTCTTAATTCAATAAACACAATTTTATGTATATTACTCATTGTTAAAATATCTAATGAGATACTTACTTATCATAATATCATGTTAACTATATATATAATCATATATATGTCATCATATAGTTTTTACAAGTTTTAACGTTCGTGAATCACCGGTCAACTTGGGTGGTCAATTGTCTATATGAAACCTATTCCAATTAATCAAGTCTTAACAAGTTTGATTGCTTAACATGTTGGAAACACTTAATTATGTAAATATAAATTTCATTTAATATATATAAACATGGAAAATTTCGGGTCACTACAGTACCTACCCGTTAAATAAATTTCGTCCCGAAATTTTAAGCAGTTGGAGGTGTTGTCGTATCTTCTGGAAATAAGTGTGGGTATGTTGAGGTAACTCAAGTAGACAAAATAAGAAGTTGGAGGCATTTTCGTAACCTCACGATCCATTATCTCGACGGGTTCTTCAATGAATTATAGTTTTTCATTGATTTTAATTTCGTCTAGAGGAATAGTGAGATCTTCTTTAGCAAAACATTTCTTCAAATTCGAGACATGGAAAGTGTTATGTACAGTCGCGAATTGTTGAGGTAACTCAAGTCGGAAAGCTACTGGTCCGACACGATCAATAATCTTGAATGGTCCTATATACCTTGGATTTAATTTCCCTCGTTTACCAAATCGAACAACGCCTTTCCAAGGTGCAACCTTAAGCATGACCATCTCTCCAATTTCAAATTCTATATCTTTTATTTTAATGTCGTCGTAGCTCTTTTGTCGACTTTGGGCGGTTTTCAACCGTTGTTGAATTTGGATGATCTTCTCGGTAGTTTCTTGTATTATCTCCGAACCCGTAATCTGTCTATCCCCCACTTCACTTCAACAAATCGGAGACCTGTACTTTCTACTATAAAGTGCTTCAAACGGCGCCATCTCAATGCTTGAATGGTAGCTGTTGTTGTAGGAAAATTCTACTAACGGTAGATGTCGATCCCAACTGTTTCTGAAATCAATAACACATGCTCGTAGCATGTCTTCAAGCGTTTTTATCGTCCTTTCACTCTGCCTATCAGTTTATGGATGATAGGCAGTACTCATGTCTAGACGAGTTCCTAATGCTTGCTGTAATGTCTGCCAGAATCTTGAAATAAATCTGCCATCCCTATCAGAGATAATAGAGATTGGTATTCCATGTCTGGAGACGACTTCCTTCAAATACAGTCGTGCTAACTTCTCCATCTTGTCATCTTCTCTTATTGGTTGGAAGTGTGCTGATTTGGTGAGACGATCAACTATTACCCAAATAGTATCAAAACCACTTGCAGCCCTTGGCAATTTAGTGATGAAATCCATGGTAATGTTTTCCCATTTCCATTCCAGGATTTTGGGTTGTTGAAGTAGACCTGATGGTTTCTGATGCTCCACTTTGACCTTATAACACGTCAAACATTCCCCTACGTATTTAGCAACATTGGCTTTCATACCTGGCCACCAAAAATGTTTCTTGAGATCCTTGTACATCTTCCCCGTTCCAGGATGTATTGAGTATCTGGTTTTATGAGCTTCTCTAAGTACCATTTCTCTCATATCTTCAAATTTTGGTACCCAAATTCTTTCAGCCCTATACCGGGTTCCGTCTTCCCGAATATTAAATGCTTCTCCGATCCTTTGGGTATTTCATCCTTTAAGTTTCCCTCTTTTAAAACTCCTTGTTGTGCCTCCTTTATTTGAGTAGTAAGGTTAGTGTGAATCATTATATTCATAGATTTTACTCGAATGGGTTCTCTGTCCTTTCTTCTTAAGGCGTCGGCTACCACATTTGCCTTCCCCGGGTGATAACGAATCTCAAAGTCATAATCATTCAACAATTCAATCCATCTGCGCTGCCTCATGTTCAGTTGTTTCTGATTAAATATATGTTGAAGACTTTTGTGGTCGGTATATATAATACTTTTGACCCCATATAAGTAGTGCCTCCAAGTCTTTAATGCAAAAACAACCGCGCCTAATTCCAAATCATGCGTCGTATAATTCTGTTCATGAATCTTCAATTGTCTAGACGCATAAGCAATTACTTTCATTCGTTGCATTAATACACAACCGAGACCTTGCTTTGAGGCGTCACAATATATCACAAAATCATCATTCCCTTCAGGTAATGACAATATAGGTGCCGTAGTTAACTTTTTCTTTAACAATTGAAACGCTTTCTCTTGTTCATCTTTCCATTCAAATTTCTTCCCTTTATGCGTTAATGCAGTAAAGGGTTTTGCTATTCTGGAAAAGTCTTGGATGAACCTTCTGTAGTAACCAGCTAGTCCTAAAAACTGGCGTATGTGTTTCGGAGTTTTTGGGGTTTCCCACTTTTCAACGGTTTCAATCTTTGCTGGATCCACCTGAATACCTTCTTTGTTCCCTATATGACCGAGGAATTGAACTTCTTCTAACCAAAATGCACACTTTGAAAACTTAGCGTACAGTTTTTCTTTTCTCAGCAACTCTAGCACTTTTCTCAAATGTTCTTCGTGCTCTTGATCATTCTTCGAGTAAATATGTATGTCATCGATGAAAACAATGACAAACTTATCAAGATATGGCCCACACACTCGGTTCATGAGGTCCATGAACACAGCTGGTGCATTAGTCAATCCAAATGGCATAACCATAAACTCATAATGACCGTAACGCGTCCTAAAAGCAGTCTTCGGAATATCATCCTCCTTCACCCGCATTTGATGATATCCAGAATGTAAATCGATCTTCGAATAAACAGAAGAGCCTTGTAGTTGATCAAATAAGTCGTCGATTCTCGGTAGTGGGTAGCAGTTCTTGATGGTAAGTTTGTTCAACTCTCGGTAGTCGATACACAACCTAAATGTACCATCTTTCTTCTTGACAAACAAAACAGGAGCTCCCCATGGTGATGTGCTTGGTCGAATGAAACCACGCTCTAAAAGTTTCTATAACTGACTTTGTAATTCTTTCATTTTGCTGGGTGTGAGTCTGTATGGAGAACGAGCTATTGGTGCAGCTCCTGGTACAAGGTCTATTTGAAATTCAACGGATCAATGTAGGGGTAATCCCGGTAATTCTTTCGGAAATACATCGGGAAATTCTTTTGCGACGGGAACATCACTGATGTTCTTTTCTTCAGGTTTAACTTCCTCGATGTGTGCTAGAATGAAGTAACAACCTTTTCTTATTAGTTTTTGCACCTTCAAACTACTAATAAGATTTAATTTCGCGTTGTTCTTTTCTCCGTACACCAATAAAGGTTTTCCTGTTTCACGCATAATGCGAATCGCATTTTTGTAACAAACGACCTCTGCTCTCACCTTTTTCAACCACTCCATGCCAATTATTACATCAAAACTCCCTAACTCAACTGGTATTAAATCAATTTTAAACGTTTCATCCCCCAGTTTAATTTCTCTCTCCCGACATATATTATCTGCTGAAATTAATTTACCGTTTGCTAATTCGAGTAAAAATTTATTATCCAAAGGCGTCAATGGGCAACTTAATTTAGCACAAAATTCTCTACTCATATAGCTTCTATCCGCACCCGAATCAAATAAAACATAAGCAGATTTATCGTCAATAAGAAACGTACCCGTAACAAGCTCCGGGTCTTCCTGTGCTTCTGCCGCATTAATATTGAAAACTCTTCCACGGCCCTGCCCATTAGTATTCCCCTGATTTCGGGCAATTTCTAATAATGTGGCCCGGTTTTCCACATTTATAGCAAACATCGTTGGTATTACGTACTCCGACACTACTCGTTTCGGCATTACTTGTTCCGACATTATTTGTTCCTTTAGTTCTGTTAAACTTTGGTCCGTAGACCTCACACTTTGTCGCGCTATGACCATTTCTTTTACACCTGCTGCAAAATGTCGTGCAAAACCCCTGATGATTTTCTTCACACCTATGACATAGCTGTTTTTGGTTTTTATTGCCGTTGTAGTTATTGAGGTTGTTGTTGGGATTGTTATTGTTGTTGAAATAGTTGTTGTAGTTGTTGTTGTTGTTGGGATGTTTGTTGTAGTTATTGTTAGGGTTGTGGTTATTGTTGCGATTGTTGTTGCGGTTGTTGGGATAGTTGTTGCGGTTGTGGTTGTAATTGTTGTTGTTGTTGTACTGGTGACTCTTGTCACCATTTTCCTCCCACTTTCTCTTGAGTTGTTTCGTGTTGGCTTCTTCGACCGCCTGCTCTTTAATTCTTCCCTCAATCTGATTTATGAGTTTATGAGCCATTCGACTTGCCTTCTGTATAGAAGCGGGCTCGTGTGAACTCACATCTTCTTGAATCCTTACTGGTAACCCTTTTACAAATGCGTCGATCTTCTCTTCTTCATCTTCGAATGCTCTCGGACACAATAGGCACAACTCTGTGAATCGTCGTTCATATGTGGTAACGTCGAACCCTTGTGTTCGTAACTCTCTAAGATCTGCCTTGAGTTTATTGACTTCGTTTCTAGGACGGTACTGCTCGTTCATAAATTGCTTGAATGCTGACCACGGTAGTGTGTAAGCAGCATTTTATCCTACCTGTTCAAGATACGTGTTCCACCACGTTAACGCAGTACCTGTGAAGGTATGCGTAGCGTACTTAACTTTGTCCTCTTCAGTACACTTACTTATGGCAAACACCGATTCGACTTTCTTGGTCCACCATTTCAATCCAATTAGTCCTTCGGTTCCATCAAATTCCAAAGGTTTGCAGGCAGTGAATTCTTTGTAGGAGCATCCTTCACGATTTCTTGCGTCGTTAGATGCATTGCTAGATTCAGAGTTATTGTTGGTATGTAGTGCAGCCTGTACTGCGGCTATGTTTGCAGCAAGAAAGGTACGAAATTCCTCTTCGCTCATATTCATGGTGTGTCGAGTAGTCGGTGCTATTTCCTTCAAAATAGCCAACTGAATCGAGTTAATCATACAGAATATTAAGAGTAGTCAATAGTATTTCGTAGCATAATATGAACTCATTTATAAAAGCTTTTTCTTCATATTAGCTTTTTATAAGTTTAAATTCGGGTACTACATACTCGTTAAGTTCATACTTAGTAGCTAATATACAATTCAACTACTACAATTCCATATGAAAAACTGATTATAATAATATATCACATACAAATATTCTTCAAACTTACAACTTCGCTATATTACATATAACATGAAATATAGTACACTATGATACAGGACAGTTTTGAAGATAAATCTAGTTAATACGCAAGTTGTTCAGCAAAGGAAATAAAGACACGTAATTCATAAGTCCAGAAACAAGTCATGCATTCTGGTTTTACTAAGACAACTTCCCATCCTTGGTCTTGTGGAAAATAACTGTTATGACCATTGGCTAGGCAGCATGTTGTAATGTCGTCAAAAGTACGAGGGTTTCGTAATGTTCAACAGCCCCATAATAATCTAAAAAACTTGTTTCTCACCCCAACTACTGAATCCGTCACTTGTGGGAATGTTTTATTTAAAAGTTGCAATCCAATGTTCTTTTTCTCACTTTGGTAAGAAGTGAACGTCACTAACCCGTAAGCATAACATGATTCTTTATGTTGCATGTTAGAAGCTCTTTCTAATTCACAAAATCCTATGTTGGGATATGTTGAGTCAAAATAGGTTCTTAACCCGTAGCGTAAAATTGCATGTGGGTTCCCCACATTTAATGCTTTAAAGAAAACACGACGTAACTTATGGTCTCCCCAATGTGATATACCCCACCTATCAAAGGAAAGCCTTTTATAAACTAAGGCATTTCTAGAAAGTCTTTCAAATGTTTGACAAGTTAATTTCGCCATAACTAAATGTACTGTTGAATTCTGACCGACTCTAGACAAGATTTCCTCAATCATATCCTCTGGTAGGTCTTCTAAAATATTCGGTTGTCTACCCTTAACGTCCATTTTGTTTTTATACTGTAAAATAGACAAGGATTAGATTCGTAAAAGATAATTAATAAACAATACAAGCAATTTTTACATAGAACATAAAAGTACAAGCACACTACAATACATATAATACACAACATGATTACAACCCTCTAATCTGAATCACTGGTTTCTTCTTCTTCGGACTTGGTTCGCTTTCCTAATTTCCTAGGAATATATGATGTTTCTCTAATACGAGCCGTCGTTTTCCACAATGGTTTAGAAAAACCTGGTGGTTTAGAGGTTCCCGGGTCATTGTTACATTTTAGGAAATACGGATGTTGCCGATACATATAAAGTTCATCGTGATTGGATTTGGGTTTCTCTATTTTTATACCTTTTCCCTTATTATTTTCTTTCGCTTTATTAAATTGGGTCGAGGTAATTTCTATAATATCATCGGAATCCTCATTGGGATCCGATTCATCAGAAAATTGGTAATCTTCCCAATATTTTGCTTCCTCGGCTGAAACACCATTGACCATTATTAACTTTGGTCCGTTGGTTAGGATTTTCTTTTATTTAATCGATTTACTATAGGTATCAATATTTCTTCCTCCAGAACCTCTTCTTCTTCTGGTTCCTCCTCTTCCGGTTCCTCCTCTTCTGGTTCCTCCTCTTCCGATTCTTCTTCTTCCGGTTCCTCTTCGAGAATTTGTGAATCTTTCCAAAATATATTCGAATCTTCATTATTATTAGGTGAATCGATGGGATTTGTACTAGTGGTAGACATATATCACACAATATCAAACACATTAAGAGGTTAATATATCACATAATATTTACATGTTAATAATATATAGTTTCCAACAAAAGTGTTAAGCAATCGTTTTTAAAGAAAACTCGGTCGAAGTCCAGACTCACTAATGTATCCTAACAAACTCGATAAGACACACTAATGCAAATTTCTGGTTCTCTAAGACCAACGCTCTGATACCAACTGAAATGTCCCGTTCATATTGATTATAAACGTTCCATATTAATTGATTTTGTCACGAGGTTTTGACCTCTATATGAGACGTTTTTCAAAGACTGCATTCATTTTTAAAACAACCATAACCTTTATTTTATCGATAAAGGTTTAAAAAGCATTACGTAGATTATCAAATAATAATAATCTAAAGTATACCGTTTACACACGACCATTACATAATGGTTTACAATAAGAATATATTACATCAAAAATAAGTTTCTTGAATGCAGTTTTTACATAATATCATACAAGCATGGACTCCAAATCTTGTCCTTATTTTAGTATACAACAGCAGAAGCTCTTAATAATCACCTGAGAATAAACTTGCTTAAAACGTCTACAAAAATATTGGTGAGTTATAGGTTTAACCTATATATTATCAAATCATAATAATAGACCACAAGATTTCATATTTCATTATACATCCCATACATAGAGATAAAATTCATTCATATGGTGAACACCTGGTAACCGACATTAACAAGATGCATATAAGAATATCCCCTATCATTTTGGGAAATCCTTCGGACATGATATAAACGAATTCGAAGTACTAAAGCATCCGGTACTTTGGATGGGGTTCGTTAGGCCCAATAGATCTATCTTTAGGATTCGCGTCAATTAGTAGATCAGTTTACTAATTCTTAGGTTACCAAGCAAAAGGGGCATATTCAGCTTCGATCATTCACCCAAATAATGTAGTTTCAATTACTTGTGTCTATTTCGTAAAACATTTATAAAACTGCATGTATTCTCATCCCAAAATATTAGATTTTAAAAGTGAGACTATAACTCACTTTCACAGATTTTTACTTCGTCGAGAAGTAAGACTTGGCCACTGGTCAATTCATGAACCTATAACAAATATGTACATATATATCAAATTATGTTCAAAATATATTTACAACATTTTTAATACGTTTTAATGTTTTAAATTTATTAAGTCAGCTGTCCTCGTTAGTAACCTACAACTAGTTGTCCACAGTTAGATGTACAGAAATAAATCGATATATATTATCTTGAATCAATCCACGACCCAATGTATACACGTCTCAGACTAGATCACAACTCAAAGTATATATATTTTTGAAATCAACCTCAACCCTGTATAGCTAACTCCAACATTACTGCATATAGAGTGTCTATGGTTGTTCCAAATAATATATATACATGGGTCGATATGATATGTCAAAACATTTGCATACGTGTCTATGGTATCCCAAGATTACATAATATATTAGAATACATGTATAATACAATATAAGTTAGCTATGATATGATTTGTATAGATTTGTTAAACATTTCCCGTAGCTAAAATAATCAAAAAAATATCCAATCTTGTTTTACCCATAACTTCTTCGTTTTAAATCCGATTTAAGTGAATCAAATTGCTATGGTTTTATATTGAACTCTATTTTATGAATCTAAACATAAAATATATAGGTTTATAGTCAGAAATATAAGTTACAAGTCATTTTTGTAAAGGTAGTCATTTCAGTCGAAAGAACGACGTCTAGATGACCATTTTGGAAAACATACTTCCACTTTGAGTTTAACCATGATTTTTGGATATAGTTTCATGTTCATAAGAAAAATCATTTTCCCAGAAGAACAACTTTTAAATCAAAGTTTATCATAGTTTTTAATTAACTAACCCAAAACAGCCCGCGGTGTTACTACGACGGCGTATGTCCGGTTTTACGGTGTTCTTCGTGTTTCCAGGTTTTAAATCATTAAGTTAGCATATCATATTGATATAGAACATGTGTTTAGTTGATTTTAAAAGTCAAGTTAGAAGGATTAACTTTTGTTTGCCAACAAGTTTAGAATTAACTAAACTATGTTCTAGTGATTACAAGTTTAAACCTTCGAATAAGATAGCTTTATATGTATGAATCAAATGATGTTATGAATATCATTACTACCTCAAGTTTTCTGGATAAAGCTACTGGAAATGAGAAAAATGGATCTAGCTTCAAAGGATCCTTGGATGGGTTGAAAGTTCTTGAAGCAGAATCATGACACGAAAACAGTTCAAGTAAGATTTTCACTCGAAATAAGATTGTTATAGTTGTAGAAATTGAATCAAAGTTTGAATATGAATATTACTTTGAATTAGAAAGATAACCTACTGTAAATAACAAAGGTTCCTTGATCCTAGATGATTACTTGGAATGGATTAGAAAGCTTGGAAGTAGATTTGCAAACTTGGAAGTATTCTTGATTTTTATGAAACTATACTTATGGAATTTATGAAGAACACTTAGAACTTGAAGATGGAACTTGAGAGAGATCAATTAGATGAAGAAAATTGAAGAATGAAAGTGTTTGTAGGTGTTTTTGGTCGTTGGTATATGGATTAGATATAAAGGATATGTAATTTTGTGTTCATGTAAATAAGTCATGAATGATTACTAATATTTTTGTAATTTTATGAGATATTTCATGCTAGTTGCCAAATGATGGTTCCCACATGTGTTAGGTGACTCACATGGGCTGCTAAAAGCTGATCATTGGAGTGTATATACCAATAGTACATACATTTAGAAGCTGTGTATTGTACGAGTACGAATAAGGGTGCATACGAGTAGAATTGTTGATGAAACTGAATGAGGTTGTAATTATAAGCATTTTTGTTAAGTAGAAGTATTTTGATAAGTGTCTTGAAGTCTTTTAAAAGTGTATAAATACATATTAAAACACTACATGTATATACATTTTAACTGAGTCGTTAAGTCATCGTTAGTCGTTACATGTAAATGTTATTTTGAAACCTTTAGGTTAACGATCTTGTTAAATGTTGTTAACTCATTGTTTATTATATCTAAAGAGATGTTAAGTTATTACATTATCATGATATTATGATATATTAATATATCTTAGTATGATATATATACAGTTAAATGTTGTTACAACGATAATCGTTACATATATGTCTCGTTTCAAAATCATTAAGTTAGTAGTCTTGTTTTTACATATGTAGTTCATTGTTAATACACTTAATGAAATGTCTACTTATAATTTATCATGATTAAACATAGTGCATCAATATCTTAATATGATTCATATGTAATTAGTAAGACGTTGTTATAGCGATAATCATTATATATATCGTTTCAAGTTTCTTAATTCAATAAACACAATTTTATGTATATAACTCATTGTTAAAATATCTAATGAGATACTTACTTATCATAATATCATGTTAACTATATATATAATCATATATATGTCATCATATAGTTTTTCCAAGTTTTAACGTTCGTGAATCACCGGTCAACTTGGGTGGTCAATTGTCTATATGAAACTTATTCCAATTAATCAAGTCTTAACAAGTTTGATTGCTTAACATGCTGGAAACACTTAATCATGTAAATATTAATTTCATTTAATATATATAAACATGGAAAAGTTCGGGTCACTACACTGTGTGTCGTGCACTATTTGAAATCAGTGGCGGATAAAAGTCTTCCGAAAAATCCCAAATTTTGAGATTAAATATATTTATTTATTTTGGTCATTATGGTATAAAATTTGGTCATTAACTATTAAATAAAAATTACATCAACTGTCCCTCTCATTTATGGGTAAAATATAAAAAGTGTTAAAATTAAATAATTAGATCCTAAATAAACTTTTAATAAGCCTATAACTTATATAACTCATTTTCGGATCACATTTTATTTTAAAATCATATAAGTTCATTTTTAACTTGATTAATAACCATCAAGTTGGTAAATGAGTGTTACGAGCGTTTATTAAATAAATTCTAAATTATATATATTCAATGTACTTTTCATATATAGATAGATTTATAGTAATGTCATGTATTATTTATTTACACAAATAAACTAACTCATATAAGTTTCTATTTCCAATTTATATATATATATATATATATATATATATATATATATATATATATATATATATATATATATATATATATATATATATATTTACAGATAGTGGTTCGTGAATCGTCAGAAATAGTCGAAGGTCAAATAGATATCTGAAACAGTTCAAAATTTTCGAGACTCAACATTACAGTCTTTGCTTATCGTGTCGGAAACATTCAAAGATTAAGTTTAAATTTGCTCGAAAATTTTCGGGTCGTCACAGTACCTGCCCGTTAAAGAAATTTCGTCCCGAAATTTGATTGGGATGGTCATGACTGACAGTAAGTATGTTTTCATGAAACGTACGAGTTGATAAATGGAGTTTTATCATTATTAAGTAATATGGGTAAAACAATTCGATTATTCGAAGAGTATGAATGAAACTATCATAAAGGAGTGATATGAGTAATTGCAGATTTGTCTTAACCGATGACATTGTCACAGTTGATTCTCAAAATTCAAGGAATTTAGAAGAAAATCTTCGAAATCTAAATAAGATTTGATTCTTCAGAAATTAAGGAAATTAGGATCCTCTTCGGTTAAATGCGATAATCTGTTTTGATTGCTCTGTCAGATATTTCTCTATAAATCCACCCTCTTCATTTCCTTTATTTTTTTTTATTTTTTTTTTGAAGTTCCATTTCTTTTGTTTTCTCTTCCCGACTTTAAGTCAAGCGAATAATGATCCAGAATTCGTAGATCTGAAGTTTCGAATGAACATGACTAATGTTCTGAGAAAGATTGTAATAGCACAATCTTGATTTGTTAAATTACCAGAATTCAAGAGAGAAGATAGAACTATCAGGAAGATATATCCTTGATATGTTTGGAGATTAGGTAGAATGTAAGAGTCGTGTAACATGGCACATGATGACGGTATGGTCTGTGAATCATCATGTTTCATTAGAAACTCAGCATGAGTTACTGTAATATAATCACGTTGATCAAGTGTCATTATATTATACTAACTCATACTTCAGTTCCCAACACTACTTCAAAAACATTCATATTTTAAGTTCGAATTTTTAGAATTTAGAAACTAAAACAGTTTCTTTTATTATTCAACACATATAGCGCGGAGATATAAATAATATCGGACAAGAATATTCATGAAGATATCTTCAGAAATATTGAGGATATTTACAATGAAAGATACGATGATATCTTAGAATTTTAGAATCAAAGTGTGATGAAGAAATTCATTCACAATGATTTAGAGCAATTAAGGAGTAAGGTATTCGCTAAAGGTTTCATCAGAAACAGAATCATCATGATTCTTTATGTACAAGTTTAGTCCTTGTGATTTGTCCAGAGTCTCCTTCATGGTTTGCTAAATCCGTTTTCTAGTATAAATTTTCCATTGAGTGTTTCCAACACTTCATTCTTTATCATCAAACTTTTGACTGTTAAAGTTATATATAGTTTTTGCTGCTTCATCAGCAATTTTCATGATTTGGAGTATTGATTCTTAGACTGGGTACTTTTCAGAATTTCAGAATGGAAGATCATAATTCTAAGAGATAAATGTTATATGTATACATATAACTATTGCTGTAGAATTTTGCGAGATTCAAAATACCGATTGCTGATTCCCATTAATTGGTATGGCAATACTCGTTACAAGATGCGGATGAGTATATGATAGGGTTTCAATGAATATAATGATTTTTCGAAAAATCAAAGATCAATGGAGTTGCTGGTACATCTGCTGATAATGTGGTGGAATATAAAAGGCTCCCCGGTAACGATGACGAAAGGCAACATATATAACAAGGTTATAATAAGGCTAATCCGACTGAAAAGTCGAAGTTGACTTGCTGGAGCTGTGACAAAATTGGCTAATTTGGAAAGGGATTGCAAAGTTATTTTCGGTAATAACAACGCTAAAGGAATTAGCACAGCTACGTGTTAAATGTTTACTCAGGTTCCGAGTGTTTTCAGATGCATAAATATATGCATGAATCTTTCCTTCCGTAGATGAGATGCAGTTGATTCATTCTCTTGACTGAGGCGTTTTCAAGAATCATGAAAGGTTTGAACGCAGATTGTAATTGTCAAGATACAAATGAGGTTTAAGATGAAATCAAGTGGCAGACTTGAAGAATTATTTAGTTTCATATATTATAATCAATATTTTAATTCATTTTAATTGTCAAATGTTAGTAGTCCACAGTTAGTAATTCAATAATTCATATATATAGTATTCGAATTAATTAATACGTATCGTGACCCATTGTATACGTGTCTCAGACTCGATCACAACTCAATGTATATATTATTTAAGAATCAACCTCAACCCGGTATAGCGAACTCGAGCATTACAGCATATAGAGTGTCTATGGTTATTTCAAATAATATATATAGATGACGTCAATATGATATGTCAAAACATTGTATATGTGTCCCGATTTATACGTCGATATTTAAAGTGCGTAAAATAAATAACAGAAATTAAATGACGATAAATAAAATTGTGAGAATTAAAATTGCGATAAATAAATTATGATAAATAAAATGTAATACGAAATTAACAGTTAGCTAGGATTTTGTTAGCATGGATTCTTAACAAAATTCTTCATAATTAATTTGTCTGTCTCTAAAAAATTTTATTTTGTTAAATGTTTTCTTCATTATGCCACTTGTCTACGGTGAACGGATACATATATCTGTGGATGTAAGTAGGATAGTAAATGACTATTGAATTAGATTCAAAGAATGTACAGTGTAACTTATTAATGTGAAATCTAAATATTCCTCGGGTATTACCTACTCGTTAAAATATTTTCACCATTAACAGTTTGTACAAAAGAATTTTTAATTACAATCTTTATGAAAATATATATACATATATATTTTCTTTAGATGTAATCATGGATTTAATGAGTCAATATAATATTAACCTCATTTGATTTATCGTTAGAACTAGAATATATAATCTCTAAAACATTAGAAATTACATAATCGCCATGTAGAACGAAGATAGATGATGTAGAACGATTCGTAGAACGATGATTATGCTTGAGGTACAGAATGAGATGTTGAGGCGTGTGATGTTGAAACTTGGGTTGTTGGTGGTACTGGTGTTGATTTTGGTGGTGCTGTTGGTGCCGGTGATGTTGCTGAAGCTGGTAAGTTTTGCACCATGTTCTCTAAATTGATACTCGAGCGCGAAGTTCGTTGACTTCTTTGATTACTCCGGGATGATTGGCGGTTGGAATGAGCGGATGAATAAGGTTTAGAATCTAATATATTATATATTCGTGGCGAGATACCATGGAAATGAGGGTGAAGATGGTGTTTCAAACTGGTTCGCCAATAAGTGCTTCAGGTTCTTAGCCAAGAGGGCAATATGGTGGATGGAAGGGATCACCTTCTTCTTATCTCCAATAATTAAGTAGGTTACAAACCCATCTCTAATTCATTCAGAATTGATGATGGTTGATTGGTTGATTCATTCCGGTGACGCTGCTTCCGGAGCTTAGGTGAATATCCGTGTCGGAATAACTGTCGGAATCCGAGGAATTCGAACTGGTTGAGGGATCCATATCGTATGATCAAATGAAGGATTTTTGATAAGAAATAGATTATAAGACGTAGATTAGTATCCTGCAATACATAATTTACATATGCATATATAATACTTAAAATCCCATAAGTTACGGATGAATCTACGGAAGCTGTTAGGTAAAGTCTATAGTAATAGATACGTTAAGATATGAATTTTGTCTATACACTATCGATGCACTAACTGCAGTAAGATGTGTCTAGACTAAGAATGATAAGTAGGTAATTTTCTAAGGATGATAAGCAGATGATTTCCGACTAGAAATGATAAGCAAAACTTTTGACATGCAGACACGGTCGAAGTCCAGACTCACTAATGCATCTAAATAACTATCAGTTAGACACACTAATGAAAGACCTGGTTCACTAAGACCACCGCTCTGAACCACCTGTAATGACCCGACCTAATCTATCTGGACGAATACATTACATTTGGTTACATCGCGAGGTACTTGACCTCTATATGATACATTTTACAAATATTGCATTCGTTTTTAAAAGACAAACTTTCATTTCATCGAAAGTTGACGGCATGCATACCATTTCATAATATATCCAACTACAATTGACTTAATAATAATCTTAATGAACTCAACGACTCGAATGCAACGTCTTTTTAAATATGCCATGAATGACTCCAAGTAATATCTCTAAAATAAGTAAATGCACAGCGAAAGATTTCTTTCATACATGAGAATAAACATGCTTTAAAGTGTCAACCAAAAGGTTGGTGAGTTCATTAGTTTATCACAAACAATCATTTCCAATAATATAATAGACCACAAGATTTTCATTTATAAAAACATCCATCTCATTTCAGGCATTTCGCAAACTGCATAGAGATAAAAATTATTTATATGGTGAACACCTGGTAACCGACATTAACAAGATGCATATAGAATATCCCCAAAACAGAATCCTCTCGTCTGTATAATAATAATTCGAAGTACTAAAGCATCCGTACCTCGGATGGGGTTTGTTAGGACCATAGATCTATCTTTAGGATTCGCGTCAATTAGGGGTACTGTTCCCTAATTCTTAGGCTACCAAGCTAAAAGGGGCATATTTGATTTAGATAATCCAACCATAGAATGTAGTTTTGAGTACTTGTGTCTATTTCGTCAAACATTTATAAAAACAGCGCATATATTCTCAGTCCCAAAAATATATATATTGCAAAAGCATTTAAAAAGGGAGCAAATGAAACTCACTATCCAATATTTTGTAGTAAAAATATTCATACGACGATACTGAACAATGCAGGGTTGGCCTTGGATTCACGAACCTATATCAATTATATATATTAAAACACATAATCACATATTTCCTTCTATTAATTATGTAATATTTATATATTAAGTGTTGTAATTATATAACTGAATTCCAATTAAAAATATATACTTTATTTATATATAATATCTTCAGTTATATGTTATATATATTTATTTTATAAAATAATTAATATTTATAACTATAGTTATATATATATATATATATATATATATATATATATATATATATATATATATTATAATTTAGCTAAATTCAAATGGAGTTCAGGGGGTAATTAGTAGATATACGATTCTTGTTATACATTTTGTAACTACAACCATATATTAGGGACTAGAAGTGTAAATTTTCAATTAATTCATCTTTCTTCTATCTTTCTTGATATCGGGCAGCAAACAACGAGTACCAGTTTTATTTATTATTATTTTTATTTATTTATTTATTTTTATTTTTACTCTACTTCATCCTTTCATAATTAGTTAACCGATTCCATAATATTTATACGTTTAATCATATATAATATAGTAATATATTTATATTTAAAAATGAAAGGATCCGTTCATATACATTATAAACGATTCACAATAGTTGATTACATCGCGAGGTATTTTGACCTCTATATGATACATTTTACAAACATTGCATTCGTTTTTAAAAGACAAACTTTCTTTACAACGAAAGTTGACGGCATGCACACCATTTCATAATACATCCAACTATAATTGACATAATATTAATCTTGGTGAACTCAATGACTCGAATGCAACGTCTTTCAAAATATGCCATGAATGACTCCAAGTAATTTCCTTAAAATGAGATAATGCACAGCGGAAGATTTCTTTAATACCTGAGAATAAACATGCTTTAAAGTGTCAACCAAAAGGTTGGTGAGTTCATAGGTTTATCATAACAATCATTTCAATATATTAATAGACCACAAGATTTCCGTTTATAAATATATGTACACTCGCAAGTGTATAAAAGTATTCTATAAATTGTAGGCACCCGGTAACAAGCCTTAACGTTCATGTTTTACCCTCTGAAGTACACCAGATCAGGTGTGTTTAAAATAACCTCGAAGTACTAAAGCATCCCATAGTCAGGATGGGGTTTGTCAGGCCCAATAGATCTATCTTTAGGATTCGCGCCTACCAGTCATACACCAGTAGTTATAGTAACCAAGCTAAGGGGATATTTCTGGTTTAAACCCACGTAGAATTAGTTTTAGTACTTGTGCCTATTTCGTAAAACAGTTATAAAATATGCATGTATTCTCAGCCCCAAAATATATAATGCAAAAGCATTTAAAAAGGGAGCTATGAAAACTCACCATACTGTATTTCGTAGTAAAAATACATATAACGTCATTTAACAAGTGCAAGGTTGGCCTCGGATTCACGAACATATCAATATTGAGATTCAATATTGCAGGAAAGTACGTAGACGCAACGGAGATGATAAACACTAGATTGACCTCAAGAGCATACCCATGAACCATACCCATCACCTCCATAGCTATAACCCATAATTTCCTTAGCTTCGACTCATTCAAAAAAACTATTTTGAAATCACTCGGACAGCACTCCGTCGTAATATTTTATGTATACTAATAATATCTTGAAATAATACAAAGAAAATATATATATGTAATTCGATTAAGAGAGTTTAGAGAAATATATTTTCAAGTTTCTATGAAATAATGAAACCTATTGAATTCTATTTATAACAGATTTTTGAATTATTAAAGTGAATTATTAAAATATGAATTATTAAAGTGAATTATTAAAGTATGAATTATTAAAGTATGAATTATTAAAGTAAATTATTAAAGTATGAATTATTAAAGTGAATTATTAAAGTGAATTATTAAAGTATGAATTATTAAAGTGAATTATTAAAGTATGAATTATTAAAGTGAATTATTAAAGTATTAATTATTAAATTGAATTATTAAAGTATGAATTATTAAAGTTAAAGTAAAATAAAAGTAAAGTAAAGGTAAAGTTAAAGTATAGTAAAAGTATAAAACTATATATGTATAATACGCGTATAAGTATATATAATATTAATTTAAATCGTTATATATATTTAATAAAATAAAATATAAATATCGTTATCTTTATCATACTGGTTAAGTAATGAGTTGTCAAAAGTGGTTCTAGATATTTATAAAAGATATATACGTTTTAATAATAAAGTTCTTTTTAAACTGAAAACGTTTTTTTGTACTTTTGAAACTAAATTAATAGAATATTATGGAAACCAATTCTCCACTAACTTTTATCTAACTTTCGTAAATGACACTTTTTGTTTTTATTTATAAATAGCTTTACAAATTATTCTGAATATCATTAAGAGGAATAGATTTTCTCAAATCATAGTGGACCTCTCAACAGAGACTTGTAATCGTAATTCAACGTTTCTGATAATTCAATCATTTAATATATTTTTTTAATTTCATCGAAAATCATATTGAAACAAATACGTTCGTGTAAGGTATTATACGTTTAATACTTTATTAATATTCTCAAGTTATAATATATATATTCATATACATATCTATTTATATATAACGGTTCGTGAATCGTCGGAATTTGGTCGAGGTTATAATGAATGTATGAACACAGTTTAAAATTCTTGAGATTTAACTTAACAAACTTTGCTTATCGTGTCGGAATAATATAAAGATTAAAGTTTAAATTTGGTCGGAAATTTCCGGGTCGTCACAGTACCTACCCGTTAAAGAAATTTCGTCCCCGAAATTTGATAGAGGTCGTCATGACTAACAATGAGAATGTTATTATAACGATTATAGAGTTTTATCATGTTCAAGAAGAATGGATAAAATAATTCGATTAATAGAAACGTGTGAGTGAAGTTATCGTAAATGAATGAAATAAGATAATATTGATTCGTCGTATCTTTTGACGTCATCACGATTGATCTCCGAAAAGAAAATCTTTGTAATCTATATTGGATTTGATTATTCGGCGATTAAGGAAATTATGATCCTCTTCGAATTAATGCGATAATCCATTTTGATTTCTCTGTCGGATATTTCACTATAAATCCACCTCATTTGTTTTCTTACAACTCACACCTTCTCAACTCATATTTTAAAGTATTTGTCAATATGCTTCATCCAGTGCTGATTCTTGATATACTCCTCACTTTCATATCTGTCGCTCTTCTTTTTCATCTGCCTCCGAAAGAATCTATTTACTTCTACTATACTCTTAGTTTTATAGTGTTTTTAGTTCTCCCGTGTCTTTATATTGCTATATGCATTAATATATACGATTTGTGATTTCTGGGTTGTTGTTGGGTTTTATATCTTCCCTTATATTTCAAAGTCCTTGCTTCTTCTATAATCATTGTTATCCCCAATTAATGCTCTCTTTTATTTGCTGCGATTTATACCCCAATTTCTATTTCGGAGTTTTGTCCTTTCGTTTCTTCTTCTTGCGATTAAGCACCGCTTGTAATGGTCCAGAATTCGCATATATGAATTTCGGAATGAACATTGTTAATGTTCTAAGAAGAAAATTGTAATGGCACGATCTTGACTTGTCAAATTACTAGAATACCTCGAAAAAGGCCGAATCATCAAGAAATATTTTCTTGATATTTTAGAGGTTAAAGAGAATACAAGAGTCGTGTAACATAGCACATGATGATGTTATGATCTGTGAATCATCACGTTCCATTTAGAAACTCAGCATGACTTACTGTAATATAATCACGTTGATCAAGTGTCATTATATTATACTAGTTCATGCTTCAGTTCACAACACTACTTCAAAAATATTCCAATTTTAAATTCGAAAGTTTCAGAATTTAGAAACTAAAATAGTTTCTTTTATGATGTAATACAGACAGCACGAAGAGGTAAATGATTTCAGATAAGAATAATTATGGAAATATCTTCGGAAATATGGAGGATATTTATAATAAAGATACGATGATATCTTAAAATTTCTAATATCAGAGGATGATGAAGAATATTGTCCGTAAGGGTTTAGAGTCAGGAGCAAGGTATTCGATAATGACTTCAGTAGACACGGAATCATTTGGATTCTTTGATGGTAGATTTTGTCCTTGTGATTTATCCACAGCCTTCTTCATGGTTTGCTCAATCCGTATTTTTCAGTACCAAATATTCTCTTTTTCTGAGCTTTGCCAACACACTACTCTTTATCATCAAACTTTTTACTGTTAAGGTCGTTTATAGTTTTTGCTGCTTCATCAGTATTTCGAGAACTAGTTCGCAGTTTAGGGTGTTTTTCAAAAACTTCACATTCAAAGTATATAAGTCCAGAAGATAGACACATATAATTGTTGACGTAGACATGCTGCGAGATTTCAAAATACTGATTGCTAATTTCTGATGATTCGTATGGTAATTCTCGTTACAAGATGCAGATGAGTAAATGATGAGGTTTTGATAAATATAAAGATTTTTCAAAAAGTCAAAGATCAATGAAGTTATTAATAAGTTTACTGCTAATGTGGCGAGATATGAAAGGTTCCCCGGTAATATTGATGAAGAGGTAATCATTATAATAAGGCTTATTCGATTGAACAATTGAAGTTGGTTTGCTGGAGCTGTGACAAAACCGTCTATTTTTAGAAGGGATTGAAAAGTTATTTTAGCTAGTAAATGCCAAAAGGTCTGACATGGATACATGTTAAATTATGACTTTGGTTTCAAGAGTTTTTCAGGTATGTAACTGTGGATAACATGTGGTTGGATCATCATCTCGATTGCTCATTATTTGAAGTGTCTTCAGGTATTTCGAAGGGCTTGAACACAGATTATAATCGTTAATATACATACGATGTTCTAACACAGTTTTGAAGTTAAAGTATAGCTTTGAAAGATGTAAGAATCTAAGAGTGATGATACCGGTTATAACTTGAATTGAATTCGGCAATTTCAAAATCAGAATATGTAATTAGATTTTTGAATGAGTATGGTTGTTTTGATTTCTATAAAAGAATGTATATTGTTGTGAAAGTAGGGAGTATAATGGATGATTTGCTGAATCAGATTCAAAGAATGTAACATATTAATTGTGAATTTATATATCTCTCGGGTATTACCTACCCGTTAAAAAAAATTGTCACAATTAATATTTTGTACAAAAGAATTTTATTACAGTCTTTATGGAAATATATGTGTATATTTCTTCAGATGTAATATTGATTTAATGAGTTAATATTAAATTAAACTCACTTAATTTATGGTTAAGGCTAGGATAGATAATTTCTAAACTTTAGAAATTACATAATCGTCATAGAATGTTTTCCCAATGAAGTTATGAATCAATACTTCATCGTTGTGGTATTCCTTAGTATCTACAGGGCATATGACGTCGATGCTCATGGGACAGATTGTGAAGTTGAGGTTTGCGATGCGGTTGTTGTTGGTGGTGGTAATGGTACTGTTGATGTTGTTGATGGTGGTACTGGTTATGTTGTTGGTGCTGCTGCTGGTGTTTGTAACCTTTGCACCATATTCTCCAAAGCCACTACCCGAGCGCGAAGCTCGTTGACTTCTTCTATTACACCGGGGTGATTGTCGGTTCGGACGAGCGGATAAATAAGATCTAGAATTTGGTGTAGTATATAATCATGACGAGATACTCTGGAAATGAGAGAGAAAATGGTGTTTCGAATAGGTTCGCCGGTAAGTGCTTCAGGTTCTTCGCCAAGAGGGCAATGTGGTGGATGGAAGGGATCACCTTCTTCTTGTCTCCAATGATTAATGAGGCTACGAATTCATCCAGAATAGATGATGACTAATTGGTTGATCCATTCCGGTCACAGTGCTTTCGGAACTTTAGTGGGATTCCATTTCGGAATCCGAGGGACTTGAACTAATGACGAATTCCATTTCGTACGATTGAATAAAGAATTTTTCGATATGAAATGATTTTCCGGCTATCAGGTGGTATTCTAATTATATAGAGCAAAAGGTTTCGTAGATTACGGAGGAATTTACGGAATATGTCAGGCAAAGTTTACAGTAACAGATACGCTAAGCTATGAATTAGCAGATACGCTAAGATATGAATTTTGTCTATACACTATTCATGCAATCAATGCAATAAGATGTGTCTAGACTAAGAATGATAAGCAGATAATTTCCGACAAAAATGATGAGCAAAACTTTTGACATGCAGACACGGTCGAAGTCCAGACTCACTAATGCATCCTAACGACTATCAGTTAGACACACTAATGCAGACCTGGTTCGCTAAGACCACCGGTCTGATACCAACTGAAAGGACCCGTTCATATACATTATAAACGATTCACAATAGTTGATTACATCGCGAGGTATTTTGACCTCTATATGATACATTTTACAAACAACCCTCTGAAGTACACCAGATCAGGTGTGTTTAAAATAACCTCGAAGTACTAAAGCATCCCATAGTCACGATGGGGTTTGTCAGGCCCAATAGATCTATCTTTAGGATTCGCGCCTACCATTCATACACCAGTAGTTATAGTTACCAAGCTAAGGGGATATTTCTGGTTTAAACCCACGTAGAATTAGTTTTAGTACTTGTGCCTATTTCGTAAAACAGTTATAAAATATGCATGTATTCTCAGCCCAAAAATATATAATGCAAAAGCATTTAAAAAGGGAGCTATGAAAACTCACCATACTGTATTTCGTAGTAAAAATACATATAACTACATTTAACAAGTGCAAGGTTGGCCTCGGATTCACGAACGTATCAATATTGAGATTCAATATTGCAGGAAAGTACGTAGACGCAACGGAGATGATAAACACTAGATTAACCTCACGAGCATACCCATGAACCATACCCATCACCTCCATAGCTATAACCCATAATTTCCTTAGCTTCGACTCATTCAAAAAAACTATTTTGAAATCACTCGGACAGCACTCCGTCGTAATATTTTATGTATACTAATAATATCTTGAAATAATACAAAGAAAATATATATATGTAATTCGATTAAGAGAGTTTAGAGAATTATATTTTCAAGTTTCTATGAAATAATGAAACCTATTGAATTCTATTTATAACAGATTTTTGAATTATTAAAGTGAATTATTAAAATATGAATTATTAAAGTGAATTATTAAAGTATGAATTATTAAAGTATGAATTATTAAAGTGAATTATTAAAGTATGAATTATTAAAGTGAATTATTAAAGTGAATTATTAAAGTGAATTATTAAAGTGAATTATTAAAGTATGAATTATTAAAGTGAATTATTAAAGTATAAATTATTAAATTGAATTATTAAAGTATGAATTATTAAAGTTAAAGTAAAATAAAAGTAAAGTAAAGGTAAAGTTAAAGTATAGTAAAAGTATAAAACTATATACGTATAATACGCATATAAGTATATATAATATTAATTTAAATCGTTATATATATTTAATAAAATAAAATATAAATATCGTTATCTTTATCATACTGGTTAAGTAATGAGTTGTCAAAAGTGGTTCTAGATATTTATAAAAGATATATACGTTTTAATAATAAAGTTCTTTTTAAACTGAAAATGTTTTTTTGTACTTTTGAAACTAAATTAATAGAATATTATGGAAACCAATTCTCCACTAACTTTTGTCTAACTTTCGTAAATGACACTTTTTGTTTTTATTTATAAATAGCTTTACAAATTATTCTGAATATCGTTAAGAGGAATAGATTTTCTCAAATCATAGTGGACCTCTCAACAGAGACTTGTAATCATAATTCAATGTTTCTGATAATTCAATCATTTAATATATTTTTTTAATTTCATCGAAAATCATATTGAAACAAATACGTTCGTGTAAGGTATTATACGTTTAATACTTTATTAATATTCTCAAGTTATAATATATATATTCATATACATATCTATTTATATATAACGGTTCGTGAATCGTCGGAATTTGGTCGAGGTTATAATGAATGTATGAACACAGTTTAAAATTCTTGAGATTTAACTTAACAAACTTTGCTTATCGTGTCGGAATAATATAAAGATTAAAGTTTAAATTTGGTCGGAAATTTCCGGGTCGTCACAAAAAAAAAACTTGGGTTTTTGTTTTATACCTTCAAATCACACGAAAAAGATAATCGGGTGCGGTTGTCATTCTGGGGCTCATTCGAAGATAGCAGCGAACCAATAATAGAAGCAACGATTGGTGTAGTTTCAGTTCGTGATGTCGGGTTCATGGGGATGAAGAAACCCGAAGTGGTTCGGTCCTTGGTGATGGTGTTGACCGACTAGGAAGTCGATGGTGATGTGATGATGGTAATCAAAAATCGACGGGTGGTAGTGTTGTTGCAGGTGTCGACCAAAACAGAGAGCATAGGTAATAGTAGAGGGGTGTTCGTGATGGTGATAAAGTGGTGGTTTTTGGTGGTGATGGAAGGTGGCGGTGGTTATATGGTGGTTGAGGGTGACGGACGTAGGTTGAAGTGGTGGAGATCAAAGTGGTGATGGGTGTATACGACTAAGATAACTGATCCCTTTTGGGTTTTTATTTTGTTCTACGAGCAAGGAAAAGATAAAGAATGTTGGTCCTTATTGATTCGTTATTTTTGTTTTTTTTGTTTTTTTTTTTTTGTTCATGAGCTTCAAGGGAAGAAGCAAGCAAGAAACAAAGTAAATGAATTGTTTTTGCTGATCACAAGTAAAGAGGTAGCAAGTGAGGCTCCTAGTTGTTTTTATCGAGCAAGAATGAAAAGAAACTAGAAAAATTGTTTTTTTTAATCACTTATGAATATGTATATATATATATATATATATATATATATATATATATATATATATATATATATATATATATATATATATATATATTAAGAGGGGTCTAGTTGCATGTACCAATTGGCGTAGCTTGAAAATCTATTTTAGGAGAGCCAAAAAGTTTTGATTTATAATTATATATTCATATGGTTATATCATGTTCGAATTGTTATTTTTTTTATTTATGTTTGTATAGTTATTTATAAATAATAATAAAACTGAACTAACAGATAATGCAAACATATTAAAAGTTGGGCACAAATATAAACTCATATTTGGTCACTATTATTTGAATCATCAACAATATCATAAAATAAATGAAACTTATAAACTAATTAATTATCATGTTATGTCATGATTTTTTAATATTATCATGTTATGCCATAATTTAAACACATCAAATGTAAAAGTTGTTTTCAATATAACTAATTGAATTGAATTGAAGACTTCAAATAGTTTACAAAGAATTATACGGAGTATAGTACTAGTAATAATAATAACATTAACTTAAATAATAATTATCATTATTGTTAATAATAATTTAAAATGAAAGAGGAAATACATAAAGTAACGAAATAAAATAAGACATGTAAGAATTTAGTAGTGCCTACACGTATTAAAAACTTTTAAAACTACTAGTAGTGCCTACAAATTTAAGAGGGTCACAAGGTTACACCTAGTCAAATCAATCCCAAATATTATTAAATTTTACGTTGTTACCAAAAACTTAGGGAGATGAAATGGGCAAACATATAAGTCAATGATAAGAACAGTATTTAACAGTTAAGCAGCCTTGAAATTTGGAGTCATTTTACCGACGGTTTACACGGACTGTGTGTCGTGCACTATTTGAAATCAGTGGCAGATAAAAGTCTTCGGAAAAATCACCAATTTTGAGATTAAATATATTTATTTATTTTGGTCATTATGGTATAAAATTTGGTCATTAACTATTAAATAAAAATTACATCAACTGTCCCTCTCATTTATTGGTAAAATATAAAAAGTGTTAAAATTAAATAATTAGATCCTAAATATATACTTTTAATAAGCCTATAACTTATATAACTCATTTTTGGATCACCTTTTATTTTAAAATCATATAAGTTCGTTTTTAACTTGATTAATAACCATCAAGATGGTAAATGAGTGCTACGAGTGTTTATTAAATAAATTCTAAATTATATATATTCAATGTACTTTTCATATGTAGATAGATTTATAGTAATGTCATGTATTATTTATTTACACAAATAAACTAACTCATATAAGTTTCTATTTTCAATTAATACACACACACACACACACACACACACACACACACACACACACACACACACACACACACATATATATATATATATATATATATATATATATATATATATATATATATATATATATATATATATATATATATATATATATATATATATATTTACAGATAGTGGTTTGTGAATCGTCAGAAATAGTCGAAGGTCAAATAGATATCTGAAACAGTTCAAAATTTTCGAGACTCAACATTACAGACTTTGCTTATCATATCGGAAACATTCAAAGATTAAGTTTAAATTTGCTCAGAAATTTCCGGGTCGTCACAGTGTGGGATTCCAACCCAATATTGAGCTTAGATACATTTTCCGACATGTTCAAACTCTAAGTGTGGGATTTTAGGTCCCTAAAATCTAAGAATGAACATTAGGGACAATGTTTCTCTAAGTGCGGGATAGCGGTGTAGTACACCGTAACTAGCTATGGGATGCTCGAAAAATGTTCTTAACTTAAAATTTTACTAAGCTTTTCGAGTATACCTACTATTTAGATTCTTTGTCCTCAACGTAAATTTTTCAAAAATTTTGACTAAATGATACTTTCTGAAAAAGTGCTTTCGAAAATCAAGCGTGCTTGTTCTAAAATTAAGACAAATGAGGACATAAATCTTCTTAAGGATGAACCGATTCTCTAAAAGAGCATTGCATGACTAGGCATTATCGACCCAATATAATTGTTGTGAGGCACCCCAAAAATGGCACAACAAGCATTCATTTTTAATGTTTCACTATCTTTTCCGTTGAGAGTGCCGATGTTAGCATTTAGAGTTACAACTTGACCTTGACATACATTTCTAGGCCAATGGTTAGTAAGCGCCATACGTGGTGTAGGTGGGATACTCCTTCCGTAATCATTCTGAATAGAGAAGACAAAAACCATCCGTTTCCATTTCTACTCCAAGCGTTTAAACCGACCAACTCACGTCAAAGAGTTGATGAATCAGAAAATACTCACCCTCAAATTCACTATCAAATACGTTACCCTTTCCACCCTCTTTCCTTTCTCATTTTCAAAATCTAGAAATTCAAAGAGATAGATCGACCAAGTTAACTTCAAACACTTGTCGAAAAATTCTGAAATTTCAGACTGTTTTTGATAGGTTAAAAAGACCTATTTATGGTGAAATACCTTTCTCTCTGGGCACAAGAAGAAATAGACAAAGTTATGAAGATGGGATATGCAAAAAAAAAAAAAAAAAAAAAATTTGATGAGCAAAGTCTCCAAAAATAAAGAAGAGAAAAGTCTTCAAATAAAAGCATAAATTCCCCAAGAAAATGAAGATTGTGACCCAGGAGAATTGCAGAAAAGAAACAAAGTCTTTGCTGAAAATCAGCACCCTCTAAAGGAACTCTTCAACAAAAATAGAGTACCGTCTTTTCTAGAAAAATTATATCCTCATGAAATCGAAATTTATCGAATCTCTCTAAATTTAAATGATTCGAAATAACCCTTTTCGCCATATCAAAACCTTCATTTTTCTCCGCAAACCAACCTTTAAACTCGCTCTTCCTCTTGAAAGAATGATTAGGGAGAAGATCAGTGCCGTCCTTATCTAACCGTTGGAGATTTGATTCTTGGTCAAGCCTATGATAATACTTGCAACATGACTGGCTATGAGCGAATTCATTTCATAGATTGATAGGGAACCCCAAACACTTAAGTGATTTGAGTGACCCGTGTAACGAAGCCAATGTCATGTAACCTCCCCTCATGTTTGCAGAGATAGTTTCTACCCTTTTAGAAGATGGTTTGTCTGATTTTGCTCTTATAATAAATAACAAGCCACTTGAATAATAGAACAGAAACCTCAGGAGCATCCTTGAACTCAAAATAAAAGAAAGGTTTACTTGAGGACAAGCAAAGTCTAAGTGTGGGATATCTGATATCGGTCAAAAAGTCACGTTTTTACCCCCGATATTGAGCCCTAAAACCATAAAGTTCCAAACTTTATCACCAAAATAATCACTTTGTTGGTTAATTTGGTAGATTTAGTCATTACAAAGGCTATGTTTCAAGAATCACTAAGAACGGATGAAAAACGAAGAAAAACGAACAAACCCGGCTAAGACGATTAACTCGCGTTTAAATAACTTATTTTATAATTTTTGGAAAAGTTTATTTACTTACTATCCCATTGTAGGATATTCAATTACGAACGCGTGGGCACAAGAATAGTCAAAAACGGAGCTAAAACGAAGATTCCAGAGCGAAAACGGTGAAAGACAAGTTACGATCCAGCAAACGGCTTGCCAAACGGCTTGACCTCTATATGATACATTTTACAAACATTGCATTCGTTTTTAAAAGACAAATTTTCATTACATCGAAAGTTGACGGCACGCATACCATTTCATAATATATCCAACTATAATTGACTTAATAATAATCTTGATGAACTCGACGACTCGAATGCAACGTCTTTTGAAATATGTCATGGATGACTCCAAGTAATATCTCTAATATGAGCAAATGCACAGTGGAAGATTTCTTTCATACCTGAGAATAAACATGCTTTCAAGTGTCAACCAAAAGGTTGGTGAGTTCATTAGTTTATCATAAACAATCATTTCCATTATTTTAATAGACCACAAGATTTTCATTTTTCATAAACATCCATCTCATATCAGGCATTTCGCAAACTGCATAGAGATAAAAATCATTCATATGGTGAACACCTGGTAACCGACATTAACAAGATGCATATAGAATATCCCCATCATTCCGGGACACCCATCGGACATGATAAAATCGAAGTACTAAAGCATTCCAAATTCTAGAATGGGGGTTGTTAGTTCCCGTAGATCTACCTTTAGGATTCGCGTCAATTAGGGGTGCACTAGTTCTCAAAATTAGTGATGTTCCCTAATTCTTAGGCTATCAAGCTAAAAGGGGCATATTCGGCTTTGATCCATTCAATCATATAATGTAGTTTCAATTACTTGTGTCTATTTCGTAAAACCGTTATAAAAATAGCGCATGTATTCTGAGTCCCAAAAATATATATTGCAAATGCATTTAAAAAGGGAGTAATGAAACTCACAATACTGTATTTTGTAGTAAAAATACATATGACGACATTGAACAACTGAACAATGCAGGGTTGGCCTCGGATTCACGAACCTATATCATTGTATATATATTAATACACATAATCGTAATCGCATAAGTTTATATTTATAGTTTATTAATTATATCATTTTTATATTAATAATATGTATATGTTTTCATGTTTTCATTTTGTATATAAAAATATAAATTTTTGTTATGTTATATATATATATATATATATATATATATATATATATATATATATATATATATATATATATATATATATCCTTTGTTTGAAAAATAGTAATTATAATAATACTAAAATAATATTACGTATGGTAAAATTATAGTAATTATAATACTTAAGTTTTCTAATAAAGGTAATAATGTTAATATTTCTATTAGTGATAATACTAATAATGATATTAATGATAATAACTATAAAAATTATTAATTTTACTGTTAATGATAGTTATGATAATGATTTTAGTAGTTACATAATAGTAATATTCATGATAATACTTATAATCATATTAGTGGTAATAATAATTATATTCTTAATATTAATATTAATGATGATAATACTAATAATGATAATCATATTTATAATAATAATGATAATAATAGTAATACTACTTACGTTCATTAAAATTGATAATAACACTAATAATAACTTGTTTTATTTTCATAATAACACTAATTATAATAATCATAATCATAATCATAATCATAATCATAATCATAATCATAATCATAATAATAACAATACTTATATCAATATTATTAATAATAATAGTAATAATTAATATTAATAATACTAATGTTACTCAATGATATTATTTAGTAATATATAATAAAAAAATGATAATAACATTAATCATATTATTTATTTTAACATAACTACAACAAATATTAATAACAATAACGATAACGATAACAATAACGATAACGATAACGATAACGATAACGATAACGATAACAATAACGATAACGATAACGATAACGATAACGATAACGATAACGATAACGATAACGATAATGATAATGATAACTACCTTAAAGTAACAAGTTCCAAAAAAAAATGCCACTGCTCGGGCTCGAACCCTGGACCTCCCGCTAAACCGTAACACATCAAACCAGCTGGGCTGGTGTGAAGACCCGTCCTAATCCATCCAGACGAAGTCCATATCGATTATAAACGATTCACAACAGTTGATTACATCGCGAGGTACTTGACCTCTATATGATACATTTTACAAACATTGCATTCGTTTTTGAAAAGACAATCTTTCATTTCATCGAAAGTTGAGGGCATGCATACCATTTTATAATATATCTACTATAATTGACTTAATAATAATCTTGATGAACTCAACGACTCGAATGCAACGTCTTTTGAAATATGTCATGAATGACTCCAAGTAATATCATTAAAATGAGCAATTGCATAGCGGAAGATTTCTTTCATACCTGAGAATAAACATGCTTTCAAGTGTCAACCAAAAGGTTGGTGAGTTCATTAGTTTAACATAAATAATCATTTTATAATTTTAATAGACCACAAGATTTCATATTTCCATTTCTCATAAACATACTTCCCATGCATAGAGACAAAAATATCATTCATATGGATTGAACACCTGGTAACCGACATTTACGTCATGCATATAAGAATATCCCCATCATTCCGGGATCCTCCTTCGGACATGATATAAATTTCAAAGTACTAAAGCATCCGGTACTTTGGATGGGGCATGTTGGGCCCGATAGATCTATCTTTAGAGTTCGCGTCAATTAGGGTGTCTGATCCCTAATTCTTAGATTACCAGACTTAATAAAAAGGGGCATATTCGATTTCGATCATTCAACCATATAATGTAGTTTCAATTACTTGTGTCTATTTCGTAAAACAGTTATAAAAGTAGCGCATGTATTCTCAATCCCAAAAATATATATTGCAAAGGCATTTAAAAAAAAGGGATTAATGAAACTCACGCATATAAATATTGCAAAACAGTTTTTAAAACATTGCATGTATTCTCAGCCCAAAAATGTAATGAGTAAAAGGGAGCAAATGAAACTCACGCATATAAATTTTGCAAAAACAGTTATTTAAACATTGCATGTATTCTCAGCCCAAAAATGTAATGAGTAAAAGGGAGCAAATGAAACTCACCTAATGTATTTTGTAGTAAAAATACATATGAATATATTGAACAACTGAACAATGCAGGGTTGGCATCGGATTCACGAACCTATATCATTTGTATATATATTAAAACATATACTCATATTCGAATAAATCTATATATTATTTTTAATAATATACTTGTTTAATTAGTTGTTATATAGGTATAGATATAGATATATTTGATTTATCTATTTGATTTAATTAGTGTTTATCTTTCATTATAAAATAATAATAATTTATATTAGGGTTTATATATAAAAAAATATATATATGTATATATTAATTGATATATTTCATATATATAGCTTAGTTATGATCTTGTTAATAATAAAATTATAGGGATATGTGATTTTAACGTTCTAGTAATGTATTTTTATATAAATATAATTATTTGTATTAATACTAATAATAATAATAATAATAATAATAATAATAATAATAATAATAATAATAATAATAATAATAATAATAATAGCGAAGCGGTAAGAGCTGCAACATCACGACATCATTATTCTTTGTTTACACCGCATGCCGTTGGATTTGTGTTTTAAAAAAAAAAATTGTAGCAGCTAATTGTGATGGTTTTCATGGTGTTCTAGTGGGTAACTTCTAACAGTAACAAATAGAGAGAAAAAAAATATATATATATATATATATATATATATATATATATATATATATATATATATATATATATATATATATATATATATATATATATATATATATATATATATATATATATATATATATATAAAACACAGCTGCAGTCGTGACAAACTAAGGTTATGGAAATGGTTTGGGTTTGTAACAGAAATAATAGAGTAGCAACAGTGCGTAGTAATCGAAAGGAAACTGGTTCAAGTGGTTCTTCTTGGTGGTATTAATGAGGTTCTAACAAACTGAAATTAGAAGAAATTAAGTGCAGTAACAGTAAACAGAAAGTTAGCAGGTTGTAGTAGGTATACGCTTTTCTTATTGTGGATTCTTTTGGGTGACAGGCTGCGAAAAGAAAAACAAACACACAATATATTAACCGATCATATTCTACCCACTAGGCCCTACAATTCGACATTTAATTGGCTTCTTCCTTACCACTTGCAAGTCAATAGTCACAAAGGAAATGAAAAGAGCACACTCCTTTGGCCTACCACGAAGAGAATTTGTCTAAAAGCAAAGAAAGATGTCGTGTGAATTGAGTTCACTTTTCCTTCTTTTTGTTTTTGTATTCGTACCATACACCTAAACAATTCACTGTACAGCACACCACATATTCATCATCTTATATATCATCAACTTTGTATCATCATTATCATTAATGCTGGACAGGAACAGAAATAAACACGCATCAGCCGTAGCTACAAATCGAGCAAGTTCAACAATGGTTTTGGCGGTTTACGATGGAACAAAACAGAAGCATGCAGTGCAGCAGTAAACAGAAACATTGAGTAGGTTTGGTGTGTTTTAAAGTGATTATAGTGTGGTGATCAATGTCATTCATATTCGAATATGGTAATCGTTTGATTTAGAAGAAGATCGAAGGTGTCCAGTTGAGGGTTGTCTTCGATGGGGATATATATAATAATAGTGGAATAAAAGAAGATATGAGAAAAGATAGGGAGTATGAACATAAACGAATAAGTTGGTGAGTGAGAGTGTGACATTCAACCAGGAAGTAAGAAACAAAAGTTAGTGGGTTTCCTTTTTGACTTTCATAATGCATACAACATGTATATATTTACAACTTCGGTTATTGATCATATCAATATCAATAAATAAAATAATATATTAAAAATTAGTAATCATGTGAAAAGAAGAAATAAGATAGCAGCCGGATCAGTTGGATGGACATGATAAGTTCGGACTCCGTTGTTAATTAGTGGTGGATAAAAAGTACTCAGATAAATTCCAAATTTTTAATTTAACTATATGTATTTATTTTAGTCATTATGGTATAAAATTCGATCATTAACTATTAAATAAAAATTACATTAATTATTCACTCCCAACCCTAAGTAAAATATAAAAAGTTTTAAAATTTAACAAATAGTTCCTAAATATATTTTTGATGAGCCTATAATTGATATCACTCATTTTTGGATCACCGTTTATTTTAAAATAATATGAGTTTGAAATTTAGTTTGCTTAATATCAATCGGAACATCAATTAGTATTAAAATCATTTAATATTTATTTTTAATATACTTTATTTGTATATAGATATGTTTTATATATTAATTATTATTTTTACATAATTAATTTCTAACAATTACATCATAAATTATATTTCAAATCATATATATATTTATTTAAATATATACATACCTATTTACAAATAGTTGTTCGTGAATCGTCAGAAATAGTCAAAGGGAAATTTAAATATATGAACATAGTTTCCAAAATTTTCGAGACTCAACATTACAGACTTTGCTTATCGTGTCGAAACATATAAAGATTTAAGTTTAAATTTGGTCAAAAATTCCCGGGTCGTCACATACCTACCCGTTAAAGAAATTTCGTCCCGAAATTTGAGTGAGGTGGTCATGGCTAACAATAAAAATGTTTTCATGACGAATATGAGTTGATAAATAGAGTTTTATCATTAATGAGTAATACGAAAAAAACAATTCAGTTACTCGAGGCGTACAAGTGTAGCTATCACAAAAGAGTGAAAATCTTCGTCCTAACTTTTGACGTAGCCAAGATTGAATTCCGGAATTCAGGGGATTTAAAAGAAAATCTTGAAAATCTATAAGATCTGATTCTTCGAGATTTATGGAAAATTAGGATCCTCTTTAATTTAATGCGATTATCTGTCTCGATTGCTTTGTCTGGTATCTTCTCTATAAATGAACTTCTTCCATTCTATTATTTTCACCACTCCAATTCTTTCTTTCTCGATCCATACTCTCAAACGATTGTGAAAATGCTTAATCCCGTTCTGATCCTTGTCTTCATCCTTACTATCGCAACATTCATTATCCTTTTCCAACTTCTATCAGAGGAATCTGCTTTCTTCTACTTCGCCCTTGGGGTTATAGTGTTTTTAATTCTCCCGTGTCTTTATGTTGCGATAAACATTGATATACACGGTTTGTAATTTTATGTGTTGTTATTGAGCTTTATATTCCCCCTTATATTTTAGAGTTTCATACTTTTGTTTTCTCTTCCCGACTTTAAGTCAAGCGAATAATGGTCCAGAATTAGTAGATATAGAGTTTTGAATGATTATAATGTTCTCAGCAGGAAGGAACGTGATAGCACGATTTGATTTTTAAATTTATCAACATCACGGAAGATAGAACCATCAAGAATACATTTTCTTAATATGTTCAGAAGTTAAGTAGAATGGAAGAGTTATGTAACATGACACATGATGATGGTATGATCTACTGTGAACCATCACGTCCCATTAGAAACTCAGCATGACTTGCTGTAATATAATCACGTTGGCCGGGCGTCATTATATTATACCAACCCATGCTTCAATTCCCAACACTTCTCCACAATTCATTCATAGTTAATACTTAGATTTTACAGAAGTTTTCAATATAATGGAATACAGAAAACACGAAGAGGTAGAAAATTTCGGACAATAATATTTATGAAAATATCCTCAGAAATATCGAAGATATTTATGATGATATTTTGGAATTTCTAAGTTCGAAGGTTGATGAAGAAAAATTTTCCGCAAGATCTTAACATGACTTCGGAGCAAGATATTCTCTAAGATTTTGTTGGATCTAGATTTATTTGGGTTCTATGAATTTAGGGTATGTTGTATTTCTCCTCGGTTTCCTTTATGATTAGCTCAATCCGTTTTTTAGTTCCAAATTTTCTGAGCTTTTCCAACATACCATTCTTATTGTCAAGCTTTTTGGCCATTAAGACCATCTATAGCTTTCACTACTTCGTCAGCATTTTCAAAGTTAACGGATCTGGATCATCGGTTATCAAATCGAGGTGTTTTCAGGAGAATTGCATTTTAAGATGATTAAATGCTGATGGTAACATGGTGGAATATAAAAGGTTCTCTGGTAACAATAAATGAGTACGTAGATATAACAAGATTTTGATAAGGTTGTTTCGAATGAAAAGTCGAAGTTGACTTGTTGGAGCTGTGACAAAATTGTCTAATTTGAAGAAGAACTGCAAAGTTATTTTGGGTAATAACAACGCCAAAGGAGTTAGCACAGATACGTGTTAAACGTTTACTCAAGTTCCGAGTATTTTCAGGTGCATAGCTATATGCATAAATATTTCCTTCCGTAGATGAAGTGCGATTGGTTCATTCTCTCGGTTGAGGTGTTTACAAGAATCATGAAAGGTTTGAACACAGATTTTAATTGTCAAGATACAAATGATGTTTAAGATGAAATCAAGTTACAAAGGATGTTTTAAGATGAAATCAAGTGGAAAACTTGAAGAATTGTTTAGTTTCATATTTTATAATCAATATTTTAATTCATTTTAATTGTCCAATGTTGGTAGTCCACAGTCGATAGTCCACAATTAGCAATTCAATAATTCATATATGGTTTAATATATTATACTCGAATTAATTAATACGTGTCGTGACCCGTCATATACATGTCTCAGACTCGATCACAACTCAAAGTATATATATTATTATAGAATCAACCTCAATCCTGTATAGAGAACTCGATCATTACTGCATATAGAGTGTCTATGGTGATTCCAAATAATATATATAGATGCGTCGATATGATATGTCAAAACCTTGTATACGTGTCCCGATATTTAAAGTGCATAAAATAAATAACAGAAATTAAATGAAGATAAATTAAATGCGTGAAGTAAATAACAGAAATTAAATGACGATAAATAAAATTGCGATAATTAAATTGCGATAAATAAACTGTAATCAGTTAGCTAGGAACAGTTAGCTAGGAATAGTTAGCGTGGATTCTTAACAAAATTCCTCATAGTTAATTTGTTTGTTTCTAACAAATTTTATTTTGTCAAATGTTTTCTTCATTATGCCACTTATTGGATTCTGATAAATCAAAACCCAAATATGAAATTGAATGAATATGGTTATTCTGTGGTGAACGGATTCGTATATCGGTGAATGTAAGTGAGGTAGTAAATGACTGTTGAATCAGATTCGAAGAATGTACACTGTAACTTTTTAATGTGGGATTTAAATATTCCTCGGGTATTACCTACCCGTTAAAATATTACCACCATTAATAGTTTGTTCAAAAGAATTTCTAATTACAATCTTTATGAACATATATACATATATATTTTCTTCAGATGCAATCATGAATTTAATGAGTTAATATGTTATTAAACTCAGTTGATTTACCGTTAGAACTAGAATACATAATCTCTAAAACATTAGAGATTACATAATTGTCAGGTAGAACAAAGATAAATGATACAGAACGATATGTATAACAAAGGTAATCGGTGTAGAACGATACATAGAACGAAAATTATGCTCGAGGTACAGAATGAGATGTTGAGGCTTGTGTTGTTGATGGTACAGCTATTGATACGGGTGGTACTGTTGGTGCCGGTGATGCTGCTGAAGCTGGTAAGTTTTGTATCATATTCTCCAAAGCTACTACTCGGGCACGAAGTTCGTTGACTTCTTCTACTAACCCTGGTTGGTTATCAGTGTGAGGTAAAGATCGGATATCCTCTCTAGTTCCGTTAATGGTAGTCTCAAGAAGAAAAAATCTCGTAAAAAGGGTATAAACAGTGTTGCGAACAGGTTCGCCGGTGAGCGGGTCGAGTACTCCAAGGTTAGGTGGTAGATTCGGTTCATGATATGGAGTACCTTCTTCCCTTCTCCATAGGGTGAGTATGTCACGAACCCACCCCCATTTTCTCTAGTAATCACGGTAGTTGATTGGTTGGTGTGCTCCTGTCACACTGTCTTCGGAGTCAGAGGAACTTGGTCGATTCGTAGAGGCCATCTTATACGATCACCGAAAATATTTTTGGTATGAAAAGTTTAGTGACAGCAAATGATAGTTGGATGGTATTCTCAATGCATAATATGCATAGATATATATAGTTCCAGAATTCCTTAAATTACGGAGAAATTTACGGAAAATATCAGGCAAAGTTTACAGTAATAGATACGATTCGATATGATTTAGCAGATACGCTAATATATGAATTTTGTCTATATACTATTCATGCAGTCAATGCAGTAAAACGTGTCTAGACTAAGAATGATAAGCAAGTGATTCTCTAAGAATGATAAGCAGGTAATTTTTGACACAAAATGATAAGCAAAACTCTTGACATGCAGACACGGTCAAAGTCCAGACTCACTAATGCATCCTAACGACTTATCAGCTAGACACACTAATGCAGACATGGTTCGCTAAGACCACCGCTCTGATACCAACTGTGAAGACCCGTCCTAATCCATCCATACGAAGTCCATATCGATTATAAACGATTCACAACAGTTGATTACATCGCAAGGTACTTGACCTCTATATGATACATTTTACAAACATTGCATTCGTTTTTGAAAAGACAATCTTTCATTTCATCCAAAGTTGAGGGCATGCATACCATTTTATAATATATCTACTATAATTGACTTAATAATAATCTTGATGAACTCAACGACTCGAATGCAACGTCTTTTGAAATATGTCATGAATGACTCCAAGTAATATCTTTAAAATGAGCAATTACACCGCGGAAGATTTCTTTCGTACCTGAGAATAAACATGATTTCAAGTGTCAACCAAAAGGTTGGTGAGTTCTTTAGTTTAACATAAATAATCATTTTATAATTTTAATAGACCACAAGATTTCATATTTCCATTTCTCATAAACATACGTCCCATGCATAGAGACAAAAATATCATTCATATGGATTGAACACCTGGTAACCGACATTTACGTTATGCATATAAGAATATCCCTATCATTCCGGGATCCTCCTTCGGACATGTTATAAATTTCAAAGTACTAAAGCATCCGGTACTTTGGATGGGGCTTGTTGGGCCCGATAGATCTATCTTTAGAGTTCGCGTCAATTAGGGTGTCTGTTCCCTAATTCTTAGATTATCAGACTTAATAAAAAGGGGCATATTCGTTTTCGATCATTCAACCATATAATGTAGTTTCAATTACTTGTGTCTATTTCGTAAAACAGTTATAAAAGCAGCGTATGTATTCTCAATCCCAAAAATATATATTGTAAAAGCATTTAAAAAAAAGGGATTAATGAAACTCACGCATATAAATATTGCAAAACAGTTATTAAAACATTGCATGTATTCTCAGCCCAAAAATGTAATGAGTAAAAGGGAGCAAATGAAACTCACGCATATAAATTTTTGCAAAAACAGTTATTTAAACATTGCATGTATTCTCAGCCCAAAAATGTAATGAGTAAAAGGGAGCAAATGAAACTCACCTAATGTATTTTGTAGTAAAAATACATATGACTATATTGAACAACTGAACAATGCAGGGTTGGCATCGGATTCACGAACCTATATCATTTGTATATATATTAAAACATATACTCATATTCGAATAAATCTATATATTATTTTTAATAATATACTTGTTTAATTAGTTGTTATATAGGTATAGATATAGATATATTTGATTTATCTATTTGATTTAATTAGTGTTTATCTTTCATTATAAAATAATAATAATTTATATTAGGGTTTATATAAAAAAAAAATATATATGTATATATTAATTGATATATTTCATATATATAGCTTAGTTACGATCTTGTTAATAATAAAATTATAGGGATATGTGATTTTAACGTTCTAGTAATGTATTTTTATATAAATATAATTATTTGTATTAATACTAATAATAATAATAATAATAATAATAATAATAATAATAATAATAATAATAATAATAATAATAATAAAAACAAAATTACTACCTCATAAAAATGGACCTAAAAAAGAATAGAACGCGGTTGCCAAGACTCGAACCCGTGACCTCTTACTAAACACGAACTTCCTTAACCATTGAGCTATTGACAATAACAGAAAGTTTGACTTTTAAAACAAAAACTTTGACTCCTAAATTCGAGATCGTTATCAAGAATTGAACTTTGAAATTTTTCAGATAGTTTGAGTTAAAGAATCCTAACAAGACTTCATTGTTACATTTTTAAATTTTATTCGAATTTGAGCTAGAATTCATCACGGTCAAGAATACTATCCACTCTAACATCAAACTTGATTTTTAGGATGATTTACATCACGATTTCTAAATGAAAAAGATTCAAAATAGTTATTAGAAAGTTTCTGAATCGTTAATTTAACTTAAAACATCAAGATGATTACGAACTTAATGATGAACAAAAACGTTGACTTTTGAAACCATAACTTTGACTCGAAAATTGGAACACAATAGATAAAATTGGAATTTAAAACTTTCCAGATAGTTTACTTGAAAGATTTCTATTTTAACTGCATTTAAAGATTTTGAAATTTGTTTAGAAATTGAGTTTTTGGAGAATGAGAGCAAGAACAGAGAAAGCGAACTATTTTTTCTTGATTTTTGATTTTAATTCCTCAAATGCAGTTAATGATAGCATTGTATGTTGATAGTAATCGTATGATTGATACTAGTACAGATTAGTTGATCGATTTTGTTTGATATTGATAATTTAATTCGATTTTTTTCACTTTAGTAGACAGGAACAAATAATGTAGAGAAAAAAAATGGATTTTGATCGTGACAATTTGTTTGTAATCACCAAAGAAATCGACTGGTACTTAATTTAGAGACAGGAAAATATAAATTGATTGAGATATATCACAGATCGTATGAATATTTCACTTTTATGGATTATTATCCAGTAATATAATTAATTAAATAATATTTTAACATTAATCCTAATAATGTTTATAATAATTAATAATAACAATAATATCAGATGGTTTCTAAATAAAAATATTGATATCCACATTACCGATATTTAATAAGAATGATCAATTTGAAAAATATAACTAATAATCATGTTAATCCTAATAATAATACTATTAATAAAAATGATAATTTTTAGTAATAATCGATTTTAATTTGATCAAAATATTTTCTCGTTCAAGCTCGAGTTTAGATATCATTAAATTTTATGAGTTTGTAATTCTCAATCTTTAAAGTCAATCTCAAGGATTGAGTAATATCAGGCTTAAAAACTGATTTTTAATCTTTAAGGAGATTATCCTTTCAGGGGGTCTAATTCATTAGTTTTATCAAGCTAATTTGCACGGCGCCCTCCCCATTTTACGAGATAAATCCTTCTCATGATTAGGATAAATCTGACCACTTGGCGACCCTGTTTGATGCTGAGGTCCGTGGATTTCCTGCTGATTTTTGAGATGACTTTTCTAGATTTTTCGTCAACCTACAGCTGGTCTGGACGACAACTTCCTAACCTAAATCAAGAAGCGCGTGTCTTTTTCGGAAGACTTTACTTCCTTTTAATGATGGAATTGATTCATCGTGTTGATCCATCTTTCTTTCAAATATATTATAGTAAATCGGGTAAAACTGATTAGTTTAGTCCAGAACAAAAGTATCTGCAATAATCTTGTACAAAATATGTGATATATGTTTTAAAGAACTTGATAAATTCTTTTCACACTTAGCTTTTATTTATTCTTTTCTTTGCCTTTTTATTCTCCTTTATTTCATTTTAAATGAATTCAATCATTTTGGATTGTTTCTCCATTTATGTTCTCTCCGAGGTAACAATAATTTCGATATTATCACCTAGTTTTATCGTTTATAAATATGTATAAACATGATTTTGAATTCATTTAGTTGAATTTTTTTCAAATTTTCACAAAATTTGGCAATTAAACCAAGTGTAAACCCGAGAGAATTTATAACCCTTCCCCACACTTGAGATCTTGCAATGCCCTCATTTGCAAGAAATCAGTAAAAAAATTAAATTCATGAGGGTGATTAGTGTAGAAAAATGCTTAAAAATACCGAGTTTGTAAACATATTATTTTATATCACATTTGATATTTTACGTCTTGTCGTCAAAATTAGTAGCTTTTGCTGAACTTAATGTCAGTCTTTGAAAGTGCGATATTTTACCCCGTATTGTATATATCATAAAATACAAACATATATATACATATTTTTGAAGTTTGGTATATAACCCCACGTTCATATACTATTTTTGGCATACTTTAGATCAATAATATTAAAATAATGATAACAAAAATTGTAACATCCCGCCTTTTTCCGTTAGACTATTTTAAAGTCCGTTATATATTTATAACATCTCCCATTGATACGCGTTTAAATTATCTTGTTTAGGTAATTCACGCACCCTCAACCGAACTCGAGGGACTAGTTTCGCCAATTGAACAAAGATGTGACTAGATGGACTAGTCAAACCCACCTCCTTTCTTTATCCTTTTCATTTTCCTTTTTCTTTTATACTTTCACATTTTTCTCTCAAAACCCAAAACAAAGAATCATCATCTATTTAAAATCGAGCAAGCATCAATCCAAATAAATTACGTATTCGGAATCTTTGCATTTTCCTCTTCGAATCCATACCAACTTTATTGCATTTGGGTAACTTTCTAAAATCACTAGATTTTTTGTTCTTGATGATTTTTACTTGTAAAAGTGTTAATTAGTGTCTATGGCTCAAGTCTAACATGAATACATGATTTATATGTTCGATCTCGTTATTTTAAGCAACTAGCATGAACTTGAATTTTGGTATGTTTGATTTGGTGATTTGGTTGCTTGAATGTGGTTAAATGTTATAAGTGCATGTTTTAATTGTGTTAATAGTATCACTAGCTTCAATTTGATGTGTAGGTTGTTTTAGAAAACTTCATATACTTGATTATTGATTTTGGTGATGTTGGTTAGGGTTTGATAGAACTAAATGTGAACATTGATGCATTGAATGCCATGAATTGTTGTTGGTAAGTGTTTAGTTGCATTGTATGCGTAATTATCTACGAAACGGCGTATCACATGTGTGCATTTAATTCCCGAATCATAATTGTGCATTTATGAAATTGAAGCATTAATGATGAGCATTAATTAATCATTTAATTTGGAAACTCGATATTTGCAAATGATGTTTTCGATTGATGAAACGTGTTTAGTTGTGTTCTTTGTCAAATTACCTTTCAACGATTTAAGATGCGTGTCGTAAGAGTTTACGGTTTGCGTTTTGTGTTTAAATGAAAATTGGTTTAGGACTTGGAAAATTGAAACAGACCAGGCATCAGACCACGTTGATTGCCGCGGCGCGGCACTCTTTGGTCGCGGCGCGGCATTTGCCGTGTTTGGGTTCTGACCAAGCCAACACTTTTAGGAAAAATGTTTGCTATGCTACGCACCTCCGATTCACATGTAACTTGTTTTAACATGCATATATATGAATAAAAACCTCAGAAAAATAATTCGGGACCCGACCCGAACGTGTTGACTTTTTTGTTGACTTTGACCCGACCAAAGTTGACTTTTAATCAAACTTAACCAAATGTTTGTGAAATCGTTCTAACATGCTTTTATACTTGTATCTTGCATGAAATGTGACAATTTGACTCACATGCTATAGTAATCGAGTCGTAACGAGCCATATGACTAATTGAACACTTTGACTGACCGTGTTTACCGATTTTGATACAAACCTATTTGTTTAGGTCAAGACTAGCATTCGTTCTTGCACATGTTTACTTGTTGAAGTACTTTTACATACGTGCACTTAAGGTGAGATCATAGTCCCACTTTTACTCTTTTTAACTTACATTTGGGATGAGAAAACATAAACGTTTCTTTTTTTACTAAGTGAACACAAGTACATGAAAACAAACATTCTACATACGAGTTTAGAACAGAATCCTCAATTCGATTATCATTAGTTACACTTGTCGGGTGTAAGCGAGAACTTATGTTGTATGGATTCATATGGGTTTGACAAACCCTCATTCAGACGGTTCGCTACCATCTACGAATGAAATATATTTTCGAGAAACAGTGTATGTTCTAACACTATTGTGATGGGGTTCTATGGAAGGAATGTTAAGCATTGATAATTGGGTGCTCGTGAATATTAACTTTTAGAATGTATTACTATTATTTCAATGATATAAATCTTGTGGTTCACCTGTACTTACTTACTTAAACCTATGATTTCACCAACGTTTTCGTTGACAGATTTCTATGTTTTTCTCAGGTCCTTGAACGTTTTCTGGTACATGCTTCCGCTCATTACTTTTGATACTTGCTTGGTTGTCGAGTATACATGCATACGTGGAGCGTCTTTTGGCTACTTTTAAATTGTGTCGCATATGTTTCAATTGTACTTTTAACTTGTTATGTAACTAGTTGTCGAACTACTTTGTAAACCTTGAAACATCTTTACTTTCGAAATGAATGCGACATACTTTTGGTCAAACGTTGTTTTAACGACTTATGACCACGTAACGGGACCTAAGTAGACGGCGCCGTCAATGACGATTTTGTCGGGTCGCTACAAAATTTTTCGCCCTGTCCTTGGGTAAAGCAATTTCGGTTCTATGACCTAGTGTTTAACTTACGACGAATTTTAGAAATCATTTTTTTAAACTTAATGAAATAAAGTAAATTTTATTTTTGAATTCACACAAAATTTAAATTTAAAATGCATATTAATTTCATATAAAACCTACAAAACAAAAAAAAAATCAGAATGGGGAGAGAAAACTAGTTCTTTAGTGTCTGCTAGTGGAAAAGACCAATCGGATTCCATTCTCGGAACTACACGAGAACAGAACAACTAACTCTAGACAGCATTTTCTTTTTAGAACATTTGAATCTCCCTACACTTAGGTAGCTATGGTGTCGAAATTGTGATTAACTTCATTGTCAATTTCTCTTGGACCATAATCAACTTGCATATCTGTGACTTTTGCTTTAAGCCAGTGGCCGGCTTCTTCTGTATTATCCACAAATTCAACTAGTTTCGCCTTTTCTTTAGGCGACAGATTGGATACTAACCGGTTACATAACTTAAAGTTCCCCTTAATTCTAGCATCATAAACCCGTTTATAAAGTTTCTTCATTGAACTGTTAATAACGGGGTCATTTAAATTCTTATCAACAACGGGGTTCTTTGTTATCAAGTCATCATTAGGTGTTACTTCATCTTCCCCACACTTAGGCGTTTTATTATTGTTAAGCATTACCGTTGGAGTTGGTAAAACAATATAGTATTTACCAATCGTTTTTGGTTCAACGGTTTTGGTTGGTGGAGATTTATACTTTCGAATCACAAAGGTGATCGATTTTTCACCATTACTAAGTGTCATTATACCCTCTCTTACATCAAATAACGCCCTGGTGGACGCTAAGAATGGTCGACCTAAAATTAGAGGAATGTTTGAGTCCACTTCTATGTCAATGACAATAAATTCGACTAGAAAGGTTAAATTACCTACTTGAACGGGTAGGTTGTCAGCAATTCCAACTGGGTGCTTAATGGTTTGATCAAGGAGTCAAACACTCATTTTCGTTGGACTTAGCTCACCTACTCCTAATCTCTTATATAATGAAAGAGGCATAACACTCACACTCGCACCTAAATCTGCTAGTGCATCATACATGACATAATCACTAAGTAGACAAGGAACAATAAATTCACCCGGATCACCCAACCATGGTGGAAGTTTTGGTGGAACTGTCTTCACCGGGTTTACTTCTACGGTTTTTGTTTCTTGCACTTTCTTATTCTGCTTCTTCTTTTCAAAGGTATCACAAACTTTATTACCTATCACTTGCTCATACTCAACTCCTTTTCTTGGAAACGGGATGGGTGGTCTGTATGGTGCCACCACTGGCTTTACATACTCGGGTGGTGGCGGCGTAACTTCTTCATTGTTACTCACATCTAAAACCTTCCCATCTTCTGGTGCTGGTTTTTCAGAATTTGTTAACACCATATTAACATTCTCATTCCGAGGATTTACTTCAGTATTACTCGGCAGCTTTCCTTGTTCCCTCTCACTCATCAAGCTAGCAAGAGTACCTACGTGTTTTTCTAGATTCAAAAGTGAAGCTTGTTGAGTTGTTAATGAGTGATCAAACCTCTCATTTGTTTGGGTTTGAGATATAATAAATTGTGTTTGAGATTCCATTAGTTTTGCCATCATTTCTTCCAGATTTGGCTTTTTCTCTTCGGTTTGTTGTGGTGGTTTATACAAGCCAGGTCTTTGTTGATTGAAAGTGTTGTTTTGAGTTGGTTGGTTTTTCGGACCTTGTTGGTTATACGATTTATTGTTGGGTCCATTTGGATTGTAAAGAATGTTTTGATTTCGATTGAAGTTTGGCCTTGGCGGTTGATAATTATTTTGATAATTATTTCCCGGCCTTTGGTTCATGTAGGAAACATTCTCACTTTATTCCATCGTTTGCTCAATGTGATAATCTTTTGTTAAGTGTGCTCCATCACATTGCTCACAACAGATTCGTATTGCGTGAATATCTTTAGTCATCTTTTCCATTCGTCTCTCGAAAGCATCTATTTTTGCGGAAACAGAATCAAAGTCATGGCTAGAATCGGCTCTAGCTGCTTTAGATGAACGAAAATATCTTTTTCCTGGTGCCACTCATGAGAGTAGGAGGCTGTGTTATCAATAATTTTGTGAGCTTCAGTTGCCATTTTCTTCATAATGGAACCACCAGCAGCTGTGTCGATGTCTTTTCTTGTAGCAACGTCGACACCTTGGTAGAATATTTGTACTATTTGATAAGTGTCTAAACCGTGCTGAGGACATCCTCTCAATAACTTTCCGAATCTTGTCCATGCCTCATATAATGTTTCATTTGGCTTTTGCGCGAACGTAACAATTTCTCCTTGAAGTCTTACGGCTTTAGATGCCAGAAATTTCTCAACTAAAACATCCCATGTGTCAATCGCTCCTTCAGGTAACGATTTTAACCAATATTTGGATTCTCCCTTTAAAGTCCAGGGGAACAACATAAGATAAATATTTTCATCCTCAACTTCTCGGATTTTAAATAGATTACAAATCCTATTAAAAGTTCGAAGATGTTCGTTTGAATCTTCTTTTGCTGTACCACTAAATTGGCATTGATTAGTGACCATGTGTAGGATTTGTCCTTTGATTTCAAAATCTTGTGCATTAACATTTGGCTGATTAATGGCGTGACCTTGGCCCGTGCGTGTGGCTCTCATTCGATCTTCCATACTTAGAGGTTCCGTTATTTCCATATTTGAAATTGTTGAATCCGAATTACTAGAAGATTCTGATTTAACGATTTGTGGTTCAGGAGGAATGATTAGTGGTTCTGGATCTTGGAATTGTCCTTGAATATCCTCCGGGTTCTCAATTGTGAAGTCGGGTTAAAAAAATGGATTATCGGAAATTTGAATTGGAGTACTTGTTCGACTAGATGACGTTTTTAAAGAAAAATCAACGGCGACAATATTGGCTAGATGTCTTGATCGAGTTACAGGTGGTGAACTTATGAAAGGTGGTGAACGTTTTGCTCGGTGCATTCACTGAATATCCTATTAGTTATTATATAAGTTATCAAATTAATAGACTTTTCTGCTTTTGCCCACATTTCGAATAGCCAAAAGATGCAGCAGGGAGCCAGGATCCTTTAAATCGGAAAATCCACAACTCAGCCACTAACAAATCTAACTATTACTACAAAGCAGAAAATTTTGGATGTCTATTGATTTAATCACTTAAAATAATTTTTCTTCGAAAATTTAAAAATTCGAAGTCCTAAGAACTAGAGCGTAGAAATGAAAAAGATAAAGCGCGCGTCGAAAAACGAAAAGTTGAATAATAAACGTCGAAAAATAAAGGTACGAAAGAAAAACGTCGAAACTTAAAAGTCTAAAAAAATTAAAAATTGCGTCTAAAGTTCTTAAAGCTTAAAAGGAACTCTATATCCAAAACGGCAATAACTTAATTAGGCACTAAAATCTAAAAACTGCGTTGCAAAATTCTAAAGCGCCTAAATCTTAATCTAAAGAAAAGCACTTAAGAGATTTTACAGCAAAGCCTAAAAATCTAGAAATATAAAATAACTACGGCAAAAACTAAGTTTAAAACTAATTACGAACGACAAATATAAAAATTATGAATAAACGATTAAAAGAAACAAATATTAAAAAGAAATATTTTAAAAAGATAAAAATAAGATTTTATAAAAAAATATTATTTTTATATTATTAATATTAATCTATATATTTAATAATAATATTAAAACTTAATATTACTAATTATAATTTAAAACTACAATTAATTAACTAATTAATTATTTAAACCCTAATGAAATAATAATAAAAATTAAAAACCCTAAGCGTATTAAATGTTGTACGAGGTTCAGCTGTCAAAGCAGCTCATGCGATCGCATGGGTGAAGAGTTATATTTTCATGCGATCACATGAGATCGTATACCAGGCCTGCTGTTGGGCTTCGACAGGCTTCGGCCCAATCTTAGATTTTAATTTTTTTTTTCTGATTTAAATAAAATATTTATATAATATAAAAAAACTTATATTTTAAAAATCTAAAAATAAATATATATATTTTTTTAATAAACAAAATTCTTAAAAATAATAAATATATATATATTTTAAACACTTATATATATATATATATATATATATATATATATATATATATATATATATATATATATATATATTTTAGAATAATGGATAGATAAATTTTATAAAAATGATATATTTTTACAAAATAAAAGTATATATTTATTTTACACAAATATACCTTACAAAAATATAACGTTTTTCTGGCGTCTCCGGCAGCGGCACCAAAAACTTGATGTACGAGCGGTGGTACGTGATATACTATTATTTTTAATACGGAATACGATACTAATTACACAAGTTTTATATATTTAATTTACAGATGGGATATACCTAAACCTTGCTACAACACTTATAGGCAGTGTACCTAATCGTAGAGTAGTGTAGTTTTTAGTAAGTCCAGTTCATTCCACAGGGAGCTAGTATTACGTACTATATTTTTAACAACTATATTTATACAAATATATATATATATATATATATATATATATATATATATATATATATATATATATATACATATATATACATATAAGTGTTATTATTATAAAAGGGGGTTTTACCGTTTAATGACCGGTTTGTCGATTTTATATTTTAAGCATAAAGATAAATGACGATAATTAAAGTGCATAAAATAAATAACAATATTTAAAGTTGCGATAATTGAAATTGCGATAAGAAATAAAATGACAATAAATAAAAGTACGATGAGAAATACAATAAAAGAATTATGCTTATTTAAACTTCCGTAATCATGATGTTTGACGTTTTGATTTTAATTTATTACCCTGGGTTTATTGTCCTTTGTCCTGGTTTATTTGATACGTCTATCTGGTTTTTGTCCATAATAGTCCATCGATCATAAATATAAAATGCGAGAGCCCTCGTCAAATTACCCTTATACCCGAAGTCAAATATTCCAACTAATTAAGGATTTAAACTGTGACGCGATTTTCACTTCTGTCAACAATTACACCAGTTGTCACTGTATGTAATCCACCCCTGTTTTAATTAGATATGAATATTAATTTACCCACTTGATCAGTTTGAATAATCAATTATCCAACCCGAATAATTAATTAAATGATTATAACAGATTCCGTATGAATGTCACTAAATAGGACAACCATAATCATTATTAATTATTAGGTTAATTAATTTGAAGATAGGTTCTACAGACTCCAATGAGTTGTCACTCAATTAGACAATACCCCCCACCTATTAATAGTCAATAGTCCAATTTTCACAAGTGTCAGTCTTTTGCCCAAACCTTAATTATGGTCCAAAGTTCAATAACCCCGTCTTAATATTTAGTCCAACATCACGATTACTTCGGCTCAAATAAGCATAATAATAACTTAGTTACGAGACATTAATTTAAAAAGGAAGAATATAGCTTACAGTGATTATTAATAGCGTAGCGTTACACGGACAGAGTTTCGACTTCAAAACCCGTAAAACATTTCTTATAATAACCCAATTATTATTAATATTAACTTAAACTTAATAATTATAAATATTTAAACTTAATAATTATAAATATTAAATATAAATATATATTACATATAGAGAGAAAGAAAGAGTGTAGGTGCATGTTTTTCGTTCGACAGAAGCCTGGCTTTTATAGGCAAAATTTCTGATCCTGAACCCCATGCGATCACATGGGGTTTTAGTGCAAATCTCATGCACTCACATGGGCTCATGCACTCGTATGGGTTTTATGCCTATTTCCCATGCACTCGCATGGACAACCTGGCCAGCTCATTTCTTGATTAAAACGTGGGCTGCTGATATATTTTAATATATAATATAATATATATAATTATATATAATTATATATATATATATATATATATATATATATATATATATATATTATATTATATTATATTCTTGTGCATAGTTGACTTGTAATTTTAGTCTCGTTGACTCTCGCGTTGATGCTCGGTATATGTCTCGGTTCTGGATTTTCGAACGTCCTTTCGTACGCTTAGATATCTTGTACTTTGCGTTCCACGACTTGTACTCTTATCAATATTTAGACGTTATTCATCAATAAATTGAACCACTTGGATTGTAACTTATACGTTTGAGCTTTTTGGTCATTTGCGTCTTCAAATCGTCATTTTCTTCTTTTGTCTTCGCACTTATTTATTTAAACGAATATTACTTGTAAATAGAACAATTGCAACTAAAAGCTTGTCTTTCTGGAAGGTTAATGCTATGAAATATATGTTCGTTTTTAGCATTATCAATTGGTATTTCAAACATCGCAACTAATCGGTTAGTCTTACTTCAACGGTTACTCCATATGCTGAACATAAACTAGCCAAGAGGACGAAAAAATCAAGAAGATGACAAGCAATTCCATCGACACGAAAAATGGCTTCGTTAATCTAGCAGATAGAGTTTGTTCATGCGGGCGGTGGCAGGGATACCTTGCGGACATGTTATTGTAGCAACACGACTCTTTGGAATGGCTGATGTTACTCAATTTGTATCACATTGGTTCACGGCACAAACTTATATAAATACGTATTTGGAACACATCCTTCCTTTGCCCATCGGTCTGAATGGTCGGATCCAGGGCCCGACGTCCTACAAATTGTAAACCCTCCCATTAAGCCGAAAAGACAACCCGGATGCCCAAAATCAACAAAACGTATTCCATCAACGGGTGAAGACACTGGAAAAATAGTAAGAACATGTACTCGTTGCAAAGAAGCAGGTCATAGTAGGGATACGTGCAGAGCTTCAGTTGATTGAACTGGTGAACCAACTTCTAAAAGGGTAGTAAAAACATCGGCCTCAACATCGAAGTAGAAGAAGGGTAAGGAGAAACTCACAGAGGCTGAAGCGTTTCATGCTTATCAGTCTCAGTTTTATGCAACGTGCAATCTAGCGAGCGATAATTACTAACCAATATCCAAGTTTCTGTTTATTTTCCTATTTTATGTATTTATGTCATATCGATCGTTGTAACAAATTCTCGAAGTTTATGTATTTTATGTGTGATTTTCTTTAAATAAGCAAGACAATACGCAAAGACGCAAGACACACCCTGCGTACGCAAGACAATACTTACATGTAAACGCAAAGACGCAAGATCAACCTTGCGTCTGTTCATGAACAGATACGCAAGGTCGCGAGATAAACCTTGTGACCAAAATCACAAATATGCAAGGGCGCAAGTCCAACCTTGCACATATTCCAAAATACAAATATGAAAAATATCTACACAATTAACAACTTAATGTAATACAAAATAATTAATATTTAAACAGTAATAACAATAATATAACCTGCTTCTCTGTTGGAGCATCCTTTTGAGCATCTTTTTCCTTTGGTGACGGCGGCAGTAGTGTATCAAAGCGTGCACGAAACCCACAGTCACTGGTTTCACCTTTTTAGGATCTCCAAGGTCATCACGCCCCTCCCATGCAAACACCAGCCTATCCATATGGATGCACACCCAAACCCACAGTCACTGGTTTCACCTGTCTGCACCGGAACATTACGACAACTTTCAACCATCAACTCCAAAGTCTCATTGTTTTGGTAGTAATCAACAATCTGTGACTCTGGCATCTTGTTATAGTAGTCAATCGCGTGCAAGTAGATGGGGAAGTTTTTACACAACATTGTGACAACATGCTGGAGTGCTGCACTGGCAATACCTGGTAAACTGTCGTACACATAAAGCTTCATTTCTTCTAGCTTTAAAGATAGTAGCAGGAAATGTTCTGGTTCTGTAAAGTGTACTGGGATCAAGATCTGAAACAAAAAGAATGTTTAGTCACACAACTAACCATACGCAAGGACACAAATTTAACCTTGCGTCCACACATGTAACAATACGCAAGGAGGCAAAATAAACCTTGCGTATAAAAAGTCATTAAGACGCAAGGACGCAAGAGTGACCTTGTGTCCAAACACTTAACAAGACGCAAGGTCGCAAGAGTGACCTTTCACCTGTTCCAGCTTACAAAAACCCTGTTCTAAGTTCTAATTATAAACAATACCAGATTCAACTACAGTTTTAAGAGTGTACGTACCTGATCACAGTCAGACCAAGCTGGATAAAGTTCATCACTACCATTCCCGAAAGCAATTATATACGTGTAATTTGGTTCCTTAACGACAATGATTCCTTCATTTACTTGCAAATTAGGATCTTTGGCCTTGGCCTGCTTCAACATCTCCTCCTTCTACTTCAACTTCTCCTCCTTCTCCTTCTGAGTAAATTCATAGAAATCTTTAAATTTTGCAAGCTGAGAAAGGAATGCCGATGGCATAATCGTCCATCGAGAACTTGCTTTAACCACCTCATGTGGAAACACAAGAGTGTTAAACATCTGGCTTACTGTAGGGAGAAATCTCTGATGATATCTTAAAAGAAATGTAGCCCAATCATCAATGTGCTAAAAAATAAGAAGATCAGGTTAAAATATTAGCACAAATTAATTCATGACATAAATACACAATTAAGAAGATCACTCACCAAGTTCTCCAAATACCCAGCCTCTCCTAATCACAGCAGGCGAATCAACCGCTTGCTCTTCTGTATCAAGGTTCACAACGTTCATGTTTTCCACTTTCTCAATGACATGTCTGGACAACGGTGCAAAACAGAAAATCTGGTTAAGAAAAACACAAACACAAGGACGCAAGACAACCTTGCGAACACTAGACGCAAGGACGCAAGAAGAACCTTGCATCCACATAACGCAAGGATGCAAAGTTGTATCTTGCGTCCCCATCAGACCATCAGGAAAAACAAAAATTTAGCACAAATATAATTTAATCATTTAAAATAAAACTATTATAATAGTTATGTACCTTCTCAAGGGGTTTCCTATAGCCAGGTGAAGTAAACGGGGACCTTAATGCACGCGTGGGCCGTTTTTCTCTTATTCCACGTCGTATTTGCATAGGAGGAGAAGGCTAGATAATCTCATTGTCAGACAAAGATTTATCAAAATACAGATCGTCCTAAGCAAATAAAAAACAAAAATATATAAATTCAGATGAGAACTATTTAAAATATTCAAATGCAAAAAATAAATAAATTCAAAATATACCTGTTACTCTTACTCTGAAAAACCCTTTTCGCATTCCGATAATTTACTTTTACATTCGCTTAATTCATTTTCAACCTTTTCCATCCGCTTGGTAAATTCATCTTCACTTTTGTCCATCCGCTCGGTCAACAATGCTACTAAACGATGTAATTCTCGTACCTCGGGATTTTGATGTTTTTGTGTCTGCTCTGCAGTTTTCGGAACTTCTTTGAGATCATCATCTTGCAGGATCTCCTCTTCAACTAATGTTCCAACAAAGAACGCGTCACTATCAATCCACCATTAACAACCCTTCTCTGTATCAGTGGGGAAGAGACCGCGTAGAGGTTTCTTGTTTTTGGGACAATCATCCTCCATAATTAAACATAACATTATACGCAAAATTACAAGAAAAATCTTACAACTATTCTGGTCAACGAGACGCAAGGTCGCAAATCTAGTTTTGCGTCTCCTATGCAGCTAGTACGCAAAGACGCAAGTTCATCCTTGCGTCTAATCTTAAGAGAAAATGCAAGGTTGCAAGAATGGTCTTGCTCCCTTACCATATCCTCTCTGTTTACAGCAGTTAAATATGAATTTAATATAATTTAAAATATTAAATGCAACTAACCATAATATCTAGGAGTTTAATGTACTCAGAGATTCCAAAAATTTCCGCTAATGACCGCTTCCAAAAAAGATCCCTCGGTACTCCATTCTTGTCCATTTTTGTAGCTAAGGGTTTAATGGTACGCGGTAAGCCTCGAGTATTCAAATCTACAAATCATTTGTTTTAACAATAAGCCAAATATATATTTAATAATACAAGTATTTAAAATTAAACATGTTGTTACCTTAAATGCCCACATAAATCCCGCCAAAGTGTACACCTTTCCGCTCTCTAATTGGCTTTCCCGATGACCAAACCCTTCACTAACCACTTAGTAAGTCGCTTCCCATATACGAGACCCCCATGGGTACTTATTAACACTTGAAAATCTTCGACAAAATATAAAAACTTCTTGTTCACCACATGGGTGGATTGTTTACCCATAAAAGCTCTCTCTACAACCAAGATGATTGCTAGTCGCACCACATCATCATCTGAAATACCAACCTGACTAGTTTTAGAAGCATCTTATCACCAATCAAAATGTTTGTGCTATCTTTAATGGTCGAAAATAAACGTCATCTAATTGGTGCGGTCTCATTTTCATAATTTGTAGGGATATAATGTGCCATGTCCGTACGGGTACCAAATAAAAATCCCGTTACTAGACAAAATATACGCCCACCAAATCTAATTGAAAAATTAGGCTTAAAAGTAAACCAAATGTCATCAAGCTCTTCGGGGTACTTAGCAACATCTATTCCTTCCGGCAGCACAGTTTTACGTTGGAGCATCGCATGTACAAGTCCGGGATCATTACCCACGTATTTAAGATCTAACTGATAATGCTAAAAACGAACATATATTTCATAGCATTATCCCTCAAGAAAGACAAGCTTTTAGTTGCAATTGTTCTATTTACAGGTGATATTCGTTTAAATAATAAAAGGTGAAGACAAAAGACAGATTCGACGAATTGAAGACGCAAACGATTAAAAAGCTCAAAAGTACAAAATACAATCAAAGTGGTTCCAATTATTGATAAGAAACGTCTCAAAATTACAAGAGTACAAGACGCGAAACACAAAGTACAAGATATTAAATTGTACGCAAGGACGTTCAAAAATCTGGAACCGGGACCAGAGTCAACTCTCAACGCTCGACGCAACGGACTAAAAATTACAAGTCAACTATGCACATGAATATAATATAATATATAATTAATTCTTAAAATTAATATATATATTATATTATATTATAAAACCGTCGGCAAGCTAGGAGCCAAGCTTGTGTGAGCTGGAATCCACAGCTCCGCACTCGCGGAGCTTATAAAGGCAAAAACCTCCGCACTCGCGGAGGTCAAATAGTATTACGTGGGAATATAAAAGGCCGAGCATTCGGCCGAAATTTACACATCTTTTTCTAATCTATCTCTTACGTATATATATATATATATATATATATATATATATATATATATATATATATATATATATATATATATATATATATATATTTATAATTTTAATTTTAATTTTAATTTTAATTCTAATAATAAGGGTATGTTAGCGAATGTTGTAAGGGTGTAAGTCGAAATTCTGTCCGTGTAACGCTACGCTATTTTTAATCATTGTAAGTTATGTTCAACCTTTTTAATTTAATGTCTCGTAGCTAAGTTATTATTATGCTTATTTAAAACGAAGTAATCATGATGTTGGGCTAAATACTAAAATTGGGTAATTGGGCTTTGTACTATAATTGGGGTTTGGACAAAATAACGACACTTGTGGAAATTAGACTATGGGCTATTAATGGGCTTTATATTTGTTTAACTAAATGATAGTTTGTTAATTTTAATATAAAGATTTACAATTGGACGTCCCTATAAATAACCATATACACTCAATCAGACACGATGGGTGGGATATTTATATGTACGAATAATCGTTCATTTAACCGGACACGGGAATGGATTAATAGTCTATGAAATTATTAAAACAGGGGTGAAATTATGTACAAGGACACTTGGCATAATTAATAACAAAGTATTAAAACCTTGGGTTACACGCAGTCGATATCCTGGTGTAATTATTAAACAAAGTATTAAGACCTTGTTACAGTTTAAGTCCCCAATTAGTTGGAATATTTGACTTCGGGTATAAGGATAATTTGACGAGGACACTCGCACTTTATATTTATGACTGATGGACTGTTATGGACAAAAACCAGACGGACATATTAAATAATCCAGGACAAAGGACAATTAACCCATGGGCATAAAACTAAAAATCAACACGTCAAACATCATGATTACGGATGTTTAAATAAGCATAATTCTTTTATTTTCATATTTAATTGCACTTCTAATTATCGCACTTTTATTTATTGTTATTGTATTTAATTGCACTTTTAATTATCGCACTTTTATTTTATCGCAATTTTATTTCATCGCACTTTTATTTATTGCAATTTCATTATCGTTATTTACTTTACGCTTTAAATTAAGTCTTTTATTTATTTAATATTTTACATTAGGTTTTAACTGCGACTAAAGTTTTTTAAAATCGACAAACCGGTCATTAAACGGTAAAAACCCCCTTTTATAATAATAATATTACTTATATATATATATATATATATATATATATATGTATTTTTATAAATTAAAACTAATATAGCGTTAAGCTTTGTTTAAAGATTTCCCTGTGGAACGAACCGGACATACTAAAAACTACACTACTGTACGATTAGGTACACTGCCTATAAGTGTTGTAGCAAGGTTTAGGTATATCCATTCTATAAATAAATAAATAGCTTGTGTAAAATTGTATCGTATTTAATAGTTTTTCCTAGTAAAATATACACTATTTCATATACGCCTCGCATAACATCAAGTATTTTTGGCGCCGCTGCTAGGGAACTTAAATGCCGAAAGCGCAACGCTAATGATATAAAAAAAAAAGATAAAAGTTTTTATTAAGTCCTTTGTATAAAAATATAAGTTTTTTTTTTAAAATATAAAAATACAAAAAGAGTTTGTTAAAAAATATATAAAGTTTAAAAGAAAAAAAAAGTATTTTTTACTTTTGAGTTTAAAAATAAGTATTTTATTGTTTTATAAAAATATTTAGTTATATTTATATTTTATATATATTTGATTAAACATAAAAACATAATAAAAATATTTAAAAAAAAACTGAACCTGTAAAAATCGACCCCTTTTTTAGCTGAAATTGAACCCTCCGCGACTCGCGGAGGTTTTGAACTGGGACTATCCGCACTCGCGGAGGTCTTCTGACAGGCCACACAAACAACCCCAATTCTGTAATCATTACGGGGTAATTATTATTATTATAATTTAATTTAAACCCTAATTAGGTTTAGATTATTTAATTAGTTAATTTAGTTTTTTTTATTTAATTTGTATTTTAAGTCTAAATTAGTTTAATTAATTTATAAAAATAATAGTTTTATTAAATAAATAATATAAAAATAATATTTTTATTAAAATTGTACTTTTTACAACTTTTAGTATATTTTTATATTTTGTCCCTTTTTAATTGTTTTAGCGTAATTTTGGTATTTTTCGCTTATATTTAGTTTTTAGACATAGTTTTTGCCATAGTTATTTTTATTTCTAGATTTTTAGGCTTTGCCGTAAAATCCCTTAAAGTACTTTTTCTTTAGACTAAGATTTAGGTGCTTTAAAATTTTGCGACGCCGTGTAAAAAAATATTAGTATCCTTTTTAAGTTATTGCCATTTGGGATATAGTTTTTTTTAAGCTTTAATATTTTTAGACGCAACTTTTAATTCTTAGTTTTTTTTTAGTTCCTTTTTAAGTTTCGACACGCTACTTTCTTATTTTTATTTTTCGACGCCTATTATTTTTCAATCTTTTATTTTTTGACGTTTTTTGACGCGCTCTTTTTCTTTCTTATTTCTCGACATTCTAGTTTTTAGGACTTAGAATTTTTTCTACTTCTTCTCTAAATTTCTTTAAATTACGAAAAATTATTTTAAGCGGTTAAATTGATAGACATCAAAATTTTCTGGTTCGTAGTAATAGTTGGATTTGTACGTGGACCGGGTTATTAGAGCCAAACAGTACTCAATTATATTGAGACCAAACGAATCCTGCCCCTCTGCTGCATCTTTTGGCTATTCGAAACGTGGGCAAAATCAGAAAAGTCTATTAATTGGATAACTTATATAATTTTTCCTCCTTTTTAAAAACTAATAGGATATTCAGTGAATGCACCGAGCAAAACGTTCACCACCTTTTGTACGATCACCACTGGTAACTCAATCAAGACATCTAGCTAATATTATCGCCGTTGATTTTTCTTTAGAATCGTCATCCAGTCGACCAAGTACTCCAATTCAAATTTCCGATAATCCATTTTTGAACCCGACCTCACAATTGAGAATCCGGAGAATATTCAGGGACAATTCATAGATCCTGAACCACTAATCTTTCCTCCGGAACCACCAATCATTCAAACAGAGATTGTTGAGGAACGAACCATTAAATCAGAATCCTCTAGTGATTCAAATTCAACAAATTCAATCATGGAGAATCTGGAACCTTTAAGTATGGAAGACCGAATGAGAGCTAAACGCACTGGCCAAGGTCACGCAATTACTCATCCAGACATTAATGCGCCAGATTATGAAAGCAAAGGACAAATTCTACACATGGTGACTAATCAATGCCAATTTAGTGGTGCGCCGAAAGAAGATCCAAATGAACATCTTCGTACCTTTAATAGAATCTGCACTCTATTTAAAATAAGAGAAGTGGAGGATGAACAGATATATCTCATGTTATTTCCCTGGACTTTAAAGGGAGAAGCCATAGATTGGTTAGAATCATTACCTGAAGGGGCGATTGATACATGGGACGTTTTAGTTGAAAATTTTCTTAAACAATTCTTTCCGGCATCTAAAGCCGTGAGACTTCAAGGAGAAATTGTTACGTTCACATAGAAGCCAAATGAAACTCTATATGAGGCATGGACCAGATTTGGAAAGTTATTGAGAGGATGTCCGCAACATGGTTTAGACACTTGTCAAATAGTACAAATATTCTACCAAGGATGCGACATCACTACAAGGAAAGACATCGATATAGCAGCTGGTGGTTCCATTATGAAGAAAACAGAAACTGATACTTACAAAATTATTGATAACACTGCTTCCCACTCACATGAGTGGCACCAAGAAAAAGATATCGTTAGATCATCTAAAGCATCTAGAGCTGATTCTAGCCATGACTTAGATTCCATTTCTGCAAAGATAGATGCTGTCGAGAGACGAATGGAAAAGATGACTAAAGATATCCACTCAATACGAATTAGTTGTGAGCAGTGTGGAGGACCACATTTGACAAAAGATTGTCTCAGTGTTGAACTAACAATGGAACAAGGAGAGAATGTTTCATACATAAACCAAAGGCTTGGAAATAATTATCAGAATAATTATCAACCGCCAAGACCGATTTACAACCAAAACCAGAATTATAATCGAAATGTTCCATACAACAACCAACAAGGTCCTAGCAATAAACAAGTATCCAATAATACTTACAACCAGCAAAGACCTAATTTTCAAAACAAACCACCACAAACCGATGATAAAAAGCCAAATTTAGAAGATATGATGACGAAGCTAGTTGAATCTCAAACACAGTTTTTCACATCTCAGAAACAAACCAATGAACAAAATGCTCAAGCATTTAGAAATCAACAAGCTTCTATTCAAAATTTGGAACAAGAAGTGAGCAACCTAGCAAGGTTAATAGGTGAAAGAAAACCGGGAAGTCTACCTAGTGATACAAATGCTAACCCCCGAAATGAAACAGCTAAAGCCATTACCACAAGAAGTGGTATTACACTTAAACCACCTGAAATACCTGTAATTTCTGATGAAGCTATTCCTACTCCACAAGAACCACAATCTGATCAAGATAAGGAAAAAGAACCGGTAGTTGAAAAGGTTAATGAAGATAACACAGTTAAAGCTAAACCTTATGTTAAACCATACCAACCACCACTTCCTTACCCGAGTAAAATGAGAAAAGAGAGACTTGAAGCCGAGCAATCCAAATTCTTGGATATGTTTAAACAGATAAATGTAAATCTTCCTTTCATTGATGTGATTTCAGGAATGCCTAGATATGCTAAATTTCTGAAAGATCTAATCACGAATAGAAAGAAAATGGAAGAACTCTCAGCTGTTACTATGAATGCAAATTGTTCTGCAGTACTATTGAATAAGATACCAGAAAAATTATCTGATCCAGGAAGTTTCACAATTCCATATTTTCTGGGTAGTCTTAGTTCAATAGAAGCATTGGCAGACTTAGGTGCTAGTATAAATTTAATGCTGTATTCACTATACACTAAACTAGACCTTGGAGAATTGAAACCAACAAGAATAAGCATACAACTAGTCGATAGATCAATAAAATATCCTAGAGGGATAATGGAGAACATGCTAGTTAAAGTTGGTACTTTAGTATTTCCAGTAGATTTTGTTGTTCTTGACATGGAAGAAGATTCTCAAGTTCCTCTCATATTAGGAAGACCATTTTTAAACACGGCTAAAGCAATGATAGACGTGTTCGGTAAGAAACTTACCCTAAGTATAGAGGACGAGAGTGTTACCTTTTCTGTTGATAGAGCAATACAACAACCGCAATCTGCAGATGATACATGCTATTATATTCAAACTATAGATTCACATGCAGAATTGTTAGAAGAATTTCCAGAATTACAAGGAACAGGAGAATGTTCTTTAGGAGAAGGAACTGAACCAATTGATGAAACTGAAATGTTAGCTACACTTATGGCTAATGGATATGAACCAACAACAGAAGAAATTCAAATGCTAAAAGAAGAAGACAGATATCGATATAAATCATCGATAGAAGAACCACCGAAATTAGAGTTAAAGCCACTTCCAAACCATTTGGAATACGCTTATTTACATGGTGAATCTGAATTACCAGTAATAATATCGTCTTCTCTTACTGAAAATGAAAAATCTCGACTCATTTCTGTGCTAAAAGCTCATAAACCAGCTATTTCATGGAAGATTCATGATATTAAAGGAATAAATCCTTCGTATTGCATACATAAAATCCTTATGGAAGAAGGTCATAAAACATATGTGCAACGCCAACGAAGACTAAATCCTAATATGCAAGATGTTGTTAAGAACGAAATTATTAAACTACTTGATGCAGGTTTAATTTATCCAATTTCTGATAGTCCATGGGTAAGCCCAGTTCAATGCGTGCCTAAGAAGGGTGGCATGACTGTCATTACAAATGAGAAAAATGAGCTTATTCCTACTAGGACTGTAACAGGATGGCGTGTATGTATTGATTATAGAAAATTAAATGACGCCACCAGAAAAGATCACTTTCCCTTACCTTTCATTGATCAAATGTTGGAAAGATTAGCCGGAAATAGTTACTATTGTTTTCTTGATGGTTTTTCCGGATATTTTCAAATTCCTATAGCACCCGAGGACCAAGAAAAAACCACATTCACGTGCCCTTATGGTACTTTTGCTTACAAACGCATGCCATTTGGACTTTGCAACGCCCCTGCAACCTTTCAAAGGTGCATGATGGCGATTTTTCACTACATGATAGAAGAATACATGGAAGTTTTCATGGATGACTTTTCAGTTTTCGGTGATACTTTTGAATCATGTTTAGTTAATCTTGAACGAATGCTTATTAGATGTGAACAATCAAATCTAGTTCTTAATTGGAAAAAATGCCATTTCATGGTTAAAGAAGGCATCGTTCTTGGACATAAAATTTCAAAGGAAGGAATTGAAGTGGATAGAGCTAAAGTAGATGTAATTGCTAAACTTCCACATCCCACCAATGTTAGAGGAGTTAGGATTTTTCTAGGGCATGCCGGTTTTTACCGACGTTTCATAAAAGATTTTTCTAAAATTGCCACTCCTATGAATAAACTCCTAGAAAAGGATGATCCATTCATCTTTTCAGATGAATGTATCAAATCTTTTAATATTCTTAAAGAAAAACTCACTAATGCGCCGATTATGATAACTCCAAATTGGAATCTACCATTTGAACTTATGTGCGATGCAAGTGATTTTGCGATGGGAGCCGTTTTAGGACAAAGGATTGAAAAACGATTTCAACCTATTTATTATGCTAGTAAGACGTTACAAGGAGCACAAACAAATTACACAACTACTGAAAAAGAACTCCTTGCTATTGTCTTTGCTTTTGACAAATTTCGTTCATATCTCGTTCTAGCTAAAATGGTGGTCTATACCGACCATTCTGCTCTTAGATACCTATTTTCGAAACAAGATGCTAAACCACGATTAATTCGTTGGATCTTACTCTTACAAGAGTTTAATATTGAAATCCGAGATAAAAAGGGAGCAGAAAATCTCGCCGCTGATCATCTTTCTCGTCTTGAAAATCCCGAATTAGAAGTTCTAAATGAATCGGCCATACAAGACAACTTTCCTGATGAATATCTATTGAAGATAGATTATAATGAAATTCCATGGTTTGCAGACCATGCAAACTACTTAGTATGTGGATTCCTTGAAAACGGATTATCGTACCAAAAACGAAAGAAATTCTTTAGTGATATAAAACACTATTTCTGGGAAGATCCACATTTGTTTAAAAGTTGTCCCGATGGAATAATACGCCGATGTGTATTCGGAGATGAAGCTAGTAAAATCTTAAACCATTGTCACACAGGACCAACAGGAGGGCATTATGGGCCTCAACTAACAGCAAGAAAAGTTTACGATGCTGGATTCTATTGGCCTACAATTTACAAAGACGCACACCTTCTTTGCAAATCTCGTGATGCTTGTCAAAGGGCCAGAAAAATAAGTCAACGTGATGAAATGCCACAAAATGTCATTCAAGTATGTGAAGTATTTGACATTTGGGGTATTGACTTTATGGGTCCATTTCCAAAATCTCATAATAATCTATATATTCTCGTTGCCATTGATTATGTATCTAAATGGGCAGAAGCACAAGCTCTCCCAACTAACGATGCACGAGTTGTAGTCAACTTTTTAAAACGTCTTTTTGCAAGGTTTGGAACACCGAAAGCTTTAATAAGTGATCGGGGTACTCATTTCTGTAATAATCAACTTGAGAAAGTTCTCAAAAGATATGGAGTAACTCATAAAATCTCCACTGCTTATCATCCACAGACAAGTGGACAAGTTGAAAATACCAATCGAGCTTTAAAACGTATTCTAGAGAAAACCGTAGGATCAAATCCGAAGGAATGGTCCATTAAATTGGAGGATGCACTCTGGGCTTTTAGAACAGCCTACAAAACTCCAATTGGTACCACACCTTTTAAACTCGTTTACGGAAAAGCATGTTATCTTCCAGTAGAAATTGAACACAAAGCATTTTGGGCTTTGAAGACATGTAATCTTGATTTACATGAAGCTGGACGTCCACGATTAAGTCAACTAAACGAATTAGAAGAATTAAGACAAGAAGCATACGAAAATTCTCTAATCTATAAGGAAAGAACGAAGAAATGGCATGATAAAAGAATCAGAAGTTCAAAAGAATTTAAAGAAGGAGACAGAGTTCTTCTTTTCAATTCACGATTCAAGCTATTTCCTGGAAAATTGAAATCAAGATGGTCTGGACCATTCATAGTCAAAAGAGTTTTCCCGTACGGAACAATAGAATTAATAAATTCAAATGGAATTGAATTTAAGGTTAATGGTCACAGAGTTAAACATTACATAGATAGTCCGATGGAAGTCGACAACGAAGTTAATCATAATTTCGACACCACAGCTAACTAAGTGTGGGGAGAATCAAGTCTTTAAAGGATAATATGTATTTTTGTTAAAGTTAGATTTTCTGTTTTCGTGTAGTTCTCGAAAATGGAACCCGAATGGTCTTTCCCTAGCAGACCCTAAAGAACTAGTCTTCTCCCCCCATTCTGAATTTTTAATTTTTTTTAGGTTTTACGAAATGAAGACTTCCTGTGAATTAAACCATGGTCTAATGCTACACGCTTTGATCACTAAACGTAATAATGACACCCTTCCAAGTGAAATAGTATCATAAATCAGAGGTAAATTGGACGGAGTAAGAAAAGAATCCAGATGTGAAAATAATAAGTTACAATTTGGTAAAGGAAAATCAAAATCCGCAGCGAAAAGAAGAGCACGACACCTTGAAAGATGTCACAAATGTGGAAAATGATCACACGAAGGTAAATGTTCAAATAATCAAACCTATTCAAACACCGAATTTGTTACTTTATGCAGAGACGGACCGTTCATATGTTTAGAAGAAAAATCGATAAATGCTCGAGGTTACGCCTATGTAGCTATGGAAAACCAATTAGTCCGACTATCTTATGAATGGGCTAGAGCATATCACTAATTTGTTATTGCTAACCTTTTGATAATAAACGCTAATTTGTTCGCTATAAAGTATTAAATTGGTATTCGATAAAATTAGGTCTTGCGACCGAAATTATTGATATCATACAAAAATTTATTACATCACTGCGAAATTTAACGTTTATTCTTAAGGTATAAATATCTTTAATCAATCAACCAAAAATATTTCAAAAATTCGTCATGAGTTAAATTAGGTCATGGAACCGAAATTACTTTACCGAAAAGAGGGGCGTATATTTTTGATAATATTTGATTGATTAAAGTGGGATAAAAGACCAAAAAGATTTTTAATTTCATTTTTACTTTGTTTTTAAAATTAATATTAAAATAATATTGTAAACTTTTTAAATTAATATATATTTAAAATTGTAAATATTTGAAAAATTAATATTTTTAATATAAATGTATGAAAACAAAAATATAATATAAGTTTGGTGTGAATTTTTAATTTTATGCATTTTTAATTTAAGTTTGGTGTGATTATAAAAACAAAAATTTACTTTATTTCGCTAAGTTAAAAATATGATTTTTAAAATTCGTCGTAAGTTGAAGACTAGGTCGTTGAACCGAAATTGCTTTATCCGAGGGAGGGACGAGAACTTTTATTATCATTATTTTTAATCTTATTGAATTAAAGTATGCCAAAAACATGAAAAAAATCTAAAAATCTTTGCTTTTAAAACCGTGCTTAAAAATGACAAATTTTAAAATTTTTGTCGAGGGACAGACTAGGACATCGTTCCGAAACGCCCTCATCCTAAAAAGAAACAAATTTTTTAAAATTTAATTTAATTTATGTTTTACTAGTATAAGGTTTTAATTTAAAAAAAAAAAAAAGCAGACCACCACGACTCGCGGTGATTTAAACGGGCCCACCACCGCACTCGCGGAGGTCAAAAAACCCAAAAACATATCTGGTCGAACAGACCAGTTCCAAACACACACACACATATTTTCACCCGAAAAACCCACGAAAAATCATCACAAATTCGCCATTTTTCATTATTTTTCATCAAATCTTTCATAAAATCACAATGAGGAGACTATTATCAAGGAATTACTCAAGGAAATCGGTAAATTTCTACACCTAAACACCATTTAATCCGAATTTTAGTGTTCTTGAACAATTTCATACATAATTCGATTTTGATGCTTTCTAGTGTAATAATGCTTCAATTGTTTGTGTATTATGCTTGTATAACCTAGATTGATGTTATTTAACATGATTAGAAGCTTTGAACTTCAATTTTTGAATAATCTAGGGTTTGTGTTCTTGAGCAAAATTAGGGCTTTTTGATATAAACAGGTTATGGCCGAATTTTGTTGTTAGTTTATGCTAAATTGAGTAGTGTAACATGTTTAGGTTGCTAAATGATCAAAACTTTGATCCTAAACATGATTTATGAAGATTAAAGTGGACTTTTTGAACCAAAATTGCATAAACTTGATTTAATTGATATGAATACCATGAGGAACTTGTTTAATTGTTATAATGATTATTTTTGACATGTTTTAGAAGTTAAATGCGAAGAAACTTTGTATAAATTTTCATATATGTATATTTGTAAAAGTGTAGAATTGTTAATATTTTGAAAATGTGTATAGAGTTTAATATGGATTAAACATGTCATTGTAATTGTTTAGATTTATGATTTTGCTAAAACTAATGCATATTTGGATGCACAAAAATTGTGTTTGATATATTTTGCAGACTGAAAGGGGTGAATCTTCATCCCAGGCTCGCAATGCTCCTCCGGAAGATGCAAATCAACAGGAAATTAATAACCAATACCGACAAAATATGCCTCACCCAATTGTTTTATATTCAAACATTCATGAGGCAGATTTACATCCGAATTTGAGATTTGATAGATATTGGATAGACTATCCAAAATATCAAAAGAACCTGCACAACCTTGTGTCTAATAATGTTGAGGTACCCAGAGTTATAGATTGGGCACCATTAGAGGTAGTGGAATTGGCCGAGCCAATCAGGGAATTACTTACTCAAAGGTATGGTAATTCTACTTTTTGTGATTGGGTACATTTATTCAACATGCGTAGACCTGTATATAGAGAATGGTGTATAGAGTTATTGTGTACTATTGAAATAAATGATCGGGTAGATACTTTAACCGATCGTAGTTTTATTAGATTTTTATTAGGAGGGGAGATGCATCATATGTCCTTACTAGACATGGCTCGGGCTTTAGGTATATATACGCCCGAAGAGCTAGCATCTTATGATTGCCAGAGGTTAATAATTTATGGTAGGAGGGTGGATGAGAATTTTGATACAAATGACGTATGGAGTAGGATGACTAGCCATCACCGATTTCAGGGGGGATTATACTCTTATCTTGATATTGATAGAGCTGAATTAAGAGTAATCCATAGGTTTTTAGCCAATTCGATTACACAACGAGGTAAGAATAAGGAAAAGGTAAATGAACAGGATTTGTTTTACCACATGTGTATTCGAGACCCCACATCGCTGTAAGTATACCTTTTTGTGTGGGTTATTATTTATTGACTATGGTTAGGGGTATGAGGCGTGGTAGCATAATAGGAGGTGGTATATTTATTACTTTGATTGCTGAATATCTCAGTGTGGATAGAAGTCGGGGGGGATTATTAATGGCAGAACCAGAACCCCGCGATAGAATAGATTTGCGTGAATATCATGGTGCTAAGGTCTTAAAGAAACGAAACAACGCGGCAGCACGTTATGATGGCAGGCATCCACAGGTTGAGAGAGATCAACAGCAAGGTCAACCGGGAAGGGGTAATCCAATGACGGAAATGCAAATTTTTATGTCTCGACACGAGTATGAAATGGCTAGACAAAAAGCATTTCAAGATTGGCAGTATCATCAAATCCAAATGATAAGTCATTGTACACACGTAGGTAGAGACTATATTCCTACCGTTATGCCCGAATTTGCTCCTTGGACTTTAGAGAGCCGACCACCATATCCTACATATGACCCGGCCCAAACATTTTACAGCATCTATGGATACGCTTGGGACCCATACTGGAACCATCCTCCTCATCCGTAATTTTCTATTTTTGTTTATTTTATTGTAATGTTACTAATTCTTAATTTTCTTATTTCTTATTTCTTATTTCTTATTTTATTATTATTATAGCTTTTTCTAACTTTATTAGATTTTAATAATTTTTGAATGTGGTGTGAAAACCCAACTTCAAAAATATGTATATATGTGTTTGTAGTTTATCTCATGTATAAAAACAGGGTAAAACAGCGCATTTTCAAAGACTGTCATTAAGTTCAGCAAAAGCTATTAATTTTGACGACAAAAAAAAAAAACAAATGTGATGTACCAACAGACAGAATGAACAAATGATGTGCACCATTTATCATTCAGCAAACAAACGCCAATATATTTGGAAACTTTGGTAAAATTTAATCATTTTTCTACGCTAATTGCCCTCAATAATTTAAATTGTTACTGATTTCTTGCAAATGAGGGCATTGCAAGATCTTAAGTGTGGGAAGGGGTTAAATTCTTTCGGATTTTTAAAATTTTTAACTTAAACACTTGATTACCATTAAAAATACTAGTAACGTAGTAGTTGTATTAGAATTTAGTGCTCTCTGATAACAAAGAACAGCCCTAGTCTTATATACTGACTACCCAATTCTAGTAAAAATTTTCAAAATTTTCAATTAAAAGAATTCAAAATCATGTTTATACATATTTATGAACGATAAAACTAGGTGTTAACACCGAAATTATTGTTACCTCGGAAAGGACATAAATTGAAAAACAAACCAAAATGTTAGAATTCATTTAAAATGGAATAGAGGACAATAAAAAGGCAAATAAAAGCCAAGTGTGGGAAAATTTACCAAGTTATCTTAAACATTTGTCACATATTTCTGTAACAAATAATTGAAGATACTTTTGCTTTGGACTAAACTAAACAGTTTTACCCGATTTACTGTAAGAAAGATGGATCTACACGATGAATCAATTCCATCACTTAAAGGAAGTAAAGTCTTCCGAAAAAGAAACGCGCTTCTTGATTTAGGTCATGAAGTTGTCGTCCAGACCAGCTGTAGGTTGACGAAAAATCTAGAAAAGTCATCACTAAAATCAGAAGGAAATCCACGGACCTCAGCATCAAACAGGGTCGCCAAGTGGTCAGACTTATCCTAACCATGAGAGGATCTGTCTTGTAAAATGGGGAGGACGCCGTGAAAAATTAGCTGGATAAGACTAATGAATCAGATCCCCAGAAAGGATAATCTTCTTTAAAGATCAAAAATCAGCTTTTAAGACTGATATTACTCAATCCTTGAGATTGACCTTAAAGATTGAGAATTACAAACTCATGGAATTCGATGATATCTAAACTCTAGCTTGAACGAGAAAATATTTTGATCAAAATTACAAACCGATTTGTTTTCTGAAAACCCATTTTCAATACGTTCATTACCATTGAACGTAAAATCCTAGGAATTCACCTAGAATTCATTAGGTCACCTGAACCAAATCGGGTGTCAACCGTAAGAACGGTGGTTGCATAGCATGGTCAAAGACAGGACCTTGTGCCAGACCGGAAAATTATAAGGGTGAGCTTTACTATTGCTCCTACAAAGGATAGTAATTGCGTCCGACACGTTATAGACCATAATTAAAAGCATGTCAGGGGACATTGCCTTAACAGTTGCTTGTTCAACGCTTTCCTTTACAACCGGACGGTAGTTTACCGAAAGGTAATATTTAGAGCAAGTATACTGGACGTGTTGCTTTCCCAATACAAGGTTAGCAAGTGGGTGACACAAAACCACAAGTTTTGGGCTAAAATTTTCAAATCTGAAACCCACCAAACCCACAAAAATATTTTGCAAACACCGGTGAAGGGTTATTCCGAAAAACTTATCTAGGGTAAAAGCTAGATTTAATTTTCAAAAGATCAAATGGTTTCATAAAGATCCAATTTCCTTAATGGATCTAAATTTTTATAGTCATGTGGGACTGTAAACCACATCGTTACTACCATTGATCATACCGCCGTATAGAAATCACTGATGTACAAAGTGTGAAGAATAAAGAAGTGATTCTAGTATATTTCAAGACTATATTGCTTGAGGACAAGCAACGCTCAAGTGTGGGAATATTTGATAATGCTAAAAACGAACATATATTTCATAACATTATCCCTCAAGAAAGACAAGCTTTTAGTTGCAATTGTTCTATTTACAAGTGATATTTGTTTAAATAATAAAAGGTGAAGACAAAAGACAGATTCGACGAATTGAAGACGCAAACGACCAAAAAGCTCAAAAGTACAAAATACAATCAAAGTGGTTCCAATTATTGATAAGAAACGTCTCAAAATTACAAGAGTACAAGACGCGAAACACAAAGTACAAGATATTAAATTGTACGCAAGGACGTTCGAAAATCCAGAACCGGGACCAGAGTCAACTCTCAACGCTCGACGCAACGGACTAAAAATTACAAGTCAACTTTGCACATGAATATAATAAAATATATAATTAATTCTTAAAATTAATATATATATTATATTATATTATAAAACCGTCGGCAAGCTAGGAGCCAAGCTTGTGTGAGCTGAAATCCACAGCTCCGCACTCGCGGAGCTTATAAAGGCAAAAACCTCCGCACTCGCGGAGGTCAAATAGTATTACGTGGGCCTATAAAAGGCCGAGCATTCGGCCGAAATTTACACATCTTTTTCTAATCTATCTCTTACGTGTATATATATATATATATTTATAATTTTAATTTTAATTTTAATTTTAATTCTAATAATAAGGGTATGTTAGCGAATATTGTAAGGGTGTAAGTCGAAATTCTGTCCGTGTAACGCTACGCTATTTTTAATCATTGTAAGTTATGTTCAACCTTTTAAATAAGCTAAGTTATTATTATGCTTATTTAAAACGAAGTAATCATGATGTTGGGCTAAATACTAAAATTGGGTAATTGGGCTTTGTACTATAATTGGGGTTTGGACAAAAGAACAACACTTGTGAAAATTAGACTATGGGCTATTAATGGGCTTTATATTTGTTTAACTAAATGATAGTTTGTTAATTTTAATATAAAGATTTACAATTGGACGTCCCTATAAATAACCATATACACTCAATCAGACACGATGAGCGGGATATTTATATGTACGAATAATCGTTCATTTAACCGGACACGGGAATGGATTAATAGTCTATGAAATTATTAAAACAGGGGTGAAATTATGTACAAGGACACTTGGCATAATTAATAACAAAGTATTAAAACCTTGGGTTACACGCAGTCGATATCCTGGTGTAATTATTAAACAAAGTATTAAGACCTTGTTACAGTTTAAGTCCCCAATTAGTTGGAATATTTGACTTCGGGTATAAGGATAATTTGACGAGAACACTCGCACTTTATATTTATGACTGATGGACTGTTATGGACAAAAACCAGACGGACATATTAAATAATCCAGGACAAAGGACAATTAACCCATGGGCATAAAACTAAAAATCAACACGTCAAACATCATGATTACGGAAGTTTAAATAAGCATAATTCCTTTATTTTCATATTTAATTGTACTTCTAATTATCGCACTTTTATTTATTGTTATTGTATTTAATTGCACTTTTAATTATCGCACTTTTATTTTATCGCAATTTTATTTCATCGCACTTTTATTTATTGCAATTTCATTATCGTTATTTACTTTACGCTTTAAATTAAGTCTTTTATTTATTTAATATTTTACATTATGTTTTAACTGCGACTAAAGTTTTTTAAAATCGACAAACCGGTCATTAAACGATAAAAACCCCCTTTTATAATAATAATATTACTTATATATATATTTGTATTTTTATAAATTAAAACTAATATAGCGTTAAGCTTTGTTTAAAGATTTCCCTGTGGAACGAACCGGACTTACTAAAAACTACACTACTGTACGATTAGGTACACTGCCTATAAGTGTTGTAGCAAGGTTTAGGTATATCCATTCTATAAATAAATAAATAGCTTGTGTAAAATTGTATCGTATTTAATAGTTTTTCCTAGTAAAATATACACTATTTCATATACGCCTCGCATAACATCGAGTATTTTTGGCGCCGCTGCCGGGGAACTTAAATGCCGAAAGCGCAACGCTAATGATATAAAAAAAAAGATAAAAGTTTTTATTAAGTCCTTCGTATAAAAATATAAGTTTTTTTTTAAATATAAAAATACAAAAAGAGTTTGTTAAAAAATATATAAAGTTTAAAAGAAAAAAAAGTATTTTTTACTTTTGAGTTTAAAAATAAGTATTTTATTGTTTTATAAAAATATTTAGTTATATTTATATTTTATATATATTTGATTAAACAGAAAAACATAATAAAAATATTAAAAAAAAAAACTCCAAGTATAAGCTAATCACCCCCAATTACCGTAACTAGCATAACCAATAGCATATTCACCAAATAATATATTATGCTATGCAACAACTCAAACACAAACTATATGGTTAACCATACGCGCGTCATGGTGCTACCGGCTCCGTGGTTCACACCATACGTAATCCTATGACGCTACCGGCTTCGTAGTTCACGTCACTACGCATTTGAGTCATACTCTTTTATAGTGCTACCGGCTCCTTGGTTCACACTTTGGTGTTACCGGCTCCGTGGTTCACACCCCATTTTATAGTGCTACCGGCTCCGTGGTTCACACTTTATTTTATAGTGCTACCGGCTTCGTAGTTCACACTTTAACGACTCGTGCTATAGTGCTACCGGCTCCGTGGTTCACACTACAACATACGCACCATGATTCTACCGGCTCCGTGGTTCACATCATAGCACACTTGCACATACTATGGCAGTACCGGCTCCGTGGTTCATACCATTGCATACAAATAAATACACTATATACATACATGCATAATTATTCCACTCACCTTACGCCTTCGGTGAATGATAAACCAAGCTCGCAACCTTTAATAACGCACCTATTACATTATGCATATAATCAATCATACAATCAAGTTGGTCAACCAACTCACTCACCACCCTAGTGTCATTTGACTCATAGTGCAAATGTGACCCAATTGCACCCTTAACTCTAACATTAAGTCAACTCCGCCCCAAAACCCTAACACTAGCCAATTTTGGTCTTAATATACCTTTTAACACAAGGTCATCGCATTTTCACACCCATTAAACAACTTAGGTCATCAAAGACTCCTTTAACCCATTTCAAAGTTAACACACCCATTTGGGTCACCACCATGTACAAATAGCACCCACTTACTCAATATCTAGGTGTGCTAATACTTAACTAACCAATTAAGACTCTTAAACACATTTATCATTTTAAAAACCCTAGGTTAGTCATCTTTGAGTCCTCATGACCCAAACTTACCCAAAAACCCCCAAATCACAAGCAAATGGGTTTTAAGTTCATCACTAACCCAAACCCTAACCCTTAAACAATTAAAGTAAGGAAATCAAGGTTAAGACTTACCACCACAATCGAAACGTAGCTAGAAAGTAGATGAACAACTTTACAACCCGAGCTTAAACCCGAAACTAGCTTCTTCCTCTTTGGATTGAGCTTTCTCACACTAAGACTTCCTCTCTCTCTAGAATTGAAGTGGAAAGAGTAATGGTAGATGAAAATGGAGTTAAGTCACCCACCAAACTGATCTTGGGGCCTTAAAGCCGTCTCATGTGTGAAATTACCAAAAAGCCCCTTCTAAATATCTAAAAACAAAATAGCTGGCCCGCTAGTTATTCTGGAAGGCGTCCAGAATACTGGACGGCGTCCAACCCTTCAAAACAGGATGGCGTCCCACCTTTTGGATGGCGTCCCAACCATCTGGGAAAACAGGATCTTACAACTCTCCCCCACTTGAACCGGATTGCGCCCTCGCAATCCATGCCGCATGACAAGCAGGAAGGTACACCAAAACAAACTCTTCAGATTCTCACGTAAACTCGGAACTCTTACTACGACGCCATTGAACTTTGAATGTTCTCACCTCTTTATTTCTCAACATTTTCACCTTTTCATCGAGTATTGCAATCGGCTCCTTAACATACTCCAACTTGTTGTTTAGCTCAATCTCTTCTAATGGAATCCATGAAGAATCATCCGTAAGACACTTACAGAGATGGGAAACATGAAATGTATTATGGATCCCTTCAAGCTCTTTCAGTAATTCCAAACGATACACAACTTCACCACCACGAGCCAAAATTTTGAATGGCCCAATAAACCGAGGAGCTAACTTTTCCCGTTTTCGAAATCGAATAATACCCTTCCATGGCGAAACCTTAATCATCACCATGTCACCTTCTTGGAACTCAATCACTCGCCTACATTTATCGGCATACAACTTTTGTCTATCTTGAGCCACTATCAAATGAGTCCGAATCATCTCAATCTTGCTATTCATCTCCAAAACCAAATCGGTACTCCAGATTTTCCTTTGTCTCACTTCACCCCAACAAATCGGTGTTCGAAACCTCCGCCCATAAAGCATCTCATAAGTGGCATCCCGATACTAGTATGATAACTATTATTGTACGAGAATTCCACCAAAGGCAAGTGCTCATCCCAACTACCACCGAAATCAATAATACACGCCCGTAACCTATCCTCCAATGTTTTATTCGTGCGTTCGGTTTGACCGTCCGTTTGAGGATGGTACACCATGCTCATTCTCAATTGGGTACCCATATCTTCATGAAACTTATTCCTAAACCGAGATGTGAAACAATTATCCCGATCCGAAATAATAGATATAGGAACCCCGTGTCTCGATATCACCTCCTTGATAAACAACTTTGACAAATCCTTCGACGATATCGTTTCCTGAATGGGAAGAAACAAAGCACTCTTCATCAACCGATCAACTATCACCCGATTAACTATCACCCAAATCGAATCAAATTGGGTTCTCACCGTCTTTGGTAACTTTGTAATGAAATCCATGGTAATGTGCTCTCATTTCCATTTCGGGACTTCCAATAGTTGTAACTTACCATACGGCTTTTGGTGTTCGACTTTAACTTGCAAACACGTGACACATTGTTTAACATACTTTACAACATCACGTTTCATGCCCGGCCACCAATACTCTTTCTTCAAATCAAGATACATCTTCGTCGCGCCCGTATGAATGGAATACTTTGACTTATGTGCTTCGTCAAATAGCACTTGTCAGTAATCTCCCATTCTAGGCACCAACACTCGTCCTTAGAAGGACAATAAACCATGCGGGCCTAAGGTAATAGGCTTCGTTTGCCCCACGATTCGTTCTTCATACTTGTTGTTAACAAAAGCTTCAATTTGAATTTCACCAAGCTTTACAAGAAAATCGTTAGTAATAATCATGCGTAACGATCCTACTCGTATCACCGGATATTGACTCTTTTGACTTAACGCATCCGCGACCACATTCGCCTTACTCGGATGGTAAAGTATCTCACAATCATAATCCTTTACCACATCCATCCACCTAAGTTGACGATAATTCAAATCTCGTTGATCAAAAAGATGTTTTAAGCTCTTGTGATCCGAATAAATCGTACACTTGACACCGTACAAGTAATGGCACCAAATTTTCAACGCATGAACCACCGCCGCCAATTCAAGATCATGAGTCAGATATCTCGATTCGTGTTCCTTTATTTGTCGAGAGGCATAAGCGATGACTTTACCTCTTTGCATTAGAACACACCCGATTCCATTTAATGAAGCATCACAATAAACCGTCATATCTTCTACCCCTTCCAGTAACACTAAGACCGGAGCTTGACACAACTTCTTTTTTAACAATTGGAAAGCGATCTCTTGCTCATTTTCCCAATTAAATCCAGCATTCTTCCTCGTCAATTTCGTCTATGGAGAAGCAATCTTAGAAAAGTCTGGGATAAACCGACGATAATAACCGGCCAATCCGAGAAAACTTCGAATTTACGTAGGCGTAGTCGGTTGTCCCTAACTCTTCACCGTCTCTGTCTTTCCCGAATCTACTTGAATACATTCTTTGTTCACAATATGACCAAGGAATTGAACTTCCCTTAGCCAAAATTCACATTTGGAGAATTTAGCATACAACTTCTCCTTCCGTAACATCTTCAATACTTCACACAAATGATGTTCATGTTCTTTCATACTTTTCGAGTAGACAAGTATCTCATCAATGAACACATGTTGGCACACTCGGTTCATAAGATCCATAAATGCCGTCGGTGCATTCGTAAGACCAAAAGGCATAACCACAAATTCAAAATGCCCATAACGCATTCGAAAGGCCATTTTCTCAATGTATTCCTCACGGACCCGCATTTGGTGATAGCCGGACCGTAAGTCAATCTTAGAAAAATATGTCGCGCCTTGGAGTTGGTCAAATAAATCGTCAATCCGAGGCAATGGATAACGATTCTTGATCGTCACTTTGTTCAACTCCCGATAATCGATGCACATCCGCATACTACCATCTTTCTTCTTCACAAATAAAATCGGAGCACCCCATGGCGAAGCACTCGGTCAGATAAAACCCTTTTCAAGCAACTCTTGGGTTTGATTCAACAACTCATGCATTTCTGTTGGTGCTAAACGATACGGAGTTTTAGCAATGTGAGTAGCCCCCGGAACCAACTCAATGCGAAATTCAACTTGTCTTTCCGCCGGAACACCCGGTAATTCATCCGAAAAAACGTCTTCGAATTCATTAACCACCGAAATTTCACGAATGGATGGTGGCTCTTCATGAGTATCAACTACATGAGCAAGAAAAGCCATGCCACCACTAATAAGAAAACGCCGTACCCGTGCATAAGTGAATAATGGCACAAGTCTTCTTCGTATCTCGCCATGAATAATTAACTCTCCCCCACTAGGGGCCTTCACACGAATAGATTTTTCATGGCATGCAATATCAGCTCTATAACGATCGAGCCAATCCATACCAATGACAATATCGAATTCACCCAAAGTCATCGGGATAAGATCAATTTTAAACGTTTCGGTGCCAAACACAATATCACAATCATTACAAACATCAACCCCTAGCACCATCTTACTATCCGCTATTTCAACTTCTACCGGATGACTTAACTTAGCTAGCGGTTTATCAAGCTTGATCACAAATTGAGGCGACACAAACGATAAATTAGCACCACTATCAAATAGTATCCTTGCCGGATTAGAGTTAACCATGAAAGTACCTGAGACGACTTCGTTGGATTGCTTGGCCTCATCATTGGTCATTAAATGATTTCGTCCCCTCGCCATCTCCGCTGCCTTTTCTAGCTTCTTAACTTGATCATTCCTCAAATCGGGACATTCCGTCCTTCGGTGCCCTTCCTTTTAACAATTGTAGCAAGTGAGCTTTGGTGTTGAAGATGCATTTGTACAATCGAGAGCCATGTGTCCTTGTCATCCACAATTATAACATTTGGGTCCAAAATCCCCGGATACACCCTTCTTCACACTACCAACACTCTCACTCGCACCCCTACTTTTCTTGTTGGAATGACTAGTAGCTTCAAACTTGTGACGACCCGAAAATTTCCGACCAAATTTAAACTTAATCTTTATATGATTTCGACACGATATGCAAAGTCTGTTAGGTTAAGTCTCAAAAATTTTGAACTATTTTCACATATGCATTTTACCCTTCGACCACTTCCGATGATTCACGAAAAATTGTTTGTAAATAAATATATTTATATATATATATATATATATAAATATAGGTATATATATATACACATATAATAAATTGAAATAATAAAATACAAAGTTAATTATTAGAACTACATAGGTAAAATAATATACAAAATAGTTAAATTGATATTAGAATGGATATATATATATAATTTATATATATATATATATATATATATGTATTATCATATTGTAATATAAATAATGTGTAGATATTAAATATTTAATAAATGTTATTATATAAAATATTATGTAATTATTAAATACTAGTACATAACTAATAATAATAAAAACTACAAATTAAAATATAAATGTTATAACAAATATTATTATTACTACCTTTATTATTATAAATATTAATACCAATAGTATCATTAATATTAATTAGTATTATTATTAATATTATTAGTAATATTATTATTATCAATTATTAATTATTAAAGCTAGTGAAATTATCATTATTATTATCAGTAATATTATTATATTATTATAATCAGTATTTTTAAATATATTATTATTATCTTATAAATAATAACATGATTATTATTAATATAATTATTATTAATATTACTAAAATATTTATATTGTTTATAACATATGAAAACAGAAAAGAAAAGAAAGATATGTACGAATCAGTTTCATATTACCATCAACTGTATGGATTTTTGTTTACTATCCCTGAATTGGTTACGAATAGAATTGAATCACAGATATACACAAAATCTGATAGAATCAAAATCAGATGTAATCATTCTGTAAGATACAAAGAATTGTCAGATATTAATTAGATTGAGAATCAAATTCAGTTGTGTATCAACATCACTTTTCTTTTTATATTATTCTATCTGTCCTTCCTATCTGCAACTTGTACCATCGAATCTTCACTTCAATAAGACAATCCAGTAACTACAAATTCAGTTGAAGGTCTTACTCAGCTTTTATTTCCTTCTGTTCCAGATTGATTCTTCTGGTCGACTACTTCCAAGGTATACAACAAAAGCTGTCAGAAATAAATATCAATAAAGTGTACGAATTTGTTAGAGGTCCTAATCTACTTTTATTTTTTTCTTATTTCTTTCTTCCTGCTCGAGATTCTCTATCGACCATAGCTGCACTATAAAACAAATTGATCGTACCTGTGAGTTCTATTTCAATCACTCAAATGCACAATATAAAAAAGGGGAAGAGAAATATTAAGTTACATATATGCATATATTACTTACACGTCCAATAAGCCATCACCATAAATGTTGCTTTAAGTAGCAATATAAAACCACCTTGGTTGGTATATTCGAAGAACACCACAAATCAACTAGCCAACACCAATCGTATACGACCACCACTCAAGGTGACCTGCTGCAATCCTTATCTTTTATTATTCCCATAGTATATATCAACAAAACTATCACCATATTGATCACTAGTTCTTACTACTACGGCTACGTTAACTCCTGTGTCAAATCAAATTACTAAACCATTGTTAGGTTAGTGTTCTGCCGCTTTTGAACTATCATCGAGCCACTTTCACAATTTATGAAACAACCACCCTCACTAATCTAACTCGTGCACACGAAAATCTTTTATTTCCTGTTGTTGTTGCACAAAACCCATGAATATCATCTACAACCTTGAACCACCGCCACCCTCGATTGTTCCTGCTACGGTTTCTGTTTACACTCGATGATCCGAAACAGTCTACAAACACACTGCTATTATTACAGCTCCTAACAAACCTGTTTTGTTTCTATGACTAACAAACAACTACAATCACATACTTGATATATATATTTTTCTTGTTTCGATTCAACAACAAACACCACACACCACCTTTTCCTTTCTTTCATGATCTTTCTCATGAAACCTACATAAAATCACCCTAGTAAACAACTATGAACATCATCAAACAAAACCTGCAACTCGCTACTCTACTGCTATATACCTGATTCTGTCTCCTTCGCTGCTACTATATTTTCTTGCTGCAGCTTGCACACTCTTATCTACTTGATGATACAGGCATCTACTACATCGTGTTTCTTTACTTTTATTTTTATTACTATTTTGGGTTGAAAGAAGAGAAAGAAAGAATTTGAGATAAAAGATGATGAAGATTGATTATAAATAAAAGATGATTTCACCGAATCCTTTTTATTTTACCTTGTGGTCGACAGATACCAACCAAATAAACCCCACAACCCACGATCCGATATAAAATATGCCTAATGTGTCTGTGTCGGTCGAATTAAATGGAATAAAGAAAAGAAGAACCAAACCCTCAACCAAATTAACTGTTACGATGGCAGGTTTTATATTTTGAGTTGGGCCACAATGCCGATAAATTGTCTTGGGCTCTTTAAACCTTCCTAAGCTGGACATATAAAAATGTTTGGGCCTGTAACAAAACTACCACGAGCAATAAATCCTGTAAAGACCTTCATGCTGCTGCTCAGTCGAGTTATAATATAGAAACAAGGATATGATGACGATTATTTACGTGAACTGATAAGATAATTAGGATTAGGATATTATAGAATGATGATTATGATCACAAGATTTATGATAATTGTGATTCATGGAAAGGATGATAAGTAACAAAAGATGATGAAGACCGAGAGATCGATGATTCACAATGATGTTAGATTAAGTTAAGATGATGTTTAGTTTTGGATGATGATTATAATTATGATTAGAGAATGATTACGACTAAGACTAATGAGATGATGAAGTGATAATGAAGGTTATTATGTTATTAATGAAGAAAGATGAAGATGAAATCACATAAAATAATAAGGAGTTATGAGGATTTAAATTACTAGGGAAATCAGAAAGCAACCATCGGAGGAATGTTTTGGACGTGTGGGTGTTGAATTAGAGGTCTTGGGTTCGAGCCTGGATTGTGGCGTTTCTTTTTAGAATAATAAGAAGAGGAAGAACAGACAGATGGAAGGGATATATGACTTTAATCAGGGATTATTTCAGGAAAATACGAAGTAGAGTATTGGTTAGGGGTGTTGTGTGTTATACGAGAGGTCACGGGTTCGAGCCCGGGCTGCAATATTATTTTGGAAGCTATTTTTCTTAAGGTAGTATACTTATTATTATTATTATTATTATTATTATTATTATTATTATTATTATTATTATTATTATTATTATTATTATTATTATTATTATTAACATAAATATTATTATTACTAATATCAATATTTTTATCATTATAATTACTACTAATATCATTATTAATATTATTATTACTAACTGTAACTTTAGCTTTAAATGTATCTTGTATATAAGATATAACTATATTTTTATAATCTCAAACTAAAAAGATAGATATTATAAGTTAGATACAAACATTAGATTTATAGAAGTATATATAATAAGTATACTACTTTTACTAATAAAATACTTTTTGTTCATTTACGTTTTAATATAAATCAAATTTATTAAAAATGTTATCATATTAAAAATTATGAGTATTTAAAAATATTAATACTAAGTACTTATTCAAAATATTTTAATAAAGTATATAATAGATTAATATGATAATTTTATAGAATATATATAAAATAAATATATTTAAGTAATTATTAATATTAAATTTAATATCACAAGTATATTACTAATATCAAAATATATATTTATTTGAATATTATTATATGTGTTAATATACATACTTGGTATAGGTTCGTGAATCAGAGGCCAACCCTGCATTGTTCAGTTCTGTCGTATGCATTTTTTTACTACAAAATATCGTATTGTGAGTTCATTTGCTCCCTTTTACTCTTTATATTTTTGGGACTGAGAATACATGCACTACTTTTATAACTGCTTTATTAAATGCTTTTGAAATACATTTTGAACTGCAAATACATGAAATGCTTTTATAAATGTTTGACGAGATAGACACAAACAAAACATTCCTCAAATGAATTATGTGGACGTGATAATTGCCACCATTGAATTATGTGGACGTGATAATTGCCACAATTGATATGAATATTTTTCCCCTGATTATTATTGCTTAGTAACCTAAGAATTAGGGAACATCACTAATTTTGAGAATTATTGCACGCCTAATTGACCCGAATCCTAAAGGTAGTTACCGGGTTTAACACCCCCACCCAGAATGTTCACTAGACGGAAGTGCTAGTGGGCGTGGTGTTTAGTACTTCGAAGTTTATATGATTATTATACAGACGAGATGTTCTGTTTTGGGGATATTATTATGCGCATTATATGTTAAGGTCGGTTACCAAGCCAAGCTATGAAAGCAATGAAAAGTGAATGTTATGTATCGAGAGAATGATTTTATACACAGGTTATGTGAATGTTATTTTTGTGCACGAGATATGTGTACGGTTACTAAGATTTATGAAAGATGAATTCGTACACGAGAAAGGTGTACTGTATTTAAAAGATATCGCATGTACATTACAGGTGGGTATAGGATTCGGGCCCATTTGTACCATGCAGCATTTAAATCTTGTGGTCTATCAAAATGATGAATTTTATTGTTTTATGATAAACCTATGAACTCACCAACCTTTTGGTTGACACTTAAAAGCATGTTTATTCTCAGGTATGAAAGAAATCTTCCGCTGTGCATTAGCTCATATTAGAGACATTACTTGGAGTCATTCATGACATATTTCAAAATACATTGCATTTGAGTCGTCGAGTTCATCAAGATTATTATTAAGTCAATTATAGATGGATATATTATGAAAGGGTATGCATGCCGTCAACTTTCGATGTAAATGAAAGTTTGTCTTTTAAAAACGAATGCAATGTTTGTAAAATGTATCATATAGAGGTCACGTACCTCGCAATGAAATCAACTATTGTGAATCATTTATAATGTATATGAACGGGTTCTTTCAAAACTTTCTCTTACCAAAAGTAAAGCCACTCTTTCTCAAAACGAGCGCCTCAAAACCTTTGGCCATATCGAACAACTCATCAAAAGTCTTCACCATGGTTACACTAATATTCTCTTGATAGTTGTCGTTCAAGATTCGATAGAAGTCTTCCTTCAACATTTTATCATTCTCGACAACTTGGCATCCCATAAAGTTGGATTTTCGCATCCCACCACAACTTGGCATCGCCCCTTAACATACTATACCCGTACCTTGTCTTCTTTTCGAGAGGACATTCACAAGTACGGAAAGCCCCCTCCATATCGGAGATCCAACGGGCACTCTTAAGTGGGTCCCGTTCGCCTTCAAAGGTGGGAGGATGAGAATCCTTGAAATTCTTGTAGTAGAAGTCTCGCCTTCCAATATTATCTTCCTAAAGAACGGCCTTAATTTGTTCTTTAACTAGGTCAACTACTTGCTCGTCGATTGAATCTAAGAACATCTTCTTAACATCTTCGAGAAACTCCGCATTTTGACTTTTAAAGATTGCCTCAACCTTAGCCGTAAACTCGGCGTCCTCACTCGTACCTCCGTCATGGTTTTCGGGTCAGTTTCTCGTCTTCATACTATAAAACGGAAATAGGTTAAACGATAAAATGAAAACACAAGACATAAAATTCATATACACCACACCGCCCCATCTTGCTCAACAATCGTCGTACATCGCTTGTTTGACACGATTTGAACTCGTAACTATGGTAACTAATCATTGTTACGTGAGAACATCGCATTAACTTGCTAGTACAACGTCTATCTCGCTTGATGATTGCAAACACAAAACAAAACAATTAGCGCATAGTTAGTTCACCTAAACCTAGGCACTAACAATCCCCGGTCCGACCCGTCTCCTACAAGTCCCGCATAAAGCGCATACATGATAAAGTCTAAGTCTAGGCACCTATCTCAAGTCGCCTAAATCCCTTAGACAATGCTCTGATACCACTTGTAACGACCCGACTTCGTTATTCCAAAAACACGCTTAAATTTTTTTTCTGAACCAACACATCTGGACGGCGTCCAGTTATCTGGACGGCGTCCAGCAGAGAAGACCTGGACGGCGTCCAGAGGATCTGGATGGCGTCCAAATGAACTACCAGATTCTGATCCCGGGGTCCAACTTACATGAGCGGAAAACCCGCTTCCCGACACTTTTAAACGAAACCCTTTTCACAACATGTCATAATAAGTAAAATTAAGAGGTTTCCATCATTAAAACAAGTTTTCACTACACCGGACCCACAACGGCCCGTCTTACAAGTTTCGCTTCAAAATACAAGTTTCGACCATAAGAGTTTAAATTCCAAACGACACCTAGAGCATGGTGTTTGGGATTAAACTACCCACATCTTGGTCAAACTTCAAAAACTAATCTTCTCAAAAGCATCCCCTATCCAAAAAAAAGCGGGAGGCCTCTAATCCAAACGAACGCCCTTACCCTTGTCCACACCGGAGGCAAAAAAGAGTAAACAACGAGAGGGTAATCAAAACGCTTAGTGAATGCAATAGTTATACACATACATATATAATATACATACTTGCATACACTTACACACACCGCAATATCGCTAGCAATAACAATTAGCATATAAACTCCAAGTATAAGCTAATCACCCCCAATTACCGTAACTAGCATAACCAATAGCATATTCACCAAATAATATATTATGCTATACAACAACTCATACACAAACTATATGGTTAACCATACGCAGGTCATGGTGTTACTGGCTCCGTGGTTCACACCATACGTAATGCTATGACGCTACCGGCTCCGTGGAAAACCATCACTACGCATTTGAGTCATACTCTTTTATATTGCTACCGGCTCCGTGGTTCACACTTTGGTGTTACCGGCTCCGTGGTTCACACCCCATTTTATAGTGCTACCGGCTCCGTGGTTCACACTTTATTTTATAGTGCTACCGGATCTGTGGTTCACACTTTAACGACTCGTGCTATAGTGCTACCGGCTCTGTAGTTCACACTACAACACACGCATCATGATGCTACCGGCTCCGTGGTTCACATCATAGCACACTCGCACATACTATGGCACTACCGGCTCCGTGGTTCATACCATAGCATACAAATAAATACACTATATACATATATGCATAATTATTCCACTCACCTTACGCCTTCGGTAAATGATAGACCAAGCTCGCAACCTTCAATGTAACGCGCCTATTACATTATGCATATAATCAATCATACAATCAAGTTGGTCAACCAACTCACTCACCACCCTAGTGTCATTTGACTCATAGTGCAAATGTGACCCAATTGCACCCTTAACTCTAACATTAAGTCAACTCCGCCCCAAAACCCGAACACTAGCCAATTTTGGTCTTAATATACCTTTTAACACAAGGTCATCGCATTTTCACACCCATTAAACAACTTAGGTCATCAAAGACTCCTTTGACCCATTTCAAAGTTAACACACCCATTTGGGTCACCACCATGTACAAATAGCACCCACTTACTCAATATCTAGGTGTGCTAATACTTAACTAACCAATTAAGACTCTTAAACACATTTATCATTTTAAAAACCCTAGGTTAGTCATCTTTGAGTCCTCATGACCCAAACTTACCCAAAAACCCCCAAATCACAAGCAAATGGGTTTTAAGTTCATCACTAACCCAAACCCTAACCCTTAAACAATTAAAGTAAGGAAATAAAGGTTAAGACTTACCACCACAATCGAAACGTAGCTAGGAAGTAGATGAACAACTTTACAACCCGAGCTTAAACCCGAAACTAGCTTCTTCCTCTTTAGATTGAGCTTTCTCACACTAAGACTTCATCTCTCTCTAGAATTGAAGTGGAAAGAGTAATTTTAGATGAAAATGGAGTTAAGTCACCCACCAAACTGATCTTGGGGCCCTAAAGACGTCTCATGTGTGAAATTACCAAAAAGCCCCTTCTAAATATCTAAAAACAAAACAGCTGGCCCGCCAGTTCATTTGGACGGTGTCCAACCCTTCAAAACAGGACGACGTCCCACCTTTTGGACGGCGTCCCAACCATCTGGGAAACAGGATCTTACTATATATATATATATATATATATATATATATATATATATATATATATATATATATATATATAACATATATAGTGAAGGAAGAACTAACCTGTGGATTTGCCATTGTTATTAGCTTGATTTCTTGATTTCTTGGTTGGTGTATTACTTGAAAACTGACAGAGACGAAGACTAGGTAGGATGGTGGTGACGGAGATGAAGCGTACGTGGTGGTGGTGAAGACGATGAACTGGTGGTAGTGGAGGTAGTAAAGGTGGTTACGAACTAGTTTGCGTACGAGGGAGAAGATGAACTCGGGTTTTTTTGTTTGCGAAATAATAGTGTTTTTTTGTGTGATCTTGCGTGTGGGGTTGTGTGTGTGTATCAAGTGAGTGGTGGAAAAGGGTTATAAACTAAATTAAATACCAAGCGCAAGGACGCAAGGTCGTAAGAACGCAAGTCCACTTGCGCCTTGCGTGCAGTCTAATTTATAGACGCAATACATTGTTTGCGTCTTGTTGACAAAATATGATTAAAAGAAGGTAGAATAAAATTACAATAACATTTAAGTAATCCGAATTGCATAGTTTATTACAAAGGGCCCTACGACCTAGTTTATTACATGACCAACCGAATTAAAACAAAACATTTAAGCAGCATGCAGAACCTCAACATTCAACTCCGCTCAATCAGAAGGATACACCAACTCATCTTCATCAGCAAAGAAGTTGTTCAAAAACATGACATAGGGTAATCCTCTCCCAGCAGCCGCTGGAAATCCCACCATTTGATTAGCAACCACATAAGCAAGATTAATTTGGATTTGTTCGATCAAACATATCAGAATCAAAACTTCAGTTACATATAGCTCCACATCATTATCATCTCAAAACATGACATTCCTCTTGACGACCCTCATCATCTGTCGATACTGGTCCTGAATATGTTCTTCCCTGATAATGACAGGACCACTGTTTGAAAAGTCAAAACCAGATTTGCACAGTCCCGAAACATAACCAGAAGTTGAGAACAAATTTCCTTCAGGTGGCCTCCTCGGGTCATGTGATGACCCGGAAATTTCTGACCAAATTTAAACTTAATCTTTGTATGATTAAACGTTTCCGACACGATAAGCAAAGTCTGTAATGTTAAGTCACGAAAGTTTTGGAACTATATTCATATAATCAATTATTCTTTGATTGTTCTCTATGATTCATGAATAATATATATATAACTTAATGTGTATATATATATATATATATATATATATATATATATATATATATATATATGATTTCAAGTTATTTAGTAAACGATATTAACATTCGATTATTGATTCGATTAGTATTTAGATAAGTTAACTAAAACATTTAAGATAAACCAGTAAAACACTAATTTACTACAGTATTTTCGATTTGCTACAGTACCCGAAAAGCTACAGTGTTTTCGAAAATCACTATTTGCTACAGTAAAAAAATTTGCTGCATTAACTTTGCTACAGTAAAACACTATTTCAAAATGAACACGTATATATTATATATATATATATATATTAACAAATAGCGAGACGATGATTTATCGAAATAAATGACCAAAACACTCAAGTGTATAAGTTACAATTCTAGTGATATAATTTAGGGATAATTTAAGGCTATATTTTGACAAAGGTACGTGTCCTAAAATGTAAATTACAAGTTTTCTCAGCGTACGAAGGGACATTCGAAAAACCGGAACCGGGACATAAGTCGAGTGACGACGTACGACTTATCGGAGCAAAAGTTACAAGTCAACTATGCACGTAAATTTAATATAATATATAATTAATTATATAAATTAAATAAATATTATATATATATTAATATTTAATTACGTCGACAAACTAAATTACAAAATCATTTGTGAGCTGGAAAAGGGGTCTATGCGATCGCATGGAGTCCCCTCACAACAGCCATGCGATCACATGGCAGGGAAATTCAGGCCACCTATAAAAGCTCATTCGATCTGGTCCAGTTTCATCAATCTATATCTCTCGATATCTTTCTCTATGTATATATTTATATATTATTATTATTATTATTATTATTATTATTATTATTATTATTATTATTATTATTATTAAAATTAATATTATTATTAATCTTATTATTATTAGTATTATTAATTAGTATTATACATAGACTACTACGACGAGGTTATGAGCTTGTCACTTTTAAAATGGATTTTCAAACGGGTTAAAGCTAAGGAAATTATGGGTTATTGCCAAGGAGATTATGGGTAATGTTCGGGGGTATATTTGTGAATCAAATCTAGTGTTTATCATCTCCGTTACATTTACGTACTTTCCTACAATATTGAATCTCAATATTGATACGTAAGCGCTCATATTTTATCTTTTATATATTAATTGTGTATCCATGTCTAGTGCTCGAGTATATATATTTATACATGCTTGTATGCTAAATTTTGTCGTTAAACAGTTTATGATGAATCACGAATTAAATACATATGTTACTGGTAAAAGGTATATGATATGCATGTTTTTGGAAAGCTGGCGAAAAATCAAAGACTTTTCATTTAGATATCGAATAGTTTCGATGAACGTATTAAGAGATATGATCAACTGAATTATGATTGACGTTAATTGAAATTGCTTTTGAATATGCAATTAAGATTTAAACAACTTGTTTACGAGATTGATAAAATGGATTTTTGAATATTACCAACCGAGTAAATGACTCTTTATATAAGGTATGTCTCGTTTTATTGAACTAATGTCAAAATTGACTTTTTGAAACGACTTTGGATAACTTTTGTATGTCGATCTCGAGCATTAGGATTGTGATACACTATGACCTGACCTAGCTTGATAGACATTTATTGACCAACATATGTTCTCTAGGTTGAGATCTACGATTATTTGGTAATCCGAGTTTCGATCACATTTTGGTGAACGACTTTATATGCTGCTAAGGTGAGTTTCATTGATCCCTTTTTAATTGCTTTTGCAATACATTTTTGGGCTGAGAATACATGCACTTTATTTTAAACGCAATGGATACAAGTACATACTAAATTCTACACCGAGTTTAAACCCAAAATCCCTTAGCTTTGGTAACTAGTAACTGCCGGTTATAAGAACTGGTGGGCGCGAGTAGTTATATATGGATCCATAGGGCTTGATATCCCCGTCCGAGCTAGAGCGCTAGCCTTTTAACAGACGTATGCTATTTGAGAAGCGTACACCTTTGTTTGAGTGTTTTATTAAGATGGTTATACAAAGGGTACAAATTATATATACGTTAAGTTTAGTTACCAGGGTGCTTAATTTTGTAGAATATTTTGATAAACGTTTCTAGATGAAACAACTGAAATCTTGTGATCCACCTTTATATACAGATTATGCGAAACACTAAAACTATGAACTCACCAACCTTTGTGTTGACACTTGTTAGCATGTTTATTCTCAGGTTCCCTAGAAGTCTTCCGCTGTTTGCTTATATGTTAGACAAGCTATGTGCATGGAGTCTTACATGGCATATTTATCAAGGAAACGTTGCATTCACCAAATCATCACCATGTATCTTATTTTGACTGCATTGTCAATGGAAGTACTATTGTAAACTATTATTTATGGTGATTCTCTATATGTAAAAATCATCAGATGTCGAAAACCTTTAATTTAAATATTCATTTATGGTGTGCCTTTTCAAAATAATGCAATGTTTACAAAACGTATCATATAGAGGTCAAATACCTCGCAATGAAATCGATGAATGATGTGTTCGTCCATATGGATTTGGAGCGATCGTCACAGGTTACTTTTCACATCCTTGCTGAGACTGAAAAACTTGAAATCCCCCGCTGGGATTTCCAGGTTCTCAGCAAACTCCTCTAATGTCCAATTGTATGGATAACCAAATATGTTCAAGTGAACACACTTCAATTTACGTGGATCAAACACGTAGTTTGCATAAAATTTACTAACAAGTTTGGGATAGTACGCATTATCTTGAGGTTGATGGAGAAACGCTCTAGCACTAATTCCCCACCAGTACGCAGAAAAGTTAGGTTGAGCAGCAACATAACAACCAGTAAGAATAGGACGATCAGTCACTAGTCGTCGTCTTTCTTCAACCTGTTGTTCTGACTCTCCTTGTGAAACTCGTCGTGGAGCTCTTCCTTCTATGGATATTAACTGAAAAGAACAACACACTAAAATTAATCATCATTAACACAATTCATAAATACTAAAATTAGTGAAAAAAATGCTTAAAAGAGTACCTTAACATGGCTATAATCTCTGAATTGATTAGGTTTTGAATTTTTATGAGACAGTGAATTCAAAGTTCCAGGTAATTCTAAATATAGGGTAAAAATCTTATCCGACCAAAATTAGGAAATCTGACGAAATCTTATCAAGAAAATCCAATTCTGATAAGATAAGGATGCAAGGTTGCAAGACGCAAGGACGCAAGCGTGCGCCTTACGCGGGCAAGACGCAAGGCTCCTTGCGTCTTGCGAGGGCTATCTGGCAAAATTTTTTTGGCTCCAGGGCAATAAATGGGATGGGATTGGGCATTTTGGCTATAATTCCATAAATCAAATTCAAATTCAAATACGTTATTAAATAAAAGAGAAAAGTCCAATGCTCCAATGCTTTCAAGCCTATTGCTTTCAAGCCCAAGTATGCTAGCGTAATAAAAAAGACCTAACATACGTAATGATGTAAACTTTTTAATCAATACAAACACATTCTTTAACTTTTTTTTTGAACGGCGATTTTTGCATCAGCAAATCATTTATTTCAACGACCCTCATCATTTGCACGTAACACACACGTTAGGGTGAAAACCCGATCGACGGTACTCGGAAACACATCCATACGGGCACTGTCCGAGTAGAGGTCCGTGAACGGATCCGGTAAAACCTCTCAGCCAGTATTCTTTTAATGAGACACATTCTCTCACGAAGATATTTAAATTAGTGACCTCAATCCAGGCATCCCACGTAATGTGAGGGGTGAACTTGGGAATTAATTGTGTGTGCAAAGATTCGAACCCGCATCTCCCCTGTGACAAGAATGCGTCAATCCACTACACCACATTCGCAACTTCACATTCTTTTACTTTTTACATGTTCAAGAGTCAACACATCATCAATGAAGTTCATGCTAAACAATATATATACATATTAATCGTACTAAATACTTCTTTTATTTTTTAAAAGATTGGTGATGAGGATCAAAGGATCCGTTGGAAGACAAACGCTCTTCACAACAATAATTTAAAACACAAGCGTGTTCTTAATACGAAAATATGTACGTATACTCACGACATATTAACACAATAAAAACTAAGAGTTTTATTAATTCAAAAAGGAGTAGATAATAGCTTCTATTACAATGTTACGGTATACATATATAAAACAAATGCACCGACTTAGGAGTTGACACGACTTTGGACTCTAACCTCTATTAGGAAATAATATATTTTTAAACTAATAGATATAGATAATAATCCTAAAAAAATAAAACAATCTTTAACTTTGGCTCCAAGCAATTGTCTTGATCCAATTTAATTAACGTTCTACATCAGTCTTCCCCACTTGAAAAGAACTCGCCCTCGAGTTCCAACTCAAATAAGGTGATATACCTGGATCAAAGATAAACCAATCAATAACAACTCAGTGAACAGCGCAACTCACATAAATGGATATGCTGGGTCAAATATAAACACACCAATTACAAATTCATCATTGCCATTCGAAATAAGTTTGTTACAACCTCTTGCAAAATTCGTATCCTCTAAAACCCCTTGACCCTTCTCCCATTCTTGAAAAGAACTCGACCTCGAGTTCTCAATGCCCAGTTTAAACACGAACAAATCTCCTTCATTAATCCTCTTGCTTGCATCTATGAAGTTATTCAAATGAACATATGATATTTTCTTGCCTCCATAATCTTTTGAAACCGCTACAATTTCACCTTTATCACGGATACTTTCACTATTCGTGGCTACTTTACATACAGATAAATTCCCTTCTTTTAAATTAGAGCCTAACAAGTTCGAATCTTCTTCAACACTAATGACAACTTTATCATTATGCATCCTCTCGAAAATAATTTCTTTTTCTGGATTCGAGGCCACATTTTCTGCTTCAAACTGACTCTCTTCAACTATTTTATCACGCTATGCTTAAGCACAAAAGACGGTCCGTTAACCTTTGGATAGAGTATCGGTCCTCCTCATCCTTCTAACGAGGGTTTGGTGATGCCAGCGAGAGTGATGTGTGCGGCCATCGTCGAACTTTCGATAGGTAAGTGCGGATCTCCTTGGATGGGTACAATGTATGATATCAGATAGAAGAAAGGATGTGTCGGAAGAATTCTTAGCGGTCTAAGTAGGTTAAACCATCCTAAAGGTTCACTAATAAGGAAGTCCATTTTAAACGTTTTAATTAATCTAAATTAAGCTAATATTATCTAACCTAACTACGGTAAACTAGTAACTTCTGATAGAGCTAGTCTCGGTCAAAAGGGTCTGTTAAAAACTAACTAATCTAAACAGGCTCCAAATCGTACTACCGCTCCCCGGCAGCTGCGCCAAAAATTAACTCTCTCCTGATATGCCCGAATCAAATGGTTTATTTGTGCGGTGTTGTTAGGTCGCAAAACGTCAATTCAGAATATCAATGGGAGAAGCTGATTGTTTAATTTATATATGCTTGGCCTAAATCTATTATTCCGTCCTATGGGTTAGCAAGGGCAAATATGACCTATGGTCGTTCCTTGAGCGGTCGAATTTGAAACAGAGTTTATTCAGATAGTTTAGTGATTAAGATTGGGTTTGTACACAATTTAGTATCTAAGACTAGTGGCTAGGTACACCTTGTGTGGAGAGGTAGGATCCTTTTGGTCCCAATAAATTGGCGACTGTTCGGAAAATCCAATAACCAAGTCCAACTGATTTATTCTAGACACCACTTTTATCTGAAATATCAAATTATGTAAAGGCAATAGTTGGGTTGAATAGTTTATATAATTGTAATTAAGATATTAAAGCAATATAATTAAAATAAGCTAGCTAGCATGCAATAGCTAAGGGCAGAGAAGACGTGGTTCACCATGATTTAAGATAACATAGTGTCAGGATGATTGCGAGACACTCATTGAATATATATACCTTGGTGTAAACACTAGATTCCATACTAAGCGATTTCCCGATTAGCATGTCACGAGGAACTAGGCTTTGAAGATTCTGATCGGATGGGCTATGCTCAACTCCCGACGCTTTATCTGGTTTAAGAATATAAGCGGCCCATCTTGGATGCAGTGCATACCTTAGGCGCACGAATAAAGTAGCATAGCCATATTTTCGATCAAATTTAAACTTAGTCTTCATATGTTTCTGACACGATAAGCAAAGTCTGTAATGTGAAGTCTCAAAAACTTAGAACTGTGTTCATGTAATCATTTGACCTTTGATTATTCCCAACGATTCACGAACCACTAATTATAGAATATATATATATATATATATATATATATATATATATATATATATATATATATATATATATAATTTGATATATATATATATATATATACATATATATATATATATATATATATATATATATTAATTTGAAATATAAATCTATATGAATTAAGTAATTTGGTAAATAAAATAATAAATGATATTACTATAAATCAATATAAATATGAAAAAATATGAAAAATATGATGAATATATATATTATATATAATTTCTATACATAATTATTATTATATGTATATTGTAAAATATACTAAAAGGTATCTAACATTAATACTCAAAGGTAAGATATTATAAATAATCACTAAATATTATATGATTAAAAATATATAATCTTAATATATAACAAATAATTAAAGTTAAAATATAATTGTTATAGTACTTTCAATAGTAAAATCAATATTAGTATTATTGATAATATTACGTTAGATATATAACATATAGATATGAAGTTTATCATACATAAATGTTTGTGTTCTTGTTATTAATACCATTATTCTTATTAATATTATTACTTTTATAATTACCATTAATATTAAGAATCATTGTTATAATTATAAGTTATCATTGTTAAAAACATTATTAATATAACTAGTAGTAAAATTTTAACTTTAGTTATTATGATTTATATTATTATTATCAGATATTATTATTAAAATATATAAAATTTAGTAATCATTATAATATAATACATAATATATAGTTATATTACATAATCGATAATAAATAAATATTAAAATATTAAATATAGTTGTTATAAAAATATTGTTATTAATTTTAAATATTAATAAAATTACTAGTGTTATTAATATCCTTATTTAAAAAAAAAAAAATATATATATATATATATATATATATATATATATATATATATATATATATATATATATATATATATATATATATAAGAAATTTGATATATTTCTGAAAACCCTATTTTCAATGCGTTCATTACCATTGAACGTAAAATCCTGAGAATTCATCAGAATTCATTAGGTCGCCTGAACCAAATCGGGTGTCAACCGTAAGAACGGTGGTTGTATAGCATGGTCGAAGACAGGACCTTGTGCCAGACCGAAAAATTATAGGGTGATCTTTACTATTTCTCCTACAAAGGATAGTAATTGCATCTGACAAGTTGTGGAACATGAACATCTGCATGTCATTAGACATTGCCTTAACGGTTACTTGTTCATCGCTTTCCTTTACAACCGGAAAGTAGTTTACCGAAAGGTAATATACGGAGCAAGTATACTGGACGTGTTGCTTTCCTAATACAAGGTTAGCAAGTGGGTGGCACAAAACCGTAAGTTTTGAGCTAAAATTTTAAAATCTGAAACCTACAAAACCCACAAAAACATTTTGCAAATACCGGTGAAGGGTTATTCCGAAAAACTTATCTAGGGTAAAAGCTAGAATGAATTTTCAAAAGATCAAATGTTTTCATAAAGATCCAATTTCCTTAAGGATCTAAATTTTCATAGTCATGTCGGACTGTAAACCACATCGTTACTATCATTGTTCATACCGCCGTATTAAAATCACTGATGTACAAAGTGTGAAGAATAAAGAAGTGATTTAAGTATGTTTTTATTTCAAGTTCTATATTGCTTGAGGACAAGCAACGCTCAAGTGTGGGAATATTTGATAATGCTAAAAACGAACATATATTTCATAGCATTAACCTTCCAGAAAGACAAGCTTTTAGTTGCAATTGTTCTATTTACAAGTAATATTCGTTTAAATAAATAAGTGCGAAGACAAAAGAAGAAAATGACGATTTGAAGACGCAAATGACCAAAAAGCTCAAACGTACAAGTTACAATCCAAGTGGTTCAATTTATTGATGAATAATGTCTAAATATTGATAAGAGTACAAGTCGCAGAACGCAAAGTACAAGATATCTAAGCGTACGAAAGGACGTTTGATATTACTCAAATTAGTCATATCTTTAGTCGTAATATCACGTCCTATTGTTATTTATTTCATATGTAAACATAGTAATTCCGTTTGTGTTTCATAGTATTGTAGTATAGTCTAGAATCATTGTAAACTTGAAGAAATATGAAGATTATGTATGATAACATCTCAGAGATCAAAAACAAGACCAGAAACCCAAAGACAGAAGAGTGCGCTCAGCACACCACAAAGGGTGCGCTCAGCGCACATTGCATAAATTTGATCAGAGGATTTCTTGGCCAAAACCAAAGTGCGCCAAACGCACTTTTTGATGGTGCGCGCCGCGCACAGTGGTGCGCTCAGCGCACTCATACACGCACTTTTAACAGAAAAGAAGATTTGAACGTGCGTTGTCGAGCTGTAAAGGAAAAAGTGAAGTAGGTGAGAGTGCGCTCAGCGCACCCTTACTGTGCGCGGCGCGCACATTGCTTTTCACCAACTTTTCAGTTTATTTAATTCCATTTCCAGTTTCATTTCAAGAGTACCAGTTTCTTTTCTGTTCAGAGACGAAAACATACGATTTAAAGCAGTTCTTGGGCTTATCAAAGTGCATCTAAGCACTCAAATCATTGAAGAATCCAAGATCATTCAAGAGCTTCATCCACGATTACTCCTAAAAGGTTAATCTTGTATTTACAATGAATTCTATCTTTGTTACTATTGTGTTTAAGCTTTCAAGCATGATTGTTGGCTAGTCCATCTTATGTTCATCTAGATAAATAACCGAGATGTTGAATGTTTACTATTGATTGATGGTTATTATGTACGATAGTTTGATGTTTGAATACAAGAACCATTCTTGTTAAGTTTAATCCTTTCGATTCAACTAGTTGATATGTTCATTTGATTAAGAAACATCATCTTGTTAAGTTAATATATTGATTTACACCTAGTGACATGTGTTTATCCGTCTTTTACCAAAAGGGATAAGTTGAGTTCAAATGGTTAATTTACATAAGAATGTAAGAACGACTCTTGTAGATACTTTGGAATAGCTTAATTAGTATGTGTAATTGTCTAGGAGAATGACCAATCCCTTAGAATCTATTATACACACTTTCAACTACCTAGTTCCATCAATTGACATGTGTTAGTGATTTGCCTTAACTAGTGACGTTTATAGGGATCTTATTATAACACTTAGTTAATTATTTGGGTTGGGTAAATTGAGCATTTAACTGGACCAAGGGAATGAACTAAGTTAAACCTTTAGTTGATATAGGAGTGGATCATGTACAACACACCATTGACTTGATCATTCTTCAAGTCTTCAAACTAGTTGAATTAGTTGATTACAAATAGGAGGTCTTAGATGACAAGAACATCACTTGCGTCGTGTAATCCCGTTTGAGTGTTTGCGCAAGACTACTCTTGGTGAACCAATTAATTAGTTCTCGTGCATAATCAATCAATCCGATCTTAATCCTAAATAACATTCAACATTAAGGGTAAAAAGTCTAGATGAGCATATTTCTCTAATTTGATATCAAAATTATCTTTCTGTTTTCATAAACATAAAATACCAAAAATATTATTATTTTTTAATCTTATTCATCACTTGATTCGCCTATCGTAAAAGGGCAAACCAAAATATATCTTGTACTTGTAATTTTCTTAGTTAATCACAATTTAGTCTGTAACCCTAATTTGATTTAGATACTGTCCTTGGAACGATACACGGATTTTACCATTTACTATACTACTACACGATCGGGTACACTGCCCGTTAGTGTGTAGCAATCTCTAATCGGTAATTTTTCCATACTATTTCATACAATAATTTATATACCACGTTTTGCACATCAAGTTTTTGGCGCCGCTGCCGGGGAAAGTTTTGTGTCAAAATAGAATTGTTAACTAATTTGTGATTAAGTAGTTTCTTAAATATTTTAAATTATTAATAGTCTTTGATTTAATTTTGTAGAATCGGTGCGTTTAATAGTTTTGTTAGTTGTGTGTTTGACAGATTTTAGGTTGCATATGCCACATACCCGAAGTTCAGATTCTCCATTACTTACACCGCTTACAGAACCTGATAGAAAGCTTGGTAGGATTCCAAAAGAAGTACTTGAACTTTTTGAATCTTCATCAAAGCAGGAAACTTTTGATTCAGAATCAAGTACAACCAAGCTGAGATATTCTGAATTTGGTGAGCCCATTCATCCTCCAAAATTTGAAATGGAAGGAGAAGCAAGACCGGTGGTACCAAGACAATCAATGGCGGCCAAGATGAAGGCAACCCGAATCGGACAAGGTAGTGCTATTACTCCGCCCACTGGTGAGGTAAATTTTGAAATAAAAGGACCTATTCTCCAAATGATTAATAACAGGTGTCAATTTGGTGGTGGTCCGAATGAAGATGCAAACGAACATATTTGTCTTTTTCAAGAGATATGTCTTCTTTTCAAACTTAAACCAGACACTGACCAGGCCATATTTTTAAGAATTTTCCCATGGACACTCCACGGGAAAGCACGAAGTTGGTTAGATTCATTGGCCAAGGCTACGATAGAAACTTGGGATGGTATGTTGGAAAATTTTCTTAAGAAATATTTTTCAGCATCTAAGTCCGCGAGACTCCAACACGAAATTACCCAATTTTGTCAAAAGCCGGTGGAAACCTTGTACGAAGTATGGAATCAATTTTTCAAAATGCTAAGAGGTTGTCCAAATCATGGTTTGGATACCTTCCAAAAAGTCCAAATCTTTTACAAGGGTTGTGATGTTGCAACCCGAATTTCCATTGATCAAGCGGCCGGAGGTTCACTTATGGACAAAACCGAGCAAGAGGCTTATGAGATAATCGAGAAACTAGCCGATTATTCTCATGAGTGGTATCAAGAACAACCAATTACTCGTAATGCTCAAGTCCAAAGCGCCGGTGCTTATGATGACCTTAGTTCCCTAAGTGTGAAAATAGACGGTGTTGCTCGAAACATGGACAAAATCACCAAGGAAATTCATAGTATGAAGGTAGGATGTGAATACTGTGGTGGTCCCCATTTAGGAAAAGATTGTGATGTCGATTTAACAATGGCTCAAAAAGAAGAAGTGGCTTTCATAAGCCAAAGAAATAATAATCAATTTCAAGGAAGAGTCCAATTTAACCGAAACTTCAACAACCCCTACAACCCTCAAGGTTAAAATTCCAATTACCAACAAGGGTCAAGTAGTGGGTTCCAACAACAAACTCCGGATTTTTATCAAAAACCCCAACAGGAAAAAAAAAAAAAGTCAAATTTGGAGAGTATGTTGGAAAAGTTGATTGCATCACAAACCCAGCTTGTTACAAACATAAATCAAACGAACGAGAAAAACGAACACCAGTTTAGGAACCAACAAGCCTCAATTCAGAATTTGGAGAAGCAAATGAATGGTTTAGCTAGTTTTCTTAGTGAGAGAAAACCAGGAAGTTTACCGGGCGATACTAATAAGAACCCCCTAAATGAGCACGCTAATGTTATCACCACACAGAGTGGTCTAGCATACGAATCTCCAAGAATGCCCAAAGATTCTAATTTCAGTGTTCCGTTGAACAAAAATGATGAACCGGTTAAGGAGCTGGAACAAGTGGTTGAGAAGGAAGAACGGGAAAAACCCGTAGTGAAGCCATATCAACCACCGCTCCCATACCCAAGGAAACAACAACAAGAAAGGTTCGAAGCCGAAAGGTCAAAATTTTTAGATATGTTTAAACAAATTAACATAAATATGCCTTTCATTGATGTGATTTCAGGTATGCCCAAGTATGCTAAGTTCTTAAAAGACTTACTTACTAATCGGAAGAAAATGGAGGAACTTTCATCCGTCACCATGAATGCTAATTGTTCCACAATTTTGATGAACAAAATACCAAAGAAGTTAGCAGATCCTGGGAGTTTTACCATACTATGTCTTCTAGGAGATTTGGAATGCATTAAAGCATAGCGGATTTAGGGGCTAGCATTAATTTGATGCCTTATTCATTATATGTTAAGCTAGACCCCGGGGTGCTAAAACCAACCCAAATGGCAATTCAACTAGTAGACCGCTCTGTTAAATTCCCTCGTGGAATTTTAGAGAATATGTTAGTAAAAGTGGGTACCCTAGTATTTCCGGCCGATTTTGTAATTTTGGACATGGAAGAGGACACACGTGTGCCTCTTATATTGGGTCAACCTTTCCTCAATACCGCTAGAACTGTGATAGATGTTCATGGGCAGAAATTGACCCTTAGCATTGAGGATATTAAGGTTACCTTTTCCGTTGACCATGCCTTGCAATACCCTGAGTCTACTGATGATAAATGTTATTACTTGCAAATCGTATACACGTATTCAGAATTATTGCAGGAATTTCCAGAATTGCAAGGTTCGGGAGAATGCATTTTGGCAGAAGGTGATGAAGAGAACATGGTGGAAGAAGTGGAGATGTTTACTACCTTGATGGCTAACGGTTATGAGCCAAATGATGAAGAATACAGAAAGTTGAATTTAAAAAATGAGTACCGATGTAAGACATCGATTGAAGAACCTCCTGTTTTAGAACTGAAGCCACTTCCAAGTCACTTGGAATATGCTTACCTTCAAGAGGATTCTACTCTGCCGGTTATCATTTCATCCGAACTCTCTGTAAGTGAGAAGTCTAAACTTGTTTCCATGTTAAAAGCCCATAAATCGGCTCTAGCATGGAAAATTCATGACATCAAGGGTATAAGTCCCTCTTATTGTACACATAAGATTTTAATGGAAGATAACTATAAGCCATGTGTACAAAGACAAATGCGACTGAACCCTAATATGCAAGAAGTTGTTAAAAAGGAGATTGTCAAACTCCTTGATGCGGGTCTTATTTACCCAATTTCGGATAGTCCTTGGGTGAGTCCGGTCCAATGTGTACCCAAAAAGGGTGGCATGACCGTTATCACCAACGAAAACGATCAATTAATTTCCACTAGGACTGTCACGGGTTGGAGGGTATGTATTGATTACGAAAAATTAAATGATGCTACCCGAAAAGACCATTTTCCCCTTCCTTACATTGATTAAATGTTGGAAAGGTTGGCAGGAAAGAACTTTTATTATTTTCTTGACAGTTTCTCGGGATATTTCCAAATCCCTATAGCACTCGAGGACCAAGAGAAAACCACCTTTACATGCCCTTATAGTACTTTCTCCTATCGACGTATGCCCTTTGGCTTATGCAATGCTCATGCTACCTTTCAAAGGTGTATGGTAGCTATTTTTCATGATATGATTGAAGACTTTATGGAAGTATTCATGGATGACTTTTCAGTCTTCGGTAATTCTTTTGACTCATGTCTTAATAATCTTGAGCGTATGTTGATAAGGTGTGAAGAATCTAATCTTGTGCTTAAATGGGAAAAATGCCATTTCATGGTAAGAGAGGGCATTGTATTAGGTCATAAAATTTCTTGTGCAGGATTGGAGGTGGATAGAGCTAAAGTGGAAGTCATAGCCAAATTACCACCACTGACAAATGTGAAAGGTGTAAGAAGTTTTCTGGGGCACGCCGGTTTTTATCGACGGTTCATTAAAGATTTTTCTAAAATTGCAACCCCAATGAACAAACTTCTTGAGAAAGACGCTCCATTTGTCTTTACGGACGATTGTCTTATCGCCTTTAACCTCCTTAAAGCAAAGCTCACACAATCACCCATTCTCATATCGCCGAATTGGCCAATTCCATTCGAACTTATGTGTGATGCAAGTGACTTTGCTATTGGTGCCGTCTTGGGGCAAAGAATTGAAAAACATTTTCAGCCCATTTATTATGCTAGTAAGACATTGTAAGGAGCCCAACTTAATTACACTACCACCGAGAAGGAACTCCTGGCAATTGTCTTTTCGTTTGATAAATTCCGATCCTATTTGGTACTAGCAAAGACGGTTGTCTATACAGACCATTCAGCATTAAAGTACTTGCTTGCTAAGCAAGATGCTAAACCCCGGTTAATACGTTGGGTCTTGCTTTTGCAAGAATTCGACATTGATATTAAAGACAAAAAGGGGGCCGAAAACCTTGCTGCCGATCACCTTTCTCGCCTTGAGAACCCGAATCTTGAGGTTCTCCATGAGACTGTTATCCAAGATAACTTTTCGGACGAAAATCTCATGAAAATTGAGAAAATTGATGATCCTTGGTTTGTTGACATAGCCAACTATCTTGCGGGTGAATTCCTAGAAACTGGTATGTCACATCAAAAATGAAAGAAATTTTTCAGTGACTTAAAATACTATTTTTGGGAAAACCCGTATCTCTTTAAACGGTGTCCCGATGGGATAATCCCTCGATGTGTCTCCGGGGAAGAATGCAATCAAATTCTTCTCCAATGTCATCTTGGTCCCACTGGTGGACATTTCGGACCCCAAATCACGGGGAGAAAAGTCTATGAGGCCGGTTTTTATTGGCCTACCATCTTTAAAGATGCCCACCGTATATGTAAATCATGCGATTCTTGCCAAAGGGCAGGAAAGATTAGTCAAAGAGACGAACTGCCTCAAAACATAATCTAAGTTTGTGAGGTTTTCGATATTTGGGGCATTGATTTCATGGGACCATTCCCAAAATCTCATTCCAACCAATACATACTCGTTGCCGTTGACTACGTATCAAAATGGGCTGAGGCAAAGGCCCTCCCCACAAACGATGCACGAGTTGTTGTAACTTTTCTTAAAGAGCTTTTTGCCCAGTTCGGTACCCTGAAGGCTTTAATTAGTGATCGTGGTACCCATTTTTGCAACACTCAATTAGAAAAGGTGTTAAAACGATATGGGATAACCCATAAAATTTCTACATCTTATCACCCACAAACAAGTGGGCAAGTTGAAAATACGAATCGGGCACTTAAAAGGATCCTTGAGAAAATGGTTGAATCCAATCCTAAGGTGTGGTCAACGAAGCATGACGATGCTTTGTGGGCATTTAGAACCGCCTACAAAACTTCTATTGGAACCACACCTTACCGCCTAGTCTATGGGAAGGCATGTCATCTCTCTTTGGAGATAGAGCACAAATCACATTGGGCTCTTAAGACTTGTAATCTCGATCTTGAAGACGCGGAAAACCTTCGTTTAAACCAACTAAATGAGTTGGATGAGTTGAGACATAACGCCTATGAAAACTCGCTCATATACAAGGAAAAGACCAAAGTTTGGCACGATAACCGTCTTAAGAATCCGAAAGATTTTAAAGAAGGTGATCGTGTTTTGTTATTCAACTCACGATTTAAACTTTTCCCTAGAAAACTCAAGTCCCGATGGATGGGACCATTTGTTGTTTACAAGGTTTTTCCGTATGGAATGGTGGAATTACGGAATGCGAAGGGTGATACGTCTAAGGTAAACGGACACAGGGTCAAACTATATGTTGATGGACCCATGAACATTGAAGATGAGGTAAAACTCATTTTCAACCCCAAAGCTACCTAAGTTTGGGGGAAGAGTCGGGTGAAGCGACTCGTTTTTAAAACCTTCACAAATGTAAAAAATAGGTTTTTGTGTGAATTACATGATTTTGAATGATTTTAATTTTTGTTGAATGCCATTACGTTCACCAATCTGTTACCAACCTCCCTGTACTGACCAAACGCGAAAAACAGCTGAAAAACAACTGTGCGCGCCGCGCACCCCTCAGATGTGTGCTCAGCGCACTTTGTAAAAACTTGGTCAGAAGAATTTTGAGCTCGGAGCACAAGTGCGCGCCGCGCACTCCAAAGTGTGCGCTTGGCTCACTCTTAAATTTTGGTCGGATCTGCTTCAAATTTTTGTGGGGTCTACGATTTTATCTCCTCTTTTACACCACACACTCGATTTTCATCCATTCCTCACCCACAATTGCAGATCTTTTTCTCTCTTATTCTAAAACACTTCAAAACCCTAATTTAAATTCTTCCAAATCTAACCAAGTCTTCTCAAATCAAAGCCTAAATCAAGATGCCTAGGGTATGTTCATATGATTTCACTTAATTTTCTTTCCAATACTTCGATTTCATGCTTAATTTTTTGGATTGCTTAAGAAATTTATGTGGGTTTTCTTGAATTGATAATTGTTCTATACATTAACATGCTTTAGGTTGTTATAATTGACTTGTATGCCTTGAAATCATATTACATTGTGTTTTTAGGATATATTCATGATTCTAGGGTTTATGTAGAATTTAAATCCGAATTTTGGCTTTGAATTTAGTTAAATTTGGTTCCTAGCTAAGTGTTTGTGAATGTTTGAGATAATTTGTGTACTTCATAAGTATGTATCACATTTTGAGCATGACATGGTTAATGTTTTGGAAATCTAACATATTTTGGTTCTTAATTGATATAAATACTTGAAAAAATTGTTAAGTTTCTATTACTTTGTATCTAATGTGATAGTTTGTCAAAGGGATGAGAATGATATGAGGTTCATGTTCAAATTTGGTTTCTAGAACGCTAGACTAGTTATGTTGATCTTGGATCTTTTGAGAAAATGTTTACATGAATGATTAACATGATTATGTGCTATATGTATTTTTGAACATATACTTGATTTATGATGAACTCACACTAATGCATACTATTGTCTATGCGCCTCTTTTGTTTTGGTGTATGTTTTATGTGTGCAGTACAACTTTAGATCAAGGGGAAATCAACAACAAGAAGACCTTCCCACCGATACCGAGAAGAACAAGATTCTTCATATGAACAAAATTCTCCACCAAATGAACGACAATCTTCACCTTAAGGATCACCGGATCAAAATGATCCAAAGGTTTGGTTAGCTTATGTCCGGGACCATCTGGATTACGCAAGTGCATATAATTGGGTAGCAAACAAATCATGTGATGCCACTTCGTATTTCGACCCGGCTCCATTGGTAGAAGCAAGGGAATATGATAGAGTGTCAAGGATGTTGGAGGTTAAATACCGGCTTTTAACTGGCAGGCTAATAACAATCAGGGCATGGGAAAGAATTATGGGATTCAATGATGTCATATACCCGGAATTATGCAAAGAATTCATAGCATCTTTACGTTTTGATCTCATTATGGACCCGACAAATCAAAACTTCATGAGATTTCGTTTAGGTGGAATCGATCGGGCACTTAGTCAAATTGAGTTTGCCTGACTATTTGATCTGTATATCGAACTAGATGATGCCCAACTCAATGCTTACTTACGGTCAGCCGAGTATTATGACGATTCTTATGATCCACACCCATTTTGGAACGATATGAGCGACACTCAATTCTCCTCTAGCCGAAGCAAGTTCACCGATATAAATGATAAAGACAAAAGAATGCTTCATCGACTAGTTGCATGTACGTTTAATGCAAGAAAACATGGCACAAATAAGGTAACACATCAAGATGTTTTTCTTGTAGACAAAATCTACAACCAAAGTAGTGTCGACATTCCATCTACTTTGGCGGATTATCTTGACAATTCGAGGGGAGATAGAGGGTTGAATCAGATTGTTGGTGGGCATTACATCACCCAGATTACCAGGCATTTTGGTGTCAATTTCTCTCGGTTGATTCCAAACAGTACAACAATGAAGCCTTTAAGCAAGACTTATTATCTGAATGCAGAATTTTTGAGCTACAATAATCATCAAAGGCTTATTCCATTTGTCCCGAGGGTAAACGAACCACCACGTGCCCATGATCATGAAGCAGGTGGTAGCGGTGTTGGAAAAGATGATGTGGAGGGAGAAGTTCGCATGGAAGAACCTGAAACTGAAGAAGAGTTACCACAAGCTCAAAGGCGAAGGCGTAGGCGGACACAAAGGTCAAGGGAAGAAGAGTTGGAGGAAGTGATTTCCGGTTTTCATGATATGAGGGTAGGTTATCAACACAGGGATAACCAATATGAGGAACAAAGGCAACAATTTAACCAATATCATGAAGAACAACGCGAACATAATAGGGCGGTAAGATATGACCAAAGGTGGGGGAATTACAGGGGCAATTGGCTTCGCCATAATGTTGGTTTATATATGCAAAACCCACAAGAATATTATGCTACTTCCTACCAACATCCGACCTATTACAACACCCAAAACTGAATTCCGAGTCCTCCGTTATATGAGGAACAGGCAGCCATGCAAGATGCTCAAAGACGCTTTGAGGAGCAATACCCACAGGGAAGACCTGGGAATGATGGTTCAGGAACCTACTCCGGCTGGCCTTTTGGTAACTTCTTTGGTGACAATTAGAGGGCTCATGTGCCCTATTTGGTAATATTTGGTAACATTTGGTAATTTTTCAGAATTGTTTCTTTTAAGACAATGGTGTGTAATAATTAGAATATTTATGTTGTACGCTTGACATTTGTGGTGGTTGTGTTACATACACCACTTTTATCTATTCTATTTTGTGTGTTTGTTTATTTCTTATTGTTAAGGTTTAGTGATGCTGGCATTAAGTTCAGCGAAGTACAATTAATTGGGAATTTGTGATAGAGATCAAGGAATGAACGATGTTCTTATGCTGGCATTAAGTTCAGCGCCATCGCTCACCTACATTTCACGATCTCCGGCTTTATACCAAGGTTTTTCGAACTCTTTTCACACTAATGCCCTCGTGAATTTTTAAATTATTTCTGATTTTAAGTAATGAGGGCCTTACTTAATCTTAAGTGTGGGGGAGGGGGTAATTCTCTCGGATATGCAATACAACTTGGCTTATTGTCGCATTTTATGAAAAATTTTAAATTTTAGAACTAAAAGTATTAGCGAAAAAGCCAAGTGTGGGGGATGTTACTAATCTTTTCGAATTATTATCACAAATTTTTGCAAAGTTAAAGTGATTAAAGTACTTTTGGCTTGGAAATAAAAGAAATAAAAGTCACTGAACGAAAAGGATGAATCAAGTTCATCCCTTAAGGAAGTAAAGTCTTCCAAAATGACACACTTGCTAACTTATGTTAGAAGATGTAGTCCAGAACAGCTGTAGGTTGACAAAAAAACTTGAAAAGTCATCTCTATCATCGGCTGGAAATCCACCTCACCTCAGCATCAAACAGGGTTTTTGGTGGTCAGACTTATCCTAACCATGAGATGGATCTGTCTCGTACAAATTAGCTTTTAAGACTAATGAATCTAATCCCCAGATGGATGATCTCCGTAAAGATCAACCGCATCTATGTTTTACCGCGGTCAACATACATATGCCATAACAAATTGAGGCGTGCAAACTCATGGTTCACCGATGATATTTGGACACGATATAAGTTTCTTCTAAAACTTATGCTATTTTATGAACCATATTGTGTAAAACCATTTTTAGGGCGCCTGGTTAAGAGTTCCATGATACTACAATCATGGGGGCGGATAGCTTGCTAATCGCCGACTGAGACTTCGGTTTTCAGTTACCCTCGACCGGAATTTGAGGTTAAAACCGAAAAACGTGTTTAGTTTAAAAACTAGCATTGGCATTTTCAAAATATTAAAACGTTTTCTCAAAGATCCAATTTTCCCTAAGGATCCAAACTTGTAAAAGAACTTTCACCAAAGTTCGTCTCTCCCAAATAATCCAAATGTGTGCGTGTGTTTCATAAATTGTGTGTGTACCTAAATGAGTGTTTATTCCATTTGTGTTTTATGGGTTTCATATAGCGTGAGTTTGTGTGTGTTTTGCGTGATTCGTGTGATTTGTGTAATTTGTACCTCAAATAATGCGTGTGATTCATTTATGTTTTTTTTTTATATGAATGATTAGAACAAGACTTGCTTGAGGACAAGCAAGAGTTAAGTATGGGGGATTTTGATATTACTCAAATTAGTCATATCTTTAGTCATAATATCGCGTCCTATTGTTATTTATTTCATATGTAAACATAGTAATTCCGTTTGTATTTCATAGTATTGTAATATAGTCTAGAATCATTGTAAACTTGAAGAAATATGAAGATTATGTATGATAACAGCTCAGAGATCGAAAACAAGACCAGAAACCTAAAGACAAAAGAGTGCGCTCAGCGCACCACAAAGGGTGCGCTCAGCGCACATTGCATAAATTTGATCAGAGGATTTCTTGGCCAAAACCAAAGTGCGCCAAGCGCATTTTTTGATGGTGCGCGCCGCGCACAGTGGTGCGTTCAGCGCACCCATACGCGCACTTTTAACAGAAAAGAAGATTTAAACGTGCGTTGTCGAGCTGTAAAGGAAAAAGTAAAGTAGGTGAGAGTGCGCTCAGCGCACCCTTACTGTACGCGCCGCGCACAGTGCTTTTCACCAACTTTTCAGCTTATTTAATTCCATTTCCAGTTTCATTTCAAGAGTACCAGTTTCCTTTCTGTTCAGAGACGAAAACATACGATTCAAAGCAGTTCTTGGGCTTATCAAAGTGCATCTAAGCACTCAAATCATTGAAGAATCCAAGATCATTCAACAGCTTCATCCAAGATTACTCTTAAAAGGTTAATCTTGTATTTACAATGAATTCTATCTTTGTTACTATTGTGTTTAAGTTTTCAAGCATGATTGTTGGCTAGTCCATCTTATGTTCATCTAGATAAATAACCGAGATGTTGAATATTTACTATTGATTGATGGTTATTATGTACGATAGTTTGATGTTTGAATACAAGAACCATTCTTGTTAAGTTTAATCCGTTCGATTCAACTAGTTGATATGTTCATTTGATTAAGAAACATCATCTTGTTAAGTTAATATATTGATTTACACCTAGTGACATGTGTTTATCCGTCTTTTACCAGAAGAGATAAGTTGAGTTCAAATGGTTAATTTACATAAGAATGTAAGAACGACTCTTGTATATACTTTTGAATAGCTTAATTAGTATGTGTAATTGTCTAGGAGAATGACCAATCCCTTAGAATCTGTTATACACACTTTCAACTACCTAGTTCCATCAATTGACATGTGTTAGTGATTTGCCTTATCTAGTGACGTTTATAGTGATCTTATTATAACACTTAGTTAATTATTTGGGTTGGGTAAATTGAGCATTTAACCGGACCAAGGGAATGAACTAAGTTAAACCTTTAGTTGATATAGGAGTGGATCATGTACAACACACCATTGACTTGATCATTCTTCAAGTCTTCAAACTAGTTGAATTAGTTGATTACAAATAGGAGGTCTTAGATGATAAGAACATCACTTGCGTCGTGTAATCCCGTTTGAGTGTTTGCGCAAGACTACTCTTGGTGAACCAATTAATTAGTTCTCGTGCATAATCAATCAATCCGATCTTAATCCTAAATAACATTCAACATTAAGGGTAAAAAGTCTAGATGAGCATATTTCTCTAATTTGATATCAAAATTATCTTTCTGTTTTCATAAACATAAAATACCAAAAATATTGTTTTTTTTAATCTTATTCATCACTTGATTCGCCTATCGTAAAAGGGCAAACCAAAATATATCTTGTACTTTTAATTTTCTTAGTTAATCACAATTTAGTCTGTAATCCTAATTTGATTTAGATACTGTCCTTGGAACGATACACGGAATTTACCATTTACTATACTACTACACGATCGGGTACACTGCCCGTTAGTGTGTAGCAATCTCTAATCGATAATTTTTCCATACTATTTCATACGATAATTTATATACCACGTTTTGCACATCAACGTTAGAAAATCCGGAACCGAGACATAAACCGAGCATCAACGCGCGAGTCAACGGGACTAAAATTACAAGTCAACTATGCACAAGAATATAATATAATATATATATATATAATTATATAAAATTATATATATCATATTATATATTAAAATATATCAGCAGCCCACGTTTTAATCAAGAAATGAGCTGGCCAGGTTGTCCATGCGAGTGCATGGGAAATAGGCATAAAACCCATGTGAGTGCATGAGCCCATGCGAGTGCATGAGATTTGCACTAAAACCCCATGCGATCGCATGGGGTTCAGGATCAGAAATTTTACCTATAAAAGCCAGGCTTCTGTCGAACGAAAAACATGCACCTACACTCTTTCTTTCTCTCTATATGTAATATATATTTATATTTAATATTTATAATTATTAAGTTTAAGTTAATATTAATAATAATTGGGTTATTGTAAGAAATGTTTTACGGGTTTTGAAGTCGAAACTCTGTCAATATAACGCTACGCTATTAATAATCACTGTAAGCTATGTTCTTCCTTTTTAAATTAATGTCTCGTAACTAAGTTATTATTATGCTTATTTGAGCCGAAGTAATCGTGATGTTGGACTAAATATTAAGCCGGGGTTATTGAACTTTGGACCATAATTAAGGTTTGGAAAAAAGACCGACACTTGTGGAAATTGAACTATTGACTATTAATAGGTGGGGGGTGTTGTCTAATTGAGTGACAACTCATTGGAGTCTATCAAACCTATCTTCAAATTAATTAACCTAATAATTAATAATGATTATGGTTGTCCTATTTAGTGACATTCATACGGAATCTATTATAATCATTTAATTAATTATTCGGGTTGGATAATTGATTATTCAAACTGATTAAGTGAGTAAATTAATATTCATATCTAATTAAAACAGGGGTGGATTACATACAGTGACAACTGGTGTAATTGTTGACAGAAGTGAAAATCGCATCACAGTTTAAATCCTTAATTAGTTGGAATATTTGACTTCGGGTATAAGGGTAATTTGAAGAGGGCTCTCGCATTTTATATTTATGACCGATGGACTATTATGGACAAAAACCAGATAGACGTATCAAATAAACCAGGACAAAGGACAATTAACCCAGGATAATAAATTAAAATCAAAACGTCAAACATCATGATTACTGAAGTTTAAATAAACATAATTCTTTTATTGTATTTCTCATCGTACTTTTATTTATTGTCATTTTATTTCTTATCGCAACTTTAAATATTGTTATTTATTTTACGCACTTTAATTACCGTTATTTATCTTTACGCTTAAAATATAAAATCGACAAACCGGTCATTAAACGGTAAAACCCCCTTTTATAATAATAACACTTATATAGTACGTAATCACTAGCTCCCTGTGGAACGAACCGGACTTACTAAAAACTACACTACTCTACGATTAGGTACGATACCTATAAGTGTTGTAGTAAGGTTTAGGTATATCCCATCTGTAAATTAAATATATAAAACTTGTGTAATTAGTATCGTATTCCGTATTAAAAATAATAGTATATCACGTACCACCGCTCGCACATCACCAATCTTGTACTGAAGCGCGAAAAAATTCCAATAACATGCAAACATGTAGTTTTTGAGCATGTACGGATAGTGCGTTAACAGACTCTACACTGTTGCTAGTAAGGTATGAATACCTAACATGTTCAGCTCTACTTCTGGACCATTTGTGGAAACCAACTTCATTTAAAACGTTGTAAGACGCTTTCAATCTTCTTCGAAATACATTAAGATGATCCTTAAAATCCGACGCACGATAAGCTTTGACCATTTTCCATTAATGCCATTCAAAATATTTGAATTTGTTGGATTTACTTTTTATGGTTCTAAACAAATGACGAGCGCAGAAACAGTGAAACGCTTCTGGGAACATGGTTGAAACACCGTGTGCTATTGCCAAACCTCGATAAAAAAGAAGAAGTAAGCTTTGACATACGATCACCCATACCACAAGACATTGAATGCTCTCGCAGGTTTCCCAAAAACCAATCCAAAGACTCGTTTGTCTCGCCGCCAGCAATTCCATAAGCCAATGGCAAAATTCCATTATTGCCATCTATCGCAACAGCAACTACATTTGTACCCAAGTATCCTGCCTTCAAATGAGCTCCATTGACGATGATTATCAGGCGACAATGTTGAATAAATGATCGAACCTGCAGGAATGAAAAAGGTTAAATAAAAATGTTAATTTGAAGAAATACGCAAGGATGCAAGATCTATTCTTGCGTCTTGCGTACCGTTGACGTGCGAGTCGCAAGGTCCTGCTTACGTACTTGCGTATGGTGACTCAAAACGCAAGCTTCTCCTTGAGACCCTTGCGCATCGTTCATACTTTACAATTTTAGTTAAATGAAATAGTGATACTTACAAATACGCTAAGGGAATAATAACACATCAAAAATCTATTTTCTTTGTCGGTGACTAAATTAGTTACGCTCCCCGAGTTGTGAATCTTAATGTTATATAGGTAAATGGGAAACATTCGGTACGAGTCTTCACTACTACCACGAAGCATCTGTAATGTATGAAATTTGGCCCTCCATTCTTGATTGTAAGATATGCTGACACTGAATCGGCTGCCTATATCCGCACGTATATCGTTTGCTTTATATTCCCGGTTTGCAGATTTAAATGAATCCACAAGCATACTACCCAACACCTTTTTGGTTGCATGTTTATTGTTTCCCATAATTAGTGTGCGTGAGCATGTATGTACGTCATGCAGTTTCTTTACCATAAAGTTTTCAGTGAATCGTATTCTGTAAGCACAACATTTCCACTCATAATTTGGCAACATACATTTAGCGGTGTATCGAGTTTTGTCTGACTTTACAGGCTTTATTTGGAACTTTTCTTCAAGACATTTTGTAAATAGAGTGTTTATAATCTCATCTTTGTTTAAAAAAGTTTGATGAACTCTAATTAAATCTGATACCCTATACGTGGTTGGTATTTCAGTCGCATGTTCGCGCTCTTCCTCATGCTGACTCAAAATGGCATATTCCATAACGGATCTTGCTTTTCTTCTTCATATTGAAATTCTCCGTCTTCGTCTTTTGCTCCATCTGAATCACTATCTTCGACAACAGGTACCTCAAACAGGTGGTTTCCTTCTTTAATTTTACATACGTTTTCAAGACCATAGTTAAAAAAATCAAAATCTTCCGTGTTTGGAGGTGGCAATTCAGGTTGTTCCATTTCTAAATTGTTACTTGTGAGTTTTTCTTCGGTATCATGCAAAGGTAACAAATGTTGTGGCTGGTGTTTAGGTGATTTTGGTTGTTTTGTTGGTTTTGGTGGGAGTGTTTCTTGGTTTCGTTGTGGCTGATGCATTCTTTCTCTATCGACAATATAAATCTCAATAGGAGCATTTACAATTGCATATTGTAAAAACTCTTGAAAGTCTTCATCATCATCAGTAATATCAAAAACATGATTATTAAAAACGTATCTCATTGAAACAGCTGCATTGGGTGGTAATTCATTTAAGAACATTTTTTTTAACAATATTCTCCGATTCATTGGTTTTATGGGCGCAATTGGGAGTCTTAACCGAATTTTAAAACAATCTTGTGACATATACATGGGTATGTTGTTAATATACTCAAAAGAACCCCACAACATATATGAACAACAAATTTATCATCATTAACACAATTCATAAATACAAAAATTAGTGAAAAAATGCTTAAAAGAGTACCTTAACGTGGCTATAATCTCTGAATTGAATATGTTCTGAAATGTAATGAGACTGTGAATGCAAAGTTCCAGGGTCATTCTATATATAGGGTCAAAATCTTATCTGAAAAAAATCTAGGAAATCTAACGAAAGCTTATCCAGAAAATCCAATTCTGATAAGATAAGGACGCAAGGACGCAAGCTTGCGCATTGCGCGTGCAAGACGCAAGGCTCCTTGCGAAGGCATTCTGGCAAAAATTTTTATTTTTTTTGGCCTTCAGGGCAATAACCTAAATGGGAGTAGGCATTTTGGCTATAATCCGTTGATTTATTCAAAAGTGTGAGCATCCGGCCCACCAAAAGGGTTAGGGTGCGTTTGTTTGCCTCTTAATGGAATGGTTCAGTGCTGAATGCTGAACCATTCAGCATTCAGTGCGTTTGTTTCTCACCTCTGAATGACATATGGTGTTGAATGGTTCAAAATTCAGTGCTGAACCATTCAAAGATGAAAAACTCTCCTAAACATTAAGAGCCTAAATTTTCTTTAATTTTCTCTTCAATCTTATCCTGAAAACTTAACTAACAAGTATATTGAATATTTTATTCACGTTGCACTTTGATTAGGTAAATGTACTCAGTTTATATCGTTCATTCTAAATGATTATCAAACAGCTTATTTTCATTCAGAACAAACTTTATTCAGAGGCTTTGAATCATTCAGATTCTGAACCATTGATCGGTTTTATTAAAGGTACACTTAATTTACTAGGGTTTTGTTATAATTTAATTTTATGTTATAACTCATGTACTTTTTCATTTCTGCCTTTTTCTCTCTTCTTCACTACTTTTCATCTTCTTCATACTTTCACTTTATTTTTTGGACAGCAGATCACCAGGTAAGCTATGAGACCACCCAAGCGTTTATCTCTCATTATTTTCGTTTTTTTGTTTATAGTTATTGTTTTATGCTTTGATAATACAAAGTCTTAATATTGTGAGGGTAAATAACGTAGATCTACTGGTATAATCAGACATTAGACATGTAGATCTGAAGTTATAATGCTTATTTTATTAGGCCGAGTATGAAAAATAGTTCATCGATTTTTATTTATTTTGTGCTGGTGTGTTCATCATAAAGTTTGTTTTCTTGAATGATATTATAAATTAATATAGCGAAAATTTTCAAGATCTGTAACCATCAACAATTTGGAAGTTACAATGCGTTCATTACTCCGTATCTCATTTTCTTTATTTTCCATTTTTATATTTATATTTATATATAGTTAAAATTTAAAGAGTTTTTCAAAATTCTTTATATTTAAAAGATTTGTTAAAGGTGCTAACCCATTTATGAGTTTCGAACCAAAGTGTTAAAAAGCTTCACGAATTGATGAAAACCAAGAGGAATTTTCTAACCATGGAGTGCAAGGTTTTTAAAGCATACTGGTAGTTTTAAACCTGGGTGTTGCATGATATGTTTGCTTCTAAAGATTTGTTAAAGATTTTAACTCTTTGTTTCCATTTTATCTTCTCAGCCCATTTCTAGTGGGTCTTCGTTGTGCTGCTATGGCCTTGTTCTTTTTTATTACTCGTAATATATAAGCTAGTTATTCAAAAAAAAAAAAAAAATTTGTTAAATATGTGGAGTAGTATAATTTAGGCTGGATAAAAGACAAAATAGAAATAGATGGTAGTGAAATACAGTATTATTTTAGTGTCTTGATTACGTTTTAATGTTTTATCACGTTTTTTTCTAGATCTGGGTGTCCGTGGCTATTGCGACGATGGTTTATTCCCGGAAGTGGCCGCCGGAAGTAGCTGCCTGATGTGGCGTTTTAGTATGGTTGTATGTATGTGTTATCTTTGTGTTTTGATTACATTTTCATGGTTGACGAGAATGAATTGAAGAGAATGAGTTGCATCGAATTGAAGAGAATGAGTTGCATCAAATTGATGGTGTCCCACCCCCTTTAGTCGCACACAAAGGCGGAACATAGAGTAACCTAAGGTGGGTATCCGTCCACCCTTGATTTTACGGAACAAAAATTTTTACACACCAAAAAAAAAATTTACTAAAAAATAAGGTTTTTTTTAGTTTTCGTCCCTGCTGAATATGAAAGATTTAAAAAATTTTTACACCCGCCCCACCTGTATCTGAGTTCGTTCAAGTTCCGCCGCTGGTCGCACAACATAATGAGGACGAGGAGGTTGACATAGGTGATAACCCCGATTTACTCATGTTTGCTGAACAACTTGAAAATTACCATCCAGATGTCGAAGACGATAGCAGGAGTGAACGATGAACTTTTTAGTCATCATTCACAACCCAATTAGATTAACAACAAGACAATCCACACTGATAAGGTTCTCAAATGGGTCCACCTTTGAGCACATTCATGTGCCAACAGATAATTCGGTGAATGGTTACTATCGATTGGTTTGGATTGCGAGATGAGTCATCAAAATGTGGAAACTCGGTTGGCAAATGCACTATATTTTCTATTTTTTTCAACATATGAGTTTTTTTTTTTTTTTCTCATCGACATTCCTTTGGATTTATTTGACTTATTGTTAAGCGTGTTTGAAAACAACTGACTATGTTGTTAGGAAAGGAGGATGAATGTTAAATAGAGACTCGGTGTCGGTCTTTTGTTATTGAATATCATTAATTAATAATATATAATATAATATATCATAATAATGATCAACAGTAAAAGACCGACACCGAGTCTCTATTTAACATCCATCCTCCCCTCCTCTCATAATAACATAGTCAATCAAGCATGCTTTCAGTTACGCTAAACAATAAGCCAAATAAATCAACGGGGGTGTTGTTGAGAAAAGCCCTCATCTCTTGCAAATCTAGTGCATTTTGTCAACCGATTTTCCACATTTTGATGATCGTCTCTCGCAATCCAAGGTAATTGATATTAACCATTCACTTAATTAGTTTGATCACCTATTTGCACATAAATGTGCTCAAAGGTGGACCATTTGGGAACCTCATCATGGTGGATTGCCTTGTTATTAGTCCAATTGGAAAGTGAACGACGACTAGAAACATCACCTGATGACCAAGATTATTGTTGCTGTCATTACTGTTCTTTGTAGTCTTCGTCATCTGGATAGTTATGTTCAAGTTGTTCAGCAAACATGAGTAAGTCGTTATCATCTATGTCAACTTCCTCATCATGTGGTACGACTAAAGCAAGTGGGACACCATCGATTATCTATGGATCCATTTCTATTGAATTTGAGGTGAGTTAACGTGTCGATTTGGATGGATATTACCTTTATTGAACATTTTTTTAAATCATATCGGAATACTTTTGGGAATGAGAAAAGCGACATCCCAAATTTTGATTTTTATGTTTACTTTTTGGGCTATTAGCTTTGCTAAAACTTATGTTTCGAGTCAAAATATCCGCTGATGAAAAGTCCATGTAAGCAACTCTCAATGCATGAAAGATCATCATTTTGATTCAGGTAATACAAGCGGTTAAAGATTTTGAAGTCAAGGAATACACAAAAAATGGAGGGAAAACAAACCTCGGTACTCCGGGTAAATCAAGAAAAGCACCACAACATGGCTTGGTTTCGATGAATCAAAACCGTTCATATGAGGTTGAGGTATATAACTCCATTAACTACCCTATGAACGTATCTACTGTCGAGGAACAAATGGACATGACATTTGTATATGATACAGATATTCGAATGACACTCTGACCCCACTAGCTAGATTTCTTTGGAGGCTTCATGTCGAGCTACTCCTCAGCTAACTTTGCTATTGATAACTTGTCTGTTGACGATCTCTATAAGATATAAGTTGGTATGATATTGGGAGTAAATTTAAGTACAAAATAAGTAGCTGAGTGAAACACTCATTAGATGTTGCTAAATGTGTGTGTAGTGTTTCCTTTTTGATATCCAACCTACAAGAACTCCTTGGGTGTGATGGTCATAGATTCTAGATTCTGTACAAGTTTATGAATGACTATGATGTGCATGTGTATGCTAATTTATTCAAGTTATCAAATTAATATCTGTATGTTTTAGTTGTCCTAATTGGATTGTAACTTTGTATGTATGTTATCCAATGATAAAAGGTGTTTTAATTCTGCTGGTTTTAAATTATCCCTTGATTTGTTCTGTTGGTGAGTCTAAGCATTATTTTTTTCTGCATCTAAACATGTTACATTAATTTTTTCTGTATTTATTTATACATGTTACATTAAAGCTTATTGTTAACGTTTGAGCATTAACGTACATGAACCTTCTGCATTAGTTTGTATAGCCCCAAAAACACAGATTCTCCACATTGAAAAATAAACATATACTTTGTTGTATAATCTATCCAAGTATTTAACCACTTGGGCATAGCTGTCAAGTGTTCACCGAGTTCTCAATGAAGCAAGAGATTCATGTACAATTTTTTGGTAACATTCAAGTTTGAATTAATTGAGCTCTTGATTAGAGGGGGCGTCAATGTGAGCAATTAACCCAGTTATGGTTTTACTTGCTAGTGAGGATTCAATGTGGTGGTTGATAAGGAGATTTTCTCCGCGAACCCAAAAAATGTATGGTACCGATCAACAACTTGTCAGACTCGTTGAGTTTATTGATTTGGTTGTGTAAATTGTGTAAGTTTCTTGATAACGTTGTTTGCCTTTTTAAACCTAGATATCCTTTTGTTTGTGCTGGTGTGTTTGAAAGTGTTTTTGAAGAAGTTTTAAGGGAGTGAATTTATTTGAATTTTGGTTGGTGGGTGTAATAAAGTGTAGAGTAGATTGACAAATTTTTTGGCGAAGACGCATCAAAACCGATTTTGAGAATAAATAGGTTCCTATAGTAGAAGATAGGAGATCAGTTTTGTTAAGAAACATGTTAAAGCAAGAAACCGAATTTTCTTTAAAAAAGGTTCTTATTGTGCGGAAAAGGGACCAGTTTATTTTATTAAGAAGTTCCTTATACTTAGGAGGACTCCTTTTTAACCTTCCCGAGATTATCTGAAAATAAAAAGAAATGAATTGAATGAGAAGGAAGATGATTCTTTCAATTTCAATTTCTTGGATTCGCTTTAAGTGTCAATTCAGTTAGACCATGAATAACCCTGCCAGTAACGTCACAGGCAGATTGTCCACTTTTTGGCCAAAAAGTGCAATCTGCCTGTGACGTGGCAGTGTCACCATTTGACACCAAAATAACCTTGACGCCCCTCCAGTGTCAAATAGGTCCCACCAGTTTTTTTTTTATTTTTTATTTTATTATGCATACAAATTATATTACATATAATTAAAAACATATAAAAATTAACCATTACATAAATTTTAACCATTACATAAAATTCAACCTTTACATAAATTATTGAGTTTGATGTGTTAAAAATGATAGGTTTTGATGGGTTATATATAAAAGAAAATAATTAATTTAAATAAATAAAAAAAACAAAAACAAAAAAAAAATATTTGAATGAAAGTGTTAAAATGATAGAAAATATTGAGTTTGATGGGTTAAAAACGATGGGTTTTGATCATGGTTGTAAAACTCGGCCAACTCGGCCGAGTAATCGGCGATTACTCAGTTGGAAGAACAAAACGAGTAATCGGTGTCTAACTCGCCCAATTACTCGGTCAACGCCGGTCAACGGTGGTCAAACGGTGGTCAACGTCGGAAAACTCGGTGAAAAGATTAAGGAAAACAGGAGACGATTAATCTGAGTTCATTAAGGTTTTGATCGACTTCCAACTCCCTAATTTCTCGAACAACGTTCTGGTCCAACTTTTTTCAGAATTGAGATTAAGAGTTCTGAATCGATTTGATGTGTTTGTTTGTTTAGAAAGAACGAATTGAAGGAACGTACCTGTAATTTCTCTATTTCCATCCATGAAGAGAACAAACAATTTAGGGTTTGGTGAATCACCGGTTGAAGAAGAAGCCGGTTGAAGAAGAAGTGGGTAGCATGCGGCTGCTGGTAGGGTTTCTAAAATGAGTCATTTCATTATTTTTTAATTTACATTTAAACCCCCTAAAGTTTAATTGTTATAGATTTTAACACTTTAAGTTTAGTTTTTCTTTCAACTTCATTATCAAATAGATACAAATCTAACCCCTCCAATTAAAACAAATATTTATATGTAACTTAACTTTACATATTTAACATATATATTTATAAAATTTTATATATTTAACATATATATTTATAAAATGTTTGTTTATAGCTAATATATATATTATATATCTATAATATATTGAAAATATTTAGTTATATTCAAAAAGTCAACAAAAGTCAATATCCGAGTACTCCTCCGAGTTCTCCCCGAGTCGCCGATTACTCCTCAAAAACCTCCGGCCGAGTACTCCCCGAGTCGCGAGTTTTACAACCTTGGTTTTGATGTTTTTATATAGAAAAGAATATAAATAATTTAAATAAATAAAAAACAAAAACAAAATTAAAATCATTAAAATACGTGGAACAATCAGAAACCCTGACGCCTTTTTTTTTTCGTGAGAAAGTTGACTAACGCCCCGTTCGCGTCACCGGTGACGCCCCACTAGGGGCGTCAGGGGGCGTCACCCGTCGCCAACATGTCTGACGGGACCCCTCTGACGCCGCGTTAAAATTGGTCTTAGTATCAGATGGTAGTCGTTGATTGTAGGTGACGAACATATTACCCGAGTATCATACATTACTTATAAACGGCAATACCCATAGTTGCAAGCCCAATATGAGTTTGCATAGTGTTAAATCTTCACTATCCCGTTGATTCTTCTTCAAGACTTTTTAATTATGATCAAGTTTCCAACCTTCATCAGTTCATATTCTTCAAAGTTCTCAACTACTTTTCTAAAAACATCAAATTTTCACATCTTAAAAAAAGCTCATTAAACATCATACTTTCATTATATGTACTACTCTTTTAGTCTTGGTCAAATTATCCATTTTCAGTAAGGACAAAATTTTAGAAAATCTCATTAATTAACTAGAATTTCAACCATCTAGTTTACATTTTTCTGAATTTCAACCATCTAGTTTACATTTTTCTGATTTTTTTTTTTTTTTTTTTTTTGGCAAATAACGAAAACTTGATAACAAAATCTTTTTCTCGAAAAGAGAAAAAGAAGAACAAGAGACAAGACCCAAACGATGACAGGGCTCGAAAACAGAAAATCAGACCTAACAAAAACCGAAATAAAGGAAAACTAAAATCGAGCCCCACCGAGAGCCGACTTCCAACACGACATGCAACTAAAATACATTGATATAGGCGAACAATCTAACAATCTAAATTACTACCGACTAACAAACAAAACCACCCCACTAACCGACCTCGACATCCACATTTCAAACAATGGGACGCGACAAGGATACATTTTTTCTGATTAGTTAATCATAAAGGTGAACATTTATAGTGCAAGTTGTCATAAATTAACATTTTAAAAAGATGTTTCACGTGTACTAGTTCATTGACCCGTGAATTCACGGGTTTGATGAAGAAATCTACATTATTATATTAATGTCATTGACCCGTTAATTTAAATATTAACGAAATGAAAAATGAAAAAATATCTCACAAAAACTCTTTGCTCTTTCTTCATACAACTACAAAAGTAAAATCGAACATTAAGTAAGAATATAACCAAACTAACCCAACATAAATTGAAAGTTTAACAAAAATCAGTCCGAAGTAAAAACACAAAAGTATTTTGACATAGAACATAAATGACTATTCTTTTTTCTTAAGTAAGCTTAAGTTTATACGCGCAAAAAAAAAAGTAAGCTAAAGTTAATTTATCCTTGAATTGTTATTCCCTTTTAAAACTAACTTTCATAAAACATAAATGGACAGAAAGTATACTTGATAAGGTCAACTTCTTACTACTTGCATCAAATAGACATTAAAAACTGCTACAGTATTTTTCACAATCCCATCCTAAACTGCTTATGTGATCGAGTTAGAATTTGTGGGTGTCGAACTGATATTATTACTTTTCAAACTATCATCCTTAAAATTGTCCACCTCATTATTCATTCTTTACCATGTACTAACCTGTACAATTAAAATTATTAGAAAAGTGAAAATACACAAAAACTACATTAACAACAAAAACTACACTATCTTCAAAATGTATCAACAACTCAGTGATATCCAAAATTTCCATAAATCTTTTAATGCTTCCACACTTCATGTTCACCAAATCATATTCTTATGTATCATGACATATACAACTGTTCTTGTTAATTAATCTTTTTAAACGCGATGAAATTGTCTTTTTTATTGTCACCCGTGCAAGCTGAGATTGAGAATGGTCTTCTTTATTATCATATTTTTACTGTGCTACCCCCTGTCCCCCTCCTCTACTTTGTTGAAGGAAATTTTTGTAAAAAACACATGTACCATTTGTCCTTTTCACCAATACATACAACTTTCAACCTTATATATTCAGGAATTTCCAACTAAATTAAGAAAACTACTAAGAAAAAGACAACGTAACTAAAACTTAACGTATCACTCTGCCACCAAGACAAAGCTATCAAGAAAAAGAAAACCTAATCAAACAACATTAAAATAAATGAAGCAGAGAAAAGATAGATTTGGAAATCAAACCTATCCATCTGTCATTCACATCCATTTGTAACCACCATTCTTACACCTCAAATTAGTCCATCATGAAAATGCTTTCAAATGATACTTTATTATATTATGTTTGGATGAGCATGCAATCGAAACTAAATCCCAAATAAGTTAAAAAAGAACATTATGATGCACTGAAAGGAATGACTAATTTTTAAGAATGGTTTGTATACAAACGATATTAACAACCATCTTCAAATGAAAATTAAAGATCTCGATTAAGTAAAAACGAACAATAATCATGTTTCGAAAGTCAAATTCCATATAGAATCATGTAATCGCTAATAAGTATTAGTGTCAAAAAGTAGTTGATACATAAGCATATTTGGTTTAGAATACATCAACCATAAATCTAACTGAACCTTCAAAGATAACAAAACACACACCTTCATAGTCATTATTACCATGAAAAATAAGAGAACCCGATAAAATTTATTCTGACCTTCATTTAGCTGCAAAATGGAATGCATTTGATCAGTACTATAACATAATAACTTTCACAAATAAACCTAAAGAAACATACATAACAAAAGAAAAAATAACAACGCACTTGTACCTAAATGAAGCTAGTAAATTAATAAACAAAGATTACTAATAATCTAGACCAAAACATGTAAATAAGATATAAACTCATAGAAGGAACAAAACACAATTATAAACATTTAAGATCAAAAAGGATTTTCACCTGCACATTTAAACAAACACTTGGCGTGCATAATGAGGGCGATCAATGTATAGACATAATCTTCATGTAACTGTCATTTCATCATGAAACAGTAATTAGTTATATGCTTAATGGCTATTTCAATATGGCATAAAAAAGAATTTGTGTATAAAATAACTGATGTTGAAGGTCATTAAAAAGAATCATAAATACAACTGATTTCAATACAAAAAATTGTGAACATACAATACAATGTGTTCAACTTGAAATCCAAAAATATAGTGGATACCTCAATCATAAACAACATTATACCCAAATAATTTCATCTGTAAGATTATATTTTTTGTATATTTAACTTGATTACCTGTGAACTGCTTTCAAGCAGTAGGCATTATATATTTAGAAAAATCAACAAACATATCCATATGCACAACATGTTGTATGTCAAAAAAATTGCAGGGAACAATCAACATGGATGAAGGATAGATTTGAATTCGAAATTTACCTAAATTGTTAATCCATATGCATCGCCTAACGACGAACCCTAAATTTAATTTGATAATAACGCGGCTTCGTGGTTTCTGGTTCGCTGTTCATCATCGCCACACACAGATGATCGATCTCAACAATACCCAATTGAATTTCTAGACAACTGAAATATTTAGATGAAAATAATGGAATAAGATAGATAAGCGTAGGGTAGCGTGTTTTGGGAAGTGAAAAAATAATTACAATTAAAGAGACTAAGGCGTGCCTAATTCTGAAGAGAATTTGTATTTATTTATATTAATTTTAGAATATTACATCAGCAAATTAAATGTTACAACTCTTGAAAGCATATGTTACAACTCTTAGAAGCACACGATGACCTCAGTCAAAACTCCTATTTATTAGATAGAATAGATAGATTTTATTTCTTAAAAATAAAAAAGAATAAGTAGCGTAAACCTGTTGACAATTTTAACGTGTGTGATCGCTCGGAAATAAATTAATAATTCCTTTTATTAGTTGAACAAGAATTTGTCAGTTGAGAAAACACGCTGAAGCAACCCTTACCGTACCCCATTTCCCAATTTCGCATCTCCAGCTTTTCAATCTCTTTTAATTTGTGTCTGTCACTTTTCATCTATGCATATGCTCAATGCATAATGCCTACCATATGTACTGATCATTTGATAATATAAATTAATTTTTGCTCTTGCTTTTCAAAAAAAAAATCTCTTTTAATTTGTTTATTTTTAATTCTAATAATAAAATAAATAATAATTAATTAAAATTAAATTCGCATACACAAAAAAGTGACCGAATATTATTATTCTCGATCATCATTTCCATTTCATAAACACGTTTTAACGTCAAAATATGAAACCAAACAATCAACCAGGTCCATCTTCATCATCTGATCCAAGTGGCAATTATTGGGGGACCCACGTTATGGGTACACCGGCGCCACCATCATCTTCTGCCTACCCTCCGCCTCAATACGGCGTCCCTCAGCCTCCGCCTCCACCTCAGCCCAACAACATCGATAATGTTCGAAAAAAGCTGAATTCATGGGGCAATAAGGCCGAGACAACCGCCAACAATATCTGGACTAATCGTATGTTCTTCATTCATTTCTAATTATTAACTTTTCTGGATATCTATTTATGTGAATCTAATTCAAATGAACCAAATTATGTGACCTTATGTATTGGTGGATCATGATATTAGATTGAATTTGCTAAATTTATCACTGTTATGTATTAGTAATTAGTTGTAATGTATTAGTACTCAATGCACAATTATGCACTATTGTATTGGATACAGGATACCTGATTTATTATCATTGATTGATTTAGTGAAATCGGGTCATTCTGTGACCGAATCGGCATGGGGAAAAATGAATTTGACGGCGAAAGCATTGACGGAAGGTGGATTTGAATCGTTGTATAAGCAAAATTTTACGACGTACCCAAATGAGAAACTTAAGAGGACGTTTGCTTGTTATCTGTCTACGTCTAGTGGACCTGTTGCTGGAACGTTGTATCTTTCGAATGTTCACGTTGCTTTTTGTAGTGATCGGCCTTTGTCTTCGATCCAACCTAATGGCATGGAGTCTTGGATCTATTACAAGGTACGTATCCCTTTTCGCTCATTTATGTGATTGCTTGTCGAAACTGTTCATCTAATCTCAATTCGGAGATGATTGGTTTAACGGAGGGTGTCCGTTATATCAGAAAATCAAATCAAATCAAATGGAAATTGAAAAAACCTAACGAATTTGAATTTGATTTTGGTTTGATTTCGGTTCAGTTTACAAATATATCAATTCAATTCAGCTTTAGGTTCGGTTTCCGTTGACTTTTTTGAATTCGGTAAAAACATTAACCGAATTCAAACCAAATTCAATTAATAATTTATTAAATTATTACTGTGATATATTTCAGTTCATATCTGTATGTTCACAATCTGAAATAAAAAAAAAAAAAAAAAAAAAAAAAAAAATTGTTGACTTGTTGTATAGGTTATAATCCCATTGGAGAAGATAGCAACAGTACAGCCAGTTACGATACCGGGAAAGAAACAAGTAGACAAGTACATCCAGCTTTCAACGGTCGATGGTCAAGATTTCTGGTTCATGGGTTTCGTGAATCATGAAAAAGCATCGAAACATCTTCTCAACGGTGTCGCAACTTGTGTTAAAACTATCCCACATATGTAGAAATGGTTTGCAAACTGTTAAGTGTATTTTGTTACATAAACACAGTATGAATTGGCTATGTGATCTTTAATGCCTTATGTTGTTATCATATTTGTGTGTATTGTCCAAGTGCTAATAAATTTAACATGGCCTTAGCCTTTTGTAGAGCTAATTTCCTTCACATTTCATTTTCTTAACACGATACTTGGTTATCAGTGTATTTTGCTTGGACACTATGTATAATGTGAAACCGACTCCAGTTGATGCATTGGAGCTCAAACTCAAGCTTGATTCTGCTTGGACACTATATATAAAGATGTTATAACTGATGCATATCTACATTCTTTGGTTGATATTTGTCAGACAAGTAATATTAACTGAAAAAGAAAAAGAAAAAAAAAACAAAATAATAATTTTCTGCAAAACATCCATTTGATAATTGATACCAAACTAGTAGTGCAACTGCAACATTACTAAAAACCAACACTAACATCACAATCTCCCATCCATATTCAACTCTTTTAGATCTAGGAAAACAAGACTAACAGCCTCTTACAAGGTAGACTATCTCATTTAAACATTGTACAAGAAGGGTAAGTCAAAACATAGAGGTTGGTTCTAGTGCTTCTACGATTACATTAGAGAATAATCTTCAACGTTTCTTCTTGCTTCCTTTTGCAGCACCAGATTTTGATGGAGTTGCCACCAGGTACACAAATAAAACCACAATGGTGATAACTGATGCCAAGGAGCCATACTTAACCAACAACTTCTGCATATTTAGGTAAATCAAATAAACAAAATGCTTCAGTGCGAGAGATAACACTAAAGAAATATGCATACACTGAGATGATATGTATAAGAGCCACAGCTGGTGCAAAAAAGTTTTACATGTTCATGTGATTTTATTTACATCAATTTTGCAGTCACAAATGTTACATATTAACCAACTATTGAGACTGCAAAACCAGGAGAGACGTGTTAGCAGGTTACCCAAACCCAAGTGTTTCGACCCGTTACCCAACCGGCCTGACCTGCTAGCCACCTGTATCATATAGTTTCTAAAGCCACATCACCGAAAAAGATTATAAATAAAGACAATGAAGACAAGAGTATTTTATACCTTAGCCTGGTAGGGTAGCAGCCATCAAGCACAAATCATGCAGAAGAACACAGCAACGCATAATCAGTCGGAAGATCAAGATAACAAAAAAAAGGTTTATTAAGTTGTTTTGGACGATAAAGACTTACAACATTAAGTGCACTTTCTTTAGGCTTATCGGATAAGATTTCCAAAGGTAGAAGTGAAGTCGTATATGCCTCCTGCATAGTCAAAATACTGTTAAGAATGAGCACATAAGAGAACCTACACTACCAAAATAATTCAGTTTATCAAAAACCAACCTGTAGTGCAGCCTTTGTGGGGACACGGTATGTAACAACAGCTGGTTTACTATAAAACACAGTTTTCACAGTCGACTCCAACTCAAAGGAGTGTGATACTTGAGCACCGCTGATAATTTATATAATCATTGTGAGAACCAATTCAAGAAAAGCAACTATCAGATTCAATGGTATAAAAGTAATGTGTGTAGGCATGTTAGAATATGATACATACACATCAAGCCTTTCCCAAGAGGTTGAAGTGTTCCCTGAGATGATTTTGAATATATCAGAAGACCAGCCATCATCTGTAAGACTAACATCATACGCAGTCCTGAATACACACAATATTGAAAATGTGACATAATGTAGAAGAGTGTCTGATATATTTTCCAAAAGTTAGATAAAGAAGAAATAAATAATATTATCTTTGTCAAGGTTGTAAAGCTTGCTATACTCGGCCGAGACCTTGTAGCAAGTACTCGGCCTAGACGGGGAGTACTAGGAGAGTAGTCAGATTGGATTTTATTATAATGTAAGTAACAGATTTTGGAAACTATATGTTTAAATATAGACTAGAAACTAGAGAGTCACCGAAACATTCAACCGAGTTTTAAATCCCAATACTTCAATAATTATTAAGCATTAACGGTTATGCAATGTGCACACATCCGTTTTGTTCTGTGTTGGAATTCCAGAGTAATTGTCATGGACAAAGGAAAAAAAAAAAAGAAGCCTTCTTTTACTAAAATAAGTTATATTTACTCCGTGTGTATATGCACTTAATTTTTGGCATGTTCTGACTAGTTTTAGCCTTTGAGATAAAGGAACTGGTTAGACAGGTCACAGAACAGATATAAACACTAAAACACAGAAATGAACTGTCTTAGAACTAACTAAATACATGGGTACAGACCGTACAGTCGGGTAAACCAGATCTATCATCCTGAAATTGGGTGCAAAACCACTAGAAAGTTAAATGGAAAGATTAAGTTAAAACTGGGAAAGATCATAAATCCAACTCCGATTTCGATATCCCTCTATTTTTGTAATCACTGAAATCGTATGTTTTAGTTGTTACTAAGTGTAATAGATGACACAAAGAAAGTACAACAGCTCACTAAGACGTTTAATGCATGTCAAATGAATGATCCCCTAAAAATCCAACCTTTAAAGTTTAGTGACAGTGATAGACCCTACGAAGTAATAACATCAAGAGCAATCGTTTCTGAAGAAGTCACTTGAAGATTATAAAATAAATCTAAAGCGTTTAGTGCTATGAAATAGAAACAATTCTAACATTCAATCTTCCATTATAATCAACATACAATCAAAGTTACAATACGAAACACCGATTGAGCTACCAACAAACTAGAAGGACATGCATGCGAATCATGAATGAAATCTGTGAAACAAATAATGCAGAGATAGAAGACTATACTATATAAAATACTTGTTTTACTGGTCCAATTGAACACAACTGCATAAACTCCTAATTGTATTGTACTCCATTATACGGCGAAATGAGTTACACCACAATGCACAAACACTGAAATTAAATATGTTATCTTCACAGATCAAACAAGTAATTGCATAAATTAAAGCAAACCTAATCCTAAAATGATGATAACATCCACACAAATTCAAATTACAACAAAAACATCAAATACGCAGCTGATTACATAAGCTCAGCATAAACAATTGAACCGATCTATTAAGATCCATGGCGTACGAAATATATCAAACTTGAATTGAATAACTTACGCAGATCCTTGATTATAAATATCAATTGAAACGGAGACTTTTTCAGCGCCGGATTTGAGTCGGTTAAGTGTAGCTTTCTTGTGAGCTACGATGAAAGGAGAATCCGATCCGGCGATAGCCGACGATGAGACGATGAAAAAAATTGTTACTACAGAGAGAATCGAGTTCATCATCGTGAACTTCGCCGTGTGAATTGTGAATTGTGAATTGAGATTTTGTCGGATCGTTGAAAAATGTTATTATAAATACAAAATTTCATTCCTAAATTTGACTCAATATACTTTTTTTTTTTTCATCCCTAGTCCCTAATATATAATCTCTCATCCTCCCGTCTATCATCTGTCTATTTTAGCCGTTAAATGCAGTCATGTATAAAGCATGTGAGGGTACCTTAGTCTTTTTATTTTTTCTTATTTAACTTATTTTTCACATCTTCATCCCTCAAATTTTAACTTTATATTCCCCCACCATCCAACTACCTTCCCATCTCTTTCTAAAATATCCATAAATCAAAATGCTCGATCTTTGTTCATCATTATCGATGCATATATTCAAGATCTTTTAGACCCTTTTCTTCTTCATATATTCAATATTCTCTTAATATAATAAAACAACTCAGAACATAGAAGTATCAATTAGGGCTTACAAAACTGAAATCACAAGCTAGAGATGATGATGATGATCTCTGTTTCTATGACTTCGGCAGCTGAATCCAGAGGAAGGTGGAGTCCGACTGATGATGACGATGATGTTACCGAATGTGACGGAAAACAAGAGGACAACAACCACAGAATTTCGGCAAGGGGTTTCGATTAAGTGTTTGATTTTTACGACGTTGATACCGGAATTCCGCCAGATGCACACCAAGTCGCGATATTCCGGTCAGATCAACAGTTAAAAGCAGCAGCAACAGAAGATCTGTTACTAAAAGAATTATGCTTATTTAAACTTCCGTAATCATGATGTTTGACGTTTTGATTTTAATTAATTGTTACCCGGGTTAATTGTCCTTTGTCCTGGTTTATTTGATACCTATATGGTTTTTGTCCATAATAGTCCATCGGTCATAATTATAAAATGCTCGTCAAATTAACCTTATTCCCGAAGTCAAATATTCCAACTAATTAGGGATTTAAACTGTAACAAGGTTTTAATACTTTGTTAATAATTACACCATGTTATCGACTGCGTGTAATCCAAGGTTTTAATACTTTGTTAACAATTACACCAATTACCCTTGTATGTAATCCACCCCTGTTTTAATGAGATATGAACATTAATTTACCCACTTGATCAGTTTGAATAATCAATTACCTAACCCGAATAATTAATTAAATGATCGTAAAAGATGTCGTATAAACGTCACTAAATAGGACATGCATAATCATTTAATAATTATTAGATTAACTAATTTGAAGATAGGTTCGACAGATTCGAATGAGTTGTCGTTCGATTAGACAATACCCCCATCTATTAATAGTCAATAGTCCAATGTCCACAAGTGTCGGTCTTTTGTCCAAACCCTAATTATGGTACAAAATCCAATTAACCCGTCTTAATATTTAGTCCAACATCACAATTACTTCGAATTAAATAAGCATAATAATAACTTAGTTACGAGACATTAATTTAAAAAGGAAGAACATAGCTTACAGTGGTTATTAATCGCGTAGCGTTACACGGACAGAGTCTCGATTTTAAGACCCGTAAAACATTTCTTACAATAATCCAATTATTATTAAACTTAAATTAAAATTAAAATTATAAATATATATATTACATATAGAGAGAAAAAATAAATTGAGGTGTAAACAACTCGTCGAGTAGAAGCCTGCCTTTTATAGGCATATTTCCTGAATCTGAAGCTCATGCACTCGCATGAGATTGTAGTATATTTCCCATGCACTCGCATGGGCTCATGCAAGTGCTTGGGATTTTAGTGCATTTCTCATGCACTCGCATGGCCAGCCTGGATCAGATATTTTTGAATTGCAAAACGTGGGCTGCTCGAATTAATTAATATATAATATAATATATATAATTATATATATTATATTATATTCTTGTGCATAGTTGACTTGTAATTTTAGCTCCGTTGTCTCGTACGTTTATGCCCGGTTTATGTCTGGGTTCTGGATTTTCGAACGTCCTTTCGTATGCTTAGATATCTTGTACTTTGCGTTCCGCGACTTGTACTCATGTAATTTTTAGACGTTTCTCATCCATAAATTGAACCACTTAGATTGTATCTTGTACATTTGAGCTTTTTGATCATTTGCGTCTTCAAATTTTCATTTTCGTCTTTCGTCTTCGCACTTATTTATTTAAACGAATATTACTTGAAAATAGAACAATTGCAACTGAAAACTTTACATATTTGAAGGATATTGTGCCTAAATATATGTTCATTTGGGGCACTATCAAATATCCCCACACTTGAGCGTTGCTTGTCCTCAAGCAATATAGAACTTGAAATTAAATCACACTTCACTCGAATCACTTTTTTATTCTCACACTTTATACATCAGTGATTTTGATACAGTGGTATGAACAATGATAGTAACGATGTGGTTTACAGTCCCACATGACTATGAAAATTTAGATCCTTAAGGAAATTGGATCTTTATGAAAATATTTGATCTTTTGAAAATTCATTCACCCTAGATAAATTTTCCGGAATAACCCTTCATCGGTGTTTGCAAAATATTTTTGTGAGTTTTGTGGGTTTCAGATTTTAAAATTTTAGCTCAAAACTTGCGGTTTTGTGTCACCCACTTGCTAACCTTGTATTAGGAAAGCAACACGTCCAGTATACTTGCTCCATATTTTACCTTTCGGTAAACTACCATCCGGTTGTAAAGGAAAGCGAAGAACAACCAACTATTAAGGCAATGTCCCATGACATGCAGATAATTATGGTCAAAAACGTGTCGAATGCAATTACTATCATTTGTAGGAGAAATAGTAAAGATCACCCTATAATTTTTCGGTCTGGCACAAGGTCCTGTCTTCGACCATGCTATGCAACCACCGTTCTTACGGTTGACACCCGATTTGGTTCAGGTGACCTAATGAATTCTGGTGAATTCTTAGAATTTTACGCTCAATGGTAATGAACGCATTGAAAATAGGTTTTCTGAAAACAAATTGGTTTTATTTTGATCAAAATATTTTCTCGTTCAAGCTCGAGTTTAGATATCATCGAATTCCATGAGTTTGTAATTCTCAATCTTTAAGGTCAATCTCAAGGATTGAGTAATATCAGACTTAAAAGCTGATTTTTAATCTTTTAAGGAGATTATCCGTTCTGGGGGTCTGATTCATTAGTCTTATCAAGCTAATTTGCACGGCGCCCTCCCCATTTTACGAGACAGATCCTCTCATGGTTAGGATAAGTCTGACCACATGGCGACCCTGTTTGATGCTGAGGTCCGTGGATTTCCTGCTAATTTTAGAGATGACTTTTCTAGATTTTTCGTCAACCTACAGCTGGTCTGGACGACAACTTCCTAACCTAAATCAAAAAGTGCGTGTCTTTTTCGGAAGACTTTACTTCCTTCTAATGATGGAATTGATTCATCGTGTAGATCCATCTTTTCTTTCAAATGTATTACAATAAATCGGGTAAAACAGTTAATTTTGTCCAAAATAAAAGCACCTGCAATAACTTTATAGAAACATGTGATAGATAGTTTTTAATTGAAAAACTTGGTACATTCTCCCCACACTTGGCTTTTATTTATTTCTTTCTTTGCCTTTTTATTCTCCTCTTTTCCATTTTAAATGAATTTAAGCATTTTAGGTTGTTTCTCAATTTATGTCCTTTCCGAGGTAACGATAATTTCGGTATTATAACCTAGTTTTATCGTTCATAAATATGTATAAACATGATTTTGAATTCATTTAGTTGAAATTTTTTCAAATTTTCACAAAATTTGGCAAATAAACCAAGCGTAAACTCGAGAGAATTTATAACCCTTCCCCACACTTGAGATCATGCAATGCCCTCATTTGCATGAAATCAGACTATAATTATAAATTCACGAGGGTGATTAGCGTAGAAAAATGATTAAAAATACCAAGTTTGCAAACTTATTGTTTTTTCGAATGATAAATTGAGCACATCATTTGCTCATTCCTGCAGTTGTTATATCACATTTGATAGTTTGCGTCTTGTCGTCAAAATTAGTAGCTTTTGCTGAACTTAATGCCAGTCTTTGAAAGTACGATGTTTTACCCTGTTTTGTATATGACATAAACTACAAACATATATACATATTTTTGAAGTTGAGTGTATAACCCCACGTTCATATAATATTTTTGGCATACTTTAGATCAATAATATTAAAATAATGAAAACAAAATTTTTCGCCCCGTCTTTGGGTAAAGTAATTTCGGTTCCATGACCTAGTCTTTAACTTACGACGAATTTTAGAAATCATTTTTTAAACTTAATGAAATAAAGTAAATTTTGTTTTTAAATTTCACACAAAACTTAAATTTAAAAAGCATATTAATTTCATATAAAACCTACAAAATAAAAAAAAATCAGAATGGGGGGAGAAAACTAGTTCTTTAGTGTCTGCTAGTGGAAAAGACCAATCGGATTCCATTCTCGGAAACTACACGAGAACAGAACAACTAACTCTAGACAGCATTTTATTTTTAGAACATTTGAATCTCCCCACACTTAGGTAGCTGTGGTGTCGAAATTGTGATTAACTTCATCGTCAATTTATCTTGGACCATAATCAACTTGCATATCTGTGACTTTTGCTTTAAGCCATTGGTCGGATTCTTATGTAATATCCACAAATTCAACTATTTCGCCTTTTCTTTAGGCAATAGATTGGATACTAACTGGTTACATAACTTAGAGTTCCCCTTGGTTTTAGCATCGCGAATCCGTTTAATAAGTTTCTTCATTGAACTGTTAATAACGGGGTCATTTAATTTCGCATCAACAACGGGGTTCTTTGTTATCAAGTCATCATTAGGTGTTACTTTATCTTCTCCACACTTAGGCGTTTTATTATTGCTAAGCACTACCGTTGGAGTTAGTAAAACAATATGGTTTTTTGCCAATCGTTTTTATTAGTTCAACGGTTTTGGTTGGTGGAGATTTAGATTTTTGAATCACAAAGGTGATCGATTTTTCACCATTACTAAGTGTCATTCTACCCTCTCTTACATCAAATTACGTCCCGATGGTCGCTAAGAATGGTCGACCTAAAATTAGAGGAATGTTTGAGTCCTCTTCTATGTCAATGACAATAAATTCGACTAGAAAGGTTAAATTACCTACTTGAATGGGTAGGTTGTCAGCAATTCCAACTGGGTGCTTAATGGTTTGGTCAAAGAGTCGAACACTCATTTCCGTTGGACTTAACTCACCTACTCCTAATCTCTTATATAATGAAAGAGGCATAACACTCACACTCGCACTTAAATCTGCTAATGCATCATACATGACACAATCACTAAGTAGACAAGGAACAATAAATTCACTCGGATCACCCAACCTGAGTAGAAGAACTGTCTTCACCGGGTTTACTTTTACAATTTTTATTTCTTGCACTTTCTTATTCTTCTTCTTCTTCTTCTTTCCAAAGGTATCACAAACTTCATACTCAACTCCTTTTCTTGGAAATGGGATGGGTGGTCTGTATGGTGCCACCACTGGCTTTACATACTCGGGTGGTGGTGGTAGTGTAACTTCTTCATTGTTACTCACATCTAAAACCTTCGCATCTTCTGTTGCTGGTTTTTCAGAATTCGTTGATACCATGTTAACATTTTCATTCCGAGGATTTACTTCAGTATTACTCGGTAGCTTTCCTTGTTCCCTCTCACTCATCATGCTAGCAAGAGTACCTACGTGTTTTTCTAGATTCAAAATGGAAGCTTGTTGAGTTCTAAATGACTGATCAAACCTCTCATTCGTTTGGGTTTGAGTTGCAATAAATTGTGTTTGAGATTCCATTAGCTTTGCCATCATTTCTTCCAGATTTGGCTTTTTCTCTTCGGTTTGTTGTGGTGGTTTATATAAGCCAGGTCTTTGTTGATTGAAAGTATTGTTTTGAATTGGTTGGTTATTCGGACCTTGTTGGTTATACGAGTTATTGTTGGGTCCATTTGGATTGTAAAGAATGTTTTGATTTCGATTAAAGTTTGGCCTTGGCGGTTGATAATTATTTTGATAATTATTTCCCGGCCTTTGGTTCATGTAGGAAACATTCTCTCGTTGTTCCATCGTTTGTTCAATGTGACAATCTTTCGTTAAGTGTGTTCCACCGCATTGCACACAACTAATTCGTATTGCGTGAATATCTTTATTCATCTTTTCCATTCTTCTCTCGAAAGCATCTATTTTTGCAGAAACGGAATCAAAGTCATGGCTAGAATCGGCTCTAGTCACTTTAGATGAACGAAATATATCTTTTTCTTGATGCCACTCATGTGAGTGGGAGGCTGTATTATCAATAATCTTGTGAGCTTCGGTTGCGGTTTTCTTCATAATGGAACCACCAGCTGCTGTGTTGATGTCTTTTCGTGTAGCAACGTCAACACCTTGGTAGAATATTTGTACTATTTGATAAGTGTCTAAACCGTGTTGAGGACATCCTCTCAACAACTTTCCGAATCTTGTCCACGCCTCATATAATGTTTCATTTGGCTTTTGAAGAACGTAACAATTTCTGAAAGGACCCGTTCATATACATTATAAACAATTCTCAATAGTTGATTACATCGCGAGGTACTTGACCTCCATATGATACATTTTACAAACATTGCATTCGTTTTTAAAAGACAGACTTTCTTCACATCGAAATTTGATGGCATGCATACCATTTCATAATATATCCCACTATAATTGACTTAATAATAATCTTGATGAACTCGACGACTCGAATGCAACATCTTTTGAAATATGTCATGAATGACTCCAAGTAATATCTCTAATATGAGCAAATGCACAGCGGAAGATTTTTTTCATACCTGAGAATAAACATGCTTTAAAGTGTTAACCAAAAGGTTGGTGAGTTCATTAGTTTAACATAAATAATCATTTTCATCATTTTAATAGACCACAAGATTTTCATTTTCATTTCTCATAAATATACGTCCCATGCATAGAGACAAAAATATCATTCATATGGATTGAACACCTGTTAACCGACATTAACAAGATGCATATAAGAATATCCCCTATCATTCCGGGAAATCCTTCGGACATGATAAAAACAACATCGAAGTACTAATGCATCCGCTACAACGGATGGAGTTTGTTGAGCCCAATAGATCTATCTTTAGGATTCGCGTCAATTAGTAGACTGGTTTACTAATTCTTAGGTTACCAAGTAAAAAGGGGCATATTCGGCTTCGATCATTCAACCATATAATGTAGTTTCGATTACTTGTGTCTATTTCGTAAAACATTTATAAAAATTGCGCATGTATTCTCAGCCCAAAAATATATATTGCAAAAGCATTTAAAAATGGAGCAAATGAAACTCACCATACTGTATTTTGTAGTAAAATACATATTACGATATTGAACAAATGCAGGGTTGGCCTCGGATTCACGAATCTATATCATTTGTATAACTATTAACATGCATAATTGTAATCGAGCGAGTTTATATAAATTATTATTAATAATATGCTTGTTATATTATATGTTATTTAATTAAATTTAATATATTTAATTTGTATATTTTATATATACTAATATTTATCTTTCTTCATAACAGGTTATAAATAAAAACTTATATTAAGGTTTTTATATGATAAAAATATATTTATATATTAATTGATATCTTTTATAACTTAATTAGTATCATTAAAAAAAAATATGGTGATATGTATTACTAATATTTTAGTAATGAAATTTTTATATACGAATATCTATTTGTAACAATTTTGATAATGATCAGTGATAATAATAATAATGATCTTTCATTTATAATTTTCTTGAAAACAGTATATTTATTTAAAAAAAAAACTATTTTCACAATCCTGCTAATTTCAAAAATAATAATATTGATAATACTAATAATAATATTAACGATAGTAAAAACGTTACTTCCAATGATAAAACTGGTTCTTAATAAAAAATGACCGAGTTTAAAAGTATTGTTACTTTTAGTAGTAATGGTAATAATATAGTGATACTAATACTGATAATAATAATATCTATAATAATGATATTCACAATAACATTAGTAATACTCATAAAACTTGTAACTATGATATTATTAATAATAATTACTATAATACTAATAATAGCAATAATAATAATAATAATAATAATAATAATAATAATAATAATATTAATAATAATAATAATAATAATAATAATAATAATAATAATAATAATAATAATAATAATAATAATAATAATAATAATAAAAATAGAAATGGCTACCTTAAAGAATAGGTTTCAGAAAAAGAATACCCATGCCCGGGTTCGAACACGTGACCTCATGATAACCCATCAACACTCTAAACCAATGCTCCAAATTCATTTTTTTCTGATTAATTCTACATCCTAAATGTATCTAACCCGTATCAGTTATCCTTCTTCTTCTTCACTATCAGTCGACCATAACTCAACCCAATTAAAAATCTTTACAACGAATTTAAGATTTGACATTGTATAAAAATTCGATACAGAATGTTTCTTTATGATTGATCGAGATTAACAGAAAAAAAATGAATGAAAATTATCCAACAGCTCACGGTTAACCTTTATGAACTCCAACATCGAATCTTGATTTGAGGACTGTTTTAGACAGGGATTATAACACGAAAAAGTTTCTAAATCACCTATATAATCTTTATGAATACTCAATTGAAACAGAAACTTCAATTTAGTTACGAATTTTGTGATAAACAAAATGTTGACTTTTTAAATTCAAAAATTTGACTCAAAATTTCGAATTGGATACTTGAAATTGAGGGTTGTAAATTTACAGGAAGTTTGAGAAGGAGATTTCGAATGGAACTGCATTATTACATTTCTAAATTTCGTTCAAAATCAAGCTTTTAATTATTTGGATCAAGAACAGAGGATGGCTATATAAAACTAATAACTCAGTTTAAATTTACAATTAAAATCGTTGCAAAAATAATTGTAATGGTTATTGAGAGTGGAAAAATAGATTCAGTTGTCAATAATACGAAAGAAACGTTCAATTTATATTAATACAAGTTCGACAGTTTTCATTCATCAGCTAGGAATTTAGTAAATAAATAAATAAAATAAAACAAACAATGATACTGATTTATAACTGATTTTGGCTTGTTATTAACATCAGATATCGACCCTAAGAGACCAGAAACAAAATCTAAAATAGTATGATGGATACTTAAAACAACTTCATATGATATTCATCCTATATAGTTCTTATAATTAAAATTAATAATTAATAATCATATTGTGACGACCCGAAAATTTCCGACCAAATTTAAACTTAATCTTTATATAGTTTCGACACGATAAGCAAAGTCTGTTAGGTTGAGTCTCAAAACTTTTAAACTGTTTTCTTGCATTCAATTAATCTTCGACTATTCCAGACGATTCACGAACAAATGTTATAAATAGATAAATATATATAAGACAATTATATTGTCATATTTAATATGCAAACACATATTATATAATGCATTTATATTAAAATGTATAAATAATAAACATATGTTATCATATAATATATATGGTATATATATAATATATATGATGAATGTAATTATAAATATAATTGTTATACTAATATCAATATTAATACTAATATTAATATTAAAATTTAGTGATAGTATTATTATTATGATTTTTAAAAAGATAATACATGGATATGAAAATTGATACATATAAATTGTTATAATATTATTAATACAAAAATATTATTGTTATCATTATTAATATCATTATGTTATAATGTGTAGTAAAATTCTGATTAAGATTATTATTATTATTATCATTTAAATTAACATTTTTACTAAAGTCATGGTGAATTATTAATTACTATTATAACTTTCCAAAAGTATCATTTAATATTATTATTATTTATATCATTCTTATTATTAGTATTAATTTGAGTATTAATATTATTATTATTATTTTTATTACTATTTTTATTAGTATTTATATTATTAGTAATATTATTAATAATATTATTATTATCAGTATATTTATATTTGTCTATTATCCATATTAAGTAAATTAGGAATTCCATGAAAAATCTGTATCAGTATCAGATTAAATATTTTTTCTCTTTATCTGTTATCAGTCATTATCGACTTTATTATTTTTTTGTTTCTACTTCACTGGCTCGAATATATTTTGTTAACTTAAATGTTTCCACATCAAACAAACTTTTATCTTGTCAATTATAATGATTCGATTATCACTGAATCACAACAAAAATCGTTAGCCATCTTTTTCTGTTTATTTTTTTTATTTTTTTTATTTTATTCCTTGATTGAAACTGTCGACACTTTTGACTATAAATCAATCGAATTTTTTTCAAGTTTAAAAACAAAATCATTCAATCCTTCACCTACATTATCAACTACAACCTTCTCTTCTTACATTGTTTCTGTGAATAGACAGGAATATCTCAAAACACCAATGCAAACCACCTCTACTATTTTTCTTGCTTCTGTTCGCAGCGGATCACCCTCATATACAAATTGAAACCTCCACTATTACAACACCTACTACATCCAGTATGTTTTTCTGTTTCGTTCACTAGCTGTAACCAAAGAAAATATTGAAAGAAGATGATATAAGTCAAGACGATGGGAAATAATTGGGGTTAACCAGCTGCTATTCCTTGTTACTTCTTTTTGGTCTGAGAACAAACTAAATACCAACCTTCTTATTTCCATTACTACAACAATGAAATATATTATCAAATCATTCGCAGCTGCTACACTTTCTTCTGTTGGGATTCAGTCAACTCAATCACAATCACTAATCTCTCTCCTCTCAAATCCATAAAGGCTCATAGCTATTCAAGTTCGGTTTCGATTAACAATCATAACACCACCTTTCTTAATGAAACCCACGACCACCATCTTTAATCTCCAACACCCTTGATGCCTCACCATATTATTTGATTCCATATACAACCACCATAATCAACGAAACTGTCCCCCCTTTATCATCGAAACCCATTTATTTTTTTATTCATCGTTGCTGCATATTTCCATTTTAAACGAGCCAACCACCACCTATTGCTTCTCCTCTCACACACCTCTCTCTCTCTCTCTCTCTCTCTCTCTCTCGTTAGTTATCCTATTTCTTTTAAACCAAATTTCACTTAAATACTAGATAGATGATTAGTATAATGGTGTACTATATAAAGGATTATTAAACTTCTCAATTGGACAAGTGGGAGTATATGACTAACACCTATCTTCTTCTTTTTCTAATGGTCGACACCTTTTAACAAAGATAATCCACTTATGAAATTTGTTAGTTAAATATTTGACAATATGATAAACAAAAGAAAACACTACCATCACGTTTTATTGATTGGTGCATGGGTACCACGTAATTTAATAGCCATTCTTTTTCTCAAGATCAATTAAAAAATCGAGTGCTATTGGGCCACATTTCTTTTCACCTTGGTTGAAGCATTTAATAATATCATGAGGCGAATTTTGCATATCCTCTTCTTTACCCTTAATGGCCAACCAAGTGGGGAGGTAATACATATGGCCGACACTTTTGTTATAGTGAGACGTGCTTTATGTAAATTAGGAAAAGCTTATGAGTATTGATCAAGCCCCACATCCAGCTATTGAATACACGATACCTAATTAGTCTAAAGCAAAGATGGACGTATTTTGATAGTGGGTCGTGGACTGTTGGGTTGGGCCACGATGTTTCCTAAATTATATTTTTGGGTCTGTTAAAGTTGCAAAGATGATGCAGTTATGTTGATAATCATACGCAAGTAGATATGATGATGATGTCTGATTATGGGATAAATTAATGATGAAGGTAGGGTAGAGATTAGGGTGACGAGCTGGATGTTTTAAACATTGATTAAACTGCAACCTCAAACAACTTCCATCAGATTGTCAATAGGCTTAAAATAAGAATTGGACCGAGAACTAAGGTTAATCGTGGAGCCAACTAATCCGCTTTTTATTGGGCCCTTGGAGTAACTTGGGTCACAAAGTCTCAAACTCACTTATTTGCTTTCTTGATTCAATGACGAGAACACACACATAGTTTTAGGCGATGATGATGATTAGGATTAAATCATGATGTTGATCACATGATAAAGATGATAATGATTGTGAAGTAAGGTTGATGATGATGGGTAACATGTTGACATGAATATTGATGATGCATGATAAAAGGAGGATGGTATGATAATGATTATGATGCCGATGATGTATTTAATAGAAAAACAGAAACGGACGAATGGTTAAGGAAGTTATCGGGTTAGCGGGACGTCGCGGGTTCAAACCCGGACTTGGGCATTATTTTTAGGGCTACTTCCTTGAGGTAGTTATTTATCTATTTACTATTATTATTATTATTATTATAATTATTGCTATTATTATCATTAATACAATCTATATTATTATCATTATTAACATTAATATAAATATTATTATTAATATCACTATTATTATCATTATTAGAAAAATCATTATTTTTATAGTTATTATAATTATTATTACTATTATAAATATCATTTTTATCAGAATTTATAAAATTATCATTGAAGATTATTATTAGTATCAATATTATTATTATTATCATTATTACTTTCATATTACTAAAATTATTATAACAAATATATATTTTCTATATAAGAATATATTCATTACAAACTACCATATTTTAATATATTAACTAATATATTATAATTATAGCTTTAATTAAATTATATATCATATATATAATATAACCTATTATAAGTATTAATATAATTATATATAAGGATATTAATCATAATACACTATAAAAAATTTATAAACTTAGTTGATTAATATTATGTATTAATATATATAAACGATATAGGTTCGTGAATCCGAGGCCAACCCTGCATTGTTCAATATAGTCCTATGTATTTTTACTACAGAATACATTAGGTGAGTTCATTTGATTCCCTTTTACTCTTTACATTTTTGGAACTGAGAATACATGCGCTATTTTTACAACTGCTTTATTAAATGCTTTTGAAATATATTTTGAACTGCGAATACATGAAATGCTTTTATAAATGTTTGACGAGATAGACACAAGCAAAACATTCCTTGAATGAATTATTATGCAGACAGAAGTTCTGCGGATTATTATTGAATTATGTGGACATGATAATTGCCACCATTGAATTATGTGGACATGATAATTGCCACCATTGAATTATGTGGACATGATAATTGCCACCAATTGATGTGAATGTTATGTATCGAGAGAATGATTTTTATACACAGGTTATGTGTATTAGTTTTGTGCACGAGATATGTGTCCGGTTACTAAGATTTATGAAAAATGGTTTCGTACACAAGAAAGGTGTACTGTATTTAAAAGATATCGCATGTACATTACAGGTGGGTATAGGATTCGGGCCCATTTGTACCATGCAGGATTTAAATCTTGTGGTCTATCAAAATGATGAATTTTATTATTTTATGATAAACCTATGAACTCACCAACCTTTTGGTTGATACTTGAAAGCATGTTTATTCTCAGGTATGAAAGAAATCTTCCGCTGTGCATTTGCTCATATTAGAGATATTACTTGGAGTCATTCATGATATATTTCAAAAGACGTTGCATTCGAGTCGTCGAGTTCATCAAGATTAATATTAAGTCAATGATAGTTGGAGGTATTATGAAATAGTATTCTTGCCGTCAACTTTCGATGTAAAGAAAGTTTGTCTTTTAAAAACGAATGCAATGTTTGTAAAATGTATCATATAGAGGTCAATTACCTCGCGATGTAATCAACTATTGTGAATCGTTTATATTGTATATGAACGGGTCCTTTCAGATATTAATAATAATAATTATATATTACTAATAAAAATAAATATTAATGATAATAATTATATTTATTAATGATAATTATAATAGATGATATTATTTTCCAATATTTATAATAATAAGGATATTAATAATAATATTATTGATAAAGATAATAATATGATACTAAAAATAATAAGTTTAATAATAATTTTTGATGATAAAAATAATTAATGATAATAATCATAATACTGTTTTAATTATAATAATTTTTATATTTTTAATGATAATAATATTATTAGTAATAATAATATAACAATCTACATATTACAAGTTCCATATTTATATGTTCTTTTAATAATACTACTTTTGATATTAATATTGTAAATGAAACAATTAATTTAACTTGTATCTATCTTTAATATATTAATATCATATATTATTAATGATGTAGTATTTAATAATTACATATATATAATAACATATATTGAATATTTTATACACTTCATATTTATATACATATTATGTACAGTAATCAGATATACATATTAGTCACAAACGTTTGTTCGTGAATCTTCGAGCACGGTCAAAGGGTAATTGATTATATGAATAAAGTTCCAAATGTTTGAGATTTAACTTAACAGACTTTGCTTATCGTGTCGGAATAATATAAAGATTAAGTTTAAATTTGGTCGAAAATTTCCGGGTCGTCACAGTACCTACCCGTTAAAGAAATTTCATCCCGAAATTTGAGTAAGATTGTCATGGCTAACAATAAAAATGCTTTCATGATGAATATGAGTTAGTATCTAGAGTTTTATTGATAATGCTAAAAACGAACATATATTTCATAGCATTATCCCTCAAGAAAGACAAGCTTTTAGTTGCAATTGTTCTATTTACAAGTGATATTCGTTTAAATAATAAAAGGTGAAGACAAAAGACAGATTCGACGAATTAAAGACGCAAACGACCAAAAAGATCAAAAGAACAAAATACAATCAAAGAGATTCCAATTATTGATACGAAACGTCTCGAAATTACAAGAGTACAAGATTCAAAACGCAAAGTACAAGATATTAAATTGTACGCAAGGACGTTCGAAAATCCGGAACCGGGACCAGAGTCAACTCTCAACGCTCGACGCAACGGACTAAAAATTACAAGTCAACTAGGCATATGAATATAATATAATATATAATTAATTCTTAAAATTAATATATATATTATATTATATTTAAATAAACGTCGGCAGAAGAAAACAACCAAATTTGGCTCTCCCCAGCTGGCCATGCGATCGCATGGCCTTGAAGGGTAAAGCTCATGCGATCGCATGAGCATCTTTTTCAGATCACAGGCCTATAAAAATCAAGCTTTGGTGTAACACAAAACACATCTTTTTCTATCTTTCAATATATCTATACGTAATATTTATATTTATATTTTAATTTTAATTTTAATTTTAATTTTAAATCCTAATAAAAAGGGTATGTTAGCGAATGTTGTAAGGGTATAAGTCGAAATTCTGTCCGTGTAACGCTACGCTATTTTTAATCATTGTAAGTTATGTTCAACCTTTTTACATTAATGTCTCGTAGCTAAGTTATTATTATGTTTATTTAAAACGAAGTAATCATGATGTTGGGCTAATTACTAAAATTGGGTAATTGGGCTTTGTACCATAATTGGGGTTTGGACAAAAGAACGACACTTGTGGAAATTAGACTATGGGCTATTAATGGGCTTTATATTTGTTTAACTAAATGATAGTTTGTTAATTTTAATATAAAGATTTACAATTGGACGTCCCTATAAATAACCATATACACTCAATCGGACACGATGGGCGGGATATTTATATGTGCGAATAATCGTTCATTTAACCAGACACGGGAATGGATTAATAGCCACTAGAATTATTAAAACAGGGGTGAAATTATGTACAAGGACACTTGGCATAATTGATAACAAAGTATTAAAACCTTGGGTTACACTCAGTCGACATCCTGGTGTAATTATTAAACAAAGTATTAAAATCTTGTTACAGTTTAAGTCCCCAATTAGTTGGAATATTTAACTTCGGGTATAAGGATAATTTGACGAGGACACTCGCACTTTATATTTATGACTGATGGACTGTTATGGACAAAAACCAGACGGACATATTAAATAATCCAGGACAAAGGACAATTAACCCATGGGCATAAAACTAAAATCAACACGTCAAACATCATGATTACGGAAGTTTAAATAAGCATAATTCTTTTATTTCATATTTAATTTCCTTTATTTTATATTTAATTGCACTTCTAATTATTGCACTTTTATTTATTGTTATTATATTTAATTGCACTTTTAATTATCGTACTTTTTAATTATCGCAAGTTTATTTTATCGCACTTTTATTTATCGCAATTTCATTATCGTTATTTACTTTACATTAAGTCTTGTATTTATTTTTAATTTTGGTTTTAACTGCGACTAAAGTTTTAAAATCGAAAAACCGGTCATTAAACGGTAAAAACCCCCTTTATAATAATAATATTACTTATATATATATATTTGTATTTTTATAAATTTAAACTAATATAGCGTTAAGCTTTGTTTAAAGATTTTCCCTGTGGAACGAACCAGACTTACTAAAAACTACACTACTGTACGATTAGGTACACTGCCTATAAGTGTTGTAGCAAGGTTTAAGTATATCCATTCTATAAATAAATAAATATCTTGTGTAAAATTGTATTATATTTAATAGTATTTCCTAGTAAAATTATATTATACTTATATACTAAACCTCCTCCCAAATTTTGTCGTTTCAGTTTTAACGAGTTGTTGTTTTGAGTTTGCGTTCACACTACAAATGGTCCTCCAACTTTTGCACAAATTACACAACAACCCCTCAACTTTACACTTTTTCAGGGGTAAAAAATGTAAATTTATAATTTAATTAAAATAAAAAAACCTTACTCCACCCGAATTTATAACGGGCCCTATCTTCTCACTCGGTGCGAGTTAAATTTTTCCGAGGCCACCGTTCAACTCGAAAAAATCTCACGAACCCAACGGGACTAACTATATGCAAAACGGACATCGTTAAAAAACACTAAATAACGGGCCCTATATTCACGCTCGGTGCGAGTTAAATTTTTCCGAGACCACCGTTCAACTCGAAATAATTTTACGAACACAATGCGACTAACTATACGCGAAACGGACATCGTTAAAAAAAATAAATATTTCGGGCTATATTACATACATATATATACATATACAACACGACTAACTATACGCGAAACGGACATCGTATATCCAAATTGGACCGCGCGTCGAATACAACCGCAGCAACGCGCGGTCGGATTTTTTCTAGTTAATAATATTTTATACCCCTTAGCTTTAACATCAAGTATTTTTGGCGCCGCTGCCGGGGACAATCTAGCTTAAAAGCCGGAAGCGCAACGCTAAATAAAAAAAAAGATTTTTATTTTTAGTTTACTTTTATTAAAATACGCTTTTGTAAAAATACGTTTGAATATATTCGAAAATATAAAAAGAAAAACAAAAATATAAATATTTTTAAGAGTTTGTTAAATATTTAAGTTCTATAAAAGTTTCTTTATATTTATTTTATAAAAATATAAGTTTTATTTAATTTATAAAAATATATTATATAAATATTTAAAACAGAAAAAATAAACACAGTAAAATATAAAAAAATAAAATAAATAAACTCTCGGGCCTGCTACTGTAGCAGCCCGTAACCTGGCCCAAAATCCTGGCTCATGCGATCACATGAGCCCGAAGGCATAAACTCATGCGATCGCATGAGAGTGTCTGACACGCCAACAGGAAACCCTAACTGCATTAATTACGGTGTATTATTATTATTATTTAATAAACCCTAATTAGGTTTTAATATTTTATTATTTAGTTTAATTTTAGTTTTTAATTTATTTTATATTTAGTTAAATTAGTTTATTTAAATTGTAAAATTAATAGTTTTATTTTATTAAATAATATAAAAATAATATTTTTATAAAAAATTGTACTTTTTATAACTTTTAGTATATTTTTATATTTTGTCCCTTTTTAATTGTTTTAGCGTAATTTTTTGTATTTTTCGCTCGTATTTAGTTTTAATTCATAGTTTTTGCCATAGTTATTTTTATTTCTAGATTTTTAGGCTTTGCCGTAAAATCCCTTAAGTGTTTTTTTTTGTTAGACTAAGATTTAGGTGATTTAGAATTTTGCGACGCCTTTTTAAGTTTTAGTACCTTTTTAAGATATTGCCATTTGGGATATAGTTTTACTTGTAAGCTTTAATATTTTTAGACGTCTTTTACCTATGTATCAATTATCATTCCAATTAGTAATCTCAATTTGCGATTATAATTTTAAGTTAGTGATAGTAATAAGATTGGGTTAGTCGAGTGTTTTTAAGTTCTATAAGTCATTTTTTTTTATTATTTCTTATTTTTCGACGCCTTTTATTTTTTCGATCTTTTCTTTTTCGACCTTTTTCGACGCACTCTTTTTCTTTCTTATTTCTCGCTATTTTAGTTTTAGGACATAGATTTTTTTTTCTACTTCTTATCTATACTTCTTAAAATTACGAAAATTTATTTTAAGTGGTTAAATTGATAGACATCAAAATTTTCTGGTTCGTAGTAATAGTTGGATTTGTACGTGGACCGGGTTATTGGAGCCAAACAGTCCTCAATTATATTGAGACCAAACGAATCCTGCCCCTCTGCTGCATCTTTTGGCTATTCGAAACGTGGGCAAAATCAGAAAAGTCTATTAATTGGATAACTTATATAATTTTTCTTTCCTTTTAAAAACTAATAGGATATTCAGTGAATGCACCGAGCAAGACGTTCACCACCTTTTGTAAGTTCACCACCTGTAACTAGATCAAGACATCTAGCTAATATTACCGCCGTTGATTTTTCTTTAGAATCGTCATCCAGTCAACCAAGTACTCCAAGTCAAATTTCCGATAATCCATTTTTTGAATCCGACCTCACAATTGAGAATCCGGAGAATATTCAGGGACGATTCGTAGATCCTGAACCATTAATTTTTCCTCCGGAACCACCAATCATTCAAACAGAGATTGTTGAGGAACGAACCATTAAATCAGAATCCTCTAGTGATTCCGATTCAACAAATTCAATTATGGAAAATCTGGAACCTCTAAGTATGGAAGACCGAATGAGAGCTAAACGCACTGGCCAAGGTCACGCAATTACTCAACCTGACATTAATGCGCCAGATTATGAAATCAAGGGACAAATCCTACACATGGTAACAAATCAATGCCAATTTAGTGGTGCGCCGAAGGAAGATCCAAATGAACATCTTCGTACCTTTAATAGGATCTGTACTCTATTTAAAATCAGAGAAGTAGAGGATGAACAGATATATCTCATGTTATTTCCCTGGACTTTAAAGGGAGAAGCCAAAGATTGGTTGGAATCGTTACCTGAAGGGGCGATTGATACATGGGACGTTTTAGTTGAAAAATTTCTTAAACAATTCTTTCCAGCATCTAAAGCCGTAAGACTTCAAGGAGAAATTGTTACGTTCACACAGAAGCCGAATGAAACTCTATATGAGGCGTGGACAAGATTTGGAAAGTTATTAAGAGGATGTTCGCAACATGGTTTAGACACCTGTCAAATAGTACAAATATTCTACCAAGGATGCGACATCACTACAAGGAAAGACATCGATATAGCAGCTGGTGGTTCTATTATGAAGAAAACCGAAACTGATGCTTACAAAATTATTGATAACACTGCTTCCCACTCACATGAGTGGCACCAAGAAAAAGATATCGTTAGATCATCTAAAGCAGCTAGAGCCGATTCTAGCCATGACTTAGATTCCATTTCTGCAAAGATAGATGCTGTGGAGAGACGAATGGAAAAGATGACTAAAGATATCCACTCAATACGAATTAGTTGTGAGCAGTGTAGAGGACCACATTTGACAAAAGATTATCTCAGTATTGAATTAACAATGGAACAAAGAGAGAATGTTTCATATCTAAACCAAAGGCCTGGAAATAATTATCAGAATAATTATCAACCGCCAAGACCGATCTACAATCAAAACCAGAATTATAATCGAAATATTCCATACAACAACCAACAAGGTCCTAGCAATCAACAAGTATCCAATAATACTTACAATCAGCAAAGACCTAATTTTCAAAACAAACCACCACAAACCGATGATAAAAAGCCGAATTTAGAAGATATGATGACGAAGCTAGTTGAAACTCAAACGCAGTTTTTCACATCTCAAAAACAAACTAATGAACAAAATGCTCAAGCATTTAGAAATCAACAAGCTTCTATTCAAAACTTGGAACAAGAAGTAAGTAACCTAGCAAGGTTAATAGGGGAAAGAAAACTGGGAAGTTTACCTAGTGATACAAATGCTAACCCCCGGAATGAAACAGCTAAAGCCATTACCACAAGAAGTGGTACAACACCTAAACCACCTGAAATACCTGTAACTTCTGATGAAGCTATTCCTACTCCACAAGAACCATAACCTGATCAAGATAAGGAAAAAGAACCGGTAGTTGAAAAGGTTAATGAAGATAACACAGCTAAGGATAAACCTTAAGTTAAACCATACCAACCACCACTTCCTTACCCGAGTAAAATGAAGAAAGAGAAACTTGAAGCCGAGCAATCCAAATTCTTGGATATGTTTAAACAGATAAATGTAAATCTTCCTTTCATTGATGTGATTTCAGGAATGCCTAGATATGCTAAATTCTTGAAAGATCTAATCTCAAATAGAAAGAAAATGGAAGAACTCTCGGCAGTTACTATGAATGCTAATTGTTCAGCAGTGCTGTTGAATAAGATACCAGAAAAATTATCTGATCCAGGAAGTTTCACAATTCCATGTTTTCTGGGTAGTCTTAGTTCAATAGAAACATTAGCAGATTTAGGTGCTACTATAAATTTAATGCCATATTCACTATACACTAAACTAGACCTTGGAGAATTGAAACCAACCAGAATAAGTATACAACTAGCCGATCAATCAATAAAATATCCTAGAGGGATAATGGAGAACATGCTAGTTAAAGTTGGTACTTTAGTATTTCCAGTAGATTTTGTTGTTCTGGACATGGAAGAAGATTCTCAAGTTCCTCTCATATTAGGAAGACCATTCTTAAACACGGCTAAAGCAATGATAGACGTGTTCGGTAAGAAATTGACCCTAAGTATAGAGGACGAGAGTGTTACCTTTTCAGTTGATAGAGCAATGCAAAAACCGCAATCTGCAGATGATACATGTTATTATATTCAAACTATAGATTCACATGCAGAATTATTAGAAGAATTTCCAGAATTACAAGGAACAGGAGAATGTTCTTTAGGAGAAGGAACTGAACCAATTGATGAAGCTGAAATGTTAGCTACACTAATAGCTAATGGATATGAACCAACAATAGAAGAAATTCAAATGCTAAAAGAAGAAGACAGATATCGATATAAATCATCGATAGAAGAACCTCCGAAATTAGAGTTAAAGCCACTTCCAAACCATTTGGAATACGCTTATTTACATGGTGAATCTGAATTACCTGTAATAATATCGTCTTCTCTTATTGAAAATGAGAAATCACAACTCATTTCTGTGTTGAAAGCTCATAAACCAGCCATTGCATGGAAGATTCATGATATAAAAGGAATAAGTCCTTCATATTGCACACATAAAATCCTTATGGAAGAAGGTCATAAAACGTATGTGCAACGCCGACGAAGACTAAATCCGAATATGCAAGATGTAGTTAAAAAAGAAATTATTAAACTGCTAGATGCAGGTTTAATTTATCCAGTCTCTGATAGTCCATGGGTAAGCCCAGTTCAATGCGTGCCTAAGAAGGGTGGCATGACTGTCATTACAAATGAAAAAAATGAGCTTATTTCTACTAGGACTGTAACAGGATGGCGTGTATGTATTGATTATAGAAAATTAAATGACGCCACCAGAAAAGATCACTTTCCCTTACCTTTTATTGATCAAATGTTGGAAAGATTAGCCGGAAACAGTTACTATTGTTTTCTTGATGGATTTTCCGGATATTTTCAAATTCCAATAGCACCTGAAGTTCAAGAGAAAACCACGTTCACGTGTCCTTATGGTACTTTTGCTTACAAACGCATGCCATTTGGACTTTGCAACGCCCCTGCAACCTTTCAAAGGTGCATGATGGCGATTTTTCACGACATGATAGAAGAATGCATGGAAGTTTTCATGGATGACTTTTCAGTCTTCGGTGATACATTTGAATCATGTCTAGTTAATCTTGAACGAATGCTTATTAGATGCGAACAATCAAATCTAGTACTTAATTGGGAGAAATGCCATTTCATGGTTAAAGAATTCATCGTTCTTGGACATAAAATTTCAAAAGAAGGAATTGAAGTGGATAGAGCTAAAGTAGATGTAATTGCTAAACTTCCACATCCCACCAATGTTAGAGGAGTTAGGAGTTTTCTAGGGCATGCCGGTTTTTACCGACGTTTCATAAAAGATTTTTCTAAAATTGCCACTCCTATGAATAAACTCCTAGAAAAGGATGCTCCATTCATCTTTTCTGATGAATGCATCAAATCTTTTAATATTCTTAAAGAGAAACTCACTAATGCGCCGATCATGATAACACCAAATTGGAATCTACCGTTTGAACTAATGTGCGATGCAAGTGATTTTGCAATGGGAGCCGTTTTAGGACAAAGGATTGAAAAACGATTTCAACCTATATATTATGCTAGTAAGACATTACAAAGAGCACAAATGAACTATAAAAATACTAAAAAAGAACTCCTTGCTATTGTCTTTGCTTTTGACAAATTTCGTTCATATCTCGTTCTAGCAAAAACGGTGGTCTATACCGACCATTCTGCTCTTAGATACCTATTTTCGAAACAAGATGCCAAACCAAGATTAATCCGTTGGATCTTACTCTTACAAGAGTTCGATATTGAAATCTGAGATAAAAGAGGAGCAGAAAATCTTGCCGCTGATCATCTTTCTCGTCTTAAAAATCCCGAATTAGAAGTTCTAAATGAATCGGCCATACAAGACAACTTTCCTGATGAATATCTATTGAAGATAGATTATAATGAAATTCTATGGTTTGAAGACTATGCAAACTACTTAGTATGTGGATTCCTTGAAAAAGGATTATCGTACCAAAAACGAAAGAAATTCTTCAGTGATATAAAACACTATTTCTGGGAAGATCCACATTTGTTTAAAAGTTGTCCCGATGGAATAATACGCCGATGTGTATTTGGAGATGAAGCTAGTAAAATTTTAAACCATTGTCACACAGGACCAACAGGAGGGCACTATGGGCCTCAACTAACAACAAGAAAAGTTTATGATGCTGGATTCTATTGGCCTACAATTTACAAAGACGCACACCTTCTTTGCAAATCCTGTGATGCTTGTCAAAGGGCCGGAAAAATAAGTCAACGTGATGAAATACCACAAAATGTCATTCAAGTATGCGAAGTATTTGACATTTGGGGTATTGACTTTATGGGTCCATTTCCAAAATCTCATAATAATCTCTACATTCTCGTAGGCATTGATTATGTATCTAAATGGGAGGAAGCACAAGCTCTCCCAACTAACGATGCACGAGTTGTAGTCAACTTTTTAAAACGTCTTTTTGCAAGGTTTAGAACACCGAAAGCTTTAATAAGTGATCGGGGTACTCATATCTGTAATAATCAACTTGAGAAAGTTCTCAAAAGTTATGGAGTAACTCATAAAATCTCCACCGCATATCATCCACAAACAAGTGGACAAGTTGAAAATACCAACCGAGCTTTAAAACGTATTCTAGAAAAAACCATAGGATCAAATCCGAAGGAATGGTCTATTAAATTGGAGGATGCACTCTGGGCTTTTAGAACAGCCTACAAAACTCCAATTGGAACCACACCTTTTAAACTCGTCTACGGAAAAGCATGTCATCTTCCAGTAGAAATTGAACACAAAGCATTTTGGGCTTTGAAGACATGTAATCTTGATTTACATGAAGCCGGACGTCTACGATTAAGTCAATTAAACGAATTAGAAGAATTAAGACATGAAGCATACGAAAATTCGTTAATCTATAAGGAAAGAACGAAGAAATGGCATGATAAAAGAATCAGAAGTTCAAAAGAATTTAAAGAAGGAGACAGAGTTCTTCTTTTCAATTCACGATTCAAGCTATTTCCTGGAAAATTGAAATCGAGATGGTCTGGACCATTCATAGTCAAAAGAGTTTTCCCATACGGAACGATAGAATTAATAAATTCAAATGGAATTGAATTTAAAGTTAATGGTCACAGAGTTAAACATTACATAGATAGTCCGATGGAAGTCGACAACGAAGTTAATCACAATTTCGATACCACAGCTAACTAAGTGTGGGGAGAATCAAGTCTTTTAAGGATTTTATGTATTTCTGTTAGAGTTAGATTGTCTGTTTTCGTGTAGTTCTCGAAAATGGAACCCGAATGGTCTTTCCCTAGCAGACCCTAAAGAACTAGTATTCTCCCCCCATTCTGAATTTTTATTTTTATTTAGGAAATGAAGACTTCCTGTGAACTAAACCATGGTCTAATGCTACACGCTTTGATCACTAAACGTAATAATGACACACTTCTGAGTGAACTAGTATCAGTAATCAGAGAAAGATTGGACGGAGTAAGAAAAGAATCCAGATGCGAAGATAATAAGTTACAATTTGGTAAAGGAAAATCAAAATCCGCAGCGAAAAGAAGAGCACGACACCTTGAAAGATGTCACAAATGCGGAAAATGGTCACATGGAGGTAAATGTTCAAATAATCAAACCTATTCAAACACCGAATTTGTTACTTTATGCAGAGACGGACCGTTCATATGTTTAGAAGAAAAAACACTGAATGCTCGAGGTTACGCCTATGTATCTATGGAAAACCAATTAAATCGACTATCTTATGAATGAGATAGATCATATAACTAAGAATACTATCTCACAGGTAAGTCTGTACAGTTTTTATTTTTTATTTTTATTTTTAACCTTTTGATAATAAATGCTAATTTGTTCGCTATAAAGTATTAAATTGGTATTGAATAAAATTAGGTTTGGCGACCGAAATTATTGATATCATTCAAAAATTTATTACATCACTGCGAAATTTAACGTTTATTCTTAAGATATAAATATCTTTAATCAATCAACCCAAAATATTTCAAAAATTCGTCATGAGTTAAATTAGGTCATGGAACCGAAATTACTTTACCGAAAAGAGGGGCGTATATTTTTGATAATATTTGATTGATTAAAGTGGGATAAAAGCCAAAAAGATTTTTAATTTTATTTTTACCATGTTTTAAAATTAATATATAAAAATTAAAATAATATTGTAAACTTTTTAAAATTAATATATTTAAAATTGTAAATATTTGAAAAATTAATCTTTTTAATATAAGTTTGTATGTATAAAAACAAAAATATAATATAAGTTTGGTGTGAATTTATAATATAAATTTTTAATTAAGTTTGGTGTGAATTTTTAATTTTATGCATTTTAAATTTAAGTTTGGTGTGAATTTTTAATTTTATGCATTTTAAATTTAAGTTTGGTGTGAATTTAAAAACAAAAATTTACTTTATTTCGCTAAGTTAAAAATATGTTTTTTTAAAATTCGTCGTGAGTTGAAGACTAGGTCGTTGAACCGAAATTGCTTTACCCGAGGGAGGGACGAGAACTTTTATTATCATTATTTTTAATCTTATTGAATTAAAGTATGCAAAAAACATTAAAAAACCCAAAAATCTTTACTTTTAAAACCGCGCTTTGATTTGACAAATTTTAAAAATTTTGTCAAGGGGCAGACTAGGACATCGATCCGAAACACCCTCGCTCCTAAAGGAAAACAAATTTTTAAAATTTAATTAATTATAAGTTTTATAAAGTATAAGGTTTTATTTAAAAAAAAAAAAAAACACTGTAGCCGGGTACCCATGCGATCACATGGGAATCACCCTATACCTCCATGCGATCGCATGGAGGCAAATTTCTGGCCAGATCAAAACAGACAGCGAGTCTGTTCTTCAACACAAACACACACATTTACACGAACCAACTCCAAAATCCTCTCTTAAATTCGCCATTTTTCACCGTAATTCGTCATTTTTATTGCCCTAATCATGCCTAGATTCTCATTCTTCAGCAAAATGGTAAAAATTACACCCCTAAACTCATAAATTTGCTAGTTTTTGTGATAAATTCCAATTTTTTACCTAATGCAATTTTGTTAATTTCTAGTGTAATTAGTGTTAAATTGTTAGTATTTTATGCATGTATAACCTAGATTGATGCTATTTAACATGATTTGAAGCCAAAAACTTCAAAATTTTTAGAAATCTAAGGTTTGTGTTCTTGAGCAATTTGGGGCTTTTTGATATAAACAGGCTATGGCCGATTTTTGTCATGAATTATTACTAAATTGAGTAGTGTAACATGTTTAGATAGTTAAATGATCCAAACATTGATCCTAAACATGATTTATGGAGATTAAAGTGGACTTTTTAAGTCCAAAATTCATGAACTTGATTAATTTGATATATTTGCCATTTGAGACTTGTTTAATTATTAGTAATGACTATTTTGACATGTTATTTGAGTTAAATGCTTATGAATTTAGTATACATTTTCATATGTGCTTATTTGAAAAGGGTAGAATTATGAAAAATTGTGAAAATGTGTATAAGTTTAATTTTGATTTAACATGTTATAGTGATTGTTTTAAGTTGTTATTTTGCTAACACTAATGCATATTTGGATGCACAAATTTTGTGTTTAATGTGTTTTGCAGAAAGCCGATACGGGAGGTTCAGGAGCATCATCATCTAGACGGCCAGCACCAGCACCAGAACCAGAAATGCAACACGATCAAGAACCACAACAAGAACCACAACAACAGCCTGATCAGCACATACCTTATTATGATCCAGTACAGTTTGTTGATGAATTCATAGTATTCCTAATGAGGCAGCCAGTAGAATTCCCAACGATTCCTGAGCACACTCTGCATCCTAATCTAAGATTTGATAGGAGATGGAGAGATTACGAGACATATCAAAGGAACAAATTCAAATTGGTAACAAAAAATGTAGAGGTGTCAAGGGTAATCGATTGGGCCCCTTTAGAAATGGTCCATCTAGCTGACCGTGTTAGACAGCTTTTGGTACAAAAGTATGGCAGTTCTTCTTTTACAGATTGGGAACGTCTCTTCACCATTCGTAGACCTGTTTATAAGGAATGGTGTGTTGAGTTGATGAGTACTGTATCACTTGATACAAATATAGTTAGAATAGATGATAGAAGATTTCTTAGGTTTATCCTTGGCGGTAGGATGTACAGAATGTCCATGCTGGACATGGCCAGGGCCTTACAGATATATACTCCTGGTGAGTTGCTATTACCCGATTGTACAAATTTGATTCATTATGGTGAAAGGGTAGATAGCAACTTTGACGCTGACGCCATTTGGGGGCGTATGTCACATTTTGATGTTTTTACACGAGCAGGAGGACACTCCTATACACATATTGACAGAGCCGAGCTTCGTATTATTCATAGATTTTTGGCTAACTCAATTACACAGAGAGGTCACAATAAAGAAAAAATTACCTTACATGATTTATTCTACCTAAAGTGTATTCGGGATCCTAGAAGCTTTGTCAATATTCCTTACTGTGTTGCTTTTTATTTATCTAAAATGGTAGAGGGAATGCAGGACGGGAGTATAATAGGAGGAGGTATTTTTGTTACTCTCATTAGAGAGTATTTAGGTATTGATAGGAACCAAGGGGGTCCATTACAGCTTTGTAGAGAACAGGTTGAGCCCTTAGGATTGAAAGTTTATGTGGGTACTAAGGTATTGAAAAGTAGACGTAACCAGGCAGTACCCTATGTGGGATCTCATCCTCAGGTAGAGAGAGGCTCAGACGAGGAAATGGAGGAGGCGGAAGACATTAGGGATGTCTTTCGAGATGCTATTCTTGACGTCCACGTTCGTATAGATGAGGAAGCAATGACGAACGCGGCCAGACATAGTATGTACGAGCAGTGGAACTCCGAGCGAGTATACGAGGATTATAGGCGATGCCAACACGATAGCTGGGTAGTTCATCAGCACCAAATCATGAGCCAGCTATCATATCAGGTACCAAATAATTACGTGCCTACTCGACCTGCTCATTTTCCGCCACACAACCCCGATATCCGACCACCCTTTAACCGGTATGACTATAACCAAGCCTATCAGAACACCTATAACCAACAATGGAACCCACCTGATGAGATGAACTGGAACCCCTATCCAGACTGATTTGGTTCCATTTGGTTATTTATATGATTTTTATGTTTTTATCTTTTTACTTATTCATGTTTAAACTTATGTTATTGAATATACTTATGTAAACTTTATCATTTTTATTATTATTGTGTACTAATATTTCACATTTAGGATTTGAAAGTGGGATATTAAGTCCCATTTCAAATTGCCATGCATGTTTATATTTGTATGTATGTATATTGTAAATTGTACAAAACAGGGTAAAACAGCGCATTTTCAAAGACTGGCATTAAGTTCAGCAAAAGCTACTAATTTTGACGACAAGATGAAAAATAAATGTGATGTAACAACAGACGGAATGAACAAATGATATGCACCATTTATCATTCAGCAAACAAACGCCAATATGTTTGGAAACTTTGGTAAAATTTAATCATTTTTCTACGCTAATCACCCTCAATAATTTAAATTGTTACTGATTTCTTGCAAATGAGGGCATTGCAAGATCTTAAGTGTGGGAAGGGATTAAATTCTTTCGGATTTTTAAATTTTTTTACTTTAAACACTTGGTTACCATTAGAAATACTAGTAAAGTAGTAGTTGTATTAGAATCTAGTGCTCTCTGATAATAAAGAACAGCCCTAGTCTTATATACTGACTACCCAATTCTAGTAAAATTTTTCAAAATTTTCAATTAAATGAACTCAAAATCATGTTTATACATATTTATGAACGATAAAACTAGGTGTTAACACTGAAATTATTGTTACCTCTGAAAGGACATAAATTGAGAAACAAACCAAAATGTTAAAATTCATTTAAAATAGAATAGAGGACAATAAAAAGGGAAATAAAAGCCAAGTGTGGGAAAAATTACCAAGTTATCTTAAACATATGTCACATATTTCTGTAACAAATAATTGAAGATACTTTTGCTTTGGACTAAACTAAACTGTTTTACCCGATGAAAGAAAAGAAGAGATGGATCTACACGATGAATCAATTCCATCGTTAAAAGAAAGTAAAGTCTTTAGAAAAAGAAACGCGCTTCTTGATTTAGGTCATGAAGTTGTCGTCCAGACCAGCTGTAGGTTGATGAAAAATCTAGAAAAGTCATCTCTAAAATCAGCAGGAAATCCACGGACCTCAGTATAAAACAGGGTCGCCAAGTGGCCAGATTTATCCTAACCATAAGAAGGATTTATCTCGTACAATGGGGGGCACCGTGCAAATTAGCTTGATAAGACTAATAAATCAGATCCCCGGAAAGGATAATCTCCTTTAAAGATCAAAAATCAGCTCTTAAGACTGATATTACTCAATCCTAGAGATTGACCTTAAAGATTGAGAATTATAAACTCATGGAATTCAATGATATCTAAACTCGAGCTTGAACGAGAAAATATTTTGATAAAATTACAAACCGATTTGTTTTCTGAAAACCCATTTTCAATGCGTTCATTACCATTGAACGTAAAATCCTAGGAATTCACCTGGAATTCATTAGGTCACCTGAACCAAATAGGGTGTCAACCGTAAGAACGGTGGTTGCATAGCATGGTCAAAGACAGGACCTTGTGCCAGACCGGAAAATTATAAGGGTGAGCTTTACTATTGCTCTTACAAAGGATAGTAATTGCGTCCGACACGTTATAGACCATAATTAAAAGCATATCAGGGGACATTGCCTTAACAGTTGCTTGTTCAACGCTTTCCTTTACAACCGGACGGTAGTTTATCGAAAGGTAATATTCGGAGCAAGTATACTGGACGTGTTGCTTTCCTAATACAAGGTTAGCAAGTGGGTGACACAAAACCATAAGTTTTGAGCTAAAATTTTCAAATCTAAAACCCACCAAACCCACAAAAAGAATTTGCTAACACCGGTGAAGGGTTATTCCGGAAAACTTATCTAGGGTAAAAACTAGATTTAATTTTCAAAAGATCAAATGTTTTCATAAAGATCCAATTTCCTTAATGGATCTAAATTTTTATAGTCATGTGGGACTGTAAACCATATCGTTACTACCATTGTTTATACCGCCGTATTGAAATCACTGATGTACAAAGTGTGAAGAATAAAGAAGTGATTCTAGTATTTCAAGACTATATTGCTTGAGGACAAGCAACGCTCAAGTGTGGGAATATTTGATAATGCTAAAAACGAACATATATTTCATAGCATTATCCCTCAAGAAAGACAAGCTTTTAGTTGCAATTGTTCTATTTACAAGTGATATTCGTTTAAATAATAAAAGGTGAAGACAAAAGACAGATTCGACGAATTAAAGACGCAAACGACCAAAAAGCTCAAAAGAACAAAATACAATCAAAGTGGTTCCAATTATTGATAAGAAACGTCCTGAAATTACAAGAGTACAAGATTCAAAACGCAAAGTACAAGATATTAAATTGTACGCAAGGACGTTCGAAAATCCGGAACCGGGACCAGAGTCAACTCTCAACGCTCGACGCAACGGACTAAAAATTACAAGTCAACTATGCATATGAATATAATATAATATATAATTAATTCTTAAAATTAATATATATATTATATTATATTTAAATAAACGTCGGCAGAAGAAAACAACCAAATTTGGCTCTCCCCAGCTGGCCATGCGATCGCATGGCCTTGAAGGGTAAAGCTCATGCGATCACATGAGCATCTTTTCCAGATCACAGGCCTATAAAAATCGAGCTTTGGTGTAACACAAAACACATCTTTTTCTATCTCTCAATATATCTATACGTAATATTTATATTTATATTTTAATTTTAATTTTAATTTTAATTTTAATTTTAATTTTAAATCCTAATAAAAAGGGTATGTTAGCGAATGTTGTAAGGGTGTAAGTCGAAATTCTGTCCGTGTAACGCTACGCTATTTTTAATTATTGTAAGTTATGTTCAACCTTTTTACATTAATGTCTCGTAGCTAAGTTATTATTATGCTTATTTAAAACGAAGTAATCATGATGTTGGGCTAATTACTAAAATTGAGTAATTGGGCTTTGTACCATAATTGGGGTTTGGACAAAAGAACGACACTTGTGGAAATTAGACTATGGGCTATTAATGGGCTTTATATTTGTTTAACTAAATGATAGTTTGTTAATTTTAATATAAAGATTTACAATTGGACGTCCCTATAAATAACCATATACACTCAATCGGACACGATGGGTGGGATATTTATATGTACGAATAATCGTTCATTTAACCAGACACGGGAATGGATTAATAGCCACTAGAATTATTAAAACAGGGGTGAAATTATGTACAAGGACACTTGGAATAATTGATAACAAAGTATTAAAACCTTGGGTTACACTCAGTCGACATCCTGGTGTAATTATTAAACAAAGTATTAAAATCTTGTTACAGTTTAAGTCCCCAATTAGTTGGAATATTTAACTTCGGGTATAAGGATAATTTGACGAGGACACTCGCACTTTATATTTATGACTGATGGACTGTTATGGACAAAAACCAGACGGACATATTAAATAATCCAGGACAAAGGACAATTAACCCATGGGCATAAAACTAAAATCAACACGTCAAACATCATGATTACGGAAGTTTAAATAAGCATAATTCTTTTATTTCATATTTAATTTCCTTTATTTTATATTTAATTGCACTTCTAATTATCGCACTTTTATTTATTGTTATTATATTTAATTGTACTTTTAATTATCATACTTTTTAATTATCGCAAGTTTATTTTATCGCACTTTTATTTATCGCAATTTCATTATCGTTATTTACTTTACATTAAGTCTTGTATTTATTTTTAATTTTGGTTTTAACTGCGACTAAAGTTTTAAAATTGACAAACCGGTCATTAAACGGTAAAAACCCCCTTTATAATAATAATATTACTTATATATATATTTGTATTTTTATAAATTTAAACTAATATAGCGTTAAACTTTGTTTAAAGATTTTCCCTGTGGAACGAACTACTAAAAACTACACTACTGTACGATTAGGTACACTGCCTATAAGTGTTGTAGCAAGGTTTAAGTATATCCATTCTGTAAATAAATAAATATCTTGTGTAAAATTGTATCATATTTAATAGTATTTCCTAGTAAAATTAATAATATTTTATACCCCTTAGCTTTAACATCATTTATCTCTATTGAGTAATATAGATAAAATGATTCGATTACTTGAAGAGTACGAGTGAAGCTATCATAAAGAAATGAAATGAGAAATAAAATTTTGTTTTAACTTTTGACGTTGTCTTGGTTGTATTCCGAAATTCAAGGGATTTAAAGAAAATCTTCAAAATCTAAAAGATTTGATTCTTCGGCGAATAAGGAAATTAGGATCTCTCTAATTAAATGCGGAGATCTGCTTTGATTTCTCTATCAGATATTTCACTATAAATTACTTCTCCCGTTCCGTTACTTTTTCCATTCCTATACCTAATTCCCCAAATTCCAAAGTTTTATGAAAATGCTTAATCCAGTTCTAATCCTTATCCTTATACTTACTATCGCAACAATTATTCTCCCTTTCCAACTTCCACCAGATGAATCTGCTTACTTCTACTTTGCCCTTGGGGTTATAGTACTTATAATTCTCCCGTGTCTTTATGTTGCGATAAACATTGATATACACGGTTTGTAATTTATGCGTTGTTATCGGGCTTTATATCTCTCCTTATATTTCAATGTCCTTATTTCTGTTTCCTATAATCATTGTCATCCATAGTTAATACTCCCTCCTATTTACTGCGATTTATACTCCAATTTCTATTTCGGAGCTTTGTCCCTTCGTTTCTTCTTCTTGCGATTGGGCATCTCTTGTAATGGTCCAGAATTCGCAGATATAAGTTTCAGAATGAACATTGTTAATATTCTAAGAAAGAAACGGTAATAGCATAATATGACTTATCAAATTACCAGAATTCAAGGAAAAGATAGGACTATCAAAAATATGTTCTTGTTTATAGATTAGACAGAATGTAAGAGTCGTGTAACATGGCACATGATGACGTTAGAGTCTGTGAATCATCACGTTTCATTAGAAACTCAGCATGACTTACTGTAATATAATCACGTTGATCAAGTGTCATTATATTATACTAACTCATGCTTCAGTTCCCAACACTACTTCAAAAACATTCATAGTTTAAACTCGAAAGTTTACAGAATATAGAAACTAATAGTTTCTTATATGATGTCACACTGATAGCGCAAAGAGATAAATGATTTCAAAGAAGCATAACTATGGAAATATCTTCAGAAATATTGTGATGCCCCGTACAAAACCATCGTGTACGAATCATCAACAACAGGATCATTACAAGGTAAAGTACTATATGCGTTTTCAAAAAGAGTTTGCATTCATTAATAAGAGGTGACGTCATAACTAACGCAAATTGTTTTACAATCCAAAAGCATGCTTCACTAAGTAGAAGCAAATAATAAGTGTATGTGACCACAATGGTCGTTACAATTCATAGTTCAAAAGTAGTAAAGTATGAATGCAAGATAAAGTAGTTCATGCGATGACAATTCTAAGCAGCGGGTGTCTACAGCACGACTAGTACACAACAGAAGCTAACCTCAAGCACCTGAGAAAAACATGCTTAAAACGTCAACACAAAGGTTGGTGAGCTATAGTTTAAGTATAACAGTATGTAAGGTAGGCCACGAGATTTCAGTGCTACAAAGAGCGTTTCAAAACGATATGATAAAGTATATGCTTAACCGTGGGCACTTGGTAACTAACTTAACGTTTATACCCCCTGAAAGTACACTTGGAAAGTGCGTATGATTACGAATTATTAATCACTCATTAAATGCTAGCTCGACTAGCCCGAGTGGGGATGTCACACCCTATGGATCCATATCTAAGATTCGCGTTCACGGTTCAAAACCCAATGATTAAACGTTACCGAGCTAAAGGGAATGTTTGTGCCGTTGTATAACCCACACATATATAAGTTTTTAAGTACTCGTTAAATGCTAGCTCGACTAGCCCGAGTGGGGATGTCACACCCTATGGATCCATATCTAAGATTCGCGTTCACGGTTCAAAACCCAATGATTAAACGTTACCGAGCTAAAGGGAATGTTTGTGCCGTTGTATAACCCACACATATATAAGTTTTTAAGTACTCGTGCCTAGTATGTAAAACATAAAACGTGCATGTATTCTCAGTCCCAAATAGTTAAAGTAAAAAGGGATGCTATAACTCACAATGATAATGTAGTCGTAAAGTCGGTTCGGAAAAGGTGTGCAAGTAATCGGTCCGAAGGTCCTCAACCTAAGTCAAATAGTACTAAGTCAGTAAATCGTCCCAAAAGGTTTAAAAGCATGTAAATAAGGTCTTAAGGGTCATCATCATTCATCATCAAACAAAAGGCGTAAAGTAAGTTTCGTTCATGAAAGTAGTTTAAAACAAGGGCTGAGTTCGGTCAGTCACCACGGCCTCTAAACCTACTGAAATAAGGTGAGACCAGTGGCCATGGCTCTGTATACGAGTCATTTAAGTGTGGTAAAATTTACAGAAGCAAACTCGTCTTCGCTTGACCGTGGCGACGGTCTAAGTGCGAGTAGGTCAGAAATTTCTGCACAACGTTAAGAGGACATAGTGATGATCGGAGGGCCATAAATCCTAAACCGTAACTCGGATTAAGATCTATTTGAAAATAAAGGTCTCAGTAGCCCAGGTCTACTGGTCTGTTACAGAAACAGTAGGACAGAGGGCTGCAAACAGAAAACAGGAAGTTAAAAGTGAGTTCCGGTGGTCTTGGTGCTTGATGTTCATCATGGTTCTCATCCTTGATGCATATAGCTTCAAGTGTACAACTCATTGATGTGTTTGCATCATCTTAACCAAGATTTAACCATCATAACACTAGTGTAAGTCTATGATATGAAGTACAACTCACATAAGATTTGTATGAAGTTTGATGAACCAAAGTTGCATCAAGATCATAGATTCAACACATGCATGAATTAGAAAAGTAATATTGTACTACAAACTTGAAAATAAACTAACTAATCAAGATCTTAAGTGGTTAGTTTGATCTTGAAGATCCAAGACCCAAAAGTTATTAAGTAAATTTTTATGTTCTTGAACCTTTTAAAGTTTATCTTTAGTTCAAGAAAAATGAGATCAAAGTTAACTTGTAACATTTGACCATCTACAACCAAAATCACGATTTTAATACATGAACAAATGGAGAAATAACTAATTACACAAGTAGTAAGTTCATGGGTTTCATACTTTTAAAGATTCAAACCTAAATCTCGATCTTTAAGGAAGTAAACTTTAAAGTTTACAACATGAGCTTCAAGTATGGTTTTTACAACCATGAACTTACAATCTTTTAAAACAATAGAGGTAGAACATAAACTTGGGAGTTTTGTTCTTGCATATTCTTGTTAACACAAGATAAATGAAGAATCAAACTAGAAAGTTTGCTTCTTAGTAATTTGTACGTAACAATAAGGAACTAGTAATCAAAACAACTACAAGTAAGTAACAATAACAAGAACAAGTAACAACAAGTAAATGATGATGATTAAAGGGGTGTTGTGGTTCGGTTTTAGAAAGGAGAAAGAAGAGAGAATTGCTCATAATACTTACAAGAACTAGAGAGAAAAAGAGAGAAAATAGATGCAAGGTTGAAGTGTGAAAGGGTGAAGTGGAACAAGAGTTTATGTAGTCAAACTTGGAAACCAAAAACCTCCCTCCCCATGCCTTGTGGCCGTGATTTTCCACCACCAATGAGGGTGGGAGATGCCCACTACTACTTGCATGCTTATTGACTAAAAGGATGGTAATTAAGGGTGCTTGTATGGGGATGAGGTGCAAGTAAATGGTAAATAGATTTTTACTAAGTTTTTCATCTAGTTAAATCCTAAGGTAGTACTTACATGGGTGTTGGGCTAATTAAGTCCATTAAGGTGTAGGGTGGGCTTATAAGTCCATAACCATGAGTCCACAACATTTAGCAAGCCCAAGTTCAAGTAATTCACAAATTATTCCAACTAAAGCCCAAGTAGTTAACTAATAACCATAGTTAATCAAAATGATTAATAAAACTAATCATGAATGTAAATAATATTCTAAAAATATTATTCGTGTAATGTACGCGTGTCACAAGGACGTTTCGGGCATTAAAGAATCAAGTACGGGCAGTCATGGCAACATGTAAATGTAATAACATACATTCGTTTAATCACACGTATTAATAATAATAATTATTAATAAATAAATGTTGAAGAATCCAGGGTCGTTACATTACCCACCTGTTAAAGAAAATTTCGTCCCGAAATTTTAAGCTGAGGTAGATGGGGGAGTCGGGAAAAGGTGAGGATACTTCCGCATCATTTGATCCTCTCGTTCCCAAGTAAACTCAGGTCCTCGTTTGGCATTCCATCGTACTCGGACGATCGGAATCTTGTTGCGTTTCAAAGTTTTGATCTCACGATCCATAATTTCAACAGGTTCTTCCACAAAGTGGAGTTTGTCATCAATTGTAAGTTCTTCCAGTGGTATGATAAGTTCGGGTGCAGCAAGACACTTCTTCAAGTTTGACACGTGGAAGGTAGGATGAACTGAGCTCAATTGTGCTGGTAGATCCAAACGGTAAGCAACGGGTCCAACACGTTCCAAGATTTTAAAAGGACCAATGTATCGTGGGTTCAACTTTCCATGTTTTCCAAAATGGATCACACCCTTCCAAGGTGCAACCTTCAACATTATACGATCACCAACGTTGAATTCAAAGTCTTTACATTTAAGATCGGCATAACTCTTTTGGCGATCGCGGGCAGTCTTAAGTCTCGCTTGTATCTGAGCAATCTTCTCCGTCGTTTCGTGGACTACCTCGGGTCCGGTGATTTGCTTTTCACCTACGTCAGCCCAACAAATAGGAGATCGGCACTTACGGCCATACAACGCTTCAAAAGGTGCAGCATTAATGCTCGAGTGATAACTGTTGTTGTACGAGAATTCGGCTAACGGCAAATGTCTTTCCCAGGCCTTTCCGAAATCAATGACACATGCACGCAACATGTCTTCTAAGGTCTGAATCGTCCGTTCACTTTGCCCGTCTGTCTGTGGGTGATAAGCGTGCTCATGTCGAGACGAGTTCCCATGGCTTCTTGTAAAGAACGCCAAAATCTAGAGGCAAATCGGGGATCGCGATCTGAGATAATCGATAAAGGTACACCATGACGAGATACAACCTCTTTGATGTATAGTTGAGCAAGTCTCTCCATCGTATCCGTTTCCTTCATGGCTAAGAAGTGTGCAGATTTGGTAAGACGGTCAACGATAACCCAGATGGTATCGTATCCGCCCGCCGTCTTTGGTAGCTTGGTGATGAAATCCATTGTTATTCCTTCCCACTTCCATTGCGGGATTTCCGGTTGCTGAAGTAACCCAGAAGGTCTCTGATGCTCGGCTTTAACCTTCGAGCAAGTCAAACACTTACCAACATAAGTCGCAACGTCCTTCTTAAGATGCGGCCACCAATACTGTTCTTTAAGGTCGTGGTACATTTTGCCCGCTCCAGGATGAATCGAATATCTCGATTTGTGTGCTTCTGTACCGACCCAACCCGTTAACCATCCGAAATTCGTGCCACAAAAAAAAATTTCTGAAACAGTTGATCTGGACGGCGTCCAAAAGCTTGGACGGCGTCCAGCTCTTAAAACTGGGACGGCGTCCAGACATCTGGGACGGCGTCCAGATGTACTAAAACATTCTGATCAGTTTCTCGAACTCACGCGGGCGAAAACCCGCTTCCCGACACTTTTAAACCAAAACACTTTCACAATATATTACAATAGTTTAAACTAAGAGTTTTTCACAATAAAAACCGAGTTTTACGACACCGGGCCCACATCGACCCAAAATACCATAAGTGACTATTTTGACCCATTAGTTTATACAAAAACATAGACCGAGCATGGGATTGGGGACACGCTACCCAATCCTAATCAAATCCAAAAGCAAGTCTTCTAAAGCAACTACGCAAGCCCACTAGTCCCCGCGCTTACCCGAGCAACCGTATCCATGCAATCTATAAAAATGTAAACAACGAGAGGGTAAGCTAACGCTTAGTGAGTGAAAATATACTACATACATATATATGTATAAAATGGACACGCCACAATAATAATCAAATAGCGCATACCGAAGCATCCAAGTATAAGGCAAGCTAAACCTAGCATACCGTACGTTCACTAAGCACAAGCTAACAACACCAACAATATAGTAAGTTCGCAAACAACGTTGCGAACAATGCCAATAAGCTACAACCAGAAGGTTAGCTACATCACGTCAATACAACATTATACGTATACAATATATATATAACAACGCGTAAAACTCCCAAGGTTAACCATAACGCTATGGTGCTACCGGCTCGTGGTACACACCATACGCAATTGAGTCATACTCTTTTATAGTGCTACCGGCTCGTGGTTCACACTCGATGCTACCGGCTCGTGGTTCACATCAATTATTTTATAGTGCTACCGGCACGTGGTTCACACTCGATGCTACCGGCTCGTGGTTCACATCAATTATTTTATAGTGCTACCGGCTCGTGGTTCACACTCGATGCTACCGGCTCGTGGTTCACATCAATTATTTTATAGTGCTACCCTTCGTCATTGGGGTTATATAATCCACATCATACCGCGTGTGATAATGTACACACAAATTGTGTACCCCGCCAAAGGTGGCTAACCAAAACGCACAACCGTGCCAATTGGACCTATACACAAGTCCATCAAATCCACCTATATGTGAAGTGAGCTCTATAACCAAGAAACACTTCAACCCGACCCGCACCCATCCTACACATACATATGCACATAGGATATTAACACTCACCTTGTCGCCTTGATGAATGCTTCCAAATAATCCGCAACTCGTCAATGGAACGTACCTATTCCATTATCACAATACAAACAACACAATTAGGGTTGACTTACAAACCAACCCAATTGACCCTTAGTGCAAATTCGACCCATTTGCACTTCCAAGCACAAACCTCGCCCAAATTAATCAATAATCACAATACACGTGAAAATGGTCCTAACACACCAATTAAACCCGAACACAAGTGTTAAACACGTGTCATACCCATTTTGACACCAAAACCCTAATTTTGACCCATTTCAAAATTAGTTAACCAAACTCACCCAAAAAGAGTTTCACCACTTCCATAATCACTAAACCTAGTGATTAAACTCAAGATCAAACCCTAAACAAGTCTAAAACATCAACCGACCCAAAACCCGCCAAGTGACAAGAATAACTAGTCACCATAAACCCATTTCATCACCTAAAAGGGTTTCACAACAATCTAGCTCAAAACCCTAACTTGAACATCAAATCTAACAAATGAAATTTGGAGTTTGAGCTTACCAATACCACCACAACGTAGCTAGGAGCGAGATGAACAACTTTAGAACCCGAGCTTTTGCGAGAATCCGACTCCTTCTTCTCCAAATCCACCTCTCTCTCTAAAACTCTTACTCTCTCACTAGAACAAGATGGGAGTGTTTGTATGGGTGTTAGTGGAGCAAATGAGGCTCCTAGAACTGATCTTGTGGCCTTAACTCGTTCCATAAGTGAAAATACCATTTTGCCCCTCTAAAAATCTTAAAATAACCCAGCTGGCCCGACAGACAAACTGGACGGCGTCCAGCCTTTAACATCTGGACGGCGTCCCACCATCCTGGACGGCGTCCCGAATAACTAAAAAGTCAGAAACAGGATTAGGGTCTTACAACTCTCCCCCACTTATAATCGATCACGTCCTCGTGATCCTCGTTACTTAACCAAACGGACCACACTCCACGGTCCTCAACATAAGTCCCAATCCTACTTTCCTAGGCAACTCTTCCCAAGGAATCACCTTTAACAACTAAAATCGTCTCCCGCGATTTATCAAACCCACTATCCGAGCACTAAAACCATGCTCACTTCCTATCATCAGGAAAACTCAACCAATCTCGGACCGAGATATCAATCCCCTAGCGTATCCTTACCGAGTACAATGCTAAAAGTAACCAAGTCAACCTAAGGTCAACAACACGAAACGATGGAGACCGAACCAAACGAATCCTTACGGATAACACCAATCACTAAACATCCCTTGTAGTGCGCAATACGACCCATACGCAACTACCGTAACATCATAACAAACGGTTAAAACCGATAGCTCCCAAAACGACTATGGCAATGCTAATCCAAAAGTGTACCAAAATCGACAATTTCGTCACACCTGTAACAACATGTGAGCGAAGCACGGCTATCGCATCACTAATCCTACCACATGGTTCTCACGACCCCACCATCGGTGTATAAATCAACCGATAGTTCACACAACATGGTCCTTACGACCCCACCATTGGTGCATAAAACAACCAATAGATCAAACCAAACGGTCCTTACGACCCCACCATCGGCGTATAAAACAACCGATAGATCACAACTCAACATGGCTGAAACAACCCGAGCCTGAACACATATGGAGGATGGTCGAAACAACCCGAACCTTAGTGAATTCGCACAACCAGAAATTCACCTACCCAATCCATATATCTCACAATGAAATGACCGCACAACCCGAGTCATCGTGAATACGCACAACCCGATATTCACTACCACCGCCACATAGTATAACCGAGGAGGGCCGTACAACCCGAGCCTTAGTGAATCTGAACTACCCGACATTCACTACCTCAAACTATGAGTCCAACCAACAGGGACAATCGTACTACCCGAAATATTGTGAATAAGAACAACCCGATATTCACGTCCAGCAACACAACTCAGGAATGATACTCGCATTTCCCACCGGTACTCGCATTTCCCGATAATGTTACACCATACGACATAACACTACTCCCTTGATGAAGTCAGCGGACCCGAAGATCATGCTTCACCAATCAACAACCATGATGAAGTCAGCGGACCCTAAAGGTCATGCTTCACCAATCTTAATACCGGATGAAGTCAGCGGACTCCGAAAGTCATGCTTCACCGATATAACACCTCGCTCATGATGAAGTCAGCGGACCCCGAAAGTCATGCTCCACCAATCACGTACTACCATGACGAAGTCAGCGGACCTCGAAGGTCATGCTTCATCAATCAACGCCCTTTTGGCCTCGAACAACAAGTAGCATAACATCGCGCTCTGCTACGCCATAGTGAATCCTAACGGATACCACTAACCATTCACACACTCGAGCAAGAACCACCTATATCAAACATAGGCACAAGACAATAATTCTCTAGAAGAGAATCCGACACACACCTCCCTTAACCGAAGGATTTCACCTTGCTCACCAAACACGTCCATTATCTCTCAACGAGATTTACCACATTACCACCTCGGTGATAATTCAAATCCAAACCATAAGTACAATTTATCCGAAATTGTAATCTACCACAAATCGACCAAACTAGGTCCCAACACAATTTTCGAATCTTACTAAAACGTCATCCGAAATCTCACACTAAACTTCCTCGGGCGGGAGTGTAACTCCCCCACTTGGAACTACATCACATAATCGCATCTCTTACAACCGTACCATGCTACCAAAGGTAGACTTTACCAACAATTGGGCTCTCACGACCCATCACCACATCTTGCTCCAACCGAGAGCACACGAAGGATTTAAATCAATCCTCAAACACTTCGAACAAAAAGTGTACTACAATTACACAAACCACACCCTCGCAATCATCCCATTGCTCTAGTTTGTCAATTTCCACCTAGTCACTCATGTACCTAAGGGTTTCACTTCGGTACCCTAAGTACAATGTAACCGCAACACAATCGGAGTTGAACACCACGCTAGTAGGTATAAAAGAGGCACCTAATGTCGCGTCATATAAACTCCATTACCAACATACATCGAGATTCAAAACACTCGATTTCAAGGGTTCCAACCACCCGACGAACCTCATAGTTCATCAACTTCCACATACAAGCGAACACGCTCTTAACAATCGAACACCAAAACCCATTTCCATGGCTTGGTAGAAACATTTCCCAAATACTAAGGAATGCTTGGTTACACCAAGTCTTACGCCCTTCGTCCAAAACAATCATTACCATAGGGTACTTCCATTAGGAACGTCACCGTTAACAATAACATGCACAACACAATGCAATAACAAATCCGAACTTAAACGCCACATAAATAAATATTCAAATGACATATTTATTAAAATGAAACGTACCTCAACGTCTCCTTGCGGCATTCGCCGCCAACTCGGGACAATCCGGCTTGCGATGCCCCTCCTTATGACAATAGTAGCACATCCCGTCATCACTTCTCGGCATTGTGCACTCCCACAACTTGTGGCCCCTAATACCACAATTGAAACATCTAGGTGCACGAGAATCCACCGTGCCTTTTCCCACATTACCCGTACTCGCACTTGCACCCTTATCTTTCTTACCCGGGGCGCCGTACGAATCAACCCTCCTCTTACTTGAAGGTTCACACATCTTTGATCGCGTATACGACTCGAAACCTCTAGCCAAGTTGAATAATTCCGCAAACGATTTCGCTTGCCCCCGACTAATTTTACTTTTCAAGTCATCATTCATGGTCCGATAGAAATCCCCCATTAACAAACGATCATTCCCCAAATACTCTGGGCAAAAACGAGCCTTCGCCATAAAGGTCGTCTTGAGAGTATTCAAATCCATAGATCCTTGCCGCAAATTTCTCAACTCATTACGCAATTCCCACAAATCGGCCGAAGTCCGGAACTCCTCGAAGAATTCCTCCTTAAACTCGTTCCACGATAAGACCATAAACGTTTCGCCATCGACAAGATCGATCTTACCATCCAACCAATCCCTTGCCCTGCCCCGCAACTGAAATGTCCCGTTCTTATTGATTAAAAACGTTCCATATTAATTGATTTCGTTGCGAGGTTTTGACCTCTATATGAGATGTTTTTCAAAGACTGCATTCATTTTAAAACAAACCATAACCTTTATTTCATCAATAAAGGTTTAAAAAACTTTACGTAGATTATCAAATAATGATAATCTAAAATATCCTGTTTACACACGACCATTACATAATGGTTTACAATACAATTATGTTACAACAAAATAAGTTTCTTGAATGCAGTTTTTACACAATATCATACAAACATGGACTCCAAATCTCGTCCTTATTTAAGTATGCGACAGCGGAAGCTCTTAATAATCACCTGAGAATAAACATGCTTAAAACGTCAACAAAAATGTTGGTGAGTTATAGGTTTAACCTATATATATCAAATCATAATAATAGACCACAAGATTTCATATTTCAATACACATCCCATACATAGAGATAAAAATCATTCATATGGTGAACACCTGGTAACCGACATTAACAAGATGCATATATAAGAATATCCCCATCATTCCGGGACACCCTTCGGATATGATATAAATTTCGAAGTACTAAAGCATCCGGTACTTTGGATGGGGTTTGTTAAGCCCAATAGATCTATCTTTAGGATTCGCGTCAATTAGGGTGTCTGTTCCCTAATTCTTAGATTACCAGACTTAATAAAAAGGGGCATATTCGATTTCGATAATTCAACCATAGAATGTAGTTTCACGTACTTGTGTCTATTTTGTAAATCATTTATAAAACCTGCATGTATTCTCATCCCAAAAATATTAGATTTTAAAAGTGGGACTATAACTCACTTTCACAGATTTTTACTTCGTCGGGAAGTAAGACTTGGCCACTGATTGATTCACGAACCTATAACAATATATACATATATATATCAAAGTATGTTCAAAATATATTTACAACACTTTTAATATATTTTGATGTTTTAAGTTTATTAAGTCAGCTGTCCTCGTTAGTAACCTACAACTAGTTGTCCACAGTTAGATGTACAGAAATAAATCGATAAATATTATCTTGAATCAATCCACGACCCAGTGTATACGTATCTCAGTATTGATCACAACTCAAACTATATATATTTTGGAATCAACCTCAACCCTGTATAGCTAACTCCAACATTCACATATAGAGTGTCTATGGTTGTTCCGAAATATATATAGATGTGTCGACATGATAGGTCGAAACATTGTATACGTGTCTATGGTATCTCAAGATTACATAATATACAATACAAGTTGATTAAGTTATGGTTGGAATAGATTTGTTACCAATTTTCACGTAGCTAAAATGAGAAAAATTATCCAATCTTGTTTTACCCATAACTTCTTCATTTTAAATCCGTTTTGAGTGAATCAAATTGCTATGGTTTCATATTGAACTCTATTTTATGAATCTAAATAGAAAAGTATAGGTTTATAGTCGGAAAAATAAGTTACAAGTCGTTTTTGTAAAGGTAGTCATTTCAGTCGAAAGAACGACGTCTAGATGACCATTTTAGAAAACATACTTCCACTTTGAGTTTAACCATAAGTTTTGGATATAGTTTCATGTTCATAATAAAAATCATTTTCTCAGAATAACAACTTTTAAATCAAGGTTTATCATAGTTTTTAATTAACTAACCCAAAACAGCCCGCGGTGTTACTACGACGGCGTAAATCCGGTTTTACGGTGTTTTTCGTGTTTCCAGGTTTTAAATCATTAAGTTAGCATATCATATAGATATAGAACATGTGTTTAGTTGATTTTAAAAGTCAAGTTAGAAGGATTAACTTTTGTTTGCGAACAAGTTTAGAATTAACTAAACTATGTTCTAGTGATTACAAGTTTAAACCTTCGAATAAGATAGCTTTATATGTATGAATCGAATGATGTTATGAACATCATTACTACCTTAAGTTCCTTGGATGAACCTACTGGAAAAGAGAAAAATTGATCTAGCTTCAATGGATCCTTGGATGGCTCAAAGTTCTTGAAGCAAAATCATGACACGAAAACAAGTTCAAGTAAGATCATCACTTGAAATAAGATTGTTATAGTTATAGAAATTGAACCAAAGTTTGAATATGATTATTACCTTGTATTAGAATGATAACCTACTGTAAGAAACAAAGATTTCTTGAGGTTGGATGATCACCTTACAAGATTGGGAGTGAGCTAGCAAACTTGAAAGTATTCTTGATTTTATGAAACTAGAACTTTTGGAATTTATGAAGAACACTTAGAACTTGAAGATAGAACTTGAGAGAGATCAATTAGATGAAGAAAATTGAAGAATGAAAGTGTTTGTAGGTGTTTTTGGTCGTTGGTGTATGGATTAGATATAAAGGATATGTAATTTTGTTTTCATGTAAATAAGTCATGAATGATTACTCATATTTTTGTAATTTTATGAGATATTTCATGCTAGTTGCCAAATGATGGTTCCCACATGTGTTAGGTGACTCACATGGGCTGCTAAGAGCTGATCATTGGAGTGTATATACCAATAGTACATACATCTAAAAGCTGTGTATTGTACGAGTACGAATACGGGTGCATACGAGTAGAATTGTTGATGAAACTGAACGAGGATGTAATTGTAAGCATTTTTGTTAAGTAGAAGTATTTTGATAAGTGTCTTGAAGTCTTTAAAAAGTGTATGAATACATATTAAAACACTACATGTATATACATTTTAACTGAGTCGTTAAGTCATCGTTAGTCGTTACATGTAAATGTTGTTTTGAAACCTTTAGGTTAACGATCTTGTTAAATGTTGTTAACCCAATGTTTATAATATCAAAAGAGATTTTAAATTATTATATTATCATGATATTATGATGTACGAATATCTCTCAATATGATATATATACATTAAATGTCGTTACAACGATAATCGTTACATATATGTCTCGTTTCAAAATCATTAAGTTAGTAGTCTTGTTTTTACATATGTAGTTCATTGTTAATATACTTAATGATATGTTTACTTATCATAATATTATGTTAACTATATATATAACCATATATATTTCATCATATAGTTTTTACAAGTTTTAACGTTCGTGAATCACCGGTCAACTTGGGTGGTCAATTGTCTATATGAAACCTATTTCAATTAATCAAGTCTTAACAAGTTTGATTGCTTAACATGTTGGAAACATTTAATCATGTAAATATCAATCTCAATTAATATATATAAACATGGAAAAGTTCGGGTCACTACAGTACCTACCCGTTAAATAAATTTCGTCCCGAAATTTTAAGCTGTTGAAGGTGTTGACGAATCTTCTGGAAATAGATGCGGGTATTTCTTCTTCATCTGATCTTCACGCTCCCAGGTGAACTCAGGTCCTCTACGAGCATTCCATCGAACCTTAACAATTGGTATCTTGTTTTGCTTAAGTCTTTTAACCTCACGATCCATTATTTCGACGGGTTCTTCGATGAATTGAAGTTTTTCGTTGATTTGGATTTCATCTAACGGAATAGTGAGATCTTCTTTAGCAAAACATTTCTTCAAATTCGAGACGTGGAAAGTGTTATGTACAGCCGCGAGTTGTTGAGGTAACTCAAGTCGGTAAGCTACTGGTCCGACACGATCAATAATCTTGAATGGTCCAATATACCTTGGATTTAATTTCCCTCGTTTACCAAATCGAACAACGCCTTTCCAAGGTGCAACTTTAAGCATGACCATCTCTCCAATTTCAAATTCTATATCTTTTCTTTTAATGTCAGCGTAGCTCTTTTGTCGACTTTGGGCGGTTTTCAACCGTTGTTGAATTTGGATGATCTTCTCGGTAGTTTCTTGTATAATCTCCGGACCCGTAATCTGTCTATCCCCCACTTCACTCCAACAAATCGGAGACCTGCACTTTCTACCATAAAGTGCTTCAAACGGCGCCATCTCAATGCTTGAATGGTAGCTGTTGTTGTAGGAAAATTCTGCTAACGGTAGATGTCGATCCCAACTGTTTCCGAAATCAATAACACATGCTCGTAGCATGTCTTCAAGCGTTTGTATCGTCCTTTCGCTCTGCCCATCAGTTTGTGGATGATAGGCAGTACTCATGTCTAGACGAGTTCCTAATGCTTGCTGTAATGTCTGCCAGAATCTTGAAATGAATCTGCCATCCCTATCAGAGATAATAGAGATTGGTATTCCATGTCTGGAGATGACTTCCTTCAAATACAGTCGTGCTAATTTCTCCATCTTGTCATCTTCTCTTATTGGCAAGAAGTGTGCTGATTTGGTGAGACGATCAACTATTACCCAAATAGTATCAAAACCACTTGCAGTCCTTGGCAATTTAGTGATGAAATCCATGGTAATGTTTTCCCATTTCCATTCCGGGATTTCGGGTTGTTGAAGTAGACCTGATGGTTTCTGATGCTCAGCTTTGACCTTAGAACACGTCAAACATTCTCCTACGTATTTAGCAACATCGGCTTTCATACCCGGCCACCAAAAATGTTTCTTGAGATCCTTGTACATCTTTCCCGTTCCAGGATGTATTGAGTATCTGGTTTTATGAGCTTCTCTAAGTACCATTTCTCTTATATCTCCAAATTTTGGTACCCAAATCCTTTCAGCCCTATACCGGGTTCCGTCTTCCCGAATATTAAGATGCTTCTCCGACCCTTTGGGTATTTCATCCTTTAAATTTCCCTCTTTTAAAACTCCTTGTTGCGCCTCCTTTATTTGAGTAGTAAGGTTATTATGAATCATTATATTCATAGATTTTACTCGAATGGGTTCTCTGTCCTTCCTGCTCAAGGCATCGGCTACCACATTTGCCTTTCCCGGGTGGTAACGAATCTCAAAGTCGTAATCATTCAATAATTCAATCCACCTACGCTGCCTCATATTCAGTTGTTTCTGATTAAATATGTGTTGAAGACTTTTGTGGTCGGTATATATAATACTTTTGACCCCATATAAGTAGTGCCTCCAAGTCTTTAATGCAAAAACAACCGCTCCTAATTCCAAATCATGCGTCGTATAATTTTGTTCGTGAATCTTCAATTGTCTAGACGCATAAGCAATCACCTTCGTTCGTTGCATTAATACACAACCGAGACCTTGCTTTGATGCGTCACAATAAATCACAAAATCATCATTCCCTTCAGGCAATGACAATATAGGTGCCGTAGTTAGCTTTTTCTTCAATAACTGAAACGCTTTCTCTTGTTCATCATTCCATTCAAATTTCTTCCCTTTATGCGTTAATGCAGTCAAGGGTTTTGCTATTCTGGAAAAGTCTTGGATGAACCTTCTGTAGTAACCAGCTAGTCCTAAAAACTGGCGTATGTGTTTCGGAGTTTTCGGGATTTCCCACTTTTCAACAGTTTCTATCTTTGCCGGATCCACCTTAATACCTTCTTTGTTCACTATGTGACCGAGGAATTGAACTTCTTCCAACCAAAATGCACACTTTGAAAACTTAGCGTACAATTCTTCCTTCCTCAATACCTCTAACACCTTTCTCAAATGTTCACCGTGTTCTTGGTCATTCTTTGAGTAAATAAGTATGTCATCAATGAAAACAATGACAAACTTGTCAAGGTATGGTCCACACACTCGGTTCATAAGGTCCATGAACACAGCTGGTGCATTAGTTAAACCAAATGGCATGACCATAAACTCGTAATGACCGTAACGTGTTCTGAAAGCAGTCTTTGGAATATCATCTTCTTTCACCCGCATTTGATGATACCCGGAACGTAAGTCAATCTTTGAATAAACAGACGAGCCTTGTAGTTGATCAAATAAGTCGTCGATTCTCGGTAGTGGGTAGCGGTTCTTGATGGTAAGTTTGTTCAACTCTCGGTAGTCGATACACAATCTGAATGTACCATCTTTCTTCTTGACAAACAAAACAGGAGCTCCCCACGGTGATGTGCTTGGTCGAATGAAACCACGCTCTAAAAGTTCTTGTAATTGGCTTTGCAGTTCTTTCATCTCGCTGGGTGCAAGTCTGTAAGGAGCACGTGCTATTGGTGCAGCTCCTGGTACAAGATCTATTTGAAATTCAACGGATCGATGTGGGGGTAATCCCGGTAATTCTTTCGGAAATACATCGGGAAATTCTTTTGCAATGGGAACATCATTGATGCTCTTTTCTTCAGTTTGTACTCTCTCGACGTGTGCTAGAACAGCATAGCAACCTTTTCTTATTAGTTTTTGTGCCTTCAAATTACTAATAAGATGTAGCTTCGTGTTGCCCTTTTCTCCGTACACCATTAAGGGTTTTCCTTTTTCTCGTATAATGCGAATTGCATTTTTGTAACAAACGATCTCTGCTTTCACTTCTTTCAACCAGTCCATACCGATTATCACATCAAAACTCCCTAACTCTACTGGTATCAAATCAATCTTAAATGTTTCACTAACCAGTTTAATTTCTCGATTCCGACATATATTATCTGCTGAAATTAATTTACCATTTGCTAATTCGAGTAAAAATTTACTATCCAAAGGCGTCAATGGACAACTTAATTTAGCACAAAAATCTCTACTCATATAGCTTCTATCCGCACCCGAATCAAATAAAACGTAAGCAGATTTATTGTCAATAAGAAACGTACCCGTAACAAGCTCCGGGTCTTCATGTGCCTCTGCCGCATTAATATTGAAAACTCTTCCACGGCCTTGTCCATTCGTGTTCTCCTGGTTCGGGCAATTTCTAATATGTGGCCCAGTTTTCCACATTTATAACAAACTACATTGGCATAACTTGCTCCGACACTACTTGCTCCGCCATTACTCGTTCCGACACCATTTGTTCCTTTCATTCTATTAACCCCTGGTCCGTAGACCTCACACTTCGCCGCGCTATGACCATTTCTTTTACACTTGTTGCAAAATTTGGTGCAGAACCCCGAGTGATTCTTTTCACACCTTTGGCATAGCTGCTTCTGATTGTTGTTATTGTTGCGGTTATTATTGTTGTTGGGATGATTGTTGTAGTTGCTGTTGTTGTTGTTGTTGTTGGGCCGTTTGTTGTAGTTGCGATTGATGTTGCGATTGTTGGGATAATTGCTGCGATTATTGTTGTAATTGCTGTTGTTGTTGTATTGGTGATTCTTATCACCGTTTTCCTCCCACTTTCTTTTGACTTGCTTCACATTGGCCTCTTCAGCAGTCTGTTCTTTAATTCTTTCTTCAATCTGGTTCACTAGTTTGTGAGCCATTCTACATGCCTGTTGTATGGAGGCGGGCTCGTGTGAACTTATATCTTCTTGGATTCTTTCCGGTAATCCTTTCACAAACGCGTCGATCTTCTCTTCCTCATCTTCGAATGCTCCCGGACACAATAGGCACAATTCTGTGAATCGTCTTTCGTACGTGGTAATATCAAATCCTTGGGTTCGTAACCCTCTAAGTTCTGTCTTGAGCTTATTGACCTCGGTTCTGGGACGGTACTTCTCGTTCATCAAGTGCTTGAATGCTGACCACGGTAGTGCGTACGCATCGCCTTGTCCCACTTGCTCTAGATAGGTATTCCACCATGTTAACGCAGAACCTGTGAAGGTATGTGTAGCGTACTTCACTTTGTCCTCTTCAGTACACTTACTTATGGCAAACACCGATTCGACCTTCTCGGTCCACCGTTTCAATCCGATCGGTCCTTCGGTTCCATCAAATTCCAAAGGTTTGCAGGCAGTGAATTCTTTGTAGGTGCATCCTACACGATTTCCTGTACTGCTAGATCCAAGGTTATTGTTGGTATGTAGCGCAGCCTGTACTGCGGCTATGTTTGAAGCTAGAAAAGTACGGAATTCCTCTTCATTCATATTCACGGTGTGTCGAGTAGTCGGTGCCATTTCCTTCAAAATAGTCAAATGGAACAAGTTAATCATACAGAATATTAAGAGTAGTTAATAGTATTTCGTAGCATAATATGAACTCATTTATAAAAGCTTTTTCTTCATATTAGCGTTTTATAAGTTTAAATTCGGGTAGTACCAACCCGTTAAGTTCATACTTAGTAGCTAATATACAATTCAACTACTACAATTCTATATGAAAAACTGATTATAATAATATTTCGCGTTCAAAATTTTTACACAATATTTTACAAACTTACAATACCGCTTATTTTACATAAAGCATGAAATATAGCACACAATAACTTTGATACAAGATAGTTGTGAAGATAATTCTAGCTAGTACACAAGTCGTTCAGCAAAGGCAATAAAGACACGTAATTCATACGTCCAGAAACAAGTCATGCATTCTGGTTTTACTAGGACTACTTCCCATCCTTGGTCTTGTGGAACATAACCATTATGGCCGTTGATAAGACAGCGTGCTGTAACGTCGTCAAAAGGACGAGGGTTACGTAATGTCCAACAGTCCCGTAACAATCTAAAAACCTCGTTTCTTACCCCAATTACCGACTCCGTCAGTTGTGGAAACATTTTGTTTAATAGTTGTAGCCCGATGTTCTTGTTCTCACTTTGGTGAGAAGCGAACATTACTAATCCGTAAGCATAACATGCTTCTTTATGTTGCATGTTAGCCGCTTTTTCTAAATCACGAAGTCCAATATTCGGATATATTGAGTCAAAATAATTTCTTAACCCATTGCGTAAAATAGCATTTGGGTTCCCCGCAATATATGCGTCAAAGTAAACACATCGTAACTTATTGGTTTCCCAATGTGATATCCCCCATCTTTCAAACGAAAGTCTCTTATAAACCAAGACATTCTTGGAACGTTCTTCGAATGTCTTACAAACTGATCTCGCCTTAAATAGTTGTGCCGAAGAATTCTGACTGACTCTAGACAAGATTTCATCAATCATGTCTCCGGGTAGGTCTCTTAAAATATTGGGTTGTCTATCCATTTTGTGTTTTTATACTGTAAAATAGACAAGAGTTAGATTCATAAAAAAAATACTTATTAATACAAGCAATTTTTACATATATCATAAAGCATAAGCACACTATATTACATATATTACACCACACGAATACAACTATCTTATTCCGACTCGCTTGTTTCTTCTTCTTCGGTTTTAGTTCGTTTTGCCAAGTTTCTAGGGATATATGATGTTCCCCTAATACGAGCCGCCGTGATCCACATTGGTTAAGAAAAACCTGGTGGTTTAGAGGTTCCCGGGTCATTGTTACAACTTAAGGACTTCGGGGGTTGACGATACATATAAAGTTCATCGGGGTTGGAATTAGATTTCTCTATTTTTATGCCCTTTCCCTTATTATTTTCTTTTGCCTTTTTAAATTCAGTTGGGGTAATTTCTATAACATCATCGGAATTCTCGTCGGAATCAGATTCATCGGAGAATTGGTAATCCTCCCAATATTTTGCTTCCTTGGCGGAAACACCATTGACCATAATTAACCTTGGTCGATTGGTTGAGGATTTTCTTTTACTTAACCGTTTTATTATTTCCCCCACCGGTTCTATTTCTTCATCCGGTTCCGATTCTTCTTCCGGTTCCGATTCTTCTTCCGGTTCCGACTCTTCTTCCGGTTCCTCTTCGGGAACTTGTGAATCAGTCCACGAATCATTCCAATTTACATTTGACTCTTCATTATTATTAGGTGAGTCAATGGGACTTGTTCTAGAGGTAGACATCTATCACATAATATCAAACGCGTTAAGAGATTAATATATCACATAATATTCACATGTTAAAAATATATAGTTTCCAACAAAATTTGTTAAGCAATCATTTTTCAAGTAAACACGGTCGAAGTCCAGACTCACTAATGCATCCTAACAAACTCGATAAGACACACTAATGCAAAATTCTGGTTCTCTAAGACCAACGCTCTGATACCAACTGAAATGTCCCGTTCTTATTGATTAAAAACGTTCCATATTAATTGATTTCGTTGCGAGGTTTTGACCTCTATATGAGACGTTTTTCAAAGACTGCATTCATTTTAAAACAAACCATAACCTTTATTTCATCAATAAAGGTTTAAAAAACTTTACGTAGATTATCAAATAATGATAATCTAAAATATCCTGTTTACACACGACCATTACATAATGGTTTACAATACAATTATGTTACAACAAAATAAGTTTCTTGAATGCAGTTTTTACACAATATCATACAAACATGGACTCCAAATCTCGTCCTTATTTAAGTATGCGACAGCGGAAGCTCTTAATAATCACCTGAGAATAAACATGCTTAAAACGTCAACAAAAATGTTGGTGAGTTATAGGTTTAACCTATATATATCAAATCATAATAATAGACCACAAGATTTCATATTTCAATACACATCCCATACATAGAGATAAAAATCATTCATATGGTGAACACCTGGTAACCGACATTAACAAGATGCATATATAAGAATATCCCCATCATTCCGGGACACCCTTCGGATATGATATAAATTTCGAAGTACTAAAGCATCCGGTACTTTGGATGGGGTTTGTTAAGCCCAATAGATCTATCTTTAGGATTCGCGTCAATTAGGGTGTCTGTTCCCTAATTCTTAGATTACCAGACTTAATAAAAAGGGGCATATTCGATTTCGATAATTCAACCATAGAATGTAGTTTCACGTACTTGTGTCTATTTTGTAAATCATTTATAAAACCTGCATGTATTCTCATCCCAAAAATATTAGATTTTAAAAGTGGGACTATAACTCACTTTCACAGATTTTTACTTCGTCGGGAAGTAAGACTTGGCCACTGATTGATTCACGAACCTATAACAATATATACATATATATATCAAAGTATGTTCAAAATATATTTACAACACTTTTAATATATTTTGATGTTTTAAGTTTATTAAGTCAGCTGTCCTCGTTAGTAACCTACAACTAGTTGTCCACAGTTAGATGTACAGAAATAAATCGATAAATATTATCTTGAATCAATCCACGACCCAGTGTATACGTATCTCAGTATTGATCACAACTCAAACTATATATATTTTGGAATCAACCTCAACCCTGTATAGCTAACTCCAACATTCACATATAGAGTGTCTATGGTTGTTCCGAAATATATATAGATGTGTCGACATGATAGGTCGAAACATTGTATACGTGTCTATGGTATCTCAAGATTACATAATATACAATACAAGTTGATTAAGTTATGGTTGGAATAGATTTGTTACCAATTTTCACGTAGCTAAAATGAGAAAAATTATCCAATCTTGTTTTACCCATAACTTCTTCATTTTAAATCCGTTTTGAGTGAATCAAATTGCTATGGTTTCATATTGAACTCTATTTTATGAATCTAAATAGAAAAGTATAGGTTTATAGTCGGAAAAATAAGTTACAAGTCGTTTTTGTAAAGGTAGTCATTTCAGTCGAAAGAACGACGTCTAGATGACCATTTTAGAAAACATACTTCCACTTTGAGTTTAACCATAAGTTTTGGATATAGTTTCATGTTCATAATAAAAATCATTTTCTCAGAATAACAACTTTTAAATCAAGGTTTATCATAGTTTTTAATTAACTAACCCAAAACAGCCCGCGGTGTTACTACGACGGCGTAAATCCGGTTTTACGGTGTTTTTCGTGTTTCCAGGTTTTAAATCATTAAGTTAGCATATCATATAGATATAGAACATGTGTTTAGTTGATTTTAAAAGTCAAGTTAGAAGGATTAACTTTTGTTTGCGAACAAGTTTAGAATTAACTAAACTATGTTCTAGTGATTACAAGTTTAAACCTTCGAATAAGATAGCTTTATATGTATGAATCGAATGATGTTATGAACATCATTACTACCTTAAGTTCCTTGGATGAACCTACTGGAAAAGAGAAAAATTGATCTAGCTTCAATGGATCCTTGGATGGCTCAAAGTTCTTGAAGCAAAATCATGACACGAAAACAAGTTCAAGTAAGATCATCACTTGAAATAAGATTGTTATAGTTATAGAAATTGAACCAAAGTTTGAATATGATTATTACCTTGTATTAGAATGATAACCTACTGTAAGAAACAAAGATTTCTTGAGGTTGGATGATCACCTTACAAGATTGGGAGTGAGCTAGCAAACTTGAAAGTATTCTTGATTTTATGAAACTAGAACTTTTGGAATTTATGAAGAACACTTAGAACTTGAAGATAGAACTTGAGAGAGATCAATTAGATGAAGAAAATTGAAGAATGAAAGTGTTTGTAGGTGTTTTTGGTCGTTGGTGTATGGATTAGATATAAAGGATATGTAATTTTGTTTTCATGTAAATAAGTCATGAATGATTACTCATATTTTTGTAATTTTATGAGATATTTCATGCTAGTTGCCAAATGATGGTTCCCACATGTGTTAGGTGACTCACATGGGCTGCTAAGAGCTGATCATTGGAGTGTATATACCAATAGTACATACATCTAAAAGCTGTGTATTGTACGAGTACGAATACGGGTGCATACGAGTAGAATTGTTGATGAAACTGAACGAGGATGTAATTGTAAGCATTTTTGTTAAGTAGAAGTATTTTGATAAGTGTCTTGAAGTCTTTAAAAAGTGTATGAATACATATTAAAACACTACATGTATATACATTTTAACTGAGTCGTTAAGTCATCGTTAGTCGTTACATGTAAATGTTGTTTTGAAACCTTTAGGTTAACGATCTTGTTAAATGTTGTTAACCCAATGTTTATAATATCAAAAGAGATTTTAAATTATTATATTATCATGATATTATGATGTACGAATATCTCTCAATATGATATATATACATTAAATGTCGTTACAACGATAATCGTTACATATATGTCTCGTTTCAAAATCATTAAGTTAGTAGTCTTGTTTTTACATATGTAGTTCATTGTTAATATACTTAATGATATGTTTACTTATCATAATATTATGTTAACTATATATATAACCATATATATTTCATCATATAGTTTTTACAAGTTTTAACGTTCGTGAATCACCGGTCAACTTGGGTGGTCAATTGTCTATATGAAACCTATTTCAATTAATCAAGTCTTAACAAGTTTGATTGCTTAACATGTTGGAAACATTTAATCATGTAAATATCAATCTCAATTAATATATATAAACATGGAAAAGTTCGGGTCACTACAGCAACAGACTAGTAGCGAGTCTCGTCTTTTTCTCAGGAGGGCAATCAATAGTACGAAAACACCCTTCGACATCCGAAATCCAAGTTGTGCTTACCAAAGGATCCGGTTTCCCGTCATACATCGGGGGTTTAGTCCTCATGAAGCTCTTAAGACAACGCTCCATTTCACTACTACCCCAAAATTCGGAATACTTCCTATCCATTTCTTCTCAAAACGCACTCATTTGCTCCGCAACGGCGGCTGCAACTCTAGAGTTAAACTCCTCGTCATTCGTCTTGATCTCGTTTCGCGTCGTCTTTCTAAAGAATGCAAAACGATTAGTCCACGAACGTATAAAACAACACGCATAACACCGCCCCATCTTGCTCAACACTCGTCATACATCACTTGTTAAACATGATTTGCACCCGTAATAAGGTTTGCAAGTCCTTATTACGCACACACATCGTATCAACTCGTTAGTACAACGACCGCCTCGCTCGATGATATAAACAAACACAACAAAAATTCTACGTGATATAAACACACGCGAGAATTATTATCACAACACAATAACATATTAATAATGTCCGCATTACTAATATAAACGTTAGTCCACCTACAAACAAGGCACTAACTATAGCCCATTCCGACCCGTAATCCTACAAGTCCCGCAACAAATTAAGCACACACAAAAGTCTAAGTCTAGGCACCTATCTCAAGTCACCTAAATCCCTTAGACCATGCTCTGAAACCACTTGTAACGACCCAACCCGTTAACCATCCGAAATTCGTGCCACAAAAAAAATTTCTGAAACAGTTGATCTGGACGGCGTCCAAAAGCTTGGACGGCGTCCAGCTCTTAAGACTGGGACGGCGTCCAGACATCTGGGACGGCGTCCAGATGTACTAAAACATTCTGATCAGTTTCTCGAACTCACGCGGGCGAAAACCCGCTTCCCGACACTGTTAAACCAAAACACTTTCACAATATATTACAATAGTTTAAACTAAGAGTTTTTCACAATAAAAACCGAGTTTTACGACACCGGGCCCACATCGACCCAAAATACCATAAGTGACTATTTTGACCCATTAGTTTATACAAAAACATAGACCGAGCATGGGATTGGGGACACGCTACCCAATCCTAATCAAATCCAAAAGCAAGTCTTCTAAAGCAACTACGCAAGCCCACTAGTCCCCGCGCTTACCCGAGCAACCGCATCCATGCAATCTATAAAAATGTAAACAACGAGAGGGTAAGCTAACGCTTAGTGAGTGAAAATATACTACATACATATATATGTATAAAATGGACACGCCACAATAATAATCAAATAGCGCATACCGAAGCATCCAAGTATAAGGCAAGCTAAACCTAGCATACCGTATGTTCACTAAGCACAAGCTAACAATACCAACAATATAGTAAGTTCGCAAACAACGTTGCGAACAATGCCAATAAGCTAAAACCAGAAGGTTAGCTACATCACGTCAATACAACATTATACGTATACAATATATATATAACAACGCGTAAAACTCCCAAGGTTAACCATAACGCTATGGTGCTACCGGCTCGTGGTTCACACCATACGCAATTGAGTCATACTCTTTTATAGTGCTACCGGCTCGTGGTTCACACTCGATGCTACCGGCTCGTGGTTCACATCAATTATTTTATAGTGCTACCGGCACGTGGTTCACACTCGATGCTACCGGCTCGTGGTTCACATCAATTATTTTATAGTGCTACCGGCTCGTGGTTCACACTCGATGCTACCGGCTCGTGGTTCACATCAATTATTTTATAGTGCTACCCTTCGCCATTGGGGTTATATAATCCACATCATACCCCGTGTGATAATGTACACACAAATTGTGTACCCCGCCAAAGGTGGCCAACCAAAACGCACAACCGTGCCAATTGGACCTATACACAAGTCCATCAAATCCACCTATATGTGAAGTGAGCTCTATAACCAAGAAACACTTCAACCCGACCCGCACCCATCCTACACATACATATGCACATAGGATATTAACACTCACCTTGTCGCCTTGATGAATGCTTCTAAATAATCCGTAACTCGTCAATGGAACGTACCTATTCCATTATCACAATACAAACAACACAATTAGGGTTGACTTACAAACCAACCCAATTGACCCTTAGTGCAAATTCGACCCATTTGCACTTCCAAGCACAAACCGCGCCCAAATTAATCAATAATCACAATACACGTGAAAATGGTCCTAACACACCAATTAAACCCGAACACAAGTGTTAAACACATGTCATACCCATTTTGACACCAAAACCCTAATTTTGACCCATTTCAAAATTAGTTAACCAAACTCACCCAAAAAGAGTTTCACCACTTCCATAATCACTAAACCTAGTGATTAAACTCAAGATCAAACCCTAAACAACGCTAAAACGTCAACCGACCCAAAACCCGCCAAGTGACAAGAATAACTAGTCACCATAAACCCATTTCATCACCTAAAAGGGTTTCATAACAATCTAGCTCAAAACCCTAACTTGAACATCAAATCTAACAAATGAAATTCGGAGTTTGAGCTTACCAATACCACCACAACGTAGCTAGGAGCGAGATGAACAACTTTAGAACCCGAGCTTTTGCGAGAATCCGACTCCTTCTTCTCCAAATCCACCTCTCTCTCTAAAACTCTTACTCTCTCACTAGAACAAGATGAGAGTGTTTGTGTGGGTGTTAGTGGAGCAAATGAGGCTCCTAGAACTGATCTTGTGGCATTAACTCGTTCCATAAGTGAAAATACCATTTTGCCCCTCTAAAAATCTTAAAATAACCCAGCTGGCCTGACAGACAAACTGGACGACGTCCCAATTTCTGGACGGCGTCCAGCCTTTAACATCTGGACGGCGTCCCACCATCCTGGACGGTGTCCCGAACAACTAAAAAGTCAGAAACAGGATTAGGGTCTTACAGCTTCATCAAGTATAAGGTTCCGTAGATCTCCATAACGAGGTACCCAAATTCTTCCGGCATAACATCGGAGTCCAGTATATCTAACCTCGAATAGATAGATAAGTATGTTCAAATGTTCATGAGATATATTCTCCTCCTTGAGAGCCTTATCTTGGGCTACTCGGATCTGATTGTTGAGGTTCGAATGGATGGTGATGTTCAGAGCCCGAACGCGAAGAGGTACCGTCATCTCCTTTCGACTCAAAGCGTCAGCTACAACATTGGCCTTGCCAGGGTGATAACGGAGTTCACAATCGTAGTCGTTGAGCATCTCGATCCATCGACGCTGTCTCATATTCAGTTGCTTCTGATCGAAGATGTGTTGAAGACTCTTGTGATCGGTGAAGATAGTACTTTTAGTTCCATACAAATAGTGTCTCCATAATTTGAGCGCAAAGACAACGGCTCCAAGTTCGAGATCGTGAGTTGTGTAGTTCCGCTCATGAATCTTCAATTGTCGGGATGCATAGGCAATAACCTTTGATCTTTGCATCAATACGCAACCAAATCCATTCTTTGATGCATCGCAATAAACAACAAAGTCGTCACTGCCTTCAGGGAGTGATAAAATAGGTGCGGAGGTTAACTTCTTTTTCAAGGTTTGAAATGCTGATTCGTGTGCGGGTTCCCAAATGAACTTCTTTCCCTTATGAGTCACCGCGGTCAAAGGACGCGCAATCAGAGAGAATCCTTCTATAAACCTTCAGTAGTAGCCGGCGAGACCTAGAAATTGGCGGATGTGAGTCAGAGTGGTGGGGGTTTCCCACTTGCTGATAGCTTCAATCTTCGCGGGATCAACTTTGATACCCTGGTCGCTCACAACATGGCCCAGAAATTGGACTTCCTTCAACCAAAATTCACACTTAGAAAATTTCGCATAGAGTTGCTCTTGTCTCAAGAGTTCAAGCATTAATCGGAGATGTTGTTCATGTTCTTCTTCGCTCTTGGAGTAGATGAGGATATCATCTATGAAGACGATAACGAACTTATCCAGGTACGGCTTGCAGACACGATTCACGAGGTCCATGAACACGGCAGGTGCGTTGGTTAATCCGAATGGCATCACGAGGAACTCATAATGACCATAACGAGTTCTGAACGCAGTTTTCATCACATCACTTTCCTTCACCCTCAACTGGTGATAACCGGATCGCAAATCGATCTTAGAGTAAACACTCAATCCTTGAAGTTGATCAAAGAGGTCGTCAATGCGGGGAAGAGGATACCGATTCTTGATTGTCAATTTGTTGAGTTCACGGTAGTCGATACACATACGGAAGGATCCATCCTTCTTCTTCACAAACAAAACAGGTGCGCCCCACGGCGAAGAACTTGGTTGAATAAACCCTCGATCTAGGAGTTCCTGTAGTTGGCTTTGTAACTCTTGCATCTCGGAAGGTGCAAGTCGGTATGGTGCGCGAGCTACAGGTGCAGTTCCTGGCACTAAATCGATCTGAAATTCCACTGCCCTCGGTGGTGGTAATCCAGGTAACTCCTCTGGAAAGACATCAGGAAACTCGTTCACAATCCGTACGTCGTTCACACTCTTCACCTCGGTTTCTACCGTTTTTACATGTGCTAGGACAGCAAAACGTCCCTTCTTCATAATCTTTTGTGCCTTCACGCAACTAATGAGGTTAAGCTTCGATGTACATCTCTCCCCATAGATAACCATCGCCATCTCCTTGTGGTATACGAAGAACTTTATCTCCACAAATAATATCGGCCCTTACTTTGGTCAACCAATCCATACCGACGATCACGTCAAAACTTCCCAGTTTGATAGGTATCAAGTCAATTTCGAAATTCGCACCAGCTATATTAATAATAGCCCCTCGGCCAATTTGGTCAACCTTTTCAAGTTTACCGTTGGCTACCTCGACAAGCATACTTTCTTTTAAAGGGACTAACGACCAATTTATCTTATCACAAAAGTGTCTACATACATAACTTCTATCGGCACCAGTATCAAATAGGACAGAAGCTAATAAATTGTTGATAGTGAATATACCTGTCACCAAGTCGGGATTCTCGCGTGCATCCCTTGCATTAACGTTGAAAGCTCTACCTCGCGGTGGTCCGCCGTCTTTTCGCTTGTCGGGACACTCATTCCTGAAGTGACCCGTCTTTCCGCATCCGTAGCAATTTTTCGGCCCGGTGGGGTTCGCCCTTGCATTCAAAGTTGTGACCTTGCAATCCTTGCCTATATGTCCAGACCGTTGGCACTTCTCACAAACCACATTACAATACCCAGTGTGGTGTTTGTAACACCTCTTGCATTGCGGTAGGGTACCTTTGTAGTTCGGGTTGGAGCTTGTGCCGGGGTTGGGATTTCCACCGTTGTTGTGTCTCTTAGCGGGGGTCTGATCATAGGTTCTCCCCCTGTTGTTGTTGTTGTTGTTGTTGTTGTTATTATTATTATCCCACTTTCACTTTTCACTACTTTCAGCTTCAAACTTAGCCTTCTCCGCCTCATCAATGAGAATCTGATTCATGAGGGTATGCGCCATGCGCATTGCTTCGGGAACATTCGGTGGTTTGGACGATGTGACGTTTCCTTTGATGGACTTAGGGAGTCCCCAAAAGTATCTCTCCATACGCTTGAATTCCGGGGTGACCATGGTCGGACACATCAGGGCTAGTTCCAAAAATCTCCTGTTGTAACCATCAAGGTCGTTCCCAACGGTCTTTAACTGCATAAATTCGATTTCCATCTTCTGAATTTCGGTTCTCGGACAATACTCATCAATCATTGCCGCTTTGAATTGCTCCCATGGCGTAGCATACGCCTCATCAATACCTTTCTCTTGAGCTAACGTGTTCCACCACGTTAGCGCGCCGTCAGATAGCGTGCACGAAGCAAACTTGGTCTTGCTGTCCTCCGAACAGTTGCTAACTCGGAATACTGATTCAAGTTTCTCTAACCATCTGGTGAGACCAACCGGTCCCTCGGTTCCACTGAAGTTATGCGGTTTGCAGCTCTGGAATTCCTTGTAAGTACACCCATTTCGAACGGGTGGGATAGCCGGTGGTGGTGGCGGTGGAGCTTGGAGGTTTCTTTCTGCTAGGGCTGCGGCTACACGTTCTTGGATCATCTCTTCAATTTGAGCGGTAGTAGGTGTGGATCGACCGTTAGCCATGATGTTCTAAACAAAAATTTTGACTCAAGTCAAAATCCAGTATGCAAGTAGTAATAATACAGTATATAGTAACCAACATGGAATCAAAACATCACATGTTATTAAATAACACATCTAGGTACAAATACCACAGAATCATCATACAGTAATGTAAATAGAACATCGTACAAAGATTAAATAATGCAAAGTTCCATTCATTAATAATAATAAGTTTCATACATCCGAATAAGTCTGTACAATACATGAGGAATAAAATAAACTACAACTGGATTACATCATGAAATCTAATACAAAAGTCCTACGGTGGAGGTGGGTGTAGGATGTCTAAAACCTGAGCCAACTGCTCCTCGAGCTCAGTAACCCGAGCTCGGAGAATTCCCACCTCCCTTGTTAATTCCTCGACTGTGGGAGATGGTGGGGCAGGCGGTGCCAGCAGTGCAGGTGGGGCCAGTGGAGCGAATGGTGCTGGTGCTGCTGATGGTGCGGGTGGAGCAGGTGATGCAGACCGCACGAAGCGGGGTGCAGATGTCCCGGCTCCAGAAATAGTCAGCACGTAACGAGGTGCCTTACGTATGAGTGGGTCGGCAGGGTACGGCACGAGCCGCTTATGGGCAGTAACCCTCCGACGCTGACCGAAAGTGTCAGTGAAAGCACGACCTCCATTCACCCCTGGAATGACGGTGCCGTCAGGACGGTACCGCTTCTTCGGCGGGGTGGAGGGTGCCTGTATAGGTACGTCATCAAGGTTCTCCTCGTCGGAGTCACTGGAGTCATCTGTAGAGGAGTCATCGGATGAAGGATCATCAGAATCATGTGGTGGTGAAACGGGTGGTTGAATTGGTAGTCCGAAGGCGGCCAACATCTCTCTGTGTCTGCCTGGCGAAATCGGCACTAAACGTCCATCTGGAGTGCGTCGGCACGGCATGCGCATATGGTTACGGAATGGCCCTTTGTGACGACCCGGAAATTTCCGACCAAATTTAAACCTAACCTTTATATGTTTCCGACACGATAAGCAGAATTTGTAATGTTGAATCTCAAAAAGTTTGGAACTACATTCATGTAATCAATTACCCTTTGACCGTGTTCGACGATTCACGAACAATTATGTGTATATAGATATGTATATATAATATATAATAACTGAAAACATTAACAAAGTATTTGATATATATGATACTTTACATGAACGTATTTGTTTCGATATATTTATCGACAGAATTAAGAGATAATATCAAATGATTGAATTATCAGATACATTATGATATGATTACGGGCCAATGTTATGAGGTCCACTGTGATTTAAGAAATCTATTCTTTTTGACAATATTCGGAAAATGGTAAAGTGATCTATAAGTAAGAACGTGGAGTGTAAATAACTTAGATGTTGGATATCGACAAGTTAAGTAACTCAACATTTTTCATTAAGATGATTTCATACGTTTATTAAACCTTTGGACTTTATCGCATGCTTCACCAACAGACTGTAATTTAAAAACTTGAAACCTATTATGAATATATATAATTCTACTTTTCTAAAACGTTTTATGATATAACGATTTAAATTAATATTAAATATATTTATACGCGTATTATACGTACATAGTTTTATACTTTTACTATACTTTAACTATACTTTAACTTTACCTTTACTTTACTTTTACTTTACTTTAACTTTAATAATTCACTTTAATAATTCACTTTAATAATTCATACTTTAATAATTTACTTTAATAATTCATACTTTAATAATTCACTTTAATAATTCATACTTTAATAATTCACTTTAATAATTCACTTTAATAATTCATACTTTAATAATTCACTTTAATAATTCATACTTTAATAATTCACTTTAATAATTCATACTTTAATAATTCACTTTAATAATTCAAAAATCTATTATAAATAGAATTCAATAGGTTTCATTATTTCATAGAAATTTGAAAATATATTTCTCTAAACTCTCTCAATCAAATTACATATATATATATTTACTTAGTATTATTTCAAGATATTATTAGTATACATAAAATACTACGATGGAGTTATATTCAGACGATTTCAAAATAAGTTTTCAAACGGGATAGAGCTAAGGAAATTATGGGTTATAGCTATGGAGGTTATGGGTATTGTTCGAGGGTATTGCTCGTGAGGTCAACCTAACGTTTATCATTTTCATTGCGTCTACGTACTTTCCTGCAATATTGAATCACAATATTGATACGTGAGCATTCATATCTTATCTTTTATATATTAATAGTGTATCCCTGACTAGTGCTCGAGTATATATGATTATGCATGTTTGTATGCTTAGTTTCGTCGTTAAATAGTTTATGATAAATCACGAATTTGATACATATGCTACTGAGATAAGGTATATGATATGCATGTCGTTGAAAAGCTAAAGAAAAATTAATAACTTTTCATTTAGAAATCGTGTGGGTTCGATGAACGGATTAAAAGATATGGTCAACTGAATTATTATTAATTTTAATATTATTATTAAAACGATTATTATAATTGTTATGAGTTGATGTTATTACTAAAATTATCTTTATTACTAAAAATTAATATTTTTATTGAAACTATCATTTTATTATCTTTATCATTATTATTATTATCAATATTATTTAATCAAATAAATATGCGTACAAAGATATTTTTACCACACGTAATATAATTACATTAATAATACATACCATTATATTTTTATGATATTAAGTGAATTTTATAAATTTTATTACTTGAGATATATAAAAGTATATTTTTATCATATATAAATTTAAATATAAATTTTTATTTATTAATAAATGACTGGTATTATTTAGTATAATAAGATCTGATAAATATATTTAAATATATAAAATGACTATATATAAGTTATATAATAAACATGTATAGATTTTGGAAGTCATTTTGGGTCAAGTTGACTTTTGTTGACTTTTGCATGTCGGTCTCGAGCATTAGGATTGTGATACACTACGACTTGACCTAAATTGTTAGACAGATATTGACCAACATATAAATATATATATACTTAATATAGGTTCGTGAATCCGAGGCCAACCTTGCACTTGTTAAATGACGTTATATGTATTTTTACTATGAAATACAGTATGGTGAGTTTCATTTGCTCCCTTTTTAATTGCTTTTGCAATATATATTTTGGGCTGAGAATACATGCGCTATTTTATAAATGTTTTACGAAATAGGCACAAGTACTAAAACTAATTCTATGTGGGTTTAAACCAGAAATATACCCTTAGCTTGGTAACATTAAACTACTTGTCTATGTACGGTAGGCGCGAATCCTAAAGATAGATCTATTGGGCCTGACAAACCCCATCCTGACTATGGGATGCTTTAGTACTTCGAGGTTATTTTAAATACACCTGATCTGGTGTACTTCAGAGGGTAAAACATGAACGTTAAGGCTTGTTACCGGGTGCCTACAACTTATAGAATACTTTTATACACTTGCGAGTGTACATATATTTATAAACGGAAATCTTGTGGTCTATTAATATATTGAAATGATTGTTATGATAAACCTATGAACTCACCAACCTTTTGGTTGACACTTTAAAACATGTTTATTCTCAGGTATTAAAGAAATCTTCCGCTGTGCATTAGCTCATTTTAAGGATATTACTTGGAGTCATTCATGACATATTTTGAAAGACGTTGCATTCGAGTCATTGAGTTAATCAAGATTATTATTAAGTCAATTATAGTTGGATGTATTATAAAATGGTGTGCATGCCGTCAACTTTCGTTGTAAAGAAAGTTTGTCCTTTAAAAACGAATGCAATGTTTGTAAAATGTATCATATAAAGGTCAAATACCTCGCGATGTAATCAACTATTGTGAATCGTTTATGATGTATATGAACGGGTCCTTTCAGTTGGTATCAGAGCGGTGGTCTTAGCGAACCAGGTCTGCATTAGTGTGTCTAACTGATAGTCGTTAGGATGCATTTGTGAGTTTGGACTTCGACCGTGTTTGCATGTCAAAAGTTTTGCTCATCATTTTTATAGGAAATTACCTGCTTATCATTCTTAGTCTAGACACATCTTATTGCATTGATTGCATGAATAGTGTATAGACAAAATTCATATCTTAGCGTATCTGCTAATTCATATCTTAGCGTATCTGTTACTGTAAACTTTGACTGACATATTTCGTAAATTCCTCCGTAATCTACGAAACCTTTTGCTCTATATAATTAGAATACCACCCGATAGCCGGAAAATCATTTCATATCGGAAAAAATTCTTTATTCAATCGTACGAAATGGAATTCGTCATTAGTTCAAGTCCCTCGGATTCCGAAATGGAATTCCACTCAAGTTTCGAAAGCAGTGTGACCGGAATGGATCAACTAATTATCCATCATCTATTTTGGATGAATTGGGGATGGGTTCGTAATCTACTTAACCATTGGAGACAAGAAGAAGGTGATCCCTTTCATCCACCACATTGCCCTCTTGGCAATGAACATGAAGCACTTACCGGCGAACCTGTCCGAAACACCATTTTCTCTCTCATTTCCAGAGTATCTCATCATGATTATATTCTACACCAAATTCTAGATCTTATCTATCCGCTCGTCCGAACCGACAATCACCCCAGTGTAATAGAAGAAGTCAACGAGCTTCGCGCTCGGGTAGTGGCTTTGGAGAATATGGTGCAAAGGTTACAAACACCAGCAGCAGCACCAGCAGCATAACAAGTACCACCATCAACAACATCAACAGTGCCATTACCACCACCAACAACAACCGCATCGCAAACCTCAACTTCACAATCTATCCTACGAGCATCGACGTCATACGCCATGTAGATACCAAGGAATACCACAACGATGAAGTATTGATTCATAACTTCATTGGGAAAACATTCTACGACGATTATGTAATTTCTAAAGTTTAGAAATTATCTATCCTAGCTTTAACCATAAATCAAATGAGTTTAATTTAATATTAACTCATTAAATCTATATTACATCTGAAGAAATATACACATATATATTTCCATAAAGACTGTAATAAAATTCTTTTGTACAAAATATTAATTGTGAAATATTTTTTAACAGGTAGGTAATACCCGAGAGATATATAAATTCACAATTAATATGTTACATTCTTCGAATCAGATTCAGCAAATCATCCATTATACTCCCTTCTTTCACAACAATATACATTCTTTTATAGAAATCAAAATAACCATACTCATTCAAAATCCAATTACATATTCTGATTTTGAAATCTCAGAATTCGATTCAAGATATAACCGAAATCATCACTATTAGATTTCTACATCTTTCAAAACTATACTTTGACTTCAAAACTGTCCTAGAACCTCATTTCTATTCATGGAACTCACGAAATATTTGTATCATTCAAAATCTTAGAACATCATATGTATATTAACAATTACAATATGTGTTCAAACACTTCAAAATTCTTAAAGACATGCGAGATGATGATCCAACCACACATTACCCACTGTCATGCACCTGAAAAGCTCTCGAAACCAAAGTTATAGTTTAACACGTATCCTTGTCAGATCCTTTGATATTTATTACTAAATATAATTTTTCAATCTCTTTCCAAAATAGACAGTTTTTCCATAGCTTTAACAAATCACCTTCATTTGTTTATACGAATAAACCTTATTATAACAATTACCCCTTCATCATTGTTACCGGGGAACCTTTCATATCTCGCCACATTAGCAGTAAACTTATCAACAACTTCATTAACCTTCGACTTAAGCCTCTCCGAAAAGCCACTATACTTATTCATTAAAACCACATCATGTACTCACCTACATCCTGTAACAATAATTGTCACACCAACTACTGGAAATTAGCAATCAGTATTTTGAATTTCGCGACAATTTTACGTCAAAAGTTATATGTATACATATAACGTCTATCTCCTAGACTTACATACTTCGAATGTGAATTTTATGAAAAACATCCCAAACTATGAACTAGTTCTCCGAAATTGGAAAAATGCTGATGAAGCAGTAAAAACTGTAAACGACTTTAACAGTCAAAAGTTTGATGATAAAGAATAGTATGGTGGTAAAGCTGAGAAAAAGAGAAGGTTTGATACTAGAAAACGGATTGAGCAGACCATGAAGGAGGTTGTGGACAAATCACAAAGACTAAACCTGCCTTCAAAGGATCCAAATGATTCAGTGTCTACTGAAATCGTTAGCAAACACCTTACTTCTTATTCTAAACCTTCACAGACAAATCTTCATCATCATCCATCTATGTTAAGAATTCTAAGATATCATCGTATCTTTTATTATAAATATCTTCGATATTCCTGAAGATATTTTCACAACTATTCTTATCCGAAATATTCTATCTATTCACAATATCTGCGTTACAACATAAAAAGAAACTGTGTTAGTTTCTAAATTCTGAAGAAGAAAAAAATTCGAATTTAAAATAGGAATGTTTTTGAAGTAGTGTTGGGAACTGAAGCATGAGTTAGTATAATATAATGACACTTGATCAATGTGATTATATTACAGTAAGTCATACTGAGTTTCTAATGGAACGTGATGATTCACAGAACATACCGTCATCATGTACAATTTACACGACTCTTACATTCTACCCAATTTCCAAACATATTAAGAACATATCATCTTGATTGCTCTATATTTTCGGATATTCTGGTAATTTGCCAAATCAAGATTGTGCCATTACGATTTTCTTCTTGGAACATTAACTATGTTCATCCAAAAATTCATATCTACAAATTCTGGACCATTATCCACTTGACTTAAGGTCAGGAAGAGAAAACGAAAGCATGAAGCTCCGAAATATAATGGAGAATATAAAGCCCGATAACAACCCCAAAATTACAAACCTTGTATATCAATGCGTATAGCAATATAAAGACACGGGAGAATGAAAAACACAATAACCCCAAGGTAATGGTAGAAGAAAATAACTTCCTCCGGTGGTAGATGAAAAAGAAGAATGACAGATATGAAAGTTAAGAGTATATCAAGAATCAATACTGGATGAAGCATATTAACGAATGCTTTAAAGTATGAATTGGGGAGAAAGACTAGAAGGTGTGAGCTGTGGAAATAAAGAAACGAAGGGGGTGGATTTATAGTAAAATATCAGACAGAGAAATCGAGACAGATTATGACATTTAATCAAATAAGATCATGATTTCCTTAATCGCCGAAGAACCAAATCTTATTGCAAAGATTTTCTTTAAATTCCATGAATTCCGAAAATTAATCATAACTACGTCATTGGTTAAAACGAATATACGTTTACTCATTTCACTCTCTTGCGATAACTTCACTTATACTCTTCGCGTAATCAAATTGTTTTATCTATATTACTCAATGATGATAAAACTCTATTTATCAACTCATATTCGTCATGAAAACATTTTTAAAGTTAGCCATGACGACCTCGATCAAATTTCGGGACAAAATTTCTTTAACGGGTAGGTACTGTGACGACCCGGAAATTTCCGACCAAATTTAAAGCTAACCTTTATATGTTTCCGACACGATAAGCAGAATTTGTAATGTTGAATCTCAAAAAGTTTGGAACTACATTCATGTAATCAATTACCCTTTGACCGTGTTCGACGATTCACGAACAATTATGTGTATATAGATATGTATATATAATATATAATAACTGAAAACATTAACAAAGTATTTGATATATATGATACTTTACATGAACGTATTTGTTTCGATATATTTATCGACAGAATTAAGAGATAATATTAAATGATTGAATTATCAGATACATTATGATATGATTACGGGCCAATGTTATGAGGTCCACTGTGATTTAAGAAATCTATTCTTTTTGACAATATTCGGAAAATGGTAAAGTGATCTATAAGTAAGAAAGTGGAGTGTAAATAACTTAGATGTTGGATATCGACAAGTTAAGTAACTCGACATTTTTCATTAAGATGATTTCATACGTTTATTAAACCTTTGGACTTTATCCCATGCTTCACCAACAGACTGTAATTTAAAAACTTGAAACCTATTATAAATATATATAATTCTACTTTTCTAAAATGTTTTATGATATAACGATTTAAATTAATATTAAATATATTTATACGCGTATTATACGTATATAGTTTTATACTTTTACTATACTTTAACTTTACCTTTACTTTACTTTTACTTTACTTTAACTTTAATAATTCACTTTAATAATTCATACTTTAATAATTTACTTTAATAATTCATACTTTAATAATTCACTTTAATAATTCATACTTTAATAATTCACTTTAATAATTCACTTTAATAATTCATACTTTAATAATTCACTTTAATAATTCATACTTTAATAATTCACTTTAATAATTCAAAAATCTATTATAAATAGAATTCAATAGGTTTCATTATTTCATAGAAATTTGAAAATATATTTCTCTAAACTCTCTCAATCAAATTACATATATATATTTACTTAGTATTATTTCAAGATATTATTAGTATACATAAAATACTACGATGGAGTTATATTCAGACGATTTCAAAATAAGTTTTCAAACGGGATAGAGCTAAGGAAATTATGGGTTATAGCTATGGAGGTTATGGGTATTGTTCGAGGGTATTGCTCGTGAGGTCAACCTAACGTTTATCATTTTCATTGCGTCTACGTACTTTCCTGCAATATTGAATCACAATATTGATACGTGAGCATTCATATCTTATCTTTTATATATTAATAGTGTATCCCTGACTAGTGCTCGAGTATATATGATTATGCATGTTTGTATGCTTAGTTTCGTCGTTAAATAGTTTATGATAAATCACGAATTTGATACATATGCTACTGAGATAAGGTATATGATATGCATGTCGTTGAAAAGCTAAAGAAAAATTAATAACTTTTCATTTAGAAATCGTGTGGGTTCGATGAACGGATTAAAAGATATGGTCAACTGAATTATTATTAATTTTAATATTATTATTAAAATGATTATTATAATTGTTATGAGTTGATGTTATTACTAAAATTATCTTTATTACTAAAAATTAATATTTTTATTGAAACTATCATTTTATTATCTTTATCATTATTATTATTATCAATATTATTTAATCAAATAAATATGCGTACAAAGATATTTTTACCACACGTAATATAATTACATTAATAATACATACCATTATATTTTTATGATATTAAGTGAATTTTATAAATTTTATTATTTGAGATATATAAAAGTATATTTTTATCATATATAAATTTAAATATAAATTTTTATTTATTAATAAATGACTGGTATTATTTAGTATAATAAGATCTGATAAATATATTTAAATATATAAAACGACTATATATAAGTTATATAATAAACATGTATAGATTTTGGAAGTCATTTTGGGTCAAGTTGACTTTTGTTGACTTTTGCATGTCGGTCTCGAGCATTAGGATTGTGATACACTATGACTTGACCTAAATTGTTAGACAGATATTGACCAACATATAAATATATATATACTTAATATAGGTTCGTGAATCCGAGGCCAACCTTGCACTTGTTAAATGACGTTATATGTATTTTTACTATGAAATACAGTATGGTGAGTTTCATTTGCTCCCTTTTTAATTGCTTTTGCAATATATATTTTGGGCTGAGAATACATGCGCTATTTTATAAATGTTTTACGAAATAGGCACAAGTACTAAAACTAATTCTATGTGGGTTTAAACCAGAAATATACCCTTAGCTTGGTAACATTAAACTACTTGTCTATGTACGGTAGGCGCGAATCCTAAAGATAGATCTATTGGGCCTGACAAACCCCATCCTGACTATGGGATGCTTTAGTACTTCGAGGTTATTTTAAATACACCTGATCTGGTGTACTTCAGAGGGTAAAATATGAAAGTTAAGGCTTGTTACCGGGTGCCTACAACTTATAGAATACTTTTATACACTTGCGAGTGTACATATATTTATAAACGAAAATCTTGTGGTCTATTAATATATTGAAATGATTGTTATGATAAACCTATGAACTCACCAACCTTTTGGTTGACACTTTAAAGCATGTTTATTCTCAGGTATTAAAGAAATCTTCCGCTGTGCATTAGCTCATTTTAAGGATATTACTTGGAGTCATTCATGGCATATTTTGAAAGACGTTGCATTCGAGTCATTGAGTTAATCAAGATTATTATTAAGTCAATTATAGTTGGATGTATTATAAAATGGTGTGCATGCCGTCAACTTTCGTTGTAAAGTAAGTTTGTCCTTTAAAAACGAATGCAATGTTTGTAAAATGTATCATATAAAGGTCAAATACCTCGCGATGTAATCAACTATTGTGAATCGTTTATGATGTATATGAACGGGTCCTTTCACCCTTTCCCGAACTGCGCGGGGATCACAACACCACCAATGCGGGGCTGTGACTCCGAGGGTCCGGGAGCAGACAGAGATGGAATCTCCGCAGGGCTCACGTGTCCATCAGAAGTAGTCACTGGTGCAGGCGGCTGGCTGCTAGTCCCGGAAGATGAAGCGCCGGGGTCACTCGTGCTTATCGAGATCGGTGGATCGGCAATGGTGGTATGTGGAGTAGCTGAAGAGCCTAAACTACCCAAAATGCTAGCAGGTGGTACATCCGACATCTGAACAAGGAAAAATGAATTTTCCATGTCAGTAAGTCATAAAGCAAGCACGTATTAGGCCAACAGTTTAAATCATGTATAACAATAAGTAGCATGGCAATAACAGCAAATCGTACGAAGGTAGCATGCAATCGAAAGCAAGTAATATCATATAGTAGTGAAATCATGTAGTAGCATACGGAATATAGCAGTAAGAGTAAGTAGCAGCATGCAGTAAGTTCAGCAGAAACACGTGAACTAGCAAGTTGTAGATTAGTCCTATTAGTGAATCCTACTCGGGTCGGTCTTAGACTCACTAATGCAACCTAATTCCCTACAACCAACGCTCTGATACCAAATGCGATGCCCCGTACAAAACCATCATGTACGAATCATCAACAACAGGATCATTACAAGGTTAAGTACTATATGCGTTTTCAAAAAGAGTTTGCATTCATTAATAAGAGGTGACGTCATAACTAACGCCAATTGTTTTACAATCCAAAAGCATGCTTCACTAAGTAGAAGCAAATAATAAGTGTATGTGACCATAATGGTCGTTACAATTCATAGTTCAAAAGTAGTAAAGTATGAATGCAAGATAAAGTAGTTCATGCGATGACAACTCTAAGCAGCGGGTGTCTACAGCACGACTAGTACACAGCGGAAGCTAACCTCAAGCACCTGAGAAAAATATGCTTAAAAACGTCAACACAAAGGTTGGTGAGCTATAGTTTAAGTATAACAGTATGTAAGGTAGGCCATGAGATTTCAGTGCTACAAAGAGCGTTTCAAAACGATATGATAAAGTATATGCTTAACCGTGTGCACTTGGTAACTAACTTAACGTTTATACCCCCTGAAAGTACACTTGGCAAGTGCGTATGATTACGAAGTATTAATCACTCGTTAAATGCTAGCGCGACTAGCCCAAGTGGGGATGTCACATCCTATGGATCCATATCTAAGATTCGCGTTCACGGTTCAAAACCCAATGATTAAACGTTACCGAGCTAAAGGGAATGTTTGTGCCGTTGTATATGAAATGTCCCGTTCTTATTGATTAAAAACGTTCCATATTAATTGATTTCGTTGCGAGGTTTTGACCTCTATATGAGACGTTTTTCAAAGACTGCATTCATTTTTAAAACAAACCATAACCTTTATTTCATAAATAAAGGTTTAAAAAGCTTTACGTAGATTATCAAATAATGATAATCTAAAATATCCTGTTTACACACGACCATTACATAATGGTTTACAATACAAATATGTCACATCGAAATCAGTTTCTTGAATGCAGTTTTTAAACAATATCATACAAACATGGACTCCAAATCTTGTCCTTATTTTAGTATGCAACAGCGAAAGCTCTTAGTATTCACCTGAGAATAAACATGCTTTAAACGTCAACAAAAATGTTGGTGAGTTATAGGTTTAACCTATATATATCAAATCATAACAATATACCACAAGATTTCATATTTCAATACACATCCCATACATAGAGATAAAAATCATTCATATGGTGAACACCTGGTAACCAACATTAACAAGATGCATATATATAAGAATATCCCCATCATTCCGGGACACCCTTCGGATATGATATAAATTTTGAAGTACTAAAGCATCCGGTACTTTGGATGGGGTTTGTTAGGCCCAATAGATCTATCTTTAGGATTCGCGTCAATTAGGGTGTCTGTTCCCTAATTCTTAGATTACCAGACTTAATAAAAAGGGGCATATTCGATTTCGATAATTCAACCATAGAATGTAGTTTCACGTACTTGTGTCTATTTTGTAAATCATTTATAAAACCTGAATGTATTCTCATCCCAAAAATATTAGATTTTAAAAGTGGGACTATAACTCACTTTCACAGATTTTTACTTCGTCGGGAAGTAAGACTTGGCCACTGGTTGATTCACGAACCTATAACAATATATACATATATATCAAAGTATGTTTAAAATATATTTACAACACTTTTAATATATTTTGATGTTTTAAGTTTATTAAGTCAGCTGTCCTCGTTAGTAACCTACAACTAGTTATCCACAGTTAGATGTACAGAAATAAATCGATAAATATTATCTTGAATTAATCCACGACCCAGTGTATACGTATCTCAGTATTGATCACAACTCAAACTATATATATTTTGGAATCAACCTCAACCCTGTATAGCTAACTCCGACATTCACATATAGAGTGTCTATGGTTGTTCCGAAATATATATAGATGTGTCGACATGATAGGTCGAAACATTGTATACGTGTCTATGGTATCTCAAGATTACATAATATACAATACAAGTTGATTAAGTTATGGTTGGAATAGATTTGTTACCAATTTTCACGTAGCTAAAATGAGAAAAATTATCCAATCTTGTTTTACCCATAACTTCTTCATTTTAAATCCGTTTTGAGTGAATCAAATTGCTATGGTTTCATATTGAACTCTATTTTATGAATCTAAACAGAAAAAGTATAGGTTTATAGTCAGAAAAATAAGTTACAAGTTGTTTTTGTAAAGGTAGTCATTTCAGTCGAAAGAACGACGTCTAGATGACCATTTTAGAAAACATACTTCCACTTTGAGTTTAACCATAATTTTTGGATATAGTTTCATGTTCATAATAAAAATCATTTTCTCAGAATAACAACTTTTAAATCAAAGTTTATCATAGTTTTTAATTAACTAACCCAAAACAGCCCGCGGTGTTACTACGACGGCGTAAATCTGGTTTTACGGTGTTTTTCGTGTTTCCAGGTTTTAAATCATTAAGTTAGCATATCATATAGATATAGAACAGGTGTGTAGTTAATCTTAAAAGTCAAGTTAGAAGGATTAACTTTTGTTTGCGAACAAGTTTAGAATTAACTAAACTATGTTCTAGTGATTACGAGCTTAAACCTTCGAATAAGATAGTTTTATATATATGAATCGAATGATGTTATGAACATCATTACTACCTCAAGTTTAGTAGGTAAACCTACTGGAAGTGAAAAGAAATGATCTAGCTTCAAAGGATCTTGGATGGCTTGAAAGTTCTTGAAGTAGGATCATGACACAAAAACAAGTTCAAGTAAGATTTTTACTCGAATTAAGATAGTTTATAGTTATAGAAATTGAATCAAAGTTTGAATATGAATATTACCTTGAATAAGAAAGATAACCTACTGTATATAACAAATGTTTCTTGATCTTAGATGATTACTTGGAATGGATTAGAAAGCTTGGAAGTAAATTAGTAAACTTGAAGGGATTTTTGAAGTGTTCTTGAAGTGTTCTTCCTATGATGATTATAGCTTGATTCTTGAAGTGATTTTTGATGAAGATGATGATTAACTACTAGAAAAATACGTTCATAATAGTGTGTGTGTGTGTGTGTGTGTTGAGAGAGAATTAGAAAGAGAATTGGAAGTGAAATAGAGTGAATGATGAGTGGTAATTGGTGAGTGGTGAGTGGGGTTAAAAGGAGTTCTAGTTAGTTGACTAGCTCATGGTAGAAGTTAAAATTGATTAGTCATACATGACATAATCAAGAGTGGAATCCCATGCTAGTTCCTATTGGTATATACTCATAGTAAGTACGTTTTGAAGCTGTGTATAATACGGGTAAGAATACGACTAGAATTCTTGATGAAAGAAAAGAATGGAAAAGTAACTGTAACCATTTTCGTTAAGTATGAGTGTTTTGATATATGTCTTGAAGTCTTCCAAAAGTATTTTAATACATCTAAATACACTACATGTATGTACATTTTAATTGAGTCGTTAAGTCATCGTTAGTCGTTACATGTAAGTGTTGTTTTGAAACCTTTAAGTTAACGATCTCAATTAATGTTGTTAACCCATTGTTTATTATATCTAATGAGATGTTAAATTATTATATTATCATGATATTATGATATATTAATATATCTTAATATGATATATATACATTTAAATGTCGTTACAACGATAATCGTTACATATATGTCTCGTTTCGAAATCCTTAAGTTAGTAGTCTTGTTTATATGTATATAACTCATTGTTAATATACTTATGGAGATACTTACTTATCATAATCTCATGTTAACCATATGTATATCCATATATATATCGTCATGTCGTTTTTACAAGTTTTAACGTTCGTGAATCGCCGGTCAACTTGGGTGGTCAATTGTCTATATGAAACATATTTCAATTAATCAAGTCTTAACAAGTTTGATTGCTTAACATGTTGGAAACATTTAATCATGTAAATATCAATCTCAATTAATATATATAAACATGGAAAAGTTCGGGTCACTACAGTACCTACCCGTTAAATAAATTTCGTCCCGAAATTTTAAGCTGTTGAAGGTGTTGACGAATCTTCTGGAAATAGATGCGGGTATTTCTTCTTCATCTGATCTTCACACTCCCAGGTGAACTCGGGTCCTCTACGAGCATTCCATCAAACCTTAACAATTGGTATCTTGTTTTGCTTAAGTCTTTTAACCTCACGATCCATTATTTCGACGGGTTCTTCGATGAATTGGAGTTTTTCGTTGATTTGGATTTCATCTAATGGAATAGTGAGATCTTCTTTAGCAAAACATTTCTTCAAATTCGAGACGTGGAAAGTGTTATGTACAGCCGCGAGTTGTTGAGGTAACTCAAGTCGGTAAGCTACTGGTCCGACACGATCAATAATCTTGAATGGTCCAATATACCTTGGATTTAATTTCCCTCGTTTACCAAATCGAACAACGCCTTTCCAAGGTGCAACTTTAAGCATGACCATCTCTCCAATTTCAAATTCTATATCTTTTCTTTTAATGTCAGCGTAGCTCTTTTGTCGACTTTGGGCGGTTTTCAACCGTTGTTGAATTTGGATGATCTTCTAGGTAGTTTCTTGTATAATCTCTGGACCCGTAATCTGTCTATCCCCCACTTCACTCCAACAAATCAGAGACCTGCACTTTCTACCATAAAGTGCTTCAAACGGCGCCATCTCAATGCTTGAATGGTAGCTGTTGTTGTAGGAAAATTCTGCTAACGGTAGATGTCGATCCCAACTGTTTCCGAAATCAATAACACATGCTCGTAGCATGTCTTCAAGTGTTTGTATCGTCCTTTTGCTCTGCCCATCAGTTTGTGGATGATAGGCAGTACTCATGTCTAGACGAGTTCCTAATGCTTGCTGTAATGTCTGCCAGAATCTTGAAATAAATCTGCCATCCCTATCAGAGATAATAGAGATTGGTATTCCATGTCTGGAGACGACTTCCTTCAAATACAGTCGTGCTAACTTCTCCATCTTGTCATCTTCTCTTATTGGCAGGAAATGTGCTGATTTGGTGAGACGATCAACTATTACCCAAATAGTATCAAAACCACTTGCAGTCCTTGGCAATTTAGTGATGAAATCCATGGTAATGTTTTCCCATTTCCATTCCGGGATTTCGGGTTGTTGAAGTAGACCTGATGGTTTCTGATGCTCAGCTTTGACCTTAGAACACGTCAAACATTCTCCTACGTATTTAGCAACATCGGCTTTCATACCCGGCCACCAAAAATATTTCCTGAGATCCTTGTACATCTTCCCCGTTCCAGGATGTATTGAGTATCTGGTTTTATGAGCTTCTCTAAGTACCATTTCTCTCATATCTCCAAATTTTGGTACCCAAATCCTTTCAGCCCTATACCAGGTTCCGTCTTCCCGAATATTAAGATGTTTCTTCGATCCTTTGGGTATTTCATCCTTTAAATTTCCCTCTTTTAAAACTCCTTGTTGCGCCTCCTTTATTTGAGTAGTAAGGTTATTATGAATCATTATATTCATAGATTTTACTCGAATGGGTTCTCTATCCTTCCTGCTCAAGGCATCGGCTACCACATTTGCCTTCCCCGGGTGGTAACGAATCTCAAAGTCGTAATCATTCAATAATTCAATCCACCTACGCTGCCTCATATTCAGTTGTTTCTGATTAAATATGTGTTGAAGACTTTTGTGGTCGGTATATATAATACTTTTGACCCCATATAAGTAGTGCCTCCAAGTCTTTAATGCAAAAACAACCGCGCCTAATTCCAAATCATGCGTCGTATAATTTTGTTCATGAATCTTCAATTGTCTAGACGCATAAGCAATCACCTTCGTTCGTTGCATTAATACACAACCGAGACCTTGCTTTGATGCGTCACAATAAATCACAAAATCATCATTCCCTTCAGGCAATGACAATATAGGTGCCGTAGTTAGCTTTTTCTTCAATAACTGAAACGCTTTCTCTTGTTCATCATTCCATTCAAATTTCTTCCCTTTATGCGTTAATGCAGTCAAGGGTTTTGCTATTCTGGAAAAGTCTTGGATGAACCTTCTGTAGTAACCAGCTAGTCCTAAAAACTGGCGTATGTGTTTAGGAGTTTTCGGGGTTTCCCACTTTTCAACAGTTTCTATCTTTGCCGGATCCACCTTAATACCTTCTTTGTTCACTATATGACTGAGGAATTGAACTTCTTCCAACCAAAATGCACACTTTGAAAACTTAGCGTACAATTCTTCCTTCCTCAATACTTCTAACACCTTTCTCAAATGTTCACCGTGTTCTTGGTCATTCTTTGAGTAAATAAGTATGTCATCAATGAAAACAATGACAAACTTGTCAAGGTATGGTCCACACACTCGGTTCATAAGGTCCATGAACACAGCTGGTGCATTAGTTAAACCAAACGGCATGACCATAAACTCGTAATGACCGTAACGTGTTCTGAAAGCAGTCTTTGGAATATCATCTTCTTTCACCCGCATTTGATGATACCCGGAACGTAAGTCAATCTTTGAATAAACAGACGAGCCTTGTAGTTGATCAAATAAGTCGTCGATTCTCGGTAGTGGGTAGCGGTTCTTGATGGTAAGTTTGTTCAACTCTCGGTAGTCGATACACAACCTGAATGTACCATCTTTCTTCTTGACAAACAAAACAGGAGCTCCCCACGGTGATGTGCTTGGTCGAATGAAACCACGCTCTAAAAGTTCTTGTAATTGGCTTTGCAGTTCTTTCATCTCGCTGGGTGCGAGTCTGTAAGGAGCACGAGCTATTGGTGCAGCTCCTGGTACAAGATCTATTTGAAATTCAACGGATCGCTGTGGGGGTAATCCCGGTAATTCTTTCGGAAATACATCGGGAAATTCTTTTGCAATGGGAACATCATTGATGCTCTTTTCTTCAATTTGTACTTTCTCGACGTGTGCTAGAACAGCATAGCAACCTTTTCTTATTAGTTTTTGTGCCTTCAAATTACTAATAATATGTAGCTTCGTGTTGCCCTTTTCTCCGTACACCATTAAGGGTTTTCCTTTTTCTCGTATAATGCGAATTGCATTTTTGTAACAAACGATCTCTGCTTTCACTTCTTTCAACCAGTCCATACCGATTATCACATCAAAACTCCCTAACTCTACTGGTATCAAATCAATCTTAAATGTTTCGCTAACCTGTTTAATTTCTCGATTCCGACATATATTATCTGCTGAAATTAATTTACCATTTGCTAATTCGAGTAAAAATTTACTATCCAAAGGCGTCAATGGACAACTTAATTTAGCACAAAAATCTCTACTCATATAGCTTCTATTCGCACCCGAATCAAATAAAACGTAAGCAGATTTATTGTCAATAAGAAACGTACCCGTAACAAGCTCCGGGTCTTCCTGTGCCTCTGCCGCATTAATATTGAAAACTCTTCCGCGGCCTTGTCCATTCGTGTTCTCCTGGTTCGGGCAATTTCTAATAAGGTGGCCCGGTTTTCCACATTTATAACAAACTACATTGGCATAACTTGCTCCGACACTACTTGCTCCGCCATTACTCGTTCCGACACCATTTGTTCCTTTCGTTCTATTAACCCCTGGTCCGTAGACCTCACACTTCATCGCGCTATGACCATTTCTTTTACACTTGTTGCAAAATTTGGTGCAGAACCCCGAGTGATACTTTTCACACCTTTGGCATAGCTGCTTCTGATTGTTGTTGTTGTTGCGGTTATTATTGTTGTTGGGATGATTGTTGTAGTTGCTGTTGTTGTTGTTGTTGTTGTTGTTGGGCCGTTTGTTGTAGTTGCGATTGATGTTGCGATTGTTGGGATAATTGTTGCGATTATTGTTGTAATTGCTGTTGTTGTTGTATTGGTGATTCTTATCACCGTTTTCCTCCCACTTTCTTTTGACTTGCTTCACATTGGCCTCTTCAGCAGTCTGTTCTTTAATTCTTTCTTCAATCTGGTTCACTAGTTTGTGAGCCATTCTACATGCCTGTTGTATGGAGGCGGGCTCGTGTGAACTTATATCTTCTTGGATTCTTTCCGGTAATCCTTTCACAAACGTGTCGATCTTCTCTTCCTCATCTTCGAATGCTCCCGGACACAATAGGCACAATTCTGTGAATCGTCTTTCGTACGTGGTAATATCAAATCCTTGGGTTCGTTACCCTCTAAATTCTGTCTTGAGCTTATTGACCTCGGTTCTGGGATGGTACTTCTCGTTCATCAAGTGCTTGAATGCTGACCACGGTAGTGCGTACGCATCATCTTGTCCCACTTGCTCTAGATAGGTATTCCACCATGTTAACGCAGAACCTGTGAAGGTATGCGTAGCGTACTTCACTTTGTCCTCTTCAGTACACTTACTTATGGCAAACACCGATTCGACCTTCTCGGTTGACCGTTTCAATCCGATCGGTCCTTCGGTTCCATCAAATTCCAAAGGTTTGCAGGCAGTGAATTCTTTGTAGGTGCATACTACATGATTTCCTGTACTGCCAGATCCAAGGTTATTGTTGGTATGTAGCGCAGCCTGTACTGCGGCTATGTTTGAAGCTAGAAAAGTACGGAATTCCTCTTCATTCATATTCACGGTGTGTCGAGTAGTCGGTGCCATTTCCTTCAAAATAGTCAAATGGAACAAGTTAATCATACAGAATATTAAGAGTAGTTAATAGTATTTCGTAGCATAATATGAACTCATTTATAAAAGCTTTTTCTTCATATTAGCATTTTATAAGTTTAAATTCGGGTAGTACCTACCCGTTAAGTTCATACTTAGTAGCTAATATACAATTCAACTACTACAATTCTATATGAAAAACTGATTGTAATAATATTTCGCGTTCAAACTTTTATACAATATTTTACAAACTTACAATACCGCTTATTTTACATAAAGCATGAAATATAGCACACAATAACTTTGATACAAGATAGTTGTGAAGATAATTCTAGCTAGTACACAAGTCGTTCAGCAAAGGCAATAAAGACACGTAATTCATACGTCAAGAAACAAGTCATGCATTATGGTTTTACTAGGACTACTTCCCATCCTTGGTCTTGTGGAACATAACCGTTATGGCCGTTGATAAGACAGCGTGTTGTAATGTTGTCAAAGGGACGAGGGTTACGTAATGTCCAACAGTCTCGTAATAACCTAAAAACCTCATTTCTTACCCCAATTACCGACTCCGTCACTTGTGGGAACGTTTTGTTTAATAGTTGTAGCCCGATGTTCTTGTTCTCACTTTGGTGAGAAGCGAACATTACTAACCCGTAAGCATAACATGCTTCTTTATGTTGCATGTTAGCCGCTTTTTCTAAATCACGAAGTCCTATATTCGGATATACTGAGTCAAAATAATTTCTTAACCCGTTGCGTAAAATAGCAGTTGGGTTCCCCGCAATATATGCGTCAAAGTAAACACATCGTAACTTATGGATTTCCCAATGTGATATCCCCCATCTTTCGAACGAAAGCCTTTTATAAACCAAGGCATTCTTGGAACGTTCTTCGAATGTCTTACAAACTGATCTCGCCTTAAATAGTTGTGCCGAGGAATTCTGACCGACTCTAGACAAGATTTCATCAATCATGTCTCCGGGTAGGTCTCTTAAAATATTGGGTTGTCTATCCATTTTGTGTTTTTAAACTGTAAAATAGACAAGAGTTAAATTCATAAAAAAAAATACTTATTAATACAAGCAATTTTTACATATATCATAAAGCATAAGCACACTATATTACATATATTACACCACACGAATACAACTATCTTATTCCGACTCGCTCGTTTCTTCTTGTTCGGTTTTGGTTTGTTTTGCCAAGTTTCTAGGGATATATGATGTTCCCCTAATACGAGCCGTCGTTGTCCACATTGGTTTAGAAAAACCTGGTGGTTTAGAGGTTCCGGGGTCATTGTTACAACTTAAGGACTTCGGGGGTTGACGATACATATAAAGTTCATCGGGGTTGGAATTAGATTTCTCTATTTTTATGCCCTTTCCCTTATTATTTTCTTTTGCCTTTTTAAATTCAGTTGGGGTAATTTCTATAACATCATCGGAATTCTCGTCGGAATCCGATTCATCGGAGAATTGGTAATCCTCCCAATATTTTGCTTCCTTGGCGGAAACACCATTGACCATAATTAACCTTGGTCGGTTGGTTGAGGATTCTCTTTTACTTAACCGTTTTATTATTTCCCCCACCGGTTCTATTTCTTCTTCCGGTTCCGATTCTTCTTCCGATTCCGACTCTTCTTCCGGTTCCTCTTCGGGAACTTGTGAATCAGTCCACGAATCATTCCAATTTACATTTGACTCTTCATTATTATTAGGTGAGTCAATAGGACTTGTTCTAGAGGTAGACATCTATCACATAATATCAAACACGTTAAGAGATTAATATATCACATAATATTCATATGTTAAAAATATATAGTTTCCAACAAAAATGTTAAGCAATCATTTTTAAAGAAAACACGGTCGAAGTCCAGACTCACTAATGCATCCTAACAAACTCGATAAGACACACTAATGCAAATTTTCTGGTTCTCTAAGACCAATGCTCGGATACCAACTGAAATGTCCCGTTCTTATTGATTAAAAACGTTCCATATTAATTGATTTCGTTGCAAGGTTTTGACCTCTATATGAGACGTTTTTCAAAGACTGCATTCATTTTTAAAACAAACCATAACCTTTATTTCATAAATAAAGGTTTAAAAAGCTTTACGTAGATTATCAAATAATGATAATCTAAAATATCCTGTTTACACACGACCATTACATAATGGTTTACAATACAAATATGTTACATCGAAATCAGTTTCTTGAATGCAGTTTTTACACAATATCATACAAACATGGACTCCAAATCTTGTCCTTATTTTAGTATGCAACAGCGGAAGCTCTTAGTATTCACCTGAGAATAAACATGCTTTAAACGTCAACAAAAATGTTGGTGAGTTATAGGTTTAACCTATATATATATCAAATCGTAACAATAGACCACAAGATTTCATATTTCAATACACATCCCATACATAGAGATAAAAATCATTCATATGGTGAACACCTGGTAACCGACATTAACAAGATGCATATATATAAGAATATCCCCATCATTCCGGGACACCCTTCGGATATGATATAAATTTCGAAGTACTAAAGCATCCGGTACTTTGGATGGGGTTTGTTAGGCCCAATAGATCTATTTTAGGATTCGCGTCAATTAGGGTGTCTGTTCCCTAATTCTTAGATTACTGGACTTAATAAAAAGGGGCATATTCGATTTCGATAATTCAACCATAGAATGTAGTTTCACGTACTTGTGTCTATTTTGTAAATCATTTATAAAACCTGCATGTATTCTCATCCCAAAAATATTAGATTTTAAAAGTGGGACTATAACTCACTTTCACAGATTTTTACTTCGTCGGGAAGTAAGACTTGGCCACTGGTTGATTCACGAACCTATAACAATATATACATATATATCAAAGTATGTTTAAAATATATTTACAACACTTTTAATATATTTTGATGTTTTAAGTTTATTAAGTCAGCTGTCCTCGTTAGTAACCTACAACTAGTTGTCCACAGTAAGATGTACAGAAATAAATCGATAAATATTATCTTGAATCAATCCACGACCCAGTGTATACGTATCTCAGTATTGATCACAACTCAAACTATATATATTTTGGAATCAACCTCAACCCTGTATAGCTAGCTCCAACATTCACATATAGAGTGTCTATGGTTGTTCCGAAATATATATAGATGTGTCGACATGATAGGTCGAAACATTGTATACGTGTCTATGGTATCTCAAGATTACATAATATACAATACAAGTTGATTAAGTTATGGTTGGAATAGATTTGTTACCAATTTTCACGTAGCTAAAATGAGAAAAATTATCCAATCTTGTTTTACCCATAACTTCTTCATTTTAAATCCGTTTTGAGTGAATCAAATTGCTATGGTTTCATATTGAACTCTATTTTAAGAATCTAAACAGAAAAAGTATAGGTTTATAGTCAGAAAAATAAGTTACAAGTCATTTTTGTAAAGGTAGTCATTTCAGTCGAAAGAACGACGTCTAGATGACCATTTTAGAAAACATACTTCCACTTTGAGTTTAACCATAATTTTTGGATATAGTTTCATGTTCATAATAAAAATCATTTTCTCAGAATAACAACTTTTAAATCAAAGTTTATCATAGTTTTTAATTAACTAACCCAAAACAGCCCGCGGTGTTACTACGACGGCGTAAATCTGGTTTTACGGTGTTTTTCGTGTTTCCAGGTTTTAAATCATTAAGTTAGCATATCATATAGATATATAACATGTGTGTAGTTAATTTTAAAAGTCAAGTTAGAAGGATTAACTTTTGTTTGCGAACAAGTTTAGAATTAACTAAACTATGTTCTAGTGATTACGAGCTTAAACCTTCGAATAAGATAGTTTTATATATATAAATCGAATGATGTTATGAACATCATTACTACCTCAAGTTTAGTAGGTAAACCTACTGGAAGTGACAAGAAATGATTTAGCTTCAAAGGATCTTGGATGGCTTGAAAGTTCTTGAAGTAGGATCATGACACAAAAACAAGTTCAAGTAAGATTTTTACTCGAATTAAGATAGTTTATAGTTATAGAAATTGAATCAAAGTTTGAATATGAATATTACCTTGAATAAGAAAGATAACCTACTGTATATAACAAATGTTTCTTGATCTTAGATGATTACTTGGAATGGATTAGAAAGCTTGGAAGTAAATTAGTAAACTTGAAGGGATTTTTGAAGTGTTCTTGAAGTGTTCTTCCTATGATGATTATAGCTTGATTCTTGAAGTGATTTTTGATGAAGATGATGATTAACTACTGGAAAAATACGTTCATAATAGTGTGTGTGTGTGTGTGTTGAGAGAGAATTAGAAAGAGAATTGGAAGTGAAATGGAGTGAATGATGAGTGGTAATTGGTGAGTGGTGAGTGGGGTTAAAAGGAGTTCTAGTTAGTTGACTAGCTCATGGTAGAAGTTAAAATTGATTAGTCATACATGACATAATCAAGAGTGGAATCCCATGCTAGTTCCTATTGGTATATACTCATAGTAAGTACGTTTTGAAGCTGTGTATAATACGGGTAAGAATACGACTAGAATTCTTGATGAAAGAAAAGAATGGAAAAGTAACTGTAACCATTTTCGTTAAGTATGAGTGTTTTGATATATGTCTTGAAGTCTTCCAAAAGTATTTTAATACATCTAAATACACTACATGTATGTACATTTTAATTGAGTCGTTAAGTCATCGTTAGTCGTTACATGTAAGTGTTGTTTTGAAACCTTTAAGTTAACGATCTCAATTAATGTTGTTAACCCATTGTTAATTATATCTAATGAGATGTTAAATTATTATATTATCATGATATTATGATATATTAATATATCTTAATATGATATATATACATTTAAATGTCGTTACAACGATAATCGTTACATATATGTCTCGTTTCGAAATCCTTAAGTTAGTAGTCTTGTTTATATGTATATAACTCATTGTTAATATACTTATGGAGATACTTACTTATCATAATCTCATGTTAACCATATGTATATCCATATATATATCGTCATGTCGTTTTTACAAGTTTTAACGTTCGTGAATCGCCGGTCAACTTGGGTGGTCAATTGTCTATATGAAACATATTTCAATTAATCAAGTCTTAACAAGTTTGATTGCTTAACATGTTGGAAACATTTAATCATGTAAATATCAATCTCAATTAATATATATAAACATGGAAAAGTTCGGGTCACTACAGTATAACCCACACATATATAAGTTTTTAAGTACTCGTTCCTAGTATGTAAAACATAAAACGTGCATGTATTCTCAGTCCCAAATAGTTAAAGTAAAAAGGGATGCTATAACTCACAATGATAATGTAGTCGTAAAGTCGGTTCGGAAAAGGTGTGCAAGTAATTGGTCCGAAGGTCCTCAACCTAAGTCAAATAGTACTAAGTCAGTAAATCATCCCAAAAGGTTTAAAAGCATGTAAATAAGGTCTTAAGGGTCATCATCATTCATCATCAAACAAAAGGCGTAAAGTAAGTTTCGTTCATGAAAGTAGTTTAAAACAAGGGCTGAGTTCGGTCAGTCACCACGGCCTCTACACCTACTGAAATAAGGTGAGACCAGTGGCCATGGCTTCGTATACGAGTCATTTAAGTGTGGTAAAATTTAAAGAAGCAAACTCGTCTTCGCTTGACTGTGGTGACGGTCTAAGTGCGAGTAGGTCAGAAATTTCTGCACAACGTTAAGAGGACATAGTGATGATCGGAGGGCCATAAATCCTAAACCGTAACTCGGATTAAGACTAGTCTTATATGAAAAGTTATCTACTCGAAAAGATCTATTTGAAAATAAAGGTCTCAGTAGCCCAGGTCTACTGGTCTGTTACAGAAACAGTAGGACAGAGGGCTGCAAACAGAAAACAGGAAGTTAAAAGTGAGTTCCGGTGGTCTTGGTGCTTGATGTTCATCATGGTTCTCATCCTTGATGCATATAGCTTCAAGTGTACAACTCATTGATGTGTTTGCATCATCTTAACCAAGATTTAACCATCATAACACTAGTGTAAGTCTATGATATGAAGCACAACTCACATAAGATTTGTATGAAGTTTGATGAACCAAAGTTGCATCAAGATCATAGATTCAACACATGCATGAATTAGAAAAGTAATATTGTACTACAAACTTGAAAATAAACTAACTAATCAAGATCTTAAGTGGTTAGTTTGATCTTGAAGATCCAAGACCCAAAAGTTATTAAGTAAATTTTTATGTTCTTGAACCTTTTAAAGTTTATCTTTAGTTCAAGAAAAATGAGATCAAAGTTAACTTGTAACATTTGACCATCTACAACCAAAATCATGATTTTAATACATGAACAAATGAAGAAATAACTAATTACACAAGTAGTAAGTTCATGGGTTTCATACTTTTAAAGATTCAAACCTAAGTCTCGATCTTTAAGGAAGTAAACTTTAAAGTTTACAACATGAGCTTCAAGTATGGTTTTTACAACCATGAACTTACAATCTTTTAAAACAATAGAGGTAGAACATAAACTTGGGAGTTTTGTTCTTGCATGTTCTTGTTAACACAAGATAAATGAAGAATCAAACTAGAAAGTTTGCTTCTTAGTAATTTGTACGTAACAATAAGGAACTAGTAATCAAAACAACTACAAGTAAGTAACAATAACAAGAACAAGTAACAACAAGTAAATGATGATGATTAAAGGGGTGTTGTGGTTCGGTTTTAGCAAGGAGAAAGAAGAGAGAATTGCTCATAATACTTACAAGAACTAGAGAGAAAAAGAGAGAAAATAGATGCAAGGTTGAAGTGTGAAAGGGTGAAGTGGAACAAGAGTTTATGTAGTCAAACTTGGAAACCAAAAACCTCCCTCCCCATGCCTTGTGGCCGTGATTTTCCACCACCAATGAGGGTGGGAGATGCCCACTACTACTTGCATGCTTATTGACTAAAAGGATGGTAATTAAGGGTGCTTGTATGGGGATGAGGTGCAAGTAAATGGTAAATAGATTTTTACTAAGTTTTTCATCTAGTTAAATCCTAAGGTAGTACTTACATGGGTGTTGGGCTAATTAAGTCCATTAAGGTGTAGGGTGGGCTTATAAGTCCATAACCATGAGTCCACAACATTTAGCAAGCCCAAGTTCAAGTAATTCACAAATTATTCCAACTAAAGCCCAAGTAGTTAACTAATAACCATAGTTAATCAAAATGATTAATAAAACTAATCATGAATGTAAATAATATTCTAAAAATATTATTCGTGTAATGTACGCGTGTCACAAGGACATTTCGGGCATTGAAGAATCAAGTACGGGCAGTCATGACAACATGTAAATGTAATAACATACATTCGTTTAATCACACGTATTAATAATAATAATTATTAATAAATAAATGTTGAAGAATCTAGGGTCGTTACATTACCCACCTGTTAAAGAAAATTTCGTCCCGAAATTTTAAGCTGAGGTAGATGGGGGAGTCGGGAAAAGGTGAGGATACTTCCGCATCATTTGATCCTCTCGTTCCCAAGTAAACTCAGGTCCTCGTTTGGCATTCCATCGTACCCGGACGATCGGAATCTTGTTGCATTTCAAAGTTTTGATCTCACGATCCATAATTTCAACAGGTTCTTCCACAAAGTGGAGTTTGTCATCAATTGTAAGTTCTTCCAGTGGTATGATAAGTTCGGGTGCAGCAAGACACTTCTTCAAGTTTGACACGTGGAAGGTAGGATGAACTGAGCTCAATTGTGCTGGTAGATCCAAACGGTAAGTAACGGGTCCAACACGTTCCAAGATTTTAAAAGGACCAATGTATCGTAGGTTCAACTTTCCATGTTTTCCAAAATGGATCACACCCTTCCAAGGTGCAACCTTCAACATTACACGATCACCAATGTTGAATTCAAAGTCTTTACGTTTAAGATCGGTATAACTCTTTTGGCGATCGCGGGCAGTCTTAAGTCTCGCTTGTATCTGAGCAATCTTCTCCGTCGTTTCGTGGACTACCTCAGGTCCGGTGATTTGCTTTTCGCCTACGTCGGCCCAACAAATAGGAGATCGGCACTTACGGCCATACAACGCTTCAAAAGGTGCAGCATTAATGCTCGAGTGATAACTGTTGTTGTACGAGAATTCGGCTAACGGCAAATGTCTTTCCCAGGCCTTTCCGAAATCAATGACACATGCACGCAACATGTCTTCCAAGGTCTGAATCGTCCGTTCACTTTGCCCGTCTGTCTGTGGGTGATAAGCCGTGCTCATGTCGAGACGAGTTCCCATGGCTTCTTGTAAAGAACGCCAAAATCTAGAGGCAAATCGGGGATCGCAAAGTACGAATGATGTTATCTGAAAAGTTTTGGGTACATCGATGATGAAAGTGAAAAATCAAATATATACTTGATTTATTATGAATTGGAATTTGTTGAATTTAGACAGAGATTGTAGTTAATGATGGTTAAGTTGCGGGCGAAGGACGTACATTATTTCATATTTGTAATATGAATTAACCGCGTAGTTAAGATTCACACATAATAGCTTAGTACGGAAAGATTTATTATGGTTTGGAAATTTATATATATATATAAGATATACATATAAATCCTTCAGTGGAAATGAGTTAATACTTCATATCTTGTTGATATGACATACTTGTTGTTGATTTGTAATAATGTCCATGGTGATTCTTGAACTGTCGGAGCTTGTGATGTTATAGGTGCTACTAGGGCTGATGAAGCTGACAATACTGATGGTGCTGGTGATTCTACGGTACTGTTGATGCGGTTGGTAAAACAAGTCTAGCTTGTGAATCATGCATCATTCTTGTCAGGGTTTCTACTCTTCCTTCTATCATTTTGGTTCACTCATCTGATTTTTGGTTAGGGTTAGAATAGATAATCTCTAAGACTTTAGAGATTATATAATCGTTACAAAATGTTTCTCCAATGAAGTTATGAATCAACACTTCATCGTTTGTTGTTGGTGGTATATCTTGGTATCTACAGAGCGTATGACGTTGATGCTCGTGGGACAGATTGTGAAGTTGAGGTTTACGACGCGGTTGTGTTTGGAGGTGGTAATGGTACTGTTGGTGTTGATGATGGTGGTACTGGTTATGCTACTGGTGCTGCTGCTGGTGTTTGTAACCTTTGCATCATATTCTCTAAAGCCACTACCCGAGCGTGAAGCTCGTTGACTTCTTCTATTACACCGGGGTGATTGTCGGTTCGGACGAGCGGATTAATAAAATCTAAAATTTGATGTAGTATGTAATTGTGACGAGATACCCTGGAAATGAGAGAGAAAATGGTGTCTCGAATAGGTTCGCCGGTAAGTGCTTCAGGTTCTTCGCCAAGAGGGCAATGTGGTGGATGGAAGGGATCACCTTCTTCTTGTTTCCAATGATTAAGGAGGCTACGAACCTATCCCCAATTCATCCAGAATAGATGATGGCTAATTGGTTGATCCATTCCGGTCACACTGCTTTCGGAGCTTGAGTGGGATTCCATTTCGGAATATGAGGGACTTGAACTAATGACGAATTCCATTTTTGTATGATTGAATAAGGATTTTTCGATATGAAATAATTTTTGATTATCGGATGGTATTTTAATTACATAAAATATCCATAGATATAGAGCAAAAGATTTCGTATATTACTGAGGAATTTGCGGGATATGCCAGGCAAAGCTTACAGTAACAGATACGCTAAGATATTAATTAGCAGATACGCTAAGATATGAATTTTGTCTATACACTACTCATGCAATTAATGTAGCAAGACGTGTCTAGACTAATAATGATAATATGGTAATTTCTTAAGGATGATAAGCAGATGATTTCCGACTAAAAATGATAAGCAAAACTTTTGACATGCAGACACGGTCGAAGTCCAGACTCACTAATGCATCCTAACGACTTATCAGTTAGACACACTAATGCAGACCTGGTTCGCTAAGACCACCGCTCTGATACCAACTGAAAGGACCCGTTCATATACATTATAAACGATTCTCAATAGTTGATTATATCGTGAGGTACTTGACCTCTATATGATACATTTTACAAACATTGCATTCGTTTTTAAAAGACAGACTTTCTTCACATCGAAATTTTACGGCATGCATACCATTTCATAATATATCCCACTATAATTGACTTAATAATAATCTTGATGAACTCGACGACTCGAATGCAACGTCTTTTGAAATATGTCATGAATGACTCCAAGTAATATCTCTAATATGAGCAAATGCACAGCGGAAGATTTCTTTCGTACCTGAGAATAAACATGCTTTAAAGTGTCAACTAAAAGGTTGGTGAGTTCAATAGTTTAACATAAATAATCATTTTCATCATTTTAATTGACCATAAGATTTTCATTTTCATTTCTCATAAATATACGTCCCATGCATAGAGACAAAAATATCATTCATATGGATTGAACACCTGGTAACCGACATTAACAAGATGCATATAAGAATATCCCCTATCATTTCGGGAAATCCTTCGGATATGATAAAAACAACATTAAAGTACTAAAGCATTCGCTACAATGGATGGGGTTTGTTGAGCCCAATAGATCTATCTTTAGGATTCGCGTCAATTAGTAGACTAGTTTACTAATTCTTAGGTTACCGAGTAAAAAGGGGCATATTCGGCTTCGATCATTCAACCATATAATGTAGTTTCGATTACTTGTGTCTATTTCGTAAAACATTTATAAAAATTGCGCATGTATTCTCAGCCCAAAAATATATATTGCAAAAGCATTTAAAAAGGGAGCAAATGAAACTCACCATACTGTATTTTGTAGTAAAATACATATTACGATATTGAACAAATGCAGGGTTGGCCTCGGATTCACGAACCTATATCATTTGTATAACTATTAACACGCATAATTGTAATCGAGCGAGTTTATATAAATTATTATTAATAATATGCTTGTTATATTATATGTTATTTAATTAAATTTAATATATTTAATTTGTATATTTTATATATACTAATATTTATCTTTCTTCATAACAGGTTATAAATAAAAACTTATACTAGGGTTTTTATATGATAAAAATATATTTATATATCAATTGATATCTTTTATAACTTAATTAGTATCATTAAAAAAATAATATGGTGATATGTATTACTAATATTTTAGTAATGAAATTTTTATATACGAATATCTATTTGTAACAATTTTGTTAATGATCAGTGATAATAATAATAATGATCTTTCATTTATAATTTTCTTGAAAACATTATATTTATTTTTAAAAAAAAACTATTTTCATAATCCTGCTAATTTCAAAAATAATAATATTGATAATACTAATAATAATATTAACGATAGTAAAAACGTTACTTCCAATGATAAAACTGGTTCTTAATAAAAAAAAATGACCGAGTTTAAAAGTATTGTTACTTTTAGTAGTAATGGTAATAATATAGTGATACTAATACTGATAATAATAATATCTACAATAATGATATTCACAATAACATTAGTAGTACTCATAAAACTTGTAACTATGATATTATTAATAATAATTACTATAATACTAATAATAGCAATAATAATAATAATAATAATAATAATAATAATAATATTAATAATAATAATAATAATAATAATAATAATAATAATAATAATAATAATAATAATAATAATAATAATAATAATAATAATAATAATAATAATAATAGAAATGGCTACCTTAAAGAATAGGTTTCAGAAAAAGAATACCCCTGCCCGGGTTCGAACCCGTGACCACATGATAACCCATCAACACTCTAAACCAATGCTCCAAATTCATTTTTTCTGATTAATTCTACATCCTAAATGTATCTAACCCGTATCAGTTATCCTTCTTCTTCTTCACTATCATTCGACCATAACTCAACCCAATTAAAAATCTTTACAGCGAATTTAAGATTTGACATTGTATAAAAATTCGATATAGAATGTTTCTTTGTGATTGATCGAGATTAGCAGAAAACAAAAATGAATGAAAATTATCCAACAGCTCACGGTTAACCTTTATGAACTCCAACATCGAATCTTGATTTGAGGACTGTTTTAGACAGGTATTATAACACGAAAAAGTTTCTAAATCACCTCTATAATCTTTATGAATACTAATTGAAACAGAAACTTCGATTTAGTTACGAATTTTGTGATAAACAAAATATTGACTTTTTAAATTCAAATATTTGACTCAAAATTTCGAATTGGATACTTGAAATTGAGGGTTGTAATTTTACAGGAAGTTTAAGAAGGAGATTTCGAATGGAACTGCATTATCACATTTCTAAATTTCGTTCAAAATCAAGCTTTTAATTATTTGGATCAAGAACAGAGGATGGATATATAAAACTAATAACTCAGTTTAAATTTACAATTAAAATCGTTGCAAAAATAATTGTAATGGTTATTGAGAGTGGAAAAATAGATTCAGTTGTCAATAATATGAAAGAAACGTTCAATTTATATTAATACAAGTTCGACAGTTTTCATTCATCAGCTAGGAATTTAGTAAATAAATAAATAAAATAAAACAAACAATGATACTGATTTATAACTGATTTTGGCTTGTTATTAACATCAGATATCGACCCTAAGAGACCAGAAACAAAATCTAAAACAGTATGATGGATACTTAAAACAACTTCGTACGATATTCATCCTATATAGTTTTTATAATTAAAATTAATAATTAATAATCATATTAATAATAATAATTATATATTACTAATAAAAATAAATATTAATGATAATAATTATATTTATTAATGATAATTATAATTATAATAGATGATATTATTTTCCAATATTTATAATAATAAGGATATTAATAATAATATTATTGATAAAGATAATAATATGATACTAAAAATAATAAGTTTAATAATAATTTTTGATGATAAAAATAATTAATGATAATAATCATAATACTGTTTTAATTATAATAATGTTTATATTTTTAATGATAATAATAATATTAGTAATAATAATATAACAATCTACATATTACAAGTTCCATATTTATATGTTCTTTTAATAATACTACTTTTGATATTAATATTGAAAATGAAACAATTAATTTAACTTGTATCTATCTTTAATATATTAATATCATATATTATTAATGATGTAGTATTTAATAATTACATATATATAATAACATATATTGAATATTTTATACACTTCATATTTTTATACATATTATAATATACATATTATGTACAGTAATCAGATATACATATTAGTCACAAACGTTTGTTCGTGAATATTCGAGCACGGTCAAAGGGTAATTGATTATATGAATAAAGTTCCAAATGTTTGATATTTAACTTAACAGACTTTGCTTATCGTGTCGGAATAATATAAAGATTAAGTTTAAATTTGGTCGGAAATTTTCGGGTCATCACAATTTCTCCTTGAAGTCTCACGGCTTTAGATGCCGGAAAGAATCTTTTAAGAAATTTCTCAACTAAAACATCCCATGTATCAATCGCCCCTTCAGGTAACGATTCTAACCAATCTTTAGCTTCTCCCTTTAAAGTCCAGGGAAACAAAATGAGATAGATCTGTTCATCCTCAATTTCTCTGATTTTGAATAGAGTACAGATCCTATTAAAGGTTCGAAGATGTTCGTTTGGATCTTCTTTTGGCGTACCACTATATTGGCATTGATTAGTTACCATGTGTAGGATTTGTCCTTTGATTTCATAATCTGGCGCATTAACGTCTGGCCGAATAATGGCGTGACCTTGGCCAGTACGTGTGGCTCTCATTCGGTCTTCCATACTTTGAGGTTTCGTTACTTCCATAATTGAATTTGTTGAATACTAATCACTAGAGGATTTTGATTTAACGGTTTGTGGTTCAGGAGGAATGATTAGTGGTTCAGGATCTTGGAATTGTCCTTGAATATCCTCCGGGTTCTCAATTGTGAAGTCGGGTTCAAAAAATGAATTATCGGAAATTTGAATTGGATTACTTGCTCGACTAGATGATGTTTCTAAAGAAAAATCAACGGCGACAATATTGGCTAGATGTCTTGATCGGGTTACAGGTGGTGAACGTATAAAAGGTGGTGAACGTTTTGCTCGGGGCATTCACTGAATATCCTATTAGTTATAAAAATAAAAATTATTAAAGTTATCAAATTAATAGACTTTTCTGATTTTACCCACGTTTCGAATAGTCAATAGATGCAGCAGGTAGCCAGGATCCTTTAAATTCGAAAATCCACAACTCGCCACTAACAAATTCAACTATTACTACGAACCAGAAAATTGGCGTCAATTAATTCAATCGCTTACAATAATTTTTCGTCGAAATTTAAAGAAGATAAAAATCTATGTCCTAAAAACTAGAGCGTAGAAATGAGAAAGAAAAAGAAGCGCGTCGAAAAATGTCGAAAAATAAAAATAAGAAAGAAAAACGTTGAAACTTAAAAGTCTAAAAATTAAATATAAAAAGTTGTGCCTAAAGGTATTAAAGCTTAAAATGAATTCTATATTCAAAACGGCAATAACTTAATTTGGCACTAAAATCTAAAAACTGCGTCGCAAAATTCTAAAGCGCCTAAATCTTAATCTAAATAAAAAGCACCTAAGGAATTTTACGGCAAAGCCTAAAAATCTAGAATTATAAAATACTACGGCAAAAACTAAGTTTAAAACTAATTACGAACGATAAATATAAAAATTAAGAATTTAAACGAATAAAAAGATACACAATATAAAAATAAAACTAAAGTTATAAAAATATAATTTTTTATAAAAATATTATTTTTATATTATTTATATAAAAGTATTAATATAAATATGTAAATAATAATAAGTAAAACTTAAAATACAAATTATATTAAAACTATATAATAATTAAATCCTAATAATAATAATAAATATAAAATTAAAACCCTAATTCGTATTTAATGCGTGGGTTCAGACCTGTCAGCTCATTCCATGCGAGCGCATGGACTCAACGTGTCCAGCTTATGCGATCGAATGAGCGTGCAGGTTCAGAATTTTGCAGGTTCAAATTCAGCAAGTTCAAAACTCGTTTTTTTTTTTCCAAAGTAAAAGATAGATAATAAATTTATATTTTAAAAATCTAAATAAAAATACTTTTTAAACACAATCTCTTAAATATATGTATATATTTTTTTATTTTTTTTAACACTTATTACTCACACAATTATATTTTTACAAAATTAAAAATTATATATTTTTACACAAATATAATTTACAAAAATATAGCGTTTTTTTTAGCGTCCCCGGCAGCGGCGCCAAAAACTTGATGTGTGAGCGGAGGTGTACGAAATACTATTAATTTTACTACGAAATACTACGAAATATGATACAAGTTTTAATTAATTTACGGATGGGATATACCTAACCCTTGCTACAACACTATAGGCAGTGTACCTAATCGTAGAGTAGTGTAATTTTTAGTAAGTCCGGTTCATTCCACAGGGAGCTAGTGATTACGTACTATATTTTTAACAATTATATTTATATAAAATATATATAATTATATATAGTAATATTATTATTATAAAAGGGGGTTTTACCGTTTAATGACCGGTTTGTCGATTTTAGAACTTAAGCGTAAAGATAAATGACAATAATTAAATTGCGAGTAATAAAATGACAATAATTAAATGATGATATATAAAATGACAGTAAATAAAAGTATGATGAAAAATATAATAAAAGAATTATTCTTATTTAAACTTCCGTAATCATGATGTTTGACGTTTTGACTTTAATTAATTGTTACCCGGGTTAATTGTCCTTTGTCCTGGTTTATTTGATACCTATATGGTTTTTGTCCATAATAGTCCATCGGTCATAATTATAAAATGCTCGTCAAATTAACCTTATTTCCGAAGTCAAATATTCCCACTAATTAGGGATTTAAACTGTAACAAGGTTTTAATACTTTGTTAATAATTACACCAGGTTATCGACTGCGTGTAATCCAAGGTTTTAATACTTTGTTAACAATTACACCAATTACCCTTGTATGTAATCCACCCCTGTTTTAATGAGATATGAACATTAATTTACCCACTTGATCAGTTTGAATAATCAATTACCCAATAATTAATTAAATGATCGTAAAAGATGCCGTATAAACGTCACTAAATAGGACATGCATAATCATTTAATAATTATTAGATTAACTAATTTGAAGATAGGTTCGACAGATTCGAATGAGTTGTCATTCGATTAGACAATATCCCCCATCTATTAATAGTCCATAGTCCAATGTCCACAAGTGTCGGTCTTTTGTCCAAACCCTAATTATGGTACAAAATCCAATTAACCCGTCTTAATATTTAGTCCAACATCACGATTACTTCGACTTAAATAAGCATAATAATAACTTAGTTATGAGACATTAATTTAAAAAGGAAGAACATAGCTTACAGTGGTTATTAATCGCGTAGCGTTACACGGACAGAGTCTCGATTTTAAGACCCGTAAAATATTTCTTACAATAACCCAATTATTATTAAACTTAAATTAAAATTAAAATTATAAATATATATATTACATATAGAGAGAAAGAAAGAAATTGAGGTGTAAACAACTCGTCGAGCAGAAGCCTGCCTTTTATAGGCATATTTCCTGAATCTGAAGCTCATGCACGCGCATGAGATTGTAGTGTATTTCTCATGCACTCGCATGAGCTCATGCAAGTGCTTGGGATTTTAGTGCATTTCTCATGCACTCGCATGGCCAGCCTGAATCGGATATTTTTGATTTGCAAAACGTGGGCTGCTCGAATTAATTAATATATAATATAATATATATAATTATATATATATTATATTATATTCTTCTGCATAGTTGACTTGTAATTTAGCTCCGTTGTCTCGTACGTTTATGCCCGGTTTATGTCTCGGTTCCGGATTTTCGAACGTCCTTTCGTATGCTTAGATATCTTGTACTTTGCGTTTCGCGACTTGTACTCATGTAATTTTTAGACGTTTCTCATCAATAAATTGAACCACTTAGATTGTATCTTGTACATTTGAGCTTTTTGGTCATTTGCGTCTTCAAATCTTCATTTTCGTCTTTCGTCTTCGCATTTATTTATTTAAACGAATATTACTTGAAAATAGAACAATTGCAACTGAAAACTTTACATATTAGAAGGATATTGCGCCTAAATATATGTTCATTTGGAGCACTATCAATGACGATGAATCTGATGAAGATCTGGTAATTGTGATGAGATATAATGAATGTTTACTGGTGCTATATGACGAAGATGAATGAACGATGATGATTATGAGTATTGATTTCTAGTAAGGGAAATAAGAAAAGTAGGTGTCTAAAATATATTAGGGTTGATTTGGGTTTTTTTAGGGATGAATGATATAGATGGAGCTTAGGGATAAAATGACCTTTTTACCCTCATATGCTTTGCACATGACTGAACAAACGGTTCAAATAGACAGAAAGTAGACGGGAGGATGAGGGATGTAGATTTTTGATACATTAGGGACGAGGAATGCACAAAAAAAAAGAAAAAGGATATGAAGTCAAATTTGATGTAAAGTTCAGGGACGAGGAATGAAATTTTGTCTATTATAAATTTTATTTTGTATTTGTATATGTATATGAAATTAAATAAATTAATTGAATTTTTTTAGATCAGACTTACTGATATGATGCTAGTTTCCAGATTCATAGGTAGGGTTTTGGATATCAGGCTCGACCCAGTTGTAGGTACATGTTTTAGCCCATTTGGGTTCGTCCAACCCAAACTGATTCTGTACCAATTTCATTTGGAAAATTAGTTAAGACTAGTGAAGGGCTAGACCCGCTTTGCTGTGCCAAATAAAATATTTGGACTACACCCATCCATATTTAAAGGGGGATGTTTCTCACACACACTTTTTTAATCCTCACACACCTATTTTAACTTTTTACTCTTCTAATAATACTCAATTGGTGTGTGAGGATCAAAAAAGTGTGTGTGAGAATCATCCCCCATATTTAAATTTGCACACAGAGGATATTTATTAAAATGTATATATCCACCCATCTACCTAAAACAAAGTCATTATATCCACCAGGGTCGGAGGCACTTGTAAACTTATGGGGTCAAGTGACCCCACTCAAATTTTGATTAGATATATAATATACATGTTATAAACGTAATGATATGTCATGCTAGCTGACTGGTTTGAGATATAAGTGAATGAATGCAAACTCTCAAGTTCGAGACTTTTTCTGTATAGTTTTTGTCAAACTATTTTTACATGATTACTATGTAGTTTCATTCAAATTTTAGACTCCTACATAAATGGATCTCACTTATATATTTTCAAAAGTAAGCTATGGGGTCACACCTAAATTTTAGTACTAATGAATTGTAACTTAACACTTAATGCTTATCAAATAACCATTTATTTATATTTGTCCAATCGCTGTCCAAAAAAAAACCATTTATTTATATTTGTGCAGTAATTTTTACAACAAAAAATAGCATTCATGAAAAACTTTTTATGAATTTTCGATTTATCAACAAAAGAAAAATCATAAGGACATTTTAGTGACACCATCGACCGAATATCCTAGCTCCGCCCCTGATATCCACCCATATTCACCCATCTACCCATCCATATTTAAATCTGCTACACCGATCCATATCCATATTAAAGTACTATTCCCAAATAAAAAGAAAACCTAGATCCAAAAATTCATCCACCCTCACCTGTTTTGGCCCTAACATGAAACCACTATTATCATAAGTATCTTTTACTGCTTGTTTTCAATTTGTTCCCCTCTTGAATCAAGTCTTAATTTCTTTTCAACTTTCTCCAAAAGATTTGTTATCACCAGACCCATCAGATTAAGCCTCTTGATTAGCGACAATTCGGCCAAAACACCATCTCCTACTGCCTTCTTCTTAGTCCGGATCGCCGACCACCGTGCACCCATCTTATTTTCTGTGGTGGCATGAGTAGATGGTGTTGGTGGTGGCATACTACAACAACATTGAACAATGATGAAGGGAAACATACAAAGAAATAGGGACCCACATAATTTCAATTAAGACCCAATAAATCTATAGTTCTAATAAATTAAAAAATACAGTGCTTGGTGGTGGATGGAAGTGGTGGTTGGCAGGGCTGTTTGGTAAAGGAAGTGGTTTGTCAAGCTGCGCATACGAAGTGAAATAAAGATAGTACCAATAGGGGAGATAGCATTTAGTATAAGGGATAATTTAATCATTTGTTATGAAGTGTTATGGTTGTTTTGGTCATTTGTTATGTAACATCTTATTCTTATTGGTTGTGATATGGGAAATAAAAGTTAAAATAAAAAATGAAAATGGGAAAAGACATGTAAGTACGAACGAAATAGTAAAACTTTGTCCTTTAGTATATAATATATAATATATAATATATAATATATAATATATAATATATAATATAATATATAATATATAATATATAATATATAATATAATGCCTCATTCTCGATAGTATTTAACAATATGTCTTCAAAAAATCATTATTACAAAAAGTCGTCTGACTACGCAAGTGCGTAAAGCTTGGTGCATGGTGCGTGTTACCAAGATATTCACCGAGACAACCAATTCTCATTGCAACACGCACAAAACACGAGCGTTGTGCGTATGAATGACAATGGATCGGATGTGGATCGGGTGCTCCCATATCCATATCCATTTAACTTTTTAAATCCATATCCATATCCGTTAGATTAAACAGGTTAATGGATATCCGTTGGATCTTAAATTTTTATAAATATATTCTTATTATGAAATGAAATTGTCAAAGCATTCTTAATAAAGATATGTAGAGATATGTAAGATATATTGATTGAATATTATTTACATAGTTATAGTTATAGTTATACCTTCACAATCTATACTTTCGATAACATTTTAGTAGTTTATAGTGTACATGAATAAGGATATGTAAATGTATATGCATATATTTAGGTAAATATGTATATATTCATATGTATTTCGGGTGATAAAATGGATATATTTATAGATGATAAACTGTAATCCATATCCGATTCACTAATTTTTTACATCATTCATATTTATATCCATATCCTCTTATTATTTATTTAGATCATCCATATCCATTTAAATGAATCGGATATGATGGATATCCGATGGATCGGATATCCATTGCCATCCCTAATTGTGTGTGGTGCGTGGTGTGAGCTGCACAAGAACTTTGAATGGTCAAACAAAGCAATGTTTTTGAAAGAAGATTCAAAAAGTTATTCATAAAATTGTGGATGTTGAGCAAAGCACGGACCGTGAGATGTTATTATACATAAATTCACGGGTAAATTGAACGCATGCAAGTCAAAACTCTTGTTAGTTGGGGGTAGACTTACCTTAACAAAATCCGTGTTGAGTAGTCTACCATTGCACAACATGTCCCTTTATAAAATCCTAACCAGTGTGGTTAAAAAGTTGGAATCGATTTGAAGAAATTTCTGTGGGGATCCGATTCGAGCAAAGGCATTACGTGGGTATAATGGAGCCAAACACTGGAAAATAAAGCTTTAGGCGGTTTGGGTATAGGTAGCCTTAAAGCAAAAAATCTTAGCCTTCTCGCTAAATAGTGGCGGGCGTTGAAACATGAAAAACTATCTCTTTGAGCACGTATTATCAAGTATATTTATGGATCAATTGGTGTTCATGATTCATCTTCTGCTCCTTTATCGACGTTGAGTGAAATAAATAACTGTGCCCTTGAATTAGATAAGTTGGGAGTTGCTTTTTCATCTTTCATTATGTGCAAGATTTGGAGCGGTCTAAATTTTGGCATGATTTGTTGCTGCCAGATTCAACTTCTCCATGATATCCATTTTTCTAAAACTTTATGAATTGGACAATAACCAATTCGTGTATCTGTTGCAGATAGAGTAAGTTGCGATGGATATGGTTTAATAGGCAATCGATGCTAGAGAAACACAATCAGGGGAACAACCCAATATGAATTATCTAAGATTAACGAATTGTTAGCTTCATCTCCTACTCTTGGTTCTAATGATGATGAGTGGTCATGAACGCTCAATTCTAAGGGTGTTTTCAAGTTGAATTCGCTTTCAAAATTTACCGATGAAGCATTATTTGGAGCTGTTCTTGTTTTGAATTATGTATCGTGATTGTCATGCTTCCTAAAAAAATTAACATCTTTGTTTGAAGATCTCATGATAGATTGTCTACTCGATCGAATCTTCTAATCGAGGAATTGCTTTAGATTCAGACCTATGTCCTCTATGTGAAGGAAGATATTAATTCATATCAAGTCGATTGTTTGAAAAAAGTTGTGGATCAATCTAATTGTGATTGAATCCATTGGCTAGATTGTTGTACAAACATATAAATCAATTACAAGTTCAATTATATTCTGATATGTTTTGAGTCCACCATCTTCACATCATATTCATCATCAATAACCTATTATACCTATTGTTCTAAATCGTATCATCAGCTATACATGAATTGAAGCTAAATCTAGGTTTATAAAAGAATCTCTCAAGCCATTTTATATTGTTCTTTTATTGCTGCTTTCTCGTGAGCTATTAATAAGAGTTTTCGGGGTTCAACCCACATCTTGCTAAGTCAAGACATTCGACCACCTTGTTCTTTTATTTTTTTATTACTTTTTTGGCAAAGAAATAAAAACTATACATAATTTCAATCTCCAAAAAGGAGACTAGAAAACAAAGATATAAAGGATCGGTCACAAAAGAGGCTCGACTACAGTAAACTACTCTAACCAAGACAAAAACCGAGACGCTAACTAGAACCAAGCCTTTACGTGAACAAGACAACACAAAAGAAAACAACCACAAACAATGGACCTAAAATTAACCAAACAACACACAAACAATAAAAACCTAATCAAGTACCACATTTTGAATTATTGATGCCGTGTTCCGCATTTTCCTTAAATGAAAAAGTAGACTCGATCCCAATCCCATCCGAGTTCAAACCTCCATTTCTAAATTGGTCAAAGAAGCCGACACCAACAAACTCCTCTCCAGCCCCCGCTCCAATACGCTTCCCTATAACACTTTGAAAAGTTTTATCACCTTTTGACCTCCCCGAACCGCCCCTTCGATCTCGTCCCCGTCACTCGAATCATGCAAACAAAGCTCCCCGTCCTTTACATTCATTTTCTTTTCTTTACCTTTCCTCTTACCCGCGCCCTTCGTAACACCAATATTCCCCGTGTAAAAACTGAATGTATTAGCATGCACATGCCAACCCCTACAATGCACTTTACAATTCTTATCCGCACAAATGCAATACTTTCGGCCCGCACTATTATCTTGTTCTTTTTATTGATTCCTACTTTTGGGCTATAATAAAATTATAATAAAATTTCCTGATGGCGTTAATTTGCTTCTTGGTCTGTTGTTGTGTTTGTCCACCGGATGCTGGTGGTGGTGGTGGTGGTGGTGGCCGGATTCCGGCTGGAATTCCATCGGTCGTCGCCTCTTGGTGGTTTTAGGGTGGGTTTGGTCCTATGCTTGATTATAACACCCCCGCCAAAATATCATCTGACGGCGTCTTAATTCCGATCACACAGTTAACAGTTACGCCCTCTATATGAGACGTTTAAAGCAATCGCATTTAATTTTATTTAAATTAATAACTTTCAAAAACAAAAGTCAGAGATCCCAAAATAGAAACACTGTTGTGATCGTAACCACAAGCCAACAGTATTTAAACAGTTATAAAAGTTTTAAATGTGAAAGTAAATAACGTTCTTTAAAATCAAATGCTGACTCCACGGCCAGACATGCAGCAAACACAGCGGAAGCATACATCTTAAGAACCTGAGAATAACAACACGCAAAAACAGGTCAACAAATAATGTTGGTGAATCTACAGGTTTAAAGTAACGTAACAATGTCTGAAAAACAGTTATCAGAAAAATAGTTTAATTTCATTGACCACAAGATTCTATCGCAAGCATAAACCGAGCACCTGAATACTAGCATTAACCCGAGTATAGAAACCACTACACCTGACCTTACCTCGTAAAATGTTATACATTGTTCAGATGTATTAAATGTTCAAAGTAAATGCACCACTGCTTTTATAGTGGGTGAGGTTGTCAACCTAACGGATCCGTCCATCTAAATTGTGCCTACCAAATGGTATTAAAAGTATTCAAGCTAGAGGCTTTTTGAACAAACTCAATATGCATATGTGTAGTACTCATGTCAATATAAAGCATTTGAAAATGTAAATATAACAGCGTGTATTCTCATCCCTGAAAACATGTAAAAAGCGGGACTGTAGACTCACCTTTGAATAAGCTCGGAATGAAAGACAAATGACTTGTACGGTTTATGTGATGACCCAAAAATTTCTGACCAAATTTAAACTTAATCTTTGTATGATTAACATTTCCGACACGATAAGCAAAGTCTGTAAAATTGAGTCACGACAGTTTTGGAACTATATTCATATAATCAATTATTCTTTGACTGTTCTCTATGATTCACGAACAATATATATATAACTTAATGTGCATATATATATATATATATATATATATATATATATATATATATATATATATATATATATATATATATATATATATATATATATATATATATATATATATATATGTGATTTCAAGTTATTTAGTAAACGATAGTAACATTCGTTTGTTAATTCGATTGATATTTAGATAAGTGAACTAAAACGTTTAAAATAAACAAGTAAAACACTAATTTGCTACAGTATTTTCGAATTGCTACAGTACCCAAAATGCTACAGTGTTTTCGAAAATCACTATTTGCTACAGTAAAAATTGACTTGGTACAGTGAATTGCTACAGTGACGCATCAAAGCAAGGTCTCGGTTGTGTATTAATGCAACGAACGAAGGTGATTGCTTATGCGTCTAGACAATTGAAGATTCACGAACAAAATTATACGACGCATGATTTGGAATTAGGCGCGGTTATTTTTGCATTAAAGACTTGGAGGCACTACTTATATGGGGTCAAAAGTATTATATATACCGACCACAAAAGTCTTCAACACATATTTAATCAGAAACAACTGAATATGAGGCAGCGTAGGTGGATTGAATTGTTGAATGATTACGACTTTGAGATTCGTTACCACCCGGGGAAGGCAAATGTGGTAGCCGACGCCTTGAGTAGAAAGGACAGAGAACCCATTCGAGTAAAATCTATGAATATAATGATTCACAATAACCTTACTACTCAAATAAAGGAGGCGCAACAAGGAGTTTTAAAAGAGGAAAATTTAAAGAATGAAATACCCAAAGGATCGGAGAAGCATCTTAATATTCAGGAAGATGGAACTCGGTATAGGGCTAAAAGGATTTGGGTACCAAAATTTGGAGATATGAGAGAAATGGTACTTAGAGAAGCTCATAAAACCAGATACTCAATACATCCTGGAACGGGGAAGATGTACAAGGATCTCAAGAAACATTTTAGGTGGCCAGGTATGAAAGCCGATGTTGCTAAATATGTAGGGGAATGTTTGACGTGTTCTAAGGTCAAAGCAGAGCATCAGAAACCATCAGGTCTACTTCAACAACCCGAAATCTCAGAATGGAAATGGGAAAACATTACCATGGATTTCATCACTAAATTGCCAAGGACTGCAAGTGGTTTTGATACTATTTGGGTAATAGTTGATCGTCTCACCAAATCAGCACACTTCCTTCCAATAAGAGAAGATGACAAGATGGAGAAGTTAGCACGATTGTATTTGAAGGAAGTCGTCTCCAGACATGGAATACCAATCTCTATTATCTCTGATAGGGATGACAGATTTATTTCAAGATTCTGGCAGACATTACAGCAAGCATTAGGAACTCGTCTAGACATGAGTACTGCCTATCATCCACAAACTGATGGGCAAAGCGAAAGGACGATACAAACGCTTGAAGACATGCTACGAGCATGTGTTATTGATTTCGGAAACAGTTGGGATCGACATCTACCGTTAGCAGAATTTTCCTACAACAACAGCTACCATTCAAGCATTGAGATGGCTCCATTTGAAGCACTTTATGGTAGAAAGTGCAGGTCTCCAATTTGTTGGAGTGAAGTGGGGGATAGACAGATTACGGGTCCGGAGATAATACAAGAAACTACCGAGAAAATCATCCAAATTCAACAAAGATTGAAAATCGCCCAGAGTCGACAAAAGAGCTACGCGGACAGTAAAAGAAAAGATATAGAGTTTGAAATTGGAGAAATGGTCATGCTTAAGGTTTCACCTTGGAAAGGCGTTGTTCGATTTGGTAAACGGGGGAAACTAAATCCAAGGTACATTGGACCATTCAAGATTATAGATCGTGTCGGACCAGTAGCTTACCAACTGGAGCTACCTCAACAACTCGCGGCAGTACATAACACTTTCCACGTCTCAAATTTGAAGAAATGTTTTACTAAAGAAGATCTCACTATTCCGTTGGACGAAATCCAAATCAATGAAAAAATTCAATTCATTGAAGAACCCGTCGAAATAATGGATCGTGAGGTTAAGAGACTTAAACAAAACAAGATACCGATTGTTAAGGTTCGATGGAATGCTCGTAGAGGACCCGAGTTCACCTGGGAGTGTGAAGATCAGATGAAGAAGAAATACCCGCATTTATTTCCAGAAGATACGTCAACACCTCCAACTGCTTAAAATTTCGGGACGAAATTTATTTAACAGGTAGGTACTGTAGTGACCCGAACTTTTCCATGTTTATATATATATATTAAATAAAATTGTTATTTACATGATTAAGTGTTTCCAACATGTTAAGCAATCAAACTTGTTAAGACTTGATTAATTGAAATAGGTTTCATAGAGACAATTGACCACCCAAGTTGACCGGTGATTCACGAACGATAAAACTTGTAAAAACTATACGATGACATATATATGGTTATATATATAGTTAACATGATTTTATTATAAGTATGTATCTCATTAGGTATTTTAACAATGAGTTATATACATAAAAATGAGACTATTAATTTAAGAAACTCGAAAACGATATATATAACGATTATCGTTATAACAACGTCTTACTAGGTACATATGAATCATATTAAGATATTGATACACTTGGTTAATTATGTTAAATGATAAGTAAATATATTATTAAGTGTATTAACAATGAAATACATATGTAAAAATAAGACTACTAACTTAATGATTTTGAAACGAGACATATATGTAACGATTATCGTTGTAACGACATTTAACTGTATATATATCATACTTAGATATATTATATATCATAATATCATGATAATATAACAATTTAACATCTCATTTGTTATAATAAACAATGGGTTAACAACATTCAACAAGATCGTTCCTAAAGGTTTCAAAACAACATTTACATGTAACGACTAACGATGACTTAACGACTCAGTTAAAATGTATATACATGTAGTGTTTTAATATGTATTCATACACTTTTGAAAGACTTCAAGACACTTATCAAAATACTTCTACTTAACAAAAATGCTTAAAATTACATCCTCGTTCAGTTTCATCAACAATTCTACTCGTATGCACCCGTATTCGTACTCGTACAATACACAGCTTTTAGATGTATGTACTATTGGTATATACACTCCAATGATCAGCTCTTAGCAGCCCATGTGAGTCACTAACACATGTGGAAACCATCATTTGGCAACTAGCATGAAATATCTCATAAAATTACAAAAATATGAGTAATCATTCATGACTTATTTACATGAAAACAAAATTACATATCCTTTATATCTAATCCATACACCAACGACCAAAAACACCTACAAACACTTTCATTCTTCAATTTTCTTCATCTAATTGATCTCTCTCAAGTTCTATCTTCAAGTTCTAAGTGTTCTTCATAAATTCCAAAAGTTCTAGTTTCATAAAATCAAGAATACTTCCAAGATTGCAAGTTTACTTCCAAGTTTTCTAAATCCATTCCAAGTAATCATCCAAGATCAAGAAACCTTTGTTACTTACAGTAGGTTATCTTTCTAATACAAGGTAATAATCATATTCAAACTTTAATTCAATTTCTATAACTATAACAATCTTATTTCGAGTGGAAATCTTACTTGAAATTGTTTTCGTGTCATGATTCTGCTTCAAGAACTTTCAAGCCATCCAAGGATCCTTTGAAGCTAGATCTATTTTTCTCATTTCCAGTAGGTTTATCCAAGGAACTTGAGGTAGTAATGATGTTCATAACATCATTCGATTCATACATATAAAGCTATCTTATTCGAAGGTTTAAACTTGTAATCACTAGAACATAGTTTAGTTAATTCTAAACTTGTTCGCAAATAAAAGTTAATCCTTCTAACTTAACTTTTAAAATCAACTAAACACATGTTATATATCTATATGATATGCTAACTTAATGATTTAAAACCTGGAAACACGAAAAACACCGTAAAATCGGATTTACGCCGTCGTAGTAACACTGCGGGCTGTTTTGGGTTAGTTAATTAAAAACTATGATAAACTTTGATTTAAAAGTTGTTATTCTGGGAAAATGATTTTTATTATGAACATGAAACTATATCCAAAAATTATGGTTAAACTCAAAGTGGAAGTATGTTTTCTAAAATGGTCATCTAGACGTCGTTCTTTCGACTGAAATGACTACCTTTACAAAAACGACTTGTAACTTATTTTTTGGACTATAAACCTATACTTTTTCTGTTTAGATTCATAAAATAGAGTTCAATATGAAACCATAGCAATTTGATTCACTCAAAACGGATTTAAAATGAAGAAGTTATGGGTAAAACAAGATTGGATAATTTTTCTCATTTTAGCTACGTGAAAATTGGTAACAAATCTATTCCAACCATAACTTAATCAACTTGTATTGTATATTATGTAATTCTTGAGATACCATAGACACGTATACAATGTTTTGACCTATCATGTCGACACATCTATATATATTTCGGAACCACCATAAACACTCTATATGTGAATGTTGGAGTTAGCTATACAGGGTTGAGGTTGATTCCAAAATATATATAGTTTGAGTTGTGATCAATACTGAGATACGTATACACTGGGTCGTGGATTGATTCAAGATAATATTTATCGATTTATTTCTGTACATCTAACTGTGGACAACTAGTTGTAGGTTACTAACGAGGACAGCTGACTTAATAAACTTAAAACATCAAAATATATTAAAAGTGTTGTAAATATATTTTGAACATGCTTTGATATATATGTATATATTGTTATAGGTTCGTGAATCAACCAGTGGCCAAGTCTTACTTCCCGACGAAGTAAAAATCTGTGAAAGTGAGTTATAGTCCCACTTTTAAAATCTAATATTTTTGGGATGAGAATACATGTAGGTTTTATAAATGATTTACAAAATAGACACAAGTACGTGAAACTATATTCTATGGTTGAATTATCGAAATCGAATATGCCCCTTTTTATTAAGTCTGGTAATCTAAGAATTAGGGAACAGACACCCTAATTGACGCGAATCCTAAAGATAGATCTATCGGGCCCAACAAGCCCCATCCAAAGTACCGGATGCTTTAGTACTTAGAAATTTATATCATGTCCGAAGGAGGATCCCGGAATGATGGGGATATTCTTATATATGCATCTTGTTAATGTCGGTTACCAGGTGTTCACCATATGAATGATTTTTATCTCTATGTATGGGATGTGTATTGAAATATGAAATCTTGTGGTCTATTGTTACGATTTGATATATATAGGTTAAACCTATAACTCACCAACATTTTTGTTGACGTTTAAAGCATGTTTATTCTCAGGTGAATACTAAGAGCTTCCGCTGTTGCATACTAAAATAAAGACAAGATTTGGAGTCCATGTTTGTATGATATTGTGTAAAAACTGCATTCAAGAAACTGATTTCGATGTAACATATTTGTATTGTAAACCATTATGTAATGGTCATGTGTAAACAGGATATTTTAGATTATCATTATTTGATAATCTACGTAAAGCTTTTTAAACCTTTATTTATGAAATAAAGGTTATGGTTTATTTTAAAAATGAATGCAGTCTTTGAAAAACGTCTCATATAGAGGTCAAAACCTCACAACGAAATCAATTAATATGGAACGTTTTTAATCAATAAGAACGGGACATTTCAGTTGGTATTCGAGCGTTGGTCTTAGAGAACCAGTATTTTGCATTAGTGTGTCTTATCGAGTTTGTTAGGATGCATTAGTGAGTCTGGACTTCGACCGTGTTTACTTGAAAAATGATTGCTTAACAAATTTTGTTGAAAACTATATATTTTTAACATGTGATTATTATGTGATATATTAATCTCTTAACGCGTTTGATATTATGTGATAGATGTCTACCTCTAGAACAAGTCCCATTGACTCACCTAATAATAATGAAGAGTCAAATGTAAATTGGAATGATTCGTGGACTGATTCACAAGTTCCCGAAGAGGAACCGGAAGAAGAGTCGGAACCGGAAGAAGAATCGGAACCGGAGGAGGAGGAACCGGAAGAAGAAATAGAACCGGTGGGGGAAATAATAAAATGGTTAAGTAAAAGAAAATCCTCAACCAACCAACCAAGGTTAATTATGGTCAACGGTGTTTCCGCCAAGGAAGCAAAATATTGGGAGGATTACCAATTCTTCGATGAATCGGATTCCGATGAGAATTTCGATGATGTTATAGAAATTACCCCAACTGAATTTAAAAAGGCAAAAGAGAACAATAAGGGAAAGGGCATAAAAATAGAGAAATCTGATTCCAACCCCGATGAACTTTATATGTATCGTCAACACCCGTATTTCTTAAGTTGTAACAATAACTCGGGAACCTCTAAACCACCAGGTTTTTCTAAACCAATGTGGAAAATGACGGTTCGTATTAGGGGAACATCATATATCCCTAGAAACTTGGCAAAATGAACCAAAACTGAAGAAGAAGAAACTAGCGAGTCGGAATAAGATAGTTGTATTCGTGTGGTGTAATATATGTAATATAGTGTGCTTATGCTTTATGATATATGTAAAAATTGCTTGTATTAATAAGTATTTTTTTTATGAATCTAACTCTTGTCTATTTTACAGTATAAAAACACAAAATGAATAGACAACCCAATATTTTAAGAGACCTACCCGGAGACATGATTGATGAAATCTTGTCTAGAGTCGGTCAGAATTCCTCGGCACAACTATTTAAGGCGAGATCAGTTTGTAAGACATTCGAAGAACGTTCCAAGAATGCCTTGGTTTATAAAAGGCTTTCGTTTGAAAGATGGGGGATATCACATTGGGAAACCCATAAGTTACGATGTGTTTACTTTGACGCATATATTGCGGGGAACCCAAATGCTATTGTACGCAACGGGTTAAGAAATTATTTTGACTCAATGTATCCGAATATAGGACTTCATGATTTATAAAAAGCGGCTAACATGCAACATAAAGAAGCATGTTATGCTTACGGGTTAGTAATGTTCGCTTCTCACCAAAGTGAGAAAAAGAACATCGGGCTACAACTATTAAACAAAACGTTCCCACAAGTGATGGAGTCGGTAATTTGGGTAAGAAATGAGGTTTTTATGTTATTACGAGACTGTTGGTCATTACGTAACCTTCGTCCTTTTGACGACGTTACAACACGTTGTCATACTATCGGTCACAATGGTTACGTTCCACAAGACCAAGGATGGGAAGTGGTATTAGTAAAACCAGAATGCATGACTTGTTTCTGGACGTATGAATTACGTGTCTTTGTTGCCTTTGCTGAACGCCTTATTTATTAACTAGAATTATCTTTGCAACTACTTTGTATCAAAGTTTTATGTGCTATATTTCATGCTATATTTAAAATAGCGGTATTGTAAGTTTGCAAGTTATTGTATAAAGGTTTGAATATGATATATATTTTTTTGTGATTAGTTTTTCATATAGAATTGTAGTAGTTGAAATGGTATGTTAGCTACTAAGTATGAACTTAACGGGTAGGTACTACCCGAATTAAAGAGTATAAAATGCTAATATGAAGAAAGAGCTTTTATAAATAAGTTCATATTACGCTACAAAATACTATTGACTACTCTTGATATTCTATATGATTAACTCGTTTCATTTGACTATTTTGAAGGAAATGGCACCGACTACTCAACACACCTTGAATATGAGTGAAGAGGAATTTCGTGCCTTTCTTGCTTCAAACATAGCCGCAGTACAGGCCGCGCTACATACCAACAATAATCTTGGATCTAGCAGTACAGGAAATCGTGTAGGATGCACCTACAAAGAATTCACTGCCTGCAAACCTTTGGAATTTGATGGAATCGAAGGACCGATCGGATTGAAACGGTGGACCGAGAAGGTCGAATCGGTTTTTGCCATAAGTAAGTGTACTGAAGAGGACAAAGTGAAGTACGCTACGCATACCTTCACAGGTTCTGCGTTAACATGGTGGAATACCTATCTAGAGCAAGTGGGACAAGATGATACTTACGCACTACCGTGGTCAGCATTCGAGCACTTGATGAACGAGAAGTACCGTCCCAGAACCGAGGTCAATAAGCTCAAGACAGAACTAAGAGGGTTACGAACCCAAGAATTTGATATTACCACGTACGAAAGACGATTCACAGAATTGTGCCTATTGTGTCCGGGAGCGTTCGAAGATGAGGAAGAGAAGATCGGCGCGTTTGTGAAAGGATTACCGGAAAGAATCCAAGAAGATATAAGTTCACACGAGCCTGCCTCCATACAACAGGCATGTAGAATGGCTTACAAACTAGTGAACCAGATTGAGGAAAGAATTAAAGAACAGGCGGCTGAAGAGGCCAATGTGAAGCAAGTCAAAAGAAAGTGGGAGGAAAACGGTGATAAGAATCACCAATACAACAACAACAGCAATTACAATAATAATCGCAACAATTATCCCAACAATCGCAACATCAATCGCAACTACAACAAACGGCCCAACAACAACAACAACTACAACAATCATCCCAACAACAATAACAACCGCAACAACAACAACAATCAGAAGCAGCTATGCCAAAGGTGTGAAAAGTATCACCCGGGGTTCTGCACCAAATTTTGCAACAAGTGTAAAAGAAATGGTCATAGCGCGGTGAAGTGTGAGGTCTACGGACCAGGGGTTAACAGAACGAAAGGAACAAATGGTGTCGGAACGAGTAATGGCGGAGCAAGTAGTGTCGGAGCAAGTTATGCCAATGTAGTTTGTTATAAATGTGGAAAACTGGGCCACATTATTAGAAATTGCCCGAACCAGGAGAACACGAATGGACAAGGCCGCAGAAGAGTTTTCAATATTAATGCGGTAGAGGCACAGGAAGACCCGGAGCTTGTTACGGGTACGTTTCTTATTGACAATAAATCCTCTTACATTTTATTTGATTCGGGTGTGGATAGAAGCTATATGAGTAGAGATTTTTGTGCTAAATTAAGTTGTCCATTGACGCCGTTGGATAGTAAATTTTTACTCGAATTAGCAAACGGTAAATTAATTTCAGCAGATAATATATGCCGGAATCGAGAAATTAAACTGGGTAACGAAATATTTAAGATTGATTTGATACCAGTAGAGTTAGGGAGTTTTGATGTAATAGTTGGCATGAACTGGCTGAAGAAGGTGAAAGCAGAGATCGTATGTTATAAAAATGCAATTCGCATTGTACGAGAAGAAGGAGAACCCTTAATGGTGTACGGAGAAAAGGGCAACATGAAGCTACATCTTATTAGTGATTTGAAGGCACAAAAACTAATAAGAAAAGGTTGCTATGCTGTTCTAGCACACGTCGAGAAAGTACAAACTGAAGAAAAGAGCATCAATGATGTTCCCGTCGCAAAAGAATTTCCCGATGTATTTCCGAAAGAATTACCGGGATTACCCCCACATCGATCCATTGAATTTATACCAGGAGCTGCACCAATAGCTCGTGCTCCTTACAGACTCGCACCCAGCGAGATGAAAGAACTGCAAAGCCAATTACAAGAACTTTTAGAGCGTGGTTTCATTCGACCAAGCACATCACCGTGGGGAGCTCCTGTGTTGTTTGTCAAGAAGAAAGATGGTACATTCAGGTTGTGTATCGACTACCGAGAGTTGAACAAACTTACCATCAAGAACCGCTACCCACTACCGAGAATCGACGACTTATTTGATCAACTACAAGGCTCGTCTGTTTATTCAAAGATTGACTTACGTTCCGAGTATCATCAAATGCGGGTAAAAGAAGATGATATTCCAAAGACTGCTTTCAGAACACGTTACGGTCATTACGAGTTTATGGTCATGTCGTTTGGTTTAACTAATGTACCAGCTGTGTTCATGGACCTTATGAACCGAGTGTGTGGACCATACCTTGACAAGTTTGTCATTTTTTTCATTGATGACATACTTATTTACTCAAAGAATGACCAAGAACACGGTGAACATTTGAGAAAGGTGTTAGAAGTATTGAGGAAGGAAGAATTGTACGCTAAGTTTTCAAAGTGTGCATTTTGGTTGGAAGAAGTTCAATTCCTCGGTAACATAGTGAACAAAGAAGGTATTAAGGTGGATCCGGCAAAAATAGAAACTGTTGAAAAGTGGGAAACCCCGAAAACTCCGAAACACATATGCCAGTTTTTAGGACTAGCTGGTTACTACAGAAGGTTCATCCAAGACTTTTCCAGAATAGCAAAACCCTTGACTGCATTAATGCATAAAGGGAAGAAATTTGAATGGAAGGATGAACAAGAGAAAGCGTTCCAGTTATTGAAGAAAAAGCTAACTACGGCACCTATATTGTCATTGCCTGAAGGGAATGATGATTTTGTGATTTATTGTGACGCATCAAAGCAAGGTCTCGGTTGTGTATTAATGCAACGAACGAAGGTGATTGCTTATGCGTCTAGACAATTGAAGATTCACGAACAAAATTATACGACGCATGATTTGGAATTAGGCGCGGTTGTTTTTGCATTAAAGACTTGGAGGCACTACTTATATGGGGTCAAAAGTATTATATATACCGACCACAAAAGTCTTCAACACATATTTAATCAGAAACAACTGAATATGAGGCAGCGTAGGTGGATTGAATTGTTGAATGATTATGACTTTGAGATTCGTTACCACCCGGGGAAGGCAAATGTGGTAGCCGACGCCTTGAGTAGAAAGGACAGAGAACCCATTCGAGTAAAATCTATGAATATAATGATTCACAATAACCTTACTACTCAAATAAAGGAGGCAAAACAAGGAGTTTTAAAAGAGGGAAATTTAAAGAATGAAATACCCAAAGGATAGGAGAAGCATCTTAATATTCGGGAAGATGGAACCCGGTATAGGGCTGAAAGGATTTGGGTACCAAAATTTGGAGATATGAGAGAAATGGTACTTAGAGAAGCTCATAAAATCAGATACTCAATACATCCTGGAACGGGGAAGATGTACAAGGATCTCAAGAAACATTTTTGGTGGCCAGGTATGAAAGTCGATATTGCTAAATACGTAGGGGAATGTTTGACGTGTTCTAAGGTCAAAGCGGAGCATCAGAAACCATCAGGTCTACTTCAACAACCCGAAATCTCAGAATGGAAATGGGAAAACATTACCATGGATTTCATCACTAAATTGCCAAGGACTGCAAGTGGTTTTGATACTATTTGAGTAATAGTTGATCGTCTCACCAAATCAGCACACTTCCTTCCAATAAGAGAAGATGACAAGATGGATAAGTTAGCACGATTGTATTTGAAGGAAGTCGTCTCCAGACATGGAATACCAATCTCTATTATCTCTGATAGGGATGACAGATTTATTTCAAGATTCTGGCAGACATTACAGCAAGCATTAGGAACTCGTCTAGACATGAGTACTGCCTATCATCCACAAACTGATGGGCAAAGCGAAAGGACGATACAAACGCTTGAAGACATGCTACGAGCATGTGTTATTGATTTCGGAAACAGTTGGGATCGACATCTACCGTTAGCAGAATTTTCCTACAACAACAGCTACCATTCAAGCATTGAGATGGCGCCATTTGAAGCACTTTATGGTAGAAAGTGCAGGTCTCCAATTTGTTGGAGTGAAGTGGGGGATAGACAGATTACGGGTCCGGAGATAATACAAGAAACTACCGAGAAAATCATCCAAATTCAACAAAGATTGAAAATCGCCCAGAGTCGACAAAAGAGCTACGCGGACAGTAAAAGAAAAGATATAGAGTTTGAAATTGGAGAAATGGTCATGCTTAAGGTTTCACCTTGGAAAGGCGTTGTTCGATTTGGTAAACGGGGGAAACTAAATCCAAGGTACATTGGACCATTCAAGATTATAGATCATGTCGGACCAGTAGCTTACCAACTGGAGCTACCTCAACAACTCGCGGCTGTACATAACACTTTCCACGTCTCAAATTTGAAGAAATGTTTTGCTAAAGAAGATCTCACTATTCCGTTGGACGAAATCCAAATCAATGAAAAAATTCAATTCATTGAAGATCCCGTCGAAATAATGGATCGTGAGGTTAAGAGACTTAAACAAAACAAGATACCGATTGTTAAGGTTTGATGGAATGCTCGTAGAGGACCCGAGTTCACCTGGGAGCATGAAGATTAGATGAAGAAGAAATACCCGCATTTATTTCCAGAAGATACGTCAACACCTCCAACTGCTTAAAATTTCGGGACGAAATTTATTTAACGGGTAGGTACTGTAGTGACCCGAACTTTTCCATGTTTATATATATATATATATATATTAAATAAAATTGTTATTTACATGATTAAGTGTTTCCAACATGTTAAGCAATCAAACTTGTTAAGACTTGATTAATTGAAATAGGTTTCATAGAGACAATTGACCACCCAAGTTGACCGGTGATTCACGAACGATAAAACTTGTAAAAACTATACGATGACATATATATGGTTATATATATAGTTAACATGATTTTATTATAAGTATGTATCTCATTAGGTATTTTAACAATGAGTTATATACATAAAAATGAGACTATTAATTTAAGAAACTCGAAAACGATATATATAACGATTATCGTTATAACAACGTCTTACTAGGTACATATGAATCATATTAAGATATTGATACACTTGGTTAATTATGTTAAATGATAAGTAAATATATTATTAAGTGTATTAACAATGAAATACATATGTAAAAATAAGACTACTAACTTAATGATTTTGAAACGAGACATATATGTAACGATTATCGTTGTAACGACATTTAACTGTATATATATCGTACTAAGATATATTATATATCATAATATCATGATAATATAACAATTTAACATCTCATTTGTTATAATAAACAATGGGTTAACAACATTCAACAAGATCGTTAACCTAAAGGTTTCAAAACAACATTTACATGTAACGACTAACGATGACTTAACGACTCAGTTAAAATGTATATACATGTAGTGTTTTAATATGTATTCATACACTTTTGAAAGACTTCAAGACACTTATCAAAATATGTCTACTTAACAAAAATGCTTACAATTACATCCTCGTTCAGTTTCATCAACAATTCTACTCGTATGCACCCGTATTCGTACTCGTACAATACACAGCTTTTAGATGTATGTACTATTGGTATATACACTCCAATGATCAGCTCTTAGCAGCCCATGTGAGTCACCTAACATATGTGGGAACCATCATTTGGCAACTAGCATGAAATATCTCATAAAATTACAAAAATATGAGTAATCATTCATGACTTATTTACATGAAAACAAAATTACATATCCTTTATATCTAATCCATACACCAACGACCAAAAACACCTACAAACACTTTCATTCTTCAATTTTCTTCATCTAATTGATCTCTCTCAAGTTCTATCTTCAAGTTCTAAGTGTTCTTCATAAATTCCAAAAGTTCTAGTTTCATAAAATCAAGAATACTTCCAAGATTGCAAGTTTACTTCCAAGTTTTCTAAATCCATTCCAAGTAATCATCCAAGATCAAGAAACCTTTGTTACTTACAGTAGGTTATCTTTCTAATACAAGGTAATAATCATATTCAAACTTTAATTCAATTTCTATAACTATAACAATCTTATTTCGAGTGGAAATCTTACTTGAAATTGTTTTCGTGTCATGATTCTGCTTCAAGAACTTTCAAGCCATCCAAGGATCCTTTGAAGCTAGATCTATTTTTCTCATTTCCAGTAGGTTTATCCAAGGAACTTGAGGTAGTAATGATGTTCATAACATCATTCGATTCATACATATAAAGCTATCTTATTCGAAGGTTTAAACTTGTAATCACTAGAACATAGTTTAGTTAATTCTAAACTTGTTCGCAAATAAAAGTTAATCCTTCTAACTTAACTTTTAAAATCAACTAAACACATATTCTATATCTATATGATATGCTAACTTAATGATTTAAAACCTGGAAACACGAAAAACACCGTAAAATCGGATTTACGCCGTCGTAGTAACACCGCGGGCTGTTTTGGGTTAGTTAATTAAAAACTATGATAAACTTTGATTTAAAAGTTGTTATTCTGGGAAAATGATTTTTATTATGAACATGAAACTATATCCAAAAATTATGGTTAAACTCAAAGTGGAAGTATGTTTTCTAAAATGGTCATCTAGACGTCGTTCTTTCGACTGAAATGACTACCTTTACAAAAATGACTTGTAACTTATTTTTCTGACTATAAACCTATACTTTTTCTGTTTAGATTCATAAAATAGAGTTCAATATGAAACCATAGCAATTTGATTCACTCAAAACGGATTTAAAATGAAGAAGTTATGGGTAAAACAAGATTGGATAATTTTTTTCATTTTAGCTACGTGAAAATTGGTAACAAATCTATTCCAACCATAACTTAATCAACTTGTATTGTATATTATGTAATCTTGAGATACCATAGACACGTATACAATGTTTCGACCTATCATGTCGACACATCTATATATATTTCGGAACAACCATAGACACTCTATATGTGAATGTTGGAGTTAGCTATACAGGGTTGAGGTTGATTCCAAAATATATATAGTTTGAGTTGTGATCAATACTGAGATACGTATACACTGGGTCGTGGATTGATTCAAGATAATATTTATCGATTTATTTCTGTACATCTAACTGTGGACAACTAGTTGTAGGTTACTAACGAGGACAGCTGACTTAATAAACTTAAAACATCAAAATATATTAAAAGTGTTGTAAATATATTTTGAACATGCTTTGATATATATGTATATATTGTTATAGGTTCGTGAATCAACCAGTGGCCAAGTCTTACTTCCCGACGAAGTAAAAATCTGTGAAAGTGAGTTATAGTCCCACTTTTAAAATCTAATATTTTTGGGATGAGAATACATGTAGGTTTTATAAATGATTTACAAAATAGACACAAGTACGTGAAACTACATTCTATGGTTGAATTATCGAAATCGAATATGCCCCTTTTTATTAAGTCTGGTAATCTAAGAATTAGGGAACAGACACCCTAATTGACGCGAATCCTAAAGATAGATCTATCGGGCCCAACAAGCCCCATCCAAAGTACCGGATGCTTTAGTACTTAGAAATTTATATCATGTCCGAAGGAGGATCCCGGAATGATGGGGATATTCTTATATATGCATCTTGTTAATGTCGGTTACCAGGTGTTCACCATATGAATGATTTTTATCTCTATGTATGGGATGTGTATTGAAATATGAAATCTTGTGGTCTATTGTTACGATTTGATATATATAGGTTAAACCTATAACTCACCAACATTTTTGTTGACGTTTAAAGCATGTTTATTCTCAGGTGAATACTAAGAGCTTCCGCTGTTGCATACTAAAATAAGGACAAGATTTGGAGTCCATGTTTGTATGATATTGTGTAAAAACTGCATTCAAGAAACTGATTTCGATGTAACATATTTGTATTGTAAACCATTATGTAATGGTCGTGTGTAAACAGGATATTTTAGATTATCATTATTTGATAATCTACGTAAAGCTTTTTAAAACTTTATTTATGAAATAAAGGTTATGGTTTGTTTTAAAAATGAATGCAGTCTTTGAAAAACGTCTCATATAGAGGTCAAAACCTCGCAACGAAATCAATTAATATGGAACGTTTTTAATCAATAAGAACGGGACATTTCACAAATTATATATACGTTAAGTTTAGTTACCAGGGTGCTCAATTTCGTAGAATATTTTGATAAACGTTTCTGGATGAAACAACTGAAATCTTGTGATCCACCTTTATACACAGATTATATGAAACATTAAAACTATGAACTCACCAACCTTTGTGTTGACACTTTTTAGCATGTTTATTCTCATGTTTCCTAGAAGTCTTCCGCTGTTTGCTTAGATGTTAGACAAGCTATGTGCATGGAGTCTTACATGACATATTTTTCAAGGAAACGTTGCATTCACCAAATCATCACCATGTATCTTATTTTGACTGCATTGTCAACGGAAGTACTGTTGTAAACTATTATTTATGGTGATTGTCTATATGTAGAAATCATCAGATGTCGAAAACCTTTGATTTAAATATTCATTTATGGTGTGCCTTTTCAAAAGAATGCAATGTTTACAAAACGTATCATATAGAGGTCAAATACCTCGCAATGAAATCAATGAATGACGTGTTCGTCCATATGGATTTGGAGCGATCGTCACAGTTTAGACCCGAGTAATGTAACCTAAGTATACGTATGTAGGTTGATCAATATATGTATCTTATATAAGTGTGGTTTCATAGTGTACGTTGTCTTATTGCTCGACCCGACGCGATTTAAAGTAAAAGTCAACTATATCATGCAAGTCAAACAAAGTCAACCGAAGTTAAACTGAAAGTCAAACTTGGTCAATGTGGTCAACTAAAGTCAACATCAGTAGGTTCATGTCAAATATTGGTCAACATGTCAAACCTAAGTCATACAATACGTTTTAGGTCATGAATAATCATTTTCACAATTTCAGTTTATCGTCATGCACCAAATTTACGAACACGTAGCACACTTAGCACAATATCTCATAGTAAAAAATTCAAGTAAATATGACAAACTCCAGATCATAATTAGACTCAAAATAGATTCCAAAAAGTCTGGCCAGGGACTCATACGACAATTAAAAGTTAGGAATAAGAAGGAATACATTTGGGGTTTTCCAGGTCAGTTTCTGACCGCGCACTGATTTCATTTTGGCTATAACCGAAGTTAGAAACATGCAATTGATACAAGACCAGTGGCCATAGTTCAAGGACAAATCAAAGTAACACATATAAAAAATCTAGCCACTTTTGTTTAGCCAATTTGTACAGTTTATTCGTGCAAGTTGATCATTCAGTTTTCAGCTCAAACCAGAATTCACATAAAGTATGGCTCTATTGTGCCCAATGAATAAGGTTTCAAAGATTGACATAAACTAACAATAAATCGCATATCATATTAAGTTTCATTTTCCAGAAGCATACATTCTCAATCAATATACAAAATTCACAAAGTACAAAACCGTCTTCAATTTACAGATTCGATTCCCATTTCGTTAGTCACATTCGCATACGATTATCCGAAGATCTAGATACAATTAGACTATGATATCTACATGAAAGATGAATTAATTTTTGTCTAATTTTCAAATATGCAAAGTTTCAATCACAGAAGTTAACACATTTTATCATACAATTTTATTTTCATGCAAGTGCTGTATAAAACTACATTTACACTAATTCTAGCATACCTCGAGCTATACATAAGCAAACGACATGATATCCTAGTCTAACTTGAGTGTTTTTAAATTATCTTTTCAGTGGTATAAGTCTCACATTCCAGATCGTTTTCTATCAATACCAGATTTCTGATCAAACAACAAAAACACAACGATAATTCAAATCGACATAACTTAATCATACGGAAACGAAATCAAACGAATCCAAAGCCTAAAATCAATAGTTTTTCGCAAGGAATCTGATTATAATATAATAATTAACATTTGAAAAACTTAATTTTTCTGATCAAACAAATACAAATTCATTTTTAAACCCTAGCGCATCAAACAATCAAAATAACGATTACAATTAACACGTACGCGTATGGACTTGAGCAATTGACAACATAACTATGAAACTTTATAAAAATCAGATTTTTAAGAATTAGGGTTCATGAAATTATACCTTTGATCGCTAAATTAAATACACCAACGCGTAGAGGAGATCGAGAATTGCAACTTTCGTGTTCAAGGTTTTATCAAAAGATCAAAAATTGAAGGTGATGATGATGGTGATGTTGCGCGATGATGGGGAGGAGCCAGGGAGAGATCGACTGTAGTTTTTGTGTAAAGGTTTACTAATTTTAGGTTAATACTTCTATCTATACTAACCCTAGTTTCACAAATTAGCACATAAGCCCCTAAACTTACAAAAATTGAAACATAAGGGGGTGAGGGGGAGGGGTCGGCCGAATGGGGCCCACCATGGGTTCCCGGGTTCTTGTTTTGCAATTCCGTGTATTCTTGGTCCGTTTTAAGTGTCGTTTAGTCGTACCGAAGGCCCGGAACGCTAATCCGATCGTTAAACGCAACCAATCGCTTAATTTATTATAAACCCAATAAATTAAATATTTTAAAAAGTTAATAATTAATTAAATTAATTATTAAAATAAACCCGAGCGTTTCGATGCTCAAAAAGCTATTATCAAAATCGTATCGTTTTTATCGTATTTCATTATCCGAAATATTTATTTGAATTAATATCAACCCATATCAATTATTGAAACCCTCCAAAGGTCAAGTACGCATTTAATACACGTAAACACATAAAAGTTAAATAATCGCCGTTAAATAAACTAACGGAAGGTTAACGAAAGTAACGGAAAAATCAGGGTTGTTACATTACCCACCTGTTATTGAAAATTTCGTCCCGAAATTTTAGTGATCGTCCGCTGAAGTGGTTTCCTCGGGAAACAATTGCGGATACTTCAGCCTCATCTGGTCTTCATGCTCCCACGTGAACTCTGTTCCTCTTCTCGCGTTCCACCGAACTTTAACGATAGGAATTCTGCTTTGCTTCAACTGTTTGACCTCACGGCCCAAGATTTCAACAGGTTCCTCAATGAAATGAAGTTTGTCGTCGATACGTAGTTCCTCTAGAGGAATAATCAAATTATCATCGACTAAGCACTTCTTTAGATTGGATACATGGAAAACGTCATGAATACCGCTGAGTGTTTGTGGTAGTTCCAATCTGTAAGCTACTGGTCCAACTCTTTCAGTTATCTCAAACGGTCCAACATAGCGAGGACTCAGTTTACCTCGTTTCCCAAATCGTTCAACACCCTTCCAAGGTGATACTTTAAGCATAACTTTGTCTCCAACTTGAAACTATATGTCCTTCCATCTAACATCGACATAACTCTTTTGTCGACTTCGAGCCGTTCTCAATTGTTCCTGAATCTGTAGAACTTTCTCAGTTGTCCCTGAATAATCTCAGGACCTGTCAACTGACTATCTCCCAACTCATTCCAACAAACGGGAGATCTACACTTCCTTCCATATAATGCTTCAAATGGTGCAGCTTTAATACTCGCATGGTAGCTGTTATTGTATGAGAACTCAGCTAGTGGTAAATACTTATCCCATCCGTTTCCAAAATCAATGACACACGCTCTCAACATGTCCTCAAAAGTCTGAATAGTTCGTTCGCTCTGGCCATCCGTCTGGGGTGATATGCTGTACTCATATCTAAACGAGTCCCCATTGTTTTCTGCAATGATTGCCAAAACCTGGAAGTAAATCTGCTGTTGCGGTCGGATATAATAGATATAGGCACTCCATGCCTAGAGACAACTTCCTTAATGTAGATTTGAGCCAACTTTTCCATTTTATCAGTTTCCCTTATCGGTAGGAAGTGTGCGAACTTAGTGAGACGATCCACGATAACCCAAATAGTATCGTGACCTCCTGCCATTCTTGGCAGTTTCGTAATGAAGTCCATGGAAATTCCTTTCCACTTCCACTGGGGAATCTCTGGTTGAATTAATAATCCTGATGGCTTCTGATGCTCAGCCTTGACTTTAGCGCAAGTCAAGCACTTCCCGACATAAGTGGCAATGTCAGCTTTCAAGTTCGGCCACCAATAAAATGCCTTCAAATCTTGGTACATTTTATCTGATCCTGGATGAATTGAGTATCTCGACTTGTGTACTTCCTCCAACACTAGTTCTCTCAATTCACCAAATTTTGGTACCCAAATTCGGTTAGCAAAGTACCGTGTTCCGTCCTCCTTGATGTCAAACTTCTTATCCATCCCTTTGAGAAATTTAACATCAACATTCTCCTATTTCATGGCTTCTTGTTGGGCTTCGCGAATTTGTGATGTGAGATTCGTACGGACAACTATGTTAAGCGCTTTAACCCTAAGAGGTTTCTCTCGCTCCTTTCTACTCAAGGCATCTACCACAACATTCGCCTTGCCCGGATAGTATTGAAGTTCGCAGTTATAATCATTAAGTAGTTCCATCCAACGTCGTTGTCTCATGTTGAGTTGCTTCTGATCGAATATGTGCTGTAAACTCTTATGGTCAGTGAAGATAGTGAACTTGGTTCCAAACAGGTAGTGTCTCCACATTTTAAGTGCAAAGACAACAGCTCCTAACTCAAGGTCGTGCGTAGTGTAGTTCTGCTCATGAATCTTTAACTGACGCGATCCATAAGCAATAACTTTGTTTCATTGCATAAGTACGCAACCCATTCCTTGACGTGAGGCATCACAATAAACAACAAAATCTTCACTTCCCTCGGGTAGAGACAATACTGGTGCAGTTGTTAACTTCTCCTTCAATAACTGAAATGCAGTCTCTTGCGGTTCTGACCACTCAAAATTCTTGCCCTTATGAGTCAATGCGGTTAATGGTCGGGCGATCTTAGAGAATCCTTCAATGAATCTCCGGTAGTAACCAGCTAGACCCAAAAATTTCCTAATCTGCGTTGGCGTCTTTGGAGTTTCCCAATTCTTAACCGACTCAATCTTTGCTGGATCGACCTGAATTCCATTGGCCCATACAACATGGCCAAGAAATTGTACTTCTGGTAACCAAAAGTCACACTTAGAAAACTTTGCATACAACTGCTCTTCTCTAAGCATAGTCAATATCGAACGTAGATGCTGCTCGTGCTCTTCTCTGTTCTTGGAGTACACCAATATATCATCAATGAACACAATGACGAATTTATCTAGGTATGGCTTACACACACAGTTCATGAGGTCCATGAACACTGCTGGTGCGTTCGTCAAACCAAACGACATTACTGTAAACTCATAATGTCCATAACGTGTTCTAAACGCTATCTTCGGGACATCAGCTTCTTTGACTCTCAATTGATGATACCCGGATCTCAAATCAATCTTCGAATAGCAGCTGGATCCCTGCAACTGATTAAATAAGTCATCAATCCTCGGTAGCGGATACCGATTCTTGATTGTCAGCTTGTTCAATTCTCTGTAGTCGATACACAACCTCATCGACCCATCCTTCTTTTTAACAAACAGGACCGGAGCTCCCCAAGGTGAAGAACTCGGTCTAATAAATCCCTTGTCTAACAACTCTTGCAATTGACTAGACAACTCTTGAAGTTCTGGGGGTGCAAGTCTGTACGGTGCGCGAGCCACTGGTGCCGCTCCTGGCACTAAGTCTATCTGAAACTCAATTTCTCGATGTGGTGGGAGACCAGGTAATTCCTCTGGAAAAACTTCAAGAAATTCCTTAACTATAGGAACATCTTCGGGTCTCCTTTCTTCTGGTACAATTTGGCTTACATGAGCCAAGAACGCTATACATCCCTTTCTCACATACTTCTGGACTTTCAAGCAATTAATGAAATGTAATTGTGAGCCATTCTTCTCACCATAAACCATCATAGGTTCACCGTCAGCAATAGGAATACGAATAGCCTTTAGGTCACAGACCACCTCGGCTTTGTTATCAGCTAACCAGTCCATTCCAACCACAAGGTCAAAACTTCCCAGTTTAATAGGTATCACATTAATGCTAAAAGGCTTACTTTCTAACGTCAAAGTACAATCACGATAAATCTTATCAGCTCTCATCAAGTTACCATTCCCTAGTTCTATGGAATACACGTTATCTAGGGGAGAAACAGGTTTCTTAACATTGTGACAAATATCCTTTGATAAAAAACTTCTATCAGCGCCAGTATCAAACAAAACATAAACAAGTTGATCATCAAGTGAAAATGTACCCGTGACTAGCTTTGGATCATCACGAGCTTCCGCAGAATTGATGTTGAACGCCCTTCCTCAAGCATTCCCATTATTTTTCTTAGGACAGTCCTTCTTGAAATGACCCGGCTGTCCACAACCATAACAGTTCTTACCACCATTAGCATTGTTCGCGTTGCTTGCAGTGCTGTTGTTGTTGGTGTTGCCGTTGAGATTAACCTTGCAATCTTTTGACAAATGACCAAACTTCTTACACTTGGTGCAATCCAGCACTTTGCATTCCCCACGATGGTGCTTTCCGCATCTTCCACACAAGGGTAGTTTTCCATTGTAATTCATGTTAGACGAAGATCCCTTCTCAAAGTTACGGTGCATCTCTTGCTTCCCACCTCGATTCTGTGCGAGATTTCCAGTATAATTCTCACATCGTTTCCTTTTCCCCTTAACTTCATTTCCTGTAACAGGCATCTCTCTTCCTTCCGATCGGCCAACTTGCATCATCCTGTTTATCGCCATGTTGATGACTCCGAGTATTGTCTTTGGTTGATGGGAGAGGACAAAACCAAACACTTCCATTGGCAATCCCGACATGTACCTCTCGATTGCTCTTTCCGTTGATGAGACCAAATGTGGGCAAAGCAACGATAGTTCCCGGAATCGGGTAGTGTAACTAGCAATGTCGTTTCCAATGACCCTTAGGTTCAGAAGTTCATTTTCCCATCTTATCCGCTCTCGTCGAGGACATTATTTCTCAATCGTGCAATCAAAACCTGCAGCTATAAGAGCTTCCGTCACACGCTGGTTAACGAGTTCTTCCAATTGAGCCTCGAGCATTTCCATAGTAAACATGGTCTCCTTCTACACAAACGATACATCGAGGTAAGATCAATGAAAAACAGAGTTACTAAAAATATACTAGCAACGAGTGTTGAAGACTAGTAAATAATAGTACGAAAAGATTCGCTAGTAGTGAGAAGTAGTGTAAGTAGTGATAGTAGTGTTAGTAGTGTTAGTAGTAACACTAGTGGTAGTAGTAGTGGTACTAGTGTTATGTAGTGATAGTGGTGATAGTAACACTAAGTAGTAACATTAATGGCAATAGTAGTAGTATAACATAACACAAGTATTATGATCATACAAGTTACTAAATACAAAATATTACCGCATGCAATATAAGATAATAGTTACCAATAGCATAATCCACCATTAATATAAGTATAATCCAAGAGTGATAAACCAAATTCCAAAGTAGTAAACCAAACAATAAACATAATGTGCTAATAGCCCGGTTTATAACACCCGGTAAGTCTTATATAATCAATTAAAGAAGGTATGGCGGATGAAAAAGGAAAAGAAGCTCATGGTCAACGACCCTTCACTTCCTCTTCTGTCGGGTACGAAAGGCAGGTCCATCATTCCTCGGCCTATTACGTTCTGCCTCTAATGCAGCAACCCTGGCAGTTAAGGCTGCTATCAATCTCACCATCTCAACGAACCTTGCTTCAGCCTCATACGTATAAGTATTTATACATGTGACTCTTTCCTCCATCCTCTCTAGATCATCGGTGTGCGGATATGTCCTAGCAATATTGCTCAAGGCGTTAACACGATCAATAATATCCCTGTTACGGTTAGTACGAACCAAATCCAATGCATAAAGGTTCACGGGATGGTTAGGTATCCAATGCGGAGCAGGTACCGGTGCTGGGGCTGGAGCATTCACCTCAGCCACACTGGAGTCGCTGTCACTGCTTCCTGAATCCTGTGACATCTAACTCATAGTACAAGAACACAAACAAAACAGATTAGTCAAGTAAATAACGTTAGTTACAAAGTACTCATGTAATGACTAAGTCCGTGTCGTAGTCTAGACTCATCAAGGCGTCCTAATGACCAAATTAGACACACTAATGCAAGTCCTAGTTTCCCTACGAACCGTTAGCTCTGATACCAACTATAACACCCCGCCAAAATACCATCTGACGGCGTGTTAATTCCGGTCCCACAGTTAACAGTTACGCCCTCTATATGAGACGTTTAAAGCAATCGCATTTAATTTTATTTAAATTAATAACTTTCAAAAACAAAAGTCAGAGATCCCAAAATAGAAACACTGTTGTGATCGTAACCATAAGCCAACAGTATTTAAACAGTTATAAAAGTTTTAAATGCGAAAGTAAATAATGTTCTTTAAAATCAAATGCTGACTCTGAAATGTCCCGTTCTTATTGATTAAAAACATTCCATATTAATTGATTTCGTTGCGAGGTTTTGACCTCTATATGAGACGTTTTTCAAAGACTGCATTCATTTTAAAACAAACCATAACCTTTATTTCATCAATAAAGGTTTAAAAAGCTTTACGTAGATTATCAAATAATGATAATCTAAAATATCCTGTTTACACACGACCATTACATAATGGTTTACAATACAAATATGTTACAACAAAATAAGTTTCTTGAATGCAGTTTTTACACAATATCATACAAGCATGGACTCCATATCTCGTCCTTATTTAAGTATGCGACATCGGAAGCTCTTAATAATCACCTGAGAATAAACATGCTTAAAACGTCAACAAAAATGTTGGTGAGTTATAGGTTTAACCTATATATATCAAATCGTAACAATAGACCACAAGATTTCATATTTCAATACACATCCCATACATAGAGATAAAAATCATTCATATGGTGAACACCTGGTAACCGACATTAACAAGATGCATATATATAAGAATATCCCCATCATTCCGGGACACCCTTCGGATATGATATAAATTTCGAAGTACTAAAGCATCCGGTACTTTGGATGGGGTTTGTTAGGCCCAATAGATCTATCATTAGGATTCGCGTCAATTAGGGTGTCTGTTCCCTAATTCTTAGATTACCAGACTTAATAAAAAGGGGCATATTCGATTTCGATAATTCAACCATAGAATGTAGTTTCACGTACTTGTGTCTATTTTGTAAATCATTTATAAAACCTGCATGTATTCTCATCCCAAAAATATTAGATTTGAAAAGTGGGACTATAACTCACTTTCACAGATTTTTACTTCGTCAAGAAGTAAGACTTGGCCACTGTTGATTCACGAACCTATAACAATATATACATGTATATTAAAGTATGTTCAAAATATATTTACAACACTTTTAATATATTTTGATGTTTTAAGTTTATTAAGTCAGCTGTCCTCGTTAGTAACCTACAACTAGTTGTCCACAGTTAGATGTACAGAAATAAATCGATAAATATTATCTTGAATCAATCCACGACCCAGTGTATACATATCTCAGTATTGATCACAACTCAAACTATATATATTTTGGAATCAACCTCAACCCTGTATAGCTAACTCCAACATTCACATATAGAGTGTCTATGGTTGTTCTGAAATATATATAGATGTGTCGACATGATAGGTCGAAACATTGTATACGTGTCTATGGTATCTCAAGATTACATAATATACAATACAAGTTGATTAAGTTATGGTTGAAATAGATTTGTTACCAATTTTCACGTAGCTAAAATGAGAAAAATTATCCAATCTTGTTTTACCCATAACTTCTTCATTTTAAATCCGTTTTGAGTGAATCAAATTGCTATGGTTTCCTATTGAACTCTATTTTATGAATCTAAACAGAAAAAGTATAGGTTTATAGTCGGAAAAATAAGTTACAAGTCGTTTTTGTAAAGGTAGTCATTTCAGTCGAAAGAACGACGTCTAGATGACCATTTTAGAAAACATACTTCCACTTTGAGTTTAACCATAATTTTTGGATATAGTTTCATGTTCATAATAAAAATCATTTTCTCAGAATAACAACTTTTAAATCAAAGTTTATCATAGTTTTTAATTAACTAACCCAAAACAGACCGCGGTGTTACTACGACGGCGTAAATCCGGTTTTACAGTGTTTTTCGTGTTTCCAGGTTTTAAATCATTAAGTTAGCATATCATATAGATATAGAACATGTGTTTAGTTAATTTTAAAAGTCAAGTTAGAAGGATTAACTTTTGTTTGCGAACAAGTTTAGAATTAACTAAACTATGTTCTAGTGATTACGAGTTTAAACCTTAGAATAAGATAGTTTTATATATATGAATTGAATGATGTTATGAACATCATTACTACCTCAAGTTTAGTAGGTAAACCTACTGGAAGTGACAAAAAATGATCTAGCTTCAAAGGATCTTGGATGGCTTGAAAGTTCTTGAAGTAGGATCATGACACAAAAACAAGTTCAAGTAAGATTTTTACTCGAATTAAGATAGTTTATAGTTATAGAAATTGAATCAAAGTTTGAATATGAATATTACCTTGAATAATAAAGATAACCTACTGTATATAACAAAGGTTTCTTGATCTTAGATGATTACTTGGAATGGATTAGAAAGCTTGGGAGTAAATTAGTAAACTTGAAGGGATTTTTGAAGTGTTCTTGAAGTGTTCTTCCTATGATGATTATAGCTTGATTCTTGAAGTGATTTTTGATGAAGATGATGATTAACTACTGGAAAAATACGTTCATAATAGTGTGTGTGTGTGTGTTGAGAGAGAATTAGAAAGAGAATTGGAAGTGAAATGGAGTGAATGATGAGTGGTAATTGGTGAGTGGTGAGTGGGGTTAAAAGGAGTTCTAGTTAGTTGACTAGCTCATGGTAGAAGTTAAAATTGATTAGTCATACATGACATAATCAAGAGTGGAATCCCATGCTAGTTCCTATTGGTATATACCCATAGTAAGTACGTTTTGAAGCTGTATATAATACGGGTAAGAATATGACTAGAATTCTTGATGAAAGAAAAGAATGGGAAAGTAACTGTAACCATTTCCGTTAAGTATGAGTGTTTTGATATATGTCTTGAAGTCTTCCAAAAGTATTTTAATACATCTAAATACACTACATGTATATACATTTTAACTGAGTTGTTAAGTCATCGTTAGTCGTTACATGTAAGTGTTGTTTTGAAACCTTTAAGTTAACGATCTCAATTAATGTTGTTAACCCATTGTTTATTATATCTAATGAGATGTTAAATTATTATATTATCATGATATTATGATATATTAATATATCTTAATATGATATATATACATTTAAATGTCGTTACAACGATAATCGTTACATATATGTCTCGTTTCGAAATCCTTAAGTTAGTAGTCTTGTTTATATGTATATAACTTATTGTTAATATACTTATGGAGATACTTACTTATCATAATCTCATGTTAACCATATGTATATCCATATATATATCGTCATGTCATTTTTACAAGTTTTAACGTTCGTGAATCGCCGGTCAACTTGGGTGGTCAATTGTCTATATGAAACATATTTCAATTAATCAAGTCTTAACAAGTTTGAATGCTTAACATGTTGGAAACATTTAATCATGTAAATATCAATCTCAATTAATATATATAAACATGGAAAAGTTCGGGTCACTACAGTACCTACCCGTTAAATAAATTTCGTCCCGAAATTTTAAGCTGTTGAAGGTGTTGACGAATCTTCTGGAAATAGATGCGGGTATTTCTTCTTCATCTGATCTTCACGCTCCCAGGTGAACTCGGGTCCTCTACAAGCATTCCATCGAACCTTAACAATTGGTATCTTGTTTTGCTTAAGTCTTCTAACCTCACGATCCATTATTTCGACGGGTTCTTCGATGAATTGAAGTTTTTCGTTGATTTGGATTTCATCTAACGGAATAGTGAGATCTTCTTTAGCAAAATATTTCTTAAAATTTGAGACGTGGAAAGTGTTATGTACAGCCGCGAGTTGTTGTGGTAACTCAAGTCGGTAAGCTACTGGTCCGACACGATCAATAATCTTGAATGGTCCAATATACCTTGGATTTAATTTCCCTCGTTTACCAAATCGAACAACGCCTTTCCAAGGTGCAACTTTAAGCATGACCATCTCTCCAATTTCAAATTCTATATCTTTTCTTTTAATGTCATCGTAGCTCTTTTGTCGACTTTGGGGGGTTTTCAACCGTTGTTGAATTTGGATGATCTTCTTGGTAGTTTCTTGTATAATCTCCGGACCCGTAATTTGTCTATCCCCCACTTCACTCCAACAAATCGGAGACCTGCACTTTCTACCATAAAGTGCTTCAAACGGCGCCATCTCAATGCTTGAATGGTAGCTGTTGTTGTAGGAAAATTCTGCTAACGGTAGATGTCGATCCTAATTGTTTCCGAAATCAATAACACATGCTCGTAGCATGTCTTCAAGCGTTTGTATCGTCCTTTCGCTCTGCCCATCAGTTTGTGGATGATAGGCAGTACTCATGTCTAGACGAGTTCCTAATGCTTGCTGTAATGTCTGCCAGAATCTTGAAATAAATCTACCATCCCTATCAGAGATAATAGAGATTGGTATTCCACGTCTGGAGACGACTTTCTTCAAATACAGTCGTGCTAACTTCTCCATCTTGTCATATTCTCTTATTGGCAGAAAGTGTGCTGATTTGGTGAGACGATAAACTATTACCCAAATAGTATCAAAACCACTTGCAGTCCTTGGCAATTTAGTGATGAAATCCATGGTAATGTTTTCCCATTTCCATTCCGGGATTTCGGGTTGTTGAAGTAGACCTGATAGTTTCTGATGCTCAGCTTTGACCTTAGAACATGTCAAACATTCTCCTACATATTTAGCAACATCGGATTTCATACCCGGCCACCAAAAATGTTTCTTGAGATCCTTGTACATCTTCCCCGTTCCAGGATGTATTGAGTATCAGGTTTTATGAGCTTCTCTAAGTACCATTTCTCTCATATCTCCAAATTTTGGTACCCAAATCCTTTCAGCCCTATACCGGGTTCCGTCTTCCCGAATATTAAGATGCTTCTCCGATCCCTTGGGTATTTCATCCTTTAAATTTCCCTCTTTTAAAACTCCTTGTTGCGCCTCCTTTATTTGAGTAGTAAGGTTATTATGAATCATTATATTCATAGATTTTACTCGAATGGGTTCTCTGTCCTTCCTGCTCAAGGCATCGGCTACCACATTTGCCTTTCCCGGGTGGTAATGAATCTCAAAGTCGTAATCATTCAACAATTCAATCCACCTACGCTACCTCATATTCAGTTGTTTCTGAATAAATATGTGTTGAAGACTTTTGTGGTCGGTATATATAATACTTTTGACCCCATATAAGTAGTGCCTCCAAGTCTTTAATGCAAAAACAACCGCGCCTAATTCCAAATCATGCGTCGTATAATTTTGTTCGTGAATCTTCAATTGTCTAGACGCATAAGCAATCACCTTCGTTCGTTGCATTAATACACAACCGAGACCTTGCTTTGATGCGTCACAATAAATCACAAAATCATCATTCCCTTCAGGCAATGACAATATAGGTGCCGTAGTTAGCTTTTTCTTCAATAACTGAAACGCTTTCTCTTGTTCATCATTCCATTCAAATTTCTTCCCTTTATGCGTTAATGGAATCAAGGGTTTTGCTATTCTGGAAAAGTCTTGGATGAACATTCTGTAGTAACCAGCTAGTCCTAAAAACTGGCGTATGTGTTTCGGAGTTTTCGGGGTTTCCCACTTTTCAACAGTTTCTATCTTTGCTGGATCCACCTTAATACCTTCTTTGTTCACTATGTGACCGAGGAATTGAACTTCTTCCAACCAAAATGCACACTTTGAAAACTTAGCGTACAATTCTTCTTTCCTCAATACTTCTAACACCTTTCTCAAATGTTCACCGTGTTCTTGGTCATTCTTTGAGTAAATAAGTATGTCATCAATGAAAACAATGACAAACTTGTCAAGGTATGGTCCACACACTCGGTTCATAAGGTCCATGAACACAGCTGGTGCATTAGTTAAACCAAATGGCATGACCATAAACTCGTAATGACCGTAACGTGTTCTGAAAGCAGTCTTTGGAATATCATCTTCTTTCACCCGCATTTGATGATACCCGGAACGTAAGTCAATCTTTGAATAAACAGACGAGCCTTGTAGTTGATCAAATAAGTCGTCGATTCTCGGTAGTGGGTAGCGGTTCTTGATGGTAAGTTTGTTCAACTCTCGGTAGTCGATACACAACCTGAATGTACCATCTTTCTTCTTGACAAATAAAACAGGAGCTCCCCACAGTGATGTGCTTGGTCGAATGAAACCACGCTCTAAAAGTTCTTGTAATTGGCTTTGCAGTTCTTTCATCTCGCTGGGTGCGAGTCTGTAAGGAGCACGAGCTATTGGTGCAGCTCCTGGTACAAGATCTATTTGAAATTCAACGGATCGATGTGGGGGTAATCCCGGTAATTCTTTCGGAAATACATCGGGAAATTCTTTTGCAATGGGAACATCATTGATGCTCTTTTCTTCAGTTTGTACTTTTTCGACATGTGCTAGAACAGCATAGCAACCTTTTCTTATTAGTTTTTGTGCCTACAAATTACTAATAAGATGTAGCTTCGTGTTGCCCTTTTTCTCCGTACACCATTAAGGGTTTTCCTTTTTCTCGTATAATGCGAATTGCATTTTTGTAACAAACGATCTCTGCTTTCACTTCTTTCAACCAGTCCATACCGATTATCACATCAAAACTCCCTAACTCTACAGGTATCAAATCAATCTTAAATGTTTCGCTAACCAGTTTAATTTCTCGATTCCGACATATATTATCTGCTGAAATTAATTTACCATTTGCTAATTCGAGTAAAAATTTACTATCTAAAGGCATCAATGGACAACTTAATTTAGCACAAAAATCTCTACTCATATAGCTTCTATCCGCACCCGAATCAAATAAAACGTAAGCAGATTTATTGTCAATAAGAAACGTACCCGTAACAAGCTCCGGGTCTTCTTGTGCCTCTGCCGCATTAATATTGAAAACTCTTCCGCGGCCTTGTCCATTCGTGTTCTCCTGGTTCGGGCAATTTCTTATAATGTGGCCCGGTTTTCCACATTTATAACAAACTACATTGGCATAACTTGCTCTGACACTACTTGCTCTGCCATTAGTCGTTCCGACACCATTTGTTCCTTTCGTTCTATTAACCCATGGTCCGTAGACCTCACACTTTGCCGCGCTATGACCATTTCTTTTACACTTGTTGCAAAATTTGGTGCAAAACCCCGAGTGATACTTTTCACACCTTTGGCATAGCTGCTTCTGATTGCTGTTGTTGTTGCGGTTATTATTGTTGTTGGGATGATTGTTGTAGTTGCTGTTGTTGTTGTTGTTGTTGTTGTTGTTGTTGTTGTTGTTGTTGGGCCGTTTGTTGTAGTTGCGATTGATGTTGCGATTGTTGGGATAATTGTTGCGATTATTGTTGTAATTGCTGTTGTTGTTGTATTGGTGATTCTTATCACCGTTTTCCTCCCACTTTCTTTTGACTTGCTTCACATTGGCCTCTTCAGCAGTCTGTTCTTTAATTCTTTCTTCAATCTGGTTCACTAGTTTGTGAGCCATTCTACATGCCTGTTGTATGGAGGCGGGCTCGTGTGAACTTATATCTTCTTGGATTCTTTCCGGTAATCCTTTCACAAACGCGTCGATCTTCTCTTTCTCATCTTCGAATGCTCCCGGACACAATAGGCACAATTCTGTGAATCGTCTTTCGTACGTGGTAATATCAAATCCTTGGGTTCGTAACCCTCTAATTTCTGTCTTGAGCTTATTGACCTCGGTTCTGGGACGGTACTTCTCGTTCATCAAGTGCTTGAATACTGACCACGGTAGTGCGTACGCATCCTCTTGTCCCACTTGCTCTAGATAGGTATTCCACCATGTTAACGCAGAACCTGTGAATGTATGCGTAGCGTACTTCACTTTGTCCTCTTCAGTACACTTACTTATGGCAAACACCGATTCGACCTTCTCGGTCCACCGTTTCAATCCGATCGGTCCTTCGGTTCCATCAAATTCCAAAGGTTTGCAGGCAGTGAATTCTTTGTAGGTGCATCCTACACGATTTCCTGTACTGCTAGATCCAAGGTTATTGTTGGTATGTAGCGCAGCCTGTACTGCGGCTATGTTTGAAGCTAGAAAAGTACGGAATTCCTCTTCATTCATATTCACGGTGTGTCGAGTAGTCGGTGCCATTTCCTTCAAAATAGTTAAATGGAACAAGTTAATCATACACAATATTAAGAGTAGTTAATAGTATTTCGTAGCATAATATGAACTCATTTATAAAATCTTTTTCTTCATATTAGCGTTTTATAAGTTTAAATTCGGGTAGTACCTACCCGTTAAGTTCATACTTAGTAGCTAATATACAATTCAACTACTACAATTCTATATGAAAAACTGATTATAATAATATTTCGCGTTCAAACTTTTACACAATATTTTACAAACTTACAATACCGCTTATTTTACATATAGCATGAAATATAGCACACAATAAATTTGATACAAGATGATTGTGAAGATAATTCTAGCTAGTACACAAGTCGTTCAGCAAAGGCAATAAAGACACGTAATTCATACGTCCAGAAACAAGTCATGCATTCTGGTTTTACTAGGATTACTTCCCATCCTTGGTCTTGTGGAACATAACCGTTATGGACGTTGATACGATAGCGTTTTGTAACGTCGTCAAAGGGACGAGGGTTACGTAATGTCCAACAGTCCCGTAATAATCTAAAAACCTCATTTCTTACCCTAATTACCGACTCCGTCACTTGTGGGAACGTTTTGTTTAATAGTTGTAGCCCGATGTTCTTGTTCTCACTTTGGTGAGAAGCGAACATTACTAATCTGTAAGCATAACATGCTTCTTTATGTTGCATGTTAGCCGCTTTTTCTAAATCACGAAGTCCAATATTCGGATATATTGAGTCAAAATAATTTCTTAACCCATTGCATAAAATAGCATTTGGGTTCCCCGCAATATATGCGACAAAGTAAACACATTGTAACTTATGGATTTCCCAATGTGATATCCCCCATCTTTCGAACGAAAGCCTTTTATAAACCAAGGCATTCTTGGAACGTTCTTCGAATGTCTTACAAACTGATCTCGCCTTAAATAGTTGTGCCGAAGAATTCTGACTGACTCTAGACAAGATTTCATCAATCATGTCTCCGGGTAGGTCTCTTAAAATATTGGGTTGTCTATCCATTTTGTGTTTTTATACTGTAAAATAGACAAGAGTTAGATTCATAAAAAAAAATACTTATTAATACAAGCAATTTTTACATATATCATAAAGCATAAGCACACTATATTACATATATTACACCACACGAATACAACTATCTTATTCCGACTCGCTTGTTTCTTCTTATTCGGTTTTGGTTCGTTTTGCCAAGTTTCTAGGGATATATGATGTTCCCCTAATACGAGTCGTCGTTTTCCACATTGGTTTAGAAAAACCTGGTGGTTTAGAGGTTCCCGGGTCATTGTTACAACTTAAGGACTTCGGGGGTTGACGATACATATAAAGTTCATCGGGGTTGGAATTAGATTTCTCTATTTTTATGCCCTTTCCCTTATTATTTTCTTTTGCCTTTTTAAATTCAGTTGGGGTAATTTCTATAACATCATCGGAATTCTCGTCAGAATCCGATTCATCGGAGAATTGGTAATCCTCCCAATATTTTGCTTCCTTAGTGGAAACACCATTGACCATAATTAACCTTGGTCGGTTGGTTGAGGATTTTATTTTACTCAACCGTTTTATTATTTCCCCCACCGGTTCTATTTCTTCATCCGGTTCCGATTCTTCTTCCGGTTCCGATTCTTCTTCTGGTTCCGACTCTTCTTCCGGTTCCTCTTCGGGAACTTGTGAATCAGTCCACGAATCATTCCAATTTACATTTGACTCTTCATTATTATTAGGTGAGTCAATGGGACTTGTTCTAGAGGTAGACATCTATCACATAATATCAAACGCGTTAAGAGATTAATATATCACATAATATTCACATGTTAAAAATATATAGTTTCCAACAAAATTTGTTAAGCAATCATTTTTCAAGTAAACACGGTCGAAGTCCAGACTCACTAATGCATCCTAACAAACTCGATAAGACACACTAATGCAAAATTCTGGTTCTCTACGACCAACGCTCGGATACCAACTGAAATGTCCCGTTCTTATTGATTAAAAACGTTCCATATTAATTGATTTCGTTGCGAGGTTTTGACCTCTATATGAGACGTTTTTCAAAGACTGCATTCATTTTAAAACAAACCATAACCTTTATTTCATCAATAAAGGTTTAAAAAGCTTTACGTAGATTATCAAATAATAATAATCTAAAATATCCTATTTACACACGACCATTACATAATGATTTACAATACAAATATGTTACAACAAAATAAGTTTCTTGAATGCAGTTTTTACACAATATCATACAAGCATGGACTCCAAATCTCGTCCTTATGTAAGTATGCGACAGCGGAAGCTCTTAATAATTACCTGAGAATAAACATGCTTAAAACGTCAACAAAAATGTTGGTGAGTTATAGGTTTAACCTATATATATCAAATCGTAACAATAGACCACAAGATTTCATATTTTAATACACATCCCATACATAGAGATAAAAATCATTCATATGGTGAACACCTGGTAACCGACATTAACAAGATGCATATATATAAGAATATCCCCATCATTCCGGGACACCCTTCGGATATGATATAAATTTCGAAGTACTAAAGCATCCGGTACTTTGGATGGGGTTTGTTAGGCCCAATAGATCTATCTTTAGGATTCGCGTCAATTAGGGTGTCTGTTCCCTAATTCTTAGATTACCAGACTTAATAAAAAGGGGCATATTCGATTTCGATAATTCAACCATAGAATGTAATTTCACGTACTTGTGTCTATTTTGTAAATCATTTATAAAACCTGCATGTATTCTCATCCCAAAAATATTAGATTTTAAAAGTGGGACTATAACTCACTTTCACAGATTTTTACTTCGTCAAGAAGTAAGACTTGGCCACTGTTGATTCACGAACCTATAACAATATATACATGTATATTAAAGTATGTTCAAAATATATTTACAACACTTTTAATATATTTTGATGTTTTAAGTTTATTAAGTCAGCTGTCCTCGTTAGTAACCTACAACTAGTTGTCCACAGTTAGATGTATAGAAATAAATCGATAAATATTATCTTGAATCAATCCACGACCCAGTGTATACGTATCTCAGTATTGATCACAACTCAAACTATATATATTTTGGAATCAACCTCAACCCTGTATAGCTAACTCCAACATTCACATATAGAGTGTCTATGGTTGTTCCGAAATATATATAGATGTGTCGACATGATAGGTCGAAACATTGTATACGTGTCTATGGTATCTCAAGATTACATAATATACAATACAAGTTGATTAAGTTATGGTTGGAATAGATTTGTTACCAATTTTCACGTAGCTAAAATGAGAAAAATTATCCAATCTTGTTTTACCCATAACTTCTTCATTTTAAATCCGTTTTGAGTGAATCAAATTGCTATGGTTTCATATTGAACTCTATTTTATGAATCTAAACAGAAAAAGTATAGGTTTATAGTCGAAAAAATAAGTTACAAGTCGTTTTTGTAAAGGTAGTCATTTCAGTCGAAAGAACGACGTCTAGATGACCATTTTAGAAAACATACTTCCACTTTGAATTTAACCATAATTTTTGGATATAGTTTCATGTTCATAATAAAAATCATTTTCTCATAATAACAACTTTTAAATCAAATTTTATCATAGTTTTTAATTAACTAACCCAAAACAGACCGCGGTGTTACTACGACGGCGTAAATCCGATTTTACGGTGTTTTTCGTGTTTCCAGGTTTTAAATCATTAAGTTAGCATATCATATAGATATAGAACATGTGTTTAGTTAATTTTAAAAGTCAAGTTAGAAGGATTAACTTTTGTTTGCGAACAAGTTTAGAATTAACTAAACTATGTTCTAGTGATTACGAGTTTAAACCTTAGAATAAGATAGTTTTATATATATGAATCGAATGATGTTATGAACATCATTACTACCTCAAGTTTAGTAGGTAAACCTACTGGAAGTGACAAGAAATAATCTAGCTTCAAAGGATCTTGGATGGCTTGAAAGTTCTTGAAGTAGGATCATGACACAAAAACAAGTTCAAGTAAGATTTTTACTCGAATTAAGATAGTTTATAGTTATAGAAATTGAATCAAAGTTTGAATATGAATATTACCTTGAATAAGAAAGATAACCTACTGTATATAACAAAGGTTTCTTGATCTTAGATGATTACTTGGAATGGATTAGAAAGCTTGGAAGTAAATTAGTAAACTTGAAGGGATTTTTGAAGTGTTCTTGAAGTGTTCTTCCTATGATGATTATAGCTTGATTCTTGAAGTGATTTTTGATGAAGATGATGATTAACTACTGGAAAAATACGTTCATAATAGTGTGTGTGTGTGTGTGTGTTGAGAGAGAATTAGAAAGAGAATTGGAAGTGAAATGGAGTGAATGATGAGTGGTAATTGGTGAGTGGTGAGTGGGGTTAAAAGGAGTTCTAGTTAGTTGACTAGCTCATGGTAGAAGTTAAAATTGATTAGTCATACATGACATAATCAAGAGTGGAATCCCATGCTAGTTCCTATTGGTATATACCCATAGTAAGTACATTTTGAAGCTGTGTATAATACGGGTAAGAATACGACTAGAATTCTTGATGAAAGAAAAGAATGGGAAAGTAACTGTAACCATTTCCGTTAAGTATGAGTGTTTTGATATATGTCTTGAAGTCTTCCAAAAGTATTTTAATACATCTAAATACACTACATGTATATACATTTTAACTGAGTCGTTAAGTCATCGTTAGTCGTTACATGTAAGTGTTATTTTGAAACCTTTAAGTTAACGATCTCAATTAATGTTGTTAACCCATTATTTATTATATCTAATGAGATGTTAAATTATTATATTATCATGATATTATGATATATTAATATATCTTAATATGATATATATATACATTTAAATATCGTTACAACGATAATCGTTACATATATGTCTCGTTTCGAAATCCTTAAGTTAGTAGTCTTGTTTATATGTATATAACTTATTGTTAATATACTTATGGAGATACTTACTTATCATAATCTCATGTTAACCATATGTATATCCATATATATATCGTCATGTCATTTTTACAAGTTTTAACGTTCGTGAATCGCCGGTCAACTTGGGTGGTCAATTGTCTATATGAAACATATTTCAATTAATCAAGTCTTAACAAGTTTGATTGCTTAACATGTTGGAAACATTTAATCATGTAAATATCAATCTCAATTAATATATATAAACATGGAAAATTTCGGGTCACTACAGACTCCACGGCCAGACATGCAGCAAACACAGCGGAAGCATACCTCTTAAGGACCTGAGAATAACAACACGCAAAAACAGGTCAACAAATAATGTTGGTGAATCTACAGGTTTAAAGTAACGTAACAATGTCTGAAAAATAGTTATCAGAAAAATAATTTAATTTCATTAACCACAAGATTCTATCGCAAGCATAAACCGAGCACCTGAATACTAGCATTAACCCGAGTATAGAAACCACTACACCCGACCTTACCTCGTAAAATGTTATACATTGTTCAGATGTATTAAATGTTCAAAGTAAATGCACCACTGCTTTTATAGTGGGTGAGGTTGTCAACCTAACGGATCCGTCCATCTAAATTGTGCCTACCAAATGGTATTAAAAGTATTCAAGCTAGAGGCTTTTTGGACAAACTCAATATGCATATGTATAGTACTCATATCAATATAAAGCATTTGAAAATGTAAATATAACAGCGTGTATTCTCATCCCTGAAAACATGTAAAAAGCGAGACTGTAGACTCCCCTTTGAATAAGCTCGGAATGAAAGACAAATGACTTGTACGGTTTAGACCCGAGTAATGTAACCTAAGTATACGTATGTAGGTTGGTCAATATATGTATCTTATATAAGTGTGGTTTCATAGTGTACGTTGTCTTATTGCTCGACCCGACGCGATTTAAAGTAAAAGTCAACTATATCATGCAAGTCAAACAAAGTCAACCGAAGTCAAACTGAAAGTCAAACTTGGTCAATGTGGTCAAATAAAGTCAACATCAGTAGGTTCATGTCAAATATTGGTCAACATGTCAAACCTAAGTCATACAATACGTTTTAGGTCATGAATAATCATTTTCACAATTTCAGTTTATCGTCATGCACCAAATTTACGAACACGTAGCACACTTAGCACAATATATCATAGTACAAAATTCAAGTAAATATGACAAACTGCAGATCATAATTAGACTCAAAATAGATTCCAAAAAGTCTGGCCAGGGACTCATACGACAATTAAAAGTCAGGAATAAGAAGGAATACATTTGGGGTTTTCCAGGTCAGTTTCTGACCGCGCACTGATTTCATTTCGGCTATAACCGGAGTTAGAAACATGAAATTGATACAAGACCAGTGACCATAGTTCAAGGACAAATCAAAGTAACACATATAAAAAATCTAGCCACTTTTGTTTAGCCAATTTGTACAGTTTATTCGTGCAAGTTGATCATTCAGTTTTCAGCTCAAACCAGAATTCACATAAAGTATGGCTCTATTGTGCCCATTGCATAAGGTTTAAGAGATTGACATAAACTAACAATAAATCACATATCATATTAAGTTTCATTTTCCAGAAGCATACATTCTCAATAAATATACAAAATTCACAAAGTACAAAACCGTGTTCAATTTACAGATTCGATTCCCATTTTGTTAGTCACATTCGCATACGATTATCCGAAGATCTAGATACAATTAGCCTATGATATCTACATGAAAGATGAAGTAATTTTTGTCTACTTTTCAAATATGCAAAGCTTCAATCACAAAAGTTAGCACATTTTATCATACAAGGTTATTTTCATGCAAGTGATGTATAAAACTACATTTACACTAATTCTAGCATACCTCGGGCTATACATAAGCAAACGACATGATATCCTAGTCTAACTTGAGTGTTTTTAAATTATCTTTCCAGTGGTATAATTCTCACATTCCAATTCGTTTTCTATCAATACCATATTTCTGATCAAACAACAAAAACACAACGATAATTCAAATCGACATAACTTAATCATACGGAAACGAAATCAAGCGAATCCAAAGCCTAAAATCAATAGTTTTTCGCAAGGAATCTGATTATAACATAATAATTAGCATTTGAAAAACTTAATTTTTCTGATCAAACAAATACAAATTCGTTTTTAAACCCTAGCGCATCAAACAATCAAAATAACGATTACAATTAACACGTACGCGTATGGGCTTGAGCAATTGACAACATAACTATGAAACTTTATAAAAATCAGACTTTTAAGAATTAGGGTTCATGCAATTATACCTTTGATCGCTAAATTAAATACACCAACGCGTAGAGGAGATCGAGAATTGCAACTTTCGTGTTCAAGGTTTTATCAAAAGATCAAAAATTGAAGGTGATGATGATGGTGATGTTGGGCGACGATGGGGAGGAGCCAGGGAGAGATCGACTGCAGTTTTTGTGTAAGGGTTTACTAATTTTAGGTTAATACTTCTATTTATACTAACCCTAGTTTCACAAATTAGCACATAAGCCCCTAAACTTACAAAAATTGAAACATAAGGGGGTGAGGGGGAGGGGTCGGCTGAATGGGGCCCACCATGGGTTCCCGGGTTCTCATTTTGCAATTTCGTGTATTCGTGGTCCGTTTTAAGTGTCGTTTAGTCGTACCGAAGGCCCGGAACGCTAATCCGATCGTTAAACGCAACCAATCGCTTAATTTATTATAAACCCAATAAATTAAATATTTTAAAAAGTTAATAATTAATTAAATTAATTATTAAAATAAACCCGAGCGTTTCGCTGCTCAAAAAGCTATTATCAAAATCGTATCGTTTTTATCGTATTTCATTATCCGAAATATTTATTTGAATTAATATCAACCCATATCAATTATTGAAACCCTCCAAAGGTCAAGTACGCATTTAATACACGTAAACACATAAAAGTTAAATAATCGCCGTTAAATAAACTAACGGAAGGTTAACGAAAGTAACGGAAAAATCAGGGTTGTTACATTGATATTGGTTCCGTTTCACTCCATTTTTCCCATAATCGTCGTTTCTAGTTCGGGTTGGATCGAGGTCGTTGCTGCTGTAGCCCACTATGTCAATATCGAAAAATGAGGTTTTCTGTTGTGGTCTCTTGAGGGCTCTTCAACCGCCCGTACGGTAGTTTGGTCTTTATTACGGGGCTTCTTCGGTTTGCTGGTCTAGGGGAGGTGTTCTTGGGTTTCTTGGTGGACGGACTAGCTGGTTTGTTGTTGATCAGATTTTGCTCTTTGGGTTGGATTGGTGAGGTAGTGGATCGGGTGGTCTTTCCTAAGCATGGCCGAGCTCGGGGGGTTGTATATTGATATGTTTAGATTTTGGCAGGAATGCAGATGGGCCGGGTTATGAAAGTTCATGGTTTTTATTATTTTTGGGGAATGTCTGCTCACAATCTAATGTAGTTGTGTATTGTCAATGTTTTTATGTATTGGGTTCGATCACAATGTTTGTATGTATTGGGTTCGATCACGAACCTCATATCATCGATCAACTGTGTAATTTGTATTCTGCTGTCTGATCTTTATGATCTATATATATATATATATATATATATATATATATATATATATATATATATATATATATATATATATATATATATATATATATATATATATATATATATATATATATATATATATATATATATTTATTTTCGCCAATAAAATAAAATAAAATAAAATTTTCTATTTTTCAAAAAAATAAATTAACATTAACAATAATTAAAACATTAATTGACTAGTACTCCGTATCTATACTATCTTATAAAAGACTATTTTGATGACATCATTAAACAATATTTTTCCTTCTTTAAAAAAAATCAAAAGAAAAAAGAAAAATTTTGAGATTGGGTTAGTGATGTCATCAAGAAAAATTAATATATTTATAATTTTATAATTTATAATTATAATTATAATTAAGAAAAATTCACAAACAAATAAACAAAAAAAATTGTTTTTAAATTTCAATATACTGTGTGATTTTTAATCTATACTATCTTATAAAAGACTATTTTGATGACATCATTAAACAATATTTTTCCTTCTTTAAAAAAAATCAAAAGAAAAAAGAAAAATTTTGAGATTGGGTTAGTGATGTCATCAAGAAAAATTAATATATTTATAATTTTATAATTTATAATTATAATTAAGAAAAATTCACAAACAAATAAACAAAAAAAATTGTTTTTAAATTTCAATATACTGTGTGATTTTTAATTTTTAATAATTGCCAAATGCACACTGCTCAAAAATCACGCCTCTCTTTTAATTGGCTCTTTTTAGGAACTAGAATTCATCTCCAGCTTGCACCACCGCCCAAAATTTAAACAACCCTAACTCTGTGTTTATTGAATCTTCTTCATCTTACGTAACTAGGTTTTCCATACCATTCTTCTTCTTCTTCTCTATACCAATTCCAATTGTTGAAGAGAAATAGGAAACACTCGTGAAAAAGGTACTCCGTATCTTCTTTTATTTTCATTCTTTATTTCTTTTTACAATTCACTCACTAGGGTTGTTGGGGTTTGTTATCTCTGTAACTTCATCTTCGTTCCCATTAGCTATTTATGTTTATACGGTGGTATTTTTATGCTCATATGGTGAACGGTTAGATTACAATATGTATTTTATTGAATCAACATATTAATCCTTAATTCTTTCCTATTTTACGCATTCCATTTTCAGGAATCATCATCAACCTATGTCAGATCTGTTTACACCTTAAAAAGAGGGAGTGAAACCGGTATGTATTTGGTAGGTTACGAGCAATTAATTTTAGTTGTTAATGTTCATTGTGATTATAAAGAAAAATGAAGAACGGTTGTTTTCATATATTGCAGGTTTTAACCCAAGTAGGTATACATATGTATGCAAGTTGTGAATTTTTAAGAGGATTTCAGGTATAGTAAATGACTATATTTGATAATGTTAAATACGAACATATATTTCATAGCATTATTCCTCAAGAAAGACAAGCTTTTAGTTGCAATTGTTCTATTTAAAAAGGATATTCGTTTAAATAATAAAAGGTGAAGACAAAAGACAGATTCGACGAATTAAAGACGTAAATGACCAAAAAGCTCAAAAGTACAAAATACAATCAAAGAGGTTCCAATTATTGATAAGAAACGTCTCGAAATTACAAGAGTACAAGATTCAAAACGCAAAGTACAAAATATAAAATTGTACGTAAGGACGTTCGAAAATCCGGAACCGGGATCAGAGTCAACTCTCAACGCTCGACGCAACGGACTAAAAATTACAAGTCAACTATGCACATAAATATAATATAATATTTAAATAATTATTATAATTATTTAATATATTATATTTATTTATAAACCGTCGGCAAGAAAGACTCTAAAGCTGTGAGCTGTATTTTCAAACTCCGCGACTCGCGGAGTTTGAAGGCAAAAAATGCCGCGAGTCGCGGAGCCCCAATTTCTGAAACTGCCTATAAAGCTCGCGCATTCTGATCGTAAAAATCATCTTTTTTTTTCTTCTTCTCTCATAATACTACGTAAATATTTATATTTATATTTTAATTTTAATTTTAATTTTAATCCTAATAATAAGGGTATGTTAGCGAATATTGTAAGGGTGTAAGTCGAAATTCTGTCCGTGTAACGCTACGCTATTTTTAATCATTGTAAGTTATGTTCAACCTTTTTACATTAATGTCTCGTAGCTAAGTTATTATTATGCTTATTTAATCCGAAGTAATCATGATGTTGGGCTAATTACTAAAATTGGGTAATTGGGCTTTGTACCATAATTGGGGTTTGGATAAAAGAACGACACTTGTGGAAATTAGACTATGGGCTATTAATGGGTTTTATATTAACTAAACAATACCTTGTTAATTTAATATACAAACTTATAATTTGACGTATTTATATATAACCACATACGCTTGACTGGGTACGGTGGGCGGGATATCTATAAATACCAATAATTATTCATTTTACCGGATACGGAACTGGATTGATAGTTAATAGACTTGTTGAAACAGGGGTGAATTACATTCAAGGGTAATTGGTGTAATTGTTAACAAAGTAGTAAAACCTTGGTTTACACGCAGTCGATAACCTGGTGTATTCATTAAACAAAGTATTAAAACCTTGTTACAATTCGAATCCCCAATTAGTTGGAATATTTGACTTCGGGAATAAGAATAATTTGACGAAGGCTTTCGCTCTTTATATTTATGACTGATGGACTATTATGGACAAATCCGTATGGACATATTAAATAATCCAGGACAAAGGACAATTAACTCATGGGCTTAAAATCAACACGTCAAACATCATGATTACGGAAGTTTAAATAAGCATAATTCTTTTATTTCATATTTAATTTCCTTTATTTTATATTTAATTGCACTTCTAATTATCGCATTTTTATTGTTATTGTATTTGATTGCACTTTTAATTATTGTACTTTTTAATTATCGCAAGTTTATTTTATCGCACTTTTATTATTCGCAATTTCATTTTCGTTATTTACTTTACGCTTTAAATTAAGTCTTGTATTTATTATTTTACATTTGGTTTTAACTGCGACTAAAGTTTTAAAAATCGACAAACCGGTCATTAAACGGTAAAAACCCCCCTTTATAATAATAATATTACTTATATATATATTTGTATTTTTATAAAAGTAAACTAATATAGCGTTAAACTTTATTTAAAAAGATTCCCTGTGGAACGAACCGGACTTACTAAAAACTACACTACTGTACGATTAGGTACACTGCCTATAAGTGTTGTAGCAAGGTTTAAGTATATCCATTCTCTAAATAAATAAATATCTTGTGTAAAATTGTATCGTATTTAATAGTATTTTCTTGTAAAATTTAATAGTATTTTATATACACCTCGCTAAACAACAAGTATTTTTGGCACCGCTACCGGGGAAACTCTTAAACGCCAGAAGCGCAACGCTAAAAGAAAAAAAAAAGATTTTTAGTTTAGTTTTATTAAATTTCGTTTTTATAAAAATACGTTTTAAATATTCGAAAATATAAAAATAAAAAAACAAAAATATAAATACTTTTAGGAGTTTGATAAATATTTAAGTTTTATAAAGTTTCTTTAGTTTGTAAAAATATAAGTTTTATTTAATTTATTTTATAAATATATTTTATAAATATAAAAAACCGAAAAAAAAAAGAAAAAAAAATATAAATATACATAAATCTATTTTTTTTTGTTATAAAGTATTTTATTTTTATCTTAGTTATTTAAGATAAGTTTTATTTTATATAAATATTTTAATTAGATAATATAAACAGAAAATATAAAAACATAATTATTATTATGGAACCCCGCGACTCGCGGGGTTTGCTGCATCGATTACCGCGACTCGCGGAGCTTTTCTGACACGCGACAGAACCCTAATTCAGCATTAATTACGGGTAATTATTAATTATTATTATTATTTAACCCTAATTATTATTATTATTATTATTATTAGTTTTATTTTAACTTTTACTTTTTATTTAATTTATGTATTTAGTATTAATTAGTTTAATTAATTTATAAAATTAGTAGTTTTAATAAATAAATAATATAAAAATAATATTTTTATAAAAATTGTACTTTTTACAACTTTTTGTATATTTTTATATTTTATCCCTTTTTAATTGTTTTAGCATAATATTTGTATTTTTAGCTCATATTTAGTTTGAAAACTTAGTTTTTGCCATAGTTATTTTTACTTCTAGATTTTTAGGCTTTGCCGTAGAATTCCTTAAGTGCTTTTTCTTTAGACTAAGATTTAGGTACTTTAGAATTTTGCGACACCTTTTTAAGTTTTAGTTTCTTTTTAAGTTATTTTCATTTGGGATTTAGTTTTTCTTGTAAGCTTTAATATTTTTAGACGACTTTTACCTATGTATCAATTATCATTCCAATTAGTAATCTCAATTTGCGATTATAATTTTATGTTAGTTGTAGTAATAAGGTTAGGTTAGTCAAGTATTTTTAAGTTTTATAAGTTTCTTTTATTTTTCCGTCACCTTTTATTTTTCAACCATTTTTCTTTTTCGATCTTTTTCCGACGAACTCTTTTTCTTTCTTATTTCTCGCTATTCTAGTTTTAGGACATAGATTTTTATTCTACTTCTTATCTAAATTTCTTAAAATTACGAAAATTTATTTTAAGTGGTTAAATTGATAGACATCAAAATTTTCTGGTTCGTAGTAATAGTTGGATTTGTACGTGGACCGGGTTATTGGAGCCAAACAGTCCTCAATTATATTGAGACCAAACGAATCCTGCCCCTCTGCTGCATCTTTTGGCTATTCGAAACGTGAGCAAAATCAGAAAAGTCTATTGATTGGATAACTTATAATAATTTTTCTTTCCTTTTAAAAACTAATAGGATATTCAGTGAATGCACCGAGCAAGACGTTCACCACCTTTTGTACGTTCACCACCTGTAACTAGATCAAGACATTTAGCAAATATTACTGCCGTTGATTTTTCTTTAGAATCGTCATCCAGTCGACCCAGTACTTCATTTCAAATTTCCGATAATCCATTTTTTGAACCCGACCTCACAATTGAGAATCCGGAGAATATTCAGGAACGGTTCGTAGATCCTGAACCACTAAACTTTCCTCCGAAACCACCAATCATTCAAACAGAGATTGTTGAGGAACGAACCATTAAATCAGAATCCTCTAGTGATTCCGATTCAACAAATTCAATTATGGAGAATCTGGAACCTTTTAGTATGGAAGACCGAATGAGAGCTAAACGCACTGGCCAAGGTCACGCAATTACTCATCCAGACATTAATGCGCCAGATTATGAAATCAAAGGACAAATTCTACACATGGTGACTAATCAATGCCAATTTAGTGGTGCGCCAAAGGAAGATCCAAATGAACATTTACGTACCTTTAATAGGATCTGCACACTATTTAAAATCCGAGAAGTGGAGGATGAACAGATATATCTCATGTTATTTCCCTGGACTTTAAAGGGAGAAGCCAAAGATTGGTTGGAATCGTTACCTGAAGGGGCGATCGATACATGGGATGTTTTAGTTGACAAATTTCTTAAACAATTCTTTCCTGCATCTAAAGCCGTAAGACTTCAAGCAGAAATTGTTACGTTTACACAGAAGCCAAATGAAACTCTATATGAGGCATGGACAAGATATGGAAAGTTGTTAAGAGGATGTCCGCAACATGGTTTAGACACCTGTCAAATAGTACAAATATTCTACCAAGGATGCGACATCACTACAAGGAAAGACATAGATATAGCAGCTGGTGGCTCTATTATGAAGAAAACCGAAACTGATGCTTACAAAATTATTGATAACACTGCTTCCCACTCACACGAGTGGCACCAAGAAAAAGATATCGTTAGATCATCTAAAGCAGCTAGAGCCGATTCTAGCCATGACTTAGATTCCATTTCCGCAAAGATAGATGCTGTGGAGAGACGAATGGAAAAGATGACTAAAGATATTCACTCAATACGAATTAGTTGTGAGCAGTGTGGAGGACCACATTTGACAAAAGATTGTCTCAGTATTGAATTAACAATGGAACAAAGAGAGAATATTTCATACATAAACCAAAGGCCTGGAAATAATTATCAGAATAATTATCAACCGCCAAGACCGATTTACAATCAAAACCAGAATTATAACAGAAATATTCCATACAACAACCAACAAGGTCCTAGCAATCAACAAGTATCCAATAATACTTACAATCAGCAAAGACCTAATTTTCAAAACAAACCACCACAACAAACCGATGATAAAAAGCCGAATTTAGAAGATATGATGACGAAGCTAGTTGAAACTCAAACGCAGTTTTTCACATCTCAAAAACAAACCAATGAACAAAATGCTCAAGCATTTAGAAATCAACAAGCTTCTATTCAAAATCTGGAACAAGAAGTAAGTAACCTAGCAAGGTTAATAGGTGAAAGAAAACCGGGAAGTCTACCTAGTGATACAAATGCTAACCCCCGGAATGAAACAGCTAAAGCCATTACCACAAGAAGTGGTACAATGCTTAAACCACCTGAAATACCTGTAACTTCTGATGAAGCTATTCCTACTCCACAAGAACCACAACCTGATCAAGATCAGGAAAAAGAACCAATAGTTGAAAAGGTTAATGAAGATAACACAGTTAAGGCTAAACCTTATGTTAAACCATACCAACCACCACTTCCTTACCCGAGTAAAATGAAGAAAGAGAAACTTGAAGCCGAGCAATCCAAATTCTTAGATATGTTTAAACAGATAAATGTAAATCTTCCTTTCATTGATGTGATTTCAGGAATGCCTAGATATGCTAAATTCTTGAAAGATCTAATCTCAAATAGAAAGAAAATGGAAGAACTCTCGGCTGTTACTATGAATGCTAATTGTCCAGCAGTGCTGTTGAATAAGATACCAGAAAAACTATCTGATCCAGGAAGTTTCACAATTCCATGTTTTCTGGGTAGTCTTAGTTCAATAGAAGCATTGGCAGACTTAGATGCTAGTATAAATCTAATGCCGTATTCACTATACGCTAAACTAGACCTTGGAGAATTGAAACCAACAAGAATAAGCATACAACTAGCCGATAGATCAATAAAATATCCTAGAGGGATAATGGAGAACATGCTAGTTAAAGTTGGTACTTTAGTATTTCCAGTAGATTTTGTTGTTTTGGACATGGAAGAAGATTCTCAAGTTCCTCTCATATTAGGAAGACCATTCTTAAACACGACTAAAGCAATGATAGACGTGTTCAGTAAGAAATTGACCCTAAGTATAGAGAACGAGAGTGTTACCTTTTCAGTTGATAGAGCAATGCAACAATCGCAATCTGCAGATGATACATGTTATTATATTCAAACTATAGATGCACATGCAGAATTATTAGAAGAATTTCCAGAATTACAAGGAACAGGAGAATGTTCTTTAGGAGAAGGTAATGAACCAATTGATGAAGCTGAAATGTTAGCTACACTTATAGCTAATGGATATGAACCAACAACAGAAGAAATTCAAATGCTAAAAGAAGAAGATAGATATCGATACAAATCATCGATAGAAGAACCTCCGAAATTAGAGTTAAAGCCACTTCCAAACCATTTGGAATACGCTTATTTACATGGTGAATCTGAATTACCTGTAATAATATCGTCTTCTCTTACTAAAAATGAGAAATCACAACTCATTTCTGTGTTGAAAGCTCATAAACCAGCCATTGCATGGAAGATTCATGATATTAAAGGAATAAGTCCTTCGTATTGTACACATAAAATCCTTATGGAAGAAGGTCATAAAACGTATGTGCAACGCCAACGAAGAATAAATCCTAATATGCAAGATGTAGTTAAGAAAGAGATTATTAAACTGCTAGATGCAGGTTTAATTTATCCAATTTCTGATAGTCCATGGGTAAGCCCAGTTCAATGCGTGCCTAAGAAGGGTGGCATGACTGTCATTACAAATGAGAAAAATGAGCTTATTCCTACTAGGACTGTAACAGGATGGCGTGTGTGTATTGATTATAGAAAATTAAATGACGACACCAGAAAATATCACTTACCCTTACCTTTCATTGACCAAATGTTGGAAAGATTAGCCGGAAATAGTTACTATTGTTTTATAGATGGATTTTCTGGATATTTTCAAATTCCAATAGCACCCGAAGACCAAGAGAAAACCACATTCACGTGCCCTTATGGTACTTTTGCTTACAAACGCATGCCATTTGGACTTTGCAACGCCCCTGCAACCTTTCAAAGGTGTATGATAGCGATTTTTCACGACATGATAGAAGAATGCATGGAAGTTTTCATGGATGACTTTTCAGTCTTCGGTGATACATTTGAATCATGTCTAGTTAATCTTGAACGAATGCTTATTAGATGCGAACAATCAAATCTAGTACTTAATTGGGAGAAATGCCATTTCATGGTTAAAGAAGGCATCATTCTTGGTCATAAAATTTCAAAAGAAGGAATTGAAGTGGATAGAGCTAAAGTAGATGTAATTGCTAAACTTCCACATCCCACCAATGTTAGAGGAGTTAGGAGTTTTTAGGGCATGCCGATTTTTACCGACGTTTCATAAAAGATTTTTCAAAAATTGCCACTCCTATGAATAAACTCCTAGAAAAGGATGCTCCATTCATCTTTTCAGATGAGTGTATCAAATCTTTTAATATTCTTAAAGAAAAACTCACTAATGCGCCGATCATGATAACACCAAATTGGAATCTACCATTTGAACTAATGTGCGATGCAAGTGATTTTGCAATGGGAGCCGTTTTAGGACAAAGGATTGAAAAACGATTTCAACCTATATATTATGCTAGTAAGACGTTACAAGGAGCACAAACGAACTATACAACTACTGAAAAAGAACTCCTTGCTATTGTCTTTGCTTTTGACAAATTTCGATCATATCTCGTTCTAGCAAAAACGGTGGTCTACACCGACCATTCTGCTCTTAGATACCTATTTTCAAAACAAGATGCTAAACCAAGATTAATCCGTTGGATCTTACTCTTACAAGAGTTTGATATTGAAATACGAGATAAAAGGGGAGCAAAAAATCTCGCCGCTGATCATCTTTCTCGTCTTGAAAATCCCGAATTAGAAGTTCTAAATGAATCGGCCATACAAGACAACTTTCCTGATGAATATCTATTGAAGATAGATTATAAAGAAATTCCATGGTTTGCAGACTATGCAAACTACTTAGTTTGTGGATTCCTTGAAAAAGGATTATCGTACCAAAAACGAAAGAAATTCTTCAGTGATATAAAACACTATTTTTGGGAAGATCCACATTTGTTTAAAAGTTGTCCCGATGGATTAATACGCCGATGTGTATTTGGAGATGAAGCTAGTAAAATTTTAAGCCATTGTCACACAGGACCAACAGGAGGGCATTATGGGCCTCAACTAACAGCAAGAAAAGTTTATGATGCTGGATTCTATTGGCCTACAATTTACAAAGACGCACACCTTCTTTGCAAATCCTGTGATGCTTGTCAAAGGACCGGAAAAATAAGTCAACATGATGAAATGCCACAAAATGTCATCCAAGTATGTGAAGTATTTGACATTTGGGGTATTGACTTTATGGGTCCATTTCCAAAATCTCATAATAATCTATATATACTCGTAGCCATTGATTATGTATCCAAATGGGCGGAAGCACAAGCTCTCCCAACTAACGATGCACGAGTTGTAGTCAACTTTTTAAAACGTCTTTTTTCAAGGTTTGGAACACCGAAAGCTTTAATAAGTGATCGGGGTACTCATTTCTGTAATAATCAACTTGAGAAAGTTCTTAAAAGATATGGAGTAACTCATAAAATCTCCACCGCATATCATCCACAAACAAGTGGACAAGTTGAAAATACCAACCGAGCTTTAAAACGTATTCTAGAGAAAACCGTAGGATCAAACCCGAAGGAATGGTCCATTAAATTGGAGGATGCACTCTGGGTTTTTAGAACAGCCTACAAAACTCCAATTGGAACCACACCTTTTAGACTTGTTTATGGAAAAGCATGTCATCTTCCAGTAGAAATTGAACACAAAGCATTTTGGGCTTTGAAGACATGTAATCTTGATATACATGAAGCCGGACGTCTACGATTAAGTCAACTAAACGAATTAGAAGAATTAAGACATGAAGCATACGAAAATTCGTTAATCTATAAAGAAAGAACGAAGATATGGCATGATAAAAGAATCAGAAGTTCAAAAGAATTTAAAGAAGGAGACAGAGTTCTTCTTTTCAATTCACGATTCAAGCTATTTCCTGGAAAATTGAAATCAAGATGGTCTGGACCATTCATAGTAAAAAGAGTTTTCCCATACGGAACGATAGAATTAATAAATTCAAATGGGATTGAATTTAAAGTTAATGGTCACAGAGTTAAACACTACATACATAGTCCGATGGAAGTCGACAACGAAGTTAATCACAATTTCGACACCACAGCTAACTAAGTGTGGGGAGAATCAAGTTTTTAAAGGATAATATGTATTTCTGTTAGAGTTAGATTGTCTGTTTTCGTGTAGTTCTCGAAAATGGAACCCGAATGGTCTTTCCCTAGCAGACCCTAAAGAACTAGTCTTCTCCCCCCATTCTGAATTTTTATTTTTTTTAGGTTTTTACAAAATGAAGACTACCTGTGAACTAAACCATGGTCTAATGCTACACGCTTTGATCACTAAACGTAATAATGACATACTTCCGAGTGAATTAGTATCAGTAATCAGAGAAAGAATGGACGGAGTTAGAAAAGAATCCAGATGCGAAGATAATAAGTTACAATTTGGTAAAGAAAAATCAAAATCCGCAGTAAAAAGAAGAGCACGACACCTAGAAAGATGTCACAAATGCGGAAAATGGTCACATGGAGGTAAATGTTCAAATAATCAAACCTATTCAAACACCGAATTTGTTACTTTATGCAGAGACGGACCATTCATATGTTTAGAAGAAAAGACACTGAATGCTCGAGGTTACGCCTATGTCACTATGGAAAACCAATTAAACCGACTATCTTATGAATGGGATAGATCATATAACTAAGAATACTATCTCACAGGTAAGTCTGTACAGTTTTTATTTTATTTTTTTTTATTTTTAACCTTTTGATAATAAACGCTAATTTGTTCGCTATAAAGTATTAAATTGGTATTGAATAAAATTAGGTTTGGCGACCGAAATTATTTATATCATTCAAAAATTTATTACATCACTGCGAAATTTAACGTTTATTCTTAAGGTATAAATATCTTTAATCAATCAACCTAAAATATTTCAAAAATTCGTCATGAGTTAAATTAGGTCTTGGAACCGAAATTACTTTACCGAAAAGAGGGGCGCATATTTTTGATAATATTTGATTGATTAAAGTGGGATAAAAAGCCAAAAAGATTTTTAATTTTATTTTTACCATGTTTTTAAAATTAATATTTAAATCTTAAATTAATATTGTAAACTTTGTAAAAACAATATATTTAAAATTGTACATATTTGAAAAATTAATATAAGTTTGTTGTGAATTTATAATATGAATTTTTAAATTAAGTTTGGTGTGAATTTTTAATTATTAAAATATGAATTTTTAATTTTATGCATTTTAAATTTTAAGTTTGATGTGAATTTTTAATATTAATTTTGAATTTTATATTTAAGTTGTGTGAATTTAAAAACAAAAATTTACTTTATCTCATTAAGTTAAAAATATGATTTTTAAAATTCGTCGTAAGTTGAAGACTAGGTCTTTGAACCGAAATTGCTTTACCCGAGGGAGGGACGAGAACTTTTATTATCATTATTTTTAATCTTATTGAATTAAAGTATGCCAAAAACATTAAAAAACCAAAAAATCTTAGCTATTAAAACAATCGCTACAAAAAGACAAATTTTAAAATTTTGTCGAGGGACGGACTAGGACATCGATCCGAAACGACCTCGTCCTAAATAACAAGGGAAACAAAATTTTAAAATTAATTACTTAATTGTTTTAATAAGTTAAAGATTATATAAAAAAAAAAATACCAAACTCCGCGACTCGCGACTCGCGGGAGGACCGAAATACAGAAAAAAAAATATAACTGATCGATTAGCTCAGTCCCAACACACCACAAAGAAAAAAAACTGCGAAAATAAGCTCGAAAAAACCCGAAAAATACACCCCAAAATCACAATTTTTAACCGTTAATCATCAAATCTTTTACTAAAATCATGTTGAGAAGGATGCTATCAAGGAATTACTCAATAAAAACGGTAAATTTCTACACCTAAACACCATTTAATCCGAAATTAGTGTTCTTGAGCAATTTTTTCCCCAATTTGATTTTGATGCTTTTTAGTGTAATTAGGTTTAAATTGTTTATGTATTATGCTTGTATAACCTAGATTGATGCTATTTAACATGATTAGAAGCCTTAAACTTCGAATTTTGAGTAATCTAGGGTTTGTGTTCTTGAGCAAATTTGGGGCTTTTTGATATAAACAGGTTATGGCCGATTTTTGTCATGAATTGTTGCTAAATTAAGTAGTGTAACATGTTTAGGTAGTTAAATGATCCAAACTTTGAGCCTAAACATGATTTTGAGAATTAAAGTGGACTTTTTCAAGTCTAAAATTCATGAACTTGATTTTTGAGAGATAATGCCATTTGAAACTTGTTTAATTGCTAGTAATGATTATTTTGACATGTTATTTGAGTTGAATGCTTATGAACTTGGCGAACATTTTCGTATATGCTTATTTAAAAAAGTGTAGATTTGACAAAAATGTGAAAATGAGCTTAAGTTTGATATAAATTGATCATGTCATTGTAATTATTTTGATTGATGATTTTGCTGACACTAATGCATATTTGGATGCACAAAAATTGTGTTTGATGTGTTTTGCAGACTGAAAGGGGTGAATCTTCATCCCAAGCCCGCAATGCTCCTACTGAGAATGCGGAACAACAGGAGGTGGATAACTACTATAAGCAGGATATACCTCATCCAGTCATGACATTTTCTGATATGCACTTGGAAGATTTGCATCCGAACCTGAGATTTGACAGACTTTGGATAGATTATCCAAAGTATCAAAGGGGGTTGCATACGCTTCATTCTAAAGTTGTTGAGGTACCGAGGGTCATAGAATGGGGACCCTTAGAAGCTGTAGAATTGGCCGGGTCAATTAGGGAATTACTTGTACAGAGGTATGGTAATTCTACTTTTAATGACTGGGTACGTTTATTCACCATGCGTAGACCTGTATATAAAGTATGGTGTGAAGAATTGTTGTGTAGTATAGAATTAAATGATCGGGTAGCTAGTTTAACCGATCGATCTTTTATTAGATTTTTGTTAGGAGGTTCGATGCGCCACATGTCTTTACTAGACATGGCTCAGGCTTTACGTATATATACGCCTGAGGAGTTAGCATCTGCTGATTGTAGAGGGTTGATACTAAACGGTAGAAAGATAGATGAAAATTTTGATGCACACGGTGTGTGGAGTCAAATGACAAGCCATCACCGTTTCAAAGGGGAAATTACTCTTATTTGGATATAGATAGAGCTGAATTAAGAGTGATTCATAGGTTTTTAGCTAATTTGATTACACAAAGAGGTAAGAACAAGGAAAAGGTGAATGAACAGGATTTGTTTTACCATATGTGTATTCGAGACCCACACTGAAATGTCCCGTTCTTATTGATTAAAAACGTTCCATATTAATTGATTTCGTTGCGAGGTTTTGACCTCTATATGAGACATTTTTCAAAGACTGCATTCATTTTTAAAACAAACCATAACCTTTATTTCATAGATAAAGGTTTTAAAAAGCTTTATGTAGATTATCAAATAATGATAATCTAAAATATCCTGTTTACACGCGACCATTACATAATGGTTTACAATACAAATATGTTACAACAAAATAAGTTTCTTGAATGGAGTTTTTACACAATATCATACAAGCATGGACTCCAAATCTCGTCCTTATTTAAGTATGCGACAGCGGAAGCTCTTAATAATCACCTGAGAATAAACATGCTTAAAACGTCAACAAAAATGTTGGTGAGTTATAGGTTTAACCTATATATATCAAATCATAATAATAGACCACAAGATTTCATATTTCAATACACATCCCATACATAGAGATAAAAATCATTCATATGGTGAACACCTGGTAACCGACATTAACAAGATGCATATATAAGAATATCCCCATCATTCCGGGACACCCTTCGGATATGATATAAATTTCGAAGTACTAAAGCATCCGGTACTTTGGATGGGGTTTGTTAAGCCCAATAGATCTATCTTTAGGATTCGCGTCAATTAGGGTGTCTGTTCCCTAATTCTTAGATTACCAGACTTAATAACAAGGGGCATATTCGATTTCGATAATTCAACCATAGAATGTAGTTTCACGTACTTGTGTCTATTTTGTAAATCATTTATAAAACCTGCATATATTCTCATCCCAAAAATATTAGATTTTAAAAGTGGGACTATAACTCACTTTCACAGATTTTTACTTCGTCGGGAAGTAAGACTTGGCCACTGGTTGATTCACGAACCTATAACAATATATACATATATATCAAAGTATGTTCAAAATATATTTACAACACTTTTAATATATTTTGATGTTTTAAGTTTATTAAGTCAGCTGTCCTTGTTAGTAACCTACAACTAGTTGTCCACAGTTAGATGTACAGAAATAAATCGATAAATATTATCTTGAATCAATCCACGACCCAGTGTATACGTATCTCAGTATTGATCACAACTCAAACTATATATATTTTGGAATCAACCTCAACCCTGTATAGCTAACTCCAACATTCACATATAGAGTGTCTATGGTTGTTCCGAAATATATATAGATGTGTCGACATGATAGGTCGAAACATTGTATACGTGTCTATGGTATCTCAAGATTACATAATATACAATACAAGTTGATTAAGTTATGGTTGGAATAGATTTGTTACCAATTTTCACGTAGCTAAAATGAGAAAAATTATCCAATCTTGTTTTACCCATAACTTCTTCATTTTAAATCCGTTTTGAGTGAATCAAATTGCTATGGTTTCATATTGAACTCTATTTTATGAATCTAAACAGAAAAAGTATAGGTTTATAGTCGGAAAAATAAGTTACAAGTCGTTTTTGTAAAGGTAGTCATTTCAGTCGAAAGAACGACGTCTAGATGACCATTATAGAAAACATACTTCCACTTTGAGTTTAACCATAATTTTTGGATATAGTTTCATGTTCATAATAAAAATATTTTTCTTAGAATAACAACTTTTAAATCAAAGTTTATCATAGTTTTTAATTAACTAACCCAAAACAGCCCGCGGTGTTACTACGACGGCGTAAATCTGGTTTTACGGTGTTTTTCGTGTTTCCAGGTTTTAAATCATTAAGTTAGCATATCATATAGATATATAACATGTGTTTAGTTGATTTTAAAAGTCAAGTTAGAAGGATTAACTTTTATTTGCGAACAAGTTTAGAATTAACTAAACTATGTTCTAGTGATTACAAGTTTAAACCTTCGAATAAGATAGCTTTATATGTATGAATCGAATGATGTTATGAACATCATTACTACCTTAAGTTCCTTGGATAAACCTACTGGTAAAGAGAAAAATGGATCTAGCTTCAACGGATCCTTGGATGGCTCGAAGTTCTTGAAGCAGAATCATGACACGAAAACAAGTTCAAGTAAGATCATCACTTGAAATAAGATTGTTATAGTTATAGAAATTGAACCAAAGTTTGAATATGATTATTACCTTGTATTAGAATGATAACCTACTGTAATAAACAAAGATTTCTTGAGGTTGGATGATCACCTTACAAGATTGGAAGTGAGCTAGCAAACTTGAAAGTATTCTTGATTTTATGTAACTAGAACTTGTAGAATATATGAAGAACACTTAGAACTTGAAGATAGAACTTGAGAGAGATCAATTAGATGAAGAAAATTGAAGAATGAAAGTGTTTGTAGGTGTTTTTGGTCGTTGGTGTATGGATTAGATATAAAGGATATGTAATTTTGTTTTCATATAAATAAGTCATGAATGATTACTCATATTTTTGTAATTTTATGAGATATTTCTTGCTAGTTGCCAAATGATGGTTCCCACATGTGTTAGGTGACTCACATGGGCTGCTAAGATCTGATCATTGGAGTGTATATACCAATAGTACATACATCTAAAAGCTGTGTATTGTACGAGTACGAATACGGGTGCATACGAGTAGAATTGTTGATGAAACTGAACGAGGATGTAATTGTAAGCATTTTTGTTAAGTAGAAGTATTTTGATAAGTGTATTGAAGTCTTTAAAAAGTGTATAAATACATATTAAAACACTACATGTATATACATTTTAACTGAGTCGTTAAGTCATCGTTAGTCGTTATATGTAAGTGTTGTTTTGAAACCTTTAGGTTAACGATCTTGTTAAATGTTGTTAACCCAATGTTTATAATATCAAATGAGATTTTAAATTATTATATTATCATGATATTATCATGTATGAATATCTCTTAATATGATATATATACATTAAATGTCTTTACAACGGTAATCGTTACATATATGTCTCGTTTAAAAATCATTAAGTTAGTAGTCTTGTTTTTACATATGTAGTTCATTGTAAATATACTTAATGATATGTTTACTTATCATAGTATCATGTTAACTATATATATATCCATATATATGTCATCATATAGTTTTTACAAGTTTTAACGTTCGTGAATCACCGGTCAACTTGGGTGATCAATTGTCTATATGAAACATATTTCAATTAATCAAGTCTTAACAAGTTTGATTGCTTAACATGTTGGAAACATTTAATCATGTAAATATCAATCTCAGTTAATATATATAAACATGGAAAAGTTCGGGTCACTACACACAAAGCGCTGTAAGTATACCTTATTGTGTGGGTTATTATTTATCAGCTATGGTTAGGGGGATGAGACCGCAAAGCATAATAGGAGGTGGTATTTTTATTACTTTGATTGCTGAATATCTCGGTGTGGATATAAGTCGGGGGGATTATTAGTAGAAGAACCAGAACCCCGCGATACTATAGGTTTAAATGTATACCATGGTGCGAAAGTTTTGAAGAGGCGAAATAACGCCGCAGTACAATACCATGGTAGACATCCACAGGTTGAGAGAAACCAACAGCAAGGTAATGTAGGAGGGGGAAATGAGATGCAAGGAATGCAAAGGTTTATAGCTTCACAGGAGTACGAAAATGCTAGACAGAGAGCATTTGAAGATTGGCAAGTTCATCAGAACCAAATCATAGCTCATTGCCAACATATAGGTAGAAACTATATTCCTACACCAAAACCCATCTTCCCTCCCTGGTCTATAGAGATGCAGCCACCGTATCCTATGTATAACCCTGCCGAAGCATTTTATAGCACCTATGGTTATGCTTGGAACCCCTATTGGTACCAGTATCATCCCTAGTCTACTTAGTTTTATTTATTTTGTAATTTGTAATGTTGATACGTTTAATACTTATGTTAATATTGTAATGGTTTTTATAATTTTCTAACTTTTATTCTTAGATTTTAATAATTTTTGAATGTGGGGTAATATACCAAACTTCAAAAATATGTATATATGTTTGCAGTTTATCTTATGTACACAACAGGGTAAAATAATGCATTTTCAAAGACTGGCATTAAGTTCAGCAAAAGCAACTAATTTTGACGATAAGATGCAAAATATATGTGAAATAACAACAAGACGGAATGAACAAATGATGTGCACCATTTATTATTCAGCAAACAAACGCCAATATATCTTGAAACTTTGGTAAAAATTTAATCATTTTCACACAAATCACCCTCAATAATTTAAATTGTTACTGATTTCTTGCAAATGAGAGCATTGCAAGATCTTAAGTGTGGGAAGGGGTTAAATTCTTTCGGATTTTAAAATTTTTACTTTAAACACTTGGTTACCATTAAAAATACTAGTAAAGCAGTAGTTGTATTAGAATCTAGTGCTCTCTGATAATAAAGAACAGCCCTAGTCTTATATACTGACTACCCAATTCTAGTAAAATTTTTCAAAATTTTCAATTAAATGAACTCAAAATCATGTTTATACATATTTATGAACGATAAAACTAGGTTTTAACACCGAAATTATTGTTACCTCAAAAAGGACATAAATTGAGGAACAAACCAAAATGTTAAAATTCATTTAAAATGGAATAGAGGACGATAAAAAGGAAAATAAAAGCCAAGTGTGGGAAAATTTACCAAGTTATCTTAAACATATGTCACATATATCTGTAACAAATAACTGAAAATACTTTTGCTTTGGACTAAACTAAACTGTTTTACCCGATGAAAAAAAAGAAGAGATGGATCTACACGATGAATCAATTCCATCATTAAAAGGAAGTAAAGTCTTCCAAAAAAGACACGCGCTTCTTGATTTAGGTCATGAAGTTGTCGTCCAGACCAGCTGTAGGTTGACGAAAAAACCATGAAAAGTCATCACTAAAATCAGCAGGAAATCCACGGACCTCAGCATTAAACAGGGTCGCCAAGTAGTCAGATTTATCCTAACCATGAGAAGGATTTATCTCGTAAAATGGGGGGGCACCATGCAAATTAGCTGGATAAGACTAATGAATCAGATCCCCAGAAAGGATAATCTCCTTAAAAGATCAAAAATCAGCTTTTAAGCCTGATATTACTCAATCCTTGAGATTGACCTCAAAGATTGAGAATTCAAACTCATGGAATTCAATGAAATCTAAACTCGAGCTTGAACGAGAACATATTTTGATCAAAATTACAAACCGATTTGTTTTCTGAAAAACCTATTTTCAATGCGTTCATTACCATTGAACGTAAAATCCTAGGAATTCACCTGGAATTCATTAGGTCACCTGAACTAAATCGGGTGTCAACCGTAAGAACGGTGGTTGCATAGCATGGTCAAAGACAGGACCTTGTGCCAGACCAAAAAATTATAAGGGTGAGCTTTACTATTGCTCCTACCAAGGATAGTAATTGCGTCCGACACGTTATAGACCATAATTAAAAGCATGTCAGGGGACATTGCCTTAACAGTTGCTTGTTCAACGCTTTCCTTTACAACCGGACGGTAGTTTATCGAAAGGTAATATACGGAGCAAGTATACTGGACGTGTTGCTTTCCAAATACAAGGTTAGCAAGTGGGTGACACAAAACCATAAGTTTTGAGCTAAAATTTTCAAATCTGAAACCCACCAAAACCACAAAAATATTTTGCAAACACCGGTGAAGGGTTATTCCGGAAAACTTATCTAGGGTAAAAAAACTAGATTTAATTTTCAAAAAGATCAAATGTTTTCATAAAGATCCAATTTCCTTAATGGATCTAAATTTTTATAGTCATGTGGGACTGTAAACCATATCGTTACTACCATTGTTTATACCACCGTATAGAAATCACTGATGTACAAAGTGTGAAGAATAAAGAAGTGATTCTAGTATTTCAAGACGATATTGCTTGAGGACAAGCAATGCTCAAGTGTGGGAATATTTGATAATGTTAAATACGAACATATATTTCATAGCATTATTCCTCAAGAAAGACAAGCTTTTAGTTGCAATTGTTCTATTTAAAAAGGATATTCGTTTAAATAATAAAAGGTGAAGACAAAAGACAGATTCGACGAATTGAAGACGCAAATGACCAAAAAGCTCAAAAGTACAAAATACAATCAAAGAGGTTCCAATTATTGATAAGAAAAGTACAAGATTCAAAACGCAAAGTACAAAATATAAAATTGTACGCAAGGACGTTCGAAAATCCGGAACCTGGACCAGAGTCAACTCTCAACGCTCGACGCAACGGACTAAAAATTACAAGTCAACTATGCACATAAATATAATATAATATTTAAATAATTCTTATAATTATTTAATATATTATATTTATTTATAAACCGTCGGCAAGAAAGACTCCAAAGCTGTGAGCTGTATTTTCAAACTCCGCGACTCGCGGAGTTTGAAGGCAAAAAATGCCGCGAGTCGCGGAGCCCCAATTTCTGAAACTGCCTATAAAGCTCGCGCATTCTGATCGTAAAAATCATCTTTTTTTCTTCTTCTTCTCTCATAATACTACGTAAATATTTATATTTATATTTTAATTTTAATTTTAATTTTAATCCTAATAATAAGGGTATGTTAGCGAATATTGTAAGGGTGTAAGTCGAAATTCTGTCCGTGTAACGCTACGCTATTTTTAATCATTGTAAGTTATGTTCAACCTTTTTACATTAATGTCTCGTAGCTAAGTTATTATTATGCTTATTTAATCCGAAGTAATCATGATGTTGGGCTAATTACTAAAATTGGGTAATTGGGCTTTGTACCTGATGTCAAAGCAGAGGGGTATAAAATACTATTAATTTTTAGCAGGAAATACTATTAAATACGATACAATTTTACACAAGATATTTATTTATTTATAGAATGGATATACTTAAACCTTGCTACAACACTTATAGACAGTGTACCTAATCGTACAGTAGTGTAGTTTTTAGTAAGTCCGGTTCGTTCCACAGGGAAATCTTTAAACAAAGCTCAACGCTATATTAGTTTACTTTTATAAAAATACAAATATATATATAGGTAATATTATTATTATAAAGGGGGGTTTTTACCGTTTAATGACCGGTTTGTCGATTTTAAAACTTTAGTCGCAGTTAAAACCTAATGTAAAATATAAAATAAATACAAGACTTAAATTAAAGCGTAAAGTAAATAACGATAATGAAATTGCGAATAATAAAAATGCGATAAAATTAAATTGCGATAATTAAAAAGTACGATAATTAAAAGTGCGATAAAATAAAATAACAATAAATAAAAGTGCGATAATTAGAAGTGCAATTAAATATAAAATAAAGGAAATTAAATATGAAATAAAAGAATTATGCTTATTTAAACTTCCGTAATCATGATGTTTGACGTGTTGATTTTAGTTTTATGACCATGGGTTAATTGTCCTTTGTCCTGGATTATTCAATATGTCCGTCTGGTTTTTGTCCATAACAGTCCATCAGTCATAAATATAAATTGCAAGTGTCCTTGTCAAATTATTATTATACCCGAAGATAAATATTCCAACTAATTGGGGATTCGAATTGTAACAAGGTTTTAATACTTTGTTTAATGAATACACCAGGTTATCGACTGCGTGTAAACCAAGGTTTTACTACTTTGTTAACAATTACACCAATTACCCTTGAATGTAATTTCACCCCTGTTTTAATTATTCTAGTGGCTATTAATCCATTCCCGTGTCCGGTTAAATGAACGATTATTCGTACATATAAATACCCCGCCCATCGTGTCCGATCGAGTGTATATGGTAATTTATAGGGACGCCCAATTGTAAATCTTTATATTAACATTAACAAATTTTCATTTAGTTAAACAAATATAAAGCCCATTAATAGCCCATAGTCTAGTTTCCACAAGTGTCGTTCTTTTGTTCAAACCCCAATTATGGTACAAAGCCCAATTACCCAATTTTAGTAATTAGCCTAACATCATGATTACTTCGTTTTAAACAAGCATAATAATAACTTAGCTACGAGACATTAATATAAAAAGGTTGAACATAACTTACAATGATTAAAAATAGCGTAGCGTTACACGGACAGAATTTCGACTTACACCCTTACAACATTCGCTAACATACCCTTATTATTAGAATTATAATTAAAATATAAATTATAAATATAAATATATATTACTTCGTATGAATGAGAAGAAAAAATGATGATGATTTCGATCAGAATTCGGTTGGCTTTATAGCCAGAAGTGAAATTTGGGGCTCCGCGACTCGCGGCAAAAAGCCCTTCAAACTCCGCGAGTCGCGGAGAGGTATTTTCAATTCACACCCTTGGAGTTTCTGGCTGCCGACAGTTTTTAATATATATATATAATATATATATAATTAATATAATTAATTATATATTATATTATATTTATATACATAGTTAACTTGTAATTTTTAGTCCGTTGCGTCGAGCGTTAAGAGTTGACTCTAGTCCCGGTTCTGGATTTTCGAACGTCCTCGCGTACAATTTAATATCTTGTACTTTGCGTTTTGAATCTTGTACTCTTGTGATTTCGAGACGTTTCTTATCAATAATTGGAACCTTTTTGATTGTCTTTTGTTCTTTTGAGCTTTTTGGTCGTTTGCGTCTTCAATTCGTCGAATCTGTCTTTTGTCTTCACCTTTTATTATTTAAACGAATATCACTTGTAAATAGAACAATTGCAACTAAAAGCTTGTCTTTCTTGAGGAATAATGCTATGAAATATATGTTCGTTTTTAGCATTATCAAATATTCCCACACTTGAGCGTTGCTTGTCCTCAAGCAATATTGTCTTGAAATACTAGAATCACTTCTTTATTCTTCACACTTTGTACATCAGTGATTTCTATACGGCGGTATAAACAATGGTAGTAACGATATGGTTTACAGTCCCACATGACTATAAAAATTTAGATCCATTAAGGAAATTGGATCTTTATGAAAACATTTGATCTTTTGAAAATTAAATCTAGTTTTTACCCTAGATAAGTTTTCCGGAATAACCCTTTACCGGTGTTTGCAAAATATTTTGTGGGTTTGGTGGGTTTCAGATTTGAAAATTTTAGCTCAAAACTTGCGGTTTTGTGTCACCCACTTGCTAACCTTGTATTTGGAAAGCAACACGTCCAGTTTACTTGTTCCGTATATTACCTTTCGGCAAACTACCGTCCGGTTGTAAAGGAAAGCGTTGAACAAGCAACTGTTAAGGCGATGTCCCGTGACATGCTTTTGATTATGGTCTATAACGTGTCGGACGCAATTACTATCCTTGGTAGGAGCAATAGTAAAGCTCACCCTTATAATTTTTTCGGTCTGGCACAAGGTCTTGTCTTTGACCATGCTATGCAACCACCGTTCTTACGGTTGACACCCGATTTAGTTCAGGTGACCTAATGAATTCCAGGTGAATTCCTAGGATTCTACGTTCAATGGTAATGAACGTATTGAAAATAGGGTTTTCAGAAAACAAATCGGTTTGTATTTTTGATCAAAATATTTTCTCGTTTAAGCTCGAGTTTAGATATCATCGAATTCCATGAGTTTGTAATTCTCAATCTTTAAGGTCAATCTCTAGGATTGAGTAATATCAGTCTTAAAAGCTGATTTTTAATCTTTAAGGAGATTATCCTTTCTGGAGATCTGATTCATTAGTCTTATCCAGCTAATTTGCACGGTGCCTCCCCATTGTACGAGATAAATCCTTCTCATGGTTAGGATAAATCTGACCACTTGGCGACCCTGTTTGATGCTGAGGTCCGTGGATTTCCTGCTGATTTTAGTGATGACTTTTCTAGATTTTTCGTCAACCTACAGCTGGTCTGGACGACAACTTCATGACCTAAATCAAGAAGCGCGTGTCTTTTTCGGAAGACTTTACTTCCTTTTAGTGATGGAATTGATTCATCGTGTAGATCCATCTCTTCTTTTCTTTCATCGGGTAAAACAGTTTAGTTTAGTCCAAAGCAAAAGTATTTTCAGTTATTGGTTACAGATATATGTGGCATATGTTTAAAATAACTTGGTAAATTTTCCCACACTTGGCTTTTTATTTTTCTTTTTATCGTCCTCTATTCCATTTTAAATGAATTTTAACATTTTAGTTTGTTTCTCAATTTATGTCCTTTCCGAGGTAACAATAATTTCGGTGTTAAAACCTAGTTTTATCGTTCATAAATATGTATAAACATGATTTGAATTCATTTAATTGAAAATTTTGAAAAATTTTACTAGAATTGGGTAGTCAGTATATAAGACTAGGGCTGTTCTTTTTTATCAGAGAGCACTAGATTCTAATACAACTACTGCTTTACTAGTATTTTTAATGGTAACCAAGTGTATAAAGTAAAATTTTTTTTAAAATCCGAAAGAATTTAACCCCTTCCCACACTTAAGATCTTGCAATGCCCTCATTTGCAAGAAATCAGTAACAATTTAAATTATTGAGGGTGATTTGTGTGAAAATGATTAAATTTTTACCAAAGTTTCCAAATATATTGGCGTTTGTTTGCTGAATGATAAATGGTGCACGTCATTTGTTCATTCCGTCTTGTTGTTATTTCACATATATTTTGCATCATTGTCGTCAAAATTACTTGCTTTTGCTGAACTTAATGCCAGTCTTTGAAAATGCGTTGTTTTACCCTGTTGTGTACATAAGATAAACTGCAAACATATATACATATTTTTGAAGTTTGGTATATTACCCCACATTCAAAAATTATTAAAATCTAAGAATAAAAGTTAGATAAATATAAAAATGATTACAATATTAACAAAAAATATTAAACATATCAATAATTACAAATTACAAAATAAAAACAAAATAAGTAAACTAAGGATGATATTGGTACCAATAGGGGTTCCACGCATAACCATAAGTGCTATAGAATGCTTCGGCAGGGTCATACGTAGGATATGGTGGCTGCATCTCTATCGACCAAGGAGGGAAGACGGGTTTCGGAGTAGGAATATAGTTTCTACCTATATGTTGGCAATACGCTATGATCTGGTTCTGATGAACTTGCCAATCTTCAAATGCTCTCTGTCTAGCATTTTCGTATTCCTGAGAAGCTATAAACCTATGCATTTCTTGCATCTCATTCCCCCCTCCTACATTACCTTGTTCCTGGTTTCTCTCTACCTGTGGATGTCTACCATTGTACCGTACTGCGGCGTTATTTCGCCGCTTCAACACTTTCGCACCATGGTATACATTTAAACCTATAGTGTCGCGGGGTTCCGGCTCTTCTACTAATAATCCCCCCCGACTTATATCCACACCGAGATATTCACCAATCAAAGTAATAAAAATACCACCTCCTATTATGCTATGTGGACGCATCCCTCGAACCATAGCTGATAAATAATAACCCACACAATATGGTATACTTACAGCGCTGTGTGGGTCTCGAATACACATATGGTAAAACAAATCTTGTTCATTTACCTTTTCTTTGTTTTTACCCCTTTGTGTAATCGAATTAGCTAAAAACCTATGTATTACTCTTAATTCGGCTCTATCTATATCCAAATAAGAGTAGTTTCCCCCTTTGAAACGGTGATGGCTTGTCATTTGACTCCACACACCGTGTGTATCAAAATTCTCATCTATTTTCCTACCGTTTAGTATCAATCCTCTACAATCGGCAGACGCTAATTCCTCAGGCGTATATATACGTAAAGCCTGAGCCATGTCCAGTAAAGACATGTGGCGCATCGAACCGCCTAACAAAAATCTAATAAAAGAACGATCGGTTAAACTAGCTACCCGATCATTCAACTCTATACTACATAACAACTCTTCACACCATACTTTATATACAGGTCTGCGTATGGTGAATAAACATATCCAGTCATTAAAAGAAGAATTACCATACCTCTGTACCAGTAATTCCCTAATTGGCCCGGCCAATTCTACAGCTTCCAAGGGTCCCCATTCTATGACCCTCGGTACCTCAACAACCTTGGAATGAAGAGTATGCAAACCCCGTTGATATTTTGGATAATCTATCCAAAGTCTGTCAAATCTCAGGTTCGGGTGCAACTGTTCCAAGTGCATATCTGAAAAGGTCATGACTGGATGAGGTACATCCTGCTTGTAGTAGTTATCTACCTCCTGTTGTTCCAAGTTCTCAGCAGGAGCATGGCGGGTTTGGGATGAAGATTCACCCCTTTCATTCTGCAAAACACATCAAACACAAATTTTGTGCATCCAAATATGCATTAGTGTCAGCAAAATCATCAATCAAAATAATTACAATGACATTATCAATTTATATCAAACTTAAGCTTATTTCCACATTTTTATCAAATCTACACTTTTTCAAATAAGCATATACGAAAATTTTTGCCAAGTTCATAAGCATTCAACTCAAATAATATGTCAAAATAATCATTACTAGCAATCAAACAAGTCTCAAATGGCATTATCTTTCAAAAATCAAGTTCATGAATTTTGGACTTGAAAAAGTCCACTTTAATTCTCAAAATCATGTTTAGGCCCAAAGTTTGGATCATTTAACTACCTAGACATGTTACACTACTCAATTTAGCAACAATTCATGACAAAAATCGGCCATAACCTGTTTATATCAAAAAGCCCCAAATTGCTCAAGAACACAAACCCTAGATTCTAAAGATTTTGAAGTTTTTGGCTTCAAATCATGTTAACAAGCATCAATCTAGGTTATACATGCATAATATACTAACAATTTAACACTAATTACACTAAAAATTAACAAAATTCAAATTATGAAAATATGCTCAAGAACACACTAAAATTCGGATTTAAAGGTGATTTGGGGTGTAATTGTACCTGTTTTCTTGAGTAATTCTTAGATAAGATCCTCCTTAACATGATTGTAGTGAAAAATTTGAAGATTAACGGTGAAAAATCGAGTTTTTGGGATGATTTTCGTGGGTTTTCTCGGGTTTTTTCGAAGTGCAGTATGTGTGTGTGTGTTATTCTGTTCCAGCTCGTTCCTTTTATTTTTTTTCTGTATTTTGGTCCCTCCACGAGTCGCGGAGGTTTTCACTGAAAACTCCGCGAGTCGCGGAGTTACCCTTTTTTTTTTTTTTTTTTTTTTTTTTTTTTTGTAAACCTTAACTTATAAAACAATTAAGAAATTAATTTTAAAATTTTGTTTCCCTTGTTATTTAGGACGAGGTCGTTTCGGATCGATGTCCTAGTCCGTCCCTCGACAAAATTTTAAAATTTGTCTCTTTGTAGCGATTGTTTTAAAAGCTAAGATTTTTGGGTTTTTTCAATGTTTTTGGCATACTTTAATTCAATAAGATTAAAAATAATGATAATAAAAGTTCTCGTCCCTCCCTCGGGTAAAGCAATTTCGGTTCAAAGACCTAGTCTTCAACTTACGACGAATTTTAAAAATCATATTCTTAACTTAATGAGATAAAGTAAATTTTTGTTTTTAAATTCACACAACTTAAATATAAAATTCAAAATTAAAAATTAAAAAATTAAAAATTCACACCAAACTTAAAATTTGAAATGCATAAAATTAAAATTTCATATTTTAAAAATTAAAAATTCACACCAAACTTAATTTAAAAATTCATAAATTCATACCAAACTTATATTAATTTTTCAAATATTTACAATTTTAAATATATTGTTTTTACAAAGTTTACAATATTAATTTAAGATTTAAATATTAATTTTAAAAACATGGTAAAAATAAAATTAAAAATCTTTTTGTCTTTTTATCCCACTTTAATCAATCAAATATTATCAAAAATATGCGCCCCTCTTTTCGGTAAAGTAATTTCGGTTCCAAGACCTAATTTAACTCATGACGAATTTTTGAAATATTTTGGGTTGATTGATTAAAGATATTTATACCTTAAGAATAAACGTTAAATTTCGCAGTGATGTAATAAATTTTTGAACGATATCAATAATTTCGGTCGCCAAACCTAATTTTATTTAATACCAATTTAATACTTTTTAGCGAACAAATTAGCGTTTATTATCAAAAGGTTAAAAATAAAAATAAAAATAAAAACTGTACAGACATACCTGTGAAATAGATTTCTTAGTTATATGATCTATTATATTCATAAGATAGTCGGTTTAATTGGTTTTCCATGGCTGCATAGGCGTAACCTCGAGCATTCATTGTTTTTTCTTCTAAACATATGAACGGTCCGTCTCTGCATAAAGTAACAAATTCGGTATTTGAATAGGTTTGATTATTTGAACATTTACCTCCATGTGACCATTTTCCGCATTTGTGACATTTTTCTAGGTGTCGTGCTCTTCTTTTCGCTGCGGATTTTGATTTTCCTTTACCAAATTGTAACTTATTATCTTCGCATCTGGATCCTTTTCTAACTCCGTCCATTCTTTCTCTGATTACTGATACTATTTCACTCGGTAGTATGTCATTATTTCTTTTAGTGATCAAAGCGTGTAGCATTAGACCATGGTTTAGTTCACAGGCAGTCTTCATTTCTAAAAAAAAATAAAAATTCAGAATGGGGGGAGAAGACTAGTTCTTTAGGGTCTGCTAGGGAAAGACCATACGTGTTCCATTTTCGAGAACTACACGAAAACAGACAATCTAACTCTAACAGAAATACATATTATCCTTTACAGACTTGATTCTCCCCACACTTAGTTAGCTGTGGTGTCGAAATTGTGATTAACTTCGTTGTCGACTTCCATCGGACCATGTATGTAATGTTTAACTCTGTGACCATTAACTTTAAATTCAATCCCATTTGAATTTATCAATTCTATCGTTCCGTATGGGAAAACTCTTTTTACTATGAATGGTCCAGACCATCTTGATTTCAATTTTCCAGGAAATAGCTTGAATCGTGAATTGAAAAGAAGAACTCTGTCTCCTTCTTTAAATTCTTTTGAACTTCTGATTCTTTTATCATGCCATTTCTTCGTTCTTTCTTTATAGATTAACGAATTTTCGTATGCTTCATGTCTTAATTCTTCTAATTCGTTTAGTTGACTTAATCGTAGACGTCCGGCTTCATGTAAATCAAGATTACATGTCTTCAAAGCCCAAAATGCTTTGTGTTCAATTTCTACTGGAAGATGACATGCTTTTCCATACACAAGTCTAAAAGGTGTGGTTCCAATTGGAGTTTTGTAGGCTGTTCTAAAAGCCCAGAGTGCATCCTCCAATTTAATGGACCATTCCTTTGGATTTGATCCTACGGTTTTCTCAAGAATACGTTTTAAAGCTCGGTTTGTATTTTCAACTTGTCCACTTGTTTGTGGATGATATGCGGTGGAGATTTTATGAGTTACTCCATATCTTTTAAGAACTTTCTCAAGTTGATTATTACAAAAATGAGTTCCCCGATCACTTATTAAAGCTTTCGGTGTTCCAAACCTTGCAAAAAGACGTTTTAAAAAGTTGACTACAACTCGTGCATCGTTAGTTGGGAGAGCTTGTGCTTCCGCCCATTTAGATACATAATCAATGGCTACGAGTATATATAGATTATTATGAGATTTTGGAAATGGACCCATAAAGTCAATACCCCAAATGTCAAATACTTCACATACTTGGATGACATTTTGTGGCATTTCATCACGTTGACTTATTTTTCCGGCCCTTTGACATGCATCACAGGATTTGCAAAGAAGGTGTGCGTCTTTGTAAATTGTAGGCCAATAGAATCCAGCTTCAAAAACTTTTCTTGCTGTTAGTTGAGGCCCATAATGCCCTCCTGTTGGTCCTGTGTGACAATGGTTTAAAATTTTACTAGCTTCATTTCCAAATACACATCGGCGTATTATTCCATCGGGACAACTTTTAAACAGATGTGGATCTTCCCAGAAATAGTGTTTTATATCACTGAAGAATTTCTTTCGTCTTTGGTACGATAATCCTTTTTCAAGGAATCCACAAACTAAGTAGTTTGCATAGTCTGCAAACCATGGGATTTCTTTATAATCTATCTTCAATAGATATTCATCAGGAAAGTTGTCTTGTATGGCTGATTCATTCAAAACTTCTAATTCGGGATTTTCAAGACGAGAAAGATGATCAGCGGCGAGATTTTCTGCTCCTCTTTTATCTCGGATTTCAATATCAAACTCTTGTAAGAGTAAGATCCAACGGATTAATCTTGGTTTAGCATCTTGTTTTGAAAATAGGTATCTAAGAGCAGAATGGTCGGTATAGACCACCGTTTTTGCTAGAACGAGATATGATCGAAATTTGTCAAAAGCAAAGACAATAGCAAGGAGTTCTTTTTCGGTAGTTGTATAGTTCGTTTGTGCTCCTTGTAACGTCTTACTAGCATAATATATAGGTTGAAATCGTTTTTCAATCCTTTGTCCTAAAACGGCTCCCATTGCAAAATCACTTGCATCGCACATTAGTTCAAATGGTAGATTCCAATTTGGTGTTATCATGATCGGCGCATTAGTGAGTTTTTCTTTAAGAATATTAAAAGATTTGATACATTCATCTGAAAAGATGAATGGCGCATCCTTTTCTAGGAGTTTATTCATAGGAGTGGCAATTTTAGAAAAATCTTTTATGAAACGTCGGTAAAAACCGACATGCCCTAGAAAACTCCTAACTCCTCTAACATTGGTGGGATGTGGAAGTTTAGCAATTACATCTACTTTAGCTCTATCCACTTCAATTCCATCTTTTGAAATTTTATGTCCAAGAACGATGCCTTCTTTAACCATGAAATGGCATTTCTCCCAATTAAGTACTAGATTTGATTTTTCGCATCTAATTAGCATTCGTTCCAGATTAACTAGACATGATTTAAATGTATCACCGAAGACTGAAAAGTCATCCATGAATACTTCCATGCATTCTTCTATCATGTCGTGAAAAATCGCCATCATGCACCTTTGAAAGGTTGCAGGGGCGTTACAAAGTCCAAATGGCATGCGTTTGTAAGCAAAAGTACCATAAGGGCACGTGAATGTGGTTTTCTCTTGATCTTCGGGTGCTATTGGAATTTGAAAATATCCGGAAAATCCATCTAGAAAACAATAGTAACTATTTCCGGCTAATCTTTCCAACATTTGATCTATGAAAGGTAAGGGAAAGTGATCTTTTCTGGTGGCGTCATTTAATTTTCTATAATCAATACATACACGCCATCCTGTTACAGTCCTAGTAGGAATAAGCTCATTTTTCTCATTTGTGATGACAGTCATGCCACCCTTCTTAGGTACGCATTGAACTGGGCTTACCCATGGACTATCAGAAATTGGATATATCAAACCTGCATCTAGCAGTTTAATAATCTCTTTCTTAACTACATCTTGCATATTAGGATTTAGTCTTCGTTGACGTTGCACATACGTTTTATGACCTTCTTCCATAAGGATTTTATGTGTGCAATACGAAGGACTTATTCCTTTAATATCATGAATCTTCCATGCAATGGCTGGTTTATGAGCTTTCAACACAGAAATGAGTTGTGATTTCTCATTTTCAGTAAGAGAAGACGATATTATTACAGGTAATTCAGATTCACCATGTAAATAAGCGTATTCCAAATGGTTTGGAAGTGGCTTTAACTCTAATTTCGGAGGTTCTTCTATCGATGATTTATATCGATATCTGTCTTCTTCTTTTAGCATTTGAATTTCTTCTGTTGTTGGTTCATATCCATTAGCTATAAGTGTAGCTAACATTTCAGCTTCATCAATTGGTTCATTTCCTTCTCCTAAAGAACATTCTCCTGTTCCTTGTAATTCTGGAAATTCTTCTAATAATTCTGCATGTGCATCTATAGTTTGAATATAATAACATGTATCATCTGCAGATTGTGGTTGTTGCATTGCTCTATCAACTGAAAAGGTAACACTCTCATCCTCTATACTTAGGGTCAGTTTCTTACCGAACACGTCTATCATTGCTTTAGCCGTGTTTAAGAATGGTCTTCCTAATATGAGAGGAACTTGAGAATCTTCTTCCATGTCCAAAACAACAAAATCTACTGGAAATACTAAAGTACCAACTTTAACTAGCATGTTTTCCATTATCCCTCTAGGATATTTTATTGATCTATCGGCTAGTTGTATGCTTATTCTGGTTGGTTTTAATTCTCCAAGGTCTAGTTTAGCGTATAGTGAATACGGCATTAGATTTATACTAGCACCTAAATCTGCTAATGCTTCTATTGAACTAAGGCTACCCAGAAAACATGGAATTGTGAAACTTCCTGGATCAGATAGTTTTTCTGGTATCTTATTCAACAGCACTGCTGAACAATTAGCATTCATAGTTACAGCCGAGAGTTCTTCCATTTTCTTTCTATTCGTGATTAGATCTTTCAAGAATTTAGCATACCTTGGCATTCCTGAAATCACATCAATGAAAGGAAGATTTACATTTATCTGTTTAAACATATCCAAGAATTTGGATTGCTCGGCTTCAAGTTTTTCTTTCTTCATTTTACTCGGATAAGGAAGTGGTGGTTGGTATGGTTTAACATAAGGTTTATCCTTAACTGTGTTATCTTCATTAACCTTTTCAACTACCGGTTCTTTTTCCTTATCTTGATCGGGTTGTGGTTCTTGTGGAGTAGGAATAGTTTCATCAGAAGTTACAGGTATTTCAGGTGGTTTAAGTGTTGTACCACTTCTTGTGGTAATAGCTTTAGCTGTTTCATTCCGGGGGTTAGCATTTGTATCGCTAGGTAGACTTCCCGGTTTTCTTTCACCTATTAACCTTGCTAGGTTACTTACTTCTTGTTCCAGATTTTGAATAGAAGCTTGTTGATTTCTAAATGCTTGAGCATTTTGTTCATTGGTTTGTTTTTGAGATGTGAAAAACTGCGTTTGAGTTTCAACTAGCTTCGTCATCATATCTTCTAAATTCGGCTTTTTATCATCGGTTTGTTGTGGTGGTTTGTTTTGAAAATTCGGTCTTTGCTGATTGTAAGTATTATTGGATACTTGTTGATTGCTAGGACCTTGTTGGTTATTGTATGGAATATTTCGGTTATAATTCTGGTTTTGATTGTAAATCGGTCTTGGCGGTTGATAATTATTCTGATAATTATTTCCAGGCCTTTGGTTTATGTATGAAATATTCTCTCTTTGTTCCATTGTTAATTCAATACTGAGACAATCTTTTGTCAAATGTGGTCCTCCACACTGCTCACAACTAATTCGTATAGCATGAATATCCTTAGTCATCTTTTCCATTCGTCTCTCGAAAGCATCTATCTTTGCGGAAATGGAATCTAAGTCATGGCTAGAATCGGCTCTAGCTGCTTTAGATGATCTAATGATGTCTTTTTCTTGGTGCCACTCATGTGAGTGGGAAGCAGTATTATCAATAATTTTGTAAGCATCAGTTTCGGTTTTCTTCATAATAGAACCACCAGCTGCTATATCTATATCTTTCCTTGTAGTGATGTCGCATCCTCGGTAGAATATTTGTACTATTTGACAGGTGTCTAAACCATGTTGCGGACATCCTCTTAATAACTTCCCATATCTTGTCCACGCCTCATATAGAGTTTCATTTGGCTTTTGTGTGAACGTAACAATTTCTGCTTGAAGTCTTACGGCTTTAGATGCAGGAAAGAATTGTTTAAGAAATTTATCAATTAAAACGTCCCATGTATCGATCGCCCCTTCAGGTAACGATTCCAACCAATCTTTGGCTTCTCCCTTTAAAGTCCAGGGAAATAACATGAGATATATCTGTTCATCCTCCACTTCTCGTATTTTAAATAGTGTGCAGATCCTATTAAAGGTACGTAGATGTTCATTTGGATCTTCCTTCGGCGCACCACTAAATTGGCATTGATTAGTCACCATGTGTAGAATTTGTCCTTTGATTTCATAATCTGGCGCATTAATGTCTGGATGAGTAATTGCGTGACCTTGGCCAGTGCGTTTAGCTCTCATTCGGTCTTCCATACTTAAAGGTTCCAGATTCTCCATAATTGAATTTGTTGAATCGGTATCACTAGATGATTCTGATTTAATAGTTCGTTCCTCAACAATCTCTGTTTGAATGATTGGTGGTTCCGGAGGAAAGTTTAGTGGTTCAGGATCTATGAACCGTTCCTGAATATTTTCTGGATTCTCAATTGTGAGGTCGGGTTCAAAAAATGGATTATCGGAAATTTGAACTGAAGTACTTGGTCGACTGGATGACGATTCTAAAGAAAAATCAACGGCGGTTATATTTGTTAAACGATGTCTTGATCGAGTTACAGGTGGTGAACGTACAAAAGGTGATGATCGTCTTGCTCGGTGCATTCACTGAATATCCTATTAGTTTTTAAAAGGAAAGAAAAATTATAATAAGTTATCCAATCAATAGACTTTTCTGATTTTGCCCACGTTTCGAATAGCCAAAAGATGCAGCAGAGGGGCAGGATTCGTTTGGTCTCAATATAATTGAGGACTGTTTGGCTCCAATAACCCGGTCCACGTACAAATCCAACTATTACTACGAACCAGAAAATTTTGATGTCTATTAATTTAACCACTTAAAATAAATTTTCGTAATTTTTAGAAATTTAGATAAGAAGTAGAATAAATTTCTAAGTCCTAAAAACTAGAATGGCGAGAAATAAGAAAGACAAAGAGTTCGTCGAAAAAGGTTGAAAAAGAAAAAAAATGGTTGAAAAATAAAAGGTGACGGAAAAATAAAAGAAACTTATAAAAACTTAAAAATACTTAATTAATTTAACCTTATTACTACAACTAACTTAAAATTATAATCGCAAATTGAAATTACTAATTGGAATGATAATTGATACATAGTAAAAGGTCTAAAAATATTAAAGCTTACAAGGAAAAACTAAATCCCAAATGGAAATAACTTAAAAAGAAACTAAAACTTAAAAAGGCGTCGCAAAATTCTAAAGCACCTAAATCTTAGTCTAAAGAAAAAGCACTTAAGGAATTCTACGGCAAAGCCTAAAAATCTAGGAGTAAAAATAACTATAGCAAAAACTAATTTTAAAATTAAATATGAGCTAAAAAATACAAATATTACGCTACAACGATTAAAAAGGTACAAAATATAAAAATATACAAAAAGTTGTAAAAAAGTACAATTTTTATAAAAATATTATTTTTATATTATTTTTTAATAAACTATTAATTTTACAATTTTATAAAACTAATTTAACTAAAATATATAAATAAAAAGTATAAGTAAAATTAAAACTAATAATAATAATAATAGTAATTAGGTTTTAATAATAATAATAATTAAAAATAACCCGTGATTAGGGTTTTTGTCCGTGTGTCAGAAGCCCTCCGCGAGTTGCGGCAAACAGAGAAGAAAACCCCGCGAGTCGCGGGGTTCAGGAATTCAGTTGACAGCTTTGTCTTTTTACGCGTTTTTCTTTTTATTATTTTTTTTTTTTATTATTTTGTTTTCTGTTTTTTTTAAATAATTAAAAGATATTAAAATTAAAACTTATATTTTTATAAACTAAAATAGAAATAAAGAAACTTATAAAACTTAAATATTTAACAAAATCTTAAAAATGCTTATATTTTTGTTTTTCTTCTTATATTTTTGAATAATTAAAACGTAATTTTACAAAAAAAAAAAAACGACTTTTAATAAAAGTAGATAAAAATCTTTTTTTTTTTTTTATTATATTAGCGTTGCGCTTCCGGCTTTTAAGATATTCCCCGGCAGCGGCGCCAAAAATACTTGATGTCAAAGCAGAGGGGTATAAAATACTATTAATTTTTAGCAGGAAATACTATTAAATACGATACAATTTTACACAAGATATTTATTTATTTATAGAATGGATATACTTAAACCTTGCTACAACACTTATAGGCAGTGTACCTAATCGTACAGTAGTGTAGTTTTTAGTAAGTCCAGTTCGTTCCACAGGGAAATCTTTAAACAAAGCTCAACGCTATATTAGTTTACTTTTATAAAAATACAAATATATATATAGGTAATATTATTATTATAAAGGGGGGTTTTTACCGTTTAATGACCGGTTTGTCGATTTTAAAACTTTAGTCGCAGTTAAAACCTAATGTAAAATATAAAATAAATACAAGACTTAAATTAAAGCGTAAAGTAAATAACGATAATGAAATTGCGAATAATAAAAATGCGATAAAATTAAATTGCGATAATTAAAAAGTACGATAATTAAAAGTGCGATAAAATAAAATAACAATAAATAAAAGTGCGATAATTAGAAGTGCAATTAAATATAAAATAAAGGAAATTAAATATGAAATAAAAGAATTATGCTTATTTAAACTTCCGTAATCATGATGTTTGACGTGTTGATTTTAGTTTTATGACCATGGGTTAATTGTCCTTTGTCCTGGATTATTCAATATGTCCGTCTGGTTTTTGTCCATAACAGTCCATCAGTCATAAATATAAATTGCAAGTGTCCTTGTCAAATTATTATTATACCCGAAGATAAATATTCCAACTAATTGGGGATTCGAATTGTAACAAGGTTTTAATACTTTGTTTAATGAATACACCAGGTTATCGACTGCGTGTAAACCAAGGTTTTACTACTTTGTTAACAATTACACCAATTACCCTTGAATGTAATTTCACCCCTGTTTTAATTATTCTAGTGGCTATTAATCCATTCCCGTGTCCGGTTAAATGAACGATTATTCGTACATATAAATACCCCGCCCATCGTGTCCGATCGAGTGTATATGGTAATTTATAGGGACGCCCAATTGTAAATCTTTATATTAACATTAACAAATTTTCATTTAGTTAAACAAATATAAAGCCCATTAATAGCCCATAGTCTAGTTTCCACAAGTGTCGTTCTTTTGTTCAAACCCCAATTATGGTACAAAGCCCAATTACCCAATTTTAGTAATTAGCCTAACATCATGATTACTTCGTTTTAAACAAGCATAATAATAACTTAGCTACGAGACATTAATATAAAAAGGTTGAACATAACTTACAATGATTAAAAATAGCGTAGCGTTACACGGACAGAATTTCGACTTACACCCTTACAACATTCGCTAACATACCCTTATTATTAGAATTATAATTAAAATATAAATTATAAATATAAATATATATTACTTCGTATGAATGAGAAGAAAAAATGATGATGATTTCGATCAGAATTCGGTTGGCTTTATAGCCAGAAGTGAAATTTGGGGCTCCGCGACTCGAGGCAAAAAGCCCTTCAAACTCCGCGAGTCGCGGAGAGGTATTTTCAATTCACACCCTTGGAGTTTCTGGCTGCCGACAGTTTTTAATATATATATATAATATATATATAATTAATATAATTAATTATATATTATATTATATTTATATACATAGTTAACTTGTAATTTTTAGTCCGTTGCGTCGAGCGTTAAGAGTTGACTCTAGTCCCGGTTCCGGATTTTCGAACGTCCTCGCGTACAATTTAATATCTTGTACTTTGCGTTTTGAATCTTGTACTCTTGTGATTTCGAGACGTTTCTTATCAATAATTGGAACCTTTTTGATTGTCTTTTGTTCTTTTGAGCTTTTTGGTCGTTTGCGTCTTCAATTCGTCGAATCTGTCTTTTGTCTTCACCTTTTATTATTTAAACGAATATCACTTGTAAATAGAACAATTGCAACTAAAAGCTTGTCTTTCTTGAGGAATAATGCTATGAAATATATGTTCGTTTTTAGCATTATCAGTACCATAATTGGGGTTTGGATAAAAGAACGACACTTGTGGAAATTAGACTATGGGCTATTAATGGGTTTTATATTAACTAAACAATACCTTGTTAATTTAATATACAAACTTATAATTTGACGTATTTATATATAACCACATACGCTTGACTGGGTACGGTGGGCGGGATATCTATAAATACCAATAATTATTCATTTTACCGGATACGGAACTGGATTGATAGTTAATAGACTTGTTGAAACAGGGGTGAATTACATTCAAGGGTAATTGGTGTAATTGTTAACAAAGTAGTAAAACCTTGGTTTACACGCAGTCGATAACCTGGTGTATTCATTAAACAAAGTATTAAAACCTTGTTACAATTCGAATCCCCAATTAGTTGGAATATTTGACTTCGGGAATAAGAATAATTTGACGAAGGCTTTCGCTCTTTATATTTATGACTGATGGACTATTATGGACAAATCCGTATGGACATATTAAATAATCCAGGACAAAGGACAATTAACTCATGGGCTTAAAATCAACACGTCAAACATCATGATTACGGAAGTTTAAATAAGCATAATTCTTTTATTTCATATTTAATTTCCTTTATTTTATATTTAATTGCACTTCTAATTATCGCATTTTTATTGTTATTGTATTTGATTGCACTTTTAATTATTGTACTTTTTAATTATCGCAAGTTTATTTTATCGCACTTTTATTATTCGCAATTTCATTTTCGTTATTTACTTTACGCTTTAAATTAAGTCTTGTATTTATTATTTTACATTTGGTTTTAACTGCGACTAAAGTTTTAAAAATCAACAAACCGGTCATTAAACGGTAAAAACCCCCCTTTATAATAATAATATTACTTATATATATTTGTATTTTTATAAAAGTAAACTAATATAGCGTTAAGCTTTGTTTAAAAAGATTCCCTGTGGAACGAACCGGACTTACTAAAAACTACACTACTGTACGATTAGGTACACTGCCTATAAGTGTTGTAGCAAGGTTTAAGTATATCCATTCTCTAAATAAATAAATATCTTGTGTAAAATTGTATCGTATTTAATAGTATTTTCTTGTAAAATTTAATAGTATTTTATATACACCTCGCTAAACATCAATATTGATTTTTGTTCATCTTTTATTCTTAAAAAGAATCAATATTATTTTTTTGTTCCTTCAGTATTCCTGCCAATAGAACATTTTTTCTGAACAAATTGAAACGAGTTTTTGAGATATACTATTATTTAGATTATTGAAAAATTAACTTTCAAATTTTAAAATCTGTAGCTTAAGACTATTTTGATGACATCATTAAACAATATTTTTCCTTCTTTAAAAAAATCAAAAGAAAAAAGAAAAATTTTGAGATTGGGTTAGTGATGTCATCAAGAAAAATTAATATATTTATAATTTTATAATTTATAATTATAATTAAGAAAAATTCACAAACAAATAAACAAAAAAAATTGTTTTTAAATTTCAATATACTGTGTGATTTTTAATTTTTAATAATTGCCAAATGCACACTGCTCAAAAATCACGCCTCTCTTTTAATTGGCTCTTTTTAGGAACTAGAATTCATCTCCAGCTTGCACCACCGCCCAAAATTTAAACAACCCTAACTCTGTGTTTATTGAATCTTCTCCATCTTACGTAACTAGGTTTTCCATACCATTCTTCTTTTTCTTCTTCTCTATACCAATTCCAATTGCTGAAGAGAAATAGGAAACACTCGTGAAAAAGGTACTCCGTATCTTCTTTTATTTTCATTCTTTATTTCTTTTTACAATTCACTCACTAGGGTTGTTGGGGTTTGTTATCTCTGTAACTTCATCTTCGTTCCCATTAGCTATTTATGTTTATACGGTGGTATTGTTATGCTCATATGGTGAACGGTTAGATTACAATATGTATTTTATTGAATCAACATATTAATCCTTAATTCTTTCCTATTTTAAGCATTCCATTTTCAGGAATCATCATCAACCTATGTCAGATCTGTTTACACCTTAAAAAGAGGGAGTGAAACCGGTATGTATTTGGTAGGTTACGAGCAATTAATTTTAGTTGTTAATGTTCATTGTGATTATAAAGAAAAATGAAGAACGGTTGTTTTCATATATTGCAGGTTTTAACCCAAGTAGGTATACATATGTATGCAAGTTGTGAATTTTTAAGAGGATTTCAGGTATAGTAAATGACTATATTGATTTTTGTTAATCTTTTATTCTTAAAAAGAATCAATATTATTTTTTTTTCCTTCAGTATTCCTGCCAATAGAACATTTTTTCTGAACAAATTGAAACGAGTTTTTGAGATATACTATTATTTAGATTATTGAAAAATTAACTTTCAAATTTTAAAATCTGTAGCTTAAGTGATTGCCAAAAAAATTTGCCCAAAAGTTAAGGTTGAACATGATGCTGATACTGTTATTATTGTTATTGTTGATGGTGTTTGTAATGTTGATGATGATCATTTTGACGATGATGGTGATGATATGAAGATTTTGTAGATGATAAAGAAGATGAAGATGTTGATGATACTAATGATAATGAAGACGACGATGATGTTTGTGTTGTTGATGATGATGTTCATATTAATGGTGATTCCTGTGATTTTTCTTTTATATCAACTATTCCACAAGCCCATAAAAGTACAAAAAGTACACTGGTTAGGTTTATGATATTTTACAGAATTAATCTCTGTCTATCATATATTTGACTAACTGTAATGTTTTGAAAAGGATCAAGATGGACTAATTGGTCGCACTATACCGCTAACTTCTTTTACTTATGTCTGGTGATCTGGTATGCTTTTTGGAGGTGCACAAGGTTCTATATACTTATCTTTATTCACTTGAAACGAGCCTTTTGCATGATTAGATGATATAAAATTTTGCCTTTTGATAAGGTAATGATATCTTGCGAAAATGTTGGTTTATTTTTATATCTTACTATCTATATATACATGCATATGTTTATGTATTGTGGATTTTGATTTATATTACTTGTGAAATGGTGGTTAAATTTTATGTCAATATAGTTATTTAGGCATAAAGTTGTATTATGAATTATGATAGTGATGCTTATTGTGTGAATACGATAACCTATAGGGTGAAATGGGTTGTTTGGCTACAGGGGCTCGATACTCAACTGGTCATGTTCGTTAACCATCATAGGTTTGCGTAGTTACATTTTTTTGTCTAAATCTCAATCTAAATTTTAATTTTTGTAAGATGTTGGTAAAATAAAGACTCATTTTGCTCATAATATTGCAATTGAACATATACATACGTATGAATTTTTTTGATATATGATGCTTTTATTGTTAGCCAAAGTGTTGTGATGGACAATCGAATGTGTTTATTGTGGTTCTGTGTTTTCAAGTTGCGAATGTGTTGTGATGGAATTCGTAGTATATATTGTTAATGTGGTTAATGTAGTATTGATTTTAGAATTACTAATACTAATATATGTGGATGTGGATTTGAACATGACGAGTTCACTTCTAGCTATCTTAGTTGGCTAATTATACCACTTATATTGTTGCACCATTTTAATAATGATTATTTGTGTTTATGCCTAATTGACTGGTATTGGGAAATATATAAAATGTTTGTTATAGAAGAACATTGAGTGGTTCAAATTGCTTTCAAATCCAAAGTATATATAGCTGAATCTGTAGGGTGATTTGGTTCTGCTTCTGAAGGCTAAAAAAGCGAAATTGGTAAAAGTCGAGTTATTTGTACAAAATTAGTGACTGACATTCAATCGAAAGTTACGAATGGATCTCGTGTCGTTGGAAAAATGGAAAGATTGATTGGTTAACTTGGGTAACAAACCCTAAGATTTATGATGCAAATCTCCCTATGAAAAAAGGAATCGGTTTGCCTCATGAATGCAAAATGACAGAGGACGAATGTGTTAGTCTCCTGAAGCACTTTTGAAGCTGGATCTATACTACATTGTACCTAAAATCGATTAATTATTGTTCATATTCTGAGATTGTAATTTATATTCTCCTCCTGTACATTTCTCAATTTTAATAAAATTTGTTTGCCTTTTTTTTTTTTTTTTTTTTTTTTTAAAGCGAAATTGGATTTGCATATTTGGATCTTTAACCCAATCTCTTATGTTCTGTAGTTGGGTTATATTGGGTCCAAGTTATCACCTTTTGCAACTGGGTCTGTGGATTTCTCAGCTTCAGTTTTAAGTTGGGTTGGCAACTGTCACTCCATATTCCTTTTTATTTCGTGTGTAGCTGTTGTATGTAATGTTGATTGTATAAGTAAGATTTAAGATGTTTTTTTTAAAAGCACACAACTTTATTATTAAACCATAAAAATACCTCACGAGGGGCCATACAACTGTAACCACATCCAGTGCATTACTCGACTCACTATATGCTATATGTATCACATTGAATAGACCCATAAACCAAATGGGTCAATATGTTCAAAAACGACCCAACAGGAAAATAGAAATGAACTGAGACCGTTGCAATTTGGAGAAGTTGGAATACATAATTAGAATATATGGCACTACCATCACACCCGAATTTTATACCTTATCATCCATATCTTTGTTTACTCGAATGGACATGGCTATTGGATAAATATACAATCAGTTAATTATCGTTTTTATTATGATAACTCATCTGGTAACTTTGCATACAATGCATGTGTTTTCATCCATTATCCATCCTGGTAGACTTACTAGACCATACTTTGCTAACTCTATGAAATATGATCTTGAATTGGTAATATTATTATCGCCTTAATATTTATTTACCAAAGTAGAAATTTATCACAATGTTTTTAACGAAACCCGTGAATTCACGGGTCAATTAACTAGTTAATTTTATATACTCCGTATAGTTTAAAGTAGTTACTACTCCGTATTATTCTAACAAGCCAATAGAATCAATCTATCCCTTTCCGGCTGAAAAAGCCTTCTTTGTCTTTTTTAAAAATTCTCCCAAGATTTTTTTAGGATTCCACTTTATCTTCCCCCATCATCATTATAACATTTCAATCAGGAAACCCTAAAATAATGAAAAATCACATCAGAATTAACAATATACAGTGAATTATTATATATTATCATGTCATCTCTCTGTGATTGCTGTAACCATAAACCAGCTGTACTTTACTGTAAAGCCGATTCAGCTAAACTCTGTTTATTCTGTGATAACACCGTTCACTCTGCAAATGCTCTTTCTCTTAAACACATCCGCTCTCAGATCTGCGACAATTGCGGATCCGGTGCCGTTTCCGTCGCGTGTTCCACCGATAATCTCCTGCTCTGCGTCGCATGCGATCACGATTTCCACGGTGATTCCACCGTTTCATCCTATCACAACCGGTTTCAGGTCAACGAGATCACCGGTACTCCTTCCGTATTTGACCTAGCTTCAGTTTGGGGATTTAATCTCAATAAACCTAACGGTAATAACGGTTGTAACGGAAATTCATGTGATAATAAGTGTTCTAATGCTAATAATTATGATAAGAACAATACTATTTGTTATGATGAGGTTCCTAATGTTGAATTAAAGTCACGAGATTCAGGATGCGGTGTGCGTAATAAAGTGTTGTATAAACAGTTATTAGAGCTTGCTCAGGAACGATTTGATGTGGATCGAAACGAACTAGGGCCTCAAACACCAAGTAAATGTGGTCAAAATGAGGTTTCAGAAGGTTTTGAGCATGAAGAACAGGATGATGAGGATCTGTTGCATCAGGAAACTCCTTTAACTTATTTGCTTATGCCGCCGCAGAAGCAGTCTAGTTCGAAAGCAAACGATGAAAATCGTACTGAATTTAGTAATATGTGGAGCTATAGTCCTAAACGCAAAATGAGTCAGGTTGTAATTTCATAACTTGATCAATCTTGATACCAATTGGATAGTCTGCTTGCCTTTTTTTGTTTAACTTTTAGGTTTAGTTGCAAAATAAATTGCTACTTGTGGAATACTAAATAAAGGATTTAGCAATATCTTGTATTTGGCTGCTTACCTTGCTTTATATATGATTTTTACGAATTAATGTGTTTAGACACACCCTATAGGTGGTAAATATAATCTTTAGTTTTAGGATTACTTGTCTTGGTTGCATCTTTTGTACTGAAGAAGATTAATCGTCATGCAGTCATGTTTAAGTGCAATTGTAGTGTGTTGATTGACTTCACGATACCGTAAATAGTAAGGGAATTGATCTGCACATGGCTAAATAAAGTTGACATGTTCATAACTAAAGAGGCGTGTTGTCTTTTTGTTGTTGTACCTTGTGGTATACACACACGTCTCAGTTGTGTACAGACTCTACAGACCAACTACCTTATGCGAAATAGTATCATTTTACATCTTCTATGAATTAATTGAAGCCCTGATGCAAAATAAGAAAGGTCATCTGCAGTGCACTGTTAGAAACTTCTATTAAATGGTTTTCAAGCTTTTGAATTGTATGTCTTATAGCTTAGACAGCATGAAATCTTGATTGTTTTCACTGTATTTTGGGGGTGTAAGGTCTAAGTAGTAGCATGAAGTGTCCTGCAGCTAGAAACACGTGTCTTAGCTTACCATTTTGATCTTGCAGATATGGGATTTCAATTTAGGAAGATCAATATCTTCAGATGCAGGACGTGATAATCTTGGCTTTGGGATAAACAACTGTACTGACCTTGTTGAGGATGCATCTTTCACAACAATGGAAGTATTAAAAGAAATGGATGCCATAAACATATCTTTTGCCGGTATTCCACAAAATGTAAGCATTATGCACTATTTGTTGTTCCGTCTATCTACTTGCATCTCTTACCCAAACTAATCAGTTCTTTTCTATTAATAATTAAGCTGAGTTAGAATTCATCTTTCATCATCGGATATTATATAAGCACAACATATCTATATCTATACTTTTGAACCTCTATACATACTATATTACAAAGCATTTGGTTCAACGCATTAATCCTGTAAATTTATGTATTTGAAAGTTACCTATATATGCTTTATACTACGCACTTCACTATATGAATATTCTTACAAAAACTAGTCGATGAAAACTGAGTTTTGAGCCGTAACATAAGCCAAATGAAAGTGATATATCAAAATTACCTATATATGCTTTATACTACATTTATAAGTTTTAGGTATTGCAGAACTACATATTACCCAAACCTAGGAATTCAAAGAACCAGTAAGTTTGTAACCGGAATCATTGAACATCTCTAAATTAGTTTATTCTGCTTATATAAGGAAGATTAAGAGAAATAATTACCTACTACTTTGCACGGGTACCTCCTTGTAGTTTGATATGGATAAGCCATTGGTTTGAAGCTTAGTTTAGTTCTGCAAATAATTAATGTCTAGTGCTCGTAGTTGAGACTTCTAGTTGTCACATATAGAAAAATAATGCTAAATAGGATGGTAATTTTAGAATGAAATCTGGTTGATATACACAGAATACAAGTATAACTTGAATATTAGTTAACAGGTCAAGCTGACTTTATTTTGATTTCTGATTTTTATTAAGAGAATAACTTCATGTAACCCTCTAAAACATTTTACAATATCCTTTCTCAATTTAATAGTCTTAGAAAACTATATAACAAATGTGTACGTTACAAGAAGATGAATGCAAGCCAGTCAAAGGTTACATGTTTTTTTTCTTCTACTTCCTCTGGTTTCCCTAATCAATAGATAGGGATGCGTTGGACTTTTACTTTTTTGGGTTGCTTCTTCACTTAGCCAAATACTCAATAAATGCACGAGGACTTTCTGCATCTCAGTCTTTTATATCTGCCCACCTTTTCCTACAAAAAATAATGGCAAGTACTAGAGGGCTTTCCACTAACTACCAATATTGTAGAAGTTGGCCGACTGGCCGGATTTTGGGTCAAGTCCGATCCGAACTGGCTCAAGTCAGTCAAAGTAATCGGACAACGCCAGTCAAAGTTTGTCCACTGGTCAAAATCGGTCAAAGTTGGATTTAGTCGGTCAAAGCTCAGATATATTTGGTCAAAATTGGCTAACGTCAGTCGAAATCGGTCGAAGTCAAAGTTGGTCGCCGGCTAGTTCCTTACTCCAAAAAACGTGTAGATCGGCAGGGGTGTGTTGCCTTTGGCAACCTACCAACCCACCCCAAAGGGCTGATGTCAGGTTATTACCTCCACTAGAAAACAACCATGTGACAGGTTCTAGTAAGACTCGAACCTGCGTCAGTCTCCAAATAGCTTCCACATGATGGGCCCCAATATCAAAGGCACGGGTGTGCTACTAGCTCATTGGTCGGCTAGTTCTTTACTAGTTCCCTTCTTGGCCGACTAGTCCTTACAATTTCTTGGCCGACTAATCCTCGACTAGCGACTTTTACAACCTTGCTAGCTATTACTCCGTAGCACATATATCCTACAATATAATTGATTTTTAAATTTTTAGTTTACTTATTAAAATTCAAACAATGCTATGAAAATTTTGATTACTTTGTTTGGTGTTCCTGGTATTAGGTTAACTAAGTTGGGAATTTAAGATGTCTATAAAAGTTGGTAAAAGACTTGAAGTAAAAACCCTGATCGTATTTTGCGTCCCCTTTTTAGAAAAATTAATCTGAAGAGAATTGTATCTTACTCTTAATTCATCTAAAAATACCTAATGAATATTTGTTGCTTGAAGTAGTAAGTAAACTAGCACGATTTATTCACCTATTAGAAAATGAGAAAGATAAATGTAGACACTCTACTGGTCTAACTGTCAAAGCACCTGTGGCCACATGTAGACCATATGTTTACAATGTTTGAGGGAGATGTGTGGTACAATGACTTGTGGCTACATGTTACACCACATGTTACTATGTTTACTGTTCATTTCATTTTTATTTAGCCTTTAAAAATCATGTAAAAAGCAGCATGAATTCAGACTCACTGTCCATTGAAGCAAGTTTTTGCCCTTTATATTGTTTCTGATAAATTTTTCCAACACTATATCTGACTGCTATCTTTAAACTTTGTGTGTCTTATGGATCTTGTTTTATTGGCATGTGCAGAAGCAGACATCTCGTTGCAGATCAACAATGGAGATTGAGAACATGCATACTACTACTACTGGACCATTATCAGAAACACAAGTAATGGGAACTAATAGAACTAATACGAGCATGGATGGTCATATGATGGAGCAGTTTTTAGCAATCGGTCAAGGAATGGAAGTACCGGCAATAGTCAAAGTCGACGCAGATCAGCTTGCCCAGAATAGAAGTAACGCAATGTTACGTTACAAGGAAAAGAAGAAAACCCGAAGGTATTTATTTGAACTTAGTTTAATGCATGTTTCCCTTTAGGTATGTGTTAGGTATTCACCGTTACATAATCAAACCAAACTTTTTAACCTTTCCATAACCAAACCAATTCAAACTGAAAAGTACAAATGGAATAAAAAGTGGACATAGAGCTCGACTCAATTAGAAAACTCGAAGCTTGAAACTCGACTCGAACTCGAGCTTGTATTTTCAAGCTTGAGCTCGACTTGACTAATTTACCGATACTTTCGAGCTCGGTTCAATGAGCTTGTATTTTCAATCTTAAGCTCGACTCGACTGATTAACCGACACTTTCGAGCTTGGGTCGATGATCTTGTATTTTCAAGCTTAAGCTCGACTCGACTGATTAACTGATACTTTCGAGCCAAGCTCGATTCGATTTTTTTTTTTTTTTAATATTTATAATTAATATTCATCGACTTGATACTTTCAGGCTTAGTCTACTCGACTCGAAGTTTATTAAAAAAATATGGTAAATATGCTATCATACATATCAATTAATGGTAAAAATATAATGCAATGAAAGTTTAAGGCTCGCGAGCCTCTCTAGCCAAGTACCTTAATGTTCGAGCTCGATTCGACTTGTACCTGAGTTGATCTCAAATACTTCTTTAGTCAATCTGAGTAACTCACAAGTTGTGTTGTCTCATCTACACCCTAATATAGAACCAATAACCAAAACAATAATAGCAAGGTCAGGTTTGGTCTAGTTTCGGTTTGGTTTGGTTGGTCACCGATGGTCTATAGTGACGATAAAGAAATGATTTATGAACCTAATTTGGTAGTCCTTAAAATTTCAACTAAAACTGTGATCGAGCAAATCTATGTTTAAGTGATGGTAGGCCAATACATCGTTACTCAAAGCGTGTTATGGTAACAGGTACGAGAAGTGCATTCGTTATGAATCACGAAAGGCAAGAGCTGATACTAGAAAACGAGTAAAAGGTCGATTCGTGAAGACAGTGGAATAAACAAAAGAAGTAATAATTATTAACTTATGGTCGACATCGCTAGTTTGATTAAAACATATATAGGGGAGGTGAGTTGAACTTTGGTTATTTTGTTTGCACATGCCTACTGATAAAAAAATGTAGAAATAAATAAGGTGGGTTGTAATGTAATAGTAGCAAATAGCTACTGAAGAATCAAGTGATGATATTTTCCTCGAAGGTGTCAAAAAGGAGTTGGTAGTGATCGACGATACGCCTCGAGACCAGGAATCCTCGTATTGTCAACACCTATAATTTGGATATAACTTTGAAGTTTGAACTCACAGACCATAATGGGTGGAGCTTAAGACTCTTCATTATGATTATACTTGCATACATTTAACGTTGAAACAAAACAAAACAAACAATTTTATACTACTACCAATACCAATAATTTGCATACCTATTCCCCTTTTTTATTCGTGTCAACCCCTAACCCATAAATTTATAACCACTAGTGAACGTATGCAGATGAATGAAACGGTCAAAAACAAATACAGTACAGAATAACTTAATTAGATCGAATATACTCCGTATCTAGGTAAAAGATACTCACCGTCTTCACCTAGTATGAAAAACGGAAAACTTCAATCGTTCACAAGTTAATAGATATATGTTTCCCTTTTTCTCTTTTTCTTGGCAATTATAAACTTTACTATTTAACATAATGAAAATATTTGGTTATATGCTTGAATTAGAGAACTCACAAACCAAGAGAAACAGTGAATCTTATATAAAAATAAGAATACAAATATAAAGGAAGTATTGATTGAAGTAATATCTAAGACGTTTAATTTCCAAATTGTTTTACGCAACTAAAGGGCGGGTCCTCGAAATTTATTGTTGGATCCGACTTGTTTTCTTCGGTTGGTTTCGTGCCTTGTATTTTCGATTATTATATTGTTTTTGTTTGGTTAGTCTCTTTGTAAGGTTTTGTCGGGATGATAGAGTGACTCGTTTATCAAATAGTTCTGGTTTAGATGATTGCTTTCTAGGTGCGAGTTTCTCCGTTTCTTTTGTCCTTTTGTATTCCATGTGGAGGGTGTTTTCCTTCGGAAAACGACCTGGAATCTATATGAGTTTTCGTTATTTTCGAAAAAAAACTGAAGTAATGACCAATAATCTGATTCAGATAATATCATGTTTACGGAATTACGTTGTTAGTTGAGACGACCGACTTCAGAATATTTTATAATCCATGGTTTGAAAGTAAAGAATTAGATGATAATTAAGATAAAACAATGAATGTGTGCATATATTAATTTAAATTATTTAGTAATTACCAAGTTAAATGCCAGTAATGGCTAGTCTGGTCCTTAATCTGCGGTCATCCAACACACTAACCCATGTACATGCACATGCTATATCGCCATGGATGAGTTCACACAAGAGATACTTGAGCTAACTCTTACTTCTGAATTCTTTATTCCAACTACACATGTCTCACCAATGCATTACAATTATTATACAGGTTAAATACTAATTTTACACTGTATGTCCATATCCATCTTAACTAAAATTACGTTCATGTGTATCCTAATCTTTAAAAAAGTTTATCATCTGGATTGAACTTTCAATTTCCCAATGGGTCATTGACCCAACGGTATCTAGTAAACCCCTCCAACAAACTTCCCGTTTTTAAATTTATGTTTCTAACCTGCTATAACTTTTAAACCAACGATATGAGACTGTGATGATGATATGTTAAATGACGTGTCAATGTGTCTAGTTGACACGTAATAGAATACTTTGATGAAGAAGTCATCTAATACATACAATGGAACTTTTTGAACGTCTATAACACATGGGTGGAGATCGTTTGAGTTGATTACATACAATATACACATTTTTAATCACTTAACCTTAGTATTTCAATATCCGAGACAATTTCATATTGCACGAATGTTTTTTTAATCCGAAAATTTTAAAAAACAAATAAACAAACGACTTAACCCATGTGGCTCCCTGAACACACTGATTGATAATTGATACACAAGAAGCTTCATAACTACTTCTACTACTGACTGTTTCGTCTTGCTTTTGCCTATATCTCTCTTTAATAGAATCATTCCCCCAAAAAACACTTGTTTAATTTCTATCACAACACATATCCTTGTATGTCTTGTACAAAAATAATAACAATGTCATATGTTGTTTCATATTAACAAGTTTTATTTTCATAAAAAGTAAAAAAAAAAAACAAAAAAAATGGGGTGTGCAGTGTCTGTGTACAGAGTTGGAGGTAAAAAGCAAATGAAGATCCCTCTTGTTACCGTACTCGTTCCTTCAATTCGTATTCCTATTAATTCCAATATTCAAAAGCCACTTAAAGGCATTATTCCTAAGGATCTTGCTGATCGTCTCACCTCTTTTAGAAATCAAATCGCTTTTCTAGCCGAAGAAACCGGTACGTTTTCTTAAACTGTGTGTTTTTTTGGCATAACTGGCAACTTTTACCGGCCCATAATCGGTTGACAATTTCATAATGTGGGACATACCTGATTCACCCATTACCAACTGAGCTACGCACCATTGGCCTAAAACTATTTGTTTTATTTTAAAGATCTGTAAGTTAATAACATATTTTTATATATATTTCAGATGTATCAGCTGTGCCTGAATTGTTACGTTCATTGGAAGAATATTTATCGTTATTAGTTGGTCTTACTGATCAAGGTTTGATTCTCTTCAATGCTTAAAAAGTTTACATGTTTATCGGATAATTGCATTGATTTATTGCTGATGTGTTTGTTAGAACTCAGATGTCGAGAACTGATTGAATTCAAATGGAAAAGTATAGACGATAAACAACAAGTGAGGATTTCATTTTCCATTTTATGATGTTCAAAGTTGATTTATTAATAGTAACCTGATATTTATTTCGATTAGCAGGAAATAAGTGTTGCAGATTCTTGGTTTGAATTACTATCTATAGTTCATATGATGGCTATGTTAACATTATTGGATGCAAATTCAAAGTTGATTCCTGATCAAACTGTTTCTACTGAATCAGTTGAATCTACAGGTGTGCATTTTTTATTTTTATTTTTAAAAAAGCTTACTTTTGTATCTTAAACAACCAACATAAAGTTAGTGTACTCGAACTGCTGACCGATCTTTTATTTTATTATTATTATTTTTATTGTAGATAACATACGGGCTGCTGTCGACTTATTGGTGAAGGCAGCTGGGTACCTGCAGTTCTGTCTTCGTGAAATACTTGTCCAAATTCCACCTCATATTAAGTATGTTAAGAATTATGATAAACTATATATATAATATATTTATTATGTGTTCCAATTAGTAGATTCAGATCGAGAAACTCATTTCAAACTTTACGATCAGGATGAAGTTTCCGGTAGATTTACAGGAGAGTGTAATTGAGGCTTCTTATATTCAAGCACTTGGGCAGGTATGTTTAAACTTTATCATAAAAAAATCATTAATAATGTTATAGAGTCTGTATGCTTCAAATACACATGATTGTTTGGCTTGTTTTTTTATATATTTATTAAAGTTTCATTCTTAGTTGGATCTCTTTATTCGACCCAATTCACCTGAATCAACCTTCTCAATAAATGGGTCAAAATTACCACCTCTAAAACATGACATACCATATTATATGACTTCCAGGGAACAGAAATGCAGCTTGCTTCAGCTGTTGAAAGTAAAAATGCTACTTTATCCGTTAAGAGAAGATTAGCATGCGAGCAATTGAGTTATTTCGGCCAGGTACGTAATTCATCTTTAATTTCTTGTCACAATCGACGTATAAATCCTCTTAATCAATTACTTAAACTTTCTATTACAGGCTCATTACTGTTTGTCAACATGCAACAACCTTAATGGATATGGGAAGAAGCATCTATCATTTATCAAATGGAAGTACCTTGAAGCAAAGGTTTGCATTTCTAACTTGGCTATACTCACTACTGTAAAAGTCGGCCGACGCGTCAGTTTGGGGACTAGCTCGTCCTGACTCGCCCAAAAACTGCCATAAAAAGGCGGCCACGCTAAAGAGTCTGGTCAAAGTCAGTGAAAGCCAAAGTCGGGTCGAGTCGGGAGTCGGTCAAAGTCCATGTTAGGTCAAAAAAATTATATTTTTTTTGTCATATATCTATAATTTTTATATTTAAGTTTTATGATTAATATATTTATATGTAATATATATGTTTAATTTATTCATTACTAAAAGTCAATGCTGGTCAACGTCCAACTTGTCCCTGACTCGAGCCACTCGCGACTTTTACAACCTTGATTTTACTCATAACATCATATTTACCAACAAAGGTGTTTAAATCAAGATTTTGGTGTTTGACTATTTGACTTGTGTAATCAGGCTGCTGCATACTACTACCACGGTTTAATAACGGATAAGGGTACGGAACCATCATGCCATATCGTTGCAATGTGTTGTTTTCTTGCAGCAGAAGAGATTTTAACAGAGAGCAAGAAGGCGTGTTTAAATTTTTGCCTAATACTTCCCATAACAAGGTAAGACTGATACGAAATCATTTGTATGAAGTGATGAGGTGGCATATTGCACTAGTCAGGCGGGTTGGGTACAAGTAAAAATGGGCTCAGATCAAAACATATACTACTTTTTTATGAATGTTGTCTTTGTTCTAATATATTATTCGTTTATTCGCAGAATATTTTTTTTTTTTTTTTTTAAATGTATGTAGTTACATCCTGTTTATGTGATATATGTTCTGCTGTTTGAGTATTATAGTATAATCTGTTCACTTTATTGTATGAAGGGCTCCGGCTGCGTGGGGTGCAATGAAGCATTTGAACAAAAAAATTCCCGAAACCGCAGCTAAAAAGTCGCAGATGTACGCCTCCCTTTTAGAGGAAGAAAAGTAAGTGATCAAACTTGCTTCATTTAGTCTCGTTGTGAGTTATATTTGCGTTAACCTGATGTGAAAATTAATACAGGAGTTTGAACGTATTACCGGATCTTCCTGAGTTCGAGTTGTCGTTAAAAGCAGACGAGTATAAATTACCGAATAAAGATGCAGCATGGGAAAGTGAAAAATGGATTATACCTAATAATAAAACACTTAAAACTCACTTAACAGATGATGAAGATGATGATTAACTGACAGTCATTGCAGCCTTAAATGTTTGTTTAATTTGAGGGTTTTTTTTAAACAAAGAATGCACATTTTGTGTGTATAGAAAGAAAGATACTTTGTAAACCACATTATTTATTAGTGTATGATATGTATGGTTTTAATGTAATACGGTCACTTTTTGGTCCATTATATCTAGTTTCATAGAAAACTGAAAGAATTTATATCTCTATAATCAGTATTATAAAATATAGAAACGTGTTACAACATCTTAATTAGCTATATAAAAGCAAAAATTAGATATTAATTCATTAACAAACTCATCTCAAACTTGTTTTCCAGTTTTCATGCATCATTTGGTTCCGTCATTCATATCAACCAGCCATAACATGAATCAAATGAAGCCGTATTGTTAAATTAATCATTTATTCATCATGTCAACTTTTCTTCCTCATCTGTTCCCAGTTGTAAATCGCACCAACGTCACTACTACGTGTGCTCAAAGATTCTGTATAGCCAATGTTCAAGAGCAAACAATATATTATAAAGACCAACAACGTCGCTTGAAAACCTTACATGACTACCTCAAACGGTCGACGTATATGTTTAGTAATTTAGATGGTGGACCTCCTAGATGGTTTTCGCCGTTGGAGTGTACTGCGTGCTTAAAGTCTCCTCTATTACTTGCTTTACCCGGTTCATTACACTCTTTTTGAAACTATTCCTTCAAGCAATAATCAGATCGTTTCTTAAGTTAATCTACGGGTGTAAACGAGTCAATTTGAGCTCGAGCTCTATTAGGCTCGAGCCGAGCCCGAGCTCTATCAGGCTCGCGTTCGGCTTGTATATAAATCTTGAGCTCGGCTCGTTTGACATTATATAAGCTCGAGCTTGGCTCGAGTTCAACTCGTTAAGCTATATTATAGTTATTATTATATCATTATATATTATTATATATTATATCATTCTATATTATATATTATATATTATATATATATATATATATATATATATATATATATATATATATATATATATATATATATATATAGGGGCAGGATCAATGGGGAAGTAACCAACCGGGGGAAGCGGGGGGAAGCAAATTTTTTTTTTTTCGTTTTTTTTTTGAATTTTTTTTTCCGGCATCAAGATCACACGAAAATATGAACATTTAGAAGAGACACTTTGTGATGAATGTTATTATTTAGGCGGGAAAACGATCGACAAAAATAACATTCAAGATAATATTGTTCGTGAAGAATATGAACGTTTTTTTTCTTCATGTTTTGTGAAGTAAAATTTAGCCCAATTTAGGGTTTGGTGTTTTGGGTTTATTCCATAAACCCAAAACACCAAACCCTAAACCCTAAACTCTAAACCGTTCGTGTTAAAAACTTAATCTAAATCCTAAATCTAAACCCTAAATCTAAACCCTAAACTGTAAATTTCTAAACCCTAATATCTAAACCCTAATATCTAAACCCCAATAGCTAAAACCTCAAGATACGCTCGAAAAACACGATAATTGTTATATATTACTTCTTCGAGCGTTTTTCCGCCAAAATAAAAACATTTATCACAAAGTGTCTCTACTAAATGTTCATATTTTCATCTCATCTATAATGTTCGTGAACAAAATTTTTTCAAAAAACGAAAAAAAAAAGTTTTTGCTTCCCCCCGCTTCCCCCCGAATGGTTACTTCCCTCTTGATTCTACCGGCCACTACATATATATATATATATATATATATATATATATATATATATATTATAAAATAAGAATTTTGTTAAGAACAACCCTTAAATCCATTTTTAACAAGCTTAAAACACTTTTTATAGCAGCTAGTTATTACCTTTATGTTGGCAGTTACCTATTTGTAAAAGTGCTTTAAGCATGTTAAGGACATCTCTGATAGCAAAGTCCTAAAAATATTACAACAATAACAACAATACCTAATTCCATCGATGTGAATTATGTAGGAGGTGAAATGTAGACAATCATTCATCTACCCTTAGGGAAGTCGTTTCTCTACCTACCGGAAAAGAAAATGAAAAGCTAGTTTAGCCTTTTGAGTTTGTTTAAGCTCGATATAAGAGAGAGCTCAAGCTCGTTTACTAAATGTTATTTAAAAAAAATTCAAGGTTTGGCTTGAACTCGAGCTCGTTTAAAATCCTTTCGTATCGAGCTCGAGTGGCTTGGTTCTTTTCGAGCTCTTAATGAATCGAATTTGAGTAGCTCGGCTCATTTACACCCTAACCCTAATCTTAATCTGATGCAAGGTCCTATATCTTGAGATATATAATGATGTTTTTGAAGAGACTAAATTAGTATATTAGACTTTTTCAGGAATAGATGGTTCCGGGCTTGAACTTTGTTTGAATCACCAACGGCTAGGAGAGTACGCCTCATTTTTTTATTTTTATTATTTAATTTGAATTTTAATACATGACGATGATGATTAGCTAGAGTTTTTGAATTTTAATACATGATGATGATGATGATGATGATGATGATGATGATGATGATGATTAGCTAGTGTTCTTTCTCCAAGGCGTTACTAATCTTAATTTACTAATGATTCTTTCGCCTTTTAACAATTTGAAGGATTTTCAACATATGGTGCTTGCATATTCCTACTACAGACCGAACACCGTTTACAGGTCCATCTCTCTTTCTCCTTAAATCCCTACTAATTCAATTCAATGCTGAGGTCAGTCTTGACTGTTGTGAACATTATTCTAGAATCGAAAATTTTCTTTAATATTCGTTTGATAATATTATTAACTTCATTTGATCTAAAATGTTTTTTCGAATGACAAACTCATACACCCTACATAATTTTGCACGAATAATGTTCTAAACATGACTCGTCCAACAGGACTCTAACCCATGACCTCAAGGTCAGAGGGGCTCCTCGATACCGATAGGCCAAAGGCCCTTTGGTCACCTAAAATGTTTTTGAAGAAGTTATGATAGGCCAAAGGCCCTTTAGACCATTCATTGTTCTCCTTCTTATGCTTTTAGAATTGAAAAGTTATGATACTTAAATCATTCTATATTCTATGTGGATTAGATCTTGTGAAGCTGGTTGAAACAACAGTTAGATCCGAATATTTCCAATTTCCAAACAGACCCATATATCTCGTTGGTGAATCTGTAGGCGCGTGCCTTGCACTCGGTGTTGCTGCACGCACCCCTGATATTGATCTTGTATTGGTTTTAGCTAATTCCGGTGAACCTCAATAGCTCACATTTCACACACACACACACACACACACACACACACTTACTTTTTATGTCATGATCTCATATTATTGTATGTAGCTACTAGTTTTGGCAAGTCTCGACTGCAGTCTTTGATACCCATTTTGAAAGCGATGCCTGATAAGCTCAGTCTTGGACTTCCTTATGTGCTGAGCTTAATTACAGGTTTTTTCTCTGTGTATATGCATTAAAAACAGAAAAATCGATTTAATATATTATATGAGTTTATGCATATTAATCATGATATGATCAATAATCTGAAATTGGCAGTTTGCACTATATGTACAGGTGTGTCTTCAACAACGATGATGCCTACTGCAGAGAAACCAGTTCAAGATCTATCAGAGGAAATTGTAGCATTGTTCTCATACTTATATGTGAGATATTAAGTAAATTTCGCAACTTAAATCATTTTAATATGTAAATGACGTTTGAATGATCTGTCTTCAAGCACAACAAAGTATCTGAAATTGGCAGTACCGTCACTAACTCATTATATACAGATGATCTTTTTTTTTTTTTCTTTTTTTTTTTTTTTTGAACAGCAATTTGGGATTACCCAGGGAGACTAAACCACCCACACGATCATCTCACCCAGTTGCATAACCCGACCCCCACTGCTGCTCGGAGAAAACCCGGACCAATCCGAGGGCATAGCCGGTAAACCACCCCCCCCCCCCCCCCTTCCTTCCCCGCCGCCCCCGCAACGTAATGTGCGAAAGGCGGCGACCTTGGGTGGATATCAAAGTCAGAAGAAAAGGAGATAACTTTGTGTGTAATGTTGTAGTCCCCAGGAGTCGAACTCTTTGACCTTAAACATTGAGTGTCAGACCACTTCCACTTGAGCTACAGACGATCTGATTATCGATATTATCAGGCCCTTGATGATGTGTTGACGGTTGAGCTGCTTCTTTGGAAGCTAAAGATGCTAGAATCCGCATACGTGTATTCCAACTCCCGCATTCATAATGTTACAGCTCAGACACTCATACTCTCTAGGTCTCACATCATTAAACCGTAAATGTGTGTCATTCAGTTACTTTGCCTCTTAATGATGTTTTAAAATCTTAATTACTACAGCGGCAAGGATCAGCTATTTCCTAGTATAGAAGAAGGACAAAGGCTTTGTCGAATACTCCATAAATGTCAAATACGTACATTTCACGATTGTGGCCATGCCCTGTTCCTGGTACCATGCTTTCTACTCTCATCTGTCCGTAAATGTTTGTTCGTGTACTTTCACAATCATCTTTGTTTAATTAATCTCGTAGATGCAAGAGGACAACAAAATAAAAATCTGATTATATGAAATTTTTTTACATAATTTGACCTTAAATTGGAGGAAACTGATAATGATTATAGCATCCACATGTTACAGGAAGAAGATGTTGATATGGTAACAATCATCAAGGCTGCTGGTTTTTTTCGTCGTTCAAAACATACAGATTATGCATTAGACTTCATACCACCAACTCCACTTGAATTCAAATATTATATGGGTGACCCTCTAAGGTAACTTAACTTAATTCCCGTAAATCGTTTTCTTGATTATGGCAGTTAAGTAGTTAACGCAAATCCTGTGTCTTATCAGTTCTTAGTTCTTAGCTGTATGTTAAGCCTCAAAGCTCATGTGACTTCTTTCAGCCCAAAAAGTAGTATTGATTTAACCTTTTCATAATTAAATAATTGTGCAATTACATGAGTTACCTATATAAAATTTCTAAGTAACAAGTATGTTTTATGTTTTATTCAAGAAACTGATTAGAGTGTTATCAAGATTACCAAATGCCTCCTGTTCTGTATGCCGGTTAAAGTTTTCCTGTTCAGGTTACCCGGGCAAAGGGTATTTGACTCTGATGTACCTGGCCTAACAAAGGTATCTAGTGACGGACCCTTTTTTCCCTAACCACCCCAAGATATGCTGATAGTGAGGTTTAAATCTGAAGCCTCTTCTGACCGCGACCACTAGAGTATGAAAGATTACCAAATGCTTCGCATCTGTATGCATCTAGAGTAAACGAATAAGGTTTTCCATTGTTTAGGCTACCCGATAAAGGGAGTATTTTTAGTTTGATGTACGTGGCCTAACCTGGCTATCCCGTGACAATTTCCGACCACTTTTTTTGGCTACCCAAAATATGTTGCTAGTGAAGTTTGAACTCAAACCTCTTGTGAGGATACTGGGACCCACTAGAGTATGAATATAAAGAGGAATGACTATATTTTGTATATTTTGCATCATAGATGGATGAATGTTGCCACTTCTCCTGTGATGCTCTCAACGTTAGAAACCGGGAAAATCGTGAGGGGTCTTGATGGAATCCCTACTGAAGGCCCCGTCTTATTTGTTGGGTACCACAATTTATTGGGAATTGAGGCATTTCTGATGATGCGTAACTTTCTAATCGAGCGAAATATCATCTTGCGCGCATTAGCACATCCATCATTTTTTTACAAGTTGAAAGAAGGAAGAATATTGCCTGACTTAGCAGCATACGATTTTTTAAGAATTATGGGTGCAGTTCCTGTCTCAGCCTCAAACATGTACAAATTATTTTCCTTAAAGTCTCATGTCTTGCTGTATCCGGGAGGTATGCGCGAGGTTTGTCATAAAAAGGTAACTCTTCTAGTTGATATATTTTTTTGTGCAATGAACTAATCACGATTAAGAGGTTGACTAATCACGGTTAAGTCTAAAAATCTATATATAGGGTGAGGAGTACAAGTTATTCTGGTCTGAGCAACCTGAGTTTGTAAGAGCTGCTGCATTATTCGGAGCCAAAATCATACCTTTTGGTACTGTTGGTGAAGATGATTTTAGTGAAGTGAGTCTTAACAGAATCTTATTTCTTCAATCAAATGATTTTTTTTTTTTTAATGGTTGTTTGAATGGTTTCATCCTGGATATTTATCAGTTGGTACTTGATTATAATGATCAAATCAAGATTCCTTTTATGAGGGCTTACATTGAAGAGTTAAGAAATGAGATTGTGCATGTAAGGTATGTATGTTGTGTTATGTAACATGGAATTTTTAGTTGGTGAATTGATGTCGTCGTGTGGTGGTAGAACTGATGCTAAAGGAGATGTTGCAAATCAAGACGTATACTTTCCAGGGATATTACCTAAAGTTCCGGGACGATTCTATTACTTTTTCGGAAAGCCCATTGATATGCAAGGTATGCATGCATAATTTCCTTTGTTCAACCACACATACAGTCGGAATCAATGTCTTTTAAAACACCATAAGTGAAATCTTCACGGTTTATTGCTTTATGTAAACTCGTTAAAGTAATGATTTTTTTTCAGTATTTAGGGGGCATGTGGAAGGTGTGCAACCCAAAATTTTGAGAAGGATTATATAATAGTTCATTTATATATATATTTTCTATAAATCCATTCATGAAGTTAATTTATCAGACAATTTAATCGCACCAGATTAATTTTTTGCATTTTTATCATCACCCTCTGTCTTGAACAGAGACTTCTAAGTTCCAATGAATATTGAGGATCTTATAAAAGATGATATATAACTATCCTGCTTAAGAGTGTGGATATTAAAGCTAATGGTCTACACATTAAATATGGAGTTTTAAATAGACTCTAGATTTGTGTATGTTCATAAAATGAAAGTTATTTGTCAAATTCAACACATATTAAGTGTGTGAATATGCTCAAAATTGTGATTAGAATTGAGTGAGTTGTTGTCATAGTATAATAATGTGTTGATCTTAATTGTGATGCTCCTTAAATATTATTGTTAGGGATGGAAGGGGAACTAAGGAACAGGGAAAAAGCAGAGGAAATGTATTTACATGTGAAAAGTGAGGTTGAAAAATGTCTTGCTTACTGCAAAAGAAGAAGGGAAGAGGACCCTTACAGACATATAATATCGCGGTTCATGTACCAGGCTATTCATGGTGGTTTCGATTCTCATGTCCCAACGTTCCATATCATTTGATATCGAATTTTAATATATCATCATCATCTGTGTTGATTATAAAACATGTATTGGTTACATAATCAGGATACTTAATTCAAGTTCATCAATTGTGCATTTACATAGACACTTGGTTTTCATTATCACATCCATAATCTATAACATGATCTAATATAAAAACAGTCACAATCAATTGTTACAGATCAAGTGCGCCTCCAACAGCAAATAGATGACTTATAACGGATAGTTCCACCAGAAATTTAACTTATTTTTTTCTTACAAATACATATACGATTTATACTACCAAATAATGGATGAGTTGGAGTCAGTAAATGTAAGGATATTAGGACCCAAAACAACGCAAGTGATTCAATAAGATCACTCACCGATAATAATTCTACAAGATTACTAACCCACTTAATGAACGAAAGATTATAAATGCAAGAAATATAAATCGACACAAGAGATAACGTGGTTATATGCAATCGTTGTGATTGCTTTAGTCCACGGCCAACTAGAGAATATTATTGATAATTTTTCTTGGTGTGTTTACAATGAATTACAAGATGGTCTATTTATAGAATGGTTTAAGGAGTAAGCTAAAACAATTCCTTGAAGTTTCATGTGAGTTTCCTGACAGCTTCATGGAAGCTACATGTGAGTTTCCTGACAGCTTCGTGGAAGCTACATGTGAATTTCCTCACAACTTCGTGGAAGCTACATGTGAGTTTCCTAACAACTTTGTAGAAGCTTCGTGTGAGTTTCCTAGAATCTTCCCACTAATTGTTTAAAGTTCTCCATATCTCCAACAATCTCCCACTTGGAGACTTTGAACAAACCCAACCTTCGTCAACCCAAAAATATCAACGATCTAACCAAGAACGTTAAACCACCATTATACCGCCAAACTCCATTTGGGACACGCACACTCAACACATACTTCGGATGAGCAGACTTTCGATACAAGGTCTTCAACACTACTTGTTAGAAATGAAATATCAACTCTCTAATTCCCTAGTAGACGTCTTCTCTCATCAAGTCATGAGAAGACCGGTTGAGGCAACGCAAAACCTTAACTTCTCCGTCGTAACCACCTTAGTAAACATGTCAGCAGGATTCTTCGTACCAAGGACTTTTGCCAATGCTAAAGTACCATCATTTATATGTTGTCGAATAAAATGATACCTTAACTTAATGTGTTTCGTACGACTATGAAACACCGGATTCTTCCCAAGATGTATTGCACTTTGATTATCACAATACAAGACACAATAGTCCTGTCTTTTACCCAACTCACCTAAGAAGTTCTTCAACCAAACAAGCTCTTTAGAAGCTTCTGCAATAGCCATATATTCGGCCTCGGTGGTTGACAAAGCAACACTCTTTTGTAGTCGAGACATCCAACTAACCGCCGTCTTTCCTATTGTGAAAACATAACCCGTAGTGCTTTTTCCCGAATCGTCAAATCCACCCAAATTAGCATCCGCATAACCTCTAAGTATGACATTGCTTTTAGAGAAGCACAATCCCATATTAGAAGTACCTTTCAAATAATGAAGTAACCATTTAACCGCTTCCCAATGCTCTTTTCCCGGATTAGACATATAACGACTTACAACTCCCACTGCGTGAGCAATATCGGGTCTTGTACAAACCATGGCATACATAACACTACCCACGGCCGATGCATATGGAACCTTTTTCATCTCCATTTTGTCTTCTTCCGTTTTAGGTGATTGACTTTTCGATAGCTTTATCGTGTTACCCAAAGGCATAGAACGAGCCTTTGAATTTTCCATGTTAAACCTCTCTACAACTTTCTCAATATATTTGGATTGAGACAAGTATAGAGTACCCTTCACACGATCACGCACAATACTCATGCCAAATATTTGCCTAGCACCACCAAGATCTTTCATCTCGAACTCATGGGAAAGTAATCCCTTCAACTTGTTGCTTTCGGACATGTTGGAACCTGCAAGTAACATGTCATCAACATATAACAATAAGATTATGTAAGAAGACTTGAATTTCTTTAAGTAGCAACAGTGATCCGCTTCACATTTTAAGAAACCAATCTTCTTCATAAACTCGTCAAACTTCAAGTACCATTGCCGAGGTGCTTGCTTCAATCCATACAAACTTTTCTTTAGCTTACAAACCCACTTCTCTTTACCCTTTACCTCAAAGCCCTCGGGTTGCCTCATATAGATCTCTTCATCAAGGTTACCATGTAAGAATGCGGTCTTCACATCTAGTTTCCCTAGATGTAAGTCCTCGGATGCAACCATAGAAAGTACCAAACGAATAGTAGTCATCTTCACCACCGGTGAAAATATCTCTTGGTAGTCAACTCCTTTCTTTTGTTGAAAGCCTTTAACCACCAAACGAGCCTTGTACCTTTTCTTGCCATCCAACTCATTCTTGATTCGATACACCCATTTACTTTGCAACGTCCTTTTATCATGAGGTAATTTCACTAGTGACCAAGTTTTATTCTTCTCAAGTGACCCCATCTCTTCTTTCATGGCAAGCTCCCATTGTATGGATTCTTTTGTCTTCCTTGCCTCAAAGTAACTTTCGGGTTCACCATTCTCGGTATAGAGCAAGTAGTTTAATGATGGAGAATACCTAGGATTAGGTTTGGGCACTCTAGTCGAGCCTCTTAGTGTAGGAGCAACCGAAATGGTTGGACCGGTTTCATTTGTGTCCTCTTCATCACTAGAACTCGCACTATGTTCGGAATCATCACTGCTTTCCGAACCATCCCCATCATTAGCATTTTCCGATGCCTCACCGTTAATTGGCAATTCATTGTTACCCGTACTCCCACTAGAACCTGCAAGATCATCAATAGAAACATCGTCAAAAGTAACATGACCCGGTTTAGAACTCCCCGTTTCCGGTTTGCCATAAACCGAATCTTCATCAGAGGTAACATCACAAGAACGAATCACTTTTCTAGCTTCGTTATCCCAACAACGATAACCCATTTCATTCGACCTGTAGCCTATGAAAATACACTTCTTTGACTTGGCCTCAAGTTTGTCTCTATCCGCATCTTTGGTCTTCACATAAGCATTACACCCAAAGACGCTAAGGTGATTATAACTCACCTTCTTACCTTGCCATTCTTCCTTGGAAATTCGAAAACCCAACGGTGTTGAGGGTCCCCTATTTATCAAATAAGCCGCCGTATTTACCGCATCCGCCCAAAACATCTTAGGTAAACCGGCATGTAGTCTCATACTCTTAGCCCTTTCATTTAACGTACGATTCATACGTTCGGCGACCCCATTGTGTTGCGATGTCTCTGGTACCATTTTTAACATTCTAATACCGAGCTTTTCACAATGGTCTTTAACCTCAAGACTACCATATTCCCCTCCATTATCCGACTTCAAGCACTTGACTTTCAAATTAGTCTCATTTTCTACCATAGCTTTCCACTTCACAAAAGTATAAAATACATCGGATTTAGCTTTAAGAAAATAAACCCATACCTTTCAAGTGGAGTCGTCAATGAAGGTGACATAATAGCGAGAACCTCCATGTGATTCTACATTGGTTGGACCAAACACATCCGTATGGACAAGCTCCAATTTCTCCAACTTAGGAGCATTTCCCGGTTTCCCAAAAGTCACTTTATTTTGCTTCCCATATACACATGGTTCGCAAAATCCAAGTTCTACCTTTTTCAATTCTGGAATTCTCCCACTCAAAACAAGCATCTTCATACCCTTCTCACTCATATGCCCGAGTCTTCGGTGCCATAGAGTTGATTCGGATTCAACATTAACCGTAGCAACCACCGTGTCTTCATCAAACACTTCAACCATATAAAGAGTTCCCCTTTTATGTCCACGAACCACAATACAACTACCCTTAACCACCTTCCATTGGCGGTTTTCAAAAGTAATCGCGTTACCTTCATCATCTAATTGACCAACCGAAATAAGTTTCCTTTTTAATTTAGGAATGTACCTTACGTTTTTCAAGGTCCAATTAGAGCCAAGAGTAGTCTTCAATACAACATCTCCAATGCCCTCTATATTGAGTTGTTTGTTGTCGGCCAATCTCACCTTGCCTTGATATGATCGAAAATTCTTCATCATGCTTTTGACATGAGTAGTGTAACGACCCTGGTTTTTCCATCCTTAATTAATAATGTTTATTATTAATACTTGTGATTAAACGAATGTATGTTATTACATTTACTTGTTGCCATGATTAACCGTACGTGACCTTTAAATGCCCGAAACATCTTTGTGACACACGAAACTTTCACGAATAATATTTTTAGATATTATTTACATTCATGATTAAGTTTTATTAATCATTTTAATTAACTAAGGTTATTGGTTAATTACTTGGGCTTTGTTGGACTTAATTTGTAATTACTTGAACTTGGGCCTTTATTAGTGTTTATGGGCTTATAAGCCCACCCTACTTCTTTAGTAGACTTATTAGCCCAACTTAACATGTAAGTATTACATTTGGAACATAACTAGTTAGTTTAGTGTATAGGAATCTAGTTGCTTGTTACTTGCACACCTTTCCCATAAAATTACACCTAATAACCAACTTTTAAGACTTTAACATGCAAGGATCTAGTGGACAATCTCCCTTCCCTTTTCCTTCTCAAAACCGTCAACTTTGGAGTACAAGGGAGGGATTCAAATTTTTTTTTGGTTACTTATTCATTTGCTCTCATTTCACACACAAAGTTACTTGAAAATTCTCTCAACTTTTCTCCCTTTTTTTCTCTCAAATACTTGTAAGTAACAAGAACTTTTCTCCTTTCTTTCTCTTGACCAAAACCGTGGCCTAACACACATACATTATCATCATCATCATTTGTTCTTTGTTTGTTGTTTGATACTTGTTCATGTTTGTTACTTAGCTACATGAACTTTGTTGTTGTTATTTACTTGTTGTTGTTACCTACTAATTACTAAGAAGCAAACTTGTTAGTTTGATTCTCCATGTCATCTTGTTTTTACAAGAACACTCAAGAACATAAACTTATTAGTTTATGATTATACCTTTATTGTTTTAAAAAAAGTTGTAAGTTCATGTGTTAAGATCATACTTGAAGCTCATGAAGTAAACCTAAAGTTTACTTTCTAAAGATCAAGACTTAGGCTTGAATCTTTAAAGTATGCAACCCATGAACTTATTAACTTGTTTATTTAGTTTATTTCTTTGTATTATGCACTTTAATTTCATGTTTGTTAGTTTAAATGGTCAAGTATTACAAGTTAGTCTTGATCTCATACTTTCTTGAACTAAAGTTAACTTTGAAAGTTCAAGAACATGTAAGTAAACTTTCTTTAACTATAACCTTGTACACTTATGTTAGATCTAGACTTTTGAGTCTTGGATCTTCAAGATCAAACTAAGAACTATGTTCTACACCTTAAGATCTTGATTAGTTAGTTTATTTTCAAGTTTATAGTTCTACATTACTTTTACATTTCATGTATGTGTTGAATCTAAGACTTTGATGTAACTTTGGTTCATCAAAACACTTGCAACACTTAAGTGAGTTGTGCTTCATGTCTTAGACTTACACTTGGGTTATGATGGTCAAACCTTGGTGAAAATGATGCAAACACATCAACGAGTTGTACACTTGAAGCTATATGCATCAAGGATGAGAACCATGATAAGCATCGAGCACCAAGAACCACCGAAACCTACTGACCCTACTGTTCTACTGTTTCTGTGTCTGACCCGTACTACCCGGGCTACTGTAATTATGATTTTCAGATATCTCTATTCGAGTAGATAACTTTTCATATAGGACTCGTCTTAATCCGAGTTACGGTTTAGGATTTATGGCCCTCCGATTGTCACTATGTCCATTTAACGTTGTGCTGAAAATTCTGACCTACTCGCACTTAGACCGTCGCCACGGTCAAACAAAGACGAGTTTGCTTCTGTAATTTTTACCACAACTAAAGGACTCATATACGGAGCCATGGCCACTGGTCTCACCTTATTTCAGTAGGTATAGAGGCCGTGGTGACTGACCGAACTCAGCCTTTGTTTTAAACTCTTTTAATGAACGAAACTTACTTTACACCTTTTGTTTGATGATGAATGATGATGACCCTTAAGACCTTATTTACATACTTTTAAATCTATTGGGACAATTTACTGACTTAGTACTATTTGACTTAGGTTGAGGACCCGTTTGGACAACCTTCATTACTTGCTTACTTTCCGAGTCATACTTTACCGCTACTTTATCATTGTGAGTTATAGCATTCCCTTTTTACTTTAACTATTTTGGGAACTGAGAATACATGCGCATTTTACATTTTACATACTAGGCACGAGTACTTAAACTTTATATATGTGTGGGTTATACAACGGCACAAACATTCCCTTTAGCTCGGTAACGTTTAGTCATTGGTTTTTGAACCGGTGAACGCGAATCTTAGATATGGATCCATAGGGTTTGACATCCCCACTCGGGCTAGTCGCGCTAGCATTTAACGAGTGTTTAATACTTCGTATGCATACGCACTTGCCAAGTGTACTTTCAGGGGGTGATATATTATTAAACATTAAGTTAGTTACCGAGTGCCCACGGTTGAGCATATACTTAAACATACTGATTGGATTACTGTTTTGAAACGCTCTTTGTAGCACTGAAATCTCGTGGCCTACCTTACATTACTGTTATACTTAAACTATAGCTCACCAACCTTTGTGTTGACGTTTTTAAGCATGTTTTTCTCAGGTGCTTAAGGTTGCTTCCGCTGTTATACTAGTCTTGCTGTAGACACCCGTTGCTTTAGAGATGTCACTGCATGAACGCTTACTTTTGCATTCAAACTTTAGTACTTTTGAAACGATGATTGTAACCACCATTGGGGTCACATACACTTATTAATTGCTTCTACTTAGCGAAGCATACTTTTGATGTAAAACATTCGACGTTGGTTATGACGTCACTTTTATTATGAATGCAAACTCTTTTTGAAATCGCATATAGTACTTAACCTTGTAATGATCCCATTGTTGATGGTCCGTACATGATGATTTAGTACGGGGCATCACATTTGGTATCAGAGCATTGGTTGTAGGGAATTAGGTTGCATTAGTGAGTCTAAGACCGACCCGAGTAGGATTCACTAATAGGACTAATCTACAACTTGCTAGTTTACTTGTTTCCGCTGAACTTACTGCATGTTGCTGCTTACTTTTACTGCTATATGCCGTATGCTACTACATGTTTTCACTACTGCATGCTACTATTTGCTTTCGATTGCATGCTACTGTGTTATATTACTGCATGTTACTGCTTAGTACTACTGCATGCCACTACCTACTTCTACTGCTGTATGAACTTGTTGCATGCTACTGATTACCTTTTACTGCTATGTAAACTCGCTGTATGCTTTTGCTTACTCTCGCTACTGCATGCTACTATCTGCCTTTAACATATTACTTCGGTATAATACTATTACTATTGCCATGCTACGTGCTGCTGTAGACGATCTAGGCTGTTGTAGTTGTTATGCCTGATTACACTCTTGCTACATGTCTACTATTCTCTATACCGACTTGGAGAACTTATCTTTCCCGGTTCAGATGTTTTCCTGAACTACTTTCCCAATCGTCTAATCCTAATAACTAGTAGTGTAATCCACCTGTTACTACTGCCCCACCGTTCCAGAGATCGAAACATTACCTCACGCAATCTAGAAGATTGTTCAGTTGACACATACCCTGTACACTCTCATGACTGTCACTCATCTCTTTCATTCTTCACCACTACTCGATGACCTAATGACACTTCTATATTGAGGCATTGGAGAAGTCGGGAAGGCATCTCCTTTCACAAACTCATAGTGTTTTTCACTGATGCTCAGCCATACCCAAAGACTTGTGAGTCGCCTCGAGACATATCGTGTCACTACTTGCTACACGTACAACCCGACGCGAGACCCGGAATGAATATCTAGAAGGAACCTAACAACGTTACCTGAATCCGAACCTTTGAAGAAACTTCGGGACACTTAGGCATTAATACATGATCTACGGAACCTACGCACCCACATCGAGAAACTGTGAGATTAGTTATGTCAATTCCGTTTTGAGATGGCATAGATAAAGCACCGTTAGATGAAATTGTGTATAATTGGAAGTGATCACGTTACATTGACCATATGAAATGATATTGGAATGAACGTACGATTTAGTACAATATAATGACGCCAGACCAGCGTGATTATATTGAAGTAAATCATGCAGAAGTTCCAATGTTACTACATGAGGAATATGGGGTGATCAAGGGAAAATTTTGACAGGGATCATTCGAGCATACGCATTATAGTCTGTTAAAGGTAGGGAAGGAATAACCACGTAGCCCAGATACTATACAAGAAGGGCTTTGATTGCAGAACTGATAACCCGAAAATTTGTTATAAATATCGACACCCTGGACATTTAAGGAGAAAGTTCTCATATAGGAAAAACTTTAAACTTACCTGCGGTAAAGAAATCATTATGGAAACTTGCATGGATCCTGATTCTTGTTAGGGTACGTTTCGGCACAACGTTTTATTGTTTCGGAGTTGTTCAATACTAGAATGATAGAAACCTTACATCTAAGAACCTTAGCATTATCATGAATAATAAACCATCAACAACCATGGAAATTAAGTATTCTATAGGACACAAGCAAATGGTAAACTGAGGAAGATAGAGGAATAATTTAAGGTAGTACTTTAAGATTAACAGGTGGGTCATTTGGAGATGACCTCATATTAACCAAACTTGGGAGTTTTAATGTAGTAGTTGAAAAGGATTAGTTACCTACATACAGGCATATGTTATTTGAGAAGATTGATAGAATTTTTCACAGTAGTACAGTAAGATTTGATTTGTGATGAACTTTAAGATTTACCTAATACTCATCGAGCTAGGAAGCTTTGATGAAATAGTTGGAACGAACTGACTTTCAAGGATGAAAGCGGAATTTATTTATAATGGGAAAAATTTATTTGTATACTTCGCAAGAATAGTGAAACTATTATGGGGAGAGATGTAGCCCGAAAACTGAACCTTATTAGTTACATGACAACATCCCGAAATCCCATAATGGAAATGGGAAGAAATTCATCATTAACTACCAGAGACGGTATGCGGTTAGGACATCATCTGGATTATTATTGACCATCTCGCCAAAACTGCCCACTTTCTAGCCATGAAAGAAACCGACACAATGGACAAACTTGCACAACGATACTTAAAGGAAATTGTATCCCGTCACTTCAGCAATTCAAATTCTATATTGAGGATTACCCAAGAATCTCATTTGATACTCATTCTTAAGCAACTCTAAATCCTAACTTATTACGAGGAATTTCTTATTCGATGATAACCACACCACCAATCTTTTTTTTTACTTCGATATTAGTCATAACAGTTCGAAATTTTCCAAAAACCAACGGGTGGTTCATTCTCATCCTCATACTCTCCCATTCGTATCTCACTTATAAGCAACAACTTCACACTTAAGCGTTTTTGGTCAAAGGACTTATGCCCCACTAATAGTCGTCAATCACATTCAATGGTTTTTATTACCTCAAATATCACTCGAAATTTTCAAAAGTCTTTTACTCGACTCTCATCAATCTTTTCCAACTTATAACCTCCGAAATATGGAAAATTTTGTTTGCCAAAATCTTACCCACATTATTTTACTGTGCTATCCTCTCAAGGCTTTATAAAAATAAATATATTTTGTTCACCATTCGCGCAAATTTTGAAATCATATACGTTATATAAAATAAAGTAAATGATTACTTATCTTTGACAAATACATGTAAAATTTTACTTTCACTCTTACAAATCAAATCTTTTGTTCAAAATATATTTTACTTTGAATGGTACGGGTTGTACATAACCCTAGTTTACTAAAACTTCGTTTCTTTCCATACATTGCTACCTTAAACAATTTCTATAAAAATTTTCGTTGCTTGCTATATAAAAATTCTCTGTTGCTCATTCGTACCCAAGTCATCGTGAAGACTTTACAACCGTCGAAATCGAGAGATTAATGTGTGTATGTGTTGAAGACACTTCTGCCACGTCATTTAGAGCCTTTGGGCATCCACTGACACTTAAACTATTTAAAAATCATTGCGTTACCCCAAGAACCTTATTTGCCACGCCTGCTGGAACAATGCTCTTTCTTACATAACTCTAAGTCCTGACTTATTTCAAGGGATCCTCATTTAGTGGTATTAATACCATCATTATTCCGACTTTAATACTAGTCATAACCTGTTTGGCACTTTGCAAATTCAAGAAGCAATTAACTTCTCATCCTCGTGCTTTATCCTTCGCACCCCACTTTTAGCAACGGCTTCGCACGTAAATATTTTTGACCAAAAGACTTGTGTCCTGATAATTACCAAAACTGCATTTATGTCATTAGTTTTCATTACCTAGTAACTAGCCACCCAAGGATTCCAAACTTTTTCACTCAATCTTTTTCAACTCGTAATCTTTGAAAAAAAAAAAAAAAAAACTATGTTTATCAAAATTTTAAACGTTGTTTATTTGTGCAGTCCTCACAAGATTTACAGACAATAAAAGTACTAAAAATTTTCCGATCACTTAAACGATTTATAAAATCATATATGTATAAATTTATACTTACTTATTTTGATACTAAGTTATATCTTCAGATTATTTAAAAACCGCTCCTTTACCGAGATATTCAACTTAAGTCAAATAGTTTTGAGCAAAATGGTACACGTTGTACCTACATCTAAATTTACTAGGAACTTCGTTCCGTTTACGTTGTCACAACAAGCGTTCAAAGGTTTAATTTTCAACACTCCCTTGGTTGATTTTATTAAAGGTTTTCGTATTAGACTACACCACGTATGGATCACACTTTTTCTCGCCCCCTGATAGGGATGAAACTTACTATTAAGATCTTTGTTAAAAACTCTTGAGCCACTTTGGATGGCGGTTTTATAAAATTTGTTAAGAAAATCTCTGCACCCATAAAATGTTCTTTTTAAAGTTAGACATGATAAAAACGCGGGCCGATAAACCAGTTTTCCAGGGTACACTCAGTAGTCACCCCATCGTAGGACAGGCACTAGGTGAGTTCCTACTCTCAAAATTTCACGACTAAACGCAACACCCTCGTAAACATCATCTCTATGAATCAGTACGTTAAGATACAAGAATCATTTTGGAGATTCTTTTCACTCGGAATAAACCATTCTTTAGGACCAAGAGTTCACGTATCTTCTCATCCACTCGTCCCCTTAAGTACACAGATAAATTCAGAACGAACCACTCGAAGAGTTTACTCTCACGCCTTTCGTGCGACATTCTTTTGGAAATGTAATATAAGATACTTTGAGAACCTATGAATCTCTTTATTCCTTTTGGGAAGAGACCACTTAAAACATCTATGACACTCAGGTAGATACTCTATATATTTCTTCCTTCATTGGTTGCAACTGTATGTTGCTCTAGTTAACGTTAACACTAACTTCAACATGTAACTGAAAGGATGAAGTTACATTACAGGACTTTGTTTTCATTTCACCCAAGGATAGGTTCACCTGCGGTATGGTAAACTAGGTGATATCCCTCATTGTTCGTTTAGACCGTTCTAAAGACACTATGAATAGTTATGGCTTGCAAGTCCGATTGGTCACTTTTAGTAAAATTTCAATTCACTTATTCAAATGATACGTTCTTAAATATCGGGTTCCATATGCCTATGGACTCCTTCCGAAATCAAGGGGTTTTGTAAAATCCGTGGCTAACACTATCCAGACATCAAATCGCATGGTTGTGATCACCATGTCTTCCATCCTACCTGTCAGCTTTGTATTATGACATAAGCGCTCGATGTTTTAGATGAGCTTAGAAACATTCATGATACACTTCATGCATCCAGCTTACTGAAGGTGCCTGTAAAGGCTAAACCCACCATCTTTCCTTTTATGGATATGCATTCAGATGACATACTCCTATTAATCAGAAACGAAATCGATTTGTTGATCTTTTAAGACAAGAGACTTAATTAATGGCATGCACCCATTCTTACTTTCATACACCGAAATACCTTTCAGGGTAAATAACTTACTTATGAGCCACGGGTCTCAAGGAACTTTGATACGCTCCTTTTTATTTAAATGCGGTACCATTGTTGGTCACTCCTTAAAATTTCGGGACGAAATTTTTTTTAACAGGTGGGTAATGTAACGACCCTGGTTTTTCCATCCTTAATTAATAATGTTTATTATTAATACTTGTGATTAAACGAATGTATGTTATTACATTTACTTGTTGCCATGATTAACCGTACGTGACCTTTGAATGCCCGAAACGTCTTTGTGACACACAAAACTTTCACGAATAATATTTTTAGATAATATTTATATTCATGATTAAGTTTTATTAATCATTTTAATTAACTAAGGTTATTAGTTAATTACTTGGGCTTTGTTGGACTTAATTTGTAATTACTTGAACTTGGGCCTTTATTAGCGTTTATGGGCTTATAAGCCCACCCTACTTCTTTAGTAGACTTATTAGCCCAACTTAACATGTAAGTATTACATTTGGAACATAACTAGTTAGTTTAGTGTATAGGAATCTAGTTGCTTGTTACTTGCACACCTTTCCTATAAAATTACACCTAATAACCAACTTTTAAGACTTTAACATGCAAGGATCTAGTGGATAATCTCCCTTCCCTTTTCCTTCCCAAAACCGTCAACTTTGGAGTACAAGGGAGGGATTCAAATTTTTTTTGGTTACTTATTCATTTGCTCTCATTTCACACACAAAGTTACTTGAAAATTCTCTCAACTTTTCTCCCTTTTTTTCTCTCAAATACTTGTAAGTAACAAGAACTTTTCTCCTTTCTTTCTCTTGACCAAAACCGTGGCCTAACACACATACATTATCATCATCATCATTTGTTCTTTGTTTGTTGTTTGATACTTGTTCATGTTTGTTACTTAGCTACATGAACTTTGTTGTTGTTATTTACTTGTTGTTGTTACCTACTAATTACTAAGAAGCAAACTTGTTAGTTTGATTCTCCATGTCATCTTGTTTTTACAAGAACACTCAAGAATATAAACTTATTAGTTTATGATTCTACCTTTATTGTTTTAAAAAAAGTTGTAAGTTCATGTGTTAAGATCATACTTGAAGCTCATGAAGTAAACTTAAAGTTTACTTTCTAAAGATCAAGACTTAGGCTTGAATCTTTAAAGTATGCAACCCATGAACTTATTAACTTGTTTATTTAGTTTATTTCTTTGTATTATGCACTTTAATTTCATGTTTGTTAGTTTAAATGGTCAAGTATTACAAGTTAGTCTTGATCTCATACTTTCTTGAACTAAAGTTAACTTTGAAAGTTCAAGAACATGTAAGTAAACTTTCTTTAACTATAACCTTGTACACTTATGTTAGATCTAGACTTTTGAGTCTTGGATCTTCAAGATCAAACTAAGAACTATGTACTACATCTTAAGATCTTGATTAGTTAGTTTATTTTCAAGTTTATAGTTCTACATTACTTTTACATTTCATGTATGTGTTGAATCTAAGACTTTGATGTAACTTTGGTTCATCAAAACACTTGCAACACTTAAGTGAGTTGTGCTTCATGTCTTAGACTTACACTTGGGTTATGATGGTCAAACCTTGGTGAAAATGATGCAAACACATCAACGAGTTGTACACTTGAAGCTATATGCATCAAGGATGAGAACCATGATAAGCATCGAGCACCAAGAACCACCGGAACCTACTGACCCTACTGTTCTACTATTTCTGTGTCTGACCCGTATGACCTGAGCTACTGTAATTATGATTTTCAGATAGCTCTGTTCGAGTAGATAACTTTTCATATAATACTCGTCTTAATCCGAGTTACGGTTTAGGATTTATGGCCCTCCGATCGTCACTATGTCCATTTAACGTTGTGCTGAAAATTCTGACCTACTCGCACTTAGACGGTCGCCACGGTCAAACGAAGACGAGTTTACTTCTGTAATTTTTACCACAACTAAAGGACTCATATACGGAGCCATGGCCACTGGTCTCACCTTATTTAAGTAGGTATAGAGGCCGTGGTGACTGACCGAACTCAGCCTTTGTTTTAAACTCTTTTAATGAACGAAACTTACTTTACACCTTTTGTTTGATGATGAATGATGATGACCCTTAAGACCTTATTTACATACTTTTAAACCTATTGGGACGATTTACTGACTTAGTACTATTTGACTTAGGTTGAGGACCCGTTTGGACAACCTTCATTACTTGCTTACTTTCCGAGTCATACTTTACCGCTACTTTATCATTGTGAGTTATAGCATTTCCTTTTTACTTTAACTATTTTGGGAAATGAGAATACATGCGCATTTTACGTTTTACATACTAGGCACGAGTACTTAAACTTTATATATGTGTGGGTTATACAACGGCACAAACATTCCCTTTAGCTCGGTAACGTTTAGTCATTGGTTTTTGAACCGGTGAACGCGAATCTTAGATATGGATCCATAGGGTTTGACATCCCCACTCGGGCTAGTCGCGCTAGCATTTAATGAGTGTTTAATACTTCGTATACATACGCACTTGCCAAGTGTACTTTCAGGGGGTGATATATTATTAAACGTTAAGTTAGTTACCGAGTGCCCACGGTTGAGCATATACTTAAACATACTGATTGGATTACTGTTTTGAAAAGCTCTTTGTAGCACTGAAATCTTGTGGCCTACCTTACATTACTGTTATGCTTAAACTATAGCTCACCAACCTTTGTGTTGACGTTTTTAAGCATGTTTTTCTCAGGTGCTTAAGGTTGCTTCCGCTGTTATACTAGTCTTGCTGTAGACACCCGCTGCTTTAGAGATGTCACTGCATGAACGCTTACTTTTGCATTCAAACTTTAGTACTTTTGAAACGATGATTGTAACGGCCATTGAGGTCACATACACTTATTAATTGCTTCTACTTAGCGAAGCATACTTTTGATGTAAAACATTCGACGTTGGTTATGACGTCACTTTTATTATGATTGCAAACTCTTTTTGAAATCGCATATAGTACTTAACCTTGTAATGATCCTGTTGTTGATGGTTCGTACATGATGATTTAGTACGGGGCATCACAAGTAGCATGAAACGAAGCTCCCGAATCCAAAATCCAAGACTCCATAGAATTTTCAACACTACACAAAAGTGCATCATCACTTTCATCTGCGGTCAAGTTCACACCTTTCGCCGGACCATTTTTACAATTCCTTTGAAAGTGTCCCTTTTAATTGCAACCCCAACAAACAGCTTCACTTCTATCTTTCGATGGATACCTCTTCTTAGACTTCTTTCTACCCTTCTTCTCACCGCGTTCAAATTTCCTACCACGGTTGTCAGTACTTAACAAAGAACCGGATGTTGATTCCCCTGAGTTTCTCCTACGAGTATCTTCACCTAGAATCAAATCCCTTATTCCTTCGAACGCTAGCTTAGTAGTTCCCGTAGAGCTACTAACCGCGGTAATCGTACCCGACCAACTTTCCGATAATGATGAAAGCAAGATTAGTGCCTTTAACTCATCATCAAACACAACATCTACCGATGCTAACCTCGATATGATGTTGTTGAACTCGTTGATATGATCCGTTGCACTCGTACCTTCCTTCATCTTCGTATTGAACAATTGTCGCATGAGAAAAACCTTATTAGAAGCGGTAGGTTTCTCATACATGTTAGAGAGTGCTTTCAAGCAAGCAAACGTCGTCTTCTCATTCACAACATTGTATGCTACGTTCTTAGCAAGTGAAAGACGAATCGCACCCAAAGCTTGGCGATCCAAAAGCGTCCAATCGGCATCGTTCATGCCTTCGGGTTTGGTCTCTAACAGAGGTTGATGTAGCTTCTTTTGAAACAAGTAGTCTTCGATTTGCATCTTCCAAAAGCCGAAGTCTCTCCCATCGAAACGGTCGATTCTAAACTTTCCGTCTTCCGCCATCGTTCCCTTAACGAAACATTGAGCTCTGATACCAGTTGTAAGGATATTAGGACCCAAAACAACGCAAGTGATTCAACAAGATCACTCACCGATAGTAATTCTACAAGATTACTAACCCACTTAATGAACGAAAGATTATAAATGCAAGAAATGTAAATCGACACAAGAGATAACGTGGTTATATGCAATCGTTGTGATTGCTTTAGTCCACGGCCAACTAGAGAATATTATTGATAATTTTTCTTGGTGTGTTTACAATGAGTTACAAGAGGGTCTATTTATAGAATGGTTTAAGGAGTAAGCTAAAACAATTTCTTGAAGTTTCATGTGAGTTTCCTGACAGCTTCATGGAAGCTACATGTGAGTTTCCTGACAGCTTCGTGGAAGCTACATGTGAATTTCCTCACAACTTCGTGGAAGCTACATGTGAGTTTCCTAACAACTTTGTAGAAGCTTCGTGTGAGTTTCCTAGAATCTTCCCTCTAATTGTTTAAAGTTCTCCATATCTCCAACAGTAAATATGGAATGTTGGGACTTCAGAATCAAAACCACCATGCGTAGCTTGATACATAAACCGACGTATTATAGTCCTGTAGGGGTCCTCTTCTCGTCTTTTTTTGCAGTAAGCGAGACATTTTTCAACCTCACTCTTCACTTGTAAATACAGTTCCTCTGCTTTCTCCTTATTACTCAGTTCCTGTTTCATTCCTACCGATAAATAAAAAATATTAACATCATAAGAATTTTTTATTGTTATTATTAATATATGGCAGAAAAATAAGAAAAAAAGAAAATGTGCATACCCTTTGTTTCAATTGGCTTTCCAAATAAGTAATAGTATCTCCCTGGTACTTTGGGTAGCAATACTGGAACATGCATGTCTTGATTTGCAACTTCTCCTTTAGCATCAGTCCTATCACAACACACACCTTTAACTAATTAACTAACTAAATGGGTGTACTAATGATAAAAGAAAAATAACCTTACATGGTTACATACCTTAGCTTCACAGACTCATTTGTTAACGCTTCTATGTAAGCCGACAAGAATGGAATCTTCATTTGCTCATTGTAATCAAGTACCAACTGATGAAATAGGAATTATAGTTACACAGAGAAAATGATCAGAAATGGTCATAGAATAACCAGATTAGGTTAGTAAAAATAACAAAACTTAGTGCTCACTTGAGAAAAATCATCTTCGCCAACAGCACCAAAAGGTATTATTTTGGCTCCAAAAGTTGCAGCCATTCGAACAAACTCAGCCTGCTCAGGCCAGAACAACTTGTACTCCTCACCCTAAATATGAAAATATATGCTACTTAAACCCTAATCACACTACTCAAAAATGTTAGGTAGTTTATAAAAGAGCTATTGTGAGCGAACACGCTACATAAGGCAAGAATTACCCCTTTCTAAAGTACCATATGAAGGTATTTCGTATGCCCGAGAGACATATTAAATCAATGTGGCTAATATGTTTTGATCCAAGTCGGGTCATACCCAATAACAAGTTTACCGACACCTTAAACGTATTTGATCTTAACGATTGGTTCATTAAACAAATACGCGACACTTGTACTTTAGAAAATCGGTTTTCTAAAATATCATCACTTGAGATAAGTTATTTGGATAATTTATATTTAATTATTTATGGGTTTAAATAATTATGTTATGTTATATTTTATAAAATGGTTTATAAAATTATTGCAAGTAACAAATACATTTTATTTTATACATGTTTTATAAAACTTGTAACAAATTTTATAAAACATTCTTGTTATAAAATAATGCATGGATGGGCAGTTTTTTAAGACTCCTAGACAAGTCCCATGCTTAATTATTCTTGTTACTTTTGATACATAGATTCTCAAGTGCATGCTTAACATAAAGACCAAGGCTTGACTCATTTTCTTAGTGAGAGAACTAGACATTAAGCTTAAAAAAAAACTGCACAAACAGCATCCTGTCTTTGCTGCTGGCCGTGGGTGTTTTAGGACCAAAGGAGGTTCTAAAATTTGTTTTGCAAGCTTGTATCAAGTGTCAAATAAAAGCCTAACCATAGAGAAAGGTGTTGGGGTTAATTGCTTGGGGTATTACACACTTGAGGCTTCAAGTTAGAAGCTAATTGTTCATCATCTTCATCATCATCTTGCAACTTGAAAACAACCCTCAATTTACTTGAGGAGGTATTAATCTTACTTCCTTTGTTCTTGTATGTAAGTATATGTTTCAAGACTTGATAACAATATGGAATTCATTAAAATGGTTTAACATATAAACTTGTTTCTACAAACAATCATGCTTCCGCTTTCTTTAACTATCATAAAATTATTTTGTGATTAAGTTGACATTAAGAACTTGTTGTTATGATGAATTCCTTCATTGGTATCTAGAGCCGAAGTCTATGAAATATGCTTCTTATATATGGTCTTTAAAACCCATCAACTTTGCATTCTACTAACATGCATGAAAGTAAAATGCAAAATTAATGGATTTGGGAGGGTTGTATAAGAATGGCCGAATTTTAAAGGGTTCCAAAAGTTGGTTTGGAACTTGCAAATTGGTCATTTTGTTGTATGTTGAAGTTCACAATCAAGCCTTGGCCTTTTGTTTGAATGGTTGCATGTTTGGTTGAATAAATTCATTCATTTGGTATGTAATATTAATTCATTCATGTGGTTGTAATATTCATGCAATTTGGTTTGTAATATTATTACTTTGGTTATGTAATTTATTTTATATTTGGTATGTAAAATAGATTAGGATGTTATTTCATTTTCTAGACAAAATGTATTAGGATATATTTTGTAAAATGATGAAGATGATGAAGACTTGAAGAACACAAGAAGAAGCATTTGGATGCAAGATTAAGTGGGAGATTTTAAAATCTTCTACTTTGTGTTATTACCCTTAACCGGTGGCATTTGTTTTCGGCTAAACAAATGTCTACCAAAATTGGCTTGATTGTGAACATATAATTTTGCATGCGTGGTTGTTTTGTATGATTATGTGGATTGTATGTTTGAATGCTACAAGTTAATCACACAAGTTAACAACAAACTAAAATGCCAATTTGAATTGGTTAAAATTGACATTATTAACGACATGCAAAACGTCAATTTAAATGGTTAAATTAAAAACGGCTAAAAGGACATTAATAAACGGTTATTAAGGACATGATAAGGATCATACATATAAAATGGTTTATATTAAGTAATTGGCTTAATTACAAGACATGAAAATGGTTTTTCATAAGTACCATGCACTAAATGCATGTTGGTGTATGGTATAAAAGGTTTCTCAAACTAGAATTAACGAAAACTCAAAATCCCTTTCACTAACAAGGTAAACAAGTTAAACGCCATCCTATTGTGTGACACTTAAAAGTATTAGGGAACTCATGATGGGATAAAGGTCACCTAACCATTATGAGCAAACTAATATGATTAAGGTAAATTTCGCATGCTTGTAGGATAAAGGTCACCTAACCACATGTATGTTAAATTTACAAGTCTATACAAATAGGACGACTTGATTTGGGAATCATGAACTTAGGGTCACCGAAGCATGAAGAACAAATAGGCGTTGATGGGATAAATATGCCATGCAAAAGGATTGCATGATCCCATACTCTAGAAGTTGCAAATGGATTGCAATTGTCATTTATTGACTACCTAGCTAAATCAAATTGCGGGATAAAGGTCACCTAACCGAAATTTGGTTTACCGTTGGATTCTAGAATTTAATAATTCAATTTGATTTAAAGGGTATTGAATGTTAAATTAAAATCGATACTTAAACAAACTTTGTTAATTTTGTAGATGGCCGCCAATAACAACAACAACATTCCAAACGCACCACTTAATCTAAACCACCTATCATTAAGGTCTCTCTTAGAGAAAGACAAACTCAACCATACAAACTTTATGGATTGGTTCCGCAATCTTCGGATTGTCCTCAAACAAGAGGATAAAATGTATGTGCTTGAGGACCCCATTCCCGATCAACCGGATGAGAATGATGTGGAGGCAATGGCCTCTTATGATAAGTATTGCCACGACTCCCTTCAAGTCTCATGCTTAATGCTTGGGACTATGATACCCGAACTCCAAAAGGATTTCGAACATCATAGTGCATACGACATGATAACGCAATTGAAGGAGATGTTCCTTCAACAAGCGCGTGTCGAACGCTTCGAAACGGTTCGAGCGCTACATGCTTGTCGTATGGACGATACCCAATCGGTTTCATCTTATGTACTTAAGATGAAAAGCCTTATCGATCGTGCTAACCGTCTTAACCTAAACATTTCCAATGAGTTAGCCACCGATCTTATCCTTAACTCCCTATCAAAAAGGTTTGATCAATTTGTAATTAATTACAATATGAATGGGATGGATAAGAGCATAGGTGAGCTTCACGGTATGCTTAGAACGGCGGAAACTAGCATGGGTAAAAGGGCTTTACCCGTGTTAGCAATCGATCAAGGTGGATCCAAAGGTAACACCTCTAAGCCAAAGGTGGCTAAGAGGAAAGGACCCGCCCATCAAGGCAAAGGGAAGGGGAAGATGGTTACCCTAACCAAGAACAAGGCTAAGAAGCAAAAGGTAGCCGAGAAGGCAAACCCCAAGGAAGACCCATGTTTCGGTTGCGGTGAGATGGGTCATTGGAAATGAAACTGCCCGGTCTATCTTAAGGAGTTGAAGGACAAGAGGGATGCAGGGCAAACCTCAGGTAGTATATATATGGTATATATAGAGCTTAGTATTACTTCTTCTAATACATGGGTATTAGACACTGGATGTGGAACTCACATTTGCAATTCATTGCAGGGGTTCAAAAGAAGTAGCAAGCAAACGGGAACATCAAGTCTCTACATGGGTAATGGAGCCAAAGTGCAAGTTAAGGCTCAAGGAGACTTTGTGTTAAAACTTCCAAGTGGTTTGGAACTTATTTTGAAAGATGTTTTGTATGCACCCGATTTATGTCGAAACATTATTTCCATTTCCCGTTTGAAACAATGTGGTTTTTATCTTAATTTTGTTAATGATGATATCCATATTTATTTAGATAATGTATTCTATTTCAAGGCTTCACCTTCAAATGGAATTTATGAATTGGTTCATGATGACACATCATCTAGTAGCTCAATGTACCATACAAGCACCAAGAAACTCAAAAGGGATTTGAGTGATTCCTACTTATGGCATTGTCGCCTTGGTCACATAAACAAGAACCGAATGCATACACTTCAAAGGAATGGACTTTTGAAATCAAATGAAATGGATTCGTTTGATGTATGTGAATCTTGTTTACAAGGCAAGATGACTAAAGCACCTTTCAAAGGGACCTATGAAAGGGCTAAAGATTTATTGGGATTAATACATTCGGATGTATGTGGACCCTTTAAACCCATGACTAGGAATGGTGAAAGATACTTTGTTACTTTCATTGATGACTTTAGTCGTTTCGGATATGTCTACTTATTAAGACACAAGGACGAAACGTTTGAAGCATTCAAAGAATATCAAAACGAAGTACAAAATCAACTCAATAGGACAATTAAGGTACTTCGTACCGATAGAGGAGGTGAATACCTAAGTGATGCCTTCCAAGATCATCTTAGGAGTTGTGGGATTATCTCACAACTTACTCCACCCGGAACACCCCAACTTAATGGAGTTTCCGAAAGGAGGAACCGAACCCTAATGGATATGGTTCGATCTATGATGGCAAGAAGCTCGTTGCCTCTATCATTTTGGGGTTATTGTCTAAGCTCCGCGGCTCGTATTTTAAATATGGCCCCAACCAAGAAAGTGGAACGAACTCCTCACGAGATGTGGTTTGGTAAACCTCCATCTCTATCATACTTAAAGGTATGGGGATGTGAAGCTTATCCTAAGCGTTACGTCCCTAATAAGTTGAATGCTCGATCCACGAAGTGTATCTTCATAGGATATCCCAAGGATGATATGGGATACTATTTCTATGATCCATCCGAGCAGAATGTATTTGTTGCTCGGAAGGCGGAATTCCTTGAAACTAAGTTCCTAATGGAAGGAAACAGTGAAAGGAAGATAGATCTTGAAGAGGTTCAAGATCAAGTAGATGATACACAATTGGTTGACACTAGCACTCAACATGAAAATGTTGATAGTGATCAAATGGATGATCAAAATGCACAAGGCATTCGTAGATCTGGTAGGATTAGCAATCCTCCTGAGAGATATGGGTTTCTCATAGATGGTTGCTATACGGTTGATTTGGATGAACCAACAAACTACCAAGATGCTTTATCAAGGATTGATAAAGATAAATGGCAGGATGCCATGAACGCCGAGATGCAATCCATGTATGAAAACCAAGTGTGGGAACTTGTTGAGCAACCTCCTAGCTCTAAGCTAGTTGATTGCAAGTGGCTTTTCAAGAAGAAAACCGACATACATGGAAACTTGGATATATATAAAGCTAGACTTGTAGCAAAAGGTTTCACTCAAACTCAAGGGGTTGATTATGATGAAACTTTCTCGCCAGTGGCAATGCTAAAGTCCATTAGGATATTATTTGCCATTGCTGCTCATTACGACTATGAAATATGGCAAATGGATGTCAAAACCGCTTTCCTAAATGGATATCTTATGGAAGATGTCTATATGGTCCAGCCTGAAGGTTTTGTTGATCCAAAATATCCTAAAAGTGTATGCAAGTTAAAGAAGTCAATCTACGGATTGAAACAAGCATCTAGAATGTGGAATCATCGTTTTAATGAGGAAGCCGAGAAATTTGGCTTCATTAAAAATGGTGATGAAGCTTGTGTATATAAGAAAGCTAGTGGGAGCACTATCATGTTCCTTGTGCTATATGTGGATGATATATTATTATTTGGGAATGATATTACCACAATGAAAGGAGTCAAAACTTGGCTAAAGAGTTGCTTCTCCATTAAGGATCTTGGAGATGCACAATACATATTGGGGATAGGGATCTATAGAAATAGATCCAAGAGATTGATAGGTTTAAGTCAAAGTACATACATTGATAAAATCTTGAAAAGGTTCAAGATGGAAAACTCTAAGAGAGGTTTGGTACCTATTCAAAAAGGAACCGTTCTCAGTTCATCTCAGTGTCCTGCCACGAAAGATGAACAAGAGAGAATGAAGAAAGTCCCATACGCATCTGCTATTGGGTCTATCATGTATGCAATGATATGTACTAGACCGGATGTGTCATGCGCTCTAAGCTTGACAAGTAGATACCAGAATAACCCAGGTGTAGTGACCCGAACTTTTCCATGTTTATATATATTAATTGAGATTGATGTTTACATGATTAAATGTTTCCAACATGTTAAGCAATCAAACTTGTTAAGACTTGATTAATTGAAATATGTTTCATATAGACAATTGACCACCCAAGTTGATCGGTGATTCACGAACGTTAAAACTTGTAAAAACTATATGATGACATATATATGGATATATATATATATATATAGTTAACATGATACTATGATAAGAAAACATATCATAAAGTATATTAACAATGAACTACATATGTAAAAACAAGACTACTAACTTAATGATTTTTAAACGAGACATATATGTAACGTTTATCGTTGTAACGACATTTAATGTATATATATCATATTAAGAGATATTCGTACATCATAATATCATGATAATATAATAATTTAAAATCTCTTTTGATATTATAAACATTGGGTTAACAACATTTAACAAGATCGTTAACCTAAAGGTTTCAAAACAACACTTACATGTAACGACTAACGATGACTTAACGACTCAGTTAAAATGTATATACATGTAGTGTTTTAATATGTATTTATACACTTTTGAAAGACTTCAATACACTTATCAAAATACTTCTACTTAACAAAAATGCTTACAATTACATTCTCGTTCAGTTTCATCAACAATTCTACTCGTATGCACCCGTATTCGTACTCGTACAATACACAGCTTTTAGATGTATGTACTATTGGTATATACACTCCAATGATCAGCTCTTAGCAGCCCATGTGAGTCACCTAACACATGTGGGAACCATCATTTGGCAACTAGCATGAAATATCTCATAAGATTACAAAAATATGAGTAATCATTCATGACTTATTTACATGAAAACAAAATTACATATCCTTTATATCTAATCCATACACCAACGACCAAAAACACCTACAAACACTTTCATTCTTCAATTTTCTTCATCTAATTGATCTCTCTCAAGTTCTATCTTCAAGTTCTAAGTGTTCTTCATAAATTCCAAAAGTTCTAGTTTCATAAAATCAAGAATACTTTCAAGTTTGCTAGCTCACTTCCAATCTTGTAAGGTGATCATCCAACCTCAAGAAATCTTTGTTTCTTACAGTAGGTTATCATTCTAATACAAGGTAATAATCATATTCAAACTTTGGTTCAATTTATATAACTATAACAATCTTATTTCAAGTGATGATCTTACTTGAACTTGTTTTCGTGTCATGATTCTGCTTCAAGAACTTCGAGCCATCCAAGGATCCATTGAAGCTAGATCCATTTTTCTCTTTTCCAGTAGGTTTATCCAAGGAAATTAAGGTAGTAATGATGTTCATAACATCATTCGATTCATACATATAAAGCTATCTTATTCGAAGGTTTAAACTTGTAATCACTAGAACATAGTTTAGTTAATTCTAAACTTGTTCGCAAACAAAAGTTAATCCTTCTAACTTGACTTTTAAAATCAACTAAACACATGTTCTATATCTATATGATATGCTAACTTAATGATTTAAAACCTGGAAACACGAAAAACACCGTAAACCCGGATTTACGCCGTCGTAGTAACACCGCGGGCTGTTTTGGGTTAGTTAATTAAAAACTATGATAAACTTTGATTTAAAAGTTGTTATTCTGAGAAAATGATTTTTATTATGAACATGAAACTATATCCAAAAATTATGGTTAAACTCAAAGTGGAAGTATGTTTTCTAAAATGGTCATCTAGACGTCGTTCTTTCGACTGAAATGACTACCTTTACAAAAACGACTTGTAACTTATTTTTTCGACTATAAACCTATACTTTTTCTGTTTAGATTCATAAAATACAGTTCAATATGAAACCATAGCAATTTGATTCATTCAAAACGGATTTAAAATGAAGAAGTTATGGGTAAAACAAGATTGGATAATTTTTCTCATTTTAGCTACGTGAAAATTGGTAACAAATCTATTCCAACCATAACTTAATCAACTTGTATTGTATATTATGTAATCTTGAGATACCATAGACACGTATACAATGTTTCGACCTATCATGTCGACACATCTATATATATTTCGGAACAACCATAGACACTCTATATGTGAATGTTGGAGTTAGCTATACAGGGTTGAGGTTGATTCCAAAATATATATAGTTTGAGTTGTGATCAATACTGAAATACGTATACACTGGGTCGTGGATTGATTCAAGATAATATTTATTGATTTATTTCTGTACATCTAACTGTGGACAACTAGTTGTAGGTTACTAACGAGGACAGCTGACTTAATAAACTTAAAACATCAAAATATATTAAAAGTGTTGTAAATATATTTTGAACATACTTTAATATATATGTATATATTGTTATAGGTTCGTGAATCAACAGTGGCCAAGTCTTACTTCTCGACGAAGTAAAAATCTGTGAAAGTGAGTTATAGTCCCACTTTTAAAATCTAATATTTTTGGGATGAGAATACATGCAGGTTTTATAAATGATTTACAAAATAGACACAAGTACGTGAAACTACATTCTATGGTTGAATTATCGAAATCGAATATGCCCCTTTTTATTAAGTCTGGTAATCTAAGAATTAGGGAACAGACACCCTAATTGACGCGAATCCTAAAGATAGATCTATCGGGCCCAACAAGCCCCATCCAAAGTACCGGATGCTTTAGTACTTCGAAATTTATATCATATCCGAAGGGTGTCCCGGAATGATGGGGATATTCTTATATATGCATCTTGTTAATGTCGGTTACCAGGTGTTCACCATATGAATGATTTTTATCTCTATGTATGGGATGAGTATTGAAATATGAAATCTTGTGGTCTATTGTTACGATTTGATATATATAGGTTAAACCTATAACTCACCAACATTTTTGTTGACGTTTTAAGCATGTTTATTCTCAGGTGATTATTAAGAGCTTCCGCTGTCGCATACTTAAATAAGGACAAGATTTGGAGTCCATGCTTGTATGATATTGTGTAAAAACTGCATTCAAGAAACTTATTTTGTTGTAACATATTTGTATTGTAAACCATTATGTAATGGTCGTGTGTAAACAGGATATTTTAGATTATCATTATTTGATAATCTACGTAAAGCTTTTTAAACCTTTATTGATGAAATAAAGGTTATGGTTTGTTTAAAAATGAATGCAGTCTTTGAAAAACGTCTCATATAGAGGTCAAAACCTCGCAACGAAATCAATTAATATGGAACGTTTTTAATCAATAAGAACGGGACATTTCAGTTGGTATCCGAGCGTTGGTCTTAGAGAACCAGAAAATTTGCATTAGTGTGTCTTATCGAGTTTGTTAGGATGCATTAGTGAGTCTGGACTTCGACCGTGTTTTCTTTAAAAATGATTGCTTAACATTTTTGTTGGAAACTATATATTTTTAACATATGAATATTATGTGATATATTAATCTCTTAACGTGTTTGATATTATGTGATAGATGTCTACCTCTAGAACAAGTCCCATTGACTCACCTAATAATAATGAAGAGTCAAATGTAAATTGGAATGATTTGTGGACTGATTCACAAGTTCCCGAAGAGGAACCGGAAGAAGAGTCGGAACCTGAAGAAGAATCGGAACCGGAAGAAGAATCGGAACCGGATGAAGAAATAGAACCGGTGGGGGAAATAATAAAACGGTTAAGTAAAAGAAAATCCCCAACCAACCGACCAAAGTTAATTATGGTCAATGGTGTTTCCTCCAAGGAAGCAAAATATTGGGAGGATTACCAATTCTCCGATGAATCGGATTCCGACGAGAATTCCGATGATGTTATAGAAATTACCCCAACTGAATTTAAAAAGGCAAAAGAAAATAATAAGGGAAAGGGCATAAAAATAGAGAAATCTAATTCCAACCCCGATGAACTTTATATGTATCGTCAACCCCCGAAGTCCTTAAGTTGTAACAATGACCCGGGAACCTCTAAACCACCAGGTTTTTCTAAACCAATGTGGACAACGACGGCTCGTATTAGGGGAACATCATATATCCCTAGAAACTTGGCAAAACGAACCAAAACCGAAGAAGAAGAAACGAGCGAGTCGGAATAAGATAGTTGTATTCGTGTGGTGTAATATATGGAATATAGTGTTCTTATGCTTTATGATATATGTAAAAATTGCTTGTATTAATAAGTATTTTTTTTATGAATCTAACTCTTGTCTATTTTACAGTTTAAAAACACAAAATGGATAGACAACCCAATATTTTAAGAGACCTACCCGGAGACATGATTGATGAAATCTTGTCTAGAGTCGGCCAGAATTCTTCGGCACAACTATTTAAGGCGAGATCAGTTTGTAAGACATTCGAAGAACGTTCCAAGAATGTCTTGGTTTATAAGAGACTTTCGTTTGAAAGATGGGGGATATCACATTGGGAAACCCATAAGTTACGATGTGTTTACTTTGACGCATATATTGCGGGGAACCCAAATGCTATTTTACGTAACGGGTTAAGAAATTATTTTGACTCAATATATCCGAATATTGGACTTCGTGATTTAGAAAAAGCGGCTAACATGCAACATAAAGAAGCATGTTATGCTTACGGATTAGTAATGTTCGCTTCTCACCAAAGTGAGAACAAGAACATCGGGCTACAACTATTAAACAAAACGTTTCCACAAGTGACGGAGTCGGTAATTGGGGTAAGAAATGAGGTTTTTAGATTATTACGGGACTGTTGGACATTACGTAACCCTCGTCCCTTTGATGACGTTACAACACGCTGTCTTATCAACGGCCATAACGGTTATGTTGCACAAGACCAAGGATGGGAAGTAGTCCTAGTAAAACCAGAATGCATGACTTGTTTCTGGACGTATGAATTACGTGTCTTTATTGCCTTTGCTGAACGACTTGTGTACTAGCTAGAATTATCTTCACAACTATCTTGTATCAAAGTTATTGTGTGCTATATTTCATGCTTTATGTAAAATAAGCGGTATTGTAAGTTTGTAAAATATTGTATAAAAGTTTGAACGCGAAATATTATTATAATCAGTTTTTCATATAGAATTGTAGTAGTTGAATTGTATATTAGCTACTAAGTATGAACTTAACGGGTAGGTACTACCCGAATTTAAACTTATAAAATGCTAATATGAAGAAAAAGCTTTTATAAATGAGTTCATATTATGCTACGAAATACTATTAACTACTCTTAATATTCTGTATGATTAACTTGTTCCATTTGACTATTTTGAAGGAAATGGCACCGACTACTCGACACACCGTGAATATGAATGAAGAGGAATTCCGTACTTTTCTAGCTTCAAACATAGCCGCAGTACAGGCTGCGCTATATACCAACAATAACCTTGGATCTGGCAGTACAGGAAATCGTGTAGGATGCACCTACAAAGAATTCACTGCCTGCAAACCTTTGGAATTTGATGGAACCGAAGGACCGATCGGATTGAAACGGTGGACCGAGAAGGTTGAATCGGTGTTTGCCATAAGTAAGTGTACTGAAGAGGACAAAGTGAAGTACGCTACGCATACCTTCACAGGTTCTGCGTTAACATGGTGGAATACCTATCTAGAGCAAGTGGGACAAGATGATGCGTATGCACTACCGTGGTCAGCATTCAAGCACTTGATGAACGAGAAGTACCGTCCCAGAACCGAGGTCAATAAGCTCAAGACAGAACTTAGAGGGTTACGAACCCAAGGATTTGATATTACCACGTACGAAAGACGATTCACAGAATTGTGCCTATTGTGTCCGGGAGCATTCGAAGATGAGGAAGAGAAGATCGACGCGTTTGTGAAAGGATTACCGGAAAGAATCCAAGAAGATATAAGTTCACACGAGCCCGCCTCCATACAACAGGCATGTAGAATGGCTCACAAACTCGTGAACCAAATTGAAGAAAGAATTAAAGAACAGACTGCTGAAGAGGCCAATGTGAAGCAAGTCAAAAGAAAGTGGGAGGAAAACGGTGATAAGAATCACCAATACAACAACAACAGCAATTACAACAATAATCGCAACAATTATCCCAACAATCGCAACATCAATCGCAACTACAACAAACGGCCCAACAACAACAACAACAACAACAACAATAGCAGCAACTACAACAATCATCCCAACAACAATAATAACCGCAACAACAACAACAATCAGAAGCAGCTATGCCAAAGGTGTGAAAAGAATCACTCGGGGTTCTGCACCAAATTTTGCAACAAGTGTAAAAGAAATGGTCATAGCGCGGCGAAGTGTGAGGTCTACGGACCAGGGGTTAATAGAATGAAAGGAACAAATGGTGTCGGAACTAGTAATGGCGGAGCAAGTAGTGTCGGAGCAAGTTATGCCAATGTAGTTTGTTATAAATGTGGAAAACCAGGCCACATTATTAGAAATTGCCCGAACCAGGAGAACACGAATGGACAAGGCCGTGGAAGAGTTTTCAATATTAATGCGGTAGAGGCACAGGAAGACCCGGAGCTTGTTACGGGTACGTTTCTTATTGACAATAAATCTGCTTACGTTTTATTTGATTCGGGTGCGGATAGAAGCTATATGAGTAGAGATTTTTGTGCTAAATTAAGTTGTCCATTGACGCCTTTGGATAGTAAATTTTTACTCGAATTAGCAAATGGTAAATTAATTTCAGCAGATAATATATGTCGGAATCGAGAAATTAAACTGGTTAGCGAAACATTTAAGATTGATTTGATACCAGTAGAGTTAGGGAGTTTTGATGTGATAATCGGTATGGACTGGTTGAAAGAAGTGAAAGCGGAGATCGTTTGTTACAAAAATGCAATTCGCATTATACGAGAAAAAGGAAAACCCTTAATGGTGTACGGAGAAAAGGGCAACACGAAGCTACATCTTATTAGTAATTTGAAGGCACAAAAACTAATAAGAAAAGGTTGCTATGCTGTTCTAGCACACGTCGAGAAAGTACAAACTGAAGAAAAGAACATCAATGATGTTCCCATTGCAAAAGAATTTCCCGATGTATTTCCGAAAGAATTACCGGGATTACCCCCACATCGATCCGTTGAATTTCAAATAGATCTTGTACCAGGAGCTGCACCAATAGCTCGTGCTCCTTACAGACTCGCACCCAGCGAGATGAAAGAACTGCAAAGCCAATTACAAGAACTTTTAGAGCGTGGTTTCATTCGACCAAGCACATCACCGTGGGGAGCTCCTGTTTTGTTTGTCAAGAAGAAAGATGGTACATTCAGGTTGTGTATCGACTACAGAGAGTTGAACAAACTTACCATCAAGAACCGCTACCCACTACCGAGAATCGACGACTTATTTGATCAACTACAAGGCTCGTCTGTTTATTCAAAGATTGACTTACGTTCCGGGTATCATCAAATGCGGGTGAAAGAAGATGATATTCCAAAGACTGCTTTCAGAACACGTTACGGTCATTACGAGTTTATGGTCATGCCGTTTGGTTTAACTAATGCACCAGCTGTGTTCATGGACCTTATGAACCGAGTGTGTGGACCATACCTTGACAAGTTTGTCATTGTTTTCATTGATGACATACTTATTTACTCAAAGAATGACCAAGAACACGGTGAACATTTGAGAAAGGTGTTAGAAGTATTGAGGAAGGAAGAATTGTACGCTAAGTTTTCAAAGTGTGCATTTTGGTTGGAAGAAGTTCAATTCCTCGGTCACATAGTGAACAAAGAAGGTATTAAGGTGGATCCGGCAAAGATAGAAACTGTTGAAAAGTGGGAAACCCCGAAAACTCCGAAACACATACGCAAGTTTTTAGGACTAGCTGGTTACTACAGAAGGTTCATCCAAGACTTTTCCAGAATAGCAAAACCCTTGACTGCATTAACGCATAAAGGGAAGAAATTTGAATGGAATGATGAACAAGAGAAAGCGTTTCAGTTATTGAAGAAAAAGCTAACTACGGCACCTATATTGTCATTGCCTGAAGGGAATGATGATTTTGTGATTTATTGTGATGCATCAAAGCAAGGTCTCGGTTGTGTATTAATGCAACGAACGAAGGTGATTGCTTATGCGTCTAGACAATTGAAGATTCACGAACAAAATTATACGACGCATGATTTGGAATTAGGCGCGGTTGTTTTTGCATTAAAGACTTGGAGGCACTACTTATATGGGGTCAAAAGTATTATATATACCGACCACAAAAGTCTTCAACACATATTTAATCAGAAACAACTGAATATGAGGCAGCGTAGGTGGATTGAATTATTGAATGATTACGACTTTGAGATTCGTTACCACCCGGGGAAGGCAAATGTGGTAGCTGATGCCTTGAGCAGGAAGGACAGAGAACCCATTCGAGTAAAATCTATGAATATAATGATTCATAATAACATTACTACTCAAATAAAGGAGGCGCAACAAGGAGTTTTAAAAGAGGGAAATTTAAAGGATGAAATACCCAAAGGATCGGAGAAGCATCTTAATATTCGGGAAGACGGAACCCGGTATAGGGCTGAAAGGATTTGGGTACCAAAATTTGGAGATATGAGAGAAATGGTACTTAGAGAAGCTCATAAAACCAGATACTCAATACATCCTGGAACGGGGAAGATGTACAAGGATCTCAAGAAACATTTTTGGTGGCCGGGTATGAAAGCCGATGTTGCTAAATACGTAGGAGAATGTTTGACGTGTTCTAAGGTCAAAGCTGAGCATCAGAAACCATCAAGTCTACTTCAACAACCCGAAATCCCGGAATGGAAATGGGAAAACATTACCATGCACTAAATTGCCAAGGACTGCAAGTGGTTTTGATACTATTTGGGTAATAGTTGATCGTGTCACCAAATCAGCACACTTCCTACCAATAAGAGAAGATGACAAGATGGAGAAGTTAGCACGACTGTATTTGAAGGAAGTCGTCTCCAGACATGGAATACCAATCTCTATTATCTCTGATAGGGATGGCAGATTTATTTCAAGATTCTGGCAGACATTACAGCAAGCATTAGGAACTCGTCTAGACATGAGTACTGCCTATCATCCACAAACTGATGGGCAGAGCGAAAGAACGATACAAACGCTTGAAGACATGCTACGAGCATGTGTTATTGATTTCGGAAACAGTTGGGATCGACATCTACCGTTAGCAGAATTTTCCTACAACAACAGCTACCATTCAAGCATTGAGATGGCGCCGTTTGAAGCACTTTATGGTAGAAAGTGCAGGTCTCCGATTTGTTGGAGTGAAGTGGGGGATAGACAGATTACGGGTCCGGAGATTATACAAGAAACTACCGAGAAGATCATCCAAATTCAACAACGGTTGAAAACCGCCCAAAGTCGACAAAAGAGCTACGCTGACATTAAAAGAAAAGATATAGAATTTGAAATTGGAGAGATGGTCATGCTTAAAGTTGCACCTTGGAAAGGCGTTGTTCGATTTGGTAAACGAAGGAAATTAAATCCAAGGTATATTGGACCATTCAAGATTATTGATCGTGTCGGACCAGTAGCTTACCGACTAGAGTTACCTCAACAACTCGCGGCTGTACATAACACTTTCCACGTCTCGAATTTAAAGAAATGTTTTGCTAAAGAAGATCTCACTATTCCGTTAGATGAAATCCAAATCAACGAAAAACTTCAATTCATCGAAGAACCCGTCGAAATAATGGATCGTGAGGTTAAAAGACTTAAGCAAAACAAGATACCAATTGTTAAGGTTCGATGGAATGCTCGTAGAGGACCCGAGTTCACCTGGGAGCGTGAAGATCAGATGAAGAAGAAATACCCGCATCTATTTCTAGAAGATTCGTCAACACCTTCAACAGCTTAAAATTTCGGGACGAAATTTATTTAACGGGTAGGTACTGTAGTGACCCGAACTTTTCCATGTTTATATATATTAATTGAGATTGATGTTTACATGATTAAATGTTTCCAACATGTTAAGCAATCAAACTTGTTAAGACTTGATTAATTGAAATATGTTTCATATAGACAATTGACCACCCAAGTTGATCGGTGATTCACGAACGTTAAAACTTGTAAAAACTATATGATGACATATATATGGATATATATATATATATATATAGTTAACATGATACTATGATAAGAAAACATATCATAAAGTATATTAACAATGAACTACATATGTAAAAACAAGACTACTAACTTAATGATTTTTAAACGAGACATATATGTAACGTTTATCGTTGTAACGACATTTAATGTATATATATCATATTAAGAGATATTCGTACATCATAATATCATGATAATATAATAATTTAAAATCTCTTTTGATATTATAAACATTGGGTTAACAACATTTAACAAGATCGTTAACCTAAAGGTTTCAAAACAACACTTACATGTAACGACTAACGATGACTTAACGACTCAGTTAAAATGTATATACATGTAGTGTTTTAATATGTATTTATACACTTTTGAAAGACTTCAATACACTTATCAAAATACTTCTACTTAACAAAAATGCTTACAATTACATTCTCGTTCAGTTTCATCAACAATTCTACTCGTATGCACCCGTATTCGTACTCGTACAATACACAGCTTTTAGATGTATGTACTATTGGTATATACACTCCAATGATCAGCTCTTAGCAGCCCATGTGAGTCACCTAACACATGTGGGAACCATCATTTGGCAACTAGCATGAAATATCTCATAAGATTACAAAAATATGAGTAATCATTCATGACTTATTTACATGAAAACAAAATTACATATCCTTTATATCTAATCCATACACCAACGACCAAAAACACCTACAAACACTTTCATTCTTCAATTTTCTTCATCTAATTGATCTCTCTCAAGTTCTATCTTCAAGTTCTAAGTGTTCTTCATAAATTCCAAAAGTTCTAGTTTCATAAAATCAAGAATACTTTCAAGTTTGCTAGCTCACTTCCAATCTTGTAAGGTGATCATCCAACCTCAAGAAATCTTTGTTTCTTACAGTAGGTTATCATTCTAATACAAGGTAATAATCATATTCAAACTTTGGTTCAATTTATATAACTATAACAATCTTATTTCAAGTGATGATCTTACTTGAACTTGTTTTCGTGTCATGATTCTGCTTCAAGAACTTCGAGCCATCCAAGGATCCATTGAAGCTAGATCCATTTTTCTCTTTTCCAGTAGGTTTATCCAAGGAAATTAAGGTAGTAATGATGTTCATAACATCATTCGATTCATACATATAAAGCTATCTTATTCGAAGGTTTAAACTTGTAATCACTAGAACATAGTTTAGTTAATTCTAAACTTGTTCGCAAACAAAAGTTAATCCTTCTAACTTGACTTTTAAAATCAACTAAACACATGTTCTATATCTATATGATATGCTAACTTAATGATTTAAAACCTGGAAACACGAAAAACACCGTAAACCCGGATTTACGCCGTCGTAGTAACACCGCGGGCTGTTTTGGGTTAGTTAATTAAAAACTATGATAAACTTTGATTTAAAAGTTGTTATTCTGAGAAAATGATTTTTATTATGAACATGAAACTATATCCAAAAATTATGGTTAAACTCAAAGTGGAAGTATGTTTTCTAAAATGGTCATCTAGACGTCGTTCTTTCGACTGAAATGACTACCTTTACAAAAACGACTTGTAACTTATTTTTTTCGACTATAAACCTATACTTTTTCTGTTTAGATTCATAAAATACAGTTCAATATGAAACCATAGCAATTTGATTCATTCAAAACGGATTTAAAATGAAGAAGTTATGGGTAAAACAAGATTGGATAATTTTTCTCATTTTAGCTACGTGAAAATTGGTAACAAATCTATTCCAACCATAACTTAATCAACTTGTATTGTATATTATGTAATCTTGAGATACCATAGACACGTATACAATGTTTCGACCTATCATGTCGACACATCTATATATATTTCGGAACAACCATAGACACTCTATATGTGAATGTTGGAGTTAGCTATACAGGGTTGAGGTTGATTCCAAAATATATATAGTTTGAGTTGTGATCAATACTGAAATACGTATACACTGGGTCGTGGATTGATTCAAGATAATATTTATTGATTTATTTCTGTACATCTAACTGTGGACAACTAGTTGTAGGTTACTAACGAGGACAGCTGACTTAATAAACTTAAAACATCAAAATATATTAAAAGTGTTGTAAATATATTTTGAACATACTTTAATATATATGTATATATTGTTATAGGTTCGTGAATCAACAGTGGCCAAGTCTTACTTCTCGACGAAGTAAAAATCTGTGAAAGTGAGTTATAGTCCCACTTTTAAAATCTAATATTTTTGGGATGAGAATACATGCAGGTTTTATAAATGATTTACAAAATAGACACAAGTACGTGAAACTACATTCTATGGTTGAATTATCGAAATCGAATATGCCCCTTTTTATTAAGTCTGGTAATCTAAGAATTAGGGAACAGACACCCTAATTGACGCGAATCCTAAAGATAGATCTATCGGGCCCAACAAGCCCCATCCAAAGTACCGGATGCTTTAGTACTTCGAAATTTATATCATATCCGAAGGGTGTCCCGGAATGATGGGGATATTCTTATATATGCATCTTGTTAATGTCGGTTACCAGGTGTTCACCATATGAATGATTTTTATCTCTATGTATGGGATGAGTATTGAAATATGAAATCTTGTGGTCTATTGTTACGATTTGATATATATAGGTTAAACCTATAACTCACCAACATTTTTGTTGACGTTTTAAGCATGTTTATTCTCAGGTGATTATTAAGAGCTTCCGCTGTCGCATACTTAAATAAGGACAAGATTTGGAGTCCATGCTTGTATGATATTGTGTAAAAACTGCATTCAAGAAACTTATTTTGTTGTAACATATTTGTATTGTAAACCATTATGTAATGGTCGTGTGTAAACAGGATATTTTAGATTATCATTATTTGATAATCTACGTAAAGCTTTTTAAACCTTTATTGATGAAATAAAGGTTATGGTTTGTTTAAAAATGAATGCAGTCTTTGAAAAACGTCTCATATAGAGGTCAAAACCTCGCAACGAAATCAATTAATATGGAACGTTTTTAATCAATAAGAACGGGACATTTCACCAGGAAACAGTCATTGGATTGCTGTTAAAAGCATATTGAAATACCTTAGGAGGACTAAGGATATGTTTCTAATATATGGGTCTGGTGAGGAGGAACTCGCTGTAAAAGGTTACGTGGATGCTAGTTTCCAAACTGATCGAGATGACTCTCGATCACAATCCGGTTATGTCTTCATGTTAAATGGTGGTGCGGTCTCTTGGAAGAGTTCGAAACAGGAAGTTGTTGCGTTATCCACTACAGAGTCAGAGTACATTGCCGCCTCACTAGCAGCTCAGGAAGCTGCATGGATGAAGAAATTCATCGACGACTTAGGAGTGGTCCCTTCCATTCAGGACCCTCTTGAGATTTTTTGTGACAACGAGGGTGCGATTGCTCAAATCAAGGAACCTCGTGCCCATCAAAAGACTCGTCACATTGAGCCGAGATTCAACTACATCAGGGATGAGGTTGAAAAAGGAAAGATATGTATTCGCAAAGTTCATACAGATCATAATGTTGCGGATCCACTCACGAAGCTTTTACATGGGCCAAAACATGAGGGACATGTTTGTGCATTAGGGCTTCGATATTCTAGTGATTGGATATGATCTATTTTATGTATTGTACCGGAACGAAATTATTCAAACTCATTAATATAACTATGGTGTTAATTTATTTGAGTTATGTTCCTATTTTGCATATTTCATCCATGAATAAGCAATTATTCTAAATTTCCGTAGTCGATCACATTTGTGGGAACAAGTGTGAGGTTTAGACTATTATGAACTCGGATTGGTATACATTCATAGGTTGAATGTGGGGCAAGGTTGCAACCAAGGTTCATAGATATTTGTGGGAAACAAATATTGGAAGACCCGCTCTCAAGAATTACTGTATAGAGCCTTTGTGGTTGATCACATGTAATCTTGAGTAAAGGCGAATATCATTGTATCCTCTGACCTGAGATACATATTGGGTTCGGATATTCACCAAGTACTATGCCTTGATTCTTTCCTTCGCTATTCTGAAACATGGTAGTACATAAGGAAGAACACAGGTATATTACAAAGTGTATATCTAGGACGTATGTAGTCAAGATGGAATTTGTCCCTCTTATTCGTTGAGAGTCAGATGTCTAAGGCCTGAAAAGTTAAATCTATAAGAGAGTGATCACTCTGTATCTCTTGGATTTAACATGACATCTAGGATGAAAGGATATAATGAAAGATTCACCTACATATATCAGTTCGAGTAGGGATCTCGAAAGGGATGATGTTATTGAATGGCACAAAGTCATAACATATTAGGGGTGATGGACAGTGTGTTAGGCTGTATCCATCACTTGCATCAATTTCTTATGTTTCTCGTGCAAGTGGGAGATTGAAGGTATTTCGTATGCCCGAGAGACATATTAAATCAATGTGGCTAATATGTTTTGATCCAAGTCGGGTCATACCCAATAACAAGTTTACCGACACCTTAAACGTATTTGATCTTAACGATTGGTTCATTAAACAAATACGCGACACTTGTACTTTAGAAAATCGGTTTTCTAAAATATCATCACTTGAGATAAGTTATTTGGATAATTTATATTTAATTATTTATGGGTTTAAATAATTATGTTATGTTATATTTTATAAAATGGTTTATAAAATTATTGCAAGTAACAAATACATTTTATTTTATACATGTTTTATAAAACTTGTAACAAATTTTATAAAACATTCTTGTTATAAAATAATGCATGGATGGGCAGTTTTTTAAGACTCCTAGACAAGTCCCATGCTTAATTATTCTTGTTACTTTTGATACATAGATTCTCAAGTGCATGCTTAACATAAAGACCAAGGCTTGACTCATTTTCTTAGTGAGAGAACTAGACATTAAGCTTAAAAAAAAACTGCACAAACAGCATCCTGTCTTTGCTGCTGGCCGTGGGTGTTTTAGGACCAAAGGAGGTTCTAAAATTTGTTTTGCAAGCTTGTATCAAGTGTCAAATAAAAGCCTAACCATAGAGAAAGGTGTTGGGGTTAATTGCTTGGGGTATTACACACTTGAGGCTTCAAGTTAGAAGCTAATTGTTCATCATCTTCATCATCATCTTGCAACTTGAAAACAACCCTCAATTTACTTGAGGAGGTATTAATCTTACTTCCTTTGTTCTTGTATGTAAGTATATGTTTCAAGACTTGATAACAATATGGAATTCATTAAAATGGTTTAACATATAAACTTGTTTCTACAAACAATCATGCTTCCGCTTTCTTTAACTATCATAAAATTATTTTGTGATTAAGTTGACATTAAGAACTTGTTGTTATGATGAATTCCTTCACCATAAAACCTTACCTTTCTATGTAAAACCTCACGTGCGCCTCCGGGGTACAAGAGTATGTGCGACTTCATAGACAAGAGATTGTACAAGTTTAATGCTGAAACGCGAACTGCACCCGTAGCGCCAACTATATCATATGCTGTCAAATGATGCATTTTTACTTCTTTCGACCTCTTTAATATGGTTGGATGTGTTTACGTTCGGATGATAAGATTTTTCTCAGGTATAAACCGACATATCATTGGAAATGTTTCAAGTGCTAGCATATTGTGGTATCCGACAAATAGGACGGGGCCCTCGGAAGGGATTCCATCAAGACCCCTCACAATCTTCCCAGTTTTCAAGGTTGAGAGCATCACAGGAGAGATAACCACATCCAACCATCTAAAAGGGAAAAAAAATGTGAGATTGAGCATCAATCTCAATTGATCAGACCATTAATTTGAAAGTAATTTATACATTTCTTATAAGGTATACCGGAGGTTTGGAACCCTGATACTGTGTCCTGGTGTAGCATGAAAAGAGGTTGTACGTGAATGGTTACTGAGAGTAAAGTGCACAGTTTCTTAGGCGCATTACCTAGGAAGAGTGGTTGGCTGTCTCATCTTGAAAACCACTAATGACTCTTATTCCTACTCAGCGGATCAACCGCAGAGCTCCGGGCCAACCCTTGCTAGTGATTCTCGCCTCCCCTACCATTCTATCATTCCAGGAGGAGACGGATTAATGGAAAGCTAGTAAACATGAAAGCTAGACTAAGGTCCTTAACCATGGATTGAAAGCCCTATTTTCAAGAGGATTTCCCCTTTTAGCAAAAGGAAAGAGGTATTGCTTTATTTATGGCTTTAACTCCATTAGTTCAGGCTTGCGAGGAAGGGAGTATTTTCTTTTTTTGATTTTAACGGCAAGAGGAGTATCTTTTATACTCAGATCTACGGGTCTATCCGAGCATCCGTAACCGTTCCCGATCATTTTCTCTACCGATCCAGAGAGATTTGAATTGAAACCTCTTTGAAGGAATTGAGGCCCCCATTGGGATTTTAAAACTAATTTATGCAACAACAACAACAACACACAATCCCGCACATGCGAGGTATGGGGAGGTGAAATGTAGACAATCCTACCTCTACCCTAGAGTAAAAAAGAAGTCGTTTCTCTGCCCACGTGCAGAGAACTAATATATGCATATATGTAAAATAGCAATTACTGGTATAAAGTCGTATAAAGTCGTTTAATGTTTATGCATAAATAGGTCTTTAAGTCAGGTACAAATGAAATCTTAAAGAATTAAACATATTAACTAGTCCAAACCTCTACCGCCTATGTTTAAACATTAGGTGTTTCATGTTCATCTTTGGAAATTTTGATAATTGAAATGTTTTAGTCAAATTGTTTGCATGTACATCAACTCCAAGTAGTTTTTTTTTTTTTTTTTTTTTTTTTTTTATACCAAGCCAACTAATCCCAAGGAGATTACTAGTTTTGAGGGCAGCTTGGAGTTATCGCCGATGAACCTCCGTGGCCACAAGAGATTAATTTTTTCAAGTTTTTGGATTCGAACTCATGACGTGACCTCCACTTTGGAATGCATGGTATAGTAGGCCCTAACTACTACACCATGGTACCACCACCCAACAGTTGAGATGAAGTTCTATGGAATTTGATCCGTTTAAGTTACCTTAATGATTCAACAAAATTTCTACTTTCATTAGGAGTTGGTGGCAAGAAGTCTGAGTCAAAATTTGTGTGTTTTGCACGACCATAAAAACCGGCATGTTCATTGACCTTTGCCAGATTAAAACCTCGTTCCTGCTATACATGTGAATGGTAAATTTTGTATTAAGCTTGAGTAAGTGATAACAAGGACAACATGAGTAATATACTACTTACATTAAGTTGCTGCTGGTATTTGGGTATCCTATGAGCTTGCCCTTTGGTGATCGCAACAAATGTACTGGGATAGGTGGTGCGGTTGACCGTGGACCACTGATACCAAGGAAGAAGCTGGGTTGATATGATCATGCTAGTATATTTGATTTTAAGTTATGTACAGGATTTAGGATTAATAAAACTATGGAGTTAATTGGTGTTAGCCACATTTATATGTGAAAGTCAGATGTAGGAACTAGACAGAAAAAATTAGAAGCCAAGTTGATTACAACATGAAAGGGAGAGCCGTCTCATTAATTTCAAGGCCATATTCGAAACATAAAAATGAGCTCTCATAAACATTCAAAATGATCGGTCTTGGGCTCGTAATTTGTAAACTAGTTAATTTAAATTTTTTATATCAATAATATTCCACCGATAATATATATAAATAAATGCATTATTAATTTTCAAAATTTTGAGCCCTTTAAAAATTTCGATCCTTGTTGGATTGCACACTTTGCGTATTTATCGAAGCCACGAAAAGGTCTTGTGTTAGGTTGTGGTGAGCCCACACGAAACTAGGGAGTAATAATTCTAAGGCATTAATTTTCATTATTTGGTAGAAACAATAAATGAAGTTGATTACAACAAGGAAGGTCTTTTCCGTTTATAGGTTTTGATGTTTAGTGGAGGTTGACGTTGCGTTTTGGTTATGCTCATTGTTTACTTACTACGTTTCAATTGCATTTCTTGTAAGTAGGCTTTGTTCTTGAGATTTTCCAATGTTTGGGTGTTCACGTACTCTATGTATTTTCATACATATCGCCGAGATGATGAACAACAGGGAAGGTGTTTAAGTGGGGACTAGTGTCATCAAATCAAGCGACCCACCTAATGTTTCGGTTAAAGTTAAAAAAACAAAAAAGAAGGAGACCGGTTCAGGGTGAGGAAAAGCAATGCTTTTCTGAATTTATTAAGGATGTTTGATCTCGTTATCATCATGGGTTTTTCGGTTTTTTGTCTTTTGTTGAAGATGGTTCCGATCATACGATCTTCATATAGATTGGCGACCCTCTTTCTTGTTTTGGTATATTTCGTTTGTGTTGTTTGTGTGTGTTGGTTTAGATCAACCTTTGTTTTGATGTAATGAGCTTGTGCAGTGGCGAATCTGTGATTGGTAGTCACCGGTTAAAATCTCAAATTTTTTTTTTTTTTACTGAATGTCTTATTTCAATGGTGTCAATATAGGCTATATATCTTAGAAATACAATTGTAGATCATAAACTTTAGAAATGTATGTTAATGTAAACAAAATGTGACTTGTTAACTGCTAGACCGGTAAAACTATTTACGTATCATTTTTTGAACTGAAAAATTACGCAAACAGTCCACGTGGTTTGCTCGTTTTGAGTGTGCAGTCTCTGAGGCTAACTGACGTTAACACGTGTGCTCTGAACTTAACATGGGCGGGCAGATTTGGAACGTGATTTGAATTCCTTGTTTTATTGCGATTCTCATTCGTTTATTCACTATAAATAGACCATATGTAACTCATACATTATATGCATGGAATTGTCAATACAATCCCTCTAGTTTGGTCGTGGATTAAAGTAATTTCATTGATTATATATAACCACGTTAATATCTTGTTTCGATTTAATTTTCGCGTTTACTCTTTCGTTTATTGTTTTGGGTGGCTGATCTAGCTAAGATCATCTGCGTTGTTTGGGGTCCTAAAACCTTATAAGACGTGTGTGTTGTTGGATTTGAAATGAAAGAAACGAGTAAAATGGTGAATTGACGATATTGCCTTTATGTGTTTGTGACGTTAAAAAATTTACCGGAAATAATCAACGATTGTTAGTGAAATAAACTATTTGTGTAACTAGTGAATACAAAGAGGTCGTAGAGAATGTACTAGTTCTATATATTTAAACTTATAGAGACCATAGACATGATTTTTTCCATTAAAAATAATATGAATATGAATATGAATATGAATATGAATATGAATATGAATGAATTTAAATGATAAACATCTTTTTTTAGAACAGCATAAATATTTTATTACTCGAGTTTCCCTAGTGAGAAGTTAGGAGAGACTAAACTAAGAGATTACACAGGGATTACAACGGTTTTAACAGCCATGAGTTCCAACAAATACTAAACTTTCCAAATATTACAAAATCAATTAAAAGAAGAAAGACGGATGTTATCAAATATAGTACTCTTCTTCAACATAGACGAACCAAATAGAGTGTTATTCCTTAACTTCCAAATATACTATAGCAAAATTGACACTATAACCTATAACCGATTCTTTGAGTCAGACGAAACTTGCCAATTCGAAAACCAATTGAACCATTCGGCCATGAAGAGCAGCTCAGCATATTGATACCTGATCGTACACGAACCAATCTCCATAATTCAGTCGCGATTTGATTGTTTTGTTATGGTGCTATTTGCTTTCTAGTTGCGAAGCTTGCCAGTGCCGTTGTAAGGTTGTTTGTGTTCTTGACGGATTCTTCATGTTTTATGAGAGATCCTTGATTATAAAAGTGTAGTTTTCTCGAAAAACAAAATTAAGAATGAATACATTTTTTTATTTTTTATATTATTTATTACTCATTATAGTATTCATGGAAGATTTTTACGTCATTTTTGTTTTGGCCATACCCTATCCTATTGTTCACTCAATGGTAGATCGGTAATTTCCATTGATATCGTGTTATATCTTTATGCACCGATTTTGGCTCACCACAAATGTTAAGGTTTTATCTGACGGCTTTGGAGAAAGTTTTGTCCAGTTTTGAACCGTAGATGTTGTTCGGTACATCATCATGGTTGGAGAAACTTATGGGGCATCAACTGACTAAAGGCTAGCTATGTGCTATTGTTGGTTCGGTTAAGGATCAAAACAACCATTAACGAGCAAAAATCAAAGACGGAAGAGATAAACACGATGAATCAAACATAAATCAATATCTTTAATATAAACGTTGAACTTACAATTGATTTAAACACAGAAACGTCGGTGGCCAGGGGAGATCGAGCATGATCTCCCCTATGCACAGGATCGCCGAATGCGGCTCTCCCAAATTAGGGTTTAGACTCCTGATCTCTTAATCCTAAAGACACACATAAACTGATATATATAGATGACCTAGACTTAGGTTGCCCTAATGGGCCTATCGACATGAATAGCCCAACAGTTACATATGCTCCTATAACTGATCAGTTTCACGCGTGTATATAAAATAGGTGTACAATGTAAGAATAGACGTTATTCGCTCAGTGACGGCCATACAAAATATGCATCAACAATTTCCCCCTTGGACGTTGCTGGCGAATGATTGTAAACACCTCTTGCAATCTTCAGTCAATCTCTGTTGTAGTACCATAAACTTGTGAATCACAAGCTCCATCAAAAGTCTTCCAGAATACGTGAAAACCCAAACTTCGAACATCAATGTTTCCGCTCATTGAAGTCGAAATGCTAATTGTCATCCTGTAGTTTCTTTTAACTTGTATGTGTTACTCATAGTACAAATGCAGCAAGATTCCCCCTAAGACTGAGCTGAGATCCCTATCGATATCTCTGATAAACTCTTCAAACAAACCGACTCTCTCAGAATCATAAAATGTAGAATCTTTCCCCTCACTGTTAGCTGTATCTTATTAGACATCGTAGCACTAACGTTCATCTTGACTTGCTTCTTGTAAAGGCAAAATATGTAGAGGAGTCCGTTCCACAATTAATAACTCAAATAAGTCTTTATTGCCATCAAACTACCAAAGAAAATCAAATTTGTATCTCATGATCGCGAAACATCAACCTCAATTCGCTCTACTAGGCGAAACTGGAACAAACATATTCCCTCTAAAGCGAAAAATTGAGAAGTGCGGAATAATAAACGTTGTTGGCCCATAAATGGTCGTACGCTCCCGACTATCCCATAATACTTCTCAAAACAAGTGTTTTCGTACTCACTTACTAAATAAGTCTAACGAACAAGGAGGTTGTCCACTAAACTTTATACATCAATACTTACTTCAGTGAATAACATACTAGAAAGGTTTCGTGTGAATAGTAAACATTAAAGACCTTGGGTGAAAAATTTATGGAAGTTAAGACCAAAGATGTAAAACTCCAAAACTTTAAGGACTAAACTTATAAATTTTTTGCTGAAAATAAATTACAGCAAAATAAATATGGGAATTAAATAATAGAGGGAATGTGGGACCCGCCTAGAAAAGGATAGAATCATTTAAAGGATTGTGGGGTCCGGTAAAATCCAAAGAATACATAGTGCAGACGTTTTACTTCATTTAATCAATTCATATCCCATAATTTTTGGGTTCACCTAAACATATGTGAGGGAGGTGGTCAAAGGTGGGATCCGCCAACTTTAAAAGAAAAGGAATGAGATCATTTATCAAGAAAACATGTAGGCCCCCTAGTCAATCTTTACCAAAAATTACACAAATGCCACCCGAATTTTTGCTGAATCTATTTCTTCTTCACGCGTACCAGTTGTATTCCTTCTTCTTCCCTAAACCGAAACCCTAACTCAAACGTACGAAGTTCATCAAATCTTCACCAAAATTCATGAAAATTTGCAGGAAGCACCATTAGGACCCGGTAAACATTAACCCATTCTCAGATTTTGCAAACAAATACCCAAAATTGAGAAATTAATCGATTTCAGTTTCTTAAATTCGAGATCTAAAAATTTACATAACTTGATCATAACATCGAATCCGAACCTGAGATTTTGCATACATATTCACGACGTTATCTCCAACCTTTCTACGTTCTTACTTTCTCTTAATTCGATCTAGATCTTCAAAACCCATAAAAAGTCAACAAAAGTCAACTGTAAGATCCAAAAACGAATTTGCAGCAAAATTAACGTCTTTTACCTTCGATCCAATCATGAGCTCGGTTGTACCAGCTCTGATACCAATTTGTTGGTCCGGTTAAGGATCAAAACAACCATTAACGAGCAAAAATCAAAGACGGAAGAGATAAACACGAATCAAACAGAAATCAATATCTTTAATATAAACGTTGAACTTACAATTGATTTAAACACAGAAACATCGGTGGCCAGGGGAGATCGAGCATGATCTCCCCTATGCACAGGATCGCCGAATGCGGCTCTCCCAAATTAGGGTTTAGACTCCTGATCTCTTAACCCTAAAGACACACATAAACTGATATATATAGACGACCTAGACTTAGGTTACCCTAATGGGCCTATCGACATGAATAGCCCAACAGTTACATATGCTCCTATAACTGATCAGTTTCACGCGTGTATATAAACTAGGTGTACAATGTAAGAATAGACGTTATTCGCTCAGTGACGGTCATACAAAATATGCATCAACAGCTATATAAACTGTTAAACTATAGAATGCTAACATGGAATGAATAAGGGTTTTTTTTTAGGGTATGACTGTGACATGACAATGATGGGGGAAGAAGAGGGAGTTGTAATGGAGAGGATGTAGATAGTTTGTGGGTGATGTGTTAAAATTTGATCGATATTTCAAAGGTAATGATAAAAAGTTTGAGAGACAGAATAACCCCAACCAACTGCCATGTCACCAGCACCATCCCAATCTTTGGCGTTTGAGAAACACCAACGCCTGAGCTATTTTTGGCCATAAACGTCCCACTACAAGCGTTTGTGGGGTGTTTGTAGTGACACCTCAATATGGGTTGTGGGACAAATGCCATATTATTTGTGGTCTTATGTGTACAATTAATTATGCCAAGTAAGAAAATGCCAACTAGCACTATAAGAGTTAGGTTAGCAAATGATTGTGTTCGGTTTAGGTTAGCATATGTTATCTCATCTAGTTTTGGTATTGATCTTGGGTTTGGTTTGTTTCGGTTGAAGTCAGCGTCGTTTTGTGACGTTTACTTGTTTCAAATCTTCCCGGGTCATTTTGTATGTAATAGTTAAGATCCTTCATTATTCGATGTAGGCTACCTTCTTTATAGTATTTGTCATTTTAGCAAATAAAAAAAATGCACTGTAAGAGAGAGAGATGATATTATTAGGACTAAGGTAGCCATAGTACGTCGATATTGTCCAAGTATGGATAAGCATGTATGGTTCTGTATTTCCTGTCTTCTTGGTTCTTTCACTCAAGTTACTTGGTAATGTTAGGCAAGTTATGTTAGCTTGATTTATGATAAGATTTGTTGTAATTTGTATTGTATCCGTGTTTTTTATCCTCTTCTGCTGATGAGAAGAAGTTACACATAAAATAGAACAATAGTTAACAAATATACGAATGATTGTGCTTCGAGATGTTATTTACTTTGATGCCATTTGTAATACCACAAACCCAAATCCCAGTAGCTTCTAAATCAACTCAAAAACAACTACTTGAACTTTAAACTCACTTAAACAAGAGTCCGATGAAATACCAGAAAAATGTGTCAAATATCATGTTCTGTAAAATGTGGGTGTAGAAAACGAAACTACTACTAGTAAACTAAACGAAAGGAAATCGCACGACCAAAATCCATAACATCTAGGTGTTTTTAAGATTGCATTGAATAAGTCATTGCTACATTGCTATTTACATTACTAAAGAGCAAGAACAAAAAGAAACAGAAACCTACAAGAATATGCTAAGCCAACAACATGGAAATCAGCTTCAATCTGCACCCACAAAGAACTGAAAGTGAGAACCTATAGCCAAGTGTCCCAATTTCATGAAACGATGTCACATTGTGAATCCAGTGTTCCGCTTTAAGCGGGTTTAACAGACGTTGAGTCAAGACAAAATTCCTCATAGTACAATTTTTTTTTACCAGCACATGACCTGTGACCCTACTTACAGGTGCCCCCACTTCGTTGCCCAATCTTTGAAGTTTTGTAAGGATAATCAATGCACGAATATGATTACCAATACGCAAACCTAAATCTTTGAATACAATGATTTTGGTGGATGTATGTTTTAATGATACTTGTAACCGATTTGAACGGATCGACTCATTCGATATGTTCCTATTTTATCTAATAATTTTAATCTGACCCGTTTAAGATAAAACACAACCCATTTAACCCATCTATACGTAAACAGGATGAAATACACACGTGTACTTGATAAAAATAGCAAATAGGGTTCTGAAAAAGTACCTTTACTGGGACATACATGAGAAGCTACTTCTAAGACCATTGATATCGATTTGATATCTGAAAGAGAAACAAGTGCAAGTAACTAAACACAGCGTCTTCTTTAGGTCTCACTGTTAATCGAAGGTATAGAAAGATTTTTGGGAACTGAAGGCGGAAGCGGAAGAGGAGACGCACAGATTGATGCGAGCGTAGCCCGTTTATTCGGTGGAGAAATCTCTCGGGTTTTGGATAACGATGGTGCTGAATGTCCGATCAAACCGCCAGAAATAGCAACGGGTTTCGAAAACGTAGGTGGCCTAGGAAGCTCATGAAGCTCACTTATCTTAGGTGAAGATATAGGAGGCGGTGAAACACTACGGGACACGTTTGACGATAAATTCGGTTGAGAAACGGGCCCACGAGAAGGCGGTTGAGGAAGTTCGGTAGACGTAATGGGCCCGCTAATAGGCCCGCTAGTATTAGATGTAAGTTTAAAAGAGAATTGTTTGCTTGGCGGTAATGGGCCAGAAAAAGATTGTCGTTTGGCTGCTTTACTATCGGTTTTGTTATAATTATTATTATCACGTTGTGAGAATGAGGATCGTGCGGTTGGAGCGGGTAACTGAATTGGGTTTATTGTTGATTGTAGTTTTGAGATTGAAGTAGATGTTGATGTGTTAGTGTCGGTAACACGTTTTGGATGCTTTTCAGGGTCAACGGTCAACGGGTGTTGTAAATTATGAAATGAATTGGAATGAGAAATGGATGAAGGAGGTTTTGAAATTGGAGTTCGGGTATCGATAACGGGGGGAGGTAATACGTAAGAGTAAAACTTTCGTGCGGTTTGTGTTTCTTTGGGCTTTTCAGATGTATCCATCTTTTCGGGAAAAAGTGGGGCCGAATAGCTGCTCACTCTAGTTTGCCTACCATAATGCTGCTCTCCTTTAGGTTTATTCTGACTTATCTGCAAAGTGTAAATAAATTGAAAGATTAGGGCAAGTGTCGTAGCATTCAATAATTTTTCGATGTGAATAAGTAAGGATGAATATCTTTTGACACAAATAAGTAAAATTTAATTATGCACAAACTTAAATGAAGGTTCATCATTTTCTTACCATTGAATCTTCCAGATTTGAAGCTCGGGGATATGGCACATCTGCCTGGTCCAACTGAGAAAAAAAAAAAAAAAAAAAACGCTCAACATTAAAATTACTAGTACAAAAAAAAAAGAAAAAAAAAAAAAAAAAAAAAAGAGAAGGATGACATGATTAAGTTGAAAAACCAGATGCAGAACACTTAATCCATCACATATTTAACAACAATACGACTGACATATTATATTATATAACTTTTTTTCCATTTGGAACCAACAAGAATCACATTTCTGTTTTAAATATTGTAAATATAAATAAATGAAAGGTAGAAGGTTTTCCCTGTTCGGGCTACCCAGAGGGCGAGTAATCCGACCCCATACGCTGATGTACGCAGCCCAACTGACTGTTTCCAACCCATCCCTGGCCACCGCCAAATATTCGTCCTAAACAGGATTCGAACCTGAGACCTCTTGCAAAGAACTCAGGGCCCCAACCACTAACTATAGCGACCAGTGGCTACATTTCACACATACGCATAGCAACTTGTATAACATATATAAAAATACCAATAACATATAGTAAAAAGTAGTACAAGTATATTAGACATCATTACAAATGTACAAGTCACATCTAATGCATAAAAGTGTGACTAATTTATGCAGAAAAAAGTACCTCCATTGGATATGTTGAGGTGCCATCATCATCAAGCCCTTGTTTCTTTTGTTTATTATAATCAAAACTCAATTCTCCATCATCGGTACTTTCATAGCCACTCATAGGCTCACCTTCACGTGACTCTCGATTGGGTAGTTCACTAAGTTGATAGTCAATTCGATGCTTTTCTGCAGCATTTCGTATAAATGGCTCAACTGCTTCAAGCGCTTTTAGCCCCTCGCGGAAGAATTTTAACTGCTTCCAAATAATACAAGATCAAAATTTTGTAATTTTAGAGATGCACAAAATCTCGCACTGATTCCTCTAAGGTCAGGTCCCAGGTGTTTTCTTCATTTTGTTCATTTAATTTCGGATAAGATTTTGTTCAAATTTTTTTTAATTAATTTGGGCAGTTTGTATTACTCTCTCGCCAATATTTTGGGCCGTTTGTTTACAATCTATTTTTTATTATTTCATTGGCCGACACACCAACAATACAACCCGGATATGATAAACCTAGACTAAGGGCTTTTGTTTCTACTTAATGATCTGTATCTGTACAACTCTTAATTCAGCAAGAAAAATTGTTGTTTCTTTGTCACTTAATCTGAAAATTGGTCTGTTTCTAGGAGACATAGAATTAGATACCCCTTCCCATTAAGAGACAAATGGAAACATGACTTAATACAAAAAAACAGCCCCTAAATGATTGATGAAAACAGTGTGGGAAGTGTGGGGTCCGCCTCTTATCATTTGATTGAAAAGGATTTTTTGGCTAACGTAACAGTCAGAATATATTGAGCTAGGAAGTTTGTTTATCACTTGGGCTGACAAGCTCAGGTAATGTCAAGTTTATGGAATTGGGAATGACAAAATGAGTTTCACTTTTAAGACCATTTGTAAAGGTACGGGCTTTTTAGGGAATGTGAAAAGGCAACACAGGTAAAGAGAAGTTAATTTAATCACACACACACATGAGAAAACCCCTCAAGAACGCCCATTTTTTTTGCAAAACACCCCATTACAAGTGGTCTTGATACACTTATATTTATATAAGTGTTTGGCTAATTTCTTAGGCTTTAATATAGGATATCAACCATTCTCCAAAACCCATAAAGCAGGACAGTTAACCACAATTTAGACCTAAGTTTGGAACTAATATAGGGTCTAAGGCTCATTTATGTATATCTAAGAAAGAAAATCAAAACTAGTGATATATAAACAAGCCACTACGATAACAAACGTAACCTGTGCAGCATGATGGCGAGCACCCTGCGTTATAAGACTGCGACATTGTCCCTCCTTGAGTGATTTCACACGAAACACACATAATCTTGTCACTTCATCATATTCATCTTGAGCTTCTTGTAGTTTTTGTGCAATTGAACTTTCAACTTTACCATTTTTAAATTTTCCCTTTTCTCTATGTTGTGCCACCATGTCCTCATACACCTCTCTGGATATAAATACTCAGTCAATAAACCTTCACTTCAAAGACTACAATTACAATACAACAATATATAATATACCTTTTTTCATCACATTGAAGTTTCATCTCCTGCAACAGTAGCAGATTAAACAAGATAAGTGTGCATACTTATATTACTAAGTGCTGATAATACCCTCATAGTTGGACAATTATTATAATATATATGTAAATGTAAATGTAAATGTTATATAAATATGCAAATGGGTAAACGGAAAGACAGACCTCAACTTTACGTAGCTCACTGAGGAGAGATTCAGATGGGTTGGTAATCGTTACAATCACATAAGAACGCTGAAAAAAAAAAGAAAAATAAATGACTAATCCTTATTACAAGAACTTATGAAGTTACATCAAGGCAAAAGATACTTACATAAGTATCAGCAATTTTCTGAAGTTCCAATTGCATATTCCCCAAAGTTGATAGTACTTTTCCTGCATCAAATGAAAATGTCTTCATTTTTTTCACACGCAAACAATTTCATAAGCTCAAAAGGTAATTAATGAGTATGAATAAGATGAGACCCCAGCTTCAATTCTAATTAAAAAGCAAATAAACAATTCTTGTTACCACTCTCAGTATCAGCATCAGCAGCTGTTTTCCCCAGCAGACAGCTTCCCATTTCACTTAGTGACTCTGAAAATTCTGAGAAACAACAAAAAATAATAAAAGCAATTATACGTATTAGTTGATAGTACAACTGAAATTATCCAATGTAGGATGCTGCAATATGGACGACCGTCACAAACATACATTTATCATGCTTATGCTTATATTCATTAATAAGACAAAATAATATTTTTATCCAAAAATATCACGTCTCGTTGTATTAATCTGCGACAAAACTACCAAGCAGGGGTAAAAATATGATAAGTAGACGCCCCACATTTACTTTATGCATGAATTATAAAAAAAATTCATCCCTATAAAACAGGTAAACAGAAGAAAAACTTTCTGAAACGTTAATGTGTTGTAAATATGATAAGAGACATGTACAATCATAAACATAAAGACTAAAGTTATGGTATATTTATTTCAAAACTTATTACGTCATGCGGATCTAAACTTTCCGCTTTTATGTTGACAATTCTTACAACAACGTATACGTCAATTCTCTGCTGAGTGTTAACTAACTTGTGACGTTAATAATATGACTATCTTACAATCTTGCGGCGTCAATAATAAGACTATAGTGTAACGTCAATAATAAAAAAGTTAGCGCAAATAACTCCTAATGACATCATATTTCAATTCATTAATCCTAATCTTGATGCAGCAAATAATAACATTAACATTTCAACAGAAAACAAATCAAAGGCTTACCATATATGCTATTAGCCGTTGCTGCAGCTGCAGATAGTAAGCCATCGTAGCAGTTTCTCATATCTTGCATATGCTACAAAAATAATAATAATAATTATAATTATATTATTAAATAAAAGATATAACATAAAAAAAAAGGTTAGACGGCAATCAGATTCTAAAGAATTAATACACCTCACAACCTAAATGTGGTGTTTATTGTGTAAATTAGGTTTTATTATAACAATAATACAGTATAAAGCACATTGCACAGTTATAGTACATAATCAACCTACTACAGAGATAATCAAAATGAAACCCTAACATACATAAATTAAAAAAAAAAAAAAAAAATGAAAATTACATAAATTCAGAAACCCTACCTTAGAAGCTTGAGCAAGTTCATCAATATGAGCAGAAGGCTGATGATCTCTCGTCTCCTTCACCTCACTCTTCTGCATCGACAATCTGCGCCCTAATTTTCCTAAGGACGACTTCATTTTCAAATTAAATCAAGCACTAAATCGATACGATGTGTATATACACGCAATTATATGAAGCGGTGATTAAATTATAAGCAAATTGTTGATTTCAAGTGAAGAAGAGAAAGCAAAAGTTGAATGAAGATTTGATTTAAGGAGGAGGTTGTTGTTGTTGCCGTGGTGGAATTATAATATTGGAGTATTAAGTAATTAATTAGTAATAAATATTTGTTGGGTTGAAGTTTGACTATGAATATCAAGTTCTTCAACAAATGGCAATTCTTAAATCTGTGATCCAGATACATTTTATTTTGACTAAATATATACATATTTTACATATTGAAATTTTGAAATTTAATTATTATTATTAATTATTAATTATTAATTATAATTATTATATAAATAAAAGTAAATAATAAATAAATAAATAATACGGAATAACAATGTGATAGCTACAGCTTAAAATGTCAAAACTTGCCGTTCGTTACATATTAGGAAAAAGAAAATTGATCATAATACTCGTATATACGATGTTTAACGATACTCTTAAAATTTCGAAATTACAATAATGTACTCTAACGACGCATCATGAGTGTAAATTGATGTGTGATGTGTGTTCTGTTGGATGTGTGAAGGATATTAAAACAACAACAAAAAGTGTGTTTTAGTGTTAAGGCGTGTCGAGGCTCAACACATGAATGACGTTCGCAAGTGGTAAAGAAAGGTTGTTCTGAAATCATGCTTTAAGCCACGGTGCGGTTCCTTCAGCCACGACGCGACTTAAGTCTATCCTGGAGCCTGATGAGGAAAACGTGTTTTCTTGCTCTTTAAGTCGTTTCATTGTTATTTTATGCCTATATAAACACCCTAATGTAACCTGTAAAAGTGTGAACGAAAATAATAAGAAAAATTATCTGGTTTGCACCGGTGGAGTAAACATTTCTCCGTGTTTAAAGTTGGAATATAACCACGTTAAATATTCGTGTCGTTTATGCTTTTATTTATCGCATCGCTTATTCGTTTGTTGTATGTGGGTTATGTGATTGTTGTAAATCACATGTTCTTGTTAGGGTCCACTACCGAATTCCTAACATGTTCACCGAGCACTTAAGCATGTCATCCAAGTGGTAACGCACCACTCACTAACCAACCAGAAACACGCACGTGTTTCACGTTTATTAAGGTGCCCAATTTAAATTTAAAACTCACACACACAAAATTCTAGTAACGTGCATGAAACGGCGATTTTCGTGAATTGGTTCGATTCATCCGTGTTTTTGCTTGACACTCATTTGATTCTAGTTAAACTTCAACCTACAACCGTGATTATACCCGTTTACCCCCTTTAGCACTCACGCGCGCACCAAATAATCCACATTCTCGTTTTTTTTTTTTAGCGAAATTTCGTAAAAATCCGTGTTATTAAAGTTGTTAATCAAGATATTGTAGAATTTCACATCTTCTACAATGGCTAGTAATCAGGTAAAACCATTTTATTAAGTTTTTAATTCATTATTTGTTATCGACATTTCGCCGAACACTTGGTGTGCGTATATGTATAACCTGTTATGGCGAAATTGCGTTGGTGCATGTAATATATATATATATATATATATATATATATATATATATATATATATATATATATATATATATATATAAATTTTAAATATTGTTTATTCGTTTTCATGTTTTTTAGCCTTATATTTGTTGTTAGATTGTAACACTAAAAAAAAAAAACTGCTTTTTTGCTCGATACCACCATGGTTAGACGTTGGTGTGTGTACACAACACACATCTTGCATTTTGGTTTGTGTGTGGTGCATGTTGCTAACACTTTTTCTGTTGTTTTGCTGTTTGATTGATGTTCCTTTTTGTTTTGTTTTTAATATATTGGATATTTACCAGCTACGCTTACCCTGAAGAATAGTTTGCCTCCAATCCGAAGCACGTCATTTCAGTTGACTGAAACACAGCGAGCTATATTTGAACAGACGATTTTTGGGCCATGGTTACATGTCCGGTGTCCAAACAACGATTCGAGCTGTGTACACGCGATGCTTTAAAAGAAGCATAGACGGCCCACTAGGGCCAACACCCTTGATGTTATGCGAGGTGTATATAAAATAGCTTAAATTTTACTAGGAAATACTATTAAATATGATACAATTTTACACAAGATATTTATTTATTTATTGAATGGATATACTTAAACCTTGCTACAACACTTATAGGCAGTGTACCTAATCGTACAGTAGTGTAGTTTTTAGTAAGTCCGGTTCGTTCCACAGGGGAAAAAAATCTTTAAACAATGCTTAACGCTATATTAGTTTTATTTTATAAAAATACAAATATATATATAAGTAATATTATTATTATAAAGGGGAGTTTTTACCGTTTAATGACCGGTTTGTCGATTTTAAAAACTTTAGTCGCAGTTAAAACCTGATGTAAAATAATAAAAATAAATATAACTTAATTTAAAGCGTAAAGTAAATAACAATAATAAAATTGCGATAAATAAAAGTGCGATAAAATAAAATTGCGATAATTAAAAAGTACGATAATTAAAAGTGCAATTAAATACAATAACAATAAATAAAAGTGCGATAATTAGAAGTGCAATTAAATATAAAATAAAGGAAATTAAATATGAAATAAAATAATTATGCTTATTTAAACTTCCGTAATCATGATGTTTGACGTGTTGATTTTAGTTTTATGCCCATGGGTTAATTGTCCTTTGTCCTGGATTATTTAATATGTCCGTCTGGTTTTTGTCCATAAAATATAAAGTGCGAGTATCCTCGTCAAATTATCCTTATACCCGAAGTTAAATATTCCAACTAATTGGGGACTTAAACTGTAACAAGATTTTAATACTTTGTTTAATAATTACACCAGGTTATCGACTGCGTGTAACCCAAGGTTTTAATACTTTGTTAACAATTATGCCAAGTGTCCTTGTACATAATTTCACCCCTGTTTTAATAATTCTAGTGGCTATTAATCCATTCCCGTGTCCGGTTAAATGAACGATTATTCGTACATATAAATATCCCGCCCATCGTGTCCGATTGAGTGTATATGGTTATTTATAGGGACGTCCAATTGTAAATCTTTATATTAAAATTAACAAACTATCATTTAGTTAAACAAATATAAAGCCCATTAATAGCCCATAGTCTAATTTCCACAAGTGTCGTTCTTTTGTCCAAGCCCCAATTATGGTACAAAGCCCAATTACCCAATTTTAGTAATTAGCCCAACATTATGATTACTTCGTTTTAAATAAGCATAATAATAACTTAGCTACGATACATTAAATTAAAAAGGTTGAACATAACTTACAATGATTAAAAATAGCGTAGCGTTACACGGACAGAATTTCGACTTACACCCTTACAACATTCGCTAACATACCCTTATTATTAGGATTAAAATTAAAATTAAAATTAAAATTAAAATATAAATATAAATATTTACGTATAGATATAGAGAGGATGGATATATGATATTTTTTTACGTCGAACTGCGCTGGCTTTTATAGGAATTTTCGTCCAGGGGAGCTCCGCGACTCGCGGCATTTTTTGCCTTCAAACTCCGCGAGTCGCGGAGTTTGTTTTTACAGCTCACCCAGCTTTGGCTCTTTGTTTGCCGACGATTTTTAAATATATTATAATATATATATTAATTTTAAGAATTAATTATATATTATATTATATTCATGTGCATAGTTGACTTGTAATTTTTAGTCCATTGCGTCGGGCGTTGATAGTTGGCTCGGGTACCGGTTCCGGATTTTTGAACGTCCTTGCGTACAATTTTATATCTTGTACTTTGCGTTTTGTAACTTGTACTCTTGTCATTTTTAGACGTTTTTCATCAATAAATTGAACCTTTTGAATTGTATCTTGAACATTTGAGCTTTTTGGACGTTTGTGTCTTCAAATCTTCGTTTTCGCCTTTTGTCTTCGCACTTATTTATTTAAACAATTACAATGAAAATATAATACAATTACATATGAAAACCTATTATTTAGGAGGGATATTGCTATGAAATATATGTTCCTTTTTAGCCTTATCAAATATCCTCACACTTGAGCGTTGCTTGTCCTCAAGCAATACAGAACTTGAAATAAAAACATACATGAATCACTTTTTTATTCATCACACTTTGTACATCAGTGATTTTGATATGGTGGTATAAACAATGATAGTAACGATAGAACCATGGTTAAAGGTGGGTGTGTCATCCACAGTTGCCTCGGGTTTAGGTCAACGACACTTGCAATCAAATAGCCGATTTACTTTCGGTTTCCAAAGCAAAGTGCACATTTGAAAGGCGATTTACAGTCCCACATGACTATGAAAATTTAGATCCTTTAAGGAAATTGGATCTTCATGAAAACATTTGATCTTTTGAAAATTTTAATCTAGCTTTTACCCTAGATAAGTTTTTCGGAATAACCCTTCACCGGTGTTTGCAAATTGTTTTTGTGGGTTTGGTGGGTTTCAGATTTGAAATTTTTAGCTCAAAACTTGCGGTTTTGTGTCACCCACTTGCTAACCTTGTATTAGGAAAGCAACACGTCCAGTATACTTGCTCCGAATATTACCTTTCGATAAACTACCGTCCGGTTGTAAAGGAAAGCGTTGAACAAGCAACTGTTAAGGCAATGTCCCCTGACATGCTTTTAATTATGGTATATAACGTGTCGGACGCAATTACTATCCTTTGTAGGAGCAATAGTAAAGCTCACCCTTATAATTTTTTCGATCTGGCACAAGGTCCTGTCTTTGACCATGCTATGCAACCACCGTTCTTACGGTTGACACCCGATTTGGTTCAGATGACCTAATGAATTCCAGATGAATTCCTAGGATTTTACGTTCAATGGTAATGAATGCATTGAAAATGGGTTTTCAGAAAACAAATAGGTTTATAATTTGATCAAAATATTTTCTCGTTCAAGCTCGAGTTTAGATATCATTGAATTCCATGAGTTTGTAATTCTCAATCTTTAATGTCAATCTCTAGGATTGAGTAATATCAGTCTTAAAAGCTGATTTTTGATCTTTAAAGGAGATTATCCTTTCTGGGGATCTGATTTATTAGTCTTATCAAGCTAATTTGCACGGTGCCCCCCATTTTACGAGACAGATCCTCTCATGGTTAGGATCAGTCTGACCACATGGCGATAAAAATTTATGCTGAGGTCCGTGGATTTCCTGCTGATTTTAGAGATGACTTTTCTAGATTTTTCATCAACCTACAGCTGGTCTGGACGACAACTTCATGACCTAAATCAAGAAGCGCGTTTCTTTTTCGGAAGACTTTACTTCCTTTTAACGATGGAATTGATTCATCGTGTAGATCCATCTCTTCTTTTCTTTCATCGGGTAAAACAGTTTAGTTTAGTCCAAAGCAAAAGTATCTTCAATTATTTGTTACAGAAATATGTGACATATGTTTAAGATAACTTGGTAATTTTTCCCACACTTGGCTTTTATTTTTCTTTTTATTGTCCTCTATTCCATTTTAAATGAATTTTAACATTTTGGTTTGTTTATCAATTTATGTCCTTTCCGAGGTAACAATAATTTCGGTGTTAACACCTAGTTTTATCGTTCATAAATATGTATAAACATGATTTTGAGTTCATTTAATTGAAAATTTTGAAAATTTTTACTAGAATTGGGTAGTCAGTATATAAGACTAGGGCTGTTCTTTATTATCAGAGAGCACTAGATTCTAATACAACTACTACGTTACTAGTATTTTTAATGGTAACCAAGTGTTTAAGATAAAAATTTTAAAAATCCGAAAGAATTTAACCCCTTCCCACACTTAAGATCTTGCAATGCCCTCATTTGCAAGAAATCAGTAACAATTTAAATTATTGAGGGTGATTAGCGTAGAAATGATTAAATTTTACAAAAGTTTCCAAACATATTGTTGTTTGTGTTGAATGATAAATGGTGCACATCATTTGTTCATTCCGTCTTGTTGTTATTTCACATATATTTTGCATCTTGTCGTCAAAATTAGTTGCTTTTGCTGAACTTAATGCCAGTCTTTGAAAATGTGTTGTTCTACCCTGTTGTGTACATAAGATAAAATGCAAACATATATACATATTTTTGAAGTTTGGTATATTACCCCACATTCAAAAATTATTAAAATCTAATAATAAAAGTTAGAAAATTATAAAAACTATTACAATATTAACATAAGTATTAAATGTATCAACATTACAAATTATAAAATAAATAAAACTAAGTAGACTAGGGATGATACTGATACTAGTAGGGGTTCCATGCATAACCGTATGTGTTATAGAATGCTTCGGCTGGGTTATACGTAGGATACGGTGGTTGCATCTCTATAGACCAGGGAGGAAATACGGGCGATGGAGTAGGAATATAGTTTCTACCTACATGTTGGCAATGAGCTATGATTTGGTTTTGATGAACTTGCCAATCTTCAAATGCTCTATGTCTAGCATTTTCATACTCTTGAGAAGCTATAAACTTTTGCATTTCTGTCATTTCATTTCCCCCCTCCCACATTACCTTGCTGTTGGTTTCTCTCAACCTGTGGATGTCTACCATTATATCGTACTGCGGCGTTATTTCGCCTCTTCAAAACTTTAGCACCATGGTATACATTTAAACCAATTGTATCGTGGGGTTCTGGTTCTTCGATTAATAATCCCCCCGACTTATATCCACATTGAGATACTCAGCAATTAATGTAATAAATATACCACCTCCTATTATGCTATGCGGTCTCATCCCCCTAACCATAGCTGATAAATAATAACCCACACAATAAGGTATACTTACAGCGCTTTGTGGGTCTCGAATACACATGTGGTAAAACAAATCCTGTTCATTTACCTTTTCCTTATTCTTACCTCGTTGTGTAATCGAATTGGCTAAAAACCTATGAATTACTCTTAACTCAGCTCTATCTATATCCAAATAAGAGTAATTTCCTCCTTTAAATCGGTGATGGCTAGTCATTTGACTCCATACACCATGCGTATCAAAATTTTCATCAATTTTCCTACCGTTCAATATCAACCCTCTATAATCGGCAGATGCTAACTCCTCAGGCGTATATATACGTAAGGCCTGAGCCATGTCTAGTAAAGACATGTGGCGCATCGAACCTCCTAACAAAAATCTAATAAAAGATCGATCGGTTAAACTAGCTACCCGATCATTTATTTCTATACTACACAATAATTCTTCACACCATACTTTATATACAGGTCTACGCATGTTGAATAAACGTACCCAATCGTTAAAAGTAGAATTACCATACCTCTGTGCAAGTAATTCCCTAATTGGCTCGGCTAATTCTACAGCTTCTAACGGTGCCCATTCTATTACCCTAGGTACTTCAACAGCTTTAGAATGAAGAGTATGCAAGCCCATTTGGTATTTTGGATAATCTATCCAACGTCTGTCAAATCTCAAGTTCGGGTGCAAATCTTCCAAGTGCATATCTGAAAATGTCATAACTGGATGAGGTATATCTTGTTTATAATAGCTATCAACATCCTGTTGTTCCGCATTCTCAGGAGAAGCATTGCGAGCTTGGGATGAAGATTCACCCCTTTCAGTCTGCAAAACATATCAAACACAATTTTTGTGCATCCAAATATGCATTAGTGTCAGCAAAATCATCAATCAAAATAATTACAATGACATGTCCAATTTATATCAAACTTATGCTCATTTTCATATTTTTATCAAATCTACACTTTTTCAAATAAGCATATACGAAAATGTTCGCCAAGTTCATAAGCATTCAACTCAAATAACATGTCAAAATAATCATTACTAGCAATTAAACAAGTTTTAAATGGCATTATCTCTCAAAAATCAAGTTCATGAATTTTAGACTTGAAAAAGTCCACTTTAATTCTCAAAATCATGTTTAGGCTCAAAGTTTGGATCATTTAACTACCTAAAGATGTTACACTACTCAATTTAGCAACAATTCATGACAAAAATCGGCCATAACCTGTTTATATCAAAAAGCCCCATATTGCTTAAGAACACAAACCCTAGATTACTCAAAATTTGAAGTTTAAAGCTTCTAATCATGTTAAATAGCATCAATCTAGGTTATACAAGCATAATACATAAACAATTTAAGCATAATTACACTAAAAAGCATCAAAATCGAATTGGGTATAAAATTGCTCAAGAACACTAATTTTCGGATTAAATGGTGTTTAGGTGTAGAAATTTACCGTTTTCCTTGAGTAATTCCTTGATAACATCCTTCTCAACATGATTTTAGTAAAAAATGTGATGATTTTTGGTGAAAAATGTCGATTTTTGGGAGTGTTTTTCGCTATTTTTCGCAGTTTTGTGAGTGTGGAGTGAGGGACTGATCTGTTTCCAGCGTTTTATTTTTTTTATATATTTTTCAAACTCCGCGACTTGCGGTGTTTTTGTTCTTCAAACTCCGCGAGTCACGGTGTTTGGTTTTTTTTTTTTTTTTTTTTTTAATAAGTCTTATCTTATAAAACAATTAATTAATTAATTTTAAAATTTTGTTTCCCTTGTTATTTAGGACGAGGTCATTTCGGAACGATGTCCTAGTCCGTCCTTCGACAAAATTTTAAAATTTGTCTTTTTGTAGCGATTGTTTTAAAAGCTAAGATTTTTAGATTTTTTTAATGTTTTTGGCATACTTTAATTCAATAAGATTAAAAATAATGATAATAAAAGTTCTCGTCCCTCCCTCGGGTAAAGCAATTTCGGTTCAACGACCTAGTCTTCAACTTACAACGAATTTTAAAAATCATATTTTTAACTTAACGAAATAAAGTAAATTTTTGTTTTTAAATTCACACCAAACTTAAATTTAAAATGCATAAAATTAAAAATTCACACCAAACTTAATTAAAAATTTATATTATAAATTCACACCAAACTTATATTATATTTTTGTTTTTATACATACAAACTTATATTAAAAAGATTAATTTTTCAAATATTTACAATTTTAAATATATTGATTTAAAAAGTTTACAATAATTTTTTTAATACTAATTTATTAATTTTAAAAACATGGTAAAAATAAAATTAAAAATCTTTTTGGTCTTTTATCCCACTTTAATCAATCAAATATTATCAAAAATATGCGCCCCTCTTTTTGGTAAAGTAATTTCGGTTCCATGACCTAATTTAACTCATGACGAATTTTTGAAATATTTTGGGTTGATTGATTAAAGATATTTATACCTTAAGAATAAACGTTAAATTTCGCAATGATGTAATAAATTTTTATATGATATCAATAATTTCGGTCGCCAAACCTAATTTTATTCAATACCAATTTAATACTTTATAGCGAACAAATTAGCGTTTATTATCAAAAGGTTAAAAATAAAAATAAAAATAAAAACTGTACAGACTTACCTGTGAGATAGTATTCTTAGTGATATGATCTATCCTATTCATAAGATAGTCGGTTTAATTGATTTTCCATGGCTACATAGGCGTAACCTCGAGCATTCAGTGTTTTTTCTTCTAAACATATGAACGGTCCGTCTCTGCATAAAGTAACAAATTCGGTGTTTGAATAGGTTTGATTATTTGAACATTTACCTCCATGTGACCATTTTCCGCATTTGTGACATCTTTCTAGGTGTCGTGCTCTTCTTTTCGCTGCGGATTTTGATTTTCCTTTATCAAATTGTAACTTATTATCTTCGCATCTGGATTCTTTTCTTACTCCGTCCAATCTTTCTCTGATTACTGATACTAGTTCACTTGGAAGTGTATCATTATTACGTTTAGTGATCAAAGCGTGTAGCATTAGACCATGGTTTAGTTCACAGGAAGTCTTCATTTCGTAAAAACCTAAAAAAATAAAAATTCAGAATGGGGGGAGAAGACTAGTTCTTTAGGGTCTGCTAGGGAAAGACCATTCGGGTTCCATTTTCGAGAACTACACGAAAACAGAAAATCTAAATCTAACAGAAATACATATTATCCTTTAAAGACTTGATTCTCCCCACACTTAGTTAGCTGTGGTATCGAAATTGTGATTAACTTCGTTGTCGACTTCCATCGGACTATCTATGTAATGTTTAACTCTGTGACCATTAACTTTAAATTCAATTCCATTTGAATTTATTAATTCTATCGTTCCGTATGGGAAAACTCTTTTGACTATGAATGGTCCAGACCATCTTGATTTCAATTTTCCAGAAAATAGCTTGAGTCGTGAATTGAAAAGAAGAACTCTGTCTCATTCTTTAAATTCTTTTAAACTTCTGATTCTTTTATCATGCCATTTCTTCGTTCTTTCTTTATAGATTAACGAATTTTCGTATGATTCATGTCTTAATTCTTCTAATTCGTTTAGTTGACTTAACCGTAGACGTCCAGTTTCATGTAAATCAAGATTACATGTCTTCAAAGCCCAAAATGCTTTGTGTTCAATTTCTACTGGAAGATGACATGCTTTTCCATAAACGAGTCTAAAAGGTGTGGTTCCAATTGGAGTTTTGTAGGCTGTTCTAAAAGCTCAGAGTGCATCCTCCAATTTAATGGACCATTCCTTCGGATTTGATCATACGGTTTTTTCTAGAATACGTTTTAAAGCTCGGTTGGTATTTTCAACTTGTCCACTTATTTGTGGATGATATGCAGTGGAGATTTTATGAGTTACTCCATATCTTTTAAGAACTTTCTCAAGTTGATTATTACAGAAATGAGTTCCCCGATCACTTATTAAAGCTTTCGGTGTTCCAAACCTTGCAAAAAGACGTTTTAAAAAGTTGATTACAACTCGTGCATCGTTAGTTGGGAGAGCTTGTGCTTCCGCCCATTTAGATACATAATCAATGGCTACGAGAATATAGAGATTATTATGAGATTTTGGAAATGGACCCATAAAGTCAATACCCCAAATGTCAAATACTTCACATACTTGAATGACATTTTGTGGCATTTAATCACGTTACTTATTTTTCCGGCCCTTTGACAAGCATCACAGGATTTGCAAAGAAGGTGTGCGTCTTTGTAAATTGTAGGCCAATAGAATCCAGCATCATAAACTTTTCTTGCTGTTAGTTGAGGCCCATAGTGCCCTCCTGTTGGTCCTTTGTGACAATGGTTTAAAATTTTACTAGCTTCATCTCCGAATACACATCGGCGTATTATTCCATCTGGACAACTTTTAAACAGATGTGGATCTTCCCAGAAATAGTGTTTTATATCACTGAAGAATTTCTTTCGTTTTTGATACGATAATCCCTTTTCAAGGAATCCACATACTAAGTAGTTTGCATAGTCTGCAAACCATGGAATTTCATTATAATCTATCTTCAATAGATATTCATCAGGAAAGTTGTCTTGTATGGCTGATTCATTTAGAACTTCTAATTCGGGATTTTCAAGATGAGAAAGATGATCAGCGGCGAGATTTTCTGCTCCTCTTTTATCTCGGATTTCAATATCGAACTCTTGTAAGAGTAAGATCCAACGGATTAATCGTGGTTTAGCATCTTGTTTCGAAAATAGGTATCTAAGAGCAAAATGGTCGGTATAGACCACCGTTTTTGCTAGAACGAGATATGAACGAAATTTGTCAAAAGCAAAGACAATAGCAAGGAGTTCTTTTTCAGTAGTTGTGTAATTTGTTTGTGCTCCTTGTAATGTCTTACTAGCATAATATATAGGTTGAAATCTTTTTTCAATCCTTTGTCCTAAAACGGATTCCATTGCAAAATCACTTGCATCGCACATTAGTTCAAATGGTAGATTCCAATTTGGTGTTATCATGATCGGCGCATTAGTGAGTTTCTCTTTAAGAATATTAAAAGATTTGATGCATTCATCTGAAAAGATGAATGGAGCATCTTTTTCTAGGAGTTTATTCATAGGAGTGGCAATTTTAGAAAAATCTTTTATGAAACGTCGGTAAAAACCGGCATGCTCTAGAAAACTCCTAACTCCTCTAACATTGGTGGGATGTGGAAGTTTAGCAATTACATCTACTTTAGCTCTATCCACTTCAATTCCTTCCTTTGAAATTTTATGACCAAGAACGATGCCTTCTTTAACCATGAAATGACATTTCTCCCAATTAAGTACTAGATTTGATTGTTCGCATCTAATAAGCATTCGTTCCAGATTAACTAGACATGTTTCAAAAGTATCACCGAAGACTGAAAAGTCATCCATGAAAACTTCCATGCATTCTTCTATCATGTCGTGAAAAATCGCCATCATGCACCTTTGAAAGGTTGCAGGGGCGTTGCAAAGTCCAAATGGCATGCGTTTGTAAGCAAAAGTACCATAAGGGCACGTGAATATGGTTTTCTCTTGATCTTCGGGTGCTATTGGAATTTGAAAATATCCGGAAAAACCATCAAGAAAACAATAGTAACTATTTCCGGCTAATCTTTCCAACATTTGTTCAATAAAAGGTAAGGGAAAGTGATCTTTTCTGGTGGCGTCATTTAATTTTCTATAATCAATACATACACGCCATCCTGTTACAGTCCTAGTAGGAATAAGCTCATTTTTCTCATTTGTGATGACAGTCATGCCACCCTTCTTAGGCACGCATTGAACTGGGCTTACCCTTGGACTATCAGAAATTGGATAAATTAAACCTGCATCTAGCAGTTTAATTATTTCTTTCTTAACTACATCTTGCATATTAGGATTTAGTCTTCGTTGGCGTTGCAAGTACGTTTTATGATCTTCTTCCATAAGGATTTTATGTGTGCAATACGAAGGACTTATTCCTTTAATATCATGAATCTTCCATGCAATGGCTGGTTTATGAGCTTTCAACACAGAAATGAGTTGAGATTTCTCATTTTTAGTAAGAGAAGACGATATTATTACAGGTAATTCAGATTCACCATGTAAATAAGCGTATTCCAAATGGTTTGGAAGTGGCTTTAACTCTAATGTCGGAGGTTCTTCTATCGATGATTTATATCGATATCTGTCTTCTTCTTTTAGCATTTGAATTTCTTCTGTTGTTGGTTTATATCCATTAGCTATTAGTGTAGCTAACATTTCAGCTTCATCAATTGGTTCAGTACTTTCTCCTAAAGAACATTCTCCTGTTCCTTGTAATTCTGGAAATTCTTCTAACAATTCTGCATGTGAATCTATAGTTTGAATATAATAACATGTATCATCTGCAGATTGCGGTTGTTGCATTGCTCTATCAACTGAAAAGGTAACACTCTCGTCCTCTATACTTAGGTTCAATTTTTTTACCAAACACGTCTATCATTGCTTTAGCCGTGTTTAAGAATGGTCTTCCTAATATGAGAGGAACTTGAGAATCTTCTTCCATGTCCAGAACAACAAAATCTACTGGAAATACTAAAGTACCAACTTTAACTAGCATGTTCTCTATTATCCCTCTAGGATATTTTATTGATCGATCGGCTAGTTGTATGCTTATTCTTGTTGGTTTCAATTCTCCAAGGTCTAGTTTAGCGTATAGTGAATACGACATTAAATTTATACTAGCACCTAAGTCTGCCAATGCTTCTATTGAACTAAGACTACCCAGAAAACATGGAATTGTGAAACTTCCTGGATCAGATAGTTTTTCTGGTATCTTATTCAACAGCACTGCTGAACAATTAGCATTCATAGTAACAGCCGAGAGTTCTTCCATTTTCTTTCTATTCGTGATCAGATCTTTCAAAAATTTAGCATATCTAGGCATTCCTGAAATCACATCAATGAAAGGAAGATTTACATTTATCTGTTTAAACATATCCAAGAATTTGGATTGCTCGGCTTCAAGTTTCTCTTTTTTCATTTTACTTGGGTAAGGAAGTGGTGGTTGGTATGGTTTAACATAAGGTTTAGCCTTAACTATGTTATCTTCATTAACCTTTTCAACTACCGGTTCTTTTTCCTTATCTTGATCAGGTTGTGGTTCTTGTGGAGTAGGAATAGCTTCATCAGAAGTTACAGGTATTTCAGGTGGTTTAAGTGTTGTACCACTTCTTTTGGTAATGGCTTTAGCTGTTTCATTTCGGGGGTTAGCATTTGTATCACTAGGTAAACTTCCCGGTTTTCTTTCACCTATTAACCTTGCTAGGTTACTTACTTCTTGTTCCAAGTTTTGAATAGAAGCTTGTTGATTTCTAAATGCTTGAGCATTTTGTTCATTAGTTTGTTTTTGAGATGTGAAAAATTGCGTTTGAGTTTCAACTAGCTTTGTCATCATATCTTCTAAATTCGGCTTTTTATCATCGGTTTGTGGTGGTTTGTTTTGAAAATTAGGTCTTTGCTGATTGTAAGTATTATTGGATACTTGTTGATTACTAGGACCTTGTTGGTTGTTGTATGGAATATTTCGGTTATAGTTCTGGTTTTGATTGTAAATTGGTCTTGGCAATTGATAATTATTCTGATAATTATTTCCAGGCCTTTGGTTTATGTATGAAATATTCTCTCTTTGTTCCATTGTTAGCTCAATACTGAGACAATCTTTTGTCAAATGTGGTCCTCCACACTGCTCACAACTAATTCGTATTGAGTGGATATCTTTAGTCATCTTTTCCATTCGTCTCTCGACAGCATCTATCTTTGCGGAAATGGAATCTAAGTCATGGCTAGAATCGGCTCTAGCTGCTTTAGATGATCTAACGATATCTTTTTCTTGGTGCTACTCATGTGAGTGGGAAGCAGTGTTATCAATAATTTTATAAGCATCAGTTTCGGTTTTCTTCATAATAGAACCACCAGCTGCAATATCTATGTCTTTCCTTGTAGTGATGTCGCATCCTTGATAGAATATTTGTACTATTTGACAGGTGTCTAAACCATGTTGCGGACATCCTCTTAATAACTTTCCAAATCTAGTCCACGCCTCATATAGAGTTTCATTCGGTTTCTGTGTGAACGTAACAATTTCTCCTTGAAGTCATACGGCTTTAGATGCCGGAAAGAATTGTTTAAGAAATTTTTCAACTAAAACATCTCATGTATCAATCGCCCCTTCAGGTAACGATTCCAACCAATCTTTGGCTTCTCCCTTTAAAGTTCAGGGAAATAACATGAGATATATCTGTTCATCCTCAACTTCTCTTATTTTAAATAGTGTGCAGATCCTATTAAAGGTACGAAGATGTTCGTTTGGATCTTCCTTCGGCGCACCACTAAATTGGCATTGATTAGTCACCATATGTAGAATTTGTCCTTTGATTTCATAATCTGGCGCATTAATGTCTGGATGAGTAATTGCGTGACCTTGGCCAGTGCGTTTAGCTCGCATTCGGTCTTCCATACTTAAAGGTTATGTTACTTCCATAATTGAATTTGTTGAATCTGAATCACTAGAGGATTCTGATTTAATGGTTCGTTCCTCAACAATCTCTGTTTGAATAATTGGTGGTTCCGGAGGAAAAATTAATGGTTCAGGATCTACGAATCGTCCCTGAATATTTTCCGGATTCTCAATTGTGAGGTCGGTTTCAAAAAATGGATTATCGGAAATTTGAATTGGAGTACTTGGTCGACTGGATGACGATTCTAAAGAAAAATCAACGGCAGTAATATTTGCTATATGTCTTGATCTAGTTACAGGTGGTGAACGTACAAAAGGTGGTGAACGTCTTGCTCGGTGCATTCACTGAATATCCTATTAGTTTTTTAAAAGGAAAGAAAAACTATATAAGTTATCCAATTAATAGACTTTTCTGATTTTGCCCACGTTTCGAATAGCCAAAAGATGCAGCAGAGGGGCAGGATTCGTTTGGTCTCAATATAATTGAGTACTGTTTGGCTCCAATAGCCCGGTCCACGTACAAATCCAACTATTACTACGAACCAGAAAATTTTGATGTCTATCAATTTAACCACTTAAAATAAATTTTCGTAATTTTAAGAAATTTAGATAAGAAGTAGAATAAAAATCTATGTCCTAAAACTAGAATAGCGAGAAATAAGAAAGAAAAATAGCGCGTCGAAAAAGAAAAGAAATAATAAAAAAAATGACTTATAGAACTTAAAAACACTCGACTAACCCAACCTTATTACTATCACTAACTTAAAATTATAATCGCAAATTGAGATTACTAATTGGAGTGATAATTGATACATAGGAAAAAGGCGTCCAAAAATAAAAATAAGAAAGTAGCGCGTCTAAACTTAAAAAGGAACTAAAAATTAAAAACTAAAAGTTGCGTCTAAAAATATTAAAGCTTACAAGTAAAGCTATATCCCAAATGGCAATAACTTAAAAAGAAACTAAAACTTAAAAAGGCGTCGCAAAATTCTAAAGCACCTAAATGTTAGTCTAAAGAAAAAGCACTTAAGGGGTTTTACGGCAAAGTCTAAAAATCTAGAAATAAAAATAACTATGGCAAAAACTATGTTTTAAATCTAAAAATGAGCGAAAAATACAAATATTATGCTAAAACAAATAAAAAGGGACAAAATATAAAAATATACTAAAAGTTGTAAAAAGTACAATTTTTATAAAAATATTATTTTTATATTACTTATTTTATAAAACTATTAATTTTATAAACTAATTACACTAATTTAACTAAAAATACAAAATAAAAATAAAAACTAAATTATATAATAAAAATACCCTAATTAGGGTTTAATTTAAATAATAATAATAAAAACCCGTAATAAATGCAGGATTAGGGTTCTGTGTAACCCGTGTCAGACGGCTCCGCGAGTCACGGTGTTTCCAGTTAAAAACCCCCGCAAGTCGCGGGGTTTGTATTTTCAAACGTGTACCAGGCTAAAATTGTTCGGTTTCTGTTTTTTATTTATATTTTTATATATATATATATATTTTTATTTTTCTGTTTTTAATTTAATTAAAATATTTATATAATTTAAATAAAACTTATCTTTAAAAACTAAGATAGAAATAAAATACTTTATAACAATCTAAAAAAAATAGATTTATATATATTTATATTTTTTTCGATTTTTTAAAATTTTTTTATATTTTAAATAAACATAAAATATTTAAATAAAACTTTTATTTTTTATAAAATAAAAATACAGAAACTTTATAAAACTTAAATATTTAACAAACTCTTAAAAATATTTATATTTTTCTTTTTCTTTTTATATTTTTGAATATTTAAAACGTTTTTTTTACAAAAGCGTATTTTTTTATATTAGTAAACTAAAAATAATTTTTTTTTATATTAGCGTTGCGCTTCCGGCTTTTAAGCTAGATGTTCCCCGGCAGCGGCGCCAAAAATACTTGATGTTATGCGAGATGTATATAAAATAGCTTAAATTTTACTAGGAAATACTATTAAATACGATACAATTTTACACAAGATATTTATTTATTTATTGAATGGATATACTTAAACCTTGCTACAACACTTATAGGCAGTGTACCTAATCGTACAGTAGTGTAGTTTTTAGTAAGTCCGGTTCGTTCCACAGGGAAAAAAAATCTTTAAACAAAGCTTAACGCTATATTAGTTTTATTTTATAAAAATACAAATATATATATAAGTAATATTATTATTATAAAGGGGGGTTTTTACCGTTTAATGACCGGTTTGTCGATTTTAAAAACTTTAGTCGCAGTTAAAACCTGATGTAAAATAATAAAAATAAATATAACTTAATTTAAAGTGTAAAGTAAATAACAATAATGAAATTGCGATAAATAAAAGTGCGATAAAATAAAATTGCGATAATTAAAAAGTACGATAATTAAAAGTGCAATTAAATACAATAACAATAAATAAAAGTGCGATAATTAGAAGTGCAATTAAATATAAAATAAAGAAAATTAAATATGAAATAAAATAATTATGCTTATTTAAACTTCCGTAATCATGATGTTTGACGTGTTGATTTTAGTTTTATGCCCATGGGTTAATTGTCCTTTGTCCTGGATTATTTAATATGTCTGTCTGGTTTTTGTCCATAACAGTCCATCAGTCAAAAATATAAAGTGCGAGTATCCTCGTCAAATTATCCTTATACCCGAAGTTAAATATTCCAACTAATTGGGGACTTAAACTATAACAAGATTTTAATACTTTGTTTAATAATTACACCAGGTTATCGACTGCGTGTAACCCAAGGTTTTAATACTTTGTTAACAATTATGCCAAGTGTCCTTGTACATAATTTCACCCCTGTTTTAATAATTCTAGTGGCTATTAATCCATTCCCGTGTCCGGTTAAATGAACGATTATTCGTACATATAAATATCCAGCCCATCGTGTCCGATTGAGTGTATATGGTTATTTATAGGGACGTCCAATTGTAAATCTTTATATTAAAATTAACAAACTATCATTTAGTTAAACAAATATAAAGCGCATTAATAGCCCATAGTCTAATTTCCACAAGTGTCGTTCTTTTGTCCAAACCCCAATTATGGTACAAAGCCCAATTACCCAATTTTAGTAATTAGCCCAACATCATGATTACTTCGTTTTAAATATGCATAATAATAACTTAGCTACAAGACATTAAATTAAAAAGGTTGAACATAACTTACAATGATTAAAAATAGCGTAGCGTTACATGGACAGAATTTCGACTTACACCCTTACAACATTCGCTAACATACCCTTATTATTAGGATTAAAATTAAAATATAAATATAAATATTTACGTATAGATATAGAGAGGATGGATATATGATATTTTTTTACGTCGAACTGCGCTGGCTTTTATAGGAATTTTCGTCCAGGGGAGCTCCGCGACTCGCGGCATTTTTTGCCTTCAAACTCCGCGAGTCGCGGAGTTTGTTTTTACAGCTCACCCAGCTTTGGCTCTTTGTTTGCCGACGATTTTTAAATATATTATAATATATATATTAATTTTAAGAATTAATTATATATTATATTATATTCATGTGCATAGTTGACTTGTAATTTTTAGTCCATTGCATCGGGCGTTGATAGTATGCTCGGGTACCGGTTCCGGATTTTCGAACGTCCTTGCGTACAATTTTATATCTTGTACTTTGCGTTTTGTAACTTGTACTCTTGTCATTTTTAGACGTTTTTCATCAATAAATTGAACCTTTTGAATTGTATCTTGAACATTTGAGCTTTTTGGACGTTTGTGTCTTCAAATCTTCGTTTTCGCCTTTTGTCTTCGCACTTATTTATTTAAACAATTACAATGAAAATATAATACAATTACATATGAAAACCTATTATTTAGGAGGGATATTGCTATGAAATATATGTTCCTTTTTAGCCTTATCACCCCTCCACCCGAAAGGGCTGACCTTTGGTATATGTTGTCTCTTAAGCACTTCGTGAGGTTCGGGAGATGGGAGTTCTGTTTAATGACGTATTTTAAATTCATTGCCATTACCGACATGAACCATTACATTCTTAAGGAGGTTTTGAAGACCAAGCCTCCTATTAGAGTTCGGTGTTTGACAATCATCATGCCGATAGAAAAGTGACCGTTGGTGGCCTCAATGCTCATTTTGAGGATACGACACGAGCGATCACTGATGAAGATCACGCCAGGCTAACTATTATCGTGATTGTAGAGACCGTGTTTATAGGAAAGTAGATGTATTACAAGGTTGATGATGCTTATCTACATATGATCGAGGATTCAAATTGTTTGGGCCAGTATCCATGGAGTTCTTGTATATGGTATTTTACTCACATAGATAGATAACCCTTTTAAAAAAGAATATGAGGTTGAAAGTCAGTCCAGTGGGTGCTCGTTAAGGATATAGCCTACATTGATCGGGTTCGTTTGGGCGTTTAAGGTATAAATTACTTTATGCCTTGTATTTTATCTTTTATATTATTATACTACAATTCCTAACTGTAAAAAATTTATACTTGAATTTGGGAGATATACTAGCACCAAACACGCCTACGTCCTTATGCCACGAAGGAAGATGATGGGATTCCGATGGCAGCATACAGAAAGGGGATGAAGAAGGCAAAATCATTTTAGAAGGTTGTGTGGATCTTAGACTTGGTGAATACTTTGTTTTATAATAATAAATACATTCCTTATATAAGATGATTGTTATATTTTTTTCACCTTTTTGACTTCATGAATCAGGCTGGTGTCGGGAAAGCTCAATGACCTCCTATGATGCTTGAGCCCACAGCAACAGAGGCAACGAGTGACTGGTGTGTGGTTTCTTCTACGTACTTCGCCGAAGAGTTGGGTGCTGCTAGTCAGTCTCAGTCACTGACACAACCATCACCACCACCACCTCCTCGTTCATTGCTATAACCACACCAATCACCACCACTTCCCTGCCCATCGCTGTGACGACCCAGAAATTTCTGATCAAATTTAAACTTAATCTTCATATGGTTCCGACACGATAAGCAAAGTCTGTAATGTTAAGTCTCACAACTTTGAACTGTGTTCATGTATGCATTTAACCTTTGACAATTCCCGACGATTCACGAACAATTGTTTGTAAATAAATGTGTATATATATATATAAATGAAAATATATATAATAATTTGAAATTATAAAATAAACATTAAAATTAAATATGTAAAATAGAATACAAAATAGTTAAGTGTAAATTTAAAATGAACCTATATATAAATATATATGATTTCTATGATAAATTATTATATTATATGTATATTGTAATATATATATATATATATATATATATATATATATATATATATATATATATATATATATATATATATATATATATATATATATATATAAAATTTATAAATAATAAATATTCAGTATTGGTTATTATATTATATATGATTATTAAATATTACATAATTAATAATAATACAAGTTAAAATATAGTTGTTGTACTAATATTATTACTTTCATTATCAGTATTATTAATAATACTATATGAAATCTGATACATTTGATTTAATATATTATTACTATTATAAATTATTAATATTATCATAGTTATTAGAAAATAATACAACTTATTATTATTATCATTAACGTTATTAATATCATTATTAACAATATTGTTAATAGTTGTCATTATACTTATTATTAGTATTATTATTTTTATTTTTATTATTATTATTGAAAGTATTATTATTAATATATTTGTATTTATTAACTACTAATATTAATTATATATATATAAATCATAACAAATAATACAAATCTATTAGCCATCGACATATGATCTTTTTAGATTGCCTGTTGGGTTAAAAATATCTACATCAAGTAGTACAATTCAGTTTCAAGTCTTTATCTGCTTTCCATGGTTTTGTATGTTACTTCCTGGATTGATTCTTAATGTCTCCACTGCCTTGCTAATCTACATCTTAATTATATATGCATATACTTATGCACAAGCACACACTTACACAAAACTCACTTCATCCCTTCTCTCGTTTTTCTTAACATTCGATCAAGATCATCTAATGAACGTTGCTCATCTTTTATTTCTGTTTAAACCAACTCAAATACCAAAACCGGATGTGAAAGGACCCGTTCATATACATTATAAACGATTCACAATAGTTGATTATATCGCGAGGTATTTGACCTTTATATGATATATTTTACAAACATTGCATTCGTTTTTAAAAGACAATATTTCTTTACAATGAAAGTTGACGGCATGCACACCATTTCATAATACATCCAACTATAATTGGCTTGATAATAATCTTGACGAACTCAATGACTCGAATGCAATGTCTTTCAAAATATGCCATGAATGACTCCAAGTAATATCCTTAAAATGAGCTAATCCACAGCGGAAGATTTCTTTAATACCTGAGAATAAACATGCTTTAAAGTGTCAACCAAAAGGTTGGTGAGTTCATAGGTTTATCATAACAATCATTTCAATATATTAATAGACCACAAGATTTCCGTTTATAAATATATGTACACTCGCAAGTGTATAAAAATATTATATAAGTTGTAGGCACCCGGTAACAAGCCTTAACGTTCATGTTTTACCCTTTGAAGTACACCAGATCAGGTGTGTTTAAAATAACCTCGAAGTACTAAAGCATCCCATAGTCAGGATGGGGTTTGTCAGGCCCAATAGATCTATCTTTAGGATTCGCGCCTACCGTACATAGACAAGTAGTTTAATGTTACCAAGCTAAGGGTATATTTCTGGTTTAAACCCACGTAGAATTAGTTTAATACTTGTGCCTATTTCATAAAACATTTATAAAAACAGCGCATGTATTCTCAGTCCCAAAAATATATATAAAAGGGAGCAAATGAAACTCACAATACTGTATTTCGTAGTAAAAATACATATAACGTCATTTAACAAGTGCAAGGTTGGCCTCGGATTCACGAACGTATCAATATTGCAGGAAAGTACGTAGACGCAACGGAGATGATAAACACTAGATTGACCTCACGAGCATACCCATGAACCATACCCATCACCTCCATAGCTATAACCCATAATTTCCTTAGCTTCGACTCATTCAAAAAAAACTATTTTGAAATCACTCGGACAGCACTCGTCGTAATATTTTATGTATACTAATAATATCTTGAAATAATACAGAGCAAATATATATATATATATATATATATATATATATATATATATATATATATATATATATATATATATATATATATATATATAAATCGATTGAGAGAGTTTAGAGGAATATATTTTCAAGTTTCTCTGAAATAATGAAACCTATTGAATTCTATTTATAATAGATTTTTGAATTATTAAAGTGAATTATTAAAGTATGAATTATTAAAGTGAATTATTAAAGTATGAATTATTAAAGTGAATTATTAAAGTATGAATTATTAAAGTGAATTATTAAAGTATGAATTATTAAAGTGAATTATTAAAGTATGAATTATTAAAGTGAATTATTAAAGTATGAATTATTAAAGTGAATTATTAAAGTATGAATTATTAAAGTGAATGATTAAAGTATGAATTATTAAAGTTAAAGTAAAGTAAAAGTAAAGTAAATGTAAAGTTAAATTATAGTAAAAGTATAAAAACTATGTATTTATAATACGCGTATAAATATATATAATATTAATTTAAATCGTTATATATATTTAATGAAATAAAATATAAATATCGTTATATTTATTATACTGGTTAAGTAATGAGTTGTCAAAAGTGATTCTAGATATTTATAAAAGTTATATACATTTTAATAATAAAGTTCTTTTTAAACTAAAAACGTCTTTGTACGTTTGAAAATAGATTAATAGAATATTATGGAAACCAATTCTCCACTAACTTTTGTCTAACTTTCGTAAATGACACTTTTTGTTTTTATTTATAAATAGCTTTACAAATTATTCTGAATATCGTTAAGAGGAATAGATTTTCTCAAATCATAGTGGACCTCTCAACAGAGACTTGTAATCATAATTCAATGTTTCTGATAATTCAATCATTTAATATATATTATTTTTTTTAAATTCGTCGAAAATCATATTGAAACAAATACGTTCGTGTAAAGTATTATACGTTTAATACTTTATTAATATTCTCAAGTTATAATATATATATACATATACATATCTATTTATTTATAACGGTTCGTGAATCGTCAGAATTTGGTCGAGGTTATAATGAATGTATGAACACAGTTTAAAATTCTTAAGATTTAACTTAACAAACTTTGCTTATCGTGTCGGAATAATATAAAGATTAAAGTTTAAATTTGGTCGGAAATTTCCGGGTCGTCACAGTACCTACCCGTTAAAGAAATTTCGTCCCCGAAATTTGATAGAGGTCGTCATGACTAACAATGAGAATGTTATTATAACAATTATAGAGTTTTATCATGTTCAAGAAGAATGGATAAAATAATTCGATTACTCGAAGCGTGTGAGTGAAGTTATCGTAAATGAATGAAATAAGATAATAGTAATTCGTCGTATCTTTTGACGTCATCACGATTGATCTCCGAAAAGAAAATCTTTGTAATCTATATTAGATTTGATTATTCGACGATTAAGGAAATTATGATCCTCTTCGAATTAATGCGATAATCCATTTTGATTTCTCTGTCGGATATTTCACTATAAATCCACCTCATTTGTTTTCTTACAACTCACACCTTCTCAACTCATATATTAAAGTATTTGTCAATATGCTTTATCCAGTGTTGATTCTTGATATACTCCTCACTTTCATATCTGTCGCTCTTCTTTTTCATCTGCCTCCTAAAGAATCTATTTACTTCTACTATACTCTTGGTTTTATAGTGTTTTTAGTTCTCCCGTGTCTTTATATTGCTATATGCATTGATATATACGGTTTGTGATTTCTGGGTTGTTGTTGGGTTTTATATCTTCCCTTATATTTCAAAGTCCTTGCTTCTTCTATAATCATCATCATCCACGGTTAATGCTCTCTTCTATTTGCTATGATTTATACTCCCATTTCTAGTTCGGAGCTTTATCCTTTCGTTTCTTCTTCTTGCGATTAAGCACCGCTTGTAATGGTCCAGAATTTGCAGATATAAATTTTGGAATGAACATTGTTAATGTTCTAGGAAGGAAATTGTAATGGCACGATCTTGACTTGTCAAATTACCAGAATACCTCGGAAAAGGCCGAATCATCAAGAAATATTTTCTTGATATTTAGAGATCAAAGAGAATACAAGAGTCGTGTAACATAGCACATAATGATGTTATGATCTGTGAATCATCATGTTCCATTTAGAAACTCAGCATGAATTACTGTAATATAATCACGTTGATCAAGTGTCATTATATTATACTAACTCATGCTTCAGCTCCCAACACTTCTTCAAGAATATTCCTATTTTAAACTCGAATGTTTCAGAATTTAGAAACTATAATAGTTTCTTTTATGATATAATACAAATAGCGCGAAGAGGTAAATGATTTCAGATAAGAATAATTATAAAAATATCTTCAAAAGTATGGATGATATTTATAATGAAAGATACGATGATATCTCAGAATGTCTAATATCAGAGGATGATGAATGATATTGTCCGCAGGGGTTTAGAGTCAGGAGCAAGGTATTCGTTAATGACTTCAGCAAGTACTGAATCATTTGGATTCTTTGAAGGCAGGTTCAGCCTTTGTGATTTGTCCACAGCCTCCTTCATACTTTGCTCAATCCATTTTCCTGTTCAAAGCTTCTCTTTTTTTGAGCTTTGCCAATATACTATCCTTTATCATCCAACTTTTTACTGTTAAGGTCGTTTACAGTTTTTGCTGCTTCATCAGCATTTTTCAAAATTTCGAGAACTGGTTCGCAGTTTAGGGTGTTTTTCAGAAATTTCTCATTCAAAGAATGTAAGTCTTGGAGGTAGACGTTGTGTGTATATGTAATTTTTGATGTAGACATGCTGCGAGGTTTCAAAATACTGATTGCTGATTCTCAATAATTGGTATGGCAATTCTTGTTATAAGGTACGAATGAGTATATGATAGGGTTTCGATAATTATAATGATTTTTTTTTGGAAAGTCAAAGATCAATGAAGTTGCTGGTAAGTTTATTGCTAATGCGGTGAATATAAACGATTCCCCGATAACGTTGGCGAAAGGGCAACGTATCTATCGAGGTTATAATAAGACTGTTTTGATTAAGAAGTCGAAGTTGACTTGCTGGAGCTGTGACAAAACTGTCTATTTTGAAACGGAATTGAAAAGTTATTTTAGCTAGTAAATGCCAAAGGGTCTAACACGGATACCTGTCGAACTATGACTTGGGTTTTGAGAGTTTTTCAGGTGTATAACTGTGGGTAACATGTGGTTGGATCATCATCTCGATTGTTCCTTACTTGAAGTGTCTTCAGGAATTTCGAAGGGTTTGAGCGCATATTGTAATCGTTAATACATATGATGTTCTAACACAGTTTTGAAGTCAAAGTATAGCTTTGAAAGATATAGGAATCTAAGAGTGATGATACTGGTTATATTTCAAATTGAATTATGTGATTTCAAAATTAGAATATGTAATTGAATTTGAATGAGTATGATTGTTTTGATTTATATGAAAGAATGGATATTGTTGTGAAAGTAGGGAGTATAGTTGATGATTGCTGAATCAGTTTCGAAAAATGTAATATATTAATTGTGAATTTATATATCTCTCGGGTATTACCTACCTGTTAAAAAAATTTTCACAATTAATATTTTGTACAAAAGAAGTTTATTACAGTCTTTATGAAAATATATGTGTATATTTTCTTTAGATGTAATATAGATTTAATGCGTTAATATTAAATTAAACTCATTTGTTTTATGGTTGGAACTAGAATTGAGTAATCCCTAAAACTTTATAAATTGCATAAGTATTTCTTTAATAATATTGAAATTATGAATCATTACTTTGTTATTTGTTGGTTTTCGTGAAATTCTTGTGAACTTCGCAAGGTACGAATGATGTTATTTGAAAAGTTTCGAGTACATCGATGATGAAAGTGTAAAATCAAACATATATTCGAATAATACACTTGATTTATTATGAATTGGATTTTTATTGAATTGAGACAGAGATTGTAATTAACGATGGTTAAGTTGCGGACGAATGACGTACATCATTGCATATTTGTAATATGAATTAACTGAGTAGTTAAAATTCACACATAATAGCTTAGTACGGGAAGATTTATTATGGTTTAAAAATTTATACATATAAAATATACATATAAATCTTTCGATTGGAAATGAGTTATAATACTTCATAACTCGTTGATACAATATATTTGTTGTTGATTCGTAATGATGTCCACAATGATTCTTGAACTGACAGATTTTGTGATGTTACAGGTGCTGTTGATTTTGACGATACTGACGGCACTGACTGTGTTGATGATGCTACGGTCCTGTTGATGCTGTTGGTAAAACAATTCTAGCTTGTAAATCGTACACCATTTTCGATCAAAGTTTCTACTCTACCATCTCCGTTCACTCATCTGATTTACGGTCAGAATTAAATAATCTCTAAGATTTTGGAGATTACATAACTGCCGCAGAGATATCTCTTCAATGAAGTTTATGAATTAATACTTCATCGTTTGTTGTTGTTGATATTCCTGGATATTTACAGGGCGTATGACGTTGATGTTTGAGATACAGATTGTGATGTTGCGGTGTGGGATGTGGATGTTGTTGTTGGTGGTGGTGATGGTACTGTTGGTATTGCTGATGGTGGTACTGTTTATGCTGCTGGTGCTGCTGCTGGTGTTTGTAACCTTTGCACCATATTCTCCAAAGCCACTACCCGAGTGCGAAGCTCGTTGACTTCTTCTATTACACCGGGGTGATTGTCGGTTCGGATGAGTGGATAAATAAAATCTAGAATTTGGTGTAGTATGTAATCGTGACGAGATACTCTAGAAATAAGAGAGAAAATGGTGTTTCGGATAGGTTCGCCGATAAGTGCTTCAGGTTCTTCGCCAAGAGGACAATGTGGTGGATGGAAGGGATCACCTTCTTCTTGTCTCCAATGATTAAGGAGGCTACGAACCCATCCCCAATTCATCCAGAATAGATGATGACTAATTGGTTGATCCATTCCGGTCACACTGCTTTCGGAACTTGAGTGGGATTCCATTTCGGAATCTAAGGGACTTGAACTAATGACAAATTCCATTTCGTACGATTGAATAAAGAATTTTTCGATATGAAATGATTTTCCAGCTATCGGGTGGTATTCTAATTATATAGAGCAAAAGGTTTCGTAGATTACGGAGGAATTTACGGAATATGTCAGGCAAAGTTTACAGTAACAGATACGCTAAGATATGAATTAGCAGATACGCTAAGATATGAATTTTGTCTATACACTATTCATGCAATCATTGCAATAAGATATGTCTAGACTAAGATTGATAAGCAAGTAATTTCCGACACAAAAATTATGAGCAAAACTTTTGACATGCAGACACGGTCGAAGTCCAGACTCACTAACGCATCCTAACGACTATCAGTTAGACACACTAATGCAGACCTGGTTCGCTAAGACCACCGCTCTGATACCAACTGAAAGGACCCGTTCATATACATTATAAACGATTCACAATAGTTGATTACATCGCGAGGTATTTGACCTTTATATGATACATTTTACAAACATTGCATTCGTTTTTAAAAGACAAACTTTCTTTACAATGAAAGTTGACGGCATGCACACCATTTCATAATACATCCAACTATAATTGGCTTGATAATAATCTTGACGAACTTAATGACTCGAATGCAACGTCTTTCAAAATATGCCATGAATGACTCCAAGTAATATCCTTAAAATGAACTAATGCACAGCGGAAGATTTATTTAATACCTGAGAATAAACATGCTTTAAAGTGTCAACCAAAAGGTTGGTGAGTTCATAGGTTTATCATAACAATCATTTCAATATATTAATAGACCACAAGATTTCCGTTTATAAATATATGTACACTCGCAAGTGTATAAAAATATTATATAAGTTGTAGGCACCCGATAACAAGCCTTAACGTTCATGTTTTACCCTTTGAAGTACACCAGATCAGGTGTGTTTAAAATAACCTTGAAGTACTAAAGCATCCCATAGTCAGGATGGGGTTTGTCAGGCCCAATAGATCTATCTTTAGGATTCGCGCCTACCGTACATAGACAAGTAGTTTAATGTTACCAAGCTAAGGGTATATTTCTGGTTTAAACCCACGTAGAATTAGTTTAATACTTGTGCCTATTTCGTAAAATATTTATAAAAACAGCGCATGTATTCTCAGTTCCAAAAATATATATAAAAGGGAGCAAATGAAACTCACAATACTGTATTTCGTAGTAAAAATACATATAACGTCATTTAACAAGTGCAAGGTTGGCCTCGGATTCACGAACGTATCAATATTGCAGGAAAGTACATAGACGAAACGGAGATGATAAACACTAGATTGACCTCACGAGCATACCCATGAACCATACCCATCACCTCCATAGCTATAACCCATAATTTCCTTAGCTTCGACTCATTCAAAAAAACTATTTTGAAATCACTCGGACAGTACTCCGTCGTAATATTTTATGTATACTAATAATATCTTGAAATAATACAGAGCAACTATATATATATATATATATATATATATATATATATATATATATATATATATATATATATATATATATATATATATATATATATATATATATATATATATATATATATAAATCGATTGAGAGAGTTTAGAGAAATATATTTTCAAGTTTATCTGAAATAATGAAACCTATTGAATTCTATTTATAATAGATTTTTGAATTATTAAAGTGAATTATTAAAGTATGAATTATTAAAGTGAATTATTAAAGTATGAATTATTAAAGTGAATTATTAAAGTATGAATTATTAAAGTGAATTATTAAAGTATGAATTATTAAAGTTAAAGTAAAGTAAAAGTAAAGTAAAGGTAAAGTTAAAGTATAGTAAAAGTATAAAAACTATGTATGTATAATACGCGTATAAATATATATAATATTAATTTAAATCGTTATATATATTTAATGAAATAAAATATAAATATCGTTATATTTATTATACTGGTTAAGTAATGAGTTGTCAAAAGTGATTGTAGATATTTATAAAAGTTATATACGTTTTAATAATAAAGTTCTTTTTAAACTGAAAACGTCTTTGTACGTTTGAAAATAGATTAATAGAATATTATGGAAACCAATTCTCCACTAACTTTTGTCTAACTTTCGTAAATGACACTTTTTGTTTTTATTTATAAATAGCTTTACAAATTATTCTGAATATCGTTAAGAGGAATAGATTTTCTCAAATCATAGTGGACCTCTCAACAGAGACTTGTAATCATAATTCAATGTTTCCGATAATTCAATCATTTAATATATATTATTTTTTTTAAATTCGTCGAAAATCATATTGAAACAAATACGTTCGTGTAAAGTATTATACGTTTAATACTTTATTAATATTCTCAAGTTATAATATATATATATATACATATACATATCTATTTATATATAACGGTTCGTGAATCGTCGAAATTTGGTCGAGGTTATAATGAATGTATGAACACAGTTTAAAATTCTTAAGATTTAACTTAACAAACTTTGCTTATCGTGTCGGAATAATATAAAGATTAAAGTTTAAATTTGGTCGAAATTTCCGGGTCGTCACAGGATGTACTCATTCTCTTGTTAATCAAAAACCACCAAGACAACTTCCATCACCTTTAGAATCACCATCACCGTGAGCATCACCATCGACCATCTTACTTTCTCACCCATCAACAACCATGAACACCTTACCTTTTTATTGTTGACGAGCATCACATCAAACTGTCATCTACGTATTTCCTAAATGATATCCAGGAACCACTCATTTGAATCACCAACGAGCCACACTTCACCACCATTTCATGTTTTTATATTATTTGATTCGTTTATTTTTTTTTCTCTCAATCACCATAATATATCATGAATCTCCACCACTTGTACATCGGTTCTTAATGTACGGTTCATCGAAACCCACCACATAAATACTTATGATCATTAACCCAAAAACCCAGGACCACCTTTTGAACAATCACCACCATTTCTATCACCCGCCACCTTCATGAGCCTCCTTCCACGACCATTTCATAATCGATTTCATAATTGTACTTGTATTCAATTAATTATAACCATTTTCGATAATTTTTATCATATCGCTTTTGTTATAAATTTCGTAACATGAATATTGTTAACACGTCCATAATCATATTAATGATGATAACTACGATAATAATACTACTAATAGTTATAATAATAATGTGATACTTGTAATAACATTAGTAATAATGCAATTCATATTTGTATATGTAATAATAATAAATAAAAGTGCATCAAAATATTTATATTTGCAATAATAATCTTAATGGTAAAAGTAATAATAATAATAATAACAATAATGATAATGATAATAATAATGATATTAATAATAATAATACTAATAATATACTAATACTAATAATAATAATACTTTCATTAATAGCTAATAATCATAATCATAATGATAATAATAATAATAATACTTATATTAATAATAAAAATGAGGAAATTAATAATAATAATAATAATAATAATAATAATACTAATAATAATAATAATAATAATAATAATAATAATAATAATAATAATAATAATAATAATAATGTTAAGACTACCTTAAAAGCTTTTGTAAAAAGAACTGCCCCGAACCGGGATTGAACTCGAGACCTCTCGCTCACCCTCGTCATACTCAACCATCTGAACCATAATGCTTTTTTGATATATAACAGACTCCTTTTATATAAAACCCGTATTTATTAAATTCCCGTTTCTTCTACATCAACAATATCCAGTCGACCATTACTCAGTATAATCATATACACGGGTTATCAGGTTGTTTTAGGTTATATACCAGATACAGAAACATTTATGATGTATGTAAATTATCAAAATAGGAAAACGATATAAACAGATTCATTCTTCAGCGTTTTCATGAAGGACATGAACTCAAATCGTGATATTGAAATTGGAAACGTTTTAGATGAAACTTTCAACACGAAAAAGATTCCTAATCATTTCTATAAACTTTCTGTAACTCCAATTTATTCTAAAACATCAAAACCAGGTGGAATTTTAATCAAGAACAAGGTTTGACTCGAAAATTAAGCTTCAATATAAAGGATTTGGTTGTAAAACTTTACAGAAAGTTCACATATAATAATCCTAACACAATTGCATTCTTAGATTTTGAAAATTGATTAAAAATCGAGCTTTTGCAGAAGGAGATACACGTACAGGGTAGTCGACATTTTCCTTCATGTTTTTCTGTTTAATTTTTCGAAATATTGTGATAATTGAATGTGCCTCTATGGTAAACGAATTATATAACTTATATTAGATTCTAAATTGTTGGAATTAAGACTAGATGGGGACGTGTAGCAGTTAGCAGACAAGTAGTACAAGTTTAGTGTAACAGATGGGTAAAGATTTAAACTTGATAGCTAAGTCTAACATATTTTGGATGTTTATATGTGAATTTGATCGATTGGTATGATTCCTAAAACATAGAAACAAATTTACGTACAGTTTGATTTTGACAAGGAGATGGGATTCAATCTGTTTTTTTTATTGATAAATGTAAATATATATTATTAATAATCAAAATCAAATAATAATAATAATAACAGTATAATTAATAATAATTGTTAATAATAATGTTATTAATGATATTATTAATAAATGATATTACTTTTATAATAATAATATTGATAATCTATAATAATAATGATGATAATATCTAATAATACTAATATTAATTAATTATATATGTATTGAAACAAATGACTTCAAAGTATACATTTATTACTTTGTTAACGTTGACAAGTTTTAGTTCGAAATCATATACATTCAATATACTCTATATATTTAAAATAACATGTCTCACTTATTTTAAATCACATAATAGATCGTTAATATACTTAATTTATTATATATAATTATTTACTATATAATTATTCATATATACATTTCTGTTTATCATTGAAAGGTTCGTGAATCGTCGTAAATAGTCACAGGGTAAATGGATATATTAAAATAGTTCAAACTTTTTGAGACTCAACCTTACAGACTTTGCTTATCGTGTCGAAATCATATGAAGATGAAGTTTAAATTTGGTCGGAAATTCCCGGGTCATCACAGTACCTACCCGTTAAAGAAATTTCGTCCCGAAATTTGAGTGAGGTGGTCATGGTTAACAATAAAAATGTTTTCATGATGAATATGAGTTGATAAATTGAGTTTTATCATCATTTAGTAATATGGATAAAAATAATTCGATTATTCGAAGAGTACGAATGAAGCTATCACCAAAGAGTGAAATAGGAAAGTAAAGATTCATCTTAACTTTTGATAGAGTCATGGTTGAATTTAGAAAATAAGGTGCGCCTTAACTTTTGACGTGGAGGGTTGAATTCCGGAATTCAAGGGATTATAGAAAATCTTCGAAATCTATAAGATTTGATTCTTCGGCGAGTAAGGAAATTAAGATCTCTTTAATTGAATGCGATGATCTGTCTCGATTCCTCTGTTTGATATTTTCACTATAAATTTTACCTTTTCCGTTCCATTAATTTTCACCACTCCTATACTTTCTTTCTTAGTTCATACATCCAAAAGATTGTGAAAATGCTTAATCCGGTACTAATCCTTGATATTTTCCTAGTAATCATTTCTGTCATCCTTCTTTTCATTCTTCCACCAGAAGAATCTGTTTACTTCTACTATTACTTTGGGGTGATACTATTCTTAATTTTACCGTGTCTTTATATTGCTATTCGTATTAATATCCACGGTTTGTAACCTCCGTGTTGTTATTGGGCTTTATATTTTCTCTTATATTTTGGAGCTCTTTGCCTTTTTATTATCCCCCCGACCTCTAATAAGGCGAGTAACGGTCCAGAATTCGTAAGTATGGAATTTTGGATAAACATCATGTTCTAAATAAGAAAGAATGTATTAGCACGATTTAATTTGTCAAATTACCAGAATCACTGAGAATAGAACTATCAAGAATATATTTTCTTGATATGTTCAGAAGTTAAGCAGAATGAAAGAGTTATGTAACATGGCACATGATGACGTTATGACCTGTGAATCATCACGTTCCAATAGAAACTCAGCATGACCTACTGTAATATAATCACGTTGATCAAGTGTCATTATATTATACTAACTCATGCATCAGTTCCCAACATTACTTCAATAACATTCATATTTTAAGCTCGAAAGTTTACAGAATATAGAAACTAACAGTTTCTATATGATGTAACACTGATAGCACGAAGAGATAACTAATTCCGGATAAGAAGATTTATGAAAATATCCTCAGAAATATCGAAGATATTTATGATGATATTTTGGGATTTCTAAGTTCGATGGTTGATGAAGAAAGATTTTCCACAAGATTTTAACATGACCTCAGAGCAAGATATTCTCTAAAGATTTCATCGGATCCAGAATTACCTGGATCCTTTGAATATAGGGTTTGGTCCTTGTATTTGTCCTTGGTCTCCTTCATGGTTAGCTAAATCTATTTTTCAATACCAAATTTTCTATCTAGCGTTCCTAACACTCCTTTCTTTATCATCAAACTTTTGGCCGTTTAGACCATCTACCATTTTTCTGTCTCCTCTGCATTTAATGCTACGATATCTGAATCATCGGTTATCAATCCGAGGTGGTTTCAGGAGAATTGTGTTTTTAGATGATTAAACGCTGATGATAATATGGTGTAATATAAAAGGTTCCCCGGTAACAATAAAAGAGCACGCATATATATCATGGTTATAATATGGTTGTTTCGAAAGAAAAGTCGAAGTTGATTTGCTGGAGCTATGATAAAATTGGCTAATTTGGAAAGGGATTGTACGGCTATTGTAGGTAATAACAACGTCAAATAAGCTAGCACAGATACGTGTTAAACGTTTACTCAGGTTCCAAGTGTTTTTCAGGTGCATAATTATATGCATAAATCTTTTCTTTCGTAGATGAAGTGCGGTTGGTTCATTCTCTCGATTGAGGTGTTTTCAAGAATCATGAAAGGTTTGAACGCAGGTTGTAATCGTTAGGATACAAATGAGGTTTAAGATGAAATCAAGTGGCAAACTTGAAGAATTGTTTAGTTTCATATGTTATAATCAATATTTTAATTCATTTTTAATTGTCCAATCTTGATAGTCCACAGTCGATAGTCCACAGTTAACAGTTCAATAATTCATATTTAGTTTAATTTATAATATTCGAATTAATTAATATGTATCGTGACCCGTGTACATGTCTCAGACTCGATCACAACTCAAAGTATATATATTATTATAGAATCAACCTCAACCCTGTATAGAGAACTTGATCATTACTGCATATAGAGTGTCTATGGTTATTCCAAATAATATATATACATGCGTCGATATGATATATCAAAACCTTGTATACGTGTCTGATAGTGCTCCAAATGAACATATATTTAGTAGCAATATCCTCCCAACATGTAAATTATTTATTTGTAATTGTCCTATTTTAAGTTGTAATCGTTTATATTAAATAAGTGCGAAGACAAAAGGCGAAAACGACGATTTGAAGACGCAAATGACCAAAAAGCTCAAATGTACAAGATACAATCCAAGTGGTTCAATTTATTGATAAGAAACGTCTAAAAATGACAAAAGTACAAGTTGCGGAACGCAAAGTACAAGATATTAAATTGTACGCAAGGACGTTCGAAAATCCGGAACCGGGACATGAGTCAACTATCAACGCCCGACGCAATGGACCAAAAATTACAAGTCAGTTATGCACAAGAATATAATATAATATATAAATTATTATATTAATTATTTATATTTTATATTTATATATTTATTATGTCGAAAAGCTAGGAGCCAAAAGTTTGTGAGCTGGATTTTCAAACTCCACGACTCGCGGAGTTTGAAGGCCAAAAACTCCACGACTCGCGGAGCTGCCAAATTCCAAAATGCCTATAAAAGGTCACGAATTCTGCGAGTAAAAATAACATAATAATAATAATAATAATACTCCGTAGTATAATATAAATAAATAAATAAATAAATAAATATATATATATATATATATATATATATATATATATATATATATAATATAGATTAGTGTTATATTAGATTAGTTCGGGTTATGTAAAGGTTATTTTACGAGTTTTAAAATCGGAGCTCTGTCCGTGTAACACTACGCGATAAATAATCAATGTAAGCTATGTTCTCCTTTTTAAATTAATGTCTCGTACTTAAGTTATTATTATGCTTATTTAAGACGAAGTAATCATGATGTTGGGCTAAAAATATTAAAATTGGGTAATTGGGCTTTGTATCATAATTGGGGTTTGGACAAAAGAACGACACTTGTGGAAATTAGACTATGGGCTATTAATGGGCTTTATATTTGTTTAACTAAATGATAGTTTGTTAATTTTAATATAAAGATTTACAATTGGATGTACCTATAAATAACCATATACACTCGATCGGACACGATGGGCGGGGTATTTATATGTACGAATAATCGTTCATTTAACCGGACACGGGAATGGATTAATAGTCTATGGAATTATTAAAACAGGGGTGAAATTATGTACAAGGACACTTGGCATAATTGATAACAAAGTATTAAAACCTTGGGTTACACGCAGTCGATATCCTGGTGTAATTATTAAACAAAGTATTAAAACCTTGTTACAGTTTAAGTCCCCAATTAGTTGGAATATTTGACTTCGGGTATAAGAATAAATTGACGAGGACACTCGCACTTTAAATTTATGACCGATGGACTGTTATGGACAAAAACCAGACGGACATATTAAATAATCCAGGACAAAGGACAATTAACCCATGGGCATAAAACTAAAATCAACACGTCAACCATCATGGTTACGGAAGTTTAAATAAGCATAATATATTTTATTTCATATTTCCTCGTACTTTTATTTATTGTCATTTTAATTATTGTTATTTATTTTATATTGTTATTTAAATATCGTCATTTAATATACGCTACGCTTAAAATATAAATCGACAAACCGGTCATTAAACGGTAAAAACCCCCTTTTATATATTATTATATATATATATTTATATATTTTTGTACAAATGTAATTATATAAAAATATAGTGTAACCGTCTCCCTGTGGAACGAACCGGACTTACTAAAAACTATACTACTCTACGATTAGGTACACTGCCTATACTGTTGCAGCAAGGTTTAGGTATATCCATTTTGTAAATAAATAATTAAAACTTGTGTAATTTGTAACGTATTTCGTAGTAAAATATAGTACTATCACGTACCCCCACGCTACGACATCAAGTTTTTGGCGCCGCTGCCGGGGACTCGGCGAAATGCTATATTTTTAATTTATTTTTGTATAAATATATTTATATATATTTTTAGAAAAACAATATAAAATTTAAAAAAAAAACACGTTTTTCAAACTCCACGACTCGCGGAGTTTGCAGGCTTAAAATTCCACGACTCGCGGAGCCACCCTGACAGGCGCACCCAGAAACCCTATTTCGCATTAATTACGGAATATTATTAATTATTATTATTTATAAACCCTATTTAATTTATTATTATTAATATTTAGTTTTAGTTTTTAAATTAATTTGTATTTTGTATTTTAATTAGTTTTATTATAAACAAAAATTAATACTTTTATAAAATAATAAAGATAAAAATAATATTTTTATAAAAATTGTACTTTTTACAACTTTAAGTTTATTTTTATTTGTTTTTAGCATAATATTTGTATTTTTATTGTTCGTAGCTAGTTTTAAATTTAGTATTTTGCCGTAGCTTATTTTTATTTCTAGATTTTTAGGCTTTGCCGTAAAATCCCTTAAGTGCTTTTTCTTTAGATTAAGATTTAGGCGCTTTAGAATTTTACGACGCCATTTTAAATTTTAGTGCCTTTTAAGTTATTGCCGTTTTGGATATAGAATTCCTGTAAGCTTTAATACCTTTAGGCGTAACTTTTAGATTTAATTTTTAAACTTTTAAGTTACGGCGCGCTATTTTCTTATTTTTATTTTTCGACGTTTTTCGACGCGCATTCTTTTTCTTTCTTATTTCTCGACGCTTTAGTTTTTAGGATTTAGAAATTTTCTCTATTTCTTATCTAATATCTCAAACGGAAAGAAAAATTATTTAAGTGGTTAAATTAATGGACGTTGACAATTTTCTGCTTCGTAGTAATAGTTGGATTTGTTAGTGGCTGAGTTGTGAGCTTCCGATTTAAAGGGTTCTGGCTCCCTGCTGCATCTTTTGGCTATTCGAAACGTGGGCAAAAGCAGAAAAGTCTATTAATTGGACAACTTATATAAGTTTTTCTATTTTTATAACTAATAGGATAATTAGTAAATGCACCACATTGTAGCTAAAATTTGGTCATCGCAATAAAATGGAAAATTTTGAAAACAAGGCTATAGAAACTCTTTTTGATATCCAAAATCAATTAAATCAATACTCTCAAATGCGTTTTGATGACAATTCGTTCGGTCAATCTTGGATCACGAATGACGAAACAATAATGGTTGTGAAATCTGTGGAGATTATCACTCAACATGGGAATGTTATTATTACGTTCCTATGAAAAATTACGCACCCACGGAACCTGAATGGAATGATTATGAGGAATACAATTCTAATTGGGATTATTCCCAAGAATATATCCAAACTCAACAACCAGTAGACGAGGAACATTACGTGTCTGAAAATTTATTAGACAATATGAAAATCAAACTCGAAGAACTCGATGCTCAAAATGAACAAATGAGAGAGTTTGTAAATCGGCAAGCTGAAACTCTATCAGATTACACACCTGTTGATCTGAGGAGTATTGTGCAAGAAAATCTCATATCATCGAATTTTGATGAATTCGAGAGCTCCGAAATCACCAACTATCCCGATGATACTTTTTATTCAGCTTTACCAATTTCACAACATATCGACACATTAGCCTCTACCGACGAAATCATCGATCCATTAATGGATGAAGAAGAAGTAAGGAAGACAAATTGGTACTCTTGGGAAAACGATAACGTTAAAAATTTTACCCCCGAGGCCAAACCGAACTTCACCATTACACAACCTTCCAACCCAATATTCTCAATAGACGAGTCATCTACCGAAGATGAACTACGAGCTGTAATAGATAATGACACCTCGGATTTCACCCAATCGGGTAATAGAGGTGAAAACTTTGATCACGAGAATAAAAGGAAGGAAATATTAGGAATTGTCCACCCTATAGAAATAAGTATGTCGGTGTATGTCGATCCATTTGACCAAGAACCAGAAAAGAGACATATCCATTTACTAAAAGCTACACTTAAAAAAGAATTAGGTAGTGACGATCGGGTGGGTCTAAACTTTAAACCCATTGATATAATATATACCACCCGAGATGTAAATAACTGGCTCACTATTTTAATTCGTGGAACTTATTCTACCGACTTCACATGTCGTCAGCTAAGTGTGGGGAAGTCTAACCCCACTTAACGTTAAATTAGGGGTTCGGGTTAGTGCATAACTCGTTAATAAAAATGCATGATTAGGGTAAAAGACGCTTTTTCAAATATTAGTAAACAGTTCAGAAAAGCAGCCGTTTTTGAAAGAAAAAAAAAGCATGTGTGATAAAACAAGAAGGAATGAACGATGAGGCGCGCCATCTATCATTCGACAAGCTTTGTAATTACAAACTTGGTATTTTCAATCACTTTTCTACACTAATCACCCTCATGAATTTATAATTAGAGTCTGATTTCATGCAAATGAGGGCATTGCATGATCTCAAGTGTGGGGAAGTGTTATAAATTCTCTCGGGTTTATACTTGGTTTATTTGCCAAATTTTATGAAAATTTGAAAAAATTTCAACTAAATGAATTTAAAATCATGTTTATATATATTTATGAACGGTGAAAACTAGGTGTTAATACCGAAATTATCGTTACCTCGGAAAGGACATAAATTGAGAAACACCCTAAAACGATTGAATTCATTTAAAATAGAATAAAGGAGAATAAAAAGGCAAAGAAAGAAACTAAGTGTGGGGAGAATGTGCCAAGTTATTCAATTAAAAACTATCTATCACATGTTTATGTAAAGTTTATTGCAGGTGCTTTTGTTTTGGACTAAATTAACTATTTTACCCGATGAAAGAAAAGAAAAGATGGATCTACACGATGAATCAATTCCATCATTAAAAGGAAGTAAAGTCTTCCGAAAAAGACACGCGCTTCTTGATTTAGGTCAAGAAGTTGTCGTCCAGACCAGTTGTAGGTTGACGAAAAATCTAGAAAAGTCATCACTAAAATCAGCAGGAAATCCACGGACCTCAGCATCAAACAGGGTCGCCAAGTGGTCAGACTTATCCTAACCATGAGAGGGTCTGTCTCGTAAAATGGGGAGGGCGCCGTGCAAATTAGCTTGATAAGACTAATGAATCAGATCCCCAGAAAGGATAATCTCCTTAAAGATTAAAAATCAGCTTTTAAGCCTGATATTACTCAATCCTTGAGATTGACTTTAAAGATTGAGAATTACAAACTCATGGAATTCAATGATATCTAAACTCGAGCTTGAACGAGAAAATATTTTGATCAAAATTAAAACCGATTTGTTTTCTGAAAACCTATTTTCAATGTGTTCATTACCATTGAACGTAAAATCCTAGGAATTCACCTGGAATTCATTAGGTCACCTGAACTAAATCGGGTGTCAACCGTAAGAATGGTGGTTGCATAGCATGGTCAAAGACCATAATCAAAAGCATGTCATTAGACATTGCCTTAACAGTTGCTTGTTCAACGCTTTCCTTTACAACCGGACGGTAGTTTACCGAAAGGTAATATACGGGACAAGTAAACTGGACGTGTTGCTTTCCTAATACAAGGTTAGCAAGTGGGTGACACAAAACCATAAGTTTTGAGCTAAAATTTTCAAATCTAAAACCCACAAAACCCACAAAAATATTTTGCAAACACCGGTGAAGAGTTATTCCGGAAAACTTGTCTAGGGTAAAATCTAGCTTGAATTTTCAAAAGATCAAATGTTTTCATAAAGATCTAATTTCCTAACGGATTTAAATTTTCATAGTCATGTGGGACTGTAAACCGCCTTTCAAATGTGCACTTTGCTTTGGAAACCGAAAGTAAATCGGCTATTTGATTGCAAGTGTCGTTGACCTAAACCCGAGGCAACTGTGGATGACACACCCACCTTTAACCATGGTTCTATCGTTACTACCATTGTTCATACCGCCATCTCAAAATCACTAATGTATAAAGTGTGAAGAATAAAGAAGTGATTCGTGTGATGTATTATATTTCAAGTTCTGTATTGCTTGAGGACAAGCAACGTTCAAGTGTGGGGATATTTAATAGTGCTCCAAATGAACATATATTTAGTAGCAATATCCTCCCAACATGTAAATTATTTAGTTGTAATTGTCCTATTTTAAGTTGTAATCGTTTATATTAAATAAGTGCGAAGACAAAAGGCGAAAACGACGATTTGAAGACGCAAATGACCAAAAAGCTCAAATGTACAAGATACAATCCAAGTGGTTCAATTTATTGATAAGAAACGTCTAAAAATGACAAAAGTACAAGTTGCGGAACGCAAAGTACAAGATATTAAATTGTACGCAAGGACGTTCGAAAATCCGGAACCGGGACATGAGTCAACTATCAACGCCCGACGCAACGGACCAAAAATTACAAGTCAGTTATGCACAAGAATATAATATAATATATAAATTATTATATTAATTATTTATATTTTATATTTATATATTTATTATGTCGAAAAGCTAGGAGCCAAAAGTTTGTGAGCTGGATTTTCAAACTCCACGACTCGCGGAGTTTGAAGGCCAAAAACTCCACGACTCGCGGACCTGCCAAATTCCAAAATGCCTATAAAAGGTCACGAATTCTGCGAGTAAAAATAACATAATAATAATAATAATAATACTCCGTAGTATAATATAAATAAATAAATATATATATATATATATATATATATATATATATATATATATATATATATATATATATATATATATATAGATTAGTGTTATATTAGATTAGTTCGGGTTATGTAAAGGTTATTTTACGGGTTTTAAAATCGGAGCTCTGTCCGTGTAACACTACGCGATAAATAATCAATGTAAGCTATGTTCTCCTTTTTAAATTAATGTCTCGTACTTAAGTTATTATTATGCTTATTTAAGACGAAGTAATCATGATGTTGGGCTAAAAATATTAAAATTGGGTAATTGGGCTTTGTACCGTAATTGAGGTTTGGACAAAAGAACGACACTTGTGGAAATTAGACTATGGGCTATTAATGGGCTTTATATTTGTTTAACTAAATGATAGTTTGTTAATTTTAATATAAAGATTTACAATTGGATGTACCTATAAATAACCATATACACTTGATCGGACACGATGGGCGGGGTATTTATATGTACGAATAATCGTTCATTTAACCGGACATGGGAATGGATTAATAGTCTATGGAATTATTAAAACAGGGGTGAAATTATGTACAAGGACACTTGGCATAATTGATAACAAAGTATTAAAACCTTGGGTTACACGTAGTCGATATCCTGGTGTAATTATTAAACAAAGTATTAAAACCTTGTTACAGTTTAAGTCCCCAATTAGTTGGAATATTTGACTTCGGGTATAAGAATAAATTGACGAGGACACTCGCACTTTAAATTTATGACCGATGGACTGTTATGGACAAAAACCAGACGGACATATTAAATAATCCAGGACAAAGGACAATTAACCCATGGGCATAAAACTAAAATCAACACGTCAACCATCATGGTTACGGAAGTTTAAATAAGCATAATATATTTTATTTCATATTTCCTCGTACTTTTATTTATTGTCATTTTAATTATTGTTATTTATTTTATATTGTTATTTAAATATCGTCATTTAATATACGCTTCGCTTAAAATATAAATTGACAAACCGGTCATTAAACGGTAAAATCCCCCTTTTATATATTATTATATATATATATATTTATATATTTGTGTACAAATGTAATTATATAAAAATATAGTGTAACCGTCTCCCTGTGGAACGAACCGGACTTACTAAAAACTATACTACTCTACGATTAGGTACACTGCCTATAGTGTTGTAGCAAGGTTTAGGTATATCCATTTTGTAAATAAATAATTAAAACTTGTGTAATTTGTAACGTATTTCGTTGTAAAAAGTAATACTATTTCATATACCCCTCGCCGCACATCAGTGTCCCGATATTTAAAGTGCGTAAAATAAATAACAGAAATTAAATGACGATAAATAAAATTGCGAGAATGTAAATTGCGATAAATAAAATGTAATCAGTTAGCTAGGAGCAGTTAGCGTGGATTCTTAAAAAAATTCTTCTCATAGTTAAATTGTTTGTTTCTAACAAATTTTATTTTTCTAATGTTTTCTTCATTATGCCACTTGTTGGATTCTGATAAGTCAAAATTCAATTATGAAATCGAATAAAAATGGTTATTTTCTGGTGAACCGATTCGTATATCGGTTAATGTACTTAGGATAGTAAATGACTGTTGAATCATATTCAAAGAATGTACAATGTAACTTATTAATGTGAAATTTAAATATTCCTCGGGTATTACCTACCCGTTAAAATATTTTCACCATTAACAGTTTGTACGAAAGAATTTTTAATTACAATATTTATGAAAACATATATACATATATATTTTCTTCAGATGTAATCATAGATTTAATGAGTTAATATGATTTTAAACTCATATGATTTTCGGTTTGAGCTAGAATAAGTAATCTCTAAGACTATTAGGAACTACATGTTCTTCGCAGAATATTAATGAAGTTATGGGTCAATACTTCATCGGTTATTGTTGTTGGTACTCCTTGGTATCTATGGTGCGTATGATGTTTATGTTCGTGGGACAGATTGTGAATTTGAGGTGTGAGATGCGGATGTTGCCGTTGCTGTTGCTGGATGGTGGTGGTACTGTTGATGTTGCTGATGGTGGTACTGTTTATGCTGCTGCTGCTGCTGCTGGTGTTTGTAACCTTCGTACCATATTCTCCAAAGCCACTACCCGAGCGCGAAGCTCGTTGACTTCTTCTGTTATTCCGGGATGATTGTCGGTTCGGACGAGCGGATAAATAAAATCTAAAATTTGGTATAGTATATAATCGTGACGAGATACTCTGGAAATGAGAGAAAAGATGGTGTTTCGGACAGGTTCGCCAGTAAGTGCTTCAGGTTCTTCGCCAAGAGGACAATGTGGTGGATGGAAAGGATCGCCTTCTTCTTGTCTCCAATGATTAAGGAGACTACGAAACCATCCCCAATTCATCCAAAATAGATGATGGTTGATTGGTTGATCCATTCCGGTCACACTGTTTTCGGAGCTTGAGTGAGATTCCATTTCGGAATCCGAGGGACTTGAACTAATGACGAATTCCATTTCATACGATTTGAATAAGGGATTGATTTTTAATATTGAATGGTATTCTAACTATATAGAATATCTATATTTATAGAGCAAAAGGTTTCGTAGAATATGGTGGAATTTACGGGATATGTTAGGCAAAGTTTACAATAATAGATACGATAAGATATGATTTAGCAGATACGCTAAGATATGAATTTTGTCTATACACTATTCATGCAATCAATGCAGCAAAACGTGTCTAGACTAAGAATGATAAGCAGATAATTTTCGACACCAAATGATAAGCAAAAATTTTTGACATGCAGACCAGGTTCAAGTCCAGACTTATTAATATAACCTAACAACTACTAGGTCGAAGTCCAGACTCACTAATGTATCCTAACAACTCCTAGTTAGACACACTAATGCAAGACCTGGTTCGCTACGACCACTGCTCTGATACCAACTGTAGAGACCCGTCCTAATCCATCCGGACGAAGTCCATATCGATTATAAACGATTCACATCAGTTGGTTACATCGCGAGGTAGTTGACCTCTATATGATACATTTTACAAACATTGCATTCATTTTTGAAAAGACAATCTTTCATTACATTGAAAGTTGATGACATGCATACCATTTCATAATATATCTAACTATAATTGACTTAATAATAATCTTGATGAACACGACGACTCGAATGCAACGTCTTTTGAAATATGCCATGTATGACTCCAAGTAATGTCTCTAAAATGAGCAAATGCACAGCGAAAGATTTCTTTCGTACCTGGGAATAAACATGCTTTAAAATGTCAACCAAAAGGTTGGTGAGTTCATTAGTTTATCATAAATAATCATTTCATAATTTTAATAGACCACAAGATTTCATATTTCCATTTCTCATAAACATACGTCCCATGCATAGAGACAAAAATATCATTCATATGGATTGAACACCTGGTAACCGACATTAACAAGATGCATATATAAGAATATCCCCTATCATTCTGGGAAACCCTTCGGACATGATATAAAATAATTCGAAGTACTAAAGCATCCAGTACTTTGGATGGGGTTCGTTAGGCCCAATAGATCTATCTTTAAGATTCGCGTCAATTAGGGTGTCTGTTCCCTAATTCTTAGATTACCAGACTTAATAAAAAGGGGCATATTCGATTTCCATAATTCAACCATAGAATGTAGTTTCACGTACTTGTGTCTATTTTGTAAATCATTTATAAAAATTGCGCATGTATTCTCAGCCCAAAAAAATATAAAGGGTAAAAAGGCAAATGAAACTCACCTAATGTATTTTGTGGTAAAAATACATATAATGACATTGAACAACTGAACAATGCAGGTTTGGCCTTGGATTCACGAACCTATATCATTTGTATATTTATTAATATTCATAGTTGTAATTGAACACACACACACACACACACACACACACACACACACACACACATATATATATATATATATATATATATATATATATAAATGTATTAGTTATATCATTTTATCAATATGTATATGTTTTATATATTTATTTTGTATATTAGTTTCAAAATGATTAAAATCTATATAGTTATATTAATGTATCCATATTTAGATACATATTTGTTTAGTGTTATAATTAAAAATCATTAGTTTGTTATATGTAAATGTTTATATAAACAATATTAATAGGTTTTATATATATAGTTATGTAAAATATTAATATAATTAGAATATATGTAATAAGTATATTTTATGCACAGTATATTTATTTAAAAAAGAAATTTGATATTAATAATGATTTGCTAATAATAATAATAATGCTAATATTTATCTTAATAACTAAAATGATATTACTACTACTAATAATAATACTAATACTTACTTATGACTATATATTTTATAACTTAAATTCATAATCGATTTCATAATTGTACTTGTATTCAATTAATTATAACCATTTTCGATAATTTTTATCATATCGCTTTTGTTATAAATTTCGTAACATGAATGTTGTTAACACGTCCATAATCATATTAATGATGATAACTAGGATAATAATACTACTAATAGTAATAATAATAATGTGATACTTGTAATAACATTAGTAATAATGCAATTCATATTTGTATATGTAATAATAATAAATAAAAGTGTATCAAAATATTTATATTTGCAATAATAATCTTAATGGTAAAAGTAATAATAATAATAATAACAATAATGATAATGATAATAATAATGATATTAATAATAATAATACTAATAATATACTAATACTAATAATAATAATACTTTCATTAATAGCTAATAATCATAATCATAATGATAATAATAATAATAATACTTATATTAATAATAAAAATGAGGAAATTAATAATAATAATAATAATAATAATAATAATAATAATAATAATAATAATAATAATAATAATAATAATAATAATAATAATAATAATAATGTTAAGACTACCTTAAAAGCTTTTGTAAAAAGAACTGCCCCGAACCGGGATTGAACTCGAGACCTCTCGCTCACCCTCGTCATACTCAACCATCTGAACCATAATGCTTTTTTGATATATAACAGACTCCTTTTATATAAAACCCGTATTTATTAAATTCCCTTTTCTTCTTCATCAACAATATCCAGTCGACCATTACTCAGTATAATCATATACACGGGTTATCAGGTTGTTTTAGGTTATATACCAGATACAAAAACATTTATGATGTATGTAAATTATCAAAATAGGAAAACGATATAAACAGATTCATTCTTCAGCGTTTTCATGAAGGACATGAACTCAAATCGTGATATTGAAATTGGAAACGTTTTAGATGAAACTTTCAACACGAAAAAGATTCCTAATCATTTCTATAAACTTTCTGTAACTCCAATTTATTCTAAAACATCAAAACCAGGTGGAATTTTAATCAAGAACAAGGTTTGACTTTTTGAATACGAAAGTTTGACTCGAAAATTAAGCTTCAATATAAAGGATTAGGTTGTAAAACTTTACAGAAAGTTCACATATAATAATCCTAACACAATTGTATTCTTAGATTTTGAAAATTGATTAAAAATCGAGCTTTTGCAGAAGGAGATACACATACAGGGCAGTCGACATTTTCCTTCATGTTTTTCTGTTTAATTTTTCGAAATATTGTGATAATTGAATGTGCCTCTGTGGTAAACGAATTATATAACTTATATTGGATTCTAAATTGTTGGAATTAAGACTAGATGGGGACGTGTAGCAGTTAGCAGACAAGTAGTACGAGTTTAGTGTAACAGATGGGTAAAGATTTAAACTTGATAGCTAAGTCTAACAGATTTTGGATGTTTATATGTGAATTTGATCGATTGGTATGATTCCTAAAACATAGAAACAAATTTACGTACAGTTTAATTTTGACAAGGAGATGGGATTCAATCTGTTTTTTTATTGATAAATGTAAATATATATTATTAATAATCAAAATCAAATACTAATAATAATAACAGTATAATTAATAATAATTGTTAATAATAATGTTATTAATGATATTATTTATAAATGATATTACTTTTATAATAATAATATTGATAATCTATAATAATAATGATGATAATATCTAATAATACTAATATTAATTAATTATATATGTATTGAAACAAATGACTTCAAAGTATACATTTATTACTTTGTTAACGTTGACAAGTTTTAGTTCGATATCATATACATTCAATATACTCTATATATTTAAAATAACATGTCTCACTTATTTTAAATCACATAATAGATCATTAATATACTTAATTTATTATATATAATTATTTACTATATAATTATTCATATATACATTTCTGTTTATCATTGAAAGGTTCGTGAATCGTCGTAAATAGTCACAGGGTAAATGGATATATTAAAACAGTTCAAACTTTTTGAGACTCAACCTTACAGACTTTGCTTATCGTGTCAAAATCATATGAAGATTAAGTTTAAATTTGGTCAAAAATTCCCGGGTCATCACAGTACCTACACGTTAAAGAAATTTCGTCCTGAAATTTGAGTGAGGTGGTCATGGCTAACAATTAAAATGTTTTCATGATGAATATGAGTTGATAAATTGAGTTTTATCATCATTTAGTAATATGGATAAAAATAATTCGATTATTCGAAGAGTACGAATGAAGCTATCACCAAAGAGTGAAATAGGAAAGTAAAGATTCATCTTAACTTTTGACAGAGTCATGGTTGAATTTAGAAAATAAGGTGCGCCTTAACTTTTGACGTGGAGGTTTGAATTCTGGAATTCAAGGGATTATAGAAAATCTTCAAAATCTATAAGATTTGATTCTTCGGTGAGTAAGGAAATTAAGATCTCTTTAATTGAATGCGATGATCTGTCTCGATTCCTCTGTCTGATATTTTCACTATAAATTTTACCTTTTCCGTTCCATTAATTTTCACCACTCCTATACTTTCTTTCTTAGTTCATACATCCAAAATATTGTGAAAATGCTTAATCCGGTTCTAATCCTTGATATTTTCCTAGTTATCATTTCTGTCATCCTTCTTTTCATTCTTTCACCAGAAGAATCTGTTTACTTCTACTATTACTTTGGGGTGATACTATTCTTAATTCTACCGTGTCTTTATATTGCTATTCGTATTAATATCGACAGTTTGTAACCTCCGTGTTGTTATTGGGCTTTATATTTTCTCTTATATTTTGGAGCTCTTTGCCTTTTTATTATCCTCCCGACCTCTAGTAAGGCGAGTAACGGTCCAGAATTCGTAAGTCCAGAATTCGTAAGTATGTTATTATTATATAAAAGGAATATATGAAATATAAATATATTATTAATATAAAAAAAATATCATTAATCGGTTATATATATAAACATATTCGATTACGATTATGTGTATTAATATATATATATATATATATATATATATATATATATATATATATATATATATACACACACACACACACAAATGATATAGGTTTGTGAATCTGAGGCCAACCCTATACTTGTTCAATGTCGTTCTATGTATTTTTACTACAAAATACATTAGGTGAGTTTCATTTGCCTTTTTACCCTTTATATTTTTGGGCTGAGAATACATGCGCAATTTTTATAAATATTTTACGAAATAGACACAAGTAATCGAAACTACATTATATGGTTGAATGATCGAAGTCGAATATGCCCCTTTTGCTTGGTAGCCTAAGAATTAGTAAACCGATCTACTAATTGACGCGAATCCTAAAGATAGATCTATGGGCCCGACGAACCCCATCCAACGTACCAGATGCTTTAGTACTTCGATGTTGTTTTATATCATGTCCGAAGGATTTCTCGGAATGATAGGGGATATTCTTATATGCATCTTGTTAATGTCGGTTACCAGGTGTTCAATCCATATGAATGATTTTTGTCTCTATGCATGGGACGTATATTTATGAGAAATGAAAATGAAAATCTTGTGGTCTATTAAAATGATGGAACTGATTATTTATGTTAAACTAATGAACTCACCAACCTTTTGGTTGACATTTTAAAGCATGTTTATTCTCAGGTACGAAAGAAATCTTCCGCTGTGCATTTGCTCATCTTAGAGATATTACTTGGAGTCATTCATGACATATTTCAAAAGACGTTGCATTCGAGTCGTCGAGTTCATCAAGATTATTATTAAGTCAATTATAGATGAATATATTACGAAAAAGTATGCATGCCGTCAAATTTTAATGTAAATGAAAGTTTGTCTTTTAAAAATGAATGCAATGTTTGTAAAATGTATCATATAGAGGTCAAGTACCTCGCGATGTAATCAACTGTTGTGAATCATTTATAATCGATATGGACTTCGTCCGGATGGATTAGGACGGGTCTCTACAGTCGGTATCAGAGCGGTGGTCTTAGTGAACCAGGTCTTGCATTAGTATGTCTAACTGATAGTCGTTAGGATGCATTAGTAAGTCTGGACTTCGACCGTGTCTGCATGTCAAAAGTTTTGCTTATCATTTTTGTCAGAAATCATCTGCTTATCATCCTTAGTCTAGACACATCTTACTGCAATAATTGCATGAATAGTGTATAGAAAAAATTCATATCTTAGAGTATCTGCTAATTCATATCTTAGCGTATCTGCTACTGTAGACTTTACCTGACAGCTTCCGTAGATTCCTCCGTAACTTATGGGATTTTAGTATTATATGCATATGTAAATTATGTATTGCATGGTACTAATCTACATCCTATAATCTATTTTTTATCGAAAATCCTTCATCTGATCGTGCGAGATGAATCCCTCAACCAGTTCGAGTCCCTCAGATTTCGATACCTATTCCGATAATTATTCCGACACAGATATTCACCTAAGCTCCGGAAGCGGTGTCACCAGAATAAATCAATCAATCAGCCATCCTTAATTCATCTGATGGGTTCGTAGTCGACTTAATCAATGGAGACGAGAAGAAGGGGATCCCTTCTATCAACCGAATTCACCTCTTGACAAGCGTTTACCGGCGAACCTGTTCGAGACACCATTTTCTCTCTCATTTCCAGAGTATCTCGTCACGATCATATACTATCTTAGATTCTAAACCTCATTCATCCGCTCATCCGAACCAACAATCATCCTGGTATAATAGAAGAAGTCAACGAGCTTTGCGCCCGAGTTGTAGCCTTGGAAAAGATAGTGCAAAACGTACCAGCTTCAACAACATCATCGGCATCAACAGTACCATCAATAAACAGCAACAGTACCATCAACAATCCATACCTCAACATCTCATTCTGTACCTCGAGTATAATCATTGTTCTACGTAACGTTCTACATCATTTATCTTCGTCCGACATCGCGATTATGTAATCTCAAATGCTTTAGAGATTATATATTCTTGTTCTAACCGTAAATCAAATGAGTTTAATATCATATTGACTCATTAAATCCATGATTATATCTGAAGAAATATATAGATATATATATATTTTTTTCATAAAGATTGTAATTAAAAATTCTTTCGTACAAACTGTTAATGGTGAAAATATTTTAACGGGTAGGTAATACCCGAGGAATATTTAGATTTCACATTAATAAGTTACATTGTACATTCTTCGAATCTGATTCAACAGTCATTTACTATTCTACTTACATCCATCGATATATGTATCCATTCACCGCAGAATAACCATTTTCATTCAATTTCATATTTGGATTTTGACCTATCAGAATCCAACAAGTGGCATAATGAAGAAAACCTTGGACTAAATAAAATTTGTTATAAACAAACAATTTAACTATGAGATTTTTTTTTTGTTAAGAATCCACGCTAACAAAATCCTAGCTAACTGTTCCTAGCTAACTGTTAATTCCGTATTACCTTTTAATTATCGCATTTTATTTATCGCAATTTTAATTCTCGCAAATTTATTTATCGTCATTTAATTTCTGTTATTTATTTTACGCACTTTAAATAGCGGGACACGTATACAAGGTTTTGACATATCATATCGACGCATCTATATATATTATTTGGAATAACCATAGACACTCTATATGCAGTAATGCTGGAGTTAGCTATACAGGGTTGAGGTTAATTCTATAATAATATATATAATTTGAGTTATGATCGAGTCTGAGACATGTACACGGGTCACGATACGTATTAATTAATTCAAATATTATATATTAAAAACTATATATGAATTATTGAACTGCTAACTGTGGACTATCAACATTGGACAATTAAAATGAATTAAAATATTGATTATAACATATGAAATTAAATATTTCTTCAAGTTTGCCACTTGATTTCACCTTAAACCTCATTTGTATCTTGACGATTCCAATCTGCTTTCAAACCTTTCACGATACTTGAAAAACACCTCAATCGAGAGGATGAACCAACGGCACTTCATCTACGGAAGAAAAGATTGATGCATATAGTTATGTACCTGAAAACAATCAGAAACTGAGTAAACATTTAACACATATCTGTGCCAACTCCTTTAGCGTTGTTATTACCGAAAATAACTTTACAATTTATTTTCAAATTAGCCAATTTTGTCACAGTTCCAGCAAATCAGCTTTGACTTTCATTAGGATTAGCCTTATTATAACATTGATATATATGCGTGCTCTTTTATTGTTACCGGGGAACCTTTTATATTCCATCATATTACCAGCAGACGTACCATCAACCTCGTTGCTCCTTGGTTTAAATCCCTCTGACAAATCACTACATTTATCTATTGAAGTCTCATCATGTACTCATCCGCATCTTGTAACAAGAATTGCCATACCAATTACCGAGAATCAGCAAATCTATATTGTAAGTCTCGCAACGTTGCCACATCAACAGTTATATGTATCCATATAACATTTATCTCTTAGAATTATGATCTTCCATTCTGAAATTCTGAAAAGCACCCAGTCTGCGAATTAATACTCTGAATTTTAAAAAGTTGAATGAAGCAACAAAAATTGTAAATGACCTCAACAGCCAAAAGTTGATGATAAAGAATTGTATGTTGGCAAAGCTCAGAAAAAGTTTGAAACTGAAAAACTGATTGAGCAAACTACGAAGGAGTCTCTGAACAAATCACCAGGACTAAACTTGTACATTAAGAATCCTGATGATTCTGTTTCTGATAAAATCTTTAGCGAATACCTTGCTTCTGACTCCAAACTCTTGCGGACAAATTTTCTTCACCATCCTTCGATATTAGAAATTCCAAGATATCATCGTATCTTTCATTATAAATATCTTCCATATTTCTGAAGATATTTTCATAACTATTCTTATCTGAAATCATTAATCTCTTAGTGATATCAGTGTTACATCATATAGAAACAGTTAGTTTCTATATTCTGTAAACTTTCGAGCTTAAAATATGAATGTTTTTGAAGTAATGTTAGTAATTGATGCATGAGTTAGTATAATATAATGACACTTGATCAACGTGATTATATTACAGTAAGTCATGCTGAGTTTCTAATGGAATGTGATGATTCACAGATCATAACGTCATCATGTGCCATGTTACACAACTCTTGTATTCTATATAACCTCAAAAATATCAAGAAAATATTTTCTTGATGATTCGGTCTTTTCCAGATATTCTGGTAATTCGACAAATCAAATCATGCTACTACCTTTCCTTTCTACCTTGTATATTATGATAATTCATACCTACGAATTCTGGACCATTACTTGCGAAAAGAAAACAAAAGCATGAAGATCTGAAATAGAAAGGGGGTATAAATCGCAGCAAATAAGAGAGAGCATTAACTGTGAATGACGATGATTATAGAAGACGGAAATAGGGACTCCAATATATAAGGGAAAATATGAAGCTCAATAACAACACGGAAGTTACAAACCGTGGATATTAATAGGAATAGCAATATAAAGACACGGCATAATTAAGAATAGTATCACCCCAAGGTTATATTAAAAGTAAACAAATTTTTCTGGTGGAAGATTGAAAAGAAGGATGACAGAAATGATAATTAGGAAAATATTAGGGATTAGAAACTGGACTAAGCATTTTCACAATCTTTTGGATGTATGAACTAAGAAAGAAAGTATAGGAATGGTGAGAATAATGGAACGAAAAAGTTTAATTTATAATGGAAATATCAGACAGAGTAATCGAGGCAGATCACCGTATTTAATTATAGAGATCTTAATTTCCTTATTCGTCGAAGAATCAAATCTTTTAGATTTTGAAGATTTTCTTTATATTCCTTGAATTCTGGAATTCAACCAAGACTACGTCAAAAGTTAAATCTCTATCTTAATCTTTTGTGACAGCTTCATTCGTACTCTTCGAATAACCAAATTGTTTTATCTATATTACTCAATGATGATAAAACTCTTTTTATCAACTCATATTTGTCATGAAAATATTTTTATTGTTAGCCATGACCACCCCACTCAAATTTCGGGACGAAATTTCTTTAACGGGTAGGTACTGTGACGACCCAGAAATTTTCGATCAAATTTAAACTTAATCTTCATATGGTTCCGACACGATAAGAAAAGTCTGTAATGTTAAGTCTCACAACTTTGAACTGTGTTCATGTATGCATTTAACCTTTGACAATTCCAGACGATTCACGAACAATTATTTGTAAATAAATGTGTATATATATATAAATGAAAATATATATAATAATTTGAAATTATAAAATAAACATTAAAATTAAATATGTAAAATAGAATACAAAATAATTAAGTGTAAAATTAAAATGAACCTATATATAAATATATATGATTTCTATAATAAATTATTATATTATATGTATATTGTAATATATATATATATATATAAAATTTATAAATAATAAATATTCAGTATTGGTTATCATATTATATATGATTATTAAATATTACATAATTAATAATAATACAAGTTAAAATATAGTTGTTGTACTAATATTATTACTTTCATTATCAGTATTATTAATAATACTATATGAAATCTGATACATTTGATTTAATATATTATTACTATTATAAATTATTATTATTATCATAGTTATTAGAAAATAATACAACTTATTATTATTATCATTAACGTTATTAATATCATTATTAACAATATTGTTAACAGTTGTCATTATACTTGTTATTAGTATTAATATTTTTATTTTTATTATTATTATTATTATTGAAAGTATTATTATTATTATTATTAATATATTTGTATTTATTAACTACTAATATTAATTATATATATATAAATCATAACAAATAATACAAATCTATTAGCCATCGACATATGATCTTTTTAGATTGCCTACTGGGTTAAAAATATCTACATCAAGTAGTACAATTCAGTTTCAAGTCTTTATCTGCTTTCCATGGTTTTGTATGTTACTTCCTGGATTGATTCTTAATGTCTCCACTGCCTTGCTAATCTACATCTTAATTATATATGCATATACTTATGCACAAGCACATACTTACACAAAACTCACTTCATCCATTCTCTCATTTTTCTTAACATTCGATCAAGATCATCTAATGAACGTTGCTCATCTTTTATTTCTGTTTGAACTAACTCAAATACCAAAATCGGATGTACTCATTCTCTTGTTAATCGAAGACCACCAAGACAACTTCCATCACCTTTAGAATCACCATCACCGTGAGCATCACCATCGACCATCTTACTTTCTCACCCATCAACAACCATGAACACCTTACCTTTTTATTGTTGACGAGCATCACATCAAACTGTCATCTACGTATTTCCTAAATGATATCCAGGAACCACTCATTTGAATCACCAACAAGCCACACTTCACCACCATTTCATGTTTTTATATTATTTGATTCGTTTATTTTTTTTCTCTCAATCACCATAATATATCATGAATCTCCACCACTTGTACATCGGTTCTTAATGTACGGTTCATCGAAACCCACCACATAAATACTTATGATCATTAACCCAAAAACCCAGGACCACCTTTTGAATAATCACCACCATTTCTATCACCCGCCACCTTCATGAGCCTCCTTCCACGACCATCCAAACCCACTACTAGACCAAGTTGAACCACCACTGTAGAACTACCAAAACAAACACCCATTGTTAACCAACTGCTACTCGTCTTTTCTGCATCATTTTCTAATTTAGTTCGAAGCCACAACCTATGCATTTAATCACCACCACTTGCCACACATATGCATGCTACCATCATTCTTTTCTACCGTTATCTATATATATTTTTTTTCCGATGTTGCATGTGTGTTCTGTTGGAACCTGATAAAAAAAAAGAAAAGGAAAAAAAAAAGAAATGAAATTGTTGAGTGAGTCGATAAGTTCACAGTTATAGCTTTGTCAAATTGATGGCTTTGAATATTAAAATACATGGATCAATTTTGGGATAAAGTTTCACACATGGGACACCAACTTTGTGGCCGACAACTTTAACACCCATTATATTTTTTTTAAAGCTGTTACCGAAATTTTTTTTTATTTTGTGGTGGGTCGAATTCAACAAAACTCAAACTTATTATTGGATTTTTTTTTTTATGGATGGTGAACTTGTTTATGATGTTGGGCCGAGAGGTTAAATACAATGAAAGGATGATGATGATATTAATCGTTGATGATGATACGGGGTATATGAGACGAGATGATAACGATAGAAATGGATTGTGATGATGATTATGAAAAATGATTATTTGATGATAATAATACATTAAATGATAATGATGTATGATCACTAAGATGATGATATGAAATAATTAAGATAAAAGAGTTGAGGTTCATGAATAGTTCCGGGTGTTGATTTAGAAGAAGAAGAAAGGGAACCAGTTTAAAATCGGGTTATATATAAAAGAGTTGAGTTTTAAATCAGAAAATGGGCAATAGCCCAATGGTCAGGGGAGTGTGTAATGAGCGGAAGGTCACGGGTTCTAGACTAGACAGAGGCATTATTTTTTTAAAGCATAATACATGGAGGTAGTCCCATTTTCATTATTATTATTATTATTATTATTATTATTATTATTATTATTATTATTATTATTATTATTATTATTATTATTATTATTATTATTATTATTATTATTATTATTATTATTATTATTATTATGAATAATATCATTATGACTATTAACATGATTATCATTATTAATATTGTTATTATTATTATCATTATGAAAATAATACAAATTATTATTTTTATAAATATTAGTATTAGTATCTTTTTACAAATAATAAAATTGTTAACATTAACATAAGTATTATTAATTATATTTACGAGCATTATTATTATGTAATTACTAAAATCAATATCATAACTATCATAAACAGAAAAATTAATAAACAGAAAAATTAATATTCTTACAAGTATTATTATTAATATCATTGTTATTATCACTAATAGAGTTATTATTAACATATGTATATTATTAATGTTATTATCATTATTTTTACTAATATTAACTTAGTATAATTGGAACTACTGTTTTGATAAACAAATGAAATACATAAATATATATATATATATATATATATATATATATATATATATATATATATATATATATATATATATATATATATATATATATATATATATATATATATATTTAACATATATAACATAACAATAT